>NC_134138.1:258768797-261268797 GCF_033958435.1 Carettochelys insculpta | reverse complement strand
ACTCACCACTGTTGGTTTCTGGGGAAGAATGTAACTGTCTCTACCCATCTCAGGCTCCTTTTAGGTCCCAACCAAAATAGAACTTACAGTATTTGTCATTCCTGTGAGCAGAGTTAAGCAGCAGGGAGAGGAAGTCTTCCCTGGTTGCCCTACATGACATTGCTCACTAGCACACTTCGATAAACCCTCTGGATAGAAGGTAGCATGTCCTCCTGACCTGGCAGCCACCTGAAGGGACAGCATGGGAACAGCCAGTTAAATAGATGCACCATGAAGAGCTTATGATAAAGTATGGAGGCATGACAAACCTTTTCCAGAATAAGAGCAATTGTGAATAGCAATGGTGACTCGGAGTGGTGCCTGGGTAGAGTTAGGACATTATTTACTCTTTCAGAGACCAGAAGTGGAAATTAGGTTTTCTGGGGCTTTCCAAAGATCCACACCACAGTAGATAGCTCTGGACAGGCCCATATTAACCAATGTGCACTTGGTGCATCTGTACTAGGTCCCCTTCTCAGAGAGGCTCCAGACCACTGGGAGGAAACACATAAACACATATCAAAGGGCCAAGCAAGGGGTATAGTGGACCATCATGAAGGGAGGGCTGTATCTGCACTCTCTGGTAGGAAATAATAAGCTGGAGCAGGGATTCAGGCAAGTCACACAGGATGGGAGATGCTGTGGAGTAAGTGCAGGGTGAGTATTCACTCGCCAGTCCCCATTGGGGCCAGAGTCCAAAGTCCATGCGCAGGGACTATGGAGGGAGGCCATCTGCCACAATACACAAGGTCTTAAATTTCTTTTTAAACCTGCACTGGAACTGGACCTGACCATCTGCAGGCCAACAGCTCTTGGAATGGGGGCACCTTATTTTCTTCTTTCTCATCATAATCTGGTATAATTTGTGAGCTACAGAAAGCAACGTTCCAAGCTGATGTGAGTTGATCTCTCTATACTGTAAAAATATTTTCATTGGTAGGAAGACTTAACACAGGAGCTGTGCAAACCATTGGCTGGAGGAGGTCAAACGAGTAACAATAAGTAACATTTGTTGTTGATCCTTTGTGGTTAACCCTTCCCCCCACATCAATATTTTATTCCTTATCATCCCTAATATTTGCAAGAACATTCAATATCTATATTAGATGTTTTAATATTTTCTTCTGTTTGTAAGGGGTCAACATATGTTAAAAAAATCAACCCAAAATATCTAAAACCCATCATACTGCAGCATTTCAATCAAAATAATATTGTAATTATGATAGTCAGAATGGAGCCATATATGGAGGTATACCTATCTCAGAACAGGAAGGGACCTTGAGAGGTCACTGAGTCCAATCCACTGCACTCACAGGAGGACCTAGCACCATCCCTGGCAGATTTTTTTTAAATCTCTATTTGCCTAAGATGCCTAAATGGCCCCCTCACAGATTGAATTCACATCTGTGGGTTTAGCAGGCCAACCCTCAAACCACTGAGCTATCCTTCCCCCCCTCCAGAGTCAAACAAAGCCATATTCAATCAAAGGCAGTCATATTTCTGAATTTCCAAAATTTGACTTGAAACATGCCCACTTAGGAATTTCATGAGTTTAAATGTAAAATTGCTATCGTTGCAGTACCCTGCTCAACATTCAGATGTCCCTTTTCAAACACAAGGGCAAAGACAGTCCTAGTATAAGCAGGAGTAATTGACTAGAACTACCATCAGATCTGACTACCACTGAATTCAAAAGAAACATTAGGGAAATGATCAGACCCTCAAGAGAGTGTTAGTATCTCTATTTTATACAATAGGAAACCAAGGCAAAGAGATTTAGAAAGCTGAGCAAAACCATGACAAGGTCAGTGTCAGAGTGTGAATCAGAAAACCATAGTTCCTAGCTTCCAGTCTGATGGCTAGGCCACTTCCCTTTTTCATTTATTCTTGGACCATCTTTTGTTGCATCTCACCATAAAAATATTTTAGTCAAAGCAAGAATTTTCTAACATTCTGGCATGATAATACAATTCAGAGCTGATTTTTCTTCACGTCAGGTCATTCAGTCTCCAGGGCTTTCTTTCTACTAAACGGAGGTAATATAAAGTTATCACTTTAGCAGTCAATGTGTATGAATTTAATGTGAAATTGAGCATTCTACGTAGAAGATGATGATTTATCTGTGGATCTTAGTTGTCCCTTCTCTGCATTTATTGTGGGTCTACTCTACACTTTAAACACCATTTACATGCAACATGGGGGAGGGAGTGCTGGAGGCAACACAGCACAGTACGTTGGTTGCAGTGAGGATACTGGATGCCCACGGCCATTAGAAGTTGCACCATCTGGAAAAACAAAACTTTGGTTCTGTGATAAAAATGTCAAGGTTTTGGCACTTAGTTTCATCTTGCAGCATAATGAAAATGAGATCTTTCAAACTATTTCCTCAGGGCAAAAGCAAAACCGACCCCAAAGGAGCCCAGTAGCACCCTAACTACCAGGATGAAGAGTCAGTTTCTCTCTCTTGTCCAATCAATATTTAATTGTTTGCACAAAGTGAAGCAGCTCCAACAGGGAAGACTGAGAGAAATGGCCAATAACCTGGCAATTAGGGCAAAGCAGCCCATACTGGGTCTCTCGTATGCCAGGTAAATACCCTAGCTATTTGGCTATTCCGGGTGGGTGGCTCTTGTTCATTTTGACCAGAAATCGCACCCTGCACCTGAGGAAATTTTCCAATCAAAGTTGAGTCATAACTGATGTCTCTGTAAAATGTTTTGGTTTTAAAGAATTGGCATTTTCCACGCAAAAATGTTTAACAGAAAAATTCCTTTTCCTGCTCAGATTAGGAGGCCTGTAAATTGCAAATGCTGGACAACCAACAATGAAATTTGAGCTACTAGTCAATACTGAGTCTACAAAGAAGCAGCAGCAAATAGCCCAGGTTAGGCCTGCAAGTAGGGTGGGCCAAAGAGGTTAATTGCCCAGGACCCAGTGATTCAAAGGGGAACAGGCCTTCAGTTGCCACTGTCACTACTGCAGCAGTGGCAGCAGCCAAAGCCCCGACCCCTTTAAAGCTCAGCAGAGTGCTGCCATGCCGCTGTCCAGAGGGCTCTTAGGGGGTTGGTCCTGCAGCTCTGAGAAATGGCTGCCCCACACCACCCCTTCTGCCTGAGGCCCTGCTTTTTTGCGGGGCATGGAGCAGGTCACCCCATTTTGCACAGGGGTCTGTTGAGTCTGTCGGCTCACCTGGCTCAGGTAAAACTGCAGCAGGTCACATAAGGAAATGTATAAAAAGCAGAGGCTATGGATGAGCCATAATTAGGAAATTTGGATTTCAAATGTAGAAATGATTTATATTTCTGGGTTTAAGATTAAAAATATATGCAGGGTGGGATAACTTGATTTTATTCACATAGAATCATAGAACACTAGATCTTGAGAGGTCATCAGGTCCAGTCCCCTGCCCTCATGGCAGGACCAAGCACCGTACCATCCCTGATAGATGTCTATCTAACCTGCTCTTAAATATCTCCAGTGATGGAGATTCCGCAACCTCCCTAGGCAATTTATTCCAGCGTTTAAGCACCCTGGCATGTAGGAAGCTTTTCCTAATGTCCAACCTAAACCTCCCCTGCTGCAGTTTAAGTCCATTGGTCCTTATACCATCCACAAAGGCCAAGGAGAACAATTTTTCTCCCTCCTCCTTGTAACCCTCTTTCAGGTACTTGAAAACCACTATCACGTCCCCTGTTAGTCTTCTCTTTTCTAAACTAAACCAGCCCAGTTCTTTCAGTCTTCCCTCATGTATAAACTTAGGGTGCGTCTACACTATCCAGCTACTTTGAAGTAGCCGGCACAACGTCGAAATAGCACGCGTCGCGTCTACACGCGCCGTGTGCTATTTCGATGTTGAAATTGACGTTAGGCTGTGAGACTTCGAAATTGCTATTCCCATTCTAAGATGGGAATAGCACCCTACTTCAACGTTCAAAGTCGAAGTAGGGCAAATGTAGATGATCCGTGTCTTGCTACTTCGAAACAGCGGGGTCCTCCATGGCGGCCATCAGCTGAGGGGTTGAGAGATGCTCTGTCCAGCCCCTGTGGGGCTCTGGTCACCGCGTGTAATGACCCTTAGCCCAGGGCTTCTGGCTGCTGCTGCTGCAGCTGGGGCTCTGTGCTGCATGCACAGGGTCTGCAACCAGTTGTCGGCTGTGTGGATCTTGTGCTGTGCAGGGCAAGTGTGTCTGGGAGGGGCCCTTTAAAGGAGCGGCTTGGGGCTTTGCTGGCCCCTTTTTTCGACGGGGAGCACTTGTGTGTGTGGACGCTCCACATTTCCTTCCAGGGTGGCTCCTTTCGATGTTCCCCGTCACTACTTCGACGTTGAACGTCGATGGCACCAGCCCTGGAGGACGTGTAGATGATATGCATTGAAGTAGCCTATTTTGATGTCCTTACTTCGAAACAGGCTACTTCAACGTAGTGTGCTAGTGTAGATGTAGCCTTAATGTTTGTGCTGAATTTGCAACTGTTACATCATTACATACAGGTCTTTGTGGTATTCCAAAAGAAACAGGAATGCCCTCCAAGAAACCATTGTAATTAAATCCTTGTTTCCTTTCTGACTCATTAGACTATATGCATTTTGGCCTACACACATACTGTTGGTGGAAAGCGGCATTCAGTATTGGTTACTGGTTGCACCTCACTTTCTAATCTCCATTAAAATATTAGTTAAAATAGCTAGCTGACATTTTTAGCTCTGATCTACAGTATATCCGCACTTTTACACTTACAGTGAAGTACCCTTCCTAGGCATTACTGCTCCTACAGAGGAAAAGACTATGTCTTAGTGGTGCTGAAAGGATAACAGTCTTCCCACAGAAGAAAGTGTCCCCACCCCCACCACCCATTCTGTGCTTATCCTGCATCAGCTTGCCAATCACCTGCAAATTCCAAATCCCATAGTTCGCAGTGCTAATGCTGGTGAGCAATCCTTTGTGTAGGATGATTATATATAATCTTTGGCATTAAAAATGGTGAAAAGCTTGTCTTGTTTGTGGGGTTTGTTTAGGTTCCCTGAGAATTTTGGTTGTTGTGCTATTAGACTAAACTTGGTTATTTGAATGTTAAAATAACTAGCAGCTTCTGTTTATTTCATAGCTGATTATAAATCTACCTTTTTGCATAGAGACAGTATTTACAGAGTATTCACATAGCAGAGAAAGTAATTGGCTTTCTCTGCAGCTGACTGTGCACAGAGATATTCAACAAACTCAATGATGTACAAGGAATTCGTCTGCTGTCAGATAAACTAGTCCTTTTTTAACTCTCTCCTGATGGATTGTGGGAGGCAGACAAAATAAGAATCTGCTACACCATTGACAAGTCATTTCTGATATCTAAAAAAAGGAGCAGGGCCATGTTAAAAGTGGACCCATTTCCAAAAATAGCTCTGTGTGGAAGGAGATGAATGAAAGGTTACAGGGGATTATTAGGTACCCAGTAAGAGATGCAAGAAGACAAAAATGTATTGCATCAAAACTATATTTGCATATGTCACTGGGTAGCACTGGCTTTGAAGTGGGAGCAGGAGACAGTGCACCAGTGAGTTGCAGCTGCCTCTCAGCCAGGCTTAATAGAGGGCACCTGGCAGTAGAAAGGAGAAAGAGATCCGCTAAGCTAGGTCTACCTGAGAGCATAGTGAACGAGTACGTCAGGAACAGGGCAAGTGAGAATGGTTGGAGATCAAACAACTGCAGAATACACCTTAAGGAAGACACCAGCAGCTTCTAGGAGGAAGACTGAAGACAGAAGAGTGGCTCAAGGGGGTTGCCAACTGACCTTCCCAAGCCAGTGAGCCAGGGTTGGAGAGGTCTGATGGCAGGAAAGCAACAAAGGGAGTTGCCTGCTGGCTTTCAAGTTGGGGACCCCAAGTCAAAGACCAGAGAGGGCTGAAGGCAGGGAGCAGCAAGGGATGCTAAAGGACTCCAACACTAGGGAGCTGGAGCTACAGAGTGCTGAAGGATTCCCAGCAGAAAGAATAGGGTATGGGGGGAATACTGTTGGGGAGAACTGGAAGGGTTGGAGTGGTGGTTTTGTACAAGAACACCAGAGGAACAAGAAATAGCCCAGCTGTAGCAGAAAACACCAAAGGATCCATATGGAAGGACTCCCAGGGTGGAAGCTCAGAGGTATTCAAGCTCAGTATACACAACGGCTGTGTCTACACTACAAAAATAACTTCAAAGTTGCTTACTTTGAAGTACAACTTCAAAGCTGAGGGTCTACACACACCCTACTTTGAAGTTAAACTTTGAAGTAAAGCACTACTCCGTTCCTGGGAATGGAGTAAGAACTTTGAAGTTGGGATACCTACTTCCAAGTTAACTTCGAAGTAAGGGAAAAATGTGTGTAGACTCTCTGCTGGCTACTTCGAAGTTAGTTCTTAGTGTAAATGCCCCCATGGTGTGGGAAATAGACTATAGCTGTGTCTAGACTAGCCCCCAACTTCGAAGGGGGCATGGTAATTAGGATGTTGGGAGATTACTAATGAAGTGCTGCGGTGCATATGCAGCACTTCATTAGGCTAAATGTCCCCTGCAACAACTTCAGAGTGTGCAACTTTGAAGTGCCGGCTTCCATGCAGCCATGGGTCAGTAGCAGGCATTTCAAAGTCCCCACGCTACTTCGAAGTCCCTTTACTCCTCACGCTTCGAAGTTGCCATGGGGAAGATTTAGCCTACTGAAGTGCTGCATATGCAGCACAGCACTTCATTAGTAATCTCCCAACACCCTAATTAACATGCCCCCTTCGAAATTGGGGGCTAGTCTAGACACGGCCTAAGCCTGCGGAATTATTTGAATTGTGATTTGGTAACAAGCCATTCTCAAGAAGGGGTATTATTTAAGCAAGAGAGCCTGTTATGGATTCTGAAGGGAGGAAACTGAGACAGGCATTAATGTTCTGCCATGGTGTATTACATGAGGGAGCCCCAAGCCAAGCTGCCGTATCAAAAAAGAATAGCAATTCCAGTACACACTTTATACAAATGTAGGCCAAATTTTTCAAACCTGAGTTCCTGAAATTAGGGTCCTCAATCCATAGTTAGGCACCAAAAGAAGTGGCCTGATTTTTTATAATTTTGGAGGTTCCATACTTCTGAAAATGAAATAACACATTTAGGAGTCTAACTACTGATTTACGTTGCTAATTTTATGTACCTACTTCAGACACCTAAACCTTTTCTTGATCAGGATTAGTAATATAATGCCAGATTTCCACTTTTTACAGTGACTTTAAGTGTCAGCACATGCTTTCACCACTAGGATTTATCAACATTAATGGGCTGTTGTCTGAGTGGAGATCAAATTCTAATTAAAAGAAAATCCTTGTGTATGTTATTAAATGCCACTTTTGATTATTCTACATTGTAAAATACAGGGTTAAAATATTTAAAACATAACATTTATTTACGTGTAAAATACCAGCAAAATAAACAAAGCATGAGTTTATTGGTAAAAAAAGGACAACACTTGGATTAGCTGAGATAATAATGAGGAGCTTATATCGTAGCATTCACCTTTCCAAACAGTTGCCAAGGAGCAGCGTTACCCTGAACTATTTTATTATAGTAAGATTCTTTGAAACTTAAAAGCTCTCCTCTCTCATTCATTTTAATACATTAATATAATTAAACTATTTAAAAAATCAAAGTGAAGTGAAAAAAACCTAATTACATTTCACTATATTTGCTACTTCTTGAGTTTTTGCATTTCTCATCTTCAACAAAAGAAACAAAACTAGTTAGTTTCACTATAATGAATTAATTACAATGAATTATAATGACTTTTAAGTCTGTTCTGTTTTCTGATTCTGATCCAACAGAGCAAAGATGCTGTGTTTGGGTTGACAGCACTTTTGCATAACTTTTTTAAATACACTTTTCAAAATAATTATTTTATTAGAAAGTCACTAAAACATTTCCTTTGTCTTTGATTTTATAAACATGTTTTTATAAAACCTATGTTTTTGGCCTTACATTTTCTTCAGGTGCACCGGATAAATACAGCCAACTTTCTCAAATATTATTTCATCCCTGTAGGGCCGCATCTACACAGCATTCCCCTTTCAGAGGAGGAATGCAAATGAGGGAGATCAAAAGGCAAATGAAGTGCTGATTTACAAATCTTGCACTTCATTTGCATAATCTTGGGCAACTGCGCTTCTGGAAATGACTTTTCCGGAAGCAAAAGCAGCCATGTAGATGGGGTCCTTCGGAAAAAAAAAGTTTTCGAAAGAACTCTTCTTCTTCATTTGTTTCAGGAAGAAGGGTTCTTTCAGCTATGAGGCTTTTTTTCTGAAGGAACCCAGTCTACATGGCTTTTTTTGCTTCTGGAAAAGCCTCTTCTGGAAGCATTATCATGTGAGATTATGCAAATGAAGCATGAGATTTGTAAATCAGTGCTTCATTTGCATTTTCTATCTTCCTCATTTGCATTCCTCCTCCAGAAGGGGAATGCTATGTAGATGCAGCCTAGGAGTCAGAATGTTTCAGTTTCAAACTTAATTGAAGCACCAAACAGCAAACCTAGAAATAACAGTCTACACATAGGTAGTTTCTGAGGAATGTGCTTAAGTTTTATTTGCATTTCTGAAGCTTTCACCACCTTAATTCTGTCTTTTCTCCCACTCACCCTATCCTATAGTGCATGCAAAAGGAATATGAAGAAATTAAAGGCCTGAGGGACCACGTTCTGATTCAATATTTAAAATTAGTGAATTTTCAAAAGCTAAAAATAAATGTACTCACAGACAACTGAAGACAGCATGTAAGTTAAACATATTTACACATTTCTTTCTCATTTTTCCAGTTTCCATCTCAAGCCCTTCCTCTACACATGATCAACTATGGATCAAAGCCAATCTACAACACTGGAGCTGGAAAAAAACTGCACATTTGGCTTTTCATAAAAGGAAAATATTTCTGTCTGGACTACAAACTTTGCCTTGAATAAAAGAACATGTAGTCCTCTTTCAATCAATGACTAAAAGCCAAGATAGCCTCTTTACTCATGCAATCTCAAGCTTAGCACTGAACTGTCTTAAAGTATGTTATATTGACACATGCTGATTTTTATTATATCACAAACATAAATCTATTTTAAGGTTATGAAGTCAAGCACTCACATGTTAAGAAAAGTCAAAAGTGAGGCTGCCTATTCATTCATCTTTTGGACAGTCAGTGATCATTGAATTAGCAACTAGTTAATATTTTGTTTTATCCTTACTGTTTAATTTTTCAGCCTAGACTTTACTTACTGTATATAGGTACTGTGTAGAGAACGGAAATGGCATTTTGTGGAGGATTTTTAGTGTTTTAGAATTTCTTTCTGTTCTCATTCAGATTGAAACCTGAAAATTTTCAGATGTCTTCAGAAAAGAAAATTCATGAAAAATTTTTTGGATCAACTATAACTTTTAGTTTTGATAAAAATCAAAACATGTAGTTCTGAGCTTAAGATTTTTTTTAGTTTTTATTATGATACAAAAATTTTAAAAAAGTCATTACAAGAAGAAAAATTAAAATGTTCTATACAAAATAATGATAAAATGAGAATTTGACACTGTTGCAATTCCCTCCTCCCCATTTTCTTCTCCAAAACAAAACTTTTAAAAAATCAACACAATTTCAGTGTTTCAGTGTGGATAAAAGTGGCTTTTCCAAAGGAAAAGTATTTAGTCAATGCTCTTTTGACAAGCTCTGCTCCACACAATTCAAACCTGCTCTGAGAACAGAATTGTTATCTTCCTAATGGGCTTTTCTGTGATGTTCACCCCTAGAGAATTACAGATGTGCAAGATTGGAAGAGATCTCAGTAGGTTATCTAGTTCAGTCCTCTGCCTGGAGCCAGAACTAAGTGTTATCTAGAACAACCATAGATTGTGGCTCTTGGGCCACAAGTAGTTCTTTAATGCATCTCTTGAAGCTCTTTGCAGCACATGAAATTAAAACTCTGTGTTACTGAATAACCAGTCTAAGGCTGGGTCTACACTTGCCCCCAGCTTTGAAGAGGGCATGGTAATCACGGTGATGGGAGATTACTAATGAAGTGCTGCAGTGAATATGCAGCACTTCATTAGGTTAATTCTCCCTTGCAGCAACTTTGAAGAGCACCTGCCCGGGAATGTGTGCAGAATGGCGGGGGCGGGCCCATGAGCACAGGCAGTGCAGTTGGGGCTGGCCTGGAGCAGAGCACCTGCCTGGGAGTGTGGGCTGCATAGCGGGGTCTGGCTCAGGCATGGAGTACCTGCTCAGGAGTGCGCAGTGCAGGGGAAAGCTGGCTGCCAAGACAGCAGCTGAGCCCTACACTCCGGACCAGCTTTTTGGCAGCTCCATGAAAGTGGTGGCCTGGGCAACCGCCCAGCTCACGAGCACCTAAGACTGGCTTTGGTCACAGTACTCTAATATAGGCATTATCAGTGCTGAGGGGAGTAGAAGGATGACTTCTTGTGTCTTGCTTACAACACTGCAGATCCAGAATGATGTTTGCTTTTTTTTGCAACAGAATTACTCTACTGACTTGTATTTACTTTTTGACCCACTGTAACATTACAGATCCTTTTCTGCATTATTTCTGCCTGGGCAGTCCCTTCCCATTTTGCATTTGAGCAACTGATTATTTCTTCTTAAGTGTAGTACTTTGCATTTGCCCTTAGGGAATTTCAACTTGTTTATTGCAGACCATTTCTCCAGCTTGTCAAGATTGTTTTGAATTCTAATTCTGTCCTCCAAAGCACTTGCAACTGCTCACAGCTTGCTCTTGTTTACAAACTCTATACGTATACGCACTATGCCATTATCCAAATTATTTATGAAGATACGGAACAGAACTGGACCCAGGACAGATCCTCCTGGAACCTCACTAACTATGCCTTTTCAGCTTGATTGTGAACCAAAGATAACTGCTCTCTAAGTATGCTTTTCCATCTAGTTCTGCACTCATCATTTGGTTTGATCATCTATGCTATATATCTGTAGCTTGTTCATGAGATGGTCATGTGAGATAGTATCAAAAGACTTACTAAAGTCAAAATATGATGTTTATTACTTCCCCCTTAAGCACAAGGCTTGTTTCTCTGTTAAAGAGGGATATTAAGTTGGTTTGACATGACTTGTTTTTGACAAATCCATTTGACTGTTACTTATCACATTGTTGTCTTCTCGGTGATTACAAACCGAGTATTTGATTATTTGCTTTATAATTATTCCAAGTACCAAAATTTAGCTGACTGATCTATAATTCCCTGGGTTGTTCATACTTCCCTTTGCATAGCTAGGTACTGTATTTACCCTCTCTAGTCATCTGGAATCTATCTTGTATTCCATGAGTTTTCCAGTATAATCAATAAAGATCTTTTCAGCCAGCTCCTTAAGTATTCTAGGGTGTATTGCATTGGGCCACGCCAACCTAAAAACATTTAACTAATGTAAGTCATTTTTAACTTGTTCTTTTCCCTTTTTAACCTCAGATTCCACACCATTTACACTGATGTTAACGCTAACTTTTGTGCTGGAAATAGAAACAAAAAAGTCATTTAACATTTCAGCCATTAGATGGGTGTTCTGTTATCTTTTCCTCCTTGGTGAGAAATGGACCTATTTTGTCCTTAATCCTCTTCTGGCTTCTAATGTATTTGCAAAATGTTGTCTTGTTAAACTTTATATCGCTAACTAGTACTAGTTCAATCTTGTTTTGTATCTTATCTTTTCTAATTTTGTCCCTACATTTTTGTGTTGTATTTACACATTCATACTTCATAATTTGACCTAGTTTCCGTGTTTTGCATGGTGTTTTGTTTTGTTTTTTTCGTGGCTGTTGAATATCTGGTTAAGCCCAGATGGTCTGTTGCGATACTACCAACCCTCCAGAACTCTTTCTTTTTCTCTTACATTTTGCTTCCTGTGGGACCTTGCCTACCATTTCTCTGAGTTTGCTAAGGTCTGCCTTCTTGAAATCCATTGCCTTTATTTGACTTGTTACCCTCCTACCACTCCTTATGTAAACCCAGAGGCATTGAGACCCCTGACAAGGGAGAATGAAGTCTCTGATCTGTAGCCTTAGCTGAGAGCCAGCTGGCTTTTAGCTCATGTGGTAGAGCACATAGCTTTAATCCGAAATGTCACAGGGTGGTTCCCTCCTGCTGATCACTTGGGTCTATCAGCCTTATACTTAGAACAGGGATGGGCAATAATTTTTGACGGGGCTACTCCATAAACTTTGGTAAACTGATAGGGACCACATATGTCTTACATCATCATCTTTAATTACATCACCATCTATTGCAGGAGTGAGCAAGATACAGACCACAGGCCAGATATAGTCCACAGGCTGGATCTGGCCCACAGACTATTTATATCCTGCTGCCAAGGTAGTGGTGAGGGCTGGGATCTGTAGGCTTTTTTAATCGCCACAGGAAACCCAAGCGATGGCGAGGAAGCACAATAATGGCAGGGCCTGGGAGCTGCAAGCCCAGAGCCCATTAAATCACTACTAGTTAAAGGGCTCCTAGCCCCATACAGCCCCTAAATTGCTGCCTGGCCACTCCCTGCAGTTGCTGCAGCTATTTAAAAAGCAGTTGGGAACACTGAAGAAAAGCCATACTTGCCAGATGATGAACTCTATTCTGGGAAGCAGTAACTCTAAAAAAAAGATTTGGGGGTCATGGTGCATAATGAGTTACTGAACATAAGCTCCCAATATGACGCAAGGGCCAAAAGCACTAATGCAATTCTGGGACACCTAAACAGCGGAATCTCAAATAGGAGGAGGGGTTGCTCTTTCCTGCTGTATTTGGTATTGGCTGGAATACTGTGTTCAGTTCTCATGTACACAATTCAAGGAGGATATTAATAAATTACAGAAGGCTCAAAGAGGGGCCATAAGGATGATTCAAAGATTAGAAATCATGTATTCTAATAGTTACTTTCTTACAGAGCTCAATAAATTTAGCTTAGCAAAGACCAGGTTAAAGGCTGACTTTAGTACAGTCTGTAAGTACCTACGTGAGGAACAAACATTTGTTAATTGTCTCTTCAGTCTTGCAGACAAAGACATAACACAATCTAAGGGCTGGAAGCTGAAGCCTGACAAACTCAGACAGGAAATAAGATATGTATTTTTCACAGGGAAGGTCATTAACCACTGAAACAATTTGGCAGGAGTTCTGACCGAGTTTCCATCACTGACAATTTGAAAATCAAAACTGGATGGCTGCTAAAAGATCTGGTCCAGGAATTAATCTCCTGTGTTACACAAGAAGACAGGCTACACAATCCCCACGGTCCCTTCTGGCCTTAGACTCTATGAACCCTGAAGATTTTTCTAGCACACCATCCCTCCTCCTACACGTATCTGCATTACAAGAGAGCCTTCCTTGAAATCAGGGTATTGTTCCTGACAGCTGACTTTTTACTGCCTTGAATGCTCCAAGTATAACGAAAAGTTTGCCTTCAAACTAAGGGCACACTGTCAGTTCCAGTTAGGCTAGTTCTGATACCCTTCCTCATGTAAAGTAACATCTTACCCTATGCGGAACTCCAATACAATCCATTCAAAATGTGTACAGGTTATCTGAATGGTAGGGGAGGTTTACTGAAACACAAGAAAAAGGATTTCCCATTTCAGAGGACATCTCCCAATGATGGATAAGTAGAATTTTGGATAAATAAAGATATCACATGGAGCGTTCACTTGAATTTCAGGATTTGTAACGTGACTGATTTTACTATTACCTCCCTTTCATATTAACTGCAATGCGACTGCTTGTGAATGTGAGAGCCAATGAGAGTATTATCATAATAATGGCAAGTGATGGGCAATCTTTCTCAAGCAGATCTCTCAACACATTGCCAAGCTGACATCCTCCAGGCCATTTTGGTCCCACTGGCTGGACAATGCCAGATGGGACCAAAAATATGGGGGTCCATTTTTATCTGTGGCTGAAGTCAGTATTAGAATTAAGAGCTACTGCAGCGATCACTGCACCACAAAGCCTCTATCAATTCCAGGTGTGAGGATACAGTTTCAAAGTGCTATGATTACAGCAATGCTTAAGAGTCAAAAGGGGCCATACAATATAGCAGACTTGCTTCCATGCACCTTGAGGTGTGCATATATCAATCCTTTCCGTTCCAGGCTTGCAAAAAAAAATAAAATGTATCATCTTACAGAGAACTACCTTTAGATTTTCTCTTGTCTTCTGAGACCAAACCTTCATGTTTAAGATCTGAATTCTACTATATCTGCAAACACAAAAAAACGCAACAACAATAGTATAATCATAGAGTTCTAGCATCCTAGGGCTGGAAGGAAACTTAGGAGGTCATCTAGTCCAGCCCCCTGCGTAAACCAGGATCAACCCTAACTAAATCATCCCTGCCAGGATTTTGCTAAAAACCTCTTACACCACAGCATTTCATTCTTGACATGAAATCTCAGTTTAATTAACAAATCCACCTTTGTGTTTTTGTGGGTCACATCTTGAGACTGTCACACATTTCCTTTGGCACGCTCCCTTGCTTTTGGAGAAACAACTACCAGATTGACAAGCACAGGAAACAAAATTACCCCCCTTGACTCAGAAGGAGGAGTCCTCTCAAGGTCATGCTCAGACACATGTCATGAGATGCGTACTAAATCTACAGTAATTTACCGCGGCGCCGGATAAACAGAATACTTCAGTTTCCTTCAGAGCTCTAATGGTGCCTCCTCCTCCTCCACTTCAAGTATCAAATTTAGTGCAAAGTTTCAAGGAGGTAAAGCACACTCAAAAGGTTATTATAAAATGAAAATCAAAATTCATTTTCACACAGGACTGAGCCCATCACAGACATACACAAACACATGCACAAGCAAAGAAACACAAAGGGACCCTGATGCCCCACTAATTCCACCATTAAAAGAATTCAAACTTCAATCAATCTTGAAATTAATTTTGCATTTAAAAATGCAACAGCCTTCACACTGAGTACACTGTCAGCTCTTTTATCTTGATTACTTGTTACATGTCAAACTATTTAGCCTCACCTCTCATTGTGCAATGATTGAGTTCATAGCAGCAAACATATTGGACATAAACACAATGAATGAACTAGCTTTGCTCAAAATCTTTGTTTCACAGAAACTGAATAATCACCTGCAAATTGTGCTTTTTCCCCTCAATGACTTTAACTCAGTTCCCTCGGGCTACGCCTACACTGCAGAGGTCTTTCAAAAGAAGATCTTCTAGAAAAGATCTTCTGGAAAATCCTCTGTCAAAAGATAGCATCTACACACAAGAAGTTGATCAAGCCTTCGATCTGCCTTTTTGCAAGACTGGCCCATTCTTTTGAAAGAGAGAGTCCATACAGCACTGGGTGCTCTTTTGAAAGAATGGGCCAGGAAATGCCACACATGGGGTTGCATGGCAGACAAGGCATTCTGGAGGGCTGCAGCTAGCTGCTCCCTTAAAGGGCCCCTCCTCAACACTCTCACCCTGCACATGCTGAGGGCTGCTTTGCCACACACAGCATTGCAGACCCAGTGAATGGAGCAAAGCCCTGGTGGAGACGCCCATGGAACCGAGAAGCACCCCAATGGGGAAATCCTCAAGGCCACGGTCAGCCTGCTGGCCATGTTGTCCTCCAGCACCCCTGGGGGGCCAGCCACCTAGCCACCATGGGGAGGAGAGAGAGGGCTCCTGGGAAAGGGGCACCCTCGGGGGCAGGTGTGCAAGGGAGGCGGGAGATATAGGGGAGAGCTGCCCAGGAGGAGAGAGTGAAGAGGGGAGGGTGGCCCTGAAGGGGATGGGGGGCCTGGAGCAGCCTGCCAGGCACTCACAGGTACATTCGCCCTCCATCCCATGCAGGTTGTCAGAGTGATAAACAGCATGCTCCTGTGCTGGGTCATCTGCATCAGGGACCTTGACGCTGCCTTCATGGGATTCTCAAAGCTGGGGTTCCTCAACTGTTTTGGTGCCCTGGATGGGACCCACATTGCCATCTGGGCCCCGTACCACAGCACGGGCACCTTTAACAACTGCAAGGAGTACCACTATGTGGTGCTCCAGGCCATCATAAATGCCAAAGGGCAATTCATGGACATCTGCATGGGCTGGTTGGGCTGGGCCCATGATGCCTGAGTGGTTAGGAACACTTGGCTTGGGCGCAAGATACAGGAGGGGACCTACATCCCACTGCGGAAGCTCTAAGTCGAATATGTAACCATGCCCCGCCCGCATCATGGCTGACATTGCCTATGCCCTGCACCCATGGCTCACGCAGCCCCACACAGGCTGCATGGACCCAAGCCAGGACCTTCTTAATGCCCGCCTGAACGAAGGCCAGACCACTGTTGAGCGGGCATTTGGGCACATGAAGGGATGCTTTTGGGGCCTCCTCACGTGGCTGAAGGTTGGCCTCCCTTCTTTTGAAAATTATTTTGAAGAACTAGTGGCTAGTATAGATGTGGTTACCAGACAAAAATACTGGCTATGAGATTCACTGTGAGCCATAGGGTCTGATCCCTGAACTTGCATGAAAAATGGGAAAAGATGAATTGTTCTCATAATTTATAAAAAAAAATCTGTTTCTCAATTCAAGAAGTAAAAATAACAAAACAGCAAGAGCAAGTCTGTTACTAGATAAAATAAACTCACATGACACTTTAAACCCCACTTTCCCGACACACAAAATAGGCCTGCTTTCCTACTTGCATTGCATTAGAAATAAGGACTTGATCACTGGCCCCTGGATCAGGTCTGAATTCCACTGACAATACAGTGGTGTGTAATTGGTGTCAAGAAGAGAACTAAAAAGCCCTTTGCAATTTAATTTAGAATAGAGGGCACAAAGATGTACTATTGCCTACCTGATCCTGGCATATCTGTTTTGAGATGGGGTGACCAAAACTTCATGCAGTGGTCAAGATGCGGGTTATCATGAATTTACATAGTGGCATTATATTTTATGTCTTACTATTCATCTCTTTCTAATGATTCCTAACATTGTTAGTTATTTACTGCCACTGCACATTGAGCAGATGTTCTCAGAGAACTATCCAAAATGACACCAAGATCACTTTTTAGCGTACTCACTGCTGATATAGACCCCAGCATTTTGCATGTATAGTTGGGATTATGTTTTATAATGTACAGTACTTTGTATTTATCCACATTATATTCACCTGCTGCTTTCTAACCCAATCATCCCATTTTGCAAGATTCCCTTTGTGAATATAGTCAGCTTAAATATCTTTAATAATTTTGTGTCATCTGCAAACTTTGCCATCTCGCTGTATTCCTTTTTCCATATCATTTAAGAATATGTTGCACAGCACTGACCCAAGCACAGATCATTGATACATCCTACTATGTCCCTCTCCATGGTGAAAACTGACAATTCAGTCCTATCTTATGTTTCCTGTCTTTTAATATGTTACTGATCCACAAGAAGACTTTCCCGTTTACCCCACAACTGCTTACACTGCTTAGGAACCTTAGTGGGGGTATCTCATCCAAAGCTTTTTAAAAATTAGAATTATATTAGCTATCCTTAAGTCATCTGCTGTTGAAGCTGGTTAAGTGATAGGTTATTTATCACAGTTAGTCGTTCTGCAACTTCATTTTGGAACTCATGAGTTAAGACCTGCTGGGCCTGGTGGCTTGCCACTATTCACCAATCTGTTCCAAAACCTCCTCTTCTGACACCTCAATATGGAACAGTTCCCCAGACCAGTCATCTACATTAAATGGAGCAGGGGAGGAAGATCAATGGACAGACTGAGGCTACGTCTACATTACAAGATAAATTCAAATTTATTTATATCATTTTTCTAATTCTGGAATTTATAAGTTCAAATTTTACCATCTTCACTTTCCATGTGCTCCTCACAAAGTTGAGTCATTGCTGCCACATTCAAATTGGCTAACATTGACTGTTTTAGTAGTGCATTGTGGGAACCTATCCCACAGTTCCCTCATCCCATAGCACTCTGTGTATGCTTGTTGGTGTTTGACATCATCTTCCCACATTGCATTTTCCTCATTTTTCTCCTGATCTCTGAAAATATGCCAATCCCTGGAAATAATGGGGACCCTCACTTAAAAATGTCCTGCATGGGTTTTCTCACACGTCTCATCCCATTAACATATTCTTATGAAATCTCATCCTCAATTATACTGTATTATTAATCTGACTCCTGTGGCAATGAGGTCATGGAGAAGTGAGAAGTGGAGATGACTGCTGGCAGTCACAGCCATAATCCTGCATGTAGGTGATCTTGGGACTAGTGGCCATTCAGCTCTGTCCCTGGGGTAGTGGAGAAGTCCAACAGCTTCCTAGGTGACTGAGCAGTTCCTTTTAAGATAGCACTATTCCTCCTTTTTAAGGGAAGGGGGCTTAAATATTGAACAGAGAAAAGATGTTCTAAAAACATTACCTGCCCCCATAAAATCTGGCCAGACTACCATATCTGGCAGACCATCTTACAGGTGAAAAAGCAATTAAAAAGGAAAAGACTCATTCTAGGATCATGGGATGTTCACACCCTGATGGACAGAGGCCTGGGAGAAGAACAGTTTGTTTCCAGAGAACTTGCCTCCATGAGACTAAATTGGCCAGAGAGGGTTCTAGCAGTGATCTAGGAAGCATTTATGCTTTCTTTTGGAAATTAAAAACAGAGGATGAAGACAGAGTCTATTCTGGCCAGGACTCCATCACCAAATCAATCCCTGCAAGTAATAAGCTCATTTTGCTAGGAGACTTTAATGCTAGAATTGGTAGAGACAGTGGTGACTAACGAGGAGATGTGATAGAGCAATATGGAGTGGGAAAGATGAACAGCAATGTTACCTCTTGGATAAATGTGCAGAACATAGTCTGCTCATTCTTCATGCCATCTTTAGGCAAAATGATAAATATAAAATTACATGGATGTATCCACAGTCCATATAATGGCATCTGACTAACTATGTTATTACTAAGTAATGAAACATTTGCAATGTCAGAATTACCAGAGCCATGAGTGGTGCAGAATGATGGACAGACCACAGACTGGTAAGACCAGTGCTTAACCTGCATAGAACCCCTTCACACCTCAAGCACCCCAAAATTAATAGAACAGCCTTCAACATAGGAAAGCTTAAGCACACCAATTACCAGATGCAGTTTCAGCAGTCACTTGAAGACAAGCTTTTTCATGCTTGTCAATCACTGGCAACCAAACAGAAAAATGGAACCAGTTCAGATATGATTACCAATGCAGCTAAATCAATGCTGGAGCCAAAGAAAAGGGTAAACCACGACTGAGTTGATAAGAACAACCACAGCATTTCCCAACTCCTAAGGGACAAACATAATTCTTTTGTTGAATGGTAGAATGAACTCACTTCCATATTAAATGTGCAGAAGTACACCATTGCAAATGTGTTCTTTGTCTCAAAATAGCGGGCAGACCATCTAAATCTCACTCATCTCCCTTGAAGCTGGAAGACAACACAAGCCTCATCAAGGACAAGGAGGGAATTATACACAGGTAGGCTGAACACTTCAGTAGTCTACTCAGGAGACCATCCAGAGTCGATTGGTGTGTCCTTGATCATTGACCCAAGAAACCCATCAAAGAGGATCTCAACTTTTCTTCACCAGTTGAGGAAGTTATGAAACCCATCAAACAACTGAGATGTGGTAAAGCATCCAGAAAGGATGGCATTCCAGCAGAGCTATATAAAATAGGAGGTCCCAAGGCCACCAAGGTGTCTCATGACACCTTGAGTAACATTTGGGAGAAAGAAGAAATGCATGAGTCTGAACTGTCAGTCATGGAGGAGGCTAGAGGAGTATTGGAGTTGTGTCAGAAGCCCTTGGTTGTGCTGGAGAAAAGAACCTTGCCCAGAACCTGGGCTGAGGAGACTCCAGCATAAAGAACCTCCAGCTAAAATGCATGGCCAACAATTTCAAACTTAGGTGCCTCAATTTAGTCATCTGCATAAATGGCCCAAATTTTCGAAGGAATGAGATCCCAGAATTCCTGTTAACTGACCACTTCTGAGAAACTGGCCATTGACGTCTTTAACTTTAGGCACCCAAGTCTGAAAACGCTGGCTTATGTATTTAGCCTACCTCAGACTCACTGGACTATTGGTTTAGTTCTTGTGCATAGGAAGGAGAGCATACACTGAGAGTTGACCACACCAGCAGGTCTGAAATAAAACTTATTTTATTTGTACCACTGCATTATGATTTTTTCCTGAATCCTTACGTCAGCTAGACATCAGAGAACTGCCACAGTAACCGAACCAAAAATGAAAATTGAGAATTAACAGGAAAGGCAGAAAAGATAAAAGGGAAGCAGCGTTTAAGTTAACTGCTCACAGAAAGTATATTTGTCTCATCAAAACCTTCCCTGACAAGCTACATCTCTGCTCTTTATATACATAAAAATTAGCATAACATTTGATAATGACCTATCAGAACCTATGCTTTGATTACAAGCAGCTGCTTTTGATTACAATCAATGAATCACTAATTTGCGCTCAGCCACAAAACAGTTGGACTCCATCTATTATTCATTCCTGAAGTGGAGATCTTATTTAAAACTGGATTCTGAATTTCACTAAAGCTTTCACCCACTTGGTTATTAATAATTTTGTTTTGAAGTTGGGTCTCTAAGGTTTCATGATGGCCCCTTTTGTTTATGCTTAAACTCTGAAATAATATGGGCAGCTGACACCCAGTTCAGTGCATCTTTCTCCCTGGCCGTATGTTTAGGATGGGCTGATCTAGTCTTACATCCACATGATATTCCTTTGATTTTTCAAAAGCCCCAGCCTCTCTGTCCTGTATAAATTGAGCCATACTCACATGGGATTGTGATTCAGTAACGTGCAATCTTTGGGTTCTCTTACTGAATTTTATGCATTACACATGTGTGTGTATTAGAAGATAATAAAGAAACACATCATGTTCTTTCAGTATTCAAGTTATTTAGCTTCTAATACAGGGGATGTAATGCTTAATTGTACAATGTAACAGAGTCTCTGTCAATCACATCTTGCATCTCAAAGGGTTTATCTCTGTGGCGTGCATGAGTGTTGGTGCACACAAAAATGTGGCTGAGTGCACATACTCTTGGATCTGATTTGCAGGGAGGTTCTGTTATGTTAATACTAGTTCATTATGGCCGCGTCTACACATGCACGCTACTTTGAAGTAGCGGTGCCAACTTCGAAATAGCACCCGTCACGGCTACACGTGTTGGGCGCTATTTCGAAGTTGAAATCGATGTTAGGCGGCGAGACGTCGAAGTCGCTAACCCCATGAGGGGATGGGAATAGCGCCCTACTTCGAAGTTGAACGTCGAAGTAGGGCACGTGTAGATGATCCGCGTCCCGCAACATCAAAATAGCAGGGTCCGCCATGGTGGCCATCAGCTGAGGGGTTGAGAGACACTCTCTCTCCAGCCCCTGCAGGGCTCTATGGTCACCGTGTGGAGCAGCCCTTAGCCCAGGGCTTCTGGCTGCTGCTGCTGCAGCTGGGGATCCATGCTGCATGCACAGGGTCTGCAACCAGTTGTCAGCTCTGTGGATCTTGTGTTGTTTAGTGCAACTGTGTCTGGGAGGGGCTCTTTAAGGGAGCGGCTTGCTGTTGAGTCCGCCCTGTGACCCTGTCTGCAGCTGTTCCTGGCACCCTTATTTCGATGTGTGCTACTTTGTCGTGTAGACGTTCCCTCGCAGCGCCTATTTTGATGTGGTGCTGCCCAACATCGAAGTTGAACGTCGACGTTGCCAGCCCTGGAGGACGTGTAGACGTTATTCATTGAAATAGACTATTTCGATGTTGCTACACCGAAATAAGCTATTTCGATGTAGCGTGCATGTGTAGACGTAGCCTATATAGCATTTCTTACAGTATCAATAACTCTGTTCACAAGAGAGAGAACAGCCCTTGTCTTGAGCAAGCTGATTGTAACACAGAAACAGAACACAAATGACATCTCAGTTGATAAATGGATGAAGATTACACTTAAAATGAAGCTAATGATGAAAGTGGGCTGATTTTCTATAAAATAATTAAATAAAACCAAGAATAAATGTTCTCAGTCAGGTGAGCAAGTACATTTACAACCCAAAAATGGTCTGCTCTTCAATTTGGGTGGCAGGACTCATGGTTGTAAATTAAAAGATCTTCTCTAAACAACTTCTAAGTGCAGTCAGCCTACATGGAAACATTCTCAAAACATCACCTGCATCTCTCAACCTGAACTTTGGACTTAGGCTAATATTAAATTGGACAGTGATGCTCAGCCTCTGGGTCTCAGCCTTCAAGCACATCACCAGCAGTTGTCTAGGGGAATCAAAAACCCACTTCCAGATCTTGCTAGAAGCACCCTATAGGTCACTGTGCTATTATACATGGACCTGTCTATGAAGTGATTCAGAAACTTTATCTTGAGTTGTATCTGGCAGCCCATACAATATTTTGGGGTTCAGCTCAAAATGCTGTGGGACTGTTGAAGGAAATTGTATATGAATGGCTGAATGTGGGAGAAAAAAATGAGACAAGTATAAGGCACTATGCTCCAATGTCTATATTGTTTATTGGATTTATTTTTGAACCAAATTTCTATTTTTATAGGTGCAATTTAGTAGCTGCAATAAGAAGCCCCAAGAAATAGGAATAAATCGTGGGTTCAAAATTGTATGAGCAATTCACTGCAGGTGTGAAACTGTATCCACACAAACACAGATGCAGTTTTACACTCAGATTTGGCAACAGAAAGCTCAGTCTAGCATAGTTACTTAGTTAAGGCTTCTCCACTAACTCCCAAAAAAGTAAAAAGAACTGGCAGCCAAGCATTGTGTAGTCAGACCTGCGATGATTTCACTTATTTGGAAATAACATATTTCCTTCTGATCCCATTGGATTGGTGGATGATTTTAACATGAAAAGAACAAAAATATTATTAGGTGGACAAATGAGCCAAGTAAACTAAATTTAAACAGATTTTTTAAACAAACTGTGTGCATTGACCTTTTAAATAGTTAATAGAAGGCCATACAGAAGACTTATAATGGTGAGCATTTTTAAACCAAACTTTACATATGTGTAGGGCCACTAAGTCAAAGGAGCTACTCATGAGAATATGTACTATCCAGAACTACTCTACTCCATATTTATTTGCACAATAAGGGCAAGATTTAAAAAAAAAAAGATTTTGAAAATCTGTCCAGAAGTGTCATCATAGGACAATGGAAGCTCCTCATCTTGAATGTTTGGCCCCCAGCTGAACACTTGAAAACCTGCCCCTAGGAGACAAATTCCGCCCTTGGATACATGCAGCTTCCATCGAAATTGGCAGGAGTTAAGTATATTTATCCAATGGAATTAGGATACAATACTGTAGTTAGAATAGATCCAATTTTATACTCTAAATTTTTCATTAGCACAACAGCTGTGTAACTACAGGTCACCTACTTTATTGGGGGTGTGTAATTCCCAGAGTGAGGAGACACATCCTGCTAGCATCACCTCAGCTATGAGCTCAAAACTGCAGCAGAAAGGTTAGCTATCCTGAGTATGCGTGTAGTTTCTCATAATGAGGGGGACTCAGGCCACTGCAGCTATGTGCTATTTGTAGTGTTCTAGCTCAGAGCTAGCATGGCTATGGCTTCTCAAAATAGGAGCTATATCCTTATCTCAAAGTGTAGAAATAGCATAAATTATATTTAACTGCCCACATGGATTGAAAATGTTAGGAGGGGATAAATGTTTTATTTCAGGGTCTATTTCCTAACTTACTAACCTCTTACAAACAAGCACACAAAGAAGGAGATGAAACTGCCTTATGTTCTTGAAACACCTCTGGGAAACAGACTGACTGAACAGAGCAGCTCAGCAATTGTGCTATAATAGACAGTAGCTTCAAACAACACAAAGGCTGCCTAAATGTCAGATTACCATTACCAGCAGCATGAGGTCTTTGCAACCAAGTTGTTTCTATTAAGGTTTCGCATCACAGTTTGCTCTAATTACTGTTAAAATACCAAATATCGTGTCAGAAATCTTTCAATTTATAACCACTTGCCCAAAGCACACATACACATACAACAGTGTGCATTGAAATTGTTATTGAGGCTGTGTCTTCACTACAAGATAAAATCAAATTTAAAGGAGTTAGCTCGATATTAAAACATCACCGTCTTCACTGTAAATACCATTAGTTCAATTTAGTGAGCTCTAATATCAATAACAAAATGCCGACATTACCGGAGGGCATAGTGTCAATTTCAAATTGAAAATTTCAAATAAAGGCTAGTGTGAAAGCGCCATGTCTTTAATTCGAATTTATTAGCCTCCAGAAGTGTCCCATATGTATCCCACAAAGGTACGCGGTGACCCTCCATTTATGGTCGCTGCCTTCCCCGTTGCTCTCCCTCCAGGTGTGCAGGAAAAAAGGTCGCAGGAAAAAAGGTCACAGGAAGCCCACTAATTTTTGATTGAATTAGAATTAGAATTTGAATTCAGCAGTGCCCAGGCCTGCAAATATAAAGGGCACAAATAATGAAAAAATTCCTTGCCCATTGCATCTCACTGCATCAGTAGCAATTGCACCAATAGCCATTTCCTGCAATCATGAGCACTCAGGGTAGTGACCTGCCTAGCACTTCTCAGGCTTGCAAGAGAGCCCCACTGTGGACACACCAGGAGATTCTGGATCTTCTTGCAATTTGGGGAGACCAAGTGGTGGTGAAGAGACTTTGGTGGCGAAGAGCAACGTGGCAATCTATGAGCAGACACTGCACAAAATGACACCCAGAGGTTACTCCTGGGACTCTATGCAATGCTGGGTGAAAGTGAAAGAACTCCGGTAAGCCTATCAAAAAGTCTGGGAAGCTAACCAGCAGTCAGGGGCAGCTCCACAAACCAGTCGTTATTATGAACAGCTGCACATGCTTCTGGGGAGCGGCCCCACCATGGAACCCAGTCTTAATTATGACAGTTTGGAGGCCCTGGTCTGGAGTTCAGGGTGAGCTGAGAGAAGCTGGGTGCCCTGGAGCAAAAGGGCAATGGAGAGGAGGAAGGGGGCAATGAGCAGGGGACTGAGGAAGTTCTTCCTGACAGCCCAGAGCTCTTCATCATAGACGCTTCATGCAAGTCACCTCCACGCCAGTCCCCTCTACGTCAGTCCCCGAGCCCCATGTACTAAGCAGTTTGGGTGAGTATTTATTCTGCATGCTAGAAGCAAGTTGTGGGTGCATATGGGTATGGGATTGGGTATAAGTATAGGTTTAGTATGGATCTGTGTCCCTCACAGCGTGTTAATGTTTCTTGGGATGGAACACTTCTCCTTTTTGGAGATCTCCTCGAAGGCCTCATCCAGGCATTCTTGTATTTTTTTCACTAGGTTCTTGGGCAGGTCTGACATCTTGCAGCTTCCATAGTAGCACACCTTTCCATTCCAGGCAACCAAATAGTGATCTGGTGTCATGATGACACCATGTCATGACACGGGAGTTGTAGGGAACAGAAATCATTGTAGGGGTTGTGGGACAGCTGAAGGCACAGCTGCCTGCCACTACATCCAGGACTGCAGTGTATGCATGGCTGATGGAATTGGGTGGGTTGGAGGAGGGCTGAAGGCACAGCTGCCCACCTATACACCAACGTCCACAGAGGACATGCTGCACAGGGAACTTGGGTGGGTTGCAGGAGGGCTGAAGCAACAGCTGCCTGCCGCTATGCCCAGGTCCTCAGAGAATGCGTGGCTGATGGGACAGGCAAGTTGGTTCTCCTAACTGCAACTTAACCCCCTCCCACCAAGTAAAAGCATTAATTCATTAAGACATGGTATGATTTATTGGCATTACAACTGAGAAATACATCGGTAGCATGTGAGTTACAGATCATTCATGAAGCTATGTTTTAAAGTGCCCCTTGTTGTTGCTACCTCAGTGTGGTTATTGGTGAATTGTTGTGTAGGTAGCTGTGAGTAAGCCCTGCCTATGGCCTCTGCTTCGTAATTCCAGATGGACGGGAAAGTCTCCAATCTGGATTCACAAATGTGCAAAATGACACATGCTGTAATCATTGTGGGGACATTAGTTTCAGAAAGGTCCAAACGGGTCAATAAGTAACTGAGCCTTGCTTTTAAATGGCCAAAGGTGTGTTCAACCACCATTCTGCACTTGCTGAGTCTGTGAGTGAGGTTTTCCTTTCTGGGGTCCAGGGCTCCTGTGTAGGGCTTCTTAAGGTGAGGGAGCAGAGGGTAAGCATGGTCGCCCAATGTTACAGTAGGCATTTCCATGTCACCAACCATGATTTTCTGGTCTGGGAAAAAAGTCCCATTCAGGAGCCTTCTATACAGTCCAGAATTTCAGAAGATGCACACATTGTGAACCCTCCCTGACCATCCAACATTGATGTTGGTGAAACAACCTTTGTGATCTGCCAACCCCTGCAAAATCATGGAGAAGTGTCCCCTTCTGTATACATACTCAGAGGCCAAGTGGTCCAGGGCCATGATGGGGATGTGCATGCCATCTATTGCCCCACTGCAATTAGGAAACCCCTGGGCAGCAAAGCCATCCATTATTGCCTGTACATCTCCCAGGGTCATGGTCTTCCTGAGGAGATGCTGAGAGATTGCATAGGGCACCTCCATCACTACGGCCCCACTGTAGATCTGCCCACCCTGAACTGATTTGCCACTTATTGGTAACTGTCGGGCATTGCAAACTTTCCCAAAACAATTGTTATTCGCTTTTGAACCATTCAAGCTGGCCTCATCTTTGCGTTGCTGCACTTCAGGGAAGAGGCCAACACATCAGTTTTACAAATGTGGATTTGCATATGCAAAAGTTCTGCAGCCACTGCTGGTCATCCCAGGACTCCAAAACAATGTGGTCCTACCAGCGTGTGCCGGTCTCACAAGCCCAAAACCGCTGGTCCACTGCCACCAATGCATCAAGGGCAGCCAGCAGCTGAGAGTTGTTGGACTGCAGTTGTGGGATTTGCTTTTCAAAACCATCATCATCATCATCATCATTATGATACTGAACCATCATTGAGCTTTGTAATTGCAGGCAAAATTGCACAATGGTCAATGTGGTTGCTGAAACAATGTGTTCTATGTGTTGAAGCATTTGCGGATCCATGCTTGCACTGGTAGAGAAAATGCCGCAGAAAATGGCACAATCTCCGGTTATTTTCACACAGTTAGAGGGTGCTCTGAATTCTGGGACAACGCTTTGCATTCTGGTATTCTAACATGAAATGTCCACAAGCAACCAGGGCTAAGACACTGTGGGATGGGTACCCATGATGCACTGCTCACACTGTTGAACTTGCATAGGGCAATGGCGACATGCAAACTTGACACAGAAAGATGGTGGGTCAAATTTCAAGAAACTTAGTAGACACAAATTCGAATTCATAAGAACGAAGTTAAACAATCGAATTTATTAAAAATTGAATTTATCTCATAGGGAAGAGATAAGGGGAAGAGGGGAAAAAGACTGGAAATAATACCTTAATCTGTGACAACATACATTTTATGTGCATAGTGGTCAAGCATCAGATATTATGCAATTACAGAATCAAATTTCAGAAGGATTATCACAGAAAGTTGTGTTTCTAAAGTATGTCTACACAGAATAGTTGTACCCATACAGCCTAAAGTGTGAATTTAACCAGACGTTATTAAACTGGTACAAGCTGCTGTGTGTACACACTTTTTTCTGTGTAAGAGTAGCTTTTTAAGTTTAGCATAAGCTGACTGGGAACAAATTTAAGATAAAACAAAATAAGCCAACCTAAATATAAGTGGCCACATTGTGGTTTGAACTGCTTTAATTATATTGAGTTAAAATTTGAGATTAAAGCAGTGCCAGTTCCTTTGTAGACTGTGTCTTAAGTAAGTTGAGGAACAGGTGCAGGTGTGTAAGAGAGGTATTATTACTATTAAATTATTGTATGACAGCATTACCCAGAAACATTGCTTTGTGCAAGGTACTGTGTGATCACATAAGACACCTTGAAAACCAGAACGTATCTGCTCTGTGGGGATATAGTATTTTGCATTAATGTAAGGACAGTTCTATGCCAAATGAACACAGGCCTCTCAAGTTAAATTTAGGGCCCCATCCCTCCAATTTCTTTATTTGTGCAGCCTTCTGTAACTATTGGGAGCCTTCTGAACTTGGGAGTCTGCTACAAACTGGTACAAACTGTACCCCTTTCCCTTCTTCTCATCAGCCCTTCCCTGTCCTGTGCGCAAAGCACAATGCACCAGCTGTTTGCAATGGTGTACACAGCATTTATTTTTTTATTTATCTTTAATTTGTTTTTGAAGACAGCTACCATTTTGTGTTTCATAAAGATGAAGCCTGTTAGAGAGGAGGCAGAATACAATGTTCTCTCATGGGGACTTGACTTTTGTTCTTTCTTGTTTTTCCTGGCCTTAAAAGGAAGATCTCTGAGATAATGAATTAGCAGGTCCACTGGTTAAAAAGAAAAATGTAGTTACTCTTGTGGCATGGCCGTGGATCATAAATTGGGCAGTATATTAAGGTAATCACTACTGTGGGGAAAAAAATGGAAGCAAGAGAGACATTTCCAGAGCTGAATTATTTCTACTTTCCAGAGATAGGAATTGGGTGAGGGGAAGTGCAAGGGTAATAGTGGTGCTTGAAAAGCATTGGTAAAAGGCACATGCCATAATTTTAAGAGGTGTCGAGCATCTTCAGCTTTCACTGATTCCATTTGGAATTTTAGACATTAAGCACTTCTGAAAATCTGGCCTTTCCCAAAAAACCAAGGCTACATCTACACTACAAGATAAATTCAAATTTAAGGCAGTTACTTCGATATCACCATGTGACTGTCTTTACTGTAAGTACTATTAGCTTGATTTAAGGAGCACTAATATCAATATCATAATATCATTGGTACCTGCTGGTTGCAGCGTCAAGTTCGAATTTAAAAGTTTGAATAAACAGCAGTGTGGAAGCGCCACATCTTAAAATCAAATTTATTAGCCTCCAGAGGTGTCCCATATGTACCCCACAATGACCCACAGTGCTCTGCTCTGCCCGCTGCTCTCCCGGTGCGTAGGAATTAGATAACAGGAAAACACTGAATTTCAATTTCAGGAAGCCTGTGGCTGTGGTGTCATGTTTGTATGAGAGGCTCAGAAATGTCTCTCTTTCTTTGCAATTAGCACTTTGAATGCATCTACTCATTACAAATAGCCCCAGCATGGAGTTTGTGGCTCTATCTCTACACCTGGTGCTTTTTCTGCGCTGCCTGGTGCCAGCCGCTGCCACGCCTTCACACGGCAGCAAGGCTGTTGTGGGGGTTGTGCTTGCACGAAAGGCTGAGAAACTTCTTCTCAGCAACAGAGAGGGAGCCATGCTAGTCCATAAACTATCAAAACAAAAAAGCAGTCAAGTAGCACTTTAAAGACTAACAAAATAATCCATTAGGTGAGCTTTCGTAGGACAGACCCACTTCTTCAGACCATAGCCATGCCAGAACAGACTCAGTATTTAAGGCATAGAGAACCAAAAACAGTAATCAAGGTTGACAAATCAGAAAAAAAATTATCAAGGTGAGCAAATCAGAGAGCAGAAGGGCAGGGGAGGTGAAGTCAAGAATTAGATTAAGCCAAGTATGAAAAAAAGAGCCCCAGAAAATTTGCATCCTGGTTCAAACCACGTGTTCATGTGTCGAATTTGAATATGAAAGACAGTTCAGCAGTTTCTCTTTCCAAAGCAGAGTGAAGATTCTTCTTCAATAGACGCGAACTCTAAAGTCCTTAACAGAATGGCCCACTCCATTAAAATGTAGACTAACTGGTTTGTGGATCAGGAATGTTTTGATGTCTGTTTTGTGCCCATTAACTCTGGGCACCTGCATGGCCCCATAATATGCTAATATATCTATGGCTGACCTGGAACAACGATTCCTAAGCTCCCGTCCCCTGTTACCCCTCCTCTACTTAAGATACATTGATGACATCTTTATGATTCGGACCCATGGCTTAGAGACTCTAGAAGAATTCCACAGAGACCTTAACAATCTGCACCCCACCATCAACTTATGCCTCAATTACTCCACACAAGGGATACATTTCCTGGACACTGCAGTACAAATGAAGGAGGGCCTGATTGGTACCACACTGTACCGGAAACCCACTGATCGCTATACTTATCTACACCCTTCTAGCTTCCATCCTGCACACATAACTAGATCCATTGTCTACAGTCAAGCCCTTAGGTACAATTGCATTTGCTCTGATCCAACTGACAGACCAAAAACTACAAGATCTCTACCAAATATTCATGAACTTGAATTACCCACCAGGAAAAATAAAAAAACAAATTGACAGGGCCAGACAAATACCCAGAGACAGCTACTCCAAGATAGGCCCAAAAAAGACAAGAACAGAACAGCACTGGTCATCATCTACAGCCCCCAACTCAAACCACTGCAACGAGTTATTAAAGACCTACAACCTATCCTTAATCAGGATGCGACACTCCAGAAGGCCCTAGGTGACATGCATGTTCTCTCCTACAGAAATTCTCCCAACCTTATGAGGATTCTAACCAATAGTCTATAACGCAGGAATACCAGTCCTGAGACTCTTCCTTGCAACAAAGCCCGCTGCCAGCTTTGTCCACATATCTATTCTGGCAATACCATCACTGGACCTAACTACGTTAGTCACAGAATCATGGGAACATTCTCATGTTCCTCAGCTAACATCAGATATGCCATCATGTGCCAACAATGCCCAGACAAAGAGTTAATGGGCACAAAACAGACATCAAAACATTCCTGATCCACAAACCAGTTAGTCTACATTTTAATGGAGTGGACCATTCTGTTAAGGACTTAAGAGTTTGCGTCTTATTGAAGAAGAATCTTCACTCTGCTTTGGAAAGAGAAACGCTGAACTCTCTTTCATATTCAAATTCGACACATTAACACATGGTTTGAACCGGGATGCAAATTTTCTGGGACGCTATAGGGGCCCTTCTGCATAATTGGCTTAATCTAATTCTTGACTGCCCCCTGCCACCCCTCTGCTCTCTGATTTGCTCACCTTGATAATTTTTTTCTGATTTGTCAACCTTGATTACTGTTTTTGGTTCTCTGTGCCTTAAATGTTGAGTCTGTTCTGGTATGGCTCTGGTCTGAAGAAGTGGGTCTGTCCCATGAAAGCTCACCTAATGGATTATTTTGTTAGTCTTTAAAGTGCTACTTGACTGCTTTTTTGTTTCTTCTCAGCAGTTTACATTTGTGCACCCCAGCTCCCTCCCCTACACGTGCCACGCAGTCAGGGTCTTTCCCACGCTCAGCCTCATCATGTGGCTAGCGCCCGACCCAATAAAAGGATGTGACTGCTGTTTGGTCCTGACCATGTTGCCAAGCAGCACCATGTTGTGGCTTGCGTATGGTTAGGGCTTCAAGGGTCTTAAAGAATTTCAGGGGCTTGCAGCCATCAGGGATCGTCTCTGCCCCCGCCCCCGACTAAGAATTTTAGTCTCCACTGGCAGCTAAGATTTTCAGGGTGTTGTTGCTGCATGGAGGGAACTACTTCAACTGGCCCCCCACCAAAAATATTTGTGGGGCCTTTCTGCTGCATGGGAGAAGTCTCCCCCGGCAGCCAAGATTTTTAGGGTCTTTCTACTTCATGGGGGAACTACTTCAACTGGCCCCCCAATGAAGACCCCCCCACACACACACACTCTGCACCAACTGGCACCCGGGGACTAGCTGCCACCAGGGGGAAGTCTCCCCCAGCAGCTAGGATCTTTGGGGCCTTTCTGCCGCACAGAGGACTACTTCAACTGGCCCCACCAATAACCTCCCCACTCTCTGCTGCAACAAGGACCTGGGGGCTAGTGGCCACCAGAGGGGAGTCTTCCCTGGTGGCCAAGATTTTTGGTGTGTTTCTGCCATCCCCCATGTTAGCAATTTCCATGTAGTGAAGAGGGAAGACAAAAATCTTTTTTCCTGGGCTTTTCTATCCTCTTTCTTCTAACTTTGCACCCCTTCATGGAGGGAAGAGTGCGTGGAGGGCAAATTTAGAATACAGACTGTGCACAGAAGCCGTATAATGATCTGGGAAGCCAAAAACCCTTTCTTCAGCAACCACCTTTTCCCAAAAAATTTACTATAATCTCTTTCTTCATGCTCTTCATTATCCCTGTGTTATTTCCAGGGATCAGATGCAATCAAGGGAGAGGGAACAGTCAGCTGGATGGCCAGTTGAGAAGATACACACTTGCTGATTTTTATCAAGTCCTTGATAATTAAGTTAGAGAGCAAAGATTTCTGTGCATTTGGTGATCTTTGTTGATGCCCAGCCTTTCTTTCTTTCTGACTAGCAGAATGGATGTTTGCTTACAACAGGAGGGGAATGAGGGCAATGCAATGTAGGAAGATGATGTCAAATACCAGCAAACATATCCAGAATGCTACAGGGATGCGGTAACTGTGAGGTAGGTTCCCACAATGCGCTACTGCAACAGTCAATGTTTGCCAATTGAGTGTGGCAGCAAAAAGTTGACTCTGTGATGAGCATGTGGGGAGGTGAGGATAGTCAAATTTAAATTTATAAACTCCAGTGTTACAAAATCAATATTAATAAATTTAAATTTATCTCGTAGTTTAGTCATGGCCTAAGTGGAAGGAGAAAATAACTTTTAAGGTACTTTGTTTTACCTGTTTTGTTCATAACCTTCCACAAGAGACACTTAGGGATTATTTTATTTTGGGGCTAAAAAACCATGACCTGAGGCAGGCAGCTGAGCTTGGTTTATAAAAAAGAACAGACCCCTGAAAGAGCTGCAGGTAATTTTATGTTACTTTCAGATCTCAGACTTGCCTACTGAGTATCCCCATCTGTAAAAGGGGCAACCAGCACTTACCTTATTACCATCATTATCATCAAATGACTGACCCAAAAAAAAAAAAAAGCTCTCTGCAAAAGGCTGCATCTAGAGCTGGCTGAAACTTGGGCTATCTGGTCTATCACCAGCTACCTCCAGAAGACAGCAAGCTATCAGAAAACAGAATCACAACACTGTGGATGAGGATGACAACAGCCTCTTCAGCAGCCTTCACTATTCGGTCCTGACAAACTAGAGCATAGCCTGGGAAGCTGAAGCAAATTAGCTGTGTCCTTTCTTATCCAAAATTCAATGCTGAATGGGAAAGCTGTGGCAATTATGGTTCTCGTCTTCAGTTGGAGTGAACAAGACATATAGTAACTTCAACTCCTGTATGGTCTGGTAAGAATTTAATTAAAAAATGTCAGTATTTGAATTGTTTTTCCTTTTTAAAAAAAGACTGCATTTACATTTAACAAAAGAGGACTCCTAGACTGGCTAATAATAACTGCTTATTAAATGCATAGATTTTTATGTTTGAATTGATTTCTGAACCATATTTCATTGACCTGGGGACTGTGTGAGGTAAAAAGAAAGCAAAAGGTAGGATCTTGTTTGGAAAGCAAGGCAAACAGACTTGGAAAGACTTTCTCTGTTATTGGCTTATTTCACATGTGATTTACAAATAGATTATCAGATTTAATTAAAAAACAGAAATAAAAGCATGCCTGGGAAATAAATGTTTTCTAATACCTTTCATTCATTTCATTACCTAATACCCTGTTCATTCTTTACTGTGAGGCTTAATTGAAACTAAAAACAAGTCAGTATACCTTAAGGATGCTTGGAAGATATACAGTGCAAAAAATATACACCGTACTGTATCTCCATCTACTGTTAACACTCAGTTATATTCTGCAGTCTCCAAATATCCAAGCACAGAGTTGCATGTTGCCCTGAGGTACGATAAACTTTAGAATAGTTAATAAATAAGAAGCAAACAACAGATTGTGAGGCCATGTAACAAATTCTACTATATTTTTAGTTTTAGTTAGAAAACAGGTGTTTATTAAACTTGCAAAACTTCTATAACTATGAACTCTGAGCTGTACTCCCAGACTTTTCTCCTTTTATCTGTTAATGTGTGTGTGTGTGTGTGTGTGTGTGTGTGGTTGAAAGAAGGTAACCACCCATGTACATCCACTTCTGAGCCCAATTTTCTTTCAGCCTGTTCTATGGCAAAGATGCTTATGGAATGGGGCCCCACTTAAGGTCTCACAATTTAAATGTAACAAAAGTTTTTTGAGGAGCAGCAGTGCTGACAGCAAGGTGAAACGAGGGCCTGGCTTCACACTCTGGAAGAGGTGGGACTAAAGGCAGAAGGGCCGGGGTCTAGGGCATTCAGCCCACAGCACTGCCCAGACTGCAGCCTTGGCCCTGCCCCTTTCTGTCACAGCTGCATGCAGAAGTGATGCAGAAATTCAAATGGGCCCAGAACTCCAGTCACTGCTGCTGCCAAAGTAGTGGTAGTGGATGGAGCTCCAGGCCAATTTGAAATGCCAGGCCCTGGAGCAACTGCCCCCTTTTCTGCCTCCCACCCCAAAGGCGAGCCCACTGAAGAATAATTTTGTTTCCTGTGGAAGGCAGCAGATAACACCATCCATCTATGCTAGGAAAATATTTGCTCAGTGGAACAGAATGCCCAGAATCTGCCTGAAAAGGCTATTGGCCAAAATATGGACTCTAGGAGTACATCATCTCTTTCTCAAGTATTTCTGAAGTGGTTGCCCCTGGCCTTTTCTTTCTTTCTCACAGGTGACAAACAGTAAGATTCCAAACAGATAAAGATATACAGAAAACAGCCTAATTAGTTCCATAGCTACATATACCACAATCTTCCCTACCATGTGTGTTACAATAACTAATCTATATAATAAATTATACACAAAACCATTAAAAAAACATTATTAAGACCGCAAAGCCAAACACTCAAAAGTTAGGAAATCCCAGAATTAAGGCTGTTTGTACAACCTTCATTAAGCTGTCTCATGTATTTGCATTATGAAGCAGTCTCTAATTACATGGTCACATACTATTTTTTCCACAGGATCTCTACCTTATTCAGTGCATAGCAAGGACAGAGCTCAATTAATGAGCAGCTATTTAATAAATTTGTTTTCTCCTTATTGTTCAGTGTGTGGCCTCAGGTCTTATTTACTGCACACTAGTCAAACCCTGTGCTGAAGATTATTAATTTTCCTCCAGGGCTTTTCTGTGGTGCTCATCGCTATAGAATCTCAGTGCTTCACAGATCTTAATGAATTTATTTTCATAACATCCCAGTGAAATGAAGGGATATTATTATCACCATTAACAGAAAGGGAAATGAGGATCAGAGAGGTTAAGGTCAAAGGTATCCACCACTTTTGTGTGTTCAGTTTGACACAGCTAGGACTTATTTTGCAGAATACTTAGCATTATATAGTATTAATGTTCAAAGCATAGCTCCCTTCTTGCATTGGTGGTGCTGAAGCTAGCATAAGATGTAAGAGAATACAATGTTGTTGCAAGCCATTTTAATTTTGAAATATGTGACTCATTTTTAATTATGGACAACTTCATTTGTTTAGTTAGAAATGTATTGTAAAGGGCTGGTAATAAGCTGCATTCTACAAAGTGAGTCTATTTATAGGCAAAAAGGAAAAACAAAAATTCAAGGATTATTCTCAAAGAAATTGCTTAAGCAGGTCATACTAACCAACTGAATTTGTTGGTGCACAAAATTGTAGATTTTACTGGTGATTCATAAACTTGGTATGTGCATTAGTAGCTTTAGAACAGGAAGTATATAATATTTTCATACCGAACAATCCTTGACATGAAAAAATGCTCCTGCAAAATGCAAAAAGGTCACATAAGCCTAGATTTGATACACTTCTTGTCCTCAGTGATGCAAGATTACATTATCTGGAAACTGGGCAGTTTAAGTCAGACAGCAAAGGGATTCAGAGGAGACCCCGAAGTGGACCAGCATACAAGGTACAACTTACCAAGTTGGTCTGCAGATCATAATCATTGCACCCCAGCAGGAGTGTTCTCCCAAACTGCCAGTTTCTGGCACATTCTAGGCATCCCCAGATCTCTCCCATTCAAGTAGTATTGAAGTCTGGCTTGCCTACATTCACTGTTTGTCCCAAATGCTGAAATATTACATGATGGCTTCCTGCATGAATTACATCTTCTCCTATTAGAAGTGGGCTGCCAGTTGTAACAGAGGTTTAGAATGATATGGAAACAAAAGGGAAGGAAGTTGCTTGCCTTGTTGGCTTCCCTGTTTCTCCTTCTCTCAAGGAAAGAAATCCAGTACTATTTCAAATGAGGAACTTCTGACCCAATAGCTTCAATCTTACAGCTTCAGCCACTTGACCGAGCCAAGACTGTACAGAACATTCTGAGGTCTTCCAGAAGGTAGCAGATCACTTGATGCCAGCATTTAGCACACTTTGTAACTTTAGCCACACCTTCAGAAAGTGTCCCTCCTTGGCTAGCGACAATAGGCCACATTTTGCTTCACTCAGTACACACCACAGTGAATTTCCACCATCTGGTACAATTCAGCCTTATGTTAATACACATCATCCACAAATGAACGAAGCAATCAGAAACTACACGGACTTCTCATCCCACAGAATGAACATGACTCAAACCTTTCCAGAAATTTAAAAATACGCACTGTGCACTGTGGACAAAAAAAAAAACACAACAAGAACCAGAGTTGCAATAAGGCAAGAAGAGGAGCACTCTGAGGGGCATAGGTAGGGGTGGAAACAAATCAATGCACTGCAATTTCCAGAATTTAGCCCTTCTAAGAATAACTGAAACAAACGAATTTTCCTTAGCCTGTGAATTTTTGTGGGTTAAACTCTGTATTTCAGAATGATGTTTCTAACAAAATATGGGCTGTAGCATGAAGCTATAGTTTATGGTGTGTTTTTATAAATAAGAAGATTTTTAGACTGATCTGAGGCAGCTGTATGTTGCCAAGTGACTTACACTGAAAGTACACTTTACATTGTGCTAATGGACTTTTCTAACACCGCAACTCCATCCATTTTGCCTGCTATGGATAGTTATGCTTCTGCAAACTGGAGATAGTTTTGCTCCCATCTCACATGTAGATTTGAGTGAAGATTAGTGACGGGTGAACAGAAATTCTGGGAATATTCTCATCTGAAAAACTCCCTGTTGAGATTTCCAAGAACTTACTGCTTCCAGGCAAGATTACGGGAACCACAAATCACAAGGAGAACAAACACATATTGGTTTAAAGAATGTGAATATTTTTAAATTTCTAGAAAGGTTTGAGTCGTGTTCAGTCTGTGTGATGAGAAGTCAATGTGGTTTCTGATAGCTTCGTTCATTGGTTGACAATGTATATCAACATAATGCTGAACTGTACCAGATGATGCTTATTATACATAAAGCTCCGGGAAACAATTTTTTGGATAACAAGGAATGACACTGAAACATCTGAACACCTTGAATGAACACTGTCCAAAATTATAACACAGCATGTGCTCTGCAGCATACACATCCCAAATGCAGTACTGTACTGATAAATCCTCATGCTGTTGCGCACATTTTACAGATGAGTTCACTTGGATAGAGGGAGTAAGTGATCTGACAATGAGCACACAGTGAGTCACTGGTGGAGTCTCAACAATTCAGGGGCACAGACAGATTCCCTTCCAGTATTTCATCTCTCTGTGCAATCCTTCAGCTTCCACTGCTTCCCATAGAGCATGCAATGTTATGTGACAGCATGAAAGACTCTGTTCTGGAGCAGTACTTTTCTGACACAGACCCAAGCTGCATTTTACCTTTCTAAAATGGTTTAAATAAATTGCTCTGCCACATTTCTGATTCTGCTGATCTGACTTCCGAGCCATTAGACCAACGTGGCTCTAATGGAAACAGTGCAAACAATCGCATGTGCATTTGTCCTGCCTGAATCAAACAGGCTACTGATTTTTTTTTTCCCCAGAATTTGGGTATGGGCCATCTTGCCTCCAAACATTTTGGCCTAGATTTTGGTAAAATAGTGTAACTATGATCAAAATTTGACCCATTTTCATTATCTTATCAGAGAAGGTGTAGGGCCGTTACTGGATGAAAGAAGTAACCCAGTGACAGATGATGAAAGAAAAGCTGAAGTATTCAGTGCTTTCTTTGCCTCCATCTTCACGGACAAAGACAGCTCCCACACTACAGTGCTACACAATGTAGGATGGGAAGGTGGAGGGCAGCCATCTGAGTGGAAGGAACGAGTTATGAGCTATCTAGAAAAACTAGATGTACACAAATCCATGAGTCTGGATTTAATGCACCCAAGGGTACTGAGGGAATTGGCAGACGTCATTTCTGAACCTTTGGCCATTATCTTTGAAGACTCTTGGAGATTGGGAGAGACAAGTATAGAGAGGGAGAGGAAGTATGGATTGGGTCCATGGACTATAAGATGGATAGAAATCTGGCTTGATGTTTGGGCCCAACAGGCAGTGGTCAATGGCTCAATATCTGGATGGTGGCTGGTTTTAAGCAGAGTGCCGCAAGACTTGATTCTGGGGGTGATGTTGTTCAACATCTTTATTAATGACCTGGATGAGGGACTGGATTGTACCCTCAGCAAGTTTGCAGGCGACAACAAGCTAAGGGGAGAAGTAGATATGTTGGAGGGTAGAGATAGGATCTACCTCTCCCCCTACCTTGGTGATGGACGTGAATAAATTGGAGGATTGGGCCAAAAGAAATCTGATGTGGTTCAACAAGGAGAAGTGTAGAGTCCTGTACTTGGGACAGAAGAATCCCAAGCATTGTTACGGGCTGGGGACCGACTGGCTAAGCAGCAGTACAGCAGAATGGGACATAACGGTAATGGTGGATAAAAGGCTGGATATGAGTAAACAGTGTGTCCTTGTAGTCAAGAAGGCTAATGGCACATTGGGCTGCATTAGAAGGAGCATTTCGAGCAGATCTAGAGAAGTGGTTGTTCCCCTCTATTCGGCACTGGTGCTGCCACATCTGGAATATTATGTCCAGTTTTGGTGGATAAAAGAGACGACAGAGGGGTGATTTAATAGCAGCCTTCAACTTCCAGAAGGGGAGCTCTAAAGAGGATGGTAAGAAACTGTTCTCAGTGGTGTCAGATAGCAGAACAAGGAGTAATGGGCTGAAGTTACAGAAGAAGAGGAGAAGGTTGGATATTAGGAAGAACTACTTCACCAGGAGGGTGGTGAAGCAGTGGAATGCATTGCCTAGAGAGGTGGTGGATTCTACATCCCTTGAGGTTTTTAAGTCCCGGCTTGACAAGGTCCTGGGTGGGATGATTTAGTTGGGGTTGATCCTCCTTGAAGCAGTGGCTGGACTAGATGACCTCTTGAGGTCCCTTCCAGCCCTATGATTCTATGACAGATTTTTGAAGGTGTGGGTTCAGTTAGGAAATACTGAAGCTCCACTGATTTCTGAATTTAAATCAGGAGAGAAGACATGAATTTAATCTGGAGTTCTGAGGATGAAGAAGAGCCAGCCTGCACTTGCACTGATTCTTTCAGCACAAGAGACAATGAAATAATTTGCTATGCCCTGAGAATTTCTGGACCATTAAGAACAATTTGTATATTCTGGGGGAAGGACAGGCTGACTTAAAAACTGCTCAGGACTTCACCTGTGTAAATGATGAACGTCCCTTTGAGAGAACTATGTTTGCCTTTTTTGCTAACAGAATTTATAAGAAACTGAGCCATAATGATGGCACTTTTTTCCTTCCCTTCAAATCTCCTGCACACCTCTCTCCAACCACCACAGCCAAGTAATTTTTGCCAAAGAGCAGAAACAGGGACATTTATTCAACTATGGTGTTCTGTAAGTCCCTACCTTATTACTTGCTGTAACTACAACTTTTCATGAATGGTTGAAGGCAGAAGAGTCTAATTAAGGAAAATTGTAATTACTGAAAGGAAAGCTTGCTGCCAGGGGCAGAATATTCAGGCTGACATAGCTGAGAAAGCTGTCTTCAGTAGTGCAAACATACAATCCCCTTTTTGATACTACAAAAAAGAAATTTTGAACCTTGCAAATTAAAAAAAAATGAAAGGTGCATTAAATTTTGATGACAATGATAAGGTCTCTAAATAAGCAAATTATTTTTGCAAATATATGGGGTTAAATAAAATCTCTAAAAATACCCATTAGCATTAGATAAAGGAGACTGCAAGCTCTGGAAAGTCTGAATCTATTCCTGACCTTGTCAGGCCAGTTAACACTGGCATCCCAACTACTAGAGTCTTTGTATTTTCTGGACTGACAGACACTGCCTGTACCTCATGCATTATTCAATACAAAGCAGAACAATGAATTAAGTGGGCTTTTAAAAAGTGCGTTAAAAGGAAAAAAACACTACAAATAAAAAAGATTAATCAGAGAACCTGTTATATTTTATCCCCACATCTTATGAAAGAATTGTTGCATTTCTCGTGATGGAGATATTCTTCTTCCTTATTACAAGAACACCTTCAATTTTGCACATTTCTCCATGCTGACTTGCTGTCCGTGGGGTGCTTGTAGAACAACATATGGTATAGTGTGGGCACTTCCCCCCCTTATTAAGAACCACAGTACAGCTTTGGCAAGCAATCACTTTAAGGATCGACATCAAAACTAGGAGTTTATTTTCTACAGAGGTCCAATTAAAGATATCCTAGAACTCCCAGAGTCTTTGTATTCTCTGGCTTGACATAGCTGTCAGGAAATTGGAAGTGTGCATTCACTTAAATCAATGTTAGATTGTCTAAAAACCCCTACATACCATACAGTACAGATTGTATTACTCAGTACCTCATGGTGTGAAGGGCTATGAGTCAGTGTCTTCAACTCTTATTATTACAATATCACACCGTCTTTGCATTAAGATTTGCACAGTGCTTTGAATTAATTTCCATTAGGCATCTTGTCAGACACTGATTATTGAACATACTCGGTTTCCTGTTGGAAAGATGCAAATAGGTTTTTTTTTTAAATGTGTACATTATTTAGTGTGTTTTCCCGAATATTTTATGCACTCACACAAAAAATACAGAGAAAATGATACCAAGATATAAAAAAAATCAGCATAGGATATTTATTATTATAAAGACTGAAAATCACAGAGAATCAAACATTGTCTAGTTTTCTAGGTAATATTTTAGTCTTCAATCCTGCAAATGCATCCATATGCACTTAACTGTACATATGTGAGTACTCCTAGTGAAGTCAACATTAGGACTCGTGTTAAAATGAATGAATAAGTCTTTGAAGGATCAAAGCATTCAGGTCCAAAGAGAGATGAACATCCTCAGCATCTGACAGGATCAGGGCCCAAAATTAGCTTGGATTCAATCATTTAGGGTCTTATGTGTTCAGTGGAAATACACAATTATTTTTTGCTTGTTTAGAAAATTAGTTATGCACATATATACTATATGTATAATGTAGCGGTGTATTCATAAACATACAGAGAGTGCTTTATAAAGGAAATTACTCAGATGGAATGGAAGAACAGCTGGCAATCCATGTTGGGAAGAAAGGAAAATGTGACAACTTCAACGAAGCTGGTAGACAAAGAATCACTTGATTTGGTCTGTACACATCTTTAAAATCAAGCTCTGTGAACATTGTTATGACAGGGAAAAACAAGATTTTTTCCCTGTAAAATTAAATGTCACTCTCAATAGCATAATATCTGAAACATCATCCTTCCAAGTCCACACCAATACTCTACCCAGAAAATTAAACTCTCTCTGTTTATTGAGTGGATAATGCAGTCTTTGAATGTGTGAGAACCCCTGCTAGGTGAGAAATTAAAAAAGGAGCACTATAAAGTCTAATGGTATGTATGAAAAAAAAGAAAAAAGAAAAGTAAACTTAATTGGTAATCAGAAGAAATCATAAAACTAATCATGCAATTAATGTCTTTAAAAGCCAGCATATGAGGTGTGTATAATTACCAGACAACAATGCAATGATGGTTTCAAGCATTAATGATTTTAAGGGGCACGGTCTTCAGTTTTGCAGGATAGCTTTAAATTCATGTAAGCTCTTACTTTGCTTTGTGTGCACACACACACACAGGAACATATTATACTATGTATAGAAATTGGTTTCCAATATCCTATGGATTTTTCGTTTTTAAATATTGAGTTTACAAGATTTTCCTTTTGGAAATAAAATGATTCTTTCATCTTTCTGATTCACATCCTTGTTATGTTGCCAATAAAAACAGAATATGGATTTGAACAGGGAAAAAATATCCCTCACTACATGAGCTAGAAGTGACACAAAGTCTACTGGAGTTCACCCAGTGCAGATGCTATAGTAAATTAATGAATATATGTAAACACATGTAAATATTTTCACATTTCTGTTTAAAATGTGACAAAACATTCATAAATACAGTCCTTTGCTTCTTGGTGCTCCAGAGCAATTATTAATTTACTCATGATCTAGTCTATCAAGATGTTAATTTGTTGATTAAAAACGGTGAGGAGAGGAGCTGAAAGGAAATCAGAGGCTTTTTGGACAGCTGTATGTCAAGACGTAAGCACTTTTGATCTAATGCCACTCTTTAGGCTTCTTGACTACAGGGACTCTCAACCCTCCTATGGTAATGAAGCATGCTGAAGAAAGAATTTAGATTCGCGAACCACAGGAAATGATGAACTTTAGTCTCTGTAGTCTGATACGTGATGGGGATCTGTTGTTAGATGGTAGATACTATGATAAGGAAAGAGGAATGGATGGAGCCCCATAATTCCAATAAGTTTATACAAAGAGACTAAGCATAGTCCTGTGGTTCGGGCACTTGTCCCACAAAAGCTCATCACCGAATTAATCATTTTGTTAGTCTTTAAAGTGCTACATTTCTGCTCGTTTGTTTTATTGGAGTACAGACTAACATCTCTCTATTACTTCAGCTCTATCAAAGACAGCTTGGGTATGCCTAGACATACCGTCCTGATTGCAGTCTAGAGACACCCAAAGGATGCTTTGTGCCATGGGAGCAGCACAAATCAGTCTTGCCGCACTGAGGGCAATGATCTAGGGTAAAGATCTCTTTTCAAAGTGCTTACACATCTGCTTTGCTGGGTTAGTATTCATAGTAAATGGCACACACAGATCACAATTTACTAGATGCTTTGGATTACAGTGTGGTGTTGATTTTTGTTTTGTTTTATCAATTGCAGTATAAGGTACAACTGGAATCAATAACTACCTAGAAACAGAGCCGGTACTGCAACCAGGTCCTGCAGAGTTTTTTCTCTGATGCCTGCTGAAAAATGAAAACCTATGCTAGTGAAGCCAAAAGCAGATAGAGTTTGATAGGACATGTATCCATGTCCTGTTCTTACCACGCAATGATTTCTCAAACAGTTAGAGGCCGTATGAGTTTTGTTAGCCCCAGGAAATTAAATCACACTTCCTGAGCAAGTTTCTCCCACCAAACACGGTGGCTAGTGAAAGATGTCAGGGAATCATAAAATCAAGTTCTAGATCTTTCTGGGAGCTATTTAACTAAACACTTTTTTCCAGTAAGAAAACAGCACCTCATCAAACCTGAACTTGTGCACAAGGAAGAGTCTTCTGCAATGAATTTTCTATTTTGAAATAGCTTTGAAATTGACTTTTTTTTAAAGTTTCATTTTTTGTTGGAAATGATTTTTGTTTAGCATGTACATTTATTTATGATAATATAATTATTTTAAAAGAAGGTTGAAATTATATGAAACATTTCAAAATTGTCAAATGGACCCAATCCAAATAGTTTTTCAAATTTTTGGTTGAGATTTCCAATTCTTTTCTTCCAAATTTGGGTATGACATTTTAAAAAAAATCTAAGCAATTCTCATGAGATAGGACAACCATAGCTAGGTCTATTAAGTTTTGTATAACATGGAAGAATCATATTTTTGAAATTAACTACCGCTATGGCCACATTTCCTAAACTGAAAATGGGCCCAAGCCCAAAAGTCAACATTTTATACTCCAGTCTCCAAAAACAAGACCTGATTTTCAAAGATGCTTAACACTCACAGCTGTCATTAGTGCCAGGGGAGTGCTCAGGGTGCTCACACCTTGAACATTAGGTCACTTCAGATATTTCAGACTAGATGCCCAAAATCTGAGCTGTTCAAAATCACAAAAGTCTTTGGAAAGTTTGGTGCTGAAGAACTTGCCCAGGATAAAATAAAGTTTATGGTGGTGTTGAAATAAAAATCCTGATCTCCTGATTTATAATCCTTAATTTTAATCACAAATCCAGAGTTCTCTTTTTTCCAACATAATCTGCTTTTACTGTATGCTGACGACTTCCACAAGAATTGTTCCTTAAATCCTGATTGTGTATGTCTTTTCAAGGCAAAACCTGAATGATTTAAGGACTCTTGTTTCACACAGTGTTGCAATGATTGACATGAAGCTGCTTTTATACAAAAACTGTAAAAGCAACGGGAAAAAAGGCTCCAGTTAAGGTAGAGAACTTAAATTGTCTTTTAAATCATAAAACCAGATTCTCTCTGTTAGGACATAAATACAACGTCATACCATGGGCTGGATAACTCACATTCTGTTAAGAAAAGAAAAGGGTAACTGGCACAACTTTATTGATGCTGAACTGATAATGCAGAAGAATAAGAGAAATCCTGATTTTGTAAACTGCAATTCAGCACTGTCAGCATTAAAATAGTGAAATCACATTCTTAGTCATGAACCACGAGCCTCTTAATATTAAATGAATATTATGATTTTGAGAAATTAAGGGATAAGTATTGTTTACATTCTGAGTGGATACTCTTTTTATTTTATTACTTAAATAGCATGTAGGCTTGTTAAGCATTAACTACCAAGCTTCAGGAGGCAGGAACAGACTTTAACATCACTGAGTAAGCGATAAAACACATGGTTGACAGAGAAGCTTCTTTCACCAGCAAGACGATGGTTGCAGAGGTGGGCTAGAGTCAATATGTAAGTTAAACTAAAAGGCCGCGCCTACACTACAGCGATCTTTTGAAAGATGATCTTCTTTCGAAAGAGTGCATCCACACACACAAAAAAAGCAAATCAAAAGATCAATCTGCTCTTTCAATAGACAGCAGCCACACAATCTCTGCTCTTTCAAAAAATGGGCCAGGGATCGAAAAATCCAGCTCCATGAGGACTGCTCTTTCGAAAAAAAAGGGCCCACAGAGCATCTACACATGCTCTTTTTCTAAAGAAGTTTTCAAAAGGAGCTTTTCTTCTTGATCTGGGAGCAGAAAAGGGCTTTCAGAAGAAGAGCCGCATTCTTTTGATTTCAGACTGAAAGAGAACATTTTGTGTGTGGACGCTCCACGTGTTCTTACAAAAAAGGGCCTGATTTTTCAAAAGAAATTGCTAGTGTAGGTGTGGCCAAAAGGTATTTCACAAAAGCTCACCTAATAAATTATTCTGTTCGTCTTTAAAGTGCTTCTTTACTGCTTTTTTGTTTTAAAAGGGGAAGGTGATATAAATTATGAGACTGTAAACAAGTTAATATTTTTGTTTTATTCTTCTTGTGTGTAATTATTTTTAAGTTCTTATTCTTTAGTATGAGCTTTAGTATTCACAAATATAGATCTTCTGTTTCCCCTGTAGATCTTGTACGTGGCTTGGCACCACATCAAGAATGGGAGTATTTTAAGCCACTTCTTTCACCTGTAGACCAGAATTTGGTCTCAGGTAGACCACTGTCATTCCATTAATGCCAGTAGTGTTGCACCATTGTAACTCAGAGCAGAAAATATGTCTCCAAACAAGTGTTCAAGGATGTGGTTGTGTGTCTGTCTTTTATACGTGGTGCCAGTTATTCTGTCCCATTACAAAATTGCAACACACTTGCATATACTGTTGTAGGGAAAAATTAAGTGGATGTATAAAGATAGAACATTTCAAAATCAGCCTTCCCTTTTATTCGGTAGCATATAACAAAGCAAGCAGTCTTGTAGCATGTGAAAGTCTAACAACTTTATTTATTAGGTAACGATCTTTCGTGGGAAAGATCTGCTTCAGATTCTGGAGCAAAATGTATGTGAACTTAATTATTCCCCTAATGTATTTCAATTAAAAAAAAAAAGAAAACTTACAGTAGCCATCTTTTGAGTGGATGGGCTTTCATTCCCTTTTCCCAGTAGTTTTTCTCACTATAACGATAAAGTTCTGTTGCAATTAACGCATACATGGCGAATGAATACAAAACATAAAGATTGCTCTAGTTTAGCTTTTTTTACTGTAAACTATTTAAACTATTTAAATAAAACCAAGTTAAAATACAGACAGACATTTTTTCATTCACATTCCAGATATGTACCTGATGCATTCATTGAAAGAGGACTTTATCATTATAGTGGGCCCACAATAATTGTTGAATCTTCATATCATGTGTAACAAACAGAAAAAAAATTATTTACAACTTAGAGTTGTAGGTCCCAGTGAAGCACCAGCCTTGCCTTGGAACAAAATTCCACCCCTGGGTAATGTCTAGATGACAGCGATTTATTGTTAGAAGTTTTTGTTGGAAGATATCCTTTGACAAAACTTCTATTGACAGGTCATGGCCAAATTGCCAAGTGGATCACAAGGGCGATCCGTTCTGTCGACAGAGAGTGTCTGGAATGCCTGGTAGCTCTCTCAACAAAATGGCCAACCAGAAGTACAGCAGACAAGGCTGCCTGGTGCGTCAGCAGCCCTGTCTGTCAACAGAGCGCCCTGCTGGAATGTCCAGACTAGCTTTCTGTCCACAGATCTCTGTCAACAGAGGCGTTATGCTCATGGGGTGTGGGATAAGACTGCTGACAAATGTGCTGCATTCTGTAGATTTAGTGTCGACAGACTGCCTTGGGAATCTGGATGCTCCCCGGGATGCTCCCATGGTTTTGTCGACAAAACATACAACAGGGCTACATCTACACAGGCAGCCTCCATCGACCAATGTCACTGTCGGCATAGATACTTCGGCAGTACCTCTGTCAACAGATCATGTCTACACATTAAAGAGCAAGCTGCTCTGTTGACAGGGAGCATCCAGACTGCTCTGCCCTCTCTTGACAGAATGGCTAACCAGAAGCTCTGCAAAACGGGCTGCCTGGGGACAGAGCACTTTAATTGTGTAGCTGCTCATCGAGTTTTGTTGACAGAAGCTTCCTGTGAAAACATAGCCATATTGTTTAATAGTTCAATGATATGTTTACATAGAATTGAAAAAAGGTAAGATAAATGCCAAAATAACTGTGCTACAAATTTGTCATTTAAAAAGCAAGGCTGCAGAGCACTGAGTTTTGTATAGTCCCATGAAAAATGTACTGTTGGAACAGAACATGCACTCAAAATGGCTGCCTGCTGGAATTTTAAAACTTCCTATGAGGAATGAATAAGAAACATACCTGATTATATCCACAAGAATCAAGAGAGCCCGGTTCAAATTCTTAACATAAACATTTGCATGCTTGTTGAGACTAACACCACAGAAGTCAGTTGGACTTAGACCAGTGTAAAAATGCAGTAGCCGAGGTCAGAATCTCTCTCCCTCCATGTTTAAATATGGCTTATATTCTACAAAGACCATTTTTAAAAAAGCCAACACTTTTATAGCAGCAACAACAGCTCCTCCGACTGGACTGATGAGTAGCTTTAAAAGTGATCACTGGACTTATTTAAATAAAAAGTATATTTCAATAGACTTTTATGTCAGTATTCAACGACATTTGCCCTTAAAACAATTGGATACCTTACTTTTGAATCAATTGAATCTGGACAAGAGGTGGACACCTGAAATCAAAGCTTGAAACAATTTGGTTTCTGGTTCTGGTTTTGTTCTATTTCATCAATCCTAACTCTTATTCAGTTCCCACATTAACTATTTCAACATGAAACAAATATATCCTTCTGTCAATAACACTCAGTAGCCGTGTCTACACGTGCACGCTACTTCGAAGTAGCGGCACTAACTTCGAAATAGCGCCTGTCATGGCTACACGTGTTGGGCGCTATTTCGATGTTAACATTGACGTTAAGCGGCGAGACGTCGAAGCCGCTAACCCCATGAGGGGATAGGAATAGCGCCCTACTTCGACGTTCAACGTCAAAGTAGGGACCGTGTAGATGATCCGCGTCCCGCAACATCGAAATTGCGGGGTCCTCCATGGCGGCCATCAGCTGAGGGGTTGAGAGATGCTCTCTCTCCAGCCCCTGCAGGCTCTATGGTCACCGTGGGCAGCAGCCCTTAGCCCAGGGCTTCTGGCTGCTGCTGCTGCACCTGGGGATCCATGCTGCATGCACAGGGTCTGCAACCAGTTGTTGGCTCTGTGGATCTTGTGTTGTTTAGTGCAACTGTGTCTGGGAGGGGCCCTTTAAGGGAGCGGCTTGCTGTTGAGTCCGCCCTGTGATCCTGTCTGCAGCTGTGCCTGGCACCCTTATTTCGATGTGTGTTACTGTGGCGTGTAGACGTTCCCTCACAGCACCTATTTCGATGTGGTGCTGCGCAACGTCGATGTTGAACATCGACGTTGCCAGCCCTGGAGGACGTGTAGACGTAAGCTATTTCGATGTAGCGTTCACGTGTAGACGTAGCCAGTATGTCACTAAGGGATAATGAAATGTACATGTGAAATCCACAGAAATTTGGTACATACTGTCTAGGAGTTACAGCAGGTGACATTTTGCAGTGTTTAGTGCATACAATCAGCAATACACAATACAAGTGTGACATTATGAACAGTACTTCACAGCTCTCTCTCCATGCACTTATGGAGCGCTCACTAAGTATCAGAGCTCCTCCAAATATAACACAAAATCCAGCATAATTCTGTCTCTTCTCTATGCCTGCAGAAATAGCCTGAAAAACTTCCTGTGGTACTAACTAGACCCTATGCTGCTTCACTTGAGTCTGAAATAGATAGAGGAAAACAGAATTCCTGACTATCCCAGCCTGGGTTGGAGTATAGCTTTTAAGACAGTGCATTGGGGTGAGGAAGGTCTATGCTCCAAAATGAATCCCAGGAGGAATTCTATGTAGAAAAAAGCCAAGACTTCCCCAAAGCTCCAGAGGAAATCTTAGTGCAGGGGCAGCTCCATTACAGCCTTTCAAAGGGTGCAGCCCTGCTGGTTGGTGTAGTACAGATAAGGTCACTTTCCTCCCTTGGGGAGGCTTGTGACAATGGTACTAGCCAGATGTGTTATTTGTGCTCCCTAGGGAAACTTCATCTCTCTCCTGGAAGGCAAGCCATGGAAGTCGGGTGGCTAGGGAAGGCCGGTTGCCCCCTTCTTCAGTCCTTTATCCCCCGAGCCAGGACAGGATACAATCTTTTACTTTTAGAAGTGCATGGTCTTAAATATATTCATATAGGCCTGATCCAAAGCCCAGTGGAATAAAGTTCATTGGGCTCTGGTTGAGGCCCATAATTAGGGATTAAGACAACAAGGCTATGTCTACACAGCAGAGCTACTTTGGGATACCTCGGTATTCCAAAATAGCTACTCCACATCTTTGAAACATGCCCATTATTTCAAAATATTTTTTGAAATAACGTGCACACTATTTTGGCCTCCCTATACTCCTTGTTACATGAGGAATAAGGGGTGCTTCAAAATAGCTTATTATTTCAACATGTGTAGCTGTTTAGACAGTGCCAAATGCCAAAATAGCATATTTTGAGTTTAGGGTGCCAGACAGATGTAGCCCAACTGAGCAGTAAAGATAAATTCAGTTTTCTATGTGTATCTCACCAGAAAGATGTCCAGAACTTATGGAAAAGTGCCTTCTCATAACTGAAAGGTTTCCTGTTTTATGAAACTGTCAGTTTGAATTTAAAGCATAAAAAAAATACTAGAACTCATTGTTTCAGAATGCACCATGTGTTGTGTTAATCTGTTTGAAATGGCTTAAGTTTCTTGTGATTAAATGTTTAAATTGCACCTATCATCTGAGAAAGTAAATATGAAAGAATCAGTTGCTAAATATAAATTTAAGTGCTAATCAACAGTCGTGATCTGATACGAAAACCCTTCCTAACACGGAATTTTGAATAATACCAGAAGAAATCAAATATTATGCACTTGAAGATAATTGTACAAACTAACCTGTGAGGCTGTGGGCTGTTAACTAATCACTAGACTTCAATAAGGCAGCATGCAATTGCCAGGTAATTCCTCTGAAAAAGTGCAAATTGGTTGATAGTGAATTATCAGAGGAAAGTGATTCTTCTCTCTGCCATCCCCCAAATATCTGCAGTCACAGAGATGACACAGGAATTTATGTTTTGATTTTTCACTGGGTGGAGACAAAACTGACTGCATCATGTTTGTCCGGGAAAAAATAAGTTAAGTAATAAATGCAAACCCTAGTTTTTGAGCACTGTAGGTTTCTTAGTTTTTGGCATATCACTGAGCATTAGAATCCTGCATTCTTGAGTGACAGGGTATTTAATATGCTGTATTATACATCAAAACATGGGATGAATCAGTTGAGTAAAGTTTGAAGATGTCAGTAAAGATCATTTGCAAAGCAGCAAAGCACATCTGCCAGCACATATTTATGAACAGAGCTGCTATTCTTCCATCTCTGGTATCTGTTGTACTGGCTTAAAGTATCATGGCATAAGACAGAAAATTGCAACTAAAATCTATTTAATCAATTATCTTTTCTCTTTTACACACACACACACACACGACTGCTATTTTTGAGTTGATTAGGAATACTAAGGTGAGACTTTTTAAAGAAAAAAATGTAATGGACTATTTGTTCCAAATGAAAAAAAAAAGTAACATAATATATTAACTCTGAGAGAAAAAAGTATGACAACAAAAAACATTTTTTTCTCCAAACTATTCAGTGTCTTAATGAAATCTTAGCGTTCTTTAAAAAGTTTAAGCAAAATAATCTTGCCACATCTAAAAACATTCACCCAAATATTATTCCTTGTAAAAAACCAACAAAAGAGGAAATTAACTACAATTGATACAGCTAAACTCACACTGAAACTTATTTCACTGCTTTCACAATGTGCATGGGAGGTTTCCCTCTAGTGGCTGGTCCAGAGAGAGACTGAGAGATCTAATACCCCTCTTTCTCCTTTGGTTCGAGTGTTAGAGACGTGACTTTAGAGAGGAAGGAGTAGCATACCAGTCCCAGCTTGTCCAGTAAACATGTAATTTATACTGCAAATACATCTGTGCTCAGGAGACACAGGTCTGTAACTATAGTGACAAAAAGTGGTGTGCCTCTGATTCAGAGAGGGAGGAAAGCACTTCCCATCTTCTGGTAAGCAGAGGCAGGCTGGGTTTGCCTCTTGTGCTGCAAATGACGAGACAGAATAGGAAATATCAGAGGTGGGTCTTCCAGCTCAGTTGAGGAAGAGCCAACAAAGGAGATGGATGCTGCTGCTTCGCTGTTGGCCCTAAACCAGGGACTGAGCTGTATCCACCCCTGCCTATGGAGAAACACCCAGAGGAGCTACTGGAAGTGCTGACTGCTGAGTACCCCAAGGACCTGAGGGCCTGTGAGCAATGAAGCCCTGTGACCAGGTTGGGGTAGGGTAGGGCTGCCAGCAGTCCTGACAGGACAAGCTGGATGCCATTGCCTCTGAAGGAGTCTGGTCCATCTGGTCAGGAAGGCTAGCAGCCCTAGCAGGAAGTAGTCCAGAGAAACAAGACATTGATCCAGTTGTGTTTGCTGAAGACATAGTCAGTGTATTGCAGCAGAACTCCCATCAACCCATTGGTGAAATTCCTCATCACTGTTTGGGCTCTGGGCTGTAATCCAGTGGAGCAGGATGGACCCAGGTACTCCTACCCATTGGTGCTAACCCTAACCATGGGTGGCAGCCTACCCACCTTACACCTGATGACCTATGTTTATTGGCTGTTTACCCCAGTCAGGCATCTGGGTCACAGGTAGCCTCTTATCAGCTCCACCTAGAGGGTTGAGCCTGACTGTGTTCGTTGCCTGCCCCAGCCAGGAGGCTGGTCATAGTCTCTTTTCTGATTTACAATGCCGATCCCCTGTTGCTCAGCTCTGATCCCTTGGGAGTTGTAGGGAGGTCAAGTGGCCTCTGCTCCATGCAGATAGGGAGGGAGCACTCCATGCCAGTACAGCAACAATGCATTTATAGGGCACTCTCTCCTCAAGCATCAGACTCCCTGACTGTCCACGAGAAGAAGATGCTTGAGGAAAGGAAGAGAATATATATAAAAAAAGGAACACTATTCATATGTTTCTCAGATGAGAACCCTGAGATCTGGGGTCTCAAGGGGATTTCTAGTGGCATTTGAGCAGAATTGTAACTCTTTGCACACAGACTGCACAATGCTGCAAATGCCATAGTATTGTGTAATGGCGTTCATGCTGGTGCCTCCTGCTGGCTGTCTTGGGAATTAGTTCAGTGTGGGAATGCACCCTCCTTGGGTGGTCTCTTGCCACCTGACTGCTGCTCTTGGACCTGTGCCTCTCTAAGGACTGTGGCAACCTCTTCAGCAACACAGCCCTCCAGCCAGGTCACACACTTTGCCCTCTGGAAGACCAGCAGTCCACTGTTCAGTCTTTCCCTTCAGTGGCCAACTGCAGGCTACTGTCCAGCCTCTCCTTTCAGTGGCCTACTGCAGTCTCTTACTCCAGAGCCATCTGTGATGTGGCTCCAGCACCTTCTTTGCTCTTGTGTCAGGGCATCAAACTCTAAACCCCAGCAGTTAGCTAGGAGCTGTCTCCAGCTCCCTGAGCCCCTGCTTGCAGCTCTGCCCTGTCCAGGGTGCTGGCAGTCCTCCTAGCCCTCCACACACACAGATTTTCCTTCCCGGGCATGCAGCAGAGAACAGCCTTCTGCTGCTGTGCAGCTCACTTTTTGTATGGAGCTACTTGGCCCTGATTGTCTGCCTTTGGTTCAGGCTCCCTAGGGCTCTTTTTAATCTCTTTTCTGACAGTGCAGCCACCCCATTGTACACCTTCCCCATTAAGACAACAAACGCTGGGGACAGGGAGGTCACTCTCTGTGCTATCCCGAGACGCACCATTACATTATCCCACTCTTTCTCACTTTTCATCAAACAGAAATACACATTTTCCTTCTTTTTTATAGTGGCCTGAACCTCTTCCCTCAGGCACGCCCAGTCTCCCCCTGCCTGTAGATGGGGCTTCTCTGCCACTGGTAATTGGCCACATAGTTCTGACTCCCTCAATTCCTCTTCTCTTACTTTCCCAGTCCCCCCAGTAGTCTGCTCCATCCCTGTGTTTGTTCTGACCTCTCTCTAAGTCCTCTCCGTCCCACTCATTTTATCTGCAATCTTTTTGCCACCTCCTAGAGAGGGTAGGAAATGATTCCCTGGAAGGTCTGCGGCCATCAACTGTGCTTTCATTTTAACAGTCTGATTCAGTCTAGCCCTGACCATCCCTTTCCTGCCCTGCCTTCTCTTAATGGGGCAATGCCTTTTTGTATGGCCACCCTCATTAACATGTTCTTACAGGGGGAGTCTCTTGGGCTCTTGCTCCTTCCCACTCTCTGGTAGAGGTTCAAGTCCTCCACCCCAGCAGTGGCAATCTCTTTTTCAGTACCCCTGCTGAATGCAGGGATAATAATCAGTCATCCATCTATCTCATAGAGCTTGAAGGGACCTTTAGAGTTCATTGAGTCCAGCCCCTTGCATCTATCACCATCTCTGACAGATTTTTTTTAAACTATTCATCCCTGATCCCTAAGTGGCCCCCTCGAGGGCTGAGCTCACAACCCTGGGTTTAGCAGCCATATGCTCAAAGCACTAAGCTATCCCTCCCACAAGCTAACAGCCTCCTGGCCCTGGTGCCTGGCTCCTCCTCATGCTCTCTACAGCTTCTCTTAAACCCTCTTCACAGGAGATTCTCCAGGGCCTGCTGTTCCTTAACCAGTTGCCCCAAATAAATATGGAGTACTACCATGCCTCTCATTGCTTCTATTGGTTCTCCAGGATTTTCTGCAACAGGGTCTTCCCTGCTCTCTGCCAGTCCTGTCCTGCCAGCATAATGACGCTGAAGTCCAGACCAGGGATGGTTCAAGAACTCTCTCCAAAGAAGACCTCTTCATCCTCCAGATCCATTATTCTCACCTTCAATATCTGTCCTTTAGTCTCTCAAATCCCCACGTACCTGGCCAATCACTCCCACAATCCTCTCTGCTCCCTTTATATCATGGTAACTGAATGCCCACATTCTTCACCACATGTAAACGAGTTCCCTTACCACTCTGGTACCTTCTACTGGCTGTCTTGGGAACTAGCTCAGTGTGATAGTGCACCAACCTCGAGTTGTCCTCTCCACCATCACTTCTGCTCTTGGACCCACATCACTCCAAGGACCACAATGTCCTCTTCAATAACACAGCCCTCCAGCTGTGTCACACACTGTGCTTTCCTCTTCAGGGGGACCTGTAGTCTACTGTTCAGCAACTCCTTTCAGTGGCCAGTTGCAGTCCATTACTCCAGGGCCCTCTCCCATGTGGCTTGGGGACACCTTTTGTTCTTGTTTTCCTATTTTGAGGTAGCTAACTGAGCATGTGCCTTAAGACAAGAATATGAAAAAGAGTTTCCTTTGTTGTTCTAATTTGGAAAACAGAGGCATACTGCAAACAGCACTGACTGGGAAGTGACAGATCTTTAACACAAAGTAAATGGAGAGAGAAAAGAAGAAATAATTTACTAGTCACAGCAGGCACCTTTCTCTTTCCCTGTAAACTGCACTGTCAGCAGAGTCTCCCTTGTGTCACTCTTCAAAAAGGGATCAAAAAGAGATCTTTATACATATTGTATTTGGAAACTATCTATTTAGGAGTTCGACGCTATACTGTAGGGGAGCTGGAGATTCCTCCTGTGGGATGAACTATGAAACTAATTTAGAGCAACACCACATAACTTTCGCTGCCTAGGTTACAGAGCAAATAACACTGACAGAGTTTTATAATGTAGACTGTAGTGCCTGCCTCTGGAAGCACAAGACCATGAAGACTGCAGATTACACCCAGATTATAGATCCCTGTGATTACAGAAGATTCTGGAAGCCTCAACACAGTTTAAAGGCCCAACATTTTTAGTCTTGTCTTTCAGACTGTAAGCTCTTTGGTACAGAGATTCTCATTTATTATATAATTATGCTGGAAGGTGTTGCTGACTGCCAGCAAGCTTGACTTTGACCTATGGGCAATCAGAGACCTCACTGAAGCTGGTGTTCATACTAGTTATCTTTCATTTAGGTGAAATGGAAGAAGCAATAAAACTCCTTTGTGGAGAAAGGTAGCTGGAACAACAGAAAGCAGTGGACCACACAGAAAGGCCCAAGCAAGACAGGGAACATAAAGCTAGGACTTTGGCACTGATTGGTGGACAGAAGAGTGACAAAGGGCAACAATATGTTTTCATAGCACTTAGTACAATAGGCTCCAGACTGATTATGTCCCTTAGCCGCTGACATAATATACATGTTAAATAATAATGATTATGCTAGGAGCATGCAGTAACTGACAGATCCTGCTCTGAAGAGCTTACAAGTTAAACAGACTATAGGTAAGAGGGGGAAAAGGGTTAGACGATATGTCTTATCTTGACAGAGGAATCCACTGATCTATGATCTCCACACACTCACAAAGACCACAGTTACCAATCAAAACTCTGTGTCTTGATGCCCAGAGATCTCTCTCTACACTAGTCCTGTGAGGTGTATTTGTGAGGAGGCTGGTTTGATCACAGTTTAGTGCTCATTGCACTTAAGTTAATCAAGTTGCTGTATTTTGTTTGTTTATTGTGATTTAGATATGAAGAAATGCCTGCCCACACTTTATCATGCCCCAACAACTATTCAGAATCAGAATCCTGTAAGAATTAACCACTTAGGAGCATAATGCTCGCATATAGCAGAAGTAATTAATATAACATTTCAGTAAATCAAAGGGCCAAATATGCCTTTGTGCAAAAAACTGAGAAAAGACAATAAATATTATTCTACTGTCTTTGGGATAATTTTTGTAATTTGCACTGAGACATATTGGCTACAGATACAGTTTCACATCACAAGCAGTGTCCTCACCAACCTATTCAGCCCTGTCACATTAAGATTTCACACTTTGTTTCTGTGCGTTCTGTAATCTCAGGGAAAGTTTCATTTCCCAGCCCACTGCTGCTGGCTATTAGTCTGGCACAAATTTAAGGCTTAAACAAAATGAAAAAGATAAAGGCACAAATGAGGAAAGATAATAGCCACAGCTACTGCTGTGCTAGGTCCCACATACATGAGAGATCCTCTCCACTCATCTACCATGAGGAACATAATCCCAACATAGCTATTGCTGTTGCTCCAGACAACCTGGTATCTCTACCACCCCTTAAGCAGATGGGCTATAAAGGCAGTGCTCCATGCCCACGTATTACATTCACTGAAGTTTGGTATGTAACTGTGTGGAAGGGATTGTATCCTAATTGCTGATAGGGTTCAGAGAATTTAGAGCAGAGGAATTAGGAGGAACACACACAAGCCAGTTAGCACATGGAAAAGCATCCCAGCAAGGTCTCAGCCAACCCCAAAGAGTACATCAAGTCTCATTCTTTGAGCCCGATGAATGAAAATACGGAAACTTAATAACAATACTGAAAATTTTAGCTGGTTAATTACTTCACTCCTAAATCACAGAATCAAAGTGGCCAGAGATGGGAAAGACCTACTGGTATTATTTCACCCAGGTATCTCCTTGGCTGCAGAGACATCTTCCTTGCTGTGTATTCTCAGATGAGTGTTAAGATAAGACCCCGCTAGTGTACTTATCGTGGCCTGCCTTCCCGTCTCCCAACCCAGCCAACTTGTGTGTCCTGAAATAAGCAATGTGTTCCAGACAATGTCAGTCTTTCTCCTCCTACAAGCCCCATTCTTTGGAAATTTTAAAACTGGAGAAAACAATATTGTTTACTGTAAGGGATAAATGCACATGGGCTAAGGGAAGTGCTGATGCCCCGATCTACATAAGGGACTTAGATATTATGATGCTGAGCATGGTAATACCTAACTTTTAGGCACCTAAAACATCATACAAACAGTACAGAGCACAATCCACAAAACCTCAGAAAGGCACCTAGGCTCCCAATACAATGAATGGGGAGAGACAGGAATCTTGCAATATGATCTGGCAAAGCCAGAATGCTAGGCAGGCAGTAGTCAAGGGAGAGGTTGAGGTGAGGGTGCCTAAGCTAAGGTGCCTAAGTCAGATTTTTGAGAGACTGAGTTAGGTGCCTGCATGATTGCACACAAAAAAGCCATAGAAGGACATTTGTAAGGCCCATCTTGTAACTTCTTGTGCAATAGTTAGAGCACTCAACTGGGGTGTGGAACATTCAAGTTAAATTATCCACTGAGGCAGAGGGGGGAAAGGATTTAAATAAGTGTCTTCTACTTCTCAGAGTAGCTTCCACTGCACTCTTAGCACTGAGCAATGGGATAATCTGATGCAAGGCCCTATGAGAGTTGTTGTCACTGGAACAGGGGTCCTGAACTCTGGCTTTCCCACCTGGGTGCCTTTTCCACCAGGCAGAATATCACACAGCTCAGGGGCTGAGCAGTCCTCTGAAATCTGTGTGAGACTCTGGTTCAGAAGCTTTCTCTAGCTAGCAGGGAGGAGCGGCAGGGGGAGTGGAATTGAATGGGGGTCTCTCACATCCCAGGTGAGTACACTAACCCCTGCACAAAAAAGTTGTAAGGGGAAGCACTTGCACTATCTTCAGTTCTGACCACACTCCAGACAGGAGTCACTCCGGTAAGTGACCTTGGATCATGCCTCCTCACCTGAGCCCTGTAGGTAGACAGGGTCTCCCTCCACCTGTCTTCCCCTGGCTTGTGGATTTATCTGGGGTTCGGGCAGGAGACAGGCACTTGAACATCTAAAGTGAAGCAGCAATGCTCATCCCTAGGGGTGAAAAACACAGGTAACCCAGGAAACTTTTACAGAGAAAATCTCAGCACTGAGTTTAAACACCTACAAGGTTATGCGGGCATTTTGTGGGTTGCGTTAGTGCCTAAAACTGGGATTCAGGGGTATAAGTTCGAGGTTTAAGTAGTCGCATATCTTTTGAGGATACAAGACTGAATTAGAGCTTCTCTATCACCAGCTAATAGGAGTCTTCAGAATGCAGAAAAAGGTTTTTTTCTTTAGAGAAGAGTTTTAATTATTGTATATGAAGGAAGGCTGTGTTTTTAAAGCTAATAAAATCCCATCAGTTTGTTTTAAATATTTGGTTGGCAGAAGTTGGCTTGTTTGGGTGAAACACCAGCTTCTCTGGTTCAGAACAGCATGGTTTTCTTTCATCTTTCAAATTTGCATATCAATATATTTTGCCTATCATTTGCATACTAGACTACACCATCAGCCTCACCCTCTGCCCCCCCATTGTGCAATCTAAGACAAGCCATTAGCACATTATAACTAGCATTATTATTTTACTAGTCCATTGGCTTCCTCAGAGCAAATTCAGAAAGCATTTTATTAGAACAAACACAGCTTGTTCATCCATTTCTTACATTTTCAAACAAGCATTTTGTGCTCTTGTTGCATGCTGCCCCTCAGAGCTCAGAGGCACTCCCTGTAAATATCTACATCACTTCTTCTTTATCTTCCTTCAAAACCCTCCTTATAACTCTTTTTTTCAAGGATGCCTCCAAAAAACCTGGACAATAATTTGGCTGCTGTTGTACTGAGAGCATAGCCTGCCATGCTGACTAACGTCTCATAGTTTCTCCGTGCTCCCTGGATGTCCATACCCATCTGCTGCAAGCTTTCTGACAGCAATTCTGTGCCCCAGAGAGAACAGTCAATAGGCCCCCATGCACACACAAGCCAGGCGTCCATGGGTTCAGTCCACCTGACATTTGGGCAGTGCTGCGTATGCACTGTTGGTGCCCAGCAAGCTGCTGGCTGCACTTCAGGCACACTCTTCTACCACAGACAGGGCTTACACATGCCTGTCTGGTAGGATTTCCAACTGTCTAATCTTGCAAGGCCAAAGACCCCTTCCTCACCTCCTCTCCAACACCACATCTTTTCCTGGCCCCTCTCCAGTACTCTGCCTCCACCCCTGCTCACTCCATTCACCTTCTATCTATTGCTTGCTCTTCCCCATCCTCACTCACTTTCACCAGGCTGGGGTAGGCAGTTGAGGTGTGGGAGGAGGTGCGGGGTTCAGGCTCTGGGCTGGGACAGAGGGTTGGAGCATGGGATGGGATTGGGGAAGGGCTTATCTTGGGTGGCTATTAAAGGTGACCAGCTCACCCTGTAGCAGTGGCTCCCATGGCAAAACCAGGGGGTCTCTGTGTGCTGTTGACTGCCAACACCACCCTGCAGCTCCTGCTGGCTGCAACTCCTGGCCAATGTGAGCTGTGGAGTCAGCCCTTGGGGCTGTGGCAGTGTACGGAGACATCCACCTCAGTGGCTGCTATTTGCTGGATGCTTACTGGAACAGCATGGGGCAATGGTGAGCAGGAAGCCTGCCTTAGCCCCACTGCACTGCTGGGGATGCAGGGATCCCTGGGCCCTTCTGAACCACTCAGATTCCTGGGCAATTGCCCCTTTTGCCCCCACATCAATGGGCCTGATCTGTGGCCCTGATCTGTTTTGCCTTGTTTTATACTTTAATTGTAAACTCTTTTGTTCAGGGGCAGTGTGCATGGGGAGAGCGGAAGAGGGGTGTCCTGTCCACGACTAGGGCTCCTAGTCACTACAGTAATCATAATAAGCTATTTCTCTCTAGACCAGAAATTCTCAACTTACTTACCACTGTGGGTCACATCCACCAAAATATAGTACCACTATTGCCCATAGGTTGAGAACTACTGCTCTAGACATTAATCTACCATGGGCCTAGTTACTTGTTAAAGGATCAGAATTCTTTTTCTCCTCCTCTACTTCACAAAGTCTATGTCTACACTAGTGAGTTTTTTCGAAAAATCTGGGGCTCTTTCAAAAAATCCCACTGATCATCTACACACAAAATGCGTTCTTTCAATATTAAACTGGAACAATGCGGCATGTTTTCTGGCAGACCTCTTCCGCTCCTGGACGAGGAAGTGTGCCTTTTTCCAAAAGATTCTTTCAGAAAAAAAGTGCGTAGACACCACAGGAGCCCTTTTTTTGAAAGAGCATCCTCCATGGCAGCAGATTTTTCGATCCACGGTGTTTCCTGGCCCGTTCTTTTGAAAGGGTGGCTAGGGTGTGCCACTATCAAAAAAGTGGACTGATTTTTCGATCTTTATTTTTGTGTGTGGTCATGAGCCTTCGAAAGAAGTTTTATCAGGAGAGATCTTCCGAAAGAATTTCTATTGAGGTACTGTTGTAGTGTAGCCCTAGCCAAAAGGTTATTAAAGCCAAAATCAAACCAAGAACTTTGTAAAAGCAACAAAAATTAAAGAACTTGCAGCAGGTAGTACACATCTGATCCCAGCCCAAACTATCCACCACTCTCCTGTTTCAGAGAATAAAAAAAACACAATCTATTAGTGTCTTGGGGAGAGGTAAAGAGAAAACAAATAACAAAATTTCTCCAAGCATTCCTGTAGTTTAAACAGGTTATTCTTATCAGGTGCAGTAATGATAGTGGAAATAGCAAGAACTAGTAAGAGCTGGTGGGAATAAAAGGTATGGGTAGCACTTTCATTCAGCAATAATTACAGGGAATCCCCAGAAAATATCTGACTACTTGGCAACTAGAAAGTGACAACACCTGTGTGCCAGACACCTGTATGCTGTGGCTGCTGATCCATCTGCTACCCATTCCATGTGCTTGCCATCTCCCACCGCCCTCCCCTGGCCTTCGTCCTGCACAGTTGGAAAGGGAATTCATTAGAAAGAGAAAGTCTCTGAAAACCTTTTGAACAAAGGAGCTAGCACAGATTGCATAATAAAAGATGGCAGCTCTGCCAATACTTACACACCACATTTTGCAGGCTGCTTATACCTACCCATCATTGACTTATTTGCATATTAACTGGCATACAGAAAATATACTAGGGACATCACCATATTGATCTGATGTAGGGCTAGTTTAATGTGAGGAAGAAGTTCCAACAGGCAGTTATTCAGACTGTCTTTATCATTTGCATTTGTCTCCCTAGCCCAACAAAAAAACAATATATTTTCTTTCAGAGTTCTCTCTTTTTATCTGTATTCCATCTTTTCCCCTCCTGCCTGCTATGGTAATGTAGCTGAATACTCATGATATAAGACCTGAACCCACTCCAAATTTATGTAATTTTGGGGGACGATTCCTTCAGGATTCAGATAAACCAAACTACATTCTTTTGGGTCCTAGATGGACTGAGATCACTCAGTTACTCATGTGGGCTATGATAGTGCTTTGATACTATTATTTAGTATCAAATAGTACCTGCAAGTACGCTAGACAATTCAAAGTAAACACAGACCCTTGCTTCAAACAATCTACAGGCCAGGTTATACTGCAGGCAGTCAATTGCAGAACTGGGGACTTAAGGTTGGACTTGATAAAAAAGAGGCAATTAAATACACCAGGAAGTACAAGGAAGGACATGCATTACAGATATACAATTTCATGGCTTCTCAGCATAGATGCATTACATTTCATATGTCTCACTGATTCAAATGTGGGCAGTGCTTCCCTTTTTAAAATTATAATGCAAGCATACTTCATTGTAGGCAACCCAGGAGAAATGTATTTTAGGAAGCGATTTAAATCCAGTGACAGGGAAGATCTGAGAAACAAGAACATAAGAGTATTTCATATATAAAGGGCAGCACGGATGATAGAAGTGATATCTGAGAGGTACAACAGTGCCAACCATCTAGACACACAATATCTTATTAAGAAATAATTTTTAAATGAACATTTTAATAAATATTAAAACCACCTGCCTCCCCCCTTTTTGGATAATCCAAGATGCATTTTTCCTAATATAATATTTGTATTGTTAACCTCCCCCTCATATTGTGGCATCTAATACTCTAGCTGTTTAATTCAATGCCAGGGCTACATAAACTAAGCACAAAGAGGCACCACTTCAATTTATACACATCCATGTACACACACACACACACACACACACTTCTAATGCAATACATACATTGCAGGCATTTTTCCATTTTTAAATCATACATATTTCATTAAGCTTCATGCAGAGTGTCTTCTGATTTATGTAATTGTCAACAAGAGCAAAAAACACAGACATTTTTAACCCTGCAGTACTGAGTATTTAACTGGGATATAATTAAAGTGTGCAAAAGAAATCACCCTAAGCTACTGGGAGGTTGACCATTGAGGCATTATTTGTATTTTATTTATTGTATTTTATATGTTGTCTGTAGCAGCAGATGCCAGCAGCAACATCTGATTCACTGGACACCTCCAGTGTTATCCCAGCATGCTCATGGCCTGGAGGACTTGGAGTGAGACTAATTTCCATATCAAACCCAATTTAGATGAAACATCTTGGTTAAAAAAGAGCCAGCACATCAATAGCCCCTTGATTAGATTTTCATCTCCTGAGCAGACAAATATGAATATTTATTACCATGAATGCAGCTTTTCCTCTTTCTATTGCTCTGATCTTGAATATTATCCACTGCTAATTTTTATGAAAATTTGGGCAACATAATGTTTTCACATAAACTGACAGTTCTTGAGATAATCCCATTATTGTTCAGTGGGAAATGACAGTTTCTGCTTATTCATGTGTTAACGAAGGATTAAATACTGTTTTTCATCACCATAATCTAAGATGGACTGGAAATTAAAATTTGAACATTGTATATTAGCAAAGCTTTGAGGATCAGAATTTGTTTGCATTCACTTAGCAAAGATCTGTAAATCAGTAGTTTAACAATCAACTGAAAGCAGCAACATAGAAACACCACTGACATTTATAAAATAAATTCATTGCTGTACCTTTTTAGGGCTGAGAAGGTAAAGGGCAAGAAAACTAAACAGCTCACAGTGAGATGTGCTGCCACAAAGTAAAACAAAAAAAACAAAAAAAAAAACCCTGCATCATTGTCAGTGTCAAGAATCTTCATGCATGTTGAATTTATGCCGCTTTGCAATGGTAAGGAATCTTTCCCTATGTTCTTGTCAAAGGTCTTGATGCACTCTGAAACACATGGTGCCCTCAGCTCTCATTGACAGACAGATCAAGCACATTTTGTAATAATGTGCACTTGTTTTTAAAACAAACATGCTTTCCCAATAGTGTTTTTTTTGGATGCAACTGCATCATATTCCTATGGCCTAAGCCATACTGCCCTTGATCAATACATGCAATCCTATTTTGATAGTAACAGGGATTTTGCTGCAGATCCAGGGCAATATATATAATATATAGTATCAATGAAAAAAATTAAGGACTGAATCAATTGGTAGAATTAGACTTTTAGTGCTAAGAAATGTGGGTGCTACTTTCTTATAGTGGGGAAAGGGTGAAGCAGATCCACTGACATCAATGGGCTTTCCATCAACGTAACACCCATAAGTGTTTAAACTTTGAACCATAATCCATAGAACTGTTGTTTTTCTCAGGAGAGTCAACTGCTTAGCCCTTCAGTGAACTCATCTAAGCTAAGACTACACTATTATTGCTAAAGAGAAACTACACGGCCCAACACTGCACTCTAAATAGTGTGGTGCTTTGTTCCTGGTAATCTCGTCAGATGAGGTTTACTGGGAAGTTCAAAATAAGCACCCCAGAGTGTTGTAGCCTGCAGTGGGTTTGAAATAAGATGCCTCAAAATAAGTTGTGCAATTTCAAGCTAGGGCTACATCGTTGCCCTAGCATATAGAAAACACATTGTCAAAGTTCAGCAAAAACACTGGCTAGATTTTAAACAGTGATAGTGAACATTTTTGTAACTAGACACAATATTTGTAGTAATTCAGGAAAAGGGTATAAAATTCTACCAGGTGAAGAGAGCCCTTACCTCCTCTTCATTCAGTGGGAGTTGAAGGCACTCCAGCACAGGGTTTTAAATTGGGGGTGACCAAATCTCAAGCTTCAAGGCACAAGGTGGTCACTGAAGATATCAGAAGGAGTTTTGTCTTCATGCAGGGCTTTGATCAGCTGCCTAGGCGCATTATGGGTGATGGGGGGGCACAGTGGTCACTTTCCTCTATTCTTCATGACCAGGTCACTGCTGGAAGAAGCACGCTACACTTCCTGGATTAATAACTTAATCTAGAATGGACAACTATGGGTTCCTATTTAAAAATGCTGCCTCTCCCCACTATCCATGTAAATAATTGAAGGTAGCAATCAAAAGCATCATTATGCCAATGATTTTGAAGAAGTCCACTGATTTCAATGGCACACTTGCTTATGTAGCCATTGGACTTATTGCTTTTATATATCTTATTTTAGTTTGGAGTTCTGTACTGGATTTCAGTTGGAAGTCCTGCTTAAAAAATCAATGTCTTGACATGGCCCAAAGACAAGACATAACCTTGAAACTAACATATGTTACTTAAAAAGTTGAAAATGTTAAAAAATACAATAAGAGGACACATAAGTTCCTACAGCCCAAGGCAGATCTCACTGCTTCCATTGTACACACTACTGAATAACCGTAGTTACCATAGCAACTGAACATCACTTGGCACTTCTGCTACTTTAAATCAGAGTATTACTGTAAAGGAATTCATAAACCAACATGACACTTGACTATGTGTTCATCTTGCAATGCTTCAGGAGGAAAACACACATAAGAATGAACCAATACTTGCCCCTGAACACCAAGTTCATTATATTATATGTATGTAATTATTATTATAGTTATAATCTTATCTTTTTCTTAAATAAAATGTATAAAGAAGGACAGGGGAATTTCACAATCAGAATGTAAGAAAGGAAATTATCACAGACACCAAATTTCAAAGCTGAAGCTGCAACCTGCCATTCACATGTCAAAATATGTCACATGCTGCTTTCTAAGTAATGTGCACATCAAATATTGGGAATAAACATTAGAACTTTGCCCTTTAACAGCCAGAATCTGTTTGATAAGTGAAGGCAGCCTTACAATCACCTGAGCATGCACTTACCTTTAATTATGTGAGTAGTATGATGGATGTCAGGACTTCTAATCATGTGATTAAAGTTAAGCACGCATCCAAATGGTTGCAGGATTGCAAGCATCCTCAGAAAACTTGAGAACATAAAAATGGTTATACTGGGCCTGACCAGTGGCCTACCTAGCCCACCATACTGCCTTCTCACAGTGGCCAGTGCTAAATGCATCAGAATGCACTTACTGAATGCTTCATCTCCTGATGTTCAGTCCCAGCTTCCGGCAATCAGATGTTTAGGGAAACCCAGAGCAGGGATTTGTATCCCTGATCATCTTGGCTAACTGCCACTGATGGACTTAGTCTTAATGAGCTTACCTCATAGTAATAGTAATAATAAGAGGGACTCAATTATTCCAAATAAAGAGTTTTGGGATTGTGATGACTGGGAGAACCACATAGTAAATTGCTTGCTGGGTGAAAAGTTATGCATCTGTTGAAATATCTAGACAATCGTATGGGCAGGAGCCAGTGACCATGGTACATGTAAATCCCAATCAATAGGGAAATGTAGGAGAAAATTCTGGAGACCAAATTTAGGCTGCTAGATATGACATTAAGTTGAGGACTTCCATGATAGAATCAACTCCACTATGAAGCTTCTAGGGGTTCTGTGCCAGTCCCGAACCTGGATAAAGGAGGAGGGTTGGTCAGATCAGTGTCAATGTGCTTATGATGAAACAACAATATGAATGAAATCTGATGCCAGTACGACTAAGTGATAAAAGATGCTGATTCAGATGTTGCCCAGATAAACAAGGCCCACAGAACCAATCAAGCGATCAGTGTTGGGTTAATAAGTTGGCTACTGAAAGAAAATTACAACTAACACATACACTATCAATTGGAACATGGAACAGCTGAACACTGTGGTTGACTGGAAAGCTAGAGCTGCTTTGAAAGGAGATGGAGAGATACCGAAGCAATATAGTTGGACTGGTGGAGATACATTGGATGGCATTGGAAGAGATGTGCAGTTGTGAAGTCATTTGGTCAGTGAATGAAACGAAGCATGAGGCAGGAGTCGGATTCCTTCTTAGCAAGAGCTAGGGGAACATTGTGAGGCTACAAACCGGTGAGTGTGAGATGAAGGTAGCGAGATTCAAAGAGAAACTGTTCAACATCTCAGTCATTCAGGTGTATGCACCCATGCCACAGACAGTATGGCTGTATCTACACTTGCCTTCCTCTTAGGAAAGAGGTATGCAAATGAGGTAAATAAAATGCAAATTATATGCAGATTTGCATATTTAACACCTCATTTGTATATTCCTATTTCAGAACAGCTTCTGTCAAAAGAAGAAAACTAGTGCAGACACTGTTCTTTCAAAAGTAAACCCCATCTTCGAAAGAAACCTTCTTCCCTTAAAAAAAGGGAAGAAGGATTCTCTCAAAGACGGGGTTTACTTTCGAAAGAGCAGTGTTTACACTGGTTTTCTTCTTTCGAAATAAGCTATTTTGAAATAGGAATATGCAAATGAGTGTCAGATATGCAAATATGCACCTTGTTTGCATTTTCAATTTGCCTCATTTGCATACCTCTTTTGAAAGAGGAATGCAAGTGTAGCCACAGCCTATGAGGAAGAGATCAAGCTATTCTATAAAGACTTAACAAAGATGCTGGAGTAGATACCCAAGAGAGATGTGTTGATCTTCGGATGGGTTTGGAATGTGAAGATTGGAATAGATAATGAAGGTTGGGAGAGAGTCACAGGAAGGTTTGGATACAGAGAAAGAAACGAATTAGGTGACAAACTACTAGAGTTTGTTATGGAGCACCAGATGGTGATCTGCAACACAAGACTCCAACAAAAGGATGGTAGGAAGTGGACATGGTGATTGAAGGACGGGAAGTCAAAGAACACGATAGATATGATCTTGAGAAGAAGAAAATGGGTAACATCAGTACAGCAGTGCCAAACATTCCAAGGAGCAGATATAGACTCGGATCATAGTCTAGTGATCGCAAACATCAAGACGAAACTCAAGAGAAAGTATAAGACACAGTTTAAGAAAAGAAGAGACATGGCAAGCTAGGCCAGGGAGAAACAGGGAATACGTACAGAGCAGCACTCAAAGAGAAGATTAGGAATGTGGGCAAAGAGAAGGACCTAGATAAAAGAGTCAAAGGGTTAGCCACAGTGATAGAAGAGGCAATTGAGCAGATTGTTCCAGAAGAAGAGATCAATAAGAAGTGGATTATGCAGGAGACACTGAAGTTGGTCCAAGAGAAGAGAGCACTGAAGATCAGAAAGGATGTTTCTGAGAGGGTGGAAAAGCAATATAGAGTGAAATGCAATGAAGTAAGGAAAGTGGCCAGAAAGAATACGGCAAAATGGTCAGAGGAACAGCGTGAAGATATAGAGAGGTATTATGGTGAATGTGAGACCAGGAAGGTGTATAAGACAATTTGGAATTTTAATAGGAAATGACAGCCTAAGCAGATGGCTATCAAAGACAAGAATGACAAGGTGCTCACGAACAAGGAAAAGGTTGTGTAGTGATGGACAAGATATTGCACTGATCTGTACAAGCACAGCTGAACCCGAGTGTCTCAGAGAGACTGATCAAAGAACTAAGAGAGATATCTCTGCTGAGCATCAAGAGAGACTGATATTTCAATAGAGGAAGTAGAAAGAGCAGAGCAAAGACTAAAGAACAACAAAAGCCCTGGAAATGATAAGATCATGGGAGAGATGATCAAATACTGGGGAGAAAGTATGATTCAGGAAATACACCAACTATGTAATATTGCATGGAAAGAAGGGAAGGCATGGAAAAGATCCATACTAGTGACAATACACAGGAAAGGAAGCACACTGAAGAGCAAGAACTACAGAACAATTGCCCTAACAAATCATCTAGGCAAGGTGCTGTTGATGATATTGATGGAGAAACTGAGATTGCAGATAGAAGAACATCTAGCAGATGAACAAGCAGAATTCAGGAAAGATAGAAGTACCATACGGTAAATATTGACAATAAGATTGATAGCAGAAAAAGCTTGACAAAAGAACAAGAACACCTACAAATGTTTTGTCGATTTTCAGAAGGCATTTGACATTAGAGATCAGAAAGTGACTTAGGTGGTGTTGGAGTCATACGGAGTGGATAGCAGACTGATACAGTTGTTGAAGGATATGAGTGACTATGTGGAGACAGCGGTAAGAACATGTGGAGAGATGGGAAGTTGGTTTAGAACAAGTAGAGATACGAGACAAGGAGACCCAATATTGCTGAGTGTCTTCATCATGCACCTAGAGAGAGTGATGGACAAGATCAAGGAAGAGGTAGAAGGGATATCTGTGCATGGGATGAGAATCAACAACTTGAGGTTCGTGGATGATATAATCATTGAATCAAAGAGGTAACTCAATAATTATATCATCCACAAACCTCAAGCTGTTGATTCTCATCACGTGCACAGATATCCCTTCTACCTCTTCCTTGATCTTGTCCATAGCTCTCTCCAGGTGCATGATGAAGATACTCAGCGATATCGGATCTCCTTGTCTTGTATCTCTACTTGTTCTAAACCAATTTCCTATCTCTCCACATATTCTTATTGCTGCCTCCACACTGTCATTGATGAAGAGAAGCTAGCGAGAATGGTGCATGTGCTAAATGAGGAAGGGAAGCAGTATAAACTGATTGTGAATACTGATAAAACAAAAACAATTTTATCTGGAGATAAGGAAATAGGAGGAAGATCAGTGTAGACAGAATCAAACTAGAGAATGTAGAGAAGTTCACATATCTGAGAAGCAACATAACATGATCTAGACTGTAAGATGGAAATAGTGACTAGAATAGTGAAAGCAAGAGTGACTTTGAAGGTGATGGATAAGATCTGGAAAAGCAAAGCAATTAGCTTAGGCATGAAGCAGAGCATCTTGAAAACATGTATTCAGAAGCATATGGTACAGATGTGAGACATGGTTGATAACAAAAGATTCGAAGAGTACGATATTGGCATTTGAAAGGAGTTGTTATAGAAAAATCCTGAGAATAGGACGGATGCAGAAGGTCACCAAGGAGGAATTATATGGGAAGATATAGCGAAAAGAAAACCTACTGCAGAAGGTTATACAATGGAAGTTAAAAATCATTTGGGCATATCTGCAGAATGAATGACAAACGAAAAATCAAGACCCTGGTATTTGGTATAATGGACAGTTCAAATAGGAGAGGCCAACCCCACAGAGAATGGGTAGATGGTATAGCAGAATGGTGTAGAGCTAGTCTACAGAAACTAAGCCACTCTGCACTGGATAGGGAAAGATGGAAGGAAATAGTGAGGAAGGCATTGGACATCAACAGGAACTGAGCCCATGGTTGCTGTTGATGATGATGACAATGATAGAATTCTCTAAAACTTTTCCAGTTCCATATGCTGGGACAGACAGACAGGCCAATCTACTGGGTTTCAGTGCATAGACAAGATTATGGGATAGGGAAGACAGTTTTAAGTTTATCAGGAACTGAGCAAAAGAGGAGTCCATACAGGAAGGCTAAGCTTCACCTACACCAAAACCAATGAGATTGCTGTATGTAAAATTAAGAAGATCATAGAGATGTTGGGACTGAACAATACTTGCCCTGTTTTGTTCATTCCTTCTGAAGCATCTTCCATTGGAGGACAAGATTCAGGGCTAGATGGGCCACAGGTCTGACCTAGTATGGCCATTTTTATGTTCTTACCTGATTCTGTTTTTTAACTCAGTTACACTTTTGGCCTTAAAAAGATCCTAGGGGAATGAACTCCACAGGCTGACTGTGTTGTGTTGTATGTTTATTTTAAACCTATCACTTACTATTTTCACTGGGTGACGTGGTTTTTGTGTTATGTGAAGCGGTACCCAAGACTGCCCCATGCACTGTCTCCATGACATTTTTGATTTTATAGACCTCTATCATATGCCTCCTTACACATGTCTTTTCAAAGAGGAACAGTCCCAGTGTTTTTAATCTTTCCTTATGTGGAAGCTATTCCATATAACTAACAATTTTTGTTGCCCTTCTCTACATCTTTTCCAATTCTAATACAGTAACACCATACTTAAGTCAGTCCAGCTAACATTGTTTCATTATTAGGTTGCTGATCTTTTAGAGAACATACTCATTTATATTTGTGTATCATCACGTTACAAAGTTGTTTGGCTCACTCCACTCCGTCTGCTAACCTGGTGTTCCAGCTGGGAAGTGGGGTAAGGACTCCAGGGCTTACCTCACTCTCCCCACCTGGTATTTCATCCAGGGAGTGGGCACGCCCTTGACCCACTCCCTGGCAGGATTGCTGAACTAGCAGAGTGGAGCAAGCCACTGTGCTATGATCCCACTATGCCTCTCTCCCAGCCAAGCTTCACAGTAATCACTGGTACATATAGTATTATTCAAAATTACTTACAATGTACAATGTGTACAATGTCTTTTCCCTGGTGAAAAAAATTTCCTGGAACTTAGTCTCTTCCCCCATTTGTATTCATTCTTTCTGGGAAATTGGATTCACTTAACATAGTTTCACTTCAATTTTCATTTTCCAGGAACATGACTATAAAGTTCAGTGAGGAGTTACTGTGTATCTTTACTGAGATGTGGCAACCAAATGGGCACACAGCAATCAAAGTATAGGCATACCACAGTTTTATAGTGTCATTATTACCTTTTCTGTCTTATCTATCCATCCCTTTCCTAATGGCTCCTAATAATCTGTTGATTTTTGAATGCTACTATACATTAAGCAGATGACTCCAAGATATCTTTCTTGGATGGTAACAGGTAATTTGGCTCCATCATTTTGTACGTGTAGATGGGATTATATTTTCCAACATGCGCTACTTTGCACTTATCACTACCGAAATTAATCAATTTCAATATCTTCTTGCCCAGTAATTCTGTTTTGGTGTGAACTTTTTGCAACCATTCAGAGTCTGCTGTTGACATAATAATCTTGAGTAATTTTTTATGATCTCACAAACTTGGCCACATCAGTCTTTATGCTTTTCCAAATTAATTCTACATGCAGTTATAGAATCAAATATTGATATCATTACTTATTAGTAATACTTTACATATTCCTACAATACTTGAATAGTAAAATAGTACTCAAAGTGAGTATATGTTCATAAAGTTAGGTATATTAATAGTATTCTCATAAAACTTAAAATGGGATATTTTAAAATGTAAAAGTGACTTAGAAACTTATATTATTTAGTCTTGTAGAATGAAGTCACTGTTGACAGATGGAGCAAGTAAAAATATTTTGAAATTATTTAATTACTATATCTGATTACCAATATTTAACATTATCTCTTGCATTAGGCATTGCTTGACAATTTCTAAACATGCAGTCATAATAAAGTCTACTCCATTAACTACCCATTGTTAATCTGAATAACAACAGAAACAGGAAATTATATAGCAGCAAAAGTCATACTAAAGCTTCCCTGTTAGAGTTTCCCCATTCATTCATAAGTAGGAAAAACAAATGGAACATCTAGGTCAAAAACCCAGCACTTTTACAGGTAGACAGAAAGAGTGAATTCCAGAGTTGAGGGGCTCTGGTGGAGAATGCATTGCCAGCTGCCCTCTTTCATTTAGGCAAACAAGCTGTGGTACAAGGCCCTGGAGAAAGGCAATATTTTTAGGTCCAAAGACCATTAGCTCTTTAAGGGACAAAACCTACATTTTCGATTCTATTTGGTACATAGGTTAGACTGAAAAATGCTTGCATCACATTCTTTGGCAAGAAGTATTTCACTACAAACACATTATCAAATTGTGCACCAGGTTCAATTTCTTGATAGATTTACAATGTAAGTTAGCGATAGGCAACCTAGGACAGTGACTGGGCCTCATGAGTGACCGTTCCTCATCTCAGTAGGCTGCAAGACTGTCATAACCAAGACAGTCTCCCAGGATAAGGTAGTTTTATTAACTGCGTTTGCATACCTATAGTTTGCAGGGTGTGCCACCTGTACCATTGCAATGCTTTGATTGAGCGCAGGAGAGTGAACAGCTCTAACAAAGTCATGTGTATTCTGCACACACATTGCTTCCTGTGCCCTGGCCTTACATGCATGTAACTACAGTAATACTGGTAGTAAAACAAACAAACAAACAAAACTTACAGAAACAAGCAGAATCCGGTAGTCCTGTGTGCAAGCGATGGTAAACAAAGTGTCTTACGAGCCACACATAAAACCCTGATGGGCCACATGCAACCTATGGGCTGTAGGTTGCCCACCATTTGTATAGGTCCATACAGAGTACATGGCAATAGTCTAATCTGGATATCACAAATACCATCAGTGACATTTGTGGCACCCACCTCTACCTGCACCTCCTACCCATATGAGGAGGGGGAAAACATGCAGCATTAGCCTTAGTTGCTCGCTGATTTTCTAGTAATATGTGAGAGTCCAATCAGACTTCGAAATTGCAGACCTGCCCTAAAAATGCCAGCTCAGTCACATGGGCAGACATCTTTTCTGCCATCTTCTCTGATGGTTTCCCTCAACTGCCTTCTCCAGACTATCTGTCAATGTGCTGAGCTATTACAACCAGAATACATCTGCACTACATTTGAAAATGTGTTTTCAAAGTTATCTGTAACACTTCAGACTTAATGGCATTAGAACAGGGAAAGTAGTAATTTGTTAATGTGATGCCTGTCCCAAGAGCATTTATTTCATTATCGACAGTCCCCTACCATACATCTGTGGCTCACTATTTCATCATTCCCCATGATGGTTTTTTTTTTATATATTCATCTTTGTGTTTTATTACAGCAACACTACTTTATGCAATTTCAACATAATTCTGAAATACATCAAAATAATTGAAACTGAGACTTCTCTGAAATATGTCAACATATCACTGATCTACTCTGGAATATCTGAATCTACAGCAGAATGCTCATTTCATTTATGTTTTGATTTGAGATATTTGTGTTTGGTTTAAAAATTCCTTTAATTCAATAATTTTATCACACATGACTCAGCCAGCACTATACACACAATTAAATTTCCACATTAGAAAATCAGTAGAGAAAATTTTAAAGCAATGGATCTATAATCTGGCTTTTTCACCTGTCCAAGGGAGAACCAGTGCCCCATCCAACTCTGGTAAAGACACTTACCTCAAAGCACAATATTAAAAACCTCCATCCCTAGAGGTTTTCAAGTCCTGGCTTGACACAGTCATGGCTGGGATGATTTAGATGGGGTTGATCCTGCTTTAGGCAGGGGGCTGGACGAGATGACCTCCTGAGGTCCCCTCCAGCCCTACAATTCTATGATTGCATGATTATTTAACAAAGACAAAAACTTATGAATGTAAAATAAGGCCATTCCCCCTGAGCATCAACTACAACCACCAGAGGCCTTTCCTCTGGATTCTTTCAGTCCCAGAACTAGAACACTGCCTCTCCAAGAAACTTCTGAGTCATGTGGCAAGCAGGAAGCCCTGAACTCCTTGCCTGGCTGTTTCACCCTGTCAGAGCATCCTTCTCCAGAAAATATTACGAGGTTTGGAAAATCAAATTGAAGTAACATTTGATCTGAAACTCTAGCTGGGTTCTGCTGGTTTGTTCATGGCAGGAAGGAAGGAAAAAAAAAAAGACTAGATTTTGCCCATTGGAACATGTGCCATTTGACTGTATAGATCCCAAGAAGCATATTCCAGAACCCTTCTGTACTCAGCAATGGTGCCACCTAAACTTCATATGGTTTCCCATAAGGATATGACAAATTACAGCTCTGGCACTCATAAAAAAGTCAAGCTTCTTCCAAGATGTTGCCAAGAGGAGGTAAAGCATATTGGCCGTGTCTACACTAGCCCCAAACTTCGAAATGGCCATGCAAATGGCCATTTCAAAGTTTACTACTGAAGCGCTGAAATACATATTCAGTGCCTCATTAGCATGTGGGCAGCCGCGGCACTTCGAAATTGACACGGCTCGCTGCTGCACGATTCGTCCTGACAGGGCTCCTTTTCGAAAGGACCCCGGCTACTTCGAAGTCCCCTTATTCCCATCTGCTCATTGGAATAAGGGGACTTCGAAGTAGCCGGCATCCTTTTGAAAAGGAGCCCCATCTGGATGAGCCGCGCAGCGGCGAGCCACGTCAATTTCGAAGTGCCGCGGCTGCCCACATGCTAATGAGGTGCTGAATATGTATTTCAGTGCTTCATTAGTACACTTCGAAATGGCCATTTGCATGGTCATTTCGAAGTTTGGGACTAGTGTAGACATGGCCATTCAGACATAAATAATCAGAGGTAGAAAAAGTATCACAAAAGTTACTTGAGTAAAAATGCAGATGATTGCACCTCTGGATGCAAGAATACAATCTAGATGTCGTGTGTGCATGCATGCACATGTGTGTACTTTTACTCAAGTAGTTTTCCAGAGGGACCCCAGAACTCATACTGAGTTAAATGTCACTGAGAATCCCACTCCCCCCAGGCCTGGCTCAACCCTTGTGCCCCAGCCCTGCATGGCCCCAGTTCAAACCCCCAACCCCAGTTCAAACCCCCCACCTACAGCTCCAGTTCAATGCCCTCACCTTGGTTCAAATCCCCCCCCCACGGCTCTGTCTCATCCCCACCCACCCACGCTGAGCATGGCTCTGGCTCAACCACTCCCACCTTGGTTCAAACCCTCTGCGTGTGGCTCCAGCTCACCCATCCCCACAGCCCCCGGCACAGCTCCAGCTCCACTCCACACCTTGCAATGCTAACCCATCCCAGGCTTAACCCCGGTGCCCCTCTCCCACAGCTCCAACCCACCGCCAGGCTTAACCCTCCCCAACTGCCCCCCGACCAACCCTAGGAATTACCCTTCAAAAGAGCTCCAGTGCTCCTACTGCTTCCTTGGCTGCAGAACTTGTGTTCTGCTGGGGAAAAAAGCCACCCCCCAACTTACATGAAATTCGAGTGATGGGAGGGTGCATGGGAACACAACCCACGCATAACTCGAGCGACTACTGTACATTTACTCAAGTAACATTTGGGGTACTCTTACCACATCTGAAGGTATGCTGCATCCTTTAAAAAGGTATGTCTGTTTATATTTCCTCAGACCACTGAGGAGCCCTGGTAAGCATTTCCCACCCCCCACCATGGAGGGACGTGGCTCCACACTGCTTTGAATGCAGTGCTGTGCCCTGCGGGCTTGATTTGGTTATTGGCGTCTACTCATTTCTTATGGTGGGAAAACTCCTATCAATCTCATTGGCCGCATCTACACAGCATTCCCCTTTCAGAGGAGGAATGTAAATGAGGGAGATGGAAAATGTGAATGAAGCACTGATTTACAAATCTCATTCTTCATTTGCATAATCTCACATGATCGCATTTCTGGAAGAGACTTTTCCGAAAGCAAAAATATCCGAAAGAACCTCATCCCTGTGGCTGTTTTTGGTTTTGGAAAAGTCTCTTCTGGAAACGTGCTCATGTGAAATTATGCAAATGAAGTGTGAGATTTGTAAATCAGCGCTTCATTTGCATGTTGATCTCCCTAATTTGCATTCCTCCTTTGAAAGGCGAACGCTGTGTAGATGCAGCCATTCAGAGCAGGAGCAAAACCTAAATTTAAAATGCAACATAGTTGAGTATCTGTCAGTAGCTGTTTTTGTTTATATAACCTCAGCACCTATTACTAGTAACTGACTCATTTTTTTCTTGAACTCTTTAGGTTATTTGAAGCAGGAAAGATTTTACATAAAGACATTCCAGCCTGTTCTAAAATTCTGCAAATGAAAATGACCTACCCATTGGCTGTGCCATGAATATGACTCCTTGAAAGATAAAAAAAAAGGTCATTCTCATTTAAAAATCATGATGTTTACTCTGAGTCCTTTTGATTTGAACATTTTGACTAAGTGATTTACAGTTACCATGACATCTAATTAAGGTATCCACAATTTACCTCCAAAGAACTCCTTATCCAATAAAAATATCTTTTAATTTGGTTACAGCAGTGCTTTTTATTTGGACCAACTACAGTAAGCACAAGCTTACTATGGTCTGAAGAAGTGGGTCTGTCCCACGAAAGCTCACCTAATAAACTATTTTGCTAGTCTTTAAAGTGCTACTTGACTTCTTTTTGTTTTGATAGTGTATAGACTAGCACGGCTTCCTCTCTGTTACTAGTAAGCACAAGGATGAACTGAAAATGAACCATTAGATAGGATTTCATATCTAGAGTTAAACTGACCACAAATTGACATGATCCTGAGTCAACAAATAAATGACTTAATCATAGAGCTCCATTATTTTTCATGTAAGTGAGACTGTGAAGAAATTTATTTTATATACTGTATAAATAATCATAACTGATAAGATTTAGATGAGGGAAAGCACAAAATTGAGAGAGACATAGGATTAGGGTGACTGAATTGACCTTATCAACTCTGGCCTTCCTCTTGATTGGGACTCCCTCCTTTTCATAAGCTTGTATAATTAGACCTCTGAAATCTCTACTATACTGCATCTGACAAAGTGGGTCTTTGCCCACGAAAGCTTATGCTCCAAAATATCTGTTAGTCTAGGAAGTGCCACAGGACTTCTTGTTGTTTTTGTGCATCCAGACTAACACCGATACTCCTCTGATATCAATCCAATCAATCAGTCGGTCAATCAAATATGTTATGCCAAACTATACAATGTGAGAAAAGTTTCTACCAGATATTTTTCATTTATCTTTCACATTCTGTACATTTATTTCCAAAGCAGACACATTCTAGGCAAATTCTCACTTTCGATGAAGCAATTCTTCGACACAAAATAATGCTGAAAATAGGAATTGACTAAACTGACTGCCAAATTACAGCAGATAGCAAATTATCAGATTCAGATTGAAAAAAAAAAAAACAACCCACCACACTGAAATCCTGATCCAAAACCCACTAATGTCAATGGGAGTCTTTCTACTGACTTCAGTGGTCTTTGGATTATGTGTAGAGGTTCAAGCCCTTCAAGTACAGATATAATTTTACGAACAGGAACAGTCCCACACATTTCAAGAGAATAGTCACGTAAGTAGAATATTACACACACCTTGATCAGGACACTCAGCATAGCAGATTCATAGCAGATAACATCATCTTTATTACTAAATGATCAAATGTTTATCAGTTTTTAAATTCAAACCACTGTAATGGAACAGAGATATTTTATTTATATTTCAAATTAAGCCAAAACATGCACTAAGAGATAAGCGACTCATTCACAGATAGGTTCACCTTTCTATTTAGAAACACTTTACTCAAAAGTCAGACTTTAATTCATCTAGATAAGATTGTACTCCATTGAAACCAGTGGGGAGAGGGATAGTAAGACACTTCAATTGCCTTGCTCATCCGTGGGGATTTTGTACCTCATATACAACAACAAAGCTAGGAAGTGCATTTCTTAATGGCTGCTGAGCTTTACACATAAGTTTGATGCTTTATTCTCTGTGGGGTATGGCACCGTGTGTGCAGCAGATTGTATTTTGACAGATGCAGCTGTATCATAAAAAGGCCTTTAGCATTATTAGCACTGGTAGTTCATATACATCTAGGATCTCTAGGATTTCATAAAAGAACAATTAACATGTTTTTGAAAGTAAATAAATGTCCCCCAAGTCACTTACCTCCCCTACGCCTGTCTGCAGAATTTTCAGTCCAGTAGCTTTTTCAAGCTTGTATTTGTTGGCATCTGTTAGGAAAAATTAAGATACAGAGAGATAAGGGAAAGCTGGGATTTTGATGAGTCTGCAACACTCACTATATAACCAAGCTTTTTATTCCCTTGCCAACAAATTCAGTATAATTCCTGTTTATCTCATTTATCTATGGAACATATTTCACTCATAGCAACCCTACTATTGAACATTTGTGTCATTAATCTTTCAGTATTATCTGAAAGAGAAAGAGCAAAACCAGATGTTTGTTTGCTCTTATACACCATACCCCTTTAGTTTATGGGAGGTGGAAAAGGACAATTTAAATAAATCATGTCCAACTCTCAATGGGGCTAGATTAAAATTAAATAGAGCCTGGACCAATCAAATGTCTGGAATCCACCCCCTGCCAAAAGGACATTGAAGGATGTCACGTGAGGTGAGGTCATAATCTTTTTGAACAGACTTTCTTCTAGTACAACCACTTTGCCCCAGACTTACCTCCCACCCAATTCAGCACCAAACCTTGTGATAAACTGACTTTTTTTTCTGCCCCATCAAAAAGACCTAGTGTTCTCTTTCAGCCTCTTCCTGGTCCCAACACACCCCTTTGAAAGCAATGTTTTATTTTTACAATATTTATACCCCACAGGTTTGAATAACTTTATAACGAATTACCTGTCTTGCAGCTAAGGTAACTAACTAAATTGCCGCACAATGTATGAAACACCGTTTTAATGAACTAAGCTGGTGTTTAATTGAGATTTTTCCTATTTAACACTTTCCACACAGCAGGCATTCAAAATCAACAAAAAAAAATTAAGCACAACTTCAAATAAGTCACTGAAGCATATCAGATAAGTTTGTGTGAATACAGTAAATCCATACAGAAATGAGTGAGCACCTAGAACAGTCAGCCCTTTCAGAAACATCCAAATTAGAGCATTTCACATTACAGCAATCTATTTTCAGGACTTCAGCTGGTCCAGACCAGATATAGGATGACAAGCTGTCTGGCTTCTGATCGGAACACCAAGTTGAAAAGTGATCCCGGTGGATCTGGTCAGTGCCGCCAACCAGGCCATTAAAAGTTCTGCTGGCAGTGCTGCAGGGCTAAGGCCAGCTAATCCCCAGTTGTCCTGGCTCCGTGCTGCACCCTAGAAGCAGCCAATAGCTCCAGCTCCTAGACCATGAGACTCTGTGCACTGGCCCTGCCCCGCTAGCACCGGCTTCACACTTCCATTGGCTGAGACCCAGACAATGAGAGTTGGGGGGAGGGGTTTAGCTATGTTCAAGAGCAGCACACAGACCCTCCTAATCTGTCCCTGTCTAGGTATTAAACATACTAGCTACTTCTGGGGCACCATGTAGAGCTAGGACAGGCGGGGAGTCTGCCTAACCCTTGCTGCACCACTGATCAGGAGACTCCCAAAGCCTGCACCCACACCCTGAGCCCCAACTTCCTGTCCCAGCCCTGAGTTCCCCTGAACCCAGAGTACCCTCCTTCACCCCAAATCCCACATCTCTAGCCCTACCCAGATCCCTCACCCTGCCAGCACACCAGTCCCCTGTCTGAGGCCCAGCACCCACTCCCACACCCTGAACCTCTCATCCCCAGCTGCACCCAGAGACCTCACTCCCTGAACCCCAATCCATTGTCTCAGCCTGCAGCCATCACCCATGTTCTGAATCCCTCAGCCTCACCCCTCTGCCCAGAACCTGTGTCCTAGCTGCCTCATCTACAGCCCTAACCCAGAGACAGCATGCCCAGCCCATAGCCCTCACCTCTTCTCATACCTAACCAATGCCTCAACCCATGGCCCCCTCCCACATTCTGAATCTCTCAACCCCACCTTCCAGCTCAGACTCTCTTCCTGCCCTCAGACCATTCAGCCACATCCCAGAGCCCATCCCCCAAACAAAGCCCTCACACCCTTCTGCAACCCATCTCTTTGCTGCAGCCTAGAACCCCCTGCCTACCCCCGAACCCCTCATTTATGGCCCCTCCCCAGAGCCTTCACCCCAAGTTACAGCCTTCAACTCCTCCTGCATTCCAACCCCCGTTCCAGACCAGTGAGAGAGGAAGGAAGAGAGTGAGTCACCAAGGGAGGGGGAACACAGTGAGTGGGGCTGTGGCTTTGGGGAGGGGTCAGAGAAGGGGGCATGGCCTAGGAAAAGATGGGGCCATGGCATTCGGATTTGTGCTATTAGAAAGATGGCAACCTTAGCCAGATCCAAAACTTTCACTTCAATGAGCATGAATCAGGCCTTTTAAGGTCAACTTCATTGCCTGTGTATGCATAATTTCTATTGATTCCAGTAGTAGCTGTGCATGTCCATGGAATGAAGACTCAGACCCTCATCTAATTCCAGTTAAAAACGTGATGAAATTTTGCCCCTAATGAAATCAATGGGAATTTTGCCATGGACCTCAACAGGGTCGGGACTTTATCCAAGGATTGAAATAGAGAGGACAGGTCCATTTTTGGAGGTATATAACTGTTAACTTTATTTTTGCATGGGTTACCTTCCAAGATGATGGTCTTATTTAAAATGCCTATCTAGAAAAGCATGTAAACATACTATTTGCTGGAGTAAGCCCTAAAATGTCAATAAATTAGATACATTGGATTCTATATGTGCTTTACATAGCCTCAGCATTTTAGCCACATTAACTGATATATTTCTCTTCATCACGCCAGAGGGAGGTAATTAAGTAAATATTGTTGTTTCCACTTTCCCCATAGGGAAGCTAAGGCAGGGATAGGCAGTGCCTTGCCCACAGCTGTGCAAAGGGTCAGTGCTTGAACCTGGTTTAGGATTCTAGACTTCTTAACCCCGATTTTCAAACTGCAGGCCTGTGCACACTGACATGCCTGCCACTAAAATATCTGCATATGCACTGGGCATGGACATGGACAAGTAAGTGGGAACTGTGTGTGTGTTTGCACACATACTTGGGAAATGCACATCAGCAATGAAGTTTCACTTACGTACATGTAAGGCAGGAAACTGCTTGAGGGCAGGTGGTAATTTGACTTTTTGAATTGCTGGGTTTGTGGGTAGCAAATTATGTTGACTTGAACTGCTGCACAGTAGTTGCATTTGGGTATTAATTTTCTTGTATCCTTGAGTTATTTCAAGGGTGCCTATAGCGTATTGTATAAATCTAAATACATCACTCAATCAATCATTGTAATCAGCTTCTGATTTCCAGCCCTGTGCTCATTCCCTTGCACCATGCTGCCGCCCACCTACACAGCCATTTATAGCATGCACATTCAAAGCATTTTTCTGCCAAATGCAATAATCGAGAAGAAGCTTTATAAAAATAGAAAACTCCATGGGCTGAGTCAGAGAAATAAAACTGTCAGCAGAACGCTTTGTAGTTCACTGCTCATATATGATAAATAAACAAAACAGAAGAGCAGAAACCAAGTAAAGACAGTACAGGTGAAAAAATCAGAACCTCATATGGTTCTATTCAGAACCTCATATGGTTCTATTCAGCCTCTACAGTTCACAACAAAATATTGGGCCTGCTATATTTATTATAATGTATTTGGCCAGGAGGTAATGTAGTGATTTTTTCTCATCTTTTTCCGTAGCCTCACTATCACCGATGTCATTTTACTTTCAATAAAGCATATTTAAAAAACATCTTTACAGCTCAGTTGCCAGGTGATATGGCCCAAAATATGAAGAACAGTTCTTATGTTACCCTCATTCAACCCAATAAACCCTGCCAAAACTGGAAGTTCTGGTTAAATCCCATCTTGAAAGTGGCCAAACTCAGACTTTGGAGGAATGTAGGAGGGGGACCTTAGCGGAACCTCCTGATGTTCAGTGCTGGACAAGCACAGGAGGAATGTTCTAGCTGACCTTAAAACCTACAGTAGGGCAGCAAAGGAGGTGTGGTCTTGGAAACAGAGGGGCTGCAGGTTATCTAGTGCATTATAGATTTTCTATAGCATCTTGCTTTGACCTCAGAATTGAACAGGAAGCCAGTGCAAAGATTAGACCTTTGGTATTATGTGCTCAGTATGTATGAACCCACCTCAAGAATGGGTTTTACAATGGCTAAAAAGTCAAGGTACTTTAAAGTTTAATCTTCTTGTGCCTAAACTTTTAGACACAATTCAGCAACTAACTGTCCAAAGGGAAAAATAATCCCTTGCAGCCATGAATGTGAGCGGCATTTGTCCATGCCATCAGGCAGAAAGGCACGTAGAGCCTCATCCCATATCCTTTTTGTAGCCATGAAAAGTTAATTGGAATTTTGAGTACATAAACAATTCAAAATCAAGCCCTTAAGGCAGCCAGAATTCAGAAAATTTTAAATGACCAAAAGCTCAGATTTCTGTAATAAGTAATTCACATTACAATTAACCAAAAATAGAGATTTACCTCTCTCTCTCTCTCTCTCTCTCTCACCCACCCACACACACACACAAAGGTAATGTTCAGTTACAATTAATGTTTATTAAACATTTTGAACATGAAAAATGCAGTACAGGTTCTGAGTATATTATGATGTTTACCAAGTAGTTCTTGTTTTATTATCCATACTTCTCAAAGACATTTTTAAAAATTCAGGCCATACTTTTCAGATATGAACACCTAAAGTTTGGCATTGTATTTAGGTGCCCAAATAAAAATGAAATGATTTTCAGAGATGTTTACAAATTCCATTGAAGTCAGTGGCAGTTGCTTAACTTTTAGCCCTAATGAAGAAATCTGGCTACTTATTTAAATGCCAAAATTACGTATTTTGGTATCCAAAGCTGAAGATGTTGGCTTTAGATGTGTAAATGATTAATCAAATATTTAAACATAAAAGACAGGGTATTCAAAAACAGGGATGGAAACCTCCACCTGGCTATTTAGAAGCAAGTTGAGAACCCTTTGAAAATCTGACACTTAACATTTTAGAAGCATTAAATGATTTCTAAAATTAGTACAATCTGATTTTGCTTTTACGTCAATGTTATATACATATTGGTAGACATTTATTTTGCAAGTGTCCAACAAAAGGAGGAAACAAATAGCTACAGGTGGTATCCTATATTCCACAATCAAGCAAAGTTTATTTTTATGGCTAATTTTTAAACTCCTGCAATTATAGCAGAAGTGTGACACACTTGTCAGTAGCAAGGCACTAGTGGAAGCCTATAAATTCCTTTTTTAATCTTCTACTGAGACAAAAACAGTTTCCAAATACACAAAAAAGAAGTCCTTTAAAATTAAATTCACTAGATGAAGGATATGCAAATTACCTGAAGAAGCGGAACCCTATAATGTTCTCAAAATTCTGCAATAGCCTATTTAATTAGTATTTTAATTTATCAGAATAATTCTTTGCACTTGACAATTTATGCAGTATTCCATATAATTAAGTACACAGCTACAGGAGAACAATTTTGCCTACTCTCTTTATACTGGTTATTATGACCTGAAAAAAAAATCTGTGGAAGACTTTTCTGTGATCTAAATTACAATGGGGACAACTTAATGGCTTTGATCTATTAGAGAGCACGATGAGAATGGCACTAAGTGTTCAAAGGCAGAGGTTGTCACTGTGTCTAGGCCTTGGTAACCAGAAAGAAGGTCTGATGCACTTTGAGGCCCATCACTTATTTCCTTTAACACAGGTATTTCACTGATACAATCAGGAATTCTTCAGTGACAAACATACTTTTCAGTTTATCATCAGCAGAGCTTTAGATTCTACAGGGCAATATGAGACATAAGCTGCATGAAGCTTCACGTAGGTCTCCATGAATTACACAGCATGTTTATGAGGGAAAGTGTTGGGAAGCAGGTGGTTTAGGTACACGGTGTCCCACCCTGGGGAAGGGAATTTTTGAGTGAAACAGATCCATAGGGACTTCCTCAATGATTCCCCTGCATAAGTCCTTTGAATGGGCCACCATTTGTCTCTGTCCATGGAAAATAACACTGGGAAGGTGATGTCATCTGGGAGCGTTGGCCCATCAGGCCCTGGGACAGGCGCTCAAACGCCATCGTGTTGCAGAGCCAGACTCCCTTCTGATGGAGGACCTCTTCATCCTCCCATAGAGAGAGGAGGTCCTGGAGCTCAGCCTCCGTCCAGGAGGGGACCTGGTGCTTCGGGGCCTGGCTCACCTCCTGTGCGGACTCCCCACTATCCTTGGGGGGGCCTGGGGTAGGCAGGGGTCTGGCTTGCTGGCCAGGGGGCCAGGGAGGGCAGTGGGCTGGCTGAGGCATCGCAGCAGGTAGCATGCTGGAAAACAGTGTGGGCTCCCTGCTGCCAGCATGCTCTCAGCTTCCTGCCTGAGGTTTGTGGGAGCCTGCGTCTTTAGACACAGCCAGACGCTGGAGCCATAGAACTACGCTTATCCTGTGAGCAGCATCACTGCCTGCCAGCTGACCCACGCCATGGAGGACTCCCTCTTTTGAAAGAGCCATCCATGGAGCATCTACACGTGCTCTCTTTTGAAATAATTTTTCAAAAGGAGGCGCTCTTCCCACCGCAGGAGGGGAGGATCAGCTTCGACAGAATGGCCCCATTCTTTCGACATTCATTTCGAAAGATCGTGGTGTGTGTGCAGATACTCTGTGGGGAATTTTGAAAGAGGGCCATCTTTTAACCTCATTTTTGAATGTACTTGTTAGTGTAGACACAGCCACTGTGTCCAGGGAAATGATATTGTAATAATTAGGCAGCTCCCCACTTGTCAAAGGAATTAAAAGATTCCCAGAGGAAGTCTGCTTTAGCATAGGAGATGTATTTACTAAGACTGCAGTGGCATTCACACCATTTAGTCTAGAAGGAAAAAGTGACAGAGGAAAAAAATCCTTGACATTTCAGCACCCTCTGAGCCTTTACCTCCCAGAAAAAACTGAAATGTGAGGGGGCTTATTTCTTGCTCTCTTTCCTCTGCTGGGTGAAATAATACTTGGCATTCATGGGGTACAGTTCCTTTCACCAGAAGATCTGAAAGTCCTTTATAAATACTAAGCAATCCTCACAACATCCCTGTGGTAAACACTGTTTGGCTAAACCTTGCTTGCCTTGTAGAAGCCAATGATCCCATGGCTGAAATCAAAAGGACTATTCAAGGGAATAAAACAATAGAATTCATCTTATTATTCTGAATGCACAGATGGGTAAACTGAGGCACACAGCAGTTTCAGGGTCTGGGATCCGAATTCTGTTAGCTAAATGGAAAGCCTCCTTTTGACTTCAGTGAATTTTGGATGAGGCCCTCAGCCACCACAATAACAACTGATACCTAGAATGATATATACACAGGAGATAGGTGTTCTCACCGGTGTCTGTACAGATTGCTAATTTGCTTGCGGGTACAATTTAAGGTGTTGGATTTGCTCTGCTTTGTTTAAGACCTATACAGTAAAAACTCAAAATGCTCGATTTCAAGTTGCGCTTTACTGACATAAATGCAAGTTAAGCACAACTCAAAATCGTGCTCCTGCTCCCAGCCCTGGCTCAACCCCAACCCCCAGCCCCAGCCCCACACGGCCCAGTTAACAACGCCTGGCCCCAGTTTGAATCCCCTGTGGCCTGGCTCAACACCCGTGCACGGCTCCAGCTCACCACCCCCACTCCAGTTCAAACCCCCAAAGCCTGGCTCACCCCCTGAGCATGGCTCTGGCTTACCACCCCCATGCGCAGCTGTAGCTCCGGCTCACCTCATGTGCCCTGGTTCAACCCCTCCCGTCTCAGCTGAAATCCCCTCCACACAGCTACAGTTCAACCCCACCATGTGGCTCCATCTCAACCCCCAACTCTCCCACTCGAGCCTTAACCCACCCTAGACTTAACCCCGCTGCCCCCCTCCCACGGCTCCAACCCACCACCATGCTTAACCCTCCCCAATTGCTCCTGCCAACCACAGGGCTTACCTTTCAAAAGGAGCTCCAAGTGCTCCCACTGCTTCCCCAGCTGCAGAATGTGCGTTCCGCCAGGGAAAAAAGCCACCCCCTGACTTACACAAGATTCAGGTTATGCGGGACCACAACCCTTGCATAACCCGAGGGACTAATGTATATGGTACCTACAACGGCACCTTGTGCCCACCCAGTATTCCAATAGCTTTTCTTTGTTGAGACCTTTTTCCCTAAATCTGATCATTCACCTAAATGAGAGCATCCTTAGAAATTCACTCCCTGTTGAAATTTGACAGAGCCTAAATGTGTTGTCTTTCAGCACAAGGTGCTATTTTTTCTGGCTTCTACCTGGATGGCTGACCCTGGTGCAGCAGGGCCACGGGATTTTTCTTTGTGTTTTTTTAATTTTCAGCATAGTCTCTGATTTTGTGAGACTGTTAACAAACCCCAAATCTTCCCTTAAATCTCAAGGTGTGCTTAAAGCTTGATTAATAGATTTTAAGGCCAGAAAGGACCATTATAATCATTCAGTTTGACTTCATAACACAGGCCACAGAATTTCACTAAGTGGCTCAAGCCCATAGCTTGTGAATGAGGTAGGAAAGCAGCTGTTTTTCTACAGTCATGAAGGCTAAACACATATTTTTTAAAAAAAGAAAAGCTGATTTTCACATGATTCACACATTTGAAGGCCAGAAAGGACCATGACGTCACCAAGTGTATGCCCTGTATATTGCAGGCTTTTAAATTTCATCCAGTCACTCCTGCAGTGAGCTTGTGTTTGATTAAAGCAAAATTTGTTTTTGACTAAACCGAAATTTTCAACTTCATTGCACCATGATTCTCCTTCTGATAACAAAAGTCACTACACAACCTCAGCAATGGCGGGGAATGAAGCCTGAGCCCTGCCACTGTGGGTTGGGAACCCAGAGCCAAACCCTGAGACCCACCACGTAGGACGCAGGGAGCCAAAGCCAAAGAGCTTCAGTCCCAGGTGGAAGGGCCTGTAACCCTGAGACCCCTTCTCCAAGAGCTGAAGTTCTTTAACTTCAGCTTCAGCCCTGGGCAGTAGGGCTCAGGCTTCTGCCCTAGGCCTCAGCAAGTTTAATGTATCAGAGCGGTAGCCGTGTTAGTCTGTAGCTCCAAAATCAGCAAGAAATCCTGTGGCGCCTTATAGACTAACAGATATTTTGGAGCATAAGCTTTCGTGGGCAAAGATCCACTTCATCAGCTAATGAAGGTACCACAGGACTTCTTGTTTTTGCAGCAAGTATAATGCCAGCTTAGGTGTGACCTCATTAAAATGGGACTACAGCCCACTTTGGGGTCCTGACCCACAGTTTGAGAACTGCAGGTCCAAAGCATATTGTCAAGAAAGTTGGGCCTCCTGGAGCTGGGGCTTCAAGGAAAGCACCAGATACTGTACGAGTCTCAGAGTCTCCAGCACTGAAATGGTATCACTATTACATATTGAGCATCTGTTTCAGAGGGGTTTAAGGTTTCCTTTGACTTCCGTATGGTTAGCCTAATGCTCCCTAAAGCACCTGGCTTTACATGCAGAAGCATTTGAAAAATATTTTCAGTAAATTATTCTAAATCTCTAAAACATTTATCTGTGATATGTGCAGTAGATACAGGGGGGTGATTTAGCCCACCCGTTTTACTGACGAACTCCAAAACTCTCTTGTGTGTTCATCATTCATCAGCAAGTGCCAAACCCAAACTCATGCTGACAAAACCTTTATACCACGCTGCAGCGCCACATATTTCACATGATTCATAAAGCACAGATGTGAGTACGCTCAGACTTGTGTGTGTGCATGAGCACGTACACAGAGCGTGTCTAGTATAATATCAACTGGTTCAAAATGACATATGGATTTATGCAGTACTACCATCAACTTAAAAATAATATAGAAACAAATCAAATTAGAAACAAATCCTTGGAGCACAGAAAGTGAAAAAATGACACCCTCTTTGAGTGAAGCCTTGCACCCCATATCCCTTACTCTAATTCTTACCAGAAAAATACTACAGGCAATTGACATCTCCCGCAAGTACCATACAAAACAGACACATTCAAGATAAAGTCCAAACCTGCACCATTGCTGGGGTCTGGCTTCATATAACACAAATGAAACAAATACATGCAAAGCCTTCTTTTTAAGTACGACCGTTCCTCTTCTGTCCCAGCCTTTATTTCACTTTGCCTAAGAGAATGATACAGAGGCTCCTCTTAGATCCTCTCTGGAGCTAATAAGATGCACCTGCCACTATTACTCAGTAGTAATTACCTTGCGTCTTCATGAAGGTTCAAGTACCAGCCATCAGGGTGACCCAGAGGAATTCTGCATAGAGATGTATGTACTTTTGAGTTTACTGTCTCTTACAAACACAGGAAGCCTAGTCCATATTCATAAACATATTTTTAACTTTATTGCACATTTTATTCTTCTTTCTTGCCACAAACTTGTTTGAATTAAAGCTTAAATTCTAAGTAGCAGCTTTATGAGTTATACCTGGCCATTGCCAGGGTAGTCTCAGGCACAGATTCTTTTTGCTTTATTGCAGTTCCAAACTCCAGGATGCAAATAAATAAATAAAAGTCACAATATGAACATCCTCTATGTTTCAGCTTCAAATGAAAAACAACTGATTCAAGCAGTCAGGCATAAAGCTGAAATACTTCCACACCCCAAAACATAAATATTTTTTTTCTGAGATTAGTCTATAGGTTACAAGCAAAAGCTGCATTGACTCTTTGTTTTGCATCATAATTGGATGAATAATTGAGATCTTTCTATTTTGTTGTCTCTTATGCAATATCTGGCTAACTGGCAGGCACAGCTGAAATGGAAACAGTTGCCTGTAAGTTAAGTCACATGGTAATGCTAGCAATAGCCTGGTAAATGTCATATTTTCAAGTCATTTTTTGTAGGATTTTGATTAGTTATTATTTCAGTCTCATTTGCATTAAATTAATTTCTACATCATGTTTCAGTTTCCAATATGTTCAAGAATTTTTCCCACAACTCTTTGTTGCCTTGAAAGATTTAAAATATAGCTTGTATGTACCTTCAGCATTTTTCAGTGTACACATGCAGTAAAACCTAATGTAGCCACTCAAATGGACAGGAGAAAAGTGGAGTTTAGATCATAAGAACGGCCATATTGGGTAAGAACAAAGGTCCATCTAGCCCAGTATCCTGTCTTCCAACAGTGGCCCATGTCAGGTGCCCCAGAGGGATTGAACACAACAGGTGATCATCAAGTGATCCCTCCCCTGCAAACTATTTCCAGCCTCTAACAAACAGAGGCTAGGGACACCATTCCTACCAACCTAGCTAATGGACACTGATGGACCTGACATCCATAAATTTGTCTAACTCTTTTTTGAACCATTGTAAAGTCCTCATCTTCACAAAATCATCTGGCAAGGAATTCCACAGGTTGACTGCGTGCTGTATGAAGCTCACTATTGTTGCTTTTAATATGGCTTGAAGCTTGGCTTCTCCCAGGCCTCAATCAGTTGGGCTGACAGCCATCATGGTCTCTGGGGGCAAGGTGGGGGGGACCTGGCCCAGAAGAGGTGGGGGAAAGAGTGGAAGAGGCAGGGCACAAGTCAGTAAGTGTTTAGCACTGCTCAGAATGCAGTTCTGGCCCTCTTCTCAGAGCCACACGGGTCAGTGGAGCAGTGTTGCTATGACATGTCAAAGGGGCCTGGATTTCATGCCACCACTGCCAAGGTATCAGCAGCTGTCACAGCCAGAGCTTTGGGCTCCTTTCAAATCTCAAGCCCCTGTGAAACTGCCTCTTTGTCCACCTGCCCCGGCCAATGTTGGTGAATCTGTCCTCAACAGAAGACACGCTATTGCCAAGGCTACAAGTCTGCAATAGCTTCACTCAGCTTCACTGGGCATCTAATTCAATTTTGTTACATGCACAGTACTAGCAAAAAATGGAAAAGAGTTTAAAAAAAATCTATCCACTCATACACCCCCAGTTCTCATCAAATTTCACTTTCATGAAAAAAATTAACCAGTTTCAATGCAGCATACAACTTTTAGTAATTATTTTGAACTTACAACTAGCAAAGATATGAGTGTTGGGCTAAAAAACAGTCCTAATCAGCCATTTCATGAGCAGGTTTTCGGACAACATATAACATTTAAGATATTAATTCTAATATATGAAGACCTACCTACATATGCTGAGTCCTATATAGCTTGTCATTAAACTTGTTACATCCTCCATTCCATATTAAACTTTCTGATTAGGAGGCAAGACTCTTGCTCCCAAGGCACTGAAAGGTAAGGATGGTACCATCTCTGCCCATTTTCAGCTATTCTGAAGCTGTGTCTACACGTGCACGCTACTTCGAAGTAGTGGCACTAACTTCGAAATAGCACCCGTCGTGGCTACACACGTCAGGCGCTATTTCGAAGTTAACTTCGACGTTAGGCGGCGAGACGTCGAAGTCGCTAACCTCATGAGGGGATCGGAATAGCGCCCTACTTCGACGTTCAACGTCGAAGTAGGGACCGTGTAGACGATCCGCATCCCGCAACGTCGAAATTGTGGGGTCCTCCATGGCAGCCATCAGCTGGGGGGTTGAGAGACGCTGTCTCTCCAGCCCGTGCGGGGCTCTATGGTCACCGTGGGCAGCAGCCCTTAGCCCAGGGCTTCTGGCTGCTGCTGCTGCAGCGGGGGATTCATGCTGCATGCACAGGGTCTGCAACTCGTTGTCGGCTCTGTGTATCTTGTGCTGTTTAGTGCAAGTGTGTCTGGGAGGGGCCCTTTAAGGGAGCGGCTGGCTGTTGAGTCCGCCCTGTGACCCTGTCTGCAGCTGTGCCTGGCACCCTTATTTAGATGTGTGCTACTGTGGCGTGTAGACGTTCCCTCGCTGCACCTATTTCGATGTGGTGCTGCGCAACGTCGATGTTCAACATCGACGTTGCCAGCCCTGGAGGACGTGTAGACGTTATTCATCGAAATAGCCTATTTCGATGTCACCACATCGAAATAGGCTACTTCGATGTAGGCTTCACGTGTAGACGTAGCCTGAGTGTTTAGAATACTCCACACCTTGACCTAAAATGCACCAGGAAAACAGGCATTCCATAGAATGAGCACAAGGTCACAGGGGTTTTTTGTTTGGTTGGTTTTATTAAAAAGTTTTGGCACAGAATTACAGTACACTTTAACTATTTTCACTTTCTTTTATTTTACCTACAGTTAAGATTTAAACATGGTACCGTAAACCCTCAATTTTACAGACCCTCAATTTTACAGACCCCAATTTAGCAGCATTCAGGAACAATGTACATCTGCCAGCCCCTCACTTGTTCCAGAAGTCCACTTAATTGGCACCCATAAAATCCTAAATCACTCCTCCCTCCCCCCCAAAAAGGCGACTTACCAGAGCCGCCACTTCCAACTGCCACCACTTCCAGCTGCCAAATCCTCCACCAGGGCCTGGACTGCTGCCAGAGCCACCACATGCTCTTCCCACCAGAGGAGGGGGGCATATGCCTGCAGAACACTCACATGTGCGCCCTGCCTCCGGTGGTAGGAGTGCATGAGGGCTCCAATGGCGGTGGTGGCTCTGCACTGGGCAGCTTCAGACACGTGGCAGGAAGCCTCTGGCAGCACATCAGGTCCAGCAGCTCCAGACATGGAGGCAGGCTCTGGCAGCTCCTCCAGTTGCAGCAGTTCTGGTGAGTCAGGGTTTTTGTTTTTTGGGTGGGGCAAGGGGATGGGGCTGGGGGAGCCTATTTGGTGGGGAGGGCAGTAAACCCTCGTATTTAACAGACTCTTGGGTTTAACGGACACCTGTCCCCCCCATTAAATTGAGGATCTACTGTACTTTGGGTTTCTAGTGATTAAAATGTTGCAGTGATTAAGCTCTTAGCAGTAATGGCAGATAACCAGCCTTGCAGAGGTTATCGTATGTTCTAGAGCAGCTTATCTATTTTGTGTGTCTAGTTGAATATGCTCTATTCACTTATATTTCATTTCAAGTCCTCATTATCACTGCTGAATCACCTTTTCTGTGCTGGGTTGTTCTTATTTAAGGGATAGAGAATGGTCTTCCCATTAAGGCATACACTTGTGCTTCTGAAAGCCTGTGTTCTATTCCTGGATCTGTCAAAGACTTTTGTGTGTGACCTTGGATAAGTCATAGTATCTTGAAAACAAAAACAATAATATTTACCTGAGTAATGTTTATTCCTGTGTTCTGTTTTAAAATCTTCCAGAAACTAGCCAGATGAACAGCAAGTATATGGGCTTGCATGTTGGTGTTTATTCAGTAAAATGTTTTTTGGGATCCAATGGTACCTGTGTAGGGTCTTAATATCCTTTTTGTAGTGCTGAAGGTTAAAGATTCAATGACATATCTCTCCCAGGGGCTGTAAAGCTATCACCCAGGTTCTGCTATTCTTACATGAAGTGCTAGCTTCCTCCTCTCAAGAATACTCAACTCAGGTAGTGTGCTACTTCATGCAGCTTGTGACAGAACCTGGCTCTAAAACTGTAATGTAATTTGAGGCCCTTGAATGGAGACAGTAGTATAATAATATATGGTGGTCTTCTCTTAATCACTTAAGCATAACGTTTATTCTGCTATATTTTCTAATTTGCACTGCTCTGAGACTTGACATGTGAGAAGCTTAAATTACTGTTTTCTAAGCTCTGATTTGAAATCTTTGGATATCTCAAACTAGTAGAAGTGTGAATTCAGAATGTGCTAATGCTCAACAAACCCAGCCATTGCTATTAGTAAATAAAAATCAACAAGTTCCCATTTTATTTGAATCATTTCCTCAACATCCAATCCACACTGCCAGTAAAACAGTGACCTCTAGGTTAATTTCTATGACAATCAAAAACATATGTAGAAGCCATCTTTGTGTTTCATCTGCACGTACACCTAATGTCATCTTCATGATACAACTGGGATCAGATTTTGCTGGTAAATCATCAGTAATATTTCAGCTGACTGGTTTACCAAAACCAAAACATGAACAACACAGTTAATGCACAAGGGTCACTCTCTAACAAAATCTATTTCCTGCACCCTCAGAACAAAATGAAAATATTTATTACTGACTACATCACTAGTAACAAGACTTACAATGAAGTCTTTTGGTGAAAGTGAACATGAGTTAGTTAAGCTAGCCTGCTCATTGTTTCCCATAAGAACTGAATAGCCTCCCACATTTAATGAAGACTTGAGAAGCTATTTTGCTAAAATAAAAAAGAATTTATTTCAAATCAGCCTTTAATGGAAAATGTGTGTAAGGAATATGGCAGCAGGAGCTCAATACCGCTGAAGGAGTTGGGGAAGGTGTCCTTCAAAGATCATTTGCATGAAAATGCAAAATGTGCATATGTAATGCCTTGTAAACAAAGCCTGGTGGGAGCAAGCAAAGCTATGAGATCTTGTCTATTGTAAACAACATATTGTCGTAAAGTCACAATTTATGCTATCACCCAATATAAGAATTGTTGAGTCTCAACAATTCTTGAAGCTCTGTGGGGGTAAGGGGCAGTCATCACTACTGTGTAAGATATGAGCCGTGTCTACACGTGCACGCTACTTCGAAGTAGCGGCACTAACTTCGAAATAGCGCCCGTCACGGCTACACGCGCTGGGCGCTAATTTGAAGTTAACTTCGACGTTAGGCGGCGAGACGTCGAAGTCGCTAACCCCATGAGGGGATAGGAATAGCGCCCTACTTCGACGTTCAACGTCGAAGTAGGGACCATGTAGTCATTGCACGTCCCGCAACTTCGAAATAGCGGGGTCCGCCATGGCGGCCATCAGCTGAGGGGTTGAGAGATGCTCTCTCTCCAGCCCCTGCGGGGCTCTATGGTCACCGTGGGCAGCAGCCCTTAGCCCAGGGCTTCTGGCTGCTGCTGCGGCAGCTGGGGATCCATGCTGCAGGCACAGGGTCTGCAACCAGTTGTAGGCTCTGTGGATCTTGTGTTGTTTAGTGCAACTGTGTCTGGGAGGGGCCCTTTAAGGGAGCGGCTTGCTGTTGAGTCCGCCCTGTGACCCTGTCTGCAGCTGTGCCTGGCACCCTTATTTCGATGTGTGCTACTTTGGCGTGTAGACATTCCCTCGCAGCGCCTATTTCGATGTGGTGCCAGCCCTGGAGGACGTGTAGACGTTACTCATCGAAATAGCCTATTTCGATGTTGGCTTCATGTGTAGACGTAGCCATGGATTGCAGAGGGCCCCCTCCCCCAAAGCATTGTGAGGGTGAAAGCAGGGAGGGATAATTGTTGAATCAGCTAGCTGGAAGCCTTTTAGCTATACAGATGTAAGACTGGTTTGACTAGTTCTCCTTCCTACTGTTCAAAAATGGGTTTATAGTTATTCTGGATGAATCCACCTTGGTGAATACTGAGATGCTGTGGTTAGGCCCAGAGCTGAATGCCCCTATGAGCTGAAACCACAGGGTTTTACCGAGAGCAAAAACCCACAAGACAGCAGTGGGTGAGCAGAGGATAGCCAGTAGAAGGAACAGCAGCTGGTAGATGAGACTGGCAGGTGGCTAGTGGGGCAGCTGGCAGGGAGCAAGCAGAATGCTGGACCAGCACAAAGGTGGCATTGCCCCAGGTTCAGTGAGGGAATGCATCAGGGAGATGTGTCAGGGCCTGCACGGACTGGACTGAGTTGTAAGTGGGGCATTTGAAAGGGGTGGGTATGAAGAAAGTTTAAGTGTATGGATTGGCTGGTTACACTATTGGCCTGGTGAGCCTGAGAGGCAAAGGACACTGCTCAATCCAATTGAGCTGGGACACTTACTTGAGGATTGGTTATGAACTCTGGGTGTGGTATTTTCCCAAGCTTCCACCATATGACTTTTCTGTCTCTTACATTAAAAGTTTCTTTTCTACACTCAGACTCTGTGCTTGTAAGTGGGGGAAGCATTGCCTCTCCAAGTTGCATGGGGTGTGTGAATTTCCCAGGCTACTGGGTGGGGGCTCGAGCCAGTTCTGTGTGAGATGGATGAATAGGAACCTCTAGATGTTGAGCCCAGACCTGGATGCTGCCAACTCCTTCCGGCAGAAGGGTTACATGTGTTTCAAGTAATATCTATAAGATACTTTTCTTCAAAATTACATTTATCACATTTTATATAACACTAGGTTTGCCCTGCTTTTAGGGTAATATAAAAAGTGGAATGGCAAGTGTGTGTTAGGCGCTAACATCCAGGCAGTGTGATGCAAAGGAGGGCTCTAGAAGATGCAAATGGATGCTCATTTACATAGTCACACAGCTAATTTGCACAATCCCACAGGATTGCCATGCTGGTGGAGGCTGCTGTTGTCAGAAAATCAGCTGTGTAGACGTGGTTCTATTGATGAAAAACCCTTTGTTGACAGCCCCTTATCCCTGGAGAAAATCAGGGATAAGGAGCTGCCAACAAAGAGGGTTTTTGCTGAAAGAACCCTGTCTACATTGCTTGTTTTGTGCTGACAGAAGCCTCTGCTGGAACAGCGAACTTGCATGAACATGCAAATGAGACACACAGCTATGCAAATGCGTGTCCATTTGCATTGTTGAGTGCCCTCATTTGCATGACACTGCCAGCAGCAGAACCCCATATAGCTGTAGTCTCAGTCTTTATACATATTGGCTATGTCTATGCTAGAACCATCTGTCTACAGAAGTTACTGTCAGAAGAGATGTCTCCCATGTATTTAATGGGAAGAAAGATTCTTTCGAAGATGGGGTTTACTTTCGAAAGAGCGGCATCTATACGGGTTTTCTTCTTTCGAAAGAAGCTCTTTTGAAATAAGAATATGCAAATGAGGTGCTGAATATGCAAATATGCACTTTGTTTGCATTTTGATCTCCCTCATTTGCATATCTCTTTCGATAGAGGAATGCAAGTGTAGACACAGACTGTGTGTGTGAAACTGGTGGCATTTTCACCAGTCAGGAAATGGACATGAAGCCCTAGGTTTCATTCTTTTTAAGCTCTTTCCTTAGAGCTCATTTATCTGCCAAAGAGTCACAAAAACATTAAGAAAAAAAATCAGATCTCCAGAGGTTTTCCCCTCCCAGCTAGTATTGAAAGCATAGTCTTCTCTGTCCCCAGCCATGTCCCTCCTCTCCTTTGACCCACCTTTCCCTACCTTTTATATTCCACCCCAGACATCCATGTGACAAGCTGAGACCTATTAACTCTTTCCAACCTGCAGTGCCTTCATCTTGGCAGGAGGTGAAATAAGGTGGCTGGCAGGGAAGGGAGTGGAGGCAGCTCTTAGCCCTGCTAGAAACAAAGGAAAACCCCTCCCTCTTGCCTGCCTGGTGCACTGAAAGCTCTTCTTTTGGTGTCAATTAATTTTAATCCCTTTATTGACATGAATTTTGACTGGCATCATTCCTTCTCAGTAGCAAAACTGAGTGCATACTGTAGGGCATCCCAAATGATCTACAAAAATGTCCAAAAAACTTGGCATTACAATAGAAAGAATTTTTGCTACATATTTGAGAAACATTTCTTATGATACTATATTAGGACTGTTATATTTTGTTCTGCTAGCAACAAACCTAAGCTGCCTTCATACCAAGAGTGTAACTACACTGATCTTAGAGGAAGAAAGTAGAACATAACTATTTCTTTTAAAAGTACCTAATATAGATTTTACCACACAAATATTGTCATCTCTTTAGAAACCACAATCTCAGGGCTAGAAGCAAGTCTCACATCCCAAAGGGATGTTTGAAATCTCTTTCTAGTACAGGTTCAACTTCTCTTCCAGGATTCTCTGGTTCACCAACATCCATGGTCCAGGAGGAATATGTTCCTGACTGGGCTTTCCATTGTGTTCTAAGATTTTCCATTGATTTGAGTCAGCCTCAGCACTCCTTTTTCTTGACTCATTCTGCTGAGATACTTATATGAGACACAAATCCGTAACTCTTAGGTCCTCTTGAGAGTAAATTTAGTTCTTGGTTTCCCCACTGGCTAGCTATGAAAAGTATAGTGGGGAAACAGGAACACACAGAATTTATAAAAATATATTACATTCCCACTTCACACAGAAGTGCTTTGTTGCATGGCTGAACCAAGCCCAAAAGGACTATGGAGTAAAGCAGAGCTGAGTGTGAAACAGAATACTGGGACTTGGACATATTCAAATCAGGGCCTGAAATTTGTTTTTCTTGTCTTTCTGCAGTCATGCAGCAGTTTGGGGAATAACACTGATGGCCAAGATTATGATGTCACTCAACAGGCAGTACAGCTGTGTGGTATTTCTTGGAGTGACATAAAATGGTGACTCTTAAGGAGAGTGTGAATAAATAAATAAAAATATCTGTAGTCAAAAAGATAAAATTAAAACTAGAAACAATACATAATGTGTATGAACTCTGAAAACTTTTATCCCTGCAATGAAATAAATTCACTGCATAGATGATGATAATCCATATGTGTAGAAAATTGCATTACAGAAGTACTAGCTCAGTTGTTTCCAACATCTCTTTTTGTATAAAAGGGCGCAGTTTCCAATGATGTGGTAAGACAAACTACATTATTTTGTTATACAAGAAGATTAATTCCTATTCATTTTTTTTTAATTTCAGGAGAAGCTATTAATTGGCCTCTCAGTGGGTTTAGCCTATGGGCAAGGACAATGGGGCTGTGTCTGCACTTGCATTCCTATTCCGAAAGAGGAATGCAAATGAGGGAAATCGAAAATCAAATGAGGCACTGGTTTACATATCTCATGCTTCATTGGCATAATCTCTTTTCAGAAGAGATTCTTTCAAAAGAAAAAAGCAGTGTAGACGTGGCTCTTTCAAAAATAAACCCCATCTTCGAAAGAACACTTCTTCCTATTTTGTTTCAGGAAGAAGGGTTCTTTCAAAGATGAGGTTTATTTTTGAAAGAGCCCTGTCTACACTGCTTTTTTTCTTCCAAAAGAGTCTCTTCCGGAAACAGATTATGCAAATGAAGCATGAGATATGTAAATCAGTGCATCATTTGCATTTTAATTTCCCTCATTTGCATTCCTCTTTCAAAAGAGGAATGCAAGTGTAGACATAGCCTGGGAGAAAAAAACTTCTCATATTCCCTTCTAAATTTTCCTCTTCTATTTGGGAAAATGAAGTTTTCCCTCCATTGAAGAAAAAATTCTAGAATTGTTACCAAAGCTTATAGTTCCCTGATCCCAGATGACCTTCCTCTGGCTTTCATTCCCAGTCCTTCCACCATGTAAAGCCAATCTTTATGGTGCTGTCCCTGGGTTGTTGGGATGAATTAGATTATGCCACAAAGATGCATGACCGCCTCATTCCCTGGCCATGCCTATTATTTGAGGAGCATTGACAGGAGAAGTTTAATTGTTGTTTTGCTAAGCCAGTTTACTGATCACAGCTGTGTAAAACCCAACACTTTGGTCTATTTTTGTTGTAGAGTACACAGTGAGTGAAGATAGTTTAATATGGTGATAATCAGTAAACTGCATTGTGAGTAAAAGAATGAAGATATTCTCATGTCTGCAGATAAAGCTGGTTCTACTTCTCTGAACCATATAAAATTGTAATTTGTGAACAATTTGCAGCATGGTTGAGGGTGAAATTTTGCCAAGTTCCATTGGGAAAACACCCTACATAGCCAATGGCAGGGGTGGCCCTGGCCTGCAGAGCCTTCTAATCTGGCTTACAGAGCTGGCAGCAGTGCCATTTTTAAACAGCTGCTGCGTGGTTCTCGGGGTGCAGCACAGCTCTTGGGCTCCGGCAGTGCACCTCTGGTGAGTCAGCAAGGGTGGGATGTAGGTTGTGGGGGCAGCTTGGGGCTACATGGGGGGGTTAAACCTGGGGGCAGCTTTGGGCTGCCGGAGAGAAGCGGTTAAACCTGGGGGTGGCTTAAGGCTGTTAGGGCAGGGAGTTAAACCTGGGGATGGGGGGCAGGTTTGGGCCTATTTTGTGTTCCTCCCCTGGAACAAGTAAATAATTGCTGTGTGGCCCCCCCCATGAGAAAATGTTGGACACCCCTGCCCAAGGAGTTATATTGTGTCCTTCGTGTGTGTCAGAAGGTGAGGAGGGGGCCATACTGCAAACAGATGTCCAGGAAGAGTTCTGACTTAGGAGGACTTCTTCCTGTCAGTACTCACCAGTTATACCACCCCCAAAGAGGTGTCAGCATACACTCCTCTCCTTCCAGTGAGCTCTGCTGGATGCTACAAAAGGTATTAGGAAGGACGGGAATTATGTGCCTCAGTAGGATATTGGCTGGCTGGTCCCTGTGCAGAAGAGGGCAGGAAAGTTCCTTGCAGTCTCAACTGCAACTCCCCATGGAGACACCTGTGTATATTCTTTTCTTTTGTTTGCTTGGGGAAACGGGACACTTGGCTTTATCCAAATTCCCAGGTTAATGAGAAGATTTGCCAAAAATCTTCTTTTTCCTACATGCTAAAATGTATATAATGACGATAGAAAACTATGTATTGGCAGTTCTGTTTCCTGTTGACCACTCATCAATCACCTACCAAAAGAACACCCCTTGTCATCCATCCCACCTGCTCATCATTTTACAATTAAAAAATTCCCAATGCACATCTAAGGACGACTGATGCAGAGGCTCAGTCTGAAACACAGAACATTTGTAGTTTATGATTAGATAGCTGCTCTGCAAATACTATTCATCAGTACTTCTAATCTCTCCACTTACAATCTGCTGTTTTTCTGGAGTGGGCCTTGGTAGTTCTTGTTGCTGGTTAATTTGCTTTTGACGTAGTCTCCACATTCTTGGTGAAAAGAGATTTCACTTTCTTTGTTCAGCCACCAAAGCACAGAAATACCTCTTAGACTGGTTAAAGTTTTTGGCTATAATTAAATTTGACACACAATCAATAACGATGCTGTTCCCAAGGCAATCACAGGTAGGGAAGAAATTCAGCAAAGATTAAAAATGATCCTTAATTGATGTGAGAGTATTTAGAAGATTTGAGGAGGCAGGAGAACAACACTATACTGGATGTAAAACTGAAGGTGCCATGGAAAACTCTTTCTCACCAGCAGGGAGCCAGGAGTATCAACCTAACTATGTAGTGTAGACCAGGGCTATGTTAAAGTATATTTGAAGATTATGTGAATAAGATGTACTGTAAGTTAAGAATTAGAAAGAATCAAGTCTATTAATAATTTTCTACATCATACAGTATTTACACTAGCATGTTGTTCACAGTACTGCATACATCTCATTCCTGTATGCTGTAGAATTATTATAGGTGAATTTTTATATCCAGCTCATTTTTTTAATTTTTTTACAGTTTAAAAATACTTCCTGCCTTTAACAGTATTTCAGCACCAGCAGTGCCAAAGTTAAAGAAAGGTAACATTTGAAAGTCTCACGCAGCTGAAGAGAAAAGCACTCAGACTATCTAAATATGTTTTTATGCACAGTTTGAACTCCAGTTGTTCAAAGCGAAGTGTTGCCTTTGGTGTGGAACATGAAGTACTTTGGATAGAAGTGCAGAGCAGCATCAAAGGAAGACCCATCATTTGATGCCACAAAATGAATGTATTGATTTCATGTTTTGAAAGGCTTCCTTTACCTTGAATATTCAGTGGATTCAGTGAAAGGTTTCTGTGACAACTTCAATGAGTTTAAAATCTTGTCCAAACTAAAATGTAATCTTTGAGAGGGATACACAAGTTATTCTCTCATTGTTATTGGCAAATATCATATAGATGTTAAGAGAGAGATACGAGACAAAAGAAGGGTCACTTAAGCTATGTCTACATGGCACAGCTATTTTGGGATTATCTAAGTATCCCAAAATAGCTACTTCTTATCTTTGAAATACACTAGTTATTTTGAAATATTTTTCCAAAATAATGTGTGCGCTATTTTGGCATCCCTGTACGCCTTGTTGCAGGAGGAATAACAGATGCCTTGAAATAACACCAAATGCCGAAGTAGTCTATTTCGAACTACACTAAACAATAAGTTACACAATTTGCATAGTGCAGATTACATAGTTTATTTTGAGTTTAGGCTGTCATATAGAAGTAGCGTTAGACTGCATTAGCAACAAAACACAAATATTTGGTATAGTGTACTATAATTTGCCGTAAACTATTATACACAACTTGTTGCAGGTCTGAATACTATAATTATACAGATATGTTATGCTTTACAAAGTTGTGGATCAATTTAATTCAGAACTGGATTTTGATGGGTTTGTTTTTAGTTTTTTGAAGTTGACTTGCATTTTTTCATTTTTTCTTTTTAAATTATTACAAAACAGTGGAAAAGTCAAAATGTAGTTTGCAGTACAGCATGTACAGCAAGGGGAGGGGTGCGTGGTCCCCAGTTAAGGGACAGACAGACATGCTAACAAACAAGCTTTCTGAAATATAGAGTAGATAGCTGTCCCTTTCTCCACTCCTGCCCCCTGGTATCTGAATGGGGTTACAGCTGTCCTGGTCCCCATCTCTGCCCCATTGTTACCCCATGTGGTCATTATCCAGTACAACTATCCCTGCTAGCAGAGCCCTCCCTTTTCATTTTATAAGAAACAATCACATTCCAGGCACATCCTGATGTCCTAGAACAAACCTACCCTTATCTTGCTTTACATTACGGTAAGAGGAAGCTGCAAGCCAAAATTGGTGGTTGGTGGTCCTAGTTCTTTAATAAATAGATGTACAGACAGCCAGACTCACAGACAAACTCTCTCAAATACACAGTAGAGTATGGACTTTCAAAAGGACCATGATCATTATTTTCAAAGAAAAAATGGGGTTTTTGCCATAATCTGGATGCTAAGCCCATTTTAAATTTGACAGTTAAATAATAATGTGTATGTAACACCAGAGGCACTGACACCATGTACTAGGGAGAGTGAAGTCTCTACAGACTCAGCTGAGAACCAGCTGGCCTTCAGCTCATGTGGTAGAGCACAGGGCTTTAGCCCCTAGGGTCACAAATTCAATCCCTCCTGTCAGTGTTATACATATGAAGATTAAAAATAAGATAAAATAGTCTACAAGGGCTATGTCTACACTATCCCCCTTCTTTGAAGGGGGCATGGTAATCAACCTGAGCAGAGAACACTAATGAAGTGCTGTGAGGAATACGCAGCACTTCATTGGGTTAATTCTCCCTGTGGCAACTTCCAAGTTGCAAACTTTGAAGCACCAGCATGCTGTGTAGCCACCGACACTTCAACGTACCTGTGCAACTTTGAAGTGCCCTTACACTAGAAGGGGGCTAGTGCAGACAAAGCCAAGGTGTCAGATATCTGAATTTCACCCTCCATATGATATACGGGCTACACAACATTTGCTTTCTGGACATGTGGCATCTGAAGGTCTTTGAATGGACAGGTGAAAAAACTCTAATTAGTGCATTCAGAATATTCCAACTTGTGTGAGCCTATGCATGTGGGAGAAGCAATCCTAAACAGATCAAGTGCAAATGAGCCAAGACATAGAAAGACAACCTTACATATTGATCATTCCTGATATTACAATGAACTCATCAATAGAGAATACCATCTGCAGTAATAATGCACTAATACGTTCATGGTCCTAGAGAGGTTTTGCACCTACTACAAGAAAGTAGTAGCTCCATGGTGGTTATAGCTGAATAATATTTATGCAATGTTCACAATATTATTTACATAAACTTCATTATTAAATTAACATCTATTTTTTCAGATAAGCTACTCATTTAATAGTCATAACATAAATATTTTTCACATTTTTGAACATAAAGTATCCACAAGTAAGGGTTTTCATTATTCTGTGAGCTCTATTTGAGATGCTATGTCTATAATCAGACAAGGGTACACAAGGGGGCAGGGAATCAGCTACTGCTTAGCAGCTATAAAGCATTTAGGCCTTAATTCTTTAATGATCTCCACGAAGGTGAACTCCCTCACATACACAGATGTCATTGTAAGACTGGGGTCTTTGTTTTCCAAACAATTATTATCACTGCAAAAAAGCCAGTTTTCTTTTTAATATGAAGTGGTTTGATTCTGCCTGAATTATTCTTTGTCTGGAATTACAACATTTTAAAAGTTCTTTGAAATTGTTTGTATAGAACTATCAACAGGGAGCAAAAATAAGTATGTTGAATACAATTTTACTGGGGGATCTAGAAAAAGTTTTCATTCAAAAATGGAGAATACAACTGGTGAAGAACAGCTTGCAGCCCCACTACTGGTTTCTCCCTTGTAGGGAGTTAAGATAAATCTGCCAGTGTACTTTTTAAAGTGACTGACAATCACAAGTACATTTTGCTAGTTTTTAAGATTTTTATCTCTTCAGTACTTGCAGTATATTCATAAGTCTAAAGCCTGGAAATGGGTTCCATTCAGCACACCTCTGTGCCTGCACAGAGCCCCATTTACTTCACTCCACTTAAAGAGTCCAACCTTTAAAAGAAAATGTCTTTTCCTGCTGATTTTGCTCTTTCCATTTTTCAGTTGGTTCTGCACACTGGCTAACCTAGCATTGTTTCAGTTACCTGGTTGTGAATAGTAGAGCTGAGTGAATAATTTAGTTCACAAACATACATTCTTTTCCCACTTCACAAATTCTCTACAAGCAGCTGGTAATTTTTGGGAACTAATTTGGTCAGTAATTTCTATGAATAATTCTTGGATCCAGATCCTGCCTGGTGCCTTACTGACTGCATTCGAGTATGCTAAGGCTAAGGCACAAAATGAGGCCAAAGTAATTGGAGACATACAAGGTAACAAAAAATGTTCTATATCTATATTAGAAGCAAGGTTAATACCAAGGACAAAGTAGGCCCATTATTTAATGAAGAGGGAAAAAGAGCAAAAGAAAATGTGGAAATGGTGAGGGTGCTTAATACATTCATTTCAGTTTTCACCAAAAAGTTTGGTGGTGATTGGACACCTACCATTGTAAAAGCAAGTGAAAATGGGGTAGATTTAGAAGCTAAAAAAGGGAAAGAACAAGTTAAATATTGCTTAGAAAAGTTAGCTATCTTCAAGTCACCAGGACCTAAAGAAATACATCTTAGAATACTCAAGGAGGTAAGGAAGGAGATATCTGACCCATTAGTTGTTATATTTGAAAAGTCATGGAATATCGGAGAGATTCCAGAAGGGGAGAAAAGAGCAAATGTAGTTCCCATATATATAAAAGAGAAATAAGTTCAACCTGGGGAATTACAAACCAGTCAGCTTAACTTCTGTACCACAAAAGATAATGGAGCAAATAATTACGAAATCCATTTGCAAACATCTACAATATTTTAGGCCTGTTCTGTCCATAGGAGCCTTTGACTTTTACTGAAAGGATCCTTTGTGCTGTTACCTAGCTCTAGAGACTACAAACCACCTGATGCCTTGGAAAAAAGGAAGGAAACAGTTGCTTTTCTGCCAGGCAGAGAGAGAAGATTTCCATATTTCGGGAAGCTAGAGCCTGCTGCTGAGGGTATGGTGTGGCCTCTGAGGCTGCGTCTACGAAGGCACAAATCTTCGAAATAGCCATATTTCAAAGATTACTAATGAGGCGCTGAATTGAATATTCAGTGCCTCATTAGCACCGGGACTCTTCCAGTCGCGACACTTCGAAAGCGCTGCTTTTGAAAGTGCGCGGCTCGGCGTGGCTACACGGGGCTCCTTTTCGAAAGGACCTTCACCTTTCGAAATCCCCTTATTCCAATCAGTGATCAGGATAAGCGGATTTCGAAATGTGTGGGGTCCTTTCGAAAAGGAGCCCCATGCAGCCACGCCAAGCTGCGCGCTTTCAAAAGCGGCGCTTTCGAAGCCCCGTGACTGGGGTGTCCTAATGCTAATGAGGTGCTGAATATTCAATTCAGCGCCTCATCAGTAATCTTCGAAATGGCCATTAGCATGGGTGTTTCAAAGATTTGTGCCCGTGTAGACACAGCCTGATTGAACAGACCACCTCCGGGCAGGCGTGGCGCCTTTTCCCTGTCAAGGAACTTCTACTGGAAGCTAGTGTCTTCTGATGAGGGCTGGCTAGAAAAAACTCTGCAGAGAAGTAGCTGTAATTATCTGTGTCTGCGAAGGTGCTACAGGGGCCAACTCCAGTGTCAGAGGGGCTGTCCAGTTTGTTGCCTTGGCTGGACCAACACACAACCTTTACCAAGATGTCTCCAATCCAGCTGAAGACCTGCAAGCATGCTAATACAAGAATCTGCAACTCGGATACCCAAGGAGTGAATGCTCTAGGGTGGGATAACTGATGACAGTGTATGTGCCAAATTAGAAATAAATGAAATTTATTTATGCACTCTAATTGATTTTATTCAAGTTTATTCTGTTTCCTTAAGTTGTTACATAAAAGTGTTAATCCTAATTTGATCAATTAGCTAGATATTATTTATAATTGCCATTTTGGAGTTAAACCCAGATTATTACTGGAAAAAATATTCCTAGAGGTTCCCAAGCCAGCCAGGAGGAAGCACTGCCATTTTATATACCTATAAAGATAGGAATGGCAGGAAAGTGGTGGAATGGGGATTCCCAACTATTCAACATTGCCACTGGGACTCTCAGGGTCTCCTTTAATATTAGAACCATCAGGCACCCAGGCACAGAAGTGAGCACGGCCTGTTCCAAAGTAACTCAGGGAGGAAAGCTGGGGGTCATAATATAATAAGATAAATAGGAGTCACCATGCATTTGTCAAAAACAAAGAGGTTTCTTTGACAGGGTAACAAGTCTTGTGGATAAGGGCATGGATGACAGGGAATGGATCACTTCTGACAAACAGAGGCTATGGAGCTTTAGATTGGACAGTGGAATAAGTTGCCTAGAGAGGTTGTGGAAACTCCATCATGGGAGAGCAAGTTAGACAAACACTTGTTGGGAATGAACAATATTATCGTAGTGTTACTCCTTTTTTCAATTTAAGTTAACTGCCTTCAATTATTTTATAAAAGGTAAAAAAATATTGTTTGGGAAGGGCAGGGCTTTTCAATGGTAACATGGAGTGAGAGTGTCAGTTGTCTGCTGAGGGATACTTTAGAATCTCAAAGTTCAACTTAAAATAAAGGCACTGTAGCTTACACTTCTCTCCACGCTATTTGTAAAAATGTGCCTCACATATAATTAATGTTTGACTGCTTCAGGACAATTTAAAGAACAGACAATGGAGACACATCACCTCTCAGGTTAACCATCACCTTGAATTTAGCAGAAGTTAATAGATGCCCTTTTAAAAATATTCTAATAAAAATTCTGATTTTCTCAGTGAAGTTATTCTTCCTTAAATTCTTCTTTTCAAATAGTTTGTCTCTGGTGCAACTTCTGTTTTGTATTTGACAACTGTAACCCAATGTTTGAAAAAAACAAATGAAAATTCATACCTTGGGCTTCTGGGGATACTCATGCCCTATGTCTTTGTCAGAGGTAATCACAATCAAAAGATGTTTCCTGAGACAATATGTCAACCAGCAAAATTACAAAGGTTTTTAACCTGACCTGCTACAGCAGATACAGTACAACATATAAAGAGACACTTGTAGCAGGCACTATGCAGGAGAAACTTCATTTTTAACTTGTAAATGTTTATCCTAAGTTATAATTATCTGTTTTATGTGCAGATAGTGAGGAAGTTAGTAACAATGTTCTTTTGAAATGAAGCTCCAATAGGACGCTGTACACAAACATACAGTACTTATATTTTCCTTCTATGCATAGTCTTTCTTCTCACTGAGAGAAGCAGTGTGCTCAGTTCCAGACACTGCAACATCCTGAGGTGAAGCCTTGGTCCAACTGACGTCAATAGGACTTTTGTCATTGACTTGAGTGGAGTCAGGATATTACCCTGGGTCTCTTGACACATGACCAACAGAAGCAGCATGTTCAGATTCTTAGGAGAGAGGACACAGTCTCCAGACAAGGTTACTGGTCCTGAGCTGATGCAGACAGTGTACTCACTCTCTCAAAGAAAAGTGCTATCTTGTAAAACAATGACCATTTCTCTGAATGACTAGTGTGCATCACCCATAGGCATAAAAGAAGACCTGCTTAGCCTGACTTAACCCCAAATCCTGTCCTCATCAGCCAAAAGGACTACAATACAAGATCTAGACTGTAAAGCCCTTAATGGGGGTTAAGGAACAGAACAGAAGATTCTCAGGTTTCTGAGAAGGATGTGGCAAGCTCCCTAAATTGGTACTTAACGTGAAGCATTGCACAGCACAAAACTCACAGCCGAAAGAGAGATGTTGTGCCCATGAGATTTTGGGCAGCTCTGGGAGATTAAGTGACCCTCCCCCTCTTGTAACTTAGATATATCTGAGCCACTCAGAGATGAAACATAGGCCACAGTACTGCCTGGATCACCACAGTGCTCCTATACCAGAGGCGGGGCACGGTTCCTCAGATGGCAACCTTACAGCCGTCTCCCACAGTTCCTATGCTGGGGGAATCCTCCCTTGCCAGATATGGTGCTTTTAGGACCACTTCGTCAGACTCTGTTTTTCAACCTGATATAATGAGGCTGAAATGGGGATGAAGATGTTGCAATTACTTACAATTTCGTTTAAAATAAAGCAAATTTGTTAGTCACTAACATGAGCAAATTGCTAGAGCCAGGCACATGTAAGGCCAGCACAGTCCAGATGCTCCTGCACCTTGGTCATGAACTGCAACCTCCCCTACTTCTTATGCTATTCCTGACCAGCTGTTCCCACGTATGTCGTGGCTCTGTAATGTTGAAAATCATCCAGCGTAGAATGGAATGATACAATATTACAATGAGCATTTTGTCATTTATACACAATGCTATAGCTGCTGCATATAAGCAAGTTAAACTGGAACTAAACAGTCAGGTTGCAATTCTAATTTGAGTTATGTACTGGTATAGCAAGATTTTCTCAGAATATTAGCTCAAATTCCTAGGACATATTGTTTAGAAAAAATATCCAGTCTTGATTTAAAAATTGTCAGTGGTGGAGAGTCCATCACAACCCTATAATTGACCCTATAGCTTACTTGACTTAAACCCTTGTACTCTAGGTAGAGCATAGCTGTTAAAAAATTACACCCTGGGTGCGTCTACGCTAGCTGGCTATTTCGAAGTAGCTGGCACAACGTCAAAATAGCACGCATCGCGTCTACACACGCTGTGCGCTATTTCGATGTTGAAATCTACATTAGGCGGCAAGATGTCAAAATCGCTATTCCTATCCCGAGAAGGGAATAGCACCCTACTTCGACATTGAACGTCGAAGTAGGGTGTGTGTAGACGATTGGCGTCCCGCTACACCTAAATAGCAGGTCCTTCATGGCGGCCATCAGCTGAGGGGTTGAGAGACTCACTGTCCAGCCCCTGCAGGGCTCTATGGTCACCGCGTGCAGCAGCCCTTAGCCCAGAGCTCTGGTTGCTGCTGCTGCTGCTGCAGCTGGGGGTCCATGCTGTGTGCACAGGGTCTGCAACCAGTTGTTGGCTCTGTGGACCTCGTGCTGTGCAGGCCAAGTGTGTCTGGGAGGGGCCCTTTAAGGGAACGGCTTGCTCTTGCCCCAGAAGGGTGAGGCCAGCCTGTGGCCCCGTCTGCAGGCTTTGCTGGCCCCTTATTTCAACAGAGAGCACTTGTGTGTGTGGATGCTCCACATTTACTTCCGGGGAGGCTCCTTTCGAGGTTCCCCGTCACTACTTCGACGTTGAACGTCGACGGCACCAGCCCCAGAGGACATGTAGATGATACATGTCGAAGTAGCCTATTTCAATGTTCTTACTTCGAAATAGGCTACTTTGATGTAGTGTGCTAGTGTAGATGTAGCCCCTATTTCCAGGCACAGTTTGTCTAGCTTCAGCTTCCAGCTCTTGGGTCATGTTCTACTCTTTTTTGCTAGTTTGAAGAGCTTGTGATCGTGTATTTGTTCCCCACGTACATATTCACAGACGCAATCAACCCCTTAACCTTCTTGTTAGGCTAAATAGATGGAACTCATTGAGTCTATCATTATAAAGAAGGGTTTCAAACCCTTTAATCTTTCTTTTGCTTTTTCTCTGAACCCTTTCCAATCTACCAATTGAATTGTGGCTACCAGAACTGGACACAGTATTCAAAAAGTGGTCACACCAGTGCCAAATATAGAGGTAAAATAATCTCTTTGGTTGTATTGTTTATTGCATCTCTGGATCATATTATCTCTTTTGGTCATTGTCACTCTGGGAGCTGGTTTTCAGCTGAATATCTAACGTGACCCTCAAATCTTTTTCAGTATCACTGCCTTCCTCATCCTGTAAACATGACCTACCGTCTTAGTTCCTACATGTGTACATTTATGTTTAACCACATTAAAGCACTTATTATTTGCTTGCAAATCAGTGACCTGCCCCTTTCATTATTTCTCTCTCCCTCTATTTGTGTGCCATCTGCAAACTATCAGTAATTATTTTATGTTTTCTTCCAGATCACTGATAGAAATGTTAAATAACACTGATCTAAGAACCAATCCCTGCAGGATTCCACTGGTAACACCCACACAATGATGATTCTCCATTTACAATTACACTTTGAACCCTATCAGCCAGATTTAATCTATATAATGTGCACCATATTAATTTTATATTGATCTGGATTTCTTATCAAACTGTTGTGCAATACCAAGTCAGAAGTCGAACAGAAGTCTAAGTATACTACAACAACACTAAAAACAACAAGGAGTCCTGTGGCACCTTAAAAACTAAAACATTATTGGGGCATAAATTTTCATGGACTGGAGCCCAGTTTGCCAGATGCATGATGTGGAAACTTCAGTTTGGCAGGGATGTATACACACATACAAAGATGGGAGTGTTACATTTCTTTAGGCAGATAATAGTCTATATCTTATCTTGTTATCTTAGATCATTATATTCTCTATGGCAAAATCTATACTAGAGGGTTTTGTTGACAAAACTCAAACTGCCTACACACAAAATGTATTTACAGTATGCTGCCCAAACTTGGCACTTCAGCTGACAGCATTCTGTCTCTCCATAATGAGGCATAAAGTATTTGTCAACAGTTTCTGTTGACGAAAAAAACTGTGCAGATGATCTGGGGGTCCTCTGTCGACAGACAGGCCTTCTGGTTCACTGAGCAGCCATGTTTGCTGAGCATCCAGTTGGCCATTCTGCCAAGAGAGTGGCTGGGCAGTCCGGCTGCTCTCTGCGACAGAGCAAATCGCTCTTTCGATCTGCTTTTGTGTGTGGATGTGATCTGTCGACAGAAGTTTTGCTGGAAGATCTCTTCCAACAGTCACTTCTGTTGACAGATCACCACATTGTAGATGTAGCCTGTGTGTCATGCCCAATCTATACACTCTTTTAATAGCTGTGTTGTCTTTTCTTCCAGACTGCTCTCACTCAAAAGCATTATTTCAGGGGTGGTTTGAGACACCTACTACTCCAAGAGGTCATGGGCAGCAGAAGGTCAACTCTTCTAACCCCAAAGAAGTTCTTGGAGTGAATTTTTAAAATTTGAAAAATGCAGAATACTCTAGACCTGCTGAAGGCTGCTTCAGACACAAATGTAAGAACAACACAGTCTGATCCTTTGGAGATTATTTGTTCTTATACATGATGTTTTGGTTAGCTAAGTTGTAAATTATGTCTCAAAGTCTTCAAACAATATTCAATCTATTTGAAAAAATTTAAGACAGGCTTATCCATACAAAAAATATCCACAAATTGTGGTCTTGTGCTCTCAAATCTTTTTTTATAATCCCTCTTTAGTCTTATAGGTGCTGATTTGGTAGCTTCCTCTCTACTGCCACATCTCATTAGTGGCCTGCAGATGGTCGAAAATTAGTAGTAGTGCCTTCTAGCCAGAACAGGCAGAAAATTGCAATACCAGATTCTGAGCTGATTGTCTCTTAGTTCAAATAGGTGTCTTTTAGTGTTATTTATTTGTTTTATGTTTAATTATTTAGTATTACTATGAACTACAGAGGTTTTCCAGGCCATTTGAACTTCCTGTTAACTTATATCTTAAGGCAACAGTTCAGTCTGTGGTCCCTATAGCCCTTCTTTGAGATGTGCAGCATTAAACATCTTGAGTCTTAACACCATGGGGAACTGCAGAGATAGGGAGAAAGGGATCTGTGAGTGCACATTGGTCTCTAACATAGTGGGGCATAGGATAAAAAGAGTTGGAAAATGAGTATCTCACCCTGAATACAAGTCACTGCTCAGGGCCACATTTCTGGTTTACCTTGAGAAGGGAGATGTCTAACACAGTAATGTTTCAACTGGCATCTGTGTCCCGTTTCTTATCACTAATGAATGCACCTTCTCTCTCACAGAACTAAGATATTTTCCATTAAGCTACTTCAAACACTGCTTACAATCCTTTCCTTCCTCTTCTCTCTTTCTTCCTCATCCTTCTTTCTTATTTTTTGTATTTCTTCTTCTTCACCACCTTTGACATCTCATTTTTCACTCTCCCCTTCATTTTGAATGTTTTGTTTGTACATTTCCATCCCAATTGTGAAATGGCTTTTTCCTTCTGTCCCAAATAGTCAGTTTAAAACCTGAGCACCATCTGCCGATGGCTGAATCACACCCTAAATGGAAGCCACAAATACAAGGGGTACACAGGACTCTAAATATGAATAGCTTGCACAGGGAACAAATAAGATTAAGGTGAGAGAAGGTGACAAATTATAATCCTCTATGAACATTTGAAGTCTATAAACAGCAAGGAAGGAGACACATTGTGTAAGGAAGCCCATAAGGTTGTTTAAGGAAGTCCATACAGATTTGTGCAGGAGTACTTTGACAGAATTCAGATAAGACACACTGAAGCTAAATATTTAGAAACCATTTCCAAAAGGTGAGAGCTATTAGCCTGTGAAATAGCCTCCTGCAGGAAGTAGTGATAACCCTGTGCTGTGGGTCATTTAAAAATGTAATGGACAAAGCAAAGAAACATAGATAGAAGGTTGCCTATATCATTCAAATGTTGAATATTAGTCTTCACATGGAAGCATATTTGGACTGTCATCTATGAGCCTCTCCCTTTTAAAAATTGCTGCTGTGTCTGTGCATGAAATAGCCCATGTTTGGAAAAGCAAAATATAATACTGTCTATATCATTCATCTATGTTTCTTATTATTTTGCTGTACCAGTTGGAATGGTCTTACTGCATTTCTTCACAGAGATAGTCAGGAGATGATTTGGAAAACACACAGTATGTATAACTTATTTTTTATTCTTTTAGAATGGAAATAGCAGGAGCAAATATTTTTGTATAAGGATTTTTTTTTCAAATGGAGGAATACAAGAGACAGAAGTGGTGGAGGGTAATGTAATGTGGACTATATACTGCTGCATAGGATTGGATATATTGTTTTGAGAACTATTCTCCCTTCTATGCATAAATGAAACTACCATTAATAATGTAAACCCAAGTCAGCAGCAACCATCAAAAATTCACCTAGCTCACGAATGAATTAATTAGCCATTATGTCATAACGACAATCTAAGAAAGATGACAGATGGGTGACTAGTCCTGCACAGAAAGTAACTGAAAATACCTTATAAAAGAGATGTTAACAACCATCTACAGAGATAATGTTTGGAACTAACATTCATATTCATATTTGACACATTAACACATGGCTTGAACAGGGACAGCAACTACATGACCCACTCCAAGGACTCTTTTACATACTTTGATGTTTGACCTAACACTTCCTCACCCCACATGCCTCTCTCTCTGCTCTTTGATCTGATCTGTCAACCTTGATAACAATTTTTGGACCTCTGTGCTTTATATATTGAGTCTATTCTGGTAAGGCTACAGATCTGAGGAAGCGGTCTGTCCCACAAGAGCTCATCACCTAATAAATTATTTTGCTAGTCTTTAAAGTGCTACATGCCTGCTTTTTTGTTTTAGCTGAAAACAGGTTTTTGATCAAGTTTAAGCCTATATTTAATCCTAAATAAATTTCTTTGGAATAGGTAACCTGGGATTATTTCTTCATATAAGAGATCCTCTTTCCATATTATTTTCCAAAACAAGGCATCTGTGAGCCCCTTTATTAACGGGATCTCTGAACACACTTCCCATTTGTGTGGACTACCTGACTAATAAACTCAGAAATTACTTTAAGAACAAATCAAAGGTAGGGTATGAATCATAGAATGCTAGGACTGGAAGGGACCTTGAGAGGTCATCAAGTCCAGCCCCCTGTCCTCATGGCAGGACCGAGTACTGTCTAGACCATTCCTGATAGATATTTATCTAACCTGTTCTTAAATATCTCCAGAGATGGAAATTCCACAACCTCCCTAGGCAATTTATTCCAGTGTTTGACCACCCTGACAGTTAGGAACTTTTTCCTAATGTCCAACCTAAACCTTCCTTGCTGCAGGTTAAACCCATTGCTTCTTTTTCTATTCTCAGAGACCAAGAAGAACAAGTGTTCTCCATCCTCCTTATGACACCCTTTTAGATACCTGAAAACCGCTACCGTGTCCGCCCTCCATCTTCTTTTTTCCAAACTAAACAAGTCCACCTCCTTCAGCCTCTCTTCATAGGTCATGTTCTCTAGACCTTTGATCATTCTTGTTGCTCTTTTCTGGATGCTTTCCAATTTCTCCACATTTTTTTTGAAATGCGGTGCCCAGAACTGGACACGATACTCCGAGGCCAAACCAGCACAGAGTAGTGCGGAAGAATGCTTTCTCATATCTGGTTCACAAGACACCTGTTTATGAATCCCAGAATCATGTTTGCTTTTTTTGCAACAGCATCACACTGTTGGCTCATATTTAGCTTGTGGTCCACATCCACCACTTCTCCCTTATCCACAAGGTTTGTTATCCTATCAAAGAAAGCTATCAGATTGGTTTGACATGATTTGTTCTTTACAAATCCATGCTGGCTGTTCCCTATTACCTTAACACTTTCCAAGTGTTTGCAGATGATACCCTTAAATATTTGTTCCATTATCTTTCCTGGCACAGAAGTTAAACTGCCTGGTCTGTAGTTTCCCATGTTGTTCTTATTCCCCTTTTTATAGATGGGCACAATATTTACCTTTTTCCAGTCTTCTGGCATCTCTCCTGTCTCCCACGATTTTCCAAACATGGTAGCTAAAGGCTCAGATACCTCCTCTGTCAGCTCCTTGAGTATTCTAGGATGCATTTCATCAGGCCCTGGTGACTTGCAGACCGGTCTCAAGTGAGGAAGTTTTCCCAACCAGGGGAGGTCAACTGGGGCTCCTCTGCTGACAGTCTCTGAGCTCTCCTGGCATCTGTCTGCAGAGTGGGCCGGGCTCACCTATGGACTCCATGCCTCTGGCTCAGCTCTGCTGCTGGTTCTGGCTCCTGGTCTGGCTCCCCTCCTGACTGCCAGCCAGGCCTTGTCCCTGGGCTGTTGGACCTGGCTGGGCTCTGCAGTTGTTCTGGCCCCAGCTGCTGGGCTCCCGTGTTGGCCCCAGATCTCCAATCTGAGCTCCCCACTGGGGCTCCACTGCTGGCCCCAGCCACTGAGCTTCATGTCCCAGGCAGGGCTTTGGTGCTAGCACCAGCTGTGGGCTGCTGGACTCTCTATCCTGGGCTGGTTCCAATGCCAGCCCTGGCTGGCAGGCTCCTGGCTTTTCTATTAGCCACTGGCAAACCAGCATGATCCTGGCTGCCATATTCCTGCCAGACTATGGATGTTGCCAGACAAGAGAGTTTCATACCAGAGAGACTCAACCTGTACTCATCTTGGCCTCAATTCATTTTAACCTCTGTCCCAAAAACTACTCTCTCCACTTGGGTCACCACTCAAACACACTCTTTCGCCCAACACCCATGCTAAAATCATGTCCAGATGTAATCACTGTGTAAATCTTTGTGCAGATGAAAAAGTGGACTCTCCTTTACCATACAGGAAAAGAGCCACTGCCTTGAACATAAAATACTGAAATGGAAAGGGAATCTATTAACTTGAAATCTGCCTCAAAAATAATTAAAATAAGTTCAGATACTAGTTCCTCAGAGCCCTGCTGTTAAATTGTGTCATCCTACAATCAGATTAAATCATCATTAAAAGTCTGGACAGCAGCACAGCAAGGGGTTGATGCTAAGGCAGGCTCCTTACGTGCTATGGCTCCCAGAAGTGACCTCCAAATCTCTGCAGCCTGTAGGTGCAACGATCCTCTACACACCCCTCCCACCCCAAGTGCAAACACCACAGCCCCATTGGTTGGGAACTGTGACAAATGGAGCTGCAGGGCAAGTGCCTGCAGTGCAAGAGCATTGTGTGGCTCCTTCCTGCATCTAGGAGACACAGGAATCTGGCAGACACTTCTAGATGCCATGATAAATGCCACGAGAACCTGAACCCTCTCCTGCACACCAGCCCTGAGTACCCTCCTGTACCCTTACCCTCTCACATCCAGCCCCACCTCAGAGCCTGCACTCCCAGCCAGAGCCCTCACCCCTCCTACAACCCAAACCTGGGTCCCAGCATGAAGCCCTCTCCTGTACCCTGAACCCCATGTTTCTGCCCCCAGCCACCAACCTCATGCCCCTTGCACTCCACCCTTTGGCTCAGCCCCATTAAATTGAATGAGGGTAGAGGAAAGCAAGTGACAGAGGAAGGCAGAATACACCTCAGGAGGGTTAGGATTAGAGAAAGGGCAGGGCAGGGCCTCAGGGGTGGGGCTGGGATGCCTGGTTTTGTGTGACTAGAAAGTTGGCAAGCCTAGCAGTCACCGTGGTGATAATAGAGGTAGGAGAATTGGGAAGTGAATCTTCATCTCCTGAGTCCCTTAATCACAAAATCTTCCTTCCTCTCTGAAATGAATGAATGAAACCTCAGTTAAGGAAACACAGATCTCCTGAGTCCCCTGCCAGCAGCTTACACACAAAACCACCTCTCTCACCTTAATTGCAACTGGCGACAATAGCAGGCAACACATTTTCAGGCAGAGGGTGACTTTTATGTTGATGATGACCCCTTAGTAGCATTTCCAAGTATATTATCGCACCTGGGTGGGTACTTTTGACTGGGTTGTGCTTGGATGCAGCAGTCCCATTCTGATCCATTAGCTTTCTACTGAAATTAAATATTAGCTTTCTTATTATTACCTTTGCCAAGACCGAATGTGGCCTGAATTGACAATCAGAGAGCTATGAGCTGGGCACTCCCTGAGAGATGGAGGATGCTCAGCTCCTCACAGGATGAGGTCTTAAAGGTAATTTAAAGATTACTGCAATACCTTAATGAAGGGTACAGCACTGCAGCTATCTTCTTTACTTTCTAGCTTTTTTCATTCAGACCAACACCTTGAAATTGATATACTAGTCGTTCCTAACTAACATAAAACATCAACATGTGTATAGAATGTTTCCTGCAACTTTAACTAGATGAAAGCAGGAAGCAGTATTTATTTTGGAGTTTCTTACAAGAGGGATGCCCATATAAATAATTTGTTTTACAATGACGCTGGCAACCCCTTAAGTGCATAAGTGCAAAAATAACACAGATTTCCATTTGGTGACAATTTCTAGATACACACCTCAAAATCAACTAGACCACATATTAAGAGCATCCAGTATCACCAGTGACACTTTTAGCTGATTTTTAACAATATGCGTTATTTCTCACAGTAACAGCAGCCGAAAGCTAGCAAAACCTTGACTAATCAGTTCCGTCTTTCTGCCTTAGATGGGCTAGCGTTGATCAAACTTTTTTCATGAAATGAGTAAGTAATTACTCAGCCACTATAACACAACTAAACAAGAGACACATGGAGGACTGGGAACTAAATGACCATGGGGCTCAAAATGTGAGTACTTAGCATTGATTAGATCATCCAAATGTGGGCTTTGGACATGCCATGGAAGAAAACACACTTACAAACAGGCCCCATTGTATTCTTTTAACTGCGTTATGGTCACATAGAAAGGCTTATTATTGCTTTTAACTCCTTCTCCTAAGTTGCTGTTATTGTTCTCCTTCTTCTATTACTACTACTGCTTCTACACTAATAGTCAGAGACCCTCAATCCAAATCAGGGTCCCATTTTGTTAGATGCTATTAACTGAGATCTCTAATCACAAAACTTACACCTTAGAAGACAAGTGACATAAGAAAAGTGGGGGAGAATACAATCATGTATACATTTTAAAGTGCATCTATATGATTAATTATAAAGGAAGAAGTCTAAAAGTCAGCTACATGCATCTGCCGTTAGCTTGGCTATCCATTACTGGCTAATGCTTATAGTAGTCAAGGCAAAGGCTGATATTGAGGTGAAATTTATAGTAGGAGAGAATTGTGGTCTTACATGTCCTGTTCTTGGAGAGCATTCCAAGCATAATTGGGGAAAATTAGAAAAGATACAGACGTGTTAAATAATGCCAGCTGCTCATATACATAACAGCAAGACACAGTCTCCTATCCACTCTGTACAACTCCAACCCCACCCAAGTCACTTTCTGAAGGATATCAGCGACAATGCAGAGACAGCAGTGAGAATGTGCGGAGTGTTGGGAAGCTGGTTTAGAACAAGCAGAGGTATGAAGCAAGGAGATCTTTCCGAGTATCTTCATCATTCACCTAGAGAAAGTGATGGACAAGATCAAGGAAGAGGTAGAAGGGATACTGGTGCACCGGATGAGAATTCACAACTTGAGGTTCATGGATGACATAGTTATCATCAAGGAAGATGACAAGAAGCTAGCAAGAATGGTGCAGGTGCTAAATGAGGAAGGGAAGTGGTACAGACTGATTATGAACTTTGATAAAATGAAGACAATGATATTTGGAGATAAGGAAGTACAAAGGAAGATCAGTGTATATGGGATCAAACTAGAGAACGCAGAGAACTTCATATATCTGGGGAGCACCACGATCTATGATCTAGATTGTAAGAAGGAAATAGTGACTAGAACAGCGAAAGCAAGAGAGAGTTTGAAGACAATAGATAAGATCTGGAAGAGCAAAGCAATTAGCTTAGGAACAAAATTGCATGTCTTAAAACGTGGGCATTCAGCAGCATGTTGTACGGATGTGAGACATAGGTGATAATGAAAGATTTGAAGAGAAGGATATTGGCGTTCAAAAAGAGTTGGTATAGAAAGATCCTGAGAATAGGATGGATGCAGAAGGTCACCAATGAGGAATTATAAAGGAAGATAGAGTTGAAAGAGAACCTACTGCAGATGGTTATATATTGGAAGCTACAGAGATTCAGGCATATGTATAGAATGAACAACGAGCAAAAGACCCTGGCATTCAGCATAATGAATGGCTCAAATAGGAGAGGCAGACCCCATGGAGAATAAGTAGATGATACAGAAGATTGGTGCAGAGCTATTCTACAGAAACTAAGCCACTCTGCACCGGACATGAAAGATGGAAGGAAATAGTGAGCTGAGCCCATGGATGATGATGATGATGATGATGATGATGAAAACACAAACTCAGACATGTAGACTTTAAGGTCAGAAAACACCACCATCATCTAGATTATTGGACAGTCAATAAAGAATGATATACATTATTGTTCAGCATCAGAACTCAATGAATTCAAAGTTATGACCCTCATCGAAAAAGAACTCTTCCTCCAAAGGGAACTGATGCAGTTTCCAGTCCTTGTCATGGATGGAGCTGACTACATTTCCCATGGCTGTTAGCAGAGTATGCTGAGACAGTCAGTGCAGTGCTGACAACAAAAGGCATCATAAGTCCACTACTGCATGAAGTTTCACATAGACACTGATTAAGTGGGAGTCACAGATCTCATCAGCATGCTAATATTAATTCATACCAGAATTAAACAAAGCACTCCAGCCATTAAGAACAATAATGCAACATTCCCCACATTTCTACAGTCAATCCAATCATTCTTTCTGCATTCATTTATACAGGAACATGCAAACAAATGCAGATCTATATTACCATGGGGGATGGGACATGTGTTCTATTCTAGCCATGATAGAGTTAACCAGAGTCAGAGAGGTCAAGTACTTTTCCTCATGTCTCCTGTTGGGGAGACACATTGGTTAATTGACAGTGAAGTCCAGCTGGGCAAGGGCTAGGCCAGCCCCATCAAGCTAAGAGGCAGACAGCAGAAGGCAGCTGCAGAGAAAGGGATCTAAAGTCAGTCCTTGGAATAAGGGAGGTCCTCAGGGACAAGAAGAAAGTACAGGGGAGGAGAGAGCCCCCACAGCCTGTCCTGGAGTAAGGAGTTGGCATGAGGCTTGGATGGGTGAAGTAATGAGAGAGAGAGTTTGAGTGGTGAAAGCAGGAAAGAGAACATAAGGAAGCTTGGTAGGAAGGGGCCTAAGGACAAAGCACGAGGGAACAAGGGCCTGGGTTACTAGTTATAGAGTCCTTTGGCTGGAACTCAGTGTTACAGGCAGGCCCAGCAATGAGTACAGTAGCACAGAGGTTCAAGATGCGGCTGACACCTACCCAGAGAAGTCATTCAGGCAATGGTCCTGTTAGACTCTGTAACCTTGGAAGAGGTGGTGGCCTGGACAGAGGGACAGCTACTAAAAGAAAGATTATCATGAGGTCAACAGAAAGCAGCAAGCGGGAACCCATTAGAGCGAGCACTCCTTTCCCAGATATAGACACAAGGAAGCAAACTGGTGGTGAGTGGCAACCTGGTTACACCATGTAACAAACTGATTGCGAGAACTGTGATGCTATCCCAATGAGTTTTACTGCCAAAGAAAAATCCATATAGTACTGATTACAGTGAAAGAAACTGGTTTGCCAATGGAGGACTCTGGAGAACACACACTTCAAAGCTTGTGAGCTGACTGACAGCAGCCTGATAGCACCTGGCTTCACCATCAACATGCATGTCCCATGTAATGAAGAGAAGAGATAAAAGAAAACATAGCTGAAACTTTGGCTAGAAATCCACAGTGCAACAATCACAAGAGTTAATGATGCTGCTGAAATGAAAAGGTAAATTTGAGAGGAAGATCCTTGTGCATAAACCCAATCAGAATAGGATTCTTCTGGAAGATATGGGAGAGGAGTTTAAGTCAGGCTACATGAAAATGATGAAGGTGGACAGGAAAAATAAAGAAAAAGAGAGGGTGACTTCAACTGCTTAAAAATGCTTGTGGAAATTAAAGAGTTTGCTGCATTTTTCTGGACAAAATTAATTTCCTTCTAAGAACAGAATGAGATACATTTTCTATGGGATGTACTCAGATGACCATAAGAGAGCCCCTAAATTGTGTGGCAGGTTATCAGATTTAATTGGTCTTAAGGGCTGAAAATGTAACAAAGTAAAAACAGATTAAAGAGCTCGCTGATTTGGCCCTGTTCCACTAAAGTAATGATATCAATACACAATATACAGTTAGCATTCAGATAAGTCTCAGTCTGCTGCCACTTAACGCACAAATAACTTTAAGCATCCCATCCACCTGAATGTGACTATGCATGTGCTTAAAATTATGCATGTGCCGAATTGCTTTGCTGGATTGACGCTATAGCTGTGTTCATCTTTGGCTGTGTTTACACTTGCATTCCTCTTTCGAAAGAGGTATGCAAATGAGGTAAAGCTGCTGTGGGGGGGTGGAATTTGCTTAATGGAGTGCTGCATATGGAGTGCAGCACTTCATTAATAAACCCCCATCGCCCGACTTACCATCCTCCCTTCGAAGTAGGGAGGTAGTGTAGACACAGCCCTAGACATACACAGACAATCCAGGAAGTTTTTGGAGAATGTTTGGGACAGCTTCCTGGTGCAAGTGCTGAAGGAGCCAACCAGGGGCTGGGCTCAGCTTGTCCTGCTGTTCACATACAGGAAGGAATTGGTAGGGGAAGTAAATGTGGGTGGGCAGTGAAACTGGGCAGCAGTAACCATGAGATGGTGAAGGAAGAAAGAATAGAAGAATATAATGTGCAGTACAAAAAGCAAATAAGGTAGGCAACCAGTTTGGCTTAACAGAAAAATATTTGGCAAGTTTAAACACAAAAAGGAAGCTTACAAGAAGTGAAAACTTCGATAGCTAGGGAAGAGTATAAATATATTGCCCTAGTATGCAGGGGTGCATTCAGGAAGACCAATGCACAATTGGAGTTCCAGCTAGCCAGGAATATGAATGGTAACGAGAACAGTTTCTGCTGGAATGTTAGCAATAAGAAGGTGGTCAGGGAAGGCAGAGGGCCATTACTGACTGAAGAAGGCAACCTAGTGATGGACGATGTGGAAAAAGTTGAAATACTCAATGCTTATTTTGCCTCTGTTTTCACAGACAAGGCCAGCTCCCAGACTGCTGCATCAGGCAGCATGATATATGGAGGAGATGGGCAACCCTCAGTGAGTAAAGAACAGGTTAAAAGCTATTTAGAAAAGCTGGATATACACAAATCCATGGGGGCAGATCTAATGCTTCCAAGAGTGCTGAGGGACTTGGCTGATGTGATTGCACAGCCAATGACCATTATCTTTGAATACTCCTGATGACTGGTGGGGGTTCTGAATGATTGGAAAAAAGGCAAATGTAGTGCCCATCTTTAAAAAAGGGAAGAAGGAGAAACCAGGGAACTACAGACCTGTCGGTCTGACCTCAGCACAGGAAAAATCAGGGAGGGGATCCTGAAGGAATCGATTTTGAAGCATTTGGAAGAGGGGAAAGTGATCAGGAAGAGTCAACATAAAAATTCACCAAAGACAAATCATGCCTGACTAATCTGAATGCTGATGACATAACTAGCTCTGTGGAAGTGGGGATGGCAATGAATGTGATATACGTGGACTTTAGCAAAACTTTTGATATGGTCTCTCACAGTATTCTTGCCAACAAGTTAAAGCAGTATGGAGATCTACTTCCTGGACACTACAGTGCAAATAAATGATGGTCACATAAACGCCAACCTGTACTGTAAACCCACAGACCTCTATGATTATCTACATGCCTCCCGTTTCCATCCAGGGCACACACAACATGATCCACTCTCTACAACGAAGCACTAGGGTACAATCGCGTTTGCTCCAGTCCCTCAGACAGACACAAACACCTACAAGACCTTTACCAACTTTCCTAAAACTACAATACCCACCTAAGGAAGTGAAGAAACAGATTGACAGAGCCAGACGTGTACCCAGAAGCCCCTTGCTACAAGGCAGGCCCAACAAGGAAAATAACAGAACATCACTGGCCATCACCTACAGGCCCCAGCTAAAAACTCTCCAGTGCATCATCAGTGAGCCCTTGTAGCCAAGAAAGCTAATGACATATTGGGGTGCATTAGGAGAAGCATTTCCAGCAGATCTGGATAAGTTATTATTTCCCTCTACTCAGCATTGGTGAGGCCACATCTGGAGTATTGAGTCCAGTTCTGGGCCCCCCGGTATAGAAAGGATGTGGATGCATTGGCGCAGGTTCAGCGGAGGACAATGAAAATGATTAAGGGGCTGGAGAACATGACCTATGAAGAGAGGCTGAGAGATCTGGGTTTATGTAGTTCTAAGAAGAGAAGACTGAGGGGCAATTTGATAGCCCCCTTTCTAGAAATTGAAGGCGGCTATAAAGAGGATGGAGAGAGACTGTTATCAATGGTGACGGATGGCAGAACAAGGAGCAGTGGTCTGAAGTTACAAAGGGGGACGTGTAGTTTGGATATTAGGAAAAACTATTTCACCAGGAGGGTGGTGAAGCACTGGAATGCATTACCTAGAGAAGTGGTGAAATCTCCATCCCTAGAAGTTTTAAAAACATGTCTTGACAAAGCCCTGGCTGGGATGATTCAATTGGGATTCGTTCTGCTCTGGGCAGGGGGTTGGACTTGACCTCCTGAGGCCTCTTCCAACCTATAAGTCTATGAAAGGGAACCAGGTTTCCACCCACTGCTGCTGCTACTGCAATGGTGCTGGTGGGCACAGCCCCAGGCTCTTTAAATTGCTGCCAGAGCCCTTAGCAGTATGCTATACTCAGGATGGCATTGGGGGGACATGATCTGGGAGGTGCCAAGTGCCACTGCTCCAGCCACGCCCCCTTTGCCCAAGGCACTACCCCTTCTGGGAGCATGGAGCTGGTCCCCCCACACCTTGCCCAATGACCCAGCAAATCTGTTGGCTTGTCTGAGTACATGCTTTGGTGTTTGGTGTTAACACTGCTGTCCTTGTCACTGGTATAACATGGGCTCCCCCTGTGTCAATAGGTACAGTGTATGTGGATATCTTTCTCACTCCAACCTTTTTTCATGGGCAGTGAAGGAAGAAGCAGTGCTAGTGCTCTCCAAAGGAGCTTGCCTGCCAATGCAGAGGGATATGCTCTTCTCGCTTGACCACTTATGCAGTCTGGCCCATGAAATATTAAAGCAGATGACTGGGGAAAATTATAATGGTTGTTGTTTTTAAGTGTTAAGTTACAAGAAATTCCAGGTGAGAAGCATCCTGTAGCAGCCACCAGGATAAAAAGCCAGCTATTTGAACTTAATTTGATATTTTATTTCCAGCAAACTAAAAGCCCTTAGTTAACTAAAGACCAAGTGATACTCCACAGAAGGAAGTTAAAGAGACTATTCAGAGAGATGGAGGCCTTTTAGTCTCTCTAAAGTGAAATGCTGTGAACCATGCAATTCCAATTTCAACCCGCCAGTTTAGTATTCATGTGGATATCCTTTGCAATGCAGCAGGAGTTATGATGCCCCCAAAGTAACAGCTATAGAGCTCTTTCCTACGGCAATATACTTCAAAAGAAAAAGTTTACAGATCTACTTACAGATGCTTAGAATCGATTTCAGGCATCAAGGCTTGACTGACCTCTCAGAGTAATCATGTTGTGTCATTTCTGCAGTAGCCCTGGGAACCTTCCTAACACCATCACTCCTCTACTAATCTTGTGGTTAGTTGAACATGCGCTGAGTGGAAAGCTTCTGATGGTTTCTATATGGATTTATAAAAAGGCTGAACATAGGACGATTGCCTCATTCTGTACATATTACAGAATGGAAACACTCCTTTCAATAGCTGATGAAATTTCCCTCAAAAGTCCAACCACAAGCAAACAAAAAATAGACAACAGCCCAGCACTTCTAGAAAAGCTATTTTGCCTGGTTTTCTGTAGACAGATTGATGAAGCAAAATATATTTGCTATAATTTAATTAAACTAGTTTGGTTGTTGGAAGGAAAGCAGAGCCGGGATGGAAAGGCACTGACACATCAGTTCACACTGGGGGAGTTTGCCTGGGATAGAAGGTGAATCCCACTGAATCAGGTGAGAGCTATTGATTGTATTTGTTTCCTGGGCTGTTTGCTTGTTTGAATTTTAATTTCAGTTACTGATTGATCTCAGTTACTTGTGAGTGAGTTTGATTGCTAGGCTGATTGTTTGAATCTGAATTTCAGTTACTGTGGCAGTTAGTGTGTGAGTGTGAGTGAGCCCCTCCCCCTGTGACTCACAAGGGCTAGGAAGGACCACAGAAAAGAAGGCTTCACAAGCCAGAGGCTAGCGACCAGCAGAAGCGTGACCAGCTGGTAGCTGCAAACAGGGGAGTTTGCCTGGGAGTTCGCCCTCAGGGGAGCCCCAGATTATTATTTGATTTTTTAATAGTTTTGTTTCTATTCTGCCCTTCAAATCAGCTCTAATATCTTCTGAGTGAATTCTCTGAAGAAAGGAAAATGGATAGTGACAAGTCTACTGACAAGTCAGCTCTTAAGTATCAGAGGGGTAGCCGTGTTAGTCCGGATCTGTAACAGCAACGAAGGGTCCTGTGGCACCTTATAGACTAACAGAAAAGTAAATATAGAAGCAGCTTCCTCTCCCTTGGTGTTCACACCTCCAGATCAACTGCTGGTAGTAAGCCTCACCCTTGCTGACTGAGCTAACCTTGTTATCCCCACCCTTGCTCTGGATTATTTATACCTGGCCCTGCAGATTTCCAAGACCAGCATCTGAAGAAGTGAGTCCGTGCTCAAGTCAGCTGTTGTGACCTGCACTGCATGTGTTATGTTTGTTTTGTTCCTGGAAGACAGAAGGTATTTCATATGTACCAAGTGCAGGCTGGTTGCCATCTTGGAAGAAAAGGTTACAGGATATGAGGTGCAAATATCAACCCTTTGGTCCATCAGAGAAGGTGAAGACTTCCTCAATAGAAGGCATCATTTAGTAGTGCAGGCATAGCTGGCTGAACAACTGATGAGGGCAGTAGAAACTGAGAAAGAAAACTGGAAGCATGTAACCTCCAGGAGATGAAAGGCAATTCAGTTATCTCCAATTCCTGTAGAGGTAAGAAACCGCTTTCAAGCTTTCTGCATGGGTGATATAGTGGAGAATGCTGCGGCAGAGACCTCTCAGAGAAGGGATGAGAAGAACACCCCACTAGCTGGAAGGCATGGGATGAGTAGTTCTAGGGATGGCAGTTGTACAATCACTAAGAGAAAAAGATAGTTGGTGGTGGTTGGGGACTCCCTCTTCAGAGGGACTGAGTCATCCATCTGCCATCCAGACTTGAAATCTTGGGAAGTTTGCTGCTTACCAGGAGCTAGAATCCAGGATGTGACAGAAAGGTTTCCAGAAATCATCAAACCTGTGCATTATTACCCCTTCCTACTTCTCCATGTAGGAACCAATGACACAGCAAAGAATGACCCTTGACCAGATCACTGCAGATTATGTAACTCTGGGAAGGAAGATCAAAGAATATGCAGTGCAAGTGGTATTCTTATCCATCCTCCCTGTTGAAGGAAGGGGTCCAGGTAGAGATCATCGAATCACGGAAGTAAATGTGTGGTTGCACAGGTGATGTCAGAGAGAGGGATTTGGTTTCTTCGACCATGGGATTCTGTTTGTAGAGCAAGGATTGCTAGGAAGTGAAGGCATCCAACTAACAAAGAAAGGAAAGAGCACCTTTGCAGGTAGGCTTGCAAACCCAGTGAGGAGGGCTTTAAACTAGGTTCGTTGGGGGATGGTGACCCAAGCCCTGAAGTAAGTGGGGAAGGAAGAACGTACAACAAAGGAGGATCACTCATTCAAATAGAGAAAGTAGTCCAATCAGCTTATTTTGTAAGGTGTTTGCACACAAATGCAAGAAGGCTGGGAAACAAACAGGAGGACTTAGAGGACCTGGCACAGTCAAGGAAGTAGGAGGATAACTCACATAACTGGAGCACTGTCATGGATGAGTATAAGCTGTACAGGAAGGACAGGCAGGGGAGAAAAGGAGGAATTGAGATTTATGTGACAGAGAATATGATTGTTCAGAGATCCAGTTTATGGAAGGAGAAGAGACGGCTGACTGTCTTTGGGTTAAGCTTAGAAGCAGAAGCAACAGAGGCAATGTAGTGTTGGTGTCTGCTATAGGCCACCAGATCAAGTAGATGAGGAAGATGAGAATTTCTTCAGACAACTAAGAGAAGCTTCCAAATTACAGGTGCTGGCTCTCATGGGAGACTTTAATCACCCAGACATTTGTTGGGAGACCAATACAGCAGTACACAAACAATTCAGGAAATTTTTGGAAAAAGTTGGGGATAACTTCTTGGTCTAAGCACGGAAGGAACCGACCGGGGTCATGTGCAGCTTGACCTGCTGCTTATGAACAGTGAAGAAACAGTAGGAGAAATAGAGGTGGGTGGAAACCAGGGCTGCAGTGACCATGAGGTGGTAGATTGCAGTATTCTGACAAAAGGAAGAAAGGTGAGCAGTAAAATACAGACCCTTGATTTCAGAAGAGCACACTTCAACTCCCTGAGAGAACTGATGGGCTGGATCCCCTGGGAAGTTAACATGAAGGGGAAAGTAGTTCAGGAGAACTGGCAGTATTTTAAAGAAGTTTTATGGAAGGCACAGGAACAAAGCATTCCAATGTGCAGTAAGAAAAGCAAATATGGTATACAACCAGCTTGGCTTACAAGGAAAATCCTTGGAGATCTTAAACTCAAAAAGGATGCATATAAGAAGTGGAAATTTGGACAGATGAGTAAGAAGGAGTATAAACATACGGGTGGAGAATGCCGAGGAGTAATCAGGAAAATGAAAGCATAACTGGGACTGCAGCTAGCAAGGAATGTGAAGAGCAACAAGAAGGGCTTCTACAGGTATGTTAACAATAAGAGGGTTATCAGGGAGGGTGTGGGGCCGTTTCTGGATGATGTGGGAAAGGCTGAAGTACTTAATGCTTTTTTTTCTTCAGTCTTCATGGACAAGGTCAGCTCCCTGACTACAGCATGAGGCAATGCACTATGGGAAGGAGGTGGGCAGCTCTTAGTGAGAAAAGAACAGGTTAAGAGCTATTTAGAAAAGTTAGACGCACACAAATCCATGAGTCTGGATTTAATGCATCCAAGGGTACTGAGGGAATTGGCAAATGTCATTGCAGAGCCTTTGGCTATTATCTTTGAAAACTCATGGAAATCGGGAAAAGTCCTGGATGATTGGAAAAAGGCAACTGTAGTGCCCATCTTTAAAAAAAGTAAAGGACAATCCAGGGAACAATAGACTGCTCAGCCTCACCTCAGTCCCTGGAAATATCATGGAGGGAATCCTCAATGAATCCATTCTGGAGCACTTGGAAGAGTGGAAAGTGATCAAGAGTAGTCAACATGGATCTACCAAGGGCAAGTAATGTGTGACCAAACTGATTAGCTTCTATGATGAGGTAACTGACTCTGTGGATATGGAGAAGTCAATGGGCATGATATACCTTGATTTTAGCAAAGCTTTTGATACAGTATCCCACAATATTCTTGCCCATAAGTATAGACTGGATACATAGACTGTAAGATGCATAGAAAACTGGCATGGCAGACTGGCCCAATGGGTAGTGGTCAATGGCTCAATGTCTGGTTGGCAGTCGGTTTCAAGTGGAGTGTCCCATGGATCAGTTCTAGGGCCAGTCCTGTTCAACATCTTTATTAATGACTTGGATGAGGGAATGGATTGCACCATCAGCAAATTTACAGATGACACTAAACTAGGGGGTCAGGTAGATACATTGGAAGGTAGAGATAGGGTTCAGAGTGACTTAGACAAATTGGAGGATTGGGCCAAAAGAAATTTGATGAGGTTCAACAAGGACAAGTGCAGAGTCCTGCACTTGTGACGGAAGAATCCCAAGCACTGTTACAGGCTGGGGACCAACTGGTTAAGTAGCAGTGCAGCAGAAAAGGACCTGGGGATTACAGTGGATGAGAGGCTGTATATGAGTCAACAGTGTGCCCTTGTAGCCAATGAGCCTAATGACATATTGGGGCGCATTAAGAGAAGAATTTTCAGCAGATCTAGAGAAGTTATTATTCTCCTCTACTTGGCTCTGGTGAGGACTCATCTGGAGTACTGCATCCATTTCTGGGCCCCCAAGAACAGAAAGGATGTGGATGCATGGAGAGAGTTCAGTGGAGGGCAACAAAATGATTGGGAATCTGGAGCACAAGACCAATGAGGAGAGGCTGATGGATTTGGGCTTATTTAGTTTGCAGAAGAGAAGACTGAGGGATGATTTGATAGCAGTCTTCAACTTCCTGAAAGAGGGCTCTAAAGAGGATGGAGAGAGACTGTTCTCAATGGTGACAGATGACAGAACAAGGAGTAATGGTCTGAAGTTACAGAGGGAGAGGTGTAGGTTGGATATTAGGAAAAACTATTTCACCAGGAAGGTGATGAAGAAATGGAAAGTGTTACCAAGAGAGGGGTGGAATCTCCATCGCTAGAGGTTTTTTAGTCCTGGCTTGACATAATCATGGCTGGGATGATGTTGATGGGGGTTGATTCTGCTCCAGGCAGGGGGCTGGACTAGATGACCTCCTGAGGTCCCTTCCAGCCCTAGAATTCTACGATTCTACATGTAGTAAATGAAATTTTGTGCAGTTCCTGGTACTATATCACTCATAAACGAATACTATGTAGTTAAATATCAGATGGGTAGCCATGTTAGTCTGTATCCACAAAAACAATGGGAAGTCCTCTGGCACCTTATAGATTAACAGATTTTTTTGGAGCATAAGCTTCCATGGGCAAAGACCATAACATAGTTATATGCTATGGCTAAGTGGGTCTTTGCTCATGACAGCTCATGCTCCAAGAAAATTGTTAGTCTATAATATGCCACACGACTTCTCATTGTCTTTGTGTAGTTAAAGTTCATTAAGCACTTTGAAAATTTTAAGTTATACATATTGTGGCAGACTGCTGCCTGTAGGCTGCAGGGACCTGATAGAACGCAGATATTCTGGATGGTGGGCTAATTCTTTTCTGTTCCCTGAGTAAGCGCAATTAGGGCAGGCAGCTGGGGTAGGAGTCAGCCACAGCTGAGCCTAATCAGGGCCCAGGGCCAGCTGAGCCCCCTGGACTTCCTATAAAAAGCTGGCCCATCAGGCAGCAGGCTGGAAGGAGTTGGAAGGTGCAGTGGGAGAAGGCTGGAGCAGAGCAGAAAGGCACAAAAAGGAACCACGGGGAAGTCGTGGGTGAAGTGGCTCAGGGTGAGGTCACTACATTGAGGCAAAGGCAAGAGCCCCAGCAGCTGCCTCTTGTCCTCTTATGGACCCTGGGCCGGAGTTTAGGGGAGAAGGTGGGTCTGGACTCCACTCACCCTTCCCCAGAGGGCTACCTTGCTGGAGCAGGCAAAGGCCTGCAAAGGGTCCTGCTTTACCCCCATTCTGGACTTGCTCATGATGAGAATGGCTCACTAAACTGCCTCTGGAAAGGTGGGCAGTTAAGGGTCCACCGGGAGTCTCTGAGGCACAACAGGGAACCACCAGAAAGCGAAGGGACCCACAGGGGGCTAATAGGGGAATCTGCAATAACATTAACTACAGCAGAGTTGGCATACCACTAAAGCAACAGTTATATTGCTACATTATGTGGGTGGTGAAATTTTTCAACCAATTTTCACTTCTAAAAGAAAATTAAAAAAATCTAAATAGTCCACCCCAATCTGCACCTTGAACATAAAAATGAAAAAAACAAGCCGTCTTGTAGCATCTTGAAGACTAACAATTTTATTTATTAGGTAATGAGCTTTTGTGGGTAAGACCCATGTCATCAGATTTGGAGCAAAAATAAGAATCCAGGGTTTGTATAGCAGGCATGCAGAAGTGTGTGTGTGTCGGGGGGGTGGGGGGCGGGGAGAGAGAAAGAAGAAGGGGAAAAATGAGGTGGGGGAGTCATTTGTTATTAATAGGACCAGTGGAAGAAGTAAATTAAATTACGTGGGATGGGTGCCATTCCTGTGAATATCAAATGTGGGGAAATTTTCCTTGTAATGCATAAGGTAATTGAAATCTCTGTTAAGACCCAGGTTACATGTGTCAAACTTGCAAATGAATTGCAGTTCAGATGTCTCCCTTTGTAAGCTCGTGATAAAATCCTTTTGCAACAGGATGACCGCTTTAAGGTCCATTATTGAATGTCCTAGTGGTTAAAGTATTCACCTACAGGTTTATGTGTGTTTCAGTTCCTGATGTCTGATTTACGTCCTTTCATCCTTTGGCACAGGAACTGTCCAGTTTGTCCAATGCACATGGCAGAGGAACACTGCTGGCACAAGATGGCAAATATCATATTAATGGATGTGCGAGTATATGAGCTCCCGACGGTGTGGCTAACATGGCTAGGTCCAATGATGCTGTCTCTAGTATAGTGTGACAGAGTGAGGCCAGAGGAGCAAGTCCAAGAGGGAAAAACCAGGGCAGTTTTGAGCTGGCAATCAGACAGAGCTGGGGAGAAGGCTGCCCTAAATCAACTGGGGCCAGCTGGATCCACTTATGACTGGTTTTAAAAACCTTTTCCCCAGGAGGGCATGGGGAGAGTGTGAGAGGGGAGCATAGGAGGTGAGTACAGAGAGGAACAGAAGAAGAGGGGAGGAACTTCAGCAGTGAGGGGCTGGGAGGAACAGCAGCGAGGAGCTGCTCCCCCCGCCCCCGACCTTCAGGTTACGCTGAGACTCGACTGGAGGCTGGAAAGAAGTGATCACCCAGTGCAGTGCAGACGATCAAGGAAGCAGGATGTGATGCTGCTGCTGGTACCTGGAGGAGGTACCAGGAGGATCATCTGGGGAAGTGGCCCAGGGGGAAGAGCTGCGGGGTCAAGGGCGAAGCGAGTCATTCCCAGCCGGTAGCAGCCACACAGGGTCCCTGGGCTGGAACCCAGAACAAATGGGTGGGGCCCAAATTCTCCCCGCCCCACTGACCACTTCCCCATCCCAACAAGGGCAACAGCATCCTTGCTTTGGGGCTGGTGAACTGAATAGAAGCTTGGAGCCTAGGAATGAGACTAACTGTACCTCAATAGATATGTGGACAGAGCTAGCAACAGCGTTTGTTACATATGAATACCTTTTTGCATGTTCAACTGACATTGTAAACAAGAAGTAGGCAGTATTATCTCACGAAAATTGTAACCAAACATGATTGTCTGAATGATCACTTGAACGAGGAGGACTGAGAGGACTTCATAGGCTCTAAAGCTTTATATTATTTTCTTCAAGAATGCTACTAATATAACAAAAATCTAAGTTATACTTTCATGATAAAGAGATTTCAGTACAGTACATTTATGAGGTGAACAGAAAAATGCCATTTCTTCTGTCTTTTTACAGTGCGACATTTGTAATAAAAATAATATAAAGTGAGCACATCATACTTTGTATTCTATGTTGTAACCAAAATCCATATATTTTAATATGTGGAAAATATCCAAAATATTTAGAAAAAATTCAATTGGCATTCCATTGTGTAATAGTGCAATTAATCATGATTACATTTTTGCATGAGTTAACTGTGATTAATCAACAGCCCCATTCTAAAGACCACGAAATAGGGATGACATTAATACTTGCAGAAACATGTACTCTTTTTACAAAATGCATTATCAGCAATATGGAATACAAACTGAGGAATATAAAAGTCTGTTTTTTTTCACACTGTTGATGGTGTTACATCTTCACAAGTCACCATCCGAGATGTGTGGTGAAACATTATTGCTACATATAAAACCTGCTCCTTACTCACTCAAGTAAACCCATGAAAACCTACAAAACTAATCAGGTAACTAAGGCTCTAACTGAGCAGCATATTTAAGAATCTGCATAGCTCTAAGTGTGTGAATAGATTCATAATCAATCTAAGGTTTATATACTGCTACCTGTCACCATAGTATGTGAGCACCTGCTGCACAAAAATAATCACAGCAAGATCTCTAGGGGATTTTATTGATTTGAACCTGTGGCTTTTTGAGAAAAATTATCTCTGTTGTAGGTAGAATTCATTTTGGATTTTTTACATTTTCTTTCATTCATTTTTCTTTCTGTTTTGTTTTTTAGTTGGGTCTTACTGTTTAGGAATGGTGACAGTCTTGTAAGCATCACACAGATTCTGGATTCAGTCATCACCTCTAGAAATTTGTTCTCTGGACAAATTCCTTGAACTGAGGATGCTTTATGTCAGCTCTCATTAACTGCACCTGAGATTTGAGAGCTACGCTGTTTTGTTGGAGTGTGAAATTGTGGTTGTTGGCACATCAAAAATTACTCTTCAGAGTAAGTTTGTTTTGATGAATTTGTTGCTTTCCAAACTATGACCAAGGCCTTAAAGAGGCTTTAGAAGATAATTAGGAGCTCATGGAGAGACTTTTGGATGAACCTGAAGCAGTCTTAATCAATGGACAAGGCAGGCAGATGCATTCTATATCTCCTGCAGCCTATGTATCACCTTCAGATTCAGACTGGACTACTGTAATTCACTGTATGTGACCACTGCCAGGATCACTGTAGCCACATCCTCGTACAGGAGGAAGGTACACCAAAACATGGAGGTTATTTTTAGATACTGTTGCTAGCCCACATTATTGAGGGATCAGACTGGAACCCAAGACTTTACACCACTGTCCTGAATGGTGACTGCCAGCCTTCCATAGAGGTCAGAAATGTCACAGCTACTTCTTCAGAGTGCTTCCCTTTCTGACCAGCATCACTTTGCTTTGGCCTGGATTCAGCTTGAGTCAGCTTCTCTTTCTCCTAGAGTTGATTTTATGTAGGCATTTGGACAGTTTAGTAGTGGCAAAGGTTGCATCAGTTGAGAACGAGGGAGATAGATGAGTGTTACTGGCATGTTATTGACAGCTAAGCCTATGGCATATCTATCCCTCAATGGCTTCATATACTGAAAATAAGATGAGACAGCATTGATCCCTGTGGGACCCTGCAGGTAAGGGTCTCTGGAAAGGAGAAGTAGTAACCCACCAATACTCTCCAAGTTCTTCTGCAGAGGAATGATTGGTACAACTGTAATGCTGGGCTGCCTAGTTGTACAGGTGTGTAAGCAGTAGCTTATGGTCCACTGCGTCAAAATCTGGAGCAAGGTCCATCAGTGTGGGCATGGAAGATTTTGCCTGTGCCAGTGGCCACAAATTGGTCATCTTTAAGCACCACCAGAGCTATCTCCCTGTTGTTCCTTAGTCTGAATGCCGATTGCAAAGCATCTAGCATTCTGGCTGATGTTGCACATTATTGAAGCTATTCTTCTCAATGGTCTCTCCCAGGAATGGAATGTTGTGGATGACATGGTTATTTAAGAGCTCTGTGGGGTCAAGCCTTGAGGATTTGGCAAACAGCAATATTTTTCAATGACCATGGCAAATATGCTTTCTTGAAGGATGCACTGATTATTTCCATTATCCATGGGCATAGTTATTCTTCACAGCCAAAGAGGTTGCAGGATGTGACAAAGGACCCAGAATGTCCAACCTGCTAAATCCAGTTAGAACCACATAAGTGACATACAAGCCTTATGTACGAGCAGGTCTTGGCTTATGCTCCAAAGTATCGGTTAGTCTATAAGGTGCCACAGGACTTCTTGTTGTTTTTGTAGATAGAAATTAACATGGCTACCCCTCCAATACTTGCCACCATGCACGGCACTGTATTTACCCATATTGAGTGGAAATCCATCAACCTCATGAAAAAACTTGCCCAGATACAAACAGACATCATCTTCTTCTCCAAATGCAGATAGATAGACAACATACCAAAAGGACTGACAGTGAACAACCCACTGCAATCAACATACTACTCAGATTATGGTGCGTGATGGACCCCTCCACTGTCCCTAAATGGTCCTGTGCTTCCAGGTGGCTTCTTGTGGGCCTCAGAGACTCAGAAAGCTGCACTCATTGCCCTGGAACTTCCTGAAGGCAAGGGTCTCCCTTTACTGAGCCATGCTCATCATAAGCCAGTCTGAATTTGGAGTGGAGGAGGTTCCCTTCTCCTCCTGCCTCGAGCTGCTCTGGCCCTACCCCAGTTGGTCAGCCCTTCCAGGGAGAGTGGTGGGAGGAGAGCAGTCCCACCCGCTGCCCTGGATTCCAGCCCAGGGACCCTACAGCAAGGAGGAAGCCAGTGGAGTTTTTTGCCCCTGCCCCATGACAGCTCTCTTTCCCTGGGCCTTTTCATTCCACCACTACTTTCTAGGATCTTTCCCCCAGTACCATGCTGTGCTGTGCTGTGCTGTGCTGTGCTCCACTCTGGTCTGGTCTGGTCTGGTCTGGTCTCCACTCTCCACACCTCCAGCCTCATTCTCCCTGGACACCATACCACTCCCCCTGCTGCCTGGGGAAAGCCTTTTATAGAAAAGCCTGAAGGCTTTTATTGGTCCCAGGTGCTCCAATTACAGCCTGATGCTCGCTGACCCTTGATGAGCCCTAGCTGCCTATTCAGCCTGCACGACTGCAGTCTCTGAGAACTTACAAGGGGAACAAAAAAAGGTACCTCCACTTCCCAAAATGTTCCCGCTCCCCCAGGCACCTGTCAGCTGCAGACTGTGATCTGCCCAAGTGAGGGATTGTGCTATACCCTCTCTAATAAACTGAGGACCCACCTGATCAGCATCCTGTACAGTAAACAGAAAAAATCAGAAAAGAGCTCTCAAATCTGGAGACTCTCATGAAAAAAAAAAGAAAAGAACAAAACCCTTTCCTGAAACAAGACAGGACATTTACAATGCACACTGCACTTCTCTATCGACGAAAAGGACTGTAAACTATCTAAACTCCTACTTACCACATGGGGCTACAACAGTGGTACCTTTAACTCACCCAGCAACATTGTCAATCTACCCAACTACACACACAGCCCAGCAGAAGAGTCGGCCCTGTCTCAGGGACTCTCTTTTTGCCCCACCTCCACAAACTTGATACTGTTGCATCTGATGAAGCAGGTCTTTGCCCACAAAAGTTTATGCTCCAAAAAGTCTACAAGGTGCCACAGTTGTTTCTGAATTATTGAAAACTAGCAGAGGAAGCTCAGTCACCTCCAGCATCAAGTGCCTCTCTCCAAAGCAAGGGAGCCACAGCAGCAGGGACAAGGGAGCTTTCTCATTGTGCACTGGAGTGTCATCCTGTGAGGCTGTACTGCATGCTGGAGGTGGGCAGCACTGGATCTCTATAAGCCCCTGTGTCCACTGGACAGGTTGGTGAAGCCAGCCATAAATGTATTTTTCCAAGCGTCAACTTTTCATACCTTGTGTATGTTTATATATTCACATTTGCATGTGTTAAAATTCTGCACACACAGCAGTGGGAGATGGATGGACCCATGATCATACATTTTGACTTCACTGGGCCTATTGTAATTTACAGCAACAGATCATTTGCCCCTTATAGTATGCCTACACAGCAATTAAAAACTCACCATTGTAAAACTGCAGTACAGACATTCAGACTCATGCAAGAACGCAGGCTTAAGGTCCCTGAAACTGGGGATGGTCCCACATCATGGGTTCCAGCCAGAGCCTGAATGTCTACACAGCTTAGAAACCCATAGCCCAGATCCTGCAAAGCCATGTGAGCTGACCTGGGCCAGCTGTGGGCATTCAATTGCTGTGTAGACATACACTTAGATATTCAGATTCTCCAAAGGGGCTTAGGTGTTGTTAGCCATTGCGACAATCAGTTTCACTTCTAGGCTTCTAGATAGTCAGAGGAATTGCTTTGATTTCCACAAAGTTGAGTTGGATGTCTAGGCTTCCTATATAATCAATGGGAAAAGATAAATACCTTAGAATGCAACCCACAAAAGCCTCCTAAACTAGCCAATGGGAGATGCTAAGGAGATGGAGGTACCCTAAACTCCTAAACACTTTCACAGAGATAGGGTCTATTATTGGACTGTAAGTCAGATGGCTGGCAATACAACACCAAGTTTTAAAAAAAGGCTACAGAGATGATCCTGGCCATTACAAGACAATAAGCCTAACTTCAGTGTCAGTCAGTTTGGTTGAAACTACAGGAAAGTAGAGAATTATGAGACACAGGGGGTGCATCTACACTTGCATTCCTTTTTATTTAAAGGGAAGAAGGATTCTTCTGAAAATGGGATTTCCTTTCGAAAGAGCAGCGTCTACACTAGCTTTCTTCTTTTGAAAGAAGCTCTTTTGAAATTAGAATATGCAAATGAGGGGCCAAATACGCACATTTATACCTCATTTGCATTTTGATTTACCTCATTTGCATACCTCTTTCAAAAGAGGAATGAAAGTGTAGACGCACCGAGAGATGAACACATGTTGGGGACAACTCAGCACAGTTCTGGTAAAAGGCAATCATGCCTCACCAATCTATTAGAATTCTTTGGAGAGGGTGACATACGTGGACAAGGGTGAGCCAGTGGATGTAGTGTACCCAGCTTTCAGAAAGACTTTGATTATGAACTTCACCAAAGCCTCACAAGTAAAGTAGGTACTCATGGGATAAGAGAAATGTTTCTCTTGTGGATCAGTAACTGATTAAAAGGCAGGAAATAAAGGCTTGGAATAAGTAGTCTATTTTCAGGATCTCTGCTGGGACCAGAGCTGTTCAACATATTCATATCTGATCCAGAAAATGGGGTGAACACTGAAGTGGCAATATTTGGAGACAATATAAAATTACTCATGCTCATTAAGTCCAAAGAACACTGTAAAGAATTACGAAGAGATTTAATTAAATTAAGTGATGGGATTGGGCAGGAAAATAGCAATGTTGATAAATACAATGTGCATTAGTTTGCAAAAGATAATCTCAGCTATATATACAAAATTATGGGCTCCAAATTAGCAGTTATCACTCAAGAAAGAGATCTTGGAGTCATTGTGTATACTTCTCTGAAAACATCTGTTTATTATAAAGCAGCAGTTAGAAAGGTAATATTATTATGAATAATTAGGAAATGGATAAATAAGAGAAAAAATCATAATGCCAACACATGAAATCATGGTACATCCATATCTTGACTATTGTATGCAGATTTGATTGTGCCATCTAAAAAAAAAAAAACTACAATAAAGACAACACAAAGGATTGGGGTAGGAACATCTTCCATACAAGGATAGAGAAAAAAAAAGAATGGAAATTGTTCAGCTTAGAAAATAGGTGACTATGAGGGGATGTGATAGAGCTCTATCAAAGCATGAATGGTGTAGAGATAGTGGACAGAAAAGCACTATTTACTCATTAATGTAACACAAGCCCCAAGAGTCAACCAATGTATTAATAGGCAGTAAGCTTAAAGAAAAAAAAGGAAGTATTTCTTCACACAACAGACAGCTAAGCCATGGAAGTCATTGCCTGGGGATCATATGCAGGCGAAAAGTATAGCTAGCTTCCAAAAAGAAGGAAGTAAGATCATGGAGAATATGTCTATTGATGGCTATAAGCCTACTTGGTCAAGAACAAAACCCCATGGTCTGGGTGAACCTTATGACTTCCAGAAGCTGAGAGTAGATGACAGAAGATGGATCACTTAATACAGTACCCTGTTCTGTTCTTATACTCTGGAGCATCTGGCACCAGCCACTGACTGAAGACTGGATATTAGCACAGATGGACCATTGGTCTGACCCAGTAAAGCCATTCTTATGTTCTTATATACCTAAGTCCGGGCTGCAGAGAGGTATTTCCTCGTGATACCTTCTCCCGAAGATGGACAGTTTCAGTGCCTAAACTGGTTTTTGTGAATTTTCGTTTTTTACCTCAATCCACAAAAAATAGGTGATGTGATCTTATAGCCCTTTATTGAGAGCCCTCACCTAGGATGTGAGAGACCCCCAAGATCAAATACTCATTCACCAAAGACTACTTATTTTCACGGAGTGGTATGTCTACCTGTCTGGGATTTGTGGATTGCTCTGGAACATAAGTAAGAGATAGGTGTCCAGATGCCTAGAGTGAGGCAGTAGGGTTCCCACAGGCAGAAACTTAGGCACCAAGGGAACTTTTATCCTGAAAATGTAGGCACCAAGTGTGTTTAGGCACCTACAGGGTTAGCTGACAGCAAAGCAGGACTTTTGTGGACTGCTGTGGCACCTAAAAATGGGATTTAAGCGCCTAAGTCTGTGGGTTAAGCACCTAATACCTTTGTGAATCTGGGTCTTAGAGTCAAGCAAACTATTTGAAAGTTTTTCAAGTTTCATTCCATAGTTTGTTGCTATTTTTGTATAGTCAATATGCTAAAGAGAAAGTTGTCAACACCTTGCAACTGAAAAGGAAAGTGTTAGCCACCTTGCAAGTTTCTTTTTGTGAAAATAAATCTGCACCTTGCCAGATGCCACTAGCTTAGATCAGTGGTTCTCAAACTGTCAGTTGAGACCCCAAAGCCTGAGCTCCACTGCTCATAGGCAAAACTGAAGTCCAAGTCCCATCACCTGGGTGCAAAGCCCAAGGGATTCAGCCCTGGGCAGCAGAGCTGAGGCTCTGGCTTCAGGCCAGGGCAGCAGGAGTCATGTTACAGGCCCCCTTGCACAGGATGAATTGCTTGTGCTTTGGCTTTGCCCATGGCTCCCCACCAAGAGAGGTGGGGCTTGGATGAGCTCATGCTTTAGTCCCTCCTCCTATATGGCGTCATATAGTATGTTTTGTTCTCAGAAGGAAGTTGCAGTGCACAATGCGCTTGATTAAGTTTGAGAACCCCTCAATTCGATGTTATTGACATTCTTGATATTTCAGATATATCATTATATAGAAATACCAGAAAAATACCAGTGAATATGAACTATTACTTACCCCGCCTTGTTTTGTGCACATGGCTTTTGAGAGACCTAGAAGAAGATGAGATAAGGAAAAAAAATCCTCCTAAATGTTGCCAACATTTTTCAGATATTGGACTGGATTCTGATCTCAAAAATGCCAGTACAATTGGGAGCTATTCAACAGAATTCAGTGAAGTTCCAATTGTATAAAAATGAAGAAAATTAAAATGAGGTACTTTGTTATCTCAAATCCACCTTGGCCATAATATTAACTTTCTGATGAAAAGGCAAATTTAAAAGAGCACATAATTACTACTAATCAGATTTAATTTACCCTTCCTTTTGAGCAGCTAGCAGTCTTCTAATATCAAATTTAATTCCTCATTATCATACCAAGCTCTTCAGAAATATTGATAAATAATCTTCAGAGATGTGAAGATCAGAAGAGAACATTATGACCATCTAATGTGACCTCCTAAGAATGGTTCCCTTGACTAAGTTTAAAATACACACACATACATATGCAGATAACTTCACTCTGATTGTTCAAGGCCTGATCCCAAACCCTCTGAAGTTGATGGGGTGACTCCCTCTGATCAAGCCCTTCATGCTCAGACTGCAGTAGAAATTTAAAGGTGTTCTCCTATCTCAGTGACAAGCTGGAAACATGGTGGCAGCTGCATGCAAGTGCATATATTTCAGTAAAGAAAAATGTCAGCATTTTAAAATTAATATTCATAGTTACATTTTACTCACAGCACCTGAATAATAGCAGAAATACAACTAATAACCACGCTATATCTAATTAGCTGCTGGTAAACAAGAGCACGTTTTGAGAGCCCTGCAGGGGAGACGGGTGCAGAAATCCCATTAACGAAAATTGTGTGAGATCTCAAGCACTTCTTTGAAAACATACCCCAAAGGGTCCTTTTGGATGCATTAGCATCTCCCTTTGAAGATATTCCCTCCTTCTAATACACAGCTGAATGAATGAAAAGATCATCCCCACCCCCCAGATACACCAGGGTTTCATGAATGGAAGTGTGCTGGATTTTTTTCCCATGTTATGTAAATGACAGAGTTGTTCAGTGCAGCACCTCTCTCTCTCTCTCTCTCTCAGTTACTAGGTATTCTAAAAATTTCCAAGTATATCATCAAATATATCTATCTATCTATCTATCTATATAAATATATAGATATATAGATACAGATATATATGAAGAAAAACTTAAATTACAGTACAATTATGCCTCAGTCCAATGGCCTAAACTAGCACACAGATGGACCACTTAGATATCATTAATGACAGGTATGCCAGATTAGGAGCCAAACTCTTTTGTTGGATAGGTTTACTTCATGTACTACAAAATGAACTTAAACCATCTGGAGATTCGCCCTGGATAATTTCCCAGGGGAGATTCTGCATTGGTATACAGCTGACAGAGCGTTATTGTGCTTTCTACACCAGAAAACTGAAGACTCCCTCCTGTTCTATTGTAAGGTGAGAGTGGGGGCTTGGTGATGCTAAGGGCCACTATCGCTGATTGGCTGCTGGCGCAAGCTCAGTCACAGTACTTACACCTGGATTAGAAGTTAAAGCACAAAGGGCATGGCTGCATATGGCCCACACAGGGCTCAGGCTCTGGGACGAAAATCTAGGTAGATATTCAGGCTTAGGTTGGTACCTGGGCTCTAAGACCCTCTTCTGATTCAGGGTCCTAGATTCTGGGATCCAATCCAAGCCTGCAACTTTACAGACCCACAGTTTGAGCCCCATGTGTCTGAGTCCAGGTAGCACAGGCCAGTTGTGGATATTCAGCGACTGCGTAGACATGCCATAAGGGGTCTACTCTAACTTGCGCAGGGACTGAGCATCTGATAACCAGGGAACTGCAGTCAGCTCCTTGCAGCCCTCCTTGTCCACTGTCCGTGAGCTGCATTTGCCTGTATTAGAGAACTAAGGCTTAAATTTCATGAAGTAGATACATAAGGTAGCCAAGACAGATGGAGCAAGTAAGGAAGTTAAGAGGCCAGTCTCCTTATTGAAGACTTACTTTTGTAATAAAGAAACATGTATTTTAAATGGATTCCACAGAATCATTATTGTTTATTTACAAACATATGCGCACATGGCATTGTAGAGTCAACTAATTGAACAGTTTGCAATCCAAATTCCTGAGGCATAAGTAACACAAACGGTACTTTATACAGACAATGGCAGTAACAAAGTGTGGAGACAAGGAGGATAGAAGGATGAGGGCTTTGGCAGCGAGCTATCAAGAGATGTATTTAATGTTAGATGTGCAGCTTGTGTCTGTGAGGGAGACCAGAAGTGAGAGGGTAGCTCACAGGAGGAGAGGGAAATTTCATGGCTTATTCTTGTATCATCATATTTTCTGTCATTTTCTTGGTCTTGTCATTTTTTTTCACTGAATATACACAAGCACAGATTTCACTTTGGACTGTCTCTCTCCTATACCCCACTTTTTGTGCACAACCCTGCAAGAAAGTCCCAATAATGCTGAATATGTGATATCACAATCATTCCCATGGCTGTGGCATCAAACAGATTTCTGCTTTTGCCACATGGCTTGAGAAAAGAAAAAGCTGGATTGTGACTGAAAAAGTTCATATTTAAGTATACACTACTTCCATAAAATATCACAAGTGGACATTTAAATGCCCCATAGGTTTATTCCTTGCATATGTCATATTTGAATATCCCATACTGTAAACCTATTTCTTTGAGGACAGAAGAAGGGCCATCAGATCTGTTTATGCAAAATGGATGCTATCTATGGCATGTACATTTCTTTCATTTAGTTCCAGTGCATATTCAAGCATGTGTGTAAGTATGAGCTAGATCATATTTACTAAGAGGAGAACCTTCAAGTATCTTAAATGAGACACAAATGCCTCCTAGTTTACAGTTGCAGAGTTTTCAAAGAACCCTTAAAATCAGAGGGCTTGGGATTTGCCTCGCTATAGAGTAGATAAGGGTCATAACCATCTGGTGCACACATTTGAATAAGACTGGGTCATTCATGAAGACTTTTCAGTGCCCTCCTACGGGGCCTGCTTTTCCAACGCTACAAAGATCAACCTGAAGCTGGCTGCCAGTGGATCTCTTCTCCACAAACATCCTCACTAAGCGGGTTAGAAAGTATGATGCTGAAACTTAGAGAAACTAATACTAAGTTTGGAATTTTCAAAGATGGTTTGTAAGATAATACTGCTGAATACAACGGCTATCTTCCAGCCATAATCCTTTCTCATGCACCCAGAAACCTGCTGTGGGACCCCAGATATGCTGTGTTAACATGAAGGATTTACACAAGATTAAAGAAGGTGAGAGGATGACGTCACTTTGACTTTTCTCTCCTTTCCTCACCCTGACAGATTTTGAGCCATTTTAGCACATTTTCTTCTACTTTCATCCCTTCCACAACTGAACACAGAGGACATTTTACAGCCATTAGTGTTGGAATCTAGTGAAGGTATGAAAATAAATCATCTTTGTCCAGAGAGGAATTGATTCATGTAGTCACCAGTTTTCTGGCTTTGTTAGCCAACTGTGCCCCTGTGAGCAAAAGCATTTGACTTAGTTCCTTCACTGTTGCTGTAGTCCCAGAGTAAATAATACATACTAAAGAAAAATGACATACATACACCCCACTATTTACTCTCACATGAATTTCTGCTTCCCTTTCCTCACTTGGGCTCAATCTAAAATCAGACAGAATTTCCAGCTCAAACATATGTAACGTGTCTTATTCAAATAATTATGCAAATTATGTGAATTCTCTCTGGAAGCAGCACTGTCAGTCCTTGTCTATCCTATTCCTTTGCAGCACAAATTGACATTTCTGAAATTCATGATTCTTTTCAGAAAGAAGTGAATACCTCAAAGCATATAGCCATTAGAAATGATGACATTTTTTTCATCAGAACATTTTTCTGTCAGAAAATGCTGTTTCATTAAAACACGTGTGACAATATTTTTAGAGGTAAAACTTTTTAAACATTTCTAATAAAAATTGATCATTTTTTACTTTCTCATTTTGGTTAGAGTTCTTAAAATTTTGTTCTTTTATAATTTCATCTCAAATTTTAATTTTTAAATTTATATTATATTATAGAACATGATATTTTATCTTAAACTGTTAAAATGTTCAACATTATCAAAATAATATTTGAATTATATTTTTGACATTATTTAAATGTTTTGATGATGTCATTTTGGTTTGTGAAACAAAATATTTCAGCATTTGTGCTCTACAGTAATTTTTTAAAATTTCAGTATTTTTTGTCCTATTTGGGACCAAATGCTGGCAATTCCTGTGAAACAGGAATTCTGTTTTCTGACTGCTCTAATAGCTGGCATTATTTCAAAGGAAAATAGCCTATCTATAATCCACACAGGCGTCTTCTGCTTCCAGAAGGAGATGATAAATGTTTCTAACTGCAAACAAGAAATTATTTAAAACATGATTTCATGTATGAAAGGTAAGCTCTACATTTTAAGAAGTTATCAGGCTGAGCAGATGGTTGTCTCTTTTTCTGTACCTCATGGTTCCTTTAAGTTGTGAATTTTGATGGCTTCTGACAACTTGGAGTAAATCGCTTGTAGGAGGCTTCCCAATGCAGCTCCCAAAGAAGTACTCTTAAAGATGAATCCAGACTGTTACCAGTATCATATAACAGCTGTCCAAAAACTACCTACAATTTGTGTACCACAAAGATTGCTTGTCTCTTGTGGTGTCTGCATTTAATATGCAATTTTATGTAAATCTTAGGCTTACACTATAAGTGCAGAAGGGGTGGGGCCTAGAGCAGTCAACCCTTAGCACTGCTCTGACAATGGTGGTGCCTCCCACCTCCCTCCTCTCCCTCAAACTACTTCAGTAATGGCAGTGGCTGGAGCACAGGGCCCCAGGTCCAAACATGGTCAATGAGGTTACAAATGATCAGGTAGACAAGATCTATCCTTTTTTTTTAGCAGGTGAGACCTAATGATTTTTCTGGAATCAAGCTATAGCCTTGAACAGGTCACAGTTTTATCTCCGTTACAGGGTCATGCTAAGATGCTGTGTGCTCTATGAATGCTAAATGTGCAGCAAGGCTGAAGGAACCAACCATGTTGTGACCAAATCTGGTTACTCTATGTTGCTATCGCGTAGACAGCATCTTTCTTTTTCACTTTCCTTGCCTTCTCCTTTTAGTACAAAAACTTATGGATATAATAGATCAAGGCCTATCCCTCTGATTTAGTTTTCATTCAGTCCCTACTTCATCAAACTTCATATGTGCCGACAGGAGTTTTAACTGAGTGAAAACAAAGTAGTGATATTCCTGCTTTGGACCAGTCAGAATACAAATGCCTGCCATATTGAATTAAAAATGTTTGTCTTTCTGTCATTTTTCATGTAAATGTGTTCAGCTAGGAATATGGTAAGATAAAATGCTTACCAAGCCAAATGGAACTTTAATGTGAAGACGGCAGCTGGATCTTTGCACACAAGCCACAAACAGCACAGCAAGACAGAACAAAATTTGTTGATTTTAGAAAAAAGGTGCTTTTTGAATGAATGAATTGAATGAATAAAGAACTTTTGCATTTTAATAACATTTTAAATAATAGCTTCATCATTATTAATTCCATTGGTACATCTTATGATAACATTAATCACGATGAAATCTTTTTTTTGCAAATGTGGATATCGTACGTACTGATATAGTTTTTCACAGTAATTGAATGTTAACTGGAAAATTATTTTACAGCTTTAACATTAGGGGACCAGAGGTAGAATACTACTGCATTTCCTGCTGGATTTTAAGATCTGAACCCCAAGTGAGTAAAAAACCCTACTGGATTGCTCTAATGAAGTCTATGGCAAACTACGAAAGCTTCTGTTGCCTTCGGCTACAAATAGCTACCACTTTAACTCCATGGTCAGAATACTCCCCTGGGACACAAGGAATCTTAATTCTACTGCTGGCAATGACTTCCCCTTTCTTAGCCGCATACATACAACATTAATTCTTAAGCATTACCACATTCATTAAATATTTCAAGGTGACTTACAAAGACGTATGTCCCCTATGTGTGAATGAGGTTTTGGCAAGCACAAATTTATATGCAAAATTCACACTTTGGAAAACACCTCTTACACTAACCCAAATAGATAGATATTTAATTTCTACAGGATTAAATTGGCTGCTGCCTATTCATTAACAGTTTTCCCATTGATGACTGACATTCAGATATCAAGGTAGAAAAAAGATAGCATTGCTGTACATTCCACTTCTTGGAGGAGTAAAAGACATTCATTAGATTTGGTATTCTAGTAAATGGAATGCCAAAGTCTTGACAAAAATCATGTCAAAAGTCATGTCAATCATTCATTCTTCTCTCTCCATCTCTCTCTCTTTCCCTTCCTGAACACCCTGCCCCCCTCCACTTTTTTTATGTGATGCACCAAGCAGCTGACTGATATTCAAGCATATGAAAATACAAACATACATGATTGTATATTCCCATTGGAAAGACTTTTTCCAGTGAGGGGCAAAATGAAGCACATCATACCATAGCAAAGGACTTCACCCATGTGGTCTCTAAGGTGTTTAACACTCTGGAACATACACAACAGGAAGACCAAATGCAATCAGCCCTACAGTAGGGGAAATTTCCATGTCACTCAACAGCCATCCATTCAGCCAATTCAGAAATGGTGTTAGCAGGTTCCAAAGAGAACCCCAGACAGTGCTTTTGACTTAAAAAGGATCAATTAGAGCTACTTTCAAGGGTTAAATCTGTGTGTGTGTGGTTGGGGGGGATGCAGAATGGATCTTTATAGCTTCAGCAGGAATGGGAATAAAATATAAAATTGTCACAGGGGAAAAATAAGGATCCTATTACACATAAAATACATTTAGAGCTGGGGCTCAGAGTAATTGGAACAAGATGACTTTTCACAATTGACCATTTGAACCATTCAGTAGGGAGAAGAGTTACAACAGATTTGGGAACACGTATCCTGCAGTTAACTCTTAGTTATGCCATTCTCATAATGAATAATGAAGACAGTGTAACAATGGCAAGATAATGCAAAAGAGGGAGATTTGCACTATCTGTGTGGGTTAATCCAAAGCATAGTACTGCCCTCAGATATGAAATATCCTGCTATCACCAGACATGTAATGAGAAAGGTTAAAGAAATATATTACGTGGATGATTTTTTGTTACAATTTTTCTGAGACAATGGGAAAAAGAATCACTACTCCTTTAATCCTGTAATCTCTCTGTTAGCAATCAGCCAGGGTACATTTCAGTTTGTTCATTTGTCAACTACATTAAGAGTCCTTCAGAGAGCTTTTCTTTTAAAGTAAATACTGAATGACACATTTATAATTACATCTCCCTGGCCATTCCTTTTTAGGTTTGAAGGATATGAAATGTGGACAATTCATGTAGTTCCAACTCCTGATCGGTGTGCTAAGGAGCTTAGACTTTCACTATTGATTAATGAATTGTGGAACAACTGACACAAAATATACCATAGGTGCTGTTAGTTCAAATATTGCATTATCAATTATCCAGTTCATGCAGAAGTGGACAGGAACACAGGAAATATTTTGAACAGCACAGAAGGAAATCACTCAAAAAAATCATGATTTTTTACAAATATATGAATGAATGAATTGATATTTTGACCACATTATGGCTACAGTTACACTATAGCGATCTGTTTACAGAATCAAAACAAAAAGCAGTCAAGTAGCACTTTAAAGACTAGCAAAATAGTTTATTAGGTGAGCTTTTGTGGGACAGGCCCACTTCTTCAGACCATAGCCAGACCAGACCAGACTCAATATTTAAGACACAGAAAAGTCCTCCTTGCTTTTTGTTTTTGGTTCTCTGTGTCTTAAATATTGAGTCTGTTCTGGTCTGGCTATGGTCTGAAGAAGTGGGTCTGTCCCACGAAAGCTCACCTAATAAACTATTTTGCTAGTCTTTAAAGTGCTACTTGACTGCTTTTTGTTTTGATAGTGTATAAACTAGCACGTCTTACTCTCTGTCTACAGAAGTTACTGTCAGAAGAGATGTTCCAACAAAACTTCTGTCGACAGACTGTTTACACATAAAAGCAGATTGATCTTTTGATCCTCTCTGTCAACAAAAGGGCCCCTGAAACATCTACACAGCTTTTTTTGTCCACGGTTTCTTTTGACAAAACACATTTTGTATGTAGACGCTCCACAAGTTTTGTCTACAAAACTAACTAGTGTAACAATAGCCAGTGTGTCTTTGGGAACACAGCATGAGGTATAAACAGTTGTTTAGGGACATGAAACATACATTGAGATTCTTAGGCACACAGCCATTTATTATTTGCAACTTTTTATAATTCCTACTGGGACTGAAATGGTCTCTCAAAATTTATGAGTGCTCAAATGATCAATATTGTTTCTTCTCACTTATGAAAGAAATGAGGAATTTTTGTTCTGTTCCACTAGTTAAGGTTTGTTTAAAATCAACCATAATTTGAGTATCTATAAGTAAATTCCTTAACAAACATGGATCATATAATTTACACCTCAGTAGTCTGGGAATATCTTAGCACTGTTGAATTTTCATGAGTTTCTCTGACAAAAAAATACATTCAACCAGAGAATAGTGATCAGTTGCTCTCCATCTCCACTGCAGGTAGAACAAGAAAAAAAGGGGCTTAATCTGCAGCAAGGGAGATTTAACTTAGCTGTTAGGAAAAACTTTTTAATTATAAGTGCAGCTAAGATCTGGAATAGGCATCCAAGGGAAGGTGTAGAATCCCATTCATTACAGATTTTTAAGAACACCTGCCATATGGGTTAGATTTGGTCCCACCTCAGCACTGGAGGCTGGACTTGATGACCTCTCAAAGTCTTTTCCAGACTTTATTTCCATGATGCTATTTTTTACAGAACAAAATGGTTTTTTACTGATTACTGCTCTAGCATAAAAATGTTATGGCCTCTCACTACAAACCCAATAAAAAAGGAAAAATACCATTGTTCACTTCACATTGTTAAATGTGTGATTATGGTGTCATTATGTTGGATGTCAGTTGTAGGGATTAACAAACCAAAAATAATTTTCTACTTTTTCAGCTCAGCTGCGTTTGTTCTTTACCGAAAGTATTCTTCACTAATATAGATATTTTGTTTAATTCCTTGTTTGTGCACCAACATTAAAAATTATGCCAACCTAGATTTGGATAAGGCATATATAAGTTCAATTCTGCAGCAAAACTGGCTGGGGGAACACAAAAATGGATTTTTTGTGGGTTGTGTCAAAATGGAGCTCTAAAAATAATTACTAGAGCAGTGGATTTTTACAAATAAATGAAAATTGGTAACATTTAAAATGGGAAAGGACAGTCCCCAGCAGATAATTGAAAATTTGGTAGTTCAAATTTTGAACCTAACCTGTTTGATGGTGTTGATTTATGTTGACCTCTACTAAGGAGTACAAATGCACTTAAAAAAAGGCATGCCCAAAAACTTCCTCCACAATCCATTCACATTATAACTGCAAAAATATCTACAGCGCCCATGCACAGTCAATCCCCACTGAAATCGCTCCATAGGTTTCTTCTACTTTCCTGCATCAAATTCAAGTGTTCCATGCCTTCTAAAACTAACATAATATAATCCCCTCCTTTCTTCATCTCTTTTTACTGTGCATCCCCTTCCTTCACTACACCTATTTTTTACAAGATTACACATCCCTAAATTAAGCAACGTGCTAAAGGCAAGCTGGCTCTCAGCCAAGGCTGTAGAGCAGAGACTTCACTCACCCCAGATGAAGTCTCAGTGCCTCTGCGTACTACACATGGAACCTCTACTTCTTTGGCTAAAGGACAAAGAGCCTACTGCCCTTGAAATTACAGAGAGTTTTGATACTCACTCCAGTGGTGCAAAGATTTTAGCAGATGTCCCTTAGCTGGGAGCTGTCAAATAGTTATCAAACTCAGATATAGACCAGTTACTAGAGTCAGATGAAGACCCACCACAGTAACATTTGATACACAGAAGTGCTGGCAAAATTAAAAAAAAATAAAGTTCACCCAAAATAAAATATTTTATATGTAAAGAAACCAGACAGTAAGGGGAAAATCCTGCAGTTGTTAATCAGACCTTACTCAGGAAAAATTCTGAATGATTTTATTGGGCACAGCTCAGCATTTTTGGAAAATTAGACCTAAATGTGGACTCAGGAACCTAACTTCGGGTATCTATCTTTGGAAAGTATTCTTTGGTCAGCATTCTTACCTATATGGTCATTTGAGAAGTGGAATGTGTCTGAGACACCAGCACTGCATTTATATTTCAGAGGAAGTTTGATAAGCAAGATTGGTGTAAGGAGTGCTGTGGTGTGGTGTTCCACATGAAGGAGGACCTCAAAAGAGACACAGAGACATTTAAAGGATAAATATTTGAAAAGTGTGTTAAGGCTGAATCATAAGGGTAGGAGGGACAGGTAAAAAGAACTACTTCAAAGAAGTAGGGAAGGGCACAGTTAGAGAGGATCCTGAAGGCAAGGACAAGCAGGCCCAAGGACAAGGGAAGTGGGCAAAAGGGCAACTGTCCCAGGGCCTAGAGATTCAAAGGCATCTGGAGCTCCCCTCTACTATTACTGTGACAGTGATGGTGGCTGGAACCCTGGATTCCATTGAATTTCCACCAAAGTGCTGCTCCACGTACCTCTAAGGCATGGTGGGTGGGGGCGCTGTGGTCTGTGCAGCACTCAGGGCCCACAGTGGCTGTGAGTTGAGGACAAGAGATTACAATTTTAAGTAATGGAGAAATTGAGGCAGTAGAAGTATCTGAAGAGAGGAATGACAGTCAAACTGAGACGCTAGAATGATAATAGTAACAACTACACTTTGAATGGATCAGAGTGGAGAGATGTGAAAGTTGATTGTAGGAGGTAGTGGTACTAATCAAGGCAGGAGAATGGACAAGGGTTTAGCTCTTGGGATAGCAAAGAAGAATGAATTTTCAATATGTTGAAGAACCAGCAAGATGGGTGCACAGACAAGAAGTAATGAGTGAATAAGAGGGAGGAGGTGAAGATAACACTAGCTTATGAACCCACGTGGTGGTGAAGAAGTTAGTGTTAATGGTATTTCTGGAATTAACATGCAATCTACTCTACAGAAATAATATGCCATAATGAAAGTTATTGTGTGCAAGCTAAGAAGCAGTACAACTTCACTGCATCTACTCAAACAACCTGTAAATTGCATTTGAACTAGAGTGTGGGGAAGCTTATGTACACTATACACCATAACCAAAGCACATGATTTTCTGCTAACTTTAAAATACACCTTTCTGAAAAATTATATAAAAAGTGACAGCCAGATACCTACCTGTAGCAATGTGAATTTACATAAGCTCAATATATCTTCAGTTTTTTCTGACACGAGACTTAATTTATAAAAATAAAATTTTACGTTAATATTTGAGAATGAGAGCCACAAATAACCATCTAAGGGTGTGTCTACGCTAAGAACTAACTTCGAAGTTAACTTCAAAGTTAGCCACTACATTGAAGTAGCCAGCAGAGAGTCTACACACCTTTTCCCTTACTTCAAAGTTAACTTCACAGTAGGGAGCCCAACTTTGAAGTCCTTATTCCATTTCCGGGAATGTTGTAAGCGGCGCCAACTTCGAAATAGTGCCCATCACGGCTACACGTGTTGGGTGCTATTTCGAAGTTAACATCGACGTTAGGTGGCGAGATGTCAAAGTCGCTAACCCCATGAGGGGATGGGAATAGCGCCCTACTTCGACGTTCAACGTCGAAGTAGGGAACGTGTAGTCGTTGCACGTTCCGCAACATCGAAATTGCGGGGTCCTCCATGGCGGCCATCAGCTGAGGGGTTGAGAGACACTCTCTCCAGCCCCTGAGCTTGATGGTGGCTGCGTGGAGCGGCCCCTTAAAGCTCCCCGCCCCCTGCCTTCCTGTGCAGGAAGCTGAGAGAACGTACAGGTGGCAGCCCAGACACGCAGCCAGCCTGCACGTCCCTCAGCTGCCCCAGACACGCCCCCCAGCTGCGATGGCCGCACGCCAGCCCCCCAAGCGCCCCCAGGGGACCCCACCAAGGGGAGCCAGGGCTCCCAGACAAGCAGCCAGGCTGGGAAGCGGCAGCGGGGCCCCTCCTGGATGGAGGCTGAGCTTCAGGACCTGCTGGGGCTCTGGAGCGAGGAGGAGGTGCTCCAGGTAATGGGGAGCAAGAGGGCCTGGTCAGCCGGGATCACCCTGCCCGCACTCTGGATCGTGTCCGGAGTAAAGTGAAGGAGCTGCGGCGGGGTTACGCCCAGGCCCGGGATGCGGCTGGCCGATCTGGGGCGACCCCCGTCACTTGCCCCTTTTACAGGGAGCTCAGGGACATCCTGGGCCCCCAGCACACCTCCTCCCCTCCGGCCACTCTTGATACCTCGGCCGACGAGCCCCAGCAGGCCCCGGAGGCAGAATCTGCCCCGGAGGTAAGCCCCGCACCCCAGGGGCCCCCCCAGGAGCCCACCCCCGGGGCACTGGAGGAGGAGGGGGAGTCCTCCTCCAGTGACGCCGGCCTGAGGATCGCCATCCCATCGCGGAGCTCCAGCTGGGCGTCCGCCCCCCGGGTGTCCCCCGACCGTGGGAGAGGACCGTCAGGTATGTACCGCCCCGGTGCACACCCCCGGGGTTGAGGGGCAGGGGTAATAGATATGACCAGGGCCCTCCACATGCCCAGATGACCATGGCCCCAAGGACAGCAGTGGCATGTCCCTCAGAAGAGTGCATCAGCCCCTGCCCCCCCCCCAGCACGACAGTGCCATGCCCCATCCCCGGGGCTGGGGGGAGCGGAACCTCTAGGGTCCCCCAGGGGGAGGGGGTGGGACACCAAGCAGCAGCAGCAGCATGTCATGGAGTGGGGGGAGTGCAAATGCGAGACTCAGGCTACATATGAGAAACAAGCTGAATAGCTCCCAGTGGCTAAGGATGACCCTGGGGCTACAACTGGCAGGTTACACCTCTGCCCTGAACAAAGAGGAGGGAGGAGCCGAGCTGGGTTTGAATCGGGGGTGGCAATTAGAGGCTAGGGGAAGGGAGAGCTAGAAGGCAGAGCCAGCCTGAGGAGGGGGAAAGCTACACCCCAGAGGGGCACCCCTCGGGGTCTTCTCCCCAGGACGGGTTGGAAGGACTGTCTCTGACTGCTGTACTGTTGCTTCTGTGAGAAACTGGGCATCTGTTGCCTAATAAACCTCCTGTTTTACCTGCTGAGTGAGAGTCACTCCTGCCAGCGGACGGGGTGCAGTGCAGGGGGACCCCTGAATCCCATCACAGCAGCATCTCCCGGGGACGGGGATGGGGAACCTGCAGCAGAGGGGTGGGGGGACAAGGGCCACGGCTCGGGGCCCACACTAACGGCTGTCTCCACTCTTCTTCCCCGACTCCTGTGTTCCGCAGCTGCACCATCGGAAGGACCGGAGAGCACCGGCGAGGCATCAGTGGTCCCGGACAGCCCTCCGGGGCCATCCCTCCAGGCCAGCCCCTCAGCAGAGGGCCGACCAGCCCCACGGCGGGGAAGACGGCGGACTCAGCACCACCAGCCGCCGGCGACGGACCCCCAGCTGCTGGCCCTCCACCGTTGGCAGCTGGAGGTTGCCGAGCAGCGGTTGCGGGTAGAGGAACGCCGCCTCTAGCTGCAGGAGCGGGGGCTGGCCTGGCGCCAGGAGGCATGGGGGGCCTTCATGCGGACCTTCAACCGTATCGCGGACTACCTGGCCCCCCATGCTGCGCCGGCCGCCGCAGCACCCGCCCTGCCTGCTCCACCTGCTGCTCCACCCACTGCTCCAGCCGCTGCGCCGTCCGCCATCGCACCGCCACCCGCCACCGAGGGCCCTTCCACCGAGGGAGACCTGGGGCCAGCTGACACTCGCCGGCCGTATCTCCCGGTCCACCCAGCCCCCAGCCAGCCCCGGCCAGGGCTGAGGCCAAGGCGGGGATCCTGGCTGCCCACTCCCAGCACTGGACTTTAGGGGCGTGGGGCCCAGGACGTGGCCCCCCACCCTTTGTATATATTCCCCCCAGTTTTAAGTTAGTTTGCTGTAAATAGTTTGTATATTTGACCCCTGTTACAATGCTGATCCTTACCCCCCCACGTAAATAGTTCTCCCCTTCCTTGTCTTACCCTTTCATGTTATCCCTATTTTTATAATATATATTATATAAGTTAGATTTTCACTGTAAATAGTTAGTCTGGTTGATAATAATAATAAGAGTTCTAAAGATATTTGAGTTGACGAACAACTGTGTGCTTTTATTTTTACAAGAAAAGTCGGGGGGGTGCTCTTGGGTGCTCTGTGGTGTGGGCGTAGGGGCAGGGAGTGTTGTGGAGGATGGGGGCGCAGTGGGGGGCCTGCCAGCCTTCACCCTGCGGCCTCATCGAACTGGGCCCGCAGGGCCTCCTGGACCTGGGTCCCTTCGGGGTCCACCTGGCGACTGGGGGCAGCAGGTGGCTGCACATCAGCCCTGCCGGCCTCCACAGCCCAGCCCTGAAAGAAGGCCTCCCCCTTGCTCTCGACGAGGTTGTGTAGGGCGCTGCACGCACCCACAATCTGGGGGATGTTGGTGGGGCCCGCATCGAGGCGGGTGAGGAGACACCTCCAGCGCCCTTTGAGGCACCCAAATGTGCGCTCCACCACCTGGCATGCGTGGTTCAGGCGCTGGTTGAAGCGCTCCTGGCTGGCAGACAGATGGCCCGTGTACGGGTGCATGAGCCAGGGCTGGAGGGGGTATGCTGCATCTGCAATGATGCAGAGGGGCATGGTGGTGTCCCCCACAGGGATCTCCCACTGGGGGATGTAGGTCCCCGCCTCCAGCCGGCGGCACAGGCCCGAGTTCCGGAATACCCGGGTGTTGTGGGTGCTGCCAGGCCAGCCCACATAAATGTCCAAGAAACGGCCCCGGCTGCCCACCAAGGCCTGGAGGACCACTGAGTGGTAGCCCTTCTTGTTTATGTAGCGTTCTCCACTGTGTTCTGGGGCGCAGATGGGGATGTGAGTCCCATCCAGAGCCCCGAAGCAACTGGGGAAGCCCAGGGTGGCAAAGCCCGCGATGGCGGCATCCGGGTCCCCAAGCCTCACGAGCCTGTGGAGGAGCAGGGCGTTGATGGCACGGACGACCTGCAGGGGAAGCACACGGGAGAGCACCAATGAGGGTTGTGCAGGGTGTGTGTGGCCCTCCCCTGCCAGGGCCCCCCTCCCCTCCCCTCCCCTCCCCTCCACTCCCCTGCCATGGCCCCCCTCCCCTGCCACGGCTGCCTCCCCCTCCCCCTGTGGGTCCTCTTACCTCCATGAGGACAGCCCCGATGGTGGCCTTGCCGACACCAACTGCTTGCCCACGGATTGGTAGCTGTCTGGAGTGGCCAGCTTCCAGACAGTGATGCCAACCCGTTTCTCGACGCTGAGGGCACGCCGCATGGCAGTGTCCTGGTGCCTGAGTGCAGGGGTGAGCCACTGGCATAGCTCCAGAAATGTCTGCTGGCTCATGCGAAAGTTCTGGAGCCAGCGGTCGTCGTCCCACTTTCTGAGCACCAGCCGCTCCCACCAGTCAGTGTTCGTGGGGTAGCTCCACAGCCAGCGGTGTGTGCAGCGGGGGGGCGGGGAGGTGCTGCAGGGTTGGGGGTTGCGTCCTCCTCCCCTGCGGGCAGCTCCTCCTCTGTGGCAAGGAGGTGCTCAGCTGCCTCCTGCATGGCATGGAGCAGGGTGAGCACTGCTCCTGCAGGGGCGGCTGGGTGGACCTCTGGCTGCTGCTGCTGCTGCTGTTGCTGCTGGGGGTCCATGACTGCGTTGCTCGAGGTGTGCGTGCCTATGGCTCTGAAGACCGCGTGCTGTGCAGGCTGCGTGTGTCTGGGAGGGGCCCTTTAAGGGAGCGGCTAGCTGTTGCCCTGGAAGCGCTAGTCTGCCCTGTGACCCTGTCTCCAGCTGTTCCTGGCACCCTTATTTCGATGTGTGCTACTTTTGCGTGTAGACGTTCCCTCGCAACGCCTATTTCGATGTGGTGCTGCGCAATGTCGACGTTGAACGTCGACGTTGCCAGCCCTGGAGGACGTGTAGACGTTATTCATCGAAATAGCCTATTTTGATGTCGCTACATTGAAATAAGCTACTTTGATGTAGCATTCACGTGTAGATGTAGCCATAGTGTGCAAGTAACTTTGAAGTAGAGCATCTACACACCCTACTTCGAAATTAAACTTCGAAGTAGGGCACTACTCCAGTCCTGGGAATGAGTAATGACTTTGAAGTTGGGCTCCCTACTTCGAAGTTAACGCTGAAGTAAGGGGGAAAAAAAAAATGCGTGTAGATTCTCTGCTGGCTACTTCGATGTAGCGCCTAACTTTGAAGTTAGTTCTTAGCGTAGACGCACCCTAAGCGATGCATATAATGTGAAAGATGAAAAGATTTTTTAAATTTGATTAATGTTTTAATACAAAACAAATTAAGTTTTCAAATGGATGATTTTTTTAATAAGAAATAATGGGTCTGATTTTAGTCTCTCATTGCCTGGTCTAAGATCACACCCTACCATCGTATCATGTCACACAGGTGTAACTCCACTGACGCAATGAAATTGATTTCCATGGAGTTTCTTCTTATTTACTTTTGCACGGAGAGGAAAGTCAGGCCCAGTTAGTTCCACTCTTACGGACGTGGCAGAAACCTTAGAATGGGTTATCAGGAAATAGCTAACCATCTGGAGAAAGCAGTAGATACTCGTTTTTTCATGGGATTATACAAGTGTGTGTATTAGAAAAGAATCTTCACTGAGACAATTTAGAAATGTTCTTCCTGATCAATGTATTGATTTAGTTGTAATGTTATACCTAACCTAGATTAGCTTTTATGTATTTTCATAAATGTACAGAGAATTTGGATATCAGATGAGTACATAATTAACTTTATTAACTACTAAAACAGTGATTTGGCAGTGCCTAAGAAGCAGAGCAGATGTTCAAGATAAGTGGCTGCTTTTCTGGAGGGGCTCTAGAACAACTACTCCAGAGTGCACTGCTTCACCTGTATCTTCTTATAAATATTAACGAAATGCAGAAGTTCCAAAGAATAGGGATTTGCTATTTATCAAGACACAGACGACATCTGATGATGGAGGAGTTTCTTCCTATGCCCCTCTGAGTATAATTGAACCTCTGACCACTAAGCATACACAGTGTAATAAAAAACATTTATTTCCAAATATATATTTCCCATTAATAAGCTATTCTTTCATCAAAGTGTTAATGAGACACGTGGAATCTGTTTTCTTTCCCATTAATGGTAATTCAACATACGCATGATTCTTCTTTAACAGCAAATTTAAATCCTGAGCCTGCATATACGTAGGCAGAGAAATACATGTGCTTGCAAGAAAAGTCCCACTAACAACCCATTCTGGGATTATCTGCATCACTAAAGTTACCTACTCATGTATTTATATGATTGTTCCCTAAGTGTTATGTATACCCATGGGGCCTTAGTCTGATACCAGTTGCTCCAGTGTGAGTCAAGGACTACTCCTTTGAAGTTAATGGAATTCCATCAGTTTTAAAAATCAATGTAAATCAAATCAGAATCAGGTCCAAACAATTCTGATTTGCACTGCTGTAAAACAGCAGAATGATTCCCTAAAGGACACCACTGCACTAGCTGGCAGCAAAATATGTCTCTTTACTTTGAGTGCTGAGCAAAAGTTTGGAGCTTAACCCTTTCTACAATGCTTGGAAAAGAAATACATCTCTTTTGCATGCTACATGTACCAAACAATGCAATTTTGATAGAATTTGAGAAGTTTAGATTTGATTTGTTTCATATCCCGGCCTCTTGGAATCATTATTTCCATGCACCATTCTCTGAAACCCCAACTCAACTTGAGCTGCAGACAAAGCTGGGTTCCAACACATGTTTGAAGGATAAGTCCAAATGAAAATCAAATATTTTTTTCTTGCTGGCAAATATTTGTCCATTGCAAGGCAGGATCTTCAAGATTTTACATTTATAAAGAAAAAGTCAAACAATTCAAACAAAGCCATAACTTTCCCCACTAGGAATCAAAGTGGACTTTCTTGTCACATATCAATTTACAGCTCAAAATCAGGAATAGATCAATGCAAACCATCTGTACCTTGCAAGTTTTAACACATCTTGCTTTTGTCACTCTCAGTAACGCAGAAGAAGTTATGCAGAGCATGTGGTCTGCTTTCACAAATAATTTCTATGGAAAACAGCAGTCAGACAGTAATACGGGCCCAAGGTGACCTCATTACTGAAATTTGTTCTACTTGTCATTAGACATATCACACTGTGTCATTCAAATCAGCAAAGAAATAAGAGATACTGACATGTAGCACTGGTGATTAGAGATGAAAAATACTGCTACACCATAAGAATCCCTTGGTGGAAGAGGAATATGGATAGTGTTTAAGATTCAATCACCCCCTGATCTTTCACTATTGCCTTTATGGCTCTATTTTTTTCTACTTGTTAATTTTTCTCCTTCGCCTGCAGAGCACCTTTTCTGGAACAATATCTCACAGCCAAACATTTACTGGACAGCTGCATTGTGAGAAATACCTCAGAGATTTGTAATAAACTAGATCGTAACTTAACATACTGGGTCAAGACATTTTATAGCAATTCTGACAAACCAATTTGGACATTAGTAAGAGAGAGGTAGCTGTGTTAATCCGTACCTCAACAAAACAAAACAGCAGAAATGTAGCACTTTAAAGACTAACAAAATTATTTATTCAGTGATGAGTTTTCATGGGACAGACCCACTTCATCAGATCAATTTGAACATGATTTGCTTATTGCTCTGACGATTTATTTTTGCTCCACTGTTTACTTTTAGATATTACTTCATTAGTTTATACTTGTTCAACATGCAGTCATAGTGCCCTGGGATTTTACACCAAGCCAGACAAGGAAAGCAATCATGGGGGATCTTCTCCATGAAGATCCAAGATGTGTCAGGGAGTGGTATTAGTGATTCAGAAGGTGGCACTCTTCACTAATAGTACTGAACCAAATGCCTTGAACTAAATCAAATGCTAAGGAAAATATTACTGCTTGAAGTGTAATAATTCAAATGAGATTTATGCTCATGGCTATATTCATTTACCCCAAATGCAGATAACATCCATACTTCATGGCTATTAAAGACATTGATATAACTTTTGCAAAAATATCCTTAAATAATTGAAAAATATCTGACCCTTATACCAAACATTATGGCCAAATCTCGCTTTGAATATTTACATTCTTCCACCCAAAATTTTCACTGACATGCAGAGCCCTGCATGGATCAAAATGTCTACCCATGGATGGAAATATCTGCAGATAGACAACAGCATCCCTGGATCTGCAGGGTTCTAGTCCAGTGGAAAGGAGCATGGTCCCGTTGCTTTCAGGTGCCAGTGCCCTATGCTAGCAGCTCCCACTCTGACAGTGCAGATTCCCACCCCATGTCCTTTCAGCCACAGGTTCCTAGCACATAGCCAAGTTGGAGTCTTGCCTTTGCCACTGGTCAACGTACAGGAGCATAATTTCCAAAAAGTCCAGGGAAGAGGATGGGGACAGCAAGGTTCTGCCAACCTTTCAATTTCTGCCTTCTGGCAGAGGCAGTGGCTGCTCATTGGGCATTAGTGGGCTGGGTCCATCCTGGTGGGGAAATGGTTGTACTGATCCTCTTCCTCAGAGTGTCTCATCAATGGCTCAGCTGAGGAAGGGATTAGGACTCAGTTCACTCCCTGCTTGGCTTCAGCACAGACCATCGCTGCTGCTTCTTGTCCAGCCAGCATGGAGAGGGGCCCAGTGCTGACAAAGATGGTGACTAGAAGCTCAGCACCTGCAGGGTTTTCCCACAAAAGGCCTGGGAAGACATCTCAGCACTAGTAACAGAGAGGTAGCCATGTTAGTCGATATTCTAACAAAATAAACCAGCAGTCATGTAGCCCTTTAAAGACTAACACAATAATTTATTAGGTGATGAGCTTTCATGGGACAGACCCACAAAAATTGCAATAAAAATTATATTTGATTTGTCATTTTATTGCAATTTTTGGGGACCTCTGTGCTATATAACTGAGTCTGCACTGGAAATGCTATAGACCTGAAGAAGTGGGTTTGTCCCATGAAAGCTCTTCATGTAATAAACTATTTTGTTAGTCTTTAAAGTGCTACATGACTGCTGGTTTGTTTTATCTCAGCACTCGTGGGTGAGGAACTATGAAAAGTTTGGGGGAAGCAAACCAATGTTTCAGGGCACCACAGCCCCACTGCCTCATGACAAATCTCTCCCCTGCTCAGCTGGTTAGAGAATAAATAATAATTGACATTGTTTGGTCTCCTGGGCTGGAGATACCATCAGGAGTGACCTCTCTTTGTTTCCCATCTCAGAGACTAGCAAAATCTCTCTCTCTCATTCTCTCTCTCTCTTTCAGATGGTTCTCTGTATCTATATTCTGTGATGATCTCCATTTTTATAGACTTTCCTGGGTGTTGTGTTTGGTGCCTCATAATTGCCTCGTTTCTTTAGATCAGTTGTTCCTCTTGCCCAGTCACCTTTTATGACCACATGTATACCTTATAACTCGTTAAGTCAACTCTTTCTGGTGTCTCTGTAATGGTTGGATCCTGGTAGATGTATGTGCCTCTAGAGCCGTGTCTACACGTGCACGCTACTTCGAAGTAGCGGCACGAGCTTCGAAATAGCGCCCACCACGGCTACACGTGTTGGGCGCTATTTCGATGTTAACATCGACGTTAGGCGGCGAGACCTCGAAGCCGCTAACCCCATGAGGGGATGGGAATAGCACCCTACTTCAAAGTTGAACGTCGAAGTAGGGCACGTGTAGATGATCCGCGTCCCGCAACATCAAAATAGCGGGGTCCACCATGGTGGCCATCAGCTGAGGGGTTGAGAGACGCTCTCTCTCCAGCCGCTGCCAGGCTCTATAGTCACTGTGTGCAGCAGCCCTTAGCCCAGGGCTTCTGGCTGCTGCTGCTGCAGCTGGGAATCCATGCTGCATGCACAGGGTCTGCAACCAGTTGTCGGCTCTGTGGATCTTGTGTTGTTTAGTGCAACTGTGTCTGGGAGGGGCCCTTTAAGGGAGCGGCTTGCTGTTGAGTCCGCCCTGTGACCCTGTCTGCAGCTGTGCCTGGCACCCTTATTTCTATGTGTGCTACTTTGGCATGTAGATGTTCCCTCACAGCGCCTATTTCGATGTGGTGCTGCACAACGTCGATGTTGAACGTCGACGTTGCCAGCCCTGGAGGACGTGTAGACGTTATTCATCGAAATAGCCTATTTCGATGTCGCTACATCAAAATAAGCTACTTCGATGTAGGCTTCACATGTAGACGTAGCTTAGGAGTGGTAAGTCCTTGGCTGACCTGAGGTACTCCAGTGTCTACTTTCTCTGCTTGTCGGCATCTCCTCTTGGCAGTGTCTCCATCCTTCTGGATATAAACAGGTCTCCCCTCACTGATAAAAGGTTTTTGGTCAATCCTGTCAGTGTCTGAACTTGACTGCTTTTGGCATCCAACAATGCTAAGAAAGACACAGAACCAGAAGAAACAGCCTTGTATGACAGTTTTGTACTTGCTTTCACAGCAGATTCCACCTTACCATTACTCTGAGAATGTGCCGATGAGGAGGTGTGGTGGTCAAACTCCCATTTCCATGAAAATTCCTGTAATTCTTCTAAAGCAAATTAAGGATGCATTGCCAGTGAATACAGTATCCAGAATGCTATATATGACAATGTGGGCCTCAATTTGCCAATCACTGTCTTAAATTCTATGTAAGACAGGGCCTCAGCCACCCAAAAATTTGAGTAGTAGTCCACTGTGATTAAGTACTACTTTTCACAGAAGGTAAATAAGTCTATTCACATGGTTAGGAGAGTAGCTCATGTGGTAAACAGAGTCTGCTGGTGGTTATCATGCAACTGGCAGGTATCATGCCTTCTTATCAAGAAGCTGTTATGTATTCATTACTAGTCAGTAAACACACTCTTGAACCTAAGACAGAAGCCAACACCCACGCATGAGACATGTACTTTTTCGATGATGTCTTTATATCATGAGGTTGCAGCAGCAGCTCTCTGCCCTTGAAATAGGATTCTATCCTCACATTCTGTTGATCTTTAATTTTAAAATATAGTTCTGTTCCTACTCATACTTGACTTTTGTCTTCTGGCCACCCTGCTTAGTATTGCTCCCTTGACTTCTTGAAGGTGAGTGTCCCTTTCTGTAGCCTCTTGTATTTCCATAAGTTTTGCCATTGAAACTTGTAGATAGTGTGGCATAGTAATGGATGCTATGCCCTGATCACCAGGCCTCAACTCACTGATTCTAGGTATATGTGCCCTTCACAGGTGTCAGATAAGACAAATAATCATCCTGATGTATCTGGTCTCTACCTGGCAGTGCAAGAGGCACATCAATATGTGAGGTAGTTTCTTTGGACCACTGAAAAGGATCTTTGCCATGGTGTCTCTAGGGGCTTTTGTGCCAGCTGCACAATTACTGGGAGGCCATATGTGTATGAATGGAATTGCTCCACTCCAAATACCACAGCCAGAAGCTCTTCTTCTATTTGGGTTTATATTTGTTCAGCCTCTGACAGTGCTCTACTGGCATAAGTGCTCCTGCAAAATTGCTGCTCCCAAGCCCTCTCTGATGCATTGCTCTGGAGCATCTGGGGCCTTCCTGGTTGCTAATACTTCAGGACAGAAACATCTGTCATCATTTTTGTCAGCATGTTGAATGCTTAGTGTGGCCAGTCCCATTCAACATTCTATCTTTTGAATTGATGTAGGGGTTCTGTTAATGCAGCCAGGGATGAACAGAGCTTTGACAGAAAATATCTTACACTCAGGAAGTACTGTACTCCTCTAACATGTCTTGAAGCTGGCATCTCTGTCTCCATCTCAGTGGGATGTATGTACATTCAGTCCCTCTGCTGTAAGCAGATATGCAATCTATATCAATTTGAGTCACTTTTGTGTGTTTGTTTTGTTTTCTTGTACTGCATCGCTTTAGAAAACCTTTAGTTTTCTGTCACAGTCTTAGTCAGTTTCTGTATCATTGCTCCTGTCATCAACAGTGAGCATATCAACTACAATTATTTAGAGCACAGACAGAGTTCTTCCAGCGGTTGGGTGAGTCTTCTCTGGGATAGCTCTGGTGCTGGGCTTATGCTCATCAGCACCAAAAGACATCTGTTAGCAACCAATATCGCAAAGGTTTTCAGCATTTTAAACTCTTTATCCAGGCTTGTGTGACAAAATCAACCCTTCAGATTACATCTGTAATTAGTCTGGCTTTGGAAAATTCTTGCAAGAGGCCATCAACTATGGGCCGTGAACAGTAGCAACTTTTCAATGCCTGGTTCAGTGCTGTTGAGTCCATGAAAAAGCATAATATATCCCTTAGTTCCACACAAGTTCTAATTCCAGTTGCAGTTTTCTTAGGAAATCCCTAAATGCTTTTGAAACTGTCTCCTTTGTCCATGAGACTCTTCCTTTTTTCTTATTGCACTATATTGCAGTTATAAAATTTTGATGCTGCATCCTGATCAGATCCATGACTCATATGGCTATATTCCACGAGCTACCTCATGCTTCTCACCATCTAATACCACAAATATTAGGTGGTTCTGTCTGTTTTTTTAAAGTCAGCTGCCACGAGGCCACATTTTCAGATGATCTTCATTATGCTCTCATAGTACATTAGGAGATTAATGGGTGTATTTTAATCCAATTCACCCAGAGGAGTCACACTACAGGAGGCCCTGCTATCCCTCAGAAATTGCAGGTGCTTCTCTATTAACATTATTGCATGCATGGAAATTAGGACAGGTAATTGTTTCTTTCTTCTCTTAACAGCCTGAACCTGGTATGCTCTTGGATGCAAGGAGACAGTCATGATGTCACCACTGAAGTCTGCTGTGACATCCCCTTCTTGACCAAGCCTGACTGAATCTTTCTGAAATCTTCCTTTTCTATTTCACTCACTGCTAAAATTGTTCATCTTGCTATGTTCCTTGCAATACTGTTCTACTGCATGGTGCTTCTCTACTGGCTCATGCTGTTGCCCTGAGTAAAAGTGTGCTCACTAGGGATCCGAACCCCCGACCACTTGTTCTCTTTCCATATTGTTTCAGTGCATACAATACTGGGGGTACTGTACCTCCTAGGACTTTCACCTTGTCTTTGCTTCTGCTGCACACCCCATGTAAGAATTGGTATAACTTGATATGACCTTCCCAGACCAACTGCTCCTGCAGGTGGTAATCTTAAATGTATCAGACTATGCAACTATCCTGTCCTGAATTAGGGAACATGTCAAGACTCCAAAATACCATGCAGCAGTTAGTGTGCATAAGACACTAACATAGGGATCTATCCTCTCCTCTTCCGAGTGGTCACTAGTGAAAAACCTATGTTCCATTTTACTTTGAGAACATAAGAACATAAGAATGGCCATACTGGGTCAGACCAAAGGTCCATCCAGCCCAGCATCCCATCTGCCGACGGTGGCCAATGCCAGGTGCCCCAGAGAAGGAGAACAGAAGACAATGATCAAGTGATTTATCTCCTGCCATCCATCTCCTGCCCTTGTTCTGAAGGCTAGGGCACCACACTTTATCCCTGGCTAATAGCCATTTATGGACCTAACCTGCAAAAATTTATCAAGCTCTTTTTTAAACCCTAATAGAGTCCTGGCCTTCACAGCCTCCTCCGGCAAGGAGTTCCACAGGTTGACTGTGCGCTGTGTGAAGAAAAATTTCCTTTTATTAGTTTTGAACCTACTACCCATCAATTTCATTTGGTGTCCCCTAGTTCTTGTATTATGGGAAAAGGTAAATAATTTTTCTATATTCACTTTCTCCACACCATTCATGATTTTATATACCTCTATCATATCGCCCCTCAATCGCCTCTTTTCCAAACTAAAAAGTCCCAGTCTCTCTAGCCTCTCCCCATATGGGACCCGTTCCAAGCCCCTAATCATCTTAGTCGCCCTTTTCTGAACCTTTTCTAATGCCAATATATCTTTTTTGGGGTGAGGAGACCACATCTGCACGCAGTACTCAAGATGTGGGCGTACCATAGTTTTATATAGGGGAAGTATGATATCTTTTGTCTTATTATCGATCCCTTTTTTAATAATTCCTAACATCCTATTTGCCTTACTAACTGCCGCTGCACACTGCGTGGATGTCTTCAGAGAACTATCCACTATAACTCCAAGATCCCTTTCCTGATCTGTCGTAGCTAAATTTGACCCCATCATGTAGTACGTGTAATTTGGGTTATTTTTTCCAACATGCATTACCTTACACTTACCCACATTAAATTTCATTTGCCATTTTGCTGCCCAATCACTCAGTTTGCTGAGATCTTTTTGTAGTTCTTCACAATTCCTTTTGGTTTTGACTGTCCTGAACAACTTGGTGTCATCTGCAAACTTTGCCACCTCACTGCTTACCTCATTTTCTAGATCATTGATGAACAAGTTGAACAGGATCAGTCCCAGGACTGACCCGTGGGGAACACCACTAGTTACCCTCCTCCATTGTGAAAATTTACCATTTATTCCCACCCTTTGTTTTCTGTCTTTTAACCAATTCCCGATCCATGAAAGGATCTTTCCTCCTATCCCATGACCACCTAATTTACATAAAAGCCTTTGGTGTGGGACCGTGTCAAAGGCTTTCTGGAAATCTAGGTATATTATGTCCACTGGGTGCCCCTTGTCCGCATGTTTATTAACCCCTTCAAAGAATTCTAATAGATTAGTTAGACACGACTTCCCTCTGCAGAAACCATGCTGACTTTTGCCCAACAATTCGTGCTCTTCTACGTGCCTTGCAATTTTATTCTTTACTAGTGTTTCTACTAATTTGCCTGGTACTGATGTTAAACTTATCGGTCTATAATTGCCAGGGTCTCCTCTAGAGCCTTTTTTAAATATTGGCGTTATATTGGCCGTCTTCCAGTCATTTGGTACCAAAGTGGATTTAAAGGATAGGTTACAAACCACTGTTAATAACTCCGCAATTTCACATTTGAGTTCTTTCAGAACCCTTGGGTGAATGCCGTCTGGTCCTGGAGACTTGTTACTATTCAGCTTATTAATTAACTCCAAAACCTCCTCTAATGTCACTTCAATCTGAGTGAGTTCCTCAGATTTGTCACCTAAAAAGGCTGGCTCAGATTTAGGAACCTCTGTAACATCCTCAGCCGTGAAGACTGAAGCAAAGAAATCATTTAATCGCTCCGCAATGGCACTGTCTTCCTTGATCGCTCCTTTTATATCTTTATCGTCCAAGGGCCCCACTGCTTTTTTAGCGGGCTTCCTGCTTCTAATGTATTTAAAAAACATTTTACTATCGTTTTTTGAATTTTTGGCTAGCTGTTCCTCAAAATCTTTTTTGGCTTTTCTTACTACATTATGACACTTAATTTGGGAGTGTTTATGTTCCTTTCTATTTTCCTCACTAGGATTTGACTTCCACTTTTTAAAAGCTGCCCTTTTCTCTCTCACTGCCTTTTTAACATGGCTGTTTAGCCATGGTGGTTCTTTGTTAGGTCTCTTACTGTGTTTTTTTATTTGGGGTATACATTTAAGTTGGGCCTCTAGTATGGTGTCTTTAAACAGTTTCCATGCAGCTTCCAGGGATTTTAGTTTAATTACTCTACCTTTTAGTTTCTGTTTAACTAGCTTCCTCATTTTAGTGTAATTCCCCTTTTTGAAATTAAATGCCAGAGTGTTTGACCGCTGAGGTGTTCTTCCCAACACAGGAATATTAAAAGTTATTATATTGTGGTCACTATTTCCAAGCGGTCCAGTAACAGTTACATCTTGGACCAGATCCTGCTTTCCAGTCAAGACTAGATCGAGAATTGACTCTCCCCTTGTGGGTTCCTGTACCAGCTGCTCCAAGAAGCAGTCATTTAAGGCATCAAGAAATTTAATCTCTGAATCCCGTCCTGAGGTGACATGCACCCAATCAATATGGGGATAATTGAAATCTCCTATTATTACTGTGTTTTTTATTTTGATAGCCTCTCTAATCTCCCTTAACGTTTCAGCATCACTATCACTGTCCTGGTTAGGTGGTCGGTAATATATTCCTAATGCCATATTCATATTAGAGGAATGAATTGTTATCCATAATGATTCAATGGAACATTTTGATTCCTTTAGGATTTTTAGTTCATTTGATTCCATATTATCCTTCACATATAGTACCACTCCGCCACCCGCACGACCTGTTCTGTCTTTCCGATATAATTTATATCCCGGTATGATAGTGTCCCACTGATTGTCCTCATTCCACCATGTTTCTGAGATGCCTATTATGTCAACTTCCTCCTTTGATATGAGCTACTCCAGTTCACCCATCTTATTAGACAGACTCCTAGCATTAGTGTAAAAGCACGTTAAAAAACTACCACTATTTATACGTCCGCCTTTCACAGACGTGTTGGATTTTTTTATATGCGATTGTTTCACATCTGATCTTGCCCATATATTATTTCCCACGTTCCCTAACTGACTAACTTCTAGGGAATCCCTATCTATGGAGCCTCGTGTAAGAGAAGTCTCCGTCCGATCCAGGTGCTCCCCCGCACCAATCGGCTTTCCCCCACCTCTTAGTTTAAAAACTGCTCTACGACCTTTTTAATGTTTAATGCCAGCAGTCTGGATCCACCTTGATTTAGGTGGAGCCCATCATTCCTGTATAGGCTCGCCCCACCCCAAAAGTGTCCCCAGTTCCTAATAAATCTAAACCCTTCTTCCCTACACCATCGTCTCATCCACGCATTGAGACTCTGAAGTTCTGCCTGTCTATCTGGCCCTGCGCGTGGAACTGGAAGCATTTCAGAGAATGCCACCATAGATGTTCTGGATTTCAGTCTCTTTCCTAGTAACCTAAATTTGGCCTCCAGAACATCTCTTCTACCCTTCCCTATGTCATTGGTACCAATAGTCATCCAGGCTCCTTGACTGATGTGAGGCTTGCAGCACTGGTGAGATTCAGAGTGATGCAGATCTCTCTGTACCATTCTGCAACAATGTAAAATAATTCCTTTACTTTCTCATTTGTTGTTGTCCCCCTGCATAAGCAGTAAGAGTACCAAAAAGTGCCATGGTAACTAAACAAAATAAAAGAAGCAGTTAGAAGCAAAAGGGAACTCTTTGAAAACTGGAACTTCAATCTAACAGAGGCAAAAAGAATTTAAAGAGCAATGAGCCAAAGACTCAAACACTAACAGCAATTTTTTTTAAAGTACATGAGAAACTTGCCAAACAATCAGAGGTGCCACTGGATAACTGGGGTGCTAAACAAGCACTCACAGAAAGCAAGGTTATTGAAGAGAAGCGAAATGAATTGTTTGCTTCACTTTTTATTTCAGAGGATAAGAGGGAGATTCCCACACTTAAGCCATACTATTTAGGTGACAGATTTGAGGAAGTGTCCCAGATTAAATTGTCAATAGAGGTGGTTCTGAAATAAATTGAGAAATTCCACAGTAATAATCAACAGGACCAGGTGGCATGCCCATAAGAGTTCTGACAGAACTCAAATATGAAATTGCAAAACTGTAGTATGGAACATATCATTTAAATCAACTTCTGTACCAGATGACTGGAGGATAGCTAATGTGACACCAATTTTTTAAAAAGCTCCAGAGGTAATTACAAGCCAGTAAGCCTAACTTCAATACCAGGCAAATGGGTTCAAAAGATAGTGGACAGAATTATCAGACACAGGTGAACACAGTTTGTTCGGAGAAGAGTTAGCATGTCTTTGTAAAGGGGAAATTATGTTTCACCCAATCAATTACAATTCTTTGAGTGGGTCAACAAATGTGGACAAGGGTGACCCAGTGGATATATTGTGCCTGGACTTTCAGAAAGTGTTTGACAAGGTCCCTTACCAAAACTCTTAAGCAAAGTAATAGGAAAAAAGTAATAGGTTAAAAAGACATGAAAGAAAGGGTAAGAATAAATGGTCAGTTTTCAGAATGGAAAGAGGTATTATAGATCTATCCCCCATGGACCTGTATTGGAACCAGTGTTGTTCAACATATTCATAAATGATCTAGAAAAATGGGTAAACTGTGAGATAGCAAAATCTGCAGAGGATACAAAATTAATCAAGATAGTTATGGGAAAAGCAAATGTCAAGAGTTACAAGTCTCACAGAACTGGGTAAATTAGCAACAAAATGGAAGATGCCATACAATGTTGATAAATGCAAACTAATGCACATTGTAAAATGTAATGCCAACTATACAGACAAAATGATGCAATCTAAATTAGCTGGTACCACTCATGAAAGAGATCTTAGAATCATTGTGACAGTTCCCTGAATGTGCAGAGGCAGCCAGAAAAGGTAACAAAATAGATATGGCACAAAATTTCATTCTGTCTCTATATAAATATATGACATGGCCACACATAGAATATTGCATGCTGTTCTGATTGCACCATCTCAAAAAAGATATATTAGAACTGGAAAAAATATAAAGAAGGGTAGCAAAAACAATCATGGATCTTACACAGCTTTTATATAAGGAGAGATTGAAAAGACTGCGTTTTAACTTGGAAAAGAGATAGCTAAGAGGCAATACGATAAATGTCTATAAAATCATGAATGGTATGGAGAAGGTGAATAAGGAAATGTTATTTACTCTTTCACATAACAAAAAGAACCAGGGATCACCCAAACAAGTTAATAGGCAATGTTTATGGTTACATGACAGCTATCTGTAGACAGAAGTCACTGTTGGGAGAGTTTTCCCGAGAAAACTTCTGTTGACAGATTGAGTATACACACAAAAGCAAATCGGGAGAGCACTCCACTCTGTCGACAGAGCAACTGGACTGCCCAGCTGCTCTCTCAACAAAACAGGTACACGGTAGCACAGCCGACTGGGCTGCCCATTGTTGTGGATGCCTGTCTGTTGAGAGAAGCCCCCTGGGGGCATTTACACAGCTGTTTTGTCTACAGATATCTGTTGATGAAGGCATTATGCCTTATAGTGGAGAGGCAGAACCCTGTTGGGGAAAGTGCTGTGTTTTGTTGAGACACTGTTGACAAAAGGCACTTTGTGTGTAAAAGTGTGGCATGTTTTGCTGACAAAACCCCTGTTTTGTCAACCAAACTCTAGTTTAACTGTAGCCAATAGGTTTAAAACAAACATAAAGAAGTACTTCTTCATACAATACACAGTGAACCAGTGGAATTCACTTCCAGAAGATGTTGTGAAAGCCTAAACTTTAATAAGGCTCCAAAAAAGTATTAGGTAAGTTCTTGGAGGATATGCCCATCAATGGATATTGGCCAAGATTGTCTGGGATGAAACACCATACTCTGGGTGTCCCTAGCCTCTGTCTGGCAAAAGCTAGGAGGAAACAAGAGGGGACAGATCACTTGGTTATTTCCCGTCATATTCATTACCTCTGAAGCACCTCGCATTGGCTGCTCTTGGAAGACAGCATACTGGGCTTAATGGACCATTGGTCTGACTCAATATGGCTATTCTTATGTCTGTGTACAGCCCAAATGCCTGCTTTCACTTCGTCTATAGGGATGCAAGTTTTGAGTCTGCAGAATCCAGGAATTCAGGGGGCTTTAGCCAGTGTTGCCTCTATTTTTTTCCATCCATGGGAAGAATAAATTTTATGTGCACCAAGGCATGTGCATATGTGCACCACCCACAGAAACACATACAGCTGGCTATGGGCACCTGTAGGGCCTCTACTAATTGGCTGGGTGGCACATGAATTTCTCCTTGGCGGCTACCCAAGCACTCAGCTTAGAGGAAACACTGGCTTCAGCTCAAGGTCAGTCACACACACTACCAGCTACTGCACTGCAGATAACTCATAGTTAGGATGCTATGCCCATGTCCATTTGCAAGGAATTAAGTGGAATGCAAGTTAAATTGAACACGTGGAAGTTTATTAAACCCTGCACACTGCTATGTCCATGTGGCTGAGTTGCTTCTAGATCAACTCCCATGTTGCCTGTTTTCCTGATGTCCCCTCCATAACAGTCCATCTAAGGAAGATGGGAGATCTGATTTCAGTTCCACTGACCATGATACACTGTCTTTAGCAACTCAGCAGTGATGACACAAACCCCTGGTGGCTTTCAGTTACAGAAGGATGTTTAGCAAGGAATGGCAGAATACAGCCAGTGATCAAGTAATCAGTAGGAGCTTCAGTGTCTAAATAAGATCACCAATGATAGACACAGACTGAAAACAAAACCTGATGTCTTTAAGAACCTAGCTAAAGATTTATCCATCCATGATCAAAACAATGATGTTTACCCCACATATAGTGCCTTTCTGTATTTGATTAAGTGATTCCTATATGTAAAAAACTTTATGTGCTTTTAGGATAAAAGACACTATGCAAATGTAAGATATTAGTACTAGTGTTCCATATTTCTTATCATCATCAACAACAACCACGGGCTCAGTGTCTCTTGGTGTCTGATGCTTCCTTCACTACTTCTTTCCATCTTTCCCTGTCCAGCACAGAGTGGGTTAGTTTCTGTAGACTAGTTCCATGCCAATCAACTATATTATTTATCCATTCTACGTGGGGTCTGCCTCTCCTATTCAAACTGTCCTTTATGGCGAATACCAGGGTCTTGACTTTTTGTTTGTCATTCATTTCACAGATATGCCCAAATAGCTGTAACTTCCATTGCACAACCTGCAGTATTTTCTGTTTCCGCTGTATCTTCCTATATAATTCCCCACTGATGACCTTCTGCATCCATCCTTTTCTCAGGATCTTTCTATAGCAACTCTTCTCGAACACCAATATCCTTTCTGTCCAAATCTTTTGTTATCACCCGTGTCTTACATCCATACAACATGCAACTGAATAGACACATTTGCAAGATGCTCAGCTTCATTCCTACACTAATCACTTTGCTTTTCCAGATCTTATCCATTGCCTTCAAACTCTCTTGCTTTTGCTATTCTAATCGCTATTTACTTCTTAGAGTCTAGATCATATGTCATGTTGCTCCCTGCTCCATGCTGCCCCTCTGCTCTTCTGATATGCCAACTTTGATAACCATTTTTGGACCTATCTGCTTTATATATTGAGTCTGTTCTGGTATGGCAATGATCTGAAGAAGTGGGTCTGTCCCATGAAAACTCATCATCTAATAAATTATTTTGTTAGTCTTTAAAGTGCTACTTGACTGCTTTTTTGTTTTGATAGAATACAGACTAACAGTGCTTCCTCTCTGTCACAAGACTACACTGAACTTTCCTAACTTTATGAAATAGTGGGTCTTGGGCAGTCTGAGCTGCTCATCCCCTTAGTGATATTTTATATAACAGCAATAAGAAGAGCTACATTTTAGCCCTACTTTCCCCTCCTCTTCCTCACCCTCCTCTCTGAAATATATTTTCAGATATTGCTTTTGCCTTGTAGACATCTATTTAAATAGAGTCTTTTCTTGAAACATGCATGTTCAGAGCCATCCCACCCATAGGACAAAGTGGGCAGCTGACCCAGGTTCCACGCTTTTGGGGGCCTCGCAGCAGCCACCCCAACCATCCTATGAATGGAAGGAACCAGAGCAGAGGGGTTATCCGGAGCTGAGGGTCGGGCGCAGCAGAGGCAGAAGGGGTCACTGCTCCACTTGCCACCTGATCGATGGGAGATTGGCAGCCTGCCACATCCATGTCACTCTCTCAGTGCACTGCAGTCAGCTTCACCCTAGCGGTGAGAAGCAGAGCACCCCAGCATCAGGTCACTCGGCTTCCCACTGCTGAAGGGAATTGGGACACAGAGCAGGCTGGGAGGGCAGCACTGTGCAGTGGAGCATTGGTCTGGCTCCTGCTGCCCACATGCTGAACAGGGTGGGGGCGGCAACCCCTGTTCCCACAGCACCAGATCCTATAATCCCCCAGTAGCATTGCTCAGGTGGGGCCTGCAGCAGGGCGGAGGTTTCCCTGGAACGCCATGCCCGGGGCACTGGGGAGTATTTCCCCCCAACCCCCTCAGAATGGCTTTGCATTTGACATACTGAAGTCAAAGGGAGGTTCACTGGACACTGGCCTCAACTGAACTAGGATTTGGTTCTTAATTAAATGCAATTAAAATTTTCATCCTCTTATCTTAGAGTGATTATGCGCATCACTATGTTTTTCAGTAAGACTCCCTAAAACCCTTTTTTTATAGATTTAAGGACAAAGGGACCTTGGTAATACCTCATTTAACCTGTAACATGAAGCAGGCCACAGGGATTTCCTGTTTGAACAAGAACAAATCTTACAAAAAAATAAAAAATCCAGTCTTGATTTCAAAATTTCCAAAGATGAGGATGACCACAAATCTTGAAGATTTTCATCAAGTCACTCTGTAACCTTCTATTTGTTAAAATAAGCAAACTGAGGTCCCATAAGAAATATTTTCCATTTTTTAATCACTCTTGTGGCTCTTCTCTGAACTCTCTCCAATATATCAACTTTCCTCTTGAATTGTGGATACCAGAACTAGACACAGCCTTCCTGTAGTAATCCATCCTATTTCACATTGTTTACATGCTTCTAGGTCAAATCCTTCTCTAAATACATACTTGTGATCAATATACTTTCAGACATAGGGTCTATCATAAATTGCAGCCCTGGGACCAGGAGGCTACTGGATAGTCAAATATTCTTGATGATAGACAGCTGTGCCTAGCAATGCACAACCCTAAAGAAAACCAAGGTTAGATATTAGGAAACAAACAAATATGTATGCAGAGTACTTCATTTACCAACAACAGTAGTACTGAACACTGTAAACTTAAACTGTATTTGCTATATTTATTTGCATTTACTTTCACTATACTGAACTTATGGAACACATAACTAAAATTTACTTATGGTTGAAATAGTGGTTATTTCAGAGTTCCAGATAATAGAATGCCAGCTATGAAAGAGTTTGCTGTACTCATGCACACAAACTGCGTACCCTTTCTGGAGCATACTAAACCCAAAGAAGTCTTTTAATTGACTTCAGTCAGCCTCTATACTATTCATCAATTTAACAAAATGATTCAGCCAAATCACCACATGGTGTAAAAGGCATCTGAATACTGATTTAGGCTATGTCTTCACTGAGCTCTGTATGAACTGCTCTGTTAGCATTGGCATTCATATTTTTCTCATGTATAATGGTTTCTTATTCTCTGTGACAATAATTTAAAAAGATCAGACTGTCTGTAGTTTATATATGCTCAGTTCCATGTGCACTGGTAGTACCATCTGAATGTTGTCTTTCAGTAGATTATAAAGAAGGTCACACACAAAGTCTGCCATCTGAGGATATGTCGTGGGAGTGGTGGGGGAGAAGGATAAACACACACTACGAGAAATGCTAGAGCAGAGACTTAGGACTACGTAAGAATTATTACTATACTTTCACCTAGTCTCTTAGGTTATATACCTTGTAGTTTTTACATCACTAGAGTGAATGGTTCAAGCTCCTTGCTCATACCCAACAAGCACTCTAAGGTTGGTGCCTCCACCCCTTCACTAAGCACCACACATAGCTACATCACTATCAAGTCCTAGATCAGAGAATAGCTTTTCACTGCAGCTTAACACACTGGAATTTCTTCATAAGTCCTGTTAAAGGTGCAACGAAAAACAGTCTACACCCTTTAGATCTGTTTTCAAAGAATTTACACTCAGGAGCACAACACATCCTAAATAAGAACTGTTCTGCTATTTGCACATGCAAAAATGTAAAATCCGCCCTGCCTATGTGTATGAATAACAAATATTCCCTCAACAGCAGGGAAAGTGTAATTTAAGAAAGATCAAGAGGTCATCTGAAAAAAAAAAGGCACAGAAACAAGCAGAGTTATTCGTAGACCAAAATAAAATCTTTCAATACATACCAGTGCCAAGTTGCAGCTGCGTGCACAGATTCAGCTTGGTCTATTCTACTAGATATTAACCAGTGTGAAGCCTTACACTTTGTAGGTTTTGCAGCAAGTAACAATTTATAACTACCTGGATGCAAACAAATGTAAATACCATGCTAGAATTATTCCAAAAACTTAGATTAGAAAGTCAAACACATTATGCCTTATTAAATACCCAGTGGAACATTGAGAATGAAGGTCTTCCTTCCTTTAATTGGTAGGAAATTTCCAGTGCTGTAAACAGAACACTATATCCAGGCAACATGCAAATTTAGCAATACATCAACAGTTATTTTTATGGTTCAATAATAACAATATTTATTAGCAATTTGGGAATTTTTTAGCATGTAGGCCATATTTACTTGGTTTCACTATGAGTCTTCAGCTATTCTAGATCATCAAAAATACCAGATAATGCCTCTCCATTAGTTATTATTACTCAATGATTAATAAATATCAGAAGATAAGGATCGTATTGTGGTGAAAGTGCTACACTGTGATTCTGGAGACTAGGATCCAATTCCCAGCTCTGCAACAGACTTAGTGTGACCTTGGGCAATCACTGAGGCCCAAATCCAAAAAGGGATTATGGCATCCAAGTTCGAGATTTAGGTGCTACTGTGATCCACAAAACCTTGCTTGGCTGTTAACTCTATACACACCTATGCTCAAATCAGGGCCTAAATTTCCAATGCAAAAATTCCAGAGGTGCCCATGTTTCTGCCTCTGGGCATGTGCTCTGCTGTCTCTAGTCAAATGTGGGGCTCCAAGTTATGAGGGAGGCCAACTCCTCCTCCCCTACTCCAGCCATTTTGTATGGAGTTAGGCAGATGCATACAGTGTGGCCAACAGCCAACAAAGGCACGGGGGCAAAGAGAGAGAGGGGCCCAGCTCTGTGCCCAAAAGGGGCAGGGCCACCACATTCAGCCATCAGCACTGCCTAGACCGTAATGCTGCTCTCCCCAACTACCTCACAGACACTTTAAGCAACACAGCAGCACTGTCAGAGCACTTCAAAGGGGCCCAGAGCTCCACCTGCTGCCACTACCAAAGTAGCCCTTTGAAATACGAGGTCCATGGGCAACTTCCCTCTTCTTGGTGGGCCTGGATGCATAAGCCACCTGCCTGCAGGAGAAGGTTTTTGGCTATGGATCCCAAACAAAGACAGGCACGTCACTCCAGCCCAGCCTTAGATACCTCCCTGGGTTGGTAGGGAGCGGCGGAGGCTTAGGATATACCTCACTCATTGGTACCTCTCATTGGCTAGCTTAGGTAGCTCCCTGCCTAATATGCTGGAATTTGTGGATCTAATTTGCAGGTGTCTCTGAAACTCCCTATGAGTTGTATATGGAGCCTAGGCACAAAATTCAAGGTTTATGGTCAGCAAGGGTATGTCTACAGTACAGAGTTATGCCAGAATAGCTTATTCAAGAGCTATTGTTCCAAAATAAGCCATTCTGAATTAACACATCCACATTATAGGGAAGCCTCAAAATAAGCAAAACTTATTCTAAAATACTGTGTGCACACACAATAAAGCCCCAGTGGCTCTAATCCAAAATACTATGTCTGCATAGCAACTTTATTTCAGAATAAGCTATTCTAGAATATTTTATTTCAAAGTAGCTCCTATTCTCTGTCTCTATTGCTGCTATTCTGCATGATCTGGGGGATATGGGATGTCTGGGGTAGAGGTAGTACCTTTGACTCTCTGGCAGCTGTGCCTTTTCAGGCAGATGGAGGCACTGGTCCTCACCCACCACTCAACTCTCACTGTTGGCTCCTAGCAGTGGTTGTGCATTACAGCGACAACATCCCCTGAGCAACTGCGTCAGCTCATAGGTGAAACAGCAAGGGGGGTCTGGTCTGTCTCACATATCTACCTTATAGAGGGACTTGTTCCTTCTCCCTTCTAATGCACAGTCTCAATGGCGGACCAGGAGGTACAGTGCTGCAAATCGACAACTCCTGTGAAGGCGAAAGAAGACGCCCCTCTGCCTTGTGGGTTCTCCTGGGAAGGAGTAAGGCTAAGGGAGTAAACCCTGACAGAAAATCTGGAGGGGAGTCCTAAGGCAGTTCTGTGTCAACTTCTGGCCTGTCCCGGCAACTCCTGCAGCTGAGCTGGTACCAAACGTAGAGGTTATCCTTTCCTTTGGACTACATCAGTAAAGCTGAGAAGCAGGGGCTGGTGTCTGGGCAGCTCAGGGTCTCCGTAAAAATTGCCCAGGCTTGCGCCTGGAGAGGTACTCCAGCATTGCTGAACAGCGTTGAACCAACATGGGAGGCAACAGATACCGGTTATAAGCTGTTGCTCGATTGTCATAGAGAACGAGTGCCAGGGGTTGCTTCTGACGGTGTGAGAGATCATCACATCTCATTGGACAGTCACTGCCAGCCTTAAGCTGGGCAGCCCCCAGCCAGTAGGGTACTGTCTCGCCACAGTTCACTTGCCTCACTGGGTGCATGAGGCTTAAGGCTCCCAAACCTGACAAGTGACTGAAAGAGCACCAGACAAACCAACAAGAAAATTATTAACAAATGGAAATCATCAAAGTTTCAAGCTTGCTTGTTGGAATGTATGGACCATGTTGACTGGTTTGACTGAAGGTCTTCAGGATATCAGCGACACCCGAAAGACCGCTGTCATCAACGAGGAACTGAAGAGGCTCCAAGTTGACATCGCCACTTTAAAGGAGACACAACTCGCAGCTTTGGGATCCCTAAAGGAAAATGACTACACCTTTTTCTGGCAGGGCAAAACACAAGAGGAACCCAGGGAGCACAGCGTCAGCTTTGCCATCAGAGACACCCTTCTGCAAATGGTGGAACCAGTCATGGGCGGATCAGAAAGACTCCTTCAGGTCAAACTTCAAACCTGCGCCGGTCCCATCCACCTGATCAGCGCTTACGCTCCAACCCGGAACGCCACACCAGAAGCAAAGGACAAGTTCTATGATGAGCTCAGTGCTGCCATAGTGCAAATACCTGCTTGTGAACAACTATACCTTTTGGGTGTCTTCAATGCAAGAGTTGGAGCCGATCGTGACTCATGGCCCTCTTGCCTAGGTCACTTCGGTGTGGGAAAAATGAATGACAATGGACAGTGTCTCCTCGAACTTTGCACGTACCACAATCTGTGCCTCACAAACCCATTTTTCCAAACCAAGCCACAGCGCAGAGTGTCATGGAGATACCCATGCTCGAAACACTGGCACCACTCGGAACACTTGGTCATCTCCAGACACGACAACCTCAAAAATGTCCTCCTGACATGCAGCTACCATAGTGTCAACTGCGATACAGATCATTCGCTAGTCTGCTCCAAGCTCAAGCCGAGACCCAAGAAGCTGCATCGTTATAAACCAACTGGAAGGCCCTGCATTGATGCCAGAAAGACGGCAAACTCACAAAAAGCCGAAATGTTCAGAGAGACCCTTGAGGAGAATCTATGCAGCACCCGTGGGGGTGCTGATGCGACATCCAGATGGCAGCATCTGAGGGACACAATCTACAATACGGCCTTGTCAGTGTTTGGAAGAAGAGCTGGAAACACAAATGACTAGTTCGAAGCTAACGCCGATGAGATCATTTCAGTCATCGAAAAGAAGCGTGCTGCACTTCCGGAGCATAAGCGATCACCGAGTCAGAGTACCCAGCAAGCACTCAGAGTAGCCAGAAAAATAGTACAGCAGACAGCCAGGCGCTGTGCCAACAATGCAGCAGTATCCAGACCAGTGCTAACTCTGGTAATCTCAGGGGAATGTATGAGGGCATAAAGAAGGCAATGGGACCCATCCAGAACAAGACGGCACCTCTGAAATCCAAATTTGGTGAAGTCATCACTGACAAAGCCAAACAGATGGAGTGATGGGTTGAGCACTACTCCAAGCTGTACTCATGCGAGAACATTGTGGTTGATACAGCCCTCAACACCATCGAGCTCCTGTCAGTCATGGATGAGCTGTGGTCGAATTGAAGAAAGCTATTGACAGCAGTGCAGTAGGAAAGGCCCCAGGCCAGGATGGTATACCATCAGAGGTAATCAAGTGTGCCTTGGACACACTCCTGGAACCCCTACATGAGCTGCTGTGCCTGTGCTGGAGGGAGGGTGAAGTTCCACAGAATATGCAGGATGCCAACATTGTAACCTTGTCTAAGAACAAAGGAGACAGAAGTGACTGCAACAATTACCATGCAATCTCCCTCCTAAGTATCACTGATAAATTGTTCACTTATGTCATCCTCAGCAGACTCCAGAAGCTCATTGAGAGGGTGTATCCTGAATCCCAGTGCAGATTCCACGCAGAGAGATCTACCATTGACATGATCTTCTCCCTGAGGCAGCTGCAGGAGAAATGCAGGGAGCAGAGGAAGCCACTCTATGTCACTTTCATCAACCTGACCAAGTCTTTCGACTCAGTCAGTAGGGATGGACTGTTTAAATTGCTCCACAAGATAGGCTGTCCACCACAGCTACTCAAGATGATCCAGTCTTTCCACGAAGACATGAGAGGAACCATCAAATATGATGGCACATCATCGGATGCCTTCAGCATCAGGAGCGGCGTCAAACAAGGATGCGTCTTTGCTCCGACATTGTTTGGGATCTTCTTCGCACTCCTCCTGAAGCATGCCCTTGGATCCTCAACAGAGGGCATCTTTTTGCACACAAGATCTGATGGGAAACTGTTTAATCTTGCAAGGCTGAAGGCTAAGTCTAAGGTGCAGGAAGTGCTCATCAGAGACATGCTGTTCGCAGACGATGCTGCTGTAGTGACACACATAGAAAGCCAGTTTCAAAAACTGCTGGATCAGTTCTCCAAATCATGCAGGGACTTCGGGCTTACCATCAGCCTAGAGAAGACAAACATACTTGGTCAGGACGTTGCTGAACCTCCATTAATCAGTACTGACAATTACACACTAGAGCTCGTCCATGAATTTACTTACCTCAGGTCCAACATCAAGGACACCCTGTTGCTGGAGTCTGAGCTAAACAGGAGGATTGGAAAAGCAGCCACAACTCTGTTCAGACTTAGCAAGAGAGTGTGGAACAACAACAAGCTGTACACTCACACCAAAATGCAAGTCTACAGAGACTGCATCCTCAGCACCCTCCTCTATGGCAGCAAGTCTTGGACCTTGTACGCCCGTCAGGAAAAGAGGCTGAATGTCTTCCACTTGCACTGCCTCAGGCACATTCTTGGGATATCATGGAAGGACAGAGTGCCCAACAACGCCGTCCTCGAGCAAGCTGGAATTCCAACCATGCATACCCTCCCCAGGCAGTAGTGGCTCCGCTGGCTTGGCCACGTCCACAGGATAAATGATGGAAGGATTCCAAAAGACATCCTGTACGGCGAGCTAGCCTCTGGCAAAAGACCTCCTGGACACTCCCAATTGCACTATAAAGACGTCTGTAAGAGGGACCTCAAGGAGGTAGACATCGACCCAGATAGCTGGGAAGAGCTGGCAGACGACCGCAGCAGCTGGAAGCAGGAACTACACAAGGGCCTTCAGAAGGGCAAGATGAAGATCAGACAGGTGGCAGAGGAGAACTGAGACCGTAGAAAGGACAGCAAGGACCTGCCAGACACCCACTACATATGCAGCAGATGTAGCAAGGACTGTCCCTCTCATGTGGGCCTCCACAGTCACAGTCTAAGCTGCAAATGACGATCTGAAATGGAGTTACGAAGGGCACAATCCATAGTCTACGTAGACTGAAGGATGACTAGGTAAGGCATGATCTATTTCAGAAGAGGCACTATTCCTCATAGAATTAGGTTTACCAAATTTGAAATAAGCTGTCCACTATTTCAAAATAATTTTGAAATAACAGTAGCGTTGTACTGCTGCTCACAAAGTTATTTCAGATTAGCAGCCATTACTCCAAAATAACGTTGCTGTGTAGACACATCCCACGAGATTTTCTGGACTCCAAAGTTCCTTTTTGGGGTTGGACCTCAATTTCTGTGTCTCACTTCACCCTCTGTAAAATTGAATGATTTCTCTCATTGTTTGTCTGTCTTGCCTCTAGATTATAAACTCTCCAACACAGTCTCTTAGCAAGTGTTTGCAGAGTCTAATGCAGTGCAGTCCTAACTTTAGTTACAGTCTCTTGCACTTACGTTTAATAAAAATAATTATAATCGAGAACTTCTAATTGTGTCCATATTTTTGCATATGTCCACATTTTGTGAGACATGAAGTACCCTTATAAAAGTTTCATGTTATGCATGATAATACCTTGAAAAAAACCCAACAACCCTGATTTGTTCTGAGATTCAACTGTAGGAAGAAAGCATAGCTTAATCAAAGAAGTGTCTGAAAAGTTTGGGAATCAGACAGAAAAAAAATGGTTCACTACAAGTAAAATAACGAGCTGTATCCTCAACTTAGCTGCCAAAATGCTTGTTTATTAAGTGCTAGGACATGCTGCTGTGATTAAAACCTTTGGGAGTATATGTAAAACAGAACATTTGCATTTGGCCTTGAGCAATATACCTTCTGCACGACAGTGCACTCCCCATAGTTTTGAACATGCTGACAGACTAAACTAACTTAAGCTCCCAGAGGACCAGTGTCTAGAACCTACAGTAATAAACCAATGAAAATGATTACAGGCCTTAGAAATAAAAGCAGCATGACAAGCTTGAGCAAAGATTATGGAAACACCACTAAGAAGGGAAGAAATGTTTTATAATGGACCCCCGCCCCAGAAAGAAAGGAAAAAAAGGGTGAATGTTCCTTATTTGGCACTTTGATCAATTTAATTTCAGGCCAGACTTGTTTATTAGTGAGATAAATCCTGAGTGATTCCTGAACTTCAGTTGTCAGCAATGCTGATTCACATCTACTCCGCTGACAGCACACATACTCTATATTTTGGGCTAGCTTCTATCCTCCAATCTAAAGTTATCTCCACCATTTGTGCAGAGATCCAGCATAATTCCTATGAACCACTTAAAACTCACTGAAATCTACAAAACAGGGTTTTAGTGTGTCTTGACTACTGCACAGGCCTGGGGTTAGTTTCAAAGGGATAATTTTTATCCCAGTATGCCCTAACAGAAGTCATGATGGTTGAGTTGAGCAGCACTGATAATAAAATCTGTCTTCTGCTATGCAATCACTTCCATTACAATATGGACTATATATTAAAATGATTTGTAGTATATATTCTGAATTGAAATCATAGGCAAACTGCTTTGGATAAACGGAAACAATCATTAACCTTTACCTAAAGCTTGAAGTAAACAAATGATTAAATTTCTAAAATTATTGAAATGTGAGCTTTACTTGGTTTTGGCTGGGAGCAGAATCACAAACACCAAAGTTTATGGCCAAGCAAAAATCAGAAACTATGCGGTACTGTCAGCTCGAGCAGAAATCGATGGTTTTGTTCAAAATCTGATTGCACAACATAGCCCTAGGAATTTTCTCAACATTTTCTAATAAAGCCTATTCTCATGAGACCTCCAGCTGCACTTACAGAACACGAAGATTCATCTAAGTTTGGTAGTGCATGTAAATTTACAGCAACTTCTCCCAGCACAAAGGAACTTGAGATATTTTTGTCATTTGTCATTCATAAGACTGATGAGAAACTGTCTTGAATGGGCGGATTCTACCTGGCTGAAATATGATGGGCAAAGGAATTGGAGTAGTAAATTAAAGAGTGATATCTCATGTCACAGCATCCCTTTGGTAAAGCCAGTTCTCTTCACTGATCACTGGCAACTCCCAATGTCAAAGGAATTGTCATGCCCAACAGGGCAGAACTTACTGGGTAAATACACGTGGGCTCCTTATCAAGAGAGCAGAAGATGAAAAACATACTCGCAAGAGAGGTAAAAAACCTAGGCAAAATTCCTTCTGCTAAGTAATGCATGTAACTATACCCAGGCCTGTCATCTCATGGATTCTTAGCTACTGCTTTGCAATAGTAAATACTATTCACTGAGCACTGTTGAAAACCGGGAGCAGATTTGTTTTTAAAATGCTCATATCCACCAGCTAGTCATGAGTATTTAAACAGCCCCCAATTCACATGGGAACTCAACCCAATGGAAAATACTATGACTGTAGTTAAAGCATTTCAAAATATATTCTTGCTTGACTTCATAAGGCACGTAAGGATAGGACTTGCATAGAAGCACCTGGAGGCTTCAAGAAATAATGCTGGTAATGCAGAGGTGCTAATCTTTTCTCTGAGTTAATACTGAATTAATGTTGAACTACACAACCCCTTGCAGTACTCTGTGACATTTCTGCAGTGAGTTGCATCACTAAAGTACTGATGACTTGTTGTCAACTCAAGATTCTGTAACACTTTGGTAAGTTCAAAATGGGGAGCCTCCAACCTCTTTCCCAAATTCCTGCTTGGGTATTTCACCTTCCTGAATTCCACCCAGAGTCAGTTCAGTGCTAGTCTGTTTAGGTTTTGAACATGTGTTCATCGTGTTATCTGGGGAAGGGGTTCTTTTTACTTCCTGTAGTCACCAAGGCCGTGTCTGCACTAGCAAGTTCTTTTGGAAATTCTGACTCTTTTTTGAAAGAACACACGGAGTGTCTACACACAAAATGCATTGTTTTAATCTGAAAACGAAAGAATATGGCTCTTCTTTCAGAAGACCTCTTCTGCTCCCAGATCAGGAAGAGCACCTCCTTTTGAAAGCTTCTTTAGAAGAAAAGCATGTGTAGGTGCTCCACAGACCCTATTTTCAAAAAAGCAGGCCTCGTGGCACACGATTTTTTGATCCCTTGCCCATTCTTCTGAAAGAGTAGCGACTGTGTGGATTGCCTTTCAATCGATCCTTCAGAGTGGATAATGAGTCTGCTCTATAACTTCAGCTAATATGTAGCTGGCTTTTACCTCATGAAACAGAGGCTCATATACTAAGCTCCAAAGGTTCCAGGTTCAGTTCTGCCACACATGACCAGTGTCTATCAGTGTTACACTACAGCAGACTCCCTGCTTATCCTGGCACAACAGACCATGCTACACTTTGGAAGTGGCCAGTAGCAGGTCCCCCTCCTAGGTAGCGGGGCAATGGAGTGCCACACACTGCCCTCCGCCACCAACCACCAGTTCTATGCTCCCATTGGCCAGTTCTGAGCCAATGGGAGCTGGAGGTCTGCAAGAGAGAGAAGCATGCAGAGCTGCTTGGCTGTTTCCACCAAGACACAGACCTGCTTCTGGCTGCTTCATGCCCTGCTCCAGCCTTTCCCCCCAACCCCCAAAAAAATCCAGAGTCCTCTCCTGCAACCCAAACACCTCATCTCTGGCCCTACCCCAGAGCCTGTACACCCCAGATGGAGCCTGAATCCCCTCCCTGTACATCCCACCACTCTAACCCTGTCCAGAGCCCCTCCTATACCCTGAACCCCTCATCCCTACCCCCACTCTGGACCCTGCACTCTAGTCCATAGATAAAATTATGTTGGGTCACAGGCAATTTTCTTCAAGTGGGTCATGAGAAAAAAAAGTTCGAAAAGTACGGATCAGGTCTCATCTCCTGTATATAAAAGGACATCAATACCACCCAGTATCCATACATTAAACCCAACAACCAAAATTTTACAGCCCAGGGGAAGCTAGACTATTTTGTGGCTACACTGCAAGGCAGGGTTCCTGTGAACTGTTAAACAGCTGCTATACTTTGACACAAAGATGGCTTATCTTCAGAAGTGTATGGCTATAAAATGATGAATGCAGAGTGGGGAGGAATTAGAGGGGCAAACTGCTGCAGCATAGGACAAGAACAGATTACCAACACAGGGCAAAAGAGTACAATATCTAGAGCACCATCTCCTACAGGGCCTCAGACTGAACCCTTAAGTTCTGAGACTCTGCATTCCTTTGCTATTATAAAACAGCTGTGAAATCTAATGTGCATCTTCATCTCACTCTCTCCAGGGTCAGCTCCTCCTGCAGCTACTATTTACTTCAGCAGTTCAAGGGGCAGAGGTCTGTGGTATGGACTAAAATGTCTGAACTCTGCTGATGACTCAGATGGGGAGGTGGGGGGCACTATGGACCCACATGATTGAATCTCTGTTTTTTTTCAGTTTGTCTTTTTTAAAATGTGGAAAATAGTGTAAAACATTAAAAGAAAGCTAAGGTTGCAAAATAGTAGAATGGGAATTGCATGTGCAAGCAAAATAATTGATTTTCTCATTTAGTGGCAGTTCTGAAAATTCAAAAAATCTTCAGTTCAGGTCAAATGGAATTTGATTTTTTTGTTCAGATTTTCCAGTGAATCAGAACAGTCCACTTTGGGTGTGTTCCTGAGCATGGATTGTACACGGGTCCCTCATATCCTAGGTGCATCCTCTAATCACTGAGATAAAGGTTACGTGGAGGTGAGATAGGATGGGGAACACCCCCCCCCGCCACCCTCCAGCTCTGCAACATGATGAGACCAAATTAAAAGTGTCAGGTCCTGGCTGGATCGGGCAGGAAAACAACCAGACCTTCTCAGACACATGTTGGGTTTGCATCCTTCTCCTGCCTGTAGGCAATGGTATAGGGGCAGCTGTACGTCCTACACCTACCAGTCACTGCCATCTCCCTGGGCAGTGCGTGCAGTAATCTGGAGTGAGTGTGCCTGATGAGGAGCAGTGCTTCTCACTTTGCAGTACAGTAAGGTCTCAGAGTATGCGACCCCACTGTTATGCAGTAAATTGACAGAATACAGCACTTTTGTTGACAGTCTTATCCTGCTCCCCATGAGGCATAATTGGCACAGATCTGTTGACAGAAAGACAGTCTGGAGGTTTCTGTGAACAGACAGGGTTTCTGGGACACCAGACAGCCCTGTCTGCTCTGCTTCCAGTTGGCCATTTTGTCGATAGAGCAGCCAGGCGATCCGCTTGGTAATTTGTCTGCTATCTGTTGACAGAAGTTTAGTCGGAAAATATCTTCTGATAAAAACTTCAGTCAACAAATTGCTGTAATCTAGACATCATCATCAACAACTATGGGTTCAGTGCCCATTGGTGTCCGATGCCTAACTCACTATTTCCTTCCATCTTTCCCTGTCCAGTACAGAGTGTCTTAGTTTCTGTAGACTAGTTCCACACCAATTTACTGTATCATCTACAATCTAGACATAGCCTGAATGAAGTAATAAAAGAAATACTGAACACTTATTCCTTGAATGAGACAGGTCATATGGGCAATATGGTATGAATCATTTTCTTAAGGACATAATCTGTATGTACACACAAAGGGCCTAAACTAAGTTTAAATTTATAGAGGTTAACTTAATTGTGGCATTTCCTTAACTTTTGAGTGCTTGAATTTGCAGCCTTCAAGTTTGTAAAAGTTTTAGGACTTTTTGGTAAACTGCATGCAATGAGAGACAGAGAGAGCATTTTTCTCATTCTATGTTCCACGTGGAAAGAATCAAAAAACATGCTCTGTTCTCTCCTAGGTGCACAGTGGAGATGAGCCCTGCTGGATGGTCCCTGCCAGCTCTCTACTAGTATCAGAGGGGTAGCCGTGTTAGTCTGGATCTGCAAAAGCAACAAGGGGTCCTATGGCACCGTATAGACTAACAGAAATGTATGAGCATAAATCTGGACAGTCCCTATGGAAAAGAATAAATGCACACAAGTCAGATATCAGAAATGGCAATGTCCAAAAGCCTGTAGGAGAGCACTTCAATCTCCCAGGACACACAGTAACAGATTTAAAAGTAGCTATCCCACAGCAAAAAAGTTTTAAAACCAGACTCCAAAGAGAAACTGCTGAGCTGCATTTCATCTGCAAATTTGACACCCTCAGCTCAGGATTAAACAAAGACTGCGAATGGCTGGCTAAATACAAAAGCAGCTTCCCCCCCTTGGTGTTCACACCTCCAGATCAACTGCTGGTAGTAGGCCTCACCCTCCCTGACTGAGTCAACCTCGTTATCTCCAGCCTTGCTCTGGCCTGCCTATTTATACCTGCCTCTGCAAATTTCCACTACCTGCATCTGATGAAGTGGGTCTTTGCCCATGAAAGCTTATGCTCATACATTTCTGTTAGTCTATAAGGTGCCACAGGGCCCTTTGTTGCTCTCTAGTAGTGACATTCAGTAGCAGCTATTAGGTGGATCAGTTGCAGAGTGGTAGCTCTGAGCAAAGACTACTTTTTGGTTTTGCTATTGCAGTCTCCAGGCAAGGAGCATTAGGATCAGGCCACAAACTCTCTGATCTGTCTGCCACTTGACAGTCACACAGCCTTCCCTCTGAATGAAGCCTGCTGGATAGGACAGAGCAATGATCCTATTGTTTTCCCTTTCCTTGGACAGGTGGGAGAGGATTTTGGAGAAGATCTTAGTGGCTTCTCCTCAGAAAGATACATGGATATGTATCTGTCTGTCTGTCTGTCTCCAGGTGCAAATGTGTGTCGTCTGAAAATCAGCCAGTGTATGCTGGGACAGGGAATGGTAATAGGTGAAGTGAAAGGGTTACACACACACACACTCAAATAATAAATACTTGTGCTCAGACAGCCTGACCGCTCGTTCCACACAAAGATAAAAAATATAGAGGCCCATTGCTTTTCCTCATAATGCTCCTAGATTGAACTGGAAAAAAAAAGTATCTAGAGATACACAAAGTAGATGGAGGCAATTCACTGAAGTCTTGTTATGATAAGAAAATCACAACCCAGGAAAATCCTATCCTATCTTAGTAACTTTTCTATTATATAAAGGACATGAAAGAAATGAACATATTGAACTGGGTCATGACTTTGCTTCCAAAACCTGCATATTAACTGCTGAGAAAGATGGCTACTGGGTGTCTTGCATTACTTTTTACCAAGGATTACAGCTTCCTGTTTTCTGATAGCTAATATAACTGAGAATCCTTTCACAGAAATATATGTCTCCTAGAACTTTCTGTATCAGCACTTAAAAGATATAGGGTCAAGTACAAATTTTCCATATCAAGTTGCGCCAGCCCATCAGAATTTTGCATTCAGGTGTCAAATAGAGAAAGTGATTGAGTTTAGAGGATATGTTTTAAATTTCATCATTTAATAAAGACCAAATGTGTGATGTAAAACTACAAGTCTATGACAATTTCTAGAGCTTACAGAATCCTCACTCATAAGAAAAATATGTTCTAAAATTTGATTATTTTAGTATTTAGGTACAATATAAAACAAATAATAGTCCTGGTGGAATTCTGCAATTGTTACATTTGGAGGCATAGAAAAATTGCAAAATTCCCTCAGGACTGAAATAAAATATGTAGCATGACTAGATGGGAAACAATTATTTCAATCACAAAGGAAAGTAGCAGCTATTTTTATGCATTGCATGAAGAGAAAAGAAAGGCCAACAAGAAAACATATAACTATCCCATCTTCAATTCAATAACCTAGCCAACAGAAGGTGAAACAGGGAAGAGCTAAGAAAAAAATGGACCTGGGACAATTTACATCATCTGGGAATCTGCCCATAATATCTTCTTTCTGCATAATGGATTATGGCCTGCTTTTATTTTGGCTTATGCATCAAACCAGAGGATATATTTTAAACAGCCATAGATTAATATTTACATATTATTCATAGATAACCAGAAGAATGGTGCACAAAGCGACAATATGAAGAGAAAATAAAAGAACAGTTCAATAGGAAGAGATGAAAAGCTCTGTATTCCACTACCAATATCCTAAATCATAGAAGTTCCCTAATGTGCCTCAGTTCAAGCAGCATTTTAATATTGAGATTATATGATAATAAATATAAGACGATTGGCTATGTATGAAATGACAACTTAAATCCTATGGCAAACCTACTTCACAATTGTAAGTACATCAACTGAGTGATTTTCAATTAATAAAACATTTTATTAATATGAGAAAGAGAATATGAAACTAACTTGAAAAATACAGACCTTATCCCCTAACCTGTTGTTCCCTAATGCAGTTTCAGAAATAGAAAAACATTACATGAGAACCAAACAATGACTGTGTTCTTATGTTCTTTGGATGACTGGATTGTGGGAAAATATTTTGGAAAGTTCTATTATTATGCATATAATTGATTAATTCCTGTATTAATAACATTTTCAGGAATAATTTGGAAAGAAATAAAAATTTCATAGAACTTCATTAAATTCCTTCTCATTCTCAGTGAATTAGAGAGACTTTGTTGGCCTTAGTTTATTCAGACAGTTATTTATTCAAGCCATGAATGATCTGTCAACAGGAAGCGTAACTCCTTGCATGGCTTTGGCTAGCTATTTACTGAATTGAGAAAGTCAGATTAAGGTAACTGGACTTTTTAACTTCATTTTTGGAGAGAAAATGGTACCAGTTCCAAGAGACCAGGATAATATTTCCAAGGGCTTTTCTTACCCCTTCTCTGCCTCAACTTTTGTTGGAAGACTGAAAAGAAGAAAAATTACTAGCGCTGGAGCTAGGGTTTCCAACATTCTAATTGCACAAAACCGAAGAACCTTGCCCCATGCCTGCCCTGAGGCCCAACCCCTGCCCTGTCCATTTGTGGAGGTTCCATCCCCTCTCCCGCTCACTCCATTCCTCCCCCACCCTTGCTCTCCCTCACCAACATCACTTGCTCATTTTCACCAGGCTGGGGAAGGGGGTTAGAGTGCAGGAGCGGGTGAGAGCTCCAGGGTGTAGTAGGAGATACCGCAGGCTGCAGGGTGGAGTCAGAGTTGACAGTGTGGAAAAGGGCTCTGGACTGAGGCAGAGTGTGAGGGTCTCAAAGGAGAAGAAAGATCCAGCTGGGATTGTGGACTCTGGAGTACAGCTGGGCACCAGGAGTTTGGGGGTGAAAGAAGGGGCTCTGAGCTGGGTCTGAAGGATTTTGAGTGTGGAAGGGACTCAGGGATGAGCCAAGTAGTTGTGCTGAAGAAGGGGTCTCAGGGTGGGACAGGGGTTGGAGTCAGGGAAGGAAGTGGCGCCAGTGGTGCAGGTTCTGGGATGGGTCCCACAAATAAAGGGTTCAAGGTGTGGGTAGGAGCTACAGGCTGGGGCATGGGGTTGGGATGTGGAAGGGTATGTGGAATGTGTGTTCCAGGAGGGAGTCTGGGTGTCAGAGGGAGGTCAGGGTTGGGGTGCAAGAGGGGTTTGGGGTATGGGTGCCAGCCAGAGCTCACTTCAGGCAGCTCCCAGAAAGAAGCCAGCATGTCCCTCAAGCTTCTAGGAAGAGATATAGCCAGGTGGCTCTGCATTTTACCTCCACCCTCAGGCACCATCCCCTGCAGCTCAGACCTGGGGCAGCACTCAGACTCCCATGGCTGCCCCTAGGTTTAGGAACAGGAGAACTTCCCAGGAGCTGCATGGAGCCTGCCAGCCCCACAACAACTGGACTTTTAATGGCCTTGTCAGTGGTGCTGACTGGAGCCACCACTGGACTGGACACCTGGCAATCCTACTTGGAGATGGTAGAAATGTTATTTCTTTTTTCTGCTGACCTGAACCAGTGTTGCTTTCATTGACCCAGTGTTGTATTCCTACTATACTGAACCAGTGACTCAGGACCCCACATCTCTTCTTTTATTTGTATCAGCCAGGATCAGGACCCCTATGATTGTGAAAGATTCTTTGGCACTTTCATAACAATACAGGTAAGGGCCCCAGTCTCTTGACAAAACAGCAGTTTGGTTAATTACTTTCCACCTCTTAACTCCTGTCCTAAGGTGTTGTGTACTGCTCTTGTTCCCAGTTAAACAGTTTTTCCATTCCATCTTGGAGTCAAAAGAAACATCTGCAATTGCTATATGCTGTACATCTATATATGCATACATGTGTATTAAAGTATCGTCAGTCCCTTTGGAATAAAAAGCACTCGCAAATTTGTACCATTAGTTGCAATAAAAGAATGGTTGTGAAACCATCAAATTGTACATGGACAGACTAGTCTTATATGACAATGTATGTGCAACGATTGTTAATGCAGGGATTTGTTTAACATCCTCCTTTTCAGTTGGCTGTTTCTTAAAAAGTAAACTGTACCATCTGCATAGACCATCTGAACTGAGCTGACCCTGAGCAAGAACATGAGCTGAATGAAGCCACAGATAATCCACAACACTCTGTCAGACCTGATGTGGCTAATTTACTTCCATATGGTATGGACAGGCAATTATTCCAGAAATCTTTAACAAACTTAGAATGAGGATTCTCTTATTTTCTGAAGCACTGTTTTCTAAAGGGAAGTCACTTACAAGAAAGTTTGTAGCATTAAAAAAAAACAGCAATAATGATTGGTCCTGAATCTGGCATATGTTTTTCTACTCCTGTCAAAACCATTTGCCCTTATTTGGCATGAAGCCTCAGCCTTCACTTTGCTGCATATGATACATTCTATCTGTGTCTAGTGTACTGAATACTGTATGCTGCATTCTATCCCTAGTGTGTTTGTGTGTCTGCTTTCAAATATGCTGAGTGTTAGTCGTCTGCTGCATTTTCCTTCTGGTAGCATCAAACAATAACTAAAGGGAAGCTGATGAAGAATAATTATATTTCATAAAAAAAATGCAAGAGGCTGAAGAGAATTAAAACACATCAGCATATCCTCAGACAGATCTTGGCTTGCTTGTTTCGTTTTTACGCCTGCTTGGTCTTCAAAAGACCACACTCCCCCTCTTTCTTTCAACACACTGCCTTTAGGCATTCTACCTCCTCACTCCTTACTTCCCCATGAGGATTGGCTGCATGACAGGAAGTCACTGGTATGAGTCTACATCCTAATTTGCTGGAAGTGCTCAGCTGCTGCAGCAAGACCAGGCTGAACCATTCTTGAGCTTGTCTCCCCTGCAGGGAAGTCGGGATAAGTCGATTTGCTCCTGTCAAGGAGAAGGGTGCCAAGCCAAGAGATCTGCTTCTGAGGAGCCCTTGGCATTGAAATCAAGCCTGTGGTTGTGTCATGCCCTCTTTGTTGCTTTGATTCATGAGGAAAGACTATGACTGTTTCCTATCGGCGCACAACTAAACTGTACCACCATATGAGGCTTGAACTGTGTTTTTAATCAGACTCCCTGCTGTTCTGTGTCACATTCTCTCTTCTTCACCTTCCACAGCAATTTCATATATATTGCATTCTAAAACAAGGGTGGAACTCAAAAACAAGCATCCTACATACAATTTGCCAGTGTTCATGGACAATTTAGTGCATTCTGAAAAAAAAATCCATGGCAAAGAATTCAAGAAATACTAATCTTACATTTGCTCCCCATCCTTTGTATAGCTAACTAAGCCAGTGAAATCAAAATTCTAAATGCTAAACAAAGAGGGGTCTTGAGTTTTATCATTCTGCTTTTGTACAATTTCCTTTAGACATGCACTTTGTTTATGCTAACTTTATACTGTAAGGATTAGCTGTTTTTAAGAGAGAGCCATTTTTAGGAGCACAACTGTCTGATGATATTACAAAAGGAAACACAAATTAGTGTATTTGGTTACACTAACGGAAATAATGTGGATACAGTTGAATTTAAGATGTATTCATGCATAACCGCATTTTTATATTGAATGTTTTTAGTAACTGTAAAATAAAATGTCTAGTAAATTGGCAGGTCGGTTTAAACTAATAACTAAAACATATTTTCATAAGTGAAGGTGATTTTGAGAGAGTAATTGAAATGTTCATAAAAGTAGGAGAAAACATATTTATAATATAAAAAAATCTTCTTGTTCACTAGTCTTATCCACTTCTTTAAGGAAAGGAAACAAAGATTTTCTTTGATTTAACTTCAACAAAAACATCAAACATGGACAAGCATCCAGTATTCTTACATATACATCAAAGCTATTTTCTCCACATAAGGGTCCCTGCTCAACCAAAATATAGTCTGTTTCATATACTAAAGTTTGAGAAAGCTGCTTAAAGCTGGGAGAACAAAAGAGGAGAAAAATCAGCTTTCAGGTCATGCACCAATTTTCACAGAATGGAAGCTGGAAATGTTTTTGGCTGACCTGAGAAGTACTATTGTGACTATGGGTGATGTTTCAAAAGTACACGCAATTTGAGAACATGTCTCATTGAGTTTCAATGAGATTTATCACTTAAGTCAAGGCTCTTTTAAAAATCCCATTCCAGAGTAGTGTAAAGTTTAAAATTCTCATCCAATAGAATTCTGCACTTTTGCAAACTTTTCTAACAAATTTACAGACTTCCTTTTTTTTCTACACAACATTTCAAGGAAACACCTAATCTTGCACCAAAATAGAAGAAAAATGTGAAATTTGCTTCAAACTATACACTTTTTTTTTAAATTGCTCCATTTTTAATTCATAACAAAATGGAAGTAAATGACAATATACAACAGTAGATTTGATCGGAGGCAAAAGTACACATGGGCCCTTGGCTATCTTGGTCACCATTTACTGTTTTCAGTGCTAGTATAAGTTCTCCAAAATGTCTGATTTGTTGAAGCTTCAAAATTGGCAATCATTAAAATCTGACATTTATGCCAAAGTGTACAAAGTGAGTTTACCTTTTCATTAGTTGTTTTATTATCCTGGTAGAGAAAAGATTAATTTAAAGTCATGAAAGACTGTGTAATTTTGTGTGATGCCCGTTGAGACTAATGGGTAATTTCATGTGATCCCAGTTGAGATTATTGGATAAAAGAACTGATTAAATTATTTTTTTTATTCACTGAGTTGTAAGGGTTGTGTTGTTGCATGCTCTGAGAAGTCAGAGAACTAAGGCTTCTGCTGTCACATATAGAGATATGTCATACTACATATCATATAAACTTTTCTTCTCACTGCACACAAAAAGGTAATAATCTCTGGTACAAAAAGTGTACTTATTTCAGTTTTATTCCCCTTGCATGTTATGTCTTTTCTCATGCACTGGATAGTCACTCCTTCGTTATCCACATAGGCTAACAGCTCACTTTTTAGGATAAGCACATTGGAGTTGTGAGTAAAGAAAGGATTCACCTGAGTTGTCAGCCAAGCTCAAAATGCTTTTTATTGTTTTATAAAATGCTTGATCTTTTGGGTTCAAAATGCTTTTTATTGTTATCTAAAACTCATTTTATGTGGCTTAGTGTGTAATGGCTCTGGCTGGGTTTGGAAATGGAAGCAGCCAAATACTATGGGAGAGGATAGCCACATCTACATGGCTGTTTAGCACAGCCATGTAGCTGGCAGCGCTATGCTAATGACAGTTCACAAAATTGCAAATGGAGGACCATTTGCAAATTCATGTGGCTAATTAGCAGAGCCACATGAGATTTTGCTGTTGGTAGCGGGTGTGCCAGCAGAACCTAGGACATGTGGACGTGCCTTCAGGCATAAGGGACTGGCAACAGAGGGGGGGCTTAGCCAGAAGAGGCACATCCACATACATGGTCCTCCATTTGCAATTTCATGAGCTGTCATTAGCATAGTGCTGTACTAAATGTCCATGAAGAGGTGGCAGATGTGTTCCTGACACAGTTGTCAGCACAGATTTACAGAGCTTGTAGGGTTAGATTCTCATGTCTGGCTGAGCCATGTTCTCAACACAGGATACATGCAGGAAGGGAAAAAGGAAGAAGGGAGAAGGATAACTTATGCCATTTCCCTAGTCAGCTGATCACTTTGGAACTTAGAACAGCCTTGATATGCAGAAAGACACACAAGTTGGAGGAGGTGTTGACTAGGAATGACTGCCCCATCTCAGTGCCCATGAGGCATACATGTGGCTTGTTACACAAATTATCAAATAGGCATCCAAAGTTTTGTGCAATTCCCCAAACCACACCAAACCTGCCAGTCTCGACCATATTTAATGTAGCTGTATATCCTTAATTCTTTGTGTGTAACAAAATATGCTAAGTGCTCTACTCCTCCAACAGCAACTATTTAAATAATGTAATATTAGTAGGTGCATATAGTTTTATAATGTCAAATAAAAGACATGAGCCTACTGGCCTTAAACTTCCCAGAGATGGGAGAATTAATAGTGCTGCATACGAATGTATATACCATGGACCAGATGGGGACATCCGAATGAGGTCAGAGCTGAGAACCACTACGCCCAATCCTCTGCTAATACAAAGAACTCTACTCTTGTGGATGGCTTCACATCAGGCAGCTCCAATCATACATAGCAGAGCAGCAAGGCCCCAGTTCCTACCTAGAGGAATTTATAAGCCAAGGGGTGTGATTCAGAAATATTTAAATTGAGCTGAACTTCCCTATACCATGAGTCCCAATGAAACTGATGCAAGAGTAAATTCTGTATGTATGATGAGTTACAGGATTTGTGCCCTCCATTAGAAAAGACATTACAGAGTGCCTGATTCTGTCATCCTTTCAGTCAGTAGCACTCATTTCATAAACAGCCCCACTGTTTTCCTGTGATTACGCAGGTAATTAGATACTACTCAATGGCTGTGTCTACATGGGTAGCTGCTGTCAACAGAACAGCCCTTTTGTCAGTTGGCAGCCTTATCCCTGTTCCTGATTAGGAATAGTGCCTCTGTCCACAGTGTTTTTTGACTGAGTGCCTGTGTAGACAGTTTTTTCGACAGAGGGGGCTTCCAGTTCCCTGGGCACCCCTGTTTACAGAGCTTCTGGTCAGCTGTTTTGTTGAGAGAGGGCAGGGCAGTGTGGCTGCTCTCTGTCCACAGAGTGGACTGCTCTTTTGATCTACTTTTATTTGTAGATGCAATCTGTTGACAGAGGTATGGCTGAGGTTTCTCTGTCGACAGTGACTTCTGTCAACAGAGGCTGCCCGTGTAGACATAGCCAATGTGTATAAGAGTGGCAGAATCAGGAGGGCAGTGTATGTACAACAAGAAAATCAGGTGGGACCAAGATATACGCAGCATTACAACATTAAGGGTTTTGGTTTTACAGGATTTTGGGTATTCATTGTATTAACTCTTTTATTTTTAAACAAGATTTTTAGTTAGTTTGGCACTAGGTATCTCCTGAAACAGTCACTCTTAACTGGAAACAAAACAAAAAAGAGAGGCGCATAAGGTCATGAATTGGTGAGCAGAACACTAAAATCTGATAATTTAATCAACTTAGATCACTTCACAAAATGTGACCCAGGAAAGGCAATGCACTCTCCAAAAGCTGCACAAATGAAAACTTGTGTTCAACATATTTCCCCTCTGTATCCATACAAGTATATGAATCAGAATCATTCAGTAATTAATGAACAAGATTCATATACTTGAAAGTTGCTATGTTTCCAATATGAGAATGTGTGGTGCCATTATTTGGAAATTTAATCAGAAAAAACCCCAGTGTTTGTCTTCTAATTAACCTGCTTTCTCACTAGGCAAAAAGGCTCTGTTTCTTGATTAGACTTTCAGTCCACTGTATAGCTAACAGCAATTGAGCTACACCAGGGATAAAGCCCAGCTAGTCATGCTCTCATAAAGGTATATTCTGCTCTGCATAAGGACATAATTTGTCTTTTATAAACTGTTTATCTAAATCCCCATATTGCATTTCTGGTTGGAAAAAGTGTTCAGACATCCCTTGTACCTCACTCATGGTACATAACATTTAGAGTAAATGGCCACAAAGCATAGCTTTAAAAGCTTCCTGAAATGGGAGGGGAAGGGAGGGGTTTTAAAAGCTTTGTGGATTCAGGGAAAGGTCTCACTTTGTTCAGTAAATACCAACTTCCTTCCATTCCTCATGTTACACAGCTTGCAGCTGACAGCTATCTTTGAAATGTCTATAAATCCCTTAAATATAATTACTAAATTTGCCCATTGAACGAAACCGGAAAATTCTAACAGAAGCAAGAGGCTAACAAGCATGTAGCCTTTGAGATGACATCAGTGTATCACATCTCTTGATGTCAATGAGTTGGTAGAATTGTTACCAGTTCAAGAAGGCATGCACCCACGGTTCTGATTTTGTGTGTTCCCTTGCACTAAGGCAACAGTTAAGACCTCAGATTTAAGCTGAGGTAAGTGGGCTGAAACGTCAGAATTCACTTCCCAAGCCCTTTAAAACATAAGAGCTTTTCTGTGGTGCAAGCAAGGATCGAGCATTTAACAAGGAACAAATCTCTATTACTTCTCAAGCTCATCTATGAATTTTACACAGGGAACTGCATCTCCAAACCCCCTGTATCTCTCAGATCTCAGTCCTTTTGGCCAAGTGTTGATGAGAAAGGTAATTCTTCCCCTTTTGTGGATTATGCCATTCATTCTTGGAATCCATAGGCACACTCTCTACCCTGTGATGCAGCCTGTCCATTTAAGATCCCTCACATATGGTCTGACAGTGCTCATCTTGGGGGCCAGCCATGATGAAAGACGGCATGTTTCATCTAGAAAATTACTCAGCTTTGTAAAATCAGTCTATGAAATTAACTTCAGCTAATTTTCCTAACATGGCCAAATTCTGCCACTTTTACTGATGCCATGTAGGATATTACTATCTGAGTAGTCCCACTGAAGTCACCAAGAAAATGTACACACTTGGACAGAGGTGGAGATGGACGTAGGAGATGGACGGGTTGAAAGTCTCTGGGTTAGACTCAGAGGAGTAAAAAACAAGGATGAGATCCTACTAGGAGTCTACTACAGGCCACCTAGCCAGGTGGAGGAGGTGGATGAGGCTTTCTTTAAACAGCCAACGAAATCATCCAGGGCCCAGAATTTGGTGGTGATGGGAGACTTCAACTATCCAGGTATATGCTGGGAAACTAATACAACAGGGGATAGACTGTCCAATAAATTCTTGGATTGCACTGTAGACAACTTTTTATTCCAAAAGGTTGAAAAAGCTACCGGGAGGAAGCTGTTCTAGATTTAATTTTAACAAATAGGGAGGAAATTATTGAGAATTTGAAAGTGGAAGGATGCTTGGGTGAAAGTGATCATGAAATCATAGAGTTCACAGTTCTAAGGAAGGGTAGAAGGGAAAATAGTACAATAGAGATAATGGATTTCAGGAAGGCAGATTTTGGTAAACTCAGACAGCTGGTAGGTAAGGTCCCATGGGAAGCTAAACTGAGGGGAAAAACGGTCGAGGAGAGTTGGCAGTTTTTCAAAGGGACATTATTAAGGGCCCAAAAGCAAGCTATCCCGCTGTGTAGGAAAGATAGAAAACATGGCAAAAGACTGCCTTGGCTTAACCAGGAGATCTTGCATGATCTCAAAATAAAAAAGGAATTGTATAAGAAATGGAAACTAGGACAAATTACAAAGGATGAATATAGGCAAACAACACGAGCATGCAGGAGCAAGATTAGAAAGGCTAAGGCACAAAATGAGCTCAAACTAGCTACAAGCATAAAGGGAAACAAGAAGGCTTTTTACAAATACATTGGTAACAAGAGGAAGACCAAGGAGAGGGTAGGGCCATTGGTCAGTGAGGAGGGAGAAACAGTAACAGGGAATTTGGAAATGGCAGAGATGTTTAATGATTTCTTTGTTTCGGTCTTCACTGAGAAATCTGAAGGAATGCCTGACATAGAGAATGCTAGTGGGAAAGGGGTAGGTTTAGAAGTTGAAATAAGAAAAGAACAAATTAAAATTTACTTAGAAAAATTAGATGTCTGCAAATCACCAGGGCCTGATGAAATGCATCCTAGAATCCTCAAGGAGCTGATAGAAGAGGTATCTGAGCCTTTAGCAATCATTTTTGGAAAATCATGGGAGACGGGAGAGATTCCAGAAAACTGGAAAAGGGCAAATATAGTACCCATTTATAAAAAGGGGAACAAGAATAACCCGGGAAACTACAGGCCAGTCAGCTTAACTTCTGTGCCAGGAAAGATAATGGAGCAGGTAATTAAAGAAATCATCTGCAAGCATTTGGAAGGTGGTAAGGTGATAGGGAACAGCCAGCATGGTTTTGTTAAAAACAGATCATGTCAAAGCAATCTAATAGCTTTCTTTGACAGAATAACAAGCCTTGTGGATAAGGGAGAAGCGGTGGATGTAGCATACCTAGACTTCAGTAAAGCATTTGACATGGTCTCACATAATATACTTATCAATAACCTATGCAAATACAACTTAGATGGGGCTACTATAAGGTGGGTGAACAACTGGCTGGATAACCGTACCCAGAGAGTAGTTATTAATGGTTTTCAATCCTGCTGGAAAAGTATAACTAGTGGGGTTTCGCAGGGGTCTGTTTCAGGACCAGTTCTGTTCAATATCTTCATTAACGATTCAGATATTGACATAGAAAGTACACTTATTAAGTTTGCAGATGATACCAAGCTGGGAGGGGTTGCAACTGCTTTGGAGAATAGGGTCATAATTCAAAAGGATCTGGATAAACTGGAGAAATGGGCTGAGGTAAACAGGATGAAGTTTAATAAGGACAAATGCAAAGTGCTCCACTTAGGAAGGAACAATCAGTGTCACACATACAGAATGGGAAAGAATTGCCTAGGAATGAGTACAGCAGAAAGGGATCTAGGGGTTATAGTGGACCACAAGCTAAATATGAGTCAACAGTGTGATGCTGTTGCAAAAAAAGCAAACATGATTCTAGGATGCATTAACAGGTGTGTTGTGAACAAGACACGAGAAGTCATTCTCCCGCTCTACTCTGCGCTGGTTAGGCCTCGGCTGGAGTACTGTGTCCAGTTCTGGGCACCGCAGTTCAGGAAGGATGTGGAGAAATTGGAGAGGGTCCAGAGGAGAGCAACGAGAATGATCAAAGGTCTAGAGAACATGACCTATGAAGAAAGGCTGAAAGAATTGGGCTTGTTTAGTTTGGAAAAGAGAAGATTGAGGGGGGACATGATAGCAGTTTTCAGGTATCTAAAAGGGTGTCATAAGGCAGAGGGAGGGAACTTGTTCTTCCTTGCCTCTGAGGATAGAACAAGAGGCAATGGACTTAAATTGCAGCAGGGGAGGTTCAGGTTGGACATTAGGAAAAAGTTCTTAACTGTCAGGGTGATCAAACACTGGAACGAATTGCCAAGGGAGGTGGTAGAATCTCCATCACTGGAGATATTTAAGAAGAGGTCAGATAGATGGCTTTCAGGGATGGTCTAGAAAGTGCTTGGTCCTGCCATGAGGGCAGGGGGCTGGACTCGATGGCCTCTCGAGGTCCCTTCCAGTCCTACTCTTCTATGATTCTATGATTTGCAGCCTAAGGTATGTGAATAAGTAGACCTGCCACTACACAACCTCTTTGTGACCGGGCATGGTGTAGCATTTCTGTCTTCATCGGGCACCTCCTTCCAGCTGCTCTGGTTCCCCAGATGATCTGCCTAGTCCAAAGACTCGGCTATTCCATTCCCCTGATTTACTCCTTAACTGAATACCCCTTCACATCCTTCTACCTTCTTGGAAATTTAGAACCTGCCCATTTAATGAGGTGTACCACTGAATTCTGTTCCAATGGCTGCTTTTGTCTCACCTAGCCTCTAGCCAGACTTCACTATTCAGGTGAAGCTACCAGGATCAACTGTCCCCTAAGGCATTCTTCTGACAACTTTCTAATCCTAGAGAGTCTCAGACAGGTAGTCACATGAGTCTGTGGCTTTATAAACAACAAGCAGACATGTAGCACCTTAGAGACTAACAATTTTATTAGGTGATGAGCTTATGTCCATTTATCTGAGGAAGGCCGTGTCTACACGAGCCCCAAACTTCGAAATGGCCACGCAAATGGTCATTTTGAAGTTTACTAATGAAGCGCTGAAATGCATATTCAGCACTTCATTAGCATGCAGGCAGCAACCGCACTTCGAAATTGACGCGCCTCACCGCCGCGCGTCTCGTCCCGACGGGTCTCCTTTTCGAAAGGACCCCGCCTACTTTGAAGTCCCCATATTCCCATCAGCTCACGGGAATAAGGGGACTTCGAAGTAGGCGGGGTCCTTTCGAACAGGAGCCCCGTCGGGACGAGACGCGCGGCGGCGAGGCGCGTCAATTTCGAAGTGCGGCTGCCGCCCTCATGCTAATGAAGCACTGAATATGCATTTCAGCGCTTCATTAGTAAACTTCGAAATGGCCATTTGCGTGGCCATTTCGAAGTTTGGGGCTCGTGTAGACGTAGCCGAAGTGGGTTTTACTCATGAAAGCTTATGAACAAATAAATTTGTTAGTTTCTAAGGTGCTACAGAACTGGTTGTTATTTTTACTTCTAGAGAATAACTGCAAAAATTCCTCTCTTCTTTGCAGCTTTCTCTTACCTTTATGTTTTTCAAATTGTAAATAAGACTCTGCCCCCTTCCATTCACAAATTCTTCTATTTATGATTTTGTGCCAGCCCTCCCTAGCCAGCTTCATTCTCAGTCAATGCTGCCTGCTCCAACAGGTGCAGCTGGATATGTTAATTGATTTCTCAGGCCCATATTAACCTCCTCCTGCAATTTGTGTAGCAGTACACACCCCATAACAATGAATAAAGGTAGCAGCTTTTAGCTCACAGCTTTGAATAGTAACAATACTCTCACTAATACATGTAACTGTTAAACAGCAATTTTTATCTACTACTACTAACACCTTACAGTTATTCGTTATCTCAAAAGACACCATAGCGATCACACAGAAATCACAGCATCCATCACTGACATAAACCAACAGCTTTTTAACAACACATAACAGCACTACAGAGGAATTTAGGACAGGAAGGAAAGAGGATGAAATTGCAACCCTAGGTATAATATAGGATGGCAGAATTTATTTCATTTACATTTACTCCATGATGTGTGACTCAATGGGCTATGGAAATCAGCAACATGGACTCAATTAGCATGGCACAAAGGCACTGTTTCAGTTTTGAGACAGAGGGAAGAGGGCTGTCTACAGAATTACTAGTAGCAATTCCTGCAGTAGGTAACCATTCCTTGGTGGTCTCCTACACACATGCAGACTAGATTCAATAAAGTTTAGCTGGCAAAATCTGAGAAAATAACAGCTTGTGCTGCTGACCACTGAACTAATAAGTATCAGCAGGGTAACCATGTTAGTCCGTATTCTCAAAAATGAGAAGTCCTGTGGCATCTTATAAACTAACAGATTTTTTGGAGCATAAGCTCTGGTGGTTAAAGACCTGTTTCGTCAGATAAATGAAGGGGAGATTCCAGAGGCAGCACTTAAATATACAGGCTCATGAAAAGAAGGGAGTACCAATCAAGAGGAAGGTAAGAGTTGACAAGATCAATTCAGTCAGGGAAGATGTGGCCCTCTTCCAGCAGCTATGCGGAGGTGTGAATGCCAATAGAGGAGAAACTTCTTTGTAGTTGGCCAGCCAGTCCCAGTCTTTGTTCAATCCTTGACTGATGGTGTCAAATTTGCAAATGAATTGTAGCTCTGCATTTTCTCTTTGGAGTCTGTTTTTGAATTTTTTTTGTTGCAGGATGGCTACTTTTAAATCTCTTACTGAGTGTCCAGGGAGATTGAAATGTTCTCCTCCAGGCTTTTGTATGTTACTGTTCCTGACATCTGATTCTTTTACACAGAGACTGCTCAGTCTGGCCAATATATATGGCCGACGGGCATTGCTGGCACATGATGGCAAACATTACTTTAGTAGATGTGCAGGTGAATGAGCCCCGGATGGTGTGGTTGAATTCTGCATGAACTCCCCCTGACAGTCGAAATGACAGATGGGAACTATACACAGAGTGCTTGTGCTGATGTGCACAGGCAGAAATTCTGGGAATGCAGTATTGGTTGTACCATAACCTCAGCTGTGCAGAACACAATGCCATCAATGGCCTCAGAAACAACTCTGACATTATAATCCAAGAGGATGGCAAAAGAGGTGCTGTTGCCATCATGAATACGACAGACTAAGCGCACAAAAGCTTATGCTCCAAAAAAAAACCTGTTAGTCTATAAGGTGCCACAGGAATTCTCATGTTTTTGTACTAATCAGGGAACTGTAAAGCAATTTAAATGCATACATACCAATGGAAGATGTCACTGTAATTTTTACTAAAGATAAAAGTACATAAAATAATGTGACTAACTGTATAAAACCTACCCTAGGTGTGCATTCTTTCCATGTGCTGATATATGCAATTCTTTTTATATTTACATACCATCTACAATACACCATAGCTGTGTCTACACGTGCACGCTACTTCAAAGTAGCGGCACTAACTTCGAAATAGCGCCCGTCACGGCTACACGTGTTGGGCGCTATTTTGACATTAACATCGATGTTAGGCGGTGAGACGTCGAAGCCGCTAACCCCATGAGGGGATGGGAATAGTGCCCTACTTCAAAGCTGAACGTCGAAGTAGGGCACGTGTAGATGATCCGCGTCCCGCAACATCGAAATAGCAGGGTCCGCCATGGTGGCCATCAGCTGAGGGGTTGAGAGACACTCTCTCTCCAGCCCCGGTGGGGCTCTATGGTCACCATGTGCAGCAGCCCTTAGCCCAGGGCTTCTGGCTGCTGCTGCTGCAGCTGGGGATCCATGCTGCATGCACAGGGTCTGCAACCAGTTGTCGGCTCTGTGGATCTTGTGTTGTTTAGTGCAACTGTGTCTGGGAGGGGCCCTTTAAGGGAGCGGCTTGCTGTTGAGTCCGCCCTGTGACCCTGTCTGCAGCTGTGCCTGGCACCCTTATTTCTATGTGTGCTACTTTGGCGTGTAGACGTTCCCTCACAGCGCCTATTTCGATGTGGTGCTGCGCAACGTCGATGTTGAACGTCGACGTTGCCAGCCCTGGAGGACGTGTAGATGTTATTCATCGAAATAGCCTACTTCGAAGTAGGCTTCACGTGTAGACGTAGCTCATATGGGAAAATATTTCATAAGGACTGCTGCTTTGATTTTACTGTCACAAGGATTCACAGCAAGGTGTGGATGTTAGAAATCATGCATTTCCTTCTGTTTCACTTCTCCTAGTCTGAGTCCCTAAACATACTGCTCAGTAAGGTTAACTGAACCGCAGCTTTCTCGATAACTAGAGGTGAGTACTGTAGTTCACAAAGAGATGGTAGGTTAAATAGTCTCAGCTGGTAAGGGTTATGGCTTTGGCCTTTTCCACTTTATTTCCCTTCAGAATAATACATGACCATACTGTGACAAGCAGATTTTCAGTAATAGTAAAGTTGAAGAAACATTTTACATCCACATACAAACATTCTCTCACTCAGACCATAAACCTCAGACATCCTCAAAGCTGATGAAAGATCTAGCCATAATATCTTGACTGAGCTACTACCTCCAAACTATAATAAGATGTATATTTGCTGATGGGCACCGTAGAGAGCCAAGAGTTTTGCAAACCAATTTGTTGTACTCATCAGCTTTTTGTGTGTCCTAGAAACCTAGAATATTTGGGGCTGGGCCTGATCAGTCTGCTCAGCTACAGTCTGTCTGCCAAAGTCTGAGCCAATAACACGTTGCAAGAGCCAGTGTGATAATTATACAATCTGATCTCTGCATGTCCCCAAAATAAACTCAGAGCAAAGGAGCTACCACTGTTTAATGTGTTGAAGCTGTGCCATGTTTAAATGCCTTCTCATGAGACTGATTTCCTAATCTGAAAGAGATTTAAGACACTTTACAGGAAACATGCACACACTCTTCTCTGCTGTATTCAGTAGCTCCTAGTCATATTGGGCCTGTGTGGTCTATTTTTTAAATAAATACCAAAGCTACTTTTTCATCTCCAGATATGAAATTGCTTTCATGGTGGGTGAGCACTCTGTGCGCTATCCAAATTTCTCAAAAATACTCATTGCTTTCATTTTCTCATGCTATTGCGCTGAACAAAGATAAAAGGAGTCAAATAAAGATTATTGATTCAGAGTTATCATTTCTCACTCCCTTTTCTCCTCTGGAGTGTTACTGGGTATTTTATACCAACATATGCAGTGACAGTAATGCCCTGAACATGTCATCTTTGTGACTACTTGCAGGTCTGAGTTATCAGCAGCCACCTGTGCTGCATGGTCTACTGAGGAATTAGTGATTTAGAAAATTACCCAATCCATACTGTCAAATCAAGGGAAAGATCTACCGTTTACAATTACTCTCTTGGAGTTTTCTGTTTCTTCTGCCTGTGTTTGATGACATTCTGTAAGTGGAACTACAGAGCCGATCATGTGCAGCTAAATTTCTTCAGCCCTTATGTGCACTTTCCCAATACTATGAAATGTGGTAACATTATTAAGTGAGGGCTGATAACAAATTCTTCTCAAATTCTACCCATGTTAAAAAGCTGTGGAGTGGAGAGACTTCAGTTCCTCTCCCCAGTACAGACACCTTTTAAAAAATCACTGAAATGCCTAATACTGAAAACTCACATCTTCTGTGATAAGCTACGGTGAAACAATATTATTCCCTCACCGTTAATAGCTGTATAAATAAGATGAGCCATCAAGAAGTCAATGTGCATAAATTGAGTATTCATATAGGGTTACCATATTTGAACTTGTGAAAAGGAGGACTTGTGAGAGGGAGTGTATCAGTATTAGCATCTACCAACTCACATCGTAGTAAGGTGAGAAACATACTATAAAAGACTAACACAACATGAGTTGATAGATACTGACACAGATACACTCAGTTTCACAAGTGTCCTCTATTTTGAAAGTCCAAATATGGTAACCCTAGTTCATGTGATCTTTTACCAGCTCTAATTCCACTAATATAATTTTATCAAACACATTGGCCATGTCTACACTAGCCAAAAACTTCGAATTTACTAACTTCGAGTTTACTAATGAAGCACTGAAATACATATTCAGTGCCTCATTAGCATGTGGGCAGCCGTGGCACTTCGAAATTGACGCGGCTCGTCCAGATGGGGCTCCTTTTTGAAAGGACCCCGCCTACTTTGAAGTCCCCTTATTCCTGTGAGCAGATGGGAATAAGGGGACTTCGAAGTAGCTGGGGTCCTTTCGAAAAGGAGCCCCGTCTGGACGAGCTGCGCGGCAGTGAGCCACATCAATTTCGAAGTGCCACGGCTGCCCACATGCTAATGAGGCGCTGAATATGTATTTCAGCGCTTCATTAGTAGACTTCAAAATGGCCATTTACATGGCCATTTCAAAGTTTTTGGCTCATGTAGACATAGCCATTGACAAAAGGCAGCAAATTCAGATTCTAATTCAAAGTAATAGGTCTTGTTTTCATCCTTTCTTGCCCACACCTTCCCTGAGTGAAGCTGGGCCATTTCATGAGGATTTCCCATTTCATCCGGTTTCTATATGAAACTCCGTGGTTCTATAACTTTACTTATTAAATGCATCACCCTTGGCTAACACAAGGTTGTCTCCTACAGAACATCTAGAGTTTTGCGCACTCCACTTTAAAAACATTCTATAAGCAAATTCATTGACATGGTGCCTAGCATCACTATAATAGGCATTTTAGAAATACCCTTGACAAATGGATAGAATTTGAACAGCTTTAACCTACATCTAAGTTTTATGAGTTAAGTTCATACATGATCCCACAAAAGTCATGCATGATAAAGAAAACCTCACTCACATTCTTGAAAATATTCATAATCAAATTCAGAGCCCCCAGCCTTTGAAGTTTTTGCACATTTTATTTATATTCCAAGGATCTTGTCTGTAAAATACATGCAAAATAATGCAGGATTTTATTTGAAAATGACCACTTTTTCATGAAAATTTATTCACTGCCAACCAAATATTATCCTGTTTTTGACCAAAATACTCAGAACTTTATGAATACTTTATTTCAAAATGTTTTCTCTTGAAGAATGCACTTTCACAACTAGTGAAGTTGAACTTCTGGATGGCATAAGAACATAAGAACATAAGAATGGCCATACTGGGTCAGACCAAAGGTCCATCAAGCCCAGCATCCCATCTGCCGACGGTGGCCAATGCCAGGCGCCCCAGAGAAGGAGAACAGAAGACAAGTGATTTATCTCCTGCCATCCATCTCCTGCCCTTGTTATGAAGGCTAGGGCACCATACTTTATCCCTGGCTAATAGCCATTTATGGACCTGACCTGCAAAAATTTATCAAGCTCTTTTTTAAACCCTAATAGAGTCCTGGCCTTCACAGCCGCCTCGGGCAAGGAGTTCCACAGGTTGACTGTGCGCTGTGTGAAGAAAAATTTCCTTTTATTAGTTTTGAACCCACTACCCATCAATTTCATTTGGTGTCCCCTAGTTCTTGTATTATGGGAAAAGGTAAATAATTTTTCTATATTCACTTTCTCCACACCATTCATGATTTTATATACCTCTATCATATCGCCCCTCAATCGCCTCTTTTCCAAACTGAAAAGTCCCAGTCTCTCTAGCCTCTCCCCATATGGGACCCTTTCCAAGCCCCTAATCATCTTAGTCGCCCTTTTCTGAACCTTTTCTAATGCCAATATATCTTTTTTGAGGTGAGGAGACCACATCTGCACGCAGTACTCGAGATGTGGGCGTACCATAGTTTTATATAGGGGAAGTATGATATCTTTTGTCTTATTATCGATCCCTTTTTTAATAATTCCTAACATCCTATTTGCCTTACTAACTGCCGCTGCACACTGCGTGGATGTCTTCAGAGAACTATCCACTATAACTCCAAGATCCCTTTCCTGATCTGTCGTAGCTAAATTTGACCCCATCATGTAGTACGTGTAATTTGGGTTATTTTTTCCAATATGCATTACCTTACACTTACCCACATTAAATTTCATTTGCCATTTTGCTGCCCAATCACTCAGTTTGCTGAGATCTTTTTGTAGTTCTTCACAATCCCTTTTGGTTTTGACTGTCCTGAACAACTTGGTGTCATCTGCAAACTTTGCCACCTCACTGCTTACCTCATTTTCCAGATCATTGATGAACAAGTTGAACAGGATCGGTCCCAGGACTGAGCCCTGGGGAACACCACTAGTTACCCCCCTCCATTGTGAAAATTTACCATTTATTCCCACCCTTTGTTTTCTGTCTTTTAACCAATTCCCGATCCATGAAAGGACCTTTCCTCCTATCCCATGACCACCTAATTTACATAAAAGCCTTTGGTGTGGGACCGTGTCAAAGGCTTTCTGGAAATTATTCTTCCAAGAAACTGAAGGAAGGATGATAGAGGGACCACATGTTCTGCAGCACTTTAATTACTTTGGGCCTAATCCCAAACATTGTTTTGGCAAAATTCATATTGATTTCTAAAGGAATTGAGTCCTATGAACACATTAATAGATCTTATAATTGTAAGTCAGGGCCTTTGACCAGCCTTTGGTTGGGACTGGTGAGGTGATATACAGCTCTACTCTCCCCAAAGCCCCAGCTTCAGATGACAACAATGAGCAGCAGAGGTGCCACCTTCTGTGTTGACCCCTGCTAACCATCATCCTTCCCACCAGGAAGCTGCCTTTGTTTCTTCCTAGGCACCAGTGATGGTGAATGGTACCTAGAATCTCTTGTCAGCATGTCTTTCTTCAGCACCAGAGATGTTTGATGGTGCAAAGGTTCCTTAGAGACCATTAGAGTGTTTCACCTTGGTGCTAGAGATAGGGAACAGTATCAGGTGTCCCAAAGTAAGGCAGGGAAGCTCCTTACCAAGGCTGAAGTAGTTCCACCAAGTCCAGGTGATCCAGGGAAGATGGAGGTCAGAGTACTCTCACCATGATGATGGAACTGAGTCTAATGTCTCTGTCGTTCTTGGTGCAGGACTTGAAATACTCACAGATCTTACACACGAGCTTCCACCTAGACCTCTTAGGCAGCTGGAATAGGAGTCATATACAGGTATAGGCTTATGACAAGGATCACAAAGTTTAAATCTCACTACAAAGGAATGCCCAGAGGCTGGGCAGAGTTAACCCCACTCAGCAGGGTTTGCTAACTCCTAATAAGTACTTGAAACTTAACTACTAAATTCAACCAACTATACAGAATTAGACAGAGAAAAGTCAACTGAAGAGTACTTGCAGAAGCAGGAACAAGCAGGTCTGCTGACAAAGGTCAGGAGGAACAAAGGAGCAGTTGCCTCAGGGCCTGGCATTTTAATGGTGTTCGGTGAGACAGCCAGAGCTCCTGGGCCCCTTTGAAATGCTGCAGGAGCACTGTGACACCACTCTGCATGCAGCTCTGAGGCAGTGTGTGGGGAGGGCCCAGGCATGGCTGCCCTAAGCCCTGTACCTGCTGCCAAGCCCTGCTCCCACCTTGCCCCTGTGCCCACAATGGCTGTCAGCCCCACGGAGAACAAGTCACAGTTTCAGGGACCTTAATGGTTAGTAAGAAGGAACTCGGTGTGGCACAGACCTCTATATCAGTACAATGAAAGAGTGACTCCAGCAGGCACAGAGCCAATCTGACAGACACCACTGAAGGAAAATCTTCCTGGCAGATGTGCTGAGGGTGAGCACACACCTACAGTGAAATGGACATGAAAAAGCACTTCAAGAAGAATCATTTACACAATCTTTTCTCTTCATCCACAAAGGTTATCAACTAACTTTTTTACAAAAGCTGAGAGTGTCACATAATCATGCGATTCCAGGAGCTGGGGCTTTCAGAAAAACATCAAAAAATCATAAGAGGCGGCATGATTAATTTATGCTCATAGGTCAGTAGCTTGTAAACAACTGGATGCTGATTTTTACTTCACATACTGTACTGTAAGGTTGCAGCAATAAAACAAAACATGCAATAAATATCTGTTTTCTGAAGGCCTACGGCCTACTTCAGTGGGAGCTGCAACTACTCAGTACCAATGAAAATTAGACCATTTTAAGGAACCTCCATCCTTCTCCACAAAAAAGGCCCAGCAAAGACAATTGATTTCACAGACGGTGCAATGTGGAAGACTTTCCAGTTATGTTTTATTTTAAAAGATGTGTTTCCCTAATTGTAAGACATAAACAGAGATCAAAATTGAGAGCTTAAGATTAGGAGAGCCATTTATGGAAGGCTATTTTCTACTTCACTTTCATGTAAACAGAGGAGAGAGGGAATCATTAAAGGCTGCAGACTGAAAACTACACATAGGGTTTATGTTCACTTGACAAAGTATGAAAGACACAATTTACTATGTGTTTTATGAGAGGCAGGGAACAGAAACTGGCTAACTGTCTCTAGCTTAGGAGAGACCTCAGGCTGTGGTAAAACATGACCTTTCTAGATATCCACCACAAAACATTTAAGGAGCAAATAAAACATCATGACCTTTTTAGATATGTTGCACAAAATGTCTAAGGGGCAAATCATGCTCCCTTTCCCATGATAAGCAGCTGAGGTAGTTCTGATTCCATTCTTGAGGGGCCAGGGTGAGAAGCCATGAGGTGAAGCTTCTGTATTCCCCAGTCACGGCAATGCACATTTTAAGAGGGACTTCCTTCTGTCCTCTCTATATTTGCCTCAAAGTTCTTCTGTTACTACCTCAAGCAGCTTCATTTCCCTTAAAGAGAGATGGTTATAAAATCTTACTTGCTTCCACACTTATTACTCTTTGGATTCTCTCATTTTCTGCCTGCAATAAGATATGAAGAGCAAGAATAAACTCATCTGGTATATGCATATCTTGGAGTGTAACATCACTAATGATAATTTTTGCTGTTGCTTCCATGTTTCCACCAGAGATAACCAATAGACTGTGGCCACTCTTAGCTCATTTGTTTGTTTTCAACATCCAAGGGGCAGTTGGTATATTAAAAAGTACCAAACTGACAGTAAACTTTTGAAAGGGAGATTTCAGTAACATGAAAAATGTATTCCAAAAAAATTTCTAAATTAAAAAATTAAGGAAATAAAATCCTCAGAGGTAGCATAGATACTACTCAAGGAAAACAAAATAGAATCTCAAAAGGCATGAATACCACTGAAGTAAAAGGAAACAAGGAAGGATGGGACAGGAGTAAATCTTTACAGATAAATGGCAAGGATTAAAAGGTTGGTCAAATCAATCAGAAATACTTTAACATTTGGAAATCTAACCCCAGGCCTAGTCTATACTTAAATTTTGTGTTTACCTAACTACATCATACAGTGCTGTGAAAAATTTGTACCTTGAGTACTTTAGTAAGGTTGACTTAGCCATTGGTGTAGCTGCTACAAGGTCAATGGAAGAAATCTTCTCTCCACAATAGGGCTGTGTCTACACAGGCACAAATCTTCGAAATAGCCATATTTCAAAGATTACTAATGAGGCACTGCATTGAATATTCAGCGCCTCACAAGCATTAGGATGCTTCCAGCCATAGTGCTTCGAAAGCACTGCTTTCGAAATCGCGTGGCTTGGCGCAGCTACATGGGGCTCCTTTTCGAAAGGACCCTCACCTTTCGAAATCAGTGATCGGGATAAGGGGATTTTGAAAGGTGAGGGTTCTTTTGAAAAGGAGCCCCATGTAGCCATGCCGAGCCATGCGCTGCTTTCGAAGCGCCGTGGCCGGAAGTGTCCTAATGCTAATGAGGCGCTGAATTGAATATTCAGCACCTCATTAGTAAACTTTGAAATATGGCTATTTCGAAGATTTGTGCCCGTGTAGACACAGCCTAGCTGTTTTGGAGAAAAAGCCCTTCCAATAATGAGGAAGCATCTATACTATCAAGATATAATGCTATAGCTGAACTGTAAACATACCCCGACAAATAAATGCCAGCAGGAATTAAGTAAGAGGGAAATTTAAAAGGCCAAAATGGTTTTCAAAGAGCAAATAATGACGCGTAAACACCAACATTAAGATTTTTTAAGAATATCAGAAGCAGAAACCCTGTGAAATAATAGTTTCATCTGACAGATCATAGGGGAATCAAGGGAGCAATTAAGAAGGATAAGGAAACCATTGACAAGCTAAATCATTTCTTTGCTTGACTTGCCACCATTAAAGATACTTAGCCCAGACATGCTCTTTTCTCATTAAAGATGATCTACTATCAGATATTGAGGTGTTGGAAGAAAAGGTTCTGGAACAAACTGATAATTACAAGCAAAAAGTCATGAGACTCAGTGGGTACATAAAAGACTTCTGAAGGAGTTTATGTATGATGATAAATAGGATGAAATTAAATAAGGACAAATACAAAGTACTACACGTGGGAAGGACCAATCAGTTGCACACATGCAAAATGGGAAATGACTGTCTAGGAAGCAGTAATGCAGAAAGGGATCTGAGATCAGAGGAAATCACAAGCTAAGATTAAGTCAACAGTGTAATGCTGTTGCAAAAAAAGAGCAAACATTCTGAGATGTAATTACAGCAATGTTGTAAGCAAGACACAAGAAGTAATTCTTCTGCTTTTCTCCATGTTGATTAGGCACTAACTGATGTATTGTGTCGAGTTCTGGGTGCAACATTTCAAGAAAGGTGTGGATGAATTGGAGAGAATCCAAAGAAGATCAGCAAAAATGATTAAAGGTCTAGTAAACCTGGCCTATGAGAGAAGATTAAAACAAATAAACAAACCTGGAGTGTGTATTCTGGAGATGAGAAGATAGAGAGGAAAAATGCCAAGAGTTTTTAAAGAGCAGGCAGTCCTCAGGCTAACAACACAATCAGTTCCTGAAAATCATGTCTGAAGCTGAAACACCATAACCCGGAATCCATTATGGATTGGGCGACACAAAGTCGAAACCAACACTGGAACTTGAAACAGAGTATCCATCCATAATTGTTATGCCATTCATAACTCAAATGGTGTAGTTGAGGACTGTCTGTACATAAAAGGCTGTTTTAAGGAGGAGGTGAAAAATTGTTCTCATTACCCTCTGGGTATAGGACAAGAAGGAAGGAGCAAAAATTGCAGCAAAGGAATTTTAGATTGGACATGAGGTAAAATGGTTAAGCACTGAAATAAATTGCTTAGCGATGGTGTGGAACCTTCATCTTTAAAGATTTTTAAGAGCAAGTTAGATAAACACCTGTAAGGGGTGGTCCAAATAATATTGAGTCCTGCTTTAAGGGCAGCACACTGGGCTAGAGAAAATTTTCAAGCTCCTTACAGACCCACAGTTCTATGATTTTATGAAGTAGAAAAATAGCCAACAAAAATACGTAATCTATCATTAAAAACTACTACTGTTTCAGATGACCAGAGAATAGCAACTAGTGTAACTGTATTTTTAAATGGCTATTTAAAGTGCTTCAGGGAATTGTAAGCCAGTAAATCTTGCATCTGTACCTAGAAAATAGATGGAAATAGTAATTAAAAAAATCACATGAAAGATCATAATTTGATAGGGCCTTACCAGCATCTTTGTCTCTTAGTAGTTTTTGAATGTACTGGTTAAACAGAGGATTAAAAAAAAAACCCACTAAGACACCAACTGTAGAGTTGTAAAAGGTCTTTGACAAGATTCTGCACAAGACACTATTGAAAAGGCAAGCAATCATGGGGTGGAGGGTAGGGGTAATGTGAAGTATTTTAATGTATCAAAAAGTGACTATGGGACAGAGAAGCAAAGAATGGGATTGAATGGTTAATTTCACCATGGCAAAACATTCTGCACTAAGTCCAGTTGTGCTTAATACACTCATTAAAGGTCTGGAAAGGGGAAGTAAGTGTTGAGATAGCAAAATTTGCAGAGGACACAGTTATTTGATGTTCGTCAGAACAAGAGAGGGCCATGAGGAACTTGATATAACATGTTTTTTAAGACTACATCTTGAGTTTGCACAGCAGAAAATTTCCTAAAATCACAGATGCATGCTTAAAAACTGATATGCTCTATGTGAGTGTACACCTAGTTTAACCATCAGCCAATTACACACACACATTTGTTGGTCTGCGCGCTTCACCAGACAAATATATAGATAGCACACTCATGAGAACTCTAGATTTTCTCTTTATTTTCTATCTCCCTTTTTTCTTTTTTTTAATTTCCAAAGGAAACAGAATGCAAAAATCAGAATTTGTGCAACATTTAAGTTCTAAGATCAAACACACATATATCAGGTAATGCCACACGCTCAGTTTGCTCTGGCAATGTTGACTTATGCATGTTGAACAAATTAATTATTTGCTCCTGGGGGAATTATGTACCTCTGCACACATGGATATTTATTGTGCCATGCACATTTTTAAATTTTTGTTCAGCAAAAAGCTTCTGATGAAAACTTGATGCAGTTCTGCCTTTTTCCCACCAGAGTGTGATGTAGTGACAGAACACAGCAGATGTTCCCAGCCAGCTAGGGATGAGAAAGCCTGCAGAGCCTCATTCACAGCTCTGGTCAGACCAGGTCAAGAGTAGGGTTGTCACTCTCCTGGTTTTGGTCAGAGTCTCCCAGAATCAGGCCTTACTTCAGAAGAACTGGTAGCTACTGGGTGCTAAAAGTCCAGGAGTACAGTAGGGTTAAAGCAGGTTCCTGCTTGCCCTCTCACTGCTATACTCCCAAAAGTGGCTAGCAAGATCCCTGTGTCCCCATTGGGAGGAGAGGGGTGGAAAGAGAGTCTCCATGAACCACCCTTTCACCAAACATCAACTCTGTAGCTCTCATTGGCTGGGAATTGCAGCCAATAGGAGATGTGGGGGTGGTCCCTGTAGAGAGGGGCAATGTGCAGAGCTCGTTGGCCCCCTGAGCCAACTGCCAGAAGGATGTGCAGCTCACTTTTGGGAGCAGCTCAAAGTAGGCACCCCAACCTCCTGCCCCAGCCCTGAGCCTGTACCCTACATCTAAACTTTCCATCACAGCCCACACCCTGCATCCACTCCTGCACCCTGTTACCTACCAGCTCTGGGTTGTTGAGGAACCAGAGAATGGCCATCTGTCAGCCCTGTGCTCTTGGGGAGCCAGGGAGTAATACTCATGGAAAACAATCCCCACCCCCCAAGTCTCTGTTGGAACCAAAAAGAAACCACTGACAATGACAGGGGTAGACACAGCAAAATTCCATCAACAAGGGTGATTGGACTAAGGAACACCCCTAGACTCATCTGCATTGGATTTAGAACAGAAAGACATCTCCATCAGCATACTGAATGGAGAACAGCTTTTCCAAACAGGAACCACACTGAACGATGGGATACTAAAAGGACTGCCTGATGGGAAATCTCTGGTCCAGATGCTAGTGAACCCAGGCCTGCTCACACTCAAATTAAGCATTACCAGACGAATTCTAGTAATGGATCCTGCTGATATCCAAAATACTGAAATTGTCTAGTTGCATTGTAAGCTCTTTCAAGGAACACCACCCATAGCCAGGCATGATCATTCTCTATTGTCTCACCTGTTTACCCATAATCAAATCCAGTGTTCTTCTTGAACTATTGTCCTGTCCCTTCAAAAACACCTATCCCTGCCCATGAACTGTTCTGATGCCTTGATGTAAATGCTGCATCAGTTCCACTGAGACTTTATCATCTCCTGTATGATCATGCTGGGCTCTGCTTGTCTCCTGCCCTCTGGATTCTCTGGCTACCATCACCATCTGGGAAGCTCAATCAGTGTAAATTTTACTTAGTGGTGAGATATATCTCTCTCTCACTCTCTCTCTCTTCCACAGAGTTGTGAATTCTCTCTCTCTCCCTAGGCATGGTCTCCTGACTCTGGTTTATGTAATCAGTTGTATTGTTTGCTAGACCTAACATTTGTAATCAGTTTGTTTAATATTGTAACTCTTAAATGTATATTCACTACCCAAAAATAAATAAGTTTCATTGTTAAACTGGTTGCTTCTCTCTCTTTTTCTTTCCTTCTTGCTCACTCTTCCTCCAGGGTGTTGTTTTGGCTTCCCCATTTACTCTGCAACAATGTTTCTTGTACCTATGCTAAAGATCCATGGAGTGCCCGGAAATCCTGTGGGGCCTGCCTATCGAGTGGGTTACTAATAGAACAGTTGCTCTGTGGAATTGGGAATGGGGTGGGGGAGTGCTGAACCACGGCAGCATATGAGGGTGGAAGAGGAAAGTGCTGTTAAACCCAAACACTGAGTTCAAGGGCATATAAGGGCCATAATCTGGCTCTTCTGTGCAACCCAGCCCACTGTGTACAGGGACATATATGGTGTCAGCTTGTTTGTGCTGATGAACCAGTCCTCTCAGATGAGCTCTGGCAGAGAGAGAGAGGGAGGGAGAGAGAGACAGAGGGAGTGTGTTCACCTGAGTGCAGGGTGGGAAGAACTTAATCTTGTGGACCTGGGTTGGGCAGAATAGTTCCATTGGGAGGGAATTAGCAAAAGGGAGAGGTGAAGCTCCTTAGAAACTCTAGTAACACAGAGAGCACGCTGACAGAACTGCACATAAATGAGCATACCCCAGAGTAATGGGCAAACCTAGTAACAACCCTGAACCCCTGTCCCAGCTCTGAGGCTCCTCCCACACCCAAACTTCCTCCCAAAGCTCTACTCCTTATCCACTCCTGCATTCAAACTTCCTTCCAGAGCCCACACCCTGCACCCCGTCCTGCACCCCAACCACTTGCTCCAGCCTCAGCACAGAGCCCCTTCCCGTACCCAAACTTCCTCCCAGGAGCTGCACTTCCTCCTGCACCCAAACACTGGGCCGCAGGCTCAGCCCAAATCCAACTCCTACACGCCTAACCCCTCAGCGCCACCCTCCATCCTAGAGCCCTCACCCCCTCCACCCCTTTAAACCCCGCCCCCAGCCCAGTAAAAGTGAATGAGGGTGGGGGAGAATGATCAATGGAGGAGGAGAGCTGGAGTGAATGGAGATCAGGGCCTTGGAGAAGGGGAAGGGCAGAGAGTGGTTCAAAGATGTTTGGATTGTGCCATTAGACAATGGCTGGGCAATAAGTAGCCTGTGGGGCTGGACAAGTTTGCCCTGGCAGACTGCCGGCATGCTATTTACCTGTACATCTGCAGGTATAGCCACTTGCAGCTCCTGTAAGTTCATGGATTGGCATTCTCAGACAATGGGACCTGCAAGCAGCCATACCTGCAGATGTGCTGGCAAATAAAGAACCAGTGGCCCATGTCTAGCCCCACAGACTGCTTATTCTCCAGTCCTGCATTAGACAATTGGCAATCCTAGTCAAGAAACATGGGCTAGAGGGAGACAGACAATGTGGGACTGACGGGGGATCAGACAGGGGCTCAGAAGAGATAGTGAGGAAGGACAGCCTAGAGCAGGGGCTGAATGGGAGTGGAGGCAAAGGATCACAAGGAGGCAGGGGTGCAGGGTCACCTGGTAGCAGGGGAGGTGGGGCAAAGATATAGTGCGATGGGGAGTGTCTGACTGGGAGCCAGAGAAAAGGAGACTGAGGAGGGTGTGTGTAGGGCCATATGGGGTTGCGGGAGTTGATGTCTGAGTTTAGATGGAGAGACACATGTAGACAGGAGATGCAAGGACACATGCGGACAAGAGCACATGTGTCTGACTGAATGGGATCAGACAGGGCATACATCGGAGAGGCTCCCTAAGGTGCTGTAAGATTGAAGCATAGTGCAAACTGCATAGCAAATAGTCTATTTCTGCATGCTGTGCCATCTAAACAGTAGCACCTGTGCTATTTAATAAAGCGCTATTTCGAGGCATCCCTGCACTCCTCATGCGATGCTGGAACAGTTTTGAGACAATGGGTGTGCTGCATATATGCAGACAGCTATTTCAGGATACCACTGTATTTTGAAATAGTGCCTCTCATTTTAACATAACCTAACAGTCCCTCCTTGTCACCCTCCCACAAAATACCTGCTTCATACTTTTCCTACCGATACCCAACGGCCATTCATGTTCACATTTTGGTGCCCTCCCTGCAATTATTTACCTCTCTCAGCTACTCTGTTACCCCTGACTTCCCCTAGTCTTTGCATTGCTTCTGAGGAGTGCAGGAAATACGGTCCTGTATTGTAGTCTAAATGAATCATTACTCAGAGTTCTGTACTAATATGCCCAATAAGGAAACTGTTTTCTGATTTTTTGTTGTTGTTATTGCCTATATTGTTACAGACATATTTGTTGACAGATATTTTGAAATAAATGACCAACATACTAATTGAAACTAGTGTTATTATATTGTGTTATTTTGACAAATAAAATATGCAGAATTTTGCAGAATATTCAATTTTTTAGTGCAGAACTCTCCCATGAGAAACACAGGCAACTTCTTATTTCTCTTTCTCAGTGAAATGTAAATCTTAATGTATTAGTTATCTGACCTAACTAGCTAGGCTAAATGAGTTATACCTTACGCTTGTACACCAAACCCGCTTTTAATTTAAATTACAAACAATCATGAAAATATTCCTGTTCTTCTCACATTAAAATCTAAGCAATGAGTTTAAGAGTGGCTTGAAATATTCCAGTGTGGAAGAAGTTCACAAAAAGTTACAATTAGAAAGTTTCTTTTTTCTTTGCTCCAACAGCTCTGTGTAGACACATAACTATTATATAAGAAACATTTCATTCCCTCTTCCATCACCTTCTCACAAACTGCAAAATTGTCAAGTTCCACAGCAATACACTGTATAAAAATGTGGAATTGTAAGTCTGTTTCTTAAGGTCAATGCAGCTTAAGGTAATGAATATGGAAAGGTTACTATTGTTGTCTTTTGTTGATTTCATCACAAAAAATGCAAAGAACCAAAAGGTCACTAAGCAATGTTCCTAGGCTCTTTTGGAATTCACTAATCTATCACTGAAGAAAATAAAAAGGGGTTAATAAAATACAGGCTAGACACAGAAAATAAGATTAGAGGTGGCACTTTGGCTGTGAAGCCTTTTTTAGACTCTAAAAAAAAAAAAGACAGCAAAGATAGTCCCAGACTTTGATCATTGAATAAATATTTACAAAGCAAATAAAGCTTCTTGTAGAAGCTTAGTTGATAGCTTTATGAATTTTGAAATGTAACAATTGTATGAACACATTAAGGCTATGTCTACACTATAGCGATCTGTCGACAAAAGTCACTGTCGGAAGTGATCTTCCGACAAAACTTCTGTTGACAGAGTGCATCTGCACACTAAAGTGGATAGAAAAAGTGATCTGCTCTGTCGACAGAGAGAGGCTGGACTGCCTGGTTTTCTCTCTACAGAATGGCTGACCAGAAGCACAGCAGACAGGGCTGCTCAGTGACCCAGACACCCTGTCTGTCAACAGAGGGCTCCTCAGAGCACCCACAGGACTTTTTTTCGACAGTCTATTGAGAAAGATAGTCTGCCTCATGGGGGAGGGGCAGAAGGCTGTAGACAAAAGTGCCGAGTTCTGTTGAGAGTACGTTGTCAGAACACATTTGTAATGCACATGCTCTGCAGGTTTTGTTGACAAAACACCTCTGTAACCAACCAGGCTCGGGTTCCCCAGAAACAAGGCTGCACCCAGAAGGTGAGTGCTATATTTGGTTTATTGAAAGCGTGTGACACCTGTGACGAGAGCCCCGGAGATGCCGCAGTCACCAGTGGGGGAAAACCCAACGCGTCGGAGCTTCGCTCGGGGAGACGCTCTGTAACAGGCCTCCTAACACTAGCTGATAAAGCTCAACTCATTAACATATGATTGCCTAAAACTGCCTATGCATTCCTTATCACTATCTCTTGTGGCCTACTGCTAGCGTAGCCTTGAAGTCTTGGCAAGCATGCTTTGCTTGCAGTTGTTGCCATGGCAGGGTTAGTTGTTTTGCAGCTTTTCACCTTGCACAGACTGGTCTGTTTGGAATTCTCCTGAGGATTCACAGAGGGGGTCGGACTGCACTCTCCACCATTACAAAGTCTTCTCACACCCTACAACCTTTTTTGTCGAAATAACCCTCTAGTGTAGATGTAGCCTAAGTGATTGGGTCAGTGAGGGGAAGGTAATTCGGAATTATGTTACAGCCCATATAAATATACTGATCTAACTTATATTGGGGGGTCTGTATGAAGAGCAACACAATGGCTTTCTAGGTAAAAATGACAATAGGCAAAATTATCAGTTTCAAGAATAATGCACCCTTTCTTCAGGGAACGGGCAAGGGTTTTTTTGCCAGGATAGGAAGTTGGAGATCTGAAGTATACTATACAGTTAAAGGCCCTCTGAGACAAGGATGTGGTTACTTATGAGATGTTGTCCAGGAAGACACCTGACAGAAACAGAGAGAGAGAGAGAGAGAGAGAGAGAGAGAGACTGCAGAGGAAATCTACAAGTATTGGGCCTTCTTAGTTCCAGGGAATGGTAAGTCCTAAGAAATAACTAGGCATGTGTAACTGACTCACTTTGATTTAAGCCCTTGTACTCTGGGTGGAGCACGGTCATTTTATTGTTTGCAAGATACATGTTGTTTGAAATGCTTCTTTTCTAATTATGTTATATTTTGCTTTAAAAGGGGCTATCTGGTCACTGATTACCACTGTCATTGCCCTAAAATGAAGACCATTGCTGGATCTGATCATACATTAGACTTGCTGAGGTGAATTCTAGTGAGCACCAGTGCACTGCAACCAGGGCAGAATGGCAAGGGGCAGAAGGGCAAGATTCAACCCCAAGAGAGGTGCTGGCTAGAGGACTGAGACCCACATGAAGTATGATCTGAGAGACCAGGGTGTCAGTTGTCTGGTAATTATGATATAATCAATAGCAGGGCAAACAATTTCACTCCACTATTTCACTCCATCTTTTTATAGTGACCTTTTTATACAGATGCAAATACACAGATCCTCAGGTGGTATAAATTGTCCTAACTCCACTGACTGCAATGCAGCCACAATAATTTATAACAGCTGAAGATGTGACCCATAGTGTTCATACAGACACAAACTGAGTAAGAACAGAAAAACAGACAGATTTAAATGTAAAGAATCAAATAAATACAGAAAGTAACCCCAAATATCAAAAACACCAGAAAAAGAACCTATTAGAGAAGTTGGAAGCAACTACCAGAGGTGAGTATTGAATGTGTTTATTCTTATTAAATTTTAGTGTTTTTGTTATAATCAGATTTTCATCTTCTTAAAATAATTCAGAATTGATAAAAATAGAGTAGCATAAGTGTTTGAATGAATTAAGTAGGTATACATTTTAAAAATAATCACAATTCTCTCTAAGGCCCCATTCCCGCAAAAAAACCAAACACACATGCTTAAATTTCCATGCTTTGAGTAGTCCCAGCTTAGGAGTACTATAACTGTCTATGTCACAAGGCAAAGAGTTTTTAAATTAAAATGAATCACGATTAAGATAGTGAGTGAATTTTTAAATTAGATTAACTATTCCTGATAATGCATATGCATGGATGCTATATCTCTGAAATAAGAATGTCTTATTCTGAGTTAGTTTAATTCATTTGTTTTTAACTAATTCAGAATAAGTCAGGCAAAAATTTAATCAGAAATAGCTACTCTGGAAAAATCTCTTATATAGACAAACCTTAAAAAAGGGCCGAAGGTGAGAAGCATCTTTGAAATAAACTGTGGAAGTGGGGGATTATTTTTTGTTTTGAAGAATAAGCAAGCAATCGTTTTCAGGAAGAAGGATTTTGCACACTTTGTGCACTGTTTAAAGCTTTGTAAGAGTTTTTAAGTCACAAAACAACAGTTTGTTATGCTGCTAGAGTGGTGAATGGTGTGGTCCTATATAGAAGAAAATGAGGAATATATATTATGGAATTAGGTACCATAATTGCCCATGTTCCTTGATGATTTTCTCTTCTCAACTGTAAATGTGAATAAATAATATTACCTGCTTCAGCCACATTATGATGAAAGGTTTACCAACTCAGGAAAGAAAAACAGGGGACATGCCAAAAATATCCTGCTACAAACTTTCAGACAATGCCTAAGGGACACCTGCATGGAATTCCAAAAATGTAGGACATAAATATAAACATGGATATTCTGGAGCTTTTTGTATATTATAGAAATACATATATTAGCAAGCTTTATATTCTGTATTGAATTATTCTAGCAAAACTCGTCTTTTGAGGAGAGCAATGCAAGCATGGGTTAACTGCTTTTAAGGCACATCAAACACTGATGTGCTCATGACTATCTCTCACTGCTAAAAGCAGTGAGGACAACCTGTGGTTTTCACAGTATGAAGGGCTTGATACAATGTGACACAGCCATTTCACCAGGTAATGGCAGACCTATCATGGATAGTAATACTGAACTGGGAAGGCTCCGGATTAAAATGACCAAAATGGTCTTTTTTTTATTTTGTATGATCTTGAGCCTGCTAACATTTATGAATATTCTTGAGACACTTGAGAAGTCTATTAAAATAAACTGCTTAAAGCTAACAACAAATGCATATATTTGCAGGATTGGGGTGATTTTCAGCCCCATCTATACAACAGCATTTTAATAATATTACAATTAAAAGAAGAATGTCATCTACCTTCTGTAAATTATTTTATTTTCAAATCTAATATCACCAACACAGTTTAAAAATCTGAAGCACAAACACAATGACTATGTCTACACTAGCACATATCTTGAAAATGGCCATGCAAGATTACTCATGAGATTACTAATGAGGTGCTGAAATGCATATTCAGCAACTCATTAGCATGCCGCCAGCCACGGCTCTTCCAAATTGTCGTGCTTCGCTGCTGCACAGCTTGTCCAGATGGGAGTCCTTTTCAAAAGGACCCCAGGAACTTTGAAATCCCCTTATTCCAATCTGCAGATAGGAACAGGGGATTTCAAAGTTAGCAGGGTCCTTTCAAAAAGGACCCCTGTCTGGACGAGCTGTGTGTCAGCAAATCATGGCAATTTTGAAGAGCAGTGGCCGGCATTTCAGCGCCTCATTAGTAATCTTCAAAATGGCCATTTGCATGGCCATTGCTAAGATTTGTGCTAGTGTAGACACGCCAATAAATACATGAGATTCTGAGAAACACAAACCTAAGTGAAGACAGCAAGAGTTTTGGAGCTCAGAAGCCCTTGATTCTGTCACTGCCTTTGACCAGGATTACTTCTGTGGCCTTACTTCTGTATCAGTTTCTCAATTTGTAAAATTATGACAATGATGCTTATGATATTTACCTACCTTGCCCCACTGCCTTGTGGGTTATCCTGGGAAGGAGCAAGGCTAAGGGAGTAAACCCTGACAGAAAATCTGGAGGGGAGTCCTAAGGCGGTTCTGTGCCAACTTCTGGCATTGACCTGGCAACTCCTGCAGCAGAGCTGGTACCAGACATAGAGGTTATCCTCTCCTTTGGACTATATCAGTAAAGCCGAGAGGGGGACACTGGTGTCTGGGCAACCCAGGGTCCCCAAAAAAAATTGCCCAGGCTCGTGCCTGGAGAGGTACTCTAGCATCGCTTAACAGCGTTTATGATCCACAGTCTACGTAGACTGAAGGATGCCTATTACTACTACTTACAGGCATACTGTAAAGATCAGATAATTCAGTAGGGGTGAATTTCTCTTCTGTACAGGTCATCATGAAGCCTGTGCACTACTACTACTCAGGCTATATGCTGTTGTTGTTGTTCTTCTTCTTCTTATTATTATTACTATTATTATTATTATTCAGCAATGCTTTGTTTCACTGCCACAGATTCAAGAGAGAAAGAAAAGGCTGTCTAACAATTCCTCTACAAAGAAGGCACAACCACGATGACTTTTCCTTTACTAACTGAAAACTATCATTATTTGTAAAATAAAAAAAATCAGAAACAAATGAAAAGTAAATAAATGAAGAATGGGTTTGTTTGTGCACCACCACCATTATGTGCACTATCCAATGTAAGCTCTCCAGTCAAAGCAGAATAGGATGTCCTTCCTATAAACATCAAACAAGCAGAAATACCTACCTGTGCAATTTGAGAATTCTGAATTGGGTTGTGAAGGCAATATATAGGGCTACACTAAAATGTAAATCACTTAACTCACCTTAACAGGAGTGATTCCATATATGTTCGTGTATATATTGGAGCTGGGCAAAGGACAGAAATTTCATTTCACAAAATATTTTGAGATTTTGAAATTTGGCTTCAACCTGAATTGGTATAAAATACAGCAATTTCAAATTTCAACATGAAAGAAAATACTGAAAAATATTGTTTCAGATAGAAAAAAATGTTGTGATAAAATCAAAATGCTTCATTTCAATTTCAGTTCTTTAATTTTTATTATGTAATCTAATTCAAAAAGAAAAAATTCTAAAGGAAGAGTTATTTCAAAATGAAAAACCAAAACATAACATTCTGAAAATGTTTAAATGGGACAGTTTGACATTATTTGGACTTTTTTCACTTTTGTCTCTGAAATGCAATTTCAGTGCTATCAACACAGTTTCACAAAGCTTCTTAGTTTTGATGGATCTCATTTTTGGTTGGAATATTGCTCCACTGAAGTTTTTTCAACCAGCTCTAGTACATATGTATATGCACATATTTTTTATATGTAATACAGAAACACACTTTCATACAGTATAGGTACTAATCCCAGAGATTATGACTGAAATCCAAAATAAACCCTTCGAGGATTGTAAACAACACTAACATTTTCATGCATACCATCAGCGCCAAGGCCAAAATTTCCAGTTCTGGTCATTTAAATAATATTAATTTACATGTAAAGAATACATTTCACATAACAGTACCCCATCTTTCAAGCTAAAATCAATCAACAGGGACATAACACTGGGATCTTTTTTATAGAAGGCCGTGACAGAAAATTAAAAAGACTGTGCAGACTTCAAGACCAATCCTTCACCAATGGATATTTTACCGTTGACTTCAAATGGGTCTTGGGGTAAAATTCACCAAGCAAGAGCTACAGATCTAAGATTTAAAGGTGCACAGCCTTATTTAAAAATTAAGAGTTCTCAAGCTCCTTCTTGGGAGAACCCAGAATCTCACAGATTGGAGTACTAAAACGTCATTTCATAAGAACATAAGAACATAAGAATGGCCATAATGGGTCAGACCAAAGGTCCACCCAGCCCAGTATCCCGTCTGCCAACAGTGGCCAATGCCAGGTGCCCCAGAGAAGGAGAACAGAAGACAATGATCAAGTGATTTATCTCCTGCCATCCATCTCCTGCCCTTGTACTGAAGGCTAGGGCACCATACTTTACCCCTGGCTAATAGCCATTTATGGACCTAACCTGCAAAAATTTATCGAGCTCTTTTTTAAACCCTAATAGAGTCCTGGCCTTCACAGCCTCCTCCGGCAAGGAGTTCCACAGGTTGACTGTGCGCTGTGTGAAGAAAAATTTCCTTTTATTAGTTTTGAACCTACTACCCATCAATTTCATTTGGTGTCCCCTAGTTCTTGTATTATGGGAAAAGGTAAATAATTTTTCTATATTCACTTTCTCCACACCATTCATGATTTTATATACCTCTATCATATCGCCCCTCAATCGCCTCTTTTCCAGACTGAAAAGTCCCAGTCTCTCTAGCCTCTCCCCATATGGGACCCGTTCCAAACCCCTAATCATCTTAGTCGCCCTTTTCGGAACCTTTTCTAATGCCAATATATCTTTTTTGAGGTGAGGAGACCACATCTGCACACAGTACTCAAGATGTGGGCGTACCATAGTTTTATATAGGGGAAGTATGATATCTTTTGTCTTATTATCTATCCCTTTTTTAATAATTCCTAACATCCTATTTGCTTTACTAACTGCCGCTGCATACTGCGTGGATGTCTTCAGAGAACTATCCACTATAACTCCAAGATCCCTTTCCTGATCTGTCGTAGCTAAATTTGACCCCATCATGTTGTACATGTAATTTGGGTTATTTTTTCCAATGTGCATTACCTTACACTTACCTACATTAAATTTCATTTGCCATTTTGCTGCCCAATCACTCAGTTTGCTGAGATCTTTTTGTAGTTCTTCACAATCCCTTACGGTTTTGACTGTCCTGAACAACTTGGTGTCATCTGCAAACTTTGCCACCTCACTGCTTACCTCATTTTCTAGATCATTGATGAACCAGTTGAACAGGATTGGTCCCAGGACTGACCCCTGGGGAACACCACTAGTTACTCCCCTCCATTGTGAAAATTTACCATTAATTCCAACCCTTTGTTTTCTGTCTTTTAACCAATTCCCGATCCATGAAAGGATCTTTCCTCCTATCCCATGACCGCCTAATTTACATAAAAGCCTTTGGTGTGGGACCATGTCAAAGGCTTTCTGGAAAAGTAATGAGTGGCAATTCCACTTGCGTTTCTTGTAATGGAAACTGAATTTCTAGATAAACTGAAAGTTTCAGACTCTCCTCCCCTCATGAGCACAGAACTTCTTATGAACACAGAATAAAAATTCCTACTGAAATACTACCTAAATGGGAAAGTGGGGGAAGAAAGAAAGAAAACTGATTTGGCTGGACAGCTGTACCACGTGCTTAGGGATGTAAAATGCTTCACTTTCTAACACAAGTAAGTTATTTAACTTTTGAAAAGCACAACGTCAAAACTCCAAAAAAACCAAAAAGGCAGAATTTGGCTTGTCTTTTGTGGGTGCATTTTTGCATCTGAATGAGGGAAAAATCAAACAGCAATACAAAAATGCATATGTTTTATTTCTATAATACATAACGTGGTCACATTCTGCAGTCCTAGTAATGACAACTAGCTTTGAATTACATCCACTGCTAATTTAACATGCAACCAGTGAGAATAAGGAAGCTTCAACCAACAGTTCAAACTGAAGTCACATAAAACAGGCGCTGATATTTTCAGGAGAAAATCACTGCAAACACAGCTAAAAATAAAATTTAAAAAAAAAAGGGCCAAATGTTAATCTTACACTGATTTGATTTCAAACAGAGGAAGCTTGGGAGAGGCAGGAAAAAGTCCAGGAATGAGCAGTTTTTTTACATACAAGGTGGTTTGATGTCATATAAAAGCCTGAGGGAGAGGGGGCATACGATATCACACAGGAAGAGGCTGGAGCTAGAGCTGGAGCTGATGACCGAAAATGTTGAAATATAAATTCCCTGACTTAACTGGGGTTTGAAGATTTAATTTTAATATATCTGCAGCTTGGCCAGGGATACATTTGACATCCCAAAGCACTGCAGATTTTTCTTCTTCTCCCTGTAAGGTGGTGTATTTGCCATATGAGGGGAGCAGTGGAGGAGGAGTGCCTATGTGTTTTCTGGCTTAGGCTGGCACTGGCAGGCTCATGCTCAGAGGTGTTAACGGGCATGAGGCCAGTCTAATATCCCTCCTGATGTGTGAGAAATAATGAAGAGAGAAAGGGATATCTGAAAGTAGCAATGGGGCCCTCACCAGCTTTTTGTGTTTCTTCTCTTTACTGAAAGCAATCAAGCCATGTTCAAATCACAGCTTTACAATGTTGTGCAAAGCAAACACAGCTCCCTTGTGTTTTAATTCCTTCTTTCTCTCATCTATTCCAGTTTTTCATTCTGTATTTTGGTGCATCTCCTCTTCATTATTTTTCTTTATCAGTGGTCTCATCCAGATGATTTCTGATCCTTATTAATAGAAGTGTGTGGGGGGGGGTTCTCTACAGTTCGCAGTCCTTCTTCAACATGCTTTTTCTTTTCTGTTTCAGCCTCTCTCCCCTTTGCTGTTTTTCTTGTGATGCTCTATGTTCCCACTACCCCTTTCACTGTATTTCCAGTCCCATTCCCTTTTTCTCAATCTTTCTCTTCCTTCACTGGCGCACTCCCCACTCTCGTGTCCATCTCACAGTAGAAGGTGTTCACAGCTTCCACTGGAGGAATGGGGGAGAAGTGCCACATCTCCCCTCTGGGTCTGGGGAAAAGAGAAGCCTCAGTGGGTTCTAACTGCCCTCGGGAAAACTGAGGCTGTAAGGCGCTGCTGGACCACTGCTTCAGGAATCAGCATGTCTCCTCTCGGGCTCCTCTCACACCCCCACTCACCCTCAGTCTGTAGATGCCTCGTGCTCACAGTGAAAAAACTGTCACACATTGGTCTCTGAAATGATCATTTAAAAGCCTTCCACATATTTTACCATGAGGACAGAGGATTTTTTAAAATTATTGCTCCAGTGATGAAGGATATAATTACATCTCACAGTGACCACTTGAATATTTTGTACAGTGTTTAAGTACCTCTCTGTAGAATTTGAAAACAAATCCCATATGTTGTCTGATAGTTCTTGCATTACCTAGATGTGGTAAAGCATCCATGCTGGTTTTGGTAATTAAATGACATTAACACTTACACAATCAGGATCTAAAGAAAGATATTTGGGGCACCATGGTTTTCATGTCATTTCAGAAACTGTTCCAAAAGTGCAAATTATTTGATAGTTTTACATTGAAAAAACTATCAGCAAACCAGCTCTAATTAAAGTTTTTGTCTTAAATGTGTAACAAATTAATTTCCAGTATTAATGACATCCATTTTTATGTGATCAAGGTGGATTTTTTCCAAGCATTTTCAAAATCCAGCCTGAATAAGCTCATTCACCAGGAACAGGAGAATCACAATATTTCTCCAGACAGTCATCATGTTCTTTTTTTTTAATGAAACATGATTATTTTGAATTAACTCACAATTAGAAATAAAACTCCACTGTGAAATTCAAACTCAAAAAAACTGGCAAATTCCCCCATTCAGAATAAGCCAAGAGTTTCCAGTTTAAAAGTGCTTGCCATGTAAACTTTACATACTATATCTCACACCTCAGGCACACACCTAGGCACCATGAATTGCTATTTTGGTACAATGTATAGCAGGGAACTACAATGATAATAAAAAGAATCACTGTGAACTGCAATAACAGAATTTAGAATGTAAACATTTAGCCACTGTCTCTAGCCACAGTGGTAGAATAGTACTGCCCTGCTGAGTTAGTCTCTCTGAAGGTCATTAGAGATGTGTACCAATAAACATACACACTGCTATCAGATTAGCAGACAAATGGTTACCACAGCAACCATCGGACAAGCGAGCTTGCTTGCATTCAGCATTAATTTAAAATATTTTTTTCTCCTCCCTGAGTCTCCTTGGAGTCAGGACTGTGAAACACAAGTGCTTGCAAACTCTCTAATCTGCGGCTGCCTTTGAAAAGCCATCCGATGTGTGTTGAAGCTGAGCCAATTAATGTTACAAGAAGTGGATGAATTACAGAGACTCTGGCAAGGCTGTTTACCAATTAGGTTGGGGGTTTTTTATGATGCAAATGTTGCATGCCATGCCATAGGAATAAAAGCAAGTTATACTGAATGTGAAACTGTTAATTGAATTTTCAGGGATACGGCCACAATGTAAAACTAATCATAGAAATGATAACTGAGTTTTACCACCTACAGTGCTCTGGTAATGCACTTTCACCAATCTGTACTGAAAGTGTCCATAAATCTTTCCAGGGGAGGAAATTACAGTACACGTTTCTAACTTTTTGGAAGATAGGAAAATAAGAAAGGTTTGTAAATGTAACATTCAAATAAATCAAATTAATATTGTTAAATAATATAATTTTATATGGGTAGACTGTACTTTTAATAAAGCTGTATAAAGACAATTGTTACAAAACTGAGAGAAGCTTAAATATATAGCTCCAAATATATATTTGGGCCAGGGAGCAGAGAACTTCTACTATTTGACGCATCAAGCCAAAGTGAGATTGGGGCAAAATAATTAAACATCAAACAGCAGCCTTCAGAAAAAACAGTATCATAAGGAGTACAGTAAACTCTTTCATATCTGGCATTCTATCATCTGCAACTCTCAGATAACCAGCATTTTAACCATAAGTACATTTTAGTTAAGTTTTCCATACGCACAGTATACTGAAAGTAATTACAAATACATACAGCAAATATAGTAAAAGTTTACAGGGTCCAATACTACTGTTTTTGGTAAATAAAATACTTGGCATACATTTTTGTTTGTTTCTTAATAATTTCACCTTTTTTTGCTTTAGTGTTATGCATTGCTAGGTATATCTCACTATTATCCAGAATATTTGAATATCCAGAAGCCTCCTGGTCCCAGGGCTGCCAGATATGAAAGAGTTTACTGCATATCTACAATATCACAGGCTGCCTTCCAGACAGTAAAAAGTCCCAAGCCCCAAATAGCTTCCAAAATACAGACCCATATATTTACAGGATCTGGGCCTAATTAGTCTTGAGAAACCCCATCCACCCATTAGCCCAGAGTGAGTAAGTTGTTTCCCTTGCTCTCCCCCTGCTAATCCAAGAATTCAACTAAAATTTCATTAATTTTTTTCAGTAGTACAATAAAGCATAGGAAAAGATTTTGTGACTGGCCTATTCTGAGAGCTAAACCTGCTTTCTCCAAGTGTAAAATTCACCTCAAGGCAAATGACCCTTGGCTCCATTGTGGCCACAATGTAAGGATATAAAATAGATAGAAGCTAGATAAAATCCCACAGTAGAGTTTTAGTGGTAGGGATGCCATTGACATGGAGTAGATTTCACATAAAGAATCTCCCAGCATGTAAAAAATCCAAATAAACCACCAACTTATGCCTCGACTACTCCACGTGAGAGATACATTTCCTGGTCACTACAGTGCAAATCAAGGATGGTCTGATTGGTACCACACTTTACAGAAACCCACTGATCGTTATACTTACCTACACACTTCTAGCTTCCATCCTGCACACATAACTAGACCCATTGTTTATAGTCAAGCTCTTAGGTACAATCGCATTTGCTCTGATCCTACTGACAGAGACCAAAAACTACAAGATCTTTACCAAATATTCATAAACCTGAATTACCCACCAGGAGAAATATAAAAACAAATTGACAGGGCCAGACAAATACCCAGAGATCAGCTACTCCTAGATAGGCCCAAAAAAGCCAAGAACAGAATACCACTAGTCATTACCTACAGCCCCCAACTCAAACCACTGCAATGCATTATTAAAGACCTACAACCTATCCTTAATCAGGATGCCACACTCCAGAAGGCCCTAGGTGACAGGCCTGTTCTCTCCTACAGACAACCTCCCAACCTTATGCGGATTCTCACCCACAACCACAGTTTATACCACAGGAACACCAGTTCTGGGACTTTTCCTTGAAACAAAGCCCGCTGCCAGCTTTGTCCACATATCTATTCTGGAGATATCATCACTGGACCTAACCAGGTTATTCACAGAATCACAGGCACATTCTAATGTTCCTCCACTAACATCATATATGCCATCAAGTGCCAACAATGCTCAGATGCTTTGTATATTGGACAGACATCAATATCCCTTAGACAAAGAATTAATGGGCATTAAGCAGACATAAAAACACTCCTGATTCACAAACCAGTCAGCCAGCATTTTAATGGAGTGAGCTATTCTGTTAATGACCTGAAAATATGAGTCTTACTGAAGAGGAATTTTCACACTACTTTGGAAAGAGAGGCTGCTGAACTCTCCTTTATATTCAAATTCGACACATTAACACGTGGTTTGAACTGGGATGGAAATTTTTTAGGTAATTTTAGGGGCTCTTTTGCATACTTGGCTTAATCTAATTCTTGACTCCCCCACCCCCTTCTGCCCCTCTACTCTCTGATTTGCTCACCTTGATAATATTGTTCTGATTTGTCAACCTTGATTACTATTTTTGGTTCTCTGTGCCTTAAATATTGAATCTGTTCGGTATGGCTATGATCTGAAGCAGTGGGTCTGTCCCACAAAAGCTCATCACCTAATAAATTATTCTGTTAGTCTTTAAAGTGCTACTAGACTGCTTTTTTATCCTAATAAATTAGTTTTCTATAGCTGGTTTCACCATATCCAAATATCAAAAAAACAGGCACTGGGTAAAAAAACCCATAATGCTCATATTTCAATACAGGGGAAAGAATGCTTGAAATATTACTATCAGAGGGATAAACCACATTAAAGAAATTAGTGAATTTTACTTGATAATTAGATAACGATAATACTATGCATTTATACTAGACCTGGTCCAAAGATCATTCAACTCAATGTGAATATTTCCCCTGACTACACCAGGCTTTGAATCAAGCCCATAGTGTCTTCCACCAAAGGTCCCAAACTGCTGTGCAAACTTTAAGCAAGTTCATTTCACAGCATCCTTGTGAGGAAGAGAAGAATTGGTGTCCACAGTTTACAGATAAGGAAGCTGAGGCTTTTAAAGGTGAAGTGAGTTAGTCACAATCACAAGGTGTATCATTACCAGAATTAGGAAGCCGCAGACCCTCGGGGTTCCAGTCAAGACAGTACCTGCTACAAGACAAGTATTTCAAGAGCACAGATATTTGTTGAACTAATGTGTTTTGTAATTAACTATCAGATATACGCAATATTTGGAAAAGAAGAGGAAAACATTACACAGAGGGCGTTTCCAGTGCTGCATTTAGGGAAGAAGGTCAGAGCAGTTGCTGCAAATAACCATCACTAGCATGACACCCTCGACAACTTCAATTGAAAATGACCCAGTTTAAAGTAACAAGATAATACGGCTTAATAATGCAAATGACCTTGTCCCTTGTGGGTTTGTGGTACAAGAGATCCTAAACTGACGGAAAATTGGAAGGCATTGAAGATTAGATTCTTGAAGAGATTTTACAAAAAGAGTAGAGAAAGTGAGGACAGCTGGAAACCTTGAATGCACAGCAGGTTAAGGGGCAATGCAATGATTTGCTCTATAATAAGTGAGGAAAACAGTGATAACAGTACAAAGTACATGAAGAAAAGCAGCCACGAATGAATCGTCGATGTGTTTCTGACAGCACTAGTAATCAATCAACTTTTCCAGCAGAAGACAACATAAAAATTTGAATTCCAGCTATTGCCAGACAGCAATTAGCCCAGATCTCTACAGCTTTATTGCAAGTGAAACACCAATAGTCACAGACTTGCTACTTTGACAAAAATTATTATTAGAAAGGGCTGGGCGGTGGGGGGGCGGAAAATGAATGGTGGACAGATGGACTATGCAAAAAGTGGATGATGGCTCCTGGCTTTAACCAATCTGCTCATTTTAATTCTTTTGTCTGTTTATTTACTTTAGCATTTCATAGTCTTAGGGTTAGTTTTTGTAGAATATCACTTCTTAATAGTTAGAGATATCCTATAATGCCTAAATATGAGAGATCAAAATTAAGATTAGTCTCTCAGATATTTTTAGAGAGGAATTTACTGTAGGTAGATATTTGTCATGGAAGAATTAAGGAGTGTTTGGACATCGACAGGTTAATTTATGTTTCAGTATATGATAAATTTCAAAACTTTGGTTTAAAACAGGAGTCTAAGAAAAATTAAACAAGGTAGTGATCAATGAACAAATGGACAACAAAACATAATTGCTATGAAAATAATAAAGCACTGATGATCTTTGCAAACAATGTATCAGATTGTTGGGAATTGTTGAAAGTGTGAAGACTACTAGGGAGAAAATAGCTTTGCACTGAATTATAGAAGTACTGGGGTTGCTTTATTATGATCTCCCTCCTATTCCTGAAGTAGTGAACAGACTAATAGCATGCTATTCACTAAAGTGTGGAACTCAAAAATACTGAATAAGAAATATTTTCAAATTATTTAATAAATAGAAGTCTGGTTACAGAGCTCAAGGAATTTGCTGTATCTCTTTTGAATGAAATCTCTTTGACAATAAAAGGTGTTTATGAAACCTGAAAGTTAGTAGTAGTAGTAGTAGGTATCCTTCAGTCTGCATAGACTATGGATCGCGCCCTTTAAAGTTTCAACTGAGGACTTCATTTACAGTGTCTATTGTGACTATGAAGACCCACACGAGAGTGACAGTCCTTGCTGCATCTCTTGCAGATGTAGTGGGTGTCTGGCAAGTCCTTATTGTGCTTTTTGTGCGCTCGCTTCTCCTCTGCTAGCTGTCTGATCTTCATCTTGCCCTTCTGAAGGCCCTTGTGTAACCCCTGCCTCCATCTGCTGCGGTCATCTGCTAGTTCTTCCCAGTTGTCCAGCTCGATGTCTACCTCTCTGAGGTCTCTCTTCCAGACATCTTTGTAGCGCAACTGGGGGCGTCTGGGAGGTCTTTTGCCAGAGGCTAGCTCACCGTACAGGATGTCTTTTGGAATCCTTCCATCATTCATCCTGTGGACGTGGCCAAGCCAGCGGAGTCGACGTTGCCTGAGGAGGGTGTGCATGGTTGGGATTCCAGCTTGCTCGAGGACTGTTGGTCACTCTGTCCTTCCATGATATTCCAAGGATGCGCCTGAGGCAGCGCAAGTGGAAGAGGTTCAGCCTCTTTTCCTGGCGGGCATACAGGGTCCAAGTCTCGCTGCCATAAAGGAGGGTGCTGAGGATGCAGGCTCTGTACACTTGCATTTTGGTGTGAGTGTACAGCTTGTTGTTATTCCACACTCTCTTGCTGAGTCTGGACAGAGTTGTGGCTGCTTTTCCGATCCTCCTATTTAGCTCAGTGTCCAATGACAGGGTGTCAGTGATGGTGGACCCGAGGTAAACGAACTCGTGGACGACCTCTAACGCATAGTTGTCAATGCCGATTGATGGGGATTCAGCAACATCCTGACCAAGTACGTTTGTCTTCTTTAGGCTGATGGTAAGCCCAAAGTGCATGCACGCTTTGGAGAACTGATCCAGCAGTTTTTGAAGCTGCTCTTCTGTGTGAGACACTACAGCATCATCATCTGTGAACAGCATGTCTCTGATGACGACTTCCCGCACCTTAGACTTAGCTTTCAGCCTTGCAAGGTTAAACAGTTTCCCATCAGATCTTGCGTGCAGCAAGATGCCCTTTGTTGAAGATCCAAAGGCATGCTTCAGGAGGAGTGCGAAGAAGATCCCGAACAATGTCAGAGCAAGCACGCATCCTTGTTTGACGCCGCTCCTGATTCTGAAAGCATCCGATAATGCGCCGTCATATTGGATGGTTCCTCTCATGTCTTTGTGGAACGACTGGATCATCTTGAGTAACCGTGGAGGACCGCTTATCTTGTGGAGCAGTTTGAACAGACCATCCATGCTGACCAAGTCAAAGGCCTTGTTCAGGTCGATGAAGGCTATGTAGAGTGGCTTTCTCTGCTCCCTGCACTTCTGCTGCAGCTGCCTTAGAGAGAAGACCATGTCAACCGTAGACCTCTCTGCGCGGAATCCACACTGCGATTCGGGGTGCACCCTCTCAGCAATCTTCTGGAGTCTGCCAAGGATGACACGAGCGAACAGTTTACCAGTGATGCTTAGGAGGGAGATTCCACGGTAGTTGTTGCAGTCGCTTCTGTGTCCTTTGTTCTTATACAACGTTACAATGTTAGTGTCGTGCATATTCTGTGGAACCTCACCCTCTTTCCAGCACAGGCACAGTAGTTCATGGAGGGGTTCCAGGAGTGTGTCCGCGGCACATTTGATTACCATCCTGACCAGGGGCCTTTCCTGCTGCAATGCTGTCGATGGCTCTCTTCAGTTCATCCACAGTCGGTTCTTGATCCAGTTCGTCCATTACTGGTAGGAGCTCGACGGCATTGAGGGCTGAGTCAACCACAATGTTCTCGCGTGAGTACAGCTCGGAGTAGTGCTCAACCCAGCGCTCCATCTGTTTGGCTTTGTCAGCAATGACTTCACCAGATTTGGATTTCAGAGGTGCCATCTTGTTCTGGGTGGGTCCTAATGCCTTCCTCATACCCTCGTACATTCCTCTGAGATTACCAAAGTCAGCACAGGTCTGGATGCTGCTGCATAGCTGGAGCCAGTGGTTGTTGGCACAGCACCTGGCTGTCTGCTGTACTGTTCTTCTGGCCTCTCTAAGTGCTTCCTGGGTACTCTGGCTTGGTGAGCATTTGTACTCCAGGAGTGCAGTGCGCTTCTTTTCAATGACTGGAATCATCTCATCGGAGTTAGCTTCGAACCAGTCGTTCGTGTTTCTAGCTCTTCTTCCAAACACTGACAAGGCCGTGTTGTAAACTGTATCCCTCAGATGTTGCCATTTGGATGTCGCGTTGGCACCCCCAGGGCCGCTGCACAGATTTTCCTGGAGGGTCTCTTTGAACTTTTCAGCTTTCTCCGAGTTTGCTGTCTTTCCGGCGTCAATGCGGGGCCTTCCAGCAGGTTTAGAGTGGTACAGCTTCTTGGGTCTCAGCTTGAGCTTGGAGCAAACTAGCGAGTGATCTGTATCACAGTCAGCACTATGATAGCTGTGTGTCAGAAGGACGTTTTTGAGGTTATTACACCTAGTGATGACCATGTCTAGTTGATGCCAGTGCTTCGAGAGTGGGTGTCTCCACGACACTCTGTGCTGTGGCTTCATTTGGAAGAATGTGTTTGTGATGCACAGACTGTGGTACGTGCACAGTTCAAGGAGACGCTGTCCATTGTCATTCATTTTTCCCACACCGAAGTGTCCTAAGCAGGAAGGCCATGAGGCCCAATCAGCTCCAACTCTTGCATTGAAGTCACCCAAGATGTACAGTTGTTCACGAGCAGGTATTTGCGCTACAGCAGCACTAAGCACTTCATAGAACTTGTCTTTTACTTCTGGTGTGGCGTACAGGGTTGGAGCATAAGCGCTGATCCGGTGGACGGGACCGGCACAAGTTTGAAGCGTGATCCGGGGCAGCAGCTAACAGGGAAGGGAGTTTGCCTCTGGGCAAAGTGTCCTAGAGGAGCTTGCGTGAGTGTGGGATTTGGGGGGCTGTGTGGTGAGCTGGTGGGTGAATGTCTGTCTGTCTGTCTGCAGCTTGATCAGCTGCCTGGGTGCCTGAGCTTGTGTTGTGCAGAGAAGAGCAGTTTGCAAGGTGTGAATTGGGGGAGTTCCCTGCCAGGTGAGCCTTCAAGGGCTGATTAGACTGGAGGCAAGGCTTTGAGCCAGGCCTGACCAGCTAGCAGCTCTCTCTATAAGAAGGGAGCTCCCAGAGAACAAGGGGTGAGCAGCGAACAGGGGGCAGCAGCTAACAGGGAAGGGAGTTTGCCTCTGTGAGTTCACCGAGGGAGGAGCCCCACGTTTGTCCTTTTCAGGTATGGTGTTCCACCTGTGCCCTGCAAGGCAGCACTACCAGGAAAAGGAGTCTCTGAAGAGAAGAGCCTGAAGAGCAATGGGGGAAGGTGGACCTGGGGGCACTGAGAGCAGCTGCGGGGAGAGGGGCCAGTGCAGTGAGGAGGGTGGACATGGGAGCAGATGGGGGTAGTGGGTTGGGAAGGGTCCTATGGTGATGGTAGCTGGGGGGAGGGGTGATGAAAGGTGGGGAGGAGGGTCCTGGGGATATGAGGTCATTGCTCCACAGGGAGCTATGGTGACTCGCGGTGACAGAGAGGTATGAAGTAGCGGGACCCTTAACCACATTCTCCACGCCCCACTGCCTTGTGGGTTATCCTGGGAAGGAGAAAGGCTAAGGGAGTAAACCCTGACGGAAAATCCGGAGTGGAGTCTGAAGGTGGTTCGGTGTCAACTTCTGGCACTGTCCCAGCAACTCCTGCAGCTGAGCTGGTAGCAGACATGGAGGTTATCCTCTCCTTTGGACTATATCAGTAAAGCCGAGAGGGGGACACTGGTGTCTGGGCAGCCCAGAGTCTCCATAATAAGTGCCCAGGCTCGCGCCCAGAGAGGTACTCCGGCATCGCTGAACAGCATTGCATCAACATGGGAGGCAACAGATGCCGGTTATAAGCTCTTGCTCAATTGGCGTAGAGAACGAGCGCCAGGAGTTGCCTTCGATGGTGGGAGAGATCCTCGCATCTCACTGGACAGTCACCTCCCGCCTCAAGCTGGGCAGCCCCCAGCCAATAGGGTACTGTCCCGCCACAGTTCACCTGCCTGGCTGGGTGCGTGAGGCTTAAGGTTCCTGAACCTGACAAGTGACTGAAATTTGGGCACCAGGCAAACCAATAAGAAAATCAACAATAAATGAGAAACATCAACAATTTAAGCTTGCTTGCTGGAATGTGCGGACCATGCTGACCGGCTTGAATGAAGATCTTCAGGCCATCAGTGACACCCGCAAGACCGCTGTCATCAACGAGGAACTGAAGAGGCTCAGAGTTGATATCGCTGCACTACAAGAGACGCGACTCGCAGATTCGGGATCTCTAAAGGAAAAGCACTACACCTTTTTCTGGCAGGGTAAAGGCCAAGAAGAACTCAGAGAGCATGGTGTTGGCTTTGCTGTCAGAAACACCCTTCTACAAATGGTTGATTTAGTCATGGGCGGATCAAAAAGACTTCTTCTTCGGAACCTGAAAGTTAAAGCGTGCATTAAAATTATGGATTTAAATTATGGCATAGGCCAATTCATGTACTTCATTGAGGATTAATCAACCATCTGGGAGGAGCTAATATGCTGATGACATTAACCCCAAGGAAATGCTTTGGGCCAAAGTGATCATTACAATTATAATATAAACTTTTAAATGGACATTTTAAGGATTCTTTGTGTGGTTTTCTTCTGTTTCTATGGATTTGATTATCCTGTTTTCTGTATTCAGCCACTGGTGTAGCACATGCAGCTCATCATCATCATCATCATCATCAATAACCATGGGATCAGCCCCCGTTGGTGTCTGATGCCTCTCTCACTATTTCCTTCCATCTTTCCCTCTCCAGTGCAGAGTGGCTTAGTTTCTGTAGACTAGGTCCGCATCAATCTACTACATCATTTATCCATTCTCTGTGGGGTCTGCCTCTCCTATTACAACCGTCCATTATGCTGAATACTAGGGTCTTGATTTTTCATTCATCGTTCATTCTGCAAATATGTCCAAATAGTTGTAGCTTCCATTTTATAACCTTCTGCAGCAGGTCCTCTTTCGGCTGTATCTTTCTATATAATTCCTCATTGGTGACCTTCTGCATCCATCCTATTCTCAGAAGCTTTCTATAACAACTCCTTTCGAACGCCAATATTCTTCTTTTTGAATCTTTCATTATCACCCATGTCTCACATCTGTATAATATGCTGCTGAATACACACGTTTTCAAGACACCCAGCTTCATTCTTAAGCTAATTGCTTTGCTTTTCCAGATCTTATCCATTGCCTTCAAAGTCGCTCTTGCTTTCGCTATTCTAGTTGCTATTTCCTTCTTACAGTCTAGATCATATGTTATGTTGCTCCCCAGATATGTGAACTTCTCTACATTTTCTAGTTCAATACCATCTACACTGCTCTTCCTTCCTATTTATCTCCAAATACCATTGTTTTTGTTTTATCAATGTTCATAATCAGTCCGTACTGTTTCCCTTCTTCATTTAACACCCGCATCGTTTTCACTAGCTTCTCCTCATCTTCCTCAATGATAACTATATCATCCACAAACCTCCATTTGTTAATTCTTTTCCCGTGCACAGATATCCCTTCTACCTCTTCCATGATCTTGTCCATTGCTCTCTCCAGATGTGCGATGAAGATACTTGGTGATATTGGATCTCTTTGTCTCGTACCTCTACTTGTTTTAAACCAACTTCCCAACTCCCCACGTGTTCTCACCGCTGCCTCCGCGTTATCACTGATATCTTTCAACAACCGTATTAGTCTGCTATCCACTCCGTATGACTCCAACACTGCCCAAGTCACTTTCTGATCTATACTGTCAAATGCCTTTTAAAAATTGATGAAGCAAGTGTATACGTTTTTGTTCTTTCGTCGAGCTTTCTCCACTATCAGTCTTAGTGCCAATATCTGCTGTATGGTACTTCTATCTTTTCTGAACCCTGCTTGCTTGTCTGCTATATGGTCTTCTATCTGCGATCTTCGTCTCTCAGGCAGTATCAGCATCAGCACCTTACCTAGATGACTCATTAGGGCAATCGTTCTGTAGTTCTTGCACTCCAGTGTACTTCCTTTCTTGGATATTGTCACTAGCACAGATCTTGTCCATTCCTTAGGTGCCTTCCCTTCTTTCCATGCTATATTACATGGTCAGTGTATTCCTGAATCATGCTTTCTCCGCCATATTTGATCATCTCTCCCATGATCTTATCATTTCCAGGGCTCTTGTTGTTCTCTAGTTGTTTCACTGCTTTTTCTACTTCCTCCTTTGAAATATCGGTCTCGCTCTTGATGCTCAGGGGAGATATCTCTTTCAATTCTTCAGTCAGTCTCTCTGAGACACTCTGGTCCAACTGTGCTTTGTATAGATCAGTGCAATATCTTGTCCATCGCTGCACAATCTTCTCCCTGTTCATGAGCACTTCTTCATTCTCATCCTTGATCGCCATCTGCTCCGGTTGCCATCTCCTATTGATATTCCTAATTGTCTTATACACCTCCCTGGTCTTATATTCACCATAATACCTCTCAATATCTTCACATTGCTCCTGTAACCATTTCTCCTTATCCTTTCTGGATGCTTTCCTTACCTCATTGCATTTCATCCCATGTTGCTGTTCTGCCATCTCAGAAACATCTCTTCTGATCTTCAACGCTCTTTTCTCTTGAAATAACTTCAGTGTCTTCCGGGTAATCCACTTCTTATTGATCTTTTCTTCTTCTGGAACAGTCTGCTCAATTGCCTCTTCTATAGCGATGGCTATCCCTGAGACTCTCTTATCTAGGTCTTTCTCTGTGGTGATATTCTTAATCTTCTCTTTGAGCGCTGTTTCTTCCTCAAATAGCCTCACCACATCTCTTCTTTTCTTAAACTGTGTCTTACATTTCCTTTTGAGTTTTATCTTGATACTTGCGATCACTAGACTGTGGTCTGAGTCTATATCTGCTCCTTGGGAAGTTCGGCACTGCTGTACTAATGTTATCCATTTTCTTCTTATCAAAATCATATCTATCATGTTCTTGGACTTCTTATCATTCGATCGCCATGTCCACTTCCTACAGTCCTTTTGTTGGAATCTCGTGTTGCAAATCACCATCTCATGCTCTGTGGCAAACTCTAACAGCTTCTCACCTAGTTTGTTTCCTTCTCCATATCCAAACCTTCCCATGACTCTCTCCCAACCTTCATTATCAGTTCCAACCTTCGCATTCCTATCTCCTCCGATGATCAACACCTCTTTCTTTGGTATATCTCCTCCAAGCTCTTTGTCAAATCTTTATAAAATAGTTCAATCTCTTCCTGCGTACTGTCCGACATGGGTGCATACACCTGAATGACTGAGATGTTGAACGATTTTGCTTCAAATCACGCAACCATCATTCTTGCACTCACCATTCTGTATCCTAATAATGCCCTTCTAGCTGTTTTGCTAAGAAGGAACCCAACTCCTGCTTCATGCTTCGTTTTATTTCCTGACCAAATGACTTCGCAACTGCATATTTCTCTTGATCCCATCCAACGCATCTCTGCCAGTCCAAGTATATCACATCGATATCACCATTTCCTTCTGAAGCAGCTCTAATTTTCCAGTTGCCCACAGTGTTCAAACATTCCATGTTCCAATGGATAGCATACGTGTTAGGTGTAATTTTCTTTCAGTAGCCAACTTATTGACCCAATCCCGATCGCTCAGTTGGTACCACGGACCTTGTCTATCCGGACGACGTCCGAGCCGGCATCTTTTAACATTTGGTTGTACTGGCATCAGATTTCATTCGTATTGGTGTTTTGATGGTCAGCACATCGACATACATCTGACCAATCCTCCTACTTCATCCAGGCTTGGGACTGGCATATTATATAATAATTGCACATAGTGCAGGATGCTATACAAACTAAAGGCAGATTTGGTCCCTGCCTCGGAGGGCTTGCAATTAAAAAACAGATAAAAGATAGGGCAAAGGGCAAAACTTGCAAATAGTCAAACAGACAATCAGCCACATCTTGGTACAGGTTGAACATCTCCAGTCCAGCACTCTCAGGACCTGACTATTGCCAAACAAGAGAATTGCTTGATCACAGGAGGTCAGCATTGTCTAGCAGCATTAGCAATACTTCCATTGCTTACTGGGCTCTTACATTTGGGGGGTAAATAACAGCTAAATAACAGCACAAAACACTGAGAGCCAGGACTGGCCACATCCACACCCATACCCATGAAAAACAGTTACCTTGCTATCTAAAATCATGCTGGATTATGGATGCTGCCAGGCAAGAGAGTGTCAGACTGCAGAGGTTCAACCTGTGATACAATGTGGGGTAATATTATAGGGAGTTGGTTTGCTTATATGTCAGAAGATAGAATATTCTCACTTCTCTATGTTGATATTATAACTTAGCTGGATTCTTGCAGCTATTACAGTAGACGTGGGTCTCTTCAGGCAACATCTGAATGAGGCAGGAGCAGCTTTGGCAAGTAAATGAGGAATGCTGAACCATGCTAACAGAGAAGCTATGGAAACAATGATACCCTGCACATTAAACATATTACCCAATTTGCTTTGCATAGCTTGAATCTGATGCTTCTCCCTGTCCCATAGTAAAATATCCCAACATAGTAAGGAAGACCTGTATCCAAGTGGTCTAAGAAATTAATTCTCGGTGTACCAGAAAGCTAATTTTTTACTCAAGAATGCTGCATTTAAGATTTGATATTATAGGTTACTCTACTATGGTAACAAAGAGCTTCCCCAAGTTATTATTATACGAAAATGTGTTCTCCCTCCCAGATACCATGGCAACGACAGCACTAAAACTAAGTACTGTATGCAGACAGATGGATAAAGATAGTAATGTGGCATTCTCCTGGCAGTAGTCAATCCAAGCAAAGGATCTGAATACTGAAGGTTGTTGCACAAAGAAAAAATTTGCAAGCAACGTAGTCACCCCCCACAGGAGCAGAAGTGTAACTAAATGAAAGCATCACACTGCAGGTCAGGAACAGCATCTCTGCACTCTCACTAACTTAGAGATTTCCATTTTGGCAGAATCACACACACACAATTGACCTGACTGTCATTTACACAAACATCACGTTTGCAGTGAGTCCATATTGAAGAATCATAGCCTTTGTCAAGCCAGTCATTGCTCATGTAGAAGAGTGTTTTCTGGTATTTATATTCTTAAAATACTTTAATTTCAATGCAGAAAGGAAATGTCTTTCCTTCACAGGTCACTGAGACTTTCTACAAAGAGTTTAATCAAAGTCCAGACAGATCTAAAGAATTCACTATATGGTATAGAAAACCAAAGTATCTCAGATTCTCATTATAACTGTCTGTGTAGATTTTGTGACTCAGGTCATTTCTACACATGCCACTGTTGTGCTAATAAACAGCCCAAATATGCTAATGAGGCACAGATGCAAATTCCTCATGCCTCCTTAGCATAAGGTCACGTGATTTGGAGTCTCTAAGACGTTCTTCTGGACTCCAAAACACTGTGTAGAAGAGTGGCCCCTGGGGGGGTCTTCTGGAAGGAAATCCTTCTTCCAGAGACCCCTTTTTCCTGAAAATTTTTGGGAAGAAGGGTCCTCCGGAAGAAGCACTTCCTTCTCGAAGACCCCCTGAGGGTCATGCTTCTACATAGCATTTTGGAGTCTGGAAGAACGTGTTCCAGACTCCAAATCACGTGACCTTATGCGAATGAGGCATGGGGAATTTGCATATGCACCTCATTAGCATATTTGGGCCATTTATTAGCATGCCACTAGAAATGGCCATGGGGAAAAGTTCATGGCTTATAACTGCAAACCATATACATACATAGTAGTCCCAGTGAATATATGTAGGGCATTTCCAGGAGTAGGATTTAAGATAGGAAGTATCAGCCATTTGAACACCTGGAGGTTAAGTATATTTTGCCTTATGTTAGGAATGAAACAAAATGAAGTGGTGAGTACGCACTATTCACACTATGCTAATAGTCCTATATTAATACTACCAAGCTAAGCACAGAGTATCATAAAACCAAATGTAAACTGATATGCAAACTATCCACAAGTATCATGCTGTCCACCAATAGGATGAAATATTGCAATGCTTTACAACACACCCCATCACTTTCCCACAGCTACAGATTTGTAGAATGACACTGCATTCAGCAGAGGTTGCATAACATATGCATTATCTGCACTGATTATAGCAATGACACATGTATGAAATATTAGTTCAGTCTCCATCTTGAGTTTCTCTTCTTGTGTCTGCTATCAAATGCACCACTGTGACTTATTGATGTAGACATTAATTCACTGGACCGTCATGGGCTGCCTCAGAAACTTTTACACCCATATGTTGTGTGTACTAAATTGTTAACATTCAAAAAACATTCATTTATTTGCAAAGATCAGTATGTAAAATCTGTCTTATTTGCTCATGCAAATGCAGGTTTCATATTTTCAAACACCTGTGTATGCAAAATCTTTGGTGTAATTATAGAAGGCACATTTGGAAATTTGTATTGTGTTTTCAAACTGTGCTGTAATCACTTAATTTGCACTACAGATTTACTATGTAACATCTTTCAAACTAAAAATATCGGTCGAGTATTAATTCCTAAGTAGGTACTGTAATTCTTAATGTGAATTGAGAACAATTGTACTCAATCCCTACAGTTAGGGAAATGACATCAATCTGCGATTTATTTCATCATATAAATAAGATTCACAGTGCACATTAAAATAAAATAATGGAGGTTTAAAATATTAAAATACTGTTTACACTGAAAACAGACTTAACAATTGAAAAGAATAAAAGGACAACTGCTCGGTATTCTGGGTGTTATGGTGGGAGGAGATGAGAGGGTTGCTCTTCAAATGTTATTTAAAGATTCCTTCTCAACAGAAAACACATAGCACACTGGTGATTTCTGAAGCGTGTACTCAAAAGATGTGGAAAATTTTCTAATAATGGTTCTGTCATAGTGTGTCTTTTGTACAATGCATTGATTGGCCTTTTTGTATGACAAAAACTCCTGTACTTTGTGAGTACAATGATGAGGAAGGAATCTAGGGCAAATTTCCATTTGTTGCCATGTAGGTCTCTTTTGTGTCTCCAAGGCACTGCTCATAAGGAATGGATATATTTTACCACCCTGAAGAATCACCAGAAGGCAGTTTGGCTGAGGGAGTGGATATATCACCCAGAGTTCATCAGTGTTCATGGATAAAATCTTTACTACCATTAAGAGGTCCCATGGGATGAATGGGGATATGCCCCCTCCCCTTTTGGTAATTAGTGAAAGAGCAGTTCCTGTGTCCCCCAGACCACAAAGAATTTTTGCCTGCCCTAAAGTGGGCAGCACATGGCTGTTATGACTTGTTGCTGCTTCCAGCTGAAACCCCGTAAGGGATAAACAGAATCTTTGCCACAGAACACAGGCCAGAACCACAGATTTTGCATCTTGCTCTAGGTCCAAACATTCTCAAAGTTTGGGATGTTTGGCACTGGCGTTTTGCTTACATCCATCTCTGATAAAAAAAAAGTGTTGAGGTATTACAACTATTCTGCAACTAGTGAGAGCTACAAAACTGTACAACTGTCCTCTAATAGCATGTTGCCTGTAGACTTAAAAAAATGAACTCATTCTGAAAGATATATCCCATGATAAACCTAACCCCGAAGCCCTTACTCATGAGATTGTCATATCTGTCAGAGGAGCCACTCTGCACCCAGTTCTGCTTGTGAGTACTGCATGAGTAAGAAAGGTAGAATCAATCCCTCTGTTTCATGTTTTGGCTGATGTTTCTTAGAAGTATTGTCTTATGAGGCACCGACAGACAATTCATTTACTACCAATCAACTGTATTTTTTCCTTTTCCAGAGATGACTAATATTGAAACTTTTAATAACTGGGATTCTTTTTGTTTACTTGCCTAATAACTCTGCTTACCATAAAGGAGAGGGCGCTGTGACAGAAGGCTAAGGAAACAAATATATCACATGCATTAATGTAGGCTTTAAAACTACATCTCACTTTTAAGTCATTGCCTGTATTTATATTTTAATGGATTAATCAAGAAACAAGAATTAAAGTTATTTAGCTGAACAAATCCATCAGGAGCTTCGTATATTGATTAAGAGAATTTATGTAACAGCAGACACAAAGTTCAAAAATAAAATGCAAAGAAAAGAATCAAGATTATACTACAGTAGCTAGGTCTTATGGATTAACAAGGTAGAAGAGCTCAGTTAGGGCGCAAGAAGAATTTCTCTTTCCGTTTATTTTCCATTGTCTGGGTTTCTTTTCCATTTCAGTGCCCTTTGTAATGGAGTCAAGCAGTCGTTATTGACTATTGATATGGGGTGTCGTTGTCAGTAGCATTTTGAGGGGAAACTATCTTTCCAAAAGATCCTATGTTGCTTTAAGGCCTGCAACTCTTTCAGTATGCCAAATGCACATCGTGCTGTGAGCCATCACAGCGGTACACAGATATTGATTTAGATAGAACCAGAGGGCTGGTGAAGATAGAAAGGGCACACTGTGCTTTCTGATGCTTATGCATTATTTAGTTTTCATAGTTTCATCTGAAGTTAGTGCCTATTTAGATAAAATTATAGACTCTGTATCCTTGTGGTCAATACACTACATCAAAGCTAAAGAGGCAAAGCCCATACGACTTGTTCATGTTCATAGCTACCAAGAAAATGGTTTTGAGTGATGAGTTAGTTTATTTTTCTTGAATAACATTTATCTGAACACAAATGAGTACTCCGTTGTGAAAAATGAAGAAAACTGGAAGCTATTTAGTTGGTTCACAGATCCATGCCCTGGACAAGTCTATCAAGCAAATGGTCAGTGTTACTACAAAAATTTCAGTTATCATAATAATGGAAAAGCGCAAATGACCAGCACACGACTAGCTTCTCTATCATATGCTGAAGAACACAGAAATGGGTAAGAGAAAACGATAAAGGAGGCAAAAGTAAAAAGAGAAAAAAGATGTAGAAGAGTATTGAAAGTAATAAAAATGGAAAACTCACAATAGATTAGAATATCTATCTCTGTGACTGTGAATAAGGTTGTGCTTCTGACTATCTCAGTCAAGTATTTGCAGAGAAAAAGAGTGGAAATGATCAAAAGAATAGTTCAGTAACACATCTAGCTGCTGGACTGAGAATCTGAAAGCTGAAATATCTTCATTTAAGTTTTTAAACTTATCCAATCAGAATGATATAGCTATTAATGTATTAGAAAAATTACTGTCAGAATGCATGTAGCGAGTCTCTAAAGAATGATAAAATTAAGCAGCAAAACCAAAATTTCTGTTAAGTAGTTTCATTCACTATGGGCTCTTTCAAAGGATCCCATGGAGTGATTACATACAAAAAGTGTTCTTTTGAAAGTAAATCAAAAAAAATGCGGGGCTCCTTTCAAAATTGCATGTCTTTTCCTGGTTCAGGAAGAGCTCTTCCTTTCTAAAGCTTCTTTCCAAAGAAAATGTGTGTAGATGCTCTGCAGCCTTTTACAAAAGAACAGTCCTTATGGGGTCTGATTTTTCAATTCCTGGCCTATTTTTTGAAAGAACAGGGACTGTGTGGATGCTCTCTTTCAAACGAGCAGATCGCTTTTTCAATCCACTTTTTTGTGTGTGGACCACTCATTCGAAATAAGTTCTTTTAGAAGAGATCTTCCAAAAGAGCTTCTTTTGAAAGGTCTCTGTAGTGTAGGGCTGTGTCTACACTAGCCCCCTCCTTTCGGAAGGGGCATGGTAATGAGGAATTTTGGCAGATGTTAATGAGGTGCTGCCATGAATATGCAGTGCCTCATAAGCTTTATGGCAGCTACACACAATTCAAAATTGCTCCTTCTGAAACACACGCTGCCTGTGTAGACAGGGCCTTTTTGAAATGCCCCCCAGACTTTGAAAGCCCCTTCTTCCCATTTGGCTTTGGGAAGAAGGGGCTTTCAAAATCAGGGAGTCCTTTCAAAAGGTCATCCTCTACATAGGCGGAGTGCATTTCAAAAGTGGCACTTCTGAACTGTGTGCAGCTGCCATTATGCTAACAAGGCACTGCATATTCTTGGCAGCGCCTCATTACCATCTGGCGAAATCTCTCATTATCATGCCCCTTCCGAAAGAAGGGGGCTAGTGTAGGTGCAGCCTAGAAACAGCTCATATGAATAAAATATACAGACCTCAAGCTGTAAGATGCATTAGAAATATTACTGTTTTAAATAGTGCTTGTTATTATGAATCAACATATGCCAGTATTGATCTTGCTACAATATAAAATATAACAATCACTTTTTAACAGTCTACACTACAGAGATCTTGCAGAAGACAATAGTCTGGACGATCTCCTCCAGAAGTGCATCTTCTAGAAGATCATATCTACACATACGAAGTGGTCTGAAGGAGCCAGCTGTTCTTCCGGAATAGCGTGTCCACACAGTCACATGTGTCTTTTTGAAAGAACGGGCCAGGAAATGCCAAGAACAGGGTCACATGGCCTCAAAACACTTCCAGGGGCGCTGGCCATGTGCTGCCTTAAAGGGCCCCTCCCAAACAGCCTGCCCTGCATAGGCTGCTGAGGCCTGCTGAGCTGTGTACAGTGAAGCTGAGCCCATACCTGCTTCTGACCCTCACCGTTGAGAGCCATGGACCCACAGCAGCTGCAGACCCACAGGATCGCCCTGGTATGCCTGCTGGCTACGCTGCTGGCAGCCATCCTCCACCTTCTGTGGTGCTGGAGACCCAGCCCCAGGGAACCCAACACAGCAGCACCCCTGCAAGCACCAACTGGTGGGACCGGGTGGCCCTGACCAAGTGGGGTGCCATGCACTGGCTGCAGAACTTCAGGATGAGGAGCGACACCTTCATGAAGCTCTGCAGCTGGCTTGCCCCCATCCTTTGATGCCAGGATACCCAGATGCGGCCAGCACTCTCAGTGGACAAGTGCATGGACATCACCATTTGGAAATTTACCACCCCAGGTAGCTACCACTCTGCTGGGCAGCAGTTTGGGGTGGGCAAGTCCACTGTTGGGGCTATTGTTCTCCATATAAGACACACTCCACTCGCTGGCCCAGCATGGGAAGATGAGAGGGGGGCTGCTGGAGAAGGAGGACCCTTGGGGAATGGGTCCAGGAATGTGAGGGGATGAGATGGGGTGGGGAGGCCCAACCCCAGGGGAACCATGATGCTCCAGCCTCACACAAGCCCCTTTCCGGAGGGATGCCCCGGGGAAGGAGTGCCCAGAGGGCCTGGAGAGGGGAGAGCAAGGGCAGGGGCAGGGGGTCCTGCAGGGAGCTGCAGAAGCGGGGAGGGGAGAGCATGAAGGGAGAGGGGTCCTGGAGTGGGGAGTGCCACCCTTGTTCACACCCATGAGCCTGCCTGCTCTCTCTTTGCTGCAGGTCATCCGAGTCATCCACTGCGTGCTACTCCGGAGGCTCATGAGCAACAGGGGTCTAGACATGGCTGTTGCAGGGTTTGCCACCTTCAGCTTTCCCCAGTACTTCAGGGCTATTGATGGCACACAAACCACCATCAGGGCCCCGGACCACAGCCCCAAACACTATGTCAACCAAAAGGGATATCATTCTGTTATCCTCCAGGCCTTGGTAGACCATCATCACTGCTTCATGGACATCTATGTCGGCTGGCCAGGCCAGCTGCAAAACATGCATGTCCTTCCAAACTCTGCCCTACCACAGAGGATGGAGGCTGGGACTTACATCACCCAGAGGGAGCATGCCATCAGGGAAGTTGCCATGCCTCTCTGCATGGTGGGCAACCCATCCCAGAAGGTGTTCAATGAGCAGCTCACACAGGCACACTACCCCTTGGAGTGTGGCTTCAGTCACCTGAAAGCGAGATTTTGGTGCCCCCAATGCACATCGACATCCCCCAAGTCATGGGAGCCTGCTGTGCCCTACACAATCTGGTCAAGGGCTGGGAGGACATCTTCCCCTATGACTGCGCAGTTGAAGCTGGCCCTGGATTCGAGCAGCCGACCATGGCCCTTGACCGCCAGGTCTACCATGATGGACTCTACAGTCAGGAGGCCTTCACGCATGGGCTGGAGTGACCAACCTGGACACCCTCCTCAGGCCCCCCCTGCCCATACACCCCACTCTTCCCCTCACAATAGCGGGGACCCAGGGATGATGCAGAAAATAGACTTCAAGTAAACCACAGTAACAATAAACAACAACATCTGTGGAAAACTAAAGCTGTGAATTAACTATTTACACATGGGGGAATTATATACAATGGGGGCTCTTGGAGCGGGGCATCTCAACTTGGATGGAGGGGTCAGGGATGTGGCTGCAGGGGGGATTATTCTAGGGAGTGGGTGGAGGCCCATGCGCCCTGGCAGCCACAGGAGCCCCTCCCACCTGGGTGAAGGGTCCCCATCTGGGCATGGATGGGGCTGGGAGCACCAGAGATAGGAGTGGGAGAGTGGGCTCTGCCTCAGAGGAGACTCAGCCTCAGTGGGCAGGGGACTGCATTGTTGTGCCCTGCCCTGGCAAGAAGCCAGGCCATGAAGCCCCAGAGGGCAGTGGGCAACAGGTTGCCCGGGAGGTGGATGGTGATGGCTTCAGGGGCTTCAGGGTGGACATGTGCAGGGGCAGCTCGGGGGTGGGAATCTGGGCCAGCAGGTCCATGAAGGCCATGGACACTGTGCACAGCAAGCCCAGCATCTCCAACCAGGTCTCTTGCCACCAGGCCAGTTCAGCCTCCTCCAGCGCCAACTGCCGCTCCATCACGGTGTTCTGGTGGCAGAGTGCTGCTGTGGAGGTGTTGGCCTCCTTGTCCCAGCCTTGATGTCTGACACTTCAGGCATCAGCCTATCAGAGTGTGGGTGGTGGGGAAGATCTGTCCCTCACTCCAGGATTCCTCAGACCGCCAGCCTGCATGGGTCTGGTTGGCTGTCCCCAGGAATGTGCCAGGGGTCTCCTGGCCCTCAGATGCCACAGCTGAAAGAGATAGAGGGAAGAGAGTCAGTCCCCCATCCTGGCCCTGGACATCATACCCCACATCCCCCCATGGGCAGCTGCCCTACCCATAACCCAAGGCACTGGCATGCCCCCATGGCATGCCCCCATGGCATGGTTTCCCTGCACTGTGGCCCGTGCCACACATGGCCCTTGCCTCACCCTGGGGACAGTGCTGGCCATGGTGAGGCCCCCTGAACACAGCCCTGGAAATGGGGGCCTCACCATGGGCAAGTGGGGAGGGGCATCCAGGAATAGGGGAGTCCCTGCTTGGGTGGTGGGTGCACTGGGCTCAGCCTGGCCTCCCCGGGTCACTACACTGTCCACAGGGACGTGTGCTGGGTGTCACATGCAGGTGTGCCTGCTTGCCAGGGGTGCAGTCCAGGGTGGGCCATCTGGGGTCAGGCTGTCACCTATGTGCTCAGGGTGGCCTGGTCCCTGCTGCCCCAGGGTATGTGACATGACGCACACTTACCAGAGGATTCCTTGAAGAGGCTGGGGGGACACCCAGCTCAAGGTGGTCAGGCTGTAGGAGGCTGAGGGCACCTCAATGACAGGGACCCCTCGGATGACTTGTCCCCTGACAGGACCTCTGTCCATGAGGGGGCTGTGTGCTTTGTGCCATGGGCAGGCTCCCGGCTGCCTTTGCTGGCTCCCTAGGGGTGCCCTCGATATCCTGGGGTGGCTGGCTGCTGACCAGGGTGCCTGTGGTTGCTGCAGGGGTCCCTGAGGAGCATGTAGGGCAGAGGTGCATATGCCTGCTGCCTCCACGCTCTCAGCTTTCTGACATGGGGTTTCTCTGACCTTGCAGCTTTAAGGGTGGCTAGAGGCAGAGACCATAAAGTCTCCACGTTCAGTCTGGCCGGTGCAATGGCGGACCACTCTTTCAGAAGAAGGGTCACAGAGCATCTACACATGCTTTCTTCTGGAAGAATCGTTCAGAAGAAGGTACTCTTCCTGGTTAGGGAGTAGAGTAAGGACTCTGGAAGAGGTACAACATTCTTCCAGAAGGAATTTGGAAGAGCATATTTTGTGTGTGGATGCTCCGCTTGTTCTTTCAGAAGAGGGCCTCGTTTTCCAAAAGGACTTGCTAGTATAGATGTGGCCATAATAAAAAAGATAGTCCCTGTTTGCAATAAGTGACAGATATTACATATTTTAAGGTAGACCATCCTCTGATAAGCATGGTAACATTCTGGGGAGGTTTAAAACCGAGTGTTTTAAGTCAATATTCTCTTTCCAAAAATGAAATCTTAATAGTGAGGAACTTCATCTTTGTAAGCTGCATAGAACAGTGCAAATGGACAGCAAGTAAGCACTGTAGGAATTGCTATGCAGCAAAAATGTGTTATTGCTGTAGCAGCTAGTTTTCAACCCTCACCAATTTTTTTAATTTAGAAAACCCCCAAAGGCTCTAGTTCACATTACGCATTATTGTCCTGCAAAACTTCAAAACAGCATGTGAAAATTTAAAAAGATGCTAATCTTATTTAAAACACAAAATAGAATTTATATTATATTTTGTTTAAAGAAAAGGGGGAGGGAACAAAACAGAACAAACAATAAAAAGTAAAAAATGAAACAAAACACCTCTTCTCCTGAGCTCAAACCATTCTCTGCCAAATGTCAACACAGAGTATACATTTTATTAGCAAGCCAAAGACCTGAAAACAGTGTTCCATAATGGTAGTGAGCGGTGAATGGACTGGTCAGGATTGAATTTGAACCCCATTCACACCTCAGACCTTCCGTAATTTATTATAAATGGATCAGCTCACAAACATCACTATTTGCTCCCCAGGGCCAGTCATTCTTCTCTGTGTACTTTTCCTGTAGAAAAAACCATGAGAACAGCTGCTTTCACAGGATTTTTCCTGAATTCTCATGAGATCTGTTGGTTATGTTACAGCAATATTTTGAATGACAGTCAGCCTGCGAAAACAACAAGAATGGAACTCAGGAGGTGGGGAGAAAGAGAAAGCATGCCGGGGCGGGGTGGGGGAGAAAGAATCAACGATAAGGAAAAATGCAGTATAAAATGGAATGATCTGAGAACACAAGGCAAAAATTGGAGTTACAGAAGCAGAAAATGAGATAAAATGAAGCAAAAACAGAAATGAAAAGAAATGAAAATAAAAAAGACATAAAAAAGACTAATGGAAAACAAGAAAAAGAAAACAAGAACTACCACAAATACAGAACATTAAAATACAATAAACAAAACTGAAGAGAAGAATTAAAATGGAAGGAGTGTGTAAGGCTTGCAAGTAACAGACAAATACACAAGAGATCAATACAGCATAGAAAACTGGAACGAGAGAGAAGAATCAAAATGTGGGAAGTAAATGCAATTAATAAATCTAATTCAGGATATTTTTATCGTTGTATTTGATATTCACAAAAGGAGGACTGCACATGAGATTTATTGTATCCTTTTACATCTTGCCTGAAATATAGTGAGATCACTCAGAACTATAAAAACTTGCCTGATTCACGTCCTTCAAACAATGACCAGTATTTTTTTATTTCAGTGTGTGTCTTCCATCCTTCATCATAATGATGAAGCAGATCCAAAACACACTGTCACAAAGATGTTCACTATTTTTTAGAAGAAAATGAAAGATCAATATTATGTCTAGATGTAATTTTCATTTTTTTTACCCCAAGTGCTCCCAAACACTACTCTTAGGAATATTTTTAAAAATACCAATAGGGATATACTTACATATTGCGTAGCTCCTTGTGCCAAAGGAAGTGAATTGTGAGGCTTGTGTCATCAACAGTAACTGCTGGCTGACTCAGAAACACCAAAAACAATGATGATCTGACTCACATTTAGGTTTTGATCATGCCACCGTTCAAGTTATTAGGAAAATTTCCCTTTGACTCACTGATGCAGGATGAAGCCCTAAGTTTTGGTAGTTAGGTGGAGGCTAGCAATGGTGATTCAAGATTTGGATTGGGAGAGAGAGTTTTATTTAAAATGGAATTAAATGGCGAAGTAGTCATTTCATGGTGTTAGGGACTGAATGTCCATTGGCTTCAACAGACATTGGATCAGAACCTTATTTTACATTTTGAAAGACAGGAAGGATTTGTGTTGTGGAAAGTGAAGAAAATAAAAACATAATATCCTTTGCCTCAAGTTTGAGGTGATTTAGTTCAGAATCATTATGGGATGAACTGGAACTTGCAATTTGAGCTTTTTTTGACACAGGACCAGAACTAGAGTCACACCATCTATCAAAGTTAGAAGACCCTTTTTCTTATGCTCCCTGTCTATGTAGCTATCCCCCTTCTTCCTGCCTGAACATGGCATGGAAAATATTAAAAATTTTAGAACTTTGACACATGTAAAACAAAAATTTTTGGTTCCTTCAGAATTCTAGTGATGATGTTCAACAGACATAATAGTATAACAGGACAATGCTAAATATAAGGTAACATTTGATTAACTGATAATGGGAGATCTCGGCTGTGTCTACACGTGCCCCAAACTTCGAAATGGCCATGCAAATGGCCATTTCGAAGTTTACTAATGAAGCGCTGAAATGCATATTCAGCGCTTCATTAGCATGCGGGCGGCAGCCGCGCTTCGAAATTGACGCTCCTTGCCGCCGCGCCGCGCGTCCAGACGGGGCTCCTTTTCGAAAGGATGCTGCCTACTTCGAAGTCCCCTTATTCCCATGAGCTCGAAGGGGACTTCAAAGTAGGCGGCATCCTTTCGAAAAGGAGCCCCGTCTGGACGCGCCGCACGGCGGCAAGGTGCGTCAATTTCGAAGCGCGGCTGCCGCCCGCATGCTAATGAAGCGCTGAATATGCATTTCAGCGCTTCATTAGTAAACTTCGCAGGGGCACGTGTAGACACAGCCCTCTACAACATGAATATTGCGCCCTTCCTCTTTATTTCTTTAATTTAAAATGTCCATAATAGATATGGAAATGTTGAATCTATATGATTTTTATGGCTATAAATTCTTCATTATCCATTCACAAAAATATCAGTTTCTAGTCATGAAATGTTATATTACATCTACTGTATCTTTTCTTCCTTCTAGCAAATATAACAGGCATCTTAGAGGTGAAATAATGTACAATGGCCACATCAATAAGAAAATAAGATTGAAAGCAACAGAATGAAACCAAGTGCATGCCTCGTATCATATTTTTCTTACACTGATGTTTGATATAACCATAAAATTAACCCTCTGAACCAAAAAATGTCCACTGTATGTTCTACAACTCTTATTCAATCTTAAAATATTAAGCTACTGTTAATGCATGACCTGAGGGGGTTATGCCTTTTTAATTTAGAAAATTTAGATATGAGGTAGCCAAAGCATTTTCCCCCCGGACTTTCTCAATTTCTCCCATACACCCTTTCAAAATGATGTCTTAATATCAGCTGGAGATGACGACACATTTGTAAAAGGAAAGAGGTTAAGAGGCGTTAAATAAAGATGACAGACAGCTTCATAAAATAATTTAAATTACTCTGAAAAAGAATTAGGTAGAAAACAAACAGGATGCTGTTTACAGTAACAATATTTACAGACTATTAATTCAACGCAGTGGAGAACTACAAAAGGAAAAGCTACTTTGAAGATGGAAAGCTCTGGATGCCACAGGAAGCTTTGAAGTTTATTGTTTTAATTTGTTCCTCACTCAGAAAACAAGAGGACATTATGCGGTAGCTAACCTTTAACTTTTGAGGGGCCACATTTTCTTTTTTTCGCCAATATGAATGATAAACAAAAGCATATCCTTCTCCTACTACACATCTTTAAAATTCATGGCACAGGTGCTTATTGTTGTACTATATGGGTTTTGGGTTCCTGTTTGGGAAGGTTGACAACATACTGCAGACTACTCTGCCATAGTTGTGCCTCACTAATCCCAGATTTGTCATGAATGAATGAGAAGTCACTAAACTATTGAGGTGATGGGAACAACCACGGTGCTAAGATGTTTTTACATTTGCTCTTTAAACTGGTGAAAATCTCTGTTTCAGTGTGATTAATTTGATATTGTCTCCAAGGCAGAAAATCACCTAAGAATGTGCTTAATATTATGGTTGTTGGCAGTAAAAATATTCTCTTGGTAGCATCTATCCTCACAGTATAGCTGGGAATTATCTTAATTTTTGTGAAGAAGGAGTTGCTTTTTCAGTTCTTGCTGATGCCCTTGACAGCTGTGGCTAAATTTGGTAGTTGAATGTGTTGAATCTGAGCAATATATTTACATAACTTTATAGTTAAGTTCTGCTACTTCCAATTCACCCAAAAGGAAATAAGTAGTTTTATTTCTCAAATTTGATTGCTGTGGAAGTGGAGGTGATTTTTCCACATTTTGCAGAATTAGGTAGTGTAGTTACAGTATCTGCATTGCATGTATTATCTCCAGAGATAACATGATCACATTCTCATGCAAACACGCAAATCACTACTTCTGGTTGTCATGGTTTCAAAATGAAACCCTGGAATCTTTTAACATGGCCAGCATAACATGCTGTTTTTCCTATTTTTTTTTTTAAAGGAGAAGCTACAGGAGTAGCATGAATTACACCAGAAGGGATTTTTCACAGTCATAGTATACAGAGGGATAAATCCTGGATATTTTTTTTAAACTATCACTTGAATTTTATATTGCATGTGGGTCTTGTTAATTAATATATTTTTACATAAATGGATTCTCATTGCCTGCAATTTCTAACTAAATGAAAGGAAAGAACATCAGGTTCCCAGCCACAATAGAATACCACTGGGAATGTTCAACCTTCAGCTCAGTTTTAACAATCACGAAATATTGCATTGGTGCAGTTAGAATAGCATACATTAAAAAAAAAGTTTTGTAAATCTATTTATTGCTTGATTTAGCACAGACTTGAGACAAATACCACAATGGAGGCAAAAGCAGTGCAAACTTGCCCTATCGCTTGCCCTATCAAAGTGACTCTTAGACCTCTTCTAGTGGTTAGAAGACAGGTCACATTTCTGAACCATTCAATCTTTGTGCTCTTTGTTGTCAGTGTCATGGTTATTTTGATGATTTGTGGTATGTAGAATAATACTGAAACCTCAGACTCGTTTCACACAGATTACCAAATTAGATACCAGAGGGTAACAACTACCAGAAACAAAACAGTGATGTATATATGAAAGTATCTTCTATGTTACGATTGAATAAGGGTACACCTAAATTGCAGCTGGGACTGGGCCTCCTAGCTTGAGTAGGCAGCCAAACACTAGGGATACATTTACATTAGAGGGTTTTGTCAACAAAATCTGCAGACCGTCCACACTAAAAATGAGTTCTGTCAACATACTGTTGACAGAACTCGACACTTTTTTCAACAGCCTTCTGCCCCATGAGTCACAATGCCTTTCTTGAGAGAATCTGACAAAAAAAAGCCATGTGGATGCTCCAGGGGGGAGGATGGGGAGCCTCTGTCAACAGATAGGGCTTCCAGGTCACCAGCAGCCCTGTATGCTGTGCTTCCGACTGGACATTCTGTCGAGAGAGCAACTAGGCACTCTGGCCATTCTCTGTTGACAGAGCGCATTGACAGACTGATCTGCTTTTGTGTGTGGCTGCGATCAGTCGACAGAAGTTTTGTCAGCAGATACCTTCCGACAGTAACTTCTGTCAACAGATCGTTGTAATGTAGACGTAGCCTAGTTCTGCTCAAGCTAGCACACTACCAAGAGCAGAATAGCTTGGGATAGCACAAGTCGTGGGCTCAGGTTAGCCACCCAAGTACATTCATGTTACTCTGGCCATACTGCTATTTTTCGTACACTATCTCAAGCAGAGAAGCACACTCCAACTGCTGTACAGAAGTGCCACTAATGTCAGCTAGTTCATTTCTGAGCAGAAGAATGCACATTAAAACTATGAAACTGTCCTCAGATGCTTAAAATGAACATTACTCTTTATTTTATGAGCTACATGGATCAATTACACGGGAACTGAATAGAATGTTCTATTTCTGAGAACAGAAGCATAAGGAAACTAGACTACAATTTAAGGTATTTAGTACACAAGAATGACCAATATTGTCTTCCTATTCACAAGTTAATAATATATGACATAGTAATTAATTAAACTTTCTCTAAAATCCATCTAAAGTACAGTTCAAACCTGGATACTAAATATTAACAAAACTGTAGTGAAGTCTAAGGATGGCTACAGCGGCACCTCATTGTTTATAGAAAATTTCCTCTGTGTTTGATTCAATAAGTGTTTTCAGTAGATTAAGGTAGGTTGGGATTTCAGAAGGCCATACTCATTAGATGGGCTTTGTTGTTACATCCAGCATATTTCGGATAACCTTTTGGCTGCTCATGAATGTTGTGTTCTGCACTTTTATGTCCATGCCAAAGATACAGATTATTTCTAAGTAAATTAAGTCACAATGATATGCAATTAATGACCTCTTTTCTACATACAAAGTTCTCAAGAAGATGTCTCCTTGGCCACCAAGTGATAGGAGTACTGTCCTACAGGAAGCGTTTACTCTACCAGTCATCTCAATATTAGAAATTAATTATGAAGGTAACTCTTGTGGCTAGTTATTAGAAAAAATGCTATTCACTAATAGTCTGCTATAAAACTCGTAAGTGCCACTCCAATGCTCTGTATGTTTTTGCAGTACATTAATTCAAAATATCGTGCAACCAATAAATATTATTTAACAGACTTGCCTATACTTTAATTATTACTTCCTATAAATCGCAAGACTCCCTGGCTATCTTTGCACGTGCACGCACACGCACACACACACACACACATACTCCAGAACCCAACAAACTCTGTATCTACAGCTATATATCAGGGTTTTCTATTCTAGGTATCACCATAGCCTTTAATCACTTAACCTAAGTTTTAATGTAATCTTTCTTAATGCAATTCTTTATGGGACTGATTTATCTTGTCTTTTTCTTTTTTTGGTATTGTGCAGCTGTTATGCTTAGGCTGAAAAAGTTCAGGGATTAAATGTTAGGATTAGGCAGAGGAAGGCACACATGCTGTAACTTAGGAAGTCTTTTTTTAGAAGAGAAGTGAGTGGAAATTCACATACCTGAAATTGGAGCTTATACAAATGAGTATATCAAAATAAATTATTCTTTTTATTTGCAATGTATTATAGCTTCCTCAGAAGTAGTTTGTAATAGAAGAGGGGTTACATAGCAATAACAACACAGTTTAGGCATATATTAACTTACATGGTCTCTTAAAGCAAATTTTCTGCCCTCTTACCTAGCACAAAATCAAGGACTTCAAAAATTCAGCCTTTTCCAGTTTTCTTTTCTCATCTTTACTTCAAATGTGTCTCCTCTACCACATTCTTGCATTGCCTTGGGTTCTAGTGATGTGATTTAGAGCAATACAGGTTCAGTGAAGCCTCTCTGTCTGACACAGCTATGGGATACAAAGGATGATCACTTGACAGCATTTGCCCCTCATTTTAACACCCGCATATTTCAGAGATTCCTACTTTTGAAGAAAACAGACCAAATTGTTGTTAGTCCATTGATTTTAGTGGTATTAAAGCAGGGATAAATCTTGTCCAATAACTTCTATTTAATTCCAATGCTTCTACTTAACTATCAGATTTCAAGGCATTATTGTCTCACAAAGAGCGCTTAAACAATTGCTAATTAGCCCAACTTGTTATTAATAATTCATACAGTGTTGTAAATTTAAATAATGCTCAAACATAGGGCTTGAGTTACAGTTTTTCTGGAACAAGCCAGTGACAGACAGGCTGCAGTAAGTCTGCTATCTGAAATGAAATGCGATGATGCAAATCGTAGAATCATTGAATCCTAGGATGGAAGAGACCTCAGGAGGTCATGATGTCCAGCCCCCTGTCCAGAGCAGGACCAACCCTAACTAAATCACGAAATTACTTTATCTTCCAATCTCTCTAGAATTAGATGGGGCTGCCCCACACTGGAGCTCCCCTACTTAAAGGGGAAGGAGTAGGCCAGCTGAGAGAGGTTCTGATTCAGCAGATCTTAGCATGCAGAGCTCCATCAAAATTTTTATACTAGCCTCTCTAATTAGAGTTGCAATGAAGAACATTGGTGGTGTTGCTGCTCCAAGGTTCCTCTGGTTATCGACCAATTTTCTTGTGTAGCTTAAGTTGTTGGTATTGGACATATCATGGCATTTGTGACCAACTGAGATGTACAAGAAGGAAATGCTGGTAGGGTCATCTCTATGAGCGGATGTTGTCTCCAGAATTCATCACTTTTGGCTTATGAAATACTTAGTTTTGATTACCTTCCTGACAAATAGTCTAGCTCATCCTTTTTTATTGGAAGAATGGGTTGAGGACTGTGCTGGTGTCAGCTGTGGCTAGAGCCTTTCCGTCCATAAGATGAATCAAGGTGACCTCACAAGACCCCGTGCTTTTGAGGGCCTCACAGAGGCCATCCCAAATGTCATATGGATGAGAGGGACCTGGGGGAATTAAAGGGCGTGGTGTTGCAGCAATAGGGTTTGCCTTCCCTCCACCTTGCAAACTGGTGGCAGGAGCCAGGATGGCCCAGCAGCCAGTTCGAACCACCATACCACACTCACAGCCCACTGCTCTTGGCTTCTCTGCAACAGTGGGAAATGGAGCACCCAACCCCAGGGCAATCCACTCCCTACCTCGGTGGATAAGTGAGGTGCAGCAGGACTATTCCAGCTCCTGACATCAGTGTGGGTAGGGAGGCCAACCCTGCAGCTGCTGCACCTCACCCCTGCAGTCCTCCCAGGTCATGTTGCTCTGGGGAAGAGGAAACAGGATGCAGTGTGGGAAGAGCGGTGCTGTGTTTGGGGAAGGGGTGAGGTGGGCGCACACCTGTGATGGGGGGTTACACCAGGCCCTATGGGAGGATGGAGTGTCCGAGGCTCTGCACCCTCCTCAGGATGGTCTCGGCTAAAGCAATTAGTTTCTTAGGTTTGTTAATGTACATTTTTGGCAACTGAATCCATTGTTGTACAGTGGCTTTGGGAGCAGGAGCAACTTAGTTGACTACATTCTTATGGCTGTGCACTCTTTCAGAATTCAAAATAATTATCAAGTCAATCTGAAACCCTTCTAATTTGTATTAATCATCCAGATATTCAACTGATGGGGTCTTTAAAATGCACAGACAGAGAGGGATTTTAAAAAGTATTTCCACAGGCTGTTAAATGAGAAGGAGAGCTGCAAGTGCAAGCACTGCCAACAGTTGTGGGGAAGCCTCAAAAGGCAGCAGAAGCACTGAATAAGATGAAGATGAGATATGATCAAGGCAGCTGGGGATACTAGATAAAGAGGCTTCCCAGACTACTACAGTGTTTGCTGGGATCAAGCTAGGATACCAGGAGTGGAGAACAGGATTTACTGCGCCTCTTTCAAAGGGTAAGGATGATGCAGCAGAGGATCCAAACAGCCCGCCAGGGCACCACTGTGTCAAGTCAGCTTCTCAAAGTCCTTGAGAGAGTTCTGGAGGCAAGGCAGACATACAAAGTGGTGAAAAAAGGTAAGACTGATGCAACATGGGTTTAGGAGGGGAAGGAGTACTGTAGACACACTATTCGCAATGAGACAGAAGTTTGAAGGAACGATAATCAAGACTGTAATTTCAATTAAACATTTACTGAATCCAATAAAACATATGACTTGGTTCTTGATACAACATATGATTTAGAGCTGGTGCTTGGAGTGCTAAGATGGATGGACAGGCACTTCAGTAAGTGGAGTGTTGTACTGAAAGCCAGGAGGTAAGGTGGTAACAATAGGTGGTATTTTAGAAACTTTTGAGGTGACAGTGGGATTGAGATAAATCAGTGTGCAGAATCCACTTCTCTTCATCCTAGTTATGGAGTTAAACAGCTGGAGTACTGAGCCTGTGGAGACACAGTGAAAACTAATGTATGCGGTCTGGCCCTTTTGGATCACAGCAAAGAGTAATTGATAAAAATGGTATCAGAGTGGGGATCTGTGCCTCAAGACCCTGGTTTGAAGATAAACACAAAGGAAAATGAAGTCATGCAAGTAGGGAAGGGGGAAGATGAGCTGCTGATTGAAATTTTATTAGAGAAACAGAATCAGAAAAAGGTATTTGTGTACTGGGGAAGTAAACTTAGTGCCATCAGAATTGAAAAGAACAATTCAATGTACACAGGTTGCAGTAAAAAAGGTGACAGGAGTACTATGGGACCAGCAGTTAAGTAACAAATAGAAAGAAAAATAGTATGTTGTGCATTTTTGTCCATGCATTCTATTTGGTTGTAAAACTGGGGTTTAAAGGAATGGAAGAAAAGAAGATACAGATATTAGAAAACAATATAAGAAGAAGAATCGCAGGCAAGCAAAGCAGAGACAGAATAAGCATGAAAAAAATAGGAGGAAGATGAACGTGAGTGACAGATAGGCTAGAGAGCACACATTTGAGGTAAGAACAGGAAAACAACCAGAAAAATAAAAAGCATGGAAGGAAAGAAAAGCCACAAAGGACTTACAAAGACATACAAGACTGATAAAATGGAAAGAGAATTTTGAAGAGAAAAGAATTGGAACTCCAAGATCTACATCACCTCCAAGTGAGGGACCAGACGGAGAGATAAAAAATTGTGGGCACTTCCGGCCCCATGTGAATAGGAAAAGGGGTCAAGAAGTGAAGTAAAATGAGAAAGTAATTAAACAAGACTGGAATGATGGTCCCAGAGTCATTTGTCTCCAGAAATACTATTTTCAGTTGTGAATTATTAAACCGGTACATGACAGATGTCTGTGGTTGAAGTATGTATATCAGTAATGGGTATGAAGTGACCTTATGCTACTGTCATCCTATGGAGATATTATTTAGACTGAAATGGTAAAATGTGATCTCCACACATTACACTGCTGTACTCCAGGACAACCGCTCCCCAATCTCTGTGGCATATGGCATAGTGCAAACACTGCACTGTCATTCCCTTTAGAGTCATTAGCACTCAGGACACAGGAGTAGTGACCACTCATGGGGCTACTTATGTGACTGAATGAAGGATTGGGCCCTGTGGCAGGGTGGGGCCAGGAGAGGGGAGGCAGGAGTAAAAAGAGCTGAGACAGAGCTAACAACCAAAGTGGGAACAGCTGAGGAGTAGGCTGCCCTAAATCAATCAGGGCCATCTGATCCTACTCAGGGGCTACCTTTATAAGATCTTCTCCATGCAAGGCAAGGGGAGGAGGGTGAAGGAGAGTTTGGGAGACTAGTGAGGAGAAGGAAGGAGACGGAGAGAAACAGTCAGGGCTACAAAAGAGGAGAGGAGCCTCAGCAACCCAGGGGGATGTGCTGCCCCAACCCAGGCAGGGCCTGGAGCCTCACTGGAGACTGGAGGAACTGGTCAGCTGAAGGAGCCAAACGAAGGAGAGACCAGCTGCCACGACTACCCCTTGAGGAAGGGAATACCAGGGAGAAGTGTTTGGGGAAAGTGACCCAGGGAGAGAAGCTGCAGGGGCCAGGGTGAAGTAAGCCAGCCCTCCCAGGCAGCAGCTGTCCAGGGTCCCTGGGTCAGAACCTGGAGCAAGTGGGTGGGGACCGGGTTCCCCCCCCAGACTGCCCCCACCCCATCAAGGGTAACGTGGTGTAGGTGGTGGGGCCAGTGGACTAAACAGAGGGCCTGGGGCCCAGGAATGGGACTGACCACACCACAGATCCATACTATTTGCTACTGCTTCACAGAGATGGTGAGGGCTTCACACCCTGGAAAATTAACAAATGCAACCTAGAGGGTGTTTTGTTATCGTACCTGCTGAGATGTGGTTTTCCTCATCCAAAGCAAGATGAAATCCTTTCTAAATTTCCTTTTTAACACTTTGTACTTCTGAAACATTTGTCATCTGAGGATCTCAAAGTTCTTTACAAACATTACTTAAGCCCTCAACTAGTCATATGCGTGTTAGGTTATTCACACGTCAGAAATGAATTAATGGACTTCTGCAGGTGACAGTAAGGCCTTGACTACAAACACATTTGCACTGCATTAAGTAAAGGTGTCTTTACAAGTTTGTGAAGAAACACTATTTCAGTTTAGCTTGATTCTGTAAAAAAACAAAAGTAGAATATGATAAAGGAAAATAAATCACTCAACCTGAAATAACTGTGTCTACAAACAAACTTAATGAATTGTTATTAAAATATAGCTTTTGCTGAACAGGTAGAGTTTGTGAGTAGGCAAGGACTAAATCAGTAATGAAACCAGAAGGAACATCCAGGACCCATGGGAGAAAATCCTGACTCCATTAAAATGGTTACGTTCTTCTTGGCTTTAGTGGTACCGGGATTCCATCCCTATTTCCAGGCCTCTTCTCTACTGATTTGTATACACTGTCTTCCTATTTCACATTAAAAAATTAAACTTTATTTTTTTGTCTCTTAAAATATAAAAGAGCTTATATTCAGAAAATAAATTAAGGCAACCATAAAGAGATAAATGGCAGACAATGATGGGAAATTCAAAATTAAGATACAAATATTACAGAATATGCATTACAAAAAGCTTTTTGTATCACCATTAAACATCAGTCAGCTTGCCAGTTAGTACTATACAATAGAATAGAAGAGAATTGCCTTTCTCGTGAAACCACAGAAGCATAGATAAACAAACAATGCTTTGCCTTCTGTATTATTATACATGCGAGGACATAATGAAAAGGGTCCTGTCACCACACCTTGCAACTATGTACTATTGGTCAAAACATCTACGTTATAAATAAAATAAAACCATATTTCTCAGGTGATGTACAAATTCAGGACCTGATTCTGTATAAATTTACAAAAATTATTTCACTCAGACTGTCTTTGCAAGATCATGGGCTTCAGTGGCATTTTCATTCCATATTATTTCATCCTTCTTTTTTAAAAATATTTTGTTCAGGAAAAACAAATCAAAAGCAATTACTTAATTCACATAGTGCTGACAGGTCTGCCCTTCCCTATCCTTTGCAGAAATTCAAAGATTAGGCTGAAGTTCTGCTTTTCAACCAAGACAAAATGATTAGGCGTCACTGCACTGGTAGCATCAACCTCATATACCCAATTTGTTTGAAGTAGTATCACCAGTGGTCCTGTTAAAAACAAAATAGACTATTCTGGAAGTAAAGGGCCACTCATCATAAGAAAGGGTTTCCAAATCTGGACTACAGCCATTTTACCAACACTAACAATATGCCATGTCCAAGAGCTGCCAGACTGAATCAGTCATCCATCAACCTAGTTCAATATCCTGTACAAGGAGGTGAATAAGCAGCCCTCTGTGCTGAAGTGTGGAGACAAGGCCACAGAGGTTATAAGAGTTATAGTGATGGGTGATATACGGGAATAATATCAGAGAGGTAGCTGTGTTAGTCTGTATCTTCGAGAACAACAAGAAGTCCTGTGGCACCTTACAGACTAACAGATATTTAGGAGCATAAGCTGTCGTGTGCAAAGACCCACTTTATCAGCACGTGGAGATGCTCTGTGGGCCCCTTTTTCGAAAGAGCAGTCCTCATGGCACTGGATTTTTCAATCTCTGGCCCATTCTTTCGAAAGAGCAGGAGCTGTGTGGATGCTGTCTATTGAAAGAGCAGACTGATTTTTTTCAATCCACTTTTTTGCGGTTGGACGCACTCTTCTGAAAGAACTTTTTTCAGAAGCGATCTTCCGGAAGATGCATCTGACAAAGCGATCTTTGCCCATGAAAGCTTATGCTCCAAAATATCTGTTAGTCTATAAGGTGCCACAGGACTTCTTGTTGTTCTCGATATGGGAATAATGGGACTCATAAGTGAGTACCAGAGACCAGACCCCAGTGTATGTGCATCATGCAGGCCATGTCTACACTACAGCAATCCTTCAAAAGAAGTTTTTCCAGAAGATCTCTTCTGAAAAAAATTCTTTCAGAAGAGTACGTCCACCCGCAAAAAAGTGGATTGAAAAAATCAATCTGCTCTTTCAATAGACAGCATCCACACAGCTCCTACTCTTTCGAAAGAAGGGGCCAGAGATTGAAAAATCCAGCGCCATGATGACTGCTCTTTCAAAAAAGGGCCCGCAGAGCATTTCCACCTGCTTTTTTCCTAAAGAATCTTTCGAAAAAAGGTACTCTTCCTGATCCAGAATCAGAAGAGCGCCACCAGAAAAAGGGCAGCATTCTTTCAATTTCAGATCAAAAGAGTGCATTTTTTGTGTAGACACTCCATTGGTATTCTAGAAGAAGACCCAGCTTTTCCCAAAAATCTTGCTAGTGTAGACACAGCTGCGATCTTTAAAGGCTAGTTAGACATGTGAGACTAAATACAGAGAACTGGTTTTAAGGCCTTACTTACAACGGAACTTTAAGGCATCAGTGCCCAGGCACCAGCACAGCCACAGTAGCACAAGATGTGGTAAAATGCTATGAGCCATAATTTGTGTTACGCATTGAACTTCTTTAGTCTGGCACCATTGGTATGTGACCAGTGCCAAACGAGAGAATTTGCCAAACCATGGGAGGTCAGTACAGTAAAGTCTCAACATTTGTGACTTTAATGTTCATGAATTCAACTATTCATGAGCAGGAGGGGTGCCTGACCCACTGCGGTTGCAGAAGCTGGAGTTGAGGGCTCCCTTCCCTCCCCCTTAACAGGGGGATTGCCTAAATGCCATGGCAGCGGTGGCAGCTGAGGGCTCCCTTCCCTCTCCCTTGATGTGGGGGGAAGGGAGCCCTCAGCTCCAGCCACTGCCATGTCATTTAGGTAATGCTACTGTTAAGGGGGAAGGAAGGGAGTTCTCAGCTGCTGCTGCTGCCGCAGCAGTTCGGACAACCCCAGTCAAGTTCCCTGTCTCCACAAGAAAGTAAAATGCTATTTGTGAAATTCAAGATTCACGAGGGTTCTTAAGACTGAATCCTCACAAATGTTGAGACTCCACTGTGTTGTATAGCAGCATTACCAACACTTTCACTGGTTACTGGGCTCTTAGAAGATAGTTGGGGTAAATTACAGCTAAATAACAGAACAGAACTAAGAACTAGGACTGTTGGCTATAAATAAACTTTATGGAACCACAGGAAAATTGGTCCCACCCACTATAAGTGAACATCTGGCTAACAAAAATCATGCTGTATTATGGATGTTGCAGGACCCAGACAGTACCAGGCTAGAGAGGTTCAACCTGCACTACAGCATGTTTGTACTTTGAAATAGGTTAGGTTGCAGCTAGGAAAAATGTGTGTGAACAAATGCCCAGAGTAGACAAATCCCAGTCTAAGTGTCATTGTTCTGAAAAAAACTGATCTGTTAACTGTATATAAGCCCTTCAGAAATTTTTGGCATTGTGAAGTTTACACTGGTCAGTTTTCTATCTTAATTTAAATGTTTGCTCCTATGCAAAGAGAGGCACTTCTTGTCTTAATATTTCCTCCTTCTTCAGAGTCCTGAATGTCTGGCACTTTTATCTTTGTGCATTTTGGTGACACATCACACTGATTACGAAGTGTCTCAGCTGGTAATATGTTCCCTTCATTTTTTTAAATACTCTTTTTATGTAGTTCATGCAGGAATCGAATTAGCATATCATTGTGACTGATTAAATATGCCTCATGTAAATTTACATGTCAAAATACATACTGTACTTAAACAAATAAGCAAGGTTGCCAGTCTTCTGTAAACAGCTTTGCATGCATAAACTAACTCAGAAACACAAAAGCTTATATTTAAATTCTCAATCACTACCAGAATAAAGATAGAATGAGAGGTGGACAGAAAAGGTAGTATTACTCATGCATGAAGTGAGAGAATGAATATAGACATTTGTCTCTCTTTGTCTCTGAAGAAAACTATTGACAAGAGATTCCCCATCTGCATACGAAGCTGTCAGGTCAGATTAGCTCATCAGGTAATGGAAATTTGGCCTCTGATCCAGAAAAGGTCCCTATGCACTGTGAATCAAGACTCTTTCAAAGAGATTGCATTATCTTAGACAGTAGAATTAAATTAATAAAAGAATGACTTCTACTTGAGGAAATTTTTTGTTAAACATGCATTCATGTTTATTATGCATACTGTCCACTTCTCATAAGTGATCTTTTTTTGACTGTTGCTCATTACTTTTTGACCTTCGTTGTGGGGAAGAAGAGAGGTACAATGCACCACTGATGAAGTACTGTCAGTACAAGTTGAATGAAAACAAAAAGGCTTCTTACACACACACACACACACACACTTTTAAAGAAGCACCAGTTGCAACCTTTTCCAAAAAGTTCACACTAATCTGCAAAGATGCCAAAATTACTGAGTATAGTCACTAACATACATTGTGGAACAATATTAGATCTTTGGATCATTAAATGAATACATTGTAAAATATTAGTAACATTTAAAGAATTAACAATATGATTTATTTACAGCTGTGGGACAAGAAAATCATATTGTGCTCTATATTAATGCATGAGTAGATGAGGGTTTCACTTGTTGCCAGGTGTAGCTGAAGAGATTGTGTCCATCTTGTCTCACACAAGCCCAAAATTACAAGCTTGTGCTGTTTCATAACCACTGCCATCTGCGCTTTTTTCCACACTTGATACATAGTCCAAACATTCCACATACCAAACTGGGGGATGGTCCTGGGTGAGAGAAGGGTCATCTTTGGGGCATCTTTTGGCTTTCCTACCACACTTCATATTCAACCTGGGTGGATTGCCAGCTCCTCCCAAGACTTCTGTAGTTTTAGGTTTCTTTGTAGATGTTTCTGTAACTTTGGGTTCTACAAATAGGATTGTTAACCCTAAGTCAACCCTCTTAACCCTCTTAACTTTGGGGAGAGGTGATCCAAATATGTCTGGTCTCTACCCTTTGACTTTTGCAGTTTGGGTGACCCTTCTAGGAACTGTAGCTTCCACTGGCACAGCTTTCCAGATCATTGAGACACACAAGCCGCTCAACATGACTAGGAGTGGATCAAGACTTTTCATCCCATATAAGATCACAAATAATATCGGTGAAGATGAAACTGTGGATCCTCAACACAAATGTGAAGAGTGTGCTCTTGGATGGATTCGAGCCTCAGCTTAATAAAAAGTCTTCAAATAATAAACTACATACATTCATAAACAGATATCTATGGTACATCCTTCATATCAAATGGCAAGATTTTTTCACAAATGAGAAGTTTGGAACAGAGCAAGACAAGAACCACTTCAGGTTCAAATCAAGAGAGGACCATGGGGATGGCTAGGCAACACTCTCAGAAATCCATCATCCATCATAGTCTGTCAAGCTCTCAAATGCAACCCACAAGGAAAACACAAAAGAGGAAGACCTTAGACAATGTGGAGAAGATCTACTGAGATTGGAGGACAACTGGGGTAAATCCTTGGGTAAGCTATAAGTTTTGTCCCAAGATAGAATGAAGTAGAGGAGACTTATAGATGACCTATGCTCTACCCAGAGTAGAAGGTTTAAGTCAAGTCTCTATTAACAATCAGATCTTTTCCATTAGAAGTTATTTAGTTTGGTCTTCTCTCTCTCCCCTTCCCCCCCCAGTAAAATACATGAGAAACACTGAAAGCAAAGGGAGCCGAAAGTTATCAGTGCCTTCAAATATCAGGCCTTTGAGCCTTCATCCAGGAGAGCTTGTCAACAAGAAGATACAAATATTTACTCATGGTTTTAATATGAATCAGGCATCTTAAAGAGGCGAAATGGAGTATGAGGCTGCAGGCTAAAAGGCAAAAAGCCATAAACAGAGAGCTATGTACATGACAAGAAAAACTTGAATACACACAATATGTCAGCCAGCCTAAACCATCTCCCACTGAAGTCAATGGTCTTTTAATTGCCCTCCCTAGGAACTGGATCATGACACTACTGGGCAGGTCAGAATAAGACATGGCCCATTACCCCCAGGACTTCAATGAGGCTAAAATGGGGTGAGTTTGACCCAGGATGTCTGATCTTATTCTCATTGAAGTTGGTGAAAATTCATTGAGAATAGGAGCAAAGCCATTGTTCTGCATTACAGCATTTGGAGATGAATTACATGAAGTCCTATAAAAGTGTAAATAAAGAGAGATGAATGACATTGGAAATAAACTGAGCATGTCAAAATAGTGAAATAATGAAAATAACAGGACAATGAAAAGATTTCTTGTTACTGGCATTATAAAAAGCTGACGACTCATTTAATCTAAACTAACTGATATGTATCAGTGATAGTTATTAAATCCACATTCTAAGTGCAGTTATTTGGTTTAATATATTAAAAAATTTTAAATGGACCCCTGCATATTCCTGTATCGTTAATCAGCAATTTAGAATGTTTCTCTGTCAGACTGAATATTGCCAATTTGAACATAGATTAATATTTATCTTCAAAAATGAAGAAAAGTTTTCAGCAAGTTTTGAATTTACCTCTAAACATTTACATAATTTATGTTTTAAGAAGAAATGACAAAAGCCAAATAAAAGTTATTGATATTGTTCTAATTGCTGTCAGGACAATGATAATGATGGAGATAAAGGTGACAATGATACATGAGGCAATATTTATTTCCAACTGGTTGAGCTAGGATCATAAAATTGCTGTAACAGATCAAAAATGGTTCACCTATGCCAATATCTTGTCACTGACAGAAGTTCAAAGAAAAAAAATTAAAAAATCCTTTAATGGACAGTTACAGAATGATCTGTCTATAGAAGAAAGTGATTGTTTAAAAAAATTTAAGCATGAGGGATTATATACCTTTAAGAAATTTTCTCTCTAATGATCTAATGCAACTTTGGATTTTTTTTTTAAAGTCTTACAAGGAAACCAAAGAGTAACAGCTTGTTTCCAAAGAAAAGGAGGGCAGCTGCTCAGATACTTAATACCTTCTATTTTGCCTATTATGAAGTAGTCATTATCAATTGTCCTGCTGGCTGAATAATTGATACTGTGAATCACTGAGGGCCCTTGGCTCACATTAACTACATTGAGACATGTGGGCCCTCAGCAGCTTCCAGGAAGCACTCAACTTCACAAGGAAGCCCTCAAAAGAGAGGAGATAAAATTCTACAAATGTCTTGCTCTGAATTAATATTCTAATAGGGTCAGCAGTTCCTCCAAATACCCCCTATTTATTCAGATTATGTCAAAGACAGGAAGTCAACTCATCACATTTCTTGGCCTACTGGCAGTATAACTCCCTGCGTCAACTGGTAACTGGACAATGCTCCACATCTCATCCACACATATTACTGATACACTGAAAAAGAAGACATGAGCATCAACATGCTAAAAAACTGAGAAACTACAGCAACTCATCAACTAATAGTTGCTGTAGAAATCCCACAGTCCAGGGCTGGTTTTTCAATATTTTCTACCTTGTGTCATCAGCTACTGGAAAAATAGATGCAAATATAATTCCACTGTATGGAAATATATTTTCCTCTAATACATTCAGACAGACAGACATTTTTCTATGAACTAATAAAACCGTATGTATCTTGCACAAAAGAAGCACACATAAAATAATTTACTGGAAGACGTTATGCTTCCAATTAAGATAACATTCCATATTCTACTGCTCAAACAGATTTAGGAGAAAGAAGCAGTAACTAAACTGGAGATTTTCAAATTTAGGAGAAAGAAGCAGTAACTAAACTGTACATAAAAGATGTGAAGAAAAATGTTTGTTGGAGAAATAAAACCTTAACTTGCCCAATGGAGCCACACTTTTTCTTTTGTTTTTTTTTAGTTATTTGTGTAAGAAAAACTGGCACAATATCTCAGTGTTTTTCAGGGAGTTTATAAACTTTTTAATTGATGAATTACAACTTATGCTCATTGACATCAAGGGAATGATTTAGTAGTTAATGAAGACATTATGCCTCCCATCAGTGTTTAACGATACCTCCAGTGAATATTTAACAAACCCAAAGAAGTTCAGGATAAAATTTTCAAAAGCACCTAAGTAACATAGGAGCTTATGTCCCATTGTTGAAAATGACTTATGTACTTAGGACCAACTTTGTTTCACTAGCAAAGAGTGAGGCTGAAAGGATGATAAATTGAACAAGTGGAACTTTACTAAACCCTATACTCTGCTGAGTACTATTTCGAAGTGTGTTTTGTGTGTAGCTATGCTATTTTGAAATAAGTTATTCTGGAATACCTCTTCAGCTACATCTACGCTACAGAGATCTTTTGAAAGAAGCATTTCCTGAAGATCTCTTCTTAAAGAACTTCTTTCGAAAGAGTGTGTCCACACACAAAAAAGTGGATCAAAAAAGTGAGCTGCTCTTTTGAAAGAGAGCATCCACACAGTCCCTGCTCTTTCAAAAGAATGGGCCAGGGATCCAAAATGAGGACTGCTCTTTCAAAAAAAGGGCCCTGCAGAGTGTCTACACATGTTTTCTTTCTAAAGATACTTTCGAAAGAAGGAGCTCTTCCTGAAATGGGAAAGGAAGTACGATTTTGAAAGGAGCACCACATTCTTTCGATTTACTTTTGAAGGAATGCTTTTTTGTGTGTGGACACTCAATGGGATCTTTCGAAAGAGCCCCCTTCTGGGAATCTAGCACTACAAATTCAGAAAAATAGGCAAAGGAGCACATACATGTATACAGTCACTTTCATTTCTATAGATCTGAAGGTTTTCATCTTATATAAAATATAGGAATATAACTGTAAGTAAAATAAACTAACACAAAATTGGTAAAACTGCATTTCATTTTCACAGTGGCTACATCTACACTAGAATTCCTCTTTTGAAAGAGGCATGCAAGTGAAGGAAAACACAAATGCAACTGAGGCACAGATTTACATATCGGGCACTTCATTTACATATTCTTCTTTCAAAAGAAGAAAAGCTGTGTAGATGCAGCTCTTTTGAAAGTAATACCCCCCTTTTTTTTTTTTTTTAGGAAGAAGGGCTCTTTTGAAGATGGAGATTGCTTTCGAATGAGCTGTGTCTGCACTGCTTTTCTTCTTTCAAAAGAGGAACATGCAAATGAGGAGCCAGATATGTAAATCTGTCCCTCATTTGCATTTTTGATTTCCTTCATTTGCATGCTTCTTTCAAAAGACGAATGCTAGTGTAGACGCAGCCAGTATGTTTTTTCTGATGATGACTGAAAACAGACTTCCTATGGAATTACAATGTACACAACACTCTCATGCCTACCCAATGAGTTAATTACGGTTAGTGCTATTACAATGAATACAAAATTAATGAATAATAAATGAGATTCTCACACTAAACTTATAGTAGGAATCTCTTCAAGTCTTTCATCTTTTGTAACAATTAAGTTACGGTCCACAAAGACTTTCAGAGAATAACGACTTGTGGATATAATTACAGATAAAAAGAAATCTGGTTTCTATTAAAGGTATGAGAAATTATGTCCTAAAAGAATAGACAAGACATTGGAAAGTAATGTCTGTTCTAAAAAAAAAAAACTTTCTTAATTTGTGTATTTACTTCATCATTGAAAATGATTTCAAAAGAAATTTTCAAAACATGAACTTTTCAAGTATGTTATTTTATGACATGCTAAGTAGATAGAAACTCTTCTGTAGCCACACAACAAATCCTGGCATGGGAATTAATCCTAATGTTAAATTTAGCGATCAGGTAATACACACACAGGATTTCTCAGGATTCTCAAATGCGGGACTGAATTTTTGGACATCAAAACTCCCTCTGGGGAATTATTCTAAAAAGGGGTAATTATCAGCTTCATGGGTACACAACATTCTTGAAGGACTAGCATTATGAATAATAAAACAAGGACATTGTAAACTCTTGGCATCCTATGCCCCATATTGTGTGAATTTCCTATTACTTTTGTATTCTACACTTTGTTTATTGAGTAACTTTCAAAGTTTAAAAGTGACAAAAATGACTGTGTCAGTATAAATATAACATTAGCTGTGTCTACATGGTCCCTCCCTTTCGGAAGAGGAATGCAAATGCGGCTGATGAGAAATGCAAATGAGGCTTGGATTTAAATATCTCATGCCTTATTTGCATGTTCCCACTTGATCTGGATTCCAGAAGAGCCATTACTGGAAGCCAAAGCAGACATGTGGATGAGGTTCCTTTGAAAGGGAAACCCCCCTTTTGAAAGCATGTTTCTACCTAATTTTTTTCAGGAAGAAGTGTGGTTTCGAAAATGGGGTTTCCTTTTGAGAGAACCCTGCCCACACAGCTGCTCTAGTTTCTAGAAATGGCTCTTCTGCAAGCCATATCATGTGGGGGATATGCACATGAGGAATGAGATATTTAAATGTTCACCTCATTTGCATTTCCCATCAGCTGCATTTGCATGCCCTTTCCAAAAGAGAGAGGTTGTATAGACACAGCTATTGTGATTTACCCTGGATAAATGCTTCCCCTCATCATTCAACTTCTCATCCTGTCTCAAGTACCACTGCCTTCCTTCTGTCCATTTTCTCTTATTCTCCTGACATTTTCATTGTGTTCTCCTTTTTCCCTTCTCATATTTATCATCTTGGTTTTCTACTTTTTGTTCTTATATTACTTTTGTTCCTCATTCCCCTCCCACTCTGTGCTATTGTTTGGGAAGGCTTTGTGGAAAACTGGTTTGTACTGCTATAGTGAGAGATCTGAGTACCAGAAGAATAAAGATTATTTGGACCAGTGAGCTGATACTTGGACCAGTGATCTTATGATGGGGCCTGTAACCCTGTATATTTTACTTAATCTGCAGTTAACTACACTAGGGGCTTGTCCACATTGCCAGCTTCCTTCAAAGGAAGAATGGTAATTACCGTGTTGGGAGTTTACTAATGAAGTGCTGCCGTGCATAGGCGGCACTTCATAAGCAAATTTCCCCCAAAAGCAACTTCAAAGTTTTAAACTTCAAAGTACTGACACGCATCTAGCTGTGGCTCACCCACCAGTACTTTGAAGTGGAGTAAGAGGACCTCCGGTACTTCCCATGAGTAAGGGGACTTCGAAGTTGCCCGGCTCTTCAAAGTACTGGCGGGTGAGCCGCGGCTAGACGCGCGCCAGTGCTTCGAAGTTTAAAACTTCAAAGTTGCCGTGGGGGGTGGGGGGTGGGGGGAGGGAGTTTGCTTAATGAAGTGCTGCCTATGCACGGCAGCACTTCATTAGTAAACTCCCAACACCCTAATCACCATCCTTCCTTTGAAGGAAGGTGGCAGTGTAGACAAGCCCAATGAGTTGCTAGAAGGGTACAAAGGCCAATTTTCAAGGAACACAGGGAGTGCATGCTATTAAAAACTCCAAATAATTTCAAAAGATTGCAAAGGCATTGTTTGAAATTATGACAGTTGATGATTATTCTCTTTTTTTATTCTTTTATTTTTATTTCTATTTATTTTTATTTTTTTATTCTCACAAACTACTATATTTAAAATAAAAAACATGGAATTCAGTTATTTCTATTTCCTCTTTGCTGGGGTTCTATTCTACAAGGTATTAAACGTTCTGGACCAATTATACCAATCAACAAAGCACTTAGGCACAAGTTTCTCTTGAAGCATGGGAGGCTCTCCTGAACTGTGGCCACAATCCGTCCCTTATTCTTGGGTGAAATCTGCCACTGCACACAATGCAGAATTTTTCAGAAATTAATGTTATGCACACAGAATTTCCTTTCCCCCTGACAGAAATTGTCTGCAATGCTTCTGGCCACTGCTAGAGGCCCTTGGATCTGGCGAAGCATGGCTCACACACAGTAGACACTGCCGGGGGGGAGATGGAGGGAGCTGTAGTAGCAGTAGGTCCTTGCCCCACCCCAAAGCAATGAGGCAGCATGCAGGAAACTCCATGCAAACCCAGGACCCAGCATCAGGCCTTTTCTCCCCCTGTATACCTGGGCTCTGAAGGGAACAGAGTGTGAGCACCTGGGCTGGGGAGCCTGGATGGAGTCTGAAAGAAAGGTGGTATGGGTGTCTAAGCTCAGGGAAGCCTGTGGGTGGACACTGGGAGAAAGGAGCGGGAGACAGCCAGCTTGTCTATACTAACCAGAAGATTGACCCAATTAGTATCGATGTTCTGGAGTTCAATTTTTCACACCTGGTACAGCCACACAAAATTGATCTCTCTGAGGTTAGCAGTTGACCCCTGAACTCCGTACTATTGCATGGAATAAGGGAGGTTGATGTGACAGTATAGAGGCTACATCTTCACTAGGGAAATAAGTATCTGAAATTGACTTATTTCCCTAGTATAGACTTAGCCTCAGTCACCACCAGCCCAGGAAGTGAGGGAATAATCTGGAATTGAGAGTACAGTACACTCCCTCTTGCACACAATATATTTAAAAATAAAGCCCTTAAACATAAATATATAAATGCTCCCATGCTGGCAACTTGTGAGCCAGATCTTAGCCTAAAGCAAGTTTTGATTGAGTTATGAACACCTCTCCCTTATAACGAAAATGTGGAGATCCATATCAAGTAGTAGTATATGTAGCTTCAACTGCAATGTATTTTTTATTTCTTGTTAGTCAGAAAATTCACTAAGTGGGCCTAAAGAGGGGGTTTTCAGACTCAGTTCGTCTTTCCATACTTTACAATCATAATGAGACAAGGTGTTCTAAGAGTGCAAAATGTCTTTACATTTAAAAATATAAATGAACATCCACCCCTCTTTAATAAGCCTTAGAGAATCAACACAGACTACTTCTTGTACTTAACTGCATGCATGAAGATGTGATACTCACCAATTCCAGCATTTTGTGTCTTAATACAAATGATTAGCAGTTTGTTAGTGAATATTTATATTACTTGTTTGATACAAGATAGACTTGAGGGACACAGTTTCCCATTCAGTTCCCAGACTAGCAGGGATGTCTCCAAGTCACATATTTAATTACAGAATAACAAAACATTCTGCCAAAAGCTCATGCCCACTGCTGTACTGAATATTTACCACAGGACAAAATTTTACTTCCACAGCAATTGATGTCAACATTTCTACTGGGACCAGATGTTGGACTTCAGTGTGTATAACACAAACCAACTAAAGCGAACCCTTTAACGATGCTGCAGAAAATCCAATGCTGTGTTTCCATCTATTCTCTTTTTACAGCTTTTTCTATCTTCTTTTCTAAAGAAGAAATGCTTTAGAAAAAAGAATTATTTTGAAACGGGATTGCTGCAGGCACCTGTGATAAGTGTTGGACCAGTCCATATGAAGGGGTTCTTTAATTCTATGGTAATATCACTACTCAGTTAAATTCAGATATTTTAGGGAAGAGTAGAGATCACTGGTATCTCTCTTATGATTATGATTTTAAATACTGCCTATCTCAAGGGGAGACCACATTAGGCTTCTATATACTTTATCTACAAATGGCACTCTAACAAGCCAATATGAAACAAAAGATGGATTTATTTAGGCACCTTAACAAGCATTGTCAGAGGAGCAGTGAAATGAAATACAGAACTTAGACAAATATGTAAATTGTGTCTCAATATCAAGTACCAAATTATCGGCAAGAACAAACACCCTCCTCTGCAATAGATCCACACTTAGACACAAGTACTTACGTCTGCAGTAACCTGGATTTCACAACATTATTCCATTTTTTTCGTGCTTTTTTCAGGTCATTTTGTGCATTCCTCTACAGTTCTGAAGGATTTACCAGACTTTGACCACTCTAGTTCTGCCACATATTGCCAAGAACTGAAGGCATTGAGGATGGGACATGATAAGAAAGGGAAGCTATCCAAAATGGCTGACCCACATATGGGACTGATAAATGCAGAACAACTCCATGAAAGCCAGTGAAGTTGATCTACATTCACACTGCAGGAACTGAGAAGGTCTAGTTCTTTGCCATTAAATTAACATTGTCTCAGTTTATCATCACATATTTAAGCCTAAAATAACTGCATGTATTTAGAAAAACAGAATTGTCATTTAAATAAAAGTTAATCTAGAAATTTGTATTGTATTTTTTTTCTAATCATAACCAACTTTGCATTGTGAGTAACTGAACTTGAGAAAAAAATCACACTGTAACATAAAATAATAGATAATACAGAAAGTTCATTTCCTAATTCGTTTATGAAGTGAAATGTTTTAGTGTCAAAATAATGTCCAGTTGGATTTTCAGTTCTTAACTGTAAACAATTTTATCCTAAACAGTCCAACTCAAATGTCTCACTTTATATCCCAGAAGTAACAACAATACCTACTGTGGGGGATTTTAGGTGCACATTTCTCATGAATGCTAATGTGAGTCTCACAGCTAAATCTCTACAGATGGACTGAAAATATACCATTGAGTTGTTAAATAGCAATAAAGTATGAAGATGAATTTGTGGTGAGTCCTTTCAAGAAGAAAAATGCCAAAGAAAGAAAAGTCACAAACGATTATGTAATCCACAAAATATATTCAGAAAAAAATAAGATGAAAACAATTCTTTCTGATTCCCTCCCAGTGTCAGATATATTACTGGTGTTCGGTGATACCTTAACAATTAAATAAGATTTACCAACTACTTGTCAAAAAGTACCATAACCATTTGCATAGTAATACCTGTTTCATAACCCAAGTTTGCTGTGGCTCTGCTGTTTTTTCAAACTTAGCTACACCGCTACATTCATCCCTCATTTAATGAATACTTTACTTACAAGTACTCGCTAAAATGAGGGACTCATATACTCACCATTGTTCATTATGGGAGTGAACTTCCTCCACTTATATGAGCCAGCAGTGAGGTCCCTGGCCAGGGGGCAGGGAGACTCACAGCCCCGTGGCTGGTTCAGCTCCAGCGGCAGGTCAGTGGCTGGGGGGCGGGGAGACCTGCAGCCCCGCAGCTGGAGCTGAGCCAGCTGCAGGGTGCCTGGCCGGGGGGCAGGGAAACCTGCAGCCGGAGCTGAGGGAGATTTGCAGCCCCGCCCCACCCCACCTGGTCCCAACAATCCCCCAGCCCGCAGCTCCTTACACAACCCACCCACACCCAGCCCACTCCCAACACCCACCCTGGCCCAGTCCAAACCCCCAGCCCACCACCTCCCCCACCAGGTACCACTGCTGCAGCCTGGAGGAAGAAGCTGCCACCTCCTCCATCGGAGCCGTCACCAGGTTTTCACCCTCCCTCCCACTGATGGCCCCAAACTGCTCCCAGCCTTTAACCCTCCACAATGCCCCCCAACCCAAGGTTCACTTAGCTTTCAAAAGCAGTGCCACATGCTGCCACTCCATCCCCGAGTTAGGAGCACTAGGACTCAATCAGAGACTTTTATGTGTATTTTAATGGCAATTTAATATCCCTCTTATGAGTTTTTGCCTACGAGCAGAAAGCTGGGAACCAATTGTGCTCCTATAGTGAGGGATGAGTGTATTTCTTATTCTCGTTTCTTACCAGAATGCTCTGTATTACATCTAAAATTTTTCCAATGTGCTACCTATGAGGTTGGAATAAGAATTCCATTAGCAAGCAACAAGAGATAAAGTAACGTCCTATGTCTAGTTTATTGCTAAGAAGCAACAAAATCTCATCCTAGAACCTTTAGAGCATTGCACAGAAACAAGAGTGTTACTCAAACACATCGATCAAATGTTTAGTCATTTAATGATGTAAAAGTTATTGGGGGCACTGACAGTATATTCCTATGTGTTAAACACCTCGCGTTCATGGGGGCCTGATACAAACTGATGCTTATGGATACTACATTAGCAATGCAGCATTAATAACTATAATTATTAATTAATAATCTTCAATTAGAACAGGACAAGCTAATTATAACAGTTTTACCTGGCAAACTCCAGCTTTTAAAAATTTACTCCCTCAACTGTGTTGCATATTAGTTATTATACTGTAGAAGAAAAACAAGTTTCCCAAAACTGATGGGTCATATCCTGTGTAGGAGGATTGCAGGTACTCAGCACCTCTAGGATCAAATATTACTCTTGATTTTTTCTTATTAAAAAGCTTCCTTTTTAATGAAGAACATTCAACAATTCCCTGATCCTACAAAGACCCATGAGGGCTTCATGTTATAACGCAGTGAGTATCCCCAAAAAAGTCATTGGGGCTCTTGGATTTCAATACAGGGCCTATTGCAGTTAACAGAAAAATTCTTATTGACTTTAATGGGCCTTGGGTCAAGGCCACAGGGCATAATGTTAAGCACATTTGTAAGTCATTCCAGGATTGGGGCCAAAGTTTGAATTTTTTTGCTGCAGGTGGAACTGGAAGTGCAGCTCCTGAGGTCCTGACAAAAACACAAAGTTTAGTTTGAGTTTGAAACCTTTTAGTTTAAAAAAACTCCAGCTCAGTACAGCCTGGGTTAGACAAGAAAAAGAGGTGCTAAAATAGCACAATAAGAATAGAGCACATCAGATTTTTTTGAGAAAAAATATTATTTTCATTTATTTTTGCAGTAATCCTAATACATTTTTATTAAATTTATTGAAAAATATTTTCAAAAGAAAAATGAATATTGCTTGAATCCTTCAAAGCAGAAATCACTTTAGAAGTTTACTTTTTTGCCCCTTCCTCCCCTGTTTTCAGCCAGCTTTATAACAAATCCCATTCACAGGCTCACTGATGAGGTGGGGGAAGAGAAGGGGACAGCTGTCCCAGGACCTGGTGATTCAAAAGGACACTGCTGCTGCTTCTGCTACTGCAGCGGTAGACAGAGCCCTGGGCCCTTTACGTTCCAAGTATGACCAAGATGCTGGCGGGCGGGGACTCAGCATGATCTGGGTAGTGTAGGGGGCTTGCCAGCCCCACCCTTTCTGCTAGAGGCTCCACCCCCTCTGGGAGCTTAGATCTGGGGTTCCCAACCCCACATTGCCCAGAGGCACGACAATCCTGTTGGCCTCCCTGACCATTCATATAGTACCATTCTCCTAATGGAGTAAGGATGTAATAAGACTTCCAGGAAAAGTTCTGGTCTTGTGATAGATCCAGCTCAATTCAGCAAATTCAGCAGGCTCAGAGATATACACAAACCTTGGGTGGAGCCTTTGCAAACTCTGAACTTTCACAATGCTGTTTCTCTTCTTTTTTAGCTTATTGGTAGGTCCTCTTATTTCTTTCTAAATAATCCAACAATAAATCCCCAAATCAAATGATACAGTTATAACATGAACCTACATTGAAAAGAATTCATAACGAATGGCTATTTCTTATTAGGGTGAAAGCAAACTGAAAATAGTATATATGATTCACATCAGCTATTCATTCTTAAGGAAAGACACATTCCTTCCATAAATGATACTTATATGCACATTTTTCCTTCATATCTTGAAGTAAAAAAGAAAAAGTAAATTTGGAGACATGATTATCAGAATATTTACTATACTTAACCATAATTATTTCAGCTCACAACATAGGCTACTCCTAAACTTCCACTCAGTCCATCCTGTAAACTATACCAAATGAAATTGCTTCATATTATTGGCTCATTTAAGTACAGTGCAAAGCTGTGAAGAAAACTGGCTTCCACGATTTCTAATTACAAAAAACATTAGCTACCTGAGTCTCTTCCTGCTGAGCAGATTAGCAGAGATTTTATATTCTGTCAGCTTTGACCTTCACTCCAGCAAACACTTGTCCAAATGCCAAAAGTAATTACCTGGCTGTTTGGAATATATTTTTTTTAATTTCATTCATCTCTTTATCTTAGTGGACTATTAAATTTTAGCTAACTGATCTCCAGCCAACAAATCCCACCACTGTTCTAGAGGATGTTCTAGAGGATGGACAAGAAGAACCACTAAATGGCCCAGATCATTCTGGCTGGGTCTACACGTGCCTCTTCCTTTCGAAAGGGGCATGTTAATGAGCAAGTTCGAAAGATGCTAATGAGGCACTGCAATGAATATGCAGCGCCTTATTAGCATAATGGCGGCTGCAGCGATTTGAAAGCGCAGCTTTTTGAATTGCGTGCCGTCCATGGAGACAGGACCTTCCGAAAGGACCCCCCCAATTTTCGAAAGCCCTTCTTCCTATCTGGTGATTGGAAGAAGGGCTTTCGAAAACTGGGGGGGGGCGGTCCTTTTGGATCGCTGCTGCCGCCATTATGCTAATGAGGCACTGCATATCAATTGCCTCATTAGCATATTTCAAACCTGCTCATTAACATGCCCCTTTCGAAAGGAAGGGGCATGTGTAGACCCAGCCTCTGTGATTTCCCTCACCCTGTTTTTGTAACACAAACAAAAAACTAAGTCACTGTTAAGTATAAAGAGACTGAATTATTCTTCACAATTCAATGCTGCCTTCCATTCAATTAGGTCAAAGTGTTTTATTTTATTTAAACTTCTGTTTATTTTCATTGCAACAACCCTGTCTGATACAAACATTCCCATTTTACAAATGGGAAAGTTGGCCACAGAAAAATTGACATGCTCAAATACAGTGAATCTGTAGCTCAGTTGGAATGACAACCTACATCTCCTGGCTTCTAGACAACACGAACCTTAAATACATTCCCCCAAACAGAAAATATTTCCAACAAATACAAAGACTTAGTGTGCATCTTAAAGAACAAATAAATATCTGAGATATTAAGTTGATGGCAGGTTACTAGTGGGACCTTTAATCTCTAACTTCTACACACAATTGTTTATTAGCTGAACAATAGAGAACACTATCTCCAAGTAAAATCATTTTCACTGGCCTCCAATCCTCACTGAGGCTTACTTTACAAGTCAGGGAATCAGGAACAGGGGCCAAGAACATACTGGAGCAGATGAGAAGGTCTGGCTCATTCAGCTCCTGTTCCTGGCCAGGCTCTCTCTCAGGCTGTGTCTACACTCTGAGATACATTCAAATTTAAGACAGTTAGCTTGATATTACCACATGACTGTCTTCACCATAAATACAATTAGATCCATTTAGGGTGCACTAATCTCAAGATTACAAAATTGCAGTTACCTGACAGGTATAGCATCAACCTTGAATTCAGAAGTTCAATTAAAGGCCAGTGTTGAAGCGCCACATCTTAAAATCTAATTTATTAGCTTCCAGAGGTGTCCCATATGTAACACATAATGCCCCTGTCACTGCTGTGCTCTGGCCACTGCTCTCCAGTAACAGGAAGAACATGAATTTCCAAGTGGGACAGCAAGCTTTTGGCTATGGGCTCATGTTTGATGACAGCCTGAGAAATATCTGTCTTTCTTTCCTGTTAGCACTGTGAATACATCTACCCATTCAAATAGCCTCTGCAGGGAGTTTGAGGCTCTGTTCCTAAACTTGTTATTTTTTTCTGCGCTGCCTGGCACCAGCTGCTGCCCCGCTGCCCCATGAGGCAACGTGGCTCTGGCGGTGGTCGTGCTCGTCTAACATGCCGAGAAACTGTTTCTCAGTGGTTTGCATTTGTGTATGAACTCCCTTTCCCCCCAAAAGGTGCAGCCTGGATCTTTCCACATTCTGCCACATCATGGTTGGTAGCCCCCAACCCAATAAAAGGATTTGCTGCCGTTCAGTGCTGACCATGCTTCCAGGCAGGTCCATGATAGATTGCATGCCTTTAGGGCTCCACAGGTGGGAAAGATATCTGGGGGCTTACAGCCACCATTGGGAAGTCTCCCCCAGTGGCTAAGATACTCTTGGTCCCCCCACTGAACCCCTCTATAGCCCTAACATGGCTTGCTGCTGCTGGGAGGAAGTCTCCCCCGGTTTGTGGAGAACCACTTCAACTGCCCCCCACTGAACACCCCCTACGCACATACAGGGGGCTTGCTACCAACAGGGAGACGTCTCCCCTGTGGCTAAGATATTCAGGGAGGACCACCTCAACTGGCCCCTCACTGAACCGCCTCTCACTCTAGTAGATGGCCTGTTGAGAATATAGTGGCTGCACCCCTGTTGGCAGTGTAATGTGGGGGGGAAACAAAAAATTATTTTCCTACACTTTTCTCTCCTCTTTCTTCTAACATTAGAATACAGTCAGGGCCCCTGTATTATTTTCAGGGATCACATGCAATGACAGGAGGTGTGACAGCAGTGGATGGCCATTTGAGAACACAGTCATTGCACAGAAGCCTTACGGTGCCCCAGAAAGCCAAAGATTTTTCCCATCAGCAACTCAGTTTTCTAAAAAACTTTCCTATCTTCTCTTTCTTCATCCTTTACAGGGTCCCTGTATTATTTTCAATAAAGCCAAATATCTTTTTTTCCAAGATTTTTCTATCCTCTTTCTTGTAACTTTGATGGTCCTGTATTATTTCCAGGGATTGGCATACTTTCAGGGATCAGGAAGGGAATGAGGAAAACGCAATGTGGGAAGATGATGTCAAAGACCAGAGAGCATATCCAGAATACTACAGGGATGAGGGAACTTTGGGATAGGTTCCCATAACGCACTACTGCAATAGTTGATGCTTGCTAATTTGAGTGTGGCAGCAATGAGTCGATTTGGGAGGAGCACTAGGGAAGTGAGGATGGTCAAATTCAAACTCATAAATTCCAGAATTACAAAATTGGTATTAAAGAATTCGAATTTATCTCATAGTGTAGATGCAGCCTAAGATACCTGCCACACTGCACAGAGCAGCAATCCAGGGCAGTCGGTTTCAGCCACATGAGAAGCAGCTCCCTCACACTCCCCACTTGGGGCCCACTGCCAGGAAGAGTGGCCAAGTGTGTTGGGTAGAGGAACAGTAAGAGAAGGAAACCACCCCATCCCCATAGATAGCTCAGTGGAGTGGGGAAAGTGAGGTAGTGCCTAACAGGCTGGGGAGGTTGCTGGCAGAGGAGAAAAGCATCTTTTCAATTAGACTGTGATCTCCTTATGGCTGGCAACAGACTTCACTGGGCTCTGGGAAATGGGGGCAAGGCTCTACAGAAGGGGTAGAGCCTCAGAAAGCCAATGCTTAGCCTTGCTGAAGCCACAACTTGTGGGGCTCCACCAGTGATTTAAAGGGCCAGAGATTCTGAGTCATTTTACGTCTCTGGACGCTGGTTATGATATGGAGGGTTGCGAACCTCATGGTTTGCAACTAGAGAACTTACATTTCTTTCTTTGAGGTTCATAGAAGTATTGAGTTAGCCATTGAAAGATATATGATTTTTTCGGGGCTGTGAACTAAACTTCCTCTTTTGTCCAGGCATATAAATCCCTAATGAGCAAAGAGTGGCCCTGGAATCTTTAAGAGTATGGAGGCACATGTCAGTCTTTTCTAAAAATAACCTAGTGTCTTCAAAGTGATGGTTTCAACAGTCATCTGCACTTCTTTAGGGTAACCTGCAAGGTGTAGCCATAATGCATCATGCATAAGCACTATTGTGGAGACAGACTGGGCCCCTATATTAGCTGCATTAAGGGCTGAGTAGAACGTTGCTACTTACAGGCTACCAGCTGTCTTTGTGGGATGATTCTCAAAACTGGTCATGCTGACAATGGAAGCTGATTAATGAACCTGCTGAGTTTTGTGTAAGTGACACAGGCATAGTTTGGCATTAAGGCCTAATAATTTGCAATCCTAACTACAATTTGGCCAAGGATCAGGCACTCCTCCTGAAGAGGTCCAAGCATTTCCAGTCCCTTTCATTGGAGGTAGATCTTATTTGGTGCTGGGACATAATACTTTCTATCAGCTTGCTGATGGAGAAGGTATCTGAGCCATTAGCTATCATCTTTGGAAAATCATGGGAGACAGGAGAGATTCCAGAAGACTGGAAAAAGGCAAATATAGTGCCCATCTATAAAAAGGGGAATAAGAATAACACAGGAAACTACAGACCAGTCAGTTTTACTTCTGTGCCAGGAAAGATAACGGAACAAGTAATTAAGAAAATCATCCACAAACACTTGGCAGGTGGCAAATTGGTAGAGAACAGCCAGCATGGATTTGCACAGAAAAATCATGTCAAACCAATCTGATAGCTTTCTTTGATAGGATAACAAGCCTTGTGGATAAGGGAGAAGTGGTAGATGTGGTGTACCTAGATTTTAGTAAGGTATTTGATACAGTCTTGCATGATATTCTTACCAATACACTAGGCAAATACAACTTAGATGGAGCTACTATAAGGTGGGTGCAAAACTGGCTGGATAACCGTACTCTGAGAGTAGTTATTAATAGTTCTCAATTCTGCTGGAAAGGTATAACAAGTGGGGTTCCACAGGGGTCTGTACTGGGACTGGCTTTGTTCAATGTCTTCATCAACGATTTAGATATTGGCATAGAAAGTATGCTTATTAAGTTTGCAGATGATATCAAGCTCGGAGGGGTTGCAACTGCTTTGGAGGATAGGGTCAAAATTCAAAATGATCTGGACAAATTGGAGAAATGGTCTGAGGTAAACAGGGTAAAGTTTAATAAATACAAATGAAAAGTGGTCCACTTAGGAAGGAACAAGCAGTTTTACACATACAGAATGCGAAGCAACTGTCTAGGAAGGAGTGTGGCAGAAAGGGACCTAGGAGTTATAGTGGACTACAAGTTAAATATGAGTCAACAGTGTGATGCTGTTGCAAAAATGACAAATACGATTCTGGGATGCATTAACAGGTGTGTTGTGAACAAGATACGAGAAGTCACTCTTTCACTCTACTCTGCACTAGGTAGACCTCAGTTGGAGTACTGTATCCAGTTCTGAGCACCGCAATTTAAGAAAGACGTGGAGAAATTGGAAAGGGTCCGGAAAAGAGCAACAAGAATGATCAAAGGTCTAGAGAACGTGACCCATGAAGAAAGGCTGAAAGAACTGGGCTTGTTTAGTTTGGAAAAAAGAAGATCAAGGGGGGACATGATAGCGGTTTTCAGGTATCTAAAAGGGTATCATAACAAGGAGGGAGAAAACTTGTTCTTCCTGGCCTGAGGATAGAACAAGAAGCAATGGGCTTAAACTGCAGCAAGGGAGCTTTAGGTTGGATATTAGAAAAAAGTTTCAAACTGTCAGGGTGGTCAAACTCTGGAATAAATTGCTTAGGGAGGTTGTGGAATCTCCATCACTGGAGATATTTAAGAACAGGTTAGATAAATGTCTACCAGACATGTTCTAGAAAGTACTTGGTCCTGCCATGAGAGCAGGGGGCTACACTCGATGACCTCTGAAGGTCCCTTCCAGTCCTAGCAGTCTATGATTCTATGAATATCTCAGGGGTTCACAGCTGATGCTGGAAGCTAGAGAAGTGTGGGAGTGGTATGCTGCCCACATATTCCAGTATGGTCACTGGAGCAGTGAAACAGAGCCCAATGGTCGTATGATACCATAGTTGGAGGAAAGAGCATTTGAGAGTACACCCAAAGAACAGTTGATAGCAGGTATCTTAGGGGACATTGAAGGAGTAGCTGGAAATGACCTCCTCAGGCCCACTGTCTGACTTTTCAGTTGAAAGAAAAGGAGTATGGCAGGATACTGGAGTAGTCTGCCATACTCACAGAAGACTCAGTACCAAAGTCCCCAGTGCCAAAATGAGAAGATGTCAAATGCCCTGAGGCCCTTGACTGACAGAATTGTGACAATGCTGACTGATTCAATGCCATTAGTACTACAGAGGGAGTCATGGATCTCTTCTGCACCAATTGCTTACATGCTAGATGGGCACTGATGACAGTACTGAAGTTACAATGTATACTTGTAGCATCTTCTTACCGGCATGCTGTCCACTCCTATCTTAGCTTAGTGCCTATTCCCATAAGCCAACTGTTCCTGCCACATCAGATCTTTGTGAGAACCAAGACTGGAGCATCTTGATGACAATGGTACTGAAGATACTGAGTGTGCCATAGAGCTTTTGAGGCTAGTTCAGGGCCCACACTGTGGACTCACTACTGTCTTTTTTGATGACTTACAAGAGGTGTCGTTGGCCAATTTTTAGCCTATAGTCCTTGGATGTTGAGGGCTGTGAGGATGATTCATGCCCTCTGGGTGACTCCTGGTATGGATCCAGGGAAGGCTGTAGTGCTGCCTCCATGAAGACGATTTTCTCTCTCTACTGCTTGTCCTTTTGAGACCTGGGTCTGAGTTGTTAGCAGAGACCACACTTCTGTAGAATGTGGGCTTCCCTGAGGCAATTTATGCAATGAGAGTGTTTGACTGCTACAGTGATGGTCTTTCTGAAGGAGAGGAACTTCTTGGAGGCTGGTGAACAAGGTATACCCCTTTGGGAGCAGAGGTCCCCAGTAAAAAGGGGAGAAATACATTTTAAAAAGAAGAGAGGGGCCACAACTAAGACTGAGTAGACTGACTAACTCTACCAGTAGCCAGGGGTGGTTGAGAAGGAAGTGTGGGGGCTCAGCCAACATGTGCTGGTTAGCTTCATCCTGGGGTACGAAGAGGATCAGCAAATGTCAGGACCTAATAGATATTGCTACCCAAAAATTCTCTGATCAGCAGCACAGGCATAAAAGCACACCTACAGTGTAGCACACCTAGGGATACTACTCAAAGAACCACTAACCTCTTCCTCCAAAGCCCTAGTGTGCATAACCTCCCCAAAATATCAGACATTATTTTCCACAAGTACAGCGAAAGCAAGAGAACAAAGATTTCTTCCACATTTAGTTCAGCTGCCCCTACACATTGTTATCAAACCTGTAAAGTGCATTTTCATGCTATTATTTTTCTTCAGCAAAAGGGGATGATGGTCTGATTCTAAGATGTCAGTGGAAGTGATTTTTGTTTTGTCTTGTACTCTAAATAACAGGGCCACTTTTCATGAAGCTTTGCAGTCACACTGCTGCCACTAAGGATTTTTATTATTTGGTGGATATGGAGGCTGTTATTTATGAAGACAAGATTACAAATCACACATTTATAGAGTGTAAAAACAGGCTCTTTGGTTATCCCTACATAAAAAAGGACTTTTCACTTTGTAAAAGTTGAAGTAGTTTATTCCTATGTGCTACATAGTGCTTAGTATTTGGTTGTGTGTACAATCCAAAATCATTAGGATTTTTCCCCATGTTTCAACCTTTGAAGATTTGTAATCAGTCTGTCCAATGGGGTGGTGGGGGAAACACACTTTTCTTTCCTAATAAAAACCAGCATACAATCCTGTCTGCCTTGAGTTACGTGATTTTGTTTGGCTGCTTTTTAAAAATTTCTATTCTATTTATAGAACACCAAAAGTTAGTCTCAGATTAATGTGCCTTATACACTGATCAACCTATCAGCACACATGTTTTTACATACAAGTTTAATTGCTAAATGCCTTTTTCTTATTGCATTTTGTCCCTCTCTCTCCTTTTAACGTATTATTCCACATAAATTTGTTTAAGTGTACACTATAAGTCTTACTTCTTTAATTTGTCAAGAACTCTGTGGCAGACCATATCAAAATCTATGCTAAAGGAAAAGTACATAACATCCACCACATCCCTTACATCCATAGACCCATTAATCTCATCACAGAAGGCAATTACGTTGGTCAGGCATGACTTGCCTTTGGTGAACCCATGTTGATTGTTCCTGATCACCTTCCTCTCCTGCAAGTGTTACGAAATGGATTCCCTGATTCATGATTTTTTCGGGCACTGCGATGAGGCTGACCAGTCTGTAGTCTTCCTGATTCTCCATCTTCTCTTTTTAAAGGATGGGCACTATCTTTGCTTTTCTCCAATTGTCTAAGATCTCCCCCAATCACCATTAGCTTTCAAAAATAATAGCCAGTGGGCTCTGTAATCACCTTAGCCACCTCACTCAGAACTTTTGGATGCACTAGATCCAGCCTCATGGACTTGTGGATATCCCAGCTTTTCTAAATAGTCCTTACCCTTTTCTTTCACTACTGCTGCAGACTGGGGATCAACTAAGGGCAGTTCTGTAGAAGATAACTTGGGGGTTATGGTGGATGAGAATCTGGATATGAGTTAACAACACCCCCTCATTGCCAGAAGGCTAATAATGTATTGGGGTACATTAGTAGAAGTAAAACTAGCAGACTGAGGGAAGGGATTATTCCCCTCTTTTCACCAGTGGTGAGACCACATCTGGAGTACTGCATCAGTTTTGGGGCCATGCTACAGAAAGGATATGGAGAAACTGGAAAGAGTCAAGCAGAGGGCAATGAAAATAATTAGGAGGCTACAGCACAAGACTTATGAAGAGAGGCTGAGGGGACTGGGATTATTCAGCCTGCAGAAGAAGAGGAAGGGGAATTTCATAGCAGCCTTCAGCTACCCTAAAGTGGGGGTTTCCAGAGGATGAAGCTATCCATTCTCAGTGGTAGCCAATGACAGAAGCAGAAGCAGTGGTCTATAGTTGCAGTAGTGGAGGTTGAGATTGGACATTAGGAAAAAAAATCTGTTTCATTAGCTGAGTGGTGAAGTACTGGAATGGGTTACCTATGCAAGTGGGGGAATATCCATGCTAAAGGGTTTTGAAAGCCAGGCTTGACAAAGTTGGGTTGGTCCTGAGCAGGGAGTTGGAGTAGATGACGTCCTGAGTCTCTTCCAACCCCAATATTCTGTGATTCTATAAATATTCAATGGACATTTGTGTCATTTGAATTGGATCTCTAATGTGTTGCATAATAAATTTAAAGAATTCTATTAAGACAATATTAAAATTACACAGTTAAAATAAAAGGGATTAGGACATGCAGATGTTAATGGCCCAACATCAAGGTTAACGCAGCCATGCTGCACATGGGTAGTACTTTCTGCTCCTGTTTTTTCTAGGAAAATAAGGAGTTTATTACATGCCTAGTTATAAGATATACAGCATGAACGCTGTAGCAGCAGGTTAGCAGATATAACATGATGAGATGCCATATTAAGACACAGAAGTTGCTTGTAAACTATAGCTTAGTTTGCAAGATTTTGGGGACGTGGACCATCTTTTTGTTCATGTTCCTATTGTGCCTAGAAAAACAGATGCACGATCCCTGAATGGGGCCAGAAATGCGACCAAAATTCGAAGAAAAATATGTTTCAATCACTGTGACAGCCTTGGTCTCCTGGAAGCTATTATAGCCAAACCAGATTTTAGGCCACTAAAAGTCTGGCAGCATGGCAGGGCAAAGGCACACTTCCTGCTCGCTCTGGTTCCGTACTTGTCCTGAAAGTTGTTGCAATGTCTTTGCAGCCCCTGTGGGCAGCAAGGGGTCTCTGTGCACTGTCCCTATTCTTAGTGCTGATCCTGCAGCTCCCATTGTTGTGGAACTGTGATCAACAGGAGTTGGAGAGGTCATGCCTGGAAGCAGCAGCAATATTAAGAGCCCCCTGTTGTCCCAGAGGCCACAGGGACATCTTTGCTGCTTCCAGGAGTGGCATGGGTCCAGGGCAGGCAGGGAGCACTGCTGACCAGGAGCCATCCAAGGTAAACTCCACCCAGCTGGAGTCTGCACCCCTCACTCCCCATACACACCACAACTCTATGCCCTAGCCCTGAGCTCTCTCCTGGAGCCCACACTTCACACTCTCTCCCTCACCCCAAGCCCTGTGCCAGCTCTGAGCCCTCTCCAGTGCTCAAGCTCCCTCCTAGACGTTGCATCCTGCACCTGTCCTGAACCCCAGTGCCCTGTCCTGGGCTCAGCCCTGAGCCCCTCCCCATACTCCGAACCCCTTGGCTCCAGCCCAAAGCCTACACTCCCTCTGGTAATCCATTCCTTTGCCCCAGCCCAGTGAAAGTGAGTGAGGGTGAGGAAGAGCAAGCGACAAAGGGGCAGTAGGGAAGGACTGGTTGGGGCAGGGCCTCAGAAGATGGGTGGGACAGGGGTAGGGCCTCAGGATATGGACAAAACAGGGGTCAAAGCAAGGGTGTTTGGGTTTGTGTGATTAGACAGTTGGCACCCCTAGATGTGGTGTTTACTTCACACAATGTCTGGAAGAGTTAATGGGTAAGTGAGTCAGTAAACATCCTAAGATGCACATGGAGGCAGAGCCAGGGAACAGAGAACTGATTAAAACAGGTTCAGCTGGGCAGAAAGAAACGGGGCCTATATACCAGGAAATTGGCAACAAAAGGACCTGGAAGCAAAGCAACTTCAGACACTCCTTTTGATAAAGGGCATGTGTTTGGTGCTAGAGGCAAGTAGCTTACTAGTCACTCCCTGGGACAAGTGAATGGGGTGTGGCAAGCCCATGAAAGGGAGAGTGCCAGAGAGGTAGGCTTGGATCGAGAGAAAAAGCAACGTGGTAGGGGTAGGTCTAACCTTGGCTGTTTATGAGAGGGCCTCTGAGATGGTGTAACCCACACCTAGGTGTGGTTAACTGTCCCATGTAGTGGTACCTAGACCACTTCACAGAGAAAGAATGACAGTGCTTTACAGCTTTGAGTGAGAGCCAGCTGACCCTTAGCTCCAGCTGTAGGGGCACCTGCACTAAGCTTCAGAGGTCCCAGGTTTGATTCTACCTGAAGGCAATTACACAGGTACCTAGAGGAGAGGGAGGCCCATATCTCCCCACCAGCCATGGACAAAATGGCAGGGCAGTGAATAGGAAGACTCTCTGAGCCTGTTATTAAGAGGGATTTTGAAACCCCAGAAGTGGGGAACATATGTGACTCACCTGAAAGACTGAATCATCAAGGGGCAACTGTAGTTCCCACAATGACAGGGAACTCAGACCGAGACGATGATGGGGGAGATACTGCAAGGAGAAGATGTGACACCGGACTGAGGCTGACCCTCAGGACTGGCAGGAGAAGATGCCATTAGAAGTGAGTGAACTCCCCTGACAATCACCCATTAAAAATCACGCACATCAAAACTAGTAAAGTGATAGCCAGGCTCCAGAAGTTCTCTTCCCTTTCAGTAGCCTGGTTAAGTTAAACAGGGAGAATTTGTACCGTGGTGCCACATGTGAACGCTGAGTAAGACCAGATTACATTTTGCTAAAATAAGTAACAGATATTTTCCTAAGCATCCTCAAAAGTAATCATTCAGAGCTTCAGAGCTTCAGAATGAAACCACTTTTCAAAAAAGTTTGGGACATTTTCAGCAGTTGATAACAGTTAACTTACTCCAATTTACACCAGCTGAGGATCAGCCTTTTACATTTCAAATGTCAGTCGTTACATCAGTGCAAGAGAAAAATGTGGCGTTAATTCTTTTAACGTGTGAAATGTGTATTTTTTTTCCATCTTCACAAGGTCAAAAATGGCTTGAGGGATTTTGATCAAACTTGTCAGAAAAAATCACCTTTGCACTTAGAACAAGCATGAACAATTTGAACTCATGTTGTCACTTGGACTGAAGGCTGCAAAGAACACCATTGACTTTATTGGGATTTCTCATAGTGTATAAAATTAAGTCCATGCATGAGCCTTTACAAGATCAGGGTCCTTGTGAATGTTCCTCAGTAAAAGGAAAGCTCTTTTATCTAAAATAGCATTTGACTCTGAAGGCAGGTGCTGAGTACCACTACCCGCCAAAGTACACAGGTGATGGTTCATGAATGTATTGATTTTGATTTCTCTTCCAACAGCACAGCAAATAATATGCACCATCACAGGGGGGAGTGAGTTTTTAAAAAGTTAGAGTTTACCAGATAAGCCTGTCATGACTGCTTTCACCTCTATTAATCAATGATTATTGATTATTTAAATAATTAAAAGCAATTTAAAAATATTACCGATAATAGTAGGGAATCTTTTTGTAGCACTTAGCTGAGAACAAAAGAAGTCCTTAAAACATTTGTAGTTAGATTATAAATTCTTCAGATCTGAACTGATTCAAGGTTAGGAACATCTCATAGCTTTCCAGTCCCAGGGATCAGTGTTTCCCAAACTTAAAACGCTTACATACCACTTTCGGGAGTTTGGCGTACCCCCTCTCCCAGTGCTATCCTAGTGCTTATCTCCTGATTTTTAGTAATTTATTTTCTCCCATGGACCCCTTGAAATCCTTTTGTGTACCACCGGTGGTGCACGTAACTTACTTTGGGGAAAATTGCTGTGGATCAATCATTCTCAACCAGTGCTATGTGTACTCGTTGCAGTACTTACAGCTCTTCCTAGGAGCACATCTACCCATCTAGGTGTGTGTCTAGTTTTACAGCAGGCTGCATAACAAGCACTAGCAAAGTCAGTAGAAACTAAATTTTCACACAGATAGCTTATTTAAACTGCTTTATATAGGATGTATGAAAATGTAATTACATTATTTATACTCTAGTTCATTTATTTTATAATGATATCAAAGAAATGAGCATGGAAGCAATTTTTAGCAATAGTGTGCTATGGCACTAGTATTCTTATGTCTGATTTTGTCAGCAGGTAGTTTTGAAGTGAGGTGAAACTTGGGGTATGCAAGACAAATCCAACCCCTGAAAGGGCTAGAGTAGTCCAGAAAGGTTGAGGCCTCTGCTATAAACATTATAGCATTCAGTACTGTTATATAGTTGATAGCAGCAACTGGCTTCCAAGCTTCTGTCAAGATAGCAAACAACTCACTATAAAGCTGAATTTCAAATAACCAAGAGAACAGGCATCCTCTTTGCCTTGTTCTCCTACAACAAGCAATCTCCATTTAGCAGCATAGCCCACAAGAACCAAAAGAGAAGAGTTCCATCATAAACCACTATCATGCCCCACCTCAATCTTCTTTTTTCCAAACTAAACAAGCCCAGTGCCTTTAGCCTTCCTTCATAGGTCATGTTCTCTAGAACTTTGATCATTCTTGTTGCTCTTTGCTGGATCCTCTCTGATTTGTCCACATCTTTCTTGAAAGGTGGTGCCCAGAACTGGACACAATACTCCAACTGAAGCCTAACCAGCACAGAGTAGAGGGGAAGAATGACTTCTCGTGTCTTGCTCACAACACACCTGTTAATGCATCCCAGAATCACGTTTGCTTTTTTTGCAACAGCATCACACTGTTGACTCATAGCTAGCTTGTGGTCCACTGTAACCCCTAGATCTGTTTCTACCATACTCCTTCCTAGACAGTCATTTCCCATTCTGTATGTGTGTTACTTAATTCAATTTTAGTGACCTCCAGAAATATCCCCCAGTGCCCTCAGTGTGTCTGTTCTGTCCATTGCTTTCACTTCTGCTGCTCTCCAGGTGAGCAGGAAGTATGAAACAGGAAGCAGACGTGAACCTGGGCTCTCCAGCTGCCCTCCACACCACATGGCTACCCCACCACCATGCAGCTGCTGGGCTCTGTGGTTGCCCTCTGCACCACGCGGCTGCCAGGCTCTCCGGTTTGACCCTACCACCACCACACGGCTGCTGTGCTCTCCGACTGCCCTCCACACCATGCAGCTGCCCCTGCATACCATGCATTTCCCAGGCTCTCCAGCTGCACCACACAGCTGCCAGGCTCTCCAGCTCAACCCTGGCTCACACAACTGCCAGGTTCTCAGGCTCGACCCCCACCCCCCACCATGTGGCTGCCAGGCTCTCTGGTTTGACACAACCACCACGCAGTTTCTGGGCTCTCCAGCTGCCCTCTGCACCATGCATCTGGCCCCCACCTTGAGGCTGTCAGGTTCTCCATCTTGATTCCCCCACCATGTGGCTGCCTCCCACCACCACACAGCTGCTGCGTTCTCCAGCTGCCCACCACCGCTACCTCAGGGCTGCCAAATCAAAATGAAATTAATCAAAATAACACTATCAAAATAAAGCATTCCAACAGTACCAAAAAACAACTTTTCAATAGCTCCAGATTGAAACTTTTCAGAATTTTTTTTCTGAGTTTTACATTTCTCAGGACTGGCCCACTAGCCCTGTAATGGCGTGTGCCGGGGCAAGCTGTGGAAAACTCGTACAAAAATGCATTTGGCAGTTTGTTTTCAATGGGAGCAGGAAGTGAGGGCAAAGCACTCTGGGATGATGACATCAGACACTCACAACCACTTCCACTTTTTCCCATAACGCACTATCACAGAAACCCAGAATGCAACGGGGCTGCAGAAACTGTGGGATAGTAACCCACAATGCATTGCTGACCCAGTCGAACTTTGCAAACGTAATGGGAACACATTATATTGACTTTCTAAAAGTGTGGACACTCACCATCAACTTTATAAAATCTAGTGCTATAAAGTTGACTTTAATAATTGACTTTATTTTCTAGTGTAGACACAGCAGAAGGCAATGTTTGCTGTCAAGTGCATTTCATGAGAAATGGAATGATGCCAAAGTTTTGATGTCTAGAGCTCTAGATACCAAAGTTTCACATCATGAGTAGATTCCAAAATCTAAGACATAAACTATATTTAATTTAATTTAATCTGTATTTTCTAAACCTTTGGATCAATATTATAATCAATTAAGTTTCTGCTGTGATATAGTTTTGCCAAATTATTTTTCTAAAGTATGTTTCATAACAGACATACAATTGAATTGTTGATTATTTTTTATGGAGAGTAAATTCTACAATGTATTCTGCAGAACAGGTAAGAACTGGTAAGCAATGGGAATGATTCTTGATCAGGAGCCTTACAGCTCACTTAGTTAAGTGAATATGCACTTCACCAGCACAGCTGGAAGGAACACTTCTGAACTGAGAAGAGCTTGAACCTTGTTGACCTTGGGAGATTATCAGAAAGGGAGATGTAAATTTTAAATTAAATTAAGAAAATCATTAAATAAGTAAAAGCAGCATCTTACAAAAAGGTTCCCATATTTGCACTAGTTTTATAGCATTTCTTAAGTCCCCACATTTTCATTTTCCAAAAACACAGAATCTCAAAGTTACTATAGTCATATTTCTTAATCATATCTCCAGTTCAGAATAGGTGAGAGAGTGAGCTTGTACACAGACAGGTGTCATTTGTATATTGGATTTCACAATAGTATACAAGTACTACACAGCCCAGAATATACAAGCATGGCTGTTCGAGATCAGCTCTCCTCCCTATTATAGTATCGGAGGGGTAGCCGTGTTAGTCTGGATCTGTAACAGCAACGAAGGGTCCTGTGGCACCTTATAGACTAACAGAAAAGTTTTGAGCATGAGCTTTCATGAGCACAGACTCACTTCATCAGATGCATCTGATGAACTGAGTCTGTGCTCACGAAAGCTCATGCTCAAAACTTTTCTGTTAGTATATAAGGTGCCACAGGACCCTTCGTTGCTCTTGCCCTCCCTATTATAGACACCCCCACCACCAGTAACCCCATAAGCTAGTCAAATACCCAAGTATCTAGCCTATGTACTGCCATCTAGTTTCACATCAGTTTCCCCCTACCATAATGCACGGACAACTTTACTCATGGAAGAATTTTGTGCTACTGCACAATGCAGAATTTTGCATTATGTGTGCTGAATTTCCTCTCCCCCACAGAAATAGACTGCAATCCTGCTAACCACCACTAGGAGCAATTGTTAATGTAGCCTACAAGAACCCTGCAGCTCTAATATGTCTACAGCGCCTCCACTTAAAATTTGCTTTAAATAGTCCATTAGTTCGATTAAGATTATAAAATCACATCTCTAAAAAAATCCTTCCATAGGTTTTGAGATGCAGAATCTGAGTATGCAGTTTTAGCATTAAATGCTTGGATCTTCAGACATCTAGCTTTTTAAAATAAATGTCAATAATAATTCAATAAAAGACCACTGGTATCTAAAATACAGTAGGGTCTCAACATTTGCGAGGGTTCTGTGTTGAGAAACCTCACAAACGTTGAATTTCAGGAATATGGCTCCCACCTGGAGCCTGGCTGCTGGGGCTCCTGCCCAGGGCCCCGGGGGAAGTGGTGGTTGCAGGTGCTCCTGCCCGGAGCTGGGCTGGGGGGAGTGGCTGCTCGGCCACTCGTGAATAATTGAATTCACAAACTTTAAGTTTGCTAATCTTGAGACCCTACGGTACACATTTCAATTTTAATTACTGTAGTACAAAAACTTGCTTCCAAAGTCTCTGTCATTTCTGTCAATCCCTGCTGTAATTTCTCCCTTCACAAACACCTCCCCACCACACACTTGAGAGAGCCCTTATCACCTGATATATATAACAGGACAGAAGAGTTTGCATTTTCTTACTTCTGACTATCTGATGAATCAATTTTAAGAGAATACTCCACCAGAAGCAGTTCCATAGTAAGATACAAAATCCTTTGTTGTGCCTAAATTCTTTGGAAACATATTTTAACATAAACATGTGGTGAAATTGCATAAACATGTTTGTTATGAAGAATACACAAAACAAATTAGTCTTCCCTTTCACTAAAAGCAATGGACTTTGTTCTGAATACATTAAACCATTCTGATTGATTCAAGTTAAAATAATACCATTGTTTCAGTGTGCTAAATATGCAGTAATCTGGAATGACTACTTTATGAAGATTTAGGAGTACATATAAAATCGAAAACCAGATTAGAAATACCAATTTATAAAATGTAAACCAGAGAAGAACTGCATCATGTATTGCACAATGTTTGATACTATAAATTCTGTTCTATAAATTCTATAAATACTATTCAAATTCGGCACATTAACACATGGTTTAAATCGTGATGGGAACTTTCGGAGTCACTATAGGGGCTTGTCTGCATACTTGGCTCAATCTAATTCTTGACCTTCCCCCCCACCCTCTGATTTGCTCACCTTGATTATCTTTTTCTGATTTGTCCTCCTTGCTTACTGTTTTTGGTTCTCTGTGCCTTAAATATTGAGTCTGTTCTGGTCTGGCTATGGTCTGAAGAAGTGGGTCTGTCCCACGAAAGCTCACCTAATGAACCATTTTGCTAGTCTTTAAAGTGCTACTTGACTGCTTTTTGTTTTGAATGTTTGATACTGTATTCGACATTAGCACTGACTATAAAGTGTTTGCAAATAAATCTCAGACAGACTTCAGGGTATATCAGAACACCTGTATTGACATTTTATATTCTCAAATTTAGTGTATTTAATTAAGTACTTTCTGCACATCCAGTCTACGCAATCTGGCATGCAGTGGAAAACATGCTCTGTTTTCTTCAGCAATAAATGTTAGAAAGAAAAATATTTTGGGGTTCAACTGGGTTCAGGGATTTGTGTTCATATAAACTGTCTTCTTTTGTCTCCATCTTAAGGGGATATTGTTAATTGCTTATTCTTAATTATTAAAAACTATCTAAACTATCTAAGGTAATTTGGAAGCAAATGACCAAGACAGGCATTTGCCTAAATTATTTCTTGTAGTGTTAACAATTGTTACTTCACACAGGTGGTATCTAAGCTGCCAGTAAGCAAAAACAAAGTACTTACAATAGCGGCTTTTATAGAAGCAGTTTAAGTTTAGATATACAATGCTTGTGTCCTAAATATTCATGAGAATTTTTTAAAGTAATTAAAAAATAAAAGCATATTTGTTTTTATCCCAGAAATAAAACCCTACTTCTAATAATGCTCCTACTATCTCCTAAAACCAATCTTCTGGAAGTCACAGGTGTCAATTTTTAATTTACAAAATCTATTCTCTATTTTTCTTTCTCAAATGCAACACCAAGGACTTTCTTATTGCACTAGGCCATGTCTGCATCCATCTGTTTAGTCCAGTCCTCTACAAGCAATGGAGTCTCAGGGAGTTTTAACTGGTATAGGTCTATACTACCATGGAAGATTGACCCACTAAGGGTCGATCTTCTGGGATTTTGTTTCGCACATGCATGATATGGTGCTTTCTGGGATCAAAGTTGACCCCAGAACTCTTCATAGTGAGAATTAAGGAAGGTAGATGGGAGAAACACTCCCTTTGACCTTCTTCCCTATAGACCGACATTGAAGTCAGCTGCTGCTAAGTCAATTTTAGCTACACAACTGCAACTAAAAATTGTGTATTAGTGGTAGACTTCTAAGTCTAGTATAGACACAGCCACAGAGATGTTACACTTCAACTTGCCACTAACTCTTCAACTGTCTTCTTAATTAAATGTCAGTCTTCCAGTGAGAATGCACTTTCCTTTAGTAGTTGGTGGTGCTGTTTTTTAAGAAGATATAGTGTATGGGGACAGGTTAAAGTTGGGGATTCTTACCTGCTGCTTTGGCAACATCTGCAGTTGTAATATTTTGGGCATTTGAGTGCACTTTGAACGTCACAGCTGGTCCCAGAATGCTACAAAAAAGATTAAAAAATATGTAATTTGTAACATAAAAATACAGCATAACACCTCATAGGAAAAACAAGACTTAAAAGATGAATTTAAGGGATATTATTAAGCCACCACTTACTTCTCTCTCTTTGGGGTTCAACTGACATATCTGCAACATTCAGGTAAACCTTCATATGTGAGGGTTTTTTTTGTTTTGCTCTAACATATCATATATCTGAAATAACTCTGCAAATATTAATTAAGCCTCACAAAACTCACTATGCAGGTATTGTAACTGTTACAAAGATGAGCAAATTAAGGCACAGAAAACAGGTGATTTGTCCAAACACCACACTGATCATCAATGGCAATCAGAATTTGGGATTAAATCACATGTCCTTTCCATTTTTGCCATCCTCAGCTACCAGCCTTACTGTTTTAGCTTACCTCACAAGAAGCCCCATTAAAACAACAGACATTTGAAAATCCTGCTTTGTAGTGAGAGAAAAAAGAAACTCAAAAAAGAAGGTGGAGACAGGTTTTGATCTAGCTCCACAACTGTCTTTACAGGGAAAATATTTGTGATAGTAGATATCTCTCCACCAGACAAAGATGTAGCTGACAACGGAAGAAATACATTAGAAATACAGCACATTTTTTTAAACAAGGCAAGTATTTGACCACTGGATCAACTTTTCTAGGGATGTGCTGTATGCTCCATCACCTGACATGTTTAAATCACAATCTCTTTCTAAAAATACCTGCTCTTATCCCTCTACAGTAGCAGACAGGCTGCAGTATCCACATGGTGAAATTTTATGGACTATATTCCTTAGGAAGTAAGAGTAGCTGATCACCATGGTGCTTTTTTCTTTCAAATCTAAGACTATGAGCGGTATGCAGAGTACAGTACTAATAAACATGATAACGAATGTTAGCTTCCAGTCCTTAATGTTTGCCAAAGCCAAAGCCAAATAAATCCCAAAAATACCAAATGGATCTGTGTGTAGAGGGAAGAGGAGGAAATGAAAATGAAAACAAATTTCAGTTACATGAGTCTTAGAATATTATTAAAAGTGAATAAAAGTGGATTGTATATATTTTCATACATTTTCAAATATATTGAGTGTTCTCTTTTAAAAACTCACCAGTTTATAGAATAGCAACAAAGGGTCCTGTGGCACCTTATAGACTAACAGAAAAGTTCTGAGCATGAGCTTTTGTGAGCACAGACTCACTTCATCAGATGCTGGTCTTGGAAATCTGCAGGGCGAGGTATAAATAAGCCAGAGCAAGGCTGGGGATAACAAGGTTAGCTCAGTCAGCAAGGGTGAGGCTTACTACCAGCAGTTGATCTGGAGGTGTGAACACCAAGCGGGGGAAGCTGCTTTTGTATTTAGCCAGCCATTCACAGTCTTTGTTTAAGCCAGAGCTGAGGATGTCGAATTTGCAGATGAATTGTAGCTCAGCAATTTCTCCTTGGAGTCTGGTCCTGAAAATTTTTTGCTGTAGAATAGCTACTTTTAAGTCTGCTACTGTGTGGCTCGGGAGATTGAAGTGCTCTCCTACGGGTTTCTGTACATTGCCGTTTCTGATATCTGATTTGTGTGCGTTTATTCTTTTACGTAGAGACTGTCCAGTTTGTCCAATGTACATAGCAGAGGGGCATTGCTGGCACATGATGGCATAAATTATATTGGTAGATGTGCAGCTGAATGAACCCACGATGGTGTGGCTGATCTGGTTAGGTCCTGTAATGGTGTTGCTTGTGTAGATATGTGGGCAGAGCTGGCAATGAGGTTTGTTGCATGGATGGGTCCCTGAGTTAGAGTGACCGTGGTGCGGTGTATAGTTGCTGGTTAGGATTTGCTTCAGGTTGGCAGGTTGTCTGCGGGCAAGGACTGGTCTGCCTCCCAAGGCCTGTGAAGGTGGCAGATCATTGTCCAGGATGGGTTGTAAATCCCTGAAGATGCACTGTAGAGGTTTTAGCTGAGGACTGTAGGTGATGGCTAGTGGTGTTCTGTTGGTCATCAGTACATCTTCATCATCTGGACCCATGGGAAGGAGACTCTGGAGGAATTTCACCGGGACTTCAACAACTGTCACCCCAACATCAATCTCAGCCTGGAACAGTCCACACAGGAGATCCACTTCCTGGACACCACGGTGCTAATACACGATGGCCACATCAATACCACCCTGTACCATAAACCCACTGACCGCTACGCCTACTTTCATGCCTTCAGCTTCCATCCCAGACACACCACACGGTCCATTGTCTACAGCCAAGCACTAAGATATAACCGCATTTGCTCCAACCCCTCCGACAGAGACAAACACCTACAGGATCTCTACCAAGCATTCTTGAAACTGCAATACCCACCTGAGGAAGTGAAAAAACAGATCAACAGAGCCAGACGTGTGCCACAAAGCCTCTTACTACAGGACAAGCCCAAGAGAGAAACCTACAGAACACCACTAGCCATCACCTACAGTCCTCAGCTAAAACCTCTACAGTGTATCATCAGGGATTTACAACCCATCCTGGACAATGATCCCCCACTTTCACAGGCCTTGGGAGGCAGACCAGTCCTTGCCCACAGACAACCTGCCAACCTGAACCAAATCCTAACCAGCAACTATACACCGCACCACGGTCACTCTAACTCAGGGACCCATCCATGCAACAAACCTCATTGCCAGCTCTGCCCACATATCTACACAAGCAACACCATTACAGGACCTAACCAGATCAGCCACACCATCTTGGGTTCATTCAGCTGCACATCTACCAATATAATTTATGCCATCATGTGCCAGCAATGCCCCTCTGCTATATACATTGGACAAACTGGACAGTCTCTACGTAAAAGAATAAACGCACACAAATCAGATATCAGAAATGGCAATATACAAAAACCCGTAGGAGAGCACTTCAATGTCCCGAGCCACACAGTAGCAGACTTAAAAGTAGCTATTCTACAGCAAAAAAATTTCAGGACCAGACTCCAAAGAGAAATTGCTGAGCTACAATTCATCTGCAAATTCGATACCCTCAGCTCAGGCTTAAACAAAGACTGTGAATGGCTGGCTAAATACAAAAGCAGCTTCCCCCCCTTGGTGTTCACACCTCCAGATCAACTGCTGGTAGTAAGCCTCACCCTTCCTGACTGAGGTAACCTTGCTATCCCCAGCCTTGCTCTGGCTTATTTATACCTTGCCCTGCAGATTTCCATGACCAGCATCTGATGAAGTGAGTCTGTGCTCACGAAAGCTCATGCTCAAAACTTTTCTGTTCGTCTATAAAGTGCCACAGGACCCTTCGCTGCTGTTACAGATCCAGACTAACACGGCTACCCCTCCAATACTTGACAGTTTATAGAATGTTTTAGATGTACCAGCATACTGTACCAGTACAGTTCTGTGCAAGGCTGAATAGCCATGAAATACAGTACCACAATAAATGTTATCCCATACTGCTATGAAATTTGATCTACTTGGTTGTGATAGAATATATCCATGTTCACACCTTACACACTACAGTAATAATATTTGTGTATATATGCCTTGTGAGGTATGATTTAAAAACTCAATTTGCTGACAGTAATATCATAACAAAACGTATGTAGCAGCGTTATGTGTGAAGCTATAAACATAAACTGAAATGATGGCTGAAAGTATATATCCCAGACAAATCTGAGGAGTGGCCAAACCAGTTTCTCAGAGACAAAGAGCAATTTGAAGCCTCAGCTGGGTGTAAACAAGGCTGGCGAACCATTACATGCTAAGGTGTTATTCTTTAGCAAGAAATGGGGCTGAGACAAAAATGTATGCCTTAGAAAAGAAACAGTGTGGTGTTTTCCTCTGCACAGACTGCCTAACAGCTTGCTCCCACCTGAAAACACTTCCCAAAGGGCAGTCAGGACTACAGGAAGATGGGACAAGTATGCCTTTTTCTCTCCCTGCCCATCACATTATTTCACCTGAAGAGACAAAAAAGAGTAATCACTGGGCTCTGAGGGAAGGGTCCTGACCCAAAGAGTTTGGTTAATAGGACTACTGAAAGCATGCAGTGCGAATTTTGCCTTGAACCTAATATAGTTTGTTAACGTAGCTACCATTAAATGTTTTCTCTTTATTTCTCTTGTAGCCATTCTGACATATGTCTCAGTTTCTGTACAGATCGAAACTTTCCAGTCTGGCATCACCCCATGTCCAGCAGGACCACCAATGTTGCTGGCCCAGAGATGCCTGGAGCAGATAGCCCCAGCTGCACCCAGCTGGCCTGGCTGGCCAGGAGGCAGGCTCATGGCAGGGAGCCTGGTGGGGGACTGGAACTCTCCTCCTTGCAGCCCCATGGGTGGCAGGGAGCCTGTCTGGGGCAGGGAGCATTGTGGAGAGCCCAGCCAGGCATCCCAGCAGCAGGGAGCCCAGCTCGCTGGCTGGCTGGGAGAAGAGCTCCTCTTCCTCTCCATCAGCCCCACCATGGGGAGCCCCAGAAGCCAAGCCCCCCAGGCAGTCTGGGGGCAGGGAGTAGGTGGTTGCCAGCCCAGCCAGGAGGCAGATCCCCAGAGGAGCCAAGTGGCCTGATCTCCCCTGATCTAGCAAATACCCTCATTTGGGACCACTCAAGACCAGGGAGGTAATACCTGTGCTAATTTAAAATCTCTCTCTTTGTAGTTAATAAACTTGTATTATTCTTTCATCTAATCCACTGGGTTACAATAGAGGCATCTGGCACTTCTATTTGGGGTAACAAATTGTGTGCATATTATTCCTCTAAAATAATGGTCTTAATGTCTAGCAGAGGGCTGGACAATAAAGGACGTATTTTTGGGGAGCAGAAATATCTGAGACTGGAAGTGTACTAGGGTCACCATTTGGTAATCTTTAGGGCTAGCAAATGCCAAGGTGAGGCAGGCTATCTGCAGCAAACACACTTTGACATAGCTGGGAGTGACTTACATGCTGGAGGCTGTTTGTGAGCAGTCCATGTTGGAGGCTACATCAGCAAGTCACTGCAAATGACATCCAAGGTTACAAGACAGGGCTTGCACAGCTACTCATCAATCTGCCTTGTACCTTAGTATGTCATGTTCGTTTTTATAAATCACATCGTCTATGGGAACAGTGATAGTTATACCGTAAACTATGAATAACACTGCACTAATAGTAGAGTACACTACTGGGATCATATATAAAGTATGCTCTGACTTTCTATGTGAGAAGCATGTGAATGCTAAGAAATTGTAACAGAAAATGCACTAGGAAATGTCCTTTATTACAGGACTTCAAATGTAGCATTACAATGCACTTTTGCTAAAGTAATAGTACTTAGCATTATATAATAGTATTTTTCGTCATGAAAGCGGTTAAATAAGTCATTTTGCACATCCCTGTCAGGTATACGCATTTAAATATCTCCAATATACATGGGAGAAAAATGGCAGTATGCTTTAAGATTGCCTACAGGTCATAAAGGAAACTGACATAAGAGTCAAGACGAGAACTCAGGGATACACTGCTTCCAATCCTACGCTCAGGCCATTAGAATGTGCCTCACTAACTAGCTATGTATCTAACTGGCTATTGCATTTGTACAATATCCATCATTGTGTTATCGGAGTCCTGTAACTAAAGAAATTAAGGAAGCCTTTAAAAACTCACTCAAAAAGCCAGTTTTTCTATTACCATATTATAAACAGTTTTCAAAGTACAGTAGAAAACCAGAAGCTAAAACCCAGATCCCAAGCTTGGAAATTTCAGTTCCTGGCAGTGAGCAGACTACTACATAACAGATAAACTCTAGCAGCCATCTCCTTTAGTCACATCACATCTGGTCACATACTAGTCTTCAAGCTAGAAATTTATCTTCTACTTTTTTTGGCTGAGTCTACACGTGCCCCTTCCTTTTGAAAGGGGCATGTTAATGAGCAGGTTCGAAATATGCTAATGAGGCACTGCAATGAATATGCAGCACCTCATTAGCATAATGGTGGCCACGGCAATTCGAAAGTGCATCTTTTTGAATCGCGCACCACCCGTGGAGATGGGACCTTCTGAAAGGACACCCCCCAGTTTTCGAAAGCCCTTCTTCCTATCTGGTGATCAGAAGAAGTGGGGCTTTTGAAAACTGGGGGGGGGTCCTTTTGGAAGGTCCCATCTCCACGGGCGGCACACAATTAAAAAAGCCACACTTTCGAATCGCTGTGGCCACCATTATGCTAATGAGGCGCTGCATATTCATTGCAGAGCCTCATTAGCATTTCAAACCTGCTCATTAACACGCCCCTTTCAAAAAGAAGGGGCATGTGTAGACCCAGCCTTTCAGAAAAAAAAATGCAGAAAGGTGTATTGCTAAAATGAGAACCCAGATGCCCAGCCACCAATATCAAATGACTTTAATAAATAATGAATGCCTATATGATTGGTCAGCAGCATTTAAATAGTATTTTCTTTTTAAAATACGACATGTGTATGCACTTCCATTTCATCTGAGGTTCTTGAAGTGCTTTGCAAACATTCAGGTCACTGGCAGATTCTAGCCATGAACCATAGGTAACTTGCCACAAGAAAATCACCTACTGTAGGGGCATCCATTATTAGTCATAAGTATACTCCATCATCTGCTGCTCTAAGGGACATGGCTGGAGCTGATGATTCTGCCAGTTAGTAAAGGCAACCTTCTTTTGTGGCAGATTATATCACACTAGCACTCAGTGAGCTGCGCAGATGAAACAGATCGTACCTATACAAGAATGTGGGACCAACCATTAACAGAGCCAGTCCAAGATCAGGAGAGCATAAAAGCCATTTTTGCATCCCCTCCCTGAGCTGGGCTGGCCATTCCACAATTGCAGCCAAAGATCTTGACATCAGATTATCCTCAGAGGAGAGATTATCTCCACAGATGAGTTACAAAGAGCCTCAGTAACTTGCGGGATCACAGCCTGAGTTAGTGGCACAGTCAGGACTAGTGAGAGAAAAGCGTGGTCAGGGAGAATGGCAATATTGGCATATTTCTGATTAGGATCTCTTCTCTTTCCATTGTCTTGACCTATTCAAAGCCTAAATGGAGTCCTAAAACCTACACATCTAGAACTAGTCTGGTAGGTAATCCAGTAACAGTGCAATGGACTGCCATGACCTGAACAAAGCTTGCAGCCCACGTCCTAATCCAGAATGTCTTGGGAATTTCATAGAGGTAGGATGCTAATGATGTTGGGTGAGAAGAACCATGCATTTTATTCTCTAGTGCAGCGGTTCCCAAGAGGGTGTCCATGGACCCATGGGGGTCCACAAGTGTATTGCAGGTTGTCTGTGAAAAAAATTAAAAGTAAACACAAATGACCATAGAAAATAAGTTTTAAATTAATTGCAAAGCTACAATCAATTATTATTTTACACTAAATATCATCCAATAATATTATTAATTGCTGTCTGAAAATCTATGTTGTGGTTTCCTTTTCCATTTAGTACACAGCAGCTAGAATTGGCTTTGATGGGGGTCCGCAAATGATTTGGGGGAGTCCACAAACAGTTTAGGGGGAGTGACTGGTGGTCCACACTAGTAAAAATGTTGGGAACCACTACTCTAGTAATTCCATCTGTCTAACTCAAGAACATGATATACCAGGCAGGAGACAGGCAGTAAACTTTCTCATGTCAAAGGCACGGTCATGTCACCAGCAGGCCTCTAAAGCCGTGTCTACACGTGCACGCTACTTTGAAGTAGCGGCACTAACTTCGAAATAGCGCCCGTCACGGCTACACGTGTTGGGCGCTATTTCGAAGTTAACTTCAACGTTAGGCAGCGAGACGTCGAAGTCGCTATCCTCATCAGGAGATGGGGATAGCGCCCTACTTCGACGTTCAACGTCGAAGTAGGGACCGTGTAGTCATTGCGTGTCCCGCAACTTCGAAATAGTGGGGTCCGCCATGGCGGCCATCAGCTGAGGGGTTGAGAGACGCTCTCTCTCCAGCCCCTGCGGGGCTCTATGGTCACCGTGGGCAGCAGCCCTTAGCCCAGGGCTTCTGGCTGCTGCTGCGGCAGTTGGGGATCCATGCTGCAGGCACAGGGTCTGCAACCAGTTGTTGGCTCTGTGTATCTTGTGTTGTTTAGTGCAACTGTGTCTGGGAGGGGCCCTTTAAGGGAGCGGCTTGCTGTTGAGTCCGCCCTGTGACCCTGTCTGCAGCTGTGCCTGGCACCCTTATTTCGATGTGTGCTACTTTGGCGTGTAGACGTTCCCTCGCAGCGCCTATTTTGATGTGGTGCTGCGCAACGTCGAAGTTGAACATCGACGTTGCCAGCCCTGGAGGACGTGTAGACGTTATTCATCAAAATAGCCTATTTCGATGTTGCTACATCGAAATAAGCTACTTCGATGTAGGCTTCACGTGTAGACGTAGCCTAAGAGAGTGAAGGGAATAAAGAAGAAAAACAACTGAGGTGGGAAAAACTTCAGGGGACTAAATGGATAGTGGTGATTTCCATTTCCCATTGTGCGAAGAGGAAATCAAAGCTTTTTGAGATGCTCATTAATACATTATATTAGTTACATTGTTATTCTACCATATTTAATTCTTGACTATATTGTATTTTTTACATCTTTTTGATATACTGGATGATAAAAATACACCACTGTTAGGCATGTTTACTGTACATGGATAACACAGATATTTCTTTCACTCCCTTTCAGAAATTTATTATAAATTTCTGTCCCTTGCAGAAATTTTTTGTGAATTGGCAATAATTTCAGTTCAAAAAAATGAGTTCACTTGGACAAAATTGCATTTACTGATAGGTATGCTGGGAATGGTCAAACAGCAGCAGGAGCTCATAAAATAAAGACTTTTTTCATGGGGGGGTCTTCTGACAAAAAGCTCTGATAAGCAAACGTTTTGATGAGAATGCTTGTCCTCAGTTTCATTATATGTATTTGACTGCTAAATATTTTAAAGACAGCTTTGATGGCAGGAGGCACAGTCTTTGAAAAGTGTTTAGGGTGCACAAAATGCACTTACAACACATAAGGAATAAGAAATTGACATTAGTTAGCAGGGATCAAGATGGATTAACAGTGTGTTCTTGATGCTGCCAAGTACTCTGAAGCCTAGTTAATATTAATGGCAATTGTCTTTACATCACTCTAAATACTGAAACACGCACTATTGTTTATGACCTGATGGATTGCAAACTGTTGACACAAATCATTGATGAGTCTGCCACTTAGTAAAGGCTTCCCTCCTTTTGTGGCAGATTACATCACACTAGCATTCACACTGAGCTGTGCAGATGAAACAGATCACATATATATAACACACAACTAGCTTGAAATATAAGAACAAGTAACATAGTATTTCTTAAGAGACATTAAAATGTCAGGAGGTAACACATTTTACCTAAAATTATAACACTGCACCTAGATCTCTTTAATAACCTTTTCTGAACTGGATTCTGCTCTCATTTACATCAGTGCAAATCTAGAGTAAAATCCCTTGATTTAAATATAAGAGCATAATTTGGGTCTTAAAATGCATTCCACTTTTATTACTGTCATTAGATGCAACATTCTGATAAGACGTTTGCTAAAATGTTTTCTCAGCACAAGTAGGTAAAACTGGCTTCAAGGGCAAAAAGCAGGGAATGTTCCCTATGCAAAATATAATGTCTTTTTCAATGATCTTCTAAATATATTGCTTAAGATGTACAGACTAATTACCCCCTCTGTTGGCTGTCAAAACTTCTGGTGTTTTTTTTTTTTTATTTTAGCAATTTTCCTTCAGCCGTATTAGTATTATTTAACAAAGACATTTGAAGCATATTGCAAATTGTCACCCTTATGTGCTGTTGTCTGATATTCTGTTTACTATAGATGAAGTTATTACAGCGTTTGCACTGAAATGACTTAAAGGCTGATTGCTGATTTAATGCTGTTTACACACACCCCTCCCCACCAGGTTTATATTATCCATCTGAAGGTTAGAAGGTGCATCTTTCAACATGCAGAGGAAGTAAACAATATGTCTTGTGTTACTATATAATTATAAGTATTCCTCTCCATTAATTGTTTCACAGACCAGCAACGTTTTGTTGCATTTTTCCTGTCAACAAATGAAGGGCTTGAAAACACAAAGCTGCAGCATGATTAATATGGCAATGTCCATATCACTTTCAAGCCTTAGGTTACAATTAAATTTATGAATGACAGGACTTAAAGCTGTATAAATTATGTATTGAGCCTTGCATGCCTGTTCTTCTCCCCCTTGTGCATGCTCTCTAGTACCACTATATTAGATTGCTGTGAAATACAGTTATAGTCTATCATACCCCCTAGTGGAAAAGGATTTGAGAACCAAGTACCAGCATGGTCATGTTTATTCTTAGCAACAAGATAGGTTGCTAAAGCCAGAAAAATGAATTTGGACCACATTTTTAATTGATTAAACATTTTTCTTGAGCTTAGGGAATATTAGGGAGACCAGTGGATAGTTACCGTATTAAATATCTCTTATCAATCCTGTTTTACACTACAAAGCTGGTTTTAACAGCCATATGTGTTAATTTGAAAGATCTTTAATCTTTTGGGGTTAAGAAAAACAATTAGTAACACTCCAGAGATCTCTGCAAACTAAATTTTATAGCACTGAAGGTAATTGTTTTAGGGAACATTTGGCGAGCTTGAACTAATTGCTTGCAATGTGTATACATTACTGTCTGCTCTGTTTAGAAATGTCAGACTGAGGCCCATCTTCAATATGGCATGGAAATCTTTTCTCCATGATATGATAAATGAACTGAAAAATAAAGACTCATGCAATTCCACAAACAGATATGATATGCATCCATATTTAAACACACAAACTTATAGGTGTCACTGGACTCCTTGTTTTTGCTGAAACAAATTAACACAACTACCTCTGAAACTCATCTACAAGAAATTTTCAAAACGAGGGTCTGTGAGTGTATTTGTTCAACTCCTCTAACAGGATAAGAGTTAGGACAACCAAATTTAGTATGCAGCTTCCTCTTATCTCTTAAAGCAACATCAGGATGTGGTTGTGCAAGAACAATGGGATGTGCCTGGAATGTGCTTGTTTCTTATGAAACAGAAAGCAAAGGGTCTGATAGTAGGGACAATTGTGCTCTGCAATGATCACAAGGGGGCAGTGAGTGCAGAGGACAATTATGCTGTGGAGTAACCAGAGGAGGGATGGTGGTACCAGTAAGAGAGCGGCCAGCTGGCAAGCTGGGGCTCTCCATGTTGCAGGCCACCAGCCAAAGTTAAGTGCCCTGTCCAAGCTCTCAACCCAAACAACTCCCCTTGCCCTTGGCCCCAGTGCTGGACCTGTGGGGAGAGCTCTGCTGCCCAGCAGTACCCCTGGGGAGCAGTCATCCGCCAGGACCAGGCAGCACAGTCCATGCTGCTGCAGTCCCCTGGGGAAGCACTGCCAGCAAGGCAATGCAAACACAGCTGGCCTGGGAAGCAGCTGCCAGCCAGGGCTGGCCAGCACAGTTCCTGCTGCAGTGGGCCCACACTGCAGAGAAGCTACCAGCAGGCCTGTCATGGCCCCTCTGTAGATGCCCCAGCTGGCCTTGGGGCTGCCACGAGCCCCCCCAAACCTCCCAACCCCCTGCTATGATTCCTGTACACTGCAAACACTGTCCTGACCCCCCCCCCCACCTCCTAGCCCCCTGCTCAGAGTCCCCTACCCTGAGGCCGCCACACGTTCCACCCCCTACTCTGATTCCTGCACCTCCACTCTGATTCCTACATGCCCCCCATCCACCTGCTCTGAGTCCCCTACCACCTGCCCTGGGCCCCCACCTGCCAACCCCCTGTCCTGATTCCTACACCCCACCTCCTTCCCTGACTCCTGTACCCCCAAAACCTTGCCCTGAGCCTCCCACACCTCCCACTCCCTGCTTTAATTCCTACACCCCCACCCTCCTACCCTGAACCCCCACTGCCTGCCCTGAGTCCTGCACCTCCACGCCTGCCCTGAGCCCCCCCACACTGCTTGGCCCCCTGCCCTGATTCCTGCAGCCCTTTGCCCTGAGGCCCCACAAGGACCTGAGCAAGACCAGGTACCTCTGTAAGGATTATAAATACAGAGAAAAATGTCTAATAGTGGCATTTTCATGCCATAGAATGTCTGCGAAACATGTAATTGGTAGAGGAAAACAGAACCAGGGGTATGGAACATCTGTTCATCCCAAAATAAAAAACGCCCAGATTCACTGCCCCCCTGTGGCTGGTTCTGCACGTACCTTCCGTCTCAAACCAGCTGCAATCCTATTTTAACTGGTCAGTTAAGATTGATTTTACAAACACTTTGAATGGAGTGATGTAAAGACCTCAGAATGTATTTGTGAATCTGACCCAAAAGTATATTGCACAACTCAATGTCTTTCACGCTACATTGACATCATGTGAGCTGGTACTTCAGTAAAAGAAACTCAAGCAAAGAATCCAATAAGTAAACAACCGTGTAGAGATACAAATCCTATAAAAATCACTTCCTCTCAGGCTACTTATTAATCTCCCTCAAGAAAATTAGTTAAATTGCCTGCATGAAACTCCAGTCCATTCTGGAGCTCAAAAGAAGTAAGCATTAAGGTTGCATCTAACACTACCCCTCCCTTTCGGAAGGGGTATGTAAATGTTGTGGATCAGAAATGCTAATGAGGCACTGATATGAATATTCAGCACCTCGTTTGCATAATGACAGCCATCCAGAGCATAGAAAGTGCTGCTTTTGAATTGAAAACTAGCTGTGTAGATGGAGTTCCTTTGAAAGGAAACCCCATCTACACAGCTAGTTTTCAATTCAAAAGCAGCACTTTCAATGCTCTGGGTGGCCGCTATTATGCAAATGAGGCACTGAATATTCATAACCCCACCTCATTAGCAGTTTTGATCCACAGTATTTACATACCCCTTCCGTAAAGGGGGGTAGTGTAGACATGGCCTAAGTACTGTAACTGGAGGTTCTTCAAGATGTGAGGTCTCTAGGTGTATACCACATGTGTGCACAGGTGTGCCATGTGTCCGAGTCCAGAATTTTTTCAAAGCAGTACCCATTGGTTCACACATGCAGTAGCTCTCCTCAAGTTTCTAGACCAAGGTATAAGAGGCAGTGTGAGTTGAAACCTCTCCTGTTCCTATTTTTATTTCAAAGCAAACAAGATCTGCAGCAGATGGGATGGATGCAATTTGGAATCAGGCCTGGGTATACTGGCAGACAAGGGGAGTGAAGGAGGCCGGGACATGGCTGCTGCCAGAGGGTCACTGGGTTGGGACCCAGAGTAGGAGACAGGCCTGGGTCCCACCTTCTGCCTTGCACTGCACCTTGACACAACAGAATGCAGCTGACATATACCGCAGCTTGCTCCTGATGTGAGGGGTGAAATTATGGGTCACAGTTAGCTGCTGAGGCAGGTGTGAGTCGTGAGACTGCTGATACCCCCCAGAAGGGAAGAGAGAACAGAGTAATGGGCACTGCCACAGGGAAGTCTCTTTAAGAGGACACCACAGTCCAGAGAGCAATGTGGGTCCAGCTACAGATGATGGAGATAAGAAAACAGAGCAACAATGGGTGAGACACTGACTGTGCTCACGAAAGCTCATGCTCAAAACTTTTCTGTTCGTCTATAAGGTGCCACAGGACCCTTCGTTGCTGTTACAGATCCAGACTAACACGGCTACCCCTCCGATACTTGACCAGAAAGAAACACTCACCAGACTGAGTCAATTCCCAGACTAACCACCAGGGGGCATCACAGTGGTGAGTTTTGAAATGCTACTGAGAGATTTAGGTTAGATGTGAGGAAAAACTTGCAACAGTAAACTCTTTCATATCCAGCAAGAAGTCCTGTGGCACATTATAGACTAACAGATATTTTGGAGCATAAGCTTGCACGGGCAAAGACCCGCTTCGTCACCTGCATCTGACAAAGCGGGTCTTTGCCCATGAAAGCTTTTGCTCCAAAATATCTGTTTAGTCTATAAGGTGCCACATTACTGCTTGTTGGTTTTGAAGATACAGATGAACTTGGCAACCTGTCTGATACTTGTCTTTCTTATCCAGCATTTTATTATCTAAAACTCTCAAATAACTGGCATTTTAACCCTAAGTAAATTTTAGTTATGTTTTCCATTAGCACAGTATAGTGAGCGTAAATACTAAAAACACAGCAAATACAATACGGGTGTGTCTACACTAGCTGGCTACTTCCAAGTAGCCAGCACAACGTCGAAATAGCATGTGTCGCATCTACACGAGCCGTGCGCTATTCAACGTTGAAATCAACATTAGGTGGTGAGACATCGAAATCGCTATTCCCATCCGAAGATGTTCAACATCGAAGTAGGGTGTATATAGACGATCCGCATCCTGCTACTTCAAAATAGCGGGGTCCTCCATGGCGGCCATCAGCCGAGGGGTTGAGAGACGCTCTGTCCAGCCCCTGCAGGGCTCTATGGTCACTGCGTGCAGCAGCCCTTAGCCCAGGGCTTCTGGCTGCTGCTGCTGCTGCTGGGGGTCCATGCTGTGTGCACAGGGTCTGCAACCGGTTATAGGCTCTGTGGATCTCATGCTGTGCAGGCCGAGTGTGTCTGGGAGGGGCCCTTTAAGGGAGCGGCTTGGGGCTTTGCTGGTCTCTTATTTCGACGGGGAGCACTTGTGTGTGCGGACGCTCTGCATTTCCTTCTGGGGCAGCTCCTTTTGACGTTCTCCATCACTACTTCGATATTGAACGTCGATGGCACCAGCCCTGGAGGACGTGTAGACGATACACATCAAAGTAGCCTATTTCAATGTCCTTACTTCAAAATAGGCTACTTCGACGTAGTGTGCTAGTGTAGATGTAGCCTATAAGTTTATAGTGTACTATACTACTGTTGTTGGTAAACAAAGTACTCTGCATATATTTTTGTTTGCTTTTTCTTTTTTAATATCTAATCTTGGTTTTTCTGTAGTGTAATGCATTGCTAGGTAGACCTCTCTGTTATCCAAACTATTTGAATATCCAGCAACCTCTTGATTCAATGGCTGCTGGGTATGAAAAAGTTTACTGTAATTGTATAGGTAATTAAATTCTGCAATGTGACTCCCAGGAAGGCTGTAGAATGTTACTAGAATTTTCTAAGAAACAGTCTGACAAATACCTGTCAGGAAGAATTTAGGTGAAGTTCTGCCTCAGTGCCAGAGGGATTTCTGAAATTCCATGAATTTAGGCCATTTTACTTGTAAGGGTATATCTACCCAGCTGCTGGGATATATATGCCATCTCTACTTGAACTAGAATACCAAAAATTACAGAGTGGCCATGGTGGCATATGCAGCAGCTTGCACTAGACACAGAATACTCTATAGAGGGAGAGGGGCAGGTTTGTATTTGGGTGGCAGGCCCAAGCTGCAATCCATGCTGCTGCAGTCACACTGCTAGTTTAACATGCTTGCTCAAGTACACCTAGCACCTTTCTGTCAATCCATGGTGGGAAGTGCATTCCAAGCTGCTGTGCAGACATAGTCTGTATCTCTGTATTTCATGGATTTTTGCTTTGTCATCAAGTATTTATTAAACGCTGCAGGCCAGAATCCTCCTAATTATTTTCATATATTTCTATTATATTTTTCACTAGTAATGACAGTCACAGTGAAGCCACAAAGTGGTCTAGATTGTATGTAAATTTATCAGGTAATAAATATGGAATATATTGTTTCACCAGTGAGTCATAAAATTTCAAAATCAATGAAACATTAAGATTGAGAAATCACTTCATCACTCAAACAACAGTTAAAGGTGAAAAATACAGCTCTAATTTTGTCTTCTTGTGCTTATGATTTCTTTGTATAATAAACAAATTGTCAAATAATATGCAATAGAAGAAATGGAATTTCTTACAAAAAAGCATACATATGGTGAGTTACAGCCCAATATAAGTTGGAGCTCTCTGGTCCTGTTGTCTCTATTCCAGCAACATCCATGGTCTAGCATGATTTTAGTTAGCTGGATGCCATCTTATCATGGGTGTGGCAGAGTTTCCCATGGTCCCATAAATTTTATTTATAGCCATCAGTCCTGGCTCTCAGTGTTCTGTGCTGTTATTTGGCTCTAATTTACCCCAAATGTCTTGTAAGAGTCCAGTCAGCAGTCGGAGTGTTGACCTCCCATGGTTCGGCAACTGCTGTGATTTGGCATTGGTCAGGTCCTGAGGGTGCCAAACTAGAGAGGTTTAACATATACATACAGTCTTCAAATGGTTTGATTTTAAGACTCATTGAAATCCGCATACACTGCATGTGAATAAGTCTAGTTCTATCATTCATGCACTATGCACACACAGCAGTTCTAAAAAGAATATAAAGAATAGGCTTTAGTTTCTTGGCATGATTATTCCATTAAAAGAAAAGCAGGGAGACTGTTTCCCAAGCTTTGAATAAAGAGTTCCTTTGTGCTGAGACCAAGTCTGGCAAGTTATCAGGGGAAAATCAAAAATTTGTTTGAAGATATGTGGAAGTGAATGTAAGAGTTACCATGGAATTACAAGCACAAGCAGCATAAGATGAGATATGCCCAAAGAAAGAAGACTTCACAATATTTTTGCTCATAAACGCAATATTAGAAAACTCCTCTTAAGAAAAACTAAACCATAGATAAAAGAAATTTTAGTTTTGTGATTTAGGAGATACAAGTAATTTCTGCCAATTTCTATGAATTTTTACCTTTTTCTTGAATACATAATGGATGAGTCTATACTAGCAAATTCTTTCAAAAGATTTTTCGAAAGAAGGGGGCTCTTTTGAAAGATCCCATGGAGCTTCTACACACAAAAAGCATTCTTTCAAAAGTAAATTGAAAGAATGTGGTGCTCATTTCGAAATCGCTCTTCCTTTTCCATTTCATGAAGAGCACCGCCTTTCGAAAGATTCTTTAGAAAGAAAACCTGTGTAGACATTACACAGGCCCTTTTTTTTTTTTTTTGAAAGAGCAGTCCTCATGGGGCCTGATTTTTCGAGTCCTGGCCCATTCTTTCAAAAGAGTGGGGGCTGTGTAGATTCTTTCTTTCAAAAGAGCAGATCGCTCTTTTGATCCACCTCTTTTTTGTGTGTGTGGATGCACTCTTTTAAAAAAGTTCTTTTGGAAGAGATCTTCTGGAAGGGCTTCTTTTGAAAGATCTCCCTAGTGCATATGTAGCTAATGTATATAAAATAGAACTAGTCTTTTATCCTATAGCATTCCATAAGGATTTATTTGGTATCAGCTGATATATATATATATATATACACACACACACACACACACACACGCTATAGATATATATATAGACGCTTTTAAGAAAAGAGCTGACAGAAGACAAACATGGAAATGAAAATGTCTGGGATGCCTCAAAGGAAAGTGTGTATGCTATATAACATGGGACTCTCAAACTAGTAAAATGTGTCAAAATAAGAAAAACTTTTCAGATTCACCCATATGTAAATGAACGTCATATGCTGAAGAAGAGGCTCAGCATGGTGCATCAAAGAGAGAGGCTTCCTTTGACTGCTGTTCAGAAGAAAGGCCATGTGATGTGACCCCCATGTGGCCATGGATGTGACCCCCAAGCACTGTGTATCATCGAACAGTTTCTGCTCCAGAGTACACCAGCTGCACTTCTGTCTTTCAAATTTTCACAGGGGGTTAAATAAATCAGCTTCACACTATTATGTCTCTCAGATTACCAATAGTTTCCTGAGATGCTCACATTTAGGGCCTACATGTATCACATGTCATAAGCTATCAGGATGATGAAGTGACACCACCAAGCAGTGATCACCAGTGTTTAGGTTCTGGGTGAATCAATATTATTAAATGGCTGATTGGGTTTTTCAAGTGTTAGCAAGAGAACAAGACAAAACAATGAACCAAATCAGTATGATTTGTACAAACTGCCTACATAGATGCTAATTATAGGTGGGGCTGTTAACAGTGCCTAGCATAAAGATTGCTTGACATTTTCATTCCAACATCCTGCTTTCAGTTGCTTATAACATAACCCCAGAGAGATGTATCTGATGAGGAGCTGGGGTGTAGGAAGAGAACAGAGACAAAAAGAGGGTGGAGATGGAAACTGGTGAGATTGGTTCAGGAGCCCAGGGATACACTGGTATAGGAGGAGCCAGTGGGAGGAAGAGAGAGATCACCTGGAGGCCCACATTGTGGAACTCTGAGTAGCTGTACAAGGAGACCAGATGCTGGGAATAGACTGGGCATGGAGACTGGGACTTAGATCACAAGTCTGAGGATGGAAGTTCTGATTGGGTGAACAAGGAGCATAGGGTAGGGATGAAACAGAACATGGAAAGGGACATGGCAGAACCCATCAAGGTTGAGGGAAATGGGAGGAAGAGCCTGGAATGGAATTCAAGATTCCTGAATCTCTCTGTTCCTCTTCTATAAGCAAGTATCTGTGAACTCGTCAGCCAAGCGTGTGTCTCATCCCCATCTAGTGCTGGTCCACATAGAGGCTGGCAACGAACTATTGCTATGAGCTTATCCATAAGCTCAACAGGTAGAGGTCTGTGTGGTAGATCTAAAGGATCTAACCATGTTGATGAACCATGTGAGTATCAATATGAAGACACACAGTTAAACTTCTGGGTTTTTTAGTTTCTCTTTTTGAAATCAAACACAGCAATCTACCTTAAATGAACATCATTAAGGATGAAAAGTCAAGCACTAAGAATTGGGAAATATAAGAATGAAGGTTTCTGGTGCAAGGATCATTTGGCCCCTTTGTCAAATACACATTATGAAATATTTTTTAATTATATGGTCACTTTAATTTTTGACAGGAAAATCACACAATGGAACAACTCTAGGGGTGAAGCAGGGTTGTATAGTAAAAGAGAGAGTAGTTTGTTGCATTGTCTTGAGGAATAGCTCTGTATCACTCTAAAGCTTGTCATGTGCTCAAACACAAGCTGACAATAAAAAAAATTCTCACCCACTTCGTCTTTCAATGTTTCAGACATGCACAGCTCTGCAGTGAAAGAAGCATGTGGCTGCAGTAAGGGAAAGCAGGACTTCATGATGCAAATAGTTGAACGCTGCCCTGGAGAACTACATTCTATCCCTGCCTCTGCCACTGACTTCCTGTGTGATGCTAGAAAATTTACCAGACATTTCAGGGACAGCCACTAATTGTGCTCCTTATTTTCTGGGTGTGCAGCTGAATAACCTGGGGTCTGATTTTGAGATGAACTGAGCACTTACAGTAAATCTGATGAATGTTTTGAATATAGACATAAAGTGTTCTATGATGCTAAGTACTCTGACAAAATTCAGGTCCTAGGCTTCTCACACTGGGCCTCAAAATTAGTGAATACTTTTGACCTTAATTTCTCTATATCACAAATCCCCATCTGTTTGATGGGGATAATAACACCTCTCACTTCACCAAGACTTCATGAAGGTCAATGGTTTAATATTTGTGAAGCACTCATAGTAATGCAAAGTATCACAGAAAAGCTGAGAAAATTAATAATTTTGTCTTTGTAGGAGGCTTTGAATATTCTGGTAAATAAGGCCTAAAGCAACATATTGAACAATGATGATTAAAAAAAACAAACAAACCACACACCACTGAATAGCTGCTTCTTAATTGGGCACCACGCATCCTGGACACAGAATGAAGCAGAAGTTCTCTTGTCACACCAGAACATGATCATGTAATTAAAAGCAGTGTCATAACAGATATGCATAGGAGAGCTAGATGAAGGTTGCATATGCAAACTTAATTACTGCATGTCCTAACTTTTGAGTGCTTGACCTTGCAATCTTAATAATGTTCTTTTAATGTAGATGTTTGGTTGGAATATATACATACAAGTCAACCATGAGTTCTTAGGCATGTTGCAGATTATATTCTTAAAGTGCTCTTTTAAATTTTTAAAATGTATAAATATCAATATTTAAGGGGAGTTATGTCACCTGCCCCTCCCCAGAATTCTATGTTTGTATACACCATGGTTGTGTCTACACTTGCATTCTTCTTTCGAAAGAGGTATGCAAATGGAGGAAATCAAAAATGCAAATGAGGTGCAGATTTGCATACCTGACACCTCATTTGCATATTCTTATTTCAAAATAGCTTCTTTCGACAGAAGAAAACCAGTGTAGACACCGCTCTTTCAAAAGTAAAGCCCATCTCCAAAAGAATCCTTCTTCCCTATTTTTATGGGAAGAAGGATTCTTTCGAAGATGGGGTTTACTTTCGAAAGAACAGTGTCTGCACTGGTTTTCTTCTTTCGAAAGAAGCTATTTTGAAATAAGAATATGCGAGTGAGGTGCCAGATATGCAAATCTGTGCCTCATTTGCATTTTTTATTTCCATCCTTTGCATACCTCTTTTGAAAGAGGAATGCAAGTGTAGACACAGCCCATGTATATATATTGGCTATTATAGCTGTATTCAGACTACCTTGGCGGGCAATATATTAGAAAATGGATAGATCCCCATTCAGTGGCCTACTTTTGGGAGGTCTCTATTTATTCACAGTTATCATGTCACAAAACAAAACAGCCAAAACAGATACACTTGGTAGCCTAAGAGAACAAGACTCAGGGAGCACTAAGCCTAAGGTACTAACTCACCTAAGAGAGGTAAGAACTCCAAACAGGGTTTGGGCCCACTGGGAAACAAGAATGGTATAAGACCATAGAAGGACGCGCAAATGGAAAGGTGGACAAAGCAACTATGAAGTACATTCAGGAGGAAAATAAGACCAGGCATCAAAGAATCTATAAAGAGGACACAAATCAGGTATGGGCAAAATATGGCCTGCAGGTTTGATCCAGCCAGCAGAGCCTCTGGATCCAGCCTGTTGATGCAGAGGGGAGGATCCAGCAGGCTTCCTGCCTGTCCCCCTCGCTCCACATACACCACTCAGAATAGCAGCTGTGGCACCCTGTTTATTTTTGAACAGTTTGAAGCATTGGGGGAGGAGGGGAAAAGGTCCATGTGCCGCCCCTGCCACTAACACAACTCCATCGACTGGTTTCTGGTCAATGGGAGTTTCCTGTTTAAAGCACTCCTCCTCCTCCCCTCAGGCTGATGCTATTTACAGAGCATGTAAACAGAAACATGCTGGAGGCAGGTCGGTATGAAGGTGGGGTGTGAAGGGTGAATACACCCTCCACCCTGTCTATTTTTTTTCTCCCTTCCTCCCTGCTGCATTGTGCAGTGGGAGCCTGCAGGGCATGATGGGGGAACACAAGGTACCTTGGGAGATGTAGTTCCTTTGTCTGCCTAAAGAGCTGGCCCTGGAGCAGAGGAGGTACTACATTTTCCAGCATGCTCTTGGATGTCAGCAATGGGAAAGAGAAGGGGATGAAGGAATATTGTTTTTCACTTATAATAATACAGAGGGATCCCAGAAAGGTAATTTCTATAAAACCTTTATTACTGTATACAGTTGTAGTATGATATAACAAAATCATTTTACCAATCACTGTTTCTACTCAAATTTATCATTAACCTTTCTTACGTACACTCATTGCACACCTATTTTGAATTCCTTAAACTTGCATCCACATTTATTAAAAAGCATCCCCCTCTCCCACAGAAATTCATGCTTATAACCCTGCTGGGAGTTGCCCAGATAAGTTTCCCAGCAAGAGCCTTCCTCTGCCCCTCCTCCTGCACACATGCCCCCTCTCAGACTCTGCACCCCAGTCTCCTGCCCTAGGTCACAACCTCTCTTGCACCCAAACTACCTCCCTGCTCCCCCTGACACCCAGTCCCATATCCCAAGCTCTCTTCTGCACCCAGCCTCTCTCCCAGACTCCAGCATCTCCTCATGGAAAAGTGCAGCCCTTGAGCACTTTCCAAATTCTTGGAGTGACCCCCTCATCAAATTATTGCCCATCCCTGACATAAATGATAGCAAAAGGGGAAAAAATGAAGAAAAAGATATTATGAATAACTTTTTTCTATAGAGTTTAAAGACAGTTAACATTTGCTGCTGTTGCTTTTCTAGATTAACAATTTCTGCAGCTGTCACAGGGATGCTCTTCAGTCATCAATGGACGACATGGGATCCACCAGAAAATCTCACTCAACATGTGACGCATACCATGAAAATGTTCCAAAACCCTTGGTCTAAAATGTTACCATATGAGAAGCAGAAACATAAGCCTCTCCCTGTATTTCCCACAGAATTAAGGACATCTAATGGTTTAATAGCAGCAAATCCCCTCAGCAGCTTCTTTAGTATATATCAAATGTAAGAGCACTGAATAAATAGGCATAGGTAAATCATACTATCTGCATTAGAAGAAACCAGAAATATTATGATTGTGATAAGCAAATGGCTCATGTCCAGAATCAGACTGTCATTCCTATTATGCAACGGGTGGCGTTAGCAGGGGCTCATGGGTTCAACACACCTACCAAAATCATCTGTCAGCCAAAACCTGACTGGCAAAGTGACCCTGTGAATCAGCTCACAAGACACTGAGAAGGAAACCAGATCCAGCTGCACGGGACAGGAGCACCGTGTGCAGGGTGAGTGCTGGGCTGGCTTGCTCTTCAGCATCTCTCTCCCCATGCCTGGGGGACTCCCCTCCTCCCCAGCCCAATATTAGGGTGACAGTACCTATGCAGAGGATACTGCTGCGAGTGGTCTGTGTTCCCTTGGCAGCTAGTATAATGCACCCATTGAATTAAGGTTGTTACATCCACCCCTGCTTTACACCTTCAGCTGACTTAATAGGTGTTGCTTCTTTACAACTGTATTGGGGATTTTCTTTTATAAGATTCCTTTCCTATAAATCTAGTTAGTGATGTCTGAAGAATTGTAATTCCAGGATAAAGTAGCCACTGAAATTCACATTATGGTGGAAGCCATTCTTCCCTCCCCTCCTCCCATACTTTTTATGCCATGCCTCCTGGTATTACCACCCACCTGACTCCAATCCATATTAAACCTGTCCAACAATCAATCACCAGAGGCTATGGACACCCATAATTAGATTTTAAAATCACAACTATAGTCATTTTACATCTGCTTGCATAATTACATCTGCATGTTAATATCCTTTTAATAGCCTCTAATGATGTAATAAGAAATAATGGAACGTATTTGACATCTACATAACCATTAACAAAACATATTAAGCATAACCAGTACTTCCATAAAAATTCAGGTTGTATTGGAAAGTGACAGCTAACATGTTGCATCCTTTTTGCCATGTTCAAATATTTCTGATTATGTATTTACCAGATAAATTCCCACTCATCTGCATCACAGGGATACCAAAGATTATGTCCATATAACCTGAAAATAAATGAACTGTAGCAGTGAACTGTGCACTCTAGGAACCAAGCTGAGACTATATTGAGGAGCCCAGGTCATCAGTTAAAATTGGCATGTTGGTGAAAGAGAGAAGATAAAATAAGCTGATTATCACCCTGCACCATCTAACCAAGAAATAACACAGGAATAAGCTGCAAAGGCAACTATACACTCAACCCAATTCCACAGCAGTGGGAGAAGCTAAAATACAGGCACACACTATAAATATTCATAGGCAAAAGTAACACAAAACAATAAGATTACTCTATGAAAAAGTCCTTTCAGAATCAGTATTTTGCAGAAAAAGTACAAGAAACAATTGAGAGTTCTGGTTATAGGTCCGTTAGAAGCATTGATTGTTTAAATCTGCTATGGTGCACATCTCAGAAATAGCTATTATTACTCTTGCTGCTTTTGAGTGGTCTTTGAAATTAACTTTGTCATTTCCATTAGTAAAACTGATTATGTTTACACAAAAAAGTTCACGTTATTGAAAGGATCTCTGACACAGGAAACAGTCTTGTCACTGTCACACCATATAGTATGTTGGGGAGGGAGAAGAGAGAGAATTTCATTTTCTACTCTTATTCGCATGCTGTGTTGCTTGCTACGTCGACCTCTGAATTAGCCAAATATGTCACACACTCACACTCTTCTCTGCTTCCACTTTATATCTAACTCCTTCAGCAGACCTCAGACACACAGAATATTTTCCCTACCTGATTACATAGCTCATTCTTTTTTAAAAAGTTACTACTGCATGGAGAAGTTCCCCATGGCCATGACTGCAGCCAAAACACAGCAACTTGTTTGAACCTGAGAAGAATGGGGCTCATGAAGCTCTCACTCACAAAGACCCCTGCCCTGACTGGGGGAGACATACAGTCCCACTACTTGACTGAGGCGTATGATTTAACCAAGAAAGGGGCACTGTAAGTTGTTTGAGTAAGAAATGAATCCCTGACTGGCTCTTACTTTGGTCATTCCCTACAAATCTGATTCTTGGTTCCTGACACCCAGCTTGTTCCTGGTCCTCCGCTCCTAATCCCTGTTTGCTCCCAGTTCCTGCTTTCTTCCCTTAGTCCAGGTTCCTCCTCCCGTGATCTACCATTGATGCTGACTCCATCTCTGAGCAATGGCTTGACTCCTAACTCGAGGTATGACCCTTGGGTTGGCCTTGACTTTGACTCCGTCACTGGTTCACAAGCCTGAATCCAACACTTACGCATGACACACACACACTCCACACACACCTCAGTCCCTACCTTCATCTAGAGAAAAATGTAAGAAAGATGAAATGCCAGCTGTATTCCTGAGAAAAAAAACAGAGTAATTTAGTGGCTGAGCATTTCTCTGTGAAAACAGCAAGTCCTCAGTGTTTGAGATAAGTAAAAGTCACACTTCCTGAGAGGCCTGAGCCTTGCACTTTGAAATATCAAAGATGGATTAGGGATAATCACCAAGTCAAGTCTTTCCTCTCCTGTTGAGGTGACTCAGATACTAACCAACACTTCTCTAAGAATGGTCATGCAGAAGTGCCACAAAAGCAGATACTTTAAAAAGTTCAAGTTTTTTGCTTAGAATAGAATTTTTCTAAGGCACCTGTCACTGTGTTATCTATTGGCTGGATCCAAGTCCCATAGCACATTAATGAGAATTGAATATGAGCCAAAACACCTAATTTGATTAATAAAATAAATATATGTTATTCCTCAGTGACCCAAGAACTGGAAAATGATTTCCTCCTTTTTCCCCCCAGGTTACAGACATTATTAAAATAAAGTGCAGAACTGATTTAATTTTAAATCTGTCATGGTTAACGGAAATAAGGAGCATTATTCTATTTTGAGTCTGAGTTTATGCTTTAAAATAGCTACATTTTGCTATATAGTTATATGTAGTCTAACTATGTATGAATGGGAGCATATAGCCAGCTCAATGTCAGGACTGAAAATCAAGAGACTATTTATGGCTATATCATCAGAATACTATGCTTCTGCCAACTACAACTGAGCTGTGATTTAAACAGTGATAATCAGTCACCTAAGGCTTATTTTGGGCTAATAATTAGTTTGGTAGATGTGACTGACCTCTTTGTAAACAGGTGATATTACTGAGGGAGCACTTATTCACCCAGGGTGTGGCCACACTCGCCGCTCATTTTGAAAACAATTTCGAAATGAGGGGCAATTTTGAAACGAGCAGGAGAGCGACTACACAGAAATTGCTTGTTTTGAAATCAACTTTGAAATAAAAAGGCGTTCATTTCAAAGTTGTTATTCCACTCCCGTGTTGGGAATAACACCTCCTTTCAATGTTAATGTCAAAATGAAATGTGTATAGCTGCTCCTTGGCTGCCACTTCGAAATGAAAAGTTCTCCACTGAGCTGGCCCTTCCCTAGAGCACAGAGACACCCTGACCAGCAGCCAGAGCTCTATGGCTGTCAGCTATGGGTGCCTTAAAGCTGCAGGGACACAAAAACCCCGTGCAGGGAGCTGAGAGTGTGCTGGCAGATGTATGAGCATGAGGTGGCCAGACGACACTCCCAAGCACCCCCATAAAGCAACACCCCTCCATGGCCAGACAGACGGCTAGGAGCCAAGACCCCCAGGATCCCTGTGGAGCCAAAGGTTCTGGGCGGCAGGGCCCCCAGCGCTCTGGGCAGCCCCCAACAAGGAGGGGGGCCCTCTGGCTGGAAGCTGAAGTCCGGGACCTGCTGGCTGTCTGGGGGGAAGAGGACATCCTGCTCAGGATGTAGGGGCGGAAGAGAAATGCAGATGCCTTAGTGTGCCTCACCAGCAACCTCGCCACAAGGGGCCACCTCCTCTGGACCCCTGACCAGGTCCCCTCCAAAGTCAAGGAGCTGCGGCAGGGCTATGCCCAAGCAAGGGACTCAGCCCGGCCATCGGGGAAGCGCCGGCCACCTGCCTCTACTTCAGGGAGCTCCACCAGCTGCTGGGACCCAGGGAGGCTGCACCACCTGAGGAGACCCTGGACACAGTGGAGCTGGAAGGGCAGGGTGAGGAGCCCCAGCTAGGACCCTTGATGGCCCCGCTACTGCAGGCCCTGAAGTACCTGCTGGCACTGGGGACAGTGACAGTGGGAGCAAGGGACCACTATGCTTCGCCAAGCCCTCCAAGGGCCCTAGCAGGCTATCTCCACCCAGGCCTCCCCTGAACCACCCGAGGAACCCTCAGGTAGGACTGTGCATGGGGTGCCCTGGTCATGCTGCGGGGGGCGGTCCCTGACACAGCCGGCACAGGCCCAGGCACGCAGCCACAGGACATGGACCCAGGGATGGACGTCATCGCTGCTGGGGGTAGGGCACATGTGGGGGGGTCCCTACATGGGGCCATGGGCTGCCATGAGGGTCAGAAGCCTGGGAGGGCTGGGGCAGCCACTCCAATGGCCCTGCACTGACAGACCCCACAGCAGACGAGCCACCCCAGAGCCCTTCATCACAAACAGGGTGGGATGGTGTAGCCAGACAAAGTCTCCCCCTTACAAGCCAGCTTGCTCGTTGCCTCCCCCCACTGAGGAGCACACAGGGCACGGAAATGGCTGCTGACAGCACAGTCTTTGATGCCCTCATTGAGGCCCAGATATGCTGGCTTATCGTGACCCTGAGAAGCAGAAAGTACAGCTAGAAGGCTAACAGGCCAGACTGTCAACAAGACGGGGGGGGACCCTCAGAAATCACCCCAGCTGGCATTGATCAATATGATGCACACACACAATCACCCAGAAGGGGACGTGCCCCGCCCGCACAAAAGAATGTCCTGTACTCCTAAATTGCTTATCTCTTGACTTACAAGTGCAAACTAAGTAGAAATGCCCTTGTAACAAACTGGCGTCACAAAGACAGACCAGTATGATCTGGCACCATAGATAAGAAAGAGAATACATAACCCAAAAGGGGTATAAAAGATGGGTCCAGCAGAACTCTAACTTTGAGTGCATTCAACCAACTTCCTGCTGGTCGGGTCAGGTGATTGCCTCCCGAGGTCCACAACTGGGGACGCCCAACCTCGTATTCTTCTTTCCGCGGAATTGAGTGACCGATCCGGCTTGGCTACGCTGCTATCGAGAGACGCAGAGAGGGTAAGATACACCCATGCTAGGTCTCTGACTTTTTTTGTGCACAGCTAAAGAATTAGAGCTCTGTAACTAGATGTCATTGTGCCAAGATATCATTGTGTTAGATGGTAACAGATATCTTTGTATTGGATTGTAACGTAACTTGTTAACACCTGTACTTTGCTAGCATATAAGAAGTAAACAATAGCCTTTTGTAACCGCACACTTATAACTGTAGCTTAAATAAACTTGTAACTAGTTAAGCTCTGAGCCTAACCATTTTGTTAACCCTTTTGTTACTGCAACACAGCCGGCACAACAAAAAGAACTTTAACCATTTGGTTACTACAGCCTGGCCGTGGGTGAGAGTGCTAGGAGCTGCCTGCTCTAACAGTAAAAAACTGGGTTGCTTAGGACCCAGGGGAGTACCTCACCGCACATTACCTGGCCACCAGCTAACAGATGGCGGTGGGGACAAGGCCACTGACCCACAGTACCTGGGCTCGTGACGGACGGGGCACCACCCTCTCCCCTTATGTCTTCACAGCCTAGACATATGCCAGCCACCCCAGACCTCTAGACGTGCCCAGGAGCCCCACAGCAGCAGAGGAGGGTGAAGAAGCGATGCCTCCCCAGACGGCTGGGCAGATGATCTGGCAGCAGCCCACATGGCTGCATGGCGGGAGCAGAACCTCTTGCTGCAGGAATGGCTCTCCATGCAGCGGGCGGCCTGGGACCAGGTGGCCGGGTATCTTGACACCCTGACCCAGGCCGTCGTCAACTGCCTGGCCCAGCCGCCCGCCCCATGGATGGCCTTTCCTGAAGCACCCCCCTCTTCCCCAGCCCCCCTTCCTTCCTGGTCCCCTCCTCTGTCACGGTCCCCCCGGCCCCAGCCTTCCCCTTTTCCTTGCTTCCCCTGCCCCAGCATTCCCCTATTCCCTGTCACCCCCCTTCTTCCCCGCTACCCCCCTCTTCCACAGCCCCCCCGTGCCACTTCCACCCCCACCCCCCGTTGCAGCTCTGTTCCCAGACAACATGTCCCCAGCCAAGCGGCAGAAGCTGGCATGCTGGCTGTGGCCAGGCAAGCCCTGCCTGTCTGTGGCTCCCCACCCTTCTCCCCATGAGTCCAAGCCCCTAGACACCCCAATCCAGCCCTACCTCCCCATTCCACCTGCCCCATCTTGGCCCCACTGTGGTCCCCAGATCCAGGGTGGTCGCGACTCCAGGGGCCGTCATGTCTCCTGACCAGCCACTCCAACGGAGGATTGAGGCCCCCGACCCCCCATGTAAATAGTCACATGTTCTTTGTTTTCCAAAAATAGCAGTTGCATTTATTTAATGGTGATATGTGTCCTGCCTCGGGTGGGGATGGTGAGGGGGGTGCTGGTGAGGCAGGGGTGAGAATGGGGGGTTGCATGGAGTGAGCCAGGCCAGGTCATGGGGGCCCCCAGGGCAAAGGCCTCCTGGAGGGCCTCCTGCACACACACCCCATCCTGGTGCACCTGGCGACACAGGACTGCACCTGGCTGCTCATAGTGCGGCACAGCTGCAGCTGGCCAGTGTGCCACAAAGTGCTCTTGCTTGCTCTCGTGGAGAGCACAGCAGGCACCCACGACTGCAGGCACGCTGGGCAGGCCTACCTCCAGGCGCGTCAGGAGGCACCTGAAATGCACCTTCAGACAGCCAAATGCCCACTCCACAGTGTTTCTGGCCTGGTTGAGGCGGGCATTGAAGAGGTCCTGGCTCTCATTGGTGTGTCCCCTGTAGGGGCGCATTAGCCAGGCCTGGAGAAGGTAGGCAGCATCGGTGACAATGCACAGGCATGGTCACGTCCCCCACCAGCAGCTCCTATGGGGGGATGTAGGTGCCCTCTGCCATCCTACAGCCGAGTCATGAGTTCCACAGGACGCAGGCATCATGGGCCCTGCCTGGCCAGCCCACACAAATGTCTATGAAATGTCCTTGGGCATCCACGAGGGCCTGGAGGATGACAGAGTGGTAGCCCTTTTGGTTTTTGTACTGTCCCCGGCTTTGTGGTGGGGCCCAGATGGCGATGTGGGTGCTATCCAATGCACCGAAGCAGTTGGAGAATCCAAGCTGTTCGAAGCCAACCATGGCAGCGTCCATGTCTCCAAGGTGGATCAGGTGGCACGGGAGGATCCTGTTGATGGCAGTGACAACATGTAGGGCACAGGTGCCCGTGAGTGTGTGGTAGCATATGGGGGACCCTCCCTCCCCAGTGCCCCATTCCCTGGGACCCCCCTCCCTGGCACCCCGCCGTGGGTGTGTGGCCCCGGGTACCTCACCTCAAGGAGGAGAACCCCGACGGTGGCCTTCCCCACCCTGAATTGGTGGCCAACCAAGCGGTTGCTGTCCGGGGTGGCAGGCTTGCACATAGTGATTGCTACTTATTTCTCCAGGGGGAGTGCAAGCAGCATGCTGGTGTCCTGGTGGCAAAGTGCTGGAGACAGCCAATGGCACAGCTCCATGAACATGGCCCAAGTCATCTGGAAGTTGCAGAGCCACTGGTTGTCATCCTACTCTCCGAGGACGATGTCGTTCCTGCTGGTGGGGTTCTGCCAGAGGTGACAGTAAGGCTGGAGGAGGGGGTGCTCCGGATGCACCATGGGGGGGGCCCTGCAGGAGGCTGGCCACATGTCAGGCAGCACGTAGCCTCATACGGCATGCTGTCAGGATGGCCATCAGGCTGGCCATGATTTCCAAGGTGTCCCCATCAGTAAAGTGCTGCGGGTCCATGGCAGGCAGTGGTGTGGTGGCTAACCAAGGCATTGCCAAGTGCTGTGCTGGAGGTTGCATGCTGCAAACAGCCAGGGTCCTCAGCATGTGGACGGGGGGGTGCATTTAGGCAGGGCCCCTTAATAGGGCAGCTGGCCTGTGCTCCAGGAAGGGCTTGTTGGCCATTCAACCCTGCCCTCACCATTTCCTGCCCTGTTATTTCAAAATGAAGCTGTGGCTGTGTAGCCGCTCCTTTTCAAAATGATGGGGCATCTTTTCGATGTTGCAGATCACAACGTCGATCCATGTTTTGTGCGTAGTCGCTTTCTTTCAAAGCGGCTCATTTCAAAGTGACGGATTGGGATTATCCCTTTTGACATCACTTCCTAGTGTGGCCACAGCCCCAGAGTAGTAGGCATGCTCAGCCCCTCCCCCACTTCCCCATTGCACCACACCTTGCCACCAAGAAGGAGCGTGGCCTGTACAGACTGTAGCTTGCCCGAGACAAGAACCCTCACCAAGCTGTCTTCAAGTCAGTTGAACAACAGTCGTGCTCCAATGCAAGCAACTGCACCCTTGATAACTAAAGAGTGTACACTCTGGGGTGGGGTAACTGATGACAGTGTACATGCTAGTTATATATTTCATTTATTTCTGTATATATTGTTAATTGATTTTATTACGTTTAGTCTGTAACCCTGTTTCTTTAAGTTAAGTAAAGGTGTGTGTTTAATACTAATTTGGTCTATTAGATATATATACTATTTATAATTGGTGTTTGAAAGTTAAAACCAGATTACAACTGCAATAATTATTCCTGAAGGTTCCCAAGGCACACCATTAAGGCGAGGTCTACACCAGAAGCATCCGTTGACACTAATGTCTGTCAACAGAGTTGTGTCGACAAAACCTCTGTGGACAGAGTGCATCTACACACAAAAGCAGATTGACAGAGCAATCTGCTCTGTCGACAGCAGCCAGACTGCCCTGCCCTGTCGACAGAATGGCTGACCGGAAGCTCTGCAAACAGGGCTGCCCGGTGAACCAGAAGCCCTCTCTGTTGGCAGAAGTGTCTACACTGCACTTCTGTCAACAGAACTCTATCAACAGAAGCATTATTCCTCAAATTTTTGAGGGATAACACTGACGGGACAAATCAGAGTTCTGTTGAGACTCTGTCAACAGAACACATTATGGCCGTGTCCACACAAGCCCAAATCTTTGAAATGGCCATGCAAATGGCCATTTCAAAGATTACTAATGAGGCCCTGAAATACATATTCAGCGCCTCATTAGCATGCTGGTGGCTGCGGCTCTTCGAAATTGCCACGTCTTGCTGCCACGTGGCTCATAAAGACGGGGTCCTTTTCGAAAGGACTCCGCCAACTTTGAAATCCCCTTATTCCTATCAGCAGATACAATAGAGAGTTTTGTCGACAGAAGGGCTCTTTTGTCGACACAACTGAGGGGACATTTCTACACAGGCCACTTTCTTTGAAACTGGCATGGTAATACATGGCCTGAAATATGCTAATGAAGCACGGATGGAAATTCCCTGCGCCTCATTAGCATAACGTCACGTGCTTTGGAGTCCGGAAGACCGTTCTTATGGACTCCAAAATGCCGTTTAGAAGCATGCCCCCTGGGGGGTCTTCCAGAAGGAGGTCTTTCTGCCAGAGGCCCCTTCTTCCCAAAAATTTTTGGGAAGAAGGGGCGTCCGGAAGAAGGAATTCCTTCCAGAAGCTCCCCCAGGACCACGCTTCTACACAGCATTTTGGAGTCCGGAAGAATGGTCTTCTGGACTCCAAATCACGTGACGTTATGCTAATGAGGCCTGGGGAAGGCACTGTTGACAAAACCCATTTTATGTATAAACACTCCACAAGTTTTGTCGACAAAATGTCTGTTTTGTGGACAAAATTCTCTAATATAACTGTAGCATATGAGTATCTACATGGAGAATAAGTATTTAATAATAGACTCTTCAATCTACCAGAGAAAGACATAAAATGATCCCGTGGCTGGAAGCTGAAATTAATCCAATTAAGACCAGAAAGAAGGCATTTCTTGACAGAGTAATTAACCATAGGAACAATTTACCAAAGGTTTTTGTGGATTCTCCACCACTGGCTATTTTTAAATCAAGACTGAATATTTATTAAAGAGATGCACTAGTTCCAAAAGAATTATTTTGGGGAAAGTCTATGGCCTGTGTTATAAAAGCGGTCATACCAGATAATCTCAAAATTCCTTTCTAGCCTTGGAATCTATGACTCATTCTCTTGTCATGTGCTCAATCAACTGCAGAGATCAGAGATATACGGTAATGTACGGTAAATTAGCTGGCCGCAAGAGCTACATTTACATGCTGTGAGCCGAAGGTATAATGTCAGAAAACTAATGACATTTAGTGGTGCCATCACATACAGACAAAGTGAGGGCAACTGAAGGAAAAATTGAGGAGGGTACAGCCTTGCAGTGATACAATTAAGGGGCTAAAAGCAGTCATTTCCTGAGTCCCACTACAAATGAGGACCTACCATATCCTTCTACATATCCTGATCTAAAGCCCAGGACTTGAAGATTAAGAGAGAAGCAAGCTCATTACTGTCATCTGTTGATAAAATGGGAGAAGAATGGCCCACAGCAACTTTAAATCTACAGATAGGAAGGGACTTCACCACTGAGGGAGATTTCTGATAGCATCAGTTATAGGTCAGGGAGAACTGACAGAATGGGTCGGGCTTCATTTGCATATGGGATGCACGGGGCCCTCTCAATAAAATGCAATTTAGTTTTGCTTATAGGAACAATTAAATGCAACTGATCTTGTCAGGGTGGCCAACTAACTTGTCAGGCCCTTGGGCAATGTGGGGTGGCCCAGCTCCGCACCCCTAGAAGGGATGGGGCCCAGGCAAAAGGGGCAGGACTGGGGGCTAGCTTCTCCCCGGCAGTCCTCAGAACCACTTGAAGTGTGCTGCTCAGGGTTCTGGCAATGTTTTAATGGTCTGGGCCCTTTTGAATTATTTGGCTCTGGAGCAGTTGCTTCCTTCCGTTCCCTTTCCCCCACCTCCATTGGCAGTTCTGGACCTTGTTGGGAAATACAAAGGCAAGTCACTGAATGTGCCCCAGGTCACCCTGACCAAGATTGTAGTCCAGTGCAGTTGAGTAAGGGAGCCTGGTCAGATGTAAGAGAGGAAGGAAGGGAACAGGCTCCTGACAGCTGCTGGAGGTGCTTTTCTGCTGCTGTTGAGGACACTCTTAAGTGTCCCAGACACCAGTAATCTCACCCTGAAAGTTGAGCTGAGGCTATGAACAGTGCAGAATCTAGGTAGCTTCAGACAGTAGTGGCAGTTTGATGACAACAGATGACACAGAGCAGCAGTGGCAGCACAGAGCCATTGCGGTAGCAGCACTTCTGAGGTGATGGATGGCGCAGAGCAGTGGAAGAGGCAGGTGACTTGTACTGAAACCATAGAGCCCCATTTCCCCCTGCACACCTGCCTCTCACCTGATCTGAAATCACTCTGCCTAAGTTATGGAGTAGAGCCACCAGAACTGTGCAGGTAGTACTGACCTCTTGGAGTCCTTGGATTACCTGGGAGCTGGGACCTAAGGAAGTGGGAAGTAGCCAGAACACAAGTCACTCGTAATAAGCAAAGGAGGGCCAAGGTGGACATGACTTTAAAGACATCCCAGCAGCTGGGACTCTTATATCATAGAATTTGTTAACTTGTTACCTGTTGTTTTTCCCAGATTCTGCTGTCTTCCTCCCCCATCTGCCCCCAAAGTTCTCTTTGTTATAACCTTCGGATTCATCCCTTGAAAGTATGGAGGAACTGCCCGATAAGGGGTAGCCAGAGTGGCTTATGTTAGCTTCCCAGATTTCTGAGTGGGGTTTAAGCTAGCTTTAGTTAAATCTTTAAGGAAACTTAAAATTAAACTGAAAATTAAACCTGACCATTTTTGCTCCTTGCATCACTTGGCAGAAGAGTAACAGAGACTGTGAAAAAATTCCTAAATACCATCTTTCTATAAGAATTCCTCTGAAATCTGACAAAACTCTCCCATGAACTAATCTTTATGTCCTCTTAGCTCTCTATTAAATACTACTAAATTCTACTTTTAACCTCTCTGTCATGGAGGAGCAATAGTTTCTGTGCAAAGATTTCCACCTTAGAAAATTTAAGCAATATCTGTATTGTACCAAATCTTTCAAGTCAAAATGTGTTGAATTTACAGGATGAACATGCATATTATCTGTCATTTGACCCTTACAAAAGTAAAGGAGTGTTTAAACAAAGCTGGACCCCTATGACCAGTTTAAGGAGTGAGCTACTGCTTGAAGGAGACATAACCTTCTGTTCCAAGCACAGGACTCAAAGCTAGAAAGAGTCATACTCTACCTCAGATACTACCCCCTGTTATGAAACTGAGTATAGTATCCCTAACAATACTTATCATACATGAGTACAGTGAGGGTTAGTTAATGTTTTTATAATTTTTCCTTTTACCTTATACCAGTGGTAATATTGGGATATTTTGGTAATAGCATCAGATCATTTTTATTAAGTAGGCTATTGTAAACCACGCATAAAACTGGGCAAAGAATGCCAGATATTTCTCTCTCCCTCTCCCTCTCTCTCTCTCTGTAATGAATTAGTATGGTAAACATTTAGTTATTTCTGTAAGAAAATATATATTAAATAATTACAATGAAAAAAACATAAAAGAGAAAGGATGAGCACTACATACGTACTTGACATCATCAAAGGCACTCATCTGCAGCTTCAGAAGATCTGCCACATCCTTTATTAACTCCACACCCTTTTCCACATTCAGTGGTCTGTTGAAAGGAAGTAAGAAAATGCAGCATTATGAAAATGGAACTCATCAATTCTTGAGAGGCTACAAGTCCCAAAAGAGTTATCACCTTGGCCTACCAGAGTCTGAAAATCACTGTTTACTGTATTCCTGTCACATAGCAATTGTGATATCAAGGGAATTGGGATCAGGTGCTTCTTCAGGCATGATGAATCACCTGAATTTTCCAGCAATAGGACACACAATAAGGTGTAAATGGAATTGTTAGGAAGCGTAATGGGCCCATGATGCAGCGACCGGTTCATCTCAAGCCTCAATAAAAAATGTAATAAAGTAAAAAGAAAGAAAGACCAAAAAGGATTGGTGAGATAAGGATGGAAACAAACAATGAAAGTCAAATTGCAGGACACTCTATCAAATGGACAAGGGAAGAGCATATTTTTAAACTCATTATGTTTTTTAAAATGAATCCTGACTCACAGAATGGATACAAAAATACTATGGGTCTAAAAGTAAACAATGAAGATAGACACACAGAGAAGAGGCGGCTGATTAGACAGATGAAAGTCACTTCACTGTGTGTGTGCTGTTGACATAACATTTAAAAAGATTGCAAGCAGAGTATCAGTGCCACATTTACATTTTTTAAGTTAGAAAACTCTTTACAATCAAGCTTAGCACATGTGCAGTGCTGTCACTTAAGAAAGCATTTAGCTACATGCAAAATTTCCATTTATAAAACGTTTCAGGTTGTTAGTTGGAGTTGTTTAGGTTCTTTTATAACTCCAAAGATATATTAAAAACATCACATCTTCTGTCTGTGATGCATTGACAGCAATGTTCAGTAACGCCAACAAAAAAAACATTCTCAGACCTACCTGGATTTTAACTTAAGGGTGTTTTTCAACAAATGTCAAACCTCAATGTTATTAAAATCGAATTTTTCAGGCAAGAGTCTCAGCTCATTTATACCAGTGTAAATTAAAAGTAATTGCAGTGAAGCCATGCAATAGAGTCAAGTGAGCTGTAGAGTCAAGTGAGAAAAGAATCAGGCCCTACATTTATTTACTTCAAGGCTTTGAAGGAGGACGGGGTGGGGGTGATAGATAAAAGAATCATGCTCTTAACCTAGGCCAAGAAAAAAACAAAACAAAGCAATAGAAAACCAATGATTTTTCCAGGAACTACCTTATTTTTCCTTACTTATTTCAATGAAAGATTTCGCCTGCAAATTTTTATCAATCATCACAATTTTATGTGTTGTCTATTAGGCTGCAATAGCACAATAAGCCCTTTTTTATTTATTTTGCAATGCTTAGCATAAAGTGCACAGAGGGTACCTCTTTAAATAACAGGGTAGGTCATTAGGACCTTGGTTAGGATAAAATTACTCAACTTCCCTTCACATTCCGATAGTCTTACCCAAAATGCTGAAGGGACACCCTGTCACACAGAAAGAGGTACCACGTCAGGGTACAATACAAACTTAAGAGTTCTTCTACATGTAAAAGAAGATACGTTCGTGCATAAAAGTAAAGAATCTAAGCACTTCTGCAAGGAAGAAAAAGTAACATGCATTATTCATTAAAAAATAACTCTCACATTTCAAAGATTGAGACTGTATTACGCATCCCCACTTATTTTTTAAAAGTGAATAACTGTTCTGTATTTGGGCCCTCCCACCACTCACCTTTTCCAGAGCACACGGGTCACTTCCCCGAGTCTTGGAAAAGCGGCAGGAGTGTGGGTGGCTGCCGTGTCTCTGTCATTTCCTTGGGACTCCTGGGGAGGGCTGGCAGTTGCCACTTCCCCGGGGCTTGGGGAGCTACAGCAGCTGCCACCTTCTTCCCAGCTTCCCGGGGGCTGGTGGAGCCGAGAGGAGCTACCCGTCCTCCCATATGTCCCTGTCCCATATCTGCCCCACTTGCCTCTGGGACAGGGAGATATAGTCACCCTACAATGTATAGAACTCTGATTAGTTACACATAACCATGAACGCAGACTGTCATAAGCCGTGTCTACACGTGCACGCTACTTCGAAGTAGCGGCAGTAACTTCGAAATAGCGCCCGTCACGGCTACACGCGCCGGGCGCTATTTCAAAGTTAACTTCGACGTTAGGCGGTGAGACGTCGAAGTCGCTAACCCCATGAGGGGATAGGAATAGCGCCCTACTTCGACGTTCAACGTCGAAGTAGGGACCGTGTAGTCGTTGCGCGTCCCGCAACTTCGAAATAGCGGGGTCCGCCATGGCAGCCATCAGCTGAGGGGTTGAGAGACGCTCTCTCTCCAGCCCCTGTGGGGCTCTATGGTCACCGTGGGCAGCAGCCCTTAGCCCTTAGGGCTTCTGGCTGCTGCTGCGGCAGCTGGGGATCCATGCTGCAGGCACAGGGTCTGCAACCAGTTGTAGGCTCTGTGGATCTTGTGTTGTTTAGTGCAACTGTGTCTGGGAGGGGTCCTTTAAGGGAGCGGCTTGCTGTTGAGTCCGCCCTGTGACCCTGTCTGCAGCTGTGCCTGGCACCCTTATTTCGATGTGTGCTACTTTGGCGTGTAGACGTTCCCTCGCTGTGCCTATTTCGATGTGGTGCTGCGCAACGTCGAAGTTGAACATCGACTTTGCCAGCCCTGGAGGACGTGTAGACGTTATCCATCGAAATAGCCTATTTCGATGTTGCTACATCGAAATAAGCTATTTCGATGTTGGCTTCACGTGTAGACGTAGCCATAGTGACTCAAAAGCTTACATGTTAGATCCTATCCTCCCACAGATACTGATTTAAATTTATGGGGACGATTGGTGTCAGGAAGTAGATTTTTACTATGAAAGCAAGTAGCCAGAGAAGTTCAAAGAAAGATGACTGGAGAAGGGTAATACTAAAAAAAGGAACAGAGAATTATTGACCAGTCAGCCTAACTTGGATACTTGAAAAGACACTGGAACAAATTTGTAAACAATCCATTTGCAAGCACCTGGAGCAGTGGTTCTCAAACATTTTGGCTCACGGCCCATTTTGCTCAACATAAATCTCACTGCAAACCACCAGCCAAGCAACCATCATGGCCAAATGCATTCACTTGCCTCTGAATACCTTAAATATGAAATTATTCATATTGGGCTACTGGAGCATATCAGTTAGTTTACCAAACTTTGTTTTATATAAAGTAAAATACTAATTTATGTCCAAAACAAAAGGTTTAAACATTGTCTTTATTCATGGCATGGGCACTGACCCTACAGAACAATCAGTCACCAGCCATGGAAATGTGAGAAGCCAAAAAAAAAACAAAAAAAACCCAGCCCTCACGGTTGTGGCCCCCAACTGAGACTGCAATTCCTCACTCCCCTCACGCTACAGCCCCACAGGGCAGGGGGATGGAGGACAGAGGTTCAGAGCTTCCCACAGGCCATAACTCTTCTGTGGACCCAGGGATAGTGGATTTTGTGAGCCACAAGGCTCTTAAGTGGGGCCAAAAATGAGTGGTATAAAGTATGGGAAGAGCTGCCAGAGAGTGAGATGGGGGTGCAGAGGGTAGGCAGGAGATGGGGTGTCAGAGTGGGCTGGAGTGTGGGGTTCAGGAAGGAGAAAGGGTGCAGGAGCAGAGTGGGGGTCTGGCCAGGAGGTTGGGTGCAAGAGCAGGATGGGGATGGGGATGGGTGCAGGACTGGGCTGAGGGTGGGGCTCTGGCTGTGAAGTGGGCTGCAAGAGTGGGCTGAGGTTGAGAGGTCTGGGTGGGAGGTGAGGTGCAGTTGGGGATGTGAGGGCTGGGCAGGAGAGAGGGTACAGGAGCAGGGTAGAGTTTTTGAGTCTTGGTGGGAAGGGGAAGCACAAGGTGAAGGGTGTGGGCATGAGGGGATGGGGTGGCACTTACCTGGCTCTGCACTCCCTGTCACTCTCAGGCATACCTTGCCTGTACTTCCTACCCTTGCTAGCTTGACCCAGACTGTGAGACTCGGGGCTCCCCCCCTCCACACACACCATTAGAGAGTTGGACAAGGGGCAAATATGCCAGGGCAAGCTCCCCACTGGGGGGGAGCTGGAGCAACCGCTAAGCATGCAGCTCACTTTCAAGGCAGTCGCAGAACACTAGTGGTCAATGGACCACAGTTTGAGAACCCTGCCCTAGAGGATAATAGGGTTAAAAGGAATATCCAGCACAATTAATCATGCCAAACCAATCTCTTTTTCTTCTTTGACTGGGTAACTGGCTTAACGGCTAGAGGGATGGATGTGCTATGTCTTTGAAATGGTTCCCTCACATGACAGTCTCAAAAGCAAACTAGGGAAAAGTCATCTATATGAAATTATGTGGGTGCACAAGTGGTTGAAAAACTATACACACATAGCAATTATGACTATTACACTTTCGAACTAAAACAATGTATCTAGTGTGGTCCAAAAAGGGTGAGTCTTGCCTCTGGTACTCCCATTCAGTATTTTCCTTAATGACTTGGTTAACAGAGTGGAGAATATGCCCATATAATCTGATGATAACTACACTGGCAGGGGCTGAAAACATTTTGGAGGATGGGGGATTAGAATTAAAAACAACCTTGACAAATTGGAGAATTACAATTCATTCCACAAGATTAAGTTCAATAAATACAAGTGCAAAATACTCCACTGAGGAAGGCACAATCAAATGCACAAGTATGAACTGGGTAATAACTAGCTATGTGGAAGTTATAGTGGATGACAAATTGAAAATTAATCAAGAATGTGGTGCAGCTGCAAAAATATTAACATCATTCTGGGGAGTGTTAACAAAGTGTTGTATGTAAGATATGGGAAGTAATCACTCTGCTCCATTCCAAAATGGTGAGGCCTCAGCTGAACTATTGTGTCCTGTTCTGGGCACTGTATTTTAGGAAAGATGTGGACAAATTTTAGAGAGCCCAGAAGAGAGAAAAAAATACAATACAAGGTTTAGAAAACATGACCTATGAGCAAAAGTTTTTTTTTTAATGGAGCATATTTAGTATTGAGAAAAAATAAAAGACTGATGGGGGAGCTGCTTAGTGTTCGCATATGTGAAAGACTGTTACAGAAAAGGAGGGTGATCAATTCTTTTCCATATTCTTTTAGGAGCAGGACAAGAAATAATTAGCTTAATACGCAGCAAGAGAGATTTTGGTTAGATGTTAGGTAAAGCTTTCAGACTACACTCTGGAATAATCTATCAAGAAAGGTTGTGAAATCCCCACCACTGGTGTTTTTTAAGAACAAGTTGGACAACACCTGTCTGGGAAGGCCTAGGTATAATTGGCCCTACCTCAGCATTAGGGGCTTGACTTAACTTCTCAAGCCCCCATCTAGCCTTACATTTTTATGATTCCAGGCCCATTGAATGGGGTGGGGAGGAGAGGTAAAAGAAGAAGTTGCCCCAGGGCCCAAGACTCTAGCTGTGACCACTGCCAAAACAGCAGCAGTGGCAGCCGGCGCTCTGGGCCCCTCTGAAAGGCCATGACAGCATTGCTGCGCTGCTCTGCATGGCTGGGAGGGAGAGAGGTCCAGCACCATGGACCAACTGGCCCTAAGGGCTGACTGCCCTTGGCCATGCCCCTTCTGGGGATGTGGAACCAGACCACCTTCTCACCTAGCCACACGACCCACAGTGGCCATCAGCCCTGGTGTATGAGTCAATGATTCGTAGGTCACAGAGTCAGTGGTCTGAAAATTCAAAGGGATAGGTTGCAACACTGGACAGTTGTATCTGAAAGAACAAATTGTATCTGGAACCATTGTATTTCCCGTGTACATGGTTACACCAGTAATATAGTACTATTGTTGTGGATGTCATACATTTTAGAGCAAAATACTTGTCATGCATGCTATCAGGAGAGCTAGGTACTGCAATGTCAAAATCCTCTAGTGTACGCAAATCCTCTTATTTGAAAACCGACCCCCATATTCTATTCTGGTTTTATATACAAAAACACCTTTATGCAAATAACACCAATCTGGAAGATGTCAAAAGTAAAACTAATTTTATTTTTGACATCATCCAACATAGTGTCATCTGCAAATAAACAGGTTGTGCTGTAAGGCTGAATGGGCAGCAAAACAAGCGTAGGAGAATAAAACACAACTACTGATATTCTACACAATATACACTGTATAGCTCACTATGTATAAAGCCATTCTGCATTATATAGCATTCTTAATAAATAACTCTGAAATCCCCATTCATTTTCTTAATATATATTCCCCCTTCAGCCCAAGGGTCATTACTGTGTAAACCAGTGTTTCATTATTGGAACAAAGTACCTTAGTTCCATCAGATTATCCTCTAACACCTTCTCTTTCTGTCACCAGCAATTTAAACATTATTTTTCAATTGAAAGGTCACACTGCTAATGAAAAATGCGCATTGAACCAGTCTGAGTGTTCTTATACACCTTATCTCAGGTCATTTGTAAAACATACTTTGTTTAAAGGGCTAACAACAATGAAGTTTAAAAGAGCTTAAGGAAATACATATATCTTACTGATTGGTTAAACAGATACAGAGTATACTCTTTTAAAATCAGACTCTGAGTCTTCTGTCTCCAAAATTGTTCACTGCTTTCATTAGTGTACCTCAGTTCCCAGCCTCCCATCATGAGTCACACAGGTCTGGCATTTAGTTATACCTGCTACATCATGAGGGTCCTATTTCTATTAAAAATAGCAAACATTCTATGACGTTATATTATACGCTCAGATGAAAAGTCTTCTTTGTTGAAAACAAGACTGAAGTGGCAACATTTGGCAGCAGGACTCAATCACAGCTCCCTTTGCAGAAACTTCCCTATTCTTGTTTGTTGCTTGAAAAATAAAGGGTCCAATCCAGAATCCCTCGCTCAGGAAAAAAGCCTAATACTGGCTTCAATTAATGCTCATTGACTTCCATTACGAGTTTTTTTCCCAAGTAAGGTACTCAGCACCTCTGGCAAATCACGTCATATATTTAAGTGCCCAAACAGGGATTTAGGAACTTAACTTTTGGCAATCACTTTTGAAACTTTGCCACAAAATGTACGGAACACCAAAATGAGAGAAAAATAAATAGCACACCAAATACACCAACCACTCACTAAGTTGCAATTGTTTACACAGAGTCCTTGGTGATAAAACACAATTTCAAAAAGAAAACAAATCTCCTAAAATGACTGATAATGATATTATGGAGCTCCAGTGTCGTTAGCTGTCAATGACTTCTGCATCTAACCTGATCAAATTACAAGGAAAAAAATAGGTTTTCCTGACCCCTCATTCTGCAACCTCCACTTGCCAGTGTCTCATGGTCAGAGGAGGCCATTTCTTTCTCACGCACCACCATGAGAAATAAAAGTTTTGCAAAACGGATTAGCTACACCTACACTACAGTGAACTTTCAAAAGAAGTCATTCCAGAAGATCTCTTCCAAAAGAACTTGTTTCGAAAGATCACGTCTACACACAAAAAAGTGGATCAAAACAGTGATCTGCTCTTTCAAAAGAGATTGTCCACACAGCCCCCGCTCTTTCGAAAGAATGGGCCAGAGACTAAAAAATCAAACACCCTGAAGACTGTTCTTTCGAAAAAAAAAAAAAAGGGCCTGCACAACAGTTACACACATCTTTCTAAAGAAGCTTTCAAAAGAAAACGCTCTTCCTGAAATGGGTGTGGAAGAGCAATTTCAAAAGGAGTGACTCGTTCTTTTGATTTAATTTCAAAAGAACACTTTTTTGTGTGTAAACAGGCCACCAGATATTTTGAAACAGCTCCTTCTTTTAAAACATATTTTGAAAGAACTTGCTATTGTACATGCAGCCAGTAGGTCCTTGGCATTATCTGTGCACCCCTCCCCCTGCCTTCAGTGGGATTACACATGTGTAAGTGAGTCTATGTCTACACTAGAGGTCTTAGAACAGCACAGCTGTACCAGTATAGCTGTGCCACTTTAATGTCTTCTCCTGTGTAGTTGCGCTATGATAACAGGACAGAGATCTTCTCTTGGCATAATTGAACCCCTCCTCTCACCCATGACCAGCAATAGTATGTCACTGGGATAGTAACAAAGAGGAAGCCGTGATAGTCTATACACTATCAAAACAAAAAGCAGTCAAGTAGCACTTTAAAGACTAGCAAAATGGTTTATTAGGTGAGATTTCGCCACTTCTTCAGACCATATTGAGTCTGTTCTGGTCTGGCTATGGTCTGAAGAAGTGGGTCTGTCCCACGAAAGCTCACCTAATAAACCATTTTGCTAGTCTTTAAAGTGCTACTTGACTGCTTTTTGTTATGTCACTGGGAGAGTGTCTTTTACTCTACTCTTGTTGCTGAAATTTTATTGGTCTGTTTTCACACTCCTGACAAACAAGTTTCATTGGCAAAAGTGACAGTGTAGAGATAGCCTAACAGGAATTGAAAATGTAATTTAACTAATTCAGAATGAGTAATAAAACCGGTTTCCCTTCCCTCAGATCTCTTAGCTCTGAAGTAGTCACTAGCATGACCTGCCACAAAGAGGGATCTGGGGGTTATAGTGGACCACAAGCTAAATATGAGTCAACAGTGTGATGCTGTTGCGAAAGAGGCAAACATGATTCTAGGATGCATTAACAGGTGTGTCGTGAACAAGACATGAGAAGTCATTCTCCCGCTCTGCTCTGCACTGGTTAGGCCTCAGCTGAAGTATTGTGTCCAGTTCTGGGCACCGCAGTTCAGGAAGGATGTGGAGAAATTGGAGAGGGTCCAGAGGAGAGCAATGAGAATGATCAAAGGTCTAGAGAACATGACCTATGAAGAAAGGCTGAAAGAATTGGGCTTGTTTAGTTTGGAAAAGAGAAGATTGAGGGGGGACATGATAGCAGTTTTCAGGTACTTAAAAGGGTGTCATAAGGCAGAGGGAGGGAACTTGTTCTTCCTTGCCTCTGAGGATAGAACAAGAGGCAATGGACTTAAATTGCAGCAGGGGAGGTTCAGGTTGGACATTAGGAAAAAGTTCCTAACTGTCAGGGTGATCAAACACTGGAACAAATTGCCAAGGGAAGTGGTAGAATCTCCATCGCTGGAGCTATTTAAGAAGAGGTTAGATAGATGGCTTTCAGGGATGGTCTAGAAAGTGCTTGGTCCTGCCATGAGGACAGGGGGCTGGACTCGATGGCCTCTCGAGGTCCCTTCCAGTCCTACTCTTCCATGATTCTATGAAAGATAGCACACATTCCCAGATGTCACATGGGTGGAGGACCTGTAAAGGCAGCCAGCAAGTAAGTCAGCAAGCCAGAAACAAAAGTTTTTTAACATTACAAAAATCTTCTTTCACTCCATTACTTAAAAATGCAGCTGAGTGCTGGATCCCCAAACCAGTCCTAGTTCACATTGTTAATTACTTGTGACATTCCAATAGATATTTCTCGAAGACCCCAAAGCTCAGCAGTGTACCTGTAAGAGGGGACTATGCACACAGTACTCTGAAGAAGCAGCTGAAGGAATCCTGTAGGGAATGTCACTAGGCAACATAGCAGTTCTCTTATCCTACTGCAGAATAGCTCTCAGCTACTAATAAAAGTAACTGGGTAATGGTGAAGGGGAATGAAAAACACAGATGAAAAATATATTTCCTGTATTTTTCAAAAATTGTGTTAAAATTATCCTATAAACTGTTCCACTTTTGGAGAAAAAATTGATCTAGTTTTACGGATGGCTTGATTGTTAATATTTGCCAGGCCTGCTCTAGTCCAAAGAGACCAATATGTATCTCACAGCAAGGTTATGTGAGCCTTACAAGCAGTCGCTCTCATTTGTTTTTCCTTCTCAGAGTTGCCAAATGTCTTCCAAAACCACTAACTGAGTCTTAAAATTCTCATGTGGCACTTTTCAAATTATGAACTCTCTTTCCCAAACTTTACACCGAGCCCTTGAAATCAGTTCTTAAGAAACATAATGTAGCACAGTAATGGATAACCAGTCAGTTCTGTGAGACTAGTTCAAGTGAATCATTTTCTAAATAAAATGAGGAATAACCTACAGCACAGAAATAAGCCTGATATAGGGAATTCCATTCCTTGAACCTAAATGTTTGTCTAATCCCCAGTGAAGTCATAACTAAATTCTCACATATCTGTATTTTCAGCTGAAATCTTGAAAAGAGTCTTAATTGAACTGTTGGTTTGTTTTTCACATAGAAACTGATGTATTGCCAAATAGAAGCCCTACATCCAAAACTTGTTTCATGACTATTTTTGATAACCAATCTTTATTAAACACTTAAGCTCATCACGTAATAAAAGTAGCATATTGGGAATGACCGTGAGGTTAAAGGTAACAGCTTTCAGCTGGAGATGTCAACATAAAGTCCTTCATCGCTTAAGTCATATGTACCTTAGTGATCATCTTTTTTGTAGTTACCCCAGCAGCTCAACCGATAACCATAATATTCCACTGAAGCCATGTCTACAATAGCCAACTATTTTGAAGTAGCCAGCCCAACTTCGAACTAGCATGTGTCACGTCTACACGCGCCGCGCATACTTCAAAGTTGAAATTGATGGTAGGCGGCGAGATGTTGAAATTGCTATCCCCATCAGAAGATGGGAATAGTGCCCTACTTCAACATTCAATGTCGAAGTAGGGCATGCATAGACGATCCGCGTCCCGCTACTTCGAAATAGCATGGAGGCAATCAGCAGAGGGGTTGAGATGTGCTGTGCAGCCCCTGCTGGGCTCTATGGTTGCCACGCACAGCAGCCCTTAAAGCACCACGGACCTGGATATCCTGTGGCACGAAGCTGAGAGCGTGCAGGCAGTAGCATACACACGTGCTCACCCTGCACGCCCTCCAGCGGCCCTGATCCACCATCCAGCACCCAGGGCAGCTAGCCGGCCCACTGAGTGCCCCCAGGGCACATCCCCCAAGGGGACCCCAGGCTCTGAGACATCCAGCTGGGGGGTGGGGAGAAGAAGCAGCAGGGCCCCTCCTAGATGGACGCTGAGCTCCGAGACCTGCTGGGGCTCTGGGGTGAGAAGGAGGTGCTACAGGTAATGGGGAGCAAGCAGTGGAACACAGAAGCATTCGCTCAGCTGGCCGAGGGCCTGGCCACCTAGGGTCACCCTGGCCGCACCCCTGAACACGTCAGGAGTAAAGTCAAGGAGCTGCGGCAGGGTTACGCCCAGGCCTGGGACACAGCTAGTCTGGGGCCACCCCCGCCATTTGCCCCTATTATATGGAGCTCAGGGAAATCCTGGGCCCCTGGTACACCTCACCCCCCCACCCAAGGCCACCCTTGACACCACGGCTGAGGAGCCCCAGCAGGCCTTGGAGCTGGAGTCCAGCCCGGAGGCCAGCCCTGTACCTCAGGGGCCCCCAGAGGAGCCCGCCCCTGGGACAGCAGAGGAGGGGTCCAGCAATGGGGAAATCCTCATCTATCTCCCCTCCCGCAGTTCCGGCAGGGCGTCTGCCCAACAGGTGTCCCCTGACCATGTGAGTGGACCATCAGGTATGCACCCCACAGGGCGCACACCCCCAGGTTACGGGGTGGGGGCAAGGGACATGACCAGGGCCCACACACACACCCGGCCTACCATGGCCCAGCCAGCCCATGGCCCCAGGACAGCGGCACAGCCCCCAGGGCCCATCAGCACCCACCTGCCATGGACACGGCCATGCCCTGGTGGATGGAGGACAGGGACCCAGCAACAGAGGGGGTGGGGGGGTGGGCCACGGGCCAGGGCCCAGTACTAATGGCTGTCCTCTCTCTTCCCTGCTCTTTCCGCAGCTGCACCATCCGAGGGCCATGACAGCACTGCGATGTCCATGATGCCAGACTGCCCGCCGGGGACGTCACACCGCAGCAGTCAGCCGCAGCAGGGACCAGCCCCAGGACGAGCCCACCACTGCCAGAGCCAGCCATGGGCAGCTGCTGACCCCCAGGTCCTTGCCACCCTCTGGCACCAGGTGGAGGTGGTGGAGCGCAGCCTACCGTTAGAGGAGCAAGCGCTGGCCTGGCACCAGGAGGCCTGGGGGTCCTTTATGCGGACTTTCGACTGCACCACCGGATCCCTGGAAAGGATCGTGGACCAGCTGCTGTCCCTGCCAGCTGCCCACCTGCACTGGAGCCCGTGGAGCTCTGGAGCCAGCCCGGCCATATTTGCTGGTCCTCCTGGCCCCCAACCAGCCTCGTCAGGGACTCCGAACCAGCCATGGGTCGCACCCCTCCAGGCTGGATGAGGGGCTGTGAAGAAGAAAATTAACTTGCTGTCTTTGTGGCCTCTGTGTGACCTAGGTGTTGGGCCTGACCCCCTGTAGAGCAGTACGTGCAGGCTCACAGGTGGGCAGCAAGGAAGAGGCTGGGTGAAACTGGTATAAACATGTTCTACTGGTATCAACCTGTTTGTGAAGAAACACTGCTCTGAAGAGATACCTGAAAATGGAATTTGAGGTGATAGGTAGTGATTGGAAGAGATTTGGTGCAAAAGGGCATGACCTGTGTAGGTGTGTGATTGTGAGTGGTCAATGGGTACAGGATGATTACCATGCAAGGCAATACAAAAGACATTGTTTTGTAAATGGGCAGTTGCAGTTCTCCTGAGAGTATCCTGGAGATCCTGCCCTGGAATGCATTCCTGAATAAAGCTGGTTGCTAAAGAAGGATGCCTGAAATTGATTTGGTAGGGATTTGGGCCCCCATCTGAACCCTCGGATTATAATTCTCCATCAGCAGTGAGGGGCCAAGGACTGGGCCACTCAGGCCCCCCTACTTTACATAGTTCCCCCTCACCTGTTGTAAAGAGTTGTGTACCCCCCACCCCCCATGTACATAGTTTGCCATGGGTGTTTGTTTCTGTAAATAATTGGTGTACAGCTTCAGGGTCTTAAATATTATTTTCAGATTTATTTTTCAAAACGTGTGTTGTGTGCTCTTTAGGGGTGCAGTGTGTGGGTGCATGCGGGTAGTGTGAGAGAGGCCTGCCAGGGATGGCCATCATGGCGCTCACCCCGCAGCCTGGTTAAAATGGGAATGCAGGGCCTCCCGGACCTCGATCCCCTCATAGTGGGCCTGGAGGCTCAGGGTGGTGGCTGGCTGGGGATAGGCCATGCCGGCCTCCACAGCCCACCCCTGCACAAAGGCCTCCCCCTTGCTTTCCACCAGGTTGTGAAGCATGCAGCATGTGCCCACAACCTGGGGGATGTTGGGGAGACCCACCTCCAGGTAAGCAAGGAGGCAGTGCCAGCGGCCTTTGAGGTGGCCGAAAGCCCGTTCAACCACCTGGCGCACATGGTTCGGGGGGTGTTGAACCCCTCCTGGCTGGCATTGAGATGGCCTGTGTAGGGGTGCATAAGCCAGGGCTGGAGGGGGTAGGCCACATCCACCGTGAGGCAGAGTGGTATGGTGGTGTCCCCCAGAGGGATCTTCCTCTGGGGGATGTAGGTTCCTGCCTCCAGCCAGCGGCACAGGCCCGAGTTCCTAAAAACACAAGCATCATGGGTGCTGCCAGCCCAGCCAATGTATGTGTCCTGGAAACGGTCCTGGCTGTCCTCCGTGGCCTGGAGGACCACCGAGTGGTAGCTCTTCCTGTTCATGAAGCATTCTCTGCTGTGGTCCAGGGTGCGGATGGGGATGTGGGTCCCGTCCAGTGCCCTGAAGCAGTTGGGGAGCCCCATGCCAGCAAACCCCGCAATGGCCACATCCAGGTCCCCAAGCCGCATGAGTCTGTGGAGCAGCAGGGCATTCAGAGCGTGGACCACCTTTGTGGGGAGAACTTGGGCACCCGTGAGGGTGTGCCCAGCCCCTGCCCCCCCAGCTCCCACCTCCCCTGGCCTCCCACGGTCCCCACGTGGGCTGACCCCTCCCCCTACCCCCGGGGTCCCCTCTTAGGCTTCTTTACCTCCATGATGATGGCCCCAACAGTGGCCTTGCCCACACTGTATGCATCAGTAGCTGTCTGGAGTGGCCAGCTTCCAGACAGTGATGCTGACCCATTTCTCTACAGTGAGGGCACACTGCATACAGGTGTCGTGGTGCCTCAGGGCAGGGGTGACCCATTGGCAGAGCTCAAGGAACGTCTGCCAGCTCATCTGGAAATTCCAGAGCCAGTGGTCATCGTCCCATGGCTCCAGGACCAGGTGCTCCCACCACTCCATGCTGGTGGGGTATCTCCATAGCCAGCGGAGCACCTGGTGGGTGGGATGGGAGGGGTCCCATGATGGTCTGGGGTGGCCTTCATCTCCTGAGGGGGGTTCACCTTCAAGGAGGTGCTGAGCAGGGCAGTCCCTGCCTTGGTGACAGCCCTGAGGGCTTCTGGCTGCTGCTGCTGCTGGGGGCCCATAGCTCCCTGCACGGGGTCTGCAACCATGGTGCCAGCTCTGCAGACCTCATGCTGCGAAGACCAAGCATGTCTGGGAGGGGTCCTTTAAGGGAACAACTTGCTGTTGCACTGCAAGGGCTAGTCCGCCCTGTGACCCCGTCCGCAGGCTTTCCTGGCCCCTTGTTTCGAACAGGGCGGTTTTTGTGTGTAGACACCCCCTGAGGGGCCCCTTTCAATGTTGCACATCACCACACTGATGCTGAACATCAACGGCACCAGCCCCAGAGATGTGTGGACACACCACATCAAAGTAGCTTATTTCAAAGTCACTTCTTCGAAATAAGCTACTTCGACGTAGAGTTCCAGTGTAGATGTAGCCCGAGACACTACAGTTAACTGTTCCTGGACATAAAGGAGCAGAAATGAAGCACTTTAAAGACAAAAAAATGATTTATTCAGTGATGAGCTTTCATGGGACAGACCCACTTCATCAGATCTGATGAAGTGGGTCTGTCCCACGAAAGTTCATCACTGAATAAATTATTTTGTTAGTCTTTAAAGTGCTACATTTCTGCCACTCTGTTTTGTTGGAGTACGGACTAACACACAGTTACCTCTCTGTTGCAGTTCCTGAATATGGTCATCTAGGCTCTGCATTAGAGCTGGTTGGTAGAGTTAATGAGACATAATTTCTCACTGAAAAATGCAAATTGGTCCAAAACATTTTTTTTAAGGAAAGGATCAGATTCAACTCAACTTGTATTCATTGTGAAGATGTTTTATTTGAAGGATGGACTGAAAAAAGAGAAAGAGAGAGACACTCTTATTGTGGAAAGAGACCTCAGAAATGTGGGATTTCAACCCCCATGTCCCACAGTCCAGGTCACTGCTTTAATTACTATCCTGTTGGCTATCTAGAATACAGTGCATGGATGCATGTGTTCTCCTACTCCTTCTTTCTCATTTTGTTGAGAATTCTGAAAGGTCTCAGGTTTGTCCTGATGGTGAATCAGAAATTTCCTTAAATATTGAAAAATATCTGTAGGATGGAAGAACCATTTCCCACCTACCACTAGACAGGATGCATGGCTGGGTCCTGGCCTCTGGAACTTACCCTCTGGGTTGGCCTGATAGAGCATGATTTTGATTACTCTTCATACTCATTGTGAGGCTTATACATTTACACAGGCTTGTTCAGTTGAGATTGGCTGAGTGACGTAAGACAAGACAGACCAATATCTGAGAATATTTTAATGCTGACTTGGGGCCAGATTTTTCCTGTTCTTTTTTAAAGACTGGATTTTAAAGGCAGGTGCATTTTATCGTTTGAAATAAGTATAGTTATCTCTTGAGTTATGCGAGGGCAGCATTTTGCGTAAGTCGGGGGATGGCTTTTTTCCCCCAGTGGAAAGCATGTTCTGCAGCCAGGGAAGCAGCAGATCCACTGGAGCTCCTTTTGAAATGTAATTCCTGGGGTTGCGGCGGGGGCAGTTGGGAGGGTTAAGCCTGGCAGTGGGTTAAGCCTGGGGTGGGTTAGGACTGAAGGTGTGTAGGGGTATGGAGTTGGGCCAGGGCTATGTGGTGGAGGGTTGAACTGGGGTTGGGATGTTGAACCAGAGACGTACATGGGTGAGTGTGAACTGGGGCCAGGGGGTGGCAAGCCAGAGCCATGTAGGGGTGATAAGCCAGGATGTAGGGGATTTGAACAAGGGCCGAGGGCAGGTGTTGAACCAGGTCCAGGGAAGTGAGATTTTGAATTAATGTGAGTTAAACACAACTCAAAATTGCACATTTCAAGGGTTTACTGTAGTGGGAAAATGTCTGTGCTATTTTGTATTGATGTGCCCTGGCAGTGTCATAAAACTAATTGCAGACTCCTTTCTTAGCAAGGTAAACTGTAAACTCATATAGAAAATTTCAACACAAAATACAGGCCTGCTGAAGTGTATGGAAAAGTTGTTTTAAAAATAAAGGAAGAGAAAGATGCAAGAGAAATTGGACATTATTTTGGTTCTTCTGGAGGACATGTTTCTGATTAAATGGGTAAGGCCATTTTTGTGTTTCATAAGCACATCAAACCTAGGTACTCTGGTGGCAGATACCATGCCATTCTGAAGTTTCTTGTACAGGTTGAACCTCTCTAATCCAGCACTGTTGGGACCTGATCAGTGCTAGGTGAGAGAATTTGCTGGACCATGGGAGGTCAATATTGTCTAGCAGCATTACAAACACTTCCACTGCTTTCTGGGCTCTTATAAGTCATTTAGGAGCAAATTACAGATAAATTACAGCACAGAACACAGAGCCAATACCAGTGGCTGTAAACAAACTTTATGGGACCATGGGAAACTTGGCCACACCCATGATAAGTGGTCATCCAGCTAACTAAAATCATGCTGCATTACGGATGTTGCCAGATGAGAGAGTCCAGGATTAGACAGGTTCAACCTGTACAAGCTGTTCCCTGTGTTGTTTGTTACCATGCTTTCAGAATCAGGAGTGGCGTCAAACAAGGATGCGTGCTTGCTCCGACATTGTTCGGGATCTTCTTCGCACTCCTCCTGAAGCATGCCTTTGGATCTTCAACAGAGGGCATCTTGCTGCACACAAGATCTGATGGGAAACTGTTTAACCTTGCAAGGCTGAAAGCTAAGTCTAAGGTGCGAGAAGTCCTCATCAGAGACATGCTGTTCGCAGATGATGTTGCTGTAGTGTCTCACACAGAAGACCAGCTTCAAAAACTGCTGGATCGGTTCTCCAAAGCGTGCAAGGACTTTGGGCTTACCATCAGCCTAAAGAAGACGAATGTACTCGGTCAGGATGTTGCTGAATCCCCATCAATCAGCATTGACAACTATACATTAGAGGTCGTCCACGAGTTTGTTTACCTCGGGTCCACCATCACTGACACCCTGTCATTGGACACTGAGCTAAATAGGAGGATCAGAAAAGCGGCCACAACTCTGTCCAGACTCAGCAAGAGAGTGTGGAATAACAACAAGCTGTACACTCACACGAAAATGCAAGTCTACAGAGCCTGCATCCTCAGCACCCTCCTTTATGGCAGCGAGACTTGGACCCTGTATGCCCGCCAGGAAAAGAGGCTAAACGTCTTCCACTTGCGCTGCCTCAGGCGCATCCTTGGAATATCATGGAAGGACAGAGTTACCAACGCTGCCGTCCTCGAGCAAGCTGGTATCCCAACCATGCACACCCTCCTCAGGCAGCGTCGACTCCGCTGGCTTGGTCACGTCCACAGGATAAACGATGGAAGGATTTCAAAAGACATCATGTATGGTGAGCTAGCCTCTGGCAAAAGACCTCCCGGACGCCCCCAGTTGCGTTACAAAGATGTCTGCAAGAGAGATCTCAGAGAGGTAGACGCCGAGCTGGACAACTGGGAAGAACTAGCAGACGACTGCAGCAGATGGAGGCAGGGGTTACACAAGGGCCTTCAGAAGGGTGAGTTGAAGATCAGACAGCTAGCAGAGGAGAAATGAGTGCACAGAAAGCACAATAAGGACTTGCCAGACAGCCACTACATCTGCAAGAGATGCAGCAAGGACTGTCACTCTCACGTGGGTCTTTATAGTCACAATAGACGCTGTAAATGAAGTCCTCAATTGAAACTTTAAAGGGCGCGATCCATAGTCTATGCAGACTGAAGGATGCCTACTTGCTGTATGAACAGAAGGGGTTAAATCAAGCACAGGTTGAACTACCTACACAATGTCTTGTGATTAAACTCCACTTACCACTCTTGTAAGCCAATACTAGAGCCATTTGCTTTGATGTCTCTAACCCCCCTATTGAGCTGAAGGAAGGAACCAGTTTGCATAAGTAAGATCAGAGGGGAATACAAAAGAACAAAAAAGCCCTGGAAGCAAGATAAAGGGATTTGGAGAGATAAAAGCAGCATTCTTAAGGAAGGGAGAGGTTAATGACTTGGAGTTGCTCATGAGAAGCTGTTCTCAAACACACACACATACACACACACAGAGGTGTTTTCTCTCTCTTTCTCTCTCTCTCTCTCACTCACACACACACAGAGGCCAGAGGTTTGAAATAAAGAGGGACCTATCTAAGTCTCTACCAAGGGAAGGTAAGCCTATCAGTTGAACAGACATGAATACAGTCCTTTTGTTGTTTTAAAATCCTCCATTTTCTCTTAGGTTTTACCATGTTCTTTCTCCTGTTAAGTTTCAAGAAAGATGTTAAGAAACCTGTCAGGTCCCTGCACTAACCACTGGTCACAGCTCCAGTAGGGATGATTTGCAGGTGCTGAACCCAGGCCTGATGCATAACCAAGGCTAGTGCTTAGAGGCAGTAGCCTAAAGTTGGGAGAAGAGATAGGACGCAAGGCCTAGCACATGAGGGGTTGTACTCAGAGCAACCTCTTGGGAAGGGCTTCAGATGCAGCTAGCTCTGACTCCAAGACACTTTATGCCAGTGATATAAGTAAGTGTTGTCCCAAGCATCCCTGATTTGCACCAGCATTGGTCTGAGTGGGGACCTGCAGCCCCATCCACACCTTTCTCCTACATCTGAACAGAGATCAGGTGATGAGGTGAAATCAGTCCATGATAACGTTAATCCCTGAGGTAGAAGGGTTTCTGTTCCTTCCAGAAATAAATGCAATGATTAATTCCATAATCCTACTTTGTGTGATTATGGATATTATCAATATCCATTAAAATGTCTGATCTGTTTTTAAAGAATACTATGAAACTCTTGACTTCACTGATATTTTTATCAAGCTGATGATTTCTATTCTTTAAAAAAAGGCTATGGGTGATCTATGCAACTGAACATGAGACCTATTATTTCGGTACCTGCACATGGATTTAGGTGGCTAAGTCATAACCACAGAAATGTGGGTCACGAAGGACCTCAAGAGGCAGAGTCAAATATACCTAGGTCATCCCCAATGGATGTTTGTCTATGCTGTCATGAAAAGCCTTCAGTGACGGGGATTCCACAACCTCCTTAAACAAACTGTTCCAGTGCTTAAATATCCTTATAGTTAGAAAGTTTTTGATAATGGGCCACATCCTGTGTGACTGAACCGACCTTGTCAGCTCTGGCCCTACTCTTGACTGGGACTCCCTCCTTTTCATAAGCCCATATACTTAAACCCTCCTCTGGAACCCTGCACTCATGCATCTGATGAAGCAGGTCTTTGCCCACAAAAGCTTATGCTCCAAAATATCTGTTAGTCTATAAGGTGCCACAGGACTTCTTGTTGTTTCTGAAGATACAGAGTAACTTGGCTACCGCTCTGATATTTTTCCTAATACGTAACTTAAATCTCTCCTCCTGAAAACTGAGCTGCATGCTTCTCATCCTACACACAGCAGACATGGACAGCAACTGATCACTGACCTCTTTAAAACAACTTTTTACATATTTGAAGTCTTCAGACTGGAAACCTTGTGCCACAATACATATCATACACGTTTCCCTTTCTCTACAATCTGTTCAGATGTAAGAAAGTACTGGGAGTAGAATTTTACCTTGGTCTTGTCAACACTGCCACCCTTCTTCGAAGGACGGATGGTAATTAGGGCATTGGGAGTTTAGTAAAAGTGCTGCGCTGCATACACAGCACTTCATTAAACAACTCCCCCACCACCACACCGGCAGCAACTTCGAAGTTTTAAACTTCAAAGTACCAGCTTGCGTCTAGCTGCGGCTTACCCGCTGGTATTTCGAAGTGCCGGGGCAACTTTGAAGTCCCTTTACTCCTCAAAAGCATTAATTAATGGTCACAAAACAGACATAAAAACACTCCTGATTCACAAACCGGTCAATCAGCACTTTAATGGAGTGGGCCACTCTGTTAATGACCTGAAAGTTTGTGTCTTACTGAAGAGGAATTTTCACAACAGTGTGGAAAGAGAGGCTGCTGAACTCTCTTTTATACTCAAATTCAACACACTAACATGTGGTTTGAACCAGGATGGGAATTTTCTAGGTCATTATAGGGGCTCTTTTGCATACTTGGCTTAACCTAATTCATGATTCCCCACCTCCTGCCCCTTCTGCCTTCTGCCCCTGTACTCTCTGATTTGCTCACCTTGATAATATTCTTCTGATTTGTCAACCCTGATTACTATTTTTGTTTCTCTGTGCCTTAAATACTGAGTTTGTTCTGCTATGGCTATGATTTGCACGGTGCTTAGTCTGCTGATGTCACCTGTTGTGCCCTTGTTTCCATCTATTATCAAAGTGCCTCTGCAGTTGTGTGACTTGTGCATTTGTACCTTTGATTGAAATACCTCCCTTGTTGTTTCTTTTTTACAGAAACCTGCATTCCTAACATTTTAAGGGTGGATCATGAGTCCTTTAGAAAATGAAGTGTGGCATTGGGGTGGACTCAGCAAAAAGTTCAGAGGCCTCAAAAGGGACGTCCTTGACTGTGGACTGCACCTCTTTTGGGAAGCCCAATAATTGAAGACATGACACTTTCCTCATGGCTACTGCTGTAGATATGGAGCACATGGCAGTGTCTGGAGTAGAGAGTGGCCTGTAGGGCCATTCATGATTTTAATGCTCCTTAACTACGGTTATGCTTGAATTGGTCCCTTTTTATATCAGGCAGCTGTTGAATAAACTCAGTCATCTGAGGGAAGAGATTACGTGTGTATTTTGCAAGTGGAGCAACACAGCTGGCAATACATAATTGGAGGGTGGTTGATGAATAGGCCTTCCTCCTGAAAAGATTCATTTTTTTCCAATCCCTGTCATATGGTGTAGTGTGGGCAGAGTGTTGTTGGCTTCTATGGTTAACAACATTGACCACCAGGGAATTTGGGAAAAGATGAGTTAAAAAAAGTCTACTCCCTGAGACAACACATAATATTTCTTGTCAGCCCTCTTACAAATGGATGATACAGTGGCTGGAGTTTGCCATATATTCTTCACCAGATCCAATATGGACGGGTTCATAAGGATTGCCAGTTTAGCCATGGAGGAGGCATGTAAAATGTCAGTTAAAGCATGCTGAGTTTCAGGTAGGTTTAGTAGGAAAATTTCTAAAGAGTCCACTAATCTCTTGTATAGCTCCTGGAAGGACACGAAATCTTTTTTCTGTTGTGGGGGGTAGAGATGTTATTGTATCACTGCTGATGAGAATGATATGTGCATCAGAGGTGTGGATTCTTGTGCTGATTCTTCCATTTGATTATTTGAGCCCTCCTCCTCATCAGGGTGTGGTGATGGAGCTGGAGATGTGTGAGATCTGGATAGCTGTGGCATTGGTGGCATAGGCTGTGGTCGCTACACCCTATATGACACCCCAGGATCCCAGTGAGGCCAATTGGCACATACTGGCACTGGTAGTGGTATCCACTGCTGGGGTTGCCACTGTGGTGACCACTGTGAAATCTTGAGTGAGGAATGATGAGGAGTGTCACAACCAATTAAGCTGTCCTCATCCTCTCTGTTCAAAGGTTGTTTCTTATCTGCCTGCTCAGGTTAGGAGTCCAAAGGAGAAGTTCTTGAGGCTGGTGCTGTTTTTCCAAACTCACTACTGGGGAAGGTGGCCTAGATGGTGTGGAGTGCTCAGGATCGGAGACTGGCCTTATGAGGAACAGCTTGAGTTGAAGCTCTCTCACCTTTCTTGTTCTGGCGGTGAGCTTTTTATAATGGTAGTACAGTGTCCCTCACCTAAACATCACACACCTTGAGAATGTCCATCTGAAATTGGTATGGACATTTTACAGGTCAGACACCATTTTATAACTTGGTGAGATAGGCATGACTGACCCAAGGACCAAGTAACTGAAATTAAAAATGGTATGATTAAAAAATGAACTATTAATACTATAACTACAACTATGAACTACTGAACTAGTAACTATGTAAACAAACTAAATTACAAGGAAAAGAAAAGTTGAGAAGGGAAAACTGGGGGTTCTGACTGCTGCCAATGGTGGCAGAGAAGAAATTAATGGATTCACAGGCTGGTCATGCGCAGTAGCTGCCGCGTTCAGCATGTGCTGACTGCTTCACAGGTACAGCCCACCAACGGAACTGCTACCATATTTCTCTGACTGGCGTGCAGTGGTGCCATAATAACAAGGTGGAGCACCCATGGGGATACTCCTCAAAGGAGAAAACGATTTTACATTATCTTTCTCATTGATGATACTCCCGTGAATAACCAGAAATTAGTCTGGATTGAATTAGAACCAAGCAACATTTTTCTTCCAAAACATTTTTCAATAAAAATATATATTCAGTGTCACCAAAACATTTTTGAATTACTTTAAATTTCAATAAATTGTTCATAGAAAAGACCCCCCTCCCAAAAAAATCAGAAAGAGCAAAAAGTGTTTAATTTCAATGGTTTTGAAGTTAAACTTTGAGGTTTTTCAGATGAAAATGAGTTTTGAGTAGCAGAAAATGTTTCACTGGACCAGATTTTTTTCAACTTTTGACTAATCAAAATTTCATTTTTTATATAACCTCTTTCCCTTACCCCAGTTCTTCAAAATCACCAGTGAACAGAAATACGCGTATATATACTTGGCTGTAGTTGGAATGTCTGGACAGACAAGCAACAACTTCATGGTGCTATGACACTCTTTCCTCACCTTTCTTAAGTTAAGTCAGCCGCTCTGTGGTGTCTCAGTGTAGCCTCCTTGTTCTTTGTTTCCCATTTCTTAAAATACTCAGCTTGACACCCAGTAAATAATCAAGGCAGGAATATAATTCAGGTTAGTTTTGTAAAGAGACCACTATATGATTTGTATGCAGCTTTGGATAAACTATGATACATTTAAATTTTGAGAGCAGAAGAAAAAATCCTGATTCACATTTAATTTGATTTGTGGTAACTGAGTCATACCTGGACATGGTTTCTTCCATGGGAATCTTATAAATAATGATTTTTAAGAACACTTCAATTTACCGTATCTAGCCAGTTTTCTCCATTCTTGTTTCCTCCCCCTTCCTTTAAGATATTGAACATTCTTAAGCTTATTTCTGTTTCAATAATACAGCAAATCTCCACTTTGCACGTTTTCTGTTCTTTCTATTCCCATCACAAGTAGGTGTGAAATTTAAACCTCTTAATTCAGACAGATTCAAGTTGAGACCAATTTATAATGCAGAAGACACTTTGAAAAAATCAATTTCAGTGGTCAGACTATGAAGGTCAATGGAGATTACTGTCCCGTGGAAAGGTAACAATAACACAAAAGTGGGAAAGGATAAGCTCTACAGTTATTATGAAAACATAACACCAAACCCACCTGCACTTGTGGTATACTCACTCCAAACATATGCCAGTATCCGCTATCATAACATTATGGTTAACAAAAGAAGGTGAAGAAAACTCACAGCTGTACTTCGTCATTAACAGAAACATGTTTTCTGGTACTGAAAATACCCTAAGCATAATGCCAACATGCAGAATTGAACCTGATACCTTTGAAGCTTAGAACATGAGCTAAACACCAGCAGGTTATTAGCTAAGACTATAGAGTGATCGCATACAGAAACAGAAAAAGTGATCACATATAGAAAAAGAGGAGAAAATGTACAAAGGCCATCTGAAAAAGAATACTTGACCACTATCATCCCAGGAATGAATGAACAATAGAAATCTAAAAACTTCTGTCATCAGATAAAACTAAAACAACATCTCCCCAATTACACAACACAACATGAACTGTAAAACTTTGTCCCTCATCTCCACAATGTTATCAAATTACAGTGTGAGTTCACTAAATTAATTCATTCAGGAGATACATTTCGTTGGCTCCAAAGACAGGTACTAGAATAATATGATCATAAACCTAGATAGCTGGTTCTAGTCCAGCAATAATTAGTAGTAAGAATTTTATCCGCTGATGGCTGTTATGTGATATGAAATTAGTGGATTTCACTCCGGTTTTCAGTGTAGGGGTGTCTACATAACAAAAACAGCATCCAGCACTCAGAAGAGTCTCCCAAAGCTGGACAGGCATAGATACCAAACTACTCTCAGTCCCCCCAGTTAGGTCTCCTCAGGATCAAGTCCTTTCTAGACTTAGTCCTTCGGGAAGGGCAGCAATGCCACTCTCCCTGAACACTCTGGATGCAGTCTTTTGTTTCCTGGGATGCACTACTTGTTGGAAGCCTAGGAGAAACAAAGAAGCATAGGATAGGGTGGCTGGAGGCTGCAGAGAGATGGGACAGTGACCTACCACTGTGGGGCCTACTTCAGATTAGGGTTGCCAACTTTCTACTTACACACAACCCAACAACCGTGCCCCACCTCCTGCTCCATCCCTCCTCCTAAGCCCCACCCCACTCACACCATCTTACCTCCCTCTGTAACTCACTCTCCCCACCCTCACTCACTCATTTTCACAACGCTGACTCAAGGGGCTGGGTCACGAGAGGAGGGTTACAACTGCGGGTGCAGGGCTCTGGAGTTGGGGATGCAGAAGGACACTCTGGGCTGTAACTGAGGGGTTAGGAGGGGGATAAGGGCTAGGGCACGGCATTGGGAGACATGGGGGAGGATGTCCTCAGGTGTGCAGGCAGAGGCTAGAAGTGGCAGCACATCCCTCCTATGCAGAGGCATGGCCAGGAGGCTCTGTGTGTTGCCCTGTCCAAAGGCACTGTTCCTGAAGCTCTAGCCAATCAGTGGCACTTAAGCAGGAGCAGTATGTGGAGCCCCCTGGCCACTCCTGCACGTAGGGACTTAAGGGGTAACATGCAGGCTGCTTCCCAGGAGCCATGTAGTGCAGAGTGCTAGCCCACTGGGCAGCACCACCCACCAGACAGTCAGTGGCCTTGTCAGTACCTTTTCAAATATGTGGTCCAGTCTGTAGGGGGTCAGCTGTCTCACTCCTGCAGGTAAGGGGTTAATGCTGGCTGGAAGGGGACATCACCCCAGCCTACAGGAGCAAATTAGAGGGCAGCTTGCTGGAGCAGCCCTGTACATAAGGAGCTGCTCAGCAGATCAGAGTCATTTGGGTCCTGACCAGGGAAGATATAGGAGCAGCTCACAGACAGAGAGGAAGCGCCTGGGAAGAGCAATGCTGGGCAGACTCAAGGGAGCAGGAGAAAGGCTCCAGCCTGACACCTGCCAGACTGCTGGCTTGGCTATAAAGGCCAGTAAGGTGTGAGGGGCCACAGGGGAAGTAGCCCAGGAAGTGAGAGGAAGGGAGAGAGGAGGAGGGCAGGACAAGGCTGCCACCAGAGGGTTCCTGAGCTGGGATCCACAGTAGTGGGCTGGCCTGGATTCCCCCTTCCCCCCTGGGGCCACACCTAGCTACGCTAAAGAGTGGACGCTATGAACTGTGGCTTGCCCCTCAGATAATGGGCTAGATAGAGGCACAGCTGGCCCCAGTGGTGAGCACAGGAGTCCCCTAGAAGGGAGAGAGAGGCTGTAGTGGGTTCTGCTGGAGGGGAGTGTCCCAAAGAGGACACTGTGATCCAGGGAGAAATGCAGGTCCAGAGAACAGTGTAAAGAAGGTGGGGAGTGACAATGGATGACACACCAGTCAGTTGAGGGTGCTCTGCTGAAGATTGAGCTAAATCCCTGAGTGACCAGCAGGAGGCACCACACTGGTGAGTGACTCCCCAAACCACACAGTCCAAAAACCAGACAGCTCATCACCCTACTTCAGATCCTTCCTTGGTCATATTTCCAGGCAAAATTCTTCTGAGATGCATACATGGGCTCCCTGCACACCTTCAAAGAGAAATGGGTGCTGTCCATGGTTCCCTGCTCAGTTTTGCTCTCTGAATCCCTGCTTTCTACCCTGTGACTCTCATTTCTGTCCCTGTTTTTTCATGGTTTCTCAAATTGTATTGAGACATGGATCTGGCAGCTCCTACCTTTAGGCTGAGCGAGGAACCATTAGATGTCCCTCACCAGAGGCTCAATAGGTGCACACATTCATAGGAAGTTTGTTAACTTATTGCCTTACATAGATTCTGTTAATAAAGTGTATGTCTTGATATCAGTCTATTCATCAGTAACACACTTCAAGGTACCTGGACTGGAAGACACAGTATCCTCGAAGACCCAGTGAAAGGTTGCTACAGACACTGTAACTGCAAGTAACTCCATACCAGCCCTGAGAATCAGGGAAAATGCCACACATGGCTGGAAAAAGTAACTTGCACTACATATCAAAGCCATAGGGGTAAACATCTGGAGGAAGAGAAAAGGACTGCCCTGCTCTTAATCATGGCAAGCACAGAAGCGCTAGTTCAACACTTTTGAATTGGTGGTTCTGTGTACGTAGTAAGCCTCTTAATGCAATCCTCCTTATAAATTAAAAACACATTCTTTTTTGGTATTTAACACTATTATAATGCTGAAGGCAAAGTGGGGTTTGGGGTGAAGCTGACAGCCTATGACCCACCATGTAATAATCTCATAAAATACTGAGGGATTATGATTATTTGAGTACCCCACTGTAGTTGTAGATAATGTATTCCATACAGGTTGAGAATGAAGTGGAATTAATCAAGAAAGCTGCTACAGACTTAAAACTAAACATCTGTCCTAAGAATATGGACGATGAAAAGTCTAGCTCATTAGAGATCAGATTATTCTGGGTGTAGAAAAATTCTCTGAGCAGTTATGATGGGAGCTGGAGCTGACAGTAGAAGGGGCAATATGTATATGTCAAGCAGCAGAACAAACAGAAACTCAAATAAAAGGGCTAGGGAAAGGCAGGAGAACATGGCTATGAGTTCCATAATGAAGACATCAAGAGAAAAAAAAAAACCCACAGAAACACAGAAAGCAGAAAACAGTGCCCAGTGATGGGGCACTCAATCTGAGCATGGGAAACGTCTAGCATTCAAGCAAATCCACAGAAACTATAATAAATCCAACCATTATGCAAAAAGAAGGAGGCTGAAAACTCTAATGACTGGCTGCTTAAATGTGCCCAAATTGCACATAAGAGATAGATAGTGGGGAAAAGTAAAGGTAGCGAAATAGAGAAATAAAAGTGTAGTACTCAGAGGCACTGAGACCTCATACTAGGGCGAGTGAAGCGTCTGCTCCCCTGGGCTGAGGGTTGCCAGCACCAGGGATTAAACCTGTGAGCACAGGGGCTAAAGCCCTGTGCTCTACCACATGAGCTGAAGATCAGCCAGCTAGCCTTTAGCTCATGAAGTAGAGCACAGGGCTTTAGCCCCTATGATTGCAAGTTCATTCTCTAGTGCTGGCCGCCTGGGTCTGTCGGCATTACATAAGGAATGCATAGAAGTGGAAAGAGTAGAGTGCCTGTAAAAGGTAATAAAGGAGGTACAATTCCAGTATTGAGAAATCAAAACAAAAAGCAGTCACGTAGCATTTAAAGACTAGCAAAATAGTTTATTAGGTGAGCTTTCGTGGGACAGACCCACTTCTTCAGACCATAGCCACTCTGGCTATGGTCTGAAGAAGTGGGTCTGTCCCACGAAAGCTCACCTAATAAACTATTTTGCTAGTCTTTAAATGCTACTTGATTGCTTTTTGTTTTGATAGTGTATAGACTAGCACGGCTTCCTCTCTGTTAGTACTGAGAGAGTGCATTCTGACACTAGAGTACAGAGGGGAAAGAACAAAACAAGAGTTTATTATGGTGGTACACAGAAGCAAACTGTCAGTCTTGGACCTGTGTATATTTGGGGTACTTGGACTACAATACAGACACAGGCCGTGTCTACACAAGCCCCAAACTTCAAAATGGCCACGCAAATGGCCATTTCGAAGTTTACTAATGAAGTGCTGAAATGCATATTCAGTGCTTCATTAGCATGCGGGCGGCCACGGCGCTTCGAAATTGACGCGGCTTGCCGCCTCGCGTCTCGTCCAGACAGGGCTCCTTTTCAAAAGGACCCTGCCTACTTCAAAGTCCCCTTATTCCCATGAGCTGATGGGAAGCCTTATGAGGTTAGAAGCATAACTAACAAACATGATAGCAAATGGTATCATTTATAGAAGTAAAGAAGCAATCAGTGCTGCTTAGTAACATACCACTTGACAGATACTGCTTCTGAAGACGGCCTGTTGGAATATTCTCCACTCCAAAAGTAAATCACTGCACAGTGAGCCAGATAATGGTAGGGAAGTGAAAGTGTACACTGCTAGGTGACAGGTTGTATGAATGCCACCTGGATGAAGAGAGGGTTAAGGAGTGGGTCTGGACACAGCAGGCCCTGCACCACTGCCCCTGCTGGGCTCACTCACAGTAGAGGCAGGGCACAAAACAGAGCAGCTTAGCTCAGTCTGGGCAGACAGCAAAAGAGCAGTTGGGTGTGGCAGCCTTCTTCAGAGAAGCTGCTGAGACTCCTAACTGCAAGGACCAGGCCCTACCTGTGAGCTGACCTAGGCCCTTCAGCTGTTGGGGCTGACAACAACAAGCTGCCACAGATAGGGGAGACCCTCTGGAGAACAGGCTAAGAGAACTCGAAGGGAGATCCCAAGATAGGCCAGAGATGCTCTGAGGAAATGGAAGCTAGTATGTTATTGGGGTACCTGCACCCTAGGCCACATATTTTGAATTATTGTTCCTTGTGGCCCTGGATTGGAGCCAAGTGAAACAGGGAGGGTAGGGTTCCCTACCCGTGGCCACTGACTTTTGCCGCTGGGTGGCACAGCCACTGACTCCAGCCACTAGGTAAAGCAGCTGCTTACTCTTGTCATTGTGGCAACAGCTACAGCCAGCAGACAGAATGATCATTGTCTCTTGCCGTTGGGTGACAGGCATTGACTTCAGCCACTAGGCACAGCAGTCATTGCTTCTTGCCACCGGGCTAAAAAGTCCACAATGTCACTGATAGCTGGTGCTGCAAGCCTTAGACTCCAATCCCTATTGAACATCAAGAATGACTGAGGATAGTATGGGAAATTGCAAGAGCTAGTAACTTAAACTGAATAAGGCCAAATGCCCATTTCAAATATTGGAAATAACACACTTGCGAGAGAGACAGAGCCCAAAGCGAATCTTTCCTGATGAACTGAAGATTTAGGTAATTCTGACCATGCTGAATTCTGAACATAAAATGAAATTCAAGGACTGCTTGGTATGCTGAATTACGTTAGCAAATTCAGACCTACGCCATCACCTTCAGGAAGCATGGAATGGGTCTGGAAAGCAGAGCATAAAAGAGACTTCAGTGGACTTACAGTACATTCTGATTTCAGCTCCAGTGCTGCAATTTTTTGACCCACTGACAGGCACTAAACTCTTCACAGATACCTCAAAATGAGGACTGGAGCAGTAATAGTAAGTGTCTTGGAACTGCCTAATTTCCAATCTCACATGCCTACAGAGCTATGACAGATACACGGAAGATGTAAGCACAAATTGAAAAAAAGGAGACACAAGGCCTGGCATATTGATGCACAACATGTCCCTATTTTCTCTATCTTCATAGTTTCAAAGCAGAAGAGACCACTATCCACTGACTGCTTTACACAAAAAAGGGACTCAGTGGAGCACCTCCAAAGATACAGTCTAATTCTGAAAATACAGAAGTATGACATTTTCCTGGAGTTTCAGTGTGAGTGCCAGTAAGTCATGACAGACACACACTCAAGAGCATAAGCACCACCTGACAATACATAGCCTGCTGATTTGGAACAAACAGTAAACATACATGTCAACGTGACAAAATGTCTCATGCTGTATCTTCAGGAATATGGGATGTACTGGAGACAGAAAGACCTAAAGAAAATATACCGCAAACATTGACCAAATGAGAAGAAAATCAGCTCTTATACCTGCATAGTCCACTGTAAAAATGAGCTTTCAGTGATTGCAGGGGTGCTTTCGAAGACCTCACTGCAACGGTGAGACAGAAAATACTGGAACAAATACACAAAGGGCATCTGGGAATACCAAATCAAAAAGGAGACTGCGAGAAGTTGTATTCTAACCCAGAGACAAATGGTGACAGAAAGGAAATTATATGAAGTTGTTGAATATTTCAGAAGTACAGAAATTTCTAGCAGGAAAAAAGCAGTGATACACATGAACAACTTGCAGTTGCATGAGACAAAGTTGGAACTGGGAAAACCTAATTATAAGAGGCTACTTTACCCATTTCCCAAAAGTAGTCATTCTTGAAGTACCACAGCAGCAGCTGTTGTCAGACATGTTCAGTCTGTATTTGTACATCACAGAATTTCAGTAACAGTACTAGCTGACAATGGACCACAGTATGAGAAAAGAGAATTCCTGAATGTTTTACATGCCTGATTTTCATCATGAGACACAGAGTTCCAAATACAGTATGCTCAAATCAGTGAATTAGCTCAGTGTTTCCCAAATTGTGTTCTGCAGAACCTGGTGTTCCACAAAATGAAAATAAGGGTTCAGCGGGAAAATTCCATTACAATGGCTGACTTCTCTATCACTCCCTGCCCTTCCACCACTGAAACAGTAGAATTAAATTAAATTGGGTTAGTGTCCAGCAGTGCAGAGGGAAGGATCTAGCCATTAAATCAACTGAATTTAGTTCCATTATTTCAGTGGAATCAGGGCAGGGAGCCGCAGACAGCCCTCACTTGCCCCGCTACCTGAGTAGCCACACCTCTCCAGTGGGCTCACCCCCACCAGTGGAACACCTCCACGCTGGTCCTTCTTCCCCTGGGAGCATGTGGCTGCCTGGCATAGGCTTACCAGCCAGTGCCACAGATGGGTTAGTCCCAGGGGCCGGTTTGAGGGTGAGGTGTGTTAATTCTGAGGATGGAGAGGCAGGTTTGGGGCTGAGAGGGATTAAGCCTGGGGATGAGGGGACAGGTTTTCAGGATCAGATGTAAAACTTGAGAATGGGGGGTGGATTTGGGGGTTGGAAGCTGAGGCGGGAAAAGGCTGGAGATGGGGGGTGGGTTCAGGGGCCAAGCCTGGGAGTGGGGTTCCTCCAAATTCTTTCAAGTTTAAAAGGGTTCTGTGGCCAACTAAAATTGTGAACTGCTGGATTAGCTGAATGTTCAGAACTTGTTCAAAAAAACAATGGATGCAAGAGAAGATCTGTATTATTAGTACTCAGCTACAGAGGTGCACCACTGAAGTATGGAAAGTCACTTGCTGAACTCCTCTAAAATAGATGGATAAATACTTGATGACCAAATATGGAACCAAAGATAAATATCAAATAATGGCTAACAAAAGAGTCTGCAATTGTGAGCAAAAGACAGGGAAGGTACAATTGGACAAACTATTAGAAAAAAGAAGCAAGTCCGCTTTCACAGTTAGACGCAATGCTTCAGTGACAATTTGGCAAGGTGGTTTCTGGCTTATCAAGCTACAGTGATCAAAGAAGATTCACATTGCTCATATTCAGTGATCGTAGATCACAAGGGGAAATCTTGAGGAGGAATTGTAGGACACTGCAAAGAAAAGTAGGAAAAAGCAGACACAAAAGTTGAAAACAGTTCACATACTGACCCTGCTATTGCCCGTGAGACTCAACAGTTTGTTACAGACAAGAATTTACCTAAAGAGAGTCTGCAATGCAGCAAAGTGGGAACATTGCTTAATTACCATTAAGGACCAAACAAGAACATTAACACTGCATTAGAGCAACCTGAAGCACTAATAAATATTTTATTGCATTTGTAATAGTTTCTTAGCTTTATTCAAAAGTGTTTTCATGCAATCAATTTTAAAAGTAAAATTTAAAATTTTGCTATGAAGTAAGTTATTCAGTAAATGTGTAGCCTGCACTTGGCTTATAGAACATTATCTTGATTAGATATTAAGAAGCCATGATAGTTTACCTAACTGAGGCCTAGAAGGATCTGTGCCTATCTTTCTTTCCTGTCAGCAGTAACACAAGGGGCCTGCCCAGTAAATAGGGCATGAGAGGAGAAAGCTTGGGCAAATTAATTTTCCATACATAGGTTTAAGGTCAGGTTAGTAACCATGTGTCATATCAGTCTGTGTAATCTAAAAGTACCAGACATCAAAACACGCCCAAACTTTTCCTCACTTATAGGAAGTAACATAAGATCAACTGATAAATTCAGGTAAAGGGAGCCCAGAGGTCATCAAAAATACAGGGATCTCAGCAGGCATTCAAGATTTGATTAGGTCAGACCCTAATTTAGTCAACATGAAGGAAAAGGGTATAAAAATCCTTTGGGAGAAACCGAAGGTAGCGTAGAAGAATGCTCAACGCGACATGTGTTAAGCTGTGCCATACGAATCCGCACCAGCCGGGTGCCTATCACCCCGACTCTCTCTCTCTCTCTCTCTTCTTTATTATTTCCTACTCTTGCTATTTCTTAGAACTCTCGGCTAACTTCTTCCTTTTCTGAACCACTGCAATAACTCCTTTCTGACAGGTGGAAGCGAGCTGGTCTGTACTTCTAAAGAGCTCAAAAGGAGTCAGTGACTATTGCATCCTGTTTACCTAGCATAGGTTTAAACCGTAAGTGCAGTTAGTAAAGCAATAGGTATTGCTTAGAGGTATCGTTAAGTAAGATCTTTTTATTCTAATCTAAGTACTAACCACAATATATATCTATTGTAGTGTGCATTGGTTAAGTGCTGCATATATACCACAGTGCTGTTAAATAAACAAACCGTTAAGTACTGCTAAAATCATTGTCTGTGTTCTGACTGGGAATCCCGAAAACTCACCTCAGGCTTCAGCCTGAGGCTCTGCCTCAGACTTCACCGTTAACTCGGGGGAGGTGTGAACCTATAATCTTCAACTTTAAGTCAGACTGGCGAGCCTTCCCAAATTCATATATCTATACATCTTGCTACCTTTCACCCGGGTCAACAAATGCCATACTTCCCATATACTTTACATACAGATTTTGCTTTCTTTTGACTATGACACATTTCCTGCCAGGACAGAAAGAAAGAACCCAAGACAGTGCATTTTCAGGCTGCAGCTACTCAGAGGACTAGGATGTTTTGTTACCTCATTTCTGTACATAGTTTCTGTTCATAATGAAGGGTTTATATTGATGCCAGTCTGCATGTCAGTAAGGTACTCCCTCACTCTTCGGACAGTCACCTTGTCGCAGTGTGTGGGCTTGTGTGTTCCAATGAACCCAAGAGGTATGCTGTAGAGAGTCTTGTACTCCCAGCTGGGTCACCAATGGCAGCTAGGTCAAGGGGGAGGGACCAGAGGAAGAATGATCCTAAAAGTCCTCAACAGTACAACAGGCTCCTTTTCAAAAGGACCCCACCAACTTCGAAATCCCCTTATTCCTATCAGCAGATCAGCAGATAGGAATAAGGGGATTTTGAAGTTGGCAGGGTCCTTTTGAAAAGGAGCCCCAACTGGACAAGCCGCACGGCAGTGAAAAAAGGCAATTTCGAAGAGCCATGGCCAGCAGCATGCTAATGAGGCACTGAATATGCATTTCAGTGCTTCATTAGTAATCTTCGAAATGGCCATTTACATGGTTTTGAAGATTTGGACTAGTGTAGACGTAACATTTGTATATATGTAAGCAGGGTCTGAATGAGCTCTGCCCTGCCATCTAGTGATAAATTAGGTGAAAAGATTTCAGGAGATGACTATCGGCAGACACACAGGCTGCCTCTACAATCTCACTCTCCCATTGGAGGTAGCACTGTAATAAGGCAATTCAAAGTAGGCTAATGAGGTGCTAATGTGCATATTCAGTGCCTCATTAGCATAATAGTAGCCACGCAAATTTTGAAGTGTAGACTTCAAATTGCAGATTGACAGTGAAGATGGGAGCAGATCGAAGTAAGCCCCCCCATTTCAACATTCCCTTACTCCAATCTTGTTTTGTGGGAGTAAGGGAATGTCGAAGCGGGGTGCGTATTTTGAAGCTGGCCCCATCTTCATTGTCACTCTGCAATTCCAAGTCTGCACTTTGAAATTTGCATGGACACCATTATGCCAATGAGGTGCTGAATATGCACACATTATGCTAATGAGGTGCGGAATATGCACAAATTGCCTCATTACCTTGCCACCTCTGAGAGTGCAGAAGTGGCCACATACTCTGTCTCCTGTACCAGCAGACAGACCTGCGTTGCCAAAGAGATCAGTTTTGGCTATTATGAGTTAAAATTTCCCATTGGTATTGAAGGCAGTGCTTGTTATCCTTATGATATGAGCTATGAGCAGCAGGACCGCACTTAGCATGCCCTGACTGCAGAGGGCAACCTATATATTATCTCTCACTTGCTCAATGGGCTAGCAATGTCAAATCCAAGTTAAAGTCAGAAGGGGTGGGGACAAGTGTTCCTACCTGGTGGTGTAGACCTGTTAAAAAGGACCCAGAAGCCATTTGCCTTTTCCACCCATCCCTGTGCCAGTGTTTAACAACAGAGCCACCTATATTCATTTGAGAGTCCTGGGGCTTTCTCATTTTCTATTAGAGCTGAAATCATTGATAAGCTGATCTCAGGGGGCTGAACTTTAGACCTGGTAAGCAATGGTATGGTGAAAAGACAATGCAGAATAGGCAGCAGCAGAGAAGTTCTTCACTACCTAGTGAAATCACTGAAGAGTTAAATCATGGAGAACTGGTCTACTTGATGGAACCTTAGAACACAGCACTGCAGCAAAAGATAGATGTTAAACCTGGAGCAAAGGCTGCAAGTCTAAGCATTGGCAGTGATGACAGCAGTGATAGCAACAAGCAGTGGCAGAGACTGAAGAAACAGAAGCATAGGTTCTCTCCACCAGGAGCAGGAGGCAAACCACCCAATTGTGTCCCTGAACTCTGGAGACCTCAGACAACAAGCTGGAGTGGGGTGGAGCAGAGGGAACAAGGGAGTGGCATGTTACAGAGACATCTGTCCCTCAGACTTTAAAGGCAGGAAACTATCCTAAAACACTGTGGGTTTGTGTTTCACTTATTGGTTTTGTACTTTCAAGTCACCATTGCAGTGATTTCCCAATTAAGCTTGAGTTTCATCTCCCTTTTATTAAAAGCTTCCTTTTCTTTACACAGCCTCAGTCCTTATGAAATGGGGAATCATTCTCTCTTAGGCTATGTCTACACTAGCCTGGAAGATCGACTCACTCAGGGTTGATCTCCTGTGGTTCGATTTTGTACACTTAGTAGAGACATGCAAAATCGACCTCTCAGGGGTGGCTGTCAACCCCTGTACTCCTTGAAAGATTCAAGTAGAAAGGGAGGGTGTAAGGGACCTTGTTCAGTAGAAACAGCCAAGTAAGCCAAGTACAGATAGGTCGATTCTAGCTATGTAATTGCTGTAGCTCAAATTGTGTATCCGCAGTCAACTTAGTTTGCCTAGTGTAGACCAAGCCTTAGTAGTGACAAGCGGGGTGAGGTATTCAATTCTAGATTACCAGTGAGGGCTCGAGCCTGTTCTGCTTTGTATTGTTAAGAGGAACCTTTAGATATTAGACGCCGCCCTTGGTAGGGCCATCACCACCTGGCAGAAAGTTTACATGCAGCATACATATCATTCATATATGTCTGATGATTCCCTGCTATCCTTCTCTAATAATTCTGTGCTTTTTGCCACTAGATTGTGAAGAGGGTTTTCTGTAGGGAGGCAAGGTTTATTGTTGATGAATAAGGTTATGGTTGTCATATTTAAAGTGAAAGTCATGGACAGGTCACAGGCAACCAACGAAGCCCACAATCTGTCTATGACTTTTCCAAAGAATACCCAGGAGCATACCTACAGCAGGGACTGACACTGAGCCCTACTACTGGTAACTCCAGCACCCACCACAGCTGGAGGGGGATCTGACAAATTGCTATACTGTTCCTTAATGGGAGAACTGAGGTACCTGTGTTCTAGCAAACAGTAACACTGTCGATCAGCTTAATCAGATGAGCTTAGTAATTTCAGCATGGTAAATGGATAAGACCACTCATCCATCCTGGTGATCTTCAGATAATTGGAATCTATTTTCAGAATACCCGTGTGCAATCTGCCAGAACCATACTCCAAATAAATAAAAGGACAAATGGCGCCTATGTCCTGGCTTAGTAATAAATCCTGTGGAACACACAGAAGACCAATCAGCAAAAGAGTTGAGATTTGAGCTCAGCGACCATTATTTAAAAAAAAAATAGATGTTTAAGTTTAGCATCCTAACTTCATACATATGAAACTCTATTGAGGCTGATAATTCATATAAACAGGAGCAAACGAGTTGGGCTGGGTGGGAAAATACTTCCTGTTCAGCAAACTTTGTGAGATTCAGAATATGTCATGTTTTGTATCAGGGTGGAACTTTTTTCCCAGAATAGCCAATAGTTCAGAGATTAAGACACTCTCCTGGGCTGTATCAGACCTAGGTTCAAAGTCCTTCCTCAGCTGTATTCTTGGGTGACTCTTATTTTGACCAAAAATTCTATCAGGGACCTAAAGAAATTTTGTCAAAAGTGGTATGTTCCAATGCAAAATTTTAATCTTGACAATCCAGCATTTTCCAATGGAAAACTGTTATGTCAAAGCTTTCCCAATCAGCTCTGCCCCCCTCAATTTTGAATAGAAGGCAAAAGAAAGGTTTTAATGGCCCCCTCAGAAGCAAATTCCTTTATAGCCTTAATTTTGGAGTCCCTCTCAAAGCCTCCATGAGAATTTATTACAGTTACTGCACCAAAATTAAAAACTTAAATGAAACTACTTTTAAATTCTGACAAGTAGCAGAGGGGTACCAATGTTAATCTGTATCTGCAAAAATGAGAAATCCTGTGGCAACTTATTGACTAACAAATTATTTGGAGCATAAGCTTTCATGGGGAAAGATCCACTTGCACCTAACAAAGTGAGTCTTTGCCCACAAAAGTTTATGCTCCGATAAACCTGTCAGTCTATAAGGTGCCACATGATTTCTCATTACTTTTAAATTATTTGTAGTGTTGTAAATTTGCCATAGAATTTCAGGCATACATTTAGGAGAGTTACACTTCAAGGAAGGACAAGTTCTAATTTTTTTAAAGGAGATAAACAGTAAATAAAAGAAATAACCCATTTTATTTGCTTCTCACCATAATAAAGTGCTGAAGCAGCACCTGAGAGGATTTGCTAGACAACTGTCTGCACAAACTGTCAATTTGTTTCCAAGATTAGCTAAGATGGATAGAATAGTTGGTATAAATTGTACGTCTCTAAGCATCTGAAAGGTCACTAAACAAAACAGCCAGAGTGACTTATTTGTTCTTGGCAGTGACAACCAAGGATGCCATTATGACAAGTCTTTAAACTATCACAAATCTTCTATTTAAGAATTGCTTGGAAGTATTATCTTTGCTTTGTGGCACAATTAAAAGCTCTCATCTTAGAGGAGTTCAGTGCTGCAAGCTGTAATAACTTCTTGGGTCACTCTTGCAAGCCAAGTAAGCCTGAGAATCTAATAGTGAATGAATCACCTCTGACATCTGTCAACTATAACACTGAGCAATTTATCAGTTGCATTTTGAGATCAGAATGTAAAAATATCCTTCCAGCTATCATCCCCAGTCTATAAATATGTAGGACTTTTTCATTTTTTCTTCCAGATGCAACGGCTGGTTTTAACTGTAAAAATAAAGTTTCACCATTACGACTAGTCTGGCTAATAAAAAGCCTTGAAGTACCAAGAATGGCAATATGTGGGAGAAGAAAAAAACTACCAAATATACAGAGAATAATACTCTAAACTTAGTACTATGTCTGACACTTCATTTCACCTGTCCATTTACTGTGTACAAATTATTACTAGATTAAATCAATATTCTTAATAAATAATAATAATATTCTTAATATTAGCTTTGTAGCCTTGAATTTCCGAACTGCAAAGTACTTAAGGAAGCTGTTGCATGTTGCACATTGCTCCAAAATCCAGACACAGAAACAGGCTTTACATATCAACTCTTATCTTCAGTCCTATAGTAATTTTTTCTGCTATTTTTAACCTTTGAATGTTTAAAGTTCAATGGAAACTACAGACAGAAAAATCTTTAATCCACATGGCTATCTGTACTACAAGTGGCACATGATTGGGCTCCATACAAGTTCAGGAAATCTGTTTTACATTGTATCCATTATCCTTTGTATGTGTTTTGTTTTGTTTTGAATATGTGAATGTTTTAAAAGTTCAACAGAAACTTCACACACACACACACAAAGGATAATGGATACAATGTAAAACAGATTTCCTGAACTTGTATGGAGCCCAATCATGTTCCACTTGTAGTACGGAAAACAAGGTGGATTAAAGGTTTTTCTAGATGTAGTTCCAATGTCTCTCTCTCTCTAGGTATGAATTTATGATAACATAACACGTTCTTGTTATAGTATATCCCATTGTAGAGGATGATATTACATTTTAAACACATAACACTGGTGTTTGTTACTACTGGTGGATTACACATGATTATACCACGATTCATACTAAGAGAACTTAATACCATAATACAGGTACTAAAGATATGAAAATAATAAAAAAGTTGCTGAAATCTATCATTTTTAAACAGTCTCACTCTCCAAGAGAAATAGTTAAACAGCCTTGCTTATCTGCCTAACCCCAAAAACCAAAAGATGTAGTACACCAAAGTTCAAGAAAAAACATATCTCTGTTCAAACCTTAGCTAGACAGTCTTTGTGCTTTTCTCTCAGATACTGTCCAATTGCTCTATATGGCCCTGTCTAGATCAGGAAACAGATTAATGGCAGCGATGGTCATCGATAAGTCCCCTTCTGGCCCTTCCTCAATTGTCGTAGACAAAGTCTTATGTACTTAAATCCATTTTCATTAGCATTACCGAAGTCTCATCACACCTTCTGTAGTGGTATTGAACACAGATTTTGTTCCCCCTACCCTAGTACTTAATCATTTTCAACCCCATTTGAGGGAGGACTGCTTACAAAACACAAAGGATGCATCCACACATTCAAAATCTTCCAGAAGAAGGCCATGGTCTTCCAGAAGATCCCAGGAGAATCTACACATAGAAGACACTCTTCCAAAAGGAATCTGGAAGAATGCAGTGCCTCTCTCAGATTCCATACTCTGCTCTCAAACCAGGAAAAGTGCCATCTTCCAGAAGCTTCTTCTGGAAGAAAACATGTAGACGCTCTGCGACCCCTTCTTCCGAAAGAGCAGTCTCTCATAGCGGCAGCCAGATGGAGCTCAGAGATGCCCTTGCCAGCACCAGCAAGGCTCTATGGTCTCTGGCTCCAGCCACTTTTAAAGCTGCAAGGATCCAGAAACCCCATGGCAGGAAGCTGAGAGCGTGGAGGCAGTCAGCGCATGCAGTGCTGCAGCAGACACACTTCAGACATTCCTGCAGTGACCACTGACCCCACAAAAACCAGTACACCCAGGGAGCTGGCCAAGGGCAGCCAGGATCCTGACCAGGCCACAAAAAGGAAGGCCCCATCCTGGATAGAGCCAGCACTACAGGACCTCCTGGGGCTCTGAAAAGATGAGGAGGTGTTGAGGGACATGAACAGACATGGGAGGAATGCCCCTGCCTTCACTCACCTCGCCACCTGTCTGGTAGCCCAAGGCCACCCAGCTCAGAACCCCAGACAGCTCCAGTGCAAGGTTAAGGAGTTGAGGTGGGGTACATGAGGGCCTGGGACAGTGCCAGATGGTCAGGGCAGGCCCCAACAACATGGCCCTACTTCAGGGAGCTCCACAACCTCATGGTTGGTGATGACAGCTCCCCAACCTGCACCACCATGGACACGGCAGCAACAGAGCCCCCACCACACCAGAGGGGGAGGCAGGTCCCAGTAAGGAGCAGCCCAGATCACCCAGCCAGGCCAGCCCTCCAGCACCAGAGGTCCCATCCGGGGATGAGCTCTCGGAGGGCTCCCTCATTATAGAGGTGCCTTCCACCTCCTCCAGCCCGGCCAACTCCAGCAGTGCATTCCTCAACCTCTCCGAGGGCCCCTCTGGTAAGTGCATGCCATGGCACAGAACCCGGGAGGGGGGTACACTCGGGAACACACATGACGGCCCAACCCCAGATTATCCCACCCTGGAGCGTGCCCTGGGCCACAGGTGTAGCTGCAGTTGGCACCCAGCACCCTCCCCTGTAGAGAGCCCAGCAAGCTGCACACATGTGCTGGGAGACCTTGTCATTCCAGGCCACTCCCAGCCCACCCACCCCTTGAGCAGGGCTCCCCCATGCCAAAATGCCCCCCATCCATTAGCACATTCTCTGGGGAGGGGTGGGGGATGCCTCCACAGCCAGCACCATCCCCAAGGCATCACCGTGCAGAGAACATAGGCCACTGTTAACAGAACATCCCCGTCCCTCAGGTCAGGGGTGGGGGCAGCTGCCCACGGGGGACTGGGGACACAGCAACCAGGACCAGGATGGGGTATGAATACCCTGCCCTTTCCACTCCTGTGATGTGTCTTACAGCAGCAGCATCCGAGGGCTGAGAGAACTGCAGGATGAGACTGGGGCCCGCCAGCCCCATCCAGGCCAGAGGGCTTACAAGTCCTGGAGCCAGGCCTGGAGCAGCCCCAGCCGCGCGGGTCCACACCTGGACAGCTTGATGCCAGGGCCGCAATGAGAAGGCCGCAGCCTATACAGCTTCCCTCCAGCACCAGAACCTCCTTGCAGAGGTCTCTGGATGAGGGGGACTTGGCCTGGCAGCAGGACATGCATGGGAAAGCGATGGGCATGCTCCACACGATGTGCAGGGCACTCACTGAGCTGCCCCTGCTGCTTCCTGCACCTGTCTCCCTAGTTGCTCTCACCACCCCAGCTGCTCCTGCCTCCACACTGATGCCCATGAGGCCCTCGCTGCCCTTCTCCTGCCGGGCCTCTCACTTGCCATTCTCTGGCAGGCTGCTCATATCTGGGAGACAGCCTCAGCCATCCAGCCCTGGGGAAAGGTCTGCTCACGCTCCCCAGTGAGGCTGTGGAGAGCACAGCAGGCCTCCACACCATGGGGGACATTCTCCACCCTCGCATCAAGGCATGTGATGAAGCACCTAAATCTTGCCTTCAAGTGGCTGAAGGCACATTCCACGGGGTAGCATGCCCGTGTCAGCCGGCCATTGAAGAGCTCCTGGGAGGAGGTGAGGTGGCCCATGTATGGCTGCATAACCTACAACTGCCAGGAGGTATGCTGGGTCACCCAACATGCAGAGTAGCATGGCGACATCCCTGACAGCACACTCCCACTGGGGGATGGAGGTGCCACCCTCCATCCTTAAGTACAAGGCAGAATTCCTGAACACACAGGCGTTGTGCCCCCAGTCAGGCAAGCCCACATAAATGTCTATAAACCAGTCTCAGTGGTCCACTGCTGCCTGGAGCATAATGGAATGGTAGCCCTTGTAGTTCATATATCGGATGGCGTTGTGGCCCGGGTCCCTGATGGGTATGTGCGTACTGTCAGTGGCCCCAAAGCACTGGGGGAAACCAAGGTCAGTGAACCCTGCAACAGCCATGTCCTGGTCCGCAACAAGCATCAGCCTCTGCAGCAGCTCCTGAGGGTCCCCCATGCTGTGTGGCCCCCTCCCCACTCCCTTGCTGGGCCAGGGCATGGCGTGACCCTTACCTCAAGGATGATGATCTCAACAGTGGACTTGACCACTTCAAAATGCTGCCTGACAGAGTGGTAGCTGTCCAGGGTAGTCAGCTTCCATATGGTGATGACCACGCACTTCTCCACTGAGAAGGCTGACCTCATCCAGGTGTCCTGCTGTCAGAGGACAGGAGTGAGCCAGCTGCAGATCTGCAAGAAGGTGTCCTTCTTCATTCAGAGGTGTGCATTGTTCCACTTGGCCAGGACCATCCTGTCCCACCATTCGGCGCTCACAAGGTGGGTCCACACATGCCGGTTAGCCTGGATGGGGCGCAGTAGAGGCTGTGGAGGGTTGGAATCCCCAGACCCAGGTCTCCTGCCCCATGAGAGGCTGAGGAGGGCCACAAGCAGGATGTCCAGAAGGCAAGTGAGGGCAACTCTGCAGGTCTGCAGCTGCTTGGGATTTATGACTTACAGGGGTGAGGGTCAGGACCTGGGACAGGCCAAACCTGTCTGTAAGCAGCAAGGCAGCCTGAGCAGCACGTGCAGTGAGTGGTTGTTTGATAGGAGCCCTTTAAGGCAGTGCATGGTCTGAAATCCCAGAAAGGGCTTCCAGCCATGCGACCCATTCACAGTGTTTCCTGGCCCATTCTTCCAGAAGACCGTCTGTGGCTGTGTAGACTGCGGACTGCACTTTATGTGTGGATGCAATCTTCCAGATGATGATCCTCTGGAAGACAGCTTCTGGAGAATCGTCTTCCAGAAGGTCTTGAATGTGTAGATGCAGCCCAAGTTTTCATTTAAAAAACTTCTTAAAAAATAAGAAGTTTCAACTCTTAGCTTCTAAATGTTTCCCTCCTCTTTAAAGCACTGTGTTTCACATGAGAAAAAAACATGCTGTCTTTTTGAAGTATAGTATTAAATGTCAAATTCATTACTGACATGACCTGAAATCATTAGGTCTTGCATTCTGAGCTAGCTGTGTATGTGATGTTTGAATTGTGTTATCTTCAGATCAAAATGGAAACAGAGAGGAAATATTGTGTTTTGTTATTGTGTATCATTTTTCTGACGAATGACTCAGGCATTGATATTTAGGCTACTTTGAAGTCAAAATATTTAAAGTACACATCCTTAACCATAAATACACTTACTGACATATTGTGCAGATCATAGAAACATCAGAAGACCAAGCAAAAAGTAAGTAGAGGGCCTATGTGTTATATATCTTCTACACAGACAGAATGGCATATCTACTCTCTTATATTTCCATCAAAGTACCAAGCTTGCTGCCAAGGAGTTTCTGATGTGTCAAAAAGTGGCACAGTCAATAGCATCTTTTTTACATTCACATTTCATTCGTTACAGCCACTCTACATTTCCCCATTTTCACAAAAATGTAATTCAAGTTTGTTACTATACTTACTCTTTCTCTGTCATGATATAGCCATATTCCTCCTCCTCAGAAGACTTCACTTCTAACTGTAGACCTTCTCCCATCTTTTTTTCAGGTTCTTCATAGGCACTTTCATCCTGCATCAAAGAATTCTTAATCCAGTTGTGAATTTCAGTCTGCTCTTTGGAATGAGGTTCAGATTCAGTTTTCCTCTCAGCTGCCAGTTCCCTTGAGAAAGTCTCACTTTTTACATTTTCAACACCAACATTCATTTCTTCTGAGGAAGAAGCAGAAGTTGAGTCTTCTGATTTCTTGGTTTCAGTCTTAAAGGACTCTTCAGGAGTTGGCTCATCTGGCAGATTTCTTGTTAAGGCATTCTTATTCCAGAAGTTCCCCAGTCTTACACCCAAATTCTTCTCCTATATTAAAAGAATAGAGCTCTTTGTAACATTAAATCCATGGAGATATCGGTCTATTTATCACATACAATGTCCGTACCAAACCCTGAAAACCCTTACACGTCTGATTGGGACTACTCATGAAGAAAGAGTATATTTAAATGTACCTATATTCTGAAAATCCAATTATAGCACAATACAAAAAGAATCTTGAAAGCTTCCTCTGTATTGTTAGAGATCATGATAAGATTTATATGCAATGTCAGACTTAAGTGTTAACTGTAGGACTTGTGTGTTTCACAACGCAATTTCTCTTTTCAGCTTGTCAACATTTGTTCACCAAGACATTGTAGAACAGAATCGGGAGAATGTGGAAAAAAAATTCAGAAGTATTGTTCTGAAAACAGAATCTCATAGTCAGTATATGGTGGAATTTATGTCCCTTGTATTCATGTTTTGTGAATCTTAATGAGAGTAAAATTTTGTCCTCAAGAAAATTCATGAAACTGAGAAATGATGCAAGTTACTTTTATAAATACGTATATTCATGAATGTTGGTACTGAAAATATCTGCATAGCTTTCTTACGAGATAGCACATCAGGAACAGAAATAATACCATATGATTTAGATGACCAATAATTTTGTAAGAATAGTGAATTGTTTCTAGCAAATTATTGTGATACGTACTTTGTGAGCATGCCACAGGCAGTGATATGCTCTTAGAACTGATGTGTCTAAAGAAGTCAAACAAGGAACAAATTCATAAATTAGTAAATCAAGGCATATTAATGGAAAACTCACAGAGGGGCTATATTTATTACATATTATTTGCTTTATCTTGTGATATGCCAAAGAATAGTGCAGAATGATTGCTTATTAAGTTTATAACTTATAAACCCCATGTAAAGTTCTCCTGTGTAGGACTGTATTACGTTCTGTCACCTCTCCTATTCAAAGTGCTGCTGAAAGATTTGTAGAATATCCCACTGGTGAAATAACAGAAGGAGCCCTTCGTTTTTCAGAGCAATTGTGAAATTGCTTGTTGAAATTCAAGCTGAACTCATCAACTTGTATATTCTTTTTGTCTGGCAGATGGACTGTTGTTGGTGAGACTTGGTTTTACATACGCGATGGATGTCTTCATGACAAACTAAGGTAGATTTATTTACAACCAGATAGTTGATATAGTACATTACACAACATTTTTCACTCCAGTTCACCAAACTCTTCTCAGAGTTAATTCTTCTCCATGCAATCCAGAAAAAAGAATCAATGATACCCAATAAGATTAGGAAATTAATTAAGTCCCATGTTCTGACCCAAAGCTCACAAAAATATTCAAATTTGATGCTTAACTGAGGATTTCAAGCTTGGTGTTACAGTTGTCTTTCTGGAACCAGACTTTTCTGACCAGAAGAGGATGAGGCTTGAAAATCTCCTCTCACATTCAACAATCTGAACAGCTTTTATTCCTTTATGGAGAGGTGAAAGGCTGACAATACAGAGACCCAATTAATGAAAGTCAGTTTTGAATCCTCAAAGTTTCTTTATGGTCTCATCAGTTTTCCTCACAACAATTTTCTTAGCTCTTAATTCATAGTCCATTTCAACAGGTGATGTCACTGAGTCACTACGGCTAGCACTCCACAGATCTGAGATTTGAGAGCCTGGTGGGAGGATATTTTATAAGATGCCTCAGTGTTTGAATTCACTGTTTTGGGGAGAGAGCCTGAGTTTGTCAGACATTAGCAGCCTATTCCCAAACTGTTGTTTGGGAGGATGCCACATTGGGATTTTTTTCTTCTGTTTCTCAGTTGATTAAACTTTAATTAAATATTTATTTAATTTATCTATATTCATGCATTCACCAGAGTAGGTACATTTTGTGAATAAAGAAGAATTATAACCACTTGAATGTTTTATTTCTTACGAATGAGGCATTGTGCCTCAACATAAAACTCTGGAGAAATAATTACTAAAATTATAATGTGGAATATTTGGTTTAACAAATTTTACCTTTTTATCAGCTCTGGCATCTTCTTCATATCCTCCATTATCTGTAGGACAGGAACAGGGTATGCTTATAGATATAAAATACAGAACTTTGTTTTTAAACACAGAATATTTCTGGGCTGCTCTACTTTTTTAATGATAGCTTCTTTCCTGTAGATTAAACATTGAAATGCTCTAGTTGAAAGGGTAAAGCAAAAAGTGTAGTTCAGTGTTGCACCATTAGCTGCAGTTGGGCATTAAGCTAATGTCAATAGAAAAAGCAGAGTTAGCGTCAAGATATATTATGCTTATTAATGCAGTGGAGCTGTTTATTATTCTACCACTGTTTACCGATCCCAAAGAAAAAAACCTATAAAATGAGTCTACCTAGCAGCAGTATTATAATTACATAAATAACCAAAGAGAAACAGCATCTTCATAGTCCACATGCTTTTTGGTTCATCAATGCTGATATGACTCTTATTGTGAAAGAACCAAAAAAGAATTCTGTATGTGCTTCCCAGATTTCGGGAATTAACCTCATCATGCAGTTACATTTTAGCCATACTTTGCAATTACATCACTGTCTGAAGTCAACAGTCCTTAGATTAAAAAAATATAGAATTGTATCTCAGTGATCTGTTCCAGTGTGATCCAGAACAAATCCGCAGGAATGTTGCATTTTAAACCAGACACAGTAGTGATCATAAAAAATCAAGCAGTTTTGTAGCACCTTAAAGACTAACAACTGTATTCATTATGTAATGAGACATGAAAGCGCATTACCTAATAAATACAATTGTTAGTCTTTAAGGTGCTGTAGAACTGTTTTTTTTTTTGGGAAGCTACAAAACTAACACAACTATCTTTCCAAGGCTATAGAAACATCATACGTTTCTTAAATCCATATTAGTAGGAATTTGGGCTATACCTCTATTGTCTGTTTGCTTAAACAAACAAACAAACAGACAGACAAAGACTGTAACCTAAAAGTTAACATTTATCACAAAATGCCACACTGTGGTGATAAGTGAAATACTACGGTACATCCTACCACACAAGAGGAGTCAGGAAAAACTGTAGCATATCATATCCTTGTATAGAGTAAATGCAGACTTTTTAGTGGCAACCACAGCTGGATTACTGACTACTGGACCACTGAGAGTCTGCAGTCAGACATAGCCAAATAAGTATAATTGATCTCCTTAGTTTCCTGAGCACAAAAGGGAAGAAGTTGCTTGTATATATTTTCTTGTCTGAGAGTTTCATCTGCATGCAAGTATGGTACACAAAAGAATGATTACTTGTAAAGCACAAAAGGATAAATTTTTTGCTTTATCACTTATATATTTAAAAAAACAAGATTTTTGGCATAAAAAGAATGCTTCCAGTGTTTTGTTTAAACATCTCATACTCAAGAATGAGAAATCAGGCTTAATAACATAGGGCTTGTCTACACTACCACCTTCCTTCGACGGAAGCATAGGAATTAGGGTGTTTGGAGTTTACTAATGAAATGCTGCCGTGCTTAGGCAGCACTTCATTAAGCAAATTCCGCGCCCCCCCCCACCCCCGCAGCAACTCCGAAGTTTTAAACTTTGAAGTACCAGTATGTGTCTAGCCATGGCGCACTCAAAGGAGCAAGGGGACTTTGAAGTTGCCCCAGCACTTCGAAGTACCGGTGCGTGCATCGTGGCTAGATGCTTGCTGGTACTTATGCATTGCAGCAATTCATTAGTAAACTCCCTACACCCTACTTACCATCGTTCCTTCAAAGAAAGGTGGTAGTGTGGACACAGCCTTAGAGAAATTTACCTTTTACTCTGTTTAATGTAGAACAAATAAAGAGGAAAAGACTGTAAATTGCTTTTTTTCTTGATTATCTTTTTGGGGATAGTACCTTCTATGTCAACATTGGTACCCATTTGTCCAGGTTCATAATCTGCTTCTGCTTCTGCATCCACTTCTGCTTTTGCTCTCTCTCCTTTAAACTTCCCTGTTCCACTTTCCTTTCTTTCTTCCACATCAACAACTTGAATGGCATCAGCAAGAATATCGGCCATCTCATCAAGCTCCAGTGGGCTAAGATTATCCACATTCACCTTGTGTTTCTTCAGGTCCTTCAATATATCCTGAATAAATGTTTCTGAGTAAAAAAAACAACATGAACGTTGGATTTTATACATGCAAGATAGAAATACTGTACATGTTCTATAGGTTTCTAATATTTTCAGAAAAACATAAGACTCTCTTTCTACTTATGGAAACAATAGACTAGCACTCCCAAAGGCTGGATTTGGTGAAGCCCATCACAGGCTGATGGCAAATGACTGCACTGCTCACGATACTACTCTGTTTCAAAAAGCCAGTTTTGAATTCAGTGCATGGCCAAGTTGTGAAAAATGCTGAAGGATAGGAGTCAGTATGACTTAGTTATCTGCACTCATATCTCCAGGACAAAACTGTTGCTGTTTTTTCTTGCACTAAGAATCAACCCATTTTTTTCTAGTCTAAGTTGATTTAACTTGACCTTAAATGACATAACAATGGCTACGTCTACACTAGCCAAACACTTCGAAATGGCCATGCAAATGGCCATTTGGAAGTTTACTAATGAAGCGCTGAAATACATATTCAGTGCCTCATTAGCTTGTGGGCGGCTGCTGCACTTCGAAATTGACGCAGCTCGCCGCTGCATGGCTCGTCCAGATGGGACTCCATTTCGAAAGGACCCCGCCTACTTCAAAGTCCCCTTATTCCCATCTTCTCATAGGAATAAGGGGACTTCGAAGTAGGTGGGGTCCTTTCGAAAAGGAGCCCTGTCTGGATGAGCCACGCGGCAGCAAGCCATGTCAATTTCGAAGTGCAGCGGCCTCCCACATGCTAATGAGGCACTGAATACGTATTTCAGCGCTTCATTAGTAAACTTTGAAATGACCATTTGCATAGCTATTTCAAAGTTTTTGGCTCATGTAGACATGGCCAATGGCAGTTAATTAAGATAGCTGGTATGGTAGCATGATTATTATTTGATTACACTCAAATAGCTCAAGCATTATGACTACTCTTACATGTAGGGAATATGGTGTCACATGGGCTGTTTCTACACATGCCTAATAAATGGCCTGAAATATGCTAATAAGGTGCAGATGTAAATTACCAGTGCTTCATTAGCATAGGGTCACATGATTTGAAGTCCAGAAGAAGCTCTTCCAGACTCCAAAACAGTGTGCAGAAGCGTGGCCCCTGGGGGAACCTTCTGGAAGGCCTCTTCTTCCTGAAAATGGCCATTGTGTATGATTCAGCTCTATCCACCATTCTGTGTTTCAATCTGAGAAACACATTTTGTCATGTAAGTCTTGACTGGTCAATAAGTGGTACTAAGGAGGAAAACAAAAATACACAAGGAATCCAGTGGCACCTAAAACACTGCCAATTTTATTACAGTATAAGCTTCCATGAATTGCAACTCACTTCATTAAAAGTGAAAGAAAAAGAAACAGTGGAGGTAAAGAGATGAGAGTGTTACATCAGAAGCTCAGGGTGGATACGGATAAGAAGGTGAGAATACCTAAAGTGGCAAAATACTCACTGTAGTGACAGCACCATTCTCAGTCCCTATTCACACGCATTCACATGGTGTCACACTTGTATATGAATTCCAGATCAGCAGTTTCATGCTGCAGCCTGTTTTGAAGCCTTTTGCTTGAGAACAGCAACTTTCAAGTCTGTAATTATGGCTGGGAGGTTAAAATATGCTCCCAATGGCTTTATGTGTGTTACCATTCTTGGTGTCCAATTTGTGTCCATTTATTCTGTTGCATAGAGACAATTCAGTTTCTCCAAATGTGCGTGGCAGAGGGGTATTGCTGGCACATAAAAGCATATCTCACATTAGTAGAAGTGCTGGTGAACAATCCTTTGATGGTATGGCTAATGGGGTTAGGTCCTATGATGGTGTCACTACGGTAGATATGTGGCAGATTTAGCAATGGGGTACGTTGCAGGGATTGGTTCCTGGGTTAGTGCTTCTGTTTTGGAGTGTGCGTGGTGGTAAGAACAAAAACTATGCAACCCGGTGTGCTGTGAAATTACTGGGATACATTTCCTGGCAGCCTGTAGTCCATCCATCTTTGTGTGGAATATTGGTGTAGAGAGTGCTTCTATATCCATAGTGGCAACAGAATAAATCAGGTACCTGATAGCTTCCTTTGATAAAATAACAAGCCTTGTGGATAAGGTTGAAGTGGTAGATGTGGTATACCTAGACTTTAGCAATGCATTTGATACAGTCTTGCATGTTCTTCTCACCAATAAATTAAAGAATTACAATGTTGCTGGGACTTCTAGAAGGTGAGTGTACAACTGGTTGGATAACCATTCTCAGAAAGTAGTTTTCAATGGTTCACAGTCATGCTGAAAGGGCATAACAAGTGGAGTTCCACAGAGATCAGTTTTGGGACTGGTTCTGTTCAATATCTTCATGAACGATTTAGATATTGGCATAGAGAGTACACGTATAAAGTTTGTGGATGATTCCAAATTGGGAGGGGTTACAAGTGCTTTGGAGGATAGAGTACAATTCAAAATGATTTGAGATAAACAAGATAAGTTAATAAAAACAAATGCAAAGGAGAGACCAACAGTTTTACACGTACAAAATGGGAAGCAACTGTCTACAAAGGGGTACTACAGAAATGGAGCTAGTTGACTCAAGCTAAATATGAGTCAAAGTGTGACAGTGTTGGAAAAAAACATAACATCTTTCAGCGATGCATTAACAGGAGTGTTGTAAGAAAGACATGAGAAATAATTCTTCCATATGCCTCTACATTGATTAGGCATCAGCTGGAGTGTTCTGTTCAGTTCTGTGCACCAAATTCAAGAAAGATGTAGACAAATGGGAGAAGGTCCAGAGAAGAATAAGAAAAAAGGCTGTCTAGAAAACAGGACCTGTGAGGGAAGACTGAAAGAATTAGGTTTATTTTGTTTGGAAAAGAAAAGACAGAGGGGACATGATTATAGTTTTCAAGTACCGCAAATGCTGTTACAAGGAGGAGTGAGAAAAATTATTCTTATCTTCTGTACGACAAGAACCAAACAACTTAAACTGTAGCAAGGGAGGTTTAGGTTGGACATTAGGGAAAACTTCCTGCTATCAGGGAGGTTAAGCATTGGAGTCTCCATTACTGGAGATATTTAAGAGCACATTACATAAACATTTGTCATGGATGATCTTTCTAGATGGTGCTTGGTCCTGTCATGGGCACAGGGGATTGGCCTCAATGAACTCTTGAGGTCCCATACAGTGCTAGTGTTCTGAAATTCTGTGATTCCATGCAAGGATAAGGATTCTTCATAAACACACTTTATGGTGTGACTATTTATTTATTTGATGCAGGATGTAGATAGAACATTAATTACAGCAATGAAAAAGTCAAATACCTTGTCCTTTAATCAAAAACACTTATCCATCCTGAAGTGTTTTATATCGTAACATGAAATTGACTCATTTTCGAAACCATATTCAGCAAGAATAAATTATAAGTCTTTTCAAATAAGAATTCTACCTAAATGCTGTTTTCACTTGTCAGCCATTGATAGAACAGGAGAAAATATTTTTATCAGTTACCCAGAGAAAAGCAAATGGAGATGATATTTCAGGAAGCAGGAGAAAAGAGAGATGGATTGGATTTATTAGTTCTGTTTTTACAAGGAAGGACAAACACCATGCTTTAGGAATCATTACCACACAGAATTTCAAGGACAGTGGAGATTAGATATGAGTCCAAACAGAATAGATACATGTGGACATCTGCAAAAATTATAGAAAGCATTCTAAAAGAGAGCATTTATTTGACTGTCCTCTCAAACTTCATTCAGTATTGTACTGAACAGATTTAATAATACTAGCAAAGCTGCAATGTCCATATATCAGTTTAGGCATCACTTCTGAGTTGTGAATTGTTCGTATGGTATAGCTAGATGAAAATGATCAAAAACATTATCCAAAAAAATGAGGAGAAACAAATAAACCAAATAGGGAAGAATAAACTAAAATGTCCATTGCAGGCCACAACCATAAGCTTTTCAAGTATATTGATATGTATGTAAATGGTACATCACAGTTCAAAAGAGTATGTTTGAAATATTACATCTGATTACATGGCATCAGAAAATATATGAACCCTACAACAATATCAATGACTGTCTTCCAGAGTAGTAACAGTCTACATGTGGCTTACCTCAAGTACGATGGCCCCAACGGTGGACTTGCCCACCCCAAATAACTGCCCCATGGAGCAGTAGCTATCTGGCATGGCCAGCTTCCACATGGCAATGGCTAGGTGCTTCTCCCCCAGGACGGCTGGCCACATCCCCATGTCCTGGCAGTGAACCAGGGGAGCCAGCCAGGCGCAGATCTCACGGAACGTGCCCTTTGGCATGCACAAGTTGTGCTGCTGCCTTTCATCGTTCCACTGGGCCACCACCACCCAGTCCCACCAGTTGCTGCTGGCGGCATAGTTACACACGTGGGGGATGGGCTGTTGGGGGCCTGGCACGCACAGGGGTGGGTCAGGGCCCTCAGAGTTCATACTGTGTTCCTGCAGCAGGTAGAGAAGGTTGGCCAGGAGGCTCCCCAGCATGCTTGTCAGGGCGAGCCTGTGCTGCTGCAGGACCTTGGGGTCCATGGCCAGCACATGGGCTGTTGCAGGAGCAGCGAGACGGCAAGCTGTGCTGTGGGCAGCATGACAGGCCTCAGCAGCTTGTGCAGGGAGGGATTGCTGGGGAGGGGCCCTTTAACAGGCTGCGTGGCTGGTGCCCCGGAAGGGCTCTCTGGCCTTGCAACCCAGTCTGAGGTGTTTCCTGGCCTGTTCTTCCAGAAGAGCATCCGTGCATGTGTGGACACAATCCTCCTGAAAACCAGGCAACTCTTTCAGATGCTGCTTTGTGTGTAGACACTCTCTTCCGGAAGATGATCTTCTGGAAGAGAGCTTCTGGAAGATCTGACGCGTGTAGACGTAGCCCATAAGTGAGGTAGAGGAGAGTGGTAACATCATGTAGCTTAAATTCTTGAAATAAACAGGGGAAGCCAGGGGGTTTCCAAGTTCAAAATGACATCAGGCCCCAGGAGGCATTAATCTCTGTCTATCAAGTATTAGTTTCTACTCCAGGCAGACAGTGACCAGCCAAGACATTCAGATCTAGACCAAATTTCCCCTAATGCTGAGATCCAAAGTTTTGGTTCAGGCCACATCTAATTTAAAATTTTATAATATGATATTATTGTATTCTTCCAAAGCACAATTTAATGTGCTCACATTGAAACCAGCTGCAAAACCAACAACTGAGTTACTGAACAAGCAGCTGCCAACATAACCTTGTATTTTCAATTTGATTGCACTTTTCACAAGCCACCTTCTTTTCTGTTTATTATCACAGCAAAGTTTTATCTTCCCAGTCCACTTCCATAGGTTCATAGCTGATAACAAAGCACAGTCTCAACCACAAAATGGAAATAAGGACAAGAGAAATCACACAAGAGAATAAGAAAGGACAGGACCTGCTCCAGATTCCTCTAACACACGCTCTGTCAATCCTTCTGTTTCATTGAATAAACTAGACTCAAAAAAAGCAAAACAAAAACAAAAATGAGCATTGCTACTGATACTTCAAATGAATCGTTGCAGGACATTTAGTAAGTTGATATAACTGCTTACATGAAAGCAAGATAGCAGAATGACTACAGGATACATCATGCATGTGAAAGTCAAAGAAGCACAACCCAATGAATTCTGAAATGTTTTTCACTGGAAGTGTTAAGCATTTTTGTTGCCTGTTGACTCCTGCTAGGAAATGTAAAGTGCAACAGTTGGAAGACAGTGAAGCCAGCATGGGCCTAGTTTCCTTTGACTGCAGCAGCAAAATCACACAACCTGCTGCAGAATCCCACAGTGCCACCTGGATTTCATTTACATTCAGTTTATTCCTTGAAACCTATAATCTCCAGGCACCATACCAGGAATGCTTTCAATTTGGACATCCTTTAGATTGCAGACATTTTCTGCCTTCAGACAAAAAGCCATCATTTCAGCAACTTTGAGTTTTAAAGCAAACAAAGAAGAAAACACTATATTGTTACTATAAACTATGGGAGGGACTCATGAAAGCCTTTTTATGTATGGTCAGATGGGAAAAAGTGGGAATTAAGCTATGGAGTTCAACTGCAAGGCAGCAGACGCATTTGCACAGCAGAGCGTGAGGGATTGATTCATTGATTTGGTGGACACTCTGAACACCATCAATACTTGGCTTAGTTTAGACAAATGTTCAAGCGCAACACTACACTCTAAATTCTACCAACCCCAGGCCATTGTGAGGATGATTCAGGCTGACTAATGATGCACCACTGAAACAGATCACAAGATCCCATGACATTTTATGCTGAACAAATTCATTAAAAAACTTGCTCATGGATAGTTGGCCAAAAAAAGGTCAAATTTGGTAAATAATTGCTTGCAATTCACAGGCAGCCCGTTCTAGCTGTAACTGTTATCCTCCTGCATTCAGGTCTTTGTGAACTGACAGCCTTCTCCTCATGGGCTGCAAGAGAATATTTATATGACAACAGCTTATTTCAGCATTTTTCTTTTGGTTAACTCTTTTTTTATTTGGGGTCCTCCAATTTGTAGCTAATTAGAGAGAACAGGCCAAACCCCAAAAGATCCAAGTATATAGTGCGAAATATGACAAAGGTACATGAAAGCTGAGCTGAGTGGAAAGGGATTTCCACACTTAATTACTGTTCACAAAGGCTACATCTACACTAGAGAGTTTTCTCAACAAAATGCCAGTTTTATCGACAAAACTCACGGATTAGCCACATTACATTCTATCGACAATAAATTGAACAGTATGCTGGGAAGGAATGGTTAGATTGAGGCTGTGTCATGGTTGTGATTATAATGGTAGATAAATATAAATATCTCAGTGGTAGGAGAGAGGCTTAATCTATACAATTATTTTAATGCTTATCGTGTCTATTACAGTTTTGGAAGTACGTTTAGAGCACACGATGGAAGCTTCACAGATGATAAAATGAATAAATACAAAACTTACCATCCACTAGATTCAGAGGATCTTTGGGATCACCCTCAGGAGAAGCCGATTTATAACTCAGCATCTCTGAACTTGGCCCCAGCACTACAGCTCCTGGTCCCTGCAGGAATGGCTGCTTCATTTTAAAGTCTTCTGTCTCTTCTTTAGCAAAGGTTCCATCAAAATGGCCAGTCTGAGATGGATGGAACCTATTAGCATAGAGTTGTGACCATTTAGTCCTGCCAGTGGAACTTTCATTATTGTCCCGTGCTGCCATCTTTTGAGTGACATAGGCCTGTAACGCAGCAATCAGAGCATTTCTGTCCAGCTCTGCATCTGACTCTTGTGGGAAATTCTCCAGTTGAGGTTGATTGAAGGTCCTCACTGCAGGATTGCCAGCATACTTTTGATTGGTCAAAGCAGGTGCTTTTCCTTTGGACTTCTGTCTCACATAGTCTATAATGCGGTCAGGTTGGATGTTATTCTGGAACGAAAAAAATTAGATTAGGTCATTATTGCAATATATACAATATCATAATGTGACTTGTTATTCAGAAACATGGCATACATTCCACTGTATTTTAATGCTAGGCAAAAACAATCAAGGGATCAAAATCTGCCATGTAAACCTTCTGACAAAAGTGCAAACTTTGATACACAGGAAGGGTTGCTTTAAGCATACACTGCATTTTGTTATCTGTGCTACTAATATCACTTTATCTTATTACAAATGAGAAAATTATAAAATTCAATCAGCTTGTACTTATGCATGCACTATTTGAAAGAAAATCGAATGAAATCCATTTCCCTTTTGTTTTTAGTTATTTCAGTTCCAGAACCTCAGTGTTGCAAGGACTGGTTTCACTAGCCCCGCCTTTCGAAAGGGGTATGCTAATGACCCACTTTGGCAGATGCTAATGAGGCACTGCCATGAATATGCAGCACCTCATTAGCCATGGCAGCGCCTCATTAGCATAATGGCAGCCACATGCTTTTTAAAAGTGCTGCTTTTGAAATGCTTGCCGCTTGTGTAGAGAGGGGCCTTTCGAAAGGACCCTGAGACTTCGAAAGTCCCTTCTTCCCATTTGGTTTTGGGAAGAAGGGACTTTCAAGATCCAGGGGGTCCTTTCGAAAGTGCCCTGTCTACACGAGTGGCGTGTGTTTTGAAAGCGGCACTTTCTAAATGTGCATGGCTGCCATTATGCTAATGAGGCACTGTATATTTATGGCAGCGCCTCATTAGCATCTGCCAAAGTGGCTCATTAGCATCCCCCTTTTGAAAGGCAGGGGCTAGTGTACCCATGGCCTATTTGTTTAAAAAGAAGTGCTTTCACTGGATTTTTAATTTTTAAATTAAATATTAGTTGTTGGTATTCTTCTTCAAACAACGACACCTACAACAATAAGCTGACTACTATATAAGGTAGCATATGAGTGTTAAAAATATTTTTTTTAAGACCAGGTGCTCTTTTTCTAAATGGTTCTCTTGACATGAAGACAGTCTTATTGCTGACAAAAAAAAAAAAAAACAGAACAAAACCAAAAACTCCTTACACGTGTGCAGCATCTTTCATTTTAAAAGATAAAAGAAAATACTTCAAAAACTTAAGTTGAAATACTTAGGTTGTAAAATATTATTTAGATTATCAACTCTTTGGAACAGTCATTGTTTCATAACCTGTACTGTGCTTTGCACAAGGGGACCCTGATCTGAGCTGACTTCGTAGGAGTTACTGTAATACAAATAAATACTAACCACAACAGTAATACATTGGAGTCCTCGGAATATATAGAATGCTGATCTTTTTGGTTTCTAATTACATAAAACACAGCAGATGTATAGTGTTGCTATGCACTAGTAAAAACAGGATGTACACCATTCTGAATTCAGGTGGCAGAAGAATATATATTTTAAAGAAATGAAAATAGCTGGAATGTCATTACACAGATGAGAGTTGGGCCAGAAGACCAGGATTAACACATGCTCCATAAAGATAAAAGAGGTCAAGAGTGGACCTGAAGCAGGAATTTACAATTTCATCTAGTTCTTCATTTGGGGGAATTGTTTTATTCTTCCCCCACTCAAGTAATTCTAGCTCTCTCTGCCCTCCATTAAAGATGTAATTATAAAGCATCTTTCCTTTGGAAAAAGGCAGACTGTTCCACCGAGTACACCTCATTCCATGAATATTCTAGAATGGTTTGTGCTCATAGAGAATGGAGAACTGTAATCTTCTTATCCTTCTTGACAATGGCAATGTATATAGCTGGTGCTAAGTCTTCAGTTACAAGGATTCCACAATTTCTCATGGAAACCTATTCAATCACTTGACCACCATTATTCTTAGTAAGCGTTTTATTTCTAATATCTAACCTAAATCTGCCATGATACAGATTTTTTCTTCATAGTCAAATGGACTGTCTCTTGAGGAAATAGGTTTTGGCTAATATACAAATTACTTAGGAAGCTGTGGAATCTCATCATTGGAAATTTTAAAGAACGGGTTAGATAAAAACCTAACAATGATGACGTAGATCAAGGGTCTACAACCTGCAGCTCCAGAGCCACAGGCACCTCTTTAAGGACTTCTTTGTGGCTCCTGATGCTATAACTGCAAAGTAAAAAAAGAAAAACCCTTCTGATTATTTTTGATAAACAGTGAACATCTAAATGCCCCAAAATGAACAACTCATATCTAAATAGCAAATGATATGTGACCTCAAAACATTGGATAACTCCCCCTAGCGTCTGCCAGAGAGAGAGAAGGATAGGGGGTAAAAGTCGGGAAGACAGTTGTACAAATACACACGTAAAGTGTGAGGAAATATAACATGTAAAAAGTTTGTGAATGTCCTGCAGTAAATAGGTATCACATTACAAATTGTTGCGTATGCACTGTTCTTAAAATAGGGTTTACAGAAAGTATGGTTTGATGTTATTTATTAAGGCCCATCTCATATTTACATGCACTGCAGCTCTTGAATTATTGAATTATTATTTTAACTGAATTGGAAAAAATTGCTCTTCTTGCTATTTTGGTTGCTGACCCCTGACATAGATAATACTTAGTCCTGTTCCTCCTCCAAGGACTGAACTAGAAACTAGATGACCTGCTGAGGTCCCTGCTAGATCTGCATTTCAATGATTCTATGATTATTCAAGCAAAACTACACAGAAGCAATAATATCAACCACAGCTAGTAAAGGGAGAGGTGAAAATGTAGCCACCAAATTAGTGAATAAATCACAGGAAAGCCTAGTAGGCATATGAATCAGCAGGATCTCAATAACACGAAAGCATAGTAGGCATATGAATCAGCAGGATCTCTATAACTGGAGTGATGAGGTGTAAGAGTGGCAAGAAAAAATACTTTGCACTTACACAGTGTTTTAATTGAGGATCTCATAGTGAAATCTGGAAAAGGAGTTGGTTTCTTGAAGGTTGCAGTCTAAACAGTGAGATAGCTAAGGCTTAAAATCTTACAGATTTAAAACAAAAAGTCTGAAGATGGGCAACTCTGGCAAACTAAAGTGTTTGTGAATTTGTGAAAGATTTAGGTCAGGTTAATTGGGTGAGATATTGAGAAGCTGTGTACCTAACACAAATAAACTCAAATATGAGCAGATTTGTGATTTGCAACTCCTTTTTAAAGCAAATACACACTGCTAGAAACGCAAAAAACCACCTCAAGCAATCATACACAAATTGGATACACAAGTGTCAATCTCAGGCTCAGAGTTGATCCAGTATCAAGCAGGGACAGTCTCTCAGCATCTTGACAGGTCACAGCTCTGGGTGTTGGGGATACAGCATAAAAAGTTCTAATTAAAGTACAATATCAACAGCTCTCCTGTCTTGAAAGTGCATTCAGTTGCCAGGCAATCTGAACTAGTTGGGTCTGACTTAATTAAAGAACCTCCTACCTGTGTGCCAGCCCTTTCACCTTAAACAAAGAAACAATGCCTCCAAGATAAACTAAATGCCACATGGACAAATAGAAGTAAGCTATCTGAAATCCCAGGAAAGGCAAAGTATGGATAAATAATGTAATACTAAAATACAGTGCCTAATAAGAAATAAGCATTTGTTACAATAATTGGTATGAAAGGCAGTCTTTTGATTTTACAGAGGCGGGAGGAAGCCGTCTACATGTTGGAGCTTTGAATCTGGGTAACTACTTCATTTTACTTCATTTTCAAATCTAATAATAAACACTAACAGCCACTGTGACAGTCTTACTTTAGGGCTGTTTTATTATAGATTCATGCATATGGACACTGCTGGTTTGTCTAATTTCAAAGTTAAATGAGGTTGACTGGGTAACACCTGAATAAGGTAGCAGTTTATTTATTTGGTTTTGGTTGGTATTTAATAAACTGAATTGCTGTTGATTTCAGGGATTTGTAAATTCCCTCTGTAGTGCTTTTGGCTGCATGACAATAGATACTGTTATCCATTATCATGGAAATAGAATGCATTGTCTTGTAGCTATGGCACTATTTAACAGTCATGTCATTGCTGTACGATCCTTAAAATAATATATTAAGCTGTCACAAGGCATTTTTTAGGAAAATTCTTGCTTTCCTGCTTTACAGATTCTTTTTTTTTTTTAAATCCCATATCACTTTTCAATAAAAAAGACTGTAAAACCCACAGAGTAACCTTTTTTGAAGACAGAATTATCTGGGCAATGCCTGGTGTTAAGGAACTGACATTTTCCCTATGAAAGCTAACCGAAGGGCACACTGCATTATAAATTGTCAGTGCACACTGAGATAGTTTATAGCCTACGCATATTGTTTTTCAAAGGGCTACTTAGAAAAAAAAAAGACTGAGATGTATACACATCAGAAGATGCTGCTGAATGCTATTTAATTTGCAGGTAAGAGATAGAATAATTTTTTAACCTCCAATTCAGCTACACGAGGGCAACAGATTTCAGAGCAGTGATGCATTGAACAGCCATTTATGCCTACATATGCCTTTCTTTGAGATCCATTTGCACAGTGTGAAAAAGGTGTACAATTGTTGAAAAACCATTTTCAGAATATAGAATCACACAGCTACACAAAAATAACTTTACTTAACACTTTCCCAGAATCTTTCACTTTCATTGCTTATAATCATTACTTCATCTTAATCATAACCTTTGAATGCCAAATTCAATGTCTATTTGATAAGGAGATAAAATAAACTGCAACATAAAACACATTCAGATCCAAATTCTTTGGACAATCATGAGGGAAAATAAAAGAGTTTTCCAAGGGCTATCAACAGTACAATTAGCTGAAGCTTTTCCTCAGCATATGTATGGAAATAGATGTACATATTCCACTTAGAACAAAACTCAGTACTGAATGAACTACACACCCCTGCATCATATGTAAAAGCACTATGCCAGAAATCCCACATGCTCATGTAAATCCTACATATCTTAACAGGACCACAAAAAGTTTAGTTCAATAAGTAGATCAGCATATGGGATGAGAGTTTTACAAAAATGGTACTCAGTGTGGTGGTATGCTTTTATGTAAAGAGAAAGCTGGCTAATGAGACATTTAGACAGCCTGGGCCAAATTAGGTTTTAGGATGCTTAAGTACAATTATGGTTAAAATCAATGAAAGCATCTATAGCCAGACAGCCAGCCCCCTCTCAGACCAGCATTGCTGGGAACATAAGGGAGCCAAAACAACAGGGCACTTAACATAAATTCCAGCACAGCCTTTGAAGCTGTGAGAAGCACAGGTGTGCTGCTACAATGTGCCTCTGGGAACATATACAAGGATTAGGCTCACAGCAGACAGAGAAGCTGTGACAGACATGGCTCTTAGCCCCTACTAAATAACGTGATGCACACACACCAACATCCTAGGTGGGAAAATATTTACCCTAATAAAAGGAATGTCCAGTAGTCGAAACTTATTGTTTCTCTCCCTTGCAAGTGTAAACTACTCTTGGGAGAGCTGGCGTCACCCAGACAGACCAGCCCCAATTTGGCATAAGAAAGGAGAAAGAGAATAAAGGAGTACAGAGGTATAAGTATGGGACCTACAGCACCATGATTTTTGAGTGCTTTTCACTATCTAGCTGCTGGTCAGATAAGTGACAGCCTCCCAAGGCTTCTGCAGCTAAAAGGGTCCCTAAGCCTTGTCCCTTATTCGTCTTTCCGCGGAATTGAGTGACCAATCCTGGCTTGGCACCGCTGGAATTGAGAGATGCAAGGAGGGTAAGAAGCACCCACACCTGATATCCTATCTTTAGTGTACACATATTTTGAAATAGAGCTCTATACTTTGTTTTCTTTCTTTGGGATAGTGGCTTCAGTTTTGTAACTTGTTTGTGTGTGTAACATCTATACATTTAAATAAGTAGGCACTAGCAATTTTGTAACCACATGATTAGAATCTAGGTTAATAAATTTTGGTAACCGTTTGTGCATAAGCCTGATTTGTTTCTCTGGTTTACTGTAAAGCAGTCAACACAATTAAAGAACCTCAGCCGTTTTGGCTATAAAGCCTGGCCATTAGGTGAGAGTACTAAGAGCCTAGCGTTGAGTTGTGCCGCCTCCACGGGGCAAACTCTTGGGGCGCCTGTCAGTCAATCCTGACTGCCCACTGCGAAGGGGCTCTGAGCTCTAGCAGTTAAAGTCACGGGTGTGGAAAGGCTCTTAGTGCTGCCATTGGGGCACCTGTCAGTCAGTGTTGACTGCCCACTGCGAAGGGGCTCTGAGCTCTAGCAGTTAAAGTCACGGGTGTTTAGGACCTTGGGGCATCTGTCAGCCTAGCCCGGGCTGCCCGCCGCGAAGGGACAGTGCGTCCTAGCGGTTAAAGTCACGGATGGTATAAAATGGGCATAGCTGGCACCTCACCAAACATCCTTGGCCATCGGCTAACAGCATCCACAGACAAAATATAGTCCTCTGAACAAATAGGATTTAAAACATCTAGTATCCTCACTAATGGCTTGCTCACAGAGAGCATACAATGAACCACCATGTTTAGTTTCTGTACTGGAAATATAATTCATATACACTAAAACCAACAAAGGGCCTAAAGCAGACCCCTGCCATAGTCCAGCCATGCTCACAATTTTTATATTAACTCACAGATTTTTAGGCCATAAGGGGCTACTTCAATAATCTATTCTGACCTCCTATATAACGTTAGCCAAATAGGTTCACTAGTAATTCTTCCATAAATATCTTTTGCTTTCTCTCTGAGAACTGTAGCTTTGAACTTTTTAAAAGCTACATCAGAGAAGAACGTTAATTAATACCTTGTAGTTAACAGTGTCAAAGCTTACTGATGATCAAGTAAAATGGCTCCACAGAGACTCTTTCGATCAGAACCAGCGATGACTTTGCTTCTGAATCCTGATTGTGCAATTTCAGTGTAACAGGATGGCCTGGTGTCTGATTGCATATAAATTGGTAATCTGCTCTGCTGTAAATGCAGTTGGGACAGATTTGATTGCTAACTGTATATTCTATACTTTTTAAACAAAAAAGTGGGTAAGTACTCTGGTTCCTTTAGTGCACAAGTTCTTACTTCAGTTGTGTTATGAATTTTAAGATGAAGTGCTTGCTGCTCTTCTTGATTTCTGTGCCCCAGGTCTCCTGTTGGTTTCCCAAGCTCTCTATGCCAGCCTGGCCCTCCTAGATGTTCATCTTTCCCTCTCATATGTGCTCTCATAAATCAATATAGGCTGGGTCTACAAGAAGCCATTCTCCTGGAAGCTCCATACTAATGAGCAGTCTTGAAATTGCAAATTGATACTCATTAGCATATTCATGTGGCTCATTAGCACAGCCACGTGAGATCTCACTTTCAGCAGAGAGGGGTGCTGGCAGTAAAGAGGCTGCGTGGACATGCCTCTGCCAGGAAAACCCCTCTCTTTCACCAGCCCCTTGCACCTGCTGGGGTTTTTTCCCAGCAGAGGCACTTCCACACTGCCTCTTTAGGGCCAGCACCCCGCTCTGCTGAAAGCGAGATCTCACATGGCTATACTAATGAGCCACAGGACTACGATAATGAGCAGCCCTTTGCAATTTCAAGACTGCTCATTAGCATGGAGCTGCCAGGAATCATAGAATCATAGGGCTGGAAGGACCTCAGGGGATCATCTAGTCCAGCCCCCTGCTACAAGCAGGATCAACCCCAACTAAGTCATCCCAGCCAGGACCTTGTCAAGCTGGGACTTAAAAATCTTGAGGGATGGAGAATCCACCACCTCTCTAGGCAACACATTCCAATGCTTCACAACCCTGCTGGTGAAGTAGTTTTTCCTAATATCTAACCTACACCTCTCCCTCTTCAACTTCAGACCATTACTCCTTGTTCTGCCACCTGACGCCACTGAGAACAGTTTCTCATCCTCCTCTTTAGAGCTCCCCTTCAGGAAGTTGAAGGCTGCTATTAAATCACCCCTAAGTCTTTTCTTCTGTAAACTAAACAAGCCCAAATCCCTCAGCCTATCCTCATAGGTCTTGTGCTCCAGACCCTTAATCATTTTTGTTGCCCTCCACTGAACCTGCCCCAGCAAATCCACATCCTTTTTATACTGGGGTGGCCCAAAACTGGACACAATATTCCAGATGTGGACTCACCAGTGCCGAATACAGGGAAATAACTACTTCTCTAGATCTGCTCGAAATGCTCCTCCTAATGCACCCTAGTATGCCATTAGCCTTCTTTAATTTTTTTTATAAAATTTTACCTAGATAGCAAAATATATTTCAACTGCTGATATACAGTAGATTATTCAAACAGAATTTCTGCATGACAGAACATTGTACAGGTTGATACGCTGCAGACAGTAACAGACACATCTCTCTCACACCAGGCATCTCTTGGCAATTATTCCAGCTTTAGTAAAGAGATTATTCATACCACTGCCAATGGTATTTTTACACAGAGAATGTCTCCATGTAGACCTAGCCTTAGGTTAATAGTTATGGAGCTTCTTAGTGTAGGGACTTCACAGTTCTACACAGTGACAGTCTGAAGCTCTGTCTCTCTACCACTTTGCCCTCCTATTAGCTAATGTTCTTGAATATATATTCTGAAAGAATGACTTATGCGTGAAGTGGAGGTTACACTTTGTCTTTGGTTACATAGTAAATAGAAGCATTAGTTTTACCTAATAATGTGAGCCAAAGACTTGACAATGAACTCCATATGAACTGTAGGAGTTGTGCATTGAAGTAATCAGTGCTGATAGATTTTGGTTTATTAGGGTTTACCAATTCTCTACCCAGTGAACTAGTGTGCCCCCATGCCATAAATCTGTATGAAAGTGTAAGGTTTCAGAAAACTGTCCATAAACAATTTTTCTGCAAGGATATGGTGGTACAGGTACACTGAGCTAACTCTTACTTCAAGGCTAATTTACTGTAGACACCCATAGTACACTAATTTTGGAGGACAGTCACAGAGAGAAATATACATTTTAACCTGAAGTTAATGGGTCTGTTCAGCTACTTCAAGTTAAAGTACCGTGCTGGATCGAAGCCAGAGTTCTCTGATTCTTGTACAATCAAGGTGGGAGGGAGTGAAGAAAGAAGCACCTGGGGGTTAAAGAGAGCCTCTGGGCCCAGCCAGCTCTGCCTCACTTCACTTTAAACTGGTGTCAGGCCTAGAGGGAGCCTGGCTCAGTTTGGAGATCTTTTGCAGGGACACAGGAAGAGGTTCAGCGGATGAACCACAGTCTTCCTGCTTAGCAGCCATGGGAGCACATAAGACCCCACCCTACCCCTCTGGAAAGAGAAGAAGGACATGAGGGACCCCATCCAAGGGGAATTTAGACTATTGGAGCCATGTCCCAAATTTAAGGAATATTAAGGGACTGGTTAATAAAAAAACGTGAAAACAGCAGACAAAAGGAGGGTCTCATGGCTAGGGTGCTTGTCTACAAATTGAGACCTGGATTAAAATCCCTCCACCATCTCAAATGTTTTGTGTGACCTGAGCCAAGTCAATTTCTCTCTCTGGAAAATGGGGTAATATAACTTCCTTACCCACCAGGCATGTTGTGATGATAAAGACTACAAGATATTCAGATACCTTTTAAAGAGAGTCACATAAGCATCTTAGGCTATGTTTACACTAGTCCCCTTCTTTGAAGGAGGCACGGTAATCAGCCTGATTGAAGAATACTAATGAAGTGCTGTGATGCATATGCAGCACTTCATTAGGCTAATTCTCCCTCCGGCAACTTCAAAGTTGCAAACTTTGACATGTCACCATGTCGTATGGCTGCAGGCACTTCAAAGTCTGTGCAATATCGAAGTGCCCTTACTCCCCAAAATTTTCCTTCCCTTCTACTCCATATAGCATCCCAAGGAGAAACAAAAGGAGAGACTCAGTCCTAGGAAGCACACACTGCCCACGAGCCCCACAGCAGGTGACACCCTCTTATCTCATCCCCAAACGGAAAACAGAGGGTATTTTTCCATTGTATCTCCTTCTTTAAAGCAAACATCTATCATTTGTGTGTGTGATCTTGTTAATATAAGAAGCTTAAAAAAAGTACTCCTGTGATTGCAAAGAGCCATAAAAAAGCCTCCTCCGCTTAGCAAATGAAGACATAACTGTTTTCCATTTTCCATCCCCTCAGTGGAATGGCATGAACCTACAGATGCCCCTCACTTTCCTTCTTTTCTTAGAGGCTCTTTGCCTCCTTAGTCTGGCACATTTCTGTTTCTCTTCTTGCCACAGTAGCCCATACATCTACCCCTCAGTCACAATTTCTGAAGATTTCATTCCCAGGCTCTCCAGTAGACAATGCTATAGAATTATATTCATGCATCAGCATGTCCACAGTACGCCGGTATAGCCTCGTGAACACAACAACCTGTCCTCCTTTAATACCAAAATATCTTCAGTGGTAACAAATATGTCCTGGCCATTGCAATCCAACAAAATGAATCACCTGCCTACTTTTCAGCAGAGGCAGGGATGTAAATAAGTCCAGCTTTCTCTGAAAGGGACAGACTTGCTCCAATTTAGAGAGGAAAATCTGTAACTTGAAGCTTCTGTTCTGTATTTTCAGCTTCCTAAAAGTCTAGGATTTGACTGAAAGGCTTCACAAATACTGACAGTGCAGAAGTTTGCTAGAAAGCAAAGCCCTCATTAGGCCTTGGTGATAAAAAAAAAAAAGTGCCAACTAATGCCTAAGGGACAAGTGCCACCAAGTGCTCATTTTCTGAATAATCCTCTTCAACAGAACTGCAGCGAAATGTTCTTTAGAGCTGCAAGCTCGGGGAATGAAACTCCCCAAGCCTTGTGAATGACTTGCTGTTTGCCTGCTGGTGAGGTTATTATGAAATGCCCAAATGCACCTATTGAGCTTGCAATGGATAGTGTCTAAAACAATGCTAATATAAAAAAGGAACTCAAACTGCTCCAAGCATCAGAATCACTTGAGCTTTTGTACTTGAAGGCCAACTACAGAGGAAGTGTGTTGTTTCCCACAATTTAAGTCTCAGTATGATTATTACTGCTATTAATACTGCAGTGTGTGAGGTCAACCTCAAGCTCACTGATATTTGACCACACAAAGCAAGGAATACTTAGCGGCCTCTGAGGTATTTGGCTACTTGTGCATTTCAGAATGTTTTACACAATTGCTAAGTTGCAAGTTGATGAATGTACTAATCAACTACTTTATTATGCTTAATATAAATATACTAGCAGATTTACCTAGAATTGCTTGGGTCCTTAACTTAGTTAAGGTTGTGGGTTGTTCTTTTTTGTTGTTTGTTGGCAAGTAAAAGGAAAATATACATGCTTTATTTCAATGATAGTCTGCTACAAAAATAGTGATTTTTATTACGTTAATTTTTAATTTGGATTTCTAAAGAAAGGGATTGTTAAAATTTGTCCATTTAATTTATTTGTAAATTTTTTAACTGGTAATTCAATCAAGTGTATTTTTTCTTCATCTCAATAAACTTATTATTCACTATGTTTTAACAAAAAAGAGTGATAGTCAGTGTGGGCTATATTCCACTTTCAATAATACTTTCTTCTAGTTTTCAAACCTTAAGTATTGTTTTAGCTATGCAAAACAGAGCACTACTCCAAATTTCTCTATTTTATCTCTTTTCAGAAAGGTTTATTAAGAAGCAATCCTATTCCAGGGTCATCGAATTTTTCTGGCTCATTTGGTTCAATTTCTTTCAACATTAGCTCAGTTGTGTCAGTTTTAAGGATTGCACATGATTTGGTGATTCTGTCTCTTTTCTATTGGTTTTAGGCGAAGCAATCCCATTCCAGGCATATCCCATTTTCCTGGCACAAACAAACCTTGATATTACTTTAAGTTATGACAAGAGGAAACTGTACATTGAATTTAATGGTCCTAGCTCTTTTCATTTAGGAGCTCTTCATCAGACAGACAGACTCTCTAAAATATATAGTAGATATGGGAAATAGAAAGAAAACTGCAGACCATGATTTTCAAAATTGTATTCCTAAAGTTTAGCTTCATATTGTAAATTCCCTAAATAAGAATTTAAAAGCCTAATCTTAGACTCTGTTTTTTAAAAATTTCAGAATGCTATTATGGCCCATCAAAATATATTCAGAGATTGTCTCTTAGACCAGCTTTTCACATTCATGAAAGCAATTTTCTTCATCTTATTTAGCCTATTGTTAGCACTTGTTTTTTACTATCACATGTGGTTCCTACAAACTTTACCCTCAGCTCCCCATAGCCAGGAGAAGGTGGTAGATAGGTATAGTGCAGTGCTTCCGACCAACACTACAAGCAGGATGGGAGAAGACAAGCTATAGCTTTTTGATCCAACTGATACCTAAAAAGGGCATGGCTCAATGGAAGTGGCAGGAAGAAGAGGTGAAAAAGAGGCCTATAGATAGCAATACAGATGATAATTCTAAGTGAAAGCAGACTATGGAATTTCTATTTTTACTGTATGTTTAATAAAGAAAAGCAGAGAAGAAGAAAAGGGGAATAAAATTATTTAACATCTGCTCAGAATGTATCTATATTTGGAGAAAAAATATGAAGATGTGCAGTTTCCATTGTGATGAATGTGAAAGCAATCAAAACAGGTTTTAAATTTTGTAAGTGATTTCACTCTATTATTTGCATTATTAATGCTACTTTCCTTTTCAAACCATGACGTTAACACTTCTTGCCAGCTGCCTTAGCAGATTCTTAAACACACTGGCTTGTATTTTATTTAAATAATACTCCTTTTACACAGGAATACATTGTAGAAATATGCAATGTTCCACTTATTACTTTTTGAAAATCAGCAGCTGCCTTTGAATTTTGGAGGTGAGAAACGTGTCCAGGAGACTATAAAAGGGATAATTAGCATCTGAGACATTATTTGCTGTTTTGTTTTTCCCTTCTATTTTGTATTACAGATAACACAGACTGAATCACAGTCGGTTGTTTTTACAATGCTCCTCAGTGGAAAGAATCCTACAGTTTGTTTCTATATGTGCTTCATTTCTAGATTTTCTGCTCTTTCTCCTACTCCCCCAGGTTTCTAAGTACCTATCTCCATGGCAACACTCAATAATGTTGGTGGGTGGTGTTATCACGTCAGGCTTCCCTACAGAAGTTCTCAGACATATGGATTATTTATGAACTTGCATGACAGCACCAGACCTACTGAAATATGTTTTGGGCAAATTTCGTTTTCTATGAAAGATAAAGGATTCAAAGAACATCGTCCTCATTCAGTATCCTCAGACTTAAAACCCAAATCTTAAAAAGGTCAGCTAAGGCAGCAATAGGAGTAGACCCATTCATTTGCCCCCCACACCTATTTGTGGCTGCCTGAGAACTTCCCTCGCCCTACATAAATACCTGTTGCCATAGTGCACAATTTTTTGTCTTAATCACAGGTATGAGTTCGCTATGTGAGTTCATTAAAAAATATAGCGATGGTCTAGTTTCACCCAAAAAGTTGTTGGGGATATACCATATATGATAGGCATGTAAACAACCCATGAATCTTAAAGGTGGATCGTGCAGGATGCTGATCATCATAGGAGTGGAATTATGTCTAGAGATTTTGTATTTCTTGCTTGGATGCCACTCTGTGCTGGCATATCCTAGTCTGTCGAGAGCTTTCAAATGATGAGCTTGGGAGCAGGGGGTTATTTCAGGGATAGAAGAGGGGGTCCAGAAAAGAATTTCAAAATGTGGTCCCCACTGAATATGGATTGCAATTGTTTAATATGTGGCCCAGTTTGAGGTTGTAGGAGCATGAATTCATCACCTTGCACACTTTGCCTCTGCAGAATATTTCAGATATATGACAGTTACATAAAATGTCAGATACAACCTGTACAACTGCTAGAATCACCAGAAGATGATACAGAGATGACTTTCCTAGTTTTAGGTATCTGAGTCATTAGCTCTTGAGACAGTGGTGGGAGAGGGAGGGAAAGTGGTGGGTGACTGGAGAGGTTTGTCAGCTGAGTCTTTATTATATTAGATTTTAAATGCATTTCAGTTGAGTGATATTAATATGCAGGACACAGACCTGTAACAAAACAGCACGTAAGAGGTAGGATCTTAATCAGCTCACTTTTTTTTTCCCATGGTGGCTGCTTTTATTCAGTTTCCCATGTGTCTTAATTCAAACAACAAAAGCTGATAGCAGGATATAAAGGGAGAGGGCAGAGGAGAATGAAGGAATTAATATTAAATGTAGAAAGCATCTAAAGGTACAACCTTGACAGAAGCTTTATCATTCTTCATCCTTGGATGTAACTTTGAAGCAGCAGACTGTGAGAGAATACCTAGGTACGCAAGATATTGCTGAAGAGATTTGGCCAAGTCCACATCCTTTTCCAGTTCATAATTCCTTTCATTATCAGCACTCCTCTTTGAAGTCCTGCATATCAAAACCAAGGAAAAGAATGTTACTGGCATAAATGATAGGATAAGAAAAAAGTCACTCTACATTTTATATCTGAAGTTGTAGGAGGCAGCTCTATGTTAACAAAAATGCAGAAGCAGTTTTAAACATTACACTAGAAAATGCGGGAAATTTCTGTATTTCAGCAAAAAGAAAACAAAAATCTATTTGTAAGGTAATAATAATTATAATTTTTGATCTAATAGTAAACTGTCCACAATCCTGAATCATGACAAATTTTGTCCAAAGGGGGAAAATATCTGTAAATACAAGAGACAACATTACAGTGCATCCTAAGGAGATAAACATTTGTGTTTGCATTCGAACTTCAGATAAATAAGTTATTAACCTGCAGTCAAAATTCATTTAATTTTGGGCCTCCTGGTGCAGCCCACACCTACCAGACAGACTCTCCACGTGCCACAGGCAACAGACAAGTAGTGACTAACCAACCAGTAGGACTTAAATAGTTACAGGATGTAATGGGATTTGTTCTCATCCACCCCAGTGACCAGGATTCTTATGTGATATTTGAGGTATCCCACTGTACAAACCAGAACAGGGCTTTTGGTTGAGTGAGTTTGCTGGACCGTTTGTTTGAATTTTGAATTTGAGTTACTATTTGATTTCAGTTACTGTGGCAGTTAGTGTGTGGGTGAGCCTTTGAGATCCTGTGGCTTGCCAGGGAGTAGGAGGGACCAAGGAGAGAAGGCTTTAAAAGCCAGAGTCCAAGTGACCAGTGGGAGCTTGTGACCAGCAGGGGACTGCTAATAGGGGATTCTGAGAGGGAGTTTGTAAGAGGGAACCTGGGGGTGTCCTATGGTTAGGAAGATTCTCATCACCTGTGATAGCACTGTTCCTGTCTCCTCCACCTGCGCCTGTAGCCAGACAGACCACCGGGCCCGAATGCCTCTACCTAGATCCTAATGGGGTTCTGCAGAGACTGTGAGTGGCATTTTCCACTTACAGAAATCCAGGCTGAGGGGAGAATCCAGTGTGAAAGATGCCTGCTGGTAGAATCTTTCAGGAAGCAGGTGGGAGAGCTGCAGGAGGAAGTGGCTAAACTGAAAAGCACCTGAGCCCAAGAGGAATTCTTTGAGAGTATCCACATGGAGACTCCTAGGGTGAGGAATCTATCCAGCTGCAGATGACTCCTGGCACGTCACTGGTGGAAGAGGAGATGGCTCTGTCTTGAAGAGTGGGCACTGGCAGCTGGTTACTTCTCGCAGCAGTCAGTGCTCCACACCTGCTCCCAGTCCTCCCACTGTGGTTGTGGGGAACCATTATACTACTCTGGATACCAGAGCTGCAAAATCATCCTCTAAGGAGAAGGAAGAGAAGCCATGCACCCCTAAGGCTGGGAGGTCTGCAACCATCACTATGAGGAAGAAACACAGGACAGTGTAGATTTCAGACTCTCTTCTGGGTAGTGGGGGAGACAGCAAAAGCACCCATCTGTCACCCTGACACAATGTCCCAGGAGATACGCTGCATGCCAGGGGCCCAGAGAGATTGTTGAGGATCATCCGATCCTCTGACAAATACTCCATGCTCCTTATCCATGTGGACACGAATGATGCTGCAAGGTGTAATCTTGAGCAGATCAAGAGTGACAAAGGGGGCCCTGGGGGCGCAGGTGACAAAGTCTGGAGCACAGGTGGTGGTCTCTTCAGTCCTTCCAGTCAAAGGTAGCAACCCAGGCAGAGACAGTGCATCCTGGAGATGAATGCCTGACTGCAGAGATGGTGTTGCCAGGAGAGCTTTGGCTTCTTAGACTATGGGATGCTGATTCAAGGAGAACTGTTAAGCACAGATAGGGTTCACCTATCTAGGAAGGGTAAAAGAGTATTTGGATGAAAACTGATTAACCCGAAAGGGAGGGCTTTAAACTAGGCCTGTGTCTACACTACAAAATAAAATTGATATATAATATATTCAAATACTTAATCTCAATATTATGAATTCAAATAAAGTGCCCACAAAGCTTCTTGAGGTTCAACCCACCTTTTCTCCATGTTGAATCTCTGTGTCCCTATTGCCCCGTGCAAGTTCAACAGCATGAGCTCTGCATTGTGGCTACCTATCCCACAGTGTCCTAGCCCGGGTTGCTTGTGGGTATTTCATGTTGGAATCCCAGAATTCCAAGCACCATCCCAGAATGCACTGCATCACTAACGGCACGAAAAAAGAACTGGAGATCACACCATTTGCTGCTGCAGCATTCCAGCACGAGCATGGATCCACAACTACTCCAACTCACAGACCAGATAGTTTCAGCAACCACAGCATCTGTCACACAACTTGCCCTTCAATTCCAAAGCTCAGTGACGCTTGGCTAACCTACTGGTGCTACTGCTGCTGATGATGATGACTAGGATGGTGTTTTGGAACAGCAGATCTGGTGGCTGCCGTGAATGCACTGCTGACAGTGGAGCACCAGTTTTGGACTTGAGAGACCAGAACACACTGGTGGGATCACATCGTTCTGGAGTCCTGGGATGACCAGCAGTAGGTGCAGAACTTTTGCATACAAAAGTTTATGGAAACTTGATGGAACTTTGTGATGCACTGGTGCCCATCCTGAAGCACAGCAACACCAAAATGAGGCAGGCTTTAATGGTACAGAAGTGAGTGGCCACTACACTGTGGAAGTTTGCAACCCCCAACAGTTACCGGTCAGTGGCAAATCAGTTTGGAGTGGGCAGATCTACAGTGGGGTCCATGGTGATGGAGGTGGCCCATGCAATCTCTTGGCGTCTCCTCAGGAAGACTGTGATCCTGGGAGACATACAGGCCATAGTGGATGGCTTTGCTGCCCAGGACTTTCCTAACTGCGGTGCAGCAACAGATGGCATGCACATCCCCATCATGGCCCCTGCACACCTGGCATCGGAGTATATTAATTGAAAGTGGTACTTCTCCATGGTCATGCAGGGTTGGTGGATCACAAAGGTCATTTTACCAATGTCAACGTTGGCTGGTCAGGGAGGGTTCACAATGTGCACAAATTCAGAAATTCGGGACTGTACCAAAAGCTCCTGGATGGGACTTTTTTCCCTGCTCTGAAAATCAAGATTGGTGACATGGAGATACCCATTGTTATATTGAGCAACTCTGCTTACCCTCTGCTTCCCTGCCTGATGAGACTCTACATGGGAGCCCTGGACCCCAGCAAGGAAAACTTTAATTCCAGACTTAGCAAGTGCAGAATGATCGTGGACTAGCCTTTGGATGTTTGAAAGTGAGGTCCAAATTTTTATTGACCCGTTTGGACATTTCTGAAGCTAAAGCCCCCACCGTTATTACAGCATGTGCTATTTTGCACAACATACATGAATCAAGGTGGGAGATTTTCCCATCTATCTGGAATTCTAACGCGGAGGCAAAAGGCAGGGTTTACTCGCAGCCGTCTACACTACCATCAGCCAGTAGCCATGCTCAGGCTGTGGCAATAAGGGATGCTTTAAATAAACAGCTTTATGACTGATCTGTAACACACGTGGTACCTATGTATGTCTCTGCCATAATGCCAATAAATCACCGTGCTGTAATCACCATACTGTAATAACCATGCCGTAACGAATGAATGCTCTTTTTTGGCGGGAGTGGGTTAAGCTGCAGTAAAGAGAATGTGCTGTGCCTTCAGCACCCCTCTTCAACCCGCTCAGTTCCCTCAGCTGCACGTCTGCTGTGGACAAGGGAATTTCACCGGGCAGCTGTGCCTTCAGCAGCAATCACCCTCCCCTCCCCAGCCGTTTTGATTTGTGTTTCCCCCAACACACACTCTGAGGACAAGAAATCACACTGAGTTCAAAGGAATGATTTTATTTGGGGGGTAGGAGAGGTTTAAGTGGCCAGGAAAAGAAGCCTTCTCAAGGGTGCTTGAAAAGACTTTTGCTGTGGCAGTTGGGGCTGGAGCAGCAGGGTAGACTTGCACTCCCTCCCCGCATGCAGAGACCACAATGACAGGGGGGTGGATGACCTCTCCTCAGGGGACTCATGAGGACAGCAACAATGCGGGGGTGGGCACACTCTCCTCAGGGGACTCTGGCCAGGGGTTATCAGCTGATGCCCTGCTCGGTTGGGAGTCCCTCTGCAACTCAAGCAGGGAGTCAGGATCTCCATCTGCTGAGTAACAGCTGTTACAAGCTTTGCCGCAACCTCAGTCTGCTTTGCCACAGCCTCAGTCTGCTTTGACAATTGCTGCTGCTGCAGGTCAAGCATTCTCTCATTAAAGTTTACTTGACTCTGATGCCACTCAGTTGTAGTGTGACTCCACTGAGCAATGTTCTTTGTCAGGTTCTTGTGCCCTGCCTGAGTGTCTTGCATGTGCTACAGGATCATATCTTGTTTGCATTTCCTGCATCTCCTGGTTTTCTCTCCAACACTGGGCACTGGGTCTGGAAAATGAAGGTCAAAATTAAGATACAGTTGATATAATGTGCTTTGAAATGTAATGAATGGATCTTTCTGTGTACTATCACTGAAAGTATACTTTTGAAGGACACATGGGTTATTAAAGATGGGACACTAAGTGTTCATTTCACAATACCTTACTTGCCATCACTTATTCAGCACATTGCTCTGTGAACATGGTAAATTATAAGCAATTGTCCTCTTTTGGTGGGAATGGGAAGGTCTGCAAAGCAGGGCAGCTGCCAGATGTCCTGGCTGGGTGTCATGTGTCAGTGACAAATGGATGGCTGTGTGTGGAGTTTCAATGCACAATAATAATAATGTAAAGAAAAAGAAAGGCTGGATGTAAAGGGACATGGGGGAGGACAAGCACAGCAGAGAAATCCCCCACATGTCGCAGGGGAATTCCTGAGAACTGAAAAGAAATGGTGCTTTGTAAGGGACACCGGAGGGGAAACACCCAGCAGAGCCCAGCAGCCATGTGGTTCCTGGGAGTCCTGAAGAATCAAAAGAAACATTGGGGCAAGGGGGGATTGGAAGGGGAAATGCCCAGCAGAGCCTGCTAGCCGAATGGCACCGGAGTGGGGTGGAGGGAGTGTCATGAAAAATGAAAAGAAATGCTGGTTGGAAAGACATATGGAGGGATTCCACCCCCTCAGAGCCTGCAAACTACGTTGTGGGGGAGAATAAAGACTCACCCAAACTGCTTGCTCCAGAGGGCTCGGGGACTGGCATGGAGGGGAATGCCATGGAGGGGACCGGTTCCAGGTCTGTGGTGAAGAGATCCGGGCTGTACAGAACAACTTCCTCTGTCCCCTGCTCATTGCTCCTTTCCTCTTCTTCACTGTCCTCTTCCACCGGTCCACGCTGTTCCTCTGGGTTCACCCTGAACTCCATACCAGGGCCTCCACAATTGTCGTAATTGAGTCCAGGGTCCTTGATGTGGTCGGTCCCCATAAGCGTGTGGAGCTGTTGAGAATAATGGCTAGTCCGTGCAGACACCCCGACCACTGGTTGGTTTCCTCGACTTTTTGATAGGCCTGACGGAGCTTTTGAACATTCACCCAGCACTGCACAGAGTCCCGGGAGTTACCTTGTGTGGCCATCTCATGTGCCTTCTGATCATAGATGGCCACGTTTCTTCTTGCAACCTGAAGTCTCTTCACCACCAATTGGTCTCCCCAAATGAAAATGAGATCCAGAATCTGCTGGTGGGCCCAAGCTGGGGCTCTCTTCTGAGCCTGAGAAGTGCTAGTCAGATCACTACCCTGAGTGCTCATAATTGCAGTACAGGGCTACCGATAATTGCTACCGATGAGGTGTGGTGGCTACTGATGCAGTGCAATAACATGGGCAAAGGGATTTTTTCATAATAGATGCTCTTTTTATTTGCAGGGCTGGACTAATAAATTCCAATTCAAATTTTAATTCAAATTCAAATTCAAAACAAACTTCGCAGGCTTACTTTGACCTTCTTCCTGCACACCTGACAGCAGTGCACAATGAAGTGGCCATACTTGGAGGGTCACCTCGTAGCTTTGTGGAATACATATAGATACTTCTGGAGGCTAACAAATTTGAATTAAGGACATGCGGCTTCCAGGCTAGCCTTGATTTGAGATTTTAAATTTGAAATAGATGCTATATCCATCCCGTAATATCGATATTCTGTAACTGGCATTGTGGATCAATAAATTAACAGTATTATGTGTGAAGACAGCTACATTTTAATATCGAGCTAAAGCCTTGAAATTTGAATTTATCTCATAGTATAGACACAACCTAGGTTCAATGGGGGCAGATGACCAAAGCCAACAGGTAAGCAAAAACCATGGAGACCTGGGAGATAGGTAAGAAATTGGAGGGAGCATGGGCTATAATAGCAGATATAAAGGAGGGAAAAGGCAGAACTGGAGGATAAAATCAAATCAGTATCTAAGTTGTCTGAATACATATGCAAGAAGTATGGGGAATAAGCAGGAAGAACTTGAAATGCTCATAAATAAACACAAGCAGGACATGGTAACACAGAAACTTGGTGGGCTAATACAAGAAGGGTACAGCATGGTCAGGAAGGATAGGTATGGAAAAAAGGATGTGTTCCCTTATATATGAAAAATATGTATACTTGGACATAGGAGACTGACTTATTGAGAGTCACTGAGTAAGGTTAGAAGCGGTAAAACTGGGGGGTGTGATGTCATGGTAAGGGTCTATTACAGACCACCTACCAAGGAAGGCTTGTTTTAAATAACTAACAAAATCATCAAAAGCCCAGAGCTTGGTGGTGACGGGGGACTTCAACTATCCAGATGTGTTTGGAAAAGAACACAGAAAAGCACAGATTATCCAGCAAGTTCTTCTAATGCACTGGAGGCTTTTTTTATTTCAGAAAAAATGGAGCATGCAACTGGGGAGAAGCTATTTTAGATCTGATTTAAAAAAAATAGGGAGAAAGTGGTTAAGAATTTGAAAGAGGACGGAAGCTTGGGTGAATGTGATCATTAAATGTGGTAGCAAGTGAGAGATTATTCAGGATGTGGAACCAGCTCTTTCAGAGCTTCAGTGTCTGCCTTCCAGAAATCCCAGACATGTCCTCAGGAATTTACTGGAGCTCTTTCTAGTTTCCCATGCTACTTGAAGCCCTTTGTAAACATTCTGGTACACCAAAACAACTTCTCTGGTTCCAGAATTCTGCATTTTGCCTTGTTGTGCAGGTGGCACATGCACACCACTCCTCCCTTCCTGACAGTTTTGAACCTAGTCGGTCAGTAACACTTCTGCTTCTGTGAAAAATAAGTGATCAATAGAGGCTCTCATCACAGAAACCATCTCAATGATCTAGCAATTCCATATGTTCCTCGCATCCTTAAGTTAATCTCAGACATCACTCTTCTCCCCTTCTTCCTACAGTAAATGAAGAAAGCAAGATAAACAGAAATGCAAGACGAAATGCCGCCCTCTGAAGTCACTGGGAGTTGTACCCACGTATCTGAAAACAGAGTTTAGATTAGTCCCCACACACTCCTTTATGTGCCCATTGTATTAACACTCCCTGGCTACGTCTACACTAGCCCCAAACTTCGAAATGGCCACGCAAATGGCCATTTTGAAGTGTACTAATGAAGCGCTGAAATGCATATTCAGCGCTTCATTAGCATGCGGGCGGCCGCGGCACCGCGTGGCTCGTCCCGACGGGGCTCCTTTTCGAAAGGACCCCGCCTACTTTGAGGTCCCCTTATTTCCATGAGCTGATGGGAATAAGGGGACTTCGAAGTAGGTGGGGTTCTTTCGAAAAGGAGCCCCGTCGGGACGAGCCACGCGGTGCCGCGGCCGCCCGCATGCTAATGAAGCGCTGAATATGCATTTCAGCGCTTCATTAGTAAACTTCAAAATGGCCATTTGCGTGGCCATTTCGAAGTTTGGGGCTAGTGTAGACACGGCCACTCTGATAATGAAAACAGATTTCACTGTTTCTTAAGGAAATGGGAATTCTGTTAAATATAGAACTAATCATATTTTGATGACTGCTGAATCTATCTTTTTATAAATGAACAATTAAAAAATAAATATATTGCACTTTTGTTGAGTGGGTCTTCTTAAAAAACCTACAATCTTTCAAATAAGACTGGGGGATTTAAAATTCTTTGCAATTTTCCATAATATCTGTATTGTTAAACTTGTTGACAAAGTAAATAAAATGCATTAAATGAGCCAGTTATTAGCACAGTATTCAAACATCTCTTAAATCTGAAAAAGAAAGAAAGAAAGAAAGAAAACCATGCTCTTGGAAGATCTCAGATAAAAGCAGTTTGTGAGTAGAGGGAAAAAATGCCCGCTGAGTGTCTGTTGTGCATCTTTTATTATTATAAGCACAGCTTCCATTTTTAAAAACAAGAACATTAACTTTTATATACTGTAGTTATTTTCATTTAACATTCACAATATAATACAATTTATTATATATGAACAATGGTAAGATTTACTGTTTCTACAACAATCACAACTTTAAATTTTATAATTTTTTTGCTCTTAATAAATTAATTCATCCTCTGATTGATTAAATTTAAGCCTTTCTCCCTGTTCGAATGCAGAAGGAAATATAGTACCAACTTAAGGTAACATTAGATATCCAGTTATTTCTTCATAAATTTTAATTTGTAGGAAACTTTTGTCATTTTGCCTAATTGCAACTACTCGCAAAATTGCCATTTATTCCCACTGCAGCAAGTGGATTTTTTCTTTGTCTACAATAGTGGTTCTCAAACTCTAGCAGCACAAGGACTCTCATTTTGATTTAAAACTTTTTGGGGTACCCCTGCTCTGCATCTTTATTTAGGCACCTCCCCTGCCCTACCCCTTCTCCTAGGCCCTGCCCCTGCCAATTCTATCCTCCTCCTTCTGTCACTTCCTCAGTTCCTGGCCAATGGGACCTGTGGAGCCAGCCCTTGGACCAGGGCAGTGTGCAAAACCTCCCTGGCTGTCCAGGTACCCAGGCACTGCAGGGACCTGGAGACTCCATCCAGGAGCCACGCAGAACCTGAGCAGGTATGGAGGTTGCCTTAGCCTCAGAAATGGGGAGGAGGAGCTGAAGGAGAGAGAAGTTCACCTGTGGGACCCACAGACCCTCTGAATTTCTCTTCTGGACCCCCAGAGTTTAGCAGACCACAGTTTGAGAAACTCTGATATAAGATCCTCTTTCAAGAATGCTTTTTCTCAGATTTAATGGAAGTCCATGAAATATCACAAACACTACAATTAAGTTCCAAAGAAAAAATTTTGATCTTGAAAACAAGTTCACAGTTTCAGTTATTATTTTCTTGCAGATTAAATTCCATGTCTTGTGTTCCATCAGATTTCAGATATTTAACGTAGCCTAAATTAATTTACCTTTCACATGTCACAATATTTTCTTGCTAACTGCAAATCTAGGGGGATTACTGTGACTCATTGGTATGATTTTACATTGCTTTATGATGCACATCATATAAAAGATTTTCTTGTGAAACCATAATGTTATTTTGATAATTAGTACGGGTGTCAAATGAATAAACGAACTGCTCATAATTAATCATAAGGTTAAAAACAGCCACTATTAATCATTATTTTAATTGTGCTATTAAATGTTAATACCATGTATTTAAATATTTTAGATATTCTGTTTTCAAATATATTGATTACAATTACAGTACAGAATACAAAGTGTACAGTGTACACTTTGTTATTCTTCTTGATTTCAAATATTTGAAATCTAAATAGAAAATATAGTGTTTTTCAATTCATCTCACACAAATAGGTAGTGCAATCTCATTATTGTAAAAGCACAACATGCAAATGAATATTTTTTACATAACTGAACTCAAAAATAAAACAAACAATCCAAAACTTTAGAGACTATAAATCCACTCAGTCCAACTTCTTGTTCATGTGACTGCTAAAACAAACAAGTTTGTTTACCTTTATGAGAGATAATGCTGCCTGCTTCTTTTTAACAATGTCCCTTGGAAGTGAAATCAGGCTTTCACATGGCACAGTTGTAGCTGGCATTACAAGGTATTTATGCATCAGATGTGATAAACATTTGTATGCTTTTTCATACTTCAACCACCATTACAGAGAACATGCTTCCATGCTAATGATGGATTACACAGGTTGAACCTCTCTAGCCTGGCACCCTCGTGACTGACCTGAGCTGAACCAGAGAATTTGCCAAACCACAGGATGTCAATATTGTCTAACAGCATTACCAACATTTCCTGGGCTCTTAGAAGACATTTAGACTATGTCTAGACTACATGTCTAGCTTGAAATAACCGTGTTGCACAGATTGAGAAATTATTTTGAGTTACCTCATTTCGAACTTGGAACCATCCAAGTGGCACTGAAGTTCAAAATAAGCACCTATTTTGAGGTTTACACTACCCCATCATGACAAGGGGAAGCAGAACTGGAATAACACGCTTGAAATAGTTGCACTACAAGAAACCCTAATAGTCTCCACATGCCCTTCCCCCAGCTGGGGACCCTAAGGCTGGCTTTGCTCCATCCAAAGGGCTGAGGGGTTTCCCCACCTCCCCCCACGGTACTGCACCCCACGCCCCGCTCGTGTAAACACTAGATACACGCATATCTCGGGGGATTACTACATTTTGAGGGCATAGAAAAACCACAGGTTTGTATTTATGTCGCTAAATAGCAATGACAATCTAGACATAGCCTTAGAGGTAAATCAGAGCCATCTAACAAGACAGAACACTGAAAGCCAGGACTGATGTCCGTAAACAAATCTCATGGGACTATGGGAAATTTGGCCACACCCAAGAAAAACAGACATCATGCTAGATCACAGATGTTGCCAGACCAGAGCGTATCAGATTAGAGTGGGTCAACCTGTACTTGATTATGATCTAAACCGATACGGACCAACACACATTTATTTTCAACATCTGAGTCAGATGCCCTGAACAGAAGGTTGATTTTTTTTTTGTTGGTGGTTCAGGTTCTATACTTTCTGCAATGGAGTGTTGCTCTTTTGAAACTTTCTGACAGCATGCTCCACACTTCATTGCTCTCACTCCACACTTCAGAATCATATTGGTATCTTCTTTGCATTTTATCAAATCTGCAGTGAAAGTGTTCTTAAATCAAACGTATGCTGGGTCATCATCAGAGACTGCTCTAACACGAAATAGATGGCAGAATGTAAGTAAAATGACAAAGCAGGAGACACAGATTCTTCCCACAAGGAATTCAGTCACAAATGTAATTAACACATTGTTCTTTTTAAAAAGCATAATCAGCATGAAACATATTCTCTGGAACTGTGGCTGAAACACAAACAGCATACTTTAGCATAGTTTAACATAACTCTCATATTACTATTTTGCAACCTGGTGCACAACCTTGTCATGCAAATGCCTTTTCTCATTATCAGGTGAATAAGAAGCAGGCAGTACTATCTCCCATAAATATAAACAAACTAGTGGCTGAACAAGAAGTAGGACTGAATGGACTTACAGATTCTTAGTTTTACATTGTTTTGGTTTTGAGTGCAGTTATGTAAACTTCTACAAACATAAGGTGCACTTGCTCACCTTGATAATTTTTTTCTGATTTGTCAACACTGATTACTGTTTTTGGTTCTCTATGCCTTAAATATTGCGTCTGTTCTGGAATGGCTATGGTCTGAAGAAGTGGGTCTGTCCCACGAAAGCTCACCTAATAAATTATTTTGTTAGTCTTTAAAGTGCTATTTGACTGCTTTTTTATTTTTACACAATGGAGATTGAACTACATTACTTGTACAAAATGAAGTGAAAAAATACTATTTCTTTTGTTTCTACTGTACAGTACAAATATTTGTAATCAAAATAATATAAACCAATCACTGTACTCTTTGCATTCAGGGATGATCTAGATGGTGCTTGGTCCTGCCATGAGTGGAGGGGACTTGGCCTGATGACCTCTAGAGGTTCCTCCCAGTTTTAAGATTCTATGATTATGAATTTTCTTATTATTCTCCCTAAAGCAGCTGGTACTGGTCACTATCATGACCAGACATTGACAGAATGGGCTATTGGTCTGGGCTGACTATTCCAATTTCTCTGTTATATCAGTTTGCCACCAACATTTTCCTGTCCTACTAGTATTTCAGATACAGGGTGTCTCAGCATTTAGTCATTCTGGCCCATGTTTCTTACCAATATTTTAAAATCCTGTTGAGCCACTAGTTTCTGCTTATCCTGTGGAAGGTATTTGATGATTTGCAAGAAACTGTTTTCAAGGACATTCTGATCTGCACAATGTAAACTCACCACTATGGCACATATCATGGAAGACTTACCGTAGTGTGTCAGATCCATCAGTTAGGAATGAATCAGGGCGCCAGTGGTGGATTTTATGAATGTTTGAGAGTTCCAGGGCAATAACATGCTGCATGTAATCATCTTGCCATGTAAAACCTTTAAAAAAAAGGACACAAACATGAAAATGAAGTCCACCTATTTTAGCAACTGCCAAAGTTTTGATAAAAACCTGCTTTTATGTAAATAAAATGTTTCCTGAAATATTTTTCTCTGATTACTTCAGGAGCCAAACTGCAGGTTCCCCTCTCCTGCAGACACTTTTAATAATCAGGCTTTTTTAAGTATACTACAGAAATAGTGATCCTGTTGAAGTATTCTCCTCTAGAAAGACAGTGGGTGATGTGATGAGGTTTAGGAGGAGATTATACTTATTAGAATGTTAGTGTGGATAGTCTTTAAAGTGCTAGATACGAGCTTTACTGCATAATAAACAGTTATTTTGGGTTAGTTGTTGAGAAGAGTTATTTTAGCTCAACTAGGCCGTGTCTACACTAGCCAAAAACTTCAAAATGGCCATGCAAATGGCCATTTTGAAGTTTACTAATGAAGTGCTGAAATACATATTCAGTGCCTCATTAGCATGCGGGCGGCTGCGCCACTTCGAAATTGATGCGGCTCGCCACCGCGCGGCTCGTCCAGACGGTGCTCCTTTTCTAAAGGACCCTGGCTACTTCAAAGTCCCCTTACCATTCTAAATTGTTGGCTTTACAGGAGAAGGTTAGAGGGAAAAGGCAGTGTACTATATAAATTGTGAGGCACAGAGAAGTGAGTAAATTATCAAGGGCATAATTTTGGGAGGGTAGATAGGAGCAGCAGCCACACATACTGGGATGCTTCTTGCTCTTCTCCCCTTCCCCTGACTATCAGGGAGTAAGGGGAAAGTACATAGATTGCATGAAATACCCCTCTGGCCCTTGCCTTACCAGCCAGGAGTGAGGAAAATGCACACAAACTATGTACTTTGCCCTCTCTCCCTGACAGGAAGAAGAGCAAACAGCATCCCAGTATGGACAGCTGCTGCCCCAGCTCCCAAAAGGGTGCCTTTGTAAATCATCTGTAAGAAGTAACTTTCCATTATTTACCCTCATTCAGTTTGAAAGCTCTGTCACACTAGGGCTACGTCTACGGCCGTGTCTACACTAGCCCCAAACTTTGAAATGTCCATGCAAATGGCCATTTCGAAGTTTACTAATGAAATGCTGAAATGCATATTCAGCGCTTCATTAGCATGTGGGTGGCCGCAGCACTTCGAAATTGACGCGGCTCGCCGCCGCGCAGCTCATCCCGACGGGGCTCCTTTTCGAAAGGACCCCGCCTACTTCGAAGTCCCCTTATTCCCATCTGCTCACAGGAATAAGGGGACTTTGAAGTAGGCGGGGCACTTTCGAAAAGGAGCCCCGTCGGGACGAGCCGCACAGCGGCGAGGCGCATCAATTTCGAAGTGCCGCGGCTGCCCGCATGCTAATGAAGCACTGAATATGCATTTCAGTGCTTCATTAGTAAACTTCAAAATGGCCATTTGCGTGGCCATTTCGAAGTTTGGGGCTAGTGTAGATGTAGCCTACACTAGCCAAAAACTTTGAAATTGCCATGGAAATGGCCATTTTGAAGTTTACTAATGAAGTGCTGAAATACATATTCAGCACCTCATTAGCATGCGGGCAGCTGCGGTACTTCGAAATTGACGTGGCTCGCTGCTGCGCAGTTCGTCCAGACATGGCTCCTTTTCAAAAGGACCCCAGCTACTTCGAAGTCTCCTTATTTGAAAGAACAGGCCAGGGAGTGAATCAGGTACCATGAGGACTGCTCTTTGAAAGAAGGGTCCTGCAGAGCTTCTAAACATGTATTCTTTTGAAACCTCTTCTTTTCAAAAGAAGGTGTTCTTCCTGAAATGGGAATGGAAGAATGCTTTTGAAAGGAGCACCTCATTCTTTTGATTCACTTTTAAAAGAATGCTTTTTGTGTGCAGGCGCTCTGTGGGATCTTTCGAAAGAGCCCCCTTCTTTTGAAAAACCTTTCAAAAGAACTTGCTAGTGTAGACACAGCCATAGTTCCTTTTTCTGGTTGAGGCTGTAGGGAATTTCATAAATTCATAGAATAATAGAACAATAGAGCTGGAAGAGACCTAAAAAAGCCATCAAGTCCAGCTCCCTGCCCTAGGCAGGACCAAACCCATCAGATCAGCCCAACCAGGGCTTTGCCAAGGTGAGGCTTAAACACCTCCAGGGATGGAGACTCCACTACTTCCCCAGGTAGACCATTCCAATGCTTCACCAACCTCCTTGTGAAAAAGTTTTTCCTAATGTTCAACCTGGACCTTCCCAACCGCAACTTGAGACCATTGTTCTGTGTTCTGCCATCCATAACCACTGTGAATAGCCTCTCTCCAGCCTCTTTGCAACCTCCCTTCAGTAAGTTGAAGACTCTTACCAAGTCCCTCCTCACTCTTTTCATCTGCACACTAAACAGTTCCAATTCCCTCAACCTTTCTCCATAAGTCATATGCTCCAGCCCCCTAACTATTTTGGTTGCCCTCCACTGGACCCTCTCCAGTGTGCCCACTTCCTTCCTATAACTGGGGGCCCAGAACTGGACACAGTACTCCAGATGTGGCCTCACCAAAGCCAAATAAAGAGGAACAATCACTTCTCTGGATTTGCTGGCAATGCTTCTCTTGATGCAACCTAATATGTCATTAGCCTTCTTGGCTACAATGGCACACTGTTGACTCATGTCCAGCTTCTCATCCACTACAACTCCCAGGTCCTTTTTTGCAGAACTACTACTGAGCCAGTCGGACCCCAGCCTGTAACAATGCTTGGGATTCTTCCAGCCCAAGTGCAGGACTCTGCACTTGTCCTTATTGAACCTCATCAGATTTCTTGCAGCCCAGTCTTCTAATTTGTCTAAGTCACTCTGGACCCTATCCCTACCCTCCAGCATATCTACCTCTCCCTTTAGCTTAGTGTCATCCGCAAACTTGCTGAGGGTGCAATCCAGCCCCTCATCCAGGTCATTGATAAATATGTTGAACAGAACAGGACCCAGAACCGAACCTTGGGGCACTCCACTAGAAATCGACTGCCATCCCGACATCAAGCAGTTGATCACGACCCATCTGGGATCTCTCCTGATCTCCACAACTTTTCAAAGATAATGGCCAAGGGCTTGTCAACGACATATGCCAACTCCCTCAGAACCCTTGGATGAATTAGGTCCAGGCCCATGGATTTATGTACCCTCAGTGCATCACTTATCGCATTAGTCTGGGAGCTGCCCTTGTCCATGAAGACAGAGGCAAATAAAGCCTTAAGTACTTCAGCTTTCCCTACATCATCTGTCACTGGGTTACCTCCCACATCCAGTAGGGGCCCCACACCCTCTCCAATCACCTACTTCTTGCTAACATGCCTGTAGAAACTTTTCTTGTTATCCTTCACATTCCTCACAAGTCGCAATTCCAGTTGCGCTTTCGCCTTCCTGATAACTGCTCTACATTCTCGAGCTATACATTTATATCCCTTCCTAGACATCTGTCCAAGTTTCCACTTTTTGTAAGCTCGCTTTTTTGTGCCTAAGTTTTCCAAGGATTTCCCCAGTAAGTCAGTCTCATCTCCTGCCATATTTACTTCTCTTGCTGCGCATCGAGACGGTTTCCTTCTGCACCTTTAATTGGGCTTCCTTAAAATACTGCCAATTTTCCTGGACTCCTTTCCCCTTCATGGTAGCATCCCAGGGGATTCTGCCCATCAAGTTCCTGAAGGAGTCAAAGTCTGCTTTACTTCTATTTTTCTAAAATTAAATTCCATAGTCTAAATTTATGCAGAAAAGAAAGACTAAGCCAGTGTCCCTGAAAGCCTGAGGTTGATCTCTCCCACAGCTGTAAAAATTTGAAGCAACTCCACAGAACTTGAGCTACCCTCAGTGAATGAGCTACATTAATGGGAATCTGGAAGAAAAAGAGACCAGTCTGATTCTTCCCATATTACCACAGAGGCCCTCTCTTGATATTTTCTTTTAACTGTACAAACACACACAAATTTATATTGCAAAAGCACCCAGAGACTATTTTTATGCTAGGCACTGAACACTGACTGTACATACATGGATTTTTGCCACAAAGGACACACAATTTAAGAATTAAAAATAATTAAAATAACAATTGCTGTGCAAGATGCTATGGGTACTTGAGATTTACACTAGCATGGGCAATATCAGAATCTGACTCTCAGAAATATGAACTCAGAGTTGTGTTCATATTGGTATTGCAGTTTCATTTCTATCTTACATGATCTGCTATTCCCCTCACACTTGTTACCATGCAGCTTTTCAGAATTATTAACCATTAATCACTATTCAGAATTCATATTTTCCTTGCCTGATTTTTACATTTTGTAACTGACCAATTCTCTGCCTCTGTTATTCTCTATCTCCTAGTTTAGTAAACTAGATGACCAGGTATATATATTGGACCACATACTGAGCTGATGTAAATCAGCATAGTTTCACGGACATAAATGCAGCTATGCTTATTTGCACCACCTGAACATCAAGCCCATGGACTACATCCACGGGCTAATACAATAACAATGTTAACATTTTCAAATTTGATGATGCAGTGTTCAGTACACCCATCTATTGCCATTGTACCCCCAAACCACTTTTCATTTGGAATTTAAAGTTTGCCTATTTCTTGTATTGGTCATCTACTGTGTTGGTCTACAAAAACATTATATCTAAGCTTGAAAAGACATGCTGATATAAATTGATATAGTTTAGTCTTAAGTTAATGGAACTATGCCAATTCCCACCAGATCTGGCCCACTGAATCTGCCCATTCATACTCCTTAATTTTTCCTCTAATAACTCTGGGGATAAATTCCCAGGGCTCTGTTCAACAGTTTGAGAGTAAGTCAAATGAACCTGAGTGGACAATGTGATGAGATTTCTCCATATCAAGTCCCTTCAAAATGACAGATGACTATTATATACTGGCAGCAACCCATAAACTCAAACCTGATCCTTCTTCAGAAACATTCCTTCTCTCTACCGGCCATCCAGAAGACCAACAAACCTCAAAGTTGAAACTAGTGCTTATTATTTGATTCTATTTTTCTGTTGTTGTGTTAACTTATTTTCTACTTTTTGTCTTGTTGCAGCATATAGTGAAACGGTTTTTTTCTTTTTTCTTATTTCTTTTTCCCTCTGAACTTCTTTCAACTGCTGCTTTCTTTCGGTCAAGAAACTCTCCATTGTAGATCTAAAAGAATTTTAGCATCTTGCTATGTGTTGCAAATTGTTAATGTTTCTTTAGGTGTCAAATGTCTGCAGAATTGTGCATGACTGGTTTTCTTCCCTATTTTCGCACCAGACAGGTATACACACACACACAAACACACACACACACACACACACACACACATATTTTTCTGGGCTACCCTTCCAGAATCCCTAGAGAATCAGCACTTATTTCATCCCAGATCTTGATTTTCAGAATTCAATGACACATCCAATGATGTTCACATATGTTAATACTAGTTCATTCTCTATTGCAATTCTACTGCCTGGGCAATAAACTATAGCAAGATTCATACTGTCAAGTACCATGTTGTAGACCTATGTATACAGCTAAGGATATTTTTCCTTTACAATAAAAGAAAACCAGGACTTTTTCTAATAGCAGTTTTGCAGTACAACCTCCCTGGCAGGTTAATGGTAATAATAATTGTGCAGAAGCTACATCCACCTCTCCACAGAGATAAGGCTGTAGATAAAGCCCTGTTTTATAAAGTGGATGATATATTAGGCTTGGAATAGGCTGAAAATTAACAGGTTTATTGTGAAGCCAAGCTTTGTTAGAAATTTGTTAGAATATTTTCAAATAACAATTCATTAAAACTACCCTTGCCAGGGTCTCATTTTAGTTTTAAAATATTTTGTTATTGATCTTTGACTCTTGCCACAGAACTAAATCTCCTCGTAATTTTTTTCACCAGTTGTATTTGAAAAAAAATGCTGCTGGTTATAAAAAGGTATTTATGATTTTGTTGTCATTATTCTGAGTCCCAGTAATGTTACCCTGAATTTGAGTCTTGCTCTGGTGACTGTCAATTGGATTTTTGACCAACTGACTTTTCTGGGAGCTTGGCTTTTGAAGCTAAAATATCTCTGAACCAATTAGAAGGGAGCTTTGTTTTATTATGGACAAGGGTTAGTATCTTCATAACTAAAAGTATCATGGTGTCTGGTCTAGCACGTGCCCATGAGTACCAAACTCAAACTAGACTGTCAAGAAGTAAGACAGAGAGCCCAAACTGGATGTATTTTCCATAATTAGATTTTACCAACCCAATCACAAATGTGAGTTCCTAAAACACGATAAAATCTTATGATGGAGTCACAGACAGTTCCCTGGGGCATTCTAGTCTATACTGACATCCCAACAAGCTTGACTCTGTGATAGTTGATTGCTGTACACTAAAGACCACCAATTACTCAAGTTGCTTCGAGACCCAAGAGACCAGTCACTCATCTCATGTAAATATATAACTTACGTCACTCATGAAAATGGTTGTAGACAGCGCTATAATAAACTCACTAAAAATTTATTAACTATGAAAAATAAATAAGAGTTATTACAGTTTAAAGCAAAGAAAAATATACACAAATAAATTATTCCTTATGCACTTAAAAGGTGAGATCTGTCAACTCTGAATGTCTTTTAGGGCTAACACTGTTTGACCCTTGGCTCTGCTTTGGTTTCATAGTTCTGTCCCTATGAAAATCCAAATAGCAAAAGAGTTGGCAATTGTTCTTGTCAACTATATTTATTTCCTTCTTCCAGAGTTCAAGCTGATGGGATGAGACCTTTTGCACATAGCCTCATCATGGTGTGAGGGCACAATTAACGAAGTCTTTATATTGTCACCATCATCATCATCATCATCATCATCAACCATGGGCTGAAAACAAAAAAGCAGTCCAATGGCACTTTAAAGACAAACAAAATAATGTATTAGGTGATGAGCTTAGTTGGACAGACCCACTTGTTCAGATGATAGCCATACCAGAACAGACTCAATATTTAAGGCTCAGAGAACTAAAAATAGTAATCAAGGTTGACAAATCAAAAAAAATTATTATCAAGGTGAGCAAATCAGAGAGCAGAGGGGCAGAAGGAGGTGGGGGAAGTCAAGAATTAGATAACACAAAGTATGTAAAAGACCCCCTATAGTGAGCTAGAAAATTGTCATCCCGGTTGTTGAATTTGAATATAAAAGAGAGTTCAGCTGCCTCTCTTTCCAAACTGTTGTGAAAAATTCCTTTTCTGTAAAACACAGACTTTCAGGTCATTAACAGACTGGCCCACTCCATTAAAGTGCTGGCTGACAGGTTTGTGAATCAGGAGTGTTTTTATGTCTGGTTTATGCCCATTAATTCTTTGTCTAAGAGAGTTTGAAGTCTGTCCAATATACAAAGCATGTGGGCATTGTTGGCACATGATGACATATATGACGTTAGTTGAGGAACATGGGAATGTGCCTGTGATTCTGTGAATAACCTGGTTAGGTCCAGTGATGGTATCTCCAGAATAGATATGTGGACAAAGATGGCAATGGGCCTTGTTGCAAGGAAAAAGTTCCAGGGTTGCTATTGCTGTGGTACAGACAGTGGCTGTTGGTGAGAATCCTCATAAGGTTTAAAGGTTGTCTGTAGGAGAGAACAGGCCTGTCACTTAGGGCCTTCTGGAGTGCGGCATCATGATTAAGGATAGGTTATAGGTCTTTACTAATGCGTTGCAGTGGTTTGAGTTGGGAGCTGTAGGTAATGACCAGTGGTGTTCTGTTATTGGCTTTTTTGGGCCTATCTTGGAGTAACTGGTCTCAGGTATTCATCTGGCCCTGTTGATTTGTTTTTTTATTTCTCTTGGTGGGTAATTCAGGTTAATGAATATTTGGTAGAGATCTTGTAGTTTTCGGTCTCTGTCAGTAGGTTGAGAGCAAATGTGATTGTACCTAAGGGCTTGACTATAAACAGAGTATCTAGTTGTGTGTGCAGGATGGAAGATAGAAGCATGTAGGTAAGTATAATGATCAGAGGGTTTCCAGTACAGTGTGGTATTGATCAGGCCATCCTTTATTTGCACTGTAGTGTCCAGGAAATGTCTCTCTCGTGTAGAGCAGTTGAGGCATAAGTTGATGGTGGGGTCCAGATTGTTAAAGTCTCTGTGGAATTCTTCTAGAGTCTCCATACCATGGGTCCAAATCATAAAGATGTCATCGATGTATTGTAAGTAAAGGAGGGGTAATAGGGGAGAAGAGCTAAGAAATCATTGTTCCAGGTCAGCCATATGGGGCCATGCGGGTGCCCATAGCAGTTCCACTAATCTGGAGGTATAAATTGTCCCCAGATCAGAAATAATTGTGGGTGAGAACAAAGTTGTAGAGCTCCGACATCACATTGGCTGTGGTGACATCAGGGATGGTATTCCTGATAGCTTGTAATCCATCTTCATGTGGAATATTAGCGTACAGAGCCTCTACATCCATGGTGGCAAAGATGGTGTTGTCAGGAACTTTTCCGATGTTTTGTAGTTTCCTCAGGAAGTCAGTGGTATCCTGGAGATAGCTGGGAGTGTTGGTGGCATGGGTTTGAGGAGCAAGTGCACATAACTGGATAGCCTGGTGGTACGGGTGCCAATACCCGACATGATAAGGCGTCCGGGGTTTCCAGATTTGTGGATTTTGGGAAGTAAATAGAATAATCCAGGTTGGGGCTCAGATGGTGTGTCTGAGTGAATAAAGTCCCGAGTAGCAGCAGGGAGTTCCTTAAGTAGTTGTAATTTCTTTTGGAATTCCAAAGTGGGATCAGAGGAGATAGGTCTGTAAAATTTAGTGGTGGAGAGTTGTCTGGCTGCCTTCTGTTCCGAATCTGATTTATTCATGATGACAACAGCACCCCCTTTGTCAGCTGGTTGGATTATAATGTCTGGGTTATTTTTGAGACTCTGGACAGAATAGCATTCAGCATAGTTGAGACTGTGTCTCATTTGGTATTGTTTGCATATAACGTCAGTCTGAGCACAGTTGTGGAAGCATTGTACATAGAAATCCAGACTTTCACTACAACCATCGGGGAGTCCACATAGAGTTCTTCTTCTTTTGGTGTTGGTAGTGGGTGTCAAGAGAGTCTGTTGGTGTCTGATATCTCTCTCACTATTTCTTTCCATCTTTCCCTATCCATTGTGGAGTGGATTAGTTTCTGTAGACTAGCTCTTCAGAAACGTACTATATCACCTACCCCATTCTCTGTGGGATCTGCCTCTCCTATTTGAACTGTCCATTATGCTAAATACCAGTGTCTTGATTTTTCATTTGTCGTTCATTCTGCAAACGTGCTCGAATAGCTGTAACTTGCATTGTATAACCGTCTGCAATAGGTTCTCTTCTGGTTGTATCTTCCTCTATAATTCCTCATTGCTGACCTTCTACATCCATCCTATTCTCAGAAACTTTCTATAACAACTCTCGAGCATCAATATTCTTCTCTTTGAATCTTTCGTTATCACCCGTATCTCACAACCATACAACATGCTGCTGAAAACACACATTTTCAAGATGCTGAGCTTCATTCCTAAGCAAATTGCTTTGCTTTTCCAGTTCTTGTCCATTGCCTTCAAGCTCGCTCTTGCTTTCACTATTCTAGTCACTATTCCCTTCTTACAGTCTAGATCTTAAGTTATGTTGCTCCCAGAGATGTGAACTTCTTTGTATTCTCTTGTTCAATCCCATCGACACTGATCTTCCTTCCTATTTCCCTATCTACAAATAACATTGTTTTTGTTTTGTTGATGTTCATAATCAGTCCATACCACTTCCCTTCCTCTTTTAGCACCTGTACCATTTTCACTAGCTTCTCCTCATATTCTTAACTCATAACCATTTCATCCACAAACCTCAAATTGTTAATTCTTATCCTGTGCACAGATATCCCTTCAACCTCTTCCTTGATCTTGTCCATCGCTCTCTCTAGATATGTGAAGATACTTGGCAATATCGGATCTTTTGTCTCGTACCTCTACTCATTCTAAACCAACTTCCCAACTCTCCACACATTCTCACCATTGTTGCTCCAAAATATCTGTTAGCCTATAAGGTGCCACAGGACTTCTTGTTGTTCTCAAATATACAGACTAACACAGCTACCTCTGTGATACTTGCCTCCACATTGTCACTGATATCCTTCAACAACTGTATCAGTCTGCCATCCACACTGTATGACTCTAGCACCGTCCAAGTCACTTTCTGATGTTTACTGTCCAATGCCTTCTGAAAATCGATGAAGTAAGTGTAGATGTTCTTGTTCTTTCATTGAGATTTCTCTGCTATCAATTTTAGTGCCAATATCTGCTGTCTGGTACTTCTATCTTTCCTGAACCCTACTTGCTTATCCACTAGATATTCTTCTATTTGCAATCTTAGTCTCTCCATCAGTATCATCATCAGCACCTTGCCCAGATGACTTGTTAGGGCAATTGTGCTGTAGTTCTTGCACTCCAATGCACTTTCTTTCTACTAGCATGGATCTTGTAAATTCCTTAGGTGCCTTCCCTTCTGTCCATGTTCCACGATTCCCTATTTTGCTTTGATAGCCCTTCTTGTTGAATGGGGGACAGTACTTCTCTGGGTTCAAGCTGTCAGATCAAAATTTTTTTTTTGTTTACAGTGATAGAGCAAAAAATACTAGCTTATAGCATGTAAGAAGTCTATTGTGAGATTATCACATGCAGTAACTCACAAGCATATTATTATATCAATATCTGTCTTAACCATACCAACAATACACAGGTGAAACACACTGATTTTCAGCACTGAATTTGTAGGTGCCTGGCTGAGGCTTAAAGAACATCTGAGTTCACAGAAAAAGGAGTTTGGAAGTTCCTTGTCCTTGGGAATTGTAACAGAACCTGTGGCATAGTATGGTTGTCCAGAAATGCATTGCTGCTTAGATAAGTAGAGAATTATGTACTCTCTACTTTTGTATTCAACTAAGTGTATTCAACTCCAGTTCCAACTTTCTTGTACTTTTAAATGCCTGTGGGCACAACTCTTCCTTCAGAGTATACAGTGCATGATGAATCTTTTCTCTGAAATACCTCTCTCTTTATGTGTATTGAACTCCAACTGATGTCCATGTAAGTCAATTTCCACATGTTAAAATGGGCCTTTAGATTTGCTTGAAAAGTTTATACCCAGGGATGCAAAACAGATTTCTCTGAAAATGCACGTTCATATTTGTAAGTGCAAAATCCTCTTAGGCATCTTATTTTGAATGTGAGTCCTAAAGGCTTATATACAAATATTTTTTATCAATGTTATGTGCTTGACAGTAGCAGCACTCTGACTAAAAGACTGTGCAATAAGTTTTCAATGCAGAACATGGAGTAAACTGGCATTCTTGAAAAAAAATGTTAAGGAACACTGTGCACCCACACACCATTCTCTACCTAAGTCTACGCCAGTACATATCAAACTTGAGAATCAGCAGTTAAACAACTGCTTTTTAAAACAAGGCAGAAGCAGACTGCAATAGGTACATATAGGCTATATTTGTATCTTTGTGTCCCCCATCACTTGGTTATCACTTTTCTTCTTAGGCTTGGTCTACACTAGGCAAGTAAGTCGACTGCAGATACCAAATTCTAGCTATGGCAATTGCATAGCTAGGATTGACTTATCTGCAATTGACTTACCTGACCCTCCTCACTGAGGAAGGTGTATGGGAGAGTTTCTCTTGACAACCTCATTACGCCTTGCAATATTGAGGAGTATAGGGTTTTATGCCCACCCCAATAGGTCAATTTTGCAGATCCCTATCATGTGCATGAAATTAAACCCCAGAAGGATCAAGCAGGTCAATCTTCTGGATAATGTAGACAGGGCCTTAGCCTGTAAATTAACCCAGAAGAGGACTTTTTGTTGTAGATGTTGTACAGTGCCTTACAGTGGGTCCACTATTCAGTCTGGCACCCGTCTGTGCTACATTAAAAATAGTAATAACTCCAATACCAAAACAATAGCAAATGTAGAAACAAGGGATGGTCTCTTTAATAATCTGGGAAAGCTCACAATGGCCAAAAGCCAGAAACTTCCCAGGGAAGAATCCAGGCCAAGAGGATATATGTGATGAAAATATAAACCTCATATGGCTCAAACTGCTCCAGTAAAAATAAAGTCATAAATAAAGTAGCCCATGTACTGCATATAGCTCAGTTTGAACTCACCCCTTTCACAGAGAGTGTTCAGGCCTAAAGTGCCACTTACTATTTCCAGCTTTAGTACTTTCAACTACGTTATTTCCATTCTCTCGTGCAGGTAATAAGAGCCAGCTTTTCACCTTGCTACAATTCTACCAGAACAGGACACACTATACTGTACTACAGTGATCTTTGCTTTTTCACTTAGGAACTCCTGGTGTGTTTCCAGCTCCTGTAGTTGCCTATTTGAAGTCCATTCTTCACACCTTGACTCAGCTTGTCTAGTAGCCATTAAGCAGCAATGCATCTCTCTTTTAGATTACTCCTCTGATGTTGATTTATTGATTATTACTAATACTTTGTCAAGTACAATCCCTGAGGTCTCTGACTAACCACTTGCTTTGTATCTTCTTTACTGTCTGTCACTAGCGACTGTTTCTTCCAATGGAGTAGAGATTGTTGCTACTTTTTATTTGTGATGGGTTCCCCCCAGGCTGCCTCTTGGAACTGGGGTACCATTGAGGCCTCTGGCCCACCAGCCTGGGCTCCTTCTCTCTGTACTTCCATGACAAGCTGCAAACACCTCCAGCCTACACTTTCATGAACATTCATACAGCTAGAGAGATACTCAGCTGGAGTTACATGCAGGATGTCTAACCAGGACCCTAGGGCAGTACCATTCTGCTCGGTTCAAATCTGGCCAAAACATGGTTTTAGTACCCAGTCAACCTCTCCCTCAATATGAAGAGGACAATGCACACTTCTGTAGAGATTTTACCCAAGTACTCTACTCAAAGCTCATTGCTTTATATTGAAATAAAATCAAGATTAGCAACTACAAAGTGATTTTAAGCAGGGCTGTCAAGAGATTAAAAACATTTCTGCACATTAATTACAATTAAATACATCAGACCACCAGACCTCAGCGGAAACTTAACCACAAGGGGTACTTCTCTATGGCCGTGTATACACCAGCCCCCCCCCACCTCCACTTCCAGAAGGGGCACGATAATGAGCAGAGCAGCAGATGCAAATGAGGCACAGATTAAAATATCTCACAAACGTTTGCGGAAGCAGGGCCTATCAGAAGGGGGATTTTCTTTGGAAGGACCCCAGTTTCCTTCCAAAGGAGCCCCATCTACACAGCAGCTTTTGCTTCCGAAGGGAATCTTCCGGAAGCAAGATGTCATGGAAATATGTAAATAAGGCATGAGATATTTTAACCCATACTCATTTGCATTTTTGCTCCACTTATTACCATGCCCGTTCCCGAAAGGGGGGCCAGTGTAGACACGGCCTATGATGTTGCAGGCATTGGTGGATCACAAAGGTAATTTCACTGATATCAGTGTGGGGAGGTCAGGAAATGAATCTTTAGGAATTCTCATCTGTTTAGAAGGCTCCAGAATGGTACTTTCTTCCCAGACCAGAAAATTAACATTGAGGGTATGGAAATGCCCAGAGTGGTTTTGTGTGACCCTGCTTACCCCTTGTTCCCTTGGCTCATGAAGCCTACACAGGCACCCTGGACTCCAAAATGGAGCTCTTTAACTACAAGCTGAGCAGGTGCAGAATGGTGGTAAAATGTGCCTTTGGCCATTTAAAGGCCAGGTTTAGGTGCCTTCTGACTCACTTAGACCTAAATGAAGTAAACACTACCATGGTCATGATTCATAACACGTGAGGCAAAGGGGGAAAGTTTCAAGCCTGTCTGGGAGGCAAAGGCAGATGCCTTGTCAAGAAATTATCAGCAGCTGACCCCAAGGGGAAACAGAAAAGCCCAGAAAGATGCACTGAAAATCAGAAATGCCTTGAAAACTATGTTTGTGAATACATGTGAAGGGTGTTAACTGGCAATCCCTCACCCCGACTATGCTGTTTACTTGCCCTTTATGAAACTCCCATAAATCACAAGACATCCATCACCCACCCACCCAACCCCAAAGCATGCTAACCAATAAATGAAACTCTTTTTCAAAATATATTTTATTTAGGGGGTACTAATGGAAGAGTGGTGAGGTATAGGGGAAAAAAGGGATAATAAGGTCATGGTTAGTCAAAGTTTAGCCTTCTGGTGGGTGTTCATGTTTTGGGGCTAGGAAGCTGGACTCTCTGTGGGCTTCCTCTCCTCATTCTGGGTCCCCAACAAGAGGAGGGTGCTGAATGTGTGGAGGGATGAGGTATGGAAAAGCGGGGTGGGGGGAATCAGTGGATGGAGGATATGCAGCCAGGAGCAGGGGACTTTGCTGACTGGGTTGAGGAAGATCTAAACTGATAGTGTGTGGAGTGACTGGGGGATGCAGAACCAGGAGCAAGGAACAGTTCAATTGAAGGTTGACTGGGTTGCAAGAGGTCTAAAATGATGGTTCCTGGATTGGCTGGGGGATACTATGCCTCTAAAAGTGGAAGGTAATGTGTACTGGTAGGGGGCCATATAATGGGGCATTTGGTGGGGAAGGAGCGTGCATGGATCACTGACTCTATCAGTGAGATTATTAATTCTGTCTACCTGCTCACAATGGATCTGTCTGATTGTGATTTCTCTATCATCAAATTCAGTAACTCTTCCTGCCTGCCCATAAAGGACATTAAAATTACTGGGGTGCCCATGTGAACCAGGAGAGGGTCTGATCACTTGCTGGCCCTGAAGCGGGGTGGAGGAGGCTTCTGCCTGCACAATTGCACATGTACCCTGGATTTTAAAGTGGCTGCACACCAGGAGATGCATGAGTTTCCTCTGCACTGGGTAGGATGCCAGGCAAAAAACCATTAGTGCATTAATGACTCATGGAACTTTCCATGCATTACAGGTGGCCAAATGAGACATCAGCCTGATTACACTAAGGAAAAATGATAAGGAAAGATTGCTCATTCTGTCCCACTATTGTGTTCAAAATTGTGCAAGAATGCTCTGTGGTGCCATAATTCTAGATCACTTACTGGTGGCTTGGTGTGGTAAGGTGTCCTACCACAGATATAGGAATAAGTGAGGTCTCCCCAAAAAGCTTGTGATGAAAATCCACAAGTGCCTGTCAAAGAGCTTCTCCATCCCCAAGAATATCAACAAGCTGTTCTAATAGAAAGGAGCATAGAGCCTCCATAACATGATTGCAACATACTCTTATCAGTAGAAAAAAAAGCCTACTTACCAGAAGTGCTCTCTCCGGGATCCAAGTTAGTTTCTGAAACTGCCCCCTGAGTTAAGAAGATGGGATCTACTGGCTCCAGCTCAATAAAAAGCTCCTGGCTTTCAGGACCTAATCCTACTTCTGGATCACCTGGAGAGTGGTGGGGGCTGGGCAATGACTAGAAAGGACACCTCCAGGGACATTGTGGGACAGCTTCAGGGGCTAATGAAGTTGAATTTAACTTTGGTTAATCAACACTGTTTTAGCTCAACATTGGAAATTTGATTTTTTCAGTAACTTAACTGGGAAGTCAGCAGTACAGAAGTCAGCATTACAGCTGCTTAGAATCAATTTATTGAGCACTGGGGTACAGATGCAGATTTTTGTAACATCTATTATAGAGCCTTAAAATTGACTTTATTTCCCTAGTGCAGACCAGGCCTGTTTCTACACCCTGATAATAGCAACTAACATACAATAAGGCTATATCCACACTAGAAGCATCTATCCACAGAAGTTACTGTTGGAAAAGATGTTCAGACAAAAGTAAGGTGAAAAATCCTGTCTACACATAAAATTGATTGATTCTTTGATCTGCTCTGTCAACAAAAGGGCTCCCTTTAGTGTCTACACAGCTTTTTGCTGACTGTTTCTGTCTACAAAACACTTTGTGTGTGTAGACGTTCTGCAAGTGTTGTCAACAAAACTTTTGAGTGTTTGATGATCAAAAAACTAGGCAAATACAATTTAGATGAGGCTACTATAAGGTGTGTGCATAACTGGCTGGATAACCATATCCAGAGAGTAGTTCTTAATGGTTCTCAATCCTGCTGGAAAAGTATAAAAAGTGGGGTTCAGCAGGGGTCTGTGTTAGGACCGGTTCTGTTCAATGTCTTCATCAATGATTTAGATATTGGCATAGAAAGTAGGCTTATTAAGTTTGCAGATGATACCAAGTTGGGAGGGGTTGCGACTACTTTGGAGGATAGGGTCATAATTCAAAATGATCTCGATAAATTGGAGAAATGGTCTGAGGTAAACAGGATGAAGTTTAATAAGGACAAATGCAAAGTGCTCCACTTAGGAAGGAACAATCAGTTTCATACGTGCAGAATTGGGAGAGACTGTCTAGGAATGACTACAGCAGAAAGGGATCTAGGGATTATAGTGGACCACAAGCTAAATATGAGTCAACAGTGTGATGCTGTTGCAAAAAAAGCAAACATGATTCTGGGATGCATTAACAGGTGTGTTGTGAACAAGACATGAGAAGTCATTCTTCCGCTCTACTCTGCGCTGGTTAGGCCTCAGCTGGAGTATTGTATCCAGTTTTGGGCACCGCAGTTCAAAAAAGATGTGGAGAAACTAGAGAGGGTCCAGAAAAGAGCGACAAGAATGATTAAAGCTCTAGAGACTGTGACCTATGAAAAAAGGTTGAAATAACTGGGCTTGTTTAGTTTGGAAAAGAGAAGATTGAGGGGAGACATGACAGCGGTTTTCAGGGAGCTAAAAGGGAGTCATAAGGAGGAAGGAGAAAACTTGTTCTTCTTTGCCTCTGAGGATAGAACAAGAGGCAACGGGCTTAAACTGCAGCAAGGGAGGTTTAGGTTGGACAGTAGGAAAAAGCACCTAACTGTCAGGGCAGTCAAACAGTGGAATAAATTGCCAAGGGAGGTTGTGGAATCTCCATCGCTGGAGATATTTAAGAACAGGTTAGACAAACATCTATCAAGGGTGGTTTAGATAGTACTTGGTCCTGCCATTGGGACATGGGGCTGGACTCGATGGCCTCTCGAGGTCCCTTCCAGTCCTAGTGTTCTATGATTCTATGATGAAGCCTAAGTGAATGTCGTTCCAGAAGTTTTGATAAGTTATAGGCATGTCTTCTTTAACTTTCTGGATGAGATACAAGCACGAAAAGCTTTATAAAAGTGAAGACATATTATAATACTAGTATAATATTTCAAAAGAGACTAACATTGAGAATGAAATTTCAAATATAGCTGCTATGCTCTGTAACAGTATTGATGGAAAGTCTTATCAGTGGCTGCAGGTCTTGAGTAACAGTGATATCTTTCTAGACAATCAAGCACTATAATATTTTCATACTTTTGATGTAGTGGAATAGTGTTTGCCTAATTTTCTACCTCCTCAGGGTTTCATGGTTATATGCAGCATACGGTTTTCTCCCTAGCTTGAGAAAATAAAACTGGAAAATTATTTAAGGTGGTGGCAGAAATGTAATTAGGAGGGGTTTAGTCACTTTTCTGTGAAGCATCTTCACCAATGAGCTATACAGTCAGAGAGGTAGCGGTGTTAGTCTGTATCTTCACAAAACAAAACAGCAGTCATGTAGCACTTTGAAGTCTAACAAAGAAGGAAATATGTATCAGAGAAGTAGCTGAGTTAGTCTGTATCATCAAAAACAACAAGAAGTCCTGTGGCACCTTATAGACTAAACAAATATTTTGGAGCATAAGCTTTCGTGGGCAAAGACACATTTTGTCAGATGGAAGGAAATAGCAACTGGATAGCAAAAGCAAGAGTGAGTTTGAAGGTGATGGATATGATCTAGAAAAGCAAAGTGATTAGTTTAGGAACAAAGCTGAGCATCTTGAAAATGTGTGTATTCAGCAGCATGTTGTATAGATATGAGACATGGGTGATAATGAAAGATTAGAAGACAAGGATATTTGCATTTGAGAGGAGTTGTTATAGAAAGATCCTGAGAAGAGAAGGATGCAGAAGTTCATCAATCAGGAATTATATAGGAAGACACAGCCGAAAGAAAACATACTGTAGGAAGCTGACAGGGAAAGATGGAAGGAAATAGTGAGGGAGACATTGTACACATATGGGCGCTGAGCCTATGATTGTTGTTGATGATGATGAAAATAATTTATTAGGTGATGAGCTTTTGTGGGACGGACTCAGAAGTTCCAGACCTGAAGAAGTGGGTCTGATCCATGGAAGCTTGTCACCTAATAAATTATTTTGTTAGTCTTTAAAATGCTACATGACTGCTTTTTTGTTTTGTGAATAAGGTATATAATAAAAATGAAAAATGTTAGGCAACCTTGACCAAAACTAGTATTACCACTCTGCATAAAATAAAAATGACAGATGGAACTTGTGTTAGTTAATCCATTTGTAATCTGTTAGTAAAATTGTTTGAGTTATGTGACAAATGATGCAGATTAAAAGAAGCCAGTCTGTCATACTTAACTATTTACAAAGTACTTTTATGTAAATGCTTCTGTTGAAAATCATATTTGGGATTCACTGATTATTTTAAGCAGTCTGTTTTTATTGGACTGCGACTATTTAACAATGACATAGTGAGCAACTGTCAATCAATAGAACTTCTATTAGCTAAAGTATCCAAAGGCTTCAAGTTTTCTTACATGACTACATCTGAGTAAAAGGATGGAAATTTGAAGAATTTTTCCATCACTCCACAAAATAGTAATTCAAACATGTAAGTTTGCAGGTCTGGAAGCTCTTATTAATAACTACTCCTAAATTCACAGATCTTAGGAAGGAGAAAGTGGTGAGTGGATCAATGGGTTAAATTGTCTGCTTCATCCTGACAACTTTACTCGACAACCCATCTTCAGCCAACCAATAGCACCAGATCATAATGTTAATTGTGGAAGTCCAAAGATCATACTAGATAAATATCCTTTAACCTCATTGCAAACCAAATAATTTCAGTCCTGTGTAAAAGAACATAAAATGTTTTCTCTCATGTCTTTTTAACATAATGCTACTCTGATTCAATAACTTCATAAAGGAAAGATGAGAGCCTATTAATATCATTGCAATGAAAAAAACAGACATGTGACACGCTTATTTTGAAATGTCATTATTTAAATACTATTCCTGTTCACTTTTTCTTCATGTTCTCTAGTCATTTATTTTATTTACATTACACAGTGAGCATTCAAACAAGAAAATACATGTGATACATACTGGCCACAATCCAGACTAGCGGAGGGGAGGGTCTTGTCACCCATATGGTGCAATCTTGGGTGTTTGTAATGCCTTGCTCCCACTCCAGCCCTCTTAAACAATCTTCCAACATGCAAGTCACACACATAAAACTCAAAATAACCAGCTTTGGTTATGCTTCAGAGTGACCCCAACAAAGTCCCAGTCCAGAACTATATATCCTGTAATGCCCAGCCCTCTCCTGAACAGGAAAAATATATTAAGTCTTTTATTACCTAAAGGCTGTGTCTATATTAGAGAGCTTTGTTGACAAAAGGGGCCTTCTGTCGACATAACTCAGGGAGCATCAACACACACAAAGCATTCTGTTGCCAGAATCTCAAGAGAAACTTGCATTCATCTCGCCAGTGTTATCCCTCAAACATTTGAGGAATAATGTTTCTATTGAAAGAGTTTTGTCAATAGAAGTGCAGTGAGACACTTCTGTCGACAGAGAGGCTTCTGGTTCACTGGGCAACCCTGGCTGCAGAGCTTCAGGTCAGTCATTCTGTCAACAGAGGGCAGAGCAGTCTGGCTGCTCTCTGTCAATCTGCTTTTGTGCTTCAGTGCATTCTGTTGACAAGAGTTTCTGATGACAGATGTTACTGTCAACAGATGCTTCTAGTGTAGACATAGCAAAAGAGAATAATATACCAGTTTCTAGTTTAAATGGAGAACTCAGAGATTCCAATTTAAATATACTGGATTAGATAAAACAGTAAAACAAATTTAAAAACTACAAAGAGAGATTTTAAGCGAGTATGAGAAATGAGAGATAAAAGTTAATGGCTACAGGAAAAATGAAGATCAAATGCTTATTAGTGCCCAAGTTAACAAAACTATTTTAGAGTCAAGCAAAGATTCTCAGAGGGGATGTGGGGAGAAAGAGAAAGAGTGTCTTAGGCTGTCTACCCTTCTTTTTATAATCCTGTCCCCACTTTGAAAAACATTTCCAGCCAGTAGCAAGGTGACATGCAGATTACTGAGGAACACAAACTCCATGCTGTTTCTTTGGTAAGATTTAGATTTTTGTCACTGCCTCCTCCCTGACATAGCAGGCAATGATCCATCCATCTTGTTTATACCTGCTCAGGCCTGAGCTTGCCATTTGTCTTCAAACAGCTCGTTTAGCCACTCCCTAAGTTTATCTTGGAACCCTACTTCAGTTATACTTTCTCTTAGGTTCATAACTTTACATATAACATTGGCTGTGTATTTTGTTTTGGAATTATTGATCAGCAGGTTATGAGCCTTTAAATGATACCTCACAAGACATAACTTTTACAAAAAGCATTACAACAGCAAGCACAGTACGAATTCTGGAGTATGTTTTGTTAAATCTCCTTTCATTAATCACTCCCTAACTAAATGTCAAAGATTCAGATCTATAAACAAACCAGATTTTGCCATTCTCACTGTCTTTCAAACAATTTATTTTGACACAACTATGTCTTTTGCATATTAGGCTGCAGCTGGTCTCCTTTCAATTGAAATAGGGTCAAATTTCATTTTCAACTTATTACATGCAGTATCAGGGCCAATCTGTGACTATTTCTTGCTTTATTTTAAGATAAAGATATTTAATCTCTCCCAAAAGATTATTTTTATCATTACTGTTTGATTGGCAGCATATTAATAACAGAGCCCAGATTTCAATAACATCATTCTTATAACAAAAGTACTGTGGCACAATTATTTACAGAGCTCTGTAAACAGATCTCATTCATTATATTTATTACATCATTCACTTTTGTCCTCTGTCATTCCAAATGTGATGGCCATGTTCTTTATTTAAATATACGAGGGTTTTTTTTTTTTGTTATTACTTGTTTATATGTAAAACCATATAAGATACTAAATAATACTGTGCTAAAGGAGTAAAATTTGGGAATCTTTCTTACATGTAAAAATGTTGCAATGCACCATTCAGTCACCAGATGTCATTATAAGTAAAGCACCACATGAGAGCATTGCTGCCAGTGAAATAAATGTCCCAAGTGAAATTCTTGAATTACTGCAGGGGCATCTGACTTAAAATCAGAAATTCTTGTTTTCCAGAGCTCTTCTAGATGCTTAACAAATTATTCAGAATGCGTGGGGATGACTGATCTTTGAAAATGAACATGCTCCAAAGCTTTACTTGTTTCCACCAATAGGGTTAAAATCCTAATAGGTAATCTGCAGATGATTCACATACATCCTGCTATTCTCTAGAAACAAGCTGCTTTTGACAGCATAAACCTTTTAATATATATCTAGGACCTGGATCCTTCTGCCACTAAAGTGCATGGCATCACTCCCATTTACCTCAATGTGAGCAAGGATGGACCTCTGATTTAAAGGATGTTAGAGACTCAAAGTCATGCTGTGTGTTAATGTACTTCAAGAACAAATGAAATACAAGCAAAGACGGGACTCTTTCCTGCACATGTATTTGCATAATCAGTAATAAGTTGCACAGGCTGTAACTGACAGCAGACTGCAGCCATACAACTGGAATGCATCTAATAATTCTATGGATGAAGCATAAACCAAAAAAGATTCACCTCACCCTCCCTGTTGGCTCTCTAGTGAGAAAGCAAACAAACTTATTTTTTTCCACTAAAACAACCAAAGATGACTTGAATATGAGTAGGCGACAGATCCATTAAGTTAAAAGTTCCCATTTTTATTTGGTCAATTTCTAAAATTCTGTCATTTTGGGAAACGGACAACATAACAATGTGTTGATTTGCAGGGTGAGGGAAGCAACATGAGATGTGAGTCTTATTCATGCCAGTATCACTTTGCATAGCTCTGGTATTTAATGGTGAATTAAAGTGGACATACATTATATTTATACATTCTGTTTAAGACCCCTTCGTACTGCCAAAGTGTAAAGCAGCCTTTATGTAAAATTAGAATCAGAATCATTCTATTCTGTTCCACTCAGGTTCTTACGTACCATTAGGATAACAGGAGTGATCCTACCTAATATTACCATTTACTGCATGCCAAAAGTGGGATTTCCCACAGTGAAAATTCTTGCCATTTTTGATATTTCCACAACTAATTTGTCCTTGATTCATGCTGTCCTCAGTAACTCTCTCTAGGTAGCAGATATCAGGGTTTATCATATGGAATGAAGCAAATGTGAAGCCACATCCCTAATACATTGCTTACTGAATATTTACTTTTACCTAGATGACTAGATCTAGTGAATCTTCCTCTGCTAAAGCACATGTTTACATGTTAAAGCACAACATTTTCTTAAACAGCTATTCTTGCCAAAAATATATTGCATTAATCAACCTTGAAAATGAGCCCTAGTAAATGTCATTTCTGCTTAAGTGCTCTGCAGGCTCAATGACAAGAAGTGTTGCTGTTGCCCTTGAAGAATCTCACCGTGCAGTTTGTGTTTGGATCTGAATTCTAATACCACTTCTGCTTGAATCAATCCTAAAGCATTCTAAAACCCGACTTCGAAGCATACAGTAAAAACAAAACAGGAATGCATCAAAAGCCATGTAGAAGGAAAAACCGGCAATGCTGAAATACATGCAGAAAACAAAGTGTTTTTCTATACTTTCATTAGAAGCTGCGCCACAGAGGAGCTGTAATGATAAACATCTGCTTATTGATGCTCTGCATGAGACTATTCTGTGATAGATTTTATATGCTACAAAACCTCATAATGAAAGCAACTGACACATCTTTTGTATCACATTAGACACCTTCACTCTATACTTGTAAAAGATATAACTACAATGGCTCCTTCAGCCTAGTGCTTTCAGTGTGATGACAGGGAATATAGTATGCTAGGAATTTATCTGTGCACCTTTGTTAACATTGGAGATGTGGACCTTTGGGCTTGGGCTGGGACCTTGGTTCTAGGACCCTGAAAGGTAGGAGGGTCCCAGAGTTTTAGCTGTATCACAAGCCTGACCATCTACATCACAGTTAATAAGCAGCCTGGGAGCCTAAGACAAATGGCAAAGGCCAGTCAAATGGGTATAGGTAGAACACAGCACATCCCAGCCACTTCTCCTTCCCACATCTGGTACAGTTCCTACATCAGAGCTGCAGCAGGTTATGGCACAGGAGCCACGTACACCAGCTTTGTGCCCACTGTGGGCTTCCCAGTGCCAGATTGCATCTCACTTGGGAAAATGAATTCAGTGCAAAGAAAGGTGAGTGGACTGGCGACTCTAGTTGCATAAATAGCTCCCCCATACAGAGACTCTCTCCTTCAAATTGGGCATGGGGCATTCATCCTTTCCAGCCAGAGGTTTGCAACTAGGTATGATCCTCTCTAGTGCTTTTGCACATGCAAGTTCTGTAAGGAAAGAGTCAGTCCCCCAAAACAACATTTTCTGGTAGTCTAAAGATGTTAGTAATATAGTAATGCCCTACACCAAACAGAGAGATTTGAATATAGCACTATGTAATGTTTCTCTGAACAAAAAGATTTTTGAACGTTTACAGTAGAAATAAAGTTACACCTATACTAAAAAATAGCAAAACTGTCAGACTTCATACAAGAATTCAGAGCATGTAATGAAGAGCTTATCGCTCATTTCAACTACTGAACCCTCAGAGACATCTTAATTAATAAAATGCAATAAATGGCCACTATTGTTTGTAAATGCAAATCCTTTAATATGAGGAGTTGAAATGCACTGGAGAAAAAGCTGGGAAATTGTGCTTTCACTCATTTTCTTTGGCCACATTACAATGAAATTAGGGACTGTTTGAAGCATTTGATACTTCCTTGTGAGGACATTTTCGGCCACGTTTTCATTTGTGCTCAAATCCCACACAAAATTAGCTGACAGACTTTGATCTGGTTTATCTGTAAAGAAAAATCTTTAATGTAATTTTAAACAATGCACTTCTGAAGATGTGTAACACAGTAGTAGGAAAGTCCCTTCAGAAACCACCTCAAAGATCTCTGTTTAATTCAGAAACACTGTACTAAATATTTTCACTGTTTCATAATGGTAGAAGTATAAACCTGCACTATTGTGGTTCAGTCTCTACTTAGTGCTAAGAATATAAAGCTCTTGAATAAGGCCTGAAGAGAAAAGGAAATAATATGTGGTTGGACTGAAGGTTGTATTGAAACCGCACAAATTAATATATATTGTCTTTTATAATTAAACTAGAAGATTTACCTGGCATTGCTTGAGTTCTTAACTTATTTTCTGTTTTTCTTTATTACCTGCATTGCTCTGGGGTGGGGCTCAGAATGAGGGGTTCAGTATTCAGGATGTCCACGGGAGAGAGGACTGCCTCAGCCCTGTCTCACCACAGCAGCTTGAGGCCAGGTGAGGAGTGCCTCTCTATGACTACAGCAGCAGGCATAGCCAGGGTATGTCCTCTGGGGAGAGGGACAGACAGACAGATACATGCACAAACATAAACTCTCTCAAATATACAGATAGTGCCCCTTTCTCCACCCATGCACCCTTCTGCTCCAAGGTGGTTATACCTGCCCTAGTCCCCATCTCTAGCCCCCAGTTGCCCCTCTATGGTCGCTTTATAGTGTAAGTGCCCATGCCTCCTATCCCGTATCCCCTGCCATGCCCATTACAGAAAAGAGCCTCCGCTTTCTGTTTTATGAGAAGCAATTTGATTTCATGCACATCCCATTGTCCTGGTACAACCAAACCCTGACCTTGCTTTAAGTTACAATAAGAGGAAGCTGCATACCAAATTTGGGAAGGCTTAGCATTTACCATTTAGGAAGGGTTCTTGAACAGACAGACCGACATTCAGACAGATAAACTCTCTCAAATATATTGCAGATAAGGGGCTAATTGGTTCATATTCTCTTCTTAACATTTCCCTAAGCAATATTTAACGATTATATTTGAGGGAGAGGATGGAGGTGTGATGGAGTGGGGGATACCTGTGTGTGTGTGAGTGGCTCATAGAGGGTGTGGGTCTCCTGCTGAGGGTAACCTTGATGACCATGCAACACCTTTGTACTGGAGACAAAGGGAGAGGTGGAGCTTGAGGGGTTTGAATTGGAACTGGGAGTTGGAAGCAGTGAGTCTGGGCTGAGAGAGAGACAAAGGAGGGGGCAAGGCCCCGGCTCTGGGGGCCCCTTGGGGCCTCCTCTCAGGCAGGCAGCCCCCAGTTAGCTGGCTCATGCATATGCATAGCCTGGGAGAGCAGTCCAGACAAAGGAGGGGGCAAGGCACCGGCTCTGGGGGCCTCCTCTCCCCAACATGGTTTTGACTGGCTGTCTCTGCCGGCTGCACTGACTCCTCTGTACAATGCTGGGTCCTGTCGGCTAATAAACCTGCTGTTCTCCTGCTGAGTGAGTCACTCCTGCCTGCAAGACGAGGTGCAGAGCTTGGGGGACCCCGAACCCCAACACAGCCCTCTCCCCAAAGGGGAGGTATCGCCTCTTCCCCCAGCAAGGCCCTGTGTGCCTCTTGTAAGTGCAATGTGCAATGTGGAGACACCTGTTTTAACTATCTTCTCACTGGAGTTTTTAAATACTGTCAAGTCATTTGATGTGTGGTTGTGCTAAGCCCTGCTCTAGAGAAATGTCCTTCTAGTTTGTATAACAGTTCCTAGGAGTGGGGAAGTGAAGACAAAACTCTCTGTGCCCTTCCTTTTGGATTGCTCCATTACTTGCCCTCTGGAGTGAATGAGGCGTGAATGGGAAGGTAGGAGACCAGCACCTCCAGGTCCAGAGAAGGTGGATCCAAGACCAGTGAGAAGAACAATGGAGCCTGTGCAGTGGCCCCTTGAAAGAAGACTGCCTTGGAGGCCTTGGGAGTCACCAGCAAGTGCCGCCTGTGGAAGCACCACCCAGAAGAAGGTGCTAAATGCATATTCATAAGACTGCTCTCCCAGACTATGCATATGCATGAGCCAGTTCACTGGGAGCCGCCTGCCTGAGAGGAGGCCCCAAGGGGCCCCCAGAGCCGGGGCCTTGCCCCCTCCTTTGTCTCTCTCTCAGCCCAGACTCACTGCTTCCAACTCCCAGTTCCAATTCAAACCCCTCAAGCTCCACCTCCCCCTTTGTCTCCAGTACAAAGGTGCTGCCTGGTCATCAAGGTTACCCTCAGCAGGAGAGCCACACCCTCTGTGAGCCACTCACACACACACAGGTATCCCCTACTCCATCACGGGAGGTATGACAAGCAAGTTGGAAAATGTTACTTATTTTTGGAAATAATCCCATATTCATTTGCTGTCCAATGTCTGAGTTAGGATTTGCCAGCTGGACAGCCAGCAACCACATATCAAAGATTACTACTATGTTATTTCAAAGGAGGGCCAGGTGGTAGTAAGAAGTTCTGACTCCTGGTCATATTTGGCTTTACTAATGGTGAATGAACCTAACGTGGGTAGGAAGTTTGGTTCAGGTGTTTAGTCAAACCTATGGCAACTTCTGATTTACAATTTCAGATAAGAATCTTGAGAAACAGGTTCTCATAACAGTACAATAGACTCTAGAAGACTGCTGAAAGGGTGTACCCCGAATCGCAGTGCGGATTCCACGCAGAGAGGTCTACAGTTGACATGGCAGCTGCAGGAGAAGTGCAGGGAGCAGAGGAAGCCACTCTACATAGCCTTCATCGACCTGACCAAGGCCTTTGACTTGGTCAGCACGGATGGTCTGTTCAAACTGCTCCACAAGATAGGCTGTCCTCCACGGTTACTCAAGATGATCCAGTTGTTCCACGAAGACATGAGAGGAACCATCCAATATGACGACGCATTATCGGATGCTTTCAGAATCAGGAGCGGCGTCAAACAAGGATGCGTGCTTGCTCCGACATTGTTCGGGATTTTCTTCGCACTCCTCCTGAAGCATGCCTTTGGATCTTCAATAGAGTGCATCTTGCTGCACACAAGATCTGATGGGAAACTGTTTAATCTTGCAAGGCTGAAAGCTAAGTCTAAGGTGCAGGAAGTCCTCATCAGAGACATGCTGTTCGCAGACGATGCTGCTGTAGTGTCTCACACAGAAGACCAGCTTCAAAAACTGCTGGATCAGTTCTCCAAATTGTGCAAGGACTTTGGGCTTACCATCAGCCTAAAGAAGACAAACGTACTTGGTCAGGATGTTGCTGAATCCCCATCAATCAGCATTGACAACTGTACGTTAGAGGTCATCCACGAGTTCGTTTACCTCGGGTCCACCATCACTGACACCCTGTCATTGGACACTGAGCTAAATAGGAGGATCGGAAAAGTGGCCACAACTCTGTCCAGACTCAGCAAGAGAGTGTGGAATAACAACAAGCTGTACACTCACACCAAAATGCAAGTGTACAGAGCCTGCATCCTCAGCACCCTCCTTTATGGCAGCGAGACTTGGACCCTGTATGCCCGCCAGGAAAAGAGGCTGACGTCTTCCACTTGCGCTGCCTCAGGCGCATCCTTGGAATATCATGGAAGGACAGAGTGACCAACACTGCCATCCTCGAGCAAGCTGGAATCCCAACCATGCACACCCTCCTCAGGCAGCGGCCGCTCCGCTGGCTTGGCCATGTCCACAGGATGAATGATGGAAGGATTCCAAAAGACATCCTGTATGGTGAGCTGGCTTCTGGCAAAAGACCTCCCGGACGCCCCCAGTTGCGCTACAACGATGTCTGCAAGAGAGACCTCAGAGAGGTAGACATCGAGCTGGACAACTGGGAAGAACTAGCAGACAACCGCAGCAGATGGAGGCAGGGGTACACAAGGGCCTTCAGAAGGGCAAGATGAGGATCAGACAGCTAGCAGACGAGAAGCGAGCACACAGAAAGCACACTAAGGACTTGCCAGACACCCACCACATCTCTGCACATCTGCAAGAGATGCAGCAAGGACTGTCACTTTCGTGTGGGTCTTCACAGTCACAGTAGACGCTGTAAATGAAGTCCTCAATTGAAACTATAAAGGGCACGATCCACAGTCTATGCAGACTGAAGGATGCCTACTACTACTTCTTGTTTCAGCTGTACAAAGAAAAAAGTGTGAAAGATTTCTCCTGTAATATTTCCTCTTCCATTCTCTGTCAACAGCAGAGATAGGTAGAAGCCATCTGAAAATTCAAACCATACTAATAATAATTACTTTTCTGAACACTGACAAGTACTTAGATTTAGTTTAGAGTTAGAATTTTAGTTTAGATTTAGAATTTTGGGTGAAGGATTAAATAATTCCCATCTCTTCCTACCACAGTTCATTCATCTCTCTTTTTTACCAAACAAATATGTCTAATTAGGAGAATGTTGTAAATGGCCATGTGAGCAGCAGAGAAACGTAAGTGTGCTGTACAAGCCATGCCATTCCATAAAGAGCTTTCTCCAGCTGCTGTGTATCACACCCAAAATCAAAAAGACACAACCTCAATTCTTGCTCCTCATGTTAGCTGCTGTTGTTTCCTTCAACTGAGAAGCCATTGACCCTTGAAATTATTTACACAGGCCTTGACAACATAAGTGTTTTTAACCTCACAACACCTGTACTTTCAGAACTCTTTGCTTCCCCTGAAAAATGAGAATACTCATGCAAAAAACATATATAGCAAATTTTAAAGATTTGAATTAAACCTCGAATTGAAGAAATTCAGAGTTTGGCTTGAAGTGTCTGTAATAAGTAACAAATACTGGTTCATTTCTGACCTCACATTTGGCATATATAACAATGTTACAATTTGGGAAAATGAGGCAACTTTAATTTTGAAGTCAGTCCCTCTTGTCAGTAAAAGTCAGGCCATGAAAACAGACATTTCTAATGAATTCATTGAGGACAGGTCTACATTTAAAACTGCAGCACCACTTGAGCACATCAGTGAAGACATTACTATGCCAATGAGAGAGCGTCTCTTGTCAGTATAGTTAATTCAGCTACACGAGAGGCAGTATCTATGTCCATGGGAGAAGCTCCCCAGAACAACATAGAGCTATTGACATTGGGGTTTAGGTCAGTATAACCGAGTTGGTCAGGAGTATGGATTTTTCCTCTGCCACATAATTATAATGATATACATGTACAGTGCAACACTGGCCTGAGACACACTTAGCTGAAGTAGCAATAGCAGACCCACAGTTATAACAGTGGAAGGAACTGCAATACTGCGTTTTTATCAGCAAACAGACAAAAGCTTTGCTATTTGTGAAGGTTACATTTATATTCAATGTAATAGGGTATCATTGCCTGACACCATTAAGAGATGAAGGCCAAATATGTCAAGTTAAAAAACCAGCCATACAAAAGAGTAAATAGGCTTAGATTGTCATGAAGTGCAGTGACATTATTTAAATGTCTTTGTTAATCAGGGTCCTGGCATAAAAGACAATGCTCATAGAATTTGCTCTTCAGACTCTTCTCAGCATGGGTCAAATCTGCTTAATATTCCAAACTTGCTGAGCCTTGATGAACTATGTCACCCGTTTGTGATGTCTCCCCCCCATTCTCTGAATTCTAGACATGCTGGTATTTTCAGTTTTCATTGCTGCTAAAGGGCAGAGAAGCTATGGAAATACACACTGAAGATACTTTCAAGTCCTGTTTATAATGATTTATACATTATACATCCGCTATACCTCCAGAAGCTTTCATAAGAATGTCAGCATGCGTTCTAATTCAAAGGAGTTCAAGAATATTGGCATTCAACCCTAATATTTTCTTAAATGTGGCTTGATAAGAAGAAGAAAATGGTACTGCTATATGCTGATTCATACATAAATCAGAACAGAGGACCTAGTTCTCCTCATATGCATTTACAATAGCAAAAACCCAAGGGAAAATCAGGAGCAGAGAGCATTAGCATGCAAACAGAATGATTTACTTACCTGAATTAACATTCCAGGACTTATTAAGATATGTCTCAGTCTCATGGTGGATGTGTCACAAACTCAGTTACCCCTTCAGCTTTTCATAATTGGGTAATGATGGGCAAAATGCTAGAGAGGTTCACACACTCCATTGCTTACAAAGGATTAGATGCACAACCAATGAGAGAGAGCACTGTTAAGTGGGTGCCTGTAATAAATATAAGGAACAGCAGGAGGCACCAGCGAAATTCATCTGCTTTTGATGTTCAAAAGCTATGTTATGGCCAGATTAAGAAATGCCATAGAGTTCAGTGCAGGGCCTCCCTTCATTTGATTGATCAGTAAATTTCCTCCTTAAGCCATTCCTTCTCTCATATCATTAGCTTGTCTTCTGGGGCAAAGAGAGCCATTTCAGCTCTCTTTCAGACAGGAGAAGAGAGCACAGTGCCTCCTTCTGACTCTCCTTCTCCTCTCAGAGTTCCTGTGGTCAGTGCTCAAGGTGCTCTGCCCATGCTACACCAGAGTGGGTAAAAAGCCCTTCTGCTTTGTCTTTCAGATCATCTGTAGTATTGAAGAATATGATGCAATTAATAGTGATCTCCCTTTTTCTTACTCATGCAGGCTCTTCCACACAAGCTGACAACATCTCGAAATTTAGGGGCAAACATGATAGCTACCCTTCTATTTAACTTCCATGTGTCTCTCTTGCTGTGACTAGATATTGCAGCTGTATTGGTTTACACAGATAATCATCTACTCTAAGACAGTGATGTCCAGCTACTTTCATACATCCCAAGTGTTCTGTCTTTGGTTGGTTGGTTGGTTGTTTTGCATAGCATGAATACTATATTGATAGACTTCTTAAACATGGTTAACATGGATTTGACCAGAAAGTCAAAATTCAAGATGTGCAATCAAGTTTGTATAAAATAAAAAACCATGTATTCACCCATCAATCAAACCAAACCAAACTTTTTTCCTCCTAGATTATGTTATGATAATTGGGCTGGTAAATTTACCTTAATTGTGAGCTCAACTGTAAAAATATGCAAAAGTTAATAATATGTCATAGTAAGTTAACAAAAATCATTGATGAAAAATAGTATGGGGGGGAAGAAGAAAGGCTAAATTACTTTACACAAAAAGGCCTACTGATAAACTCAAAGGCTATCCTAAGATCATGCTTAGTAAACAACAAAACGTGTCTCCAAAAATTAATGAATTATGAGAGGATCAGCTATTCCACCCATCACACAACCTTTTTGAATTTTTGAAGTAAAAGACTTTAGAGGAAAAACATAAAAGAATGAACAGAAACTTCCACCATTATAGCTATTGCCCACACCACTTCCTCAGACCCTCACCCTTTATATCCTGAAAGTGAGAGATGTCACACTCTATGAGGCCAGAGAGGGGTCCTGATGGCATCCCCACCTCAACTAGCTCCAGTTGAATCCTAATCACCATCTGAGATGATGCAGGATTGGACTTTAACAGCAGCAGCAACAGCTCTATCTCATCACAATTAACTTGGTTCTTTCCCCAGAAAGAAGAGTTGTGGACTTTAATATTATTAGCAATGGCAGCAGTTCTAGTTCATCTCAACTAATTTCTCTTTTCTGCAAAAGGACAAGTTATAAGCATATTTGATACCATCTATGAGACTGTATGACAGGGGTGATAGTCTCCTTCTAAAACTCTCCAGCAAAAAGAAAAGGAGAATAAGGTATGTTGTTAAAATGAAAGCCTTGTTTAATACTTTGCATTTCTTCTCTTTATCATTAGTAAAAGGTTTAAAAATGTATATTGAGTGTTAGCCATAGTAGTATGCAGGCTGACATACTTCTACACACAGCCTTGTTTAACACAGTTTAATGCTGGAAACTAAATGGGTTATTTAACACCTTTGACCTATATATTCCATCTAAATTAACACAACAATACAGGACCCCCCAAAGAGACCAGCTACTCGAAGATAGGCCCAATAAAGCCAATAACAGAACACCACTGGTCATTACCTACAGCCCCCAGCTCAAACCACTGCAATACATTATTAAAGACCTACAAACTATCCTTAATCAGGATGCCACACTCCAGAAGGCCCTAGGTGACAGGCCTCTTCTTTCCTACAGACAACCTCTCAACATTTGAGGATTCTCACCAACAACCACACAGTCTATACTGCAGAAACACCAGTCCTGGAACTTTTCCTTGCAACAAGGCCTGTTGTCAACTTTGTCCACATATCTATTCTGGAGATACCATCACTGGACCTAACCAGGTTATTCACAGAATCACAGGCACATTCTCATGTTCCTCAACTAACCTCATATATGCCATCATGTGCCAACAATGCCCACGTGCTTCGTATATTGGACAGACTTCAAACTCTCTTAGACAAAGAATTAATGGGCATAAAGCAGACATAAAAACACTTCTGATTCACAAACCTGTCAGCCAGCACTTTAATGGGATGGGCCATTCAGGTTAATGACCTGAAAGTCTGCGTTTTACTGAAGAGGAATTTCACAGCAGTTTGGAAACAGAAGCTGCTGAACTCTCTTTTATATTCAAATTTGACACATTAACACATAGTTTGAACTTGAATGGGAATTTTCTAGCTCATTATAGGGGCACTTTTGCATCCTTGGCTTTATCTAATTCTTGACTTCTCCCCTCCCCCTTCTGCCCCCTGCTCTCTGATTTGCTCACCGTGATAATATTTTTCTGATTTGTCAATCTTGATTACTATTTTTGGTCCTTTGTGCCTTAAATATTGAGTCTGTTCTGGTATGGCTATGATCTGAACAAGTGGGTCTGTCCCACGAAAGCTCATCACCGAATAAACTATTTTGTTAGTCTTTAAAGTGCTAATGGACTACTTTTTTGTTTTGACCATATTTCTGGCCACTTCGAAGTTCAACTAGTTCAAACACTTCACTGTATTTATACTCTCCAGTCTTGAAGAACAGGCAGTGCCCACTTTTAACATTATTTTCAAATTTAAACTTTTCCTCCATTCAATTTTAATGACTATAGATAAGAAGATGAAAAATTTGGGCACCCTTGTTATGTTCTTATTAGCATACTTCATGGGCAGTCACAATCACTATTCTGTTTAGTCACAGCACCCCTTAATTTTATCTGACAACATAGAAATAGTAAAACGGAATCCAGACAGTTGCTCATTTAATCCAGTCTTCTGCCTTTGGAAGCAGCCAGAGAGTCAGGTCTTTGGAAAAGGGAAGGGAACAGCAGAAAGAAAGATGAGAGGAGAGTTTTCATTCTGTCATCCCCACTCCCTATCACTTTTCTCATGCCCCACATGGACACGTTTGATGACTTCCTGAGAGCACAACAGAAACAGACATAGTAGTACATTACTTCTTTTCAGAATTTATACATAGAAGACTTCAAACACATTTTAATTCCTTGTTAAAAATCTTGACTCAGGACTATTAATTGTTGTGATTTATCATAGTACCACAACAGTAGTAGAGGCTCTGTATAGTTAGAAAATTCCATATTAGAACATGGGACATATGTTTAAAAAATATGTGACTGTGACAATCAGCTTGAATTTCTAGAATTCAAATGTATTGTGTTAGCCCTGTGTCCATGATTGAGAGTTTTGCTGCTGCTATCAGCTCCCAGACACACCCACTTGTCTGCTCTGCCAGCTTCAGGATTTGCCACTCCAAACCTTGCCTAGAAGATAACAACTGAGTTCCTGACAGATGTTTCTTTGCAGTGCCCATTCCTTTCAATGAACACACATAAAGACTATTAAATTCAATGCTACCATAGACAGACAGTAAATAGCAGCTTATTACCTTAAATGGGGTTAACAAATACTCTAAACAAAGTTCTCTAATGAAAGCACTGAATTAATTGTCATAAAGTTAATTAAACAAGCCATAGGTTTAAGCACTATGAAATATAAGGAATAAAGATATGTAAACAAACAAAATTAAAAATATGCTTTTAAGACTAAAATCTGAGGTAACAACTGAGTCCTTTTGTCAAATAAGTGTTTTTTGCCAAGTCTGTTTTCTATTACTTGGTTCCTTTATCTCTTAAGGTGAGGGATACTTTAAAGGGTTCTCTCCACACCTCTTTATAGCTCAGGAAATCTTTGAAATGAACCCTCCTTCAAACTCTGATATTAATGACCAGCCCATGGAATTTGGCCACATCAGCTTTGTGTGCTGGCCCTTTCCTTTTTCTGAAGAAAGCACTTGTATCAACTCCCTTTGACATGTCTGCTTTAAACACTTTGGGTGCATCTACACTAGCTGGCTACTTTGAAGTAGCTGGCACAAAGTCGAAATAGTATGCATCACGTCTACACGTGCTGTGAGCTATTTCAATGTTGACATCAACGTTCGGTGGCGAGACATCAAAATTGCTATCCCTATCTGAATATGGGAATAGTGCCCTACTTCAACGTTCAGTGTCGAAGTAGGGCGTGTGAAGACAATCTGCGTCCCGCTACATCGAAATAGCAGGGTCCTCCTTGGCGGCCATCAGCTGAGGGGTTGAGAGACACACTGTCCAGCCCCTGCGGGGCTCTATGGTTGCTGCGTGCAGCAGCCCTTAGCCCAGGGCTTCTGGCTGCTGCTGCTGCTGCTGCTGCTGCTGCAGCCGGCGGTCCATGCTGCGTGCACGGTGTCTGCAACCAGTTATCAGCTCTATAGACCTCGTGCTGTGGAGGACGAGTATGTCTGGGAGGGGCCCTTTAAGGGAGAAGCTTGGGGCTTTTCTGGCCCCTTATGTCAACGGGGAGCACTTTGTGTGTGTGGACGCTTCACATTTCCTTCCGGCACGGCTCCTTTCAATGTTCTCCGTCGCTACTTCGACGTTGAACATCAATGGCACCAGCCCCGGAGGATGTGTAGATGATACGTGTTGAAGTAGCCTATTTTGATGTTCTTACATCAAAATAGGCCGCTTCGACGAAGCGTGCTAATGTAGACCTAGCCTTTGGCTACGTCTACACTTGCCCCCTTCTTCAAAGGAGGCATGGTAATCAGGCTGGTGGGAGATTACTAATGAAGTGCTGTGATGCATATGCAGCACTTCATTAGGCAAATTCTCCCTCATGGCAGCTTCAAAATGCCACCATGCCGTTTAGCCAAAGTACCTTTTATCCTCAAATTTTGGGGAAGTAAAGGTAGTTTGAAGCAGCAGCTACACGGCATGCCAGCACTTCAAAGTCTGACACTTTGAAGTTGCCTTGGGGAGAATTTGCCTAAAGAAGTGTTGTATATGCATCACAGCACTTCATTAGTAACCTCCCATCACCCTGATTACCATGCCCCCTTCAAAGAAGGGGGCAAGTATAGACATACCCTTTTAGTCACATAATTCCAGCACATCTGTAAAGTTCTTTTGGGGGTCACCATACATATGTCATTAAAGAATATTAATGATAGGGAGTTTTTAGTGTTTTAATAATATATTAAATGCCACCTTTTGGGTAAATACCACTACAATAGCATGTTATCTGACATTGGCTCTTAGGATTATAATGACTGTGTAATTGAAGACTATCATAATGAATACACATATTTAGTCCAAATTAAGATTGCACAGGCAATATTAATTCTGGCAGATTCTAAATTTTGAGTACTTGACTTGCACCCTAATGTTTTTATTGTATTTTACTGACATGATACAATATAGTGTATGAAACAGGGGAATAATTAATAATTTTGTGTGTAGTTTCTCATTAATTATCTTATTATTTTAGTTATTTGGACATAAGTAATTCAGTGGTTAATAATATTATAACTTCTGTATATCATGTGATTCATCCCTTGATTACCTCTCCTAAACTACTTCATCTAATCATCATAAATATAGATGTTGCAGGAATTCTCTGTGATTCCTGGATATGACATGCTTAAAACAGGATAACTTTTTGAACTGAACATAAAGTCAGACTCTGATTTCAGTTAAAAACAGAGTAAAGCTAAACTATGCCACTGAAGTAAACAATCTAATTCAAAACTGATAAACCCCACGAAACCCTATTCATCAACATTCTGCACCTTATGCTGTCATACACAGGGCTGTGCATGTAAAACACTGTGGACTTCAAACTGGTTATGTTCTATAGTGATCTTTCTCTTCTGTAAACACCATCACAAAGTACATGGGAAACATAAACTGTTAGTGTTCATCAGATCTGAAGCAGAAGTACTGAGCATGATCTGAGTTAACATACACGCTCTCTCTCTCTCTCTCTCTCTCACACACAAACACACACACACACACACACACACACACACTTTGCTTTGGTTTTCATAGGTGCTGAATGCCTGAAGTTCAGATGTAATTAAACAGACATTCAGAATGTTCAGCACTCGCATAAAGCAGGACCTTTATGTATATAAGATCGCAGTGCTCTGCTGACTGTTATACAGGAAATCACTGTTACTATTACAGCTGTTTGAGGAGATGATAAAAAAAAATAACTGGTACCATTATCTACTGCATCTCTGGCTGTTTGTGTAAACTGTTTCTATGGAAAATAAATATATAAAGGTGGCATCAATTACTAAAGTCTCAATTATAACACAGAAAGCAGGAGAAGACATGCACAGCGGATCTAGGGATTATAGTGGACCACAAACTAAATATGAGTCAACAGTGTGATGCTGTTGCAAAAAAAAGCAAACATGACTCTGGGATGCATTAACAGGTGTGTTGTGCACAAGACATGAGAAGTCATTCTTCCGCTCTACTCTGCACTGGTTAGGCCTCAGCTGGAGTATTATGCCCAGTTCTGGGAGCCACAGTTCAAAAAAGATGTGGAGAAACTAGAGAGGGTCCAGAAAAGAGCGACAAGAATGATTAAAGCTCCAGAGAAGGTGACCTATGAAAAAAGGTTGAAAGAATTGGGCTTGTTTAGTTTGGAAAAGAGAAGATTGAGGGGAGACATGATAGCGGTTTTCAGGGAGCTAAAAGGGAGTCATAAGGAGGAAGGAGAAAACTTGTTCTTCTTGGCCTCTGAGGATAGAATAAGAGGCAACGGGCTGAAACTGCAGCAAGGGAGGATTAGGTTGGACATTAGGAAAAAGTTCCTAACTGTCAGGGCGGTCAAACAGTGGAATAAATTGCCAAGGGAGGTTGTGGAATCTCCATCGCTGGACATATTTAAGAACAGGTTAGATAAGCTATGTCTACACGTGAACGCTACATCAAAGTAGCTTATTTTGATGTAGCGACATCGAAATAGGCTATTTCGATGAATAACGTCTACACGTCCTCCAGGGCTGGCAACGTCGACGTTCAACGTCAACGTTGCGCAGCACCACATCAAAATAGGCGCTGCGAGGGAACGTCTACACGCCAAAGTAGCACACATCGAAATAAGGGTGCCAGGAACAGCTGCAGACAGGGTCACAGGGCGGACTAGCGCTTCCGGGGCAACAGCTAGCCGCTCCCTTAAAGGGCCCCTCCCAGACACACGCAGCCTGCACAGCACGCGGTCTGCAGAGCCACAGGCATGCACACCTCGAGCGACGCAGTCATGGACCCCCAGCAGCAGCAGCAGCAGCAGCCAGAGGTCCACACAGCCGCCCCTGCAGGAGCAGTGCTCACCCTGCTCCATGCCATGCAGGAGGCAGCTGAGCACCTCCTTGCCACAGAGGAGGAGCTGCCCGCAGGGGAGGAGCACTCAACCCCCAACCCTGCAGCACCCCGCCGCCCCGCCCGCCGCACATGCCACCGGCTGTGGAGCTACCCCACCAGCACCGACTGGTGGGAGCGGCTGGTGCTCGGAGAGTGGGACGACGACCGCTGGCTCCAGAACTTTCGCATGAGCCGGCAGACATTTCTGGAGCTATGCCAGTGGCTCACCCCCGCATTGAGGCACCAGGACACCACCATGCGGCATGCCCTCAGCATCGAGAAACGGGTCGGCATCGCTGTCTGGAAGCTGGCCACTCCAGACAGCTACCGATCCGTGGGCCAACAGTTTGGCGTCGGCAAGGCCACCGTCAGGGCTGTCCTCATGGAGGTAAGAGGACCCACGGGGGGTGGGGGGGGAGGCAGCCCTGGCAGGGGAGGGGAGGGGAGGGGGGCCCTGGCAGCGGAGGGCCACACACACCCTGCACACCCCTCATTGGTGCTCTCCCATGTGCTTCCCGTGCAGGTCGTCCGCGCCATCAACGCCCTGCTCCTCCACAGGCTCGTGAGGCTTGGGGACCTGGATGCCGCCATGGCGGGCTTTGCCACCCTGGGCTTCCCCAATTGCTTCGGGGCTCTGGATGGGACTCACGTCCCCATCCGCGCCCCGGAACACAGTGGAAGATGCTACATAAACAGGAAGGGCTACCACTCAGCATCCTCCAGGCCTTGGTGGACAGCCGGGGCCGTTTACTGGACATTTATGTGGGCTGGCCTGGCAGCACCCACGACGCCCGGGTATTCCGGAACTCGGGCCTGTGCCACCGGTTGGAGGCGGGGACCTACATCTCCCAGCGGGAGATCCCTGTGGGGGACACCACCATGCCCCTCTGCGTCATCGCAGATGCGGCATACCCCCTCCAGCCCCAGCTCATGCACCCGTACATGGGCCATCTGTCTGCCAGACAGGAGCACTTCAACCAGCGCCTGAACCACGTGCGCCAGGTGGTGGAGCGCACATTTGGGTGCCTCAAAGGGCGCCGGAGGTGGCTCCTCACCAGCCTTGATGCGGACCCCATCAACATCCCCCAGATTGTGGGTGCGTGCAGCACCCCACACAACCTGGTGGAGAGCAAGGGGGAGGCCTTCTTTCATGGCTGGGCTGTGGAGGCCATCAGGGCCGATGTGCAGCCACCCGCTGCCCTCAGTCACAAGGTGGATCCCAAAGGAACCTGGGTCCGGGAGGCCCTGCGGGCCCAGTTCGATGAGGCCGTGGGGTGAACGCTGGCAGACCCCCCCACTGCATCCCCCCCATCCTCCACAACAGTCCCTGCCCCTACGCCCACACCACAGAGCACCCAAGAGCACACCCTCCCACTTTTCTTGTAAAAATAAAAGCAGACAGTTGTTTGTCAACTCAAACATCTTTACTAGAACTCATTATTATTATTATTATTATTATTATTATTATTATGAACAACAAAACTAACTATGTACAGGGAAAATCTAACTGATAAATATAAATACATTATAAAAATAGGGATAACATGAAAGGGGAAGACAAGGAAGGGGAGAACTATTTATATGGGGGGGTAAGGATCAGCATGGTAATGGGTCAAATATACAAACTATTTACAACAAAATAACAATAAACTGGGGGGGAATATGTACAATGGGGGGGCACGTCCTGGGCCCCACGCCCCTACAGTCCAGCGCTGGGGTTGGGCGGCCGGGATCCCCACCTCGGCTGCAGCCCTGGCTGGGGCTGGCTGGGGGCCGGGCGGACCGGGAGATACGGCCGGCGAGTGTCAGCTGGCCCCAGGTCCCCCTCGGTGGAATGGCCCTCGGTGGCGGGTGGCGGTGCGACGGCGGATGGAACAGAGGCTGGAGCAGCAGGTGGAGCAGGCAGGGCGGGCGCTGCAGCGGCCGGCGCAGCCTGGGGGGCCAGGGAGTCCGCGATACGGCTAAGGGTCCGCATGTAGGCCCCCCATGCCTCCTGGCGCCAGGCCAGAGCCCGCTCCTGCAGCTGGAGGCGGTGTTCCTCCACCCGCAGCCGCTGCTCGGCGACCTCCAGCTGCCGACAGTGGAGGGCCAGCAGCTGGGGGTCCGTTGCCGTCGGCTGCTGGTGCTGGGTCCGCCGTCTTCCCCACCGTGGGGCCTGTCGGTCCTCCGCCGAGGGGCTGGCCTGGAGTGATGGCCCCGGAGGGCTTTCCGGGACCACTGACACCTCGCCGGCGCTCTCCGGTCCTTCCGATGGTGCAGCTGCGGAACACAAGAGGGGGGGAAGAAGAGTGGAGACAGCCGTTAGTGCGGGCCCTGAGCCGTGGCCCTTGTCCCCCCACCCCTCTGCTGCAGGTGCCCCATCCCCGTCCCCGGGAGATGCTGCTGTGATGGGGTTATGGGGTCCCCCTGCACTGCACCCTGTCTGCTGCCAGGAGTGACTCTCACTCACTCAGCAGGTACGAAAGGAGGTTTACTAGGCAACAGATGCCCAGTTTCTCACAGAAGCGACAGTACAGCAGTCAGAGATGGTCCTTCCAACCCGTCCTGGGGAGAAGACCCCGAGGGGTACCCCTCTGGGGTGTAGCTTTCCCCCTCCTCAGGCTGGCTGCCTTCCAGCTCTCCCTTCCCCTAGCCTCCAACTGCCCCCCCCCCCCCGATTCAAACCCAGCTCGGCTCCTCCCTCCTCTTTGTTCAGGGCAGAGGTGTCACCTGCCAGTTGTAGCCCCAGGATCATCCTTAGCCACTGGGAGCTATTCAGCTTGCTTCTCATGTGTAGCCTGAGTCTCGCATTTGCACTCCCCCCACTCCATCACATGCTGCTGCTGCTGCTGCTGGGTGTCCCACCCCCTCCCCCCAGGGGACCCTAGAGGTTCCGCTCCCCCCAGCCCCGGGGATGGGGCATGGCACTGTCATGCTGGGGGGTGGGCAGGGGCTGATGCACTCTTCTGAGGGACATGCCACTGCTGTCCTTGGGGCCATGGCCATCTGGGCATGTGGAGGGCCCTGGTCTTTTCTCTTACCCCCGCCCCTCAACCCTGGGGGTGTGCACCGGGGGGGTACATACCTGACGGTCCACTCCCACGGTCGGGGGACACCTGGGGGGCGGACGCCTGGCTGGAGCTCCAGGACGGCAGCATTATCTGGAGGCCGGTGTCCCTGGAGGAGGAGTCCCTCTCCTCCTCCTCTGGTGCCCTGGGGGTGGGCTCCTGGGGGGGCCCCAGGGTGCGGGGCCTGCCTCCGGGACGGACTCCGCCTCCGGGGCTTGCTGGGGCTCCTCGGCTCAGGTATCAAGAGTGGCTGGAGGGGAGGAGATGTGGCGAGGGCCCAAGATGGCCCTGAGCTCCCTGTAAAAGGGGCAAGTGACGGGGGCGGCCCCAGATCGTCCGGCCGCATCCCGGGCCCAGGTGTAACCCTGCCACAGTTCCTTCACTTTACTGCGTACATGATCCTGAGTGCAGGCAGGGTGACTCCGGGTGGCCAGGCCCTCAGCCAGCCGAGCGAACTCATCCACGTTCCGCCTCTTGCTCCCCATTACCTGGACCACCTCCTCCTCACTCCAGAGCCCCAGCAGGTCCCGAAGCTCGGCCTCCATCCAGGAGAGGCCCCGCTGCCGCTTCCCCGCCTGGCTGCTGGGCTGTGAGCCCTGGATCCCCTTGGGGGGGGTCCCCTGGGGGCGCTGGGGGGCAGCTATCACAGTGCTGGGGTTTTTTTCTGGCTGCAGAACAGCGTGCAGGCTAGCTGCGTGTTACTGCTGCTGCCTGCACGCTCTCTCAGCTTCCTGCACAGGAAGGCAGGGGGCAGTGAGCTTTAAGGGGCTGCTCCACGTGGCCACCATTGAGCTCAGGGGCTGGAGAGAGCATCTCTCAACCCCTCAGCTGATGGCCGCCATGGAGGACCCCGCAATTTCGATGTTGCGGGAAGCACAACGACTACACGTTCCCTACTTCGACGTTGAACGTCGAAGTAGGGCGCTATTCCCATCCCCTCATGGGATTAGAGACTTCGACGTCTCACCGCCTAACGTCGATGTTAACTTCGACATAGCGCCCAACATGTGTAGCCGTGACGGGCGCTATTTCGAAGTTGGCGCCGCTACTTCGAAGTAGCGTGCACGTGTAGACGCGGCTATAGATGTCTATCAGGGATGGTTTAGATAGTACTTGGTCCTGCCATTGGGGCAGGGGGCTGGACTCGATGGCCTCTCGAGGTCCCTTCCAGTCCTAGTGTTCTATGATTCTATGAAATGACTAATTCGAAAAGGGAATAAAGTACGTTTTTCAGATAAACTTCAGTAATTTCATTTCTGAAGAATTTATGCAGGCTATTTGTCCACTTTATAACAAAGGCAATGACAGAATGTGTAGAATAAAAATCTTTTCACTTCCTCTTTGGACAAAGATGCAGTCACAAGGCTGCTCTTCATATTCAAATTCCTCAGTTATTAGCTTCACTACCTCCTCTACTTTTGTAACAGCAACGAAGGGTCCTGTGGCACCTTATAGACTAACAGAAAAGTTTTGAGCATGAGCTTTCGTCAGCACTGACTCACTTCATCAGATGCTGGTCTTGGAAATCTGCAGGGCCAGGTATAAATAAGCCAGAGCAAAGGTAGGGATAACAAGGTTAGCTCAGTCAGCAAGGGTGAGGCTTACTACCAGAAGTTGATCTGGAGGCGTGAACACCAAGGGAGGGGAAGCTGCTTCTGTATTTAGCCAGCCATTCACAGTCTTTGTTTAAGCCAGAGCTGAGGGCATCAAATTTGCAGATGAATTGTAGCTCAGAAATTTCTCTTTGGAGCACTTCCTTAGCTCTCGTCCACTGACACCCCGTCTCTGCTTATGCTACATTGATGATATCTTCATCATCTGGACCCAAGGGAAGGAGACTCTGGAGGAATTCCACCGGGACTTCAACAACTTTCACCCCAACATCAATCTCAGCCTGGAACAGTCCACACAGGAGATCCACTTCTTGGACACCATGGTGCTAACACACGATGGCCACATCAATACCACCCTGTACCCTAAACCTACTGACCACTACGCCTACCTTCATGCCTCCAGCTTCCATCCCAGACACACCACACGATCCATTGTCTACAGCCAAGCACTAAGATATAATCGCATTTGCTCCAATCCCTCTGACAGAGACAAACACCTACAGGATCTCTACCAAGCGTTCTTGAAACTGCAATACCCACCTGAGGAAGTGAAAAAACAGATCAACAGAGCGAGATGTGTGCCACAGATCCTCTTACTACAGGACAAGCCCAAGAGAGAAACCAACAGAACACCACAAGCCATCACCTACAGTCCTCAGCTAAAACCTCTACAGCGCATCATCAGGGATTTACAACCCATCCTGGACAATGATCCCCCACTTTCACAGGCCTTGAGAGGCAGACCAGTCCTTGCCCACAGACAACCTGCCAACCTGAAGCAAATCCTAACCAGCAACTATACACCGCACCACAGTCACTCTAACTCAGGGACCCATCCATGCAACAAACTTCGTTGCCAGCTCTGCCCACATATCTACACCAGCAACACCATTACAGGACCTAACCAGATCAGCCACACCATCGTGGGTTCATTCAGCTGCACATCTACCAATATAATTTATGCCATCATGTGCCAGCAATGCCCCTCTGCTATATACATTGGACAAACTGGACAGTCTCTATGTAAAAGAATAAACGCACACAAATCAGACATCAGAAATGGCAATATACAAAAACCCGTCGGAGAGCACTTCAATCTCCCAGGCCACACAGTAGCAGACTTAAAAGTAGCTATCCTACAGCAAAGAAATTTCAGGACCACACTCCAAAGAGAAATTTCTGAGCTACAATTCATCTGCAAATTTGATGCCCTCAGCTCTGGCTTAAACAAAGACTGTGAATGGCTGGCTAAATACAGAAGCAGCTTCCCCTCCCTTGGTGTTCACGCCTCCAGATCAACCGCTGGTAGTAAGCCTCACCCTTGCTGACTGAAAAAAAAGCAGTCAAGTAGCACTTTAAAGACTAGCAAAATAGTTTATTAGGTGAGCTTTCGTGGGACAGATCCACTTCTTCAGACCATATCCAGACCTTGCTGACTGAGCTAACCTTGTTATCCCCACCCTTGCTCTGGCTTATTTATACCTGGCCCTGCAGATTTCCAAGACCAGCATCTGATAAAGTGAGTATGTGCTGATGAAAGCTCATGCTCAAAACTTTTCTGTTAGTCTATAAGGTGCCACAGGACCCTTCGTTGCTGTTACAGATCCAGACTAACATGGCTACCCCTCCGATCCTCTACTTTTGGTAATTGCCTCAACTTTCCTATATTTTTCTGCAGATCAAACCAAAAGATCCTGAAATACATGGCCCACATAGTGAAAGTTGGAGGGCAAATATCTAATTGTGTATTTAAAAATATCACCACAAATGATTAGACCATGTATTTGACATTACAGATCTAAGCCAATTTTTGCACATGAAGCAAAAGCACAAAGAATCTGCTTTATGCCATTTTACTTCAGTTTGGTGGGGGACTTTGGAAGGCAACAAAATGACCTTGTGGAAATCACAAAGATACTGAGATTCTGTTCCCAGTGAGTGCCCCCCCGTCCCAACACCCCTGCAATAAGTGGCAGTGACCACAGGGATTGGCTGCTATCAGTTTGCCTTAACCAGTGGATGTCTCATGAAGCTAATTCACCTAAATTTTCAATAGGGTGACCAATGTCTGACTCAGGTTGGCTTTCCACCACCGCACCCACTCCCACATACCCCAAATCAGCTATTTGCCTGGTTTCTTGAGGTATTGCAAAGGAAATATCCTCCCTCCCTCCCCTTATTTTACGTAGGAACTGCCACTTGATAAATATGATCTGTGTTTTATATTTACTTTGTTGGGCCATGATTGACTGCTGCCTGCTCTTCTAGCTGCTGGAGAACCAAAACTTGCTGGTCTCAACAGGAACTAATTCTGGGAGGTCTTTCCAGGCCTGTGGTTCCCAATCTTTTCAGTAACATGACACACTTCAACAATTCCACAGCACACACACTTTTTTCAGCTGAATTGATTGCTTGTAAACATCACATTTACTTACATTTACAACAGTCATGGTCTTACTAGAGAGGTTTGCAACATAATAGTGCATACAACAAGCTAAACAAAGATCACAAATTTCAGAGGTTACTCGATTATTCTTGGGGGAAAGGCAGCTCCAGAGAGCAGGCTCCCCTCCCTGACAGCCCGTTGGAGCTGGGACGCAGCATTTAAACTGTATCCCACCTTCAACTGGCTCCCTCCCTCCCCACCTTGACACTGCAGAGGGGAGGGGGCAGCTCCCCCCCAGCCCATTTGGGCTGGGAACCAGCATTTCAGCTGCCTCCCAGCACAAACGGGTTCCTGAGAGATCAGCATTTCCCCTTGCAGCGAAGGGAAACATGAAATTTCACAGCACACTTGGACACTTCATGCACACACCCATTAAAAACCACAGTTCTAGCTAACCTTAGAAGTCCTAACATTGCTGCTGTTCTTAAGGTGCTGCTTCCTGGCGTGGAGTGCAACCCAGCAGTGAGATCCTCAGCAAAGGGCAATGAAAATCTGAAATACACTATCATAGGTATTCTGCACATGAATAAGGGTTTAATTAATATCACTTAATAACTGCTGAAGATTACTTGCAGAATGAATATTTTGTTTTTATTACTGATTAAATTCAGTTTAAAACTATTTCAATTACTAATTTTTATCATTTTAAATCATTTTAGTGCTTTGAACGAGACACAAAATGTCTCACATGACTAGGATTTAGCCTGGAATGATGAGGAGCCATTAAATCCCCGGATAGGGTAACCAATGGGTGTGACCATTATTCAGAAGGGACAGACCAGATTTGTGGGTCATACATGCAAGATGCAGTGATTGAGAAATTATCTAGAGAGATCAGAAAGGTAGTTTAATATATATTTTATATCTAAGTGGCAGTCCAAGTCCTCTGCCTTTTTTTTTTAAGCACAGACCCTAAATCAGACTGCAAGGGGTTTGCAGATTCTGCCATTACAACAGTTACCATTCTGTTTCTACACTGTTTCTGTTAAACCCAAAGTCTTGTCCTATTGATGTCAGCAACATGGCTGTGTCTACACTTACCTTGAATATCGACAGCTGCTACACAATTTTAGGTATGCCAATTACATACCAAAAATTTATTTTGCAGCTGTTGATATTTGTCCCTGCCTCACTGCAGAACGCTGATGGGACCACTCCTCCCATCAGCATTCCTTAATTCTTTCATCTTGCAAAGAGTTCTGGGTTTGATATTGACCCCAAAACGCGCTGTTTCATGCATATGTGAAACGACACCCAGGAATATTGAAACTAAGTGTTGGCTTTTCTGCAGCGAGTGCAGATCCAGCCAGAGCTTCTCTTTATTCTAGTGGGTATGTCTGTGTTGCAATCCGTGGTTGGCTTGGGGCAGCTGACTTGGGGTCAGGGCGCTTGAGCTAAGCGGCTGCTTGCAGTGTAGATGTTTGGGCATAGGCTGCAGCTCAAGCTCTGGAACCCTCCCATATTTAAGGGTCCTTGAGCCCATGCACTCAAGCCTAAATAGCTATACTGCTATTAAACAGCCCCTAACCCTGAGTTCTGGGATCCTGAGATAACTGGCACTGGCCTGGTGTGGGTTTGTAATTGCAGTGTAGGTGCATCCAAAGGGGCCAGGTCTTGGCCTTCATTTAGTATGTACAGAGATAATAGACCTAAGAGTGCAACAGTCTTCTAGACCAGTATTACGACCTCAGTAACTACTCTGACCCACCCCAAGACCTTCTCACATGCGCCCAATATAGTAAACCCTTGAGTTGCACTGGGGTTTCATTCTTTTGCAAACCCTGCATAACTCAAATTTTCATGCAATTTGAGGAAATCAGGCTGCCCCCAGTTCCCAGCTCCCCTGGGCTTGCAGGAGATGGGGGCAGCCTGGTTCCCGTCTCTTTGCCACCTGTGGGACACAGGAACCTAACCAGCTCATGACTGGTCAGTTTTCCCGTTCTGCCAGTGCAGGGTAGCCAGGAACCAGACTGCTGCTTGGTTCCCAGATCCTCTCCACTTGCGAGACCAGGAAACTGACCAGCGCACCAGAGCTGGTCAGTTTCCTGGTTGCTTCTCCCTTCTCTCCTCCAGTGGCGTGGTTGTCAGTCTGACAGCTGCACCACTGCGGGAAGGCAGGAGGAAGGGGCCACAGAGCAGCTTCAAGTTGTGCTTAACTCATGTAAAAGTGAGTTACACACAACTTAAAACCACATATTTTGAGGGTTTACAGTATTGATATTTTTGTCAATTCAAAACAACGGTTAATTTTCTTTTACGTATGTTTATCCATATTTTACTTTTCGCAGGACAAAAGTGAACTTTGGTTTTGTGTAGGAGTGCACACTCACTGGTGCTGAACAGCTACAACTGAACACAACTTGGTATATAATAAGGGAAGTTTGGGATAGTTTTAAATTCAAGCTGCTCAATCATTAATGTTGTTAAAGCAGCTGTCAAGAGGGGAAAGTAAGCTGGGAAGTCCTAATCCGGCAAGAAGCTGTGGCACTCAGCTGCAGGATGAGGGCTGGGGAAGTCCCAGTCAGGCTCCTGGGACTCTCCTGCCATCTACCACACTAAACAGCAGGCAGCCAGGCAGGTGAAAGAGGCTGGACAAGGGTGTGTGCCCCCACATGGGTCCCAGACTGCTCCAGCCCCAAGTTCCCCCACCCAGGGTGCCTTTTTTGTTGAAGAGGGCCGATGTCCCACCACCACCATCATCCCTATTGACGCTGCTTCTTGCTTGCTGTTTCTCATCTGTCACTGTCTGGGAGTGATAGGAAAATGTTCCTGTTCCCCCCCCCCTGGCTGGTGCAGAGAGGGGACAGAAAAGTGAATGACTCAGGATGTGTGCTTTCCTTTCAATTCCTGATCATGATGCGAAAGGAAAAATAAGCAACCACTGGTGTTGGTCAGAATGGGGGCGGGTGTATTTCAGTTCCCCTTGACCTGATTAAAGGACACCCTTGCCTTCCCGTGCACTACTCCCCACACACCATCCCATGTTCTGATCCTGCTCTCCTCACTCACCAGACCTCTGACTCCCTGCATCCCTCCACACACCAACCCTCTGCCCTGAGCCCCTCCTCACATCCCCCAACCCCAATTCCTGCACCCTGCACAAACTCTCAGACCCCTACATTGACCCCTGCACTCCCACAATCCTACCCTTACCTTGACCCCTCCCATCCACCCACAATCTCCTGCTCTGGACCCCCTGCACTCCACCCCACACTTAAGTTTCTTTGAGTGTCTTGTCACTCCCCCACTCATTGCTTCCTAACCTGAGCACCTCCTCAAAAGAGGCAGGGGAGCAATACAACAGTACCTGTAAGAAATTTAAGTTACTTTCATCCATGCTGACTCCTCTCTGAACTTGTTGTTTGCCACAGCATAGATTAGCATATTTCAGACTTTGTTTTCATGTCCTGTGTGTATTGCTCTTTCAGCTGGGACAGGAACACTGAGAACATAGGTTTAATCCTTGGCTGGAGAAACTGCCTCTGGCCTGTGCTTATTTTGTGGCAGGGCTGAACCCTGACACCTCTGGGCTTTCTGCATCAGTTATGTATGCAAAAATGACTTGAGTCTCAGTACCTCTTTCTTTCAAATTTATAACTGCTTACGGCACCTGGACAGCATCCCCAATCACCAGTTAAGAAGCAAAACCAAAAAGAAGACAAGGCCAGTCTTTTGCAATTGGCAAATGCAGGACTACAAAGCAAACGCAAAAGTGTGGAAGTTTCACATGAAAAGCATATATGTGTTTCATACAGACAGGGATTCTTTCAGATTATAAATTCTTTTGGTCAGATGGCATCTCGCTTTGTATCTTGTACAATGTGGAACACATTGGAGGTGTTTAATAAATAATATTACACAGAGATAGATGTATCTTATTTTTATATATCATATTTGGAGCACAGTCACTTTTATTTTCAAAAGTTGGTATCTTTTTAAGTAACAGCAATAATATATAGAAGACATATGTAACCTGTGCTATTCACATGAGGTACAGGTTGAACCTCTCTAATCCGTAGCTCTCTCGGACAGCAAACTCTGTAATCCAGCATGATTTTAGTTAGCTGGATGCTCACTCATTATAGGTGTTGCCAAATTTCTCCCTGGTCCCATAACTTTTGTTTACAGCCCTGGCTCTGCATTCTGTGACATTATTTAGCTGTAATTTACCCCTAAATGTCTTCTAAGGACCCAGGTAAGCAGTGGAAGTGTTGGTAATGCTGCTAGACAATACTGAGCTCCCATAGTCTGGCAAATTCTCTCGTCCAGCATTGGTCAGGTCCCGATGGTGCCGGACAAGGGAGGTTCAACCTGTAATATTTTTATTCCAGCTAGGGTGTGTCAGCAGTCCAAATGGTATGTCTCTCCATCCTCCACAAAAAGGGAATTAACTTTCACAATTGTTTTCATTTTGCTCTATTTTGGGGCAGGAGTAAATCACAGTCAGAATATTAACTGAAAAAAATCTTCCTTACACTTAAAACCTTCAGACCCCCATGTGGATGAATGAAAAAAATTATAGTTATTAAAAAAGAGATGATTTTATATTTATGACTGAGGCAACAAACACAAATATGCACAGGATTATGGCCCCAAGTCAGGAAAGCACTTGACCACATGCTGCGTTCACTCCTATAAAAGAAAATATTTAAGCATGTGCTTAAATCCCAGGACTTAAGCAAGTAATTAAATGCTTTTATGAACAGATAGGCTTTTGTGAACTGGGGCCTTTACTCATTTCTTTTACATCAAAATTCAGATCTGGATCCAAATTTCCTGCAGTTTGGGAATATTCTAAGCTGTTTTGGCTCCACCACTAATCTTTCTCCTATGGGCTCTAAAGGTGATTTAAAGTAATTTTGAATTAACTTCTTTTCATGCCTTAGTTTACATAGGCTACAGCACCCTTATAGTATGACATTGTGCCCCATATACTCACTTTTGTATATTCTCAATAATTATGCCTCCATGACATACAAAAATTAATAATCAATACAGTATTTGAGAGATCATAAGGCTGTACGTTTTGTAGCAATCTACTACTATCATTCTGCTACTTAAAGTCTCTCTCTCTCTCACACACACACACACACAGTTCATCTCCCCCACCACACTCTAGTTTGTCTCTTCTGGAACCCCTCCCTGACTCCCAGTCCAAGTTCAAAAGCTGCAGAAACTCTCATTTTATTAATTTTCCCCCAAGGAGAACTTGTAACCTGAATTTACCAATCTCTTCCCAACTAGTACAATCAAAACAAAATTCTACCCTTAGTTACTCAATTCTTTTTCAATCTCATTTACTTGTCATTTAAGAACAAAGGTTGGGTACCATTTTTCAGTCTCTTCATAGTAGAATTAAAGGAGAATTCACTATTGGAGAAAGCCATCTCTCCTCAATATTTCAATCCTGCATTATTATTATTATTATTATTATTATTATTACAGACTGTCTATGAAAGGAAGAGTCGCAGAGTGTCATGAACTCTCAGAAAATGTCTAGTCTACAATGCTTCTCTGAAAAAATGGAATGCTCTATACAGAAAATAGGCTTTGCATAAGGAAGGGTTTGTTTTGCAATATTTTGTGAGCATCAGTTTTACAGAGATGAATCTTTTCATTAGCATCAGCTCGGCACAAGAATTACATCACATTGCACAGTCCTAATTAAGCTTCTCTCTCCACTCTTCTCTTCTAACTGACATACAGGGGGCTGAGTGGGATTATGGAGGGTATGACACATTCTTTGATCCACGCTCATGGCAGAAGGGCACAGCATACAATGCTGAATCTTAAAGTGGGAATCCTGTTTATATTTAGTGAGGTCCTTTAAAAAAAATTCTCACTTATGACGTTTCTTCTCAGATAGAATTTCAAGGATGAGAGAAGGGACAAGGCAAAGAAACAGTTTCTTCTTCACACAGTGGTGGATTGTTTCCCCAAACAACAGCCCCCAATTTTAAAAGCATTTAAATGCAAGCAGAATATCCCATACTGGCTCTTGGAGGTTTCCCACACCAGCAATTCATCTCATCTTAGGCAACACTTCTATTTGCATTCTGAATAACAAGCTCAGGATGAGAAGGCAACCTGTAGGGGAATAGTATCAACAAATACTGGCATGAGACAGGAGAAGGCAAGAAAAGACAAGAGCTATGCATACTGCAAAGAGGGAGAGGAAACAAGGGGACAGTCTCGAATGGTGTAAACTGTTACAGGCTCAATGGACTTATGTCAGCTGGGAAACTGCATTTCTCTTATTTCCCTGCTTGTTTTTGATTACTCAAAAAGTGTTCATTTTAAACACGTTTTTATGTATTAAATAGGTTTGCCATCCAAAATTGCAAGGTCTTTTTTTTTAATAGAATCTCAGGCATTTTAATTATTTGATGTAAATGGAAAAAAACAGTGTTGAAAACAGAGCACATGAAAGGGTGGGGAAGCAGAAGAAAGGTGTTGGGAAGTGTAGAGAAAAAAGGAGTAAATAAGCCAGGGTAAAGGGATTTTTTTTTTTTGCATACAGCTTCAAAGAGGAACACAATCAAATTACATGTCCCTCCCATACAGCTCCAGACTTATCAGAGAAAGTGACACATTCTAACACTGTCATTAAAAATGTTTTCAAATTGTCCTGTCTTATTAGGAATTATAGGGCCAAATTCTGGTTTACAGGTATGACCTTGTAGATGAAACTAAGGGGAGCACTCCTCAAACGTATAAGGGAAGAATTTGTTCCCTTAAGAAAAAGAAATGAAAGTAAACTTTATACTGTCAAATATGTTCCCTAAACATTTTACAGTACACACTATATATTGAGTTTACCACAAATGAATCAATATGTAAATAGATGATAAAAGTTTGATTTTGTTTTAGATTACTTTGTCAGTATTTGAAAGTACCTCACAGGCATTTCCATAACTTTACACAGGGAATACATAGGTTACATCGTAAATACTAACGTATCTGAGGTAATTTTAGTGCAGAGAATCCTCAGGATAAACCCCAAACACTGAGTTAACATTATTTAACTGTCCATAGCAATCGACTAGTTCTTTTAAATGCAACTGCTGTCACTTGGACTTCAAAAATAGCAAGGCCAGGCAGGTGGTGAGTAGTGATTACTGTGATTTCTGCTACTGATTGACTGCAAATTGTGCACACAGAGAGTCTATGGTAAAACAGCCTGTTATTTTTGTTACTCCACATACTGTCGCTTCCTGCCCACCGCCTTCAACCACTTAGGTGTTTCAGCTATCTGCTATGTCTTGTCTTTCAGACTGCAAGTTCTGTATATGCTTGTATGGTGCTTAACATCGCGATTCCTAGGCGAATTTTCAAACAAGTTTGGTTATAAAATCTGTCTCATTACTCCATTTATAAATTCAGCCTCTGAATCTTAAATATGACCAATAAAGTCTTAGGGTTTTTTTTGCCACAATGGCTACGTCTACACTTACCAAATACCTCAAAATGGCCATGCTAATGGCCAGATCAAAGAATACTAAGGAGGCGCTGAAATGCATATTCAGAGCCTCATTAGCATGCCACCAGCCCAGCACTTCAAAATTGCTGCGTTTCACTCCTGCGCAGCTCATTTACACAGGGGTCCTTTTTGAAAGGACCACACCAACATCAACACCCCTTATTCCTATGAGCTCAATGCAGCAATTTCGAAGTGAGGGGACTAACGGGATTTCAAAACGTGCAGGGTCCTTTCAAAAAGGACCCCCGTGTAGCCACACCGAGCCACGTGTGTTCGAAAGCAGTGCTTCAGCCAGCAGCATGCGAATGCTCATGAGGCGCTGAACATTCAATATAGTGCCTCATTAGTATTCTTTGATTTGGCCATTAGCATGGCCATTTCGAAGTTTTGGCCAAGCGTGGCCACAGCCCTACATTTGTCACCGTGCCCAGGAATTCAACACAGGGCCAGGAAGTAACATTAGGCCGTTTCTGCCTCTGGATCCCTCGGCTCATGGGCAGAGCGGGGGCAGATATCTGGACTGGGGGGCCCACAGCTGGGGATGTGGGCCAGGGATATGGTTGTTTGTCCCTCTGCCCCCACACTGGGTTCTGAGAGGGACAGGGGAGAGAAACAAGGGCTTCGTTAATTCTCTTATCCTTTATGGATTCTTGTTTTTTAGTCTGCATTGTTACAGACGGGCTACATCTGTACTATCACTCCTCTTTCGAAAGAGACATGCAAATGAGGGAAATCAAAAATGCAAATTTACATATCTGGTACTTCATTTGCATATTCTTCTTTTGAAAGAGCTTCTTTCAAAAGAATAAAAGCAGTGTAGACGCGGCTCTTTCAAAAGTAATCCCCACCTAGGAAAGAACCCTTCTTCCTAGGGTTTTTTTTTTTTTTTAAGGAAGAAGAGTTCTTTTGAGGATGGGGATTACTTTAGAAAGAGCTTCATCTACACTACTTTTCTTCCGCAAGAAGCTCTTTCGAAAGAAGAATATGCAAATGAGGGGCCAGATATGTAAATCTTCACCTCATTTGCATTTTAATTTCCCTCATTTGTGTGCCTCTTTTGAAAGAGGAATGCTAGGGTAGACACAGCCATAGTCTCCGAGAGATATTTTGAAATTGACCTGATTATATAATGTCATTTTGACAAATAAAATATGCAGAATTTTAAAACACTACACAAAATTTGTGTGGGGCTTGACAGAATATTATTAGGTTTTTGGTGCAGAATTCCTCTAGGAGTAGAATTAGTAATGTTAGTGAAAGAAGGTCAAAATTATACAATTATAATTCAAGGTATTTTTAAACATACAGTATGTTGCAGGCAATACATATGTCACACTTGTAAATTATCTCCTAGTTGTAAAATTACTTCAAGTTTGAATTACATAAAAGGGTAAAGATGGCTTAACATTAAATATGCTGCCTAAAGGAATTATCTGCTGTGTCTCTCAATTCATTTCCAGAACATTTTGGGTTTTGTACTGTATGGCTCTTTTGTATAGTCCTGTGGCTTAGTACACCTGACCAACTCATCATGATGGTACTTCTTCAGTATGATTCAGGAAAATCACAAGAGGCTTTTAAAAGGAATAAAAGGAAAGGTTTTCAGAACAATTCTGAAAAAGAGGGGTCCAGAAATCAATTTGTAATTATCTGCCAACACAAATCTAAAGGCTTTTCTGTGATAAAGATGGTAATACACAGGGCTGTAATGTGAATTATTTCCAAGAATAAAAGACTGATTGTCTTCATGACCTATATAGCTTTTAGTGAGCTTTAAAACAAAATTACACTTTATACTCATGAATGGCTTTTTCTCCTTTTAAAAATGCAAGGGGGGTTGTCCCATCTAGTCGGCTTTCAGGTTTAAATAGGACTCACTTTCTTCCGGTGTTGATACATTTAGCTGCCCTGAAAGCGAAGGCTCTGACTTTGCCAGAGAATGAAGCTTTCTCTGGACAAAGGCCATCTTTTTCAGCACGTTTAAAAGCACTGTATAAATCATCTTGTTATGTTGTTTTTTGGCAAAACCTCAACATTGCACTGAAAACATGTTTAAAGGGGAAACATTTAAATGTTTCAAAAATGCAGTTGACAAATATGCATAGGGCAAGTTAAAATATATTCAAAATAGAAAAACAAGAAACTCAAAGCCTGCCATGGGCAGCTCACTGATGCAGGAATCAAAAGTAGCATTTTCAAAATGACTCGGGCTCTGAGGAATCTAAGTCTCCTTGACTTACCAAAACATGATTTAAGACCTTCTGTAAATTTTACTCAGTGTATTTGAATGTGTTTGTACTGGTGTGTCTGGACTGATACTAAACTCAAAACTCACTGAATCTCAACTGGAAGTCTTCAAAGTTTTCAAAAGGACCACACACATTTCAAAATCCCCTTATTCCTCCCAGCTGAAAAGGACCCCCGTGTAGACGCGTTGAGCCACGTGCGTTTGAAAACAGTGCTTCTGAAGCGCCACAGCGGGCAGCATGTGAATGCTAATGAAGCATTGAATATTCAATTCAGCACCTCATAGGTATTCTTTCATTTGGCCATTAGCATGGCTATTTCATAGTTTTGGCCAAGTGTGGACATAGCCTAGAGGTTTTTAAGTACCAGCTTGACAAAGTCCTGGCTGGGATGGTTCGTTAGGGTTGGTCCAGCTTTGGGCAGGGGGCTGGACTCAAAGACCTCCTGAGGTCTTTTCAGGTAGGTCTACACAGCAAAGTGACTATGAAATAACAGCCACTATTTAAAAATAACTGTTCTAGTGTATATACAATGCAAACGCTATTTCAAAATAATTTAGAAATAGTAGTTGGCTTATTTTGAAATTGGTAGCCTCATTTTATGAGGATTAGTGCCTATTTCAAAGTACGTGCTGCTAAGACAGGGAATGCAGTCTATTTCAAAATAAGCCATAGTGTATCCAATGGCTCTATTGTGAAATAGGCTCTGGCTACATTGACACTACAGAGATCTTTCAAAAGAAGCTCCTCCGGAAGATCTCTTCCGAAAAAGCTTCTTTTGAAAGAGTGCATCCACACACAGAAAAGATGAGGGTGCATTAGGAGGAGCATTTCGAGCAGATCTAGAGAAGTAGTTATTCCTCTGTATTCGGCACTGGTGAGGCCACATCTGGAATAGTGTGTCCAGTTTTGGGCCCCCCAGTATCAAAAGGATGTGGATTTGCTGGAGCAGGTTCAGCGAAGGGCAACAAAAATGATTAAGGGGCTGGAGCACAATACCTATGAGGGTAGGCTGAAGGATTTGGGCTTCTTTAGTTTACAGAAAAGAAGACTTAGAGGTGATTTAATAGCAGCCTTCAACTTCCTGAAGGGGAGCTCTAAAAAGGAGGGTGAGAAACTGTTCTCAGTGGTGTTAGATGGCAGAACAAGGAGTAATAGTCTGAAGTTGAAGAGGGAGAGGTGTAGGTTAGATATTAGGAAAAACTACTTCACCAGGCGGGTAGTGAAGCATTGGAATGTGTTGCCTACAGAGGTTGTGGATTCTCCATCCCTTTAGGTTTTTAAGTCCTGGCTGGACAAGGTCCTGGCTGGGATGACTTGGTGGGGGTTGGTCCTGCTTGAAGCAGGGGGCTGGACTAGATGACCTCCTGAGGTCCCTTCCAGCCCTGTGATTCTGTGTGATTCTGTGATTTCAACAACAGTCTGGCATTTCTGATCTCTATAAAACAGGTGTAAAAAGTATATACAAAACCAAAAACTGAGGGTCTAATTACTGAGTCAGTTTGCATTTCATTTCAGAATTGGTAAACATCCATATGGTTAAGGAAATCCTTATTTTTTCTCACATTAGTGCACCCATCTCCAGTCCAGCTGACTTAGAACAGCAGTAGCTAAGTTGATCTGAAGAGTGTTGCCAATCTCTAGACTTTTGCTCCCTTCTAGGATTTCTAAATTGTGCCCCTTCAGCACTCCTCCCCAAGAAAGTCTTGCTAAGTGAGAGGTTCTTTCAAGTTTATCCTCTGTCAGCAAGGTCATTTTCTCCTCTTTGCCCATACTTGAGACAAGAATTGAGAATAGAAAGGGCTGACCAACAGCCCATAGAAGTCAAAGGTAACAGTTCCGTAGACTTCAGTGGGCATTGTGTTAGCCCCTCGGTCTAAATAAGTCTCAAATTAAAAGATTGCTGAAGGTCTTCCATGATTAACTGAAAATATTTTTAATCAACAATGCATTAAGAAAACATTAAGAAAATAATTATTGAACTGCAAGACTTAATATTTTCCCAACTATCCACTACAAAACAGAGTAGGAGGGAAAGGTTTGGAACTGTGGCTCCACCAGTGAGTACACTGGAGAAGTGGCTAAGGTTCAGAGATGTCTAACATATATAGAGTTTGCAAAGAAGTTTCAGATTCATAATGATAGAATATGCTATGTGTACAGCTAAGTACTAGCATTATAATAATTGACTGCTTTGAAAATTGCTCTGCATATTGGTAATATGCAAACATGTACAATTATGAGACACATAAATAAAAAAAATCTTAAAAATAACCTTAGAGGTGTTCGTTGTAGTACCCTATTTTGTGTCATGAAACTAACCTAATACTTATTATACAGTTGGAACTGTAATGAGTTCATTTCTAGAAGAACTATAAGCTCATTAGTATTATTTTTGCAACAATTCTATTGATTCATACAAAGTATTCTGAAAAGTGTCAAGTGTTGCTTGAATAACATTAAATTGAAACTCTCCTGGGAGTCAGTACACAACAACTCATTTTGATAAATCTGTCCCAGACTTGTTATCAGCAAGTCTCCTCTCCAAAGCACTTGTCTTAGCATACATTAATATTTCTTTGCTTTAGCAAGGGACCTATCTTGGATAAAACTTGATATGTTACTGGTATTGAGTTGCTTTTAATTCAAATGTTTTCCTATTCTGTGTACAAAAGCCCTGTCCCCACCTAATTCTCCTCCTAGAACTTGAGGACAAACTTTCATGATCACATATCTCCATTATATGTTTTCTGTTATCAGTCAACTTTTATCTGCCTCAGTCTGGCTTGGAAATACAGTGGGACTTTCTTTATCCATTCCTGGTAGATATTTCAACTAAAGCTGATTACTGTTATGTGGTGCAGCCTTTAAGCAGGTTCTCCTCTTCCATTCTAAGCCAGACTGGGTCTTCTCATCCCTTTGCATCCCAGTCAAACAGATTTTCTAGAGTGTTGTTTGTTGACAAAATCAAATTATTTCTCTCTATATATAATGCCACGTAACCTGGGGCATACACCATACATGATTGTATAATGCTTGGTGGAGCCCTGAATGATGCCTTAACTAAAAAGTACAGTCAACAATGCCTGCCAACATTCCTCCTGTTGGCAGGCTCCATCCATTTAATAACTGTACCTTTTATTGTAGAATATTTGTATACTGGAAAGCCATATATCTTTTTTCAACATTTGTTCCATTTCTGAAAGGACAGCATATAATTTCTCAACCACTAGCATTAGCTTCAAGCAAGATTGCACTGCATGTTCTGAAAATCCAAATGGTTTCTGCTGGGAGTAAACAGTTGAGGGGAAGAATGGAGGAGAAAATAGCTGAATATTTCCTTTTATTTCCCAGATGCTTGATGCAACCTGATACAAAACTTCCTAAATGTCTCAGGTAAATTCTTTTGTATGTTATTACCCCTTTCTTCTCACATAAAGAGATAGGTAAGGGGCATGCAGGGAGACAAGGAATGTGGCCAAAGCACAATATCATCCATTTATGCTCTGTTGAGAGACAGTCCCTTGGTGGATGGAGGGAGCTTGTGCCACTGAGAATAAATATAGAAGTCATTGTGAGACAGAAACCAGGAAATGTGACTGTGTCAAAAATTACAACGAAAAAAAGGAATTACAACAAGCTGATCCAGAGAACAGAGGACTCCATTTGGAGTCAGTTCAAATTTCAATTTACTTCTTATGTTATTTGAAGTAGCTCACCTACCTCCATCACCTGTGTTATTTGTTTATATGCTTTTTAAAAAGAGCTGTTGCCCTTCATTTGTTTGGTTGGGTTTCACTTTGATCTTTTAGTAAATACAAGACAATGCTGTTTTGCAGGCTTTCATTTATACTTAAAGTTGCAAGGGCATTAAGGCTGGTGCCGAAAGCTTCTGCACTCCTCCGAACTCCTATTTAATTTAGCACCTCTGAGGAAACATTAATCATCTCATTTACTCAGGCCCACAATGTTCAGAAGCAACATTTCCATGCGGTGAACATGAAACCATGTTCTTCTAAACTCTAGTAACCTGAACATTCCCTCGAGTAGAACTGATGAAAATGTACACTCCCGAAATAGAATTTTATTCCTTATACCAGTGATAGGCAACCGAGACTAGTGAGTGTGCCATGTGAGCACTCCTCTTTCACCTCACTAGACTGCAGGACTGTCATAAGCAAGGCAGTTTTCCAAGATAGGATAATTCTGCAAATTTCACTTGCATACCTAGAATTTCCAGGATTTGCCAACTGAAATGTAGCAGTGCTTTGACTGGACACAGAGGCTACGTCTACACGTGCACACTACATCGAAATAGGCTATTTCGATGAATAACATCTACACGTCCTCCAGGGCTGGCAACGTCGACGTTCAAATTCGACGTTGGGCAGCACCACATCGAAATAGGCGCTGTGAGGGAACGTCTACACACCAAAGTAGCACACATTGAAATAAGGGTGCCAGGCACAGCTGCAGACAGGGTCACAGGGTGGACTCAACAGCAAGCCGCTCCCTTAAAGGGCCCCTCCCAGACACAGTTGCACTAAACAACACAAGATCCACAGAGCCGACAACTGGTTGCAGACCCTGTGCATGCAGCATGGATCCCCAGCTGCCGCAGCAGCAGCCAGAAGCCCTGGGCTAAGGGCTGCTGCACACGGTGACCATAGAGCCCCGCAGGGGCTGGAGAGAGAGCGCCTCTCAACCCCTCAGCTGATGGCCGCCATGGCGGACCCCTCTATTTCGATGTTGCGGGATGCAGATCGGCTACACGTGCCCTACTTCAACGTTCAACTTCAAAGTAGGGCACTATTCCCAACCCCTCATGGGGTTAGCGACTTCGACGTCTCGCTGCCTAACGTCAATTTCAACTTCGAAATAGCGCCCAACACGTGTAGCCCTGATGGGCGCTATTTCAAAGTTGGTGCCGCTACTTCAAAGTAGCGTGCACGTGTAGATGCGGCCAGAGAGAGCGCACAGCTCTCAGAGACAATGTTTTGTTCAATTAGCACAACACGCACTTCATGTTCCCCTGTTTTACTCATGTTCCAATTTAAGAATACCAGTATGGAAAAAAAATATGTGCACGGAAATGAATGGAATCTGGCAAGGTTGTGCATGGCCAATGGTCAACAAAATGTCTCATGGGGCCACCAAGAGAACCTCGATAGCTTGAAGGCTTGCAGGTTACCCACCACTCCTGTATACTAACTCTTCCATTGCATTGATCAAAAGAACTTCTTGCCTAAAGTCACAAAGTTTCTAGACTCTTGCTCCTGTTATACCTATTTTACTTCTGTTTTCTCTGTTTCTTCTGTACTTCAGTGCCAGATAGCTTAGCTTTCTCTGGCTAAGCAGTGTTTTACTATTCTGATTAAATCTATAGACTCTACATAACTTTCCAACTACCACAATCTTCCTCTAGGTATTTATACAGCATTTACCACAATGGTGTCTGGACTGTGTTCTTGTTCCTTTCCCCTTACTCTCCTGAAGTGCCATGAGGAGGCTCCCAATACTAATGCAAGAGCAGAAGTATCAACCTCAGGTCATATGGTTAGAAACCAGGGCACAAACTCCGAAGTGATTGAGTTTTAAATTTAATATTTCATCAACCAAGTTCAAGCTTTTCAGGCACTTTCACAGCCTTACTATGGCGTAAGCAACCTTTCGGTCATCTGTTCCATCTTGCCATCCAGGTGATCTTCCCTCTGTAATAGCTGGCACCTTACATCAAGCAACAAAGCAATATTCAAGTTACTCCTAACCCAAAGGACCAGTCACTCACCCCAGCTCAATTGCACTTCACACTAAAGACAATGCTTGTGCCAATCCAATACTAAACTATCTGAAGATTAATAAATATGAAAATGAAATTAAAGAGCTGTTTACAAGGTTAAAGGAAGCATACACATGAATGGATCTTAGGATTCAAAACATAATACAGGCTACTTAATATGCAAGCTCTATTCATTTGTGAAGTTCAACCTTGGCTAAGCAGCTGGGAACCCTTGCTTATGCCTAGAAACACCATGAGTAGACTCCCTTCAGCAAGGGAGCATGGTCTCCCACAACGCTGGACAGGTTAAGCCCAAAACCAACCCTTCATGGGCAGAACTGGGTCACCAGTAGCTGTCCTGCTGGAAGCAGCCATGTGGGATGGAAAGTGGGACTACAAGAGACTTGGCCTCTAGCTCAGTTAGGGAAGAGCTGACAGGGGAGCAGGCCATCTCCTCCCTGCTTCTGTGGCCTGCAGTCAACAGAGCTGACAGAGAGGCAGGACATTTCTCTCTAACTGCTGAAGCTGTGAACAGATGAAGACTACTGCCATTCCAGAGGCCCAGCAGGACTCTGAGAGCTGCCAGACACCAGTGATAACGACATGCTGCGAGGGCTGCCACCTGTGGCCTATCTGAGGGAGACTGAGTACAACCCAGAACACTGATACCCTGGATTGATAGAGTAGGAAGGAGACCAGAAAGCTGAATAGAGTTCAGCTGTGGGACAGTTTGTAGCCTAGCCAGCATGTTTTGGCTGGATCCCCGCTAGCCTAGTAACTGGCTCGCCTACCACTCATAGGGCCTTGGGCTGGGGCAGTGCAGTAGGAGGCCCTGAGTTCCCCTACTGTGGCCACCCCATCCCTGGGGGAGGTGGCCACCTCCTCAACAATAGGACAAACAGCCTGGATTGGTCTGCTACCCACCAGAGCTAGGGCACCAGACATCTTTTATAGGTCCTGCCTGAGAGCCAATTCCACCACAGAACTGCTAGATTAAGTAGAAAGCTAACTATTGGCTGACCTGCCCTCTTTAAGAGACCTAAGCAACAAAACTTGTTATTGCCTGGACTGTCTCAGGAGCTCCAGTGTGGCCCACTGGACAGAGCACAAAACTGGAAATCTGGAATCTGGTTCTATTTCTGACAGATTCACTGACTGAGTCTGTACAATGTTTAGCACAATGTGGTCTGTAGTATTAATCTTCTTAATTAATTAATATTTATAATAACCATTACACTAATGAAAAACTTTTCCTGTAATGCTTAAGAAGTTCTCTTTAACTTACTCATATACAAAGTTATTGATCGTGCCCCATCAATATATTTTAGGAAGTCGGATATAACCCTAACAGGGCTACTTTTAGAAGTAATCCATTTAAGTTTTTGATCTTACTTGAACCCCTAACTGACTTTCAACACTATGTTAATCCTCGTACCAAATCAATGCAAAATGATGCTGCTTAATGAGTGATAGCTGTTGATGCTTCAGTTTCTCAATAGGTTTAGTCTCAACTTCCTAGAATCTGCCATCCACCCTTTGTAATTAAAATTGCTTCACCACGGAATCCGGGGATTTTGATTTATTGTTAGAAGACGGCATAACAAATTGCAGAAAGTTGTAAAATTAAATTGTGGAAAGGTGTGAAAATTCTGTACCTGTATGTTTACGGCTTCTTGAATAAAGCCATACAAACACACAAGACATACTGTTACTGGAGAATATTCTCTCTAGTAACAGAAGACTCTGATTCTAAGACAATGCTCAGTAAGAGACTACTTTACAACATGAGTTTATGTTTAACTGCTGGGGACTCTGACTACAGATCACCCAGAACTTCATATGCAATGGAGTTATCCAAAAGCTAGTCATCCAACAGTAAATTTACCACGAGACAATGACAACACTATCACACTGCCCTTGTTTACACTACAACGTGGTTATTCCTCCTGGTGACTCAACCTGTACAATACCTGCTTTACTTAGACAATATGCCTTGTCCAATACCAATAAAATTCCTCACAGAAGGGCTCTGTCTCAGAAATGAACAGTTCCTTTTGCCCCATTTTATTTGAGCACTTTTTTATCTCAAGGCAGTTTTAACATACCCAGAGTGTCATTTCTCACCCACATTTCAGGGGATTGTTACAACAGGTCTGCACACAGACTAGTGAGATTTTATGTCACTAGCTAACGAATTTTTTCATACAAATATAACACCTACCATTGCCCCTAAATAGATAAAATCATTGCTAAATAGCAGCTATCAACTGGAACTTTTGTCTTGCAATTCATTCTGCTTCAGGTACTGCTATCATAGCACACCTTGATTTATTTATTTCAAGTTCAAGAAGTGGTACATTTTGACATATTACTCAGAATTTAGGCAGACAGCTAGATGTATTCATGAAATCATAACAGCCTTCTTTTTGAATCATAATGCAACTACACAGGGTGTTCACAGTGGGACAATAGCATAATACACTTAGAAGGTGAAAAATACCTTTAGAGATAAGTTAGCTCAATTTTACAGAATGGATCAATGAGCCTTAAATCATTGTTAGACACTTACGTTCCTGTCCCTCTGCTTTTTTCCCCCCCCCTCACGATACCTAAGCACACAAAAATCTATTTCAATTAAAAGATAATTACACCATGAAAAACAGAAAGCACTGCAAACCCTCTGTGTTCACTTGTTAATGCCGTTCTGAATTTTTCATATTTTGGAATTGTATTTTTCACGCATGAGCTTTGCCCAAAGGAGATTTTATTTTATTTCTTTAAAAATATTTAAGGGGCACGATTAGCCATTTTAAATACATGTCAAATGGGGGAAAACCCCTTTTATTCTGATATACATACTAGTGATGTTTTTGTTTTTTAAAGCATATTACAGCTGAAATCACATAGATATGAAAGTTGAATACACTCATCCCTCGCTATATGAGCACAGCTGGTTCCCAGCTTTCTGCTCATAGGTGAAAACTCATAAGAGGGACATTAAATTGCCATTAAAATACATGTTAAAGCCTCTGATTGGTTCCTAGTGCTCCTACTGTGGGAAGGAGTGGCAGCACGTGGCGCTACTTTCAAAAGGTAAGTGAACCTTCGGTTGGGAGGAGGTTGCAGAGGGTTAATTGCTGGGGGCTGTTTGGGGCCACAAGCAGGAGGGAGGGTTAAATCCTGGCGGCAGCTCCAGTGGAGGAGGTGCCGGCTTGTTCTTCTGGGATGCAGCAGCGGTACCTGGGGGGTGTGCAGCAGGCCAGGGGGTTCCAGGACTGGGCTGGGATGGATGTTGGGAGCAGGCCGGGTGGGGTGGGTGTGCAGGGAACTGCAGGCTGGGGGTGTGTTGGGATGGGGCCGGGCGCAGGGGGTGCGTGGGGATTTGACACAGGGGGAGTGTTGGGAGCAGACCAGGCCAGGGCTGCGGCTCTCCCCACTCCCCAGCCAGAGAACCCACGGCTGGCTCTGCTCCAGCTGCGGGGCTACAGGTCTCCCCACCCCTGGCCAGGGACCCCACAGCTGGCTACGCTCCAGCCATGGGGCTGTGGGTCTCCCCACCCCCTAGCCAGGTACTCCGTGGATGGAGGGGAGCCAGCCACAGGGCTGCAGGTCTCCCCACCTCCTAGCCAGGGACCCTACAGCTGGCTCATATAAGCAGGGGAAGTTCACTTGCATAGTGAACAAAGGTAAGTATATGTGTCCCTTATTTTAGTGAGTACTCATAAGTAAAGTATTCATTAAATGAGGGGTGAGTGTATTGGGAATCTTGTTTTGGAAGCAATTGGATTTGACCAAGCTATCATCATTTGTTAACTCGTCTTTGAATATGCATAATAAGTGTTTTTCGCTTGGTTTGTTACATGTTCCGAACAAAGAATATGCTTACTAGATGTGAACAGCTTGGGACATGCCGCAGAGGCTACTCAAGTAAACTCATGGCCCCATTGGGTATGTCTACACAGGGAGAAAAAAGGAAAACCACTAAAATCACTGTGTAGTTGGTTCAACTGAGGGTGGAGCCCAAACATTTGGACTGTTGCAAGGTCCCACAGCTTTGGCATGAGTCCAAGCCTGAACGGCTACACAGTTATTTTTCAGCCCAACCAACCAAGTCTCGCAAGACCACATCAGTGGACCTGGGCTAGCTGCAGGTTTTTTACCTCTGTATAGACATAAACCTCAAGAAGTCTCTGACTCAGCTTCAGCAAATTAAATTTAAGGCACTTAAGCACAATTCTACAAGTAGTCTAAGCAATTTCTGAAAGAAATTAGCACCCTCAGCTCCCACTGACAAAAGATTAGAATGCTCAGCATCTCTAGGAGTTGCTCAGTGCTCCATAAGATCAAGCCCTTGTTGCATATTTAATATAGCTGCAGATTTGTCCCCAACCAGCCTATACAGACTCATTATTTAACTTCACATTTATTTTCAGCCAGACTGTCCAGACAACTCTCCTAAATGCCAGGTTCTTAAGATCATAAGAGAGGAATTCAGCTATGTACTTAATAGTCTAAGAAAAATGTAGACTGTTATATTATTTGTGATATAAAACAAAAAGCAGTCAAGTAGCACTTTAAAGACTAGCAAAATGGTTTATTAGGTGAGCTTTCATGGGACAGAAATAATAATAAACCTAATAAACCACCTAATAAACCATTTTGCTAGTCTTTAAAGTGCTACTCGACTGCTTTTTGTTTTGATAGTGTATAGACTAGCACGGCTTCCTCTCTGTTACTATTTGTGATATAGTATGTGATCCTATAATTAGAGACTGCATTTTAATGTATACACATATAAGATTAGAGTCAAGGCTGCACATGTAACTTTTACGTTAGTATTTCCTCATCACTGAGTGCTGATTTGCACAATTTAAACATTACAGAAATGTGATGGTTTGTATTTAATAGAAGTACTGATTTATTATGTTTGTGAAGCCAATTGGTTTCTTATATTGCAATCTTTTAAAAAACGTATTTATAAAGGTGAGTAGAGTAATTATGTGTACCTTCATTCACTATATGAGGACCTAGATAAATTTCATTGGTGTCCCTTAAGGCAAATTTGATGAACTCTCATTTAAGAGCACTGACGATGGATGCAGTAAACACCTTTAGGCCTGGGAACTATTGTAAAAATTATTAGTGAGGCAAAAAGCTCATTTACAGCTTTAAGATAGCCCTAGCTATCAGTCTATGCCATGTAAATGAGCTACAAGAGGTTGTATGTTAGGATGCAGAGCATTCTGCAAACAGTAAAAGGGGATATATGTCTAATCAAGTCTCTCCCTGGTGTCTACTTTAGTGCTGCTGTGAATGATGTGAATAGTTGGATCAGTTATCTAGCAATAACACTGTATTCCTCGGAGACTTGGAAGCGAAACGCCGATTGGTGTGAACACTTCCCTTTCTTCACATTTAAAAAATTCAATATTATTTAGTCCAGTGTAATTCTTCCCAGATCTAAATTATATAAAATGAAATTCACCCCAGTGTAGAGGGACCACAGAAAGGCCCGTTTATCACTTATGCCTTTTTTAGTCCTATTTTGAGCTGGCCTTCTAAACAGAGATACATTTAAGTGGATTGTTAAATAATTTATGGATTAGATCCATAGTCGCAGAGCCCATCTGGAGGTTAATCCAGGGATAAGAGCTGGCTAATTCTAATTGTTACATATGTAATAAGGAAGATCAGTAAACCATTTTTAAAAAAGTAAAATTTAAGTACATATAAAAAATATAAAAATTATAAGGAAGCTGCAATCTTGAAAATCTGATATAAACTAAGACAAGTATAGCTTGGCATTAGAGTGACAGAAAGGAATGGAACTACCTTTAAAGACAGTCTAAAGTACGTTGCCCTATATAGGAGTGAAAACAATCTTGGTTTTTTTAACAGTTTTCTTTAAAATTACAGTTTCATACCCCAAAATACAGACTTACAGGGCCTATAAATCAAGAATTTTCCAAGAAACTTGTATTAGTGTCCCTTATTTGGGCACTAACTGTGATTAGAATTTCGAAGCACCATTAATAAAAAAAGAGTAAAGCAAAAAAAAAAAAGTGATATAGAAAAGGTGGGAGACTGAAATCAGCAAAAGAGCAGGCAGCAACTGGGGGGAAAATATTTTTTTTATATGTTCATCTGAAAAATCAGCCATATCACTAAACTGTTCAGTGCATTCCCAGCAATGAGATGTATCAGTTCAATCACACACATCCCTAACTCCTGCTGGGAAGAAGGGAAATGGCACCTATCATTAAGCAGCATGAGCAACATACACAGCTTTGGGGATAGTGACAGTTATTTTTGAGAGACTTCTGAAAAATAATTGTAAAGTATATGGTTGCACTGGGTACTGTGTATTTAATTACATGACTACTTCTAGGATTTGTTAGGAGACAGGTAGGAACACTGCCGCAGGCTTACCAGGAGGCTGGTGGACTGCTCAAGAGTTGTTTGACCATTCCTGTGTTTTTTAAATGATAGGTTTTTGCACTTCCAGTTTAGGGAAAGCAGCAGCAGAGGGCACCAGACTGACTCTTCCGAGTACCAACCTTTCCATGTGCCTCTCTCCAACTTTTTGGTTATCATCCAGCAAGTGAAGGGCCCAGTCAGAAGACATACACAGAGGGGACGGGTGAATTCCTATTCCTCAGCAGTGAGAAGAGAAATCTAAATTTTGCTCAATGTCAAGTATATTTTTTCTAATTTTACACCCTTTGCCCCCTTACTTCAGAAACCAATTACTATTTCTTTCACTTAATACTTATACATGTTTCCATGTAGCAAAATAATCCTTGATATCAATGCAGTAGAGGGAAAAGGCTATATTTGTTTACCTGCCAGTATTGGCTCTCCATTACTATACTTGATAATTAGACCTAAATGAGTTGAAGCGATAAGATATTCCACACCAAAAGCGTATCTTTAGATTTCACCGATAGCCATTGTGTTGTGCAGCCATGGTTCTTTATTAAAGAGAATTCTTTAAATCTTTCTGAAAGTTTTCTATCACATCTACATTGCAGTGTCAAAAGACTATAATTTTAGTTTTAGAATCTAAAGGATTAACAATAAAATTATACAAATTTTTACAGAAAGACAAATTTCGGGTCCAATCTGCTTAAACATTCATTTTTTGATTGAATTTTCAGCTATACATTAATATATTTTCCCTTACTGTTTCTTTCATACTAGCATAATGCTACACACCACTTTCCTCTTGCAATGACAGGTCATTTTGAAAGCCTGCCCATAGTGCCTGCATCTGATATCCTTGACACCAGATGCACATACATTTTAGCAGAATTTCTACAAAGACTGTTGGAAAGAGAGAGAGTAACCTGACAGGAAGAGATGTTGTTGCTAGAAAAATTTCAAGGCACTCCCCTGGGTGTTGAAAATCTGTCACAATGCCACACGAAATCTACACATGCTGTTACAGCAGCCAGTAAAAATGGAAAATGGAAGAAGAGGGAATATGTAGAACCACCTGGAGGGGGAATAAGAAGTTTATTCAAGCCCAAAAGACAATCTAACATTTATCTAAGGATGTGAACACTTTTTCTGTTACTAAATGTGTTACTTACTGTACATTGGGATAAATAAATAAAATATTTTGAAATAACATATGCTGTCTGGACTCACATTATACATACTTCAGTAATGAAAAGGTAGAAGCAATAAAGCAATATCTCAGGCTATTGAGCAATAAAGATCAGATGATAATTTATAATAGGCATATTGTAGTTTCAAATATTATAAAACTATTAGTAATACACAAATAATTTACAAATAAATGTTATTGTTACCAACAAATTCCATTTCAAAGCACTTTAAAAATATACAAAATCCCTTTCACCCATTTCTGAAGTGCTTCTGCCTTTGGAGTGGAATGCAGTGATTGTTTATAAGGCACACTAACTCTAGACAGTAGTGAAGGGCATGGAATGAAGAATGCAATGTCTACAGAAGTTTAGTGGGGTATTAGACAGGTAAAATGAAAATTACCCAGAGCCAAATTTGCCCAACCCACTAGACTTATTCTGCCCATGTTCATTAAAGACCCCAGTGATCAGAGCTTTTCGTTTCACAAAAATTACTGAATCTGAAGCAGCACAGTCCCTCCTAGAATTATGCTACACTGACTTGGAGGGGAAAATATCTGACTCAAAGGAAATAGCAGCACCACAATCTTTTCTGCAGCAATCTTTAATTTTTTTGGACATGTCCCATCTAAGTACTGTAAATCTAATGCAGATTAATAACCTCTTCAAGATATTTTAGTAAGTCATACTCAAAGAACCAAATCATATACATAGAACCTCATCATAGCCTTCCAACACAGAACAAATGTATTACCTCTTCCCTATCAACATTATTTTTCCACTGCTGTCACAGCTCTGCATCTCTAACAATCAGTGCAGCCAATTTCATATTTTAATCCTCTGTTCCATCCTGTTTTGGGATTTCTTTTCTCTTCCCCTTTAAGAAATTACGGCACTTTTTTGCTTCTGACATATTGCTCAATACTTCATGAGAGTCCTGCCAGGAAATAAATCCATAGCTGTTTTCATGACAGCAAATTACATGCCAAAGTGTGACATTTAAATGCTGAATTTTAATGGCTTGTCAGCAGAAGTGAAATGTATTTAAAAAAATTAATATGTGAGAGAACAATGTGTCTGCCTATAAAATAATTCTCTTCATAGTAGACAAGGATGGTAAATACTGTGTCAAAGTTATTCTATTTCTCAAAGAATATCTTCATGTAGTGAGAGAGAACCTTCTATAAGTAGGAAGGTAAAATTCTTCTCTCCCAGCCATTCTGTGAGTCTCAACAGCATATTCTGTAATCACACTGGTTGTGAAGATCCCAATGACATCAATTTTAATGAGTTCAATGTACAGAGAAACACGCGGAAGGCAGCAAAAAGCAACATGCAGACAGGAAGAAAGAAATTTGTCCTACATCTCTCAAAAGCAAGCAGCTTGTAACATATTTGATATCCGCTAATTTATTTGGACTATATGTGATCATCTGATCAGACATTTATTCCAGATTGTGGAAATTAAACCCTTTTCTTAAAGACATAACTGACCAAGTCTGTTCACACACACCCACACTAAACAATTCAGCCAGCCTGTTACCTGTTCATATCAAATATTCCCATTGGTACAATTTTGGTCTGTGTGCTCCAATTGACAGAATATTAACATTACTGCTGGTGGATTGGAAAACAATAAGATGATATTAACTTCAGTTGCAAACAGTTTAAACTGTATTTTCCTCTCAAGCTGGTTTTACATTGATATGGATAGAAGCAAAGAACTGTAGTACTGGAAGAGACCTTGAGAGGTTATTTAGTCCAGTCCTCTGCATGCATGGCAGGCTTAAATTGTTCTAGACCATCTCTGACAAGTATTTTTCTAACCTGGTCTCAAAATCTCTAATGATGGAGATCCCACAACCTACCCAGGAAATTCATTTCTGTGCCTAACCACCCTGACAGGAAGATTTTCCTATTGTCAACCAAAACCACCCTCACTGCAATTTAAGACCATTGCTTCTTGTCCTATTCTCAGCAGTTAAAGAGAATAATGTTTCTCCCTCCTCCTCATAAGTACCTCTTATGTACTTGAAAACTTGCCATGTCCTCTTTCCGTATTCTCTTCTCCATACTAAACAAATCTGATTTTTTTTTCATTCTTCCCTCGCAGGTCATATGTTCTAGACCTTTAATATATTTTTCTCTTTTCTGTTTTTTCCTAGGTTTTCCATGGACTTTCTTAAATGTGGCACACAGAACTGGACACAGGATGCTAGTTGAGGCCTAATCAGTCTCAGGGTTACAGTGGAAGAGTTCTCCTGTCTTGCTCGCAGCTATCATGCTAATACATCCCAAAATGATGTTTGCTTATTTTGCAAAAGTGTTACACTGCTGACTCATATTTAGCTTGTGATTTACTACAACCCCTAGATTCCTTTCTATAGGATGCCTTCCTAGGTGGTCATTTCCCATTTTGTATGTGTGCAACTGATTGTGCCTTCATAAAGGCTGTGTCTACACGGGCACATATCTTCAAAATAGCCACATTTTGAAGATTACTAATGAGGTGCTGAATTGAATATTCAGTGCCTCAATAGTATTAGGATGCTTCCGGCCGCGGCGCTTCGAAAGTGCCGCTTTTGAAAGCACGCGGCTTGGTGCGGCTACACGGGGGTCCTTTTCTAAAGGAACCCACACCTTTCAAAATCCCCTTATTCCAATCACTGATATTTCGAAATATTCAATTCAGCACCTCATTAGTAATCTTCGAAATGGCCATTAGCATGGCTATTTCGAAGATTTGTGCCCATGTAGACACATCCAAAGGAATACTTTGCATTTTTTCTTATTGAATTTCATCCTATCTTCTTCAGACCATGTCTTCAGTTTGTCCAGCTCACTTTCAATTTTAATCCTTTCCTCCAAAGCACTTGCAGCTACTCCCAAATATATCTTTATAACATCCTATATACACAAGGTTACCCTTGATTTAAATGCATATGATTTGGAAAAGAGCATGACTACATGCAGATGGAGTAAATTTGTTCAGGCTAAACAAAATTAGAAAACACTACACTACCAAATAAATTTGATTTTATTAAATTTGACTTTATAAGTCTGGGTTTTATAAATTCAATTCTGAGTACCCTCAATTCCCACAAATTCCACACAAAGTGGAGTTAGTGCTGCCACACTATAGTGGCCAAACATCGACGATTGCAGTAGTGCATTGTGGGAACCTATCCCACATTTCCCTCAGCCCTGCATTCTGTACCCCGCCAACCCTCCAGGCCCTGCTGTACTTCCATCACTGGGAGCACTCACCCTGCTACCTGGTTCCTGGGAACCTGCAGCTTGGGGGAGTCGGGAAATTGACCAGTGCTACTGCGCCTGGCTTGTGGGAGCTGGAAGCCAGGTGCAGCAGGGAGCCAGGTGCTGCTGTGGTCAGTTTCCCAGCATCCGCAAGTGGCAGGGAGCTGGAAGCCAGGTGCAACAGCGCCAATCAGCCTCTCGAGGCTAATGAATTTGATTCAAAGACATGGCACATCCACACTAGCTTTCATCTGAACTGCTAAATTAAAACTTGATGCTACACTCACCCAGTTCTGATGATATTATATTGGTATTAGTGCTCCCTAAACAGAGCTAATGGTACTCACAGTGAAGACAGTCACTTGGCACAATCAAGGTAACTGCCATAAATTTGAATTTATCTCATAGTATAGAAGAAGCCTATGAGGAGTTTTAGAGGGTCCTAACAGAATTAGGCAAATGGGCAGCATAGCACCAGATGTAATTATCTGCTGACAAATGCAAGGTAATGCACTTTCAGAGAAATATTTTGAACTATGAATGCATTGGAAGATCCTAAATTAGCTGCAATCACTTTGGGGAAAAATCAAAACCTGAGTATCAGCTTGGATAATTCAATGGAAACCCTTGCTTAGTCTGTGGCAGTGGTCAACAAAGCAGGCAAAATACTCTAATGCATAAGGAATTGGATAAAAAAATACTAAAATATTATAAGTCAAGGGTTTATCCTCACCTTAAATATTGTGTTCATTTCTGATCATCTTAGCTTAGAAAGCAGAAAAAGAAGAGTTTCGGAGTCAGGCAATCAGCATTACTAGAGGTGTGGAACAACTCCTTTATATGCTAAGTAGGCTTGGAAGGACTAGATTTTTATTACTGAAAGTGTTCAAGGTTTAACAATATTGCCCTCTCTCTTCCCATGTCCCCCCCCACACACAATCATGTACAGAAGCCATATGTGCTACTTCCACTATTTCACATCTGGACCGGAGAACTTGCGATAAGATGACATCATGGGATTAAAATCACACCTCAGTGCAAAGAAGAACCATTAAACGCCACCTACTCTGAGGCGGCCTTACATTTTCCCAGGATTCAGAGTTTACAGACATATGCCTACCAAGCGCTTAGACAATTTACTAGCAAAATATCATTAATTCTCTTTGAAAAAATATGTTAAAACATGTATAACATAATTAGGCATGTCAAATTTCTGTTTTGCTTTATACTTCAAGCTCTCTTGTTAAGAACAGTCCATGGGCAATCCTAATTAGAATAATGTCTATTTTTTTTTCTAGCATTCAAACCATAAACCATGGTCCAATGTCACTGGTGAAACCTACTATTTGAAAAGTGCAACTACTGGAGAGAAGCGTTGAAGGCAATGATGTCTAATTAAAGCAGCAGTGACCTGACAGAAATGTCTTCTCTACAAACCTCACCCTCGGCATTATTTAGAGACCCTTTCTAAGCTAAAACATATAAAGGCAATTCAGATGTTAGGATGAAAGGTTGTCAATACAGTGACATTAGAAAGCACTTTTCATGTTCCTTGTCTAAATACGATTACACATTTTTAACACTACAAAGGTAATACCAAGACATCAAACAAACAGAATCCATAGCTAATAAGGCTGCTCTATGGGATTTTCACTACTAAAATTCACTCTAAAGCCCCATCTGTAACACACTTATTTCCTTTCACCAAGTCCTCTGGAAAGTATACAAATTACTGCACAGGACACTAGCAGAGTGGTTTGGGGTACTTTCCTGCCTAGAGCCACAAATTCAAACTCACATAGAGGCAACTATTCCTGTCAGGTAGATACACAGTAACAGCAAGCTGGAATCCCAACCATGCACACCCTCCTCAGGCAGCGGCGGCTCCGCTGGCTTGGCCACATCCACAGGATGAATGATGGAAGGATTCCAAAAGACATCCTGTATGGTGAGCTAGCCTCTGGCAAAAGACCTCCCAGACGCCCCCAGTTGTGCTACAAAGATGTCTGCAAGAGAGATCTCAGAGAGGTAGACATCGAGCTGGACAACTGGGAAGAACTAGCAGATGACTGTAGCAGATGGAGGCAGGGGTTACATAAGGGCCTTCAGAAGGGCGAGATGAGGATCAGACAGCTAGCAGAGGAGAAGCAAGCGCACAGAAAGCACACTAAAGACTTGCCAGACACCCACCACATCTGCAAGAGATGCAGCAAGGACTGTCACTCTCATGTGGGTCTTCATAGTCACAGTAGACGCTGTAAACCAAGTCCTCAATTGAAACTATAAAGGGCGCGATCCATAGTCTATGCAGACTGAAGGATACCTACCGGTGTATGAAAAATATTTAAGGTTCTTTCAGTTCACAGGTATACTGTCCCTGGTCATTGAAGAGGCCATTCCCGTTTTCATAAGAATGCATCTAAAACATCCCCTTTACCCCACAGCCGGAAGTACCTCAAAAGGGGATGTGTTGTGAAAAGAGTGTGAATTTGTCATCCTTCAAGGTGAAATGGTCTAAATAAAATAATATTGGAAGAAGTGCAGCGTCAGTCTAAATGGACAAGAATATGTCATGTATCATTTTTCTGAATTCAGATTCCATATACCTGGTGGCAAGTAGCGTTTTATACTACACATAGGCCTTTAATTCTGATTTATCATAACAAAGAAAGGAATGTTCTACCTCACCTAGGATAGGAAAAATTCCTCACTATGGCAATAAAGTGACCCTATTAGCCTACGTTTTTTTTTTACAGATATTTGCATTCCTCTCCAGAATTAAGGTCACCATTCCTACCATACAGATTCCTGCAACACAGGGAATACCAGATACCTCTGTTATTTATGTATACATTCATTTTAAAATATCAGATCTGTGATTGCAATTGGAAAAAAATGAAAGCTACAATAATAGCTCCTCGTTACAGTTTCAAAGTTATGTGACTGTACGATATTGCCAGTATTGTAAGCCACTGAGAATAAGGGACACGTTCATTTTACTCCCACCCCAACAGTGAGTTTACAGATTTTACATCACCAGTTTTTCCAAATGAAAAAACAGCTCTCTTTAAAGACAGTGCTAATTGTGCCATCTTGTACCATGTCCTTAGGAAATTAGAGCTTAACCACCAACACATACTCAGCCTCTTTTGATTTCTATTGTGCAATAGCACACAAAAAATTATAAATATTCAGGGACCATTATTCCACTCCCCACCCCCAGACCTCCTCTCTAAGTTATTTTTGTATTGATGTTTTAAACAATAGGCACAGCATTTTTACCTGCTATATGGATTCTGCCCTGGAGCTGTGTCTCTTTCAGCTTTTGATCCAAGAGTAATACTCCTCTCTTGAATACTAGGTTGCTTGTAAATGACTCCTTTAAGTTATTTCAATTCCACCATGCCTCAGGCACATACATGTTTGAAGCAGTTATTCTCATCTCCATACTATTCTACTAATAGTGTCTCCGTAAGGATTCAGAATTAGATGCAGGCAAAATTCTAGCAAGTGTGAAATTCCAATAATTGTTTTACTTCCCTACTATACAATAAGATGAAGAACTCAGAGAGGACTGAAACATGAGGACTGAGATGCAAAGATGATGATCCAGGAAAAGAAGATGGGGTTACAAGAACGCAAGTATGAGAATATCAGTTAAAAACACCAAAAAGCTAAAGTAGATAAATGCCCTACACTGGCATTTGTTCTATGTGGAAGTTCTTCTCTTTAGCAAGAATGGCCTAGTGGTTAGGGTATTAACCAAGGATTTGCAAAACTTGACTCTAGTCCTGACTCTGCTACAGATGATCTTAGGCAAGTTATTTAGTCTCTCCGTCCCTCACCAGTAAAATTGGGATACCTATGCTTTCCTGATAGGAGTTGTGTAAGGGAAAACGCATTAAAGATTGTGAGGTGCTCAGATACTCTGATAACAGGAACCATTTAAGTAAGATAGAAAGGGAACTTGTTAAAAAGTATGAAAAAATCAGTTTGTGATATTGTCAAATTAGCATAAAACAAATTAAGCAGGCAAACTATTCAGGGTAATGGATGCTTCCTTTAAAATATATACACTTGTTAAGGGGTACCATACAACATCACTATGGCTGCCACAGAATTCAGTAAAATGTGGATACCTGCCGGGAGCATTGCTGCATTAAGGTACCTTGCTGGAATACACGGTTCACCAGTGGTTCTCAAACTGTTGTACTGGTGACCCCTTTCATGTGTCTCTGTACAAGACTTCCCCTTACAAATCAAAAATCCTTTTTATATATTTAACATTAACACCACTATAAATGCTCAAGGTAAAGAGGGGTTTGGGATGGAGGTTGACAGCTCACAATCTCCCCACGTAGAAACCTCACAACCCCCGATGGGTCCTGACCCTCAGTTTGAGAATCCCTGTACTATACGGTATGGAGCCATACATCCTCATGCAGACCTCCCAAGTATCATTAATTGAGTTGTGATTTGCCTATGCTGCCTTACACATTACAGTAAAGGGCTACGTCTACACTAGCCAAAAACTTCGAAATGGCCATGCAAATGGCCATTTTGAAGTTTACTAATGAAGTGCTGAAATACATATTCAGAACCTCATTAGCATGCGGGTGGCCGCGGCACTTTGAAATTGACACAGCTTGTCGCCGCGCGGCTCGTCCAGATGGGGCTCCTTTTCGAAAGGAGCCCACCTACTTTGAAGTCCCCTTAGTCCCATCTGCTCATACGAATAAGGGGACTTCAAAGTAGGCAGGGTCCTTTCGAAAAGGAGCCCCATCGGGACGAGCTGCACGGTGGCGAGCTGCGTCAATATCGAAGTGCCGCGGCCGCCCGCATGCTAATGAGGCACTGAATGCGTATTTCAGCGCTTCATTAGTAAACTTCAAAATGGCCATTTGCATGGCCATTTCGAAGGTTTTAGCTAGTGTAGACATGGCCAATGTGTCACATTTGTCTGGCCATCTATTGATTCCTCATCTAGAAGATGTGCATACGATGTTATTAATTGTTGCGAATGATACAGAGAAGTGGGATGACATCTATTTTAATTTTCTTCTTTTTTTTTCTCTTTTTTCTGAAGGAGGCAGTGTCAAAGGTGTAACATTGGCAAGAACTCTCGTTCCGCAAGAGTTCCAAGGCCCTGTAAAATGTGTAGCCCAGGAAGTGGTAAAAATGTATTTTAAAGAGAGTTTATCAAATCTTAGCTTACTCATCTCAGTAAGTGCTCAGTTTCCTAGACTGCCAGTTGGACGTCTCACGGTGCTCTAAGAAATGGCAATCTGCCCACAATGGAGGCAATGCATTATACATATCAAATAGAGAATGAAAATAAATCAAACCAAGTGTCAGGAGTATGGATCTGCAGCTGGGCCTGGAATTAGCTAGCTAACAATATCTGGAACTCCTAATTGGCCAGATAGCAGACTAACTGAATGGCGTTACTAGGACTGCTCTTAAGCCCAGCAGTAGTGCTTGGCCAATGCCTGTGAAACTCACTTGCCAACAGAACTCGAACCTCTCCTGAGTCTCCCTTGTTCCAACCCTGTTCCAGCTGTGCTCCTGCCTTGTCCTGAGACAAGCACCAGCCCTGCCTTCTGCCTATCCCAGTTTCCCTTCTGGTTCCTGATAATCACTGTTCCAGCCACTAGACCTGACCACACACATCCTAGCCTGTGACACTAAGACAGCCTACTACTCTCTGTTGAGACAGCACTTAGGAAAAATAGATACAACTTCTACTGCCGAATCATAAAAAAAAACAGGACAGAATATAGACACACAAAAGAAAATGAAAAATAAAACAAAAACCTTGCCCACATTTCTTAAAAAAAGTAATCAGAATTCAGATTTCTCAGGTGAAACCTGACACTAGTGACAACAAAGGAAAGGTTTCTCATTAATGACAGTGCTCCAGGATTTCACCCTAATTCTTTCCTACAAAACTCTGATTAAAAACAACATGAGAAATTAGAGGTGAAAGGGATCTATTAGTATACTGTAAATAAAGAAAAATCATAGCGCTATGGAATAATCAGATTTTATATAGTATAACATAGTCAATCTAAATCCAGAGGCAGCCTATCTTTAGCCTCTGTAACACCTCTTGGTGAAAAATTAGAATACACACAGATTTTTAGACAGATGGAATGCCAGCTTCCAAGAACTCTGTTTGCAGAGGATTAAGGGGCAAATGACTGGTTTCTCCCCACAGCTGGATCATGCTTAATTTTGGGATGCCAAACAGGATTTGACAGGGATTTTTGGCAGATTCGCTTTCACTGATACATATTTCGGCAAAATCAGTTCATCTGTTTTACAACCAAGATCTGAAGGTGCTGCTGTTCTTACCCATTTAAAGCATGCTGGATGAGAAAATTAAGTGGTGATGCAGACAAAATGAGGAAACAAAAGCTGCCATCCCAAATCTCCATATGAAACCTTGACACTTTGGAGGGAGACTGGTAGCAGTAGTCTATGACCATAGACTGCCTTATAGACTACCATCATGAATACTATAGCAGACTTCCTAAAAGTTGTATCTCTAGTAAGTATTTTTCTTACTTGGAAGTATGACTTTAAGAAGTCAGTTATTTTCACTCATAAGTAGAGCTGTCATTGACTTAAATTAACTACAATAATACACCACCATTCATTTAAATGTTTTGGATGTTTTCTATATTTTCAATTATATTGATTTCAGTTACAACACAGAATATAAAGTGTTTGCTTTATTATTTTACAATAATTTGCAATGTAAAAAAAATCCAAAGAAATAGTATTTTTCAATTCATCTAACAGAAGTACTGTAGTGCAATCTATCATGCAAGTTGAAGTTACAGAATTCTATACAAAAATAATTGCATTAAAAAACAAAGCAATGGAAAGCTGTCTGACCCTACCAGTCCTATTTTTTGCTCAGACAATTGCTCAGGTAAACAAGTTTGAGTCCATTTGTAGGAGATAATGCTGCCTGCTTCTTGTTTACAGTGTCAGCAGAAAGTGAAAACGGGTATTCCTACAGCACTATGGTAGTAGGTGTCACAAGATATTTATGTGTAGCCTTTTTTTGCATCAGTTTATGAAACTGTACTCTGATTCCAGAGTCCTGGGCACAAGAAAGTTCAGTTATGCTTTCAGGAGATATCAAATTGTGATTGAATGTGCATATGGCAAATTGAAATGTCACTGCCTATGCTGACAGACCCATATGGATTCCAATATCATCAGTACTGTCCACATTACTGTAGTTTGCCCCCGTCTTCACAATTTCTGTGAAGCTAGAGTTGAGCCACTTCCCCTGTCAGCAAGAGGGCACTAAGCAGGCACACTCAGCCAGAAAGCTCTTCTCACCCAGACAATAGAAATCAGGATGCTTTGTGCTCCCAAATCATGGACTTGCATGGATCAATAGAAATGGAAAACAGTGTCTTTATTAATGTGCTGAGAAGAAGGAAGAGCATTGCTTGCTTGTGCAAGGGGTGGGTGGAATTGATTACCACACACTATACTTTTGAATGGCATGACCACTTATGAAATGGGGTTGAGGGAGAGAAAAAGAATGGACTGGTGTATGTAGTTGTATTGAGACACAGGTATTACATAAAACATTTAATTTGTCCTTGATCGTATATTTATATTTATATTTATTTATTTGAAACATGAATATGTGTTGCAATGATGGCAATAAAATTTCTTTATAAAATAATTATATATATTACACATTTATTTGGAAAATAACACTATTAAACCATTTCTCAGCAGGCCAGCTGTTATGAGCTCACCAAAACACCAGCAATACCAAAAACTTTAGAAGTAACCAAGACTAAAGTGAATAATCATGTGCAAACAATGAAACTCTCCACAACACAACACCCCCCCCCCAACACACACAACTTCTGTATGTCCCTGGGTTTCCCATTTTCCTTTCCAATCCTTCCACACTTTCCATGAACTTGATGCCAGGGAAAGGTGTGTGTAGTAACATTCAAAGAAAGGAGTTCAGTTCTGAGCACTGCATGGGGCACATTTGTCCTTTCCAGAGACTCATAGGGCTATCCATGGACTTGACCAAGCTGTTTCTGGATTGCAGGACAGCATACGACAGAGAGGACACATTCTATGATGTGGGCACAGACTGTCTGCACTCTTTCCTCTGAGACAGCAGACACACAGACATTTTTCTGGCATGTCTTTCCTCTTGCAGAAAACCCCTTTGTCTTTAGTTCCCACCCTGCTTTTGGCCTTGTCCAGAACTTCGTCCATAAGAAAACACTTCCTGTTTGAATGATCTCTAGACAGGCACATGAAAGGGGATGGGTGGAAGAAGGAGGACAAAGGAGCCCAGCATTTTTAAGGGGCCTGGGCTCCCAGCCACCACTGCTGCTGCAGTAGCATCAGCCAGGAGCTCTGAGGCCCTTTGAAACACCATGGGAGCATCACTCTACATGGCTTCTTAGGACTAGGGGTGCATGCTCTGGGTGGTACTAAGGGCTGACTGCCTTTGCCCCTATCTTCTACCCTTCTGGGGGCATGGACCCAAGCCCCCAGCCCCCCAACACCTTGCCCCAGGGCCCATGATGGCTGTCAGCCCTGCTGTCTCTGGAGGTGTAATTGTAGGGTTTCCAGTGTATGGACAAGCAGTAAAGGTACTGAAGCTAGCAGAGGTTAAGAGGCCAGGAGTAGGACAGGACCCAGAGGATTATTGTCTTGATAGTTCAGTGCAGGAACATGGAAAAACCATTTTGTAATGTCCAGGAAAGAAAATGCTACCTTTGGAAGCTAAGTCTCACTATATTGGCAGAGGGCTGCTTCAGACCCCCAGAAGCTTTCTGGACAAAGCTGGGTTAATCCCAATGAAAGAAGTGCTGAGAGAATGGTACATTAAAAATCACAAAAATTGAGCCAAACACTTACTAGGTTGTGGGACAGCTTCTCCCTCTTCCATTTCTGCTGTTAGCTCTGTGACAGGCTTCTCCTCCAGGTGAGCATCAAAAATCTCCTTTGAGTATGGCCCCAGGATGTGTTGCAGCTGCTTCTGCAGCAAAGCTTCCTTGGGGACCAGTTTCATCAGCAGAGCCACTTCATTGCCCTCATTCAGCACATGCTGACAGCTCCCATGCATTCCCATGCTGTGCCTCCTATAGGTGCCCAAATGACTGCAACTAGAAGCTCCTATATAAAGCCACTGCTGAAGGTTGGGACCTAGCACACAAGTCAGCTACAACCAGAGCACCTTGTAGCAAGGCCCTCATCACCAATTTTCCCTCATCCACTAGCAAGGAGAGCTCCTTCCTAGACCCTAGATTATCTCTGAATTTCTGTCATACCTGCCCCAAAAGTGCATGCTGGTTTGCAGTTCTGAACTGCAAGTGCTCCAGCAGTCCCCAAAGGTTATGGGAACAGAGAAGCTCATAATACTTGTGCTTGGGCCTCTCTGAAGTTGGGGTGGTGGCGGGAGGGGGAAGAGAGGCACGTGTCTGCCACAGTCCCTTAGCTGGGTCTATAACAGCCTCATTGAGAGCCACTCTGAAAGGGTAGTAACAGAGAGGTAGCCATGTTAGTCTGTACTCCAACAAAACAAAGCAACACAAATGTAGCACTTTAAAGACTAACAAAATGATTTATTCAGTGATGAGATTTGTGGGAAAGACCCACTTCGCCAGATCAGAAGAAGTGGGCCTGTCCTACTAAAGCTCATCACCAAATAAATCATTTTGCTAGTCTTTAAAGTGCTACACTTCTGTTGCTTTACTCTGAAAGGATGTCAGTGGCTAAAATAACACCCAGGTGGTGAGAGGAGTCTTTACTTTTTCCACATGTATTCCCCCAGTGATCTCCTCAGGATTTATATAGCATGGGGAGGAGGAGGAGGAAGTGGAAAAAGTAGCAGGGAGCCACCTGTCATTAATAGGACCTTCCTCCACAGTTCCTATTAATGACAGATGACTCTACTCCCCTCCGTCATTTTCCCCTTCTTCTTCCCCTAACCAACACACCCACCCCATCCTGCTATATAAATCCTGGGTTCTTCTTTTTGCTCCAAATCTGATGAAGTGGGTCTTACCCATGAACACTCATTACCTAATAATAAAAGTGTTAGTCTTTAAGGTGTTACATAACTGCTTTTTTATGGATTAGAGTATAACTGGTACCAAGTCATTGCTCACTCAGAATGGTGTTCTGGCGACCCGAGGCAGAACGAGTATTGGCAATAAAGTGGTCCACTTACTCCATTCTATCCTGAGGTCTCTGTTTGAACCTCTAACAAGAGGTACATGAGTACTGAATGTTGTGTCAATCCTGCCCTTTCTTCCATGTTTGCCAGCACCAACAGCATCAACGGGTATTATCAGCAATTCCAGAAGTGACATGATCAGGAGATCACTAGCAGGTACAAGTGCCACTGTTGTGACTGGTAGTGACAGTGACATATTTGTCAGTGTAGTGAAGTGCTGCCGATGTGGAAGGAGCTCCTTCTGGCTCCATACACAGTGAAGCATGCTTTGGCACCAGAGAAGAGAGCAATGAAGAGAGGAGTGCCCAGGATTAGACACTCCAGTCCTATGTCCACTGTTGGAGGAGTATGTGCTGGGGATTTCCCCCTTTTGGTACTCTGCTTCTTATGCCTCTTCTTAGGCTGGGACTCAAGTACAGCATGAGGCTCACTTCTCATAGAAGTCAAGGCACTCAATGCTGAGTCTGACTGATCTGGCTCAGATGGAGGTTACAAGGCCCTCTCTATAAATAGAAACTTTAATCTGGCTTCATGCTGTTTCTTCATGCAAGGTTTCAAGTCCCTGTATATTTGGGAATGCTTGCCAGTAGCAGCTTCCCCAAGGCATTTCAAGCAACTTGCATGCAGATTGCTCATAGGACAGGTTTGAAGCCCAATGACTGGGAAGTCTCCTGGCACTAGGAGTCAATCAAAACCTCGAGATGATTAAAAAAATCAAATTAAGTACTAATAACCTTAATAACCCTAACTATTTGTAATAATAGTGAACACAGTCCACTGAGAGATTTTTCAAATGCAAGAAGAGCAGTTCCAGCTACTGTCACAAGCAGTAAGAAGGAACCAGGTTGTCTCAGAATTGGATAGTCCCTTTATATTGATGTCAGCGGCATGTGGCAGCAGAAGCCATGTGAGCCACCCCACCAGGTATCACTGAGGAAAAAAACTTCTGGTAAATGCATGCAGAGCACATGCACAACAGAAGTGGAATGCATATGTGCAGGCATTCAAAGAAGAAAGAAAAGCCGCTCACCTCCACAATGCTCATAGTTTGTGCGTTTGCTGGCTATTCAAAGTTTGATTGATTTCACAAGTACTCTGCATTTGTCACTGAGTCTTTTTTAATTATCTTAATCCTTGGAGACAAAAAAGATAGGAAATGCGGGCAAGAACCCCACACAGACCTATGTGTGACAGAAGACAAAGAAAAACACATTTTTAATAGCTTTTCTTTTTGAACATCACCATACCTCAAGTGCAACTTTCTCAGTTAAACAGCAGGGAGTTTTATCACTGCAAGATGCAAGTTATACTGAAAAAATTGATTCCTTCAGTAGTTCTACAGAGGAGTGGCAATATACTAGGGAGAGATGCCGGTGTAGTATTTTGAAGTTAATGAGATAACACCAGATAAGGGAGTTCCGGTCCCACCATGTTTTACAGCAGGGGAAATGTAATGCTTATTGCAGAGTTTGATTGCTCCAGTAAAATCAGTTACATCAAATATAAAGACACTGCAACAACTTTATCACCCAAGACATTACTTATTGCTGAAATGGTTAGGTAGCTGAACAAAAATCAAAATGAAGTTGAATCTACTGGAACAACTTAAGCGATTATTTTAAAGAAGCTATTGAAACAATACCAGAAATACATTGTGAAATAATTCAGGCCTAGAGACAAATCTGCTACTGTGAAGATATTTTGTGGCATTAGGTCTCCAGGCAGAAGATAAGATGCATCCAGGTCCTACATTGTCATGAATTGCACAGAAGAGTTTATGCCATTATACTGCTATCTAGAAGAAGTTTATAGACCACGTATTCCAGAAATTTGGTGTTGTTTACTTTATGCTCTAACAAGCATAAGTGACAAACACACAGGATATTTCAGCAAAGTAATGATAGAATCGAACAAGAAAAAGATGTTTTCAATGTTCCAGGAATTGTGCGTATGTAAATATAAATATTTCTTAGGCTTGACATAAATTCCAGAGGAATACTAAAGCTAGCTGGATGTTTCTTATCCATAAAATGCACGAATCCATATGTCACCTCCTCCAGTAGTGTCTCTGCACTGTGCTATGAGTTAGATATAGTTAACAGATACATTCTAAACGCAACTGCAGTGTGGTTCAACGGGATGGAGAGAGACACTAAGAATATTAGGTCCTACAGTTGCCAAGAAAAGCATGGAGCTGAATATTAGTAAGAAGCACTCCTTGGGGTTGTGAAGCAGTTAAGAGACATATCTTACAGCTCTGCAAGAGAAGCTGATGTTCTCGCAGTTAATGAAAATCTTGCCTGTCATCCAGCCATTCACTGAACTTACATAATTGAAGAAAAGTTATAGTTTTGCTTCCCTATTCTGCCTGCTACCTACTGGTGCAACTGCCATTCGAGTGCCATTTTGTTTTGAGAAGTGCTTGTAGTTTGATGAAGGGTCCTGTGGCACCTTATAGACTAACACATCTGTTAGTCTATAAGGTGCCACAGGACCCCTCGTTGCTCTACAGATCCAGACTAACACGGCTACCCCTCTGATATTTGTAGTTTGATGGTCTTTGATAATCAGTACTTGTTCTGTCAGTGTAAGTCTTCTTGGCATTTTGTCTGTTACATTGCTGCTACCAGGTGGACAATTCATGGTAAGTAGAGTTGCCATGAGAAACACTGCTCATAAGATGTGGTTGCTCTTAACAAGGTGCTGCTCCAATTAGCATATAGTGTAATGTATGTCATCTACAACTGCTTTGCTGTCCAAATTAGTAGAACATTATACACACGTTTAAGTCCATCATTCTTCAGCAAAACACTTAAATATATGCCTAATTTTAATCCTGTATGGAAGGCCCGTTCTTTAATAAAACTTCAATCTCTGTTTAAAGTTAATTATGTTCTGAATTTCTTTGCTGAATACGGATAGACTACTGAAAGATTGCTTAAATGGATAATAAACTTGTCAAGATGAAAAATAACAAATTACATACAGTAAACAGAAAATGTTTCTGGGAACGGTAAGTGGTGACCAAGGTCAGTAGGGCTTGGCCTTTCAAAAAAGGGGAACTACAGGTTAAACCTCTTGTCTGGCACCCTCTGAACTTGACAGATGCTGAACCAGAGAATTTGCCAAACCATGGAATGTCAACATTGTCTAGCTGCATTACTAACACTTCCACGGTTTACATTCAGGGGTAAATCACAGCTGAATAACAGCACAGAACACAGAAAGCCAGGACTGGTGGCTCTAAACAAACTTAATGAGATTGAAGGAAATTCTGCCACACCCATAAGAGGACATCTGGCTAACTAAAATCATGGCAGACCACGGACGTTGCTGGACCAGAGAGTGCTGGACTAGAGAGGTTCAACATGCATTGAGGGGTGGGGAATGTTGGGACAGAGGACTGATGGGAGTACAGTCTAAAAGAAGTCATATTACACAGACATGTTGTGATAGCCCCATCTTCACATATCATGAGCTGCTTGTGTTCAGTGGGTGAGAGAAGGTGGCAGGAGAAACATCTGACAGAATCCAGGAGAAACCTGCAGTGAGAAGTAAGGGCTGGGAGATCAGAATGGTGAGACCACATAGGAAATGGCAGAGAAAGAAGTGCAGCAAAGATTCTGTGAGCATCCACAGCACAATTAACAATCTAGGAACTCTGGACTGGAAACACATTTCCCTATGCCTCAGCTTTGCCCAGAGGAAGACAAGCTGTTCGCCAGTATGTCACAACTACTGAGTCCAATGAATGACTGAAGCTTTATAATGCACAGCCTGCCTTGTTTTGTGGTTGCTGAAAAGGGGAAGGACTTCTTGAAAAGGCTTGGTCACAGGACTAATACCCCAAGTTGCAGTGAGGCAGCAGGCGTGCAATACAGTAAAAGAAGGCAGAGATGAACAATGATATCTTTGTTCAAATGTGAAAACAGGATTTTGTGCAGAGAACCAACATTCCCCAGGAAGATTTGCAAAGAGCATAAAAAGGGAATATATATGACTGAATCAAACATTTGAATGAATGATTTTGAACTTTTTTGCATTATTATACTATCTAATCTCCTAAGAGATGCTGAATATAAGGGAGCAGCTGGTTGCCTCCTGATGGAATCTGTTAATTCAGTACAAAGGTATGAGTCACAACTCGGTGTGTCACTTATTGCAAAGTACTATCTGAAATGAACATACATTTCTGTAATACCCCACGTGCAGGAGTTGGGACTTCATCTAGGCTACCTGAAAATGCTGAGCAGAACCGCTGAGATCCTATCACTCACTACTTTGCTCTTATCAATTAAGAAAAAAAAAACTTTGTCAAATATATAAGTAGCTCCTATAAACATTGGAGAAACGTAAGTGGGGCTATGGTTTTATCAGCACAGTCAAGCATTTATTACAGGGCAGACTAACCCCAAAATGTATAATACGAATGACAGTATTCCCTTATATCTGAGCATATCCGGAGGAAAAATTTAGGAGCACCAGTTTCACTGTAAGTGGAACATCATACAGTGTACACCTATCTACCATTTATAACTTGTGTATCCCACTGCTTGCTCAGAGTGGCACCCTGTCGCTCTCTAACTGTAAGTAGGCCAGCTACTGACTGATTAACCTACTATAGCCTTGGCTACAAGACAGTTGTCTTCTAAGCCCATGCACTAAGCTCCAGAGCTCCCTGGTTTAATCCCCACTACTAGCCCCCTGAAGTAGATCAGCATTAGAAGTTATGGTGGGAGGTGCTGAAAGCAGCAAGGGTGCAGTATGATTGAGGAATCACCTTGGCTGTCACTCCTAAGAGATCAGTAAAGGTGAGTAGGTAGTATTTTACTCAGTTTCTCACAAATGGTAGAAACTTGATACAAAGTTGGAACCCCCGGGGCATGTAACTGTTCCCACTCATCCTCAGGTAATGAAACATTATGAGGTCATTTAGGCAGCGCATTGGCATCAACATCCAAGCTCTTGCTACATGAGTGGTACTTTACGTTGAAGTTGTAAATGAACAATGCTGCTAACTCTGGTGACTACATATATCCAGTGTAGCTGAAGATAAAAAATAAGTCAGGCTATGTCTAGATTGCCAAGAAATGTCAGCAAAAAGATACACAATGCATCTGTGTATCTCCTGTACATATTTTTATCCGGAGAGGCTCTCTTTACATTTGGCCCATCCACACAGGGCCACCTGTTGGGAAAACCCCTCTCTGATGAGATATCCCTTCTTCCTCATGGAACAAGAATGACCGAGATGTTGCAGAATGCTCCCAGAGCATCTGACTTTTGTTGGGAAACCTCCAGGCTCTGAACAGAAGCCTGCAGTTTAGACATAGCCTCAAAGGATTATCATCTGTGTGAACCTCAAACTTTGTCTTTTAAAGATAATCATAAAGCTTGTGTAATATAGCCTATTTAAAATCAAGAAATTCATGTTTGTGACATGAGTAGTTTTTCTCAGCAGGTGACAAGCTTCGGCTGATGAAAACAATGGGCTTCAACCCCTCAGAGTTGATATAATACCCCTCCTATGCCAGCCATGCTGCCATCCATATGCAGAACATAAAGCTTCTGATGACTGGCAAATGCCAAGACAGGACCTTTGGTGAGGCATGCCTTAATTTTCTGACAGCCATCTTCACGCTCCCCATTCCCTCACTTTTCAAATGGCTCAGAAGAATGTAAATATGTTTTATCAGTCTGTACAGACTTAGCTCTCGAGCCATTCCTGCAAGATGGTAACAGAGCTACTTACAGAATTGCTGGGCCCTTGAGCAAGGTGAGTGGACTGGCTCCATGCCCCTAAAAGGGATGGGGGGCTCAGGCAGAAGGAGTGAAGCTGGAAGCTAGCTTCCCACCAGATATCACTTCAGCACTACCCATCCTGCATTGCCTGAGACTCCATTGGCAATTCAAAGGGCCTGGAGCACTGGATGGCACCACTGCCTACACAGAAGCAGTAGTAGAGGCTAGGAGACCCAGGCTCTTGCAAATATCTGGGCCTTAGGGCAGATGCCCCCACTGCCAGCAGCCCTGGGTGGTGGAAGGTAGCCCTGTAACAGCTGATTCAATGTTTTCACTAAACTAGAGCATTCTCACACAAAATATCGACTATAGCTGCAGAATCTCACAAATGAACACAGGTCAGTTCTCTTGCCTGGGAAAAATGGAAACAGCTTCAATTTTTGATGGATCTGTGGCAATGCCTTGCTGTGACTCTATGTATCCCATATAAGAGACTGAGGAATGGCAAAACTTACACTGGTCCAAGACATTTTCAAGCATTCTTCTTTCAAATGATTAAGAAATTTAACCAACTGCTCTTCATTATCTTCAAGAGTCCACTGAAAAACAATTAGGTCGTCCAAACATACAAGGACTTCCAGAAAATTTGTGTCACCAACTATTCACTTCATTAATCTTGGAAAAGCAGCCAGAGCCTGACAAATTCCTTGTGGCATCCTCTTGAATTGGTAAAAATCCAAGCAATTTTCCTCTTTATCCACCTTGTTCCTAGGTATTTGGAAAGAGTGAATACATTGAACCACTTACTTCTACTTAAGTCGTTGAGGACACTCTTAATCCTTGGCATTGTATAGTGGTATGTTATGGTATGCTTATTTAGAGTTCTAGAATCTAAATACATTCTGATAGACCCATTTTGCATCCTCGCAACAGTTGGGGAGGCATATCAACTTCATGACTCGAAAATTATTCCAGCAGCCATCAAGTCACGGAGTCAAGTATCAATATGCATCTGATGAAGCAGGTCTTTGCCCACGAAAGCTTATGCTCCAAAATATCTGTTAGTCTAAGGTATTACAGGACTTCTTGTTTTTTCAAGTCCTGAAGATACCTCTAAACATTGTCCACATTGCTTGAGGCCAGGCAACTGGAAAACACCTGAAAAGTTCAAGAGTCATTTCAGTGGCTCTCATCATCATCATCATCAATAACCGTGGGCTCAGCGCCCGTTGGTGTCTGATGCCTCTCTCACTATTTCCTTCCACCTTTCCCTGTCCAGTGAGGAGTGGCTTAGTTTCTCTAGACTAGCTCAGCACCAATCTACTATATCATCCATCCATTCCCCGTGGGGTCTGCCTTGCCTATTCGAACCATCCATTATGCCAAATACCAAGGTCTTGATTTTTCATTTGTTGCTCATTCTGCAAATATGCCCAAATAGTCGTAGCTTCCATTTTATAACCTTCTGCAGCAGGTTCCCTTTCGGCTACGTCTTTCTACATAATTCTTCATTGGTGACCTTCTGCATTCATCCTATTCTCAGAATCTTTCTATAACTCCTTTCAAATGCCAATATTCTTCTTTTCAAATCTTTCGTTATCGCTCGTCTCACATCCGTACAACATGCTGCTGAATACACGTTTTCAAGATGCTCAGCTTAGTTCTTAAGCTAATTGCTTTGCTTTTCCAGATCTTATCTATCGCCTTCAAACTAGCTCTTGCTTTTGCTATTCCAGTCTCTATTTCCTTCTTACAGTCTAGATCATACGTTATGTTGCTCCCCATATGTGAACTTCTCTACATTTTCTAGTTCATTACCGTCCACACTGGTCTTCCTTCCTATTTCCTTATCTCCAAATACCATTGTTTTTGTTTTTATCGATGTTCATAATCAGACCGTACCATTTCCCTTCTTCATTTAACACCTGCACCGTTTTTGCTAGCTTTGCCTCATCTTCCTCAATGATAACTATATCATCCACGAACCTCAAGTTGTTAATACTTTTCCCATGCACTGATACCCCTTCTACCTCTTCCTTGATCTTCTGAACCCATTGCTCTCTCCAGATGTGCGATGAAGATACTTGGTGATATTGGATCTCTTTGTCTCGTACCTCTACTTGTTTCAAACCAACTTCCCAACTCCCCACATGTTCTCACCGCTGCCTCCGCATTGTCATTGATATCTTTCAACAACTACGTCAGTCTCCTACCCGCTCCACATGACTTCAACACCACTCAAGTCACTTTCTGATCTATACTGTCAAATGCCTTTTGAAAATCAATGAACCAAGTGTATACGTTCCTGTTCTTTTGTCGAGCTTTTTCCGCTATCAGTCTTAGTGCCAATATCTGCTGTATGGTACTTCTATCTTTTCTGAACCCTGCTTGCTCATCCGCTATATAGTCTTCTATCTGTGATCTTAGTCTCTCAGTCAATATCATCATCAGCACCTTGCCTAGATGACTCATTAGGGCAATCATTCTGTAGTTCTTGCACTCCAATGTACTTCCTTTCTTCAGTATTGTCACTAGCACAGATCTTGTCCATTCCTTGTCCTTCCCTTCTTTCCATGATATATTACATAGTCAATGTATTTCCTGAATCATGCTTTCTCTGCCATATTTGATCATCTCTCCCATGATCTTACCATTTCCAGGGCTCTTGCTGTTCTTTAGTCATTTCACTGCTTTTTCTACTTTGTCCTTGAAATATCGGTCTCACTCTTGATGCTCGGTGGAGATCTCTCTTTCGGTTCTTCAATCAGTCTCTCTGAAACACTCAGGTCCAACTGTACTTTGTATAGGTCGGTGCAATATCTCATCCACTGCTGCACAATCTTCTTCTTGTTCATAAACACTTCGTTCTCATCTTTGATCACCATCTGCTTTGGTTGCCATTTCCTATTAATATTCCTAACTGTCTTATACACCTCCCTGGTCTTACATTTGCCATAATACCTCTCTATATGTTCACATTGCTCCTCTTAACCATTTATCCTTACCCTTTCTGGATGCATTCCTTACCTCATTGCATTTCACCCTACAGTGCTGTTCTGCCATCTCAGAGACATCTCTTCTGATCTTCAAAGCACTCTTCTCTTGAACCAACTTCAGTGTCTCCTGGGTAATTCACTTATTGATCTTTTCTTCCTCTGGAACAGTCTGCTCAATTGCCTCTTTTATAGTGATGGCTATCCCTGCAACTCTCTTATCTAGGCCTTTCTCTGTGGCGATATTCTTAATCTTCCCTTCAAGTGCTGCTCTGTATGCATTCCCTGTTTCTTCCTCACATAGCCTCACCACATCTCTTCTTTCCTTAAACTGTGCGTTACATTTTCTTTTGAGTTTTACCTTGATGTTTGCGATCACTAGACTGTGGTCTGAGTCTATATCTGCTCCTTGGAAAGTTCAGCACTGCTGTATTGATGTTATCCATCTTCTCATCAAAATCATATCTGTCATGTTCTTGGTCTTCCCATCATTTGATTGCCACATCCACTTCCTACAGTCCTTTTGTTGGAATCTTGTGTTGCAGATCACTATCTCATGCTCTGTAGCAAACTCTAGTAGTTTCTCTCCTTGTTCATTTCTTTCTCCATATCCAAACCTTCCCATGACTCTCTCCCAACCTTTGTTATCTGTTCCATCTTCACATTCCAATCTCCTTTGATGATCAACACATCTTTCTTCGGTATCTCCTCCACCATCTTTGTCAAGTCTTGATAGAATAGCCCAATCTCTTCCTCCGTAGTGGCCGACATGGAGGCATACACATGAATGACTGAGATGTTGAATGGTTTCGCTTCAAATCTCGCTACCATCATTCTTGCACTCACCGGTTTGTATCCTAATAATGCTCTTCTAGCTGTTTTGCTAAGAAGGGATCCAACTCCTGCTTCAAGATTTGTTTCGTTTCCTGAGCAAATGACTTCACAACCGCATATCTGTCCTGATCCCATCCAACACATCTCTGCCAGTTCAGGTATATTGCATTGGTATCTCTCCATCTCCTTCCAAAGCAGCTCTAATTTTCCAGTTGCCTACAGTGTTCAGATGTTCCATGTTCCAATGGATAGCATGTGTGTTAGTTGTAATCTTCTTTCAGTAGCCAACTTATCGACTCAACCCCGGTCACTCGATTGGTATCGCGGACCTTGTTTATCTGGGCAATGCCAGAGCTGGCAACTTTTATCATTTAGTTGTACCAGCATCAGATTTCATTTGTATTGTTGTTTGACAGTTAGCGCATCGACACACTTCTGACCAACCCTCCTCCTCCATCCAGGCTTGGGACTGGCATGGAGCTCATAGAAGCTTCATGGCAGAGTTAAGTGGCTCTCATGCTGAGTACTTTTTCCACAGCCCACATCGCACTCACACCGGAAGAAGATGACAGCGTTCTCTAACATTTTCCTACAGATACGCTCAGGAATAAAGAAATCTCCAAAATCCAAAGAGTTGAATGTCAAGTCAGTGGTATTGCTCGACAGGTGTATCATGCATCTGAAGTGCTACATCAACCGGGAACAATGTGATAAGCACCACCCCATGCTAAAGGATCATTTTGTCATCAAATACATTTCTAATAGTAACTGTGGTCATACTAACAGACACCACAATAGCCAATTGCACCTCAAGACTGACCAAAATATCCTCTGAGCAGTGACATTTCCTTTTGCAGCATCCTCTAATCAATAAGCCAACAGGAAACTTAAGGATGCTAATCATTTGACAGGGTCTGCTAAGTGGTAGTCTGGACAGTACTTTTCTTTGCATCACATGTATTGCTATACCCACTAGCATTTTTATAAGTAGTAAAAGGAGATTCTCCTTATAAGCATTTATATATCTTTCAGATGTTAGGGTGGCTAGGCAAGGTATGGATGTAACATTTTTCAAGAGTTTCTTTGCATATTCTGATAAATCATTGGGCCAGACTGATGATGGTTCCAAGGAAGACTGCAACATTACTCTTGGTCCTGGAGTCTGGGCACACTAAGACTCAAGTGCCCAGCTTCTCAGGAATATCCATGATGGACCACAGGAACTCATTCAGAATGGTGTCCCTCAGGGGTCTTTTCTGGGACTAGTACTATTTAACATTCATAAATGGTGTGGAAAAGGCAGTGACCAGCAAGAAGGCAAAATTTGCAGATGACACAAAACTACTTAAGTCTCAGGCATCCTTCAGAGACCTACAGAAGGATCTCTTAATACTGGGTGAATGAGCAACAAAATGGCAGATGGCCATGAAGGAACATTTACTCCACATAAGGGTATTTATTACTCAATACCCAGATTTCCAAATTATCTAAGGGTTGGATGGGCAAATGACTAATGCAATTATAAAAAATCTTATGTGGAATGGTGTCCTGCAAGCTACTTCCAGAAGGGCACAAGTATAAATGCCTTCTGCTGGAATAGGAACAATGGGAGCTGGATTGACTAGTGCTTGTGGCAAATCTCTCCAGGTATTATCAAGTTATTGGCGGCACTTAGTGGAGCACACCTTCCTTGAGCCACTAGTTCATTTCTTCATTGGGCTTCTCTGAAATTTCCAGAATTCTTTCTGGTTTGGAAGAGATTTCAGAGAACTTTCCATAAATCCTCTTCCATTTCACAATCTTCTTTCATGCGACAACATCCCCATACTTGTAGCAGAAGATATCACTTGGACAAATAGCTTCAACAGCGCCTCCCAAACCATGGCGTCATTGCATCACTGGGTCTTGTAGGAGCATCCTTTCTTTGGAATTAAGGGGTTTTGCCACTTTCCCACTCCTGTATTCAGCCAGAGTAGCTAATTGCTCAGTTAGATAGAACAGGCACTTCTTCAGGTCAGCTATTTCATCATGAGGCACAGCAGAAGTGAGAGTACATTCAGAAGCCACAAGTATGTGATCAGCTTTCTGAGCAGCTTGTTAATACTCCTTTTCCCTGATATCCCATACCAGCCTGGAGAAGGAAGGAGGATTCTGGTGTGAATCAGAAAGCTGCATTCATAGCTATTAATTTTGCCAAGACAAGCAGCCTTCAGTACTTGCTCTGCCCTTCCCTGATCCAAGCAGGAAGCAAATATCTCTTTATTTACTGGTAGCTCATGTAGGAACTTGTCTAGACAGCAGGAAAGCTTTTCACCTTCTTCATATGTGGATTGGAAGCACAGCTACAACTCTTCCCTACTCTGAATAGTCCTATACATTACTCTAGAACATGTACCCATTGTACCAGCAAAGGAATTACTTGTGTACAGTGATCTGATGGCATCCAAGGCAAGTCCCTAAAACTTTCAGATAGTTGCTGCCTTTCAATATTATTTGTACACTGCCATTACACTATAATTTGGGTCGTAACAGAGAGTAAGCCGTGCTAGTCTATACACTATCAAAACAAAGAGCAGTCAAGTAGCACTTTAAAGACTAGCAAAATAGTTTATTAGGTGAGCTTTCGTGGGACAGACCCACTTCTTCAGACCATAGCCAGACCAGAACAGACTCAATATTTAAGACACAGAGAACCAAAAACAGTGAGCAAGGAGGACAAATCAGAAAAAGATAATCAAGGTGAGCAAATCAGAGAGTGGAGGGGTGGGGGGGAAAGTCAAGAATTAGATTGAGTTAAGTATGCAGACGAGCCCCTATAGAGGCAAGTTCTGCCTGACCAATCTAATCAGCTTCTATGATGAGGTAACAAGCTCTGTGGACATGGGGAAGTCAGTGGATGTGATATACCTTGACTTCAGCAAAGCTTTTAATATGGTCTCCCGTAACATTCTTGTCCATAAGTTAAGGAAATATGTATTGGATACTTGGACTATAAGATGGATAGAAAGCTGGCTTGACGGTCGAGCCCAATGGGTAGTGGTCAATTGCTCAATATCTGGATGGCGGTCGGTTTCAAGCGGAGTGCTGCAAGGCTCAGTTCTGGGGCCGGTGTTATTCAACATCTTTATTAATTACCTGGATGGATTACACCCTCAGCAAGTTTGCGGATGACACAAAACTAGGGGGAAAAGTAGATACATTGTAAGGTAGAGAGAGAATCCAGAGTGACCTGGATAAATTGGAGGATTGGGCCAAAAGAAATCTGATGTGGTTCAACAAGGAGAAGTGTAGAGTCCTGCACCTGGGATGGAAGAATCCCAAGCATTGTTACAGGCTGGGGACCAACTGGCTCAGCAGCAGGACGATGGAAAGGGACCTAGGGGTTATGGTGGATGAAAGGCTGGATATGAGTAAACAGTGTGCCCCTGTAGCCAAGAAGGCTAACGGCATATAAGGGTGCATTAGGAGGAGCATTTCAAGCAGATCTAGAGAAGTAGTTATTCCCCTCTATTTGGCACTGGTGAGACCACATCTGGAATAGTGTGTCCAGTTTTGGGCCTCCAGTATAAAAAGGATGTGGATTTGCTGGAGCAGGTTCAGTGGAGGGCAACAAAAATGATTAAGGGGTTGAAGCACAATACCTATGAGGATAGGCTGAAGGATTTGGGCTTCTTTAGTTTACAGAAGAGAAAACTTAGGGGTGATTTAATAGCAGCCTTCAACTTACCGAAGGGGAGCTCTAAGGAGGAGGGTGAGAAACTGTTCTCAGTGGTGTCACATGGCAGAACAAGGAGTAATAGTCTGAAGCTGAAGAAGGAGAGGTGTAGGTTAGATATTAGGAAAAACTACTTCACCAGGCGGGTAGTGAAGCATTGGAATGTGTTGCCTAGAGAGGTGGTGGATTCTCCATCCCTCGAGGTTTTTAAGTCCTGGCTTGACAAGGTCCTGGCTGGGATGACTTAATGGGGGTTGATCCTGCTTGAAGCAGGGGGCTGGACTAGATGACCTCCTGAGGTCCCTTCCAGCCCTGTGATTTTGTGAATTAATTGACCATCATACTTTTACAGAATCTTGTAAAGAATTGTGTATGAGTGATCTCTTTGAATCTTTCATTTAATTGACTGTCTGAAGAAACTTTTTGGACAAAAAGGGGAAATGAATATGTATTTTAAGTCCTAATGATATTGCCACAGTAAATAAGTTCAGATATTTTAGTGCATACTGACACCAACATGGAAGCTCAAAGGATTATTTAGAATATCTTGTGCATTCTTTGAGATTCCTCTTCTTTAATATCTCTCACAGTCGCTTGCCTTAATATGGTTCTGCAGACTAGAAGCAGTGACAAATATTTCTATCTTCTTCAGGGACTGTACAGCCTCACCCATCCTCCTTTCTACACTGCTGAGCTCTCTGACTATTTTTGTGCTGCTAGTTTATAACAGACAAACAGTGCTGTGCAAACAACCTCTTCTTGGCAGCTCTGTAACTCTGGAAAAACACAGCTACTTTCCTTTTATTGTAACCGCTGTTTTCAAAGCTGTAGTTAGCATGTGTATTCCAGTCAGATGTGTGCGCGCATGCCGTACGTACTGGACTTTCCTGCAGCACTACCTGACAAGACAGCACAAGCACCCTGCACATCTTTGTGGCTCCTCCCAAGGTTATGAAAGGGCACTACTGCCCTCACCATGCTCAGTTTCTTTAAGCCAGAAGGTCTCAAAACTGTTATACAGAAGGGCTGTATGGTGGGACACGGAAAATTCATGTGAACTACATCTCAAACAACAATAGTTACCTTTCAGGTACATAACTATTTTATGATTTTTGATCAGTTGCATATGCACGTTCCACTCACATGACTCACAAGTAATGCTGTTATGAGGTGGGGCTTGGAGAGAAATTCGGCAGACGTGCATTTAAGTTCTTTCCCAAAGTTTGCACCGGATCCTGTAGAAGTCAGTATGGCATACTGTTGAGAGAAGGTACTCACAGAGGATGAAGCAACAGCCCTATAGCTGTCCACTATAGGGATGTCCCCCCAAAACCACCACAGTAGCTTGAGCTCTTGTTGAATGGGCCAGCAGTTCCTGCAATGGAAGGATATTTGTTTCCCTACATATCATTGTGATGCAGGAAACAATCCATCTGGAAACTGCGTGTGGTGAAACTCCCTGATCTTTAATTCTGTTAACATAAAGGAGATAAGAATATAACATAAAAAAAACATTTAGCTCTGCCCAAACTGGAGGCCAGAGCTCACTTTATGTACAAAGCATGAAGCTACTCTTCATCGCTAAAAATGGGGCTTTGGGAAAAAATGCAGTGTTGTATTTTGGTTCTGAAGAAATGCTGATATGACTTTTGCTGAAAATGTAGAAGTGTCAGCATTTCATCTGAAACAAATTATAGAGCTTTACCTCAATCTTCTGGCTGACATAATTGTAATGACAAAGGCTGTCTTGTCTCCTGGCAAAAGTGAGGCAAAGAATAGGTTGTCAAAGGCTTTTATGGAGACACTAATAGACTGTTAAAGTCCCAAAGAGGAGCCATGTCTTTTACAGCAGGAAAAAGGCAATCAGTGCCTTTTAAAAGTCTAACAACGATGGGGTTGGGGAAAATGGCTTCCTTGAATGAATAGATGGATTTCAAAGATCACAGCTCAGCTGGAACCTCCTACCTCTCCATCCCCTGCAAGAGTCAAGGATTTAAGATAAAGCCAGTATTCTAAAATGTCCTGAATCTTAGCATCTGTTGGCCCAATATTCTAACTTGTGGACCAGATCAAAATATGCATCCATTTAGGTAAGTAGGTGGACCCAATGGACTGCTTCCCACTATTAAGTAGTATCTCCTGAACTGCCACTGACCAGCCCTTTGCTACTTGATGCAACTAGGCAGCAGGCATGCTGCAAGGAGCAGGCTCTTCAGACGGGGTGTCACACTTGTCCAAACTGCAGAAACTACAGAAGGAGTGATGGGGCTGAATTGAGAGATTGTGAAAATCTGGGAATCAGCCACCAGCTCAACCTTAATAGCCAGTGAGGATTATCTTGGCATAACCTTGTTTCAATACGAGTATGATCTGATGGATGAGATAAACAGAGATGAGTGCCTGAATGGGTGGTCCTCGTCTTAGCAGAAAGCCATCAGTTAGTAAGCCTTGATTATGACCTACTCGAGAAGAAAACTCACATTTCTTGTTGTTTTATGTTGTGAATCAGTCGAATAGCAGAATACCTCAGGGCTTTGACTGTGGTTCCCTAGTACCACGTTCCTTAGCAAACATTCACAATTCCCAGAGAAACTCCTGCTGAAATTCTGCCAGCTGATCCAGAGAGCAAGCTAAATGAACAGACACAAGAGCAGCATCTTCTTTAATGCAAAAGTACCAGAGTTTCTTCATTTCCCAGTACATCTGGGGGGATCATATCCCTTCCTACCTGGTTGAACAATACACTTAAATTGTAGTATCAATGAGTATCTGGACCAAGAAGCCATTAACGTAAGGGGGAAAAGCATAGCAAGTATGAATCACTCAAAATTCAAAAACAACTGCTATGAAGAGCCATATCTTGGTCCGTCGAGAGTAGCTTCTGCCACTCTCAAGCATGAGCAATATAACCTAAATATGCTCAGACCATGAGAGTGGTGCGGCACAACTGACAAATTGCCGGAAACCCATCTTTAGGGCAAAAAGACATCAATTTTGTAGACTGAAGTAGAGCCCCAATAAACTCAAACCCCTGTACTAGAAAAAAAAAAGAGGACTTCCCTTTGTGCAGCACAATTGAAGAGGTGGATGTGATGTGGATGATGCTGATGAGATGGATGTGGCAAACAATTCAGTGTTTGAAATTTCCTAGAACTAATTAATCTCCAGGTAAAGGAAGACATGAATTCAATTTCTCCTCAAGAATGCTATGACCACTGTGATACAGTTGATGACTACACCTGAGGCCAAGGACAAGCCCAAAGGAAGCACAATATATTGATACTGTCAACTTGTTATTACAAATCTCAAACTTCCTGAGACTTTGAAACTCTATCACATGGAAATAGGCATTCTGGAGATTAAGGACAGCAAATCAGTCATTTTAGTTTAGGGAAGGAAGGACTGATGCCAGAGAAACTGTGCAAAATCTCGGATCCCATTGGACATGAGTATCAAAGTATTGAGAACTCCTTTCCTTCATACTAAAGGGGGAATTTCTTCTGGGGCATCTAGTGTGAGCACTGGCCATTCCCCTAAAAACAAGCATCTGACACATTGAGAGGAATGATGTACTGGCTACCAAGTGGTCTTCCACTAGATTGAACTGTTCCCTGACATCTTCAGGCTGCCTATCAGAAACATGGACATTGCATCCCAGTTTTCAAAAATATATTTTGTTAACAGCCCTACTGGTTACCTGTGCACATCTGGAGAGAGGAGATGAAATAATTTATCCCCAACAAGTCAAATCTCTTAGACTCTTCGGAAGCTGATTTGGATCTCCATGTCACAACATCTCCTTAGCAGGTGTGACCACAAGGAAATACGGGACAAGGTGGGAATTAAAACATCTGAAACCTTGCACTGGAGTTTGATATCATTTGCCTGTGCACTTTGCTATAAGCACCAAGAATGCTGGTATGTGTCACAAGGCCATCATCAGTTCCAAAGGAGCTTCATTAATAGCAAGGGCTACCCTCCCAGGAGCTGCTGGCTGAGTGAGGACCAAAAGCTTGCACATATTCTCTTGGACAAGTTCAGCTTCTGCACCTAACAAGTCATCCCTCTTCCCCAAGAGGTTCTGATCAGATTTAAATTCTCTGAGACAAGGGAGGAGGACTTTCAGGCCATTGAGCAATCAAACAAAGAGGATGACTATGGTTGGTGGATCCCTTTGTGGTAGAAACTGCTCCTGTTGTAGTGTTGCAAAACTAGTTGTTTACAGGGACCAGTGTCTGCATGTGCCCGTAATGTAGTTGGCTCTGGGAGACACAAAGCAAAATGGTCTTTTAATCTTCCCCTCACGCATACTGGTGACTGATGCTGGAGGGACATCTCAGGTATCCAAAAAGGGCCACTGCTGAAGTGTGTACAGTATAGACACACTGGCTGGCTGTTTCTACACAGGACACTTGCTTCAAAAGTGGCATGCTAATACATGGCCCAAAATATGCTAATGAGGTGCAGATGCAAATTCCCCACACCTCATTAGCATAAGGTCAGGTGATTTGGAGTCCAGAAGACTTTATTCCAGACTCCAAAATGCTGTTTAGAAGCGCAGCCCCTGGGGGGGTTCTGCTGGAAGAAAGTCCTTCTTCTGGAGGCCCCTTCTTCCCAAAAATTTTCAAGAAGAAGGAACTCCAGAAGAAGGACTTCCTACCGGAAGACCCCCAGAGGCCGCACTTCTAAACGGTGTTTTAGAGTCCTGAAGAATGTCTTCCACAATCCGAATCATGTGACCTTTTGCTAATGAGGCACTGGGAATTTGCATCCACACCTCATTAGCATATTTCGGGCCGTGTATTAGCATGCCACTTTCGAAGAAATTGGCCTGTGTAGAAACGGCCGCTATGTCTACACTAGCATTCCTCTTTCAAAACAGGCATGCAAATGAAGGAAATTGAAAATGCAAATGAGGCACAAATTTACATATCTGGCACCTTATTTGCTTATTCTTCTTTTGAAAGAGAGTTTCTTTCAAAAGAAGACAAGCAGCATAGATGCAGCTCTTTCGAAATTAATCATCATCTTCAAAAGAATCCTTCCCTTTTTTTTTTTTTTTAAGGAAGAAGGGTTTTTTCAAAGATGGGGATTACTTTCAAAAGAGACAGGTCTACATGGCTTTTCTTCTTTTGAAAGAATAATATGCAAATGAGGTGCCAGATAGGTAAATCTGTACCTCATTTGCATTTTCAGTGTCCTTCATTTGCGTGCCTCTTTCAAAAGAGGAATACTAGTGTAGACACAGCCACCAAACCTAGGCTCCATCTCACAGTACTCCATTTTGCCAGGCACAGACAGGCTCCTACAGCTGGACATTGTCATCACCAGTGAGGAAGCAAAGAAGGTCATCATGGTGGACATGTCCATCCCATTGAGAACTGATCAGTGGCATTTTGCGTGGCCGGCCTCAGGAAAATTGTCAAATACACCCTCTGGCAGACTCCCTGAGAGCCCAGGGCTACTTCATCAACATCTATGCTTTGTGAGTGGGGTGCTGGGGTCATGGGACCCCCGGAATGAACCAGTACTGAAGGTCTGTGGCATTAACAAAAAGTACGCCCACCTCATGAGACAACTGATGGTCTCAGACACCATTTGGTGGTCCCATGATCTCTACATAGAACACATCACGGGCCACCAACAATACCAGGAGGAATAGCGTAAGACAATGAATACCTCACAAGACTATGGGTGAGACTCTGTGTTCCCTTTTTTTTTAACTTCTCCCCCATAGGCTGAGTCATGAATGCTCACTGATGGAACATAACCTGGGCACTCTGAGGACTCACTGCCTATTATCTCCCATGGAGGGCAGGGCTCCTGTCCCCTCCAGCCTCTGAGGTCACTCCACACCCACCACTCCTGTGGGTTCTGGCCAGGGGCATCACTACCCTTGCTCCCTGGGTGGCCCAGGCCTCCGTGGCAACACTGAGAAGGGCCAGACCTGGTAGAAGTCTGGGTCTCTTCCCCAGCACAATCCTATTCACTTCCCCCAAATCCAGTGGGGTCACAAGAATAGAGCACATTGTGGGGTGCATAGCTGCCCTAATTGTATGGTTGGAAATAACCAAAATCAGTACTCCTACTTTTTAGGGGAGCATCCCCTCTAACATATATTCACTAAACTACTGCAACCTCTTGCTCATCCAGATCTGGAGTACTACATACTTTCCCCCTTATTCACTACGAGTTGCTCAATAAACCACCTATGTTATCTCCCTCCCCCTCATGTTCCACCAGAATCTAGGTATATTACTCACCAGCCACCTCAGAGGCACTATGTATATTCTGGGCAACATGGGCTCTCAGTATGTGTGGGTCTCCAACACCCCATTAACCAATGCAGTGGGTATACCTATGCTCTCCTCATCCCAAACACTCACCCCCAGATGTGTTATTAGCTTGACTGCTGTTTTAACCTGTATGTGACAACTTGAATGTAAACATTTTCTCAGTAAAGTGTCAATCTGTTCTTTCAAGAAAAGGATGATGACTTCCAGAGATCTTCATCTCAAGCAGCACCTTACAGAGCAGACCCAGGGCCTTCAGGTGACACAGACTCTCACAGTGCTACAGCAGCTGACGAAGTTTCTGACAGACCCCTGGACACACACCATTCTCCAAGAAAAAAGGGTTGATCTTCCTCTCTTGAGCTTGCCCAAAAGAGGATCCATAACATGACTGAAGTCATGCTAGATCAAGGAAGGAGTCCTTTTCTGTATTTTGTCACTTGCTGAGACACAAAAGACAATGCATGGGAGCAGGTAAGACTCCACATGATGGGCTTTGCTTAATGACTGCCTCTTGTGAACAAGACACGAGAAGTCATTCTTCCACTCTACTCTGCACTGGTTAGGCCTCAGTTGGAGTATTGTGTGCAGTTCTGGGCACCACATTTCAAGAAAGATATGGAGAAATCGGAAAGGGTCCAAAAAAGAGCAACAAGAATGATCAAAGGTCTAGATAACATGATCTATGAAGAAAGGGTGAAAGAATTGGGCTGGCTTAGTTTGGAAAAAAGAAGATTGAGGAGGAACATGATAGCGCTTTTCAGGTATCTAAAAGGGTGTCATAAGGAGGAGAGGGAGAACTTGTTCTTTCTGGCCTCTGAGGACAGAACAAGAAGCAATGGGCTTAAACTGCAGCAAGAGAGGTTTAGGTTGGACATTAGGAAAAAGTTCCTAACTGTCAGCATGGTCAAACACTGGAATAAATTGCTTAGGGAGGTTGTTGAATCTCCCTCTCTGGAGATATTTAAGAATAGCTTAGATAAATGTCTATCAGGGATGGTCTAGACAGTACTTGGTCCTGCCGTGAGGGCAGGGGGTTGAACTCGATGACCTCTCAAGGTCCCTTCCAGTCCTAGTAGTCTATGATTCCATGACACGTCAGTGTGTGCCACTGAAGCCTCACACCAAAACTAACTGAAATAAATAAAACAGGGAGGAAATTGGATACTGAGTACTCACTAACCAACTATTAACTAACAAAAAAAAAACCTTGCTGGCCACGTAGATAAAAACCTCTGATGAAAACTACATTGGGAGCTCAGATTCAGGAGACCGTATACGAGAAGGCTCTGAGAGTGTAGCATGTATATAGCCTCTGAAGGGGCCACCAGAATGCACCGAGCATGTGAACTGCCCCAATAGCTACTGCTGCAGAAAGCTCTCCAGTTCACACACACTTTTGAGCTAGACACACACGCAGCCATTCAGAGAAGAATGAGAAATGTTTTACCTCCTCATGCATTATAGAAAGACCAGGAGCTCAAGCTGTTTATTGTAACATGAATTTCAGCAATCATCAAAAGGGCTTTATCCCCCATCCACACCAAAGTTCATAAACTTCTCCCAAAAGTTCCAGTGCCAGAGTCTTGATAGGGACAGTATGAGTAAAAATGCAACATGGGATTGCAGTACTGTGAGAAAACAAAACTTCACAGCAAGCCTCTGGCAGTTGACATAGACAGAAATACTCTCAGTGGGTAAAAAAGCCATGAAAATTGCAGTCTAGTGAAAATTTTATTCAGCATAAAGTCTGGATCCTTTATTAAGGAGATTAACATCAACAGTATGACTCATCCAACTTTCTTTTGTATGCTTGGCTAGTTTTCTGTATGTAAATAAGGATGACAGAATAAACTGTGATTCGTTATTAGTTTTATTGTATCTGAACATACCACCTTTCCTTTACTCCTTGGCTTTAATCACAAACATCATTTGAAAGTAATCAACAACACCAAAATGAGGACGGCTAGCCTAATAAGCTATAAGGAAACAGAAGTGAGCTTCCTTCTAGAACAGGAAAATGAGGAAGTTAGTACTACCCGACAGAATGTAAAAAATAGAAAGAACAAAACTACAATCCATTGTAAAAATTAAGACCTAAGCTAATAGAAAACCATTCGAGATAATGAGCAACACAATATGCCTTTAATTGGCAATGAGGCTGATGCAGTGTTAAGAGGAAATTTACTCATCCTGAAATGAATTATAATTAAAGTACAATCTTTCAGGTGAAATCTGGGTGGCATGGTCCTATGCCAATGACAAAGGAAGCAGTTTGATCCTGTTCTTTTCACGGTAAAGGTAGCAGCAGCTAAAGCAGAGATAGCTAGCAATGCTACTGAAGGACAAGGCAAAACAGGAAATTAGAACTGCTTGTGGAACATCCTTAAGACCTTCTCTGAGTATTTATGGACCATCTCCGTGGCCTTGAATAAGCAAGTTTCCTTTAGGTCTGTTGGGATGAAAGAGCTACAGTATTTTGCAGTGTGCACAGAAATGCAATGTTAACCATGAAAAATGATCATGATTACAGCTGACATAAATGGGTTGGAAGTATGGACCTCCATAGCTAAGCATCAGAAAACAAATACTTCCTTCTAAGACTCAGTACAAGAATGATGGATTGGGTAAACATTAATAAAATTTGCCTGGAAGAACTGTCATAACCAGGGACACATTTTAAACTCTTCTATCAATGGAAGCATTTTAAGTGGTTCTGTTGGCCCAGTTCTTTGTATTTGCCAAGAAGAGTAGGAAAGAAATGTGACAAGCATTATATGTGTGTGTTCTATGCATCTGTTGTATATGTTTTAAGGTGCCATGGTACCTAAGTGCCACAAATATTAGACAAGAGAATTTAAACTGATGTGAGAACAAGTGGGCAGATGACCATCTGTATGTGTTTGTGTAAGGTTCCTGAGCCAGTTTTAACAGTAAAACTCCCAGGGAGCTACCCCTTCCTTCCCTACCTCACATTTCATGAGTATTCTATGCCAGTCTCTTTCAGTGCACTAAACAAGAGACTGAACACATTTTATTCATTGGAATTCTTAGAGGAAAATACTGCATGGCCCTTTACAAGGATAAAGTGTATACTGGGGAGATGGTGGCTCTCTGCAGAAGAGCATAGGGACAGCAGTTAGCTCACAGATCAAATTCGAATGAGACAGAGTCTGGTAAGGAGTCCACAGATGACGGATATCCACCAGGCACCTAGCTGAACTGATGATCCACACAATACTCATAGATGAGGAAAGATTTTCTCTCCCCAGCTCTTAAAATGTTGTATGGAACAAAAAACATTGCCTTGGGTTTTGCTTGCAAGACCAGGATTTAGCCCTTAATGAACAGCAAGCAAGGATGCCGCAAACGGTGTTTGCATATTCCTATCCTCCCACTAAATGCTACCTGTCATTGACTGAAGTTCACATCAGTAGGAAGCAATTGGACAAGAAATAAATCCATACACTATTTTGAGGTCCTGCGAGGGTGTATAACAAATAATTCCAACATACATTTTGGAATCCTGCTTTTATCTCTGCCTACAAAACAGGTGTTTTTATTCTTTTATAACACAGTAAGAAGTTTGTTCAAGTTACTGTCCTTAATTTTGTTCAAAGTCTTGTTTTGTTAGTTCTAGTTAAGTCATTCCAAAGAGATCAGATCCTCCCTTTTCAGCCTTTTCCAGCAGCCCAGAGAGCGCGTAGGGATTATATCAAGAAAGATTTACTAATCATTACAGTTGCCATACCAGATTTAATAGTTAACCAAATCCAGAACAGCTCAAATAAAAAAATACAGAACTTAATTAGGTAACTGGGAATTTCATTTGGCTAATAGAAAGTTAACTCCTAGCAACTTGGGTACCTCACATCCTTTTATCCTGCAATGCATTGTGATGCATTCAAATGCATGGCAAATTGCTGCTTAACCATTAATGATTTACACTAGCATGAACCCTACCTATACTTGCGGACATACACCAATGGCTAAAATTTCAACATAAACAAGCCCAAAAGCCCAGAATCACATGGTTCAAAAAGGAGACATAACCTTCGTTTAGAAGTTTCACCAAAACACTGCTACATATTCATTGGCGCAAGGGGTGTTCTAACTGAATGAGAACCCAGTCAGGTCTGAAACATACTGACTTGAATTGTCTGTACTACACAGTACAAAAGCTCACAGGAAATGACAGTACTCTGTACCACTGACTGTTGCTCTTGTGTCCCTCAGGCCCAGCAATGAGGCAGCAACGGCCCCTGAGCCCTGCGATTCAAAAGGGCCCAGGACTCCTTGCTGCTGCTACAATGCAACCCCAGGCCTTTTAACTCACCACTGGAGGCTTGGATGGCACAATCCAAATAGTAGTAAGCACTGATGGGGGGTGGGGAGGCAGCACAGTCTGGGTAGCACTGAGGACTGGCTGTCCCTACCCAACCCCTTCTATTTGAGCCCCTGCCCCTTCTGGGAGCATGGAGCCAGGCCCCTCCCCACCTTGCCCAGTGGCTTGGCAATTCTGTCAGCCCTGCTGTCATTCCCTACACATTTCTTAGTCTGCTCTCATTCCATTTTACAGTACCTCTGTGTAAAAGCTTCTCTAAGATGATCCTTAGGTGCTGAAGAATGGGGGATGAAATTTCATATTTATATACATCTACCACCGGCACCCTCTGACATCTTCCAAACACTCCATCTGCAGGAAAAGAAGACAAAAGGATAAAGAAAAAACAGTTCTCTTTCTCTGCAAAGAAAAAGCACATGAAGAGATGTGCACTTGCAATACGTCCTAATTATATACCGCAGGAACCCTTAGAAGATAGTTTTAAAAAGTCATCAAAGGACTACTGGAATTTTGAAGTTGTCACGAAGCACTGCTTTTTCTATCAGAATAAATAATCCTGATAAAGTGGGGAGAGAGCATCTATTGTATATTATAAAATTATAAGATTACACTTTAAAAAGATAAAGTAATTTTAGACTTCTTGCTTCCGACTTTTTTGATGTGTGGCCTCTTTTTGACCACTGTGTATGTGCAGGAAAATTAATGTTCAGTGTCTCAGATTTTCCATATGAAATTAAAAGCACCCAGAAAATATAAATATTAATTTTCAGGAATGATGAGAATATGTTGAAATACTTTTAATGTAGGAAGTCTTTGTTAGGCATTGGTAAATGCATGCTGAATGCATAGAGGCCAGCAAAGGCTCATTTCAAGTAGTATCCTCTAATGAATGCAGAAGAAGAAAACTGCTCATAGAACAATGATATATTAATGGAGCCTAATTTATTTAGCTCTATTCCATTTGTCTAAAATGATAGACTCTTCTCATCAATGTCTTTTCAAATCACATCTTCTAATTAATTTAGGTCCTAATTAGTCTTTATTTAGAGAATTGTTCATTTTGAGACAAGCTTTCTGTGTATGTGTGGGAGGGAGGGGGGAGTTCAAACCTTCAAATTACCTTTCTCTCTTTCATATAAAAAACTAATTCAGATTGTAGGTGCTTCACATACACTCTGACCATCTGCAGTTTTAGGTTTCTGAGAAAAAAACCCTGGTTTCATTTATTGTTCACTACAGTTTTGCTTTATAATGTGATCCAAAGGAAGCCATTCAGACACAACACATTTAATTAGCAGAATATTGTGCATAGTGCTGGTTTTAACTCAGTAATTACTTCATGTCTGATATCACATTTATGTTTTAAAAGAACAGCTTCATCTGATTAGCAGAAAACAACATCAAGTATTACTTTACAAGCATCCATTCATTTCTTTGGAACGTTGTAGAGCCAAAAGAATGGCGAGAGAAACAACTGTCCCACTTACTAACAAAAGATGAATAGTGGTCATATGATGTACTAGAAAACAAGAAAATATGTGGTGTAGAATAAATAATATAGTATTTGCTTTCATTATTCCATGTAAATAACTAATTAAAATGAACTAAATTGTATTTTCCAATGTCCTTTTCTGTCCAATCAACCAAAAATGCCAAATAGAATTAACCCACATTAAAAATTTACCTCCTCCTCCAACTTTTACTTCAGAAAATTATTTTTAAACTACAGTTTCAATAGAAAGGCACGTAAACAGGTGTGAAGTCTGGATCCCACTTTGAAATCAGAATGCAGTTTTAAATAGCCACAGTGTCAATCTTTCTTTAAAAAAAATCAAGAATTGTCAATTTATAGTGAATACATTATGAGCAAATAATGCTCTGATTCATCTAGGTACTTAAGCATGTGCCCAACATCAGGAATATGGATAGTCTCATCGAACTCAACAGAATTATTCACATAGTAAAGGTTAGTATGGCTGTGTCTACACTTGCATTCCTCTTTTGAAACAGGTATGCAAATGAAGTAAATCAAAAAATGCAAATGTGTGCACATTTGCATATCAGGCACCTCATTTGCATATTCTTACTTCAAAATAGCTTCTTTCAAAAGACAAAAACCAGTGTAGACACTGCTCTTTCGAAAGTAAACCCCATTTTTGAAAAAATCCTTCCTCCCATTAAATAAAGGGAAGAAGGTTTATTTCGAAGATGGGGCTTTCTTTCAAAAGAGCAGCATCTACACTGGCTTTCTTCTTGGCTGTGTCTACCTGGGCACATATCTTCGAAATAGCCATATTTTGAAGATTACTAATGAGGCTCTGAATTGAATATTCAGCACCTCATTAGCATTAGGACGCTTCCGGCCACGGCACTTCAAAAACGCGTGGCTTGGCGCAGCTACACGGGGGTCCTTTTCAAAAGGACCCCAAACCTTTCAAAATCCCCTTATTCCAATCAGTGAGCAGGATAAGGGGATTTTGAAAGGTGCGCCCCGTGTAGCCGCGCCAAGCCACACGCTTTCGAAGCACCGTGGCCGGAAGCTTCCTAATGCTAATGAGGTGCTGAATATTCAATTCAGCACCTCATTAATAATCTTCAAAATGGCCATTAGCATGGCTATTTCAAAGATGTGTGCCCATGTAGACACAGCCCTTTTGAAAGAAGCTCTTTTGAAATTAGAACATGCAAATGAGGTGTTAAATATGCAAATTTATACCTCATTTGCATTTTCTGTTTATCTCATTTGCATGCCTCTTTTGCAAGAGGAATGCAAGTGTAGACGCACCCAGTGTGCTCAAATAACTTGCTGACTTGAGGCATAAAACCTTACAGCTAGGGCTACACTGTAGCCCCAGCTTGAAATCAGTTGCACAGGTTGTGCTGAGCAAAGCATGTAACTTATTCCAAGGTACCTTATTTCAAACCCAGTGCAGGCTACACTGCACTGGAGCTCAAAATAAGTGCTTAATTCGGACTCCCAGGTAACCCTTATACAAAGAGGGTTACCGGGAATGAAACACCATGCTCAAAATAGTACTATTATTTTGAGTGTGGTGTTTGGCCAGATGGTTTCTATTACAAAACACAAATGTATCCTGAAAGAGAAACAGTAGTGCAGCCTTATCTTAAATGTATGTCTACACAGCAGCCTTATTCTGGAACAAGATTTTCCAGAATAGCTAATTCAAAATAACACTGCTACACACAAAAATGCATTCCAAAATAGCACTTGGGAAAAATTGGGAAGAAGGGTTCTTTCAAAATGGGGTTTTCTTTTTGAGGGAACCCCGGCTACACAGCTATTTGCATTTTGAAAGCAGCCCCTTTCGAAAGCGAGATCCCACAGGAATATGCTAATGAAGTACAGGATATTTAAATCTGTGCCTCATTAACATTTTTGAATGGCTGCATTTGCATGCCGCTTCTGAAAGGGAGAAGCAGTGTAGCCACAGCCTAAGTGATTACAAATAACTAGCCTACAAATCACAATGCTTTAGAATTTAAAAACCCACATTAAATAATATCAAACAATTAAGGATTAAGACTACTAAGACTTTCACTGCTTACTGGGATATTAGAATTCTTTGGCTGTGTCTACACTACAGAGTTCTGTCAACACAAGGAACTTTCTGTCGACATAACTCAGGGAACATCTGTTCTGTTGGCAGATTCTTGACAGAACTCTGCATTTGTCTCAACAGTGTTATACCTCAAAAATTTGAGGAAAAACACTTCTAGCAATAGAGCAGATTGCTGTCGACAGATGCTTCTGGTGTAGACATAGCCTTTTAGAGGTAAATTAGAGCTAAATAGCAGCACAGAACACTAAGAGCCAGGACTGGTGGTGATAAATAAACTTAATGGGACCACAGAAAACTTTGCCACAGCTATGATAAGTGGATATCCAGCTAACTAAAATCATGATGGACCATGGATGTTGCTGGATCAGGGAGGTTCAGTCTGTACTGCCAGTTACATTGGTCTGTCATCACCTTTTCAGTTCAATTGTACCTACCTACTCCCAGAGGTTGTAATAAGTTGTTCTATCGTATTAGTGTAAGAGCACCCTCTAGTGTATCACTGTTACTCCAGTAGCATAGTAAATGTTAAATTGTGATGAAAAATGAGGAACTGTTTGAAGATGTGGTTAAATGCAAACAAAACGGGAAAGACTTTTGGAGTTAAATTTTAAGGGAAATTTGTATGTTTGATGGATATAGCTGAAAGCATGAATTGTGATTTAATAAATGTGGGCTATGTCTACACTAGACCCAAAACTTCAAAAGAGGCATGATAATGAACCTACTTGAAAGATGCTAATGAGGCACTGGCATGCATATGCAGAGCCTGATTAGCATAATGGCAGCCATGGCACTTCGAAAGTGCCACTTTCGAACACGCACAGCTCGTCTATACAGGTTCCTTTTTGAAAGGACCCTGCACACTTCAAAATCCCCTTATTCCTAAGGGAAGCTAGACAGGGTTGAGCCAGCAGGGGGATTTAATGGGGATTTCAAAGTGTGTGGGGTCCTTTTTGAAAGGACCCCACATAGATGAGCCACGAGCTATCGAAAGCGGCACTTTCAAAGTGCTGCAGCTGCCATTGTGTTAATGACGCACTGCACATTCATAGCAGCGCCTCATTTGCATCTTTAGATTAGGTTCATTATCATGCCCCTTTTGAAGTTCTGGGTCTAGTAGAGACATAGCCATAGAGTCAAAGGAAAAACACTGGAGGATTTATAATTTCTTTGAGTATGTGCTTATACAAAATTTTGCTACAGTTTGTACCCCCAAGAAATAACATAACTCAGGAAAGACATCCAGTCCACACACTTGCCAGAATGAGGAAACACTGAGACAGATCAATATCATAGAATCATGCAACACTAAAACAGGAAGAAACCTCAAGTGGTCATCAAGTCCAGACCCCACAACCAAGCACTATCTAGGACATCCCTGATAGGTGTTTTCTAACGTGCGCCTAAAAATCTCCACTGACCAAGATTCCATAACAGCCCTAGGCAATTCACTCCAGTGCTTACCCACACTGCCAGTTAGAAAGTTTTTTCATAATGTCCAACCTAAAACCACCTTACTGCAATTTAAGGCCATTGCTTCTTGCCCTGTCACCAGAGGTTAAAGAGAATAATTTTTCCCTCCTGCTTTCAGGTACGTTTTAGGTACAGTAAAGTCTCAGAGTACATGACCCTATTCTTACGTGGCTGTCCCAATTTTTGTACAGTAAGCCCTCACTTTACTCAACTTCAGGTTCACACAATGTGAAGCTGCTGGGCTCTCAGCCTGCCTAACTTTCCGCAGCTGCAGGCAGCTAGGGAGGCTAAGACCCCTTTGCCCTCCTGTCCCAGAGGGGCACTAGGCACTGCTCTCAGAAGGTAGAGGGAAGATTTTAGCTCACCTAGCTTCCTGCCACTGCAGGCAGCCAGGAGAGCTAAAACCCCCTTCCCCCTGCTTCCCAGAGCAGCTCCGCTCGACAGCTGTGCCAATTCACCCCCATTAAACCTCCTGCCTGGCCCCCAACTTCCCCCACCCCCATGGCCCCAGCTCACTGCCCCAATTCACCTCTCCCAGCAGAGGCTCCAGATACGTGCCTAAGGCTCTGCTCCAACCCCTGTGCCTCAACCCACCCCCCCCGCAAGCTCATGCCCCAACTCCCACATGTCCTGTCCCAACCCTCACGTGGCTGGCTCAGTGCAGGTGGGCTCCAAAATGCCCTCGTGCTTAAGCACACTGCCCCTGTGCACCCCTGTTCAACCCTCCCCCACCTGCCTCAACCCCTCCTCCCCACAGCCTCAACTCACCTACCCACACGTGGGGCTCTGGCTGTCAGCCGCTGCTGGCATGCGCAGAAGCTCTAACCTCACTGATAGCTCAACCCACCCCTGCCCCAGTTCACCCCAATTTAATCCACCCTACACCCAGCTCAACCCTGCCCACCTGGCACATGGTGGCTCCCAGCCACCAGCACGTGTGAGGCCACCAGCGTGTGCAGGGCCACCAGCTGTCAGTCACTGCAGGCACATGAGGCTCTACCACCCCCAGCTAATCCCCCTGCCCCGGTTCACCCGGTTCAACCTCCCCAAGCTCCTGTGGTCCCAGCTCACACCCCCCAGCACGCAGGGCCCAGGCTTCACCCTGTGCCTAGGGCTCCCAATCCTTGGTACGCGCACATGCGGGGCCCCAGCTCCAACCCCCATACCCACCGCCCCGTGACCCTGGCTGGGCCCAATCCCCACCCCAACCCCCTGCTGCCCAGATCCAACCCCCTGCACACTCTGGCTTCACTGCACCCTCCCACCACCCCAGAAGCCCTAACCAACCTCAGGTTTTACCTCTCTGCCCCCTCCCAGAGCCCCAACCCATCCCCCACAAGCCCTCCCCAACTTACACAAAATTCAAGATACACAAGGGTTGCATTGAAAGCAACCCTTGCATACCTCAAGGGATTTCTGTACTTGAAATCTGTAATCGCTCCCCCACCCCAAGTCTTCCCTCTTCCAAACTAAATAAACTCTATTCTTATAATCTTCCAGACCTTTAAGTATTTTTGTTTCTCTTCCTTAGACCTTCTCCAACATATTCACATCTTTCCTGAAACATGGCACCAAAACTGAAGACAGTAATTCAGTTGAGGCCTAGTCAGCACAGAATAGAGCAGGAATTACTTCCCAGGTATGCTCATAACATTCCTGTTAATACATGTCAGAATGATGTCTGCTTTTGTTGCAGCAATGTCACACTCTTGACTTATATTTAGCTTGTGGTCCACTATGACCCCTAGATCCCTTTCTTCAGTACTCCTTCCTAGATAATCATTTCTCACTTTGTATAAGTGAAAGTGATTGTTCCTCATAAGTGGAGTACTTTGCATTTGTCCTTCCTGAATTTTATTTATCTATCTCAAACCACTTCTCCAATTTGTCCAGATCATTTTGAATTATAACCCTATCCTCCAAAGCACCTGCAACCCCTCCCAGCTTTGTGCCATCCACAAATTTTATATGTATATTCTCTATGCTATTATCTAAATCATTCATGAAGATATTGAACAGAACCTAATTAACCTAAGCCAAGTGTGGAAAACCAACAGGCAGAACTGAACATGGGACCTCTGGAGCTTAGTGCATGAGCCTCTACCACTTGAGTTAAGGGGTTAGCTAAGGCTTTAGAGCAGACTCATTATTCGCTTTGTAAGTGTTCTTTGTGCCTCTATATGGGACAGTACTCCACAACCAGAAGGTGTGTGACTTACACATGCACCAGATAAGATCTTTGTTATGACAGATGCACTATCTAGGATACTTTTGGACATAGAATAGAGTGGAATATGATATAGTAACACAAGTACCTATGCTTATTGAACACCTACCAATCTCTACTGATAAAGTACGGAAGGTGACACATGACACTGTGAGCATGACAAACTACAAGTCCTAGAGGGATGACTTTTACGGGAAGGCAGGAGGCAAAGGGAGAAATCTCATCTTTACCTCATTATTACTGGTCTGCATATAATGAATTAGTGTACACTGATGATGCAATTCTTACAGGTATATGGAGATTCCATTCCCCAGTGAGGAAAGAAATGCTATGCTGCATTCATGAGGAGTGTCTAGGTATTGAAATATATGAAAGGGACAAAAAAAAAAAAGAAGAACTTGTTACAAGTTGCACCTCCAAAAACGAGCACACTCTGGTCTGGAAACATCCCTGGTCCAGCAGGATCAGAAATGCTTCTGGACTAGAGAGCCAAGAGCCAAGGCAGGATAGCAAGCTGAACAAGCCTCTTGGCAGCCCTGTGGGAGGAAGCAGAGGGCTGGAGGTCTGCTGTCCCCCAGGCAGCCCTACAGGGGGTAACAGGGCCAGAGCACTGGTGTCCCTCATACAACTGCACAGGCTGGGGCTGGAGTGCCGGTTCCAGAGAGTCAGAGCCAGGGACAGAGGGCCATGGCTGTGGGGTTGGGCTGGGCAGCTGGAGGTGCATTGGCTCCAGCCAGGGAACAGGGACTGTGGGTATTAACCTCTTGTGGTCCAGCAATATCCTTGTTTGGGAGCACTCAGGTCCTGAGGGTGCCAGTCGTGAGGGTCAAACCTATATACAGTTTTACAGTGTTAGTTGTGTAAAAATGTTTCAATCACAATAAGCTAAACAATTTTCATCACATTCTCACCAGGTACCAGAAAGCTTTTGGCAAATCTACGGAGTGACCTTTTTCACCTGAAAGGCAAATCTGTTTAGGGGCAACTGACTCATTCAGTTTATTTTAAGCAGTCTCCTAAAATATATCCTGAGTGAAACAGTGATTCACCATATAAATTTTTCTTCAGAAAAGTAATTCTTGATTAAATGTTTTCAGATGATTATCTGCTATGTACCCATGTGAAGTTCAAAGCTTTTGTAGAGCATTTGAGTTTGAACTTGTTACACTAGTAAAATAAGCTAGCAGACAAAAAAAAATTCAAGCCATCTAAAATACACGCAAAAACATAAGAGATGGATTAATCAGGTTCCTTCTTTGGCTACACTTGTGTACAGAAAGTCCCAAGAAGCCAGCCTGAAATCATTATTCACTTACTAATGGTTAGCCAAGTAAAAATTATAATTCATTAAATATAACACTGAGTTTCTTAAAATGAAGAGAGTTTATAAATAGATGCAATAAACCAATTATGACAAGATTTTGCCCACACCATTATGTATAGTACCAGTAAACTGATGAAAGTATTGTTAACATCCACTTCACTGCTTCTGAGTAAATCTATGAGCATGAGCATATGTTCTGGAGTTGTCGGTCTCTGTCTATCTATCTCTTATGCCTTCATTTGACTGCAATGCTTACATTACTCAGTAATGATTGCATAGGATCCTATGCCCAGCAAGCAAATTCCAATTTTGTCCCTAGGAATGAATTTTGCAAGCTGTTAAATCAGATATTTTGTTGTATACCTGAAGCAATTCCTTCAGCTTCTAATAACTGCTTCTATGAGTGAGACAATTAGAAGGCATTCCATGTAGAGCAGTTAATTTAGTTAGAGTGTATAGATTGGCCAAGCCCCCTAGCTTCCTTACTATAATTATCTGATATAATAAAGTTACAATATAAAACTGAAACTGGTACCCGTGTACAGTAGATGCATTTAAGTACACACTACCACTTGCAATGCTGTTATGTGCTTGGCAAGGTGTATTTAATCAACTGACTGTCCCACCTGCACTCTGTCCATTAATCAAAGGATTTTATCACAACAAACCTTCATGCAGTTTCAAACAACTGCCATTTTTAGTAATTCAGTCTTCCAGAAACATGATTTGGTTTTTTTCCTCTAAACATAAAATTTCCAAAAAATGTTTACTGGATGCGGTTGCAGAGACATTAACATTCAGTCCTGGACTAACAACAAACCAAAGGCCTGATATCACGTGACTACACAGATTGAAACTGAAAAGGGAACTGATTACACTTTCACGGGGACACAGAACCTCTCTCTAGACTTGGAAGTCTCAACATACTGGAGTTTCAGGTCATAAATTCTCTATACAGAGAAAAGCTATGATAAGAAACTTATTGAGGTTATTAAAACATTTTTCTCTCCTTTGGCTTTTCTACAGTAATACAGAGGTTTTAAAAGTTGTTTAAAATATGACTCAGTTATGATTTCTAGCACAATACATTAACCTTGCAAATCAAGGGCTTTTATTGCAGCATGGTACATAGTAAACAGCATTCTTATAATTCCTTATTTATTAAAAACAGTTTGTTCTATAGAGACCAAAACATTTTGTGCATCCACGTTTCAGCACACTTGACATGAGAGGTGCAGATATCACCTATTAAGCAATAGTAGGTTCTATACTGCTGTCTACCGTGCAATGTTTTGAAAATGTAAATGTTTTGAAAAAGAAAATATTTAAGTCTCAGATCAATACTTCTCTAGAATAACTCATGTTTACAGTAGCCAAAGCTTCATGCTGTAACTCCAGAATTTCAACCTTTAGTGCTTTGCAGAGAATGTTGAGTTTCCACAAGCACCTTTCCATTTTAAATGTTTACAAGTGGTTTCTCGTGTTACTCTGCTTTTTCTAGGTTCAGCCACATGAAGCCTTAGTAGCCCTCTGTTTTATTTCTGAATAACAGCAGTGGCACCTAGTGGACAGCTTTATCCCCAGGGCTCAATTCTGATACTTGGCTTGCAGGTGAATATTGCAGAGTACTTATAAACTAAGCTACATAAGATATATGTTTCATTTTATCTGTCATCAACAGATATCCATTTATCCAGATCCAAACCTTGACTAAGGTGTATCAGAGGCAGACATGTGAAACAGTGTTTAATGTAGTACAAAATAACAAGCCATCCTGTAGCATCTTAAAGACTAACAAATTTATTAGGTAATGCACTTTCATGGGTAAGACACACTTCCTCAAATTTTACCCCTCTGAGACTATTAATGTAGCTGTGCAATTTACAGGGTTTGAAAAATTTAAAGATCATACCATTTTTATGGTAATTACATTTATGTTGAAAGGAAAAATATTAGCTGATAGACAAAAAGAAGGCAGTATTAAGGAAACTGTGGCTCATTCATCCACTGACTGCTTCATTAAGACTGCCTACAAGGAATATAAAATCCTAATTGTATCCTTTGTTTTAGAACAGTATTTAACCAGGACCTGACTTTGCTAACAATGGCTTAATGTGTTACATATAAGTAAAATCACCTACCTTAAAAACAGTCAGTCAGTAACAGAAGGCAACAGAAAAAATATATTTCTATTCTCTGTGTTAAGAAGACATATGAATTCAGAGGAATCACTGAGGCAAATAATGCTACTATAAAAAGAAACCTAAATCTCAAGGAGAAAGACTTATTCCTCAAATACCAAAGTCCACCCCTTCAAAGTGCTTCAAAAAATTCATACAGAGGGAGGAAGGGAGGATTGGTATAAATCCGGACTGCTGTTCTATTTGTTTTCTCTTTTCCAACATTTCTAGTGGCTTAGTCCAGTTCCCATTCACACTGAAATGGCTGCGGGAAATATCACACACGTAGAGAGTCATAAAGATTACATGGCAAAGGAGTGGCACTGGTGGTAAAGAGATCATGCTTCTGTTAGCCAGCATATAGCGTCAGCACAAAGTTATATTAGTGTCCAATTCCTCTGAGGTCAGTATTCCTGGTAGTAAAATACAAGATACATTTATGGATAAGTAGGTATCCAGTATCTTAAACTCCCTGGACACCTATGAACCATTTCAGGTTCTCCTGTAAGCAACACATGAGCAAACTGAGGAACTAAGGTGCTTTTTTAATCAAATAATTTTATAAGACAGTACAGATGAACAGCTATGTGTCTGATTAAAATGACAACATGGCATGGTTATCCATAAAAACAGTAGTAGAAAACAGAGTTTGTCAAGGCAATATTCATGCTCAACAGATACAAATGTATTAATAACACAATTGTTGTTAATCCTCTACAAGTCCCATCAGCGGTTTATGCATTGCTTAATGGCAATGCCCTTCCTGATCATGGATATACACACCCTGAATATTTTGAGGCTCAGATATAAAACCTTGAGTTCTGTTTCCAATAATCGTAAACAAACAATAGTGCTGATGACCAAGCCTAAGGAAAATTGGATATCATATGTCAGTGATTATCAACATGCTATGTTGAAAACTGAATGCTGAATGTTTTAACCTTGCAAATCTCTCATCTGGCACCCTCAGGACCTGACCAGTGCTGGACAATGGGAGGACAATACTGGATTTACCCTAGCAGAATTACCAACACTTCCACTGCTTCCTTTTTCTTCACACAGCGCACAGTCAACCTGTGGAACTCCTTGCCCGAGGAGGCTGTGAAGGCCAGGACTCTATTAGGGTTTAAAAAAGAGCTTGATAAATTTTTGCAGGTCAGGTCCATAAATGGCTATTAGCCAGGGATAAAGTATGGTGCCCTAGCCTTCATAACAAGGGCAGGAGATGGATGGCAGGAGATAAATCACTTGTCTTCTGTTCTCCTTCTCTGGGGCACCTGGCATTGGCCACCGTCGGCAGATGGGATGCTGGGCTTGATGGACCTTTGGTCTGACCCAGTATGGCCATTCTTATGTTCTTATGTTCTTATGTTCCTGGACTCTTAGAAGGCATTTAGTAACAGCACAGAACAACACTGAGAGCCAAGACTGGAGGCTGTAAAACTTAATGGGAAACTTGTCCACACCCATGATAAGAGGTCCTCCAGCTAACTAAGATCATGCTGGATCGTGCAGTTTGCCAGACAAGAGAGTTCCGGATCAGAGTGGTTCAACCTGTACCATTTCGCAGTTACATAAACACTACTGTAGTGCTGAGTATTAGCCAAAGACAGTAACTAAAAAGTGTGGATCTTCTCAGATACAAAGAACACTTGCCTCAGGAAATAACTCCTGAAGAAGTTCATGTGTATGGGTGGTCTTCCTGACTCTAAAAGGGAGACTGTTTCCAGTGGCAGCAGCCTCAGGAGGGCACACATTCTGGGGACTGTGTTATTTGTGCTAATCTGCTAATAAGATGTTTGCAAGATCCTATAACACTATACAAAAAGGACCTCAATTAACTGAAGAGAGATTTTTAAGGAATTAAACAACTATGTGCATGGCAAATATGAATTGTAAAAAGCTGCAATGCCAAATATCAATTGTAAAAAGCTAAGATCTCTGAATAAGGAACAGATGGAGAGAAGGGTTGCCAACTCTGACTGAAGCTATTCCGGGAGTTTTTCCCCAACATGACATAATGTCATTTTCTTAAAACAGCTTATTAAAATCTCCAGGATTGCTTCTAATAATCACCAAGAGATGCCAATTCCAGGAGACTCCAAACCAATCCTGGAGGGTTGGTAACCCTAGAACATACATCTCTTTGTTGAAAAAGAATTATTTTCAGAAAAAGAAAGTAGTGGATTAAAAAAATAGATGAGAGAAAAGTAGGGTGACTAGACACAACAAATGTGATGGTAACTAGATGTTAGGTATAATACCTTTTCCACTGAGAAGACAGTTCAAACAAAATTATTTGTTTACTGTAAACTATATTGGCTTATAGTTGGACTTTACCTGAACAACTGACTCCAATTTTCAGGTCTGTATGAGAGATCAAAGCAAAATGGGAATTAATCTAATATATCCAAATAACTACAGGAAAGATACTATAAATTCAGATAGGAGATTTACTGCTAGTTTACAGTGAAGCTGGTTTACACATCTTTAGTAATAATGCATTTAGCAGGTGTACTGCAAAACAAAGACTAAAGTGCATGTTTCCTTTTCAAGTTCACAGTTTCAGGATGGATCAATACTAGATGGAGATCAGTTTCAGGCACCTGTAACCAGCTGGCAAAACTAAATGAGAATGAGATGTGCAAGATACTTGTTCTATCTGGAAGAAAGGATATATTGAGTTAAATTCTAGGCTCCTCATTATGAGAAAGATACAGACAAAGTGGAGGGAGTTCAAATTCATAAAATGTGAGGGAGAAAGAAAGAAAATATTTAGGAGCTGGATGGACAGGAGAAAAGGTCAAAAGATAAATATGTATAACATAGCTAACATTAACTTGATTTAAAATAAGGAGGGACAATCTGCATATATTTGAAGGGTGTAAACACAAACTGAGGGATGAATTATTTATGATATTACTGGCAGAAATGGGATGATCTTACAAAAATGAACAAATGGAATATCTGAACAAGCATCTTGACAATGGGATCTATTCCAGAGGCTCTGGACTAATTTTCCAAGCCAGCAATGTGAACCCCATTGCTCTGAATCTATAAATTAGACTATCACAGTCCTAGAGAATGAAGAATAGTGAAGAGTTCATCTCTGCTACCTATAATGTTAATAATAACGGTCCTAGCAACTCCTAGAGCAAGCTAGAAGGTCACCACAGATTAAAGAATGTATGGATGCAATAAAATGAAAATGCTTATTTATGTACACTAATTTTTCCAAGTATCACTTAAATGTACTTCAATCACTTCAAGGATACCCATTACATTTTTGGTTGGTGCCAATCGCTTTGGTGCCAAGAAATACACTTGAACTGGCAAAGCCTTCATTGTGTAATCCTACTGTACCTATATTCCCAGGGCAGAAACATTTCTGTAAAAAAAGAACTTGCTTAACAATGTGAAGTATTATTTATTTAATTTGGCATTAAAAACAAACTAGTGATTTATTCAGGACATGTTAGAGGAAGGATCCCTGCATGTTAAATCCAACATGAATATTGTCTTCACCTCCCTCACAAGCAGCATCTAATATTTATGGAAAACTCCTTTCACTTCTGACTTAAAACTAACTTGGATCCTTCTAGGTCTTCACAGGAATATGCCTCCTGAAGCAATCTACAGACAGCTGGTAAGTTTTATAAGCTATGTTAATGAATTTATTGCTTAGGAAAATAAGGAGCTACCAGAAGTGGCTTGAGAAATGCACAGTTGAGACAAATATTGGCCATGATGAAACTTCTCCATATAGTTCTGCCCCTGTATTGTAGTGCAATAGTGATCCACACAACCTCTGTTCCTGAGCCTTTCTTCAACAGAAGCTATTAGATATACTTTTTTTAGGGAAGCCAAGAGAAGCTGACATAGTTTGCAGGAGACCAGAGCTTGCAGCGGGCCAACAACAGCCACAGGTAGCCCTGTGGGAAAGAAGAATGCAAAGGTGGCTTCCAGCAGAGTTCTGGTGCAGCTGATAATCCAGGCCTAGAACATTAATTGTGTTCTCAATGTTAATACCATGGTAGCAAGGTGAGGAAAAGGAGATCATACAAAGTAATCTGGGTCACTTAGTCAACTGGGTCATTTCAAACAAACTGAATTTTAATATAGCTAAATGCCAAGTTATATGTCTAACAACAAGGAATGTAGGCCATCCCTACGTAATGGTAGGCTATCATGGAGAACAGTAACTCTGAAAAGGAATTAGGAGTCATTGTGGAAAAGCAGCTCAGCATGAGTTTCCAACATAATGCTGTGGTTAAAGGGCTAAAGATATCCTTGGAGGTACATAGGCACAGAGAGGTGAATTTCTCTGCGCATATGGTATCAGTAAAACCAACACTGGAACACTGCATACATTTCTAGAGTCCACATTTTCAAAAAATGGTTGAAAACTTGAAAAGTCATTGGAAAATTACTTGAAGAATGAAGAAACTATCTTACAGTGAGAGACTAACAGCTCAATCTATGTGGCATATAAAAATAGTCTAAAAGACAGCTTGATTTCCATATCAAAGAGGTAACTTTGTTAGTCTGTGTCTGGAAAATCTAAAGACTACTACTGCCACTAAAGAAAAAAATGGGTACCAAAAAACTCTGTAGTCTAGCAGAAAAAAAGCAAAACAAGAACCAATGGCTAAAAGCTGAAGCCAAACAAATTCAAATTGGAAAAAAACCATTTTTTTAAACAATGATGGTGATTAAATGTGGGAACAAATTACCAGACGAACCAGTGGATTCTTCTTCTCTTGATATCGCCAAAGCAACATATAGCTTATAATATTAAATTTAAGAATTATTTAAAAGTTGTATAGATTTCTAAGCTCTTTAACTGAAAAAGTAAAAATATTGTAAACATATGGAATAGTGCAGAAGGAAGCATAAGACAATTAATTTTTAGAGAAGAATCATTCAGGTGTATTATATCCATCAACCAGTTTCATTCGTCCAGGATCGTGCCAAGTTTTGAACACCTCCCTCAAGGAACTCAATTTCCAGCCTATGGCCTAGAACTGCGTCTGTTTGTATTCTGTTCCTCCTGCTGACAGTAGCAGGGAGGAGGGGCCAGAGTGCTCATCAGGAACAAGCTTCTACCCTCTGTTCTGTTCTCCTGGTCTCTCTTTACTTTGTAAAAGAAGATAGCAAGGAGCAGAACAGTCCGGATTCCAGTAGTGGTTTGCAGAAGTGTTGTTGTTCTCTCTCAGGCACAGCAATCATGCACTGAACAACTAAGGCTGAGGCTACATTACCTTTCAGAAGCAGAATGCAATACGGCTGATCAGAAATGCAAATGAGGCACTGATTTACATATCATGTACCTCATTTGCATAGTAGCAGCCACTCGCTGTTCTGGAATTGCTGTTTTTGGGGAAAAAATAAGTAGTGTAGATGGGGTTCATTTGAAAGGAAGCCCTGCTTTTATAAAAGCAGCCTTCTTCCTCGTATTTTTCAGGAAGAAGTATTCTTTCAAAAACGGGGTTGTTTTCGAAGGAACCCCATTTACAGTGTTTTTGTTTCCCCAAAAACAGCACTTCTGGAACAGCGAGTGGCCATCGTTATGCAAATGAGTCACACAATATGTAAATAAGCACTTCATTTGCATTTCTGATTGGCCACATTTGCATTCCCCTTCCAAAAGGGGAATGTAGTATAGTCGCAGCCTAAATTATTTCAAACATTACATAGTACAATAGTCAAGGCCTGCTGAAATCTTCAGCCAGCTACAATCCATTCAGCCTCTCTACTACATTACCTTGCATTACAAAATGAAGGATGAAGTTAGCATTTGCAGCCTTATGTTTACATAGTAATACAGGTTGAACTTCTCTAATCTGGCACTCTCTCGTCTGGCAACATCTGTGGTCCAGCATGATTTTAGTTAGCCACATGACCACTTACTATGGATGTCGCCAAGTTTCTTGTGGCCTCATAAAGTTTGTTTACAGCCAACAGCCCAGGCTCTCAGTGTTCTGTACCATTATTTAGCTTTTATTTACCCATCACTGTCTTCTAACAGCCTAGTAAACAGTGGAAGTATTGTAATGCTACTTAATATTGACCTCCCATGATTTGGCAAATTCTCTCTTTTGGCACCAGTCAGGTGCCAAGTATGCCAGACTAGAGAGGTTCAACTTGTAGTAGCTGCTCCACATGAGTTAAAGGTGAGGAGGAACAAGGGTTAAGGGCAGGTTGTAATGAGGAATAGAGTAGCAGGAGTGTTTTCAAGCTGGATCATGATACCAGGGAATCAGGATCAATCATCAGGCTACAGACCAGCAGGTTCAGTCAGGAACAAAGCAGGGTCAGAAGTCAGAGTACAGGGCCCACGGTAAGCGACATCTGAATCCGGGTTACATACCACCATGAGCCAGTCAGTGGGTTGCTGGGGCAGGAGGTAGGCTGCTGTACTTTTTCCAGTCCTTAGCTTCACAGGGTCCTCTAGGGGAAACCCAGCTAAGTTTGTAATGACAACAGCAAAGCGTTAACAGTGCAGAACTCCACTGTCCAAAGTTCTAGACCCATAAGTTATTATGAGAAGTCCTCTTGCACCTTACAGACAAACAGATTTTTTGGGGGGAGCTTAAGCTTTCATGGGCGAAGACACACTTCAGATGCATGTATCTGATGCATGCATCTGATGAAGTGGGTCTTTGCTCACAAAAACCGAGGCTCCGAAGAAAAAAAAGAATCTGTTAGTCTATAAGGTGTCACAGAACTTCTCATTGTTTTTGCAGATACAGACTAACTCAGCTACCCCTCTGATACAGGTCATTACACTACCAAAGAATTTCTTTTCTTTACCAGTAGCTTGCCATACCCTTTCTTGCTAGCCTAGTCAAGTTTATTTTACGTTTCTTTTCCACATCTGGATGAAGCAAGCAAGTACAAATATTGCAAAAGTGAAGCTATCAGAGGTCATCTATGAGGCCTGACAAAAGATTATTTCACACAAAGTTAAAAAAACCTGAACAATTACTAATGAAAAACAAAAATAATAAGAATTGTGTTATAAATAAAGAAATAAAAGAATGACATTCTGAAGAGGAAAAAACTGTCCTAAAATACATTCATAATTATATTTTAACTGTGATTTATGTTGGTTGACTAAGTATTTCTCCCATAAAATATAATTTAAAGGAATTAAAATGATAACTGAATGATTTTCACATCTTTTCATCATCTTTCCGACAACCAAGGTTTTGTAGGTCTGACGTCTCTTTTTGTTGTTTTATGTATGCATCTATAATGACAACCGCCTCAAGTTAACACACATCTATTGATTTAACCTGAAGTAACATTTTCTCCCAAAGGCTTCAACCACAATGATCCCTTTTCCCATTTTAATCTATTTTATGCATATTTAGCAACTACAATAATGTTAAGACAGCCTTCATTTTGCCCTTCAATGGACAGCATGGAGAATTACAACCATGTGTTGAAATTATTTGCTTCTTGCTTTCAGTGTATGTAAAAGGGCAGTGTAGGCAAGATACTTCCTTTCCATCACAACATCTGGAGCATATTCTTTCAGAATCAAAATCTTCACACTAAAGGGCAGCCTAAAACAACCCACATGTTTTAGTAAATTTAAATATTTTAAAGGTATTATTCTAAATTTTTTGCAATCTTCATTGGCTGCAAAGTTCACAATTTACCTAAACCACAAGCTGCTGTCATATTTGGTGCAGCCTGTTATGAGTAGAAAGATAGCTGTATGACAGAAAAAAATGAGTTTTATCTATGGCAGCTAATCTCTTCAATCAACAGAACTCAGCTCTGCTCAACAGCTGTTGCTAAGTAACGGGGACCAGCTTCTCTTATCTGCTTCATAATGTTTCATTGACTATTCAGACAAGAATAGAAAGCTGTGACACTCAGGGTTATAAGCAGCAAAAAATGAAAATGGCACATTATGTGGGATGACGAAAAGTCTTTCAGCCCTTGCCTTATCTGGATTGTGACTGTTCCTTAAAAAAATCCTCTTTCATTTTCTGCTCTGTTCATTTAAATATCACTAGATAGATAGATAGATAGATATTTTTAATGCTTCCTGGCAAGAATTTACCAATACACTGACATGACTGCTAAGTGTCATACAAAAAGGCAACTCTTTCTCACTTCCCTATTATACAACCTATACCAGATATTCACCAGTTATTCTAAAGCCACTGCAAGCAGATTTCAGTGACTTGGAAGATGCCCTTTCACAGCAGGTAGAAAAATTTTGAAGTCTTGAGGATCCATGCAAAATTTTAAATATTAACTTTCATTCACAATATCATCTCTCACACAAACACATTCTGATTTACAATTCAAACATTGATATTCTTTCTTTATATTAGCTTATTTTTCCACTCATGCATCATATAAAGTGTAGGGAAATCTCATGCCGCCTCCTTCAGTGCTGCTCTGATTGTAGATGAAGGATTACATTTTCAGAGCACGCCTATCTTTGAAAATCAAGTTGTTAGTTTAAACCAGTTTCTAAACCATCATATTTAGCATAACTCTTATTCTTTAAACAAGGTTACAACAGTATCTCATATATCCACCTTGGCTCTTCAGGAACCAGTGTCAGAATGCCTGTATCATCATATAGAACACATGTCCATCTTGAAATAACCTCCAGAATTTTATAAGAAAATATTTTCTGCAGACTTAGGCATGCTCATTACACAGATGTCACATGCTTAGTTTCACCAATTAATTTAATTTAATCCTAGAATTCTCCATCTCCCTGATCAAGTTTAGATGTGGAATCAGATGTGAATGTTTAGTGTGATATGCATCTAAATCCAAACTTGAACTATCAGGGATAAGTGTTCATGTTGCACTCTCTGTCAGTAGCCCGCCTGTGCCAGAAAAATTCAGCAGACCAAAGTTGGTGATGAATCCTGGTCATATGTCACCTGAGATACATTGCACATACATTAAGAAAAGAACAGAACAATCCAAAGACAACCCACACATATATACAATATCACATTATACAGTTTCCTACTATCCAGTACATTTCTAGGTCTTTCTCTTTCTTACCTGCATTAAATGTACTTTTATTTACATATAAAAATATTTTAACACCACAGCAATAATTTTACCAGCAACATAATCCAATGATAAATGTATTGGTATTTACTAGCTGGATGGAAAAATTTTGAATAATTTGTAAAATTAGTTGTAACAATAAAAAGAAATGTAATATTTTGGATTTAACTCACACAACATAATTTTTAGGAACCTGGCACGTCAGCTGCATAAGGTCAAAAGGCTTTAGTGAACAGAAATGGCCTTAAAGAACTAATTGTGAACTCTTTGCAATTAAATCTTAGTGTCATTTCAAATATCAATTTTGACCTTGCTAGACTTTCAATAAATACACTTTGAAAAGAAAAAATCATATTAAGTTAGAGAAAATAAATTGGTGTAAGAGAGGACTAATTTACACCACAAACAACTTTGTTTCCTCTCAAATATCTAAATCTGCAAATTTATAAAGATTATATTTGGTAATTAATTTCAACACATAACTTTTAAAATATTCAAAAGCAATGGGATCAGCAAAGCAGTTCTCATTTTAGAGACTGTACAAGCACATAGATGTCCGTCAAAAATTAATTTGGGTGGCAACCTAGAAAATGTCAATGAATTAATTTGTACAGCTCTAAGCAGAAGCATGCTGGTAGCATGTGAATTCATGTTTACAAAACTATACATTTTGGCCACACCATTCACCAGGCTTCTATGCAAATATACATATATTTTAAAATTAGACTACCTATGTTATGGACTAGTGAGTATAATGGTTCCTTCAACCTTCTTCATTTCCTTCTTTCAGCCAACAGTGCTACGATTTTAATTATCATCTATGGGGCTGTCCTCACTTTTGGAAAAAAATGATAAATTAAATAGTAACAAAAAAAACCAGCAGTCATGTAGCACTTTAAAGACAAACAAAATAATTTATTAGCTGATGAGCTTTTGTGGGGCAGACCCACTTCCTCAGATCACATCTCACCAATCTATTACAATTACTTGAAAATGTCAACGAAGGTGTAGGTAATGGTGACCTAGTAGATATTGTCTATTTGGACGTTCAGAAAGCCTTTCACAAAGTTCCTCACCATCTCACAGTATGCTCATCCCTCGCTATAGGAGCAACTGGTCCCCAAGTTTCTGCTCATAGGCGAAAACTCTTAAGAGGGGCACTAAATTACCACCAAAATACATGTAAAAGTCTTTCATTGGTTCCTAGTGCTCCTAGTTCGGGGAAGGAGTGGCAGCAGGTGGCGCTGCTTTTGAAAGGTAAGTGAACCTTGGGTTGGGGGCAAGGTTGGGGAGGGTTAAAGGCTGGGGGCAGTTTGGGGCCATGAGTGGTAGGGAGGGTTAAAACCTGGTGGCAGGTTGGGTCTGTGGGAGTGGGGGCAGATGGATGGGCGGGTGGGGGGGGGTTTCAGGCTGCTAAAGGTCGGGTCTGTGCAGTGGGTGAGAGGGTTAAAGCTGCAGTAGTTTGGGGTCTGGGGGCCGATGGGGGAAAGGTTAAGGCTGCGGTGGTTTGGGGTCAGGGGGAGATTAAGGCTGCGGCAGTTTAGGTGCATAGGACTGGTGAGGAAGTTAGTGCTGCAGTAGTTTGGGTGCGTGGGGCCGACGGGTGGGGGAGAGGGGGGTTAAGGCTGTGGCAGTTTGGTTGTGCTAGGCCGGCAGGGGGGTTAAGGCTGCAGCGGTTTAGGTGCACGGGGCTGGCGGGGGGGTTAAGACTTCAGCAGTTTGGGTGCATGGGTCTGGCAGGGGGGCTAAGGCTATGGTGGTTTGGGTGCATGATGCCAGCCGTGGGGGTCAGACTGCGGCAGGCTGGGTCTGCGGGTCTGGTGGAGGGTGTCAGCATGCAGGGGGCTGGAGCCGTGGGGCCAGCGGGAGGGGGGGGATGGTCAGGCTGTGGTGGGTTGGAGCCGCAGGGAGGGGGTAAGGCTCATATTCAGTGAACAAAAGTAGGTGTGTGTCCCTCGTTTAAGCGAGTACTCATAAGTAAAGTACTCGTTTAACGAGGGATGAGTGTATAAGAAGGAAGGTCCCCTCATGGATCTGTAACTGGTGAAATACAGGATGGAAAAAACACAACAAATGGTCAGTTTTCACAGCTAAGAGAGATATATAGCAGGGTCCAGCAAGGATCTGTATTGGGACCAGTGCTGTTCCATATATTCATAAATAATTTGGAAAAAAAAATAAAGAATATGGTAGCAAAGTATGCAGATGACAGAAAATTGCTCAAGACAGTTAAGTCCAAAGGACTCTCACAAAGCTTGGTAACTGGGCCACAAAATGGCAGGTGATTCAGTGCTGATAAATGCCAATTAACATATATTGGGAAAAAAATCAACCATGCACACAAAACGATGGTGTCTAAATTAGCTATTACCACACAAGCAAGAGGTCTTGGAGTCATTCACTATGGCGCTCAGAAAATATGGTTAACATAGTAGTCAAAAAAGCTAATGGAATGCATGGAACCATGAGAAAAGGGCTAGACAACCACAGAATCATAGAACGCTAGGACTGGAAGAGACCTTGAGAGGTCATCAAGTATAGCCCCCTGCCCGCATGGCAGGGCCAAGTACTGTCTAGATCACCCCAATAGACATTAATCTAACCTGTTCTTAAATTTCTCCAGAGATGGAGATTCCACAACCTCCCTAGGAAATGTATTCCAGTATTTGACCACCCTGATAGTTAGGAACTTTTTCCTAATGTCCAACCTAAACCTCCCTTGCTGCAGTTTCAGCCCATTGCTTCTTGTTCTATCCTCAAAGGCCAAGAAGAACAAGTTTTCTCCCTCCTCCTTATGACACCCTTTTAACTACCTGAGAACCGCTATCATATCCCCCCTCAATCTTCTTTTCTCCAAACTGAATGAGCCCAATTCTTTCAGCCATTGTTCATAGGTCATGTTCTCTAGACCTTTGATCATTCTCGTTGCTGTCCTCTGGACACTCTCCAATTTCTCCACATCCTTCCTGAACTGCGGTGCCCAGAACTGGACACAATACTCCAGCTAAGGTCTAACCAGTGCAGAGTAGAGTGGGAGAATGACTTCTTGTGTTTTGTTCACAACACACCTGTTAATGCATACCAGAATCATGTTTGCTTTTTTTGCAGCAGCATCACACTGTTGACTCATATTTAACTTGTGGTCCACTATAACCCCTAGATCCTTTTCTGCCATACTCCTTCCTAGACAGTTGCTTCCCATTCTGTGAAACTGATTGTTCCTTCCTAAGTGGAGCAGTTTGCATTTGTCTTTATTAAACTTCATCCTGTTTACTTCAGACCATTTCTCCATTTTGTCCAGACCAGATTGAATTCTGACCCTATTCTCCAAAGCAGTTGCAACCCTTCCTAACTTGGTATCATCTGTAAACTTCATAAGAATACTGTCTATGCCAATATCTAAATTGTTGATGAAGATATTGAACAGAACCAGTCCCAATACAGACCCCTGCGGAACCCCACTTGTTATATTTTTCCAGCAGGATTGAGAACCATTAACAACTACTCTCTGAGTACGGTTATCCAGCCAGTTTCACACACACCTTATAGGAGCCCTATCTAAGTTGTATTTGCCTAGTTTATTGATAAGAATATCACACAAGACTGTGTCAAATGCCTTACTAAAATCTAGGTTTTCCACATCTACCACTTCTCCTTTATACACAAGGTTTGTTATCCTATCAAAGAAAGCTATCATATTGGTTTGACATGATTTGTTCTTTGCAAATCCATGCTGGCTGTTCCCTATCACCTTACCACCTTCAAAGTGATTGAAGATGATTTCCTTAATTACTTGTCCCATTACCTTTCCAGGCACAGAAGTTAAACTGACCAGTCTGTAGTTTTCTGGGTTGTTCTTATTCCTCCCCTTTTATAGATGGGCATTATATTTGCCTTCTTCCAGTCTTCTGGAATCTCTCCTGTCTCCCATGATTTTCCAAAGATGATAGCTAATGGTTCAGATACCTCCTCCATCAGCTCCTTGAATATTCTAGGTTGCATTTCATCAGGCCCTGGTGACTTGCAGACATCTTAACTTTCCTAAGTGATTTGTAACTTGTTCTTTTTTTATTTTATCTTCTAATCCTATCCCTTTCCCACTAGCATTCACTATGTTAGGTATTCCTTCTTCAGACTTCTCAGTGAAGACCGAAACAAAGAAGTCATTAAGCATCTCTGCCATTTCCAAGTTTCCCATTACTGTTTCTTCCTCCTCAATGAGCAACGGGCCTAAGCTGTCCTCGGTCTTCCTCTTGCTTTTAAGATATTTATAAAAAAAAGTCTTGTTTCCCTTTATGTCTTTAGCTAATTTGAGCTCACTTTGTGCCTTTACCTTTCTAATATTGCCCCTGCATTCCTGTGTTGTTTGCCAATATTCGTCCTTTGTAATTTGCCCTAGTTTCCATTCTTATATGATTCCTTTTTTATTTTGTGATAATGCAAGATCTCCTGGTTAAGCCAAGTCTTTTGCCATGTTTTCTATCTTTCCTACACAGCAGAAGAGCTTGCTTTTGGGCCTTTAATAATGTCCCTTTGAAAAACTGCCAACTCTCCTCCGTTGTTTTTCCCCTCAGTCTTGCTTCCCATGGGACCCTACCTACCAGCTCTCTCAGTTTACCAAAATCCGCCTTCCTGAAAACCATTATCTCTATTTTGCTTTTCTCCCTTCTACTCTTCCTTGGAATTGTGAACTCTATGATTTCATGATCGCTTTCACCCAAGCTGCCTTCCACTTTCAGATTCTCAATCAGTTCCTCCCTATTTGTTAAAATCAAATCTAGTACAGCTCATAAATTGTCTCCGACGCAGTCTAAGAACTTATTGGATAGTCTGTGTGTTGCTGTGTTAGTTCCCAACATATATCTGGATAGTTGAAGTCCTCCATCATCACCAAATCCTGGGCCGTGGATGATTTTGTTAGTTGTTTAAAAAAAGCCTCATCCACCTCTTCCGCCTGGTAGATGGCCTGTAGTAGACTCCTACCAGGACATCACCTTTGTTTTTTTTACCCCTTTTAGCTTAATCCAGAGGCTCTCAACACATCCGTTTCCTACGTCCATCTCCACCTCAGTCCAAGTGTGTACACTTTTAATATATAAGGCAACACCTCCTCCCTTTTTCCCCATCTATCCTTTCTGAGCAAGCTGTACCCTTCCATATCAACATTTCAATCATGTGTATTATCCCACCAAGTTTCTGTGATGCCAACAATGTCATATTTCTATTTATTTGTATTTGTATTTATTTATTAGCACTTCCAGTTCTTCCTGCTTATTACCCATATTTCTTGCATTTGTATATAGGCATCTAAGTTACTGATTTGATCTTGCCTCCCAGTTTTGCCCTGACCCTCCTTTTTCTCTGCCATTATAGCCCGTGCTGTCTCCTATTTCCAACCCATCTCCCAGGTCTCCATCTTCTCTACTTAGCCAATGAAGATTATATGATTGTATAAATCTATGATATGCCCATACCCAGGGCCAATCAAAGGAGGGGTGGGTCAGGATGGCCATTTGCCCTTGGCCTCAAGCCCAAAGAGGGCCTCAAATTCAGACACTTTTTAAATTTTATGGCATTCAATAAGTTTTTCAATTTGTTTTTATGCACATCCCTCAAAAATTAGTGCATTTGCACAGAAAAAGGCAAGAAAAGCAGCTGTTAAATAAAAAATATACACATTATATCTCACTCTTTTATGGCTAGGGGGCCGCAAAAGCTGACAGTAGCTTGAGCCATTCTGGACTTCTGAGAGGGTCTGCCCATACCCTGAATATGATGTGCAGTTCTGGTCACCCACATAAAAAGATATTAAAATGAGAAAAGGTACATAGAAGTTTAATGAAAACATTTAGGGGTATGGAATAGCTTCCATATTAAGAGAGATGAAGAAGCATGGGACTGCTCAGCTTAGACAAGAGACAGCTAAGGGGGGCATATCACAGAAGCCCATAAAATCATAATGATGTGGAGGATGCAAATAAGGAAGTGCTATTTACCCTTTCACATAACACAAGAACCAGAGGCTCATGATGAAATTAATATGTAGCAAAGTTTAAAACAAACAAAAGGGAAGTACTTCCTCACAGAATGCAATCAACCTATGGTACTCACTGCCAGGGGATGCTGTGAATCCAAGCACGTAACTTGTTTAAAAAATAGATAATTTCACGAGACTGTACATCCATCAATGGCTAGTATCCTAGACGATCACGAAAGCAGCACAACACTCTTAGGCCGTGTCTACACGTGCACGCTACTTCAAAGTAGTGGCGCCAACGTCGAAATAGGGCCCGTCACGGCTACACGTGTTGGGCACTATTTCGAAGTTGAAATCGACGTTAGGTGGCAAGACGTCGAAGTCGCTAACCCCATGAGGGGATGGGAATAGTGCCCTACTTCGAAGTTGAACGTCGAAGTAGGACACGTGTAGACGATCTGCGTCCCGCACCATCGAAATAGCGGGGTCCGCCATGGCGGCCATCAGCTGAGGGGTTGAGAGACGCTCTCTCTCCAGCCCCTGTGGGGCTCTATGGTCATCGTGTGCAGCAGCCCTTAGCCCAGGGCTTCTGGCTGCTGCTGCCGCAGCTGGGGATCCATGCTGCATGCACAGGGTCTGCAACCAGTTGTCGGTTCTGTGGATCTTGTGTTGTTTAGTGCAACTGTGTCTGGGAGGGGCCCTTTAAGGGAGAGGCTTGCTGTTGAGTCCGCCCTGTGACCCTGTCTGCAGCTGTTCCTGGCACCCTTATTTCAATGTGTGCTACTTTGGCGTGTAGACGTTCCCTTGCAGCGCCTATTTCGATGTGGTGCTGCCCAACGTCGAAGGTGAACGTCGACATTGCCAGCCCTGGAGGACGTGTAGACGTTATTCATCGAAATATTTCGATGCAGCGTGCACGTGTAGACGTAACCTTAGTGTCCCTAAACCTGACTGCCAGAAGCTGGAAGAAGACGACAGGTAGGTGGAATGCTTGATAATTTGCCTTGCTCTGTTCATTGCCACTAAAGCATTTGGAACTGGCCACTGTCAGAAGAAAAGATACTGGGCTAGAAGTACAACTAGTCTGACCCAGTACGGCCACATGTATGTTTTTAGTCCTAGAGAAATGATAGGGTTTCGCTGGGAGAAATGATGGTTTGCTGAAGAGAGAGAAACATATTTAGTGTTTTCATTTGGAGCCAGGCCCTGTGGAAATGTGATGAATTCCATCATCATACTTCTAAACAGCACTACTGCATGAAAAAAATTCCTCATCCACAGAACTTAATGAGTATCTTATTCAACAATCTATTTAAATAACCTTTTCAGGAAAAGCATCATTATTCCATTGCACTCATGTGGTACCAGAAATATCAGTGATATTAGTCTGCAAATTGATCTGTAAGGGAATTTCAAAGTTTAGTGCACATTGCTCATGAAGTATAAAGAGGTACAAACATACCCAATGTGTTCATGCAGATCAGGAACGTCTCTGCGTGTAAAGTCCATTAGTCACATGCACGTTTCTATTTGTGCATCACTGTAAGTCAAATGGAAACATGCATGCCACACATGCATGCACCTAACTTTGAAAAGTGTACCCATTACATGTTATCGCATCATAAGTCTTTCATGATGACATGACATCAAAAACCAACTTTGAGAATTCACATGAGTAGGTTCATATATCACCAACAATACAGGTATGTATGAAGTGAAACTTATGTCTTGGCTTGGGTTCCCCTCTTTTAAAGACATTCATCTGTTATGATGTGCAATCTGAGATGAAATTCTAGGCCTAGAGCAGAGGTGGCCTGAATCCAGCCCACCAAACCACCTGGGGTGGTCCACAGCCTGTCCCGCTGATACTCTCGGCCACACAGAGGGACACTGCTTAAAGCAGTGTGGGGCTACCCCATGCTGCTTTAAGCAGCTTCCTGCTTCATGTAGCTCTCTGCTATGGACCCCAGGGAAAGGAGGAGACTTCACATGCTGCCCCTGACACCCCAGCAAAAATTTCTCAGCTCCCATTGTCCTGTTTCTGGATTCTCTCCAATAGTAGCTCAGAGATTTGGCTGCGAGCAGGAGAAGTGTGAGAGCCACGTGCAGCACATTTCACCGATCTGGGTCCAAAGTGGGCAGGGAGCCCGCTCAGAGGGCTGCTGGCTGGGAGCCACCTCAGTAAGCACCTCCCAGCTAGAGCCTGCCTCTGACACTCCAGCCCCTCCCTACTGGCAACTTCATGCCCCAGGTCACCTCCCAAACCTTCTGCACCAGGTCACAATTCCCTCTCATACTCTGTACACTCTCCTGCACCCTTCCCAAAGGCCAGAATCCTCTCCTGCACCCATGCTCCATCCCAGACCCTGCCTCCCAAGACCCTGATCCAGATCACTACCACATCCTCCACCCAAACTCCCTCTCAGCCTCCGCATTCTCTCCTGCATCCCAGTCCTCTGCCCCAAGTTCCCTTCTGTATCCAGCCTCTGCACCCCCTCAACGGAGAAGTGTGGCCCTTGATAGAGCAACCATATCTCCATGTCCCAAATAAGAGACAGGGAGATATGGGGGGGCAGGTCCTCCTATATCCACTAAGCCCCAGGGGGGCTGGGAAGGAGGTGGCAGCTGCCAACCCTCCCAGGAGCCTTTGGGAACTAGCAGCAGCTGGCCCTCCCCGAGACCTGGGGAAGCAGCAGCAGCCCCCAATGCTCTCAGAACCCTGGGGAAGCAGGAGCCACCAGCCCTCCCACAGAGCCCCAAGGAAGCAGCAGCCATCTGCACTCCCTGAGCCCCGGGGAAGAGGAAGTCGCTGGCCCTCCCCTGGAGCCCTGGGAAGTGGCAGGGGTGCAGCAGCTGCCCACGCTCCCCCAACTTCCTCCGAGACTCAGGGTAGTGACCGACATGCTCTGTGGCCAGCAGCTGAACATGGAACAGGTCAGGGGGTGGGGGGCCCAAATATGGGACAATTAATCCCTTTTAAAAATAAGTAGGGACAGCTTTTTGGCATCCCAAATACAGGACTATCCTGTCTAATACAGGACGGACAGTCACCCTAGCCCTTGACCTCTTACCAAAATCTTGGAGTGCCCCCCCGCACACCAAAATTGTTGCTCACTCCTGGCCTAGAGGGATTATAGGCAAAATTCGTTGCACTGTTTTGGGTTTATCCATTTCTTCTCCTATGTCGGGGTTCAGAGCTAAATCAGTAACATTTCTGAACCCCTGTACTCTTCAAATTATCCTAAACCAAAAAAGACTTCAAGGATGAAGAGGAGAAATCAAGTCTAGTAAACTGATATTATTCAATGGAAAATTTGGGACAAGGGAAAATAAAGTTGTTTGTTTGGGGATGAGAGAGAGTTTATGATAAGTCACAGATCATAATTATGAAGATATAGTAGTTTTTATTTAAAAATCAGAACAAGAGGGCTACCAATAATCACTCAGAAACAGAGTTTAACATTCTGAGGGCAAATCATTTGGATTTGTCATTTGGTTAGCTAGCCTAGTAACATTATTTGAAAAGCCCTCTTTTTACATATATGCAAAACATTTATGTTAAGTGGCATCCATATATTTAATGTACTGATTTAACAACATTCTGGGTTTGCCTTTCTGAAGACTTCAGAAAACATCTATAACATCATTATGGATCATCTTTAATTACGGCATTGCAACCATGGCTATTTAAAAACCCAGTCTCTCAGCAAAGTAGATGACAAACATTAATGAGCAGTAATGCACACATGGTAGTGTAAATGAAAGGATAATGAAAGCAATTTATTTGAAAATTAAAATATGATTAAGAATGGCAGCCTGTACTAAGACCCAGATGCCTAAAAAAAGGAACCAATGTGCAACCAGACTGTCATTAATTTAAGAACCTTATGAAATTGCTTTCCTTTCTCTGACAGTTTTTAATATAAAGTAAGTTAACTAATCAACAGCATATGTACTCAAGAAACCCCAAAACCCTTAGGAAAAAAATGTAATATAAAACCAGGAGAGTCTCCAAAGTATTACCCCAGTTTAGCTAAAAAAAAACAGTTGGCTCCCCACTATCTTCCACATTTCCTGAGTTCAGGATAGTGAGTTTGTGATTGGTTGGCTCACTGGCATCTACCTGGGGGTGTCACTTATAGTGCTGTTCATTCCACTCAGCCCACCAACCAGCACTCTAGGGGATCCCACCACCCTGTACTGCTGGGCTAGAATCTCTAGTCTCCCCCAGCCAATGCACACAGTGGGGGTAACAGCCACCCAGCAGAGCCCCACAGATGCTGAACCAGCTCAGCTCTGGGAGTGGTCAGCTGTAAGACCATTGATAGCACCCAGGAACACAGTCCCCAAAGAGGAGCAAACCTCCAAATAAATTCACCTTACTCTGTATAAAAATTTTTGCACAGAAAATGCTTATAAATTTCCCTTCTTTATTAATGAAAGAGCGTGCTTATTGATATGCACTGTGGTTGCTCTACTCCCCACACCCCATAACAATTATTTACAATGGGTTTGATAATAAAAGTGTTTTATTAAGTATAAAAAGTAGGATTTAATTGACTGCAAGTGAAAACAGACAGATTAGTAAATTATTAAATCAAAATTAACAAAACACCAATTAAGCCTAATACACTAAGGCTATGTCTACACTGAATTCCGCTTTCAGAAGTAGAGTGCAAATGAGGGAGATTGCTAATGCAAATGAAGCACTGATTTACAAATCTCATGATTTATTTGCATAATTCTGTGCAATTTCCAGAAGAGGCTTTTCCAAAAACAAAAACAGCTGTGTAGACAGGGTTCCTTCGAAAATAAAGCCTATTTTTGAAAGAACCTTTCTTCTTATTTTGTTTCTGGAAGAAGAGTTCTCTCGAAAACATGATTTGTTTTTAAAGGAACCCTGTCTACACACCTGTTTTTGTTTTTGGGAAAGCCTCTTCCAGAAATATGATTGTGTGAGATTATGCAAATGAAGCACAAGATTTGTAAATCAGCACTTCATTTGCATTTTCTATCTCCCTCATCTGCATTCCACTTCCGAAAATGGAATGCAGTGTAGATGTAGCCTAAGAGAAATTGTTTTAAAGTACGTTCCTCAACACTTGTCCTTGGTTCAAGTAAAATCTTTTAACATGCTCTGGCCAGGATGTACAGCTTTTTAAGAGTTCTTTAGAGTTCTTTGTTTTTAGGTTTCATAATATCTATCCTCTTAAAGTGGGAAGGCAATTTCAAAGGCCATCTGAAGACAAAAGCTTGATTGCTTTCCATTCCTTCAACAGACATCCCACAAGGTAAAAACCCTTTGTTAAGTCTCTGCACCCCCAAGGAATCATATCAGAGTCAAGATGCACTCCAGTACCAGCTGGCATGGTCACATGTCTTTTGAGGACCAACCACAATTTGGGTTTGCAGGAAAACAAAACCATTTACACATCATAACCTTGAGTACCAAGCCATTATGTTTCCAGAATATCAGTAATGGCCCTCATTAGCACATTTAGAATTATAAGCAGATCCACGCTTCATATTTCTAACTTCACATGCAAGAATGATATGTGCAGAGAAACAGAATATACACATTCCGCAGCTTGCAACTTGAAAAATATGTTACATGAAATGTTTTGCCTAAATCATCTTTGAGGTATGCATATTCATAAGACAATTTTCATAAAATATGGGAGGTTCATTACAGAATTGTTCAAAACACTTGCAAACATTATCTAGTTAGACCTCAAAACCCAACTTTGAAGTAGTAAGTATCACCACCACTGAGAGGAGGTTGGTGCCACCTCGGGACGGGGTGCAGAATGATGGGGATGCAGGGGATGGAAAGAGGCATTAAATGCTTTGGGGAAAAATATCTCACTGCACATATCAGGTCCACAGAAGGTGCTATGTATCTGATTCTAGGGAATATTGTGCATGTTGACAGATTGCTGTTAAAGTAGCCGAGCATTATCCAAAATTGTTGCTATCTGTTCATTGATCTGTTTGCTATGTATGGTGTGCACATGTAATTTTATGCATTGTCCACAGTTTTGCTTTTGATCTCATCACAATGGATTGGTGGCTCTGTCTGAATCAACATCTTACGGTTTTTAATGTTTACAGTATATCTACACTAAATCAATTACTGACCCAACAGGGATTCATTGGGCATCGATTTATTGAATCATTGAAGATGCAATAAATGCAATAAATCAAATAAAACTGCATACTGAGGTGCATTAGTAGAAGCATTGTCAGCAGATCTAGGGAAGTGATTACCTCCCTTTATTCAGCACTGGTGAAGCCCCATCTGGAGTACTGCATCCAAGAGGACCCTTATTAGAGAAAGGATGTGGATGCACTGGAGGGTGACAAAAATGATTAGGGGTTGGCACACATAACTTATGAGGAGAGACTGAGGGATTTGGGCTTAGTAAGTCTACAGAAGAGAAGAGAGGATGGATTTGATAGTAGCCTTGAACTACATGAAGGGGTTACAAAGAGTGTGGAGAGAGGCTGTCCTCAATGGTGATGTGACAGAATGTGGAGCAATAGTTTCAAGCTGTGGTGGGGAGCTCTGGGTTGCATATTAGGAAAACCTATTTCACTAGGAGAGTGGCAAAGCTCTGGAAAGGGTTGCCAAGGGATGAATCTCCTTCCCTGGAGATCTTTAAATCCCAGGTGTCAGGGATAATTTAGTTGGGATTGGTCCTGCATTCAGCAGGGGAGTTGGACTCAAATATCTCCTGAGGCCAAACTTATTATTCTATTATCTCCAAGCTTGCTCCCATTAATGCCAATACTCCAGTAAAATGAGAAGAGTACAGGTATCAATGGACGAGAAGCCCCCCGTCAATGTTGCCATGTGGAAGACACTGTGGTAGGTATGTAGACTTCAGCTCACCAATTTTCATAGCTGAAGTAGGCCAAAGGTAAAGGTAAGCGTGGACAAGACCTACATGAGAGTTGCATGTTGACTGTTTTTTTTTTTTTTATTTTTATCTTTGGTGTAGATCCTTGCATGGCAGGGGCTGGGAGGCACAAACTAATACAGACACAAACAAGGGAAGGCACTATCAGAGAAGTTTGGAAACCACAGTCTTATGGTATAATTGAGACCCTGAGGGAGGCTCAGGTTTACCAATTCCTTACTGTAAAGAATGACATTTATAAAAGAAAAAAGGGTGTGGGGGAGAAGTGGGAGAGAAATGCAGTAATGCTAATACTAAACCAACTTCCCTGGTACACGTCACAGTGTGGAAAGTGCAGACTTGGCACCCTGATCACACAGAAATCACAAATCTAGAATTAAATATGGCCACTTGGAAAGCAGTCCTCAGGGAAAAACAGGTCCAATTAAGCATTGTTTTTGTTATAATAGCCCAGCTCAAAGAACAAATATTACTCTGTATGCAAAACACCTATCTATTACATCTATTTCCAGCACCCACTGGAAAGAGTGTTCTGTGCTTCTATCAGCAAAATAGCTTCACCATTTGCAGTCCACTTGTACACAGTTACGGTTGCAGAGCACAAGACAGAGCTGTCTGTGCCCATCATTAGGCTGCATCTACACTATGAGGTAAAACTGAATTTAAAGGAATTAGCTCAACATTAAAATGTCACTATATTCACTGTAAATGTACTCAGCTCAATTTAGTCTGCCCTAACATCAATAATAAAATGTTGATATAAATGGATGGGTATAGCATCAATCTCGAGTTTAAAATCTTGAATAAAGGCTAGTGTAGAAGCACCATGTCTTTCATTCAAATTTATTAGCCTCTACAAGTGTCATTTATGTAACCCACAGAGATATGTGCTGCACCTGGTTCCCAGCTCCCCACTACTAGCAGGATAGGCAAAACTGAGCAGGGCTGCTGCAGTGTCAGTTTCCTGGGTCCCAGAGCTTTGTTGGAGCCAAGAAATTGACCAGGGCTGCTGCGCTGTCAGTTTCCCAGGTCCCCCAAGCTGCAGGGACCTGGGAAACTGAGAGCACTGCTGCACCTGGCTCCCAGCTGCTCCCTACTAGAGGGAGCCAGGAAACTGACCAGGGCTGCTGTGCAGTCAGTTCCCACCTCCCCCAAGCTGCGGGGACCCAGGAAACAGACCGCACTGCTGCACCTGGCTCCCTGCTCAGAATGTGGGGCTGAGGGAACTGTGGGATAGGTTCCCACAATGCACGGCTGTAAAAAAATCATTTTTGATGATTTCAGTGCAGAAGCAATATGTCATATTTGTTGGGAGCCTGTGGGAAGTGAATATACTCAAATTCAAATTAAATAAAAGGCACTGTAAAATCAATTTTAAGAAATTCAAATTTATCTTGCAGTGTAGAGGTAGCCTTAGTTTCCTTTATCGTGCACAGAATTAAACTTCAGAGTCTCAAACATCACGAATTACACACTCCAAAATCAATTTATTAAACATTCCAAGAAACTGTTTGTATATGTATATAGCTCTGAATGCCTTGAACAAACAAACCAACCACTCATATTTAAAATCTAGTCACTAGATACCTAAACTCTGGATTTTAAAGCCCTTTTACAATGTACAGGAAGCATAGTTTAATCATCTGGTTCAGATGATGAAAAAAGAACTTAAATAATTGATGCTGTCATGACTAAAACTATGGTAAACATATGCGAGTTCTTTGGGGAAGTTTTTTTTTTTTCTCCCTTAAATCAGATTTCTGAAGGAAATGTCTGTTGTCAATTATATTTTTCAAGCTTTCAATTAAAAAATGAAAAATCAGAATTTTTTCAATCTTCAACAAATTAAAACCGAAAAATGGCAGTTGATTGAGAAAAGAATTAATAAAGTGAATCCAGAAATGTTTGCCCCACCAGCTAGCATTTTTTAATTCTTCACTGTTCATGAGGCACAACTTGCTTGCTCATTCCTTATGTGATATTGGGGAAGAACAATGCTTGAAAGGCCCAGATATCTATTTGTAAGGCTCACCAAAATCTGCCAATGTGCTCAGACACCCAAAAAACATGAATATTTAATTCCACAGGGACATTGTCACTTTTGCCCACCCCACAAATAAATCGACCTTCCTTCAACCTAATAAATCAGCTCCTTTTCTTCCATCCTCCCAGAGAAATTTCATTCTCCCAGTATAAATCAATTCTGCCTGCAAATCCAAACATTTAGTTCAGCCACTTAAAATAGCAACTCCTTAATTATGACAACCACAAAACACAACCTACCAGTGTATTCCATCCTCCAGCCACTTCATTTTACTTCCCTACCTCCCAGGTGTTCAGTTTTGCCCTCTGTCCCTCACCTCCACCCCAGCCAGTCTGCAGGACTCATTTCCTGTTTTCCTCATTACCTAGGTATACACAGCTTCCTGTGATCTCCTCTTCACTTTAGCCCTATACTATTCACCCTCCTTTTTCTTTTCTCTGAAAGGAGCAGCAAGCAGCTCTCCTCCTGCTCTGCTCATTACTGCTATATCCTAACCTGTCAAAAATGTAGCCATTGTAGTCTGTTCTGAAAATGAACCTGAGCTGCTGTTTCTGCCTTTCTTTTTCCACCCCGTTACTGAGATAGCATCCATCGCCTGCTCCTTCCTGCCAGAAAGAAGCCAGCAACTTCCTACATAAAATTTCTGCTTGCATCTCTACCTACTTCCAAGGGCACTTCTCAACATGAGTCCCTATCACCACAGTTTTGCAGCATATGCAAACCAGCCCCAGCAGTAGGGCTAAAAAGTATGGGGTACAGGCAGTGTTTTTTTTCTAGAAAAAAATGGTGCCAGAACTCAAGTCCTGCCAGCAGCCTCAGACACAGGATCCCTTGCAGGAGAGGAGGGGGAACAGGACACCACAGCACTGCAACTGGGAGCTGGCTGGGGTGTGGAGCCCTGCTAGCAGTGCCAGCCGTGGGGCTGGGGAGAGATAAAAAGGTGCCGGAGCACTGTTGCAGTGCATTTCCCCAGGAAAAAAGTCCCGAGTACAGGACTCTGCATCAGGTGATTCTAATCCAAGATCAGCCACTGGCCTGCTGTGTCACTTCTGTGTGAGATAACTGAGAAGCATAATGCTTTCTAAAGCACTACAGCATCTGAGATCCTCAGATAATACAAACTTTGCAAGTGTAGAATATTATTACTAACCCTGCCCCAGTGTAATAAAGACCAGACCAGAGCTCAGCTGTACGATGATCCAAGCAGGAAAATTATGAAAGGACTGGCTAGGAAACAGGTATCAGCCCCCATCCCCTGGAATGAGAGGAGCTTTACCACCTTGCCCATATGACAAGACATGCTGGCAGAATGTAACTGCAGCACCAGCTCGTTATAGTGCATGCCTATGGCTATAGCTACATTTGGGTGGCCATACTTGGGGAGGGGGAGGAGGGAGCAGCTAGACATGCCATCAGTCACATCTGCCCATGCTACCACAGCTACAATACTATTTTTAGCATGTTAGCTTGATGAAAGCTAGCATGAGTATACCTACTCAAGCTATGGATCACACCCTCAGCTCCAAGGACCGACATGGTCTAGATATTCTGTAATCAAAGCAGCATTACTCAGTGCTACTGTTTTAAAACTGAGTACACTAATTGCATTGCCTTTTGTTATAAACAAACAGTAATCCTTTTTAATCAAGCCTGGGGATGTGCTATGATCTACCATTTTTTGCCTTAGATTAATATATAGAGAATATTACAAGTACTTGAATAAATATCTAATTATCCAAGACAAAACTGGCAAACTTTAAAGGACAATGACTGTACTTAAAGAAAGGTTACTCACCGTAGTAACGGTGGTTCTTCGAGATGTGTCCCCGTGGGTGCTCCACATTAGGTGTCGGGCTCGCCCGGCGCCGCAGATCGGATCTTCCAAGCAGTTTCTGCCGGACCGCGCATGCGCTGGTGCGCGCCGCTCCCCCGCGCGCTCCCGGCCATGTGCGCGATCCGGTCCCCGCCAGTTCCTTGACCAACCGCCTCGGATGCTCCTGCAAAACACTAAACAGAGATCCGGAGCGGGGAGGATGGGCGGGTAGTGGAGCACCCACGGGGACACATCTCGAAGAACCACCGTTACTACGGTGAGTAACCTTTCTTTCTTCTTCGAGTGTCCCCGTGGGTGCTCCACATTAGGTGACTACCCAGCAGTAACCCAAGATAGGAGGTGGGTAATCGGATTATGTGCAGCTTGTCCCCGAGAGGACCGCTGCCAAGAGACGGGTATCCTCTTGGAATACCCTGTGAAGGGCGTAATGTTTGGCGAAGGTGTCACAGGATGACCAGGTCGCCACTCTGCAAATGTCTTTTAGCGCAACGCCCTTGAAAAAAGGCTGTTGATGCTGCCACCGCCCTAGTGGAATGAGCCCTGGGCGTGGCCAGTAAAGGAGTCTTTTTGAGTTTGTAGCACATTTTTATGCAAGATACGATGTGCTTAGAGATTCTCTGCGAAGAGAGACATTCTCCTTTTGATTTGGGAGCGATAGAGACTAGGAGCCTATCCGTTCTCCGGAAGGACTTGGTCCTGTCCATATAGAAAGCTAGCGCCTGCTCACGTCCAGGAGGTGTAGGCGCACCTCTTTGTTAGAGTTATGAGGCTTTGGATAAACAAGGGTAAACAATAGGTTCGTTAGTATGAAACTCAGAAAGAAACTTTAGGAACAAAGGCTGGATGCAGCCGTATGGTTACCGCCTCCTTGGAAAAACAGCGCAGGGCGGCGTTGCCATAACTGCCTCAAGCTCGCTCACCCTGCGAGCTGACGTGATTGCGAGAAGAAAGGTCGTCTTCATCATAAGGAGGCGGAGGGAAACCGTGGCCAAAGGCTCAAACGGTGGTCCCCTTTTCGCATTAAGCACCAGGTCCGAGTTCCACAGAGGTGGAAGCGGTTTCTGAGGGGGGTATAGGCTTACCAGCCCTTTGAAGAACCTGGTAACCATGGGATGGGCGAACACCGTGTGCCCTTCCTCTTCGTGTCTGAACACCAAAATGGCGGCCAGGTGGACCTGAAACGAGGATAGCGAGAGTCCTCCTCTCTTGAGGTCCAGTAAATACTCTAATATCACAGCCATAGGCACCGAAAGGGGGCTAGCTGTTTGGTAGAACACCATGCCGTAAAGCGAGTCCATTTCTGCTTGAAGGTCTTCCTGGTGGAAGTCCTCCTGCTACTTTCTAGGACTTGCTGCACTTCCTCCGTACATGTGCTCTCTAGGGAGCTGAGCCATGGATTAACCACGTTTGTAGTCGCAGGCTTTGGGGGTGCGGATGCACTATGGACCCCTGGGCTTGCGTGAGCAGATCCCGCGCCACCGGAGGGGACATCGGTGGCCGGTCCGACATGCGCAGGAATAGGGGGAACCATTGCTGTCGATCCCACGTTGGGACTATCGGGATCATTCAGGTTCCTTCCCTCCTGGCTTTCTGCAACACTTTGTGGATGAGCACTGTGGGAGGGAAAGCGTAAAGCAGGGGGCCCCTCCATGAGATCGCGAAGGCATCCCTCAGGGACCCCCGTCCCAGTCCTGCCCTGGAGCAGAATCGTGGGCACTTCTTGTTGTGCTGAGTAGCAAACAGGGTCTATCTGGGGAAAAACCCCATGCGTGGAAAAATCGGTTGCAGCAGATCGGGACGGACCTGCCACTCGTGCGTGAGTGCGAAACGCCTGCTCAGCTGGTCTGCCTTCACATTGCGAGCGCCTGGTAAGTACGAGGCTTTCAAGGTTACATTGTTGGCGATGCAGCAGTTCCACAACCGGACTGCTTCTACACATAAGGCACGGGACCGAGCTCCTCCTTGCCGATTTATATAAAACATGGTGGAGGTATCGTCTGTACTGATCCCGACTACCTTGCCTTTTAGTTGGTCTCGAAAGTGTCTGCAGGCGTTGAACACTGCTTTGAGCTCCAGTATATTTGTGTGCAGTGACTGCTCCATAGAGGACCACAGCCCTTGCGTCACCTCTTCGCCCATGTGTGCTCCCCACCCTATGAGGGGGGCATCTGTAGTAAGAAAAACCAATACGTGTGGTTGGTGGAAGGGTACCCTTGTTAGCAGGTTCTCGGGGTTTACCCACCATTGCAGGGATTTGCGCACCTCCGTTGTGGGCGACGCCATCCTGTGAACAGTGTGTGCTGCCGGTTTGTATACGCTCGCCAGCCAATGCTGCATGCTGCGCATGTGTAACCTGGCGTTCTGTTCTACGAAACGTTGCTGCTGCCATGTGGCCCAGCGGCTGTAAGCACGTCAGAACCGGCACCATAGGGCTGAAGGTGAAGCCTTGCGCGAGGGAGCCGATGGCCCGAAAGCGAGTCTCTGGTAGATACGCCCTCGCTGTAATAGAATTTATGCGTGCCCCTACGAACTCTATGTCCTGTGTGGGGTCTGTCTTTGATTTTGTCAGATTGATAAGCAGGCCGAGCGAAGAGAACGTGCCTGCTGTGACACATATTATGCGTAGTACCTCCTCCTTTGAGGCCCCTTTGAGTAGGCAGTCATTCAGATACTGGAATATAAATACCCCCTGTCTGTGCAGGTAGGCTGACACCACTGCCAAGGTCTTGGTGAAGACTCTGGGGGCTGAGGAGAGCCCAAACGGTAGGACCTTGTAAGTCGAGGGCTGCGAACCAATCTCCATCGTCTAGTGCCGTAAGGATGGAGGCGTTTGTGATCATCCGAAAACGCTGCTTGCGCAGGTACCGGTGAGGCCTCGAAAATCTAAGATGGACCTCCCCGTGAGGAAGTACCTCGAGTAGAACCCTCTCCCTTGCAGTTGCTCCGGCACTCTTTCCACTGCCCCTACGAGCATGAGATGGTCTACCTCCTGCTTGAGCCTCGCTACATGGGAGGTCTCCTGGAGGTGGGGCCCCGGGTGGAGGTCATGGCGGTGGGAGCAACTGGGAGGGGATGGCGTACCCCGTGGCTATGATCTCCAGCACCCATGTGTCTGTGGTGATCCTTTGCCACTGGTTATAAAATGGTCGGATGATGGCCTTGAGCACTGGTTTCGTGCCCTCTGGAAGCGAGTCCATGAGGGAGGTCAACCTAATGTGGTTGTTGAAATTATGGTTCGCTAGATGCGCTGCGTAATTTGCCATTGGCAACAGTAGCGTGGAGGAGGAGTAGACCTTTCTGCCCAACAGCTCTAGCTTTTTGGCATGTTTGTTTATTCCCCCACGTTGCGACGACTCCGCCACCAAAGAATTTGGTTGTGGGTGGCTGAACAGGAACTCCATGCCCTTCGTGGGCACGAAGTATTTTTTTTTTTTTTTTTTTTCGCTCTTTTGTGGACAGGCGGAATAGTCGCAGCAGTCTGCCATATCATAGTGGCAGGCTCCAAGATTGCGTCATCAGCGGTATTGCTATTTTGGAGGAGGCCGGAGGTCTCAGATTTTTGAGGAGCTTATGGTGTTGCTCTTGCACCTTTGCTGTCTGGAAGCCTTGCGTGAAGGCCACCCTCGTAAAACAGCTCTTGGAACTGTTTGAGATCGTCCGGAGGATGGACGCCCCCCGGGGCCGTAGCCTCATCCGGGGAGGAAAGCGAGGAACCGCTGGGGTACGTCTTTCTGGACCCTTCCGGTTCCTGCTGATGATGGTACACCCTCTCACTAGAGGTGTGCGAGGAAAAATCTCGGGGTTCCATAACCAGTCCCCCCTGAGATGCTTAAGTCTCTGTCCCCGGTCACAATTGCCCTCGGGGGTACGAGATCGTTCGTAGGGATCTTTCCCTAGTAGATTGCCGATGGTGTCTATGCCCTGCGTGGTAGGGGCGACCACGGCAGTATAAGCACTGGTCTTGGGAAGGTGACCTAGACCACTCCCTTGGTGCATACCCTTTGCGTCTGGGGGAGGGAGACCGTCGAGACCCTGGAGAGAGCGACTTTGCCTAATAGTCCAGCGGTTCAAATCCCAGGAAGGGTGGAGGTGGTCCCAGCCAGGGTGAGGCTGGTTGCAGAAATGGAGAAGGGGGCTCCGGGTAGGCCAAGGGGGGGGGGACCCCTGCCTTCTAGTTGGAGTCTGCAACATAGCGGAGGGCTGTGAGAAAGCAACTACACAGCCCTGTGCGGAGAGGGGCTGCAATGCCTCCTCTTGTGTGCAGTCTTCCCCCTCCCTTGAGGAGGTAACTCCGCCCCTGACATACAGGGGATCCCGGCCCCGTCCGCACCGAGCTCGGCACACTCGAAGTCGGTGCCGCATGTGCGGTGTCCTTCGGTGCCGGCAGGCTGCGTGCCTGCGCGCTCTGCACCTCCGGTTTTCCGGGGGTCGGTGGTACCGGCGCTTGTTTAGCCGCCGCCCTGCCTGCGGTGCGGGGCGGCTGGCTGATTATCGAAGGGTGAGCCGCTTGCACGTGGCTCTCCGTGCCGCCGCCGATCAGCTGTTGCTGCGGCTGGGGGCTGCTCGCTCCTCCCGTCCCGCTCGTTGTTGCTGCCGGCAGGGATCGGGCTGGGGGGCATACAGGGCATTCCGGCGTCCGCACCGAGCTCGGCACGCTCAAGGGCGGTGCCGCACGTGCGGTGTCCTCCAGTGCCGGCAGGCTACGTGCCTGCGCGCTCTGCACCGCCGGTTCCCCAGGGGTCGGTGCCACTGCCCGCGGTGCCTCCGGTACCAGCGCTTGTTTAGCCGCCGCCCTGCCTGCGGTGCGGGGCGGCTGGCTGATTATCGGAGGCTGAGCTGCTTCCACGTGGCTCTCCGTGCCGCCGCCGATCAGCTGTTGCTGCGGCTGGGGGCTGCTCGCTCCTCCCGTCCCGCTTGCTGTTGCTGCCGGCAGGGATCGGGCTGGGGAGCATACAGGGGATTCCGGCCCCGTCCGCACCGAGCTCGGCACGCTCGAGGGCGATGCCGCATGTGCGGTGTCCTCCGGTGCCGGCAGGCTGCGTGCCTGCGCGCTCTGCACTGCCGGTTCCCCGGCAGTCGGTGCCGCTGCCTGCGGTGCCGCCAGTACCGGCGTTTGCTTAGCCGCCGCCCTGCCTGCGGTGCGGGGCGGCTGGCTGAGTATTGGAGGCTGAGCCGCTTCCACGTGGCTCTCCGTGCCGCCGCCCATCAGCCTGAAAAAACTTTAAGAAAAAACAGATAAAGCCGTTGAATACACTACTTGGCCTTAGCCTAGTTGGATTCCGTCTGCAGCCGACGGCGGTTAAGAGGAACTGGCGGGGACCGGATTGCGCACATGGCCGGGAGCGCGCGGGGGAGCGGCGCGCACCGGCGCATGCGCGGTCCGGCAGAAACTGCTTGGAAGATCCGATCTGCGGCGCCGGGCGAGCCCGACACCTAATGTGGAGCACCCACGGGGACACTCGAAGAAGAACAGTTGATCTGCAAACAGCACTTTCCCACCATTAATGTCATAATAAAAAACAAAAGTAATTGCTCTGATCTACTGAACATGTGACATTTTATAATTTTGTCTCTTAACAAAGGGTTATTTCCTTACTATTTCTTTACAGGCAGCATTGCTTTAATTATTCCAGGGTACTGCTCAATTTTAAAAAAATTATTTGAATTTGCTACTTCTAATTATTCTGGGGTTCTTTTTTTTCGTTTTGTTTTTTCTTCCTGGCAGTCAAGCCAGTCTTTCAACACATCCTCTCACAAATTGCTTCAGTCTCCAGCTAAACTGGAACAATGTCACTTTAAGTTAGGTGACAAGGGCTAATCATCAATGGGAGAAAAAATAGAACCCATAACTGCTTTAACTGTATATTTTAATCCTTAAGAAATCCATTGGGATATTAACAAAAGGTGGTTTTTGTCTGCAAAAAAAAAGACATTAACATAGCCATTTATAAAACTAATATAAAAGAGAGCACAGCTGTAATAATAATGCAAGTACACTGCAGAATAACATTATGGAAATAGGATGACAAATTGACCTTGTCTTATCCTGGATGAAGACGACTTCTGAAATGAAAATTTGGCTGTAATTTGTTCTTGCTTTTCCTAAAAGGTTGAAGGCATTTCTATTCCAACTGACTAAGAACACTGTTAATGTCAGATAATTAGGCAGGATGTACTTAAATGTAGTTATTTAAGTATAGTCAAATAATTTTCAGACTTTTTTATTCCTAGAAAAACTCGCCTGTTTCTGCTGCTAAAGAAAAATGAGTGGGTGTGAACTATAGTACACCCAGTTCTTAACAGTTAATTTTTAAACCACTTTAAAGAAAGGCGTATCTTCTACAGCAGAATCATTTGGATTCTCTACACTCATGTATCAAATGAGTCTTCTTGACTTGTTAGGTTTCTTTGGTTTCAGCATTAGAGAGTCCATGCAATACAGGACACAATGGCATCCCTTCAAATAAATGTAGAAAAATAAGCAGTTATGAATTCTGGTGGAGAAATATGGATTTTTGAGTTTCCGCATCTATAACACAGACACCTCTCTTAGAGAATATTGGCACATCCATTTCAGGAAATGGATTCATATTATGATATATCTTAGTAAATGAATCTTGGCCTCACTGGCAGGATTCAAACTTTCTGTAAGGCACATGAGATAAGCAGATTGGAGTATATTGGATTTCAAAGTAAAGTGAAAACTTTTAAGATTAGGTCTTTAACCTATATTGCTCGCTACATTTCTGATGCATTATACCAAAATTTCCAACCCAAAAGATTTTTCCTGGTTAATAAATTATGCTGCATAGTTTTGCAATTTAATATAGCCTTGCAAAAAATCATTTAACAATCTAGAACCAAAGAGAAAAACTGAAATCCACCCAGAAATCAATGAGAACTCAAAATATGAATCAATAAGAACATTCCAGAATTTGTTCTGTTTTCATTTGTTCCATTGACAATTGACACATATTTTGACATCTGTTTACAACATGACAGAAAACTATTAAATGTGTTATTTATACAGTGTTCATATATGTGTCAAATTTGCATACATACTGACAGACAATAAAAGCTTACATTATGCCAGGATAATTGAGATCAGAATTTGCTCCAGTATACTGAAAATATAGTATTTATAAAAATAGACACTAATAAAGAAAGATTTAAAGGATTAAAAAAAATACTTCCATTGAAACCTAATTGGTATCACTAAACAAAATTAAATGAAAAATGAATACCATCCCTGATGCCACCACAGCCAATCTGGTGTCTGACCTCTGTAACTTTGTTCTCACTCACAATCATTTCCATTTGGGGGACAATTTATACCTCCAGATTAGTGGAACTGCTATGGGCATCCGCATGGCCCCACAATATCATAATACATTTATGGCTGACCTGGAACGACTCCTCAGCTCTCGTCCCCTATTACCACTCCTATACTTAAGATACATTGACGACATCTTTATGATTTGGACCCATGGTACAGAGGCTCTAGAAGAATTCCACAGAGACTTTAACAATCTACACCCCACTATCAACTTATCCCTCAAATACAACACGCAAGAGATACATTTCCTGGACACTACAGCACTAATCAAGGATGGCCTGATCAGTACCACACTGTACCGAAAACCTACTGACCGCTATACTTATCTACACCCTTCTAGTTTCCATCCTGCACACGTGACTAGATCCATTGTTTACAGTCAAGCTCTTAGGTACTATCGCATTTGCTCTGATCCAACGGACAGAGACCAAAAACTACAAGAACTTTACCAAATATTCATAAACCTGAATTACCCACCAGGAGAAGTAAAAAAACAAATCGACAGGGCCAGACGAATACCCAGAGACCAGCTACTCCAAGATCGGCCCAAAAAAGCCAAGAACAGAACACTACTGGTCATCACCTACAGTCCCCAACTCAGACCACTGCAACGAATTATTAAAGACCTACAACCTATTCTTAATCAGGATGCTACACTCCAGAAGGCCCCGGGTGACATGCCTGTTCTCTCCTACAGACAACCTCCCAGCCTCATGAGGTTCCTCACTAACAGCCACAGTCTATACCCCAGGAACACCAGTCCTGGAACCTTTCCCTGCAACAAAGCCCGCTGCCAGCTTTGTCCACATATCTTCTCTGGAAATACCATCACTGGACCTAACCAGGTTACTCACAGAATCACGGGCACTTTCTCATGCTCCTCTACTAACATCATATATGCCATCATGTGCCAACAATGCCCAGATGCTTTGTATATTGGACAGACTTCTAACTCCCTTAGACAAAGGGTCAACGGGCACAAAACAGACATCAAAACACTCCAGATCCACAAACCAGTTAGTCAACATTTTAATGGAATGGGGCATTCTGTCAATGACCTAAAGCTATGTGTGTTACTGAAAAGGAATTATCGCACGCGCACCGTTCTGGAAAGAGAAGCAGCCAAGCTGGCTTTTATATTCAAATTCAGCACATTAACACATGGTTTAAACCGGGACAGGAGCTTTCCGAGTCACTATAGGGGCTCGTCTGCAAGTTTGGCTCAATCTAATTCTTGACCTTCCCCCCCACCCCCCTCCACTCTCTGATTTGCTCACCTTGATTATCTTTTTCTAATTTGTCCTCCTTGCTTACTGTTTTTGGTTCTCTGTGTCTAAATATTGAGTCTGTTCTGGTCTGGCTATGGTCTGAAGAAGTGGGTCTGTCCCACGAAAGCTCACCGAATAAACTATTTGGCTAGTCTTTAAAGTGCTACTTGACTGCTTTTTGTTTTGATAGTGTATAGACCAGCACGGCTTCCTCTCTGCTACTATTCAAAATTAAATGAGGTGTAATAGATAGCATAGCATTTGGATTCAAACATACCAGGAAACATAGCTGGATTAGTCAAAGAAACACTGTATGTTGACTGCAGGAACTAAAACACTAAAGGGGTCAACTCACAGTCTGGTGGCCTCTCTTCAAAAACTCCAACTGTGAGAGGCAATTCACTTTGTCAACTTACAGCTACATTTATGAACTAGGACTTATAGTGGAACATGTTCATTCTGCTCATAACATACATGCTGTTTACCCGCTTCTTTACCTCTATTATGAAACTTTTTGTTTCCAGAAAATTAATTACAGAGATGTTGCTTCAATAATAAATAAAGAGAGTAGCACCAATACACAGAACACAAGGAAAAATACTATCAATTGTGGTAACTATAGTAGTGTCGCCAACTCATCCCTATGATTTAAGAAGACCACCAGAACGAATAAGGAAATAGATGAAGGAGGCCTGGAGAAACAGTAGAGAAGTCTGTTACCAGATAAAACATAGAAAAATAAGAAGCTAATAGAGCATATGAACTGAAAAATATTCTGTGCTTCACAATTCGCGAGTTCATACCTCTTTACTTAGGAATATCTTGCTAAACACCACTCAGTCAGTTTCAAAACACTGCATCTGAGGCAAAGTAAAGACAGATGACAGTTTGCTAGTTGTGCAGTAGGTATCTCATCATATTCCACATTTGTCATAGCTACTGATTTCTTATATACCGATCCATAAGCATGACAATACAGCCTCCAGAGGTGGAAAAAGTACCTCAAAAGTTACCTAAATAAAAATGCAACTGCTTTCATTTCTGGACTAAAACCTAGATGTGATGTGTGTTTGTCTGTGTGTGCGCATGTGTGCGTACTTTTACTCAAGTAGTTTTCCAGAGGGTTGCCGATACCTAGCACTTAAGTATAGTGCCCCCATCGTCCCCTCCTCCCCCCAGCAGCAGCTGCACTTTTGCTCAAGTCACTTTTGGGGTACTTTTTCCACCTCTGACAACCACTAGTGGGGGAAAAAAAAAGGAAAGAAAACACTTGTAAAAAGGACACATATTGCAGCAAATTGCATTTAATAAGGAACTGATGCAGACAGCACATGCAATTATCTTACACAGTATTAAAGACAAGAGCTATAAACCAAGTTTCATAGAAATCCAAATATGGTCAGGAAGAACTCTCCCGTCCTATACTTTGCTTCTTTGGGTGTACTTTTGGTTTTTGTGACATTGTTGTGTACTTTCTTATGAAGAATGTCCAACAGTAGGGGAGGTAAAGACATATGGTTGATCTTTATGAATTTCGTATTTCTTGAAGACTGGTATAACATACATAAAATATTTTTTAAAAAACTTTCAAAAATTAGAGAGAGAGTTGCTTCTATATTTCCATTTAATAACATTTCTGTTACTAGATGCACGTTCAAAGTCCAAAGAAAAACCAAAACAGGAAATCTTTTGAAAAAGAGAACTGACAAAAATAAATGACACAAAAAAGTCTCAACTCTTTTCACTGTTTAAATTAGCTAATTAACATATTTATTGAATTAGACTGTCAATGAAGGAACCAATACATTGAAATCCAGATTTTTTTCTCTTGATTTAAAAGCAACACAGATGCTTACTGCAAAACAGCAATTCCTCTTCTCATTTTTATCAACTCTATTTAACAGCCTGACACTGACAGTTTCAAGCTTAATTGTACATTCATTGCGTACTGTTAATTACATTAGATAAATGGATCACATCAGAACAGGGTATTCAAAGGAGATCATGTGCCAATCTTACAAATTTAAAATCAAACAAGCATCACTGTAGACCTTAACTCTTGAAGCTGTTTATCAGCTGAGCACTAAAGAATATTTTGAATGTTATTATACATCAAAAGATGAAAGATGTGCCTCTCTCTACCATAGCTGGTGTTCCACTTGGACAATGCAATGTAATTATATGTTATAGCGGTGCACGCTTGGAACCACAGTAGTTAAGGGACTATAGTTCCAGTGTTTTATCCACTATAAGACCTCTTTTTCAGCCACACATTTACTCTCTTATAGAAGAGAGGAGTCTATCACACCTGGTGACACTTAATGTAAAAATAAGCAATTGAAACTTATTTACAGGATTGGTAGAAATACAGTGTAGGTTGAAATAAGCCTCAAAATTGCTGCAATACTGAAATTCAGTACACGAGGCCTCAGAGTAGGAGGAGCTGTGGCTAATATGTTTTGTGTTTTCATAGTGGTAGTCAACTCTCTAGGCATAAAATATCCTCACCATCTCACAAAACTTGCTGTAACATGCTGTTATAAACCACCTGTTGTCCACACAAGTGGCAGATGAGCCAGACAACTCAAGCTTCAGGGATTAGGACATCCGGAGTCTGACCACATCAGATTGCAATTTTTCAAATTTTCACCTCAAAATGGCTGGTTTCAAATTGCATTCCACTGCAACCACTAAGCAAGATCACAGCAGCTTATGGGGTGCACCTTTCATGGAGCATGTGTGTTCCAAAGGAGCCGTCAAGATTACTTGAAATGGTGCTAAATTAGCACATCCAAGACTTTCTGGTCCTGTCCTCACCCAGACATTTTTGGGCCAATGTTTCTGGCGCTGCAGAAGTTTTGGTTTCCCCCATCTGGCCCAACACGCACCCCGGACTCCACCAGCCACTTTTTAGTAATGTAGAACAGTGAAGGGTGGAGATGACTACCTGCACTACTATGACCACCTCCACTGCAAACTCTCCACCCCTGGAGTCCCACACGGGCACACACACACGCATGCACACACACACACACACAATCCATGTCATTAAAATTATCCACCAATCTGTATCTCTGAAGAAAGCAAGAAGATTGTAATCTCAATAGAAAAACTGTTTCCACTGAAATCTTACTGGGTAAGGGTACAGGAGACATTAAGGCCCTGGATACTGTCAGAATGATATTTTTCATTTAAACAGATATACAAAAGATAACTACTGACTTGTGCTTCTGAATTGTCATACACAAGATTCAGTCACCTAGCCAGACACAAAATGAGAAACCTAAGGACAAGTTTGGTTGGTTTAAAATCAGGCTTTTCTTTTAAAACACAATTTTTTCGTGCAATCAAATCAGTACCAATTATGGCTAGGGTCTCTCTTGTCAGCCAACACAGTCAGTCAGAAATAAGCAAACTCTTGCAATTTTTCATCAAATCAACCCCATAACTTGAGAGAGAATGCAGACAAAAACATCAGACAGTAAGGGCCTTTCCTTCCCATGCCAACCCAAGCATTCCATGAAAAACAATGTCATGTATAGTAATTAATAAGGGGGCTGTTGTCTCCAGACCACCAAGTAAATGCCAGGTACTTGCAATTTTTTTTCCACAGCAAGGTTATTTGGTTCACTGAAAGGCAGATTATTAGTTTTAAGTGCTATAGGGCACTTTCAACCTCAGGGATTTTGGGAACTGAGGAATTTGAATTAAACTATGGAATATGTAACATATATTTATAAAGTCCCTTGCTGACAGCAGTCTACCATAATAATAAAGACAAGAAAATACACAAACTGTGTTAGGCTTTGCAACTCAAGAAGATATTTAAAAAATCATTGGGTTACTTTCAAAATGAGGAGGGATGAGATTGAATAACCAACTACAACCAACCACTAGCAAGCATAAAAATACAACCACCTGTTGCATCCACCCAACCTCTATCTAGAAAATTGAACAGTTGAATCTGGTCATGTGGTCCGGATGTCTGATCAGTGCCTACCAAAACAGATTCTGTTTTCTGAGTTGAAGGAAGGATGGAGGAGTGTTGGGGGGCAGAAGAAGTGATTTAAGGACATGCTGAAGGCACATATGAAAAAAGCATGACATCAGTGTCAACACTTAGGAGAACCTTGCCCAGGACCATCTCCGCTGGAAAGCAGTAATCTGTGAGGGAGTGGTGTACCTTGAGAGGTCCACGGCAGCACAGATGAGAAGTGGAGAAGAAAAGAGCAGCAAAAAAATTCCCCAGACCCTTCCACCAGCTACCAGTACCTACCCCTTCTGAGATAAAATCTGTGGTTCCAGAACTAGACTGGGCAGCCATCAATGGACTCTCAGATAGGAACATTATGCGAAGACATCCTACTCATTATCGAATGACTGCCAAGCACATGCACAAAAATTATTTTGCTATGTATTTGATGTATGCAGTTTTATATCCAAAATTTGAGCATGTCTTGTTCCATCAAAATTATTCCACAAGGAAAAACAAATTAAGACTTGTGGCTTAAATAATATTCATGAGAAACATTTCACTATGAAATAGGAGCATTTTGTAGACCCTATTTTAAGGGGTTTTTCTGTTTGCTGATTGGTTTGTTTTAGGTATTGGGCAGGGACTATATTAATTTTGCCTTAATTCACAAAACGATAATAGAGAAACATGCTAGCTCTTTGCTGACCAAAATAATTTCCATAAATTTCAATAGCTTTTAACAAAAGAGAGCAGTGTGTAGGATAAAATGTCTGTACTATATTTAAATGGCACTGAGTTCCAATCCTCTTGGGATTGTACTTTTTGCTTTACATTCATCTCTATCAAATGGCTCCCTGTGTTTTAACCAATATCTACATTTTTCCACAAATACTTCACATTTAATGAAAATATTTAAACAAGAACAAGCAACAAGGAAGAGTGAATAAAGGAGAGACAAGAGAAAACAACTTAAGTGCAGAACTCAGAAAATGAAAGAGAGTACAGTAAACCCTTGATTTTACAGACCCCCATTGTTCCTGAAGCCCAATTAATCGGGGCTATCATCACTCATTTCTAAAAATACAAGGTCCAAGTATGGCTGCCTATCTGTCTACTATGTCTACACTTGTTTCTTTTCTGTACAAATGAAAGCATAAATCTCACTGGTAAACAAAGATGGTTTCTGCTATTCTGGAGAGCTCTGTGTGCAAAGCAGAACTGGTATCTGAACAAATGTAGAATACTCCAGGTATACAGGAATACCTCAATGTTGCAATTTCAGAGCTTAGTCTATTCATTGTAAAAGTTGGTCACATTCTAACAAAGAAAAGGAATAATTGACTGAAAAAATACCAGTTGCATTCTTCCATATTAGTGGTAGAAGCTAAGTAGTGATATATTCATTTTCTCTCTCATTTCCTCTGATGCAGGAAGCCAAACTAGCCTTCATGCAGTGACTTTAAACATCATGATGGTCAAACTGAGATGGCAAACTCGGTCAAGTGTTTCATTGCACATCCTGTTCATGTTACAATCACCATTCACATCATCCTTGACGGTTTTATTCTGCAACATGACTGATCTCTATAGTTATATTACTCATGATCACAGGAAATCAAATTACTTTCTGATGGAACTCATTACCTAAATGTTCTTACATAGAATTTAAAGAACTATTCCTCGTACCTATTCTCATTCTTGTTTAGAGCACACAGACTGTGCAGACAATAAGTAAAATGTTACCTTCAAAATATAAACTTGAAGCTAAATGGCTGGACAAGAATCCATAATACCTTAATAACAGGATTAAGTTAAAATTAAAATCTTAATAACAGTTAACAAATCCAATAACTTCATCTCTAAACTTTGAAAACGCAAATTATAAATCTCTCTCTCTAACACTTACTTTGTAACCAAGCACATCAATTAATCCTCTGGCTGCTGACGAATGGAAATAAACTGTGAAACTTTCTGGACAATAAAATATCAAGATATGTGTCTGGTCACAACTCTGATCTGAATTATGAAATACACATTCTTTCCTCATAAATATACAGTCAGTAATACCGGCCTCAGAGGTCAGATCATGGGAAGAAAACAGTACAAAATAAGATGCAGAGAGAGTGTGAGCTAATTCACAGCAAGCCAAAACAGCAGAAATGTAACACTTTAAAGACTAACTAAATAGTTTATTAGTTGATGAGCTTTCGTGGGACTGACCCACTTCATCAGATCAATCTCATTTCCAATACAGACCGACATTTATAAGTACAGAGGACCCAAAAAAATGCAATAACAACTGACAGGTGGATGAGGGGTGGGTGGATGTTAATTGTCCTGTCTGAGATAATTATGAGCATCACAGCAGGTCCTTTAGCTGAGTTTCAAGAACAGGATACTGAAACAGTTGTAAGGGACTGAAAGCTGGAATGGAATTTATATTTAAAATGTCATGGATAAATAAAACTCTAATATACAAAACAGACTTGCAGAATAGACTTTCCATATGAGAATTATTCTGTTTTTACACCTATACAGTGTAGCGAGCAGAGCAGTAGAAAATGGGAGAATCTAACTATATAGCATTACTCAGTCAGATTTGGGTAACATCAAAAAGTTGGAAGGGTCTGTTCTGTTTGGTTCTCTTAAATATTTCTGGTCCAGATGTAGGGATGGAAGCCTGTTATATGATCTAAAGTCATGATTTCTAGTAGAGTACCCAGAGCTCAGATACTATGAATAGCTTTGTGGTGGTATTTATAGTCCTACTGCATCAGGCGTAATGCAAAACCAAAAAGCACAAATGTAAAGGAAAAAGTTAGGGGTAGGGTGCAGCAGTGATAGGAGGCAGAGGAATCAAACTTCAGTTTTCAGTTTGGCCTGTGTTGATTGTTATTTTCCACAACTTAATTGAACCATAGCCATATTCTATGCAGTCTCTAACGTTCCTCCAATCTGTCAAATTCACCTGATCTTTCCAATTAAGAATACATCTTCACAGTAGAGTTCACTTGGATAATCAAAACTCTAATTATAATTTAAATATATCTTATAAAATAGATTAAACCTTGTATTGGTGACTGTATATGTGACCACTACCTTTGGTCTTTGTGTGTTAACAGACTCTCTAAATTAGAAGAAAGTGACAGAGGTGACTTTCAGTCTATTAAGCTTGAAACTGTAGCTGCCAGAGCAGAACCCGTGGTGCTGAAACATCACATTACAAAATTTATTTTAAATAAAATAAATGGCTATTCTATGTACATTTTATGTCAGTGCACATGTCATATTATGAACATCTACTGCTGCCATGAAAAAATGAAGAAATAATAATTGTAAAAATAAAAATGGCTTCAAAACATTTTTCCAAATGAAATTTTCCAAAATGAATATTTTATGGAATGTCCATGTAAGAGGCAAATTCAAGAATATTTGGAATGTTGAAGTTTCCTGCAAGAGGGGACTTCCAAGTTCTGACCAGCTGTTGTTGTGATGATTCATTTTCTGATATGTGGTTTTGAGGGATGTGATGTTTCCCCTGCATAAAGGTCCCATCCAGATGAATCTCCTCGTTTGCCTGCTTCTTACAGATGTTCTTGTAGAACTGCAGATTTTAAGTAATGTCCCCAAATCCTGGATCTTATTCTCCTTACAGAGACAAAGACACTATTGAAAAGTAGTCAGGGCCCAACATGAATTTAAGAAAACACCCAGAAGCAGGCTGAGTGTCCACATGAAAGTACATGTTCTAATTGTTCGAGAATCTGTTTGTGAGAATCTCCTTGTCTAACTTATCTCCCTGCCCTTCAAAACTGCAATCCCTGAAAGAAGAATGGGCTGCGAGTTTGGGAGGGCAAGTAGATAAACTCAATTGCATAATTTGAACTGACTACAATTAGTACCCAATTGTCCATTGTTACTGCCTTCCAGATGTGGAAGACAAGTGTTACACAACACCCATATGGTGAGTGAGAATCAGCAGTTGGCAGCATTATTGTTCTGCAGTCTCAAACTTCAGCCAAAAATATCGTGTATCAACAGGCTGGGACTGGGATGATGATGAAAATGAGGCATGCAATTCCTCAACCATTTGCATCTTGCCAGGTGGCTCATAAGGCTGTCAGTGGTAATCGTTGAGCGATCAGATTAGCATTGCATGACTGGACTCCTCTTTCGGGGAGGTGTATATATTCCCATAAAACACAGTGGTGGCCCTGGAATCAATGCATCTGATGAAGCGGGTCTTTGCCCATGAAAGCTTATGCTCCAAAATATCTGTTAGTCTATAAGGTGCCACAAGACATTTGTTGTTCTCGAAGCTACAGACTAACATGGCTACCTCTCTAATACTTAGTTTTCATAGTAACAGAGAGGAAGCCATGCTAGTCTATACACTATCAAAACAAAAAGCAGTCAAGTAGCACTTTAAAGACTAGCCAAATAGTTTATTCGGTGAGCTTTCGTGGGACAGACCCACTTCTTCAGACCACAGCCAGACCAGAACAGACTCAATATTTAAGGCCAGAAACTCTGTGCCTTAAATATTGAGCCTGTTCTGGTCTGGCTATGGTCTGAAGAAGTGGGTCTGTCCCACGACAGCTCACCCAACAAACTATTTTGCTAGTATTTAAAGTGCTACTTGACTGCTTTTTGGTTTGTTAGTTTTCATAATGATTCAGCTGTCTTTCGAAAAACAAAACAAGTTTCATGAAAGGACATGGTGTTCCAGAGCTGCCTAGGAAACCCTGAAGCCTAAAGCCATGATTCTTGGAGCATCACAACAGCAGTAGCCACTGCTATCAAAGACGTGTCTCCAGTATCTACAGCTGATTCAAGAGTGGTCCTGACAACGACTTGATATCCTCAATGAGAGCGTGAAATTCAGTTTTGCCCTGTTGCAAAAGTTTGTTTATGAAATTTGTGAATTTGGGATAGTTCAGGTAATAAGTCTTAGCTATCAGTGCTTGGTAAATGGATATTCTGACCTACAGACTAACAGAAATGAAGACCTTCCTTCCCAATAAATTAAGCTGTTTACCTCTTTATCAACTGTGCAAAATAACCTGGTGACCCCTAAGTGATCGGCCACACTCGGGCATGTTAGGGTGAATTGCACGGGCACTTGAGCAACACGGTAAGGTACGTGGGATGGAGACAAGTTACAGAGACCCTTTTAAAATACTATAAAGAAATATGCCTCAGCACAAAATGGCTAAAACATTAACCCCAGGACAAGAACTGAGGAACCGAGTAAATTGGGCAAATCTAAACCAGTTAGCACCGGGATTTACTGGATTGCATACAGCCTGCATTAACAGCGGTATGTAACTTCAGCAGCATCCACATCCTCTCGACCTAAATTGAAAAACAGGAAAGACCATGGCCTCTGACCCATCAGCCCAGAGAAGCCAGCTGTGTAACTTAAAAAGGGAAAACATAAGTATGAGATATATAGGCTACATCTACACGTGCACGCTACATCGAAATAGCTTATTTCGATGTAGCGACATCGAAATAGGCTATTTCGATGAATAACGTCTACACGTCCTCCAGGGCTGGTGCTGTCGACGTTCAACGTCGACGTTGGGCAGCACCACATCGAAATAGGCGCTGCGAGGGAACATCTACACGCCAAAGTAGCACACATCGAAATAAGGGTGCCAGGAACAGCTGCAGACAGGGTCACAGGGCGGACTAGCGCTTCCGGGGCAACAGTTAGCCGCTCCCTTAAAGGGCCCCTCCCAGACACACGCAGCATGCACAGCACACGGTCTACAGAGCCATAGGCATGCACACCTCGAGCGACGCAGGCATGGACCCCCAGAAGCAGCAGCAGCAGCAGCAGCCAGAGGTCCACCCAGCCGCCCCTGCAGGAGCAGTGCTCGCCCTGCTCCATGCCATGCAGGAGGCAGCTGAGCACATCCTAACCACAGAGGAGGAGCTGCCCGCAGGGGAGGAGGACACAACCCCCAACCCTGCAGCACCCCGCCCCGCCCCCGCCTCATACGCCGCCGGCTGTGGAGCTACCCCACCAGCACCGACTGGTGGCAGCGGCTAGTGCTCGGAGAGTGGGACGACGACCGCTGGCTCCAGAACTTTCGCACGAGCCGGCAGACATTTCTGGAGTTATGCCAGTGGCTCACCCGCGCACTGAGGCACCAGGACACCACCATGCGGCGTGCCCTCAGCGTCGAGAAACGGGTCGGCATCGCTGTCTGGAAGCTGCCACTCCAGACAGCTACCGATCCGTGGGCCAGCAGTTTGGCGTCGGCAAGGCCACCGTCGGGGCTGTCCTCATGGAGGTAAGAGGACCCACAGGGGGAGGGGGAGGCAGCCATGGCAGGGGAGGGGGGCCCTGGCAGGGGAGGGCCACACACACCCTGCACACCCCTCATTGGTGCTCTCCCAAGTGCTTCCTTTGCAGGTTGTCCGCGCCATCAACGCCCTGCTTCTCCACAGGCTCGTGAGGCTTGGGGACCCAGATGCCACCATCGTGGGCTTTGCCACCCTGGGCTAACCCAATTGCTTCAGGGCTCTGGATGGGACCCACATCCCCATCCGCGCCCCGGAGCACAGTGGAGGACGCTATTTAAACAGGAAGGGCTACCACTCAGTGGTCCTCCAGGCCTTGGTGGACAGCCGGGGCCGTTTCTTGGACATTTATGTGGGCTGGCCTGGCAGCACCCACAACACCCGGGTATTCCGGAACTCGGGCCTGTGCCGCCGGCTGGAGGCAGGGACCTACATCCCCCAGCGGGAGATCCCTGTGGGGGACACCACCATGCCCCTCTGCATCATTGCAGATGCAGCATACCCCCTCCAGCCCTGACTCATGCACCCATACACGGGCCACCTGTCAGCCAGCCAGGAGCGCTTCAACCTGCGCCTGAACCACGCGCGCCAGGTGGCGGAGCGCACATTTGGGCGCCTCAAAGGGCGCTGGAGGTGTCTCCTCACCAGCCTTGATGAGGGCCCCACCAACATCCCCCAGATTGTGGGCGCGTGCAGCGCCCTCCACAACCTCGTCGAGAGCAAGGGGGAGGCCTTCTTTCAGGGCTGGGCTGTGGAGGCCAACAGGGCCGATGTGCAGCCACCCGCTGCCCCCAGTTGCCAGGTGGACCCCAAAGGGACCCGGGTCCGGGGGGTCCTGCGGGCCCAGTTCGACGAGGCCGCGGGGTGAATGCTGGCAGGCCCCCCACTGCACCCCCCCATCCTCCACAACACTCCCTGCCCCTACGCCCACACCACAGAGCACCCAAGAGCACGCCCCCCACACTTTTCTTGTAAATAAAAGCAGACATTTGCTCGTCAAATCAAATATCTGTAGAACTCTTATTATTATTATCAAGACTAACTATTTACAGGCAAAATCAAACTTATACATATATGTATTATAAATAAGGATAAGATGAAAGGGGAAGACAAGGGGAGAACTATGTACATGGGGGGGCAAGGATCAGCATAGCAACAGGGGTCTAATATAAAAACTATTTACAAAATTACAATAAACTGGGGGGAATATATACAAAGGGGGGGGCCACGTCCTGGACCCCACACCCCCTAATGTCCAGCGCTGGGGGTGGGCGGCCGCGACCCAGGCCTCAGCCTCAGCCCTGGCCGGGGCTGGCTGGGGGCTGGGCGGACCGGTAGATATGGCCGGCGGGTGTCAGCTGGCCCCAGGTCCCCCTCGGTGGAAGGGCCCTCGGTGGCGGGTGGTGGTGCAACAGTGGACGGCGCAGCGGGTGGAGCAGCGGGTGGAGCAGGCAGGGCAGGCGCAGCGGCGGCCGGCACAGCATGGGGGGCCAGGTAGTCGGCGATACGATCAAATGTCCACATGAAGGCCCCCCATGCCTCCTGGTGCCAGGCCAGCGCCCGCTCCTGCAGCTGGAGGCGGCGCTCCTCCACCCGCAGCCGCTGCTCGGCGACCTCCAGCTGCCGATGGTGGATGGCCAGCAGATGGGGGTCCGTCGCCGTCAGGTGGTGGTCCTAGGTCCGCCGTCTTCCCCACCATGGGACTGGTCGGTCCTCTGCCGAGGGGCTGGCCTGGAGTGATGGCCCCGGTGGGCTGTCCGGGACCACTGACACCTTGCCGGCGCGCTCTGGTCCTTCCAATGGTGTAGCTGCGGAACACAGGAGGGGGAGAAGAAGAGTGGAGACAGCCGTTAGTGTGGGCCCCGAGCCATGGCCCTTGTCCCCCCACCCCTCTGCTGCAGGTTCCCCATCCCCGTCCCCGGGAGATGCTGCTGCTGCTGCTGCTGCTGATGGGTGTCCCAGCCCCGGGGATGGGGCATGGCACTGTCGTGCTGGGGTGCAGGGGCTGATGCACTCTTCTGAGGGACATGCCACTGCTGTCCTTGGGGCCATGGTCATCGGGGCATGTGGAGGGCCCTGGTCATATCTATTACTCCCGCCCCTCAACCCCAGGGGTGTGCAGCGGGGGGGGTACATACCTGATGGTCCACTCCCATGGTCGGGGGACACCCGGTGGGCGGACGCCCGGCTGGAGCTCCGTGATGGCAGCACGATCCGGAGGCCGGCATCACTAGAGGAGGACTCCCCCTCCTCCTCCTCCTCCGGTGCCCCGGGGGTGGGCTCCTGGGGGGGCCCCCAGGGTGCAGGGCTTGCCTCCGGTGCAGACTCTGCCTCCGGGGCCTGCTGGGGCTCGTCGGCCGAGGTATCAAGCGTGGCCGGAGGGGAGGAGATGTGCCGGGGGCCCAGGATGTCCCTGAGCTCCCTGTAAAAGGGGCAAGTGACGGGGGCAGCCCCAGATCGGCCGGCCGCATCCTGGGCCTGGGCGTAACCCTGCCGCAGCTCCTTCACTTTACTCCGGACATGATCCGGAGTGCGGGCAGGGTGACCCCGGGTGGCCAGGCCCTCGGCCAGCCGAGCGAACGCATCTGCGTTCTGCCTCTTGCTCCCCATTACCTGGAGCACCTCCTCCTCACTCCAGAGCCCCAGCAGGTCCCGAAGCTCAGCCTCCGTCCAGGAGGGGCCCCGCTGCCGCTTCCCCGCCTGGCTGCTGGGCTGGGAGCCCTGGCTCCCCTTGGGGGGTGTCCCCTGGGGGCGCTTGGGGTGTGGGGGGCGGCCATCGGCACGGGTGGGGCTGTGTGGGTGCGGAGGAGCATGCAGGCTAGCCGCGTGGCAATGCTGCTGCCTGCACACTCTCTCAGCTTCCTGCACAGGAAGGCAGGGGGCGGGGAGCTTTAAGGGGCCGCTGCACATGGCGACCATCGAGCTCAGGGGCTGGGCAGAGCATCTCTCAACCCCTCAGCTGATGGCCGCCATGGAGGACCCCGCTATTTCAATGTTGCAGGACGCGCAACGACTACACGTTCCCTACTTTGACGTTGAACGTCAAAGTAGGGTGCTATTCCCATCCCCTCATGGGGTTAGCGACTTCAACGTCTCGCCGCCTAACGTCAATGTTAACTTCGAAATAGCGCCCAACACATGTAGCCGTGACGGGTGCTATTTCTAAGTTGGCACCGCTACTTCGAAGTAGCCAGCACATGTAGATGCAGCCATAGTTGTGTAAAATGGGCGGGGGGCTGAGGGGGGCTGCAAGCAAAGAGAAGCAGAAGCAACCAGGCTGTGATGTGTCAGGCCTCAGGTGAAGCCAGCAAACAGCAAGATTATAAAGGGGGGCTACAGTATAAAGAGGAGGAGGAACTCCTGAATCCTAGAGAGACCGGATGCTGTCTACGACAATGTCCTGATAACCCTTTGCTGCTCCTCCCGCCTGCTCACGAGTTAGATAGAGTAGGGTGTGAATACCTAACGGTACCACAAAAATCTGTATTAGTAGTATAGCTAGCTGAAGTAACATGATGCAATAGTGCATTTTATTCCTGTATCTGCTTAACTATGTAAGTATACGCTCTCAGTAAATGCTCTCATGAACTCTGTTTGTATTCTGTTTGTTTGTATCCTGTCCTGTGGCAAGTCTGTCTATATGTTGATGTGTTTACGTTTTAGTTTCATGAGCCTGTAAGGGTCACGTGTAAGGCTGAAGCAAAGACACTCAAGAACCCCTGAATTGGCTTTGACCCAATGACCAGGAAGTTCTAAAAGAAAGCTGCCTCAGCTGGGAAGTGTGATCCACTGAGCATCTGTGCTCTACAGGACAGAGTGTCATTTGTGTCTGTATGTCATACCCTCCTGTTAACCCTTAAGTAGTCCCATCCCCTGAACCTCTAAACTCCACTTCTTGGGGGTAGATAACAGCTCTTAGAAATTGGGACAAACAACAGCCAATGAATTCCACCAACCCCTGGGCTGTTTCAGATAACCATTGGGAGTTAGAAAAAACCCATGGGGTGCTTCTCTTTCTTTTGGGCATAATCCTATTCCTCCTGTTAGTAGTGTGGTGTAAGCCACAGCTATAACTACACCAGTTTTGTAATAGCAGAATCAATCTCAGTGGTGCGGGTCATCACTGAGAAGCAGCCCTCTTTTTTTCCCAGTTCAACACCCCACTCACCTCCACCCTTATTTAGGACTTGGAGCACAGCTTATTTGCTCGTCATCAACCAGAGTAGATGTAGACCATTACTATAATAAACTTCTCTGAAACTATTAAAATAATTGAAGATTATTACTGGAAAGATTTAAAAATACAAAAATAGATTGTATATGGTACATATCGAAGTAAAAAACAAAGTGCATGAATGCTAAATTCTGTCTCCAGGACTCCTATAGATAGATTAGATATTAGTATTGTACACCTAGAAGCATAAATGACTTGTGATAGAACTCAGGAGGTGCACAACCCCACGCCCCGCCACCATGACCTGCCAAATTATAACTGCTAAATGGGGTGCCTCCTCATGCTCCCCCCATCCATGTTTCTCAGGGTGACGCTCCCTGCACCCCTCTCTTGCAGGTAGCAGTCATCTATGCCTAGCTTGGGTATAAATCTAGAGCTTACCACACCAATGCATACAAATTGGACACGTGGACCTTAGTGCCATGCCTAAATGTTCTGTGTTGTGCTGTATATACTCCTCTTTCAAAGCACTGTAGGTCAAAGCACACTGTGTTTTGAATTTTCAGAGTTCACACAGACAACTAGTGCCTAGTGCCTACTGTACTGTAGATGTATGTCCCTGCTTTCCATTCAACAACTGACGGTGTAGAAAAGAGCCAATCAACAGAAAAAATAAAGAAACCATCAATTCAAAATTTATTTATCATTGGGGTTATTTGTTCATAACAAGGCCCAGCTGTAGAACTGGAATGATGAAAGCAGGTTATATGAATCCAGAGTCTCCTTTAGCAAATACTGTACAAGCTCCCCATTTGATTTCTCTCTCCTCCCACAACATAACCAGAAGGACATTCTTAGCACCAATCATTTCCCTCTTTCACCAAACAATAGAAAGACCATATCCAAACAGAGCTCTCATAACCAAACCAGGGAGAAGAGGCAGAAACTCCATCAATCCACAAGTAGTCTGGCTACTCCAAATCTATTTTAGGTAGAAAGTACAGAGATATTACAGTGATGGACTGCAGTATAAAATCCTAGCTAGATTAGAAAATACATTAATTAAAAGGGGCAGTAGGGAAAGACTTTTCTTGCTAAAACCTTAGAAGAGTTTTTTCCAGATAATTATCATCTATTAGAAAAGAAAGGGAGGCAGCTTATAGTAACTGAAAACTTCATCCTTTTCATGCGTTTCTGCTTTCCACTTCCTTTAGATATAATGTTGCTATTGTGGTCTGTTCTATAATGACAACCTGACAAAATGGAATATTGGCAAGGTTTCACAGATTGAAAACAGCCAGTTCTAAATCCACCCTGTGAGCTTCACTGATGTTTAATACCTAGTACCATCTGACTGTTTCAGATACAAAAAATACAGTACATCTTGCTAAATCTGATGGTATACCAGGTGGTTTGTGAGGCTGTGACAGCTTTCTTGATTCATGACAAAATACTCCCTCTGCTGTACAACATACAATGTTACACAAGCCTCAGACGCATATCAAAACCCACATACATGCAAGTACATAAAATAAGAAAAGGACTTAAGTTTAAAATATTGTCTAGCTCAATATCCTAACTGATACCTCCAGATTTTTCTTTTGTTGGTGTTGGTTAAAAGAGGAACATTGTGTGCTTTTATCATATAGCCTACTTGAGTATACCTGAATGTGCCAATCAAAAATAGGGAAAGAAGTTGTCTTTTGGTTGGATTTATGACTTAGGGCTTGATCTTCAAAAATACACTAAAAACACTAGATCAAAAATAAGTTCTTATTATTCCGTCTGAAGATACTGGTCCAGTCAAAGTAACCAACACAACATGGCATTAGGATTATACACAAAGTATAAATATATTTATGTCAGCAATATCAAACTCAGACTGGGTGTGAATCTAGCTAGGGATGCTTTTGTTGTTAGTGGTGCTGTTGTTAAATATGGTACAATAATTGAATTGCATTATAAATCTCCTCTGTCATATAGCTACAATAGACAGCTAATCAAAAAGCTTGCAGTGTTTTGGTGGGACAAAAAAAATTCCATAAAAATTTTACAATAGGCTACGATGTAACAAACAACATAACATGATGTGGGAATCTAAAAAAATCAGCCAACAGTTTCTGGAACAAAGCAAATTTGCTATGCTGGTTGAAATTCAAGCCAAACCACATAGCATACAAACTAGAGGAAACAGCTAAACTTTCAACAAGTGAATTCTTGCAAATGCACACACATGCCGAAGAGCATGTTTCTGCTTTATGGGGTGTGCAACAAGTCTTTCAAAGATAACACAATCAATAACTGATATTCTTTGAAGCATATTAAAACAAGAAGCAAGCTCAACATTTCCTCAGTAGTATTTGCATAATGGGAAAACAAAGAAACCAAAGTAAAAATAAAATACATTTTAAAAATGATGTTATATGACAACTTCAATATGTAACATGTTGATCTTTTTAATCTACAGGATTATTTTTGTAAACATTTGTGAAGTTGATTTACCATGCCATGAACACTCAGCATGCAAACTTTTGCTTTTGACTTGTACGGTTGAAAGAGACATCTGACAGTAGAACTTCCATTTAAAAAGGTATTCAATTCAAAACATTGATTTTCTTTACTGCAGATAAAAATATTTTTCTTGGACCCTCACATCAACTGAACACCTTCCACACCTGCTGTGTTCACAGTATACTAAATATCAAGTGTGAAAGCAAAGTTCTGGGCCCCTTAATAATTGAGAAAGCAAACCTGTTTAGCCTAATCACTATTTTCAAACACAAAGATGTCTCTGCTGACTTGGTCTTCTGCACTGGATAGAAAATTTCAAACACTGACCATATACAGAATTTGCACATAGGCCAAACCCACCGTGACAAACTAGGCTCAATTTCAAGGACATTTACAAGAAAGACAAGAAATCAGAACCTAGGAAGTTGTAGCTATCAACAGGCTACACTGAAAGGCTCTGCTGACCCGGGGAGTCAGAGACGCAGATAAGGCAGGGAAAGCACAGCAGACTTCAAATGCTATAGGTACACTGTCTTCTTTCTGTGATCCTGTGCCTTATACCTGCACTATTTTGGCAAGGAATGTTGCTCAAGAGTTAAACTTTTCTTTTTTTTCAATCGCACATTGTGCTGCAGTATGACAAAAAGAACCTTACCTGCTTTGGTGCTTATGCCATCATCTTTCAAGATGGATGGCTGCTGTACTGCATGGATGCATCTCATAGTATTTTCAATGGATAGCAATATAAGTATATAATAGAACACTAAGATACACACACTTGAGCTGCACATATCTTGGGTTAATGTGACTGAGTGGTGGGAAGCCTGGCACGTGGCTCCAGGTTGCCTGCCACTCAGGAGAGCTGGAAAACTGACCAGCGCAGCTGCAGTTTCTCAGCTTCTGTCAGGGGAGACAGCTGACTTGGCTGCTGCCACTGACAGGAGAGGTTTCCTGTCTCACTCTTGCCATCCCTGACATGAGCAGTTTCCGCTCTCCTGTTGGGACAGCAGCCACTCCTGTCAGTAGCAGCAGAAACCATGGGGAAAGTGCTCCTGTCAGAGGATGAGAGTCAGGCTGCCACCACTGACAGAAGCAGAAAAACTAACCAGCGCAGGGGTGCTCATCATTTTCCCCTCTCCTGTGAGTGGTGGGCAGCCCAGAGTCAGGCTCTGGGCTGCCCACCACCAATGGGATTGGGGAAACTGACCGGTGCTGCTGCACTGGTCTGTTTTCTGGCTCCCCAAGTTCTACAAAATTTGACTTACACAGGGTTGCACAAGAACACAACCTCCATGTAAGTCCTGGGTCTACTGTATAAATACATTAAACTACAATTACAGTTGCTCTGAATTTCCTCCTGAAAAACCCCTTTTGAGAGGCATCTTAAAATTTCTAGTCTGAAATTTATTACTGATGTATACAAAATTATAGTAAAATATCAAGTATCTTTTATAATAAATATCAAATATTTAGAAAACAACACAGTAAAATTAGCAAGTTTCAGGCACATGGGGTGTAAATTTTATAAAAATGACACTGGAAGTAGATCTGGAATACAAAAAGTGGGTAAAGGATAGTCTTACCAACTATTCCAAAATAATATATTATTTGATCTCCCTTATCTAGTCCAAAAACTGAAAATCAAAAGCTTTTAATAGGCTTACTAGTAATGTTCTAATTTACAGTGATACTGTCAGGTTACACCATGCATATATATTTAATGACTTTAATGTATTGGGAATATGCAACTACCAACACAGTAAAATAAAAAAAAAATAACCACACTGTTAAGTGTGTGTCCGTTGACAAAACAGTTATCACCATTAGGGTGCTGAAGCATGCTACAGCTGACTATCAGCCAGCAGTAGACTGTGATGAATTCTTTATGTAGGAAAACATTTCCACAATGTAGATATAACATCTGGTTACATCTGTCATATAAAACACACTAGTGATAACAGCTTCCTCTGTGCAAAAGGAACAGGCATCTCTGAATCATTCAACTCAAGCACCAATATCAATTGATAGCCCTTATCCTAATCAAGAGTTGACAGGGTCATACATCTGCAATACATTGAGACAACCACTGGATGGCAGGAGAAACAGTTGATAATTTCTTCAAGCTTTATAAATACCAAGGAGGCTAGTAAATGATTGTAAAACCAGATGCATACAAATACACTGTCTACATGAAGTTACATAAGCAGTAGACATGCCACCTCCATGCAAGCCCCCTTAGAGATGGTCAGCAACTTTTTTAACAAAATTGTTTATCTATATCAATTTGTCAGACCGTTTTGCAGGGAAGAGTTGGTTTTGATTAAACAGCTGGCCCTGCAAGGGTTAAAGGCAGCCCCAGGGAAGCTGCACCACAGGCAGCCAACAAGGAACAGCTCTAATGAACAGCCTTATATAAGAGGCTGCAGGGCAAGGGAAATCAGTTCTCTCAAGGGAGCCCAGGAACTGGGTCCCAGGAGGGGAGGGAACTGTCAGCACAATGGAGAGTGCAGTGCTGGAGAAAGTACAGTAAACCTTTGACTTAACAGACTAATGAGGGGGTGGGTATCTTCTATTTCCGAAAGTCTGTTAAATGCAAAGGCGTACTGCCCACCCACCCCTGCCAGGCTCCACAAGTCCAAGTCCTGCCCACTAAAAAAAACCCTGCCACTCACCAGAGCTGCCATCTCTGGAAGTGCCACTGGACCCCACCGTGTGGCTGGGACTTCACCCCATGAGCACTGGAGGGACCACCATGCAGCCTGGAGGGGCTGCAGCTGCCATGCACTCCTCCCACCAGTGGTGGGACATGTATGCATGTGCTAGTCTGCCCATGTACACACCCACCCCTGCTGGGAGGCACTCGCAGCAGCTCCAGCAGACGTGGTGGCTCCTCCACGCTGCGGCAGCTTTAATTCTCTTTTTTTGAGGTGAGGGATGATTTTATGGACCCCAACAGATTTTGGAAACAACAGGGGGGTGTCCATTGTTCCCAAAGTCTGCTAAATTGGGGTCCATAAAATCGAGGGTTTACTGTACTAAGAGAACAGGGAGAGAAGCTGGAATTGTGCCCATTGGGATTCTATGCGCAGCCCAAGAGAATTTGTTTACCATTTCGCACCCACTGCCAGATTTCATAGGTTTCCATCCATGATTTTTTTTAATGCCCCACCCTCCACACAATGGTATTGCTGAACTGACACAGACGGAAACCAAGGGCGCAAGAACTTAGGGGAGTGCTCACTGAACATAGCATTGACAGAAAGCATCCAATCAAAGCACTGCTATGGTTCAATCAGCGCGCACTGAAAATTCTAGGTATGCAAACACAGTTAGCAAAACTGTTCTGTCTTGGGAGACCAACGTGGTCATAACAATCTTCCCATTCATTCTGCCTACCTACTGGCACAGATTGCCCATTGCTGTGCTAAGGGGGTATGATGGGGAAATGGCTCGAGGAAGGGGAAAGTTGGAAGAAGGCAGAGGGAAGCTGCCACTAGAGGGTCCCTGAGTCTGGGCCCAGAGCAGTGAGTGGCCGTGGGCCTTCCTCCTCTCCCCACAAAACCTGTCAAAGATGAGGGAGACCAAGTGAGACTTCAGTTTGCCCCTGGAGCCAGTGGCTAGACTGACGACTGCAGTGGGCCTCTGAGGCAAGTAACAGGATAATGGACTGCTGCTCCCTGGAAGCAGTGCAGGGTTATGAATGGAAGCTGCAAAGAAAAATCTAAACTTACCTGGAGAGCTAGGAAATGGTTAACGTGTCTCTGAGGGAAGGGATTTGAGGGAAAGTGTGAAAGAACCAATAGGAGTTGAAGGAACAATCTCAAATCTGAAACTGAATCACAGCAGCATCCCTCTTGCTGGAAAACTGAGAAACAGGAAAAAAAAAAAGGTGGGGGGGGGAGAAGAATTGAACTCTTCCAGAATATACCCCCTGAACTCATCAGAAAGGGAGAGTAGGGAATAGTTTACGTAATTGTGTAAGATTTATGGTTTTCATTGTCTGAGGGTTTGTAAATTATGTCTGAGTGGTTACTTCTTCCTTTTGGTCTCTCCTGTAACCAAGAACTCAACCCAGAGAAAAATTCCCATCTTTTCGTTTAATTCATGTTTGTTCTTTTAACACTAAATCATTTACAATGCTTGCAAATATATTTTTGTTTTAATAATAAAAGTATTTTTCTTTGTTAACAACTACTGATTGATCCTGTGTGTCCTACAGGAGCTTAAACTACGTTCCTGGCTGGAGACACATTATCAGAGAGTTCACAGATCCCTGCATTTTTTTGAGGGGCGTGCTCTTGTATTTCTTTCCAAGTCCTTGGGAAGAGGAGATTGCAGGTTCTGCCTTCAGAGAAGAGATTCCAAGTGATTTCTTTCCTGGCAAGGATATTTTGCACACTTGGTGGTGGCAGCAATTGATTGATCACAGAAGAAAACTGAAATCAGGAAAACTTGTGTCTCTGGCAACTGCAGAGAAGGATCTAGCAGTGTTTTATTTGTCCAGCCAGCCCCTGTTACCTGCACTTGAAGTGCCAGGATGGGGAATCAGCCATGGAGCACAATGAGAGAGCAGTGCCCAGAAAAGAGACAGTATGATTCAGGGAGAGACATGGGCCCACAAGTGAAGCAAAGACAGAGAGATACCACTAGAGAAGGGAGCTCCACATGAGGATGAAGTTAATTCCCGGGACATCCGGGGGAGGCACTACAAGGATGAGTCCACCCTGTCACAGGAAGGATTACAGGTCCAGGACATAATTTCTGGTCCCAATATGTGTCTGTCAGATTTTTGCCTCAGCAATAGCTATAGAACTGGCTGTTGTGCCCTTCCTTCCACAGTATATCACAGGCCCATGCCCTCTCAGTTCCTTCTTGCCAATAAATCCAACAAATAGGTAAGAGGGCGGGTAGTGGACCTGAGTGACACATCTCAAAGAACAACAGTTATGAGACAGTTTTTTTTTCTTCTTCCTGTGCTTGCTTCTGTCAATTCCATTCTAGGCAACTGGGCTTGACCATTCTAGGTGAATGGAGATGGGCTGAGAGTTCACCATCATGCAGTTTGCAGCACAGGTCTGCCAAAGCCAGTGTCATCCCATGCCTGCTGGGTCAGTGCATAGTGCAATATGAATGAATGGAGGGATGACCAGGTTGCATTTCAACGTATCTCTTGAATCAGCACATGAGCCAAGAAGGCTGCCAAAGACACCTGCACTGTAGTGGAATGAGCCATCACAATCACTGGCAATGGTAGCAATGACAGATGCATGCCATGATATAAGGTGAAATTTCCTGGGGTGATGCTCAGCTGCCCTGCATCCTGTTCATGACTGTTAACACACAGGTGTATTGACTTATGCAACAACCACGTTCTAGTGGAATAGAAGGCCAACACCCATCTAAGGCATGAGGCTTTGGACAGAGGATCGGTGAGATGACATCCTGCCCAGAGCGGAACTGAGAAACAACCTTGGGCAGAAAAGCAGGATGTGGATGCAGATAGACCTGAATCTTGTAGAAGACTGTATAGGGCGACTTTGACATGAGCACCCTAATCATGGACACATGCCCTGCCAATGTCATGGTGACCAAGAATGACACTTCCATGAAAGGAGCAGGAAAGCTAGGAATTCAAAGGGAGCACCCTTGATCTTTGATGGCACCAGATTCACGGCCCCTTGGCAAATCAGGTGTCATACATGAGGGTACAGGCACTCCATACCTTTCAGCAATCACACCATCATGGGACTGAGGCACAGACAAGCCTGTTCTGAAGCTGGGGCAGAATGCAGAAATGGCCACCAGGTGGACATGGACTGAAGACAAGAATAAGACCTGGAGTGTTAGGTGCAGAAAATAGACCAGGATGACCTGCAACGAGGCCTCCTCATGATTACTATACTTGTCCAATGTCCAGTCTGCAAAACGCTCCCCCTTGACTACATAGACAGCCCTGTTGTAGGGCTTTCTGCTACCTAGGAAGACTTGTTAGACTGCCCCAGATCACTCTGGTTCATCCATGCTCAGCCATGGACCGGACACACTCTGAAGTGCCGTCACTCCACATTCAGGTGCAGCAGATTGCCATAGTTCTGGGGCAGCATATCTGTACAAAGAAGTAACTGCCATGGATCAACCATCAAAAAACTCAGCAGCAAACTGAACTGCCACTGGAGAGACCATACTGGGGCAATGAGAATGAGACAGAATCTGTCTTGCTTTGCCTTTAGCAGAACTCTGTGAATAAGAGGCACTAGCTAAAAGTATACATCAGCCCTCCCCATCACAGAACCAGGAAGGCATCTAACAAGGAAAACCTAGTCCTGGCGGTATAGGGAGCAGAATATGTGGCATTTACTGTTCTGTCTCAATGCAAACAGGTCCATGCGTGGAGTCTCCCATCACTGGAAGACAGGATTGACCGCCACCAGATGGAGGCACCACTAGGGGCAAGAGGAGATGATCATGCTAAGGCAATCTGCCTGGACATTCCTGGTTCCAGGTAAATGAGCAGCCACCAGGTTAGTGACATTCTGTATATAAAACTCCCAGCGTGGTGAGCAATGGTGATGGAGACACAAAGGGAACTCCAAAAAGCAGTGAGTTGGGATCTAGCCACCAATTCAGGGATGAGATGATGTGGTCTGGCACTGTGACCTCTCATTCTAGGGGTGACTGCTAGGAACACAGACCATTTTCAGTGACATTTGCAGATAACATAAATTAAGCTGAGTGTGCCTGATCCCATATGTACACACTGACACGTGGCCTAACAGCCACTGGCAAGTATGGGCCATTGTGATTGGATGCCTCTGCCAATGGGTAATGAGATCCACCATGACCTAAAAGTGTGCCCTGGTTCATGTGGAATTGAGAACCCACTCTGATGCCAGTCCAGTGCACAATATAGATTTATCTGTGTTTATTAACAGCCGCAAGGTTGTTGCAGGTGGAGCATACCAGATCAAGCCTTCTCCTCATCAAACGTAGGGACCTGCCCTTGGCTAGCTGATTGTCAAAACAGTGGAAAACCTGGATCCCCCAATATGTGAGGTAAGCCACTGGTGCCACACATTTCATGAACACTCAGGCGGCTGAGGACAGACCAAAGGATAGCATCATGAACTAGAAGTGACATCAAGACACTACAAAATGCAGGAACAGTCTGTGTGCTGGGAATTTGGAGACATCTTGTAAGTTAAGAGTGGAACAGCAGTTTTCCAGATCCAGGAAGGGGATTCTGAGGTGTCCCAGAATGGAAAAGGTTGAAATCATGCATTATTACTGAGTTTTCTGGGTATGTAGCCCTTCTAATCTCCCTGAGCATTTCACAATCACAATTAGCATCCTAATCAGGTGGTTGACAGTATATTCCTATTGCTATACTCTTAGTAGTCAAGTATAGAAATGTGATGGTGTTGCATCATTTAAGATTTTTACTGTATATTAGTCTCTGCTTTCTTTCACATAATGCCACTCTCCAACCTGTGCAATCTACTGACTTTCCTTCACACTTTATATCCTAGTATTACTCTGCCCCTTGATCATCATTTCACTCAGTTTCCATAATGCCTATTACATCAATACCTCCATTTGATTCCACTTATCTTAGTATTAAAACTTCTAGCATTTGTATACAAGCACACATCACATTTGTGAATATTTAGAGGTCTTCCTTCATGGGATGTATCCAGTCCCTTTTATGTTGGAAAAAAAAAGTGCTAATACCCAGCTGACTTCCTGCCCCCTCCTGCAGGTCAATCCCATGTCTGGGGCTGCCAAGTTGCCAGCACTCAGTAGCAACAAGTACTGGCACATAAAAAACATGGGATGTAACTAAGTGTGATTCTTCTGTTTGAATGTTTTTCTTCAGATCCTATCTGTATGTTGTCACCTTCCCTCTGTACAAGGATATGGAGAATCCCCTTTACAGAGCCTCCCCAAAGGATGCCTGTCTGGGCCATGTGCTTCTGTGCCTGTCAGTTTTCCCCCAGCTCTTAGCTGAAAAACTCCTCTGCAACGTATCTAATTTTACATGCCAGCAATCTAATTTTATTTTTGTTTAGGTGGAGAAAATCCTTCCTCTATAGATTCCCCGTCTCCCAAAAGGCTCCCCAGTTGCTAATAAACCCAAAGATTGTCCTCCCTACACCACTGTCTTGTCCACACACAGAGACCCTGTAGTTTTGCCTGTCTAACTAGCCCTGCATGTGAAACTGGAAACATTTCTGAGTATAGTCCCAGGATCTCCTTAGTACAATTCTCTCTTACCTAGCAGCTGAAACTGGGCCTCCAAGAACCATCTCCTATCCTTTCTTGTCACTGGTAATTATATGATCCAGGACCACCAGCTCCTCCCCAGCACTGCACATAAGTCTGGCTCGATGTCTCAAGAAGTGCACCTTTGCACCTGTCAGGGAATTCACCATGCAGCTCTCCAGTCATCACAGCCTCTACCATCTATGTTTCTAATGATGGAGTCCCTATTACTATTGCCTGCCTCTTCCTAATAACTGCGGTTTGCCCCTCTATAATGGTATTCTCTATCTGAGGGAATACCAAAACAAAAAGCAGTCAAGTAGCACTTTAAAGACTAGCAAAATGGTTTATTAGGTGAGCTTTCGTGGGACAGACCCACTTCTTCAGACCATAGCCAGACCAGAACAGACTCAATATTTAAGGCACAGAGAACCAAAAACAGTAAGCAAGGAGGACAAATCAGAAAAAGATAATCAAGGTGAGCAATTCAGAGAGTGGAGGGGTGGGGGGGAGGTCAAGAATTAGACTGAGCCAAGTATGCAGACAAGCCCCTATAGTGACTCAGAAAGTTCCCATCATGATTTAAACCATGTGTTAATGTGCTGAATTTGAATATAAAAGCCAGCTTGGCTGTTTCTCTTTCCAAAAAGGTGCAATAATTCCTTTTCAGTAACACACATACCATTAGGTCATTGACAGAATGCCTCATTCCATTAAAATGTTGACTAACTGGTTTGTGGATCTGGAGTGTTTTGATGTCTGTTTTGTGCCCGTTGACCCTTTGTCTAAGGGAGTGAGAAGTCTGTCCAATATACAAAGCATCTGGGCATTGTTGGCACATGATGGCATATATGATGTTAGCAGAGGAGCATGAGAAAGTGCCCGTGATTCTGTGAGTAACTTGGTTCTGTGACTATCTGGAAAGACTAGATCATTTTCTTCTGTACCAGCTTGATGTTCTCCTTCTCCAAGACCTCTATTTAATTAGCTCTTCCAGTTCAACCACTCTGGTCTCTGAGGGTCATGAGCTGCTTTCACTGAATGTACACGTATGCCACTTCTGCTACATCCAGTGTAAGAAATGGGAAGTCACCACTCCGCTGATCTTCAGTTTCCATTATTTTTACTCTGGCAGCAGGGTTTTTGTTTTTTTTTTTGCAGAGAGTGTTATAGATCTAAGTTTAAAATATGTTTGTTAGATGTTTTGGGCCTTCACATTCCCTCTTTACACGCTCTCTAAAAACTCCCATTTGCTAGCTTCTCTGGTGGCTTATAAGATGACTTTTAACATGCTTATTCTCACTGAGTAGCCCAGCCTCCTTATTAAGGAGTCCTAAAGGGCTTAGTAAACAAAGGATGGCAGACTCACATAAGGTAGCTGTCATTCTTGCCTAGCAGGCTGCTAGGCTCCACACGCAGTCTCCAAAACAGACCACATTATCAATTTCAGTCAAGATGGCGCATTGCAAACAGCAAGCACACAAATTAACTTATAAACTTATCCTATATGTCATGTGATTGCTTCTTCTTCAGCGGAGAACTCTCTCACAACACTTGTATTTGCTGCTCCTGCTCACTAGTTCTAATAATAAAAACCTTTGATAGAGGGAGAGCAAAAAAGAATAGGCACATGGCTTTCACAATCACTTTAGATTTTTACACTGGGTTGGGACCAAGCCTCCCATTTTCTACATGCATTACATGCCCTGAAACTGTCCCAGCATATCTGTATTGCAAAGATCAGCAAACAGGTAAATAATCAACTTGATTTGCACCAGGAGAAACATAAGTAGAGCAACAAATCACAAATTGGTGTTCTTGCCAGACAAAGATCTCCTACATCTATCATATCTTGGAAGAATCTTGTACTGTACTCAAGTCCACCCTATCAAAATCCAAGGAACGAGTCCATACAATTCTGCACCTTTCATAGGTAATTGTATTATATCACTGTACAGGCCTGCTGACTGAGTGAAGGGGTGCGGAGCAAAAGGTGTAGTTACACCAGGTCCTGGTATTTCAAAGGAGACTGGAGCTCTGGTGGCTACTGCTCAAGTAGCATGGGCAGCAGCTGGAGAACCAAGGCCCTTTGAAATACTGCAGCAGTGCTACTCCACTGCTCCATGCAGCTCGAGAGGGGTGAGCAGGGGTGGGAGGTCAACACCACTAAGGGCTGATTGCCCTTAGCTCAGCCCCTTCTGCCCTTGGCCTCACACTTCCAGGGCTACAGACCCAGGCCTTCCCACCATGCTCCAGGGCCTAAAAGTTGCTGTCGGCCCTGCTGTCAACATAAACAATGTTACAAGAATAACCTTGAATGTTGACTGAATGTAATGTGTCCTTATCTGTGCCAGATCTGCAGAGGATGTATGTCAACTACAGTCCCAGACTAGACTTTGTCTCTTCTTTACAAGATGTAGAAGCTGCTATTTCTTGCGGCGGAGGTGCTCAGTTCAGTCCCCAGTGTCGCCCATGCTGTGGGCCATCACTTAACCATAACAATTTATTGGATTTGTTAAAACATATCAATTTTGGGGACCTGTAATAAAAGTGCTGAAAATGAAAAAATAACTAAAATTAGAAGATAGTTCTGAACCAAACTCCCACAAATCTGGAAGCAAAGAGAAATTTCACAAATTTTTAAAGCTAACACCTTTATAGTGGGGTCAGATCAAACTCCCAGATCTGTTTACCTCACAGCTGTGGGAAAACAGCCTCTGAGTCAGAATGTGAATTTTTAAAGTAAATCCAATAGCTCAGCATGCAGAGCTTCATATACTATGATCACCTGCTTATTTCCTCTGTCTTGTATGCTGTGAAACAGTCTGACACATAAATTATCAACACCTGGGTTCACGTTTGATAGCTTTTTGAGAAGAATAGCAGCAGTTCACACTTTAATGAGCTATCATGTCAGGCTAGCTACAGACTGAGACAGGCTGCGCTGAACTAGTGTATACTAGATTCACAATTTAAAGGACATCTTTACAACTATAAAGAGCACAGGAAGGTGTTTTTAAATGGAAACAGATTTTCCGAATACAAGACCGCATCCTCAAAAAGTAAATGAATAAAAAACAGCAAGTTGGCCCAGTGCAACCCCATGTATTGGCTAATCTTAAAATATTATAGCCTCTTTTTATAATGTAAATATGTTTGTGAGTGAGCAAGAGTTTTTAAAAATGTCAACATAATTTTTATACCTCTTAATCTAACTGATTGCTGATAAAGCCTATAAAAATCAGTCACATTTTGGAAAGGCTTTGAAGAAAGGTGGCATGTGAGACAGAAAATATACCCAAAGAGCAGCTCATCACCAATCTTACATGCTTCCACGTAATCTGTCTCTAAAACGTTTCTGTGAATTTGATCATCGCAAGAAAGGTCAGTTTTGACACCTTTGCAATTTGTAACTAAAGACCTTGCTTTCACAGAAAATAACATACTAAAAAATGCAGACAGCTCTGAGTTACGAAGAAGAGCTCTTACACCTGCACTCTAATTTGCATTAAAGAACTGGGGAAACAGATAGCTCTACTTCTAAAATGGCCAAATATATCATACTCTTTGCACTTAAAAGACTAGACTGTAGCAATATTAATGGGCTAAGGCAGGGACACTGAGGGTGGGAGACTTGGATGCTCACGCAAAATCTCTCTCTGGCTTTGCTCGGTGAAGAAAGGAAGTATGACAGGCATATACCCAGCACTGCATATTTGCAGGCATGCTGACAAAGTCAGCAGAGTACCACCAGGGATTAGTATGGCTCAATGCTCATAGACAGCACAGTGTAGTTTACAGAGAAAGAACCAGCCAGAATCCTTTAGAGTCTAAAATGAAATTTATATCTCAGACTGACATCTTTGATTCTACAGCCAAATGCTCAGATACTTGGGTGATTAACCAAGTCTTCCTGTTTTGAGGATGTGAGATATGTTTCAAAGGCTCTCTGTTACTATTCTGTCTAGAGAGTATTTTAGAGCAAGCCTTCCACCACAGATAAACAGTTGCAGGATAGATTCACATTAGTTCTGTAAAAACAGCCGTACAGACAACACTTCAAAGTTGCTGCTCAGACAGGGGCTCAGACTCTGAAGCCAAGGGTGGTGGGGTGAGAAGGGCTTCAAAGCAAAGTCTTTAAAACTATTTTTAGAAAACTAGTGCAACCTCGCTCCAAAATGCTATGTAGCCATATTCAAAATGCATTACTCCATTTGTTTGCAAATTAAGCCCAAATGGCAGCATCTGCTCTGATTGGCTCCAGTACTGCATACTGTAATGGCCTTCTAGATCTGGTTTCTTAGTTAAATGATAGAATCATAGAACATTAGAAGTGGAAGAGACCTTGACAGTCATCAAGTCCAGCACCCTTTAGTGAAACATGCATAGTACCTTCCCATACAGTATCTAGCAACAACATGTGCTAGAAACGTCACGAGACCGACATTTTTAAGTGAATTGTGTCACGGCAGCCTCAGAGCCTAAGTCTACACACACCACTGAAGTAGAACAGATGGCAGCACCAGTGAAAGAATGAAGACAAGATCAGAAACCAGATTCACATACAGGGTGCGACTACAATAGCAAGTACATTTGAAATTAGGATTGGAAGACTGAGTTATTTCAAAAGAAGCCACGGAGCATCTACACTGACACCGTGCTCTTTTGAAATTAACTTTGAAAGAACTGCCCCCTGCACATCTTTCAAAGTTGGTCCTCCACTCCCAGGATGGGAAAAGCACCCTCTTTTAAAATACAATTTCAAAAGAGAGCAAGTGTAGGCACTCCGTGGCCCGCTCTTTCGAAAGAGTGGGTCCTCCATGGCTGCGATCAGCTGGCAGGCATCGGCGCCGCTCACAGCACAAGCGGAGCTCTATGGCTCCAGTGTCTGGACATCTTTCAGCACACAGGCTCCCAGAAGCCCTCAGGCAGGAAGCTGAGAGCATGCAGGCAGCAGGGAGCCCACGCTGCTGCCCAGCAATCCAGCAAGGGCAACGCTCCAGCCTGCCTCTCGCCGTGCTCGGCGTCCCTGACTCCCGTCCAACCCAGGGGCCATCCAGGGACCGGGGAGAGTTCTGCCAGGAAGGGAGCCAGTTCTCCAAACATCGGGCCCCCTCCTGGACAGAAGCTGAGCTCTAGGACCTCCTCGCCCTGTAGGAAGACGAGGCAGTCCTGCAGCAGACGGGTGTCCAGCGCCAGAACGCCGTGGTGTTTGAGCACCTGGCCAAGGGCCTCACTGGCCAGGGTCACCCCACATGGACCCCAGACCAGGTGAGGTCCAAGGTCAAGGAGCTCCAGCAGGCGTACTGCCAGGCTCAGGACACAGTCAGGCAGTCAGGGGCAGTGTCCACCAGCTGCCCCTACTTCCAAGAACTCGACCGCCTCCTTGGGCCCAAGGACTCGGGACCCCCAGCCATGTACCTGGACACCACTGACCCCCCGACCGAGCTGGATGAGACAAGGATGGGAACTAACGGGGAGGACCAGCCCTGACCACCATCCACCCGCAGGCGCCCCTCTCCCCGCAGATCCGGGGCACCAGCAATAATGAAGGCTCAAGCAAATGTGCCCTCATCATCAACGGCCCCTCTGACCATGCCTCGCCCAAGTTGCTGGAGGGACCCAAAGGTATGTACCAGGCACGCTGTTGGCTACGGGGGCAGGGGAGGGGGTGCGCAGTCCTGCCCAGGGTGGCCACAGCCCACCCACAGGGACATCAGCCCCAAGGCACAAGCGGGACAGATGGCCCCACCGCCCCGACCTCACAGGGCTGACATGTGGCACGCAGCACCATATGGGCTGGACAGTACTACAGGCCGCCAGGCTGCAGAGGGACCGAGGGAGGCACAGGAGAGCCAGCACTCCCACAGCCAAGATGGGGAACCCTAGATGTGGTCCCTGCAGGAACCCTGGGATAGGTTGGGAGGGTCAAGGGAGGGTTCAGGGGGTCCCTCACCAGGACTAATGTCCCATTCCTCTCCCCTTTTGTCTCTACAGCTCCAGAAGCCAGCAGCCAGACCAGCCCCACGACAGGCCAGGGAGCCCCACCACTGAGGGCGAGGGAGACCGGCCCAGGCCTCTGACAGGGACAGCGCAGGGCCACTTCCAGTCCCTCCACTGGCACCACCAGGCTGGGCAGAAGGTGGCAGGGGACACAGCCCACACGGCCACCCTCAGGGAGCTGATGGGCATTGTGTGGGAGTGACTTGCCATGGAGCGGCAGGCATGGGACTGGCTGGGGTGTTCCAGGAGCAATTCAGCCACTCATTAAAAAGGTCCTGGCTCAGCTGGCTGTGCCTGGTGTATGGCCGCCTCAGCCAGGCCTGCAGGGGGTAGGCCATGTCTGCCATGGTGCACAGTGGTATCGTCGTGTCCCTGATGGGGAGCTCCCACCAGGAGATGAAGGTCCTCTCGGCCATACGATGTCCCAGCCCTGAGTTCCTGAAGACCCTCGAGTCATGAGCGCAGCCGGACCAGCCCACATAGATGTCCTGGAACCGGCCGTTGACAGTCCCAGACACCACCACCAATTTGCTAACAGGGCACAATTTTAAGTCCCTGTGCGGAGCCTCTCATTTTTTTTGCTAGCTAGGTAAAAGGCTGATTTGACACAACACCTGGACTCCTCTCTCCACTGTTGCTCAGGTTCTTCTGCTTTGCAGAAGCTGTGGCCAGCACAAGTGGCAACAGTCTGCAACCATTACCACACCTACGCAGCATATACCCTGCCCCTCCCTTTCGGAAGGGGAAATGTAAATGCAGCTGATCGAAAATGCTAATGAGGTGCTGATATGAATATTCAGTGACATTTGCATAATGACAGACACTCACCATGTCAAAACTGCTGCTTTTGAAATGCAAACTAGCCATGTAGATGTGGTTCCTTCGAAAGAAAGTCCTGCTTTTGAAAGCATCCTTTTCCTAAATGTTTTCAGGATGAGGGTGATACCTCAGGAAATACCATATGGCTACATCTACACGTACCTCAAACTTCGAAATGGCCATGCAAATGGCCATTTCGAAGTTTACTAATGAAGCGCTGACATGCATATTCAGCGCTTCATTAGCATGCGGGCGGCAGCGGCGCTTCGAAATTGACGAGCCTTGCCGCCGCGCGGTGCGTCCAGACGGGGCTCCTTTTCGAAAGGACGCGACCTTCTTCGAAGTCCCCTTATTCCCATGAGCTCACAGGAATAAGGGGACTTCGAAGTAGGTGGCGTGCTTTCGAAAAGGAGCCCCGTCTGGACGCGCCGCGCGGCGGCAAGGCTCGTCAATTTCGAAGCGCCGCTGCCGCCCGCATGCTAATGAAGCGCTGAATATGCATTTCAGCGCTTCATTAGTAAACTGCGAAATGGCCATTTGCATGGCCATTTCGAAGTTTGGGGCACGTGTAGACACAGCCTATATGTCAAAAACAACTAAGGCTAAGTAAGAGACAAAGAAAGAACAGAAAAGAGGAAAGTGCAAAAGGGGAGTCAAGAATCTTAGAAGTGGAAGAGAATAAACGGAGCTTTGTGGGAAGAAGACAGAGAGAATTTATCTCCTACAGACAATGGGAAAAGGAAACAGAATAAAGAGATTGGCCCATTTACTCAGACATGTCAAAAATTAAAGCAGATATTTTAATTCTCTGATTTTTCAAAAGAAATAAGGTTTTTTTATGGATTGAACAGAAAAATTGAGCAAGATATATGAGGGGAAAACGTTAGGTATATGTACAGAGTGAATTTCTTTACATTATCACAGAGGAGAATAACAAAGAGATGATATCTCCCAAAGACAATAGCTTTCCTGGCCTTGGAACAGCAGAGGGTGGAAGATGTTGATGAGAAAGCCACCACTGTTATAAAAACTAAAATTATGGGTTATAGTGAAGGTGTTATATATGCTTATGCTTGTCATGTCTTTGTAAATGTTTATTAAAGAAACAGCATATTAATGGAAAAGGAACCTACATATTTAACAACATCCTAACTTTTCCCTCAGAACCTCTAGGAAAAACATGATTTCTTTCCTTACAAAATACAACATATTCCTGAAGTTGGACAGGATTCCAATATGTGTGATGAAACTTCAGATGTCATAGTAAAAAGTTTTCTGCTTGAAAATTTGAAGGGTACGGACTAATGGGTATCAGGGCTACTTCCTCATTGAGTTTTTTGTCCCCGTGGAAAACTAAATATATTTGCTAATTCATGTGTTGATAGACAAGATTTTTCTTTTTTGTGCTTGTGTAATTTTGTCTCTCTCTTGAGGTAATATAAATCTATGATAATATGAAAGATAGTGAGGTTGTGACTGAGTCAACTTTTAAGTGCAGGGGTAGGGAACATATGGCTTACTGGCTGGATGCAGTGTGCTACTGTTAGCACGTGGCAGGCCACTATCATGCTTTATCTTGCATCTGCAGGCACAGCCAAGGAGCTCCTGTTCGCCACAGCTCCCCATTCTCGGCGAATGGGAGCTGTGAAAAGTGGCACATGTGGGGTCACTACTTCCAGAAGCTTTCTTTGGGCTGTTAATGGTGAACAGCAGCCACTGAGAGCTGCAAGCAACCATGGCTGCAGACACGCAGGTAAACAAAGACTCTGGCAGCCAACCAAAGGCTAACTCTGACAAACTGTAACAGAGAGTGTTAGTTTGTACTCCGACAAAACAAAGCAGCAGAAATGTAGCACTTTAAAGACTAACCAAAATGATTTATTCAGTAATGACCTTTCATAGGACAGACCCACTTGATCACATCAAACTGTGTCCAATCTGCAGGCTCCAGATCCTCAACTTGTCCCTTACATAATGCACACTGTGTGATGTTCAAGGTACTGTTTTTGACCCATAAATACCTAAATAGTTTGGGTTCTAGTTAACCGAGACTATCTTTCTCATTGTGTCAAGCCACCACAGATATGATCAGCTAAAGCACTTACACCAGTGGCCCTCTAACTTAAAATGGAGGGTGCTAGTGACAGGACATTCACATTGACAAATTCTGAACTAAAACTTACTATCCCTCTTAATCCATCAGGATGCTCATTTAGGAAACTGTCAGAGTACCCTGTAAGAAGCATATGATTGTGCAGATTTTTCCTGAAGGGAGGAAGGAATAGAAGGCAGCTGCTTGGGAATGGGGTGATGAAACTGTGAGTCCGTTGTAAGAAGGGTAATTTATTAAGAATCTGAACTTTTTTACATTTTTTAGGGGACACTGAGGCAGTGGAAAAGTGTTTCAGAAGTAACAGTAAGTTATCAAAGGTCAAAGCTTAAATTCATATTCATTGTCAAACTGCCCAAAGCAAAAAGAAAAAAATTCTATTCAAAAAAATCTCTGAAATTGGAGACCTTTTTATTATTGTGAATTAACAGTTATCCAATCTCCTTATTCTGGCAGGCTCCAAGCTTAAAAGGATTTGGCTGGTATCTCAAGATGCCTAAACAGGACAAAGCTTTACAGGTGCTGCCATTCTTCCTTCTGCAAATTTCAAGCAATCTGAGCAAGCCTAAAATTAAAACTATTGAGCAGTTTATCTATCTCTGAATTCTCATCACGTCATACTAACTCAGTAAGTACTACAGAGAGGAAGATAAAAGTTTAGATGCCATTTCCAACTCAATTACTTAGTCAAGTCCTCCATTCCAGCAGGCATTCTAAGAGGTTATCATGACAGGCTCACTTTAATCACACCAAAATCTTCAAAATGTATTCAGCACTGTCAGCTCCAATTGCTAGACTGTCATTCATCCAAAGTGGAATGATAATTACTCTAGGAAAGGGAATCATGTCTTCTGAATAGTCTTAGAGCTGTATGTACATGCATACTTGTGTGCCTGCCTACACACGTTGTGTGTGCACATGACAAGCACAACAATGTATTTCTACATTGTAGAAATGCCTGATCATTCATTTACAATTTTTTATCACTTGAAAGACATGAGAATGATCCAAAAAAAAGTAAAATTTGTAAATAAACATACCAGTACGTTTAATTATGAGAGAGAGAGAGAATCAGTGCCAGTATATTTTAAAAAGGAAGGATTTTTTGGAAGTACACACTACATAATAATAGCTCCAGCTTCAATATATCTGAGCTAGAGCAGAGATCTGCAACCTGCAGCTCCACAGCCACATGTGGCTCTTTAAGGACTTCTTTGTGGTTCCCAATGCTATAATAGCAAAGTAAATAAATAAATAAATAGATAAATAAATAAAAATTAAGATAAGAGACTAAAAAACCACTCCTGATTATTTCTGATATTTCGGTGAACATCTAAGACCCCAACAATGAATAAATGTTGGATAACTTCCTCTTTAATGTGCAGCACATCGTGGGATATGTATCAGCACAGTTCTTAAAATAGAGGTTACAAACCGTATGGTTTCATGTTATTTATTAAGGACTGTCTAGTATTCACATGCACTGAGGCTCCTGAATTATTGAGTTTATTACCAAATTTTAAAAAATGGCTCTTCTTGCTCTTTTGGTTGCCAACCCCTGTGTAAGAGGCAATATTCAGTGACCATTTCAAACATGTATCTTTTATTATGGGGTATAAAGGAACAAGTTCAGACCATTTCTTCTAGAGAAAACAGATCACTTTTCAGATTATAAAAATACCTAGTGTGTTGCCATACTCTTTTTGTATTTTTAAATAGTAACAAAATTATATGGAACAGCTCTTGGTAATCTAATGATGAGGGGATTGAGAAAGAATACAGATGTGTTCCTGAGTAAGATAAAGGTTGGGGCATCTTTCTCAGGATTTTTAATCTCATAATTTAATGCACCTGACTTGTGGCATTCACTTGTTTATCAGTTTTAGTGTTGCTGGATGACTATCATTGTAAGTTTAATTACTGATTGCATGTGCAGTGATCCTCTGTATGGGCTTTTTAAACCGTTGTTAAATGTAAATAAATAAAATGGCAACAAGTTTAAAACTGCTGAAATGAGGTGCAGAGCTTTCATAATCATGGGACATTTAAGAAAATAATACAAGAAACTAGCAGTTAATTAGTATGGCTATGTCTACACTAGCACACTATGTCAAAGTAGCCTATTTCAATGTAAGAACATTGTAACAGGCTACTTCAACACGTATCGTCTACACATCCTCCAGGGCTGGTGCCATCAACATTCAATGTCGAAGTAGCGACAGAGAACGTCGAAAGGAGCCACCCCAGAAGGAAATGTGGAGCGTCCACACACACAAGCACTCCACATCAAAATAAGGGGCTAGCGAAGCCCCAAGCCACTCCCTTAAAGGGCCCCTCCCAGACACACTCAGCCTGCACAGCACGAGATCCACAGAGCTGAAAACCTGTTGCAGACCCCATGCATGTAGCATGGACCCCCAGCTGCAGCAGCGAGAAACCCTGGGCAAAGGGCTGCTACATGCGGCGACCACAGAGCCCCACAGGGGCTGGACAGCCTCTCTCAACCCCTCAGCTGATGGCCACCATGGAGGACCCCGCTATTTCGATGTAGCAGGATGCGGATCGTCTACACATGCCCTACTTTGACACTGAACGTCTAAGTAGGCCGCTATTCCCATCTTCGGATAGGAATAGCGATTTCGACGTCTCACCACCTAACGTCGATTTCAACATAGCTCATGGCACATATAGACGCGGCACGTACTATTTCGATGTTGTGCCAGATACTTCAAAGTAGCCGGCTAGTGTAGATGCACCCTATATTATGCACTGGTTTGCTTGTAGATTCAAGATATACTCTTTAAAGAAACAAACTTAGCTCTACCTGGTCTGGTTTATCATTGCTCTCTGAAAAGACAGAAAAACAGTTAATAGTTATCTCATAGAAAATCTACCCAATGTATGACTCACATCTTTCTCTTCATTGTCAAGGCACAGTTTTTCCTTAGGTTTCTGTTTATATTGTACAACATATTAAATAAGTACACTATTTCCATGATCACACAATGGCCGTGTCTACACTAGCCCCAAACTTCGAAATGGCCACGCAAATGGCCATTTTGAAGTTTACTAATGAAGCACTGAAATGCATATTCAGCGCTTCATTAGCATGAGGGCAGCCGCGGCACTTCGAAATTGACGCGCCTCACCGCCGCGCGGCTCGACCCGACGGGGCTCCTTTTCAAAAGGACCCTGCCTACTTTGAAGTCCCCTTATTCCCATGACCAGATGAATATGCATTTCAGCGCTGCATTTCATGAATATGCATTTCAGCGCTTCATTAGTTTGGGGCTAGTTTAGACACGGCCAATAACTGCTCTTGTTTACATAACTGGACAGCGCACAGATTTTATAGTTGTAATTTTACTTACTGCCTCATAAAAACTGCTTAACCCCTACTGAAGTATAGAGAACTCTTTCACTGGATAAATAGGAACGAGGTTGAGTCCCAGGTAGAAAATACAATTCATTTAATTAATACTTTACCTATTAGAATTCTCATTAGTTGTGTGACTATAAAGCACAACACAGAATAGAAGAGGATGAATGCCCATGTAACTAATCCCCACAGGGACTAAGAACATCTGCTAGAGTGAGTGAAGTCTCTGCTCTACAGCCTTGGCTGAGAGCCTGCTGGCCTTCATCTTATGTGGTAGAGCACAGGGCTTTAGCCCCTATGGTCACAGATTCAGTCCATTGTGCTGACAGCCTGGGTGTGTTGGTGTCACACCCTGAAAGGAAAAAAAGAACTGCTCCCATAGCATTCCATTTTGCTATTAGCCACAATTTGCTTCATGAGCAAAGCTGTTTTTTAAGGATTCTGGCAGGCTTATCTTTTGAAATGTACCTGGTTTATTTTTGTTATAACAAAAGTTATAAAAGAGAAAAACATACAGATTTGCAATCATGACTAAACATGTGCTCTTCATAACTGAATATGGTAAGTTTTTGTCTTGTCTGTGGGAAAGATTGCTTGGGGCTTCTTTAAGAGTCCCTTCAGCATTTGGGATACAAGGAAAGGAAATGAGGAACGGACTTACCTGCGCAGAGCTAAGTGGGGACACAAGCAACGGGGGGGTGGGCACTGACCAGCCATATTCACTACAGAAGTGTATTTTATATCCCATGCTTTCCAGAAGAAACTCTCTGCTCTAGGCTTCAACTATTTTTTTTTCTTTTTGAACTGGGAAGCAATTTTCCCCTCATCACCTAAGTGATTCGGGAAGGAGGGTCTTGTTTACCTTCCCACAATAATCTGGGGACCTGATAAGATCGATAAAGGGATTAGGCACGTAAGCGTAGTGGGTGTCCAGCACATGTTTTCATCACAGAGGAGATACAACTACCTCATAAAACAGGAATTGGAATTGGATTGAGGGGGAAGTAAACCCTACAGAAATCAGAAAGAGGGTGTTGAGGCTTCTAATGTTTTATACAGGGGAGATAAACCCCTCCCTTCTCTTCTCCAGCCCTGCCTTGAATGATACCCAGATTGTAGCTACATCTGTTAAAAATGCACCATATGGACAATGGGTGGGGTTTTTTTTGTTTCTCTTTAAAAATACACACTAACTTCCACTGACCTCAGAGAAATGATCAAAACATTAAATTACAGAGCCATATGCAGTACTTGCAAAAGCAGTAGTATCAGTGTAGCATTACAGTGAACCAAAAGACACATATCCCAGGGCATGTAAAACTTGGAAAGCTGTAGGCATACAGAAAAGCAAGAACAATGCAAGTGAGATGGCAATGTTAAATGCAACTGAACACTAGACAATGGCTGAAATGAAATGAAAGCTGTAGCTATAAACACAAACTCTTAATCTAACAAAGTCTGATGTCTGCTTTCCTGAACATTCCATGTGGCAAACCAACTGGAAACAATAAGTGTGATTGGAAAGTCACAGAACCAGAGGCTAGGATTTAGGGTTCAAGTCTCAAATTTTTAGTATGTGTTCACTGAGTATTGAATTTTCAATATAATTTGAGTTTCTAAGAACTGGCAGTATCCTCCTTGTCTAATTTACAAGAATTTTTTTTATGTCTGACTAGAGTCAATGCAGATCTTGAGCTAGGAGATCTGACAGAGAACTGAGTGCTCAGTTAACATGCCCAAAAAGGAGAAGAGAAGAGAAACTGGTTTAAAAAAATTCTCTAAAAATATCCTAATTCTAGAGGAAACAGAGTGAGCTTCATTTTATGCAATCAATCTTTCTCTTCCTCTTAGATACAAATATACAAAAGCACCATTTTAAAAGGACAAGATTTATTTCATATACCTTAGACACAATGAATTTGCATTAGCTTGTAGGAAATATATTCCAATGACAATTATAAGAAAAAGCTGGCCTCAAAATTTGCATTAAGATTCCTTTCCTTTCATTAGTCATGCAATCTTGAACAGATTTGCCTGTTTGTAAAATGGGGATACTACTACTCGCACAAAGTACTGTACTACCAAGGTGATAAAAAAGCAGAGGCACATAGACATGCATGCATGCTGTTCAATAATCCTTTGAGAGACAGTACAGATTTCTAACTCTTTAAAGACAGCTCTGGTAGAAGAGCACACAGCTCTTTGTTCAATGAGTCAAATGTGTCATTGGCGTTAAGTGGACTCAAGCTCTCTGAAGTCAGACTTGTTCTCAACTATACCAGCAATGATCTTGACCCATGGATTTTCATGTTTTTCAACAATGTTCATTAGCACCACCCCAAGGGACACAAAGGCAGCAGCACTTCATGCCTCACAAGCTAAAGATCACAGTCCCCAATGTAGCACAGACTGTGGGTATACCCCTTCTATGGAAGTCAAAGGAAGTCTTGTCACCCACTTCAGGGAGGACACAATTGCACTTTGTGCTGACACATTTCTACCCTGTACTTCCTATTAATATAAAATTTTCTCTTGCACTAGGAGAACAAACTGCTTTTATGGCAGATGACTGCATTTTGTGTGGGAGAGGCTTGCAAAGTTTTTGAATAAAGAAATAAAGAAGGATCCCTCTGTGCTCTGTCAGTGGCAGAAAGAGCTACTAATTGTTGTCAAAAACCTTAGAAGCAGCTGCCATGCAGAAAATTCATAGGAAGTAAAAGACATGCACATATGTTAAAAAGCTTAAATATAGAAGCATTTAATGAGTGGCGGTCTATGAAGTTCATTTTGCAGGGTATTTGCAGAAATTTTACAACTGCTATTAAAATAGCAGATCTTTTTGACATTAAGAGAATGAATCATTGGGGTAGCAGGCTATATATGAAAATCTGGAGTGTTCACAGTGTTCACTGTGTTTATAATTCTCCATTCACTAATCATTTGAATGATAGATAATATTGCTAATACTAGTACTAGTTCCCAATACTGGCATCTCTAAAAAAGTATAACCAATATTTTACATGTATTTTGCCAAGATGAAAATGACATCAGTAAATATTTTAGAAACATATATTTGCAATTATTGTTTTGTGAGATTTACAGTAGAATTCCTTTAATCTGGCCTCTGATGTTTAGGAAATCCTGATGGTCCAGCATTTGGTAAAAACAGTCCCATTTACGGAGATAAGCTGGTAAAATGTGATGGTCCAGCATATAGTACTCCCCCGAGATACACGAGGATTGTGTTCCACACAACTCATGTACCTCAAAATTTGCATAAATCAGGGGGCTTGGGTGGTGGGTTGGGGCTGTGGGGAGGGGCAGGGGGGTTAGGGCTGCAGGGAGACCAGCGGGTGGAGTTGAGCTGGGGCATGCCGGGGTTGGAGCCAGGGTGTGTGGAGGTGGCGAATCTGGAGACACATGGGGGCGGTGAAGCGGGAGGAGCGCAGGGGTGGTGAAGCAGCTGGGGGTGCACGGTGGTGGTGAGCAGCAGCTGGGTGCAGGGTGGTGATATCCAATAGTCTGGAAAATTTGGTAATCTGGCACCTATCCGGTCATTCAAGAGCTGCAGTGCATGTAAATATGAGACAGTCCGTAATAAATAACATCAGGTCATACCTTTTGACAGCCCTATTTTAAGAACAGTACACAGACACATATCCCACAATGCATTGCACATATTGAAGGGTGAGTTATCCAGTGTTTCAAGATCACATATCATTTGCTATTTAGATACGAGTTGGTCATTGTTGGGCTTTTAGATGTTCACCGAGATATGGAAAATAATCAAGATTTTTTTTTTTTTTTTTACTTTGTAATTATAGCATCAGGAGCTACAAAAAAGTCCTTTAAGAAACGCATGTGGCTCTACAGCCACAGGTTGCAGACCCCGGACTGGTTCAATAAAAGATATTATCTGACACACTTTGTCTCTCATAAAAACTAAAAAAAATGGTGAAGATCAAAAATAAAGGCCTAATCTACACTTAACATCCAGGTCAACACAGCAACAGCACTCAGTGTGAAAAATCCATATCCCGGAGTAGTAGAGTTATGCTGACCCTTTAGCCCCAATTACAGATACAACAAAATTGAAGAAGAATATTTACATCAACCTCCCTGACATCACCCAGGCTATGTCCACACTATTAAATAATGTCAAATTTATTAAAGTTGATCTTGCAACATTAGATTTTAAAGAGTCAAAACTGAATGTCTGCACCTGCCCACAAAGTCAACTTTGTGTTCCCACTAAATTGCCAAATTTTGACTGTTGCATCAGTGCAGTGTAGGCACCTATCCCACAGCTCCGTCAGCCCTGTTTTGGTTTGGTTTGGTTTGTTTTCCCAAAATGCTAGGGGAAAAAATGCAGAAAGTCATCTTTACGGAAAGAGGCAGCTTTTACAAAAAAGATTGTTCAAGACACTTCAAACTAACATTAAATATAAGTGAAGACAGAGAGAGAAAGAGGCTGAAGGAGCCAGGTTTAAACTAGAGACAGAAAGATTTGTCAGCCATCACCACACATATCTCTTCCCCCGGTAAAAATAAACTGAACATGAATCATGCAACTAGGGAAAGACTTCATATTGCTCTCAAAGAAAGAAGGAAAAGTCGGGTATCCCTGAGGGCATATGTGTCCAGTGGTTAGCATGACTCAAAAGAAGACGACAAGGAAAGACAGAGTATATTGATTTCTAGTCGTTATCGTCTCTTCCCCGGTGAAAATACACCAAACAAGGGGTACCCAAGTGAAACAAAGTAAGTTTATGCAACCAGTGAAAGCTTTCATATTATTCTCAAGGAAAGAAGGAAAAGTAGGAAATCCCAGAGGGCACTGGTGTCTAGTGGCTAGCATCCCTCAGAAGACAAAGAGAAGGAATGAGAGTGCATTGGTTTGTAATGATTAGCATTTCTTCCCCCGGAGAAAATGCACCAAACATGAGCCATGCAACTAGGGAAAGACCTCATATTATTCACAAGGAAAGAAGATGCAATCAAAAAGTGGTAGTGTACCAGCTGAAGGAGCCAGGTTTGAAGTGGAGAGAGAGAGAAATTTGTGGGTCATCACCACACAGAAGTAAGGAATGCTCTAGGGAGGCCATTGCACTGACATCTCTAGCATGAGGCAAAGGGACAGTTAGAAGTATTAGCTCCAGACTCATTATGAATCCCCTAGACCACAGGTGTCCAACCTTTTGGCTTGCCTGGGCCGCATTGAGTGAAGAGGAATTGTCTTGGGCCGCATATAAAATATATAATATACTTAATGTATATAAATCACATTATAATGTTAAAAGTTCACAATCTTGTGAGGCTGCATTACTAGCTGTCCAGGGCCGCATGCGGCTCGCAGGCTGGACACGCCTGCCCTAGACTAAATAGGAGAGGAGGAAAGACTCCAAGAGGGCATTGGAGTCTAGTGGCTGCTGGAAGGAGCTATTACCCCATCAAAAGTAGTAGTGGCTTGAGAAGAGAAGGAATTTAAGGAATCATTAGAAAATAGAAAAGTTGAGGAAAGAATGAAAGGATTCCCTTGCCTCTTCTAGTAAAGAACACCTAGCACCAACAACTGCCTATGTCCGAGAGGGAAGCGAAAGAGAGCCCACAAGCTCCATTCCGTCATAGGAAATCCTCCCCCGAGCCACATGATTTGGGATGGGAGAGTAGTGCGTATGTCCCCTTGTAAAATGTTTGTGGCAGGGGTTAGCCCCCAGGCACATGGCACCTTGGGGAAACCAGCTCCATAAAATGTTTGTGGGTGGTCATTGTAAGTTCCAGAGGTTGAAGCTTTTAAGATGAGTTGCAAAGTATTTATGATTATGTTGCCCGCTCAAGCTCTGAAATCCCACACAGGACAAGACATGCCACTGTATGGAAGCATGGTCCACATTGCCCAGCAGCCACAACGTGTGGAGGGCTAGCCACATTATGGTGCGTAGGAGACCAGACTGTCAGACACATGGTGCCTTGGTGGGAGTGGGGTTGACCACATAAAAATGTGAAGCACAGAAAACAAGTTGCTCAGCCTCTCCTGCTAAATCCTGTGCAAGGAAGACACACTTTCAAGCACTGAAACCCCAAGCAGGAAAGGGCATGCTGCTGTCTGCAGACCTGGTCTGCACAGCCTGACAGCCATGTGGGGGTGGGGGCTTGACTTTCACTCAGCACAGATTGAATCATCCACTTAGAAATGAGATCCTAGATCTCCTGATGGCACCATGCTGTGGCTCTTTTGAGATCCTGAGAAATCATGGCTAGAAGCAGTTCCCACACTGGCCATTAAAGAATTCAAATTATTGGGCTTCCTGTTTCCTACTTCCTGCAAACCTGGAGAGCAGCAGAGCTGAAAGTGGACAAAACAGACACATTTGGGGCATTGTGAGATACCTCAGGCAGCTGATAAAATTGATTTAAAATAATGCTGTTTCCACTTGGTGTTATACCACATCGGAGGAGCGAGGCGAGAAAGTTGACCTTAGCACCCCTTAAAATTGACCTAATGATATTTGTAGTGAAGATAGTCACACTGTAAAATCAACTTTATGCACTAGTGTAGAGATAGGAACACTACCTCTCGGGAGCTATAACTAGTGAAGGAAAAAAACTTTTTCACAGTGGGTTGCATCTACACAGCAGAGTCATGACAGCACAGCTATAAAACAGTACCTTAGCCTCTAGAGTCTTTGTAATGTGTACATATCTTAGGCACTGATCTTAAATCGTATCCCAATGGGGCACAAAGTTCTTACATTATTAATTCAGGTAATATATTTTAGGGGTCACAGTAGAACTTGCCCTGTGACACACTAAAAAGAAAAACATCAGTGATACTGCAGGACACATTTTTGCAAGCTTCCACTGAAATTAGAGCATGAGTTTCTACCTCACAGGATGGTTATTTATTGGTGGAAAAAGTCTCTCAAAGCCAAGACAGTCAAAAATATTCTTAGCACAGAATCTCCTCAGATGCGTTAAGTGGAACAAATTTCATATTCAGTAACCGAATCTAAGAGAAAGCAAGACAAGGCATGAAAAAGACCAAATGCCATCACAGCTGATACGCAAGTAATGCATCAGAGCCACCTACTGAGAATTTCCATTAAGAACTCAGCAGCTGAGGTTCTGCTGTGAATGAACACCCCAGTCTTTATTTCTCCACAAAGGTTCTACAGAGTCATCACAGCAGCACAATGGGTGCCTCTACACTACCCAGCTACTTCAAAAGTAGCCAGCACAACGTCGAAATAGCACCTGTCGCATCTACGTGCGCCGTGTGCTATTTTGACGTTGAGATCGACGTTAGGAAGCGAGACGTTGAAATTGCTATTCCCATCCGAAGATGGGAATAGTGCCCTACTTCGATGCTGAACGCCGAAGTAGGGTGTGTCTAGACGATCTGCATCCTGCTACTTCGATTTAGCGGGGTCCTCCATGGCGGCTATCAGCTGAGGGGTTGAGATGCTCTGTCCAGCCCCTGCAAGGCTTTATGGGCCCCACGCGCAGCAGCCATTAAAGCACCACGGACCCGGATTTCCTGTGGCAGGAATCTGAGAGCATGCAGGCAGCAGCACACGCACGTGCTAGCCCTGCATGCCCTCTACAGGACCCGATCAATCCACCCACGGCATCGAGCCAGCCCTCTGAGCGCCCCCAAGGCTCCCCTCCTGAGGGGACCCAAGAACCCCCAGCAGCCAAGTGGGGGGCTAAAAAGAGGCGGAGCCCCTCCTGGTCGGAGGCCGAGCTCCGAGACCTGCTGGGGCTCTGGGATGAAGAGGAGATGCTCCACGTGATGGGGAGCAAGTGGCAGAATGCAGATGCACTCGCCTGACTGGCCGAGGGCCTGGCCACCTGGGCTCACCCTGCCCGCACGCCGGATCACGTCTGGAGTAAGGTGAAGGAGTTGCGGCAGGGGTATGCCCGGGCCCGGGACTCGGCCAGACAGTCTGGGGCTGCCCCCACCACTTTTCCCTATTACAGGGAGCTCAGGGCCATCCTGGGCCCCCAGGACACCTCCTCCCCCCCGGCCACACTTGACACCATGGCTGACGAGCCCCAGCAGGCCTCAGAGCTGGAATCCGGCCCGGAGGCCAGCCCCGCACCCCAGGGCCCACCCGAAGAGCCCCCCATCAGGACAGCGGAGGAGGGGTCCAGCAGTGAGGAGGGGGGGCTCCTCATCAACCTCCCCTCCCAGAGCACCAGCCGGGTGTCTGCCCACCGGGCTTCTCCCAACCGCAGCAATGGACGGTCAGGTACATACCTCACAGAGCACACACCCAAGGGCCACAGGGAGGGGGCACCAGACATGACCGGGAGCCTCACACACCCGCAGTGGACCCCAACCTGCAACCGCTCAGCCACAGCACGGTCCCAGGACAGTGGCATGGCCATCAGCTCCCGTCAGCACCTGCACCCATGGACAGCACTGTGCCTTAACCATGGGGGGCAGGGGGACAAAGCCATGGGGACAGCCAACAGGGACATCACACCCACAGATGGGGACGGAGACCCAGCACCCAAGGGGGGACAGGGGGAATGGGCCATGTCACTGTACTAACAGCCTTCCCTTCCCTCTCTCTCTCTTTCAAGCTGCACCATCTGATGCTCCAGGCAGCCAGGCACCCTCCGTTGTCCCCAACAGTCCGCCGGAGGTCAGCCGCCACCAGCACCCGGAAACACCCAAGGCCAGTGGGATGGTCTCGCCACCGCCAACCCTGGGGATGGCCCCTGTGGACCCCCAGCTCCTGGCAGCTCTCCGGCAACAGACGGAGGTGGTGGACGAGAGACTCCGCTTTGACCGGGAGGAGTCCGCCCAGCGCTGGGTGGCGTGGGAGGACTTCATGGGGGTGTTCCAGGACATAGCCAGGTCGATCCAGGAGGTCATCGCCCGGCTCCTGCCCCCCAGGCCGCCCTCTCTGCCTCACCACCTGCTGCCCCACCTGCCGCCCCACTGCCTGCAAGCTCCACAGAGCCCACTGGGGCTGAAGACTGGCCACTGGAGGCATCCTGGCCGTACTTGCTGGTCCTCCCAGCCCCCAGCAGGCCACACCGGGGACCGGGGACATGGGGGCGGATCACAAGCTGTACCCGCCGGGGGTCGTGCCCCTCTCCCCCACCCCAAACTGATGGGCCAATGGCCGAGCTGTCCACCAGGGCCCCATGTATATAGTTGTCCCCCTTTTTGTATATTGGTTGCAGTTTCTGTTGTGCACAAAACAAGTTAGCAGTTTTCAGAAAAAAAAAAGGTTTTATTTTCAAAAAAACTGCAGGCGTGTACTTGTTGGGGGGATGGCATGTGGGTGTTGGGGGTGGTGTGCGGGCACTGCAGGCTGTGTGTGTGGGGGTCTTCCAGGGAAGGCCAGGGAGGTGCTCAGGGGTCTCCCTAATTGAAGTAGGCCCACAGGGCCTCATGGACCCGTACCCCCTCATGGTGGGCCTGGCAGCTGGGTGCGGCGGCCGGCTGGGGGAAGCCTGTGCCAGCATTGACCGCCCACCCCTGGATGAAAGCCTCCCCCTTGCTCTCGACGGTGTTGTGGAGCATGCAGCATGCGCCCACAACCTGGGGGATATTCTGGAGGTGGACGTCCAGTCAGGCAAGGAGGCACCACCAGTGGCCCTTCAGATGGCCAAATGTCCTCTCCGCCACCTGGTGGGCAGGGCTCAGGAGGGCGTTGAAATGCTCCTGGCTGGCATTGAGGTGGCCAGTGTACGGGCACATGAGCCAGGGCTGGAGGAGGTAGGCCACGCCCACCACGAGGCAGAGGGGCATGGTGGTGTCCCCCAGAGGGATCTCCGTCTGGGGGATGTAGGTCCTCGCCTCCAGACGGCCGCACAGGCCTGAGTTCCTAAAAACACGGGCATCGTGTGTGCAGCCGGGCCAGCCCACATACACGTCCTGGAAGCGGCCCCGACCGTCCACCATGGCCTGCAGGAGCATGGACTGGTAGCCCCTGCGGTTTACGTATCTTCCTCCGCTGTGGTCTGGGGTGTGGATGGGGATGTAGGTCCCGTCCAGGGTGCCGAAGCAGTTCGGGAACCCCGTGGCGGCAAATCCAGCGACGGCTGCGTCCAGGTCCCCGAGTCGGATGACCCTCTGGAGCAGCATGGCATTAAGTGCATGGACCACCTGTGGGGAGGGAACACAGGTGCCCATGAGGGTGTGCAGGGTACCCCAGGGCCCTTCCCCCAGTCCCCCCTCCTGGGCACCTCCCCGGGTACCCCCCCACCCAGCCCCTCCCTTCCCAGCCCCACACCCAGCACCTCCCCCCCAGTGGGTGTGTGCCCAGGCCTCCTTACCTCCATGACGACAGCCCCAACCATGGCCTTTCCCACTCCAAACTGGTGTCCCACAGAGCGATAGCTGTCTGGAGTGGCCAGCTTCCAGACAGCTATTGCGACCCTCCTCTCGACAGGGAGGGCGTGCCACATCCGGGTGTCGTGGTGCCTCAGTGCGGGGATGAGCCACTGGCAGAGCTCGAGGAAGGTCTGCCAGCGCATGCTGAAGTTCCGCAGCCACATGTCGTTGTCCCACTCCCACATGACGAGCTGCTCCCACCACTCGGAGCTGGTGGGGTAGCTCCAGAGGCGGGGGAGCAGCCAGCAGAGGAGGAAGAGGGGAGCCCGGTGGTCAGGGGCGTCCCCATCTGCCTCCGGGGAGGGCTCCTCTGGCAGGAGCCACTGGGCGGCCTCCCGGGCAGCACCTAGCAGGGTGCTTGCCCCCTGGATGACTACCTGGAGGGCCTCCTCTTCCTTCTGCTGCTGCTGGGTGTCCATATCTGCTGTGACTTGGTCTGCGAGAGTGTGGCTACTGCTCTGCAGACCTCGTGCTGTGCAGGCCGGGTGTGTCTGGGAGGGGCCCTTTAAAGGAGCAGGTTGCTGTTGACCTGGAAGGGCTAGTCCAGCCTGTGACCCGGTCCGCGGACTTTCCTGGCCCCTTATTTTGACGGTGAGCGCTTGTGTGTGTGTGTGGACGCTCTGCATTTCCTTCTGGGGTGGCTCCTTTCAATGTTCCCTATCGCTACTTCAACGTCGAACGTCAATGGCACCAGCCCTGGAGGACGTGTTGACGATATGCGTTGAAGTAGCCTTTTTCGATGTTCTTACTCCAAAATAGGCTACTTTGACGTAGTGTGCTAGTGTAGACGTAGCCAATAGGTTGTTTTTCTTATTGTGGAGCCATTATTCCAAGTCCACAGCGACATGGTTAACAATTTGAACTTTCCACATAACCTTTTATTTCATGTTACTAAAAACCACTAATACCCTACAATTGATTAAGTGTTAACAGCAATTTCTATCATATCTAATTGGTTGTGCTAACTGAATAAACCAACTTATTTGCAGGAAAATGTTATTATCCACCTAAATTCCTCTTCTGTTCCAGTCACAACAAAGCACAAGACATTAATGGAACTTCTGTGCAGTCAACAAGTTTATTTAACAATTACTCAGCAGTTTAATAATGCTAAAAAGCAGTTTATTTTCCAGCTCCGAAACTGTAACTATACTTTCAGCATTTGATTTTTTTTCTCTCACAACTCCTAATTATCTAACTAACAGAACAAACTTACAGTGCAGAAGGAGGGAATGAGGAAATGAAGCATTTTACGCATTTGACACCTAACCATCTGGTATCTTATAAATTCTTACCACCAGAATGACAAGGGGAGAAGATGCTTAAAAGAAGAGGATTTTTCAGTACAATAAGAAAGCATTTCTTCCACACAAAAAGACTGTGGCTGGCAATAGATATAGATCATTATAACCATAAAGAGATGAAAATGTTATGATATATTTAAAGATATTATTCCAATACAAAAGCTCATAGAAATCAACTTGCAGAGGGCTGTCAAGAAACCTTCTCTCCATAACTTTTTGGATATGCTCTTCTTCTGTAGCTTCCTCTTCCTATCACTCTGACTATGGAAAGAAAATGGTTTTTACAGCTAACACGCCTTTTCACAAATGAAGCTGAGCCAACCTGGTAGTAGTGTAAAATGGATTAAACATTCTGCCTTAATTTTCCCCAGTCTGTGTTAATTTCAATGCGATTAGTTGGTATGTATTATTAGCATGCCTCATGTCTTCATTTCTGAGGAGAGAGGGATCTGCAGTCCACTGTACCGTGGCATGGGACCTTAGGTCCATGAACAGACAAATAGGTTTACTTGCATATACAACACTGAGCCCTTCAGATCACTTTACCTCCATCACTGTAGAGGTAAACTGCATTTGGAACAACAAAATAAAATGTCATAAAAAGAAGCAGCAGAGATTTCTGCAAAATTTCATGCTTTGTGCATCACCTAACTGCCCATTGGTTTTACATGCTAATGGCTAATTTCACAATTAAATTGCCATTTACATAACTAATACACACAGGCAGTTAACTGATTTTTTCATGGCAGTGTGTGTGTAAGCACTTGGGACACAGTTCTGGACCTTACAGAAGACAAGTTAACTAAGACATTGTCTTAAGACAGAGAGACAATATATATAGCAAAGGACAGAGGCAGAACAGAAAGGAACAGTGGAGTGAATTAGAACGGGAAGACATTTTTCAGCACACACACATCTTCTAATGTCTCCCTACACTTCTGACACAGGAAAACTGTCATGGCTTCTAGGTGTAAGAGGGACCCTATCAGGTAATATTTTGAAGAAATTTGTTCCCTGGGTAAAAAAGGAAAATGTGTCAAGTGCAAGATGATGCAGGATTTTATTGAAAGAATGAAACATCAAAGGAAAACTATTTGGATGAATGTGTGGATATGATTGAGTGGATCAACTGATTAGTACATTAATATAATGTACATAGTAATGCCTTATTTTCAAGTTTCTCTCTATGCCTTTAAGTAAAAAATGGTGATTAGACAAGTAAATTCCCAAAATGTTTCCTGTGTTGAAACTTGCTAGAAAAACAGTTTAACTAATCCTTATAACTTGTTTAATTAGTTAAGTAGGTTTAGAATCTATCACTCAAGCATACCATACAGAAAGCTCCAATAAGAAAAACCTAGAGTTGCCACTGTCATTCTTATTATCTATTGCATATAATACAATATATACACAGTGCTTTCTTTTAAACAAAAAAAAGAGGTACTCAGCCACCTCCTCACCCCTTCCCCTCAGCCAATCCCACGTCTGGGGCTCCCAAGGTGCCTGTAACTCAAAATCGGCAAATAGCACAAAAAAAAAAGCACTGAATATGTGCCCTTTATTTTAAGGCATCGTGACCACGGGCCATAATGGCGATGCCATACGTCTACTCCCTATTTTACTTCAGCATAACACAGTTTTTCCAATGCAACACCATTCCGTACTTGTTCTCACAAAAAACAGAAGCCCCAGGGAGTTTGAGGGGACTTACTCCAAAATTAAGTGCACTCTGAGCACAGTTGGCCTTACCTGTATCTGGTAACTTGATTTAAATCAATCCACTCTGAAAAGCTCCTCTTAAAAGAACTATCTGATGCCTCCTTCATCCAATCCAATTTACCCACTGGACTATGCTACAAATATGCAAAAGTTTATAACAGGATGACCATAAATTCCATTTTCCTGGTAATTTATGGTCAAGTTACCAAAAAAAAAAACATATTAGTTGGCTCAGCATCCACTAAGTAATTACCAGATATTTATATATAATTTGAAGATCCACATATTCTAATTACGTTAAGCTGTTCTCAGCACAACACAAAATGAGGTTGGAATGGATCAGGCAAAGGCAATCTTCACGGTCCACTGAACTTAGGACCAAGCAGAACAGTTCTCACACGGTTGCTCACTGATAAAAAGGCCATTTGCAGTACCAAGGACTACTGTCACATATGGAACATTTCCTGTTTCAGAGCACAGACTGGGGTAGGAGCCACAAGAACAGCTTTATACAATTTAATTATTCCCCTGTTCGAGGAAATTCTCACAAAACCATTATCAACAATTAACAGAGAGAGATAGCCGTGCTAGTCTATATACTATCAAAACAAAAAAGCAGTCCAGTAGCACTTTAAAGACTAACAAAATAATTTATTAGATGATGAGCTTTTGTGGGACAGACTGGAGTAGCTGGTCTCTGGGTATTCCAAGATAGGCCCAAAAAAGCCAACAACAGAACGCCACTGGTCATTACATACAGCCCCCAACTCAAACCACTGCAATGCATTATTAAAGATCTATAACCTATCCTTAATCAGGATGCCCCACTCCAGAAGGCCCTAGGTGACAGGCCTGTTCTTTCCTACAGACAACCTCTCAACCTTTGAGGATTCTCACCAACAACCACACAGTCTATACTGCAGGAACACCAGTCGTGGAACTTTTCATTGCAACAAGGCCCATTGCCAACTTTGTCCACATATCTGTTCTGGAGATACCATTCCTGGACCTAACCAGGTTATTCACAGAATCACAGGCAGATTCTCATGTTCCTCAACTAACATCATATATGCCATCATGTGCCAACAATGCCCATATGCTTTGTATATTAGACAGACTTCAAACTCTTAGACAAAGAGTTAATGGGCACGAAACAGACATCAAAACACTCCTGATCCACAAACTGGTCAGCTGACATTCTAATGGAGTGGGCCATTCTGTTAATGACTTAAAAGTTTGTGTCTTAGTGAAGAAGAATTTTCACACTACTTTGGAAAGAGGCTGCTGAACTCTTTTATATTCAAATTCGACACATTAACACGATGTTTGAACTGGGATGGGAATTTTCTGGTTCATTATAGGGACTCTTATGCACACTTGGCTTTATATAATTCTTGACTCCCCGCCTCTGCTCTCTGATTTGCTCACCTTGATAATATTTTTCTGATTTGTCAACCTTAATTACTATTTTTGGCTCTCTGTGCCTTAAATATTGAGTCTGTTCTGGTATGGCTACGATCTGAAGAAGTGGGTCTGTCCCACGAAAGTTCATCATCTAATAAATTATTTTGTTAGTCTTTAAAGTGCTACTGGACTGCTTTTTTGTTTTGATTATCAGCAAGATGTGGCTGTTTTGTATGATGCAAAGGAACAGACATGGAGGACTAGATTCTGACCCATAATATGCAAAATAATACACTGGGAACAATTCAAGAAATTCCAATAGTATAATGTAGTATGCCTTGGCATATGACAGAGGAATGTGCTAAATTTTGGATCTATTTAGTAAAATTCACAACAAAACAATTTTTTCTTATGAATAAAACAAGGAAATTGAACATTCAATGAATCTGGATCGGGGGAACACATTGTATGAATTATATTCAAACAATTTCATAAAAATTCATCTTAAAGAAACGTACATTGGCAAACCAAAAAAACATTACACCATGTGACAAAATACATGTATCTGTAGTTTAGTTCCTTTGTACAAAAGTCTCCTAAAATCAATTTGATTGCATTTTAAGAGGTATGAAATGAAAAAAGAAAAACAACAAAAACCAAAAAATCCACAAACCACATATGCAGCTTTTTAGTCAGTATGGAACAAACCTATTGTCTGACCAAACTTCCAGAAAGGATTGAGCATGCAAAAATGGAAGCTTTAACACTAAAAGAGATTTTGCATTTCCCTATTAGGAGCGTGTCTGGCACAAGATCCGGTACAAGTTTCAGTGATTCTTATTCCACCCATACTTTACTACACTTCAGATATCTGATATGTGGAGAGGAGACTTTGATCTCATGACTACATATTGCATTTTTAAAAGCAACTTGACAGATATTGCTAAAGAAAAAAAACATAATATAAATGGCTTCCTTTGAATTTCTGGAACAAACTTTCCTCAAGAAACATTTTCACTGTGATTTGCCCCATTTAAAAATAAAAGTGAGAAACAAACAGATGGCTGAGTTGTAGCTGAATAGCAACTTTTTTTTTTTTTGGAATAGCATTTTTATTATAACACATCATGCTATGAAAATATGATTATGAATGAAAAGAGGGTTTATAATTTCCATAAAACAGAAAAAGTGAATCTGTAAAGTAATATTTTTCTTCTAATTTTATAACTGATATACCCTTGTGGAATCTGTTAAACAGTGCTTAATTTTTTGTCAGGGATTCCCTGGGCTGACCACCAGCACTACTAGGCTTGGCAGCTCATAATCCCAGTACCTCTGGATGTGTTGCATCAGTTATGAAAGAGAAAATTACATAAGCACTGGCACCACTTTCATTACAAACTAAGCACTGCTGTGAAGTGACATATTGGACAGCTGAGAAACAATGAACCATCCAGACCATGATTATGGTCTCACACTATTTATACTGGGCTAGCAACTCTGACTACAGCAGAGCCACTAAATGAGTGATATAGACCCAATGTGGCAACTGAGTTTACATGAATGGATCCTGGCATTCAGATATCCATTTGTAGCATCAGGACTTTACATTGAGAAGCTGGCCCCCAGAACTTTAGGGAGCACTGTCAGGTAAACATGTTTTCTTTAATACCTTCTTGGAATACATACTGTAATTAAGATAAAAGTTCACGAATTTAGTTGTACAATTGAATATTTGAGCCCCCTGCTGCCCCCCTGCTGAGCCCACCCCCACCAAAGCCCTCCCATGGCCCTACCTGCCCAGGCAGCCCACCCCTTCTCAGCCCCACTGCGGACCCCAAACCTGGGAAGGGAGGGGATCTCAAGGTGGATGGGGCTCGCAGCCTTCTACCCCTGCCCTGCAGTGATCCCCCCATCCCTTCTCCAGGTTTGGGTCCCTCCCAGCCCCCCCAGTGTACATAGTTTGCACCCCCCCACAGTACACATTTTTGAGTCAGAAAACAGATGCTTGGTTATAGTGTATAGTAAATGTTTTATTTTCATAAGATCCCATTTCCCGTGTTCTTCATGGAGGGATGGGTGGGGTTGATGTGTGGGTGTTGTGGCGGGGGGGGGGGGATGGTGAGGGGTGGCTGTGGCTGTGGGTCAGTGGGCCTGTGAGTGAAGCTCTCGAAGACAGCCTCCCTGACACAGAACCCTGTGAACCTGGTGACTGAGGGCCATGGTGGGCTGCTCGTACCTGGGGCCATATATGGCCAACCACCCTATACAAAGGCACCTGCCTTGCCCTCCACAAAGTTGTGAAGGACACAGCAGGTGTCCACCACCTGCAGAATGTTCTGAACCCAACCTCCAGGCACAAGAGGAGGCACCGCCCCCCGGCCTCTTCAGGAACCCAAAGATTCGCTCCACTACAGTGCAGGCCTGGTTCAGCTAGGTGTTATACAGCTCCTGGGTGGGGTCTAAGTAGCCAGCATAAGGCTGCATTAGCCACCTCTAGAGGGAGTAGGGGGTGTCCGCCACCATGCAGAATGGCATGGTGACGTCCCTGACTGTGAGCTCTTGCTGGGGGAAGAAAATCCAGGTCTCTATTGTGGCAGAAGCCTGAATTCTGGAACACGTGTATTGTGTGTCGAGCCTGCCCAGCCCACATAGATGTCCATGAACCAGCCTTGGGATCCACTAGGGCCTGGAGGACTACTGAGTGGTACCCTTTTCTGTTGATGTAGTGGCCAGTGTTCTGAGCCAGGGCATGGATGGGGATGTGCATCTGTAGGGTGCGAGAAGACATTGTAACAGTCGAGAGTGCAGTCCAACCCCTCTGTGAATCCTCAGGAGAATCTAAACAGACCAGTCTGTGCAAGGTGAAAAGCTGCAAAATAACTGCCATGGGAACTACTATAGAACCAGGCACACTTGCCAAGACTTCAAGGCTACGCTGGCAGTAGGTCACAAGAGATAGTGATAAGGAATGCATAGGCAATTTTAGGCAATCTTATGTTAATGAGTTGAGTTTTATCAGCTAGCGTTAGGAGGCCTGTTACAGAGCCTCTCCCCAGGCGAAGCTCTGGCGCATCGGGTCGTCCCCCACTGGTGACTGCGGCGTCTCTGGGGCTCCCGTCGCAGGTGTCACGTGCTTTCAATAAACCAAATATAGCACTCGCCTTCCGGGTGCAGCCTCGTTTCTGGGGAACCTGAGCCTGGTTGGCTACAACATCCCATCCAGGGCACTGAAACAGTTCGGGAAGCCAAGTGGAAGTGAATCCTGCAATGGCTGCATCCAGATCCCCCACATGGACAACTCTGTGGAACAGCATTGTGGTAATGGCCCTGGTGACCTGCACAGGATGGAGGATGTGTGCTCTCATGAGGGCATAGCAGGGAGCCCCTCCCAGCCCCTGGCCATCTGCCCCTGGCCCCCCTCCTGGCCTCCTGCTCCACAGTGCTGGGGGGGGCAGCGATGACAGCTGTACACAGCATGGCTAGCACAGTGTCCAGAAAAGCAGTTTTCAATGCCAGGAACAGCTGCTGGGGCTTCATTAGCTGCATGCTAGCCCTCTGGTTCCTGCATTAGCTCTGCTTGGCTTGTGGCAGCTCGGCAGGCCTGTGTGTGCGCCACGTTAGGGTGTTGGAGGCGGGGCCCTTTAAGGAAGTGGCTGGCTGCAGCCCCCACAGAGGCTTGTCCAGCATGCAACCCCATGCCCGGTGTCCTACTCTGTTCTTTCGAAAGAGCACCTGGAGCTGTGTGGATGCTCCCTTTTGAAAGAATGGAGCAGTCTTTTGAAAGAGCCAAATGACTGTTTGGTCCGTTTTTAATGTGTAGCCGCACTCTTTCAAAAGGCTAAACTTTGAATGCTATCATTCAATTTTTACCTTGCAAAAGAGTGCTGTCATGTAGACACAGCTCCAATATATTTGGTCTCTGGGAACAGTTCACACAAACCAGGGTTTTTGTTTGTTTTTTTTCCTTTGTTTGTTTTTTATGAATTCTCATGAAACAGTGACTTGTAATGCATAGATAAAAAACCAAGACTTTTTTTTAAAATAAATTAATTAAAAATAGTCAAAGAAAAGGAACCACAATCCCTGCAGAATTTTTTCTCCTGCCCTAAGAGAGAAGAGCCTAATGAAGTAAAACTTTGGATATAAATAAAACAGGCAGTTCAGTGCATATCCTTACTTTTCTCTTCAAGTATGTTTCCTTCTCGCCTTAAATCATGGAGAAAGAGTAAAATAATGTCATAAAATTCAGTATAAATTTTAAGTCTGCAGAAACCCCATGCTTTCTAACTTCTGCTTATTTACTAGTTCAGCAGCAACAATACCTTTTTACTTTATATGTTAAATCTCTGAGACAAGCTACGCCTACATTGGGATGCTACATCGAAATAGCTTATCTAGATGTAGCGAAACTGAAATAAGCTATTTCAATGAATAGCGTCTACACATCCTCCAGGGCTGGTGCCGTCAACGTTCAACGTCGACGATGGACAGCACTACATCAAAATAGGCGCTGCAGGGGAGCGTCTACACACAAAAGCGGCCCAAATAAAAAAAAGGGTGCCAGGAACAGCTGCAAACAGGGTCAGAGGGCAGACTAGCACTTCCGGGGCAACAGCAAGCCGCTCCCTTAAAGGGCCCCTCCCAGACATACTCAGCCTGCACAGCACGCAGTCTGAAGAGCCACAAGCACGCACACCCCGTGAAGCACCATGGACCCCCAGCAGCAGCAGCAGCCAGAGGCCCACACACCCGCCCCTGGAGGACCAGTGGCTGCCCTGCTCGGTGCCATCAGAAGGCAGCTGACCATCTTTTATTTGGGGAAGATGAGCTGCCCCCAGGGGATGAGGAAGCAACCCCAGACCTTGCTGCTGCCCTCCCAGCCCGCCCCCACCCCACCGCACATGCCGCCAGCTGTGGAGATACCCCACGAGCACAGACTGGTGGGAGCAGTTGGTGCTCGGCGAGTGGGACAACGACCGCTGGCTCTGGAACTTCCGGATGAGCTGGCAGACATTCCTGGAGCTCTGCCAGTGGCTCACCCCTGCCTTTACGGCACCAAGACACCCCCATGCAATGTACCCTGACGGTAGAGAAATGGGTCGGCATCGCTGTCTGGAAGCTGGCCACTCCAGACAGCTACCGATCCGTAGGGCAGCAGTTCAGCATGGGCAAGGCCACCGTCGGGGCTGTCCTCATGGGGGTAAGAGGACCCGGGGGGGGTGGGGAGCCCTAGGGGGAGGGCCAGACACCCTGCACACCCCTCACCAGTGCTCTCTCATCTCCTTCCCCTGCAGGTCGTCCGCGCAATCAATGCCCTGCTCCTCCATAGGCTCGTGCGGCTTGGGGACCCGGGATGCAGCCATCGTGGGGTTTGCCAGCCTGGGCTTCCCAAATTGCTTTAGGGCCCTAGATGGGACCCATATCCCCATCCATGCCCCGGAGCACAGCGGAGGATGCTTCCTGAATGGGAAGGGATACCATTCTGTGGTCCTCCAGGTCTTGGTGGACAGCCGGGGCCACTTCTTGGACATTTATGTTGGCTGGCCTGGCAGCACCCACGACGCCCGGGTGTTCAGAAATTCAGGCCTGTGCCACCGGCTGGAGGTGGGGACCTACATCCCCCAGCAGGAGATCCCTCTGGGGGACACCACCATGCCCCTCTGCCTCATCGCAGATGCGGTGTACACCCTCCGGCCCTGGCTCCTGCACTCGTACACAGGCCATGTCACAGCCAGCCAGGAGCGGTTCAACACGCACTTGAACCATGAGCGCCAGGTGGTCGAGCGCACTTTTGGCCACCTCAAAGGGCGCTGGAGGTGTCTCCTCACCCGCCTGGATGCAAGCCTCACCAACATCCCCCAGGTTGTGGGCACGTGCAGCGCACTCCACAACCTGGTTGAGAGCAAGGGAGAGGCCTTCTTCCAGGGCTGGGCTGTGGAGGCTGGCAGGGCCGAAGTCCAGCCACCCGCTGCCCCCAGTCACCAGTTGGCCCTGAGGGGATCCGGGGCCGGGAGGCCCTGCAGGCCCATTTTGACCAGGCTGTGGGGTGAACGCTGGCAGGGCCAGCTGCTGGTGAGCCACCCACTGCATCCCCCCATCCTCCACAACACTCCCTGCCCCCACACCCACACCACAGAGCACCCGAGAGCACACACCCCCACACTTTTCTTTGAAATAAATGAAAATTTTGTTTGAAACAAAACAGTGCAACCTTATTATTAAAAGAAGGGGGGAAATATGTACATGGGGGGGCAGCTACTAAACGGGGGTAGAACAAGAACTATTTACAAAGATGGGGGGAATATGTACAAAGGAGGGGGTCCTTGGGGGGCAACGTCCTCTGCCCCACACCCCCTACTGTCCAGCGCCTGGTGTGGGGGGGCACAACCCAGGTCTGGGCTGGAGGCCACGTCAAGGCTGGGTGGGGGCTGGGAGAACCAGCAGATAGGGACGGGCAGTGTCCAGAGGCCCATGGTCCCCCTCGGCGGCAGGCCCCAGGATGGCTGATGGTGGAGGGATGGCAGGCAGAGTAGCGGGTGGAGCGGTGGGGGGGCCAAGTGCCGTGCGATGTCCTGGAATGTGCGCATGAAGGCCCCCCAAGCCTCCTGGCACCTGGCCAGCGCTCACTCCTAGAGACGGAGCTGCTGCTCCTCCACCTGATGCCGGAGGGTGGCGAGCAGCTGGGGGTCTGTGGACACCCGTGGATGGCTCCGCCGCTGTTGGGCTCGTCCTGGGGCTGGTCCGTGCTCTGCCAAGGGGTTGGCCTGCTGCAATGGCCCCGGTGGGCTGTTCGGGACCACAGACGCCGGGCCAGCGCTCTCCAGGCCCTCCAATGGTGCAGCTGCGCAACACAGGTGCGAAGAAGAGTGGAGACAGCTGTTAGTCTAGGCCCTGACCCATGGCCCTTGTCCCCCCACCCCTCTGCTGCTGGTTCCCCATCCCCGTCCCCCGGAGATGCTGATGATGGGTGTCCAACCCCCCCACCCACGGGGGACCCTAGGTTCCGCTCCCCCCATCCCCAGGGATGGGGCATAGCGCTGTCCTGCTGGGGGGTAGGGGCTGATGGACTCTTCTGAGGGACATGCCACTGCTGTCCTCGGGGCCATGGTCATCTGGGTGTGTGGAGGGCCCTGGTCATGTCCCTTGTCCCCGCCCCTTAACCCCGGGGGTGTGCACCGGGGGGGCGGGTACATACCTGATGGTCTGCTCCCATGGTCGAGGGACACCCATCGGGCGGACGCCCCTGCTGGAGCTGCGGGATGAGAGGTCTATCAGCAGCCCCCCATCGCTGGAGGCCTCCTCCTCCGATGTCCCAGGGGTGGGCTCCTGGGGTGCAGGGGTGGCCTCTGGGGCGGACTCCGTCTCCGGGGCCTGCTGGGGCTCGTCGGCCGAGGTGTCAAGGGTGGCCGGGCGGGGGAGGTGGTGTACCGGGGGCCCAGGATTTCCCTGAGCTCCCTGTAAAAGGGGCAAGCGGTGGGGGCATCCCCCGATCGGCTGTCTGTGTCCCGGGCTTGGGCGTAACCCTGCCGCAGCTCCTTTACCTTACTCCTAACGTGGTTAGGAGTGCGGGCAGGGTGACCCCAGGCAGCCAGGCCCTCATCCAGCTGAGCAAACGCATCCGCGTTCCGCCTCTTGCTCCCCATTACCTGGAGCACCTCCTCCTCGCCCCAGAGCCCCAGCAGGTCCCGGATCTCGGCCTCCGTCCAGGAGGGGCCCCGCTGCTTCTTCCCCTGCTGGCTGGCAGGCTGGGAGCCCTGGGTCCCCTTGGGGGGGTGCCCTGTGGGTGCTTGGGGGGCTGGCTGGCTGCCATGGGTGCAGGGTGGTGGCTTGGGGCTCTGGGAGGACGTGCAGGCTAGGCCCGTGTGTGTGCTGCTGCCTGCAGGCGCTCTCAGCTTCCTGCACAGGAAATAAGGGGACGGGGATCTTTAAGGGGCTGCTGCACGCGGCAACCAAAGAGCTCAGGGGCTGGAGAGAGCGTCTCTCAACCCCTCAGCTGATGGCCACCATGGAGGACCCCACTATTTCGACGTTGCAGGACACAGATCGTCTACACGTGCCCTACTTTGACGTTCAACGTCAAAGTAGGGCGCTATTCGCATCTCCTGATGAGGATAGCGACTTCGCCGTCTCGCTGCCTTATGTCTATTTCAACTTCAAAATAGCGCTTGGCACATGTAGACGCGGCGGGCGCTATTTCAAAGTTGGCACGGCTATTTTGAAATTGCTGGCTAGTGTAGACGCGGCTACAGAAGTAAAAGACTGACTAAATAGGTCATATTGGTTATACCTTTGTTATACTGCTACTCAGCTAAGGAGAAAAGTGCAGAATCATTTTCAAAAATGGTGCCTATTTATTTCCACTGCTCTTAAAAGCTGCGTCTACACGTGCACGCTACTTCGAAGTAGCGGCACCAACTTCGAAATAGCGCCCGTCGCGTCTACACGCGTCGGGCGCTATTTCGAAGTTAACTTCGACGTTAGGCGGCGAGACGTCGAAGTCGCTAACCTCATGAGGAGATAGGAATAGCGCCCTACTTCGACGTTCAACGTCGAAGTAGGGACCGTGTAGACGATCCGCGTCCCGCAACGTCGAAATTGCTGGGTCCTCCATGGCGGCCATCAGCTGGGGGGTTGAGAGACGCTCTCTCTCCAGCCCCTGCGGGGCTCTATGGTCACCGTGGGCAGCAGCCCTTAGCCCAGGGCTTCTGGCTGCTTCTGCGGCAGTTGGGGATCTATACTGCAGGCACAGGGTCTGCAACCAGTTGTCAGCTCTGTGTATCTTGTGTTGTTTAGTGCAACTGTGTCTGGGAGGGGCCCTTTAAGGGAGCGGCTGGCTGTTGAGTCCGCCCTGTGACCCTGTCTGCAGCTGTGCCTGGCATCCCTATTTCGATGTGTGCTACTTTGACGTGTAGACGTTCCCTCGCTGCGCCTATTTCGATGTTGGGCTGAGCAACGTCGAAGTTGAACATCGATGTTGCCGGCCCTGGAGGACGTGTAGACGTTATTCATCGAAATAGCCTATTTCGATGTTGCTACATCGAAATAAGCTATTTCGATGTTGGCTGCACGTGTAGACGTAGCCAAACTCTGTAATTATAACATATTAGCAGCAAATGCCTGAGTGAGCATTGCTTTGATTAGAAATTGAAATAATATAAACAACCTAACAAGAGGAATACTAATTATGGACTTCTGTTCTCTCTCTGACCACTCCTAAAATCTTCTGCTACAGTTAAACAAACATGCATATTAATGCAGTAAACCCTCTATTTTATGGACCCTGATTTATCAGACTTCAGGAACAAAGGACACCTGCCAGTCCCCCTGCTGTTCTCCAAGTCTGCTTAACTGGGACCCATAAAATCCCAAATCCCTACCTGCAAAAAAAAGTTAAGGAGACATGCCTGAGCCACCACTGTTGAATCCACCATGGCAGCCTGGACCACTGCCGCCAGAGCCACCACATACACTTCCCACCAGGGTCGGCACATATCTGGGCTGACGACACTTGCATACACACCCCTCTCCTGGTGGGAGCCATGCGTTGCAGCTCCTCCGGTGACATGGAGGGTGGGCAGGCCACTCCAGCCCCACACAGCTGGTGGGCCCTGGCAGCTCCTCCAATGGTGGTGGCTCTGGTGAGCCACTGGCATTTTTTGAGGGGGTGATGGGGCTGGGGGAGCCTGGTGCAGGTGGGTGAGCAGTAAACCCTTGTAGTTCATAGACTTTTGGATTTAACTGACACTCTTCCCCCATTAGTCCATTAAAATCGAGGTTTTACTGTATGCAAAAACCAGCTGTTATGAAATAAATCAATAAGTGAGGTATCGGATGTTGAACACATAGCAAGAATGACTACTGGCTAGGAAACAGATGGTAAATTTACACGTGTCTTGAATACATGCATATATTTCTCAACATTAATTTATTAGGGTCATAAATCATATATGCAGAATAGAAAGAAAAAGAAAAAACAGTAAACAGTGAACCTAAATGTAAAGTAACAAAGCAGCCACTCATACAGATTATTCTCTGTGATACTGGAGTCAATGACCACTTCAAAAAAATAACAGAGAGGAAGCTGTGCTAGTCTATACACTATCAAAACAAAAAGCAGTCAAGTAGCACTTTAAAGACGAGCAAAATGGTTTATTAGGTGAGCTTTTGTGGGACAGACCCACTTCTTCAGACCATAGCCAGACCAGAACAGACTCAATATTTAAGACACAGAGAACCAAAGAACAGTAAGCAAGGAGGACAAATCAGAAAAAGATAATCAAGGTGAGCAAATCAGAGAGTGGAGGGGTGGGGGAGGAAGGTCAAGAATTAGATTGAGCCAAGTATGCAGATGAGCCCCTGTAGTGACTCAGAAAGTTCCCATCATGATTTCAACCATGTGTTAATGTGCCGAATTTGAATATAAAAGCCAGCTCGGCTGCTTCTCTTTCCAGAACGGTGAGATAATTCCTTTTCAGTAACACACATAGCTTTAGGTCATTGACAGAATGCCCCATTCCATTAAAATGCTGACTAACTGGTTTGTGGATCTGGAGTGTTTTGATGTCTGTTTTGTGCCCGTTGACCCTTTGTCTAAGGGAGTTAGAAGTCTGTCCAATATACAAAGCATCTGGGCATTGTTGGCACATGATAGCATATATGATGTTAGTAGAGGAGCATGAGAAAGTGCCCGTGATTCTGTGAGTAACCTGGTTAGGTCCAGTGATGGTATTTCCAGAGAAGATATTTGGACAAAGCTGGCAGCGGGCTTTGTTGCAGGGAAAGGTTCCAGGACTGGTGTTCCTGGGGTATAGACTGTGGCTGTTAGTAAGGATCCTCATGAGGTTGGGAGGTTGTCTGTGGGAGAGAACAGGCATGTCACCCAGGGCCTTCTGGAGTGTAGCATCCTGATTAAGAATAGGTTGTAGGTCTTTAATAATTCGTTGCAGTGCTCTGAGTTGGGGGCTGTAGGTGATGACCAGTGGTGTTCTGTTCTTGGCCTTTTTGGGCCTATCTTGGAGTAGCTGCTCTCTGGGTATTCGTCTGGCCCTGTCGCTTTGTTTTTTTACTTCTCCTGGTGGGTAATTCAGGTTTATGAATATTTGGTAAAGTTCTTGTAGTTTTTGGTCTGTGTCAGTTGGATCAGAGAAAATGTGATTTTACTTAAGAGCTTGACTGTAAACAATGGATCTAGTCACGGGTGCAGGATGGAAACTAGCAGGGTGTAGATAAGTATAGCGATCAGTAGGTTTTCGGTACAGTGTGGTACTGATCAGGCCATCCTTGATTAGTACTGTAGTGTCCAGGAAATGCATCTCTTGCATGTTGTAATCGAGGCATAAGTTGTTGGTGGGGTGTAGATTGTTAAAGTCTCTGTGGAATTCCTGAACTTTGAGTCACTATAGGGGCTCGTCTGCATACTTGGCTCAATCTAATTCTTGACCTTCCCCCCCAACCCCTCCACTCTGATTTGCTCACCCTGATTATCTTTTTCTGACTTGTCCTCCTTGCTTACTGTTTTTGGTTCTCTGTGCCTTAAATATTGAGTCTGTTCTGGTCTGGCTGTGGTCTGAAGAAGTGGGTCTGTCCCACGAAAGCTCACCTAATAAACCATTTTGCTAGTCGTTAAAGTGCTACTTGACTGCTTTTTGTTTCAAAAAAATAATGTGTTTCAGAGAAATTCAGTAAATGGGTTCTATATGTACAGGGCTGATAGTTCCATATGTAATTCCTGCTTGGCTTCAGTTATAACTCAAAGAATCACATGGAACTAAAATGCAAACTGTATATGATTCTTTGAGTTATAACTAACTAAATATAAACGGAGGCCAAGCAGGAATTACATATACAGTTTGCATTTTAGTTCCATATGTAATTCCTGCTTGGCCTCCATTTATATTTAGTTAGTTATAACTCAAAGAATCATATACAGTTTGCATTTTAGTTCTTCAGAGAACTAATGTCAGAAGTATATGTCCTGGGATATATTGTAAGACCACCCCGCGCTGCTCTTACCTAAGTGAATTGGACAACCCTGTCTACAGGAGTTATTGCATGTAAGGAGAAATTGTAATAAACTGTCCTAAAGTTCGTCAGCATGAACGTACTTTTCCCCAGCTGACTGTGATGAGCAGATTTGGCAGAAATAATTTGCAGAGAGACCTCAGGATGGTTTGAAATTTTAGAAAATTTATAAACTGATTGAACATAAAATGAATAGTACAGTTGCAGCTCTCAACTCTGGGACTCTCATCTGGCAGCATGTGTGGTCTGGCAGGACCACGGATGTTCCAGGACCAGAGTCCCGGAGGTGGGACTGGACCAGCATCTACAGGACAGTGTTCAGCAGCCCAGACAGAGCCAGTGCCTGTAAAGACCAGGCCAGGGCCAGAAGGGAGTCGAACCCACCTACCCACCTGCCCCATGGCAGCACTGGGGACCTGGAAAGAACTGGAGCCCCCACCTGCCCCACTGCAGCATGGGGGCCAGATCTGGAGCATGGTGGCAGCCCTGGGGAGTGTGGGGCTGTCTGGCATCAGACCTCCTCTGATCCAGCAAATTCTATAGCTCAGGACCCCTCAGGTCCCAGCCATGACAAATCAGTAAGGTGCAACCTATATCAGGCACTTTTGGCATGACTTAGAACAGCAGTTAGTTTGAGGAGTAACATATTAACTGAATAACAATTAAGAATAATATAAAATTAGAAAAATCTAGTAATGGTGATTATAGCATTACATAACATAATGACAAATCCAATAGGAATGCATGGGAGCCCATAGCAATAAATACGGATGATGTAATCAAGGCAAGGTATTATATCACTTGCTGTGGAGAGTGGCAGAACAGTAGCCGTGTCAGTCTGTATCTTCACAAAACAAAAATGAAGTCCCATAGCACTTTAAAGACTAGTAAAATGATTGATTAGGTGATGACCTTTCATGGGACAGATCCACCTCTTCAGATCAGCTCCAGATATTCTGCTCAGCCCTCAACCTTGTCACCTCTGCCTATATCCTCAACACCAGCAGCTGATCCACAACTCTCAACCTCAAAAGCTGAAAATAAAACCCCAATTACACAGGTTGAAGTCACTATGGAGCTGTATTCTGATGATGATGCAGATTATCTCATGGAACACTCCTCAGTTTCTTCCCTCCTTCCTCCCCCGCAGGGTTCCCACAGCTGGGGCTGCTGGCAAAGCACCGCGGCCCACCAGCTCCCAGTCTGCCAGAGCTCTGGCCATGGCAGTGTCCTTGGACTGGAGCAGGCAGTGGAGATCTGCACCCCACTGGCTCACAGCTTTGGGGCTGCCAGAGTGCCCCAATCTCAGCCAGGTACCAGAGCTAGAGCTACAGGTGGAGTGCCCGGCCAGGTCCCAGGGCTGGAGCTGTCAGCGGAGTTGCCACCCTGGCTGGCTCCCAGCCTCGGGCCTGCTGGGTTTTCTGACTCCAGCCAGGTCCCAGGCTGGAGCTGCCAGCAGATCTGCCTGTCTAGTCTTCCTCCACAGATGCTTGGGCACAAGTTGGTTTCTTCATTGTAGTGGAAAATTACGTTCGTAAGTTGAAAAATACATATAAATGTACATGGTTTGTTGTAGTGAAAATTCATAAATCGGAAGTTTGTAAGTCGAGGGATGAGGGTGTACGCTAAACTAGGTTTCTCATCACTGTTACCAAAGGTGGAGCCGCAACTATGAATTTTTTATTGTATTTCATTTTTTGCAAAGAACAATTAAGAGACAGCCATACATTGCAGAGAAGAAAGAGTACTGGAAAAAAATATTTAAAAATGTGTGGAAAACAGAAGATAAAATCAAAGCAAGAAGTCTGATCATTACTAAGGCCCTACTTAATTTGTGATATTACAGAAATTGTGGATCCTGCAATATTATGCCTCCACTGCAATTTTGATTTTAATTAGCTTACTTTACACAGTCCACAATTTTGCATCTATTTGGATGTTTGCAACATACACTTTTTCCTATTAGTACAGTAAACCCCATTTATCCTCTGACAGTAGCTAGGGCTCAGACTGTCAGCTGTGGGCATGGTGGATCTCCCAGTGTCAGTCTACACATTACTGTACAGTAGAACATCAGAGTTATGAACATTAGAGTTACAAACCAACAACCCACCACACATCTCATTTGGAACCGGAAGCACACAATATGCCAGCAAAAGAGACAAAAAAAATGAAATACAGTACAGTATTGTGAAAAACAAACTACTACATAAAGAGAAAAGCAGATATTTTTCTTCTGTATAGTAAAGTACCAAAACTGTATTAAGTCAAAGAAAGTTCAGTTGTAAACTTTTGAAAGAGCAACCATAACATCTTGCTCTGAGTTCTAAACATTTTAGAGTTATGTCTACTCTATTACCAAGATGTTCATAACTCTGGGTTCTACTTTAAGATAGTCTGCAAAATGTCTGCTTATCAAACAAATTAGCTGCATAACATAACACTTGAATGTTTGCATTGATCTAGAAAGTTTCTTAAACTAAGGTCTCCTCTGGCTTTTCTAAATTACCACCATTAATAAAGATACATTATTACTTTTCTGTCTTGTCCAAGACTCAGCTGTAATTATTTGACAGTCAGCCTACAATTCAAGTTTTTATTCATTACTTGCATCCATATGCAAATGCACTATAAAAATTACTGTATGTAGCATGAGATGAACTTCAGTTGTCAGAGAAAAAAATAAAATCAGGAATCTACTTTCCTTCTAATTATAATCCTTGCTAGAATTTTCAGACTTGTTTAGCTTCCTAACTTGGTATTTGAGACCGATGTGAATGCTTAACTTTAACTTAGTTGACAAATCTCTTTCCAGATGTTTTGCATCCTGCTCAATGTATTTGCAATTAATTTTGTAGGTCTATACTTAACTGTCAGTTCTAGTGCCAGTAAAGCAGAACTAACTTTAGGCTCAATGTCATTACTACCCTCTTGAATTATGCATAAATCCAGCATTTTGCTTTATGTTAAAATAATCAGTACAAGAATAGCAAATTAATGAGGGTTTTTAAAAAAAAAGTTGGCTTGCATACTTTAATAAGAATTTTTTTTTTTTAAGTTTCTACACCTGGTCATTCTCACAGCAAAGCTTGTTACATTTAATTATGATATTCTGCACCTGTGCCTCTTCCTGCTGCCAGGAAGCACACAAAAAGCTATTTATTTTTTACAAAGTTATTTCTTGGCACTTGTCACACTCACATATCCACCTACACAGCCTAAGAGACCTCAGCACTAGCAAATATCACATTCATACTCACATACCCAAAGATATTAGAGAGTCTGGCTCATCTCTCAATGGATGGTCATCAACAGAAGAGTGGTTTCTGTTGTCATCTTCCATCAGGTTTTTCCTGCCCTCTTTATACCACTCCTAACATCTTATGTGTTTAAGTGATGGGTCCAACCTCTTTTTACCTCTACTTTCACACCCCATAAGTGTTGGGATGCCCTCTTTTCATAGGCTGTTCTCTTAATTTCCTTTATTCTCATTAGCATTTACATGAACATGTTAAATTGTTATCAGAACAGAATTTTCCATGCTCTTACAACCAGTTGCCTTGCAGCCCATATAGGTATATGGTGAGTTATTTTCCTGAAACATCACCTACTGACAAATCCTTTACAGTAATTTTGCAAACTTACTGGAACAGAGTCATTCTTGTATCACTCACTTGGGTCAAGTTTCCTTAAGCCTGAGGGCTAGTGTGGCTAAGCAGAAATCTCAACAGCCTTAGCCTGTAGGCCTTGCACTAATATCTTGCTTTACGTACACACCTAATACACATATATGCTAATTTTATGCTCTTCTGATCTTACAATTTAATTCTATTAATCACATTCAGTACATAGCAAATACTGTAACATATTAAATTAACCACTACAAGAGATAGCCAGTTAACTCAATTAAATGATAAAGTGAACTAACTGGTTAGACCAGTTTGTATATACCACAAATATTTGCAATCACTGCAGTGACTACTTGCCTAGTCCAACACCCATTGAAAAACCCATATCAAACATCATGGAAAATATACATCACTTACGATTTATTTTACAGGGAAGGGAACAGAACAGAAGCATTAACACGACAGCTCCTGTCAGAGTCTTATGAATCTGAAAATTTGGCTGCAGACACTATCAATAACAATTTTGAATGAGTATTATGCAAGTCTCTATCTCAAAATAGTATCACAACCATCATCTCTTCTAAGACCAGCACTGATGGTTCCCTCTGTAAATACTGAAGGATTCACAGGAATCAAAACAGGATGTCCCTGACAGGATGTACACCAACTACAAATAACGTGCTCTGTCTCCAGAAGACATACAAAGGGCTAAATAATAAAACCATCAATTTCTGGGATGAGATTAGCTATTGAAAGGCAGCTTGTGAAATATAGCAGCACAGAGCTCATCATCAATGCATCTATGATGAAGCAAAACAACATTGAAGTCTTGACTATTGACATGGACACCTGGATAACATTTGTTCACGAGCCTGCAAAGCAGCAAATTGCTCTTATGAGCTCAGAGCTGCGTCTACACGTGCACGCTACTTCGAAGTAGCGGCAGTAACTTCGAAATAGCGCCCGTCACGTCTACACGTGTTGGGCGCTATTTCGAAGTTGAAATCGACGTTAGGCGGCGAGACGTCGAAGTCGCTAACCCCATGAGGGGATGGGAATAGCGCCCTACTTCGACGTTCAACATCGAAGTAGGGACGTGTAGACGATCCGCGTCCCGCAACATCGAAATAGCGGGGTCCTCCATGGCGGCCATCAGCTGGGGGGTTGAGAGATACTCTCTCTCCAGCCCTTGCGGGGCTCTGTGGTCACCGTGGGCAGCCGCCCTTAGCCCAGGGCTTCTGGCTGCTGCTGCTGCAGCTGGGGGTCCGTGCTGCATATACAGGGTCTGCAACTAGTTGTTGGCTCTGTGTACCTTGCACTGTTTAATGAAAGTGTGTCTGGGAGGGGCCCTTTAAGGGAGCGACTTGCTGTTGAGTCCGCCCCGTGACCCTGTCTGCAGCTGTGCCTGGCTCCCTTATTTCGATGTGTGCTACTTTGGCGTGTAGACGTTCCCTCGCTGTGCCTATTTCGATGTTGGGCTGAGCAACGTCGAAGTTGAACATCGACATTGCCAGCCCTGGAGGACGTGTAGACGTTATTCATCGAAATAGCCTATTTCGATGTCGCAACATCGAAATAAGCTATTTCGAAGTTGGGTGCACGTGTAGACGTAGCCCAGCAAATCTAGAACACAACAAAGCACAAACTGGTGACTTTAATAGCCACAGCATCACATGGGCTTACAGCAAAAACTGTGAGACTACATGGTTGAAATGTGGGCTGAGGCATGGCCAACACTCAGAAGAGGTAAGAGGGAGCAATGCCTTCCCTGGGTCTTTTCCCTCATCCTATCCCTATTGTGACCATTCCTGAAGGCCCCCACAGCATCCTAGTCCACACTGGTGACTCTTCGCCCAATGAATCTGTTAAAAGTGAAAAGCCCTCCAGCTAGTCAGACTTATTAATATAACATTGAGCCTCTGAAAGAGCCATTAAATGGTAATGAAACCATTTAACAGGCATGTGCCAACTCTACATTTTCTTACAAAAATAGTTTTGCATTACTATGGCTGCAGGACCTTAGATTAAAATTTGCTCTAAATAGTTCATTAGTTTGTTGCTGAATATTATGAAATCACATCTCTAAACAAATCTTTGTATAGATATTTAGCAGCACAGTCTGAGCATTCAGCTTTAGCCTTAAATGCTTGGATCTTCAGACAGAGGTTTTTAATAAATTCGTCAAATGACCATCATTGTCTAAAATAAATTATTTTAAATTTAATGAGTATAGTACAAAAAATTGCTTCTAAAGCCTTCAAGTCCTTTCTATCCATCCCTACTCTTTCACCCTCCTTGTTGACAAGAACCATTGAAGAGACAACATCCCTTTTCTTCCAGATAGCTGGACAAATAGATTTGTTTTACTTCTGACAATTTAATGAACTACTTTTAAGAGAACCCTCCACCAAAATCAGTAACTTACTGTAGCCAGACATGACCCCCCCACTTGGCCTTTTCTTCCTCTCCCCCCCACTGGGACAGACAGAGAGAGAAATAAGCAGGGGAGACAGGTAGCCTTTGATGTTCTGGGAACGCAGGTGTGCTGTCTCACCCAGCCTCTCTACTATACACAAAAACCAGACAGCGAATGGGCTAGCTAATGGCCGCCCTTCTGGCTGATCTCGGTAATTGACACGCCTTGATCACTTCCCCAGGAAGAATGGGGAACCCCCGCCCATCACCTCCAAAGGTGCCCAATTGTCCACAATTCACAGGTGGAAATTGAGCCTTGCATCTTCCCTGGGAAACCTGGGGTTCAAAACATATTCCTCCCAATTGGCCACTTGAGACCAGGAAGAAGCGTACATGACAAAAGGAGTATAAAGGGGCTTGGCAAACCACCCCCCCTTTGAGTTTTCAATCACCTACACCTGCTGGTCAGGTCTGAAATTAACTCCCGAGACTGGGGACGCCTGGTTTGTATCTACTTCTTCCCGAGGGATTGAGAGAAAGATTCTGGGTCACACTGGATCTAGGAGGCAGGGGTAAGAATTACACCTGTATTACACTTCTTTCCTATAGGAATTGAGGGAAAGACTCTGTTTCCACCAGGTCTAAAAGGCAGGGGTGAAAATCACACCTGCAACTTGCCTTTCTTGTGTACACATTAATTGTATTAGTTTAAGCTAGCTAGTTTGTCTAAAACTTTTCTTAAGTTAAATTGTGTTGTTATTGTGTTGTTTCCCCTTTAAAAACTGCAAGTACCAACTTGTACTTTAATCACTTGTCTTAGTTAAATTGTTTCTATCTTTGTATAAATAAAAAGTAACTGTTAAAGCCTCTCTAAGTGTAATTTTCCTCTTGCTGCTGTACCCGAACTAAACACAAACCAAAGAACCCAGCCTGCCCTGGCTGCTTAGCATAGCTGCTGGTGTGGCATCACCCCTTTGCCCCACCAGACCCTTTAGCTGGCACCTGGGCATCGGCTCACACTTACTAAGGTGTAAAATTCTCTTATGCCTAAAATGATTGAAAAAATATTGTTACATAAACATATCAAAGTTTCATAAGCATGTCTTGTTCTGAAAAACATACAAAACAAATTAGCACTTTTTTCTGAAGGCAATGAACTTGGTTATTAACGCACTAAACTGATCTGAATGATTAGTTTAATATATCTTTGTTTCAGTGAGTTTAAATGTTTGATAATCTGAATCATTAGTTTATGAAGTCTTAAGAGTAAAATATAAAGATAGGTTTACAAATCCGGATGAAGAAAAATAGGGAACGGTTCTATCACATAGTCCATAATATTTAATGTTTTATTCAGCAGGACAATTGACTTGCTTTTAATACAAAGGTTTTGCAAATAAACCTCTAAAAAACTTTAAGGTGCATCAAAAATCTGTTACTGGCATTTTTTGTTCCCAAATTTAGTACTTTTAATTAGATACCTTCACAATCTGGCATGCAGTGAAAAACATGCTCCATTTTCTTTAGAAGGAAATTTCAGAAGAGAGGGTTTTTTTCTCAAATGTCATTTGCTACATTTGGGTTCAGGCATTTGGCTAGTAGGGGTGAACAGAGAGAAGAGGGAGACAGTGAGGAAGGTGCAGGGCTTGGGCGGAACACAGGTAGAGTATGGGCAGAGGCAGAGGCTAGGGAACTTGGGTCCTCGTGTAGCAGATTCACCCACTGCTCATGGAATCATAGAATACTAGATCTGGAAGGGACCACAAGAGATCATCAAGTCTAGTCCCCTGCCCTCATGGCAGGACCAAGCATCAACTGTATCATCCCTGTTAGATATTTATCCACGGACTGAGGCATATCACCATGATCCATGACCCAAAACCACCTAGATCCTTTAAGAGTTCCAGGTTGAGGGAAGCTATAATCCACCTCTTGCCTTCTTTGATAACATAGAAGGCATGCATAAAAAAGTGTTGGAACCCATCTCACATACAAAACAGACTAACTGAAACCAATGCCACAGCAGCCATAACTCCAAATTTGGTAGCCATCTGTACTTGCCTCAATTTTAAGGAAGCAGCTTGGAGATGCTTCTCTAAATAACTAGACCAAAAAACTCACTCACATTGATCTAATCCCAAAGAATTATCACCTCGTTGTGAATGCACTGTGCAACACATCCAAGACATATTTACCCCAAGGATGTAGAACTGTGCATATATGGAACCTACTCCTGTTCTAGCAACTGAATACAAAAAAATTTCAAATGTTCCAAAGAGATCCTTTCTTGAAAAACATCATAGCAGGAACAGCCCAAACTAACAAGTTTGAAGAAAGGTGACAGAAATGGAAAGACTTAGTCAAAGGAATAGACAGGACCTGCACTAGTAGGAACGGATGGCTGACCTTTTGCAAGCTGAATAATGACCTGAAGAAAGTAGTCACAGCACATCACCACAGCAAGCTGAGATTCTGTTCAAGGGGAAAACTCTGAAGTAGCAGGCTAAAATAGGTCTGGGAAAAAATCATTTCAGTGTGCTGTACACTATAGATAAACTCAGTGCTGAAATAAGTGTTGGACTTTACAACATATGCATAAAGCAAATTAAGCACTTTGATCCTGTAGCCAAATTATGGGTATTGCATCTTTTTAATAGATTCTTCCTCAGCCTTTTAAATACCTAAATTATGGTGACAAGCCCATGTAATAGATCTACTGAAGTCAGGGAAGGACGTCTCTACCTCAAACAACTTTGGGTCAATAGCACTCCTACAGCACTTTTATAAACTTTACAAATGCCTTATTCTCAATAACCTCCCACCTCTTAACACCATCTAGCACTGGATCAAGCCAAATTTAGACTGGGAAAGTCCTGTGCTGCCCAAATATTAAATATCACCCAGAAGAAGATAGATTTGAAAGAGAAAGCAGGCACTGTGTTTGCAGACTTATCAGCAGCGTATGACAGTGTCAAAAGCTGCTTGCCAGATTCTACAGTATGATACATGTCTGCAACCTGTTGAGCTCATTCAATCTCAGACCTGTCATATCACCCTTAGGCATCTCTTTTCCAACCTGAAAATTCCCAATCTTATTAATCTCTCATCATATGGCAGCCATTCCATACCCCTAATTATTTGTTGCCTTTTTCTGAACCTTTCCTAATTCCAATATGTATTTTTGAGAGGGTTTGATCACCTCTGCATACAGTAGTACAGATGTGAACTATGGCCCCTTTTCATCTTGAGACGGTGGTTAGCAGTGGCAGTGAGAATCTATTGGCAGTACTTGAGTCTGCAGCTTCTCTCATGGCTTATCTAATATTGGATTTGCATGGTCGACTGCAATAACTTCATGTCAATCTACTTCCAAATTCTTGAGCCAGAGAGATTTTCCTTCTAAGACAAAGTTCTTTTGCATGGCTTGCACATATACTATCGAAGGATGACGTGCCCTGTTGTAGCAATCGTTGCCAGGTATCTTGATCTGATGATCTAGATTCCTGGGATTTTGGATCGATATTGAATTTTTTTTGTGGCATTTTTGCACATATTCTTGAATCTTAGCTTTGGTCTTCCTCTTTTTCTCAACCTACATGACAGTTCATCAAAAAGGATTTATTTGGGAAGACGTTCGTCACCCATTCCTCCTATGTTTATGTCAAGGGAAAACAACTTGTAGGCTCTGGACAGACTCCATCAGTGACTGCAGCATGTCTTCATTATGAGTGACAAAAGCTGCATCACCTGCAAAGAGGAGTTCCCTAATGAGGACTTTCTTGATCTTAGTTGTGGCCTTGAGTCTTGCCTGGTTGTAGAGAGAGCCATGTAATCTTGTGTGGAGAAATATGTCGCTGTGCGAGATTTGAAAGGCACAATTTAGCAGAACTGAGAATAATATGCCAAAGAGGGTAGAAGCAAGAACACACCCTTGTTTAACTCCACTGTTCACTACAAACAGTTTTGATGTAGATCCATCATATTGCACTGTTGCTTTCATGTTTTCATGGAAGGATGTTATGAGCTTGAGTAGAGTCAGTGGGCAGCCAATCTTGGCTAATAATCTGTACAGTCCTGATCTACTAACTGTGCCTGATGCCTTTGTTAAACCCACCAATAACAGCTTTCCTTGTTCTCTGCATTTTTCCTGTAGTTGTCGAAGAGAGGAAATTATGTCCATTGTTGACTTGTCAGCCCTGAAGCTGCACTGTGTTTCTGGACAGACTTGACCTGTGAGTTTTTGCAGGCATTCGAGAAGGATATGGGCAAATGCTTTACCTGTGATGCTGAGTAACGAGATGACTCTGTAGTTGTTGCAGTCACCCTTCTCACCTTTGTTTTTAATAGAGTGATGTTTGTATCCTTCATGTTACATGGATGCAAGATTTTAGGCATAAGAAAGAATTCTATGTCTAACTCTTGCATTGATATCACCAAGGATGTACAGTGGCTCACCAGCTGGAAAGGAATTGATAACTTTGTGAAGATTATAACAACAGGCTATGTCTACACTAGCCCAAATCTTCAGAATGGCCAGATTACTAATAAAGTGCTGAAATACATATTCAGTGCCTCATTAGCATGCCAGTGGCTGCGGATCTTTGACATTGCCACATCTCACAGCCGCGTGGCTCGTCCAGATGGAGCTCCTTTTTGAAAGGACCCCACGAACTTCGAAATCCCCTTATTCCTATCTACTGCAATTCTGAATAGCTGCGGACGCTCTAATTTCTAATTTTCACCTTTCTAATTTTCCTGATAATTTCCCTCAGTCATTATCTGCCCATACAGACCAATATGAAGAGCCTAATATACACCAATGAGATTTTGTGAATGTTGAGAACAGACTGACATGAGCACTGAGCAACCTCTTTATTACATAAGAAACAGCTTCTCATCAATTGGGTGTGTCACAGATGATGGCTTTTCACCTATACCATTAAAAATCCTAATGGAAATCAATCAACACACGGGATGGGATTCCCAAACCCTGTCTACCTTGAAGTGACGGTGGATCAAACATTTTTCTTCAAAGTACTCGTTGAGAAGATATAATGAAAAGTTGGCAGCCACAATATCATCCTTCAAAAGTTGGTCACCTCAAAGGCAGGAGCTGATTCAGTTACATTGTAAGCTACTGCTATTGCTGTGCGCCACTCTACAATAGAATATGCATGTCTGGTGTGGGAAGGATCTGCCCATGCTAAGAAACTAAAACCTTTCCTAAACATGTCTAAAAGAATAGAATGTCTAAAACCAACACCAAAGGATAGTCTGTATTTACCATCCAGCAGGGCACCACCTGCTATCAGGAGGAAGGTAGAAAGTCAGAGAAAGATCACAGCAGATGAGATCCAAGGCATCCATTATGTAGTCAAACAGGAATAATCAAACATCTTAAATTGCAAGAGATTTATAACTTGTGTTGTGACTTTGGATATGACAGTTGCCAAGGTGCAACTGAGGTTATGGAATGACAGATTACATGCAGTCAGACACTGAAATAGATTTAGAATGGCATAAGAAGTTTCTGGTTACTGACAGACTGGTCAATGTGGTAATGACTGAACGATCTGCCTTAAAAAAACTGGTCAGAGTATCATGGTTAAATGGGGTTACTCTAATGACAAATATACAAGAGTGTGGTGAAAGCATCTGCTCATTTGCAAACTACGTGAAGAAGGAACTGCCACAACAATGGAAGCAGCCATCACTTGAGTATAGTTCTAGAAAACCATCAGGATTCTGACAAGGGCACAGTAAGATATTTCAAGGAGAGACTATTCTAGGAAGCTAGGATTTTTTAAATGATTGATGATTTAAGGTTTCAGTTCTTGGGTGTCCCCGCTTAGTACCCCCCTAAAAAGACCTGTTTCTAGACACCTCAGAGCATTTATACTCCCTGAAAAATCAGGCCACTTTACGGTATACCTTTTTTGGTTCAAGCATCCAGAAATCTCTTGTTAATTTTAAAAATTCTGACCTAAAAGTTTGAGCTGGGTTTTCTTTTTGTTCTGGTCAGAAACCGTTCAATATTATAACTGATTGTTGAGCCAATCATGAACCAATATGTACAGCTGAATTTCCCACAGTTTAACTATTTATTCCCTCAACACTATCATTAAAAAGGACAAGCATACATGGTGTCAATAATGGAATACTATTGGCACCTATAAACAGCATCACCATACTTCTCTTCACAGATTCAGTAATCACCTCAAAACACACCAAGAAATCTGTTATCTACAGCCAGGCCCTCAAACAACACGGGAGGAGAAAGTTTAATACACATTAAACTACACCTAGTTATCTTCTGTCTCCCAACATTGTAACCCACAATGGGTATCATTAAATAATTGCAACCCATTAAGGGTACAGTTACCATTGAGTAAGAAGTCTTTCCTGAAGCCTCACTTTAAGCCTTCAAGTAGCCAAAGGGTGTTTAGCAGCTGCAGCCCAGGAAGGAGCCATGCATAAAGATCTCTGAGCTGCCAAAATTGCATATATATTTTAAAGGCCCTCCCTTAGCCTGAGGCCCTCAGCTGCAGCCACTAAAGCCCCTGGGTTCCAGCCTTGCCAAATGTGCAGGTGGGGGAAGAGGGAGACATGGCTCTACACACTGCAGTGCCTCCCCTCACCAGCTGGGCTGGAGTTGCAGCTGCAAGCACCCCAGCCCTGAGAACCCTCTCACACCTTAATTCCCGCCCAGATCCCATCCCGTGCCCTAGCCCCATCCCAAACTCCCAGGTGCTGGGCCCCCACCAGAATCCCAAACCCCTCATTCTCAGCTTCATTCCAGTGCTCACATTCCCAGGCCAAGCCCTCAAAACCTCATGGATCCCAACCTTCTGTCCCAAACTGGAGCCCTCTCCCGCATTCTGAACCCCTTAGTTTTGACTCCACCTCAGAAACCAGTAAGCCCCAAAAATCTAATACTCCCTAAACGCTCAGAAGAATTAATCTAACCCAACCATGATACCCCCACCCTTTTTCTGTCCATCGTAGGCATCCTTCAGTCTCCATAGACTATGGATCGCACCCTTTATAGTTTCAATTGAGGGCTTCATTTACAGCGTCTACTGTGACTATGAAGCCCCACACGAGAGTGACAGTCCTTGCTGCATCTCTTGCAGATGTGGTGGGTGTCTGGCAAGTCCTTAGTGTGCCTTCTGTGCGCTCGCTTCTCCTCTCCTAGCTGTCTGATCCTCATCTCGCCCTTCTGAAGGCCCTTGTGTAACCCCTGCCTCCATCTGCCACGGTTGTCTTCCCAGTTGTCCAACTCGATGTCTACCTCTCTGAGGTCTCTCTTGCAGACATCTTTGTAGCGTAACTGGGGGCGTCCGGGAGGTCTTTTGCCAGAGGCTAGCCCACCATACAGGAAGTCTTTTGGAATCCTTCCATCATTCATCCTGTGGATGTGGCCAGGCCAGCGGAGCCGACGCTGCCTGAGGAGGGTGTGCATGGTTGGGATTCCAGCTTGCTCGAGGATGGCGGTGCTGGTCACTGTCCTTCCATGATATTCCAAGGATGCGCCTGAGGCAGCGCAAGTGGAAGGCATTCAGCCTCTTTTCCTGGCGGGCATACAGGATCCAAGTCTCGCTGCCATAAAGGAGGGTGCTGAGGATGCAGGCTCTGTAGACTTGCATTTTGGTGTGAGTGTACAGCTTGTTGTTATTCCACACTCTCTTGCTGAGTCTGGACAGAGTTGTGGCTGCTTTTCCGATCCTCTTATTTAGCTCAGTGTCCAACGACAGGGTATAAGTGATGGTGGACCCGAGGTGAACGAACTCGTGGACAACCTCTAACGTATAGTTGTCAATGCTGATTGATGGGGATTCAGCAACATCCTGACCGAGTATGTTTGTCTCTTTAGGCTGATGGTAAGCCCAAAGTCCTTGCATGATTTGGAGAACTGATCCAGCAGTTTTTGAAGCCGGTTTTCTGTGTGAGACACTACAGCAGCATCATCTGCAAACAGCATGTCTCTGATGAGGACTTCCCGCACCTTAGACTTAGCTTTCAGCCTTGCAAGATTAAACAGTTTCCAATCAGATCTTGTGTGCAGCAAGATGCCCTCTGTTGAAGATCCAAAGGCATGCTTCAGGAGGAGTGCGAAGAAGATCCCGAACAATGTCGGAGCAAGCACACATCCTTGTTTGACGCCGCTCCTGATTCTGAAAGCATCCGATAACACGCCGTCATATTGGATGGTTCCTCTCATGTCTTTGTGGAACGACCGGATCATCTTGGGTAACTGTGGAGGACAGCCTATCTTGTGGAGCAGTTTGAACAGACCATCCCTGCTGACCAAGTCAAAGGCCTTGGTCAGGTCAATGAAGGCTATGTAGAGTGGCTTCCTCTGCTCCCTGCATTTCTCCTGCAGCTGCCTTAGAGAGAAGACCATGTCAATGGTAGACCTCTCTGCGCGGAATCCGCACTGTGATTCAGGGTACACCCTCTCAGCAATCTTCTGGAGTCTGCCAAGGATGACGCAAGCGAACAGTTTACCAGTGACGCTTAGGAGGGAGATGCCACGGTAGTTGTTGCAGTCACTTCTGTCTCCTTTGTTCTTATACAATGTTAGCATTGCGCATATCCTGTGGAACCTCACCCTCTTTCCAGCACAGGCACAGTAGTTCATGTAGGGGTTCCAGGAGTGTGTCCGCGGCACATTTGATTACCTCTGGTGGTATACCATCCTGGCCAGGGGCCTTTCCTGCTGCAATGCTGTCGATGGCTCTCTTCAGTTCATCCACAGTCGGTTCCTGATCCAGTTCGTCCATTACTGGTAGGAGCTCGACGGCATAGAGGGCTGCGTCAACCACAACATTCTCGCGTGAGTACAGCTCGGAGTAGTGCTCAACCCAGTGCTCCATCTGTTTGGCTTTGTCAGCAATGACTTCACCAGATTTGGATTTCAGAGGTGCCATCTTGTTCTGGGTGGGTCCCAATGCCTTCTTCATACCCTCATACATTCCTCTGAGATTACCAAAGTCAGCACAGGTCTGGATGCTGCTGCATAGCTGGAGCCAGTGGTTGTTGGCACAGCGCCTGGCTGTCTGCTGTACTGTTCTTCTGGCCACTCTAAGTGCTTGCTAGGTACTCTGGCTCGATGAGCACTTGTACTCCAGGAGTGCAGCGCGCTTCTGTTCAATGACTGGAATCATGTCATCGGAGTTAGCTTCGAACCAGTCGTTCGTGTTTCTAGCTCTTCTTCCAAACACCGACAAGGCCGTGTTGTAAACTGTATCCCTCAGATGTTGCCATTTGGATGTCACATTGGCGCCCCCAGGGCACTGCGCAGATTTTTCTGGAGGGTTTCTCCACGTTTGCTGTATTTCTGTCATCAATGTGGGGCCTTCCAGCAGGTTTAGAGTGGTACAGCTTCTTGGGTCTCAGCTGGAGCTTGGAGCAAACTAGCGAGTGATCTGTATCACAGTCAGCACTATGATAGCTGTAGCAGCAACGAAGGGTCCTGTGGCACCTTATAGACTAACAGAAAAGTTTAGAGCATGAGCTTTCGTGAGTTAACTCACTTCTTCAGAAGTGAGTTAATTCACGAAAGCTCATGCTCTAAACTTTTCTGTTAGTCTATAAGGTGCCACAGGACCCTTTGTTGCTGCTACAGATCCAGACTAACACGGCTACCCCTCTGATATATGATAGCTGTGTGTCAGAAGGACATTTGAGGTTATTACGCCTAGTGATGACCACATCTAGTTGATGCCAGTGCTTCGAGCATGGGTGTCTCCATGACACTCTGTGCTGTGGCTTCATTTCGAAGAATGTGTTTGTGATGCACAGATTGTGGTACATGCACAGTTCAAGGAGACGCTGTCCAGAGGGTCCACACCGACTTGCAGAAGCGACTTCATCTTAAATGGTCCTTTAACATATGTGTCAACTATTTATCCTAGACAACCTCTTCCACCTAGCATTTGATTATGACACAGTACATTTTACAGGCCTGAAGAACAGCTGGTCTAATAAAATACACTAACAACCATCTTGTATCGCTAAGTATACAGGGTGCAACAGCTACAATTCCATCAAAATTCATCACTACTGCAACGTACGATCAGTTCTTCAACATGCTCGCCACCTAATGGGGCACTTAAGGCAATTAACTTACAAACCGATTTGTTCGGAGCTGATAATGACCTAATTTATTTTTTAAGTCATGTCCATTCACAAGCTCCGGAAAAAGAAATGATTTTGATCATTGATCTAGTCACTCATGCTGACTATCTTCCAAGTGAAAAACTGTCCTGAGATAGACTTCATCTGGCAACACCAACATCTTATAAATAGTACCAGGTTTGTTTTCCCCATTTGTTTGAAATTAAATTGTTTCGCCTTATGAGCAGGGCCTATGTCATTCTGTATTTGTATATTCACTCAGACACACCATCTGAGCCCCAGCCTGGATTATTCTATTTACTTCCCAAAATCCACAAACCTGGAAACCCCGGATGCCCTATCATTTTGGGTATTGGCACCCTTGCCACTGGACTATCCAGCTACATGGACTTCCACCTCAAACCATATGCCACCAACACTCCCAGATATCTCCGAGATACCACCAACTTCCTGAGGACATTACAAAAATATCGGAAAAGTTCCTGACAACGCCTTCCTTGCCACCATGGATGTAGAGGCTCTGTACACTACTATTCCACACAAAGACAGATTACAAGCAATCAGGAATACCAACCCTGATGTCACCACAGCTGATCTGGCATCTGACCTCTGTAACTTTGTTCTCACGCACAATTATTTCTGATTTGGGGACAATTTATATCTCCAGATTAGTGGAACTGCTATGGGCACCCGCATGGCCCCACAATATGCTAATATATTTATGGCTGACCTGGAAAAATGATTCCTCAGCTCTCGTCCCCTATTACCCCTCCTCTACTTAAGATACATTGATGGCATCTTTATGATTTGGACCGATGGTATAGAGACTCTAGGAGAATTCCACAGAGACTTTAACAATCTGCACCCCACCATCAACTTATGCCTAGATTACTCCACACGAGAGATACATTTCCTGGACGCTACAGTACAAATCAAGGATGGTCTGATCGGTACCACACTGCACTGGAAACCCACTAATTGCTGTATTTAGATAGAGCACCTAGAACATAGATTAGGGCTAAAGTACATTCCTGGGGCACTACTGCAAAGAAACCACAGGGTTATTTCTCACTGGAAGTAAAGTTAAACTGGCACAGACATAAGAGCATATTTGTTTTCTGATTGATTGACTTGAATAATGATCATAGATGGCAAAGAGATGTTTGCATCTGACAGGCGTAGCACATTTCAGAATTCTAACAACTCAGTGTAAATTTATTCTTCAGTGGCTGCTTCTTTCAAAATATTTTCTCCACTGCTGAATCCCTGTTCATTCTCCCAATTAAATAAATCCTTTTTGTTAAAACCAGATACTTTGTGTCACTCAAAACAAGACTGAATTCTGAGCTGCTGTATTAGCATCTGCTGCTTAAACATATGGGTATATACTGTAACTTACTAAAACAGTAGCTCCCAATTTTTCCAGACTACTGTACCCATTTCAGGAGCCTGATTTCTCTTGCATATCGCAGTTCCTCCTAACTCTAACACTACTTGCTTTCAAAATCAGACACAAAAGCACAAATGTGTCACAACACACTTTCTGGAAAAAAACACTAATTTTCACCATACAGTTATAAATCAATTGGAATATAAATATTGTACTTACATTTCAGTGTATCGTACATAGGGCATACCAGTCAAGCAGCAGTGAGTCAACAGTATGAGTATCTATGAGACTGGGGTACTTTTTATTAGGCAAGAATTCCTGCATTTAAAACTAAAACTCACCTACCTCAATTAAGGTATTTACCACTTTCAGCAACATAGAACTGGACCAGTCCTTTTAGTCAAAGAGGGCTTGCCTGCACTATAGCCAGGATCAATGCTACAGGAATGGATCCACTAGGGGTCACTTTAGCGCCGGAGTTGGGAACCTCCAGCACACTGGCCACACATGGATCATCAAGGTTAGCCACTGGCAGACCGCCAGATGGTTTGTTTATTTGAGTGTCCACAGGCATGGCTACTCACAGCTTCCAATGGTAGTTCACAATTCCCAGCCAATGGGAACCACAGGAAGTGGCACAGGCAGGATCTCTCTTGCAGTACTCAGGCCCAGACATTTCATCAGCTTGATGCCACCTTAATTTGGGACATGCTAAGGTCTAGCAAACTACAGTAGGACTTGGCGCCTCCAGCCAAGTGTCATAAAAACAATCCCCAGCTTATTCCAGCTTCATCATGCTAGCACAACCCTAGAACTGAAGCACAACACTAGAACTGAATATTTATATGAATGGGCAGAAGGTGAAGCATGAAGTAGACTGGTATATGTAGGTGTGAACTTAGAGGGCACACTGAGTTACTGTGTCTACCTGACAAAGACGGGAGCTAAAGTTAAGATGTGAAACAATCTTATTTGCAAACTAACAAGTTCATCATAGGATTCTCATACCCCAAACTTGCGGATGTCAACTCCTGCCATCTCATATTCAGTAGTTGAATACTGTGTGCCAGTATAGAATTGATCATCACATGCCAAACTGGTAGATATGCACCTATATGCTGCCATGTGCATATTCTCCAGCACCCTGCCTCCGACTGCACTTTCATGGCTCCCAGTTCTGAGCTATATTGCTCTCCTCCCTCACGTCAGATGAGAAGTTGCCCTTGGCAAGTTACTGGAGAAAGTAAGCACCAAGTCAAGCCCACCATTGCACAATGACTTTTACTTGAATGACGTGTGCTTGCTCTCACATCACTCATTATAGTGTCATCTGCCACACCAAGATGTTAGGGCAGAAACCCACTGGTGAGACCTATGGATAGCTATTAAAATTCTCAACCAGTCCCTTATCACCAACCTCATAATCCACCTGCCTGGTTTTGAACTGCCCCATAGTTTAACAGGTTCTGGACTGGGCAGGGTCTCTGTGCAGCCAACTAATATCACTGGGGCCTTTGTGATGGCCATTTGTGCAGCTGTGATGCAACAGACAATGACACACACTGTTCATGAATGCCTGCTGAGTAGGTTCTGAAGTGATCTAGAAGAACTGCATCACACCACTGAAAATGCCATCATTTGGCTAGATGACTATGTGCATACTAAATAAAAGGCAATCCTGTCCATAAACATATCAATATCCACCTGAAAACTATGCACCACAAGATGCACACCCAGCAACAAGTGTTAATTTATTACAAAGAAATTAATGGAGTTGCTTTGCATTTAAGTTTTATGCAAATTAAGAAAGCACTCAAAAAGAAAACCAGGAGAAATCAACCACCTCATTTTTTAATCCACTTTTAATGTCAGCATCCATCCTATGGTAAAACCATAAACAAGGACTGGTATGTGGAAGATACATTCTTCCCAGCACCTTGGAACCAAACTATTTTTAATTTAGTTGCTATTCCTATTTTACTACTGTTCCCAAGTCTGAAGAGCCAGTCAACTACCAGGAAGTTTCACAGTTGAGACGTGATTTACCCATCATCAACTAGGAAAAAAGATTTTTGCCTTTAAAATATCAAGTCCAAAGATGATTATGAAATTTAATTTCTGTAAATCCACATTTATTTCTTGCAGACCACATACTGATGATGTCAAGGCAATAGTTTTAAAGAAACAGCCTCTATAACCCATTAGCATAGGCAGTGTTCACTCTAAAAATCCATGGGTGGAATATTTTCCGTGTACCAAGACATATTGGGATGTGCACCAGCAATAGAAACACAAGCTTCTGGCTGTGTGCAGCTGATAATCAGCTGGGCAGCACTTGAATCTCAGAGGTGCCCATCCAGCCACTCAACTTAAAAGGAGTACTGGTGGTGGACATAAGAAGGCAGGAAAGGCTAAGCTAAGCCTTCCTAGCACATCTACTACAACAGAATGCTATGTTGGGGCTTACTGCTTACTATTATTTTATTCTATGCATGTTCCAAAGCAGCTAAGAAGGCAGTATCCACTATGCAGCTTCCTGGGTTCACTGGTAAGCTCCCTGGACTCCAGAAAGATTTTCCTGATGAAATCTGAACAGACCCTCCTCAGCTGTCTTGGAATGCACATGGTGAATAAAAAGATCTCAGCTGGGCAACTGAGGGACTAGGGATGAGCGGTGCCCCACATTTCTCCATTCTTGGTGTGGCTGGGACCTGTCCAGAATTCCTTCAATGGCAGGGGAGGGAGTTTGGGGTTTAAGCTGCCCTGGAGCTTCTCCAGCTGTGATGACGATGGGGCCTAGCCCCCTCAAAGTCAGGAACATCCACTCATGCTTATTAGGAAAAATGACTTTTAGGGTGTTTGACATTTTCTATGCAACAATAATACCACAACAATCAGTGTTGCTGTATCTCCTAAACTACTGTATTACTTATTGCATTGGTCCCCAAACTGTGGGGTGTATTTACCAACAAAAGGCAGGGAGGCAGCATCACCGCACCCCACTCCTAGCTCTGATCTGGCAAAGCTGCAGCCCCACCGCTGGCTGCTGGCCCCAGCTGACCTCACCCCTAAACTGCTGCCCAGCTGCAGATTGCTGCCCAGCTCCAGTCCCATCCCCATCCCCATCCCCAGCTCCTCTGCCTTACTCCTCACTTGATAAGAGAAACACCAGCCTGCAAAGTTGAGGTACCACTGACTTACTGTGAACTGATAGTAGCTACAAATGCAGTATTTTAGAACACTGAATAAATTATATGAAATGAAAGATGCCACTATTGCTAGCTCCTTCACTGTAATCTTTTAATTGTTTCTGGTTAAATGGTTAACTGCCTGTATGAAATCCCCAAATGGAATTCTGATGCTAAAAGAAAATGTATGCATGCAAGCTAATAAATAATGGCACACACATGAAGATTTACCAAATAAGTACAGCACTGTGAAATTTACCTGTTGTACTTAATATATTAACAGTCTCAAAGGAACTGAAGTACCATTCCTTTCAAGTGCAATTTTACAATGTGTGGTGTTCAGTATGTAAGTCATGCAGTGAAATGAATGTGCTTCGGGTCCAGCAAGTGCTCTCAACTACAGCTAATGGATCTGAGACCCACACAGCTCTGCTCTTCTCTGTTAACATGCCCGTTCCCAGTCTCTTCCGTATACAAAAAACCAACTGCTCAGCTGTCTTACAGTCCTTTGAGATATGGACATTTATGAGGTAAGTCAGGAACCTAAAGGCAAGCAACCCTCCTGAGGAATTTATGTTCAGTGGAACAATGTATACAGATAAAGAGCAGAAATTGCAAATTAATGCATTTACACATGCATGGTACTTTTATTGGCAAAGCTACTCTTGCTCTTTTCAAATGTATGCTATTGCAAGTCACAGAACACCAGTTCTGTTGCATCCAAAGACTATACAAAGTCAACCACTCAAAAATCAGAAAGTGACAAAATTAAGATTGACTCTTCAGCCTTAATTACCATAGGGTGTATGCATTAGAATGAAGTCTTTAATTACGCATGATCACATGCTACTTTTCGCCAAAGGATCAGTCTTCTTCAGTACATAGACACAGAATGGATAGTGCTCATATACACACCATTACGCTGTTCTGAATTCAAAATTATCAGCTACCTCATGGGTTTCATTGCAGCACATGACTACTTCAGAAACTTAATTTATTTTCATAACATCCCTATGAGGTGAGAGGGCATATTTATTCCCATGTTAGAGATGGGGAGCAGAAGCCCAAGAGATTAAGGTCAACGTGGTCCACGGATTTTGGGTACCTGATCTGAGATGCACGTAACCTGATTTTTCAGAGTTCCTAGCATCACACAGTATTTTGTAAGTTCACAATAGTTCTCCCACTCACTTCTGTTTGGACAGTAAAACTCTTTCATATCTGGCAGACCCAGAACTGGGAGATTGTCAGATATTAAAATATTCTGGATAACAGAGGTATACCTAGCAATGCATAACACTAAAGAAAAAACAAGAAACAAACAAAAATGTATGCAGAGTACTTTATCTACTAACAGCAGTAGTACTGTGCACTGTAAACTTATACTGCATTTGCTTTATTTATTTATTTTTACTTTCACTATACTGTACGTATGGAAAACAATTAAAATTTACTTATGGTTAACAAGCCACTTATTTTAGAGTTCTGGGTGATAGAATACCAGCTATGAAAGATTTTACTGTAGTTGAGTGGTCAGTACTTCCACAAATCAGACTTCACATGTCTCAAGTCAGGCACCTTGAAAAGGGAAACACTAAAATTCTTCACACTTGAAAATTAAATGACATACTGAGCAATATAGGAGCTGTGGTAGGGCTACAATTCATTTCTCAAGGGTGTGGGAAGGAAAGGGTGCATTCAGTTGCCTCAACCACAAAACCAGTCTTTCTTCCAAGCCGGATTCGCTACATATCATCCAGCTTCTGCAGTAACTACAGCAGGGGACTAGAGGCTACATCTACATGGGCAGCCTCTGTCAGAGGTCACTGATGACAGAGAAACCCCAGAGGTACCTCTGTCAACAGATCACATCTACACATAAAAGCAACTCAAAATAGCAAGCCACTCTAACAGAGAGCAGCCAGACTGTCCTGCCTTCTGTCAACAGAATGGCTGACTGGAAGCTCTGCAAACAGGGCTGCCCAGGGACCCAGGAAGCCCTCTGTCAGCAAAACACCATTGACAGAGGCATTATAACGCTGTCAGCAGAACAGCTGAGTTTTGTTGACAAACTTTCAGAGCACTTTAACCATGTAGATGCTCGGCAAGTTTTGTCAACAAAAGCCCAGGTTTGTTGACAGAAGCGGCCCATGTACATGTAGCTGTAGGCTTTGTTTGGGACAGTAAATTTCCATGCACATGGTAGAGGATATAAAAAAATACTTGACAGATCTGTTTTGCCTCTTTCCTGCTCCAGTTTTCTGGGTTGTGGATTTATAACTAAATGAACGATTTTGAACTGTGGACCAAGGATCTTCCAATTTTTGCAAGTGCCTATTCCATCACTGATACAAATCTGATAAAGACTTTGCAATCACCTGTATGTAGATGATTCCATAACCACTGATTAATTTGCTTTAACAAATCTTTAGTTAGTTTACTAAGGATTGGCTGATGGCAGGTTATTTGGGTAAGATCTGAGACACATAGTCTTGATGTAACTGTCAGATTCTTTGGGATTTGCTGATGCTTATATATGGTCTACCAGGTTTTCAATAACCTCTCACTATATTACACTTGCTTATCTATATGGGATGCACAAAAGGAATTGTGTTTGGCTTCCAGTTAACCAGTGTGGTACTGCAGATGCTTGCGCTCTGCCATGGCAAGACTAATTGTAGACTAAATCATCAGTCTGGGGAGGAGAAGAGATTGTTTATTATTGCAATGTGCCCCAGTGTGGCAGTGTGGTCCATCCCAGGCACCAAGTCACAATATGGTTTTTCAAAATGTAATTTCCTAGGCTTTAAAAGAAACTAACTAGAACAGAAATTCCAACATGTGAGTCCATATTAACTGCCACATGGTTCATCAGAAAGGTTGGAACCTTGAGATCCATAGCTCAAGTGACAGCCTCTGCCAAAAGAATAAATGATAGCAGCAACAGACTGTCATTTCGTCTATGAGCTAGCCATTAGCCAGGATATAACGCAGAAATTCTTCTACCTAGGCACACCATTTATCTTGTTTTAAAGACAGTCTTTTCCTGTAATTGCCCTCCATCCAGTACCGAGACACAACTAGATGTGGTTTTGTCTGGTATTATAGGTGGGTGATGTTGTTTTGAAGACCATGCCACTCCAGCCCTGCTAGCATGCACAAGGGCAGAGGAGTACATTCTTCAAAATGGTATCTTCCATGGAGGCACAACCTTGAAGGCATGCCAGCAGGTATGTAGGCACCAGCAGAGAGGCACTGGGAGCACAGGAGGCACACTGTCACTACCGTTAGCTCTGACACCCAATACCATGGCAGCCAAGCGCAAACAGAGGCCACAATCATGGGAAAGCCCTTCTCAGCCCCTGCAGTCTGGGCTGGAACACAGTTGATGCAGCTGGAATCTTTGGAGTATTTACCTGAAAAACTATGGGACACACTTATTCTGTGCTGAAACTGGCTATCTGCAGTTTAGCTTAATCCACTTCCTACAGGGAGCTACTGAAGATTAGATGTTCCACAAGGGCTATTGTGGTTTATCTCCTTACACAGGCAAGCCTTCCAGTAGCACTGTGGATGTTATCAGCAAAGGCAGTCAATGGTAACTGTTTGTTCAGAATTTAAGTTCTGTCAGTGCAATATTACACGTAAATAAGAGTCATGCCAACTTACCGATAAGTCGTAACAGAGAGGCAGCCGTGTTAGTCTGTACTCCAACAAAAACAAAGCAGGAGAAATGTAGCACTTTAAAGACTAACACAATGCTGTATTTGGGGATGAGCTTTCTTGGGACATTGATCTGAAGAAGTGTGTCTGTCCCACGAAAGCTGATCACCAAATACATCATTTTGTTAGTCTTTAAAGTGCTACATTTATGCTGCTTTGTTTTACTGATAAGTAGCACATTATCATTATACAAGTAGTAGGGAACGCATCTACACATTTCCTTAATGAAAGTCGAGTTCTACACATACTGTTCCTTCACTCTACCTTTTTGAAGCATCTTACCTCAGGCTTTTCTATAACTTACAATCATCATATCTAAAATCAACCATGTTGATTTCAGCTTTGAAAACTCATCACCCTTGCTACAGTTCTCTGGGAAATGTGGTTTGTTACCTCTCCTGGTTGCTCAGGCAGCCCACTCCAGCATTTGACTGTAGCCTCTCAAGTTTATCTCCAGCATTTGCTCCTGAAACTCCATAGCTGAGCAGGGACATAGAGAGGGCAGTAGGTTGGCAGTCTGGAGAGCAGATTGTATCAATGCAGAAAAGAAAAGCAGCACACAGGGAGGGATTAAGGAGAAGTGGGGAAAAAAGACAAGAGCAATGCACTGAAGGATGCAGAAGAACAGAGGGGTAAGCAGAGGATCTTTTCACAGGCTGTTCAGCAACTTCATTTACCTCATTTTCTGCCACTGTAATAGGTTTATTATGGTATTTGAAGGATATTTTGGAAAAAAATCAGAAGTTGAAATTCTGCTCTGAAAACATGAAAAATCATGATGATTTTCTGGTGCAAGTTTTGCTTCAAATGAGTTTACTTCCACTGGAAATAGTATTTTTCTCATGCAAAAAATAAAAAATAAAAAACAGGAACTATTAAGAATTTACAACCCAGTAAAAAATGCCTGCATTCTGACCACTCTGAATTGTGCTGAATATATTTCCACCTCCTACTGTCACATACTTGCAGCTATTTGTGAAACAGATTGCATAATTGTAACAACATATATATTTTTGATTACATGTTCATGCATTTCAGCAGATAGTTGTTTAATTTGTTTATTTGTAATTCTGTTTATGATGTCAGTTCATATTCTGTGCTCTGCTGATCACCAAAAAGACTATAGGAGCTGGATAAAATAAACTTGCATATGCTGTATTCCTGAAAATTGCCAACAGACCCTTAACAATGACAGCTCTTCTACACATCACTTTAATAAATTCATCTGATTTACAAAGAGTACCATCTTGTGAGCAGGTCAGCTGAGAAATGCAAAACAAGCAGAGCCTTTCTGATGCTGCAACTGCTCCCAAGATAATGCTCTCATCAAATATGAGGTAACCATTATCCTGTGCATAAATTTGTTATAGAATAAATCATTTTAATTTCGTATTCTCCAGATACTGAGTATAACTATAATTCCTCTTAAAAATAAATGTGTTTGTTAAGACCACAGACTGAACATGAACACTTCACCTCCTAAAGTGTCTGAAAATACAACCTTCTTATTTCAGACTCTGCCACTATTATGGTAATATAAAACTGCTTCAATGTGTATGTGTAGAGGTTGCAGTTGGGGGAGCGTAAACTGAATTAGCCACAGGGGACATAATGATTGATCAAATCAAATATACTGGTAGGTACAACAACTGTGTTCCATATTAAGCTCTCAGAACACCATTATAAAAAGCCAACTGACTGTCTTTTCAGTAGTTTTTGTATTTTCCAGTAGCATAGATACCACCTGCATCTTAGAGATGTATGCCTCTCCCTTTTGGCTCCTTTATTACTACCTGTTTACAAAATGAGCCAGAGAAACAGAGACCAATTTCATATAGTCTTGTATTTTGCCTTTTCATTTCTTTTCTCAATGGAATTATTTGTGCCACAAGGTACTATTCAAGGTGAGCAAGTGTATCATGACATGGCTCTTATTGATTGTGACACTGTATTTCAAAATTGCACATTGTAACCCCCATATTCACCACTTTCATATTATGATGTTTTCTAAAATGCAATCCTTGGCTACGTCTACACGTGAAGCCTACATCGAAGTAGCCTATTTCGATGTGGCGACATCGAAATAGGCTATTTCGATGAATAACGTCTACACGTCCTCCAGGGCTGGCAACGTCGATGTTCAACATCGACGTTGCGCAGCACCACATCGAAATAGGCGCAGCGAGGGAACGTCTACACGCCACAGTAGCACACATCGAAATAAGGGTGCCAGGCACAGCTGCAGACAGGGTCACAGGGCGGACTCAACAGCCAGCTGCTCCCTTAAAGGGCCCCTCCCAGACACACTTGCACTAAACAGCACAAGATCCACAGAGCCGACAACGAGTTGCAGACCCTGTGCATGCAGCATGAATCCCCCGCTGCAGCAGCAGCAGCCAGAAGCCCTGGGCTAAGGGCTGCTGCACACGGTGACCATAGAGCCCCGCACGGGCTGGAGAGACAGCGTCTCTCAACCCCCCAGCTGATGGCTGCCATGGAGGACCCCACAATTTCGACGTTGCGGGACGCGGATCGTCTACACGGTCCCTACTTCGACGTTGAACGTCGAAGTAGGGCGCTATTCCGATCCCCTCATGAGGTTAGCGACTTCGACGTCTCGCCGCCTAACGTCGAAGTTAACTTCGAAATAGCGCACGACGCGTGTAGCCGCGACGGGTGCTATTTCGAAGTTAGTGCCACTACTTCGAAGTAGCGTGCACGTGTAGACACAGCTCTTGTGAGATACTATTTTAAAAAGTCTTGATCTGTTGAACGTTATACCCTGGTTGCATGGTATATGCAGTTTTTGTATGTGGTATTAGGAAGTATTGCTTTATCTATTACCCAAATAAATTGTGAGATGCCATAGCTCGCCTTTCTGTAGGGACAAAATTGCCCCCACACTGGCCAGACAGGCATTAATGACTCATCAACAAGGATCCATTCTCCCAGAGACTGAGATGGCACGTGTGGAATGAGGGCTGCATGACCAATGGGGCCTGCCTGATTCCCACATCACAACAGTGATCCCTCTAACAACTGGAAGAAAGTATAAAAGAGTAACTGGGACATTGTCATGTGGCCTCTCTCCCCTCCTTCACAACATGTGAAAGACAGAGACTTTGAACTAGAGAGACTGGTTCAAGGCTGGAAATGAATCCAGCCTGTGTAGTAAGGAACTGTAGGCTGCTTGCAACATCCATCCAGGTGAGTGACTGCTTAATTCAATTTGTTTTTAGTCTGTTAAAGTTAGAATTTAGACTCTTTCTATTTTTATTTGAGTAATCAATTTTGATCTCTTGGTCTGCTACATATAATCACGTAAAATCTGTGCTTCTACAATTAGGAAATCTGTTTCATATTTTATCTAAAACAGCGCATTGAAGAGAATGGGGTATCTCGGCTCAATTACAAAGGCTGGTCAATGTACACTTTGCTTTGAAAACGTGGTAAATGAATATGAGCTTGCACTATCCAAGGGAATCATGAGCTTTGTCAAATAGTGTGTTTCTGGCGTGCCAGGCTAAGAGCTCGGAGGATTTGCAGATGTTTCTATCTGTATGATTCATGAGTAGCTCATGGTGTATTTGTGCAATTTTGCAAGATGTGTAGTGCCACATATTCATGGCTTAGGAATCAGTGTTGCTGCTTGTCACAGGCATAGCTTTGTGAGAGACAGAGCAGGCTAGAGAGTTGACAGGTGACAGCAGTTACACAGTTTCAGGATAGACTCCAGGGATCCCATCAAACTAATTCACAGTACCTCTCCCAGTCATTACCGTGAATTAGAAAGCATCTATTATAAGCATCTCACTTGTCTGTGGGACCAGATTTTGTTCTCAGTTACCTGTATATTCACACAACTTACACTGAAGGCAGAATTTTGTGCAGTGTAAGAAGGGTATAACAGCAGGTCTACACTACGATGAAGAAAAAAACGATATAAGATATGCAACTCCAGCTATGTGAAGGGCATAGCTGGAGTCAATGTATTGGAAATTGATTTGTCGTGCTGTCCCCACAGCAGGAAGTTGATGGGAGAAAGTCTCCCATTGACTTCCCTCACTCCTCACAACAGCAAGGAGTACCTGGGTCAATGGTTTGATTTAGCATGGCCTCATTAGGCATGCTAAATCAAACCCCAGAAGATCAAGCACCACCATGTCAAAATTCCTTTGAGTGTAAATGTACCCAAATTAAGTGTATGGTAATCCCCCTTTTGATCTACAGACCTGTAATGTGATCATCAGCACTGACAGCCATCGCAGGTCTGGGGACAAGGTAAGAGGGAGGGCCCGACTTCCCTGATTCTGGAAGGGGCAGGACTTAGAGCAGTCAGCCTTAGCCCCACCCCCCCAACCCCCGTGCTCCCTTGGAGCAGCAAGGAGTAACAGCACAGCACTCTGCAGCATTTCAAAGGGGCATGGAGCTCCAGACCTCTTTAAAATTGTCAGCAGGCCAAAATGGGATGCACTGACCTCTTGCCTGTGCCCTGTCTCAGTGTGCATGCCTGCTTGCTCTCTTTTTCTCTCTGTTTGTGGTGGCTCTTTGGTGACTCAGCCCTCCAGCGGACTCACACTGTATGTGAGAAAAAAAAGAAAAATCAAACCTTCTTCTGGGATATTCATCCAACAAGAAACCTATCTCAGAGCCTTCTGTAAGGTTCCTCTATTTGCAACAGTATCTTTGAGCTCACTCCTTTATCAGTCCAAAAGAACCCTGGTTCAGACTGTCTCTCTGCCCCTTCCAGGCTCTCAAATTGCCCCTGGTGTTCAAGTAGAACTGGCCCTGGTGTAGGACCACATCCTTTTATGTAAACTGTGTTCCTGCTACATGTTGTACCTCCCTCGTCTGGCACCCTTGGGACTTGAGTGGTCCCAAATGACAGGATTTGCTGGACAAGGGGAGGTCAGCCACTCCCCCTCAGTGCTCCTCACCCCAACTGGCTCCCTGTGCTGTGGGGCTCCCAGGCTTCCCCAGGCCCTAGATGACATCCCCATGCTGGGGGGCTCACCCAACCCAGTAGGGTCCCCACTGCTGGCGGGGCTCCATGCCACAGCCCAGCTCCGTGTTGCCTCCCTCCTGCAGGGCTCCTGTCAGGGCTCCCAACTGGGGCTGGGATCCCCAGAGTGGGGTTCCCCAACCCCAGTCAGGCTCTTGGTAGTGGGATTCCCTGACCAGACTCTAACACGGGGCTCCCCAGAGCAGACTGCCATCTGGGCTCCCTGCCACCAGCAGAACTCCGATGCACCCCATATAGAAGGTGCTCTCTGGTCCAGCAACATCCATTGTCCTGCCAGGCAAGAGATGTTGCTAGATGAGAGTATGCCAGAGGAGAGAGTTTCAACCTGTACAATCCCCAGGACTCCTTCCCCATGGCGCTAGAACATTCTTCATCTTTACCTTAGGGCACTATTCTGTTTGAGTTCCAGCAGTCAGCACATCCCCTGCACCTCCTAGCCTCTGCCAGGACTACTGTCTGAGGGCCTGCAGATCCCTCAGCAAGACAGACACTATTCACTATCCTCCAGCTCTAGCAAGGAACTGACTGATTTCAAACTGTCCTTGTATTTTTTCTTATACTAGCCAGCTGGGCCTTGATTGGTTGCTTTTCACACCACCATTCTAGACAGCTTGGGGGACCTCTACTGCCCTTTTCTGGAGTGGGGTGTGGCAGGGCAGCAAAGACTTCAGCGGGAGTCCCTAGATCTAATTCACTCCATCACAGGACTATAAAGCCTCAAGGCTCACTGAATATATTAGCCTCCACTAGGAAATCAGGTCGTGGTCACAAAGGACTCAAACATAAGAACATAAAGACAGCCATACAATATCAGACCATCTAGCCCAGTATCTTGTCTTTCAACAAGAGCCAATGCCAGGAGCTTTAGAGGGAATGAACAAAAAATAATCAGATGATCCATCCCCTGTTGCCCATTCCTAGCTTCTGACAAACACCATCCCTTCCCATCCTAGCTAATATCCATTGATGGGCCTATCCTCCATGAATTTATCTAGGTCTTTTTTGAACCCTGTTATGTTGACCTTCACAAGATCCTCTGCCAAAGAGTTACACAGTTTAAAAGTGCAATGACTGCAATACTTTCTTTTTTTTTTTTTTTTGTTTTAAACCTTCTCCCTATTAATTTCATTTGGTTCTTGTGTTACAAGGAGTAACTAACACTTATTTATTTCTCCACAACAATCATGATTTTGTAGACTTCCATCTTGTTCCCAATCCCAAGATGGAAAGCCCACTGACTATATGGTCTTATTAATCTCACCTCAGAGGGCAGCCATTTTATTCCTCTCATTCTTTTTGTTGCCTATTCTGAACCTTTTCCAGTTCCAATGAAGGTGAAGAAAGACACATAGGTCTGTGTACCTGACAGAAAGCATTTGAAGGGTACTACTTTCATTGTCTTGTGGTTGAAGGGCTGTTAAGAAATGGTCAACTTTTGGAAACTGCACACTAAACTCAATATACAGATACATATAAGCCACTCTCTTCTTAGCCACAGCATTGTCAACCCATTAGTTAGTTTGTAGGGGGGAGGAGGGAACCCATATTTTTTTAAAGTAATTAAATATTCAGAGAACAGATTTATGATGCTCAATAGCCATAATGGGTTTGTCACTTGCCACGTCCTTTTATTGAAATCAGTTTTTTCAGACCCTCAGACTAAACTTTTGTTTGAAATAGAATTATTCTAATTATCTCCCAGGGTCACATTAGATGAATCCAAATTTTAGGCAACAAAACATCAATACATAAACAATAGTCCCAGCAGCAGTTTATGAAAAGCATTAATGAAACTGGCTCTGACTATTTCAAATATAATCCTTTAAGAATTTTAAAGGAGGGACACAATGGGTTGTTTTACTTTGTAAAGTTGATCACAGCATTCATTTTGCTATAATCTAACCTTTTAAAATGTACCTGAAAAATATTAATGATACAAAAAGTCATTCGATAATTATCTTTTACAATGAAACTGGGAGAACAACCTATAATTTATCCTTAATAGAGATAATTTTAGAGTGCTACAGTACTGATTATAATCATTAACACAAATAGATATACTTAGAAAACTGCATCACTAGCTTTCTTGTCTCTCGTTAACATAAAATCCATGCTACATTCTTGCAAAACTTTTTTAGTGATCATAGCAAACATCTTTTCCAACTTCCTGCTGATATTTTCCAAGGTCAGTTCTCTTTGCATATTCATTTAATTTTCATATCATCATACTACCCCTTATCCCAGTTACTAAAGTATGACGTATATTCTGCTGGCTGAATATTCCATTTGGAAGTTTGGAGACTACACTGACTTGACAGCTGTAACAACCCTTATACCTGCAGTCAGGAGCACAAGAGAAGACACACGGCACATAGAATCATAGAACACTAGGACTGGAAGGGATCTCGAGAGGCCATCGAGTCCAGCCTCCTGCCCCAATGGCAGGACCAAGTACTATCTAAACCATCCCTGACAGACATCTAACCTGTTCTTAAATATCTCCAGCTATGGAGATTCCACAGCATCCCTTGGCAATTTATTCCACTTTTTGACTGCCCGGACAGTTAGGAACTTTTTCCTAATGTCCAACCTAAACCACCCTTGCTGCAGTTTAAGCCAGTTGCCTCTTATTCTATCCTCAGAGGCCAAGAAGAAGAACAAGTTTTCTCCTTCCTCCTTATGACTCCCTTTTAGATACCTGAAAACTGCTATCATGTCTCTCCTCAATCTTCTCTTTTCCAAACTAAAGAAGCCCAGTTCTTTCAACCTTTTTTCATAGGTCACATTCTCTAGACCTTTAATCATTCTTGTCGCTCTTTTCTGGACCCTCTCTAGTTTCTCCACATTTTTTGAACTGTGGTGCCCAGAACTGGACACAATACTCCAGCTGAGGCCTAACCAGCACAGAGTAGAGCAGGAGAATGACTTCTCGTGTCTTGTTCACAACAAACCTGTTAATGCATCCCAGAATCATGTTTGCTTTTTTTGCAACACCATCACACTGTTGACTCATATTTAGCTTGTGGTCCACTATAATCCCTAGATCCTTTTCTGATGTACTCATTCCTAGACAGTCCTCTCCCTATTCGGTATGTGTGAAAAGAAAGGTTACTCACCGTAGTAACGGTGGTTCTTCGAGATGTGTCCCCATGGGTGCTCCACATTAGGTGTCGGGCTCGCCCGGCGCCGCAGATCGGATCTTCCAAGCAGTTTCTGCCGGACCGCGCATGCGTCGGTGCGCGCCACTACCCACGCGCTCCCGGCCACGTGGGCGATCCAGTCCCCGCCAGTTCCTTGACCAACCGCCTCGGATGCTCCTGCAAAACACTAAACAGAGATCCGAAGCGGGGAGGATGGGCGGGTAGTGGAGCACCCACGGGGACACATCTCGAAGAACCACCGTTACTACGGTGAGTAACCTTTCTTTCTTCTTCGAGTGTCCCCGTGGGTGCTCCACATTAGGTGACTACCCAGCAGTAACCCAAGATAGGAGGTGGGTAATCGGAGTATGTGCAGCTTGTCCCCGAGAGGACCGCTGTCGAGAGACGGGTATCCTCTTGGAATACCCTGTGAAGGGCGTAATGTTTGGTGAAGGTGTCACAGGATGACCAGGTCGCCACTCTGCAAATGTCTTTTAGCGCAACGCCCTTGAAAAAGGGCTGTTGATGCTGCCACCGCCCTAGTGGAATGAGCTCTGGGCATGGCCAGGAAAGGAGTCTTTTTGAGTTTGTAGCACTTTTTAATGCAAGATACGATGTGCTTCGAGATTCTCTGCGAAGAGAGACATTCTCCTTTTGATTTGGGAGCGATAGAGACTAGGAGTCTATCCATTCTCTGGAAGGACTTGGTCCTGTCTATATAGAAAGCTAGCGCCTCCTCACGTCCAGGAGGTGTAGGCGCGCGTCTTTGTCAGAGTTATGAGGCTTTGGATAAAACGAGGGTAAACAATAGGTTCGTTAGTATGAAACTCAGAAGAAACTTTAGGAACAAAGGCTGGATGCAGCCGTATGGTTACCGCCTCCTTGGAAAAAACAGCGCAGGGTGGCGTTGCCATAACTGCCGCAAGCTCGCTCACCCTGCGAGCTGACGTGATTGCGAGAAGAGAGGTCGTCTTTATCATAAGGAGGCAGAGGGAAACCGTGGCCAAAGGCTCGAACGGTGGTCCCCTTTTCGCATTAAGCACCAGGTCCAAGTTCCACGAAGGTGGAAGCGGTTTCCGAGGGGGGGGTATAGGTTTACCAGCCCTTTAAGGAACCTGGTAACCATGGGATGGGCGAACACCGTGTGCCCTGTCTCTCCGTGTCTGAATGCCAAAAAGGCGGCAAGGTGGACCTTAAACGAGGATAGCGAGAGTCCTCCTCTCTTGAGGTCCAGTAAATACTCTAATATCACAGCCATAGGCATCGAAAGGGGGGCTAGCTGTTTGGTAGAACACCATGCCGTAAAGCAAGTCCATTTCTGCTTGTAGGTCTTCCTGGTGGAAGTCCTCCTGCTACTTTCTAGGACTTGCTGCACTTCCTCCGTACATGTGCTCTCTAGGGAGCTGAGCCATGGATTAACCACATTTGTAGTCGCAGGCCTTGGGGGTGCAGATGCACTATGGACCCCTGGGCTTGCGTGAGCAGATCCGGCGCCACCGGAAGGGGCATCGGTGGCCGGTCCGACATGCGCAGGAGTAGGGGGAACCATTGCTGTTGATCCCACGTTGGGACTATCGGGATCATTCAGGCTCCTTCCCTCCTGGCTTTCTGCAACACCTTGTGGATGAGCACTGTGGGAGGGAAAGCGTAAAGCAGGGGGCCCCTCCAAGAGATCGCGAAGGCGTCCCTCAGGGACCCCCGTCCCAGTCCTGCCCTGGAGCAGAATCGTGGGCACTTCTTGTTGTGCTGAGTAGCAAACAGGTCTATCTGGGGAAAAACCCCATGCATGAAAAATCGGTTGCAGCAGATCGGGACGGATCTGCCACTCGTGCGTGAGTGCGAAACGCCTGCTCAGCTGGTCTGCCTTCACATTGTGAACGCCTGGGAAGTACGAGGCTTCCAGGGTTATATTGTTGGCGATGCAGCAGTTTCACGACCGGACTGCTTCTGCACATAAGGCACGGGACCGAGCTCCTCCTTGCCGATTCATATAAAACATGGTGGAGGTATTGTCTATACTGATCCCGACTACTTTGCCTTTTATATGGTCTCGAAAGTGTCTGCAGGCGTTGAACACTGCTCTGAGCTCCAGTATATTTGTGTGCAGTGACTGCTCCGTGGAGGACCACAGCCCTTGCGTCACCTCTTCGCCCATGTGTGCTCCCCACCCTATGAGGGAGGCGTCTGTAGTAAGAAAAACCAATGTGTGTGGTTGGTGGAAGGGTACCCCTGTTAGCAGGTTCTCGGGGTTTACCCACCATTGCAGGGATTTGCGCACCTCTGTTGTGGGCGACGCCACCCTGTGAACAGTGTGTGCTGCCGGGTTGTATACGCTCGCCAGCCAGTGCTGCATACTGCGCATGTGTAACCTGGCGTTCTGTTGTACGAACGCCGCTGCTGCCATGTGGCCCAGCAGCTGTAAGCACGTCAGAACCAGCACCGTAGGGCTAAGGTGAAGACTTGCACGAGGGAGCCGACGGCCCAAAAGGGAGTCTCTGGTAGATACGCCCTCGCTGTAATAGAATTTATGCGTGCCCCTACGAACTCTATGTCCTGCGTGGGGTCTATCTTTGATTTTGTCAGATTGATAACCAGGCTGAGCGAGAGAACGTGCCTGTTGTGACGCATATTATGCGTAGTACCTCCTCCTTCGAGGCCCCTTTGAGTAGGCAGTCATCCGGATACTGGAATATAAATACCCCGTCTGTGCAGGTAGGCTGACACCACTGCCAAGGGCTTGGTGAAGACTCTGGGGGCCGAGGAGAGGCCAAACGGTAGGACCTTGTATTGAAAATGTTCTTTGCCTACCATGAGAAACCAGAGGAATCGTAGGTGAGCCGGATGAATAGTTATGTGAAAATACACATCTTATAAGTCGAGGGCTGTGAACCGATCTCCATCGTCTAGTGCCGTAAGGATGGAGGCGATTGTGATCATCCGAAAGCGTTGCTTGCGCAGGTACCGGTTGAGGCCTCGAAAATCTAAGATGGACCTCCCGCCTCCTGTCTTTTTCCCCGTGAGGAAGTACCTGGAGTAGAAACCTCTCCCTTGCAGTTGCTCCGGCACTCTTTCCACTGCCCCTATGAGCATGAGATGGTCTACCTCCTGCTTGAGCCTCGCCACGTGGGAGGCCTCCTGGAGGTGGGGCCTGGGTGGAGGTCATGGCGGTGGGAGCGACTGGAAGGGGATGGCGTACCCCGTGGCTATGATCTCCAGCACCCATTTGTCTGTGGTGATCCTTCGCCACTGATTATAGAATGGTCAGAGGCGATGGTGGAATAACCGCTTCGGATGACCTTGCGACGGTAGTGATGGCGCAGCCCTGGATCTGTGTGTCAAACTTGTGGCCTTTGGCCCTGCCCCGAGGACGCACGGCTGTGTTGGGAACGACGCCTGGGAGTTCTGTACTGCTGGTGCTGTTGATGTCGCCCTTGCTCGTAACCCCTGTGGTACTGGGGACGCTGTTGCTGAGTCCGCAACATCCAGGGCGATCTGAACTCCCGTCCTCGAGGCCGCGTAGCCTTCTTGCATGATGGCCTTGAGCACTGGTTTCTTGCCCTCTGGAAGCGAGTCCATGAGGGAGGTTAACCTAATGTGGTTATTGAAATTATGCTTCGCTAGATGCGCTGCGTAATTTGCCATTCGCAACAGTAGAGTGGAGGAGGAGTAGACCTTTCTGCCCAACAGCTCTAGCTTTTTGGCATGTTTGTCTGTTCCCCCACATTGCGACGACTCCACCACCAAGGAATTTGGTTGTGGGTGGCTGAACAGGAACTCCGTGCCCTTTGTCGGCACGAAGTTTTTTTTTTTTGGTTTTTTTTTTTTTTCCGCTCTCTTGTGGACAGGCGGAATAGTCGCAGGAGTCTGCCATATCATAGTGGCAGACTCCAAGATTGCGTCATTAAGTGGTATTGCTATTTTGGAGGAGGCCGGAGGTCTCAGATTTTTGAGGAGCTTATGGTGTTTCTCTTGCACCTTAGCTGTCTGGATGCCTTGCGTGAAGGCCACCCTCGTAAAACAGCTCTTGGAACTGTTTGAGATCGTCCGGAGGATGGACGTCCCCCGGGGCCGTAGCCTCATCCGGGGAGGAGAGCGAGGAACCACTGGGATACGTCTCTGTGGACCCTTCCGGTTCCTGCTGGTGATGGTACACCCTCTCACTAGAGGTTTGCGAGGGAAAATCTCGGGGTTCCATAACCAGTCCCCCCTGAGATGCTTGAGTCTCTGTCCCCGGTCGCAATTGCCCTCGGGGGTACGAGATCATTTGTGGGGATCTTTCCCTGGTAGATAGCCGATGGTGTCTATGCCCCGCGTGGTAGGGGCGACCATGGCAGTATAGGCACTGTTCTTGGGAAGGTGACCTAGACCACTCCCTTGGTGCATACCCTCTGCGTCTGGGGGAGGGCTGGAGAGAGCGATTTTGCATAATAGTCCAGCGGTTCAAACCCCAGGAAGGGTGAAGGTGGTCCCAGCCAGGGTGAGGCTGGTTGCAAAAAATGGAGAAGGGGGCTCCGGGTAGGCTAGGGGGGACCCCTGCCTTCTGGTTGGAGTCTGCAACATAAGCGGAGGGCTGAGAGAAAGCAACTCCACAGCCCTGTGCGGAGAGGGGCTGCAATGCCTCCTCTTGTGTGCAGCCTTCCCCCTCCCTTGAGGAGGTAACTCCGCCCCCTGACGTACAGGGGATCCCGGCCCCGTGCGCACCGAGCTCGGCACGCTCGAGGGCGGTGCCGCAGGTGCGGTGTGCTCCGGTGCCTGCAGGCTGTGTGCCTGCGCGCTCTGCACCGCCGGTTCCCCGGGGGTCGGTGCCGCTGCCTGCGGTGCCGCCGGTACCGGCGCTTGTTTAGCCGCCGCCCTGCCTGCGGTGCGGGGCGGCTGGCTGATTATCGGAGGCTGAGCCGCTTCCACGTGGCTCTCCGTGCCGCCGCCGATCAGCTGTTGCTGCGGCTGGGGGCTGCTCGCTCCTCCCGTCCCGCTCGCTATTGTTGCCGGCAGGGATCGGGCTGGGGAGGCTTTCCTCCGTTTTTGGCAGCTTTCCTTTTATGGGCCCCGCAGGGTCCCTCCTGCTGCGGCCGCTCCGGCACGTCTGGCTGGAGGGCCTTATGAAAAGCAGTTTTAAGCCGCTGCCCTGCTTGCGGTGCGGGGCGGCTGGCTGATCATCGGAGGCTGAGCCGCTTCCACGTGGCTCTCCCTGCCGCCGCCGATCAGCTGTTGCTGCGGCTGGGGGCTGTGCGCTCCTCCCGTCCCGCTCGCTGTTGCTGCTGGCAGGGATCGGGTTGGGGAGACTTTCCTCCGTTTCTGCGCTGATGGAGTGAGGGAGGCAGCTTTCCTTTTATGGGCCCCGGAGGGTCCCTCCTGCTGCGGCCGCTCCGGCACGTCTGGCTGGAGGGCCTTATCAAAAGCAGCATTTTAAGCCGCATCTCCCTGTCTCTCCTTAATCGCCTCTCGGCAGGACTCACATTTTTTAAAGCCTGAAGAGGACATCGTTGGTGAGTCTTTCAGTTGTTAAGCGGGTACTTAGCACCTTCCCTGTGCTGTTTTCCCCGTCCGATGGCCTGCCTCAGCAGGAGGGCTGATGGCCCGATGCTCCTGGCCTCCGGCGCTTGTTACTGGGACTGGACTGAAGCTGTCCCGCTTGTAGTTTGTTTGTTGCTTTTGTTTTTTTTTTTTGTTTTTTTTTTTTTTTGCAAAAATAACAACCGGCTAACTTGCAGTAGCCTAAGTACTTGAAAAACTTTAAAGAAAAACAGATAAAGTCGTTGAATACGCTACTTGGCCTTAGCCTAGTTCGGATTCCGTCTGCAGCCGATGGCGGTTAAGAGGAACTGGCGGGGACCGGATCGCGCACGTGGCCGGGAGCGCGCAGGGGAGTGGCGCGCACCGACGCATGCACGGTCCGGCAGAAACTGCTTGGAAGATCCGATCTGCGGCGCCGGGCAAGCCCGACACCTAATGTGGAGCACCCACGGGGACACTCGAAGAAGAACTGATTGTTCCTTCCCAAGTGGAGCACTTTGCATTTGTCCTTATTAAACTTCATCCTGTTGACCTCAGACCATTTCTCCAATTTATCCAGATCATTTTGAATTATGACCCTGTCCTCCAAAGCAGTTGCAACCCTTCCTAGCTTGGTATCATCTGCAAACTTAATAAGCCTACTTTCTATGACAATATCTAAATCATTGATGAAGACATTGAACAGAACCAGTCTTAACACAGACCCCTGCGGAACCCCGCTTGTTATACTTTTCCATCAGGATTGAGAACCATGTGGGGCAACAGATACTACTTGGAGAAAATTTCAGTCTCAGCAGAATAGCATGCACACAGCTACATGTGGAATACACATAGAATCATCATCTGAAGGAAAAGGGACATGTTGGGGAGAATTTTGGACTGAGAGCAGTGGGGTTGCCTTGCAGGTAATAACGTAGACTGGTTGAACCCAGACGGTTTGACTGACACGTGGCTGGCAGGCTGCAGCTAGGCATAGCCACTCAGGGCATTATATGCTGTTTGACCATTTGTGACCATTCCAGATGGGAACTACAGCAGCAAAGCATTGTAAGACACCCAAGACTGCAAGGTAAGTGTTGACAGAGCCCCTCACTGGCCTGGGCTGCACCCTGGAGTGTCATTACAGAATTATAGGGGAAATACAGTGCACTGAATGCACAGGGCCCAGCATTTCGAGGCCCAAAGCTCCGTCCACTGCCACTAGTACTTGGGCAGCAGCCAGAACTGTAAGCCTTTTTGAAGTGAGGGGGCAGCACTGCTCCGGCTGCATGTGGCTGAGAGAGTGTGTGGTGTCCAGCGCTGGGGTCTGGTCGGTGCGGAGGACTGAATTCCCTAGGCCACACCTATTCTTCCCTTGGCCAACCCCCTCAATAGGCATTGAGCCAAGCCCCTCTCCCACATTGCCTTGTGGCCTGTGACAGCTGTCAGCCCTGCTGAAGGAGTCTAAGTATTCTACTATGGCCAAGTGTTCGTCAAGATTGCTGGCAAGAAATGTTTTTAACAAATCCTTACGCACTCACAGTCTATCCCCACAAGCCCTTAAATCAAGTTTGTACATCCTGTCATTCTTACTGTACTAGATTCTTAAACAAATCTGATCACTAAAACATGTTAATTTACAGCCCAGTACAGCATTTTGTAACATCTGAGGGTATACGTTGTAATTTTTTAGATAACTTGACTTTTCTTAATTTAGGACATATTACATAATACTCATTATCTGTGTCAAGTTGCAGCTGCAGCAGCAGTAGTGAATTAGGTAGGGTGAGAATTAAATCTCTCTCTCTCTCTCTCTCTCACACACACACACACACACAATACCACTTATTTTATTAAACTAAATCTTAAATATTACACATTTGCAATTGCAACAAATTTCATGAGTTGCTGGCTGACAGCTGTCCTTATACACTAACTGTTAAATTTTATTAATTCTAATGGACAAATTCTCAGAACACTTAACAGTGTCCTTTCAACTTCGAAAACAAACTCATCTTTTCCACTCCCACTGTAATTTTGATTTATAGCCCAAAAAAAGTTACAAATTTCCAACTTTCTCAGACTCCCAGTCAATTTCTTAGCTTTGAGTGAATAATACCAAACAACGAAAACATTCTCTCTGTGCTGGCAAAGAAAGCTACTGCTGTGCAAAGCTGTCTTAGCGATTGAAGGAATGTGCAATATAATGTAAAGTAAAATTAAATGAGATGTGTAATGTAAAAGGGTTAGGGTTTCTGTGTAACTTTGGAGTTGTGATGTACTGTGTGTGCACCTATTCCCCATGTTTGACTCTGATCAACTCAGAGCAGCACTCCTGTTTGCCAGATACAGATATCCAAGTGAGAGGGCTGGAGCCAGACTAAGTTCTTGGAATCCCAGTGGAAAGAGGTCTCAGAGTGAATCCCAACAAGCATCAGGTTGCTTAATACTGCAGATGAGCAGAAGATCTAGCACCAAACAATGCAACTAGGAATGAAGTCCAGAAGAGGTTGCTTCTCTGCCCTTGATCTTGAGAGCAATTTTTACTTACTTCACCAACTGCCCTGTAACTCCCCATTTCCTGCTCCTCTGTTTTGACATCTGCAGCTTCCCTCTACCGGACTCTGAAATCCAACAATTTTCATGGTTTTACTTTGTGGTGCAAACGCTTCACCTTTGGTTCCCAAGATACTCTTCCATGTTGCATTACATGCAAGTAGTCACCAATCACTAATGTGGGCTATTTCTCCAAGTTCTAATGGCACAGTGCCCTTAGATACTTACTCTTCAGGAAGAGTTAGCCTTTCGGATAAGAATGTTCACATTTTCAAAACTCTAGGATTAGCACAAAAGTTTTCAATTATGTTGCCACACAAATACTACTAAGCAGAGCTCTACCTCATGATTTTTTTAATAAAATGCTTGACAGTGGAACTGCAGTGCATATCTAAACCTATAATGTGGATTCTGTATCATTCTGTTTCCCACCAGTATTAAACACCCACAATGATGAAATGCTTCACTTTATCATCATGTTCAAGGCAAAGGACAACACTGCCACACTGACATATGGCTTTGCTCCTCTGGGTGTGTAAGACTGCCTACAAAATCTCCTTGACTAGAAAGTGATAATTCCTTTTACAATCAATGACAGGCATTAATTTGCATTTCCACTGAGGATGCATCACATGATCTAATAAATCTTCCTAAATAATGGATGGCTAGCAATCATGGTCTTCTTTCTTTCTATTTTTTTAATTGCGTGTACTTACAGCACACCACATTGCAGGGCTACCAGAATTTTCTCTTCAGCAAGAAAGCTATCCTGAGGTCCAAAACATAAGTAATTTGTGTAGACAAATCCTGACACAATTTTTAAAAATGGTTTGAACAAAAAAAAAAGTCAGAAATAAGATGGAGTAAAGATGGTGAAATCCCAGTGACTGCCATTTTTTTTTAAATGAGACAGCCCCGTTCCCCTCCTAGTCTTATATAGAGTATATGCATAGTGGTATATGGCCACTACTTAAAAGTTGCACTGATCCTGAACTGATTTCCACAGTACCAATCCAACCACATTTTATAAACACTGGTAAACATTTTTTAAAAGATCGCTTTTTTTTTTTATCATCTGTTATTTTAAATTCAGCTACAATGTAGACATCATAAATCACTGGAAAGCTAAGACGACAGGTTTTAAAATATTATGCAACATTCTTTATTTGTTATGGTTTATGGGATATTTGAATTTAAATGCTTTATCATCACTGGTCAAGAATGCAAATATAGAAAGTGTAATTTTCATTTTGCTATCTATTTTCTCACTTCTGAACAAAGAGAATCTGAAAACCTAAATACAAACTAAGGACCAGATCTAATGATGCTATATGAATGGGATTTTCAAAAGCTCTCAACGTTAATTTTGACAATTGACTAAAATGGGAGAAGATTGAGACTAATGCAGAACATGATTTTGAAAATCCTACCCTAGTCTATATAGAGCACTCATATACCTACACATAAACATAGACATACACACAAATTGCCAAGAAAACTGGAGTGGTCCAAAATGAAGATGAAAGCCATAATTAAAGATGAGAAGTCCGGTGGCACCTTATAGACTAACAGATTTATTGGAGCATAAGTTTTTGTGGGCAAAGACTAACTTTGTCATATGCACAACAAAGTGGGTCTTTGCCCATGAAAGCTTATGCTTCAATAAATCTGTTAAGCGGTGTTTATACTACAGAGTCCTGTCGATAGAAGTCACTGTTGACAGATACTTCCCAACAGAAGACATCCACACCTAATAGGGACTCCCCAGTCAATGCCCTCTGTTGACAGAGAGTGGCCAGATTGCTCGGCCCTCTATCGAGAAAGCAGCCAACCAGAAGCTCCGCAAACAGGGAAGCCTAGTGAAACAGAAGCCCTCTCTGTTGACAGATGGCGCTCCGGAGTGTCTGCACTATTTTTCTGTTGACAATCTGTGTACGGAGGCACAATGCCTCAAACTTTCAAGACATAACTCTGGCAGGAAAAAGGTCATGTTCTGTCATCAGATTCTAGCCAGAACGCATTTGTAGTGTGGACATTCCCTCGTTTTGTTGATAGAAGGCCTCTTGTGTTGATAAAACTTTACAGTGTAGACACAGCTTAAGTCTATAGGGTGCCACAGGACTTATTGTTGTTTTTGCAGATACAGACTAACATGGCTATCCCTCTGATAATTAAGGACAGTAAGCAAACAGTTTGTAAGTAGGAAGACACATGACATGTCTTAAAAAAATAATCTTGTACAATGGTAGAGAGTTGCATTACTAATTTATTCCAGAATTACAATTTGCTAATCCTCATATATAAATTTCCCCAAACTCTCAAAGAACAGTTCAATATCCAAAAAACAAAATAGAATTACAATTTATTCATGGATAAGAAAAATCAACTTTGTCTCTAATAGAAATAAAGTTCCAATATTCCTGATAGTCTATATAAAGTGTAGCCAATTCAAAAACATAACATATTTAGCTTTGGAAAAAAACAGGTCTGCCTTTGCCAACAACTTTCCAAGGGTAAACAACATGCACACTGCATGTCATGCAGAAGCAGATTTTGTTTAGCAAATGCTTAATGTCATTGTCATGGTTTCTGAAAATGCAGCTTGTAATGCCATTGCTAGTTACACTTACTGTATCATAAATAATAGAATGCCCACTCCCTACTTATGGCCACTGCAAGAAACTTCATACAGAAAGGAAACGTTTACTCTGGCACAACTCTAACCTGAAACGTATGCCTTAATGGTAGGGTAATTTAGCTCTGAAATTCTCAGACTCTTTTATTCTGGTTTATGGTAAAAGAATTCAACTAAAGAGTTTTCCTCTACAACAAATCCTGGTCTCATTTAAGTCCATTGGAATTCTGAGTTCATTGGGTTTCTGATTTAGTCCTTTCTTCTCAGTACTTCATTACTACATTAAGTACCATAACAGAGTAAGGATTATTTATTACACTTACAAAAATTGCAAGAATGATGGAGGACAGTTAACGAAGGCACAGAAAAATGTGCAGTAGTGGGAAAGCATTGAATGCTATTAAAATAGATATTCTTAAAATGGGAAATTCTGCTCTCTTTCCCTACTGTTGAACTTAGAACTCAATCGTGCAAGGGCAGCATGCAGCAGCACCATGGGGCTAGAGCGGCTTCCTACCTGTTGTTGCTCTGCGCATAGCTGCTGGCATATCCTTGCAGCCCTTGGGCAAGGGTTGGGAGGTGTCTTCATGCACCGCCCTTGCCCAGAGCACCACCGCAGCCACTGAGAACTGTGGGTGTGGTGCCTGCAGGCAGCAGCATGCAGAGATCCACCCCTGCTCAGGAGCCACCAATTGCAGGCATGCTCCCAATAAGCACTGTACTGGCAACCTCCTCCTGCTGCCCAACTTCCTCAGAGCCTTCACTCCCACCCCACATTTCAGCCTGGCGCCTGCACGCAGGATGCAGACTCCACGCCAGAGCCAGCACACCAGCCCCCTCTCTGTCACTCCCAAATGCCCTTCAAGAGTCCACACCCCTCCCCCACCCACTCCTTCCCAAAGCCTTAGGCAGGTGGGGAGAGGGATTTGAACCAATTCTGGGGACCATCAAAATTTCTACAAACCTGTGGCCCAACTCTGCATACTGATTTACATGAGTAAAGCAGGACAGATCCATTGCTTCAGTCGCAGAAATCTTTAAAGCCAAAACAGGGTATGGCATATGCAGGATTTAGAGTTTTAATTAACACATATTGCCAAAGAGATGGCTGGAGAGACAGAAAACACTATTTTTATGGCAGAAAGGCTCTCTGCAGATTCATGGATGTCTAACCTTTAAGATGTCTAAGACATTAAACAGTCTAAAATGCACTACTGACCCCTCTTCATTAGATAATTTATTTACAATTACGATGCCAACAAAATGGACTGCAATGTCTAGCTCTCCATGGCATCATTTCTGGAGAAGAATATTTAATCAAATACTGAATAGATTTCCCAAATATGCAGTTCCAAAAAAAGTTGTTTTTTGATCATATGTAAATCTTTCTGGATAGATTTGTAATAAAGCTTGACATTACATCACAGCAAAAATGAATTACATATCACTGTTACCTTATTAAAACAATAATTAAACTACAGAAAAAAGTGAGGGAATTTTAACATTAAACTTCTGTGTTCGCAAAGAATGTTTGTAATGAAAGGCTAAGTAAGCCAGAAAGTATTGAAACAAAATTTACCAGAAGATAAAACCAAGAAGCTCAATATAAATTATTTCTGAGATAAGTAAAAAACCATGACTCATATCTTAGATCTGTATTGCTGTTAAATAATCTTATACGTTGCCAAATACAATTTCCCGTTTACAGCACACCATTAGTCACATGACAGTCTGAGATGAAAAAAAGTGGAAGTGTTAAAAATCAGATTACCTCCTTTGAATATGAGATATTTGGAATCAGCTCCCTTATCAATGAGTGATTCGAGTGGTCTGCATTTATAGATACAAAATTAACGGAAAACAGTAATTTGTACCATGTGTAGAGGAACAGTTTGCTTTTTTAAAAACATTTAGCACAACTTGCACAAGCAATGAACAATGCTTCATTAAATCTGAAGATAATTTATCACTGCTAAGCAGCATGACAGACCCCCTCAACACCCCCTTAAGGGTTCTGAGCTTCCACATGGCTCCTTGTGTGCCTCAGAGAGGCACAGAGGCCCTTTTGTTGCCTTGGGACTTCCCAAAGGCAAGGGTCTCCCTTTACCAAGCTATTTTCATCACAGACCAGTTTGGGGTTGAGCTGATCCCTTTCTGCCAGCCTCGGGCTGTTCGGGCTCAGCCCTGGTTGGCCCACCCTCTAGAGGAAGTGGTGGGGGGAGTCCAGTCCCGCCCACTGCTTTCAACTCCAGCCCAGGGACCCTACTGAAGGAGGGAGCTGGTAGGGCTTTTTTCCCCTGCCCCATAGCAGCAACCTTTCCCTGGGCCTCTTCACCCACCACTACCCTCTGGGGTCTTTCCCCCCTGCACCATGCTGCTGGGGTACCTGGTTCGGTTCGGTTTGGTTCTGTTCTGTTCTCCAGCCTCATTCTCTCGTGGTACCACTCCCCTCTCTTCCTGCTGCCATGGGGAAGCCTTTTATAGAAAGCCTGGAGGCCTTAACTGGTCACAGGTGCTTTAATTACGGCCTGTTGCTGGCTGACTCTTGATAAGCCCCAGTTGCCTATCCAGTCTGCAGGACTGCACCCTCTGTAAATGTAGGAGGGGAATAAAAAGGGGTTCCTCCAGCACCCAAAATGTTCCCCCTCCCTCAGGCACCTGTCAGCTGCAGTCTCTGATCTGCCACAGCAGGAAAAGGAATCTTAAGTTATTGCAAAATCTGTTAGCCCTCTATCTGGAAATCTAAAAACAATTCACAACTCCAGAAATCAAACTTTTGAAGAAGGAAGTATTAAGGGGGAAAAAAAAAAGATTATACTGTAAACCCTCAAGAAGTGCAATTTCGATTTGTGCTTAACTTGGATTAACACGAGTTCAGTGCAAATTTAAACCAGCACTCCCTTCCAGCCCCCAGCTCCCCAAGCTGCGAGAAGCTGGCAGGCACACAGCTACTTGCAGCACATTTTTTCCCAGCTGGGAGAAACTGCGCTGCAAGCCTCTGTCTGCACCCTGGGCTCCTGGGGCAAAGGAGAAACTGCAGCACAAGCACCTGTGTGCCTGCTGGGCTCTCCCAGTTGGGGGAGCTGAGGGCTAGGAGGGTGGTGGTTTCAATTTGCGCTTAACTCGTGTTAATGTGAGTTAAGCGCAAATCAAAATCACACTTCTCAAAGGTTTAATGTAATGGAGAAGCTCATTAAAAACCTATTTTGGTTTTGGTTATTCCCCTATTCTAGTTTTACACCTGTGCTCCTGAACATGTCCCAGCAGCAGCTTACACAGTCCATGGTTAGACTCCACTTTGCCTTTTTTTCAATCTCATCCAATATTCATTTTATACATGAGCCAATTCTGCATTATACACTTAAAGCATTAAAACATTTTCAATATAAATATACTTCAAATGATTCACTCCTTTAAAAGTAACTGTTAGTTTTGAGAAGTAACTTAGATTCTTAAAAAGGGCAAAGTTAAGAATAATAGCTTAGGTTCAATGATGTTTTGTAAATTACCAATTCTGTGTCAACAAAAATATTTCACATGCTACATTAAAATATTTTGTTGTTTGGATGTAACTATTTCCCTGTAGTGTTTGCAACCCTAATTTTAAGTAAGAACTTGTAATTCAGCTTAGATAACCATGTTTAATTAAAGACACTTTTGAAACTACCCCTAAGTTCTCTGCTGCAGTTGTCAAATGATTTTAATTATGATGCTGCTTCTTTAGAGTTATAAACTGGTGTACATGTCACTATGTCCAGAGCCAAATTCTGCTCACCTTATTCACAGTTAATAGCCAAGATAATTTAATTTAAGGCTAGTACAGTAGGGTCTAATGTCTGGGTGCTATATTTACAATCCATCAGTGGAGTAGTTTCAGCATGTATCCTCCATGGGAAAATATATTCTGCTCAATTAAAAGCCCTGAGTGGGGCCTATAATGTAGTTTGGAAGGAGTATATTTATACTGGTAAATGCTGGTAAACATGGATTTCATGATACGCACACAAACTGCCAAAAGCATTTCCATCAATAACAGGATAGGAAAAGTAAGAAAAAATGAACTGTAAGAAGTCATTAGTGTTTCCACACCTGTAAAACATGCACTGATTAGGCTTCAAATGGAGTATTGTGACCAGTTCTGGGTGCCACACTTCAAGAAAGATGTGCAGAAATTGGAGAAGGTCCAGAGAAGAGCAAAAAGATTATTAAAGATCTAGAAAATATGACCTCTGAGGGAAGACAGAAAGAAATTGGCTTGTTTAGTTTGAAAAAGAGAACACTGAGAGGGGACATAATAGTAGTTTTAAATACCTAAAGGGTGTTACAGAGAGGACGGAGAATAATTTTTCTCCTCGATATCTGATGATACAACAAGAAGCAATGGCTTAAATTGCAGCAAGAGAGGTTTAGATGGGAAATGAGGAAAAACTTTCTGTCAGAGTGGTTATACAGTGGAATAAATTGCGTAGGGAGGTTTTGGAATCTCCATCATTGGATATATTTAAGAGCAGGTGAGATAAACATCTCTCATGGACAATCTAGATAGTGCCTGGTCCTGCCATGAGGGCAGGGGACTGGACTTGATGACCTCTTGTGGTCCCTTCCAGTTCTAGTATTCTATAATTCTATGGATAATAGTACTTACCTAACTTCACAGGTATGTTGACACAACATTTATTAATGCTTATCAAGTATTATTTTTAGTTTTTTATGTTAATGTAGCATCTATCAGCCCTAGACATGGACCAAAATCTTATGAGTTAGACACTGTACAAATACAGAACAAAAAGAATTCCTGCCCCAAGGATCTTGCAATCTAAGCACAAGAAAAAAAGATAACAGATGGTTACAAGCAGGTGGGGAAGGATGAAGAAATAATGAGACAATAATGGTGATAGGCTACTGGTGTGCTTTCACCGCTGCTTCAGCATGTTGTCAAGTTTTTGGAGGCTGTGAAAAGCTACGAAGTCTGTGGAAGAAAAATGCCATTGAAATAGAAATTATGATTAATGCAAAATAGCAATATTATTGGATGACACCAGCCAAACAACGCAAAAAACCCTGAACAACAATTGAAGAAGGAGATGTGTTTGGCAGAAATTTGCAAAATTAGAAATTCCCCTATTCTTACGAAAAAGAGACCTGGCACATCTACAGACGTGATGGGAAAGTGGTGGGCAACATGATTCTCTGTGTGGCCCATGAGGCTTTTTTTTTTTTAAACTGTTGCCTACATGCAGGGTTTCTGGATTCCACAGATTTCCATCTGTTTGATTTTCTTCTACACGTATTACTAAAGTGATATACATGCAAATCAAGAGCATGTGAAATGAGTGAGGTGCATGATGATTGCACACAATTGACTGTCATAGCCTTGTGTTCCTCCTGCATCCAGTCAAACAGCTGCAAATTCTAGGTACCCAAATGCAGTTAGCAAAACTGGGGAGACCATCCTAGTTACAGAGAGGTAGCCATGTTAGTCTACATTCTAACAAAATGAAACAGCAGTCATGTAGCACTTTAAAGACTAACAAAATAATTTGTTAGGTGAAGAGCTTTCGCGGAACAGACCCACTTCTTCTGCCCCACAAAAGATCATAACATAATATCAGATGGGTAGACGAGTTAGCCTCTCTCTTCAAAAACAACAAGAAGTCCTGTGGCACCTTACAGACTAACAAATATTTTGGAGAATAAGCTTTAATGGGCAAAGACCCACTTCATCAGATGCATGAGCTAATCACCTAATAAATTATTTTGTTAGTCTTTAAAGTGCTACATGACTTCTGTTTTGTTTCATCTTAGTTACAACAATCTTGTGACCCACGGAGGTGAAGGAGGGCTATTCATGCGGCCCACACACTAGCCTAGGTTGCCAATCACTGAGATGGTATCTTGGAATTTAAAGACTTATCTAAATGACCTTGAATTTTACACTGCTTAGGGGTGCAGTATTAACCCAACTATACAGATTTTCCCTACCATTGAAAACTCATTTGAGCAGGGTTCCAAAGGATGGCTCTGTGGGTGTGAGACCTGGGCAGGCCCACTGATGGGGGTGGGGAATGGAGGTAACTTCCCAACAGCCTATGAATTCAAAAGGATCCAGGGCTTCCAGCCACTGTCACTACCATAGGAGCATCAGCATCTGAAGCCCCAGGCCCTTTAATTGCCACAATAGTACCACGCAACATACTCTAGGTGGTTTCTGAGGACTAGCAGTGGGGGGCTGTGGCACAGCACACTCCAGGTGGTGGTGAGAGCTGGCTGCTCCCAGCCCCACTCTTGCCACCCCATGCCCCGTTCCTTCTGAGAACCCAGAGCTGGTGCTAACCACTTACCGAGAGGCCCAATAAATTTGTCAACCTCCCTGGACCTGGGTAGTCCACAGACCACATCTGAAAGTGACTGGGCTAGTTCCAACAGGGCTGCCTCAGGAAGATTCTCAGTGTCAGCTGGGAAGACTGACACACTAACATCAGCATTGGCTCAGCAGCCGACATCAGCAGCAGAGAAGTGCAGGTCATGAAACACCAACTCCACTGGGCTGGCCACTGTGTATGTAGGCCTGCCTCCTGAAACAAGGACTTATCTCATAGTTAAATCAAAGAAGAAGGATTTGCATAGGGCAGCACAAGTATTTCAAAGGCACAATGAAAGTAAACTTTAAAAAGGGAGGAACTGAGCCAACAAACTAGGAGAACTCTGTGTGGAACATAACACATTAGGGCGACACCACACATCAAGCTCCAGCTCACTTGTGAAGAACAAACATGATCACAAGACAGAAAATGACAAACGAGGAAAGAAAGGGCACAACAGTCCAGCCAACAACTATGTATCTTTCACACATGTCACTTCTGTGGAGAAATCTGCAGGGCACAAAAATCTGCATGCCTCAGACTTTTTAAAATCCCCCAGTTCACTCCCTTGGCAGCCATCATCCTCTCTTCACGGGATAGCCAAAGAAGACAGAGACTTTGCACTCAGAAAAGCATTCGGATTATGAATATTTGCCTTGCAATAGTTAATATCAGTCCCATAACATGCTATGTTCTGTAGGAGGTAAGTTTCCATGGCACAAGTAGTCAAATAATTTTTCATGTATTATATTGTTACGGTTTTCAAAAATTAGCACAAAATGGTATGGGCTAGGAACAAAAATAGGTTGTCAGGAAATCATCTATGTATTGTCATGTTTCTAATCAAGTTCCTCTTTGGAAGCTTTTTTCTCCTCCATTTTCTGTTATCCTGAATAGTTTGTTATTTAATCAATTATTTGACTCATGATTAATTACTGTCATTCTTATGTGATAGTTATACCTAGATTGATGTTTATCTAGGAAGGGGAAAGAAGTAAAGGCACACACATATAGAACAGAACAGCTGTCAAAGTCCAGACTGGGCTCTTCCACGGTGTATCACTTTTTGTATCTCACTTTTGAAAATGTAAACTCTTCAGTGATCTATGCACACATCATTGAACCAAGACTTCATGCTAAATCAAGGATGATCCTTTTAATTTCAGACACATGAGTTCAAATCTAACTCAGATCTGGAAAGGTTATACAGTCATAATTCATCACTTGTCCACACTACAAAACCATCAATTTGGCATCGATTTTGCATGTGTAATATTTCTTAAATGCCCTGTTTTCAACTATGTTTATTCAGGTCCTTGGAGTACAAATGTGTAAATCAGTCTGTTAAGAAGAAAACTGCTCACTAGTACATTATCCAAAGTTATCCAGAAGCCAAACACCTTATTTTTATTCAAGAGGTAATCTAAAATCTTTTCCTGATGACAGAGCCAGATGGAAAGGGAGATGACATGAAGGTTCTGTAGTATATCTACCCTGTTTCAGTAACACTACAAATCAGTGTTCCCTCTCTCTTTCTGTATCTCTGCCAGAACATTATTCTTCGGTGTTCTGTACTGTCACTTTAGAGTAGGCCACGCTGTCCCTTTCAGACTCTTGTGTTTTATGATTCATCAGGCACAAATTTTATTGAGACTCCCTAATCTCCTTTCCAAACTACCAGTACTTTTTCACAGCCTCCCAGATGTCACATTAAGGTTTATTTTTGTTTGTTTGTTTTTAAATGTAATAAAGGAACAATAAAACAGAAAACAGCTCTGTGTATCAAACTGGGCAAAGGCTGTCAAGTAACCTGCTGAGCAAACTTCGACATCCCACTCAGAAGTAATTAGTGTAAGAGCTAATCTCACACTAGTACATTAAAACCATCAGCAAACCTAATATTGTCAAAATATTTTAAATTATGCATCTTTGATACCTGACAGGGCTTTTCTAAATTATTACTTAAAGATAGCATGCATGTTAGAAAGCAGCAAGTACAAAAGAATAGCATTATCCTCTAGTATCAAAATTACACTGTATACTCCTGAAAGTGAAAGTTTCATAACCACCCAAAGCATCTAGTGCCTAGGCAATTGTACTTCTAGAAGAACAGTACACTTTAAAACATTAGAAATTCTATCCTAATCTAAAATGAGACCTAAGGTGCACTCACACATAGGGGAAGATGGACCCACTGACAGTCAACCTTCCAGGGTTCAATTTAGCATGTCTAGTTGAGACATGCCAAATCAAATTGTCATAACGCTGCTGTTGACCCCAATACTCTTGGCAGTTGTTAGGAGTAAGGGAAGTCAACAGGAGACTTTCTCCCACTGACATTCAGCTGTGAAGACAGCAGTAAAAGTAAATTTTAGATACGTCAGCTCCAGCTATGCAATTTTCATAGCTGGATTTGCTTATCTAAAATCGATTTTACCTCCTAGTAGAAACCTGGCCTGAAGTTGCCAGGCACAGTCATGAGTTCTTATCTAGATCAGAAACCCTCAACATAAAATAGAAATGGCAAGTTCTAACCAGGAACTGGGGGGAGCAGGGAAATTAATATTTAATAACAACATATTTTTATTCTGTGATATGCTATGTTCAAAAGCCACAGGGCAACTAACAAAAATGTTTCTAAACCCCTTACTAACCAAAGACCCAAAACAAGCCCAGTACTGAAACAAAACAATAATCCTTTAAACACACATCAAAACACACAATAAATAATGCACCATTCCACTCACCAAAACACTGTCACTCATGACTCAGGCCATAATTTACCAAGACAGAAAATATCTTCCCATGTATAAACCAAAACTCAGAGGCAAACAAAAGCTTCTTGAATTATATCAAAATTTTACTTCTGTATGTGTCCTTGACAGAGAAGGCTCTGCCTCCTGTCCACTTGAAATAACACTATGGAATGAATGTTCAGCAGTGGTTCCAAGCACGTCAAGTTTAATCATCAAGACAAGATACAGAGGAAAGCTAAGGAAGACTAATGCTATGTTATTTCCAGTTTTACATACTTCTTTAATCTCATTTGCTGCTGCATAGTGGACAGGCAGTCCAGCTCTTGGAGCATGAATGAAGGTCCACCAATAGTTATCATGCTACTGTGTTCTGCAGGACGTATGGCCATGAGTGATTCTCAAGAGTAACTCAAAATAAAGTATATCACATTACAGCCGTGTCTACACATGCACGCTACTTCGAAGTAGCGGCACTAACTTCGAAATAGCGCCCGTCATGGCTACACACGTCGGGCGCTATTTCGAAGTTAACTTCGACGTTAGGCGGCGAGACGTCAAAGTCGCTAACCCCATGAGGGGATAGGAATAGTGCCCTACTTCGACGTTCAACGTTGAAGTAGGGAACGTGTAGTCGTTGCGCGTCCCGCAACGTCGAAATTGCCGGGTCCTCCATGGCGGCCATCAGCTGAGGGGTTAAGAGACGCTCTCTCCAGCCCCTCAGCTCAATGATGGCCGCATAGAGCGGCCCTTTAAAGGTCCCCTCCCCCTCCCTTCCTGTGCAGGAAGCTGAGGGAACGTGCAGGCGGCAGCCCACACAGGCGGCCAGCCTGCACGTCCCTCAGCCACCCACCCAGCTGCAATGGCTGCCCGGCAGCCCCCCCCCCCCACCCTCAATGCCCCCAGGGGACCCCCCCCAAAGGGAGCCAGGGCAGCCAGCCCAGCCAGGCGGGCAGCCAGGCTGGCAAGCGGCAGCGGGGCCCCTCCTGGACAGAGGCCGAGCTGCAGGACCTGCTGGGGCTCTGGAGCGAGGAGGAGGTGCTCCAGATAATGGGGAGCAAGAGGCGGAACACGGATGCGTTTGCTCGGCTGGCCGACGGCCTGGCTGCCCGGGGTCACCCTGCCCGCACTCCTGATCACGTCAGGAGTAAGGTGAAGGAGCTGTGGCAGGGTTACTCACGGGCCCGGGATGCGGCCAGCCGATATGGGGCCGCCCCCGTCACTTGCCCCTTTTACAGGGAGCTCAGGGACATCCTGGGCCCCCAGCACACCTCCTCCCCTCCGGCCACCCTTGATACCTCGGCCAACAAGCCCCAGCAGGCCCTGCAGCCGGAGTCCGCCCCGGAGGTAAGCCCTGCACCCCGGGGGCCCTGCCCGGAGCCCACCCCCGGGACATCGCAACAGGAGAAGGAGGAAGAGGGCTCCTCCTCTGCAGAATCCGGGCTGCAGATCCTCCTCCTGCCATCCCGGAGCAGCAGCCAGGCCTCCGCCCCCCCGGGGATCTCCGGACTGTGGGAGCGGACTGACAGGTAGGTACCCCCCTCTGGTGTACACCCCTGGGCTTGAGGGGCGGGGGGTAATAGATATGTGTCCAGGGCCCCCCACATGCTCACATGGCCATGGCCCCAAGGACAGCAGGGCCATGGCCCTCACAGCACTGCATCAGCCCCTGCCCCCCCGCACCCCGCACGACAGTGCCATGCCCCATCCCCAGGCCAGGGGGAAGCGGAACCTCGAGGGGCCCCCGGGAGGAGGGGATGGGACACCCCGCAGCAGCAGCATGTGATGGAGTCGGGGGAGTGTAAAAGGGAGACTCAGGCTACATATGAGCAACAAGAGCCGAATAGCTCCCAGGGGCAAAGGATGATCCTGGGGCTACAGCTGGCAGGTGACACCTCTGCCCTGAACAAAGAGGAGGGAGGAGCCGAGCTGGCTTGGAATTGGGGGAGGAGGGCGGGGGCCACAGGTAGAGGCTAGGGGAAGGGAGAGCTGGAAGGCAGCCAGCCTGAGGAGGGGAAAAGCTGCATCCCAGAGGGGCCCCCCTTGGGGTCTTCTCCCCACGAGGGGTTGGAAGGACTGTCTCTTCCGACAGCTGGTGCTGTCACTCCTGGGAGAAACTGGGCATCTGTGGCCTAAGAAACCTCTCCTGCTGTCAGACCCTGCGGGGTGAAGTGAGAGTCGCTCCCACCAGGGGACGAGGTGCAGGGCAGGGGGACCCCTGAACCCCATCCATCACAGGAGCATCTCCCGGGGACGGGGATGGGGAACCTGCAGCACAGGGCTGGGGGGACAAAGGCCACGGCTCGGGGCCCACACTAACGCCTGTCTCCATTCTTCTTCCCCCCCTCCTCTCCTGTGTCCCGCACCTGCACCATCAGAAGGACCGGAAGACAGCGCCGGCGAGGCCTCAGTGGTCCCGGAGAGCCTTCCGGGACCATTGCTCCAGGCCAGCCCCTCGGCCGAGGACCGACCGGCCCCACGGCGGGCTAGACGGCGGACCCCGCACCACCACCACCCAACGGCGACGGACCCCCAGCTGTTGGCCATCCACCGACGGCAGCTGGAGGTCGCGGAGCAGCAGCTGCAGCTGCAGGAGCGGGCGCTGGCCTGGAGCCAAGAGGCATGGGGGCCCTACATGGAGACTTTTAACCGCCTGGTGGACTACCTGGCCCCCCATGCCGCGCTGGCCGCCGCAGCGCCCACCCTGCCTGCTCCACCAGCCCCACCACCAGCTGCTCCGCCCGTCGCCGTCCCGTCCGCCGTCGCCCCACCACCCACCGCCGAGGGCCGGAGCACCGAGGGACCCCTGGAGCCACCTGAGACTCGCTGGGCATCATATCTTCCGTTCCGGCCCGCCCCCAGCCAGCCCCGGACAGGGCTGCGACTGTGGCGGGGCTCCCGGCCGGCCACACCCAGTGCCAGGCTATAGGGGCTAGGGGCCCAGGACGTGGCCCCCCCCTTGTATATAGTTTAAACTTATTATTTGGTGCCCCCCGTTTGCCCCGTCCCCCCCATGTAAATAGTTCTCCCCTTTATCCTCCCTGGTTTTCTTTTTATTAATGCGGACACTTGCTTCTTAGTATTGTTTTATTTGTACATATTAGTTTGTTTCCACATGTTTGTATATAGTTTGTTCTTGTTTCATATATTTACAGTTAAAAAAAAAAGTTCTGAAAGAAAAAGAAGTTTAAGTTCAGCCACAAGTGCGTGCTGTCATTTGTCCAGGAAAAGTGGGAGGGGGGTGCGGTGGGGTGCTCCATGGTGTGGGCGTTGGGGCAGGAGTGTGGTGGAGGAAGGGGCGGGCAGTGGGGGGCCTGGGCAGAGTTCACCCCGCGGCCTCATCATGGAAGTGGGCCCGCAGGGCCTCCCGGACCCGGGTCCCTTCGGGGTCCACCTGCCGCCTGGGGGCAGCAGGTGGCTGGACGTCTGCCCTGCCGGCCTCCGCAGCCCAACCCTGGAAAAAGGTCTCCCCCTTGCTCTCCACCAAATTGTGCAGGGCGCAGCAGGCACCCAGAATCTGGGGGATGTTGTTGGGGCCCGCATCCAGGCGGGTCAGGAGACATCTCCAGCGTCCCTTCAGGCGGCCAAATGAGCACTCCACCACCTGGCACGCGTGGTTCAGGCGCTCGTTGAAGCGCTCCTGGCTAGCGGAGAGATGGCCCGTGTACGGGTGCATGAGCCACGGGCGGAGCGGGTATGCTGCATCTGCGATGATGCAGAAGGGCATGCTGGTGTCCCCCAGAGGGATCTCCCGCTGGGGGATGTAGGTCCCCGCCTCCAGCCGGCGGCACAGGCCCGAGTTCCGGAAAACCCGGGCGTCGTGGGTGCTGCCAGGCCAGCCCACATAAATGTCCTGGAAACGTCCCCGGCTGTCCACCAAGGCCTGGAGGACGACAGAATGGTAGCCCTTGCGATTCAGGTATCGTCCTCCACTGTGATGCGGGGCGCGGATGGGGATGTGAGTCCCATCCAGAGCCCTGAAGCAGTTGGGGATGCCCAGGGTGGCAAAGGCCACGATGGTGGCATCTGGGTCCCCCAGCCTCACAAGCCTGTGCAGGAGCATGGCGTTGATGGCACGCACAACCTGCAGAGAAAACACATGGGACAGCACCAATGAGGGGTGAGCAGGGTGTGCATGGCCCTGCTCTGCCCTGCCCTCCTCTGCCCGGGCCCCCCTCCCCTGCCCTGCCCTCCCCTCCCCTCCCCTGCCCTGCCCTCCCCCCGTGGGTTCTCTTACCTCCATGAGGACAGCCCCGACGGTGGCCTTGCCGACACCAAACTGCTGCCCCACGGATCGGTAGCTGTCGGGAGTGGCCAGCTTCCAGACAGCGATGCCGACCCGTTTCTGCACTGTGAGGGCACGCCGCATGGCCGTGTCCTGGTGCCTGAGTGTGGGGGTGAGCCACTGGCACAGCTCCATAAATGTCTGCCGGCTCATCCTGAAGTTCCTGAGCCAGCAGTCGTCGTCCCACTCCCCAAGCACCAGCCGCTCCCACCAGTCGGTGCTGGTGGGGTAGCTCCACAGCCGCCGGTGTGTGAGGCGGGGGGGCGGGGGTGGGGTGCTGCAGGGTTAGGGGTTGAGCCCTGCTGCCCTGGGGGCAGCTCCTCCTCCGGTGTAGCAAGGAGGTGCTCAGCTGCCTCCCGCATGGCATGGAGCAGGGCAAGCCCTGCTCCTGCCGGGAGGGCTGGGTGGACCTCTGGCTGCTGCTGCTGCTGCTGCTGGGGGTCCATGACTGCGGCGCTCGGGGCCTGTGTGCCTATGGCTCCTCAGACCGCGTGCTGTGCAGGCTGAGTGTGTCTGGGAGGGGCCCTTTAAGGGAGTGGCTAGCTGTTGCCCCGGAAGCGCTAGTCCGCCCTGTGCCCCTGTCTGCACCTGTGCCTGGCATCCCTATTTCGATGTGTGCTACTTTGGCGTGTAGACGTTCCCTCGCTGCGCCTCTTTCGATGTTGGGCTGCGCAACGTCGACGTTGAACATCGACGTTGCCGGCCCTGAAGGACGTGTAGACGCTATTTCTATTTCGATGTAGTGTGCACGTTTAGATGTAGCCTAGGTGTCAGAAAGGGTATACACAGGGCCTCTTTTTAAAAACCATACCTTTCAAATATTATATAAGTGCCACTAAAACTGGGTTTCCTCTTTCAGCTTGTGATCAGAGATAATGCCTAAATTCTTTGAATTTCTATCCCATTCGTAACTTTACTATCTTGCATCTAGTTGGTTTCAATAAGTCATTGAAAAAGCACCAAGATACAAAGTTTCTGTTTGGAAAAGACACACAGACTTTATCTTCCTACTAAAAACAGAATTTTATTTTTACCTGGATAACTAGTGTGTGAGAGTGAGCATCAGGTAAAAACACAGGGAAGACAAGCCACCCCAAATTTTCACAAAGAGGTAATTGTTCTAAGGTCAACCCAAAGTGGAGGCTATAGTGCTGACCTCACCTAATTTACCACATAATAAAACTAAAATGCTTATCTTCTCTGTGTTTTTAACTAGGGATAGCTCATGCACACTACGTACCCCAAGGTGAAACAAAACTTTTCAGAAGACAAGACAAGGCCAAATATAGTTCTGCATAGCATATTGAGCATAAATCAGATAAACCCATTTTATCAGCTCCCTGAAGGTCTTCACATACACTCGGACCAGCTACAGTGACAACACTGACCTTATGTAACTTAATAAGAGAGAGCAGAGGGCACTGTAAATAGAGTAGAAGCTGCTTTCAGACAGATGAAGAACTCAATAGAATGATTCTCCAGCTTGACATCTAGCTCTAATATTAAGTATCCAATATTCAGAGACTAGTTTTGAAAATCTGAGCCAAAGTTAATCTTCGCTTACCCAAATGAAAACACCTTACTAATCCTCACAGTATGTTGTGAAGCAGAAGTGTACATAAAATGCTTTGAAGATGTAAAATACTAAATAACTGTTAATTGATCCTTTAGCTTTTACAATAAAGTGGGGAACTTCTGGCCTATGGACCAAATATGACCCCCTACTTAATTTGATTTGGCCCACAGCAAACAAATTTGGCATGGGCCAGAACCCCTGCAAGCAGGGAGGAAGCCAGGTTTCCTCTATATGGCTTCTAGGTGCAGACATGCCAACAGACCATCAGGGAGGGAACAGGGAAATTCCAGGGCTATGTGTGTCACCCTGCCCCAACAGTTCCCACTGTCCTAGCCAGTGGGAGCTGTAGGGACAGGGTAGAGCACACAGGAAGTGCCTGGCACCACCTTGGCAGCTTCCAGGAACGGCACAGGTTCAGGGCAGGGGAGAGCTTGCCTTAGCCCTGCTGTGCTGCCTACTGGGAGCTGCCAGAGGTAAGTTGTGCCACCATATTTTGCATCCCCCCCTACACACATACACACATGAACTCCTAACCCCAGCCCTGAACCTCCTCCCATAGCTTACACCCCACTCCAAACCCTGCCAAATGTGAGAACCCCTTCCTGCAGCCTAGCTCACTCCCAGACCTCATACCACCTTCTGCACTCCCTTGCCTAAGGTCAGAACCCCCACACCCTAACCTGCACCTAAGCCTGCACTTCCTTCTCTCTGCCCCAGCCTTGAGCTCACTCCTGCACTCCAAACTCCTTAGCCCCAGTATGGAGGCCCCTCCTGCAACAAAAAACCCTCATTTCTGGCCCCAAACTGGAGCACTCAGGAAGCCCTGAGCCTCCATGCTCCCTCACAGGGTTGTGTGTGGCCCATGACTGATTTTTGTTGTGGGTCAGTGCCCCCCCATAGAAAAGAGGTTCCTCGTCCTTATTTTAGGATACCCTCTAGCCCTAAGTAATTTTTCAGAGATAAAAGAAGACACAAGAATGCCCCCTTCTCTAATTTAATGTTGTATTTTGACAATCCCCTCCACATCCTGTTCACTCAAAGAATAATAAGAATAACTTGATCTTAGATAAGATCTCTATGTACCACAAGTGGTTATGGGAGACCCTCCAGGTATATATGGCTTAGTTTGGATACTAATTCTAAACCTATGCATATGTTTTTCTTTTGTCTGAAAGTTAGGTTGAAAATCTCAGGAACACGTTTACTTTTGAGATCTCCAGCATTTCATGAGGTCGTATTAGACAATTTATATTGAGAAAGTGCATACTTGGATGAAAAATATTATGTGACCCAGCTGCAGCTCTGCTTGCAAGCAAAAGTTGGGCTGGAAGAAAGTTCTACACAGAAACTTGTTATAACACAATTTCACAGAGGGCTGGGCCCCTTGCTGGCCACGGGAGGAGCTCCAATGAGGGCTGTGCTGGACCCTGCACTGGCCAGGGGAGGAGCTGGGGCTGGCATTGTACCGGGGAGGGGTCCATTGGGGGGTGGAGGCTGGGCCCTGCACTGGCAAGGGGCTCTGTTGGGGGATGGGATGGGCTCCACTCTGGCTGGGGGGAGGGGCTGGGCCTGGCATGGTGCGGTGGGGGAGCTTCATAGGAGGGGTTGGGCTGGTCCCCACACTGGCCAGAGGAGGGGCTGGGGCTGGCACAGTGCAGTGGGGAGGGGGTCTCCATTGGGAGGCTGGACTGGGCCCTATGCAGGGTGCAGGAGGGGCTGGGACAGTGCAGGGAGCTCTGTGGAGGACTGAGCTAGGCCCTCCACTGGCCAGGAGGGTCTGGGGCTGGCACTGTGTGGGGGGAGGTCTGTTGGAGGCCTGGGCTGGGGGAGAGGTTGAGGCCAGCATAGCACGGGTGGGACGTGGTAGAACCTTGCCCGGACAGATGGACAGACACACCAAAAATAATATATATCATAAGATCAAAGCACGTACTATTGCAATTTGAAATATTTCAGCAGAAGCTTGAATTTGGATTTAATAAAACACTGATGATTACTGCGAAGCCTTGAAAAGCTCATACACAAGTTTATACAGCTGGTCTACAAAAACTCTACCTTTTCTAACAGAAATGCCTTGTCAATACAAATATAGCTGTACACATCTGTTCACTAAGCAGCATTCCATCCTACTAGGTGATGATCTGGAAAACCTTGAAGTGTAACACATTAAGTGCAAGAAACTGCTTCACGATTCCTTACTCTATTCCCTTGTCCTCCATAGCACATTTTCCATTTATGACTTGTCATCAACACACACAATCGGTAACATCCCAAAATGTTCATGGAAGCACTGCAGCATAAGAAAAAAGATATTTTAAACTATTTGGAGACATTCAAACTTGGAAAGATTCATAACTCTAAGTAGTCATGCTTGCAAGACTTTGATACATTGTATTAATCTATGTCCCCTCTAACCAGAGCAGCTTGCATATATAAAGTAATATTGATTTGGCTGTGCTTGTGTTTATATAGGCTTTTGGGGACACAGTGTCTATAAACACTGTTTCCGACATTAAACCATGTCTTCCTGTGAGAGGTTTAGTTGCTGTCAATGAGGCTTGACTTAATGATCCAGTGTGGCAGCCACTAGAGTTAATTAACTTTTTCCATTCACCTCACAGTTCGTTTTTGCAATCAGATCTTATCTGCACAATCCCTGTTATGGTTTCATGCTCCACAGAGGTTTGCAACAACTGCATATTCCATTAATAAAACCCTCTTGGAGAAGTTTAGTGCTCCCTTGGTGGGAAATGAGAACATTGGTTCTAAGAAAGGATATGAAAGAAGCAGAAAGATACCGAGACGGAAGCAAATGATCTGGAGATTACTTATAGGAAACAATGCCAGTGCTCTATATCAGCAGCTCAAATATTAGAGAAAAACACAAAAAGCTCGGAGTGGCTATTTTCAAAGTACAGTAAACTCTTTCATATCCAGCATTCTATTACCCAGAACTCTCAAATAACTGGCATTTTAACCATAAGTAAATTTTAGTTATGTTTTCCATAAGTACAGTATAGTGAAAGTAAATACAAATAAATACAGCAAATACAGTGTAAGTTTACAGTGTACAGTACTACTGTTGTTGACAAATAAAATACTCTGAATACATTTCTGTTTGTTTCTTAATGTCTAATCTTGTTTTTCCTTAGTGTTATGCATTGCTAGGTATACCTCTCTAGTATCCAGAATATTTGAATATCCAGTAATGTCCCAGTCCCAGGGCTGCCAGATATGAAAGAGTTTACTGTAACAGCCAGCTCTACACCCTCGGCTGTTTGCCTCAACACCAGGAAACAGCACAGTGTTATTTTATAGGAAAAGACAGAACATGCTTCATTGCTATTTTCTATCAGCATCTAAAATTTTGCTTTAAATCTTGTAATTTGATTGCTGCAGAGCAGCATAAGACTGATGTTTTGCATAAACTGCTTTACTTATGCACAATGCAAAACACAACATCCCATTTTCCAAATATTCAGTCAAAAATGAGATTAGAAAAGCATTAAATATACAGCTACAGGAAATGTTCTAAATCTACATATATTCAATTTGCTTTCAGAGTTCTTCTGAAAACTCCTTCCTGAGGCTTCATTCACTCTCTCTCTCTCTCTCAGATGCAAATACCCTACTCTCCTCTGCCCAGTTCCTGATTTTATTCACCTTGCTATTCATTTACTGTGCTTACTCCAGTTTCTGTTAGCCTCAGCATGTTTATCCATCTGCTTATTTCATGTAAGAACTGAGATGCTTATGTGGGAACATCCATTCCCCAGTTTTATAGAATTCCAAGTTTTCTCTGTTTTCTATTAATGCCTAGAAACAATACCAAACTGCTCGTATATAGCATTTGCATCCATAGATCTCAAAATCCTTTACAAAAGGTGACAACTATCCTAACCGCCTCAACCTCCGTTTGTAAAGATAAGGAAACCGAATCATTGAACTGACTTGCAGTATGTGAAATCAAATGGCAGCTAAACCTTTTTACCCCAAATCCTGCATCTCTCTCTATGAACACTCCAAAACGCACACTCAAAGTCTGCTTCCTTGGCTAGTCTTCATATCATTACAGTAAACATAAAACAATACACTTCCTTTTAGCTATGTGTTGAATAAGTGCAGTTCAGGTAAACTGATTCAAGATTCATGGAAGAAAATTAATATTACTTGAATGTGACAGAATGTAGCAAATGTAAAAGAGAACTCAGCACTAAGGCCAAAAAAGGCCTCATATGCTATAACACTGATTGCTACACAGATGAACGTACAGTCGTTCCTGCACTGAAAGATGACATATGGCCTCACAGATGTATATGATGTGATGAATGAACCTCTCTCATCTCAGCTATTTACACCAGCTCTTGTGATCCAATTATTATTTTTAATGCCACAAAGATATGTTTAATTCTCCTTTTCTTTGATCTATGGAAATGTTTGTCACAAACTTGTAGTATTTCATTCTTTAGGGGAAAAAAATCCACTTGGGCTGAAAAATTAAGTTATTTTCTTTCAAAAAATTTCAATTCTTTGTACTGCACAATTTGCAGACTCAGGAATATCTAGAGAATTTCAAAGATTTTATTTAAACAGCTTAGGGAGAGAAGGTAATGCTCAAAAGTAAACAGTCCTCACATTTTCTGTTAAATGTAAAAAAGAGGCACGGCTTGTTATATTTTAATTTTCATTCCCCCAGTTCCTGTTTACTTGAAATTTTCAGTTTTTGTCTTCTTCAGATCCTTGAAAGCTTGAAAAATAACATTAATTTTAATTACTTTGATCCTGCTCTTTTACAAACTTTGATGATTTTCCTTATGTTTTAAAATTAAGCTTGACTTCTCTGCTTTTTTTTTGCTTTGATTCCAGTATACTTTATTTACTTTCTCGTGAGCATTATTGATGATATCAGCATAATTCTGTGAATAACGTTTATTATTTGAATAAAGACTATGGCACAGGAGTTGAATACATTCATGTAGGCCTCTCAAAAACATTGCTACTAAGATTGTTTTATGAATGTGTATTATACTTGTAATAAATCTATATTTATCAATATCAATCTATGTATTGTACTATTTCACAGTCATAAAAATATTTTGAAGCACCCTATACAGATACTGATCCCTCAGGACATTACTGATTTCATACAGCACATTAACCACCCTGGAATGAAACCAAAGTGGTTGCTGTTAACACTCTAGTAGACTTTGATCTGCAGCCACCCACTCACAGATCTGTGTCTGTTTTGTTGTCTCACTACAGGGAAACAGGAAGACGAGAAGAAGGAGGCTGCTTAATGCTTCTGTAGTATTAGCTCAGGCAAAAGAACAAGGAAGCAGTATATTCAGAAAAAAAAATGGTAGCATCCTGAGCAGAGGGAGAAAGATTCCTTTTGAGCTCTCCATTTACTTATGAGACCATAAAAAGTTGTCTTGAAAAAAACAATGAGGATCATAATTACTTAACTTAAACTAATGGATCAGCGACTTTCAAGATAGACTATTATGGTTTTAAAAGTTAAGATATTGTTATTCCAATATGCCTAACTTAATTTCCAATTATGTCCAGGAAATTTTGTTAGTCATGATATTGTCTAAAGCCTAGAGAAACAGCAACTCCATTTAATTCTTCCTAACAACTATTTATCAGTCCCCGACATAAAAATCTTCATTCATAATTCTGTTCACTCGTAACTTCGTTACTTATTAAACTGACCCTACATGTAATTACAGAGGACAGATAGGGCAACAAAACAAATCACTCAAACTTACCATTTATGCAGATCTCAAAAGGTTTGCAAAGGTCATCCTCAAACAGGCAGCCTAGAACACAACAGAAAAGTAAAATCAGTTCAGTTTTCAAACTGTGGATAATTGGTGCAGCGTACAGACTTCTCAGACTATTAAATCCTTAGTGTGATGCAGACATTTGTTTGACCTTCAATTTCTAAATGGGGCAGTACAGAAAAATTAAGAACATAGAAAGAAGATTGTTTCAGACAGCGCCTCTCACTAAACATCTTTTTCCAGCAAAACACTGTGCGTACTTCTCCCCATCCCTTCTTTGCAAAGGTAAGTATCTTCCTCGTTCCTCAGAAGAATATGAAAAGCCTCATATTCTGCTCATCCATTTAGGTGTAATCACTAATTAGAGTAAACTGAGACCAGCACAGTGATCTAGTGTAGCAAGGAATTCAGAAGTCCTCTCAGTCCACTCTGCTTGACGTAACCCGAAGCTGGTAATCTGGCAAGTATTGCTCAAGAGCTAGAATGAAGCAGAACTGGATTTAGGCACTGATGTCATAAAGCCATTCCTGGAGCCCAAACTCAGACTACCAGCTATTATTTAAAAACATAAAAGCAAGATTCTAACCCACATGGTGCCGAGAAAACCTTTACAGCAGGGCTGAGTGTGCCAAAGCAGCAATGCCTGCCTCATTGCCTCAGTTTGCAGACTGTTTGGAGAGCTAACTCTAAGAGAAGGGAACTGCCTCCTTCTTACCTCAGTGGGATGTTCTCTCCCAGATTCACTGTTCGGACAGTCCCTTCCATTAAACCCAAACAGAAGACTGCATGTGGTTACAAAGGAGTCATAGCCTGCTTATTCATACAGATAGATCCTCACTGCTGGGGAAAGTACTGTCCCCCACCCTTTCTTCTCAAAAACAATGAGAAGTCCTGCAGCACCTTATCGACTAACAAATATTTTTGAGCATAAGCTTTGGTGCATCTGACGAACTGGGTCTTTGCCCGCGAAAGCTTATGCTCAAAAATGTTAGTCTATAAGGTGTCACAGAAGTTCTCGTTTTTGCAGATACAAACTAACACGGCTACCTCTGTGATACCCTTCCCTTTTGTTAGCGGCACACTCTCATTGATGGGAGTCCTGATACTGTTCCTGTTGTTTCCCTTTAGAGAGGGCCCCTGTTGCTCTTCCTGGAAGGAGAAGAGGGTCACTCCAAATGGGGACCACACTGCAGATGAAGAGTCTCACTGCACAGGCATCATACTGTGCCCCAGTTTGTCTTAGTCCAGACCTTCTGTTCTTTAATTATTCCGTCTCCTGAACTTTGGGCCTCACACCTAGATAAAGAATGAGGATGCGAATGGGATTCACTCAGAAATAACAGACCATGAACGTAGGTCATGACTTTCACACGGATCTCATATTTCTTGACAAACATTGTGCTTCACAACATGTCTGAAAGATAGTTATTGCCTTATATGCACATTTGGGCACATGGAGTCCCAGAGATTAAACTGACTAAGCCAATGCCACACAGTGAATGAATACCAGGACAGGGCATCTCTCAGCACAGGGAACAAGTCACCAGCCTGTACTCCCAAGTCTGTCTGCCTCCTCAGATGCAGAAGAAGTACAAATACCGTCACTATTACATTCCCTTGGTCACAGGGAACAAAATGTATTGAGAGATATCTGGAGTCAGCTGCTCTAAACTAGAGTGAGTGAATGAAAGCCTTCATGCACACAAAATCCTGAGACCCTCCCCTGAGAGGGAAAGGGTTTAGAGGGAGGAATATATAAAGCGTTGGTAAGGGAAAGCCCACGTAATGATCTCTCTCACACACACAAAGCTGCTTGGCTATGCTCCTAAATGTGTTATGCCCTGTAGGCTGGAGGAATGGGATGAAAACACAGGCAGGGCCTTACACACATACATGGATGGAACCTGCCTGCACAGGATGACAGAGTGGCATATGCCTGTACCACATTTTGAATATCATTTTATATTATCGGTTGAATTCATCTTAACTTGCCCAAGGCAAACCTTACTAGACAGATGCCCTATCCAGGAAATATATTTGCCATCTCATCAGTCAGAAGTCATCAACTGTCTTCTCAACTATCAGCCCCTGTGGAATAATTGATTTCCACACTGGCAAACATGAGATCAGGATGAGTGGGGAGGAGCCAACTAAATGGCACGGTCCTGCTCTGCGCAGGGAGCCAACCATCATTGCACATAACAAGGCCTTCCAATAGAGATGGTGCAGGGGAGATTTTGCCCAACCTTAAACAACAGTAAACCTCAGACTCACAGAAGAGCTGAGCTGAGCCTAGGAGATGTGGCATCTCAGGGCTTCTGTGCTCCATGGTTAAAATTTCTGCGGTTAAGGAATTAAACCTGAAGGGATTAAACTGAAAGCTTAGAGTGCCCAGAGCACAGATGGAGCTCAGCGCCCCACATCTCAATGAAGGGTGACAAACAAGAGAAGTGAATCTTGGAAACATGCCCCACAAACCAAGAGCTAAAACCAAGGACCAGTCCCTAGCTAACTGACTTGGAAGTATGGTAGAACCTAGCAAGTGGATCCATTCATAACAGAATGGTGATTTTACAGTGAGGCAATATGTCAGGTTGTAACATATCAGTATTTTTTACAATGTGGAAAGGCCCAGAGAAGGCCTAAATTATGCTTTTAAAGAAGTGAGCGTGTTTAAACTGAAAAAAGGAAGAAGCAAAGCTCCATCAATATGAATATATGACTCAAATGCACTTGATCTATTTTGCATTATCAATCTATTTCCCATAAACAGCACAGTAGAAACTGATTTTTTACTATTTTACAGTCTATTTTAATAACAGCTAACTATTAGATGCTGATTAGAGCAAGGCATCTGATGCAATTAACACTGAAAGCCTAAGCCTTTAAGAGCAAATTAAGAAACTCAGTGTAGGGCAAACCATATTCAACCTTGATTACTGTAAAAAGTCTACATAGACCTCCAAACATCCTACAAATATATGAAATTTCAGATTACTCATTACCAGAGTTGAATGCTAGACATACTTCAGCCAGACAATCCATATGCTAATATAACTGCTAATTAATTTTTGTTATTTACTGTAACATTAGGAAGCACAATGTTTCATTTTAAATATCATCTACTTACTAATACTAATGATGCTAATGAGTCCCTCTTGAAGAATGAAGAGGCACTATATCCATCAGACACATAATTCAGTTCATGCATTACAGAAGATAAAAATACATTTCAGTTTCCACTAAAATAATTCCTCTTCTTCCTAACTTCCAGCCAACCACATGAAAAGTTGATGCAGTTACTTCAAGCCGTAATTGAATAAAGCAGTGTCAAACATTTTGTTTGTACAGGAGCACTTTAAAACCAGGATCACCATAAAACCATTCAGTTAGCTAAGGAGGACCACTCCTGAACTGGCTGAAAAGCCTCATGAAGAACAGGTCCTTTGACAAAGTCCACATTGGTCTACACCCTTCCACACATATGTGTATATGTATGAGTACAATTTTCCAGTAGTGTACAGAGAGGATGAAGAATTCCAGTAGTGTACAGAGAGGATGAAGAATTCTGGAGTTATAGTGGATAGTTCTCTGAAGACATCCACGCAGTGTGCAGTGGCAGTTAGTAAGGCAAATAGGATGTTAGGAATTATTAAAAAAGGGATCAATAATAAGACAAAAGATATCATACTTCCCCTATATAAAACTATGGTACGCCCACATCTTGAGTACTGCGTGCAGATATGGTCTCCTCACCTCAAAAAAGATATATTGGCATTAGAAAAGGTTCAGAAAAGGGCGACTAAGATGATTAGGGGCTTGGAACGGGTCCCATATGGGGAGAGGCTAGAGAGACTGGGACTTTTCAGTCTGGAAAAGAGGCGATTGAGGGGCGATATGATAGAGGTATATAAAATCATGAATGGTGTGGAGAAAGTGAATATAGAAAAATTATTTACCTTTTCCCATAATACAAGAACTAGGGGACACCAAATGAAATTGATGGCTAGTAGGTTCAAAACTAATAAAAGGAAATTTTTCTTCACACAGCGCACAGTCAACCTGTGGAACTCCTTGCCCGAGGAGGCTGTGAAGGCCAGGACTCTATTAGGGTTTAAAAAAGAGCTTGATAAATTTTTGCAGGTTAGGTCCATAAATGGCTATTAGCCAGGGATAAAGTATGGTGCCCTAGCCTTCAGAACAAAGGCAGGAGATGGATGGCAGGAGATAAATCACTTGATCATTGTCTTCTGTTCTCCTTCTCTGGGGCACCTGGCATTGGCCACCGTCGGCAGATGGGATGCTGGGCTGGATGGACCTTTGGTCTGACCCAGTATGGCCATTCTTATGTTCTTATGATGAGTATGGAGGGAGCTGATCAAGGACTTCTGGAATTGCTGATGGACAAAATTAGAATCATAGAATCATAGAACACTAGGACCGGAAGGGGCCTCGAGAGGCCATCGAGTCCAGTCCCCTGCCCCGACGGCAGGACCGACCACTATCTACACCATCCCTGATAGACATCTATCTAATCTGTTCTTAAATATCTCCAGCGAGGGAGATTCCACAACCTCCCTTGGCAACTTATTCCAGTACTTGACCACCCTGACAGTTAGGAACTTTTTCCTAATGTCCAACCTAAACTTCCCTTGCTGCAGTTTAAGTCCATTGCCTCTTGTTCTCTCCTCAGAGGCCAAGAACAACAAGTTTTCTCCCTCCTCCTTATGACACCCTTTAAGATATCTGAAAACCGCTATCATGTCCCCCCCGCCCCAATCTTCTTTTTTCCAAGCTAAACAAGCCCAATTCTTTCAGCCTTTCTTCATAAGTCTTGTTCTCCAGACCTTTTATCATTCTAGTTGCTCTTCTCTGGACCTTCTCTAATTTCTCCACATCTTTCTTGAATTGGGGTGCCCAGAACTGGACACAATATTCCAGCTGAGGTCTAACCAGCGCAGAGTAGAGCGGTAGAATGATTTCTCATGTCTTGTTCACAACACACCTGCTAATGCATCCCAGAATCATGTTTGCTTTTTTTGCAACAGCATCACACTGTTGACTCATATTTAACTTGTGATCTACTAGAACCCCTAGGTCCCTTTCTGCTGTACTCCTTCCTAGACAGCCTTTTCCCATTCTGTATGTGTGAAACAGATTACTCCTTCCTAAGTGCAGCACCTTACATTTATCTTTATTAAACTTCATCCTGTTTACTTCAGACCATTTCCTCTAATTTATCTAGATCATTCTGAATTATGACCCTATCCTCCAAGGTAGTTGCAACCCCTCCCAGCTTGGTATCATCTGCAAACTTAATAAGCGTACTTTCTATACCAATATCCAAATCATTAATGAAGATATTGAACAGAACTGGTCCCAAAACAGACCCCTGCAGAACCCCACTTGTTATGCTTTTCCAGCTGGACTGAGCACCATTAACAACTACTCTCTGGGTGCGATTAGCCAGCCAGTTATGCACCCACCTTATTGCAGCGCGATTTAAGTTGGACTTGCCTAGTTTGTCGATAAGAATATTATGCGAGACCGTATCAAATGCTTTACTAAAGTCTAGGTATACCACATCCACTGCTTCTCCCTTATCTACGAGTCTCGTTATCATGTCAAAAAAAGCTATCAGGTTGGTTTGACATGATTTGTTTTTTACAACATTACCAGGTACTTCAAAGGGAAGAAACAGAATAGATGGACCAATCCTCCATAAATTTATCTACAGGTTGCACCTCCAAAAATTGGCGTTCTGATCCAGCACCAGAGGGCCAGGGCAGAAGGGCATGCCAAGCTGGCTTCCTGGCAGCGGGGCAGCAGGAATGGGGCTGTAGGTGGCATCCTCTGGCAGCACCACACGGGGTTGGGGCTGGGGAACTTGCTGTGGTAGGCCAGCAGGGGTACTAGGGACCAGGGAGCACTCACCTCCCCTGGTCTAGCAAAATCCTTCATCTGGGACCAATGAAGTCCCAAGGGTGCAGGACCAGGGAGGTGCAACTTGCGTTTCTTTTTTGAACTCTGTTATAGTCTTGGCCTTCACAACATGTTCTGGCAAAGATGACCTCACAGGTTGACTGTGAATTGTGTGAAAAAACAACTTTTCAATCCTTTGCTTTTAAGATTTTGTGATAGATATGCTACATGTACAGCAGACCAAACTAACACAATATAAAGACTTCTTATATTAATAACATAAAAAGAAAACCGCAGAAATGTAGCACTTTAGAGACTAACAAAATTATTTATTCAGTGATGAGCTTTCATGGGACAGATCCACTTCATCAGATCAGACAGGATAGGATAGGATAGGATCTGATGAAGTGGGTCTGTCCCACGAGAGCTCATTACCGAATAAGTAATTTTGTTAGTCTTTAAAGTGCTACATTTCTGATGATTTGTTTTGCTGGAGTACAGACTAACACAGCTACCTCTCTGTTACTATTTAACATAAAAAGAGACAGCTTGCCAGTGATTTAAATAATGAGTGCCAAAAGAGTTTCTGTGCATAAGTAACGAGCACAGATCAGATAAATCAAAGTTAATTACAGAAAGTACAATCCACACTATGAAGTTCAGATGACCAGTCTAAATAACACAGGCAAAAAGGCTTCTTGTACCCAGAATTCACCAAGTGACAAGAATCAAAGTTTTTCCCTCTTGGTGGTTCTGCTGGTCCTCTGTCAAGAATCACTTGCTTTGTCTGTGGCTTTGAGAAGTTTCTTGTTATAAATACTTCTGAGGGAGAAATTCACTTCAGCCAAGGCAAGCATCATCCCCTTCTCCTCTTCCATCTGGGTTCCCTGGCACTCTACAAGGATAGGAGCCTGTGATACAGATTATACTCTGCTTTTGGAGAAACTTCCATTCTCAAGTAGCTAAAGAGCAGAATCAATAGGACCTATCATTTACCAGTTCTTACTTCTCTCCATCTAATTTATCTCCTTACAATTTTGTTCTCCATTATGTCAACATACCCAAGGTCATTCCATGGATACAATCAGCAAGAGAGTATTGCAAAGGCCCATTTCATGCTCTGAAGCTCTGGAGCGCAGAAACTGAGAATTTTAATCTCTTTAAGAGTAATACATTCCTCTTACTGGTTTCTAACAAAAATGATCCCTCCTAACCAGGCCAGGTCACAGGCATCCAAAAATGTAGTTCCGTTTGATTTATTATAGATCTTCTTTCTTAACACCAAAGACAAGGAAAGACAGATTTATACACTTATTAAAAACCTAGAATGATATAAAAACGTGTCACACATTAAATGGATTAAAGGCTCACAAACTGATAGGATTCCAAATATAACTGAATGGATGTTTCTCTACTGGGCTCCTGCAGGGATCAGTTCTAATCCCTACTCTATTTAACATTTTTATAAAAGTCCTAGAAGAAAACATAAAATCACCATCAGTGATGTTTTTATTACTTTAAATGTGCAGATGACATACAATTAGAGAAGTAGTAAATAGTGAGTATGCAACATAACTGATCAAGCAATCTGGATCTTTTGGTAAGCTATGCATAAGGAAACAATAAGCGTCTCCAGAAGCCAAGAATGCCAGCCATGCCTACAGGATGCATGAGGGCTCTGTCCTAGGATATACTGACTCTGGAAAAGATTTGGGGATTCTGACGGATAAGCAGCTGAGCATGAGAGTCTGGTGTGATGCTTGGGACAAAAGGGCTAATGCAGTCCCTGGATGCATAAGCAGAGGAATCTCGAGTAACAGGATAGCTATTATTTTACCTCTGCATTTGGCATGGGTGAAACTGCTGCTGGTATTTTGCATCCAGTTCTGGAGCCAACAGTTCAAAAAGGATGTTTCAGAGAAGAGCCATGGGAACATTTAAAGGGTTAAAAAACAAGTACTAGACCCAAGGTACTCAATCTACTTATTTTACCAAAGAGAAGGTTAAGTAAAGTACCTATGCGAAAATAAATATTTGATAGCGGACTCTTCAGACTAGCAGAGAAGTAGTATTATGTGAACCATTGGCTGAAAGTTGAAGCTAGGCAAATTCAGACTGCAAATAAGGCATACATTTTAACAGTGAGGTTAATTCATCACACGAACAATTTACCAAGGGTTGTGATGGAGTCGCTATTGCTCACAATTTTTAAATCAAACACTGGATATTTTTCTAAAAGATATCCTCTAGGAATTATTTTAGGAAAGTGCTGGAGAGTTGGGGGTAGGGCTTCCTAAGAGCCCTAGCAGAAGGAAAGTGGTGTGTGCACCCAGATAACTCCTTCTTCAGAAATTTGGGTGGGTATAGTTATTTACACCCCAGAGGATGAGACAATGAGAGAGGTGTGTGTATGTGGTTAAGAGGGGTGGAATAATTGCTGAATGACAGGCCAATGGGTTTCAGATGGACAGTAAGTGCCTTGGCTATGTCTGTGCTGGCAGCTGAATAACAAAATTTTTGTCTTTCAGAGGTGTTAACACACACACACACACACACACACACATGAAAGACAAGCACCAGTGTGAACAGTGGTCAGTGCACAGGGAGAAGGGTTCTACTTCTACTGGGACATTTACAGGTTACACTCCCTTTCCTGCTGCTGGAGAAAGGCAGATCCAGGGGAATCCAACCACTTCCAGTTGGAGAGAGGCAAACTTTTCCACTCCTGTACACATGAGTAAACAACTCGTTCAAAAGTAGAGCAAGTTCAACTCAGACCAGAGGCATGTCAGTCAGTGCACAAATATCACTGACTAACATTAACAGAGACTTCATATTGAGAGAGTGGGAGTAGATGCATAACCTGGATTAATGAAGCCACTGCTACTGCTAGCCCTTTGGGAACCCAAAGCAGGAATGTTTTGGGAAGGTCCCAGAGGTGCACACATGCACTCTCAAACTCACATAAAAATAATTAAAATGGGCACCTTGAGCTGCTCAGGGCCCAAAGCATTTCCTTAGTCTGCTTATGACTAGGGTTAGCTCTTAATAAAACAAATACTAAACTAGGATCTTTTCATCTCCCCTCCCCCAGTTGATTGTTTTATTGTGTTCTGCTGCCATATGCTAAGACTGTAAATTCTTAAGGGCAAAGACAGTTTTTTTTAATTCCATGTGTGTAAAATACCTAGCACAATGGAGCATGGATCCCTGACTGAGACCACAAGGCATTGTTATATATGACCCAAGCTAGAGAGGAATCCACTATGGAATAAATGGTTTCCATTTACATGCATGTATAAAAGCTTAAGTCTATGGCTGCACCCTGAAGCCTCAATCACAATATGTTTTAGTACCTTAATTGCTTTCTCTTTCAATATTACTCTTCCTTCAATTTGTGCTCGTAGGTGCGCTATCAATGCCCATGAGACATAGATAATGGCTATACTGATGCATCGCACTGACAATATTCCCTTTAATCTTTTCCATCCCTGTGCAGAATAAATTTTGTGAGACCCAGCGATGTGTGAACATGCACCTCCAACAGAAACACAAAACCTAGTTGTGGGTAGTCAGCTGGGCAGTATTTGAATTTCTCCTGAGTGGCTACACAATCATGCAGCTTACAGCTTATACTGTCCACAGCATACGAGTATATTCTCAGTATGTGAGGGGCTACTGCTGAGCTGACAGTCTGTCACTGCTTATTTTCAGCTTGTATGACAAACTGCTGTCTCAATCCCCTTGAATGGGGTTAGTATTGAACGCCCTTTAGAAATAAATAATTAAAGAAAACCTAAGTTATGACACTATTATTACCCTTGTTTTACTAGCAGTATATTAATACAAGGGCGATTACATCAATGTACTGCGCACCTGCTGGAGAGCATGCACAGCTGGTTCTAGGGGCAGTGCGAGCCAGGCGGTTGCCTGGGGCCAGCACTTTCAAGGGGCTGGCGAAATGAATTGGCTTGTGCAGGGCTGGAACCAGCTGGCACTTGCCACGTGGGGATGGGAGAGGGGTAGGGCCAGAGCTGAGCGACCTGGTGTAGCAGGGCTCGGTGGGAAGGCTCAGCAGAGAGGAGCGCAAAGCCTACCGTACCCCACCAAACACACACACCCAGTGGCCCCCATTTGCCATGGGGCCACCATTTAGTTAGGGCCGGCCCTGAGAGCACTGATAAGTGGTCACCACTACTGAAGATGTCAGCAGTAATAATAGCTTATGAGGCAAGAAGATGTGGTAAGGTCAGCGCCAGCAGAGCTCCAGCCATGCCATGTATATCTGACCGGATTTCAGAAAGCACAGGAGGTAAATGCATGCCTCTGGGTGTCTGTGTTGCATTTGATAACACGTTTTAATATACTTTGGTTTCCCCAACCAAAACTAAAGGCTGTTTTAATGCTGCTTCATTTAAGGGTCTTTCCTTTGATGGGGGCCACGAATTGCTCACATGCTTTCAGGAAGTGAATGGCAAGGATGGAGTCTTCTTCGAGTGGGAAGAAATGAGACATAGCTCTGATGACATTCTACCTATTAGACTGACCGGTTAGAGGCTGGACTCAATCCCTCCTTGATATAAAAATCACTGTAGAACAGTTTGTTTGTTGAGCTCACCTGAAAACTATAAGATGAAAACAATTCATTATTACAATCAGTCTAAAATTATTGAAAATGAGTCTAGAAATCTGTGCCTTTAACTCACAACAGCAGGAGTGATTTAGGTGATTTTATTTCACTAAAGCAACCAGGCACCTAAGGAAAATCTATACATGGTATATTAGTAGTCTTACAGTTCAGGAAAGCGAAGATCAGTTGCACTGCAGTCTAGACTATATAGCCCATTTCTTTAAAAACTAGAAGAGTTAATTGGAGTGATAAAATGATATATCAATTTTCAACTCCAGGTCTCAGTCCAAATCCAGGCCAACTTAGTAACAAGTTTCACTAAATACCATCCTATTTCTGTCTGGTGTTATTTGTGAATTTAGTTTGTTGAACCCAGTCTAGTTCCCAGCGGGAAAAATGTTTACATCACATAAATCACCACTTCCAATTGACATCATTTTCGTTCTCTCTGGAAAGCAGTCAAGGGTTGGAGAAAACAGCCAAACAAAGTAAACTCTCTCACCTGCTGAGAGAGATTTCAACACATCAATAGAATAGTTTGAGAAACATTTGTTGTACTCGCTAATGCCATATTATTCAGTGGAAAGAATACAGAAAGCTGGATGGTCTCAATCTAAGGCTTTCCATTATTATTAAAGTTGTTATTAAAATTGCCTCTATGCACTTCCATTATTAGTAGCTCAATAAGGATCAAAAAGAGATACAGTTTATGGACCTTCTTCTGTTAATAGCCAAATCTCCACTTTCACTTTGCCATAGACAATCTTAATCTAGTACATATTTCAGAGAGCTTGTGAGTCCATCTGTGTGTCAATTCAACCATCTGTGAGTCTATTTGTCCAAGAACTCCTCACAAACAGTAAAAGCTAGGACCACCGAACTGGTGTGTAGCTTCCTCTTATTGTAACTTAAGCAAGGTCAGAGTTTGGTTGTACAAGGACAGTGGGATGATTGTGAAATGCAATTGTTTCTCAGCAAATGGAAAAGGAGGAGTCTGGTAGTGGGGACAGCGATGTTTCAGTAAGAACACAGGGAAGCCACAGCAAAGGCACCCCTGACAGCTCCAAAGAGCCTCGGAGCAGCTGCTGGCAGCCTCGGGAAGCAATGCTGATGGCCATACAGCACAGCAGCAATGCTGCAGGCCAGGCAGCAGAGCCCCCGTCATCATGGTCCAGACCAGAAAGCAATGCTGCTTCCTGCACCAGCCCTGGGAAGCAGCTACTGGCTGCTCCACCCCCTGCCCTGAGTCCCCCCACACCTCCCAACCCCTTTCCCTCATTTCTGAACTTCCCAACCCTCTGCCCTGACTCCTGCACTCCCACGTTTCCAAGCATCAAATGAACTAGCTCTACTTGGTATATCTTCTAGTCCATTAATATTTGCATAATGCTTAAAAGATTTATATTCAATTTAAGGATAGGCAATAAATACCCAGTTATTTTCTATACCTCCAAAGGAATGTAATTTATTCATGATCTTTGAGACTGGAGCATCTATCCCAACTGCAGCTGTTGCAGACTTTAAAAAGAGCTTAGCCTTTCAGGAGAGAGGTAGGGACCAACTAAGGGCCTAGGAGACAAAAATAAATTTCACAACATCCAGATTTACAGGTCCACTAATATTAATTCCAATATAGTTAATCTTTACTAAATGCTTTTTAAAAAGCAACTGTGTACTCCTCTCAGATGGCGATTATTCTTCTGATATATTTATATAGGTAGTCTGTTGTGTCCAACGACGATGTCTTGAGCTTGCACAAGCTCATTGGTTGTGGATTCGCATGTGGCTGAGGAGTCCAAACGTTGAACAGCATGGGCGTTCGCAGTGGGGGGAAAGGGAACTGTCCTGGCTCTGTTGGTGCGGCTGCTGCTGTCATATGAGCATCAATGCAGCGTATGTGTCGCTACTCTTCAAAAGTTGTCATACACATCGTACAAGAGCAGTCCAGCCTGTTCGGTCTTTTGCATGCTGCTCTAGCTGATCTGGTTTTAAACCAGTATGAACAATGTTGGCCTTCACACAGTCTTTATACATCTTGCGAGGCCTACCTTGATTCCTTTTGCCCTGGGAGAGTTCACCATAAGGATTCTTGACTCCTCCATTCGTATGATGTGCCCTGTCCAGCAAAGCTGGGCTTTTAGAATCATGGCTTCGATGCTCATGGTTCCTGCTCTGTCCAGGACTTCCAGGTTTGTAACTCTGTCCTGCCATCAAATGTGCAGTGTGCAGGCTGCGTGTGTGGAAGCGCTCCGGCAGTTTTATATGTTTTCTGTAAAAGGTTCAGGTTTCACAGACATACAGGAGACTGGTCAGAACTACAGCCTTGTACACTTTCAGTTTAGTGGACTGTCGGATATTGTGCTGATTCAACACTCACGCTCTCAGATGTCCGAGCGCCCGGCTGGCCTGGCAGATTCTGGCATTGATTTCTTTGTCAAGGCAGCAATCATTGGCTATCACACTGCCAAGATACTTGAACTCCTCTACTGTTTTTAACTCTGTTCCTTCAATAAAGATTGAAGCGGGAAGAACAGCAGATCCTGGAGCAGGCTGAAACAGTACCTTGGTCTTTCCTAGGCTGATGGTCAAACCAAAGAGGCGAGTGCCATCAGCAAACTTGTTGACAATGAGCTGGAGATCAGATTCCTTGTGTGCTATAAGTGCACAGTCATCAGCAAAAAGGGCTTCAAGGATGAGTCTCTCAAGCATCTTGGTTTTAGCATTCAGACGACGAAGGTCGAAAAGTGACCCATCAAGTCTGTATTTTATGTAGACTCCATGGTCCAGATCCCTAACTGCATGGCTGAGGACGCATGTGAAAAAGAGGTTGAATAACACCAGGGCCAGCACGCACCCTTGCTTCACACCATTGGATATCTCAAATGGATCTGAGGACTCGCCATTTGAAAGAACAAAGCCAGTCATGTCATCGTGGAGTATGAGGTTAATGAATCTTCTTGGGCAGCCAAGTTTTGACAGGATAATCTACAGGGCTTCTCTGTTGACGGTGTCAAACGCCTTGGTAAGGTCTATAAAGACAGCGTACAGATCCAAGTTCTGCTCTATGCACTTTTCCTGGACCTGATGAACAGCAAAGATCATGTCAATGGTGCTGCAGCCAGGGCGAAAACCACACTGTGCCTCTGGTAGGTTCGAGATGCTGGTGATCAGACGGTTGAGGATGACTCGAGCCAAGATCTTCCCAGCAGTACAGAAAAGGGAGATGCCCCGGTAATGTCCACAATCAGCACTGTTGCCCTTGTTCTTGAGAGCAAGATGATTGTGGCATCCTTAAAGTCTTTGGGCATGTCTTCTTCTTCCCAGATGCTGATCAAGATGTTGTGAAAAGTTTCAAGTGACACTGGTCCTGCCGCTTTGAAAATTTCAGCAGGGATACTGTCCATCCCAGGGGATTTGCCAGAGCTGGTCTGGTTAATTGTCTTTTTGACCTCATCCATTGTAGGGGGCAGGTCAAGACTGTCTATTGTGGGTTTCTGAGGGATCTGGTCTAGTGCCACAGGGTCGACAATGTAGGGTCTGTTGAGAAGGTTGCTGAAGTGCTCTCTCCAGCTATTGTTGAAGCTGTTCTTGTCCCTCAGAAGGTTCACGCCATGTGCAGAGAGGAGACGTGTAGTACTTGGCTTTGAAGGTCCATATATAGCTTTGATAGCATTGAACAACATCTTGGAGTTCTTGGTGTCAGCATAGTACTGGACTTCATCAGCTTTACTCTCCCACCACTCTTTTTGCATTTTGTGAAGTGCCGTTTGTGCCTGGCTCTGAAGGTGTTTGACAAGATCACATTTGGAGATTGAGGACGGATCATTTTGCCATAGCAGAAATGCATTCTGGTTTTCCTCTAAGATCTTCATGATGGCTTCGTCATTTTCATCAAACCAATCTTGGTGAACTCTCCTTTTCAATCTTAGTGTTGACTTGCCTGACTCCGTCACCAGGGTTTTGAACTGGTCCCACTTTTGTATTGGATCTCCAGTCAAAGGTCCATGGGATGTCAGCACTTCATCAAGGCAGGCTGTGAATTTCTCACAGTGACCAGTATGTTGCAGCTTCCCAATGTTGAAGGAGGGTCTGACAACCTTGAACTTCTTGCAGTGTAACGATGTGACGTGCAGCATGAGGACTGATCTGACGAGTCTATGATCAGTCCAGCACTCAGCTCCCTGCATGGTCTGGGTGATCTTAAGATCTTGAATGTCCCACCTGCGACTGATGACATAGTCAGTCAGGTGCCACTGTTTTGATCTCAGGTGCATCCAAGTGGTCTTGTATTTATTGGCTTGCCTGAAGAGAGTGTTGGTAATCATCAGGTCATTTTCTGCACACAAGCTTAGCAGAAGGTGGCCATTGGCATTCATGTTACCAACACCATGATGTCCCAGCACCCCTTTCCAGGTCCTAGAGTCCTTGCCGACCCTGGCATTGAAGTCACCCAACAGGAGAAGCTTGTCACTAGGAGGAGTTGCTTTCACAAGATGGTCAAGGTCCTCATAGAAATTTTCTTTTGCTTCGTCATTGCTAGTCAGTGTAAGTGCTGATGACTGTAACATGACAAGAGATGTTGAGAGGGAAGCGGAGCTTGATCAGACACTAACTGATGCAAGTTGATAGGTCAGGATGCTGGTGCAGAAGTGATGTCTTGATGGCAAATCCCACTCTGTGGATTCTGTCTTCATTTTCTGGCCTGCCTTTCCAGAAGGTGTAACCTCCTTTTGGTTCACATATGGATCCTTCCTCTGCCAGTCTGGTCTTGCTCAGGGTGGCTATGTCAATGTTATAATGTACCATGTACCGTTCTTCTCTCAGGCCTCATAGCATTCTCCCTCTCCAAGAGGGTGTGAACGTTCCATGCTGCAAATACCATCTTTCTTTTCACTGTTTTTCAACCGCTGTGAGGGTAAAACTGCCAACTGCAGCATGCTGGCCATTTTGGTTGGGACAAGCAATTTTTGGGACACCTTTTCTAGCCCCCTCCCTCATTTTCAGGGTGAGCAGCGCTGTTCCTAAAAATGCCTGCTCAGTCACCTGGGATGCTGCCAAACTCCTCTGTCGTCTTGGGGTCAGAGTCGAGCGACCAAAGTCCACAGGATGCCTAGGTACAGGTTTGGAGCTACGACTCCCAGTGGTCACCTCCACCTGTCACTTCGCCCCTCTGCCATCACCATAGGACTTTGAGGTAGACAAAAGTGATGAGAATGTGCAACAAACCTGTGTGGGAGAATGTTTAAAGTGGAAAAGCTGTTGCACAGGGGCAGTTCCACTCTCTCAACCTCAGAAGCCTGGTTCCAGTGGAATGAAAAGTCATCATGGCTGGGACTTCCTAGGCTGCAGTGGATGGCCATGCCGTCTTTGGTGCCTTGTCATGCCCTTCACTCTCCACAGAGTGTTGCAGAACCGCCTTCCTGGTTGTTGGATCTTGCTGTTGATCTCATCTGCCCAGTCCACCGGGGCTGACTTTGCATGCTAGGATAGGCAATTCCCTATCTCACCACAGGTTTCAGACCTGCCAGCTACCCTCACCTGGTTTAGCCCACCTGTTGAAGCAGTTTAGCGGGGTGCGGCCACTGCATGCTACAGCTTCTTGAAGCCACAGGTGAGAGCTGGGTGCCAGGTGGGGACCAAAGGTACACAAACTGCCCCAAAGAGACACGACAAGTCCCCACACCAGAGGTGCTACCCCTCCCTGGACACCCCGTACACTATACACTTTAAATACTGTCACACTGACTTGAACATAGATATGTTACTGACACAGGAGATTATATGAAATGTAATATTTACACAAAAAAGCTTAAAGCAAAGAAATAGCAGCATGGTGTGGTTCAATCAAACACTCATGAGACAAGTAAGTTGCCTGAAGGTTATAGAGAAGGGCAATTAAAACAGAAGTTCTTAAGGGAGAGGACTTCTGTAAGGCAGGTTCCACCAAATGTAATGTATTTAGCTAAACCTGAAAATATGAAAGGCAAATGAAGTTGTAGCCTTTCCTTATCAACCACAGTATGGAATTCAGGTATCAGAAAACGAGTCAAATAAAGATACAGGAGCATGCTTTGAAGAGGAATACATTTTTTCTTTGCCACAGAAAAATGAAAGAACTTGATATACACTTAAAAAAAAAAGAAATGGAGAATTCTGTTGTTCGAATTCAATATGACTGGACTATCTCCTGACAGATAATCAGTATTAACCATCATGTATTTTGTTGAAGTTATGATGAAATTACAGTGCATGTGTAGAAGCAGATTTGTAATTTTTTGTCTGAGTGAGATTTAATGAAGACTTGGGACAATACTGTACTACGTGATGCAAAATTAAGTCCATCTCAGATGAGGTCTAGATACTTTTTAGATTCTGTTCCAAAATTCACCGTCAGTGTAAATTGATGACACTGCACTGATTTCTGTCGGAGTTGCATCAATTTACCCCAACAAAGACTATGGTCCTCTGAGTGAATGGGTCTGATTCAGATCTCCTCCAGTAGTAATTCTATTGACTTAAAGTACGATACTCATGCATCTGACAAAGCAGGTCTTAACCCATAAAAGCTTATGCTCCAAAATATCTGTTAGTCTATACGGTGCCACAGGACTTCTTGTTGTTTTTGAAGATAAAGACTAATTTGGCTACCCCTCTGATACTCATCTCCATTGACTCTGGAACCAAGCCCCAAGTTCCCTCAGCAGAGGAGAGGAGGATTTCACAAAGTTACTCCTGATTTACACTGGTGTATCTGAAATCAGAGTCAAAGTCCTGGTTTCCCAGGATACAGCACACTGACTCATTCAAATTGAACTCCAGTCTTTTGAGCACAAAGTGATTGATGTTCCTTCAACAGACTAACAGCTGGAAGGCAGGCACCACAGAAGCATGTATCATAGCAGTAGTTAAGAAAACGACTGGAGATTAAAGCAACTGGGGAAGAATCTAAGAAAATTAGAAATAATTTAGAAGTTTAAAAAAATGATGCATGCTGAGTCGCAGTAGAAATCGAGTTCTAATTTCTTCTAAATATGTAAACAAAAAATAAAATGATATCTCTATTCAAAAAAAAACTCTCTCAAATTTTAAAAGCACATCCAGTTTTTTAAACTTTTCAAACCACCCAAAGAAAATTTACTCCTTGGCAAAATTTCAATTTAATAGGAAAAAAGTATAGGGCTTGGATGGCTTCCATAATTGACAAAACAACTTTTCATCATGAGCAATAACCAAGAGCAGTTGCAGCCTAATAGCAATTCTAAGACCTACATGTGGAAATAAAACCCTCTAATTTATCTATCCATATTATCATGTGAATTTGTACCCTGGAAAACAACAGTCTTCACATCATGGTTGTGAAAAATTAACTTCACACATCTGGAGAAAAAAGAAAGCAGTTGCAGGCACCCAGTCCCAATATAGTCAAAAGAACAGTACCACTCTGCTCTTCCCCATCAAGCATGGACTAATAAACAAAGCACTGGATTCTTCCATTCTACTCTTAAATCTGGCCATTAATGTGGCCATGTGCAATTCACTCCACCTTTTTGTTTCTTCCCTGTCTGTCTTGTTCGTTTAGTTAATAATAATTTTATTCTTATTGTGTGTTTATAGATGCCTGGTACAACAGAGCTCTCATCAGCACTGCGATTTCCAAGTGTTACTATAATTTACCTAACAACCTGGCATCTTTATTCAGCTCTTGCATAGCTAACAGGGATTTTTTGAATATGAGAGAAAAGTGGAGGAAAAAACAAAGAAAAAATGTCCCTGGGCCATGCAAGAGCTGAAAAAAAGATATCAGTAAGGTTGCAGTACAAAGCAAAAAGTTATTTTCCTGCAGATTTTTTTTAAATTGTTATTTAAACAGTAAAGTCAATGACACTCCTATTCCTGTTCATATAAAGCAGAATGATCACAACAGGAAAAATGAAAAAGCTTGCCAGTTACTGTACTGTGGCCTTCTTGAGCTTTTTATTTACATTCTGCAATAGTTGATGTGAAAAAAGGGAATGAAAGCATCTCTGGGACATTTTCAATTAATTATAATTACCGTCCTGGGGAGGGTGAGCTGCAGATGGACAAGGGGACAATCAGCCTCCAGTGACGTCAAACACTCATGTTCTGGTTTGCTTTCAGAATGTTACTTCTCATTCTTTTCTTGACTGATTAAATAAGCACCTCTGATAAAGTGAGAGAGATTTCTCCAAGGCCTACCCCCAATGTTACCATAGTGTACATTTGAGTGACTTATCTAAAACCATTTGATCTTAATTGAAAGATAAATGAAGGGCGGCTCAAAGTGTTTTGTATTTAATTTAAAATAAAAAGGAAGGTTGTTGTGGGCATGCAGCCCTTTCTTATTTCAGCCTTGTTTAATGAGAGGGAATTGCAGACAGTGTAATTGTACTGCAGTGGCAATTTGTGAAGTGAGTTCAGTGCACATTATGTACAGCATATGGTAGTTTCATAGGGCCATGGCTCACTACTAAATTACAGTTCATTTCTGAGAACAAGGAAAGGTTGCATACTGTTACCATCTACTGCTATAGTTAAATTGGAGGCTGAAATCTGCACCATTTATGTTTCTCTTTATCTGCCCTTCAACCTGTATCTTCCAAACAAATATTCCATATAGCAAACATGGAACTCTTGCCCCCAAAAATAAATTAAAAAGTCAATAAATGAACAGGTGTACTTTATTCCCTTTCTATGTCTATACTGTCACAGCCTATCAGTGTAAAAAGCCAAATAGGTGCTTCTTTCTCAGCTTTCTATATCTCCGCTCACATCCTCACCACCTACCATTCTGCTCATTCTTTTCATTCTCCTTGCATTCATCTCCCACCCCTTTTCTCTTCCTTCTTCCATGCTCCCCCGTCTGCCTGCCAACATGGGAAAGCTAGGCTTGGATCCACAAAGGCACCCAGGAAGGGCAGTGCTCCACACCAAACAATTAGGTGGGTGGCTATCCTCTAGCCCAGCGTTTCCCAAAATGTGGTACATTTCATATTTTCCCACATAATTAAGGTAATAATAAGTTATGCACTTAGGCAGTTTATATCAAGGTTTATATTATTACGTACTATTATAATTGTGAATAAATAATAAACAGTGAAATGTATTCATTTTTCACTCATTTTTATATGCATTTATATTTTTGGGACACAAAAAAAGGTACTAAAAAAAACTGGTTCAAAGTATGTAAAGTTTGGGAAACCCTGCTCTAGCCCAATGGTCCCGTAACTCCCACAAATGTGGGAGATCCCAGTTCAACAACACTTTTCTGCAACTTCCCTGATCATCTGTCTTGGATTATGTAGAAATAACAAATCCTGCATCTTGGCATTAGACTAAATCACTGGTTCTCAAATAGGAAGGAGTATATGTATCCCTGGGGATACACAGAGGTCTTTCATCTAGACAGTTGTCTAGTTTTATAACAGGCTACATAAAAAACCTAGCCTAGTGAAGCCAACCTAGAATTTCATACAACTTGCTTATAATGTTCTATGTACTATACACTGAAACATAAGAACAATATTTAAATGCCAGCTGATTTATTTTATAATTATAGTGTACAGGCAGGGATGGGACCATAGTGGGGCTGGTCCTTGTGCCCCCTCACACTTCTAGGAAAAATCTGTTACCCCTGTTCCATGGTTCAATAGTGAAGGAACTTACAGCACATCCACCAATCCAAAGATCTCTCACTACTTTCTCTACCTTCCCTGCAAGATCTCTCTGAACTCCAGATACCTATTTGTCTGCTGACTCAGCCCCCTCACTTGGGCTGGTTCAGTCCCTGTTCATGGTAAAAATCCCTAACCCAGTAATGGAAAGTCAGTGGAAGCAATATAAATGCAAGCAAAGGGAACTGAGTGCCCCCTTCAGCAGAATGAGGAGACAAACAAACATGAGGACTTTGGAATATAGACAGGCAGAAACTTGGGATTAAAAACAGAATACAGAAAAAGTTTGTTAGAAGGAGTGGAGGGAGGAAGAATTTGCTCAGTAGGAAAGAGTGTGTCTGTGAGATAGAAACCGAAGAAATTTTTGAAAGAAAAAAGCACAAGAGTAACTTTCACAATAGCGTTTTGAGGCATAATAATGGATTTAAAACAAAAATATTGAGTCTGTTCTGGTCTGGATATGGTCTGAAGAAGTGGGTCTGTCCCACAAAAGCTCACCTAATAAACTATTTTGCTAGTCTTTAAAGTGCTACTTGACTGCTTTTTGTTTTGATAGTGTATAGACTAGCACGGCTTCCTCTCTGTTACTAATGGATTTAAACTGTGAAATGAGCCCCAAATAGCAAAGGTTAGTTAGTGGTAAAGAGAAGAGTAGAACACAAGACCTCCTGGTAGTGTGCTTAACCTGTTAGGCCATATGACTACAGGGCAGCTCAGCCATGAGAATTCACAAGTGTGCCCTTTTGAGCAAAAGAGGCTTTATACATTTTTACAAGCATATAGGCTATGTCTACACATGCCCCTTCCTCTGGAAAGGGCATAGTAATAAGCAGCCGGGAAGATGCTAATGAGGTGCAGATGTAAATTTTCCACACCTCATTAGCATGGGGGCCACATGATTTGGAGTCCAGAAGAAGCTCTTCAGACTCCAAAATAGCCATGTAGATGCACAGCCTGCAGGGCTCTCCCAAAAGGAAACCCTCCGTCTGGAAGCCCCCCACAAAGGGGGAGATCCCTGTGAGCCATACACCTACCCAGCTATTTTGAAGTCCAGAAGAGTTTCTTCAGGACTTCGAATCACATGGCCATATGCTAATGAGGTGTGGAAAATTTACATCCGTGCCTCATTAGCATCTTCTGGGCTGCTCATTAGATGCAGCCCCAGAGATCAAATTTATTTAACAAATAATTTAATCAAAAACTTTCCAAATTTCCTATTACAGCTACAATTTCACTGAAGTTTCATGAATTCAGACAAATTTTGTGATAAACATTTAGCTTAGTTCTAGTTATGGACTCTAGTCCTATAGGTGGATATTAAGAGGCAGAAGAGTGACATCAACATATTTGCATAGTCAAATGGAACTTAATAGTTAAGGTGGTTTAAAGTCAGCCTGGCAGTTCATGCTTGTGCCTTTTCAAATTATTTTAATGAATGGGTATTGTTAAATAAGAAATTTATTATTCACATTAAGGATCCAACATTAACTGAAACACTAAACAGGAATCTTTGCAGTAAAAAGCTACCCAGTCTACTAACATCTTGCAAATCTAACCTCGTAGGGGTGGCAAATCTGGAATACATTCTGCAGACAGCAAAGAACAATGTGTACGCAATGTTTAGATTTAAATTATAGTGATTATAAATGCAAAGCAAACATTTAGTTATAAGATACTCCCTTTAGGCAAATATTTTGTGATCTTTATAGCACCAACAAAAGCACAGGAATAAAAATATCCCAAACAATTAAAGCGGGAATTTTACAATGCCTCCCTTCTTTTGAACTGCATTGCAAGTATGTTTTTAAGCTAACATTCAATATTCAAAGGAAATATTTTAAAGTTTTCAGCTTTAGAAACTGTCTTACACCAAACTATGCTGCATAAATAAATGTGGAGGTATTCTGATATTATGAAATACTATGCATGTGCAAGCACATAGTACTCAGCTACCTTTCTTCATTTCACTTTCTCAGGAACTGGAGCTGAGCTAGTGAATTCACACCAATGTCCTAATCTTTGTCAGAAGTTGGCTTCTCTCCTTGCAGGCAGTTGAAATGAATGGTAGGATCAAAGTACAAAGCGTAGTTGTCTTGTCTGCAGTTTAATTTTCTCTTTTGAGAAGAGTTCCTCGCTCTTGTACAGGTGCCTGGAACACATTTCATTAAAGGACACCTGGAAAATCATTTGAGTTTACAGAGTATGAGTTACACTGTTCCTCTTCTCTGAACAAATTGTATGCTGGCATAGAACACTTCACTGGGACCCCAGTTCAATAAATTATCATGATCATTGCAGCTAAGAGGTTTCTCCTATCAGTTCAATCTCTCTTTAAGCTGCTAGCAGGAGGTTTGGAGAGCACAAAGTATACATTTCCACAGTTTTCAGTTTAATCAATGCACACACTTCACAGTTTACCAATTTGGCTGTATAGATAATATAAGCCAACCAGCACTGATTACTACAAACTCTAAAACTCAGGTTTGGACCACCAAGAACCCCTGGAAAGCTCCAATTCAAATATCAATGGGAATAAATCTTCCCTTCATCCTTCCAACCTAAACACAGTAACATACTATTCAATCTCTAGAGGTCTTCCAGTGAGACCTTAAAACCCAAGAACACATCAGGCCTGAGTAGACGAGAAAGATGACACAGTAATTTTTTGTCAGAGTACATTTGCTCCAGTGTCCTTGGCCAAAGTTTCCAAAACCTGGATCACAGTACTGTTGGCAGACACATTTCAGTAGCACTGTATTTGATATGTTAAATAGTTTGGCATGGAAGATAAAAAAATACACATTCTTGCTTTTAGGTTTTCATGGCTCTCCATGAAAATGTACAGTCTCAGTATGTAAGTAGTATATTTTTTGTAAATAAATCCACCTAATGCACCTACTTTAGGCACTTGATTACACTACCATTGTCCTCAGACCAAAACACAACACAGAACCAATTTGCAGCATGAACAGAACTTTGTCGAAGTACCATAGACATAACCATTTAAACATATGCAATAGTCTGTCTGCACTATGCATTGAAAACCAGAGGCCCTCAGCTTCAGTGTAATATTTTTATGTAGCTAGGACCTTAAAGGTGCTACCAGTGCCAGAACATTTTAGTTACCTGCTCCCTAGTAAGTTACAGAATGTCTCCATTTATACCTTTATGTCTGTTTCTATTTTAGTCAATAGCTAAGATAGTAATAGCAAGCAGCTTTGGAGCAGACTCACTTCTGCCAGTGTTTATCATATTTGTATTTTCCACTGGGCAGATGATTCTGTACAGGTGAGAAGGATAAAATGGGACTAAATATATATCTGAAAAATACACCTCCTAAAATCATTACAGTTCAAAGCAGTCAGGCTACATAAAGAGAGGAAATGTGTTATATTTGCAGCAAGTCACAACATTTTTAACAGTGACCTGCAAAAGACTAAGAAAAATGTGACTGTGCTTCTTTCCCTGCCCCTTTCTTTATTATATATAAAGAAGGTGCAAGACTTATTGTGGAGGTTGTTGTTGGGGAGGGGGTTGTTAGTTTTTCTGCCTCTTTTAGTGTTTCAAATACAAAGAATGTCAAGAAATGTATTGTCTTCCCTGGTTTTCTTGAAGGACCTCCTCATTGCATGTCCTCCACTTCAGTGGGAGAGGTTGTTGGGTAGATAAGTAGATGTGGCACTGCCTAGAAGGGTGGAAAGAGGCAATAGTGTACACTTGAGGTGGCAGGGGCCAGGCTCCTTCTTGTTTTTGGGTCTCTGGCTCTCATTGGCCAGCAGCAAATAAATCAGGTGGACTGACTCATGCTAACCCCCCATCTACTTAAACTCTTCATAGGAGTTTCAAGGGCTCCAGAGCCCCCCCAAAACGTGAAAAGTTTGTTTAATGGGATAACTTTGGATCAAGTGAGTTAGTGATCCCCCACAGGGATGGTTGAGGGATGATGGAGTCTACATGTTGGATGCCGGACTGCCAAATAGCTCCAGCCCTACCTTTATGGCTGGAAACAGCAAGAAACAGCTACGGAGCAGTTATGGGTGGGTAGGAGTACAACCAAGCAAATGGCTGGTATTTCCAACGGTCACTGAAGCAAAAGAATAAAAGGGCCAGCTCCAGAGGTAAATGAGACCCAGGATTTGTTGGTGGTCCTTGGGCTTTAAAGAAGAAGAGAAGACCTGAAATTGTAGCAGACTCAGGTCCCTTTCCTCCACATGCAAAGGGCAAGAGAATTCAAAAGTGAACTGCATACTAAGAAAGGGTGAATGAGGACTGATCCTGCATTATTGGTTATATAGTGGCAGTCCTGTATCTGTGTTCTGGGCCCATTTAAAAGCCTAGTACATGAGAGTTTAGCAGTGTATAAGTATATAGCATTGCTCCGCAGCATTTTATTAATAAAGTTGTGGGCTGCCACCGAAATCCTTCTCTGTCTGTCATTCATTCTCCTCCATGGTCCAATCAATGTCTCAGAGAATGTTTGTCGTGAACTCTCATAGTTTAATTGAAAAGAAAAGCAGATACTCCATCTTTTAGAAAAGAATCCTGTAGTAAAGGATTCGCTGACATTGTAAAGATTTAAAAAAACAGCATTTTAAATGGCCTAAATAAAAATTATTCTCATTCCCAACTGTGCAGTTTTGACTCTAAACTAAGGTAATCACTCCACAGTTTTATTTGTTCTATAGTCAGTCTTTCACAATAGATGAGAATTTAATTTCTAATATAAAATAGCCCAAAGAAGGTTCACTTCTTTAAATTAAAAGAGTCATTGTTTTCAAATCTGATGCTATATGCAGTTTTGTGATAGCTGCGTTTTTGGTTTTTTTTTTGGTTTTTTGGGGGCGGTGCGGGGGGAATTCTGTTTTTTTTTTTTTGTTTGTTTTTTTTAAGTAATAGCTCCTGGAGGACCCTCAGCTTTCACATTAAAAAGTCCTAAATTTTTAGCCCTCACAATTCAAGGACAAGTTTTAGACTGAGATTTTTGAAAAGTAAAATATGTAAAAAGCACCTTCACCATCCTTTCCTATCATATAATTAGTAAAACTACTAGTAAAATTCAGTATTGCTTAAAATAAATAATTTTCTATCAACAATTCCCATTCACTTTGATGAATAAAAATTAACGTCTCTTTTTAAATTCAGCGAAGTACCACACTGCACCAGTAAATATAACTATGGAGAAAACATCTACTCTTAAATGAGAGACAGGTGAATAACTCTTGATGACAGATTGAGACTAGTACAACAAATTCCTTTGCTTAAAAAGAAAAAAAATTGCTCAGCAAAGCGGAGTTGACTTCAGAAGGAATGGTACTGGAATCCGAGGGCTCTGAAAGGGAAGCAGTGAGTAAGATAGACTGAAACAGGACAAGAGCTATACAGTAAACCCTCGATTTAACAGACTAATGGGGGAAGGGGTGTCCATTAATGCTGAACATCGCTTATATCCAAATAGTTATACTGTATGATGATACACTCCTTCCTTCCCACTTCCTGTCCCATTCTTCCCCTCACACCTCCATCTCCCACTCCCAGTTACCAGGAGAGGAGCTGAATCCCAGCCTGGCTCCTTCCACCTCCTGCAGCTCTGAGTGCTGCCGCACCTCTAGCCCCCGGCTCCAAGCCACCCACACGAAGGTAGAGCATGACCGCCCCCAAGCCTGCCAGCAGGCAGCAGCCTATGACACCACAGCTGCTGCACAGCACCATTGCAGGCAGTGGTGGCTGGGTGCCAACATGCTCCATGCACATGGGGCTGGGGGAAGAGAGCTCCTGCATCCCACTGCAGCCCTCCCGGCTCCTCTGGCCCCAGTAGCCCCAGCTGCTCCAGCAGCTCCTCAGGCCCCAGCGGCAGCTCTGGTGAGTCTCTGGCATTTATTTGGGGGGTGGGGGAGAGGCTGGCATACAGCATCCGTTATTTCCAAAGTCCATTATATGATAGTCCATTAAATTGAGGGTTTACTGTACGCACTAGTGAGGTTAGGGGGTTGAGCATGTGCTCCTTAACCAATGAGGGAAGAGAAGCTATCTCTCTGCTTTTGTAAATTCATAGCTCCCAAGACTGGAAGAACCTCAGTGATCATTTGCTCTAAAAACTGATTAACACAGGACATAGAACTTCCCTGAAATAATTTGCAATCTGGAGTATACCTTCAAAAAAAATTCCAGTCTTGCTTTTAAAATTGTCAATGATGGAAAATCCACCAAAAGCCTTGGTCAATGGTTAATTATTCACACTGGTACACGTCTACACTTTATTTCCTGGTTAAGTTTGTCTAGTTTCACCTCCCACCATTGACTCATGTTATACTTTTCTTTGCTAGACTGAAGAGCCCATTATCAAATCTTTGCTCACTGTGCAGATATTTATTGACTGTGATCACCCAGTCAAACTACAGTAAACTCTTTCATATCCAGCAACCCCAAGACCAGGAGGCTGGCAGTGCCAGGGCCGGGGGAACGCTGCTGGGGCAATGCTGACCTGCTGGGTAACGCTGCTGGGACTGGGCCAGGGGAACACCGGCAAGCTGCTGGGGCTGGGGGAATGCCAGGAAGCTGCTGCAGCTGGGAAGCTGGCAGTGCTAGGGCTGGGAAGCCGTCTGGGGCACAGGGGAATGCTGGACCTCCGGTAAACTGGCTGGGACTGGGGGAACTCCAACAGTGATGAGGCAGGGGGAAAGTGACGTGTTTATGATGGTTATCTGAGATTACCAGTTGAACTGTATAACAGGTTTTACAGATTATAACCCACCTCATAACCTCCTTCATGTTAGGCTGACTAGCTAGAGATCATTGGGTCTTACTCTATAAGAAACTGTATCTAATCCTTTAATCAGTCTCATAGCTCTCCTCTGAACTCTCCCCATTTAAGCAATAAGCTTCATGAACTCTGGACATCAGGACTTGACATCATATTGAACACTTTGAGTCTATTGCATGTTGTCTAATCCTTTAATTATTCTCCTGGCTCTTCTCCGAACCCTCTGCAATTTATCAACACCCTTCCTGAACTGTGGGCTTCAGAACTGGACACACAATAACAACATCAATTTCATCAGTGCCAAATTCTGAAGTAAAACAACCTCTCCTGTTCAAGATTCCTCTGTTCATGTGTGTCCCGTTAGCTCTTTTGGTCATACCAGTCATGCTGAGAACTCATTCAGCTGATTATGCACCATGACCCCAAAGCCCTTTAGGAGTTATGGGTTCCCACAGAGTCCCCTGCCATGTAAGTAAATGTGTAAGTATTTTTGGAAGAGAGGAAGTTGCTTTGCTCCTTGCTCTCATTTATTTGGACCTCAGAGAGAAAAGGAATGCACAATGTCATTGAACAGCAACTACTATAGCTCAACCCTCCTCCCCAGATCTTCCTCTAGAAGTATACTGCAAAATATGGGGTCTATAGAAAGAAAACAATGGGCTCTTTGGAGCTTTTAAAGACATCCTCTTGGAAAATTCCACTTTATCATTATAGTCTTCCACTGAAAGCGCTTGGAATTCAAAGTAAGCAGTGAAGAATGCATACAGAAAAATAAGTCTGAATTAATAAATATGAGTTTTAAAAACCTAATTATACTCATCCAGTCAGGTCACTCAAACATGCCAAGAGACCTGTGTATCCAAAAAAACCAATCCCCCGGATCTCAATTTTTTAATACCAAATGTTCACAACAAAATGCTTTTGAATATTCTGCAGCCGAGAATCATTCATCTGGGACATAATTTTAAATAATGAATAAATCTGTGAAAAATCTTAAACTCTCCAATAATTCATGGGAAAAACAAGAGAAGAAATTAATGAAATAAGTCATTTATTTAATAGTCCAGCTCTGCTCTTTCCAAACCCTGTAGTTAGTGTGATTTTGGTAGCTACAGATACCCAAGCCATGTTAAACCTCTGTAGGAAAGTATCTCATCCAAAGCAGGGCCTCTGGTAGTTTGCAGATTTAGGACTTTGCTATAATGTTTAGTCTGGGACACAGACCAAAAGGAGTTTTCTTTTCTTTTGTATTCTAGAAATGTCTGGTTGCTTATATCTCTTTTCTCCCCCTGGTAACTACACCTGGTAGACAGCTCTTTAAATGAGTCTGAGTGATATTTATCCACTGTAATGACTAAATAAGTTATACACCTATCAGTACAATAGTATACAATGTGGCAGTCACTTCATAATGAGTAGGATGTCTTCATGTCACCCTCCTATTTCTGAGTCCATTGATGGCTGACCTGCCCGATTCCAGAGCTGGAAATCTTAAGGAGCAGGTAGCTGTTGGAGCAGTGCAGGGCAGTTTTTGACATTCTTTTCTTCTTCCCTGCCTTTCCTCATCTTCTCTATGGCCCAACCTCTCAAGCTGCACCACGCCTTCACAGATTACCATTCCACTGGGGATGGTCTTGCACAAAGTTCTCCCAAGTGTCCACACACATGTTGCACTTTTTCTTGTGTGCTTTCCGCATGTCCTTATATCTCTTCCTCTGGCCTCCAATGCTTCTCTGTCTTTCCGCCAATTCGGAAAACCCTTAGGTAGCTCTTCCCCTTGAGCTGCCTTCAAGTTAGAATAGCAATAGCATTAAAATTGTCTGCTTTTGCCTCCTCTGTACTGCTAATATGTTAGAAGGATTTTTATTACAGCGAATAAAAGAAAGCTAAAGGGACACTTTCAACTTGAAAATTACATTTCCATTTGAAAAATCTGAACCAATTATAGTCACAAGGCACATGTAAGACACTATAACTGAAAGAGGCTAGTGGGAAAAATTGTTTTTCTGCTGTTAAGTTCTGCAGTTTTACATCATGCAGGTGACAACATTTGGGCCATGGCTACACTACCCCTCCCTTTCAGAAGGGGCATGTAAATGACAGGGATCGGAACTGTTTAATGAGGCACTGATATGAATATTCAGAACCTCATTAGTATAACAGTGGCCAGTTGCACTTCAAAAGTGCTGCTTTCAAAATGCAAACTGGCCGTGTACATGCGGGCGCTTCGAATTAAACCCAGACTTCCAAATTGTCTTATTCCCAAAACTAATTGAAAATAAGGTAATTTTGAAGTCTGGGGTTTATTTCGAAGCAGCTACATCTACAAGGCCAGTTTGCATTTCAAAAGCAGCATTTTCGAAGCATGACTGGCTGCCATTATGCTAATGAGGCACTGAATATTCATATCAGCACCTTATTAAACCTTTCCGATCCCTGTTGTTTACATGACCCTTCCAAAAGGGAGGGGTAATGTAGCCACGGCCTTGGCGTATACTCATCTTCATGGTTCTGTTGATGATATGCTGTACTTCCTGATAGGATAGAAGTTGTGAGTATTGTAGAGATCAAGAAAGAATTGAAAGAAAGCACATTGTCCAGCAGTACCAATTACCTGTCCTGGATCATGGGGTTTGATTAAATGAGAGCATGGGGAGTTGAGCTGTGGAGTTAAGTTTAGGCTCACCTCTAATATGAATGGAATGCTATTTCAGATAATTAGGGATTTTATCATTTTACAGGAAATACATGACGACTGTGAAGACCCTAGACCCCTGCATGGAAATGGGGAAAGGTCCACTAAATTAGACTCCTGAGAGCTGTGGTGGTAATGGAAATTCAACTGGTGTTGGGCAGTGAGAGCTACCTTTTCACTCCCCAGCTCATCCAGCCTGATGGTGGGGATTGGAGAAGAATAAGAAGCAAGGTGTCTGCTCTGTGGTCCTTTCTCCTTGGTGTACAGCCAGAGAGCATAAAGAGCCTGTGATGTACACTGGTGATCTCTCTACTTTGGTTCCTGAACTTCAGCTTGTCACTGGGGAGCACATGGCAGAAAGTGCACCCATGCAGCTTTGCACCACCGTAGAAAAATAGAGAAGATATGCTGATGCAGGAGGCAGCCAAGAGGCTGGAACCGAATATGCCCCTTCTACAGGACAGAGAAGGATGTCAGAGACACCAGGCTGGAGATGGAAACATCATCTCCCAAGGAAAGATCTATAGAAGGCACGTCTCCAAAAGCCAGGATTGGGATAGAGCTGGGCAATTAAAAGGATCCCTCCCTCCAGGCCATAAGAGGAGTAGAAAGGGAAGACTAAGGGCAAGTCTACTTCAGGGGAGAAAATTCACCTAAGATATGCAACTCCAGCTGTCAGAATAGCGTAGCTGAAGTCATTGTCCCTTCGGTTGACTTTCCCCAACATCCCCACAGTAGAAGGTCAATGGGAGAAAACTCTCCTACTGACTTCCCTTATTTCTCATCACCAAGGTTGACCGGGATGTCCTAAACATTCGATTTTGCACACCCCCACTAGATGTGCTAAACTGAACCCCAGAAGATCAGTCTCTGGAGCATTGATCTTTTGGTAAGTACAGACGTGCCCTAAGATATACTGAAGTAAATCCTCTTCACCCTGTTGCCCCTCAATTGCAAGAGACAGAGGAAAAGTTGGGACTGGGAAACAGTGGAGAGCCAGGAGGAGAAAGTGGTTGCTCCTGCAGAAGAGTGGAAGTAGGAGATGTACCCTGGCCTGGTATAGCTTCCTCAGCAAGAGCTGGATAACATAAGGAACTGTAGTGAGGTGTCAATAGGAGATGAAACTTTTACTCCCTGAGTCCCAAAGGAAGGATAAAGCTTAGCAGAAGATAACAGGAGGGAAGACATAATTCCCTCCTCAGGTTCTCAGAAGTTTAGTTGTTGTAGTGTTTACTTCTCAGCTGCTGTCCACATTACTGAAACAGAAGGGAAAGAAGACAGAAGGTGGGCGGCCACGCTCATCTGGTAGAGCTATTTCTCTGGGGTATGATCACTCTCCCCAGTGGAGAGACCCTTATCAGGCTAAACAGCAGAGCGGAGAGCAAGGGCAAGGACACTGCAGGCCCACAGGGAAGTGACCCAGGGAATCAGCAGCATTAAAATAGATTTAGCTGCTATCTACAGGGTCCCTAGGCTGGAGCCCAGAGACAAGGGGTGGGGGACTGGGCACCTCCCAACCCTCCCCCCATTAGCAATTGGGAAGAAGTGGCTTGGATCTTGGAGGAATTGGGCTGTAATGACCTAGCCAAAAAGCCAGAACTAGAAGGGCCTTGAAAGGACACAGACACTGCCTCCAGTTGGGAAAGCCCAGGGGCACCACTCTTGTCTGAAATGAAAAATGGACTATAAGAACTGATGAACTGAGGTAAAGCCCAGAGCTAGGGGCAAGGAGCAGTGTCTAGTAAGGGAATCCCTGGGGGCTCTTCTACTGTCCAAGGGGGAGTAGACTGAGAGACAGAAAAGAGAGGGACATTAGTAGAGGGCACCAGTGTTGGGTCCTGGTTAAGTGTGTACCCCAGAAGGGGTCTGACTGACACATAAAAAATGACTTGGCAGAGAGGGATGAGTAGCTGAAAAGGCTGTGGTGGAGTGAGGCAGTGCAGGCAAACACACTTGACCAGAAAGCACTTGCCAGAAGTGAGTGCCACCCTGTTACACCCCAGTATTTTCCAGACTGTCAAAGTAGTATTTGGATCTACACATAATTTGAGACATGTAAAGAGCAGTACCAGCATTTAGCCTGCCTGAAGTGAGGAAGAAGACATTACAAGAAAAATGAGTCTACAACACATCTTATGATCCTAGATTCATTCTGACACAAAAGACACATACCTTTGTTCACATTTTCCCAATGGTGTGACACAGAAAAATTAGAGGTCCATGATCTTTCACCCACTTCACCAAGAGGACTATACATAAACACTTGGCTTATGTTTGACTTGTAAAAAGCACAGTTCTTTCTATGCTTATCCATGAAACATACTGATGATTGATGGCAAGCTTGTGTTCATACTCCTAATTTAAAAGACTTCATTTTAAGAAAATTATGTAAGGCCAGGGAAGGGAAACAGCAGTGTAGTTTCATGCCTCATTTCAAACCAATAGTCTAAATCAAACCTACAGTCTAAATCTGTGTTCTTGTTTTGTTTCCAAGTCTGCTTCTATGCTGAAAATGTCCATGTCAAACTTTCCCCTCCAACACCAAAATTTTTCTTCAATTCCTTTTCAACTTTTATACCTAAGACACTTCCTACACCTCCTAAGATCTGTGGCAAGGAGGACAGCCAGGATAAAGGGAGGAAGGGTTGTCCTCTCTTTCAATACCCAGATGGTCTGCAGAGCTGCCACGAGCACCTAATAATAAAAATTGTACTCATACAAACAATAATCAGTCCTCAAGTTTCCTCTGTAATGCAAGAATATATATTATCCAATTTTAAAGATGGAGAAAGAGTGGGACATGAAGGTTAAATAACTTCTTCAAGGTCATCAGCCATTGTCATGGGTAGGACTTTTTTTTTTTGTCTGCATTTGGTAAGTGATGACAGCATGTGCAGTGTTGTAACAGATGTAAGGCACATGAAGGCCATTATAGTTGGACTAGATAGAAAACATAACAGGTACGCTGGGAAGTGAGGCAAGAAAGTTCCATGTTTGAAACTTTATTGTGTGGCTGAATATTTTTTGTTAAGCGTCAGGTCATCTGATTGTTATGGGCATTGCCTAAAATATGTGTAAATTTAGAACAACAGCATAGATATATGTTTTCATCCACAGAGCTCAAACTTTATAAATGGGCTAATGTTTATTTCCCAAATTTTAGCCCAATTTTATCAGTAAAATGAAGATATTGTTTGCATACACCTTTGTAAGAAAATAAATTACATTCATAAGGTGCTGTATGAAGACAAACTATGTATTACTAAAGCTAACCAATGGAAAAGGTGGGATCAGAAATCAGGATTTAACGTATATTTTAGCCGTTTACCTTTGAGCAGCACAATCTCTTTCAGATAAAACAAGTTCAGCTTCTGGCACCAGAACTCCAGCGAGATTTAGCTCTCAGAGATAGACCATTTCACTTTTCCAGAGAAAGCTAGAAATATACAGTAAACCCTTGAAATACACAGCTTCAGGTTGCACGTAACTCGCTTTAACACAAGTTGGCAAAACTGAAGCTGCTCCGCGGCTGTCAGCCAACCTAGCTGCCCACAGGCCAAGGACCCCTTTTCCCTGTGGGAAGGTAGGGAGAACCAGCCAGGAAACTGACCAGTCCTTGTGGGCTGGTCAGTTTCCTGGGTCCTGTAAGTGGTGGGGAGCTGGAAACCAAGCAGCAGCTTGGCTCCCACCACCCCTATGCTTGCAGAGCCAGGAAAATGACCAGTTTCCTGGCTCCAAGGAGTGGGTGGGAGCCAGGAACAAGGGGCAGCCTGGATCTTTTCTCCCCTCCACTCCTCCCAAGTTCCCAGCTGCCCTGAGCTGGTGGGAACCAGGAAACTGGCCAGCCACGAGCTAGTCAGTTTCTCAGTTTCTGCAAGCAGCAGGGAGATGGGAACTGGGCTGCCACTTGGCTCCCATCTCCCCAGCGCTTGCGTGACTCAGGAAACTGACCAGTACATTAGTGGTCAGTTTCCCAGCTCCTGCAAGCAGCGGGGAGATGGGAACCAGCTTTGCCCTGGTTCCTGGCTCTCTGCCACTCCCCAGCTCCTCCTCCTGTTGGGCTGGTCAGTCTTGCAGCTCCTGTAAACCCAGGGGAACCAGGAAGCAAGCTGCAGCCTGGTTCCCATCTACCCCCAGGACTTGCGCAAACATTTGAGTAAAGCGGGGGTCACAGGAACACAACCCTCACATAACTCAAGGGTTTACTGTATCTGTAGTTAACACAGCAGCTTGAATTTTAATGGAATTTTCTAATGTATTTGCACTGGGGGATGTTTACAAATGATCATAACTTGAAACTTTTACTACTGAGTTTTTTTTTCAAACTTAGTCAAGCAGGCATTATATCCTAGGGAAAATACATATGCCCAGTTTCATGTTTCAGAATTCTTCTGTTTGACTTATGCTAAAACTGCAACCGTCTTTTTCTTCCTGATGGGAAATATATATAAACATGCAAAATTCCAATATCTGAAAGGATTTGTTTCAATATCCCTAAAATCTTTAGCCTTCATGGAGAGATTAATCTTGGAAAAATTTAGTCAAAAAGATTTCCTTTTGACAATTTATTAATATCACATTAAGAGTCAGCTCTCTGGCCACTATCTCCTTTCTCTCCTTCTCTCTGTGTAGAGACCTTCATTAGAGACCTTTACTAGATTTAGATTTTTGGCAGCGGCCCTCTGTAACTCACTGATATCCCAACAGGTCTGACCTAGCTCAGCAACTGCATTTCCCTCCACCGCCTCTCTCTGAAGGCTAAAATAGTGGTTTACCAGAGACCAGACAGCCTTACAAAAAGCTAAGTACTTTTATTTTAGAACAAAAACACTACAAAGAAAAGACACGCTAGAAGAAAAAAATATTCAAACAGTATACTAAGCTTACCAGATGGACTTCATGATTACTATGGTTAACCTAGAACATGGGTCAGCAACCTCCAGTATGGGTGCTAAGGGTAGCATGGGTGTCAATTTCATCAGCATGTGAAGCAAGAGCTCAGCCCCACCTCTCCTCGCACACACACATCCCATGCAGCCGGGAGCTTGCACAAAGCCATGCTGCCTCTTGATTAATAAAAGACCAACTAATGCTACCAACCACCACCTAAATGGTAAAGCTCTGCCTCTTTATTAATTTATTACTGAAACTATTGTAAGTAGGACTGTTAGTGACTTTTAAAAGTAACACTGGTAATCTGACCATACATAAAGGTTAAAAGGTCAAATTTTGGCACTCTACCTCAGAAAGATTGCTGACAGTGACCTGGAATTGTTTGGCCTTCAAACCCTTGCAGCAGGGTTTGCACTTGTGGTTAAAGATTCAGGTCCTTTGTTAGATCAAAATCAGAAACATTGCTACCCGACCAACTCAATCTGGCCCTTTATATCATAAGCTCTTCTTTTACCTCCTGGGTCTCCTGAACCCAGTCTGAACCAATCTATGCAATTCTCTCTAGTGGCCGATACTTCTCTCAAATGGTTTACCTGTCCCAGGGCCTCTAGTAATTACTCCCCATGGATTTAATTTCCTATATAGCACTCAGGGGCTGTGTCTACACTAGCCAAAAACTTCAAAATGGCCATGCAAATGGCCATTTTGAAGTTTACTAATGAAGCACTGAAACACATATTCAGCGCCTTGCTAGCATGCAGGCAGCCACAGCACTTCGACATTGACGTGGCTCGCCACCCCGCGGCTCGTCCAGACGGGCTCCTTTTCAAAAGGACCCTGGCTACTTCGAAGTCCCCTTATTCCTATGAGCAGATGGGAATAAGGGGACTTCGAAGTAGCCAGGGTACTTTCAAAAAGGAGCCCTGTCTGGACGAGCCGCGTCAATTTCAAAGTGCCGTGGGCGCCCACATGCTAATGAGGCACTGAATATGTATTTCAGCGCTTCATTAGTAAACTTCAAAATGGCCATTTCGAAGTTTTTGGCTAGTGTAGACACGGCCAGTAACTCTCCCTAACACATTTACATACAATCTTGGTGCAGAGAGGGACAAATAACCTTTATAAAGTGGATACAATAATCTCAAGACATGCCTATGTTTATCACATCTGTCAAAATTAGCATGTCAAAGAAGTGGGTTGGGATGAGAGCTTTTTTGCAATTTAAGCCTCTGACATTAGCTCTCCCTGTAAAACAATGTTGTTAGATATAGCTCTGTATGTCACACAAGCTTTGTAAGATCAGAAACCTCCAAAATGAAGCTGAGGTTTAATACTGGATGTATTGTGATAGTCCAAAACAAAACCACGTTCATACTGAAGCAGTAGAATCAATCACATTTTCTACTTTTATCAAAGAGTACATTTATTATATTGTTCAGTGCAACTGAAAAAAATGTTTTAGGAAATAAAAGGTGTATTTAAGCTGAAATTCAATAGTTTTTTTTTAAGTAAAGCTATAGATGCAACTATGATAAATCATCTAATAAGGAGCAGCCATTCAAATCTGAGATTTTAATGTACAAATACACATGCAAACACACAAATGTGAACTTTCTTCAGAACTGCAAAATGAACCCCAAAGAACCATCTTATATTTTAGCAGATAGCAAGCAAGACTCCCACTGAGGGAAATAATAAATATTGACAACCGGTACAGTTCAATACATTCACTCAGCTTCTCACAGCAGGAGCCTCTCTCACCAGTTGCAGAGAAATAACAGTGGGTAATATTTAAACTGATTACTATGTATGTGCCTTCCACATGCTGATCTGTATTTCAAAGGACAACTGTAAGAAAGTGCTATAATGGCTCATTTATCTGTGAATATTAGTGGCCTTTCTGCCATATGATTAGAATTAAACTTGAGCAGCTTCGATAAAGCTAGAAAACATTTTTGTTAGCAAATTGGAAATATTTACACAGGAGTTATTTTGCATTGCTCTGCAAAGTGCAAAAGAAGACAAAATCCAGGACTCTAGACAAAAAGCCATGATGATAACAGAACACAGGTAGTCAGAAAATAGAGGAAGCAACAACAAACAGTTCATCATCATCATCAATAAGCGAGGGCTCAGTGCCCGTTGGTGTCTGATGCCTCTCTCACTATTCCTTTCCATCGTTCCCTGTCCAGTGCAGAGTGGCTTAGTTTCTGCAGACTAGCTCCGAACCAATCTACTATATCATCTATCCATTCTCTCAGGGGTCTGCCTCTCCTATTCAAACTGTCCATTATGCTGAATACCAAGGTCTTGATTTTTCATTCATCATTCATTCTGCAAATATGCCCAAATAGTTGTAGCTTCCATTTTATAGCCTTCTGCAGCAGGTTCTCTTTCGGCTGTATCTTTCTATATAATTCCTCATTGGTGACCTTCTGTATCCATCCTATTCTCAGAATCTTTCTATAACAACTCCTTTTGAACACCAATATTCTTCTTTTAGAATCTTTCATTATCACCCGTGTCTCTCATCTGTACAACAGGCTGATAAATACACACATTTTCAAGATGCTCAGCTTCATTCCTAAGCTAATCGCTTTGCTTTTCCAGATCTTATCCATCAACTTCAAACTCACTCTTGCTTTCGCTATTCTAGTAACTATTTCCTTCTTACAGTCTAGATCATGCGTTATGTTGCTCCCCAGATATGTGAACTTCTCTACATTTTCTAGTTCAGTACCATCTACACTGATCTTCCTTCCTATTTCCTTACCTCCAAATACCATTGTTCATAATCAGTCAGTACCACTTCCCTTCTTCATTTAGCACCTGCAACATTTTCACTAGCTTCCCCTCATCTTCCTCAATGATAACTATATCATCTGCAAACCTCAAGTTGTTAATTCTTTTCCTGTGCACAGATATCTCTTCTACTTCTTCCTTGATCTTGTCCATCACTCTCTCCAGATGCATGATGAAGATACTTGCTGATATTGGATCTCCTTGTCTCATAACTCTACTTGTTTTAAACCAACTTCCCAACTCCTCACATGTTCTCACCACTACCTCCACGTTGTCACTGATATCCTTCAACAATCGTATCAGTCTGCTATCCACTCCGTATGACTCCAACACCACCCAAGTCACTTTCTGCTCCATACTGTCAAATGCCTTTTGAAAATTGACGAAACAAGCGTATACATTCTTGTTCTTTTGTTGAGCTTTCTCCACTATCAGTCTCAGTGCCAATATCTGCTGTATGGTACTTCTATCTTTTCTGAACCCCGCTTGCTCATCTGCTACATGTTCTTCTATCTGCAGTCTTAGTCTCTCAGTCAGCATCAGCACCGGCACCTTGTCTAGATGACTTATTAGGGCAATTGTTTTATAGTTCTTGCACTCCAATGTACTTTCTTTCCTGGGTATTGTCACTAGCACAAATGTTGTCCACTCCTGAGGTGCTTTCCCTTCTTTCCACGCTATATTACATAGTTGGTGCATTTCCTGAATCAGGCTTTCTCCACTGTATTTGATCATCTCTCCCATGATCTTATCATTTCCAGGGCTCTTGTTTGTCTTTAGTCGTTTCACTGCTTTTTCTACTTCGTCCTTTGAAATATCAGTCTCGCTCTCAATGCTCAGTGGAGATATCCTTTTCAGTTCTTCAATCAGTCTCTCTGGCTGTTTCTATACACGCCGCTTTCAAAGTAAGTGGCATGCTAATAAGCCAACCAAAATCTGCTAATGAGGTGCGGATGCAAATTCCCCGCACCTCATTAACATAAGGTCACGTGATTTGGAGTCCAGAAGATGTTCTTCCACACTCCAAAATGCTGTTTAGAAGCATGGCCCCCGGGCGTCTTGCAGAAGGAAGTCCTTCTTCTGGAGGCCCCTTCTTCCCAAAAATTTTCAGGAAGAAGGGGCCTCTGGAAGAAGGACTTCCTTCCAGAAGACCCCCCGGGGGCCACACTTCTAAAAAGCGTGACCGTATGCTAATGAGGCATGGGGAATTTGCATCTGCACCTCATTAGTATATTTTGGGCCATTTATTAGCATGCCACTTTCCTTGAAAGTGGCATGTGTAGAAACAGCCTCTGAGACACTCGGGTCTAACTGTGCTTTGTATAGATTGGTGCAATATCTCAATAAGTAGTTGAGGAAATATATTTGATATATCTGGTGGAAAAGCCTTGTTTCACAAAGGAAGCAGAATGTAATATTTTTGGTACATATCTTGTCTATCTTTTTTTTCAACTGATCAGAAGCAAAAGCTAAAGTAGGGATTAGTAAGTAGAAAGAAATCAATTCTGAGGCAAAATTTGAAGGAAAGTGTGTTTGTTAGATGCATAGGAAGATACAAGAAATGCCCAAACTTTGTGAGACACCATCTATCAAATTGGCAAATTGTAAGGAGCCCAAGTACTACAGCTAATTTTTGTATATTTTTAAATAAAAATGAATGTACACAACATTATTTGCTATTACTTTAACTCAAAAAACAAACAAAAAATCAAATTATCACCTGTTAAAAATCTGCAGCTGAACAGCTTTGCCCTCACCCTTAGCTGCAGTGTGCATTTGGGTTGCACATTGGGCAATACTACTGCTATTAAAACACATATAAACTCAGCAAACAATAACAAGTTTTACCATGACTTGTTATTGTAACTAATAAAACTTTTTTTTCAGAAATATTTCAACATGTCAAGCCTCTTTTACTCAGCATTCTTTGACCTTCATACTTTGTCAGATGCAAATGTCAATGTTTTATTTTCATCAGCCTGTGGTTTGCTCCACAAGAGTTGTTACCCTGAAGCAATTTACTGGGATCATTCTTCTTGCATGATACAGTAAGCCAATAGTGAGCACATCAGGAACAAAACAGGAAAGGTGCTAAATAATATACACCTAAAAAGTTAGAAAGTACAATGATGTCTCACTATAGTCTTTAGTATTTTACTATGTTAAAAAAAATCTGAACCCTAACCATACTAGTGATACTGACATGAAGAAAAAGGGGACTGTTTCAGAAGAAAAGATTTCCTAGAGTTACCATATTTCCAACTCACATATTAAAATTCTGCCTCTGTTTTGTTAATCCAGACAGTTACCTCCAATGAACACAAAGCTGGTTGTGACAAATCCAATTACTTTTCCATGTCAAGAGCAAATTTAATCTATAAATTAATAGATTCTGCTTCTGCTAAAGAAAGAAGTGCCTTGTGAATCTAAAGCTACTTGAAATTTGAACATCCTACAAAACACCCAGTTAGTCAGCCCAAGAACTGACATGTGGGACAATTGGTCTCAGTCTCCATTGTTTCCTTTTCTGGGCCAGCAAAGCTGAGAGCAAAGTTTGCTAATGAAGGGCCTGTTCCAAAGCTCACTGAAACCATAAGACCTTCAACACCATGTTTAAGCTGGGCCGTACAAGTCCCTGTCCAGAAGGGTGGTGAAACCAAAATTCAGTTTAGAATAACTTGGGATCTCTAGGGCTTTGAAAGGGACTCTGAGGACATCTTGGGAAATGATAGTGAATTAAAATCTGTAATCATTACCCTGGGAAATTCCCCAAGATTCTGGACCACGCCAAATTCCAAAACCTACTTAATGAAAGCTCTACCAAATATGAAAGTCTAAATGTAAACAAATAAGCAAAATGTATAAAACACTCCCTAATGGTTACTATAAACACTCCATTGGTGAAAAACCATCTCCAACCTGACTCACCACACAGATGTTATGGTTCTCAGGCAATGATCAGTGTTACCAATAAAACTGAAACCCCAGAAAGCAGGGAGTGCTAAGTTTGCACTAGATACAGTGTTCATATTCCGTCCAGTGAAGGGTAGGAATTAAACCAGGTTAGAGGCCCATTCACAAATTAATAGTCATTGCAGCACTGATGATAATCAGAGCTAGCAGAAGTGACTCCAACCCTTGTTTCTTGGATGATAAAATGACAACAACACACATATTTAGGTCCCATTCCACCCTTCCTTTTATGGGAGGAGTCAGGAGGGAGGGAGGGGAAATTCTTCACCTCTATAAATACACAAGCAAATAGTACTAAAGAGACCCTTGCTCCATAACAAAACCATCACAAACAGGGATCCAATGTCTAATCTCTACTTCAAAAGAAGCAAATTAGGAAGCTAGCAAAGGGTAGTCCCTAGTATGACCTATTCAGATGCCAGCGTCCTATATCCCTCCTTGACATGCTTCAGGCCAGGGCATGATAATAAAACAGCTCCTATTATTCTGATGAGTGATAGCATCCTGTCCATCAACAAAGGAAGTATATCCATGTTCATCCTGGTGGACTTCTCTGCAACATTTGATAATATAGATTCCCCAGGATACTCCTGCAGAAGAGGCTACAGAAATGAACAGAGGTGCTCTGAAAACATCTTTCCTCTCAGAATTAGCCCAGACTGTTATCATGAGCCTGACAAACACAGTGGCCCACAAGGCCCCATTCTCTCTTCACATCTATATTTATATTAGAGCTGGCAAGCAATTACAAAATTGCTTGCAATTCATTCTACAATTAAAAATTAACTGTGATTTATTGCACGCTTAATCACCCCGTTAATAACAGTGTAACATTTATATAAATATTTTTGGATGTTTTTCACATTTTCAAATATATATTTCAATTACAACACAACAAAAAAGTGGATCATGCTCAATTTATATTTATTTTTATTATAAATATTTTCACTGTAAAAATGTTTCAGTTTACTTAATATAAATACAATAGTGCCACCACTTTAGCATGAAAGTTGAACTTACAAATGTAGAATTATGTATAAAGAACTGCATTCAAAATTGAACAATGGAAAACTTTAGAGCTTACGAGTCCACTCAATCCTATTTCTTATACAGCCAATTGCTCAGACAAACAAATTTGTTTATATTTGCAGGAGATAATTCTGCCCACTTCTTGTTTACTATGTTACCTGAAAGTGAGAATAGGTATTTCCATCAGACTATTGTAACCAGTGCTGGAAGATATTTGTGTGTCAGACATGCTAAAGAGTCATACATCCCTTCATGCTTCAACCACCACTCCAGAGGACATGCATCCAAGCGGCCATGGGGGCGTCGATGCGACATCCAAATGGCAACATCTGAGGGATACAGTTTACAACATGGCCTTGTCGGTGTTTGGAAGAAGAGCTAGAAACACGAACGACTGGTTCGAAGCTAACTCTGATGAGATGATTTCAGTCATTGAAAAGAAACGTGCTGCACTCCTGGAGTACAAACGCTCACCGAGCCAGAGTACCCAGCAAGCACTTAGAGAGGCCAGAAGAACAGTATAGCAGACAGCCAGGCACTGTGCCAACAACCACTGGCTCCAGTTATGCAGCAGCATCCAGACCTGTGCCGACTTTGGTAATCTCAGAGGAATGTACGAGGGTATGAAGAAGGCATTAGGACCCACCCAGAACAAGATGGCACCTCTGAAATCCAAATCTGGTGAAGTCATCGCTGACAAAGCCAAACAGATGGAGCGCTGGGTTGAGCACTACTCCGAGCTGTACTCACGCGATAATGTTGTGGTTGACGCAGCCCTCGATGCCGTCGAGCTCCTACCAGTAATGGACGAACTGGATCAAGAACCGACTGTGGATGAACCGAAGACAGCCATCGACAGCATTGCAGCAGGAAAGGCCCCTGGTCAGGATGGTATACCACCAGAGGTAATCAAATGTGCCGCAGACACACTACTGGAACCCCTGCATGAGCTGCTGTGCCTGTGCTGGAAAGAGGGTGAGGTTCCACAGGATATGCGTGACGCTAACATTGTAACGTTGTATAAGAATAAAGGAGACAGAAGTGACTGCAACAACTACCGTGAAATCTCCCTCCTAAGCGTCACTGGTAAACTGTTCGCTCGCGTCATCCTTGGCAGACTCCAGAAGATTGCTGAGAGGGTGCACCCCGAATCGCAGTGCGGATTCCGTGCATAGAGGTCTACCGTTGACATGGTCTTCTCTCTAAGGCAGCTGCAGGAGAAGTGCAGGGAGCAGAGAAAGCCACTCTACATAGCCTTCATTGACTTGACCAAGGCTTTTGACTTGGTCAGCAGGGATGGTCTGTTCAAACTGCTCCACAAGATAGGCTGTCCTCCACGGTTACTCAAGATGATCCAGACGTTCCACGAAAACATGAGAGGAACCATCCAATATGGCAGCGCATTATCGGATACTTTCAGAATCAGGAGCGGCGTCAAACAAGGATGCGTGCTTGCTCCGACACTGTTCGGGATCTTCCTCGCACTCCTCCTGAAGCATGCCTTTGGATCTTCAACAGAGGGCATCTTGCTGCACACAAGATCTGATGGGAAACTGTTTAACCTTGCAAGGCTGAGAGCTAAGACTAAGGTGCGAGAAGTCCTCATCAGAGACATTACGTTCGCAGACGATGCTGCTGTAGTGTCTCACACAGAAGACCAGCTTCAAAAACTGCTGGATCGGTTCTCCAAAGCGTGCAAGGACTTTGGGCTTACCATCAGCCTAAAGATGACAAATTTACTTGGTCAAGATGTTGCTGAATCCCCATCAATCAGCATTGACAACTACACATTAGAGGTCGTCCACGAGTTCGTTTACCTCGGGTCCACCATCACTGACACCCTGTCGTTGGACACTGAGCTAAATAGGAGGATCGGAAAAGCGGCCACAACTCTGTCCAGACTCAGCAAGAGAGTGTGGAACAACAACAAGCTGAACGCTCACACCAAAATGCAAATCTACAGAGCCTGCATCCTCAGCACCCTCCTTTATGGCAGCGAGACTTGGACCCTGTATGCCCGCCAGGAAAAGAGGCTGAACGTCTTCCACTTGCGCTGCCTCAGGCGCATCCTTGGAATATCATGGAAGGACAGAGTTACCAACACAGCCGTCCTCGAGCAAGCTGGAATCCCAACCATGCACACCCTCCTCAGGCAGTGTCGGCTCCGCTGGCTTGGCCACATCCACAGGATGAACGATGGAAGGATTCCAAAAGACACCATGTATGGTGAGCTAGCCTCTGGCAAAAGACCCCCCGGACGCCCCCAGTTGTGTTACAAAGATGTCTGCAAGAGAGACCTCAGAGAGGTAGACATTGAGCTGGACAACTGGGAAGAACTAGCAGACGACCGCGGCAGATGGAGGCAGGGGTTACACAAGGGCCTTCAGAAGGGCGAGTTGAAGATCAGACAGCTAGCAGAGGAGAAGCGAGCACACAGAAAGCACAATAAGGACTTGCCAGACACCCACTACATCTGCAAGAGATGCAGCAAGGACTGTCACTCTCATGTGGGTCTTTATAGTTACAATAGACGCTGTAAATGAAGTCTTAAATTGAAACTTAAAGGGCGCGATCCATAGTCTGTGCAGACTGAAGGATGCCTACTACTACCCTGTTCCTCACTGTAAACAGTTCTAGTTACCATTTGTAAAAACCACACAGTTAAGTGTTTTCCCTAAACAGTTTATTTTTGCACCCTTTCTATGTCCCATGTTCATGGTGGTGGGGACAGTGAGGGGTGGATGTGTGGGGAGGCATCACGGGAGGGGATAATGAGGGGTGGATGTGTGGGGGTGGCCTGCATGGGGTGGCTGTGGGTGGGGCTCACTGGGACTTCTGAGCAAACCTCTGATGGAGGGCCTTGCTAATACAGAGCCTGTCCCAGTGGGCCTGGAGATTCTGGGCAGTGGCTGGCTGTTCATAAGCAGGGCCAGACTTTGCCACCCATCCCTGAATAAATGCTTAGCCCTTGCCCTTCATGTTGTTGTGGAGGGCACAGAAGGTGCCCATCACCTCTGGGAGGTTCTGCAGCTCAACGTCCAGGCACATGAGGAGGCACCTGAACTGGTCCTTCAGGCACCCCAAGTCTCACTTAACCATGTTGCAGGCCTGGTTGAGCCTGCTATTAAAAAGCTCCTGGATAGGTTTGGGGTAGCCAGTGTACAGCTGCATCAGCCAGGGCTGCAGGGGGCAGACAGTATCTGCCACTATGCAGAGGGACATGGTGATATCCCCAACCTGGAGCTCCCGCTGAGGGGTGTATGTCCTGGCCTCCATGTGCCAGCAGAGATCAGAGTTCCAGAATTTATGGGCAGCACGTGTCCAGCCTACCCAGAACACAGAGATGTCCATGAAAGGCCCCTTCAAGTCCACCAGCACCTGGAGCACTACTTGCAGTTTATGTAGTGGCCAGTGCTATGTTCCAGGACATGGATGGGGATATGTGTCCCATCCAGTGCACCAAAACATTTGGGGAAACAGACCATGGCGAATCCTGCAATGGTCACATCCTCCATGCAGACAACCCTGTGGAGCAGCACGGCATTGATTGAGCAGACAACCTGGCATGGGAGGGATGGCATGCACTCCCAGGAGGGTGTGATGGGCTGTGCACAACCCCCTCCCTTGTGCCCGCTCCCCCATCTCCCCCTCCAGGTACCCTCCCAGGTGTCTTCCCAGGCCCTGCACCTGAACCCTCTACCCCATACCCACAAACAAAAAGTATCCCCCTTGCCCAGAAGCCCCCTACCCTTGGTGGATGGGTGACCGAAGCATATCTTACCTCCATGAGTACAGCCCCAATGGTGGTTTTGCCCATTCCAACTTGGTGCCCCACAAATTGGTAGCTGTCCAGGGTGGCTAGCTTCCACATGGCAATGGCGACCCACTTCTTGAGCAGGAGGGTGGCCTGCAGGCAGGTGTCCTAGTGTCTCAAGGCAGGGACAAACCAGTGGCAGAGCTCCTGGAAGGTCCACTTACTTATGCATGACCACGGCACCCAGGATGACCAGCTCTAATGCCAAGAGTTGCTGGTGGGGGTCCCTCAGTTGTTGCTGACCGTCTGATCCCTGCTTGGGCTCTACAACACTTGTGGCAGTTCTGCAGGCCTCAGCATGTGCAGGGCAGGGGTGTTTGGGAGGGGATCTTTAGGGGAGTGGCTGGTTGCAGCTCCCAGAAGGGCTTGTCATACATGCGACCCAGTCTGCAGCATTTCCTGCTCTATTCTTTCGAAAGAGCACCTCTAACTGCATGGACACTCTCTTTCAAAAGAGCAGAGCATTCTTTTGAAGGAGTAGCTTGAAAGCTTGATGTGCTTTCTGTGTGTGGATGTGCTCTTTCGAAAGATGATCTTCTGGGGGAGATCTTCCAGAAGCTTGCCTTTTGAAAGAGTGCTGTAGTGTAGATGTAGCTTTCCAGACTCATCATCATCATCCATTGGTTCAGTCCCATGGAGCTTGAACCCATGACTTTGGCATTATTAGCAACACACACTAACCTACTGAGCTATCTGGCCTACTCTTTTCCAATCTAACCAAACATAATTCTTTCAATCTGCCCGCATGGGTCAAGTTGTCTAGATCTTTAATCATTTTTGTTGTCTTGACTGTACTTTTTCCAATTTGTCCACTTCTCTCCTGAAATGTGGTGCTCAGAACTCAGTATACCAATTGAGGCCTAATCAGTGCAGTGTAGCCTAGAAGAACTACCTCTCATGTCTTGCTTATGACATTTCTGATAATGAATCCCAGAATGATGTTTGCTCTTTTTGCAGTAGTGTCACACTGGTGATTCATATTTACCTTGTGGTCCACTATGACACTGAGATCCCTCTCTGCAGTACTCCTTCCTACATAGTTCTTTGTCATTCTGTATGTGTACAGCTGACTGTGCATTCCTAAGTGAAGTACTTTGCATTTGTCCTTACTGAATTTCATCCTATTTACCTCACACCATTTCTTCGGTTTGTCCAGTTCATTTTCAATTATAAACGTATTCTCCAAAGTGCTTGTGACCTCTCCCAGCTTGATATCATTGGCAAACATTTCAAATGTACTATCTATGTCATTATCAAAATCAATGATGAAGATATTGAACAGAACTTGTCCCAACACTGAACGCTGCAGAACCCCATTCGTTATACTATGGGAGCAAAACATCTAAAACCACTTTGTTTTGTGACTGGCAAGAAGAAAGTGCCCCTTCTAACAGAGAAAGACCTAGCCAGGATTCACAATACTAAGGGAATTTCAGAACTAAATGCAATATTTCTTTTCAAATTACCTTGTCTCCAAAAAGTAGTACGCACTCACAAATTATAACTAGAGCATAATACCTCTCTGATAGGCTTGGAAATATGGGAATTTATTATTTTCATTTAAAAATGTTTAGTAATATTAAAGTGATATGGACATACATGTTCAAAGAGAAGTGTACAATGAATATTCCCCCCCACCACCACATATAATAAACTAGAAATACACATTTCAAATAGAGTATCACAAAATATTTTTCTAAGCTGTAACTTCAGCTAAAACCACCACCTGGATCTTAAGCTGGGGGCTGTTTGACTGGCTGGCCAAAAGAAGAGAGTGATTATTGATCATTTGTGGAGGAAGGGAGACATAAAACTTCTGGAAAGATGGCCAGCTTGGTGGCTGATTCTTCACCCAGGAATAAGGGGTTTGTAAAGGTCAGCCTGCTCTGGAACCCTCCCATCTTATTCAAGGAGCAGAATTGGCAGCATCTATCCTGTCCCCCTTTCTGGTGGCAAATATACCAGGTTATTCACTATGGCTGTGTTTACACTAGCAAGTTTTTTTGAAAGATTTTTTGAAAGAAGGAGGCTCTTTCAAAAGATCTGCGGAGTGTCTACACAAAGAAGCGGTTCTTTTGAAAGTAAATTGAAAGAATGCAGGGCTCCTTTTGAAATAGCTCTTCCTGTCCTGTTTTCAGGAAGAGTGTCCCCTTCTGAAAGCTTCTTTCAAAAGAAAACACAAGTAGATGCATTGCAGGCCCCTTTTTTCGAAAGAGCAGTCGTCCTGAGGCCTGATTTTTCAATCCCTGGCCTGTTCTTTTGAAAGAGCAAAGTCTGTGTGGATGCTCTCTTTTGAAAGAGCCAGTCACTCTTTTGATCCACTTTTTTGTGTGTGTGGATGCGCCCTTTCGAAAGAAGTTCTTTCGGAAGAGATCTTCAGGAAGGACTTCTGTGGAAAGATCTCTGCAGTGTAGACATAGCCTTAGGGTATGTCTACACAGCAAAGTTATTTTGAAATAACTAACCTAACATCTACACAATGCAACTGCTATTTCAAAATAAAGTTGAAATAGTAGTTAACTTATTTCTAAATCAGTAAACCTCATTTCACGAGGAACACCACCTATTTCAAAACACTTATTTCAAAATAAGTGCTGTGTAGAAAGTGTTTTGAAATAGGTGTTATTTCAGAATAAGGCTGCTGTGTAGACATACCCCATATCTCTTGTGTGCATTGTGCTAGCTACCCCACTGAGGGGGCTGGGAAAGCATGTTTCACTTCCACAATATGCAGCTGTGGTTTTTGTTTTTTATTTTTTGCTTACTCATGGCAAGTTCAGGTGGGCTCTGTTCATGCAGAACTTGACAGGTGGTAGGACATATATATAGCAAGTATTCTGAGTATTCTGTGCCTTTTTTCCATAAAAGAAAGTATACAATAATGGGTAAGAGTCTTGGGGAAAGGACTTCTTGGAGAGGCGCTTGGGGATAGATGGGGACTCTTATGATTGTTATAGCATTGAGCAACCCCCCACCCATTATAGCACACATTACCACTACTACGAGTTTGGGAGGTTGGTAAATCCCAACAATGGAGTTCTGGATGGAAAAGGGAGTTGGTGAAGGACTGCCTCTGCCGAGTCCTGGCAATTGAGGGACCTGGGTGGAAAAGGGAGTGTGAACTAGTATAGGCTCTCCTCACACCAGGTTAATTATGGGAGAAAACAAGGAAAGGTTAACTGCACTGTACATGTTATCTACCAGTAGTCCCACACATCTAATAAGAAAGTTGCAGCCTGATTAAACCCATATTGAAACACCTCCACTCCTTCTTTTGGTGCAGCTGGACGATAATTCAACATGCCCTTTTGTCAAGCTACAATGATTACCTGAATTTAGGGAGTGCAGAACAGTTAAGTGCCTTTTTAACAAGGAACGTTTTATTCTGCTTGTACTGTTACACTTACAAATTCAACACATTTGCTCTTTTTTGTGCCCTGCAACTTTTCATTAGGATGATGCCAACTTTTTATTATGTCTGTAATTACAAGCTAGCCAAAAGCAAATTCAAGAAATATGATCAGAGCCATGGGGCAGCCTTTCACTTAATGAAGTTTCTGGAGACAATACAGAACAATCAAACATATTATTATGTTGGATTTTCTTTTTCCCTGATCTTTTTAATTTAATTTATTTTCATTTTTTTAGTAAGAAACAGGTTATTTAAAGGAAACTTTAGATTAGCAAATCCAAGCACAGTTGGCCCTTTCATACCTTCCTCTAAAAATAAAAGTATTCCAGCCCTGAAGCATGTGAGTCTTCACCTTCAAAAAACAAGCTCCCTTAAAGACAGCCTTTGAATATGTCAGTGCCTCCATGAAAGGGAATCTTGGCCAATTTCTAGCACTGATTCTTACTTACAATATTTTAATACTTTGGAAAAATTCCTTCTCGGAAACAACATCACTTCTCAGGCATGATGATCTATTGCACTTTTGAAGGAGCAGGAATAGCACAAAAGCTCCTATTTTTTTCATGTATAATTTTGAGTTGGTTAGTCGATTTAGTGAAGAGAGGGAGCAGCTTAATAGATCAGAATAAGAAGTGCCCAATGTGGGTTTTTCTCAAGGAAACCAAAACCTACAATTCAACCCACATGCTCTCACTTAATCAAGGTCAATGCTCCAAGATAGTTAATAGGTGCTGCTGGACAATCTGATTTCTAACAATTCTTTCTTGACCCCTACAATATTCTCACAACTTCTGTCCCATTAGAAAAAGACCATCAACAGAATATTGCAGAACTTAACTGCATAAAATGTATTTATCCCACTAGCTTCTTCCAGTGATAGCAATCTTATGTGTGCCTTGTAACTATAATAAGTTCAATTGTTTCAAATGGAAAATGGGGTTTTCAAGTTGAAAATATCTCTTTAGCTTTCTATTATATGATGTAATACAATTCCACCTAACATATTACCAGCACAGAGAAGGAAAAAGCAGATAACGTAGAGGGCATTGCTATTCCAGCTTCAAGGCAACTCAAGGGAAAAAACTACCACCCTTAAGGAGATTCCCACCTGTCAGCAGTGCCCTATTTTGTACAACCTCCCTTCTGCCAAATTGCTGAGGAGCACGTTTGCCATTTTCTACATCACTAACTTGTAGCCATTGTTCACATTTCCTTCCAACAATGTCCTTTTGCATTACACAGTGCATCAAAGCACAGATCTCCTCTTAAACAGAATGTAAAAATGACACATTTTATGTTCCTTATGTTTCCATCACACTGCTACACCCTGCTATAGATTGTCATACCTTTGGAAATTTTACACAGATTTGACAAATGAGAACATGGACTACAGTTGCAACATGAGTCCTCTAAAATATAAGACACCACTTCCAATGCAATAATGCTTTTAGGAGCTCCCCAAGTCCACAGAGTCACATCCATCAGCTATTTTTCATTAAGAACATGACTACACTACAAAATTTTATTCAGTTTTATTTCAATTTTATTTAAAAGTGCCTATTATTTCATGTAATTTTGGGTTGGCGAGTAGGTCTAGTGAAGAGAGGCAGCAGCTTACTAAACCAGAATAAGACGCGCTTAACGTGGGTTTTCCTCAAAGAAACCAAAACCCACATCTCAACCCCCACGTCCCCATTTAAACAAGCTCCATGTCCTGAGATAGGCAGGACAATCTGATTTCTTGCAATTCGACTCTCAGTATCTTAGTGATTTTGCATGCATGCCCCCCACTAGGTGGGTATGGTCAATGGAGCACATCCTCACTGCCAAGGGCTGCATCAATTTAAGGACTGATGTAATGTGGGCATCTATCCCACATTCCTTGCAGCAGATTGGAACTCTGGATGGGGGTGCCAGCGCCTCATGGGATGAAATCATTGTTACAGATAATTATGGGTGCATGTCATCAGCCTCCCATGTCTGTGAATCAGATCGAACCTTGTCCTGTGGTATGCTTGTCAAATTTCCTTTATTTTCATGCATCACTGCCGAGAGTCCCTGGCGTAGCGCTTATCCACTGTGCCCTATGATTTTGACATAGATATCAGCATTTCTTTTGCTGGTTTGGGGCTCTGCCTGCATAGGCTCTTCTCCCCACATAGCAATCTTTTTTCATGATATCTTAACGCTCCATGCTGGAGGCAGATCTGCTGACAGGGTGAGGCAAAGGAGGAAAATGCAGAAGCAGTGGTGGCCAGAGCTCCAGACCCTTTAGATCACTGCTGGAGCACCATTAGCATGCACCGTGTGTCTCTGAGTGCTGCCTGTGGGGTGGGGACAGCATGGTGCTGACAGCTAGCTGCCCCAGCCCTGCCCCTTTCTGGAGCACAGAGCTACCCCAACCCCCAGCAAGGGGCCTGGTAATTTTGTCTGTCCCCAACCCTTCCCCAGCTAGATGCATTTGTGACCCAAGGCATGCATGCTCAGCTGCGCTGGTGAACTCTCTATGCTGCTGCAACAGGAAATGAACATTCAAAAGTTCCTGGTGCTTTTCCTGCTCACCTGATTGAGGAGTATTGACGTTCAAATGGAGCAATTTGAATCACCATTCAGAGGCCAGTAACTCCAAATTACAATACACAGTATTTACAACTGTCCTCATTTTGAGGCATGAATACCACCACAAGCTTTACTCCACTCATTCAGGTGGTGCACTGGGGTCAGTTTTAAAAGCCCTTTACGTCTGATGGGAGGGACTGGACAGTGTAGACACATTCATTACAAATTCAACCTAATGCTGAATACTAAGTTCATAGAGTAGACCAGCCGCAGGAGGCTGTCTTAACACTTATTTTCTTAGTTTTTCTTAGTTTTCACATATCAGACAAGAGTTGTGGCTTATGCTCTCTGTGCAGAAACTACTCCTAAAATCAAGGGAATTACACAGTAAGCTGCTTCCGCTCCCTTAGATTTAGGCACTGGACTGAAATAAAATAGCTCTTGAACTTTTAGTGCTTCATCCTAGGTTGTTCTCATCACACTGTTTTCTTGTGTTAAGTGTTCAAGGACAACATAAATTAATGATATCACAGGATTTTTTAAAAAGAGAGGAGAATATCTTGTCTGGTAATATCCCATTGGATGAGAAAAGCCATGAAAGCCTGAGCAGGAAAATAAAAAAAATCAAAGGAAGGAGAAAGGACACAGGCAAAATACGCATAGTTCTGACAGCTTTGAAAATTGGGATATGCAAATAAGTATCCTTAAAATCCACCGATGTGAGAAGTCTCCTAAGCTCACAGTTGTCAGATTCAGGCACCACAGAATTTCCTTCTTACAATTCTGGCACATTGTAAATTAGCTAAGGCAAAATATAACTCAGTTCTTTGCATTACCGTAGGAAGGAAAAGAGCATGGAGCAAATGTTATCATTTGGAATGTTGCATATGCATTCACCCTGATGGTAAGTAGCCTGAGAAAAGATTTTACTGTAGCCTGTTGCAGTGAGAGAACACAACTATTCTTTGAGTGGGAAAGAAAAAGAAATGGTACTTTGCAAAATAACTCTTCAATTATTTGTTTATTAGGATCAAACTATTTTATTCTGTAGGCCCATTCCCACAGGAAGTTTCCCACCCCTGCCCCCAACAGGGTCTGTAACAGTGCAAAGACTGTCAGAATGAAGTAATCCAAATCCTTGACAAGTTGTCATGGGCAAACCACTACTGGAACCTGAAACCCATCGAACCCACAAAATGATATATGGTCTTTTCTTCCTACGCTACCTTCCTGCTACCACTTTTCAGTCTGTACCACCTGCACTGTCAGTCTCATAAGTGCCACCTGCCAGCCATGAACTCTAGCTCCCAAGGAAATATATATGATCAAGAATTCCTTTTCCTGATCACTTTCTGCAAGGAGTGCTGAATGTGAGCTATGAAATATTCTATGAACATTTCCTAATGAAAAAGTGCAAGCAATTAATGTACTGGGATACAGTTGTCCACAAGAAGCTGAGGTGTTTTGTAACTGCTGGGCTGTGGCCACACGAGCCCCTCCTTTCAGAATTTCAGCAGAATCAGATTTCAGCAGAAGCTAATGAGGTGCTGTGATGAATATGCAGCACCTCGTTAGAATAAGGGCAGCTGCGAGCACTTAAAAGTGCCGTTCAAAACGCACACTGCCCATGTAACCAGGGGCCTTTCAAAACGACCCCAATTTCAAAAGTCCCTTCTTCCCAAAACCAAATGGAGCTGTTCTACTTTTGCTTGAAAATCAGCTCAACAACGTGAGATATTTGTAAAACTACAATATGAATGATAAAAAATATATGCAATAGGAGGTCAAGACAGTAACTCATCAATCATATGTGTTTTCATCCAATTCAAAAACAAATGTTATAAGATGGCAACTTATTGCCTTATTTGTGACACTCCTAAAGGGATGAAGCAAAACACAAAGGTCTCTCTTGGAGACCAAGAGATGGTAAATAATGTGTCATAAAACTTCTATGAAGTAATAATGCAAGCCACATAATATATTTAGAGGCAGCGAGGGAGGACATATCATGCATGGGAAGTTAGTAAATATTGACTGTCAGTGAACAGGCTTTGTAATTTATTAGAGTTTTTACAAGGAGCAGGGGATTTCTACAGCTTCCCCCTATAAATAGATCACTGTTCATCATGACAAATAATTCTAGGTTATTCCTTGCAACTGCTTCTTAACTGCACTTCATTCATCGCTATAATCCATGTCCTCCCACTTTAGAAGAAAATGTCTTTTGATGCAAAATTTATACTATGTTTTGGTCAATATAACACTTTTTTTTATAAACCAGAAGACTTACCAATGTTGCCAGGGGCCACACCTCTTGCCCACTGGCTACTCCTCAGAGCTAGCCTGGGAGCAGGAGCCATGGAGGCCACCCACAAGCTTCTCCCCCAACCTGGCCCAGAGGCGGGTGCCCATGGGTTGCATGTGGCGCTCACTGGCTACTCCCCAGGGCTGGCCCTGAGGTGGGGGGCCCTGCAGGCCTCCCATTGGCTTCTCCCTCAGGCCAACCTGGGGGCAGAGGAGGAGGTATATGATGGCACTTGATCTCCCCATGTAGTCATTCATGAGTATAACTGTACCCCCCCATGCTTGCTGTCCCCTATCCCTTGGTAATTCATGAGTACAACTGTCACTGCTCTCATACCTCCCTTTCTGTTTGATGTGAAACGATCACATTCCAGGCACATCCCATTATTCTGGCACAACTAAACCCTTACCTTGCTTTAAGTTAAGAGAAAGCTCCATATCAAATTTGGTGGTCCTAATGCTTACCATTTAGGAAGAGCTCTTGAATAAATAGACTTGCAGATGGATGGATGGATAGACACGCATTTCTAAAATATGTAGGAATATAATCAACCATATGTACTGCTATAACTCTGTGGAAGCATGTATAGTCAACCAAGCATTAGCACAAGATACTGTCACACAAGATGAAAATCGGGATGAGTCCCTCACTCCAAGAGTTTAGCGAATATATAATTTCAAATGAAACCTATTCAAGGAGAATGGACAAGTGAAGCGAAAAGGGAGCACTTGGCATTGATCTACAGAGTAAAACACCAGCTACACCCAGCCTCTATTTTGGCCAACATGAGGACTTTGAGACTGAGAATAAATGGGAAGAGTAGAATCCCAGGGGACTTCCCCTGCCATGAAAAAGAGCTACTATCAATCACCTATTACTAACTCATCACCGCTGGCACTTCACTACAGCTTCAACATAAGTATATGCCAAATAGAAACAGGCCAGGTATTCAAAGAAACCATACAAAGAAAATATGGTAAGTAATATGTATATTTTGGATATACCTCAATGTTGAAAAGGATGATTAGCAGAGAGCCAATGGCTAGGTTTGTATTTCTACTGGTGGTGTACATTTGCACATGCCTCAATGTGCATAACAAAACTTGTTCTTCACGTGAGGAATAACTCCAAACATGGCTGGAAAAGATTAGAGGAGACATTGACTAGATTCCTTATTTATCTGGACAATTCTTCTTTGTGCTAAGTGTTTCCAATCCCGAATCTACACTAAGGATGCTACAGTTCAGACCTGCTATTTCCCAACTGTACAACTGGTCCAATACTTTCACCTCCATAAAGCATGATTTTAGTAACCCTTGAACTTTGGGGTTTCCTATCTTTGCAAACATAGCTTGCAGTTCTGTACTCCCGAACATAGAGAAGGCATGGGATGGGAGAGGGCTCCGTTGCCCAGTGGCATGGACGACACCGGTCATCTCCTGCATGACTGCCCAGTTGGCGGCTGCCTCCTCTTCTCACCAGCGCCATCTTTGTGTGGCCTGGCCACGGACATGTAGGAATGCAGCCTGGGGCAATGGGGCAGCCTCCCGCCCCTGCAGCTGTGGCCTGCTCTGATGGGCTGTGACAGCTGCCCAGTGATGGACCCATGGAAACAAAGGGGACAGGAGGATGACCCATAAGTGGTGGGTCCAAACCCCAGGGGGGCCAGGACCCCTGCTTCACAGGTTCCCACCCCTCTACCTTGTCATCTGATGGCCTGTGGAATCCCAGGTACCAAGGGGTTCCCACCTGGCAAGGGTTGGGCTGTGTTCAGTGCCCCGCTCCTTCCCCAGGCGTGTGGGCTACAGGGCAGTTCCTAGGGGCAGGGATGTCCCTGGGCTCTGTGACATCCTGACCACCCCTTACCTACCGGCTGCAAACTCCAGGAGCTTGGGTGGATCAGGCTCAGCTGGTCATCCTGGAGGAGAGGGCAATGATGAGGGTCCTGCCGCTGGAGCCCTCATCATCGTCCTTAGTCTCAGTGGGCCGGTCCCTATGAAGGGGGCTGGTGGTTCCAGAGGGGCCCGCCTCCTTGACAGTGTCTGCAGGGGATGGGGGAGGTGTCCACCAGGTGCTCCAGGGCAGCCACCTCCCTCAGCCCCAGGACCCTATGCAGCTCCCTGTAGCAGGGGCTGTACACGGGCCATGTCCCTGACTGGCTGTCAGTGTCACAGGCTTTGCAGTAGGCCTACCACAGCTCCTTCACCTTGATCCAGACACTGCTCTTGGTGTGGCTGGGTTGGCCTTGGGTGGCAAGCCCACTGGCCAGCCTGTCCTAGGCCTCTGCATTCTGCTTCCGGGCACCAGTCTGGCAAAGGACCTCCTCCTCCCCCCATAGACCAAGGAGGTCCTCCAGCTCCCCCTCAGTCCAGGAGGGTCCCTTCCTGGCACACACCTTGCCCGGGCACTGCAAGCCCTCGGACTCATTGTCTGGGGCCTCCAGGGGGGCAGAGGCATCCTACTGTGTTGTCATGGTGGCCGGACAGTGCAGGCGCTGGCTGGAGCCGCAAGAAGGAGTGGTCCAAGTGGCAGCTTGTGCTGCCCCTGCTTGTGGCACGCTCTCAGCTTCCTGCCAGGGAGATGGCTCCTGTTAGCCAGCTGGAAGGGACCATGCAGCTGTGCCTGGGCTGGCCAGAGTGCCTCCGTGCCCCAGGGAGGCTGCCACCATGGCAGACCCCTTACTTCAAAGAAGTGAGTCCAGAATGTCTACACACACCCTACTTCGAATTTAAACTTCAAAGTAAGGCAATACTCCATTCCTCAGAATGGAGTAGTGACTTTGAAGTTAGCCTCCCTTACTTTGAAGTCAAAGTAAGGAAAAGCATGTGTAGACACTCTGCAGGCTACTTCAAAGTAGGCCCTTACTTTGAAATGAACTTCAAAGTTATTTTGTATTGTAGATGCAGCCCTAGTGGTTCAAATTTGCCTCGAATTATCAGAGTTCAGGAGGCCATTTCCCAATAACTTTACTATATAACTTGAATAACTTCAGCCAGGCTTTGACCACTGGTGCCAGTTTAGCTATCCAGGTAATTGTTTTTTAATGTTTCCCCAAAAATAAAATTGGCCATATAAAATGTTTTAGCTGAAATGATTAATCCAGGATTTATTTTTAAATTCACCTCAACCCATTTGGCATATGTTCTGTTCTGCTTTAAAAGGATGGAAATGTTGATGTTTTCTGTCAGAATATCACCTGTCATTCATTATTCCCATCTGCATTTTATTTGGAAAAGAAAACACAAATTCACTCGCCTTCACTTTCCTCTGAGTCAGTGTCAATAATTCCGTATCACTATTCAACTTTCACATTAAGGCAGGGATTCTCAAAGAAGCCTGAGAAAAAATTAGGCTCCAAACTCTTTGAAAATCAGTGGTCATTCAGAATCTAACTTCTTTAGGCTTCTGGAAAACACCTAACACGTAAGATTTTAGAGCTCACAGCTTTCCAATTCGGCAACTGTGATTTAACAGCGGCAGTATGCATCAGCAACAGACAATCATAGAACTTTAAAGTACTGTCATTAGATTAGCATTGCCATCTCTGAGATAAAACATAATGGGACAGCCAAAATTATCTTGGGCCCATAAAACTGGACAGCTGGCAATGTGTACAGAGCCCACTTTCAAGCTCTCCCAGGGTATATTTAAAAAAAAAACACAGCTTGCAGTATGTACTAAGCACCTTTACATATTTCCTAGCTATCTCAAAAAAGGGACAATCCTGGGAAAACATGGAAAGGTGGTAAATCTAATATAGATTGGGGAATTGCATTCTTGAATATAATCAATAGGTGTTAACTATGCTTTTACAGAACAAATGTTGATTTCAATGAAGTTAAGCAGAACACAAACTAACTAGATGCAAGTACACAGATCATGTCTGAATAGTCTTCCCTCTTTCGTTTTCCTTTCCTCCACTGAACATCTTGATTTTGAATGTTAATGTATTTCTTAGCAATCATACAATGTGATATGTATGGAAATCACTAGCATTATGGAAGGTAAAACCAACCCAGAGTTTTATGAAACACTATAAAAAATTAGGGGTGTCCATTAATCATAGGGTTTGGGAATCAAAAAGAATAGGGGGTAGGTGAGAGGGGCAGTGAGATGAGAAGAGGAGTGGGTTAATTTGGGACATGCTGTGGTGGCAAGAGAAAGGTGACTGTCTCCAGTTCCAGGGATGCTACAGCCAGGAAGAGATGGCCCTCCTTCCCAGCCTCAGCTACTAGTATTAACATATGAGTGTGTGTTTTTATTTATAAAACAAAAAATTAAGAGATTTTTATATCATGCTTTATGATAGTTCCTAATGGTACAAACAATATTTGGAAAGATCATTAAGTTTTCTGCTGAGACCCTCCACAATTCTGAAATGATACATGGAAAATAAAAAAGTTGAGAACCACGGGTCTACACACAAGCAGCACTGGGGAGGAACCTAACAGAAGAGTAGATTCTGGCTCATTTGAAACCTGAAAATCTCTCAGTACAATGTTTCCTCAGTACTGAGAGACAGGATGCCCTAAATTTCAATGTTGGAGTAGAGAGCATTGGGGTTGACAGTGGTTCCCCACTCCAATAAAAAACACACTTAGTGGCAAAGTGAGAAGTATCAAAAAGACTTGTATCAAAAGCGTATGCGCCACATTAAGCGACACAATCACTTGGTACCAAGGTAGGCCCCAACGCTCTGTCATCTGCATCAAAAGCAAATAACTTTGAATCCTTAGCTAGTACTGAGTCCTGGTACCATGCTCACTCACAGCTTCCATGTTATGTGGCTTGGGTCATGGAATCTCCTTCACTTGGGAGAAGTGAGCTAATATGAAACAACCTTTCCTGGGAATTCACAGAAGAGATCTCCCCCAGCTCCTCCCAGAGAAGTGACACTCCTGGGAGAGAAGGTGATTCCCCCACCCCCCCAGACAAACCAGGTGAGAGCTGTTTGGGTGAGTGAGTTTGCTGGATAGTTTGAATTTCAGTTTCTGTTTGATTTCAGCTCCTGTGGCAGTGTGTGTACCCCTCCCCCTCTGACTCACCAGGAGGTAGAAGGCTTTAAAAGACAGAAGCCAAGTGACCAGCAGGGCCCTGCAAACAGGGCTGCTAACAGGAGAGTGTCCTACTAGGATTATGCCCATCTCATAGACCTGGAAGAGACTTTGGGAGGTCATCAAGTCCAGTCCCCTGCCCTCTTGGCAGGACCAAGCACCCTCCCTTTTTTAATCTATTTGCCCCTGACCACTAAACGGCCTGCTCAAGGATTAAGCTCACAACCATGGGTTTAGGAAGCCAATACTCAAACCACTGAGCTATCCCTCCCCTTCCATCACCTGTGTCAGCACTGCTTCTGTCTCCTTCACCTGCACATGCAGCCAAACAGCCCCCCAACCACAGATGCCTCTGCCGAGACCCTGGTGTGGTTTTGCATAGCTCACATTTCCCACTTACAGTATTCCAGGCTGAGGGGAGCACCCAGTGTGAAAGATGCCTGCTGGTGGAATCTCTCAGGAAGCAAGTGGGAGAGCTGCAAGAGAAAGTGGCTAGGCTGAGGAGCATCTGAGCACAGGAGAAATTCCTGGGGAATATCTACACGGAAACATCTACGACTGAGGAATCTATCCAGCTACAGATGACTGTTGACACATCACTGGTGGAGGAGCAGATGGCTCTATCTTGGGGGCGGGTGGAGCCCACTGGCAGCTGGTTACTTCTCACAGCAGGCAGTGCTCCACACCTGCTCCCAACCCTCCCATCATGATTCTGGAGAGCCAGAGCTTAGCAATCAGCCCCAGCGAAGAGGAGGAGAAGCCATGCACCCCCAAGGCTGGGAGATGTGTAACCACCACCGTGAGTAAGAAACGCAGGGTAGCGGTAGATGGAGACTCTCTTCTGAGGGGGCCAGAGGCACCCATGCCTGTTGCCCAGATGTGATGTCCTGTGAGGCATGCTGCACGCCAGGTGCCCATATCTGAGATTTTTTGAAGGATTGCTGAGAATCATACGGCCCCCTGACTGCTACCCCATGCTACTCATCCAGGTGGGCACAAATGATACTGCAAGGTGTAACCATAATCAGATCATGTGACTACAGGGTTCTGGGGGTACAGTGAGGGAGTTTGGAGTACAGGTGGTGGTGGTCTCTTCAGTCCTTCCCATCAGAGGTAGAGGCCCAGGCAGACACAGGTGTGTCCTGGAGGTGAATGCCTTTGGAGATGGTGTCACCAGGAGGGCTTTGGCTTCCTTGACCACAGGATGCTTTTTGAAGAAGGACTGCTAACTAAAAATGGGGTTCACCTATCTAGGAAGAGTAAGAGGGTATTTGGATACAAATGGGCTAACCTAGTGAGAAGGACTTTAAACTAGGTTTGATGGGGGCAGGTGACCAAGGCCCACAGGTAAGTCATAAAAATAGAAGCCTGGGAGATAGGTCAGAAACTGGAGACTGGAGATAGCATAAGCTATAATAGCAAAGGAAGGACAAGGCAGAACTGGAGGATAAAATCAAATCAGTATCTAAGTTTTCTCTATACAAATGCAAGAAGCATGAGGGAAAAGGAGGAAGAACTTGAAATGCTAGTAAATAAACACAAATAGGACACAGCTGGTATCACAGACATTTGGTGGGATAATACACAGTTTGATGATTGATGTAGAAGGATACAGTGTGGTCAGGAAGGATAGGCAGGGCAAAAAGGGGGGAAATATGTGTACTTGCTCTAAGATATGAGATGACATAGGAGACAGACTTGTGAGTATCTGAGTAAAATTAAATGAGGTCAAAAGCAGAGGAGATGTCATGGTAGAGGTCTACTACAGACCACCTACTCAGGAAGAAGAGGTGGATGAGGCCTTTTTTAAAAAACAAAAAACATACAAAGCACAGAACTTGGTGGTGATGTGGGACTTTAATTATCCAGACATCTGTTGGGAAAAGAACACAACAAGGTACAGATTAGCCAGCACGTTCTTGGAATTCATTGGAGATATTTCTGAAGGTAGAGAAAGGTGGGGAAACTGTTTTACATTCCATTTCAACAATTTGGGAGGAACTCGTTGAGAATATGAAAACGGCAGGCAGCTTAGGTGAAAGTTGTTGTGAAACGATGAAGTTCACGATTCTAAGGAGTGGTACAAGACAGAACTCCAAAAGAAAGACAGTGGGTTTCAGGAAAGCAGACTTTAGTAAACTCAGAGAGCTAATAAGAAAAATCCCATTGAAAGCAAGACTAAGAGGAAGAACAGTTGAAGACAGTTGGCAATTTTTCAAAGGGACATTACTCAGGGTGCAAGAGCAAACCATTCCTCTGCATAGGAAACAAAGGAAGAGTGACAAGAAACCAGTATGGCTTAACCACAAAATCTTGAATGACCAAAAAAACCAAAAAGAAATTGTATAAAAAGTGGAAACCAGTTAAAAGTACAAAGAAGGATTATAAACAACACAGGAACGTAGGGACAAAATTAGAAAGGTGAAAGCACAAAATGAGCTCAAGACATAAAGGTAAACAAGAAAACATTTTCTAAGAATATTAGAAGCTAGAAGATGACCAAGGACAGGGTAGGCCCATTACTCCATGGAAAGGGAGAAACAACAACAGAAAACATGGAAAAGTTGAAAGTACTTAATGATTTCTTTGTTTCAGTCTTCACCGAGAAGGCTGATGGAGACTGGAGGGCTACACAGTGAACGCTAATGGAAATGTTTTAGGTCAAGAAGCTAAAATAGGGAAGGAAAAATAACAATTACTTAGAAAAATCAGATGTCCTCAAGTCAGCAGGACTTGTTGAATTGCATCCTAGAATACTCAAGGAGCTGACAGATGAGGTATCCAAGCCACTAGCTATCATCTTTGAAAAATCACGGAAGTCAGGAGAGATTCCAGAAGATGGGAAAAGGGCAAATATAGTGCCCATCTGCAAAAAGGGAAACAAGGACAACCCAGGCAATTAGAGCTCAATCAGCTTAACTTCAGTGCCTGGAAAGATAATGGAACAAATATTTAAGGAATCCATCTGCAAACATCTGGAAGATAATAAGATGATAGGTAATGGCCAGCATGGATTGTCAAGAACAAATCATGTCAAACCAACCTGTTAATAGGATAACAAGCCTTTTGGATAAAGAGGAAGCAGTGGATGCAATATACTTAGACGTTAGTAAGGCATTTGATATGGGATCATCTGACCTTCTTATCAGTAAACTTGGAAGATGCAACCTGGATGGGACTACTATCAGGTGGGTGCATAACTGGTTAGATAACCATTCACGTTACATGTCACATTCACACATCTGATGAAGCAGGTCTTTGCCCATGAAAGCTTATGCTCAAAAATATCTGTTAGTCTATAAGGTGCTACAGGACTCCTTAGCTGCGTCTACACGTGCACGCTATTTCGAAGTTAACTTCGACATTAGGCGGCGAGACGTCGAAGTCGCTAACCTCATGAGGAGATAGGAATAGCGCCCTACTTCGACGTTCAACGTCGAAGTAGGGACCGTGTAGACGATCCGCGTCCCGCAACGTCGAAATTGCTGGGTCCTCCATGGCGGCCATCAGCTGGGGGGTTGAGAGATGCTCTCTCTCCAGCCCCTGCGGGGCTCTATGGTCACCGTGGGCAGCAGCCCTTAGCCCAGGGCTTCTGGCTGCTTCTGCGGCAGCTGGGGATCTATGCTGCAGGCACAGGGTCTGCAACCAGTTGTCAGCTCTGTGTATCTTGTGTTGTTTAGTGCAAGTGTGTCTGGGAGGGGCCCTTTAAGGGAGCGGCTTGCTGTTGAGTCCGCCCTGTGACCCTGTCTGCAGCTGTGCCTGGCATCCCTATTTCGATGTGTGCTACTTTGACGTGTAGATGTTCCCTCGCTGCGCCTATTTCGATGTTGGGCTGAGCAACATCGAAGTTGAACATCGACGTTGCCGGCCCTGGAGGACGTGTAGACGTTATTCATCGAAATAGACTATTTCGATGTCGCAACATCGAAATAAGCTATTTCGATGTTGGCTGCACGTGTAGACGTAGCCCTTATTGCATTCACAGAGAGTACACTCATCCTTCGTTTAATGAGTACTTTACTTATGAGTACTCACTAAAACCAGGAACACATATACCTACCTTTATTAACTATATGAGTGAACTTCCCCCATTTATATAAGTGGGATCCCTGGCCGAGGGGGCGGAGAGACCTGCAGCCCTGTGGCTGGCTCAGCTCCAGACATGGGGTCCCTGTCTGGCGACAGGGAGACCCACAGCTGGAGACTTCTCCCTCCCTTCCCTCAGACATGTAGCTGTCTGACAGCCCTTCAGCTGGGAGAAGAAAGGGAGAAGGCTCATAGCTGGGTTCCCTCCCCTGCAATGGTGGGAATGTGAAACTGACCAGCCATGAGCTGATCAGTTTCCCGCCCCCACAAGCCATGGACAGACTGGAACAAGCCTGCCCCTGGTTCCAAGCTCCTGTAGCTCTGGGAGCCAGGAAACTGACCAGCCCTGGTGGTTCCTGGCTCCCCTCCCCTTGCAGGAAAATTTGAGTTATGCAGGGATTGCAGGAACAACCCCTGGGTAACGTCAGGGTTTACTGTATTAGAATGCCCACCCACTCTGGAGACCTCACCCTAGGCCAGGTTTTAACTGCCCCCACGGTCCCAAACTGCCTCCAGCCTTAAACTCACCCAGCAGCCCCAAACTTCTCCCCAGTCTTAGCGCCCCCCCTGCATCTTTCAACAGCCCCAGCCTTAGACACTCCTCCTCCTCCTCCTGCAGCCTCTTCACTGGGGTTGCTAGGCTGGGTGGCTCCCTCAGCCCTCCTGCTCTCAGTAACTAACTCAAGTGTTAAGGTTTCAGCACCTAGGCATAAGGTAATTGCTGTCTCTAGTGATAGAGATAGCTGCCATCTCCAGCAGTTATCGCTAATGATAAATATCTGCCTGAGGCAGCAGTATTAAGAAACTGCAAATGGCTTCTTTAACAGCCACATGAAGCTGGAAACTGCCCAGCTGGTGACCTTTAACAAATCTAATGGGACCCATGTTGGAAATCCCTGCTCTAGATACATACACTACACCCTATTTCTGGTGCTAAACTATTCAAATATATCAGAAAAGTACCTAAACTCAACTGGTTTATGTCAAGTTACAAGCCCTTCAAACAAACTGGAGATTTTTACATGTATTTTAATGGGAATTTAGTGTCGCTAGTTTTTGTCTATGAGCAGAAATTAAAATAATGGCATAGAGAGTATGCTTACCAAGTTTACAGATGATACCAGGCATGGAGAGGTTCAAACTGCTTTGGAGAATAGGGTCAGAATTCAAAATGATTTGGACGAACTGGAGAAATGGTCAGAGGAAAACAGGATGAAGTTCAATAAGGAAAAATGCGAAGTACTCCACTTAGGGAGGACCATTCACTTTTACACGTACAAAGTAGAAAGTGACTCCCTAGGATGGAGTACTGTCATAGTGGACAACAAGCTGAGTATGAGTCAACAGTGTGACACTATTGCAAAAAAAAGCAAACATGATTCTGGGATGCATTAATAGAAGGGTTGTGAGCAAGACACCAGAAGTAATTCTTTCCTCTACTCTGCACTGATTGGCCCTCAAAAGGGAGTACTGTGTCCAGTTCTGGGCCCCACATTTAAGGAAAAGTGGAGAAATTAGAGAGGGTCCAGAGAAGAGCAACGAGAATGAATAAAGGTCTAGAAAATATGACCAATGAGAAAAGATTAAAGGAATTGGGTTTGTTTTACTTGGAAATGAGAAAGCTGAGATGGGCCATGATAGCAGCTTTCAACTACCACAAAGGGTATTATAAGGAGGGAAACATTATTCTACTTAGCCTCTGATGATAGGACACAAGAAGCAATGGGCTTAAATTACAGAAAACAAGGTTTAGACTGGACTTTAAGAAAAATGTCCTAACTGTCAGTGTGCTTAAGTACTGGAATAAATTGCCTAGGATGATTGTGGAATCTCTGTCATTGGAGATATTTAAGAACACGTTAGATAAATATCTAACAGGGATGATACAGATGGTGCTGGGTCCTGCCATGAGGACAGAGGACTGAACTTGATGACCTCTTGAAATCCCTTCTGGTTTTATTATTCTATGATTTTAAGATTCTCTAAGGATCTGTCTCAAGTCCAGAGCTGAGTCTGCCTTTGAAGATGAAGCCCAGGGGCCAGTAGACTCAAAACTCACAGAACTTCTGAACTGAAGTGGAACTTGAACAGGGGTGTCCAGCAGGTACTGGGGGTGTAGTTGCAGTGCAGGGACAGAGTGCACTGCTGGGAAAGCTTGGTGGTTCTGAATTGGTACAGGAAGGTTCAGGGAGCAGGGGAACATATATGTGCCTCCCCACAACATGTGGAGGCACTGGTCTATGGTGGGGTATTATTAGAGAGAAGGGCAAAACAGGGAAAGTGTGGAATGGGATTGGAACTCCATCTGGGAAATCAGAAAGTAGGTGCCTGTGATTACAGCAGACAGGCAATCAGTTAGCCAGATCAGACTTTTTGTGGGGAATGTAAATAGAAATTACATCTTTCAGTTTGACAACACTTTACTGTGAGGCAGGCAAAGAAGCAAGAGGTTATTGGGATGCAAACAACATTCCTTCCTTGGTTCTTTCTTTCCCCAAACAGGAAACAGGAATCGTTGTGAGGAGGCATAATATATGATGACCATGGTCTCTTCATTCTTAAACTAAATATGAGGGTTGTGGGTTTTTTTTTTTAATTCCAGGAATTGGATTTGCAAAGCAGTCCTGATTTCTGGAAAATGCAGCCACCCTTTGCAAAGTCTTATTAAACAATTGAGAAGTAAATTTATCATCTATTTAGAGAATGAAAACTCCATCAACATGTGTAAACAGGGTATTTCCATCCTGCAGCCACAAATGGCTGGCGACTGGGCTTGAGCAGCTCTTTATGCCCTTGGGAGAGGAGAACAAAGACACTCACAGCAGGCATGGCTCTGATCACAAAAACATGAGATGCATGCACATCAAGAGTAGAATAGCATATGAAAAAACACTCAAAGAAGAATTCATCTCTTACAGGTTGAGGAGAGGACACATGGTCTTAGGGGTGAAGAGGCTTCATATTGTTTCTGAAAAGTATCTAATGGCAGATTTTTGCTGCAGATAGAAAACATCCCCATTTACTTACGTTGCAAGCATCCTACATAACCTCAACGCAGTCTTTGATGAGAATTTATGTATCAACTGGCCTTCTGAAAGTACTCTTTGTGATCAGAGAAAGAAAACATCATGCTATGTTCACCAGCCAAATAAAGCATGACTGATAACTATTGCTCCAATTCATCACATGCTGCTTCTCAAAAATAAACTGGCTTTTTTCTTTCTTTTTTTTTTGGGGGGGGGCTCTATTCTGCACAGTAAGCTCACTGCTGTGTGCTGTCCTTCTTCACTGTCACCATACCGCATTATGAAATGCTGTCCAATATCAACCTTTCAATACTACTGCTATCAAGGTCTCTCTGTTCATCAAGTGTTTGTATTTCAGGTGTTCCTTCCCCACTCAAAGTATTATTTTGTTAGGGTCTGGATTCATGGAGGACAACTAGAGTCTGCTCACGTGGCTCTGTTTTAGGTTCAGGATCATACCTTGTACTTCAGGGAACAAGTATTTTGTATACTGAATATAATAGGAAAATGGGACTCATCACAATAATGCTTTAACCACAGTCAAATTTTATCTGCAATATCCATTCATCCAATCACTGCAAATACAATTCTGCCCTATACTTTCTTCTGCGAGTATGCATTTTAATTCAGAATATGATAGGATCATTAGGCGAGGTTAGACGGTATATATCAACACTGAAGTCAAAGAGGCTATTTACTCTAGCTGAGAATCTTCTCCAATACTCTATAATTATGATATAATTTCAGCAATGATTGTAAAATAAAATTTACAACTGTTTCAAATAATTATTGTTTTTCTGAGCTGACCAGAATATCAAATAGTGTCTAAAAACTAAATAATGTCTTTCTTAATGCTCCCTCTGCCTCTACTTTCTGTTCATCATTTCATTCAGTAGAATCCCTGCTTGTAATCTCGATTTATCTATTCATTTTTACATGTGCAATTTGAACTCCCTATCATCCTTCTTTGATCCAGAGTGCCTGGCATTTCATTATACTCTAACACCTATCTTTGACGCTGCTCTTTCACACCTCAAAAAACTTCTTCCCACCCCACATCCCTGTTCTTTGAATTCAGTGCAGATCTTATTCATTTAAAATGCCACTGGCAAAATGCGTAGCATGCAGGCACCCTTTATATTTTATAATCCGTCATAGTGTCATTTAAAGATGAGCCCACTGCAGCTAACATCCTTTTACCAAGTCCTAATTACATCTCTCATATAATCTGTGTAAGTTTCTCACCAGATACAATTTTCTCTTTTGTTGCATTGTTCCCCTGACTTTCTTTGTTCAAATCAAATCTCATCCATAACAAGTCTGCCCCGTACCTTCAGGTCACAGTCAGTGTTGCTCACAAAGAACTCAAGTCTCTTGCTCCCTTTCCTTTGCCTATGTCAATCATTAGATCCACCTTTAGCTCCTGTGCTGTTTTGCTGTCCCTTGATTTCCCTCTTATTACCGGGGCTCCTTCTGCCAGTTATTCTGTGGATACCATTCGCCCTTGTCTCTTTTCATCATCCCTTCTACCTGTTCTTCTCATTCTGTTGTGTCTCCCACATCTTAGGCTCTGCTTCTTTTCTCTTGCCCTACACACTACAAATGGCACTTTTTGCCACTCATTTCCAATACTGCTGTTCCTAATTACTTCAATGCTAACAGGGAAATGGGCAGTTTACACTCAAGCTCTTCCCCATGCTATCCACTATTCTACTAGTTATTGTTTCCAAGCTCTGTTTCATTCTGTCAATTCTACTGAGATAGGACTCGGTGTTGTCGAATGACAGATAACTAAATCCAAGGGCCTCATATCTATTCTTACTGTTCTTGCCTTAGCTGTTTGTGACACTGTAGATCAATCCTCTCTTTCATGATACATGCAGGGTTTTTTTTCTGTTTGTTTGTTTTCCTAAACACTGACCTCAAATATATTTCTTCCTATTTATTGATTTTCCAAGGTACTTGGAAATGATAGCCTGTCTTCCTCTCTCAGTGGGTACCTCCAAGGACCTTATTCTCTGGCCTTTTCTCTTTTCACTCAGCTTCTTTTAAAGTCTTTCATCTTAAAAGCAGCAGTTTGATCTGTAAAGCTGATGAAACTGTATTCTGCCTTTCCAATGTTTCTCCAACATGTATCAATAATCTCTTTTTAAACAGAAGCCAATTATTTTAAAATAAATAGGAACCAAATCAGAACTGAGTCTTCTCTCTGCTTTTCTACTATTCTTTTTTCACTGCCAACCTCACTCTTGCCATTCAGTAGCTTGCTGTGACGTCCCTGTGTCTTGATGCCAGACCTAGAATTCCCCAGATAGCCACTGCATCCTGGCCTCTTCCCATTTTCAGCTGATACCTCATGGGCTGAAAAACTACTAAGTCTATAGCCCCAATCAAAGACACCAACTATTGGAGTATTTACTGGAGGATTACCCAATTCCACTGAATGATCCAACTATGCTATTATAGCCAAAAGGAAGCATTGGAAGCATGAGCAACTAAGGGCTTGTCTACACTACCACCTTCCCTCAAAGGAAGGATGGTAATTAGGGTGTTGGGAGTTTACTAATGAAGTGCTGAGGTGCATACATAGCACCTCATTAAGCAAATTCCCCCCCTGTGGCAACTTTGAAGTTTACTCCTCACTCCTTCCTCACCTGAGAGGAATAGGGGATTTTGAAAGGTGTGGGGTCCTTTCAAAAAGAACCCCCGTGTAGCCGTGCTGAAGTGCCGCATCCGGAAGTGTCCTAATGCTAATGAGGCACTGAATATTCAGCTCAGCGCCTCATAAGTAATCTTCAAAATGGCCATTTGCATGCCATTTTGAAGGTTTGGCCAAGTGTGGTCACAGCCAGAGGCTCTTTCTACACGTAAACAACCTGAAATATGCTAATGAGGCACATATGTAAATTCCTGGTGCCTCATTAACATAAGGTCACATGATTTGGAGTCCGGAAGATGGTATTCCGGACTCCATATCACATGACCTTATGCTAATAAGGTGCTGGGAATTTACACACGCCTCATTAGCATATTTTGGGGTGTTTATTAGCATGTCACTTTCGGAGAAAGTGGCATGTGTAGAAACAGCCTATGCATTTTCCTGTTGTGGTTGCATTGGTTCCTACTTGTTCCTGCTTCCTAAATCCAACTCTGTTCCTGATTTCTGCTGTTTCTGGCTCCAGTTCCCACTGTGCTTCTGCTCTGGGTTTCATCCTTGCCTCTCCTCCTGCACTTATGCTTTGCCCAATCTCCAGTCCTGGCTCTGATCCCAGCCTAAAACTTTTGACCCTGGGCTCCGGAACTTGACCTTGGTTCTGACCCTCAGCTTTGATTCCTGGTTCTGACTCTGGCTTGACCCATGGCTCTGGTCAGCTGAGTCTGGGATGACCCTTAACTTAATTTCCCAAATTGGATGACATCTCAAAACCAATGACAAGACAACTAACTGCTAATTTGATCACAATGCAATTACTTATTTCATTGCTATGGCCTTCTGTTACCTTTACTTGCTTTGGCTCAAACACCTGAGATAAATAAAATGTATTTCATGCAATATATTTTAGTGTGAAACCCAGTATTTTCTCCATCTGATAGCTTAAAGGGTTTTCTAAAGCCATGAAAGTCCTGCCATCCACAATGTTAGTTTTTAGCCTTCTCTAAAGTTCATTTTATGCAAGAAGAGAAAAATGACAATGCAAGCGTACTTTTTTTAAATACAAAGGTCTTACTATAATAGTGTGAGGGCTGCATAAAAAGCGGTTAACTGAGCCCTTGAAGTATATCTTCATTGATTGCACTTACTGTCATTGATTCAGACTTTTATGAAGGAATTAGTATTATCTCATGATACGTAGTTGTGGAAAATCTTTTGGCATGAGTCATACGGGTGCATGGCCATTTTCCAAAACATGAGATTTACTCACCACAAATCAATTATACTGACAGAATTATATGTAATGGACTTATACAGCATACATTATGGTTTGAGTCATAAAAGCTATGTCTACACTAACCCCCTCCTTTCGAAAAGGGGATGCTAATGAGACACTTCAGCAGATATTAATGAGGTGCTGCCATGAATATGCAGCACCTCATCAGCTTAGTGCCAGATGCGACAATTTGAAAGTGCTGCTTTCAAATCACACGCTGCCCATGTGGATGGGGGCCTTTCTAAAGGACCACCAGCCTTCGAAAGCCCCTTATTCCCAAAACCAAATAGGAATAAGGGGCTTTCGAAGACTGGGGGAGGTCCTTTCAAAAGGCCCCCCACCTTCACGGGCAGCGCGCGATCCAAAAGCAGCACTTTCGAATCGCCGTGGCTGGCATTACGCTAATGAGGCACTGCATATTCATGACAGCGCTGCATTAGCATCTCCCGAAGTGTCTCATTAGCATCCCCCTTTCAAAAGGCGGGGGCTACTGTAGGCATAGCCAAAATGTACACCACAAAAATACAGACTGTGCAATGCTGCAATTCCCAGAAAACTACTGAATGAGCTGTCAATTGTTATAATGGAAATCTAGCACCATCCTGATATTATACTAAAAATACAGATATTTGTTCACTGCCTTGAACTATCAGATGGCTAGAACCAGATGGGTATAGGCAAAAAAACAGAACACGGGAAATTTAATACCAAAAGGTTAAGTGCCAAATGTCTAAATTTCACAATACAGTACGATATGTGCATAATATCATCCAATATTCTGAGAAAAATACAGGGCTTACTCACAAAGCAGTAACAAAGTAGGAATCAAATGTATACTGCTACTCTGACTTTTTGCTTTTAAAGTTTAGATGAGACCCTAATTTTAAGATTCTTTTATATATTTTTAATGCACGAGAATACCATGGTGATAAACCCTTTATAAAAACTGGACTAGAATACACAGTAAAATATTTCGCTTTCTTTAAATAAGCTATTTTCATATGTCTTAACATATTGTGGACCAGCTTTATGGTGTGTATTAACTATACGTCCTTTTTTGCACACACTTCTAGATTAAATTCTATATTAGAAGAAAATTAGTAACTTTTAAGTTTGATTATATTATTACCACCAATTATAGAATAAGAATCCAATCATCTACAGCCATCTACATTGCTGACTCTCTTTAATTGTCCTAGCACAAATCCGAAAACATCTCTTAATCATGATTAGTAGTGCAAATTATACATTAACTCTGCCAGTTTAGCAATTGTTGCACGTGAATCAGGAATCAGATGGTCTTTGAAAAGGGAAGAAAGATGCCAGAGTCCCCATACATGCAATTTCATTCATTAATACCCAGTGCAGCCAATGGGAACTATGGGAGTTGGGTGCGTGGACAAGCCAGTGCGCAGAGCCACCTGGCCACATCTCCATGTTGGAGACAGAGGGAAGTCCTGCTGCTGCTTCTGGGAACATCTTGAAATGAGCACCACCTGGAGCCTGCACTCCTGAGCACCCCCTTCCCTGTAACCAAATCCCCTTCCCCACCTCTGATCCCTACCCCAATCACTGAAACCTTGAACCCCAGACCAAAGCACCCTCCTACAACTCAAACTGGTCACCTTCTGCCCCACCCCAGAGTCCACACCCCCTGACAGAGCCCTCACCCCCTCTTGCATCCCAATCCATTGTCTCAGCCCAGAATACCCTCCTGCACCTTGAATTTTCAACCACAGCCCCACCCCAGAGCCCTCACCCCCCTTCCACACCCCAGCTCTCTGAGCCACCCTACTGAAAATGATCAAATGAGTGAGGGTAGAGAAAACAAGTGACAGATGGGGGGATGGAGTGAGTGGGGGCAGGGGCTTGGAGAAGAAGTCGAGGCCTGAACAGGACCTCAGAAGAGGGGTGGGGCAAGGATGTTCAGATTTGTATGAGCACCCCACACTGACAGCATACCTCAATGCTTCTAGGGAAGTGAGTTCCACTAAAGGTAACAAATGAGAGCTGAGTTTCCATGGAACAAGCAGTTCGTAGTATCTCTGATGGGTTTGCTAATTAGCGCAAAGTGTGGTCAAGAATTTGTGATGTGGGAGTTGGCACTCACATTCATTTAACTCATTTCACATAGGGGCCAACACTAACATTTATTAAATGAGATCAAATTTAGATCTCTGCTGAGTTGACAGATATAAACTGGTGACTGGTGCTGGTAGAAAGTATAGGCAGCAGGTATAACATGCTCTGTCTTCAACGGCTGCAGCTGCTGCCACAGGATGCTGGCCCTGCTCTAGTCTTGGGCTGGCTGGTGCTCCTCAGGCCCTGGTCCAGGGGATGCAGGACAGACTGCTCCAGCACCAGGCTGGCTGGCACAGCTGGATCTCAGGTCGGTCAGCTGACTGGAGTTGGCTTAGGGCTATTGCAGCTGCAGGATGGGAGTTCTTAGGGCTTCACCTGCATGGGGTGGGGTCTCATGCAGAAGGGGCAGGGCCACTGGACTAGCCTCCTGAAAGCAGGGGAGGAGTCCACCTGCACCAATGGTAGAAACAATCTCTAGGAAATTCTGTCATTTCAGAATTCCTCTTTTGCCCTAAAGAAGAACAAGAACTTGAAATTCCAGCAGAACAGGAATTCTAACAATCTTCCTGGCAGAAATACTGAAATGATCTTAGCAAGGTACTTCTTTTCCATCAGGTTAATAGCTCATTTTGATAAATGTGTCTGGAGGGAGGTATACCGTGCTGCAAACTTCTTGTGGGCCTTATTCCATAGATGGCTGAGAGCAGTGAGGGGTGGCCTACGCTGATGAGTGGGCTCTGCAAGGTTGTCATAACCAAGATTGTCTCCGAGGGAGGGTAGTTTTGCTAACTGTGCTTGTCTACCTAAAATTTTCAGGATGTATAGATTGAACCACAGCAGCACTCCAGTTGGATGCAGAAGAAGCTCACGGCTCTCTCAGTCAATGTTGTGTGCACCCAGCATGCCCTTCAATTCACACACTCTTGCTTTAAGTGTATGTCACTTTTGTAACACTGGCAGGAAAAAAACTGCGTGGACAAAAATCAGCAGAATCTGGTAACCCTGTGCCCCTCAAACCACAGGTTGCCCACCACTTGTCTTGAGCCTACTAGTGCAGCCATAAGAGACGAGGGCAGTTTCTCCGAAAGTGGCATGCTGATAAACAGCCTGAAATATGTAAATTCCAGACTCCAAAACAGCATGTAGAAGCATGGCCCCTGGGGGATCTTCCAGAAGGAAGTCCTCCTTCTGGAGGCCCCTTCTTCCCAAACATTTTCAGGACCTCCCTCTGGAAGATTCCCTGAGGGGCATGTTTCTACATGCTGTTTTGGACTCCAGAAGAGCTTCAAATCATGTGACCTTATGCTAATGAGACTCCAGGAATTTACATCCATGCCTCATGAGCCTATTTCAGGCCGTTTATTAGCAGGCCACGGCATGTGTAGAAATGGCCCTTGTCTCTTATGGTTGCACTAGTTGGCTCTAGGCAAGTGTTAGGCAACCTGTGGTTTGAGGGGCACAGGGTTATCAGATTCTGCTGCTTTTTGTGTGCCAAGGTGAAACTAGAGAGAAAATGCACTGCTTTAAATTTTCTGGGTAGCCTTAGCTATAGGTCATATTCATCATACCCAAGGCTCTCTTTCTCATGACTGCATCAGAAATGTAGTTCAGAAACACCTCTGGTCATCCACAAGCAGTCTAAATGTTCTCCCACCTCTACTGCCTCCATCTTGCAGATAACTAACAATCACAAAATCATTGTTGTGAGCAACTTGTAACAGTATGAATGTGAAAACCTGGTATTCCCATGTTGTTATTAAATGCCAGGACAGTGCAACTCTAAAATATTGATACAAGTAATTTAACAGAAATATTCTCATCTAAACAAAAAGATCTTCTCTATAATCTCAAATCATGACATTTATCTCCCCCATTACTGAAGACCTGGGCTGGGTCTACATGGAGCTCTGCTCAGCGCTGCTGCCAGCGGAGCTATGCAATGTGAGCTTCTCGGGATTGCAAATGGCTGCTTATCTGCATACACCTGAATCTCATTATCATAGCCACGACAGAGTTTGGTGCCAGCACTGAAGAGGCTGTGTGGATGTGCCTCTGCCAGCAATGTGCCTCTGTCACCAGTCCCTTATGCCTGAAATGTGGCTATGGTGATGAGCGTTGGAAGTATGCAAATAAGCAGCCATTTGTAATCCCGAGAAGCTCACTTTGCATAGCTCTGCCAGCAGCAGTGCTGAGCAGAGCTCCATGTAGACCCAGCCCTGATGCAAAACGCAGAACTAAAACAGGAAGTCACTTCTTGTTTGTAGCCTTTGGATAGTTTATATCGTTGAAGGATTTTTAATATAGGCTCTCTTGTAGAATAATAAATGATTCAGTGATTTATTTATTGGATTTGTTCCATAATGCAAGACCACAAATTTGTTACTTCAACCACTAGGAATAATAATTTATGTAAATTACAGAAATTAATTAACTGTTTTAACTGTCTACAATCAGTAACTATAGATCTGATTTCTAGTTCTAATGCAGACTGTAATACTTTCGTCTTGCTGTACATTTGAGAACCAGTTTCTCAGTTCATTTTTAATCAACCATTGATAAGCCCAAGAGATCTCTCCTATATTGATGGTTCCAGGACTTCATTAGGTAGAGTAAGATTTCCACAGGATTTCATTAGCAACTGATAACCCCCAGCTAACTTTCATTTCTATAATACTGCACAGTTAGTATTCTTTTAAAAGATTGGTCCTCTTTTAAGTAATATTTTCCTTTCTCACCAAGGCCTCCCCCCAGTATTTTTGTCTTGTTAATTTTTTAGAAGATTATGAGCTTTCTATTCCCTGCAGGAAGATGACTTGCACAGGGATCAAAAACTGAAATAAAGCTCCAAGTGAATTTACCCTCCTGCAAAGGCATGGCAGCAATAACACTTGCTACTTTACTATTTAAAGAAACAGACTGTGAATTCTGAAAAATAATACATACTCCTGTTGTTACTGTGACAGAACAACATATCAGTGTTTACCTCTCCTTTTATCTTCTCATTTATTCCTCTGCTTTCCAGTTTTATTATCATGCTTTCAATTTTTGTTTATTTTATTATATCCTCTCTCCTCTAACCACTTTCTAAGGCTACCTCTAGACTGCTAAGTTTTGTTGACAAAAACTGTCTTTTGGTGACAAAATAGTGAGAGTCTACACACTGAAATGCCAGTTTCAGCAACAAAAAAACAGCCCTATGAGAGACTTTTTCCCCCCATTTTCTCGTCCTTTATTGTCCACAAACAGCCAGTCTAGACACAGTTTGTCAGCTGAGGGGAATAAAGGGATTTCGAAATGTGCGGGGTCCTTTTGAAAAGGACCCCCATGTAGCCGCGCTGAGCCACGTGCATTCAAAAGCGGCACTTTTGAAACACCACAGCCAGCAGCATGTGAATGCTAATGAGGCACTGAATATTCAATTCAGCTACTTATTAGTATTCTTCGATTTGGTCATTTGCATGGCCATTTCGAAGTTTGGGCCAAGTGTGGCCACAGCCAAAGAAGCAGATCGAAAGAGTGATCTGCTCTTTCAGAAGAGGGAATCCACACAGCCCCTGTTCTTTCAAAAGAACAGGCTAGGAATTGAAAAATCAGGCCCCATGAGAACTGTACCATGTATGATTTGTCTAATACAATAGAGTATTAGGGATTTAAAAAAAAATATCACACATACTTGCAGGTTGAACCTCTAATCTGGGACTCTCTTGTCCAGCCATGTCCAAAATCCAGCATGATTTTAGTTAGCTGGACAATCACTTATCACTTGTGGCCAAGCTTCCCACGGTCCCATAAAGTTTGTTCATATCCACCAGTCCTGGCTCTTAGTGTTGTGTGCTGTTATTTAGCAGTAATTTACCTCTAAATGCCTTCTAAGAGCCCAGTAAGCAGTGTAAGTGTTGGCAATGCTGCCGAACCATAGTGACTTCCCATTGTCTGGCAAATTCTCTCATCCAGAACTGGTCAGATCCGGAGGGTGTCGGATTAGAGAGGTTCAACCTGTACTATGCGTTTATTTGACTCATGCAGAAACATGCCACACATCTGATTTAATTTGGTATGTTTATGTCCGTCATGTTTTCTTTTCCTTTTAAACTGTTTTCCTGAGCATATACTGTATTTTAATCAATTCATTTGAATTCACTTGTTCCTGCTTCCACAGAGAATTTCCTCAGTTACATTTCCCTTCAGATCTACAAAGTGTTGCCTTCAGCAATGACAATAAAAACTGCATTCCACTGCATAGTACATACATGCTTCATGAGGTATCAATTAATTTTAGTTAACACATACCATGCCTACCAAGTCTTCAGAAGCAAAGACATGAAAAGATTACATAACCAACAATATATGGGTTCTGTTCCTTCAATCAGACAAACACCTTTGCCATAAATATAACCAATACATTACCTATCACCACCTTAACTCTGCCCACATAACTCTACCCAGTCTTCCAGAATTCCTTTCCCAAATTTGAAAGAGGTTTCCCAGAACTGTGTAGCAGAAGGCAGGAGAGTCTGGGCCTCTATTTGCAATGATGAGAGTCAGGAAAAGGGTGGCATCTCCAGACAAGAGCTAAAATTGCACAGATAACCTTGTGTAATTTTTTGAGCATGCACAGTGGGGTATATCAAGGGACTTACAGGAGTTAAACACTCAATTCCCATTGAAAATTTAACTCCCAAATGTCCCCACGACCATCTCAGCCAAAAGGTACAAGCTTAATAGCCTCTTAATTCATTTAGGCATAATATTTCCTTTATTATGGGGATCACGAGCACACAAGTACATATTTACTGTGGTACAGAAGCAAAGACAAATGCTGAGATCATCCAGCACCTGCCAACTACTTAAAAATACCATGAGATTTTTTTGGAGACATTAGCCAGTCAAGTGAGAATCAAAAATATGAGTCAGTCTAGTGTTCCTTTTGTTTCAGGCATCACACCTATGCAGTATTTTGCATTTTTCTCTCTCTACATTTTTTCAAACAAATAAATCTTCAGAAAGCCATTAAGATGTACCTGATAATTTTTAATACAACAGGTTAACTGCCAGCTGGAACTAATAATTCTATTTCAGTGCACTTTATTATTTTCCTTGATTCCAACTGGACAGGAAAAAATTGAAAAATTTGGTCTAAATGAGAATTTTATTTCCTGCATGGAGAGAGAGCTTAAAAAAAAAAAAGAGTGGACATGGACACAGATACAAGAACCTGTATTCCAATCTAATTTATTGACAAGAACAGGTAATCTGAACAGGGAGAAAGCAACACAAAAGAAAGCACCCACAACGTAACACCACATTCACAACACTAGCAAAACATCTCTGTTTAGGCTTTCATCAAGCCAGCAGTTTCTCTGAGTCTAGTGCTGCTCTCAAGACATTGCTTCAAATTGCGATGTAGTTAACTCTTCCCTAAGCACATTAATGATTTTTTTTAACAGAATAGCTGCCTAAACAGTCAATCTAAACTGTAATGTTTCCACAGGCAGCATATATCACTCAGTTTGAAGATGATGTGTTTGTTAGGCCTTGTCTAGGAAAAATAGTCTCTCTTTTCCAGCAGTGGTGCAACTTCACCATTTCAACCAGCAACATAGGAGCTAGTGTAAACATGACACAGGAGTTTTTGCCAAAGAATAATGATGGGCCCTAGTTCAAGGGGCCCCACCTCCATGTCCTGGAAGGGGCAGGGCCAAGGTTGGAAGTGAAGGGTCCAAAGACTCAGATCATGGTGCTGTCACAGTACTTCAAAGGGGCACAGAGCTCCAGCTGCCACCACTGAAATGCCAGGCTCCGGGCAACTGTCCCCTTCACCCCTACCCTTAGGCCAACTGTGGAAGAATCATTAGCAGGAGGCAAGGGGTTTGTCTAACTGTTCTGTAACACAAACCCACTTAAATGCCAAGTCTGACTGACATGCTCATTTTAGCATGTTTGAGCTATTAACCCATTAGTGGCTATTACTCCCTTTACAGGACCATATTTATTGCAGCATCATTAGTCTTCTGTCTTACCCATTTCCTCCACACAGCTTTGAAAAACAATCCCCCACCACCACCACCTCTTTCAGACACTTAAGAGGTTCCAGCCAACGTAATATCTAGGCACACAATACAGTTTTCAGAGAAGTGTATACAAATCTTATTCAGCTCTGTTCTTGCCATCCAAGGGTTTGGCAAGCTGAACTCAATTTCTTCTTCAATCCTCTAACTTGCTCTCTTTTCACCCTGATTTTTGCAGGTAAGTTTTTTCTCATTGCAAAACAGGCCTGTTAGCTGTAAAAACTGATGGTGTGTGTACACTGCAGCTGGGAGTGAATCTCCCAGCCCAGGTAGGCAGACTTGCACTAGTGGGAGTTAAGCTAACACTAAAAATAGCAGTGAAGAAGTTGTGGCACCAGTGAAGACTCACCCTAGACACGTGAGCTCAGACACAAAGAACTGAACAGCCTCGAGAGCTTGATCTGCCCCACAAGCTGCAACATATAAGCTGTTATTTTCAGCACACTAAGTAGAGCCCTACTGGCCCAAGTGTGTTCACCCAAGCCCAGCTGCAGCATAAAACATACCTTCATGGTCTGCAGCTGATTGTGATCAGTGCCATTAGGGTTCTCTACAGGGTCTTGCCTTCATGCACGTTGTAGACTTCCTAATTCCTAGTTGTAGTTATACTAACCTGAAATAAGAGTGTCAACTGTGCCTTTTGTACTGGTTTCTCTAAATCACTTGAGTCACACTTTAATTTAAATTCATGCTCACACTTGAATTCAAGAATTCCCTATCTCTAGCTCCTCCAGTGTATAACCTGTATGCTTCTAGTTAGTCTGTCTACAAATCAGTGCAGCTTTTTTCATGGGCTACATATAGTGACACAATTTCTGTGGCTATCTAATCACTTACGGTTTTGAATATAAAAATCAAGATCTTGAATTGGACTTGGAAATCAATGGGCAAAAAGTTGAAGGTGCACAGCACCAGGTAGTCCTACTCAAGAATCAAGGAGAATGTGATACAAGTCAGAGTTTTTGGTTAGCCTGGACTAGAAGCACTAGATATAGAGAGTAAGGGTAGGTTGACACCGCAAAGTTTTGAAATAACAGCTGTTCTTTCAAAATAACTATCCTACCATCTAAACAATGCAAATAATTTTGAAATAGCAGATGTCTTATTCTGAAATTGGTATTGCATGAGGTATAGCACCTGTTTCTAAACAGTGAAATAGTACATCCAAAGTCTCTATTTCAAACTAGGGTCTGAGTTTGTAGATGCTGTATTTTGAAATAACTAAGTGGTATTCTGAAATGCATTGTGTGTGTAGCAGCATTATTTTGAAATACGCTAATCTGGAATAGCTCTTCCAGAACAGCTTATTTCAAAATAAGGCTGCTGTGTAGACATACCTTTCAAGAGCTCTACAGACATGCACATAGACCCCATGATTTTGATTCTCCAGAAAGCAGCTTAAATCTTCTTTACAGAAATTACTTATTTCTCTTTGTCTCCTATATGAAGATGCCCATCTTCTGACTTCCCCTGTTACAAAATCTCAAAACTCTGCCCCAGCTATTTTTAACTTTTTAGCCTACCCCTGACAGCAAAGTTACTTGGATACTGGTAAACCAAATTCCAGCTCTGGCCAAGGCTGTTAGCATTAGGTAAGCACTGACAAACTCATAGCTGCTCATCTGTATGTTAGTTTTGTCTAAAATAGGAATTAGTCTTCTTAGAATGCATGTGGTGTTTTGACTCTGTGAAATTCTTCGAAGTTGCTGGATGCATTATCTTATTTGATGGGCCCTGACAAATTCATGATAGCAAAAAACATGTCATAGACCATGAAATCTGGTCTCCCCCATAGTCTTTTGGTGTACATTTACCCAATACTATATGGATTTCATGGGGAGAGTGCAATGTTTCTCAAACAACGGGGGTCTCAACACAACAGAGGATTCTGGGGAGGATCACAGTATTTCTACCTTTACTACTTTGCTGCCTTCAGAGCTGGGCGACTGGAGAGCAAGAGAGGCTGACTGGGTACACTGCTGTTGGCAGTGGTGCTGCCTTCAGAGCTGGGCTCCCATGCAGCAGTCCCAAACCTTCCTGCACCTGGGGGATGTTCCTGATGGCAGGTCAGCCCCAGGAACAGTCTGTGCAGGCGGAAGAGGAAGTTCTGTCCCTCACCCATCCAGCTAAGACCAGCATCAGTATATCGTAGGACTTCCTCCCCTTTGCAAGCCTCCTGAAACTTAAATTCCATTTCCTGCTGGCTGGCTCACTATAGCATACTCTGTGGCTTCTTCCCAGTTGATCACGGCAGGCTTTCACTCCAAACATTCTCCTACTTGGGCCAGTGTGGAGTACTCCACTTGGGAAGGAAGAGTGAGTCGCACACATACAAAATAGCAGACTTCGACTCTGAGAGAACTGATGAGCAGGATCCCTTGGGAAACGAAGATGAAGGGGAAATGAGTTCACGAGAACTGACACAGGAACAAACCATTCCGCTGCATAGTAAGAAATGCAAACATGGTAGGCAACCAGCTTGGCTTAACGGGGAAATCCTTAGGCAGCTTAAATTCAAAAAGGATGCATACAAGAAATGGAAATGGGGACAGTTGACGAAGGAGGAGTATAAACATATGGCTGGAGAATGCCTGGGAGTAATCAGGGAAGCGAAAGCACAATTGGAACTGCAGCTGGCAAGGGATCTGAAGAGTAACCAGAAGGGTTTCTACAGGCATGTTAACAATAAACTGGTTATCAGAGAAGGTGTGGGGCCACTACTGGATGAGGGAAATAATCTAGTGACAGATGATGTAGGAAAAGCTGAAGTACTCAATGCTTTTTTTGCCTCAGTCTTCACGGACAAAGTCAACTTCCACATGAAGGTCCGAGACAATGCAGTATGAGAAGGTGGAGGGTAGCCATCTGTGGGAAAGGAACAAGTTCTGAGCTATCTAGAAAAACTAGATGTACACAAATCCATGGATCTGGATATAATGCACCCAAGGGTACTGAGGGAATTGGCAGATGTCATTGCTGAACCTTTGGCCACTATCTTTGAAGACTGGAGAGCGGAGGAGATACCAGATGACTGGAAAAAGGCAAACGTCGTGCCCATCTTTAAAAAAGGAAAGGAGGACACCCCAGGGAACTATAGACCGGTCAGCCTTACCTCAATCTCTGGGAAAATAATGGAGGGAATCCTCAAGGAATCCATTTTGGAGCACTTGGAAGAGGGGAAAGTGATCAAAAGTAGCCAACATGGATTCACGAAAGGCAAGTCCTGCCTGACCAATTTGATTTGCTTCTATGATGAGGTAACAGGCTCTTTGGGCATGGGGTAGTCAGTGGATGTGATATACCTTGACTTCAGCAAAGCTTTTGATATAGTCTCCCACAACATTCTTGTCCATAAGTTAAGGAAATATGGATTGGATCCTTGGACTATAAAATGGATAGAAAGCTGGCTTGATGGTCGGGCCCAACAGGTAGTGGTCAATGGCTCAGTATCTGGATGACAGTCGGTTTCAAGCAGAGTGCCGCAAGGCTCGGTTCTGGGGCCAGTGTTATTCAACATCTTTATTAATGACCTGGATGAGGGACTGGACTGCACCCTCAGCAAGTTTGTGAATGACACAAAACTAGGGAGAGAGGTAGATACATTGGAGGGTAGAGAGAGAATCCAGAGAGTGTGACCTGGATAAATTGGAGGACTGGGCCAAAAGAAATCTGATGTGGTTCAACAAGGAGAAGTGTAGAATCCTGCACCTGAGGCAGAAGAATCCCAAGCACTGTTATAGGCTGGGGACCAACTGGCTCAGCAGCAGTAGGATGGAAAGGGACCTAGGGGTTATGGTGAATGAAAGGCTGGATATGAGTAAACAGTGTGCCCTTATAGCCAAGAAGGCTAATGGCATACTAGGGTGCATTAGGAGGAGCATTTTGAACAGATCTAGAGAAATAGTTATTCCCCTCTACTTGGCACTGGTGAGGCCACATCTGGAATACTGTGTCCAGTTTTGGGCCCCCCAGTATAAAAAGGATGTGGATTTGCTGGAGCAGGTTCAGCAGAGGGCAACAAAAATGATTAAGGGGCTGGAGCACAAGGCCTATGAGGATAGGCTGAGGGATTTGGGCTTGTTTAGTTTACAGAAGAGAAGACTTAGGGTGATTTAATAGCAGCCTTCAACTTCCTGAAGGGGAGCTCTAAAGAGGAGGGTGAGAAACTGTTCTCAGTGGTGTCAGATGGCAGAACAAGGAGTAATGGTCTGAAGTTGAAGAGGGAGAGGTGTAGGTTAGATATTAGGAAAAACTACCTCACCAGGAGGGTGGTGAAGCATTGGAATGTGTTGCCCAGAGAGGTGGTGGATTCTCCATCTCTTGAGGTTTTTAAGTCCTGACTTGACAAGGTCCTGGCTGAGATGACTTAGCGGGAGCTGATCCACTTTGAAGCAGGGGGCTGGACTAGATGACCTCCTGAGGTCCCTTCCAGCCCTGTGATTCTGTGAAAATGAGAAATGACTACCTGGGAAGGAGTACTGTGCACAGAGATCTAAGGTACTAGTGGACCACGAGCTCACTATGAGTTAACAGTGGCCGTGTCTACACTAGCCAAAAACTTCGAAATGGCCATGCAAATGGCCATTTTGAAGTTTACTAATGAAGCGCTGAAATACATATTCAGTGCCTCATTAGCATGCAGGTGGCTGTCGCACTTCGAAATTGACGCAGTTCACCACCGCGCAGCTCGTCCAGACGGGGCTCCTTTTCAAAAGTACGCCGGCTACTTCGAAGTCCCCTTATTCCTATGAGCAGATTGGAATAAGGGGACTTTGAAGTAGCCAGGGTCCTTTAGAAAAAGAGCCCTGTCTGGATGAGCTGCGCGGCGGCGAGCTGAGCCAATTTCAAAGTGTCACAGCCAGCCGCATGCTAATGAGGCGCCGAATATGTATTTCAGCGCTTCACGAGTAAACTTCGAAATGGCCATTTGCATGGCCATTTCGAAGTTTTTGGCTAGTGTAGATGTAGCCAGTGTGTTGTATTAACAGGAGAGTTGTGAGCAAGACAAGACAACTAATTATTTCACTTTGCTGTAAGCTGATTAGGCCTCAACTGGTGTGGACAAATTGGAAAAAAGCCAGAAAAGAGCAACAAAAATAATTAAAGATCTAGAAAACATGACTTTTGACAGAAGATTGGAAGAACTGGGTTTGTTTAGTCTGGAAAGGAGACGATTTAGAGTGGATATGGTAACAGCTTTCAAACAGCTAAAAGGTTGTTACAAGGAGAAAGGAGAAAAAAAATATTCTCCTTAACCTCTGATGATCACACAAGAAGCTTGGGCTTAAATTACAACAAGGGAAGCTCAAGTTAGACATTAGGGAAAATGTCTTCCTTACTAGCAGTGTAAAATATTGCCTGGGGAGGTTGTGGAATCTCCATCATTGGAGATTTTTAAGAGCAGGTTACATAAACATCTATCAAGGATGGTCTAAATGGTGATGGGTCCTGCCGTGAAAGCAGGAGCCTGGCCTTGATGACCTCTCAAGGTCCTTCCACATCTCTGAGTCTATGATGACCAACGACAGACTGAGCACCTAGGAGGCTGCCCAGAAGAGAATCAGGTGCTGCCCAGCTGATTGGCAGAATGCCCACAGGCACCCTTGGTGCACACAACAAAATTATTCCACATAGATGGAAAAAAATAGAGGGAACACTGGTGCCTACCCCTGATTTTGACATTCTGCCCTTAAGTGGGTACTTATAATCATGAGGCACTCTAGACACCATGGACATTCAGCGCCTATCATGTTTCCCCAGTTCTGAAAACGAAGCAGTCACCAGTCCATTTCAGTAATTCCTAAATTCACACTGTAACACATGGCCATCTATGGAGCCAGATTTATAATTTGGTGCTGCATTTGTGGGGGAAAAAAGAGTTCTGAGAGCTAAGGGAGTCAATGCAAATAATCTTGATCCTTTGATCCCAATGGCTTTGGGGGGGAAAAAAAGCAGTCTGTGACAAACCTTAAGGCATCTGAAAGAGATGCATACCAAAGTATAAAAACAGACCTTTCAGATAACAGAGAAGCAGACTTTAGGGTTAAGAGCATCAGAGTCTGTCAGTATCAGAAGACATACATGAACTGGGTCACTTCCGAAAGAGGTACCAATAAAGATTCAAAAATTTAAACTTTGTAACTCTCTTTTTTCCTATTCAATATAATTATTTGTATTACAGAAGTTTTTAGAGGCTTCTTACCCAGATCAAGGACCCACTGTGATAGGCATTGTACAGATACAGAGTAAGAATTTGCCCCTACCCCAATCACCTAACAATCTAAATAGACAAGATAAAACAAAGGTAGATGGGAAAACAGGAATAGAGGTAAAGTGATTTGGCCAAGGTTATCAAGAAAGTCAGTGGCATAGAAAGAAACGGAACTCAGTTGTCCCAACTCTCATTGTCATATCTCATTCACTAGACTACATCAGCCCCTCATAACTGTGTCTACCTACAAAGTTTTGTTATTCTTCTCCCAATCTCAAATAAAGTGAGCATTGTGTAAACCCAAATACTATTTATATTTGACTGCTGATCGGGAAAGAACAAATGTTGACTGTACACCCTGTGAGAAGAGGAGAAGGGAAGAGAATATGTCTACACTATGCAGCTTTTAGGGACAAGCCACTGGAGACATGGCTTTGTTGCTAAAAGTAATCTTGGGTGAGCACTGTATGTTAGTAACTTTGCTGACAAAATACTTCCACCCTTTATTGGGGCTTTCACTTCATTGGCAGGAGACCACGCTTGCCAACAAAGCAGCATTCACACTTTTACTGTCATGACAAAATTTTGTCATTCAAGGGTTTTAATCACCCCCGCGAACAACAAAAGTTATGTCTATCAAGTACAAGTATAGACATACCCAAAGAGAGCAAACAGGTGGAGTCCAACAACCCAATGCTACAGTCACAAAAAGGACATCAGAAGGGCACTGATTACTGCCCTAAAGCATCAGATCAACAAGTTGGGGTGACAGCTCTAATAAAGGACAAGATCCCCCTGACCTAAGGGATATTGTGATTCACTGTTACATAGGCATTAAAAATATATATGATTTACAGGTGTTATATGATTCTATATGTGACAACGACTTCAGCAGCTGGAGATAAAAACTAAAAAACTGGAAGCTAGCTTGAAAATGAAGATGTTCCCTGTGGAGCTATGATCTCTCAGATCACATATCTTGCACTTTGCTGTGATATCAATGGACATGATTTTTCAAGTGCCTAATATATTTTTCATTCTTTGCTTCTTTGTTCTTTTTTATTCACTGCACATTTCTGATTCTCTTTCAATTTTTCTTGTCCTCGCAGAAACAGCTGTGGCCCTGATGTGCCATTATTTCAAAAAAGTACTTGCCTGCCACGGATGCTGAGCGTGGCCATACACTAATACTTTTCTTCTGTAAAGACTTATTTCATTTAACCTGAGAGTGCTAGAATGGAAAAAATATCCTGAAATTCCCCATAACTGTATTTTAATACTTTTAAAAATGACAGAAACATTTCAAAGTACAGATTGAACCTCTCTCATCTGGCACATTGGGGACCTGACCAGTGCCGAACGAGAGAATTTCCCAGACAGTGGGAGATCAGTATTTTCTAGCACATTACCAACATTCCCACTGCTTACTGGGCCTTAGAAGACATTTAGGGGTAAATTACAACTAAATTACACAGAACACTGAAAGCCACATGAAACTTGGCCACACCCATGATAAGCAGTCATCTGGCTAACTAAAATCAGGCTGGATTACAGAGTTTGCTGGACAAAAGAATTCTGGATTGGAGATGTTCAACCTGTAATAATTAGAAATCACTGTGAAAGAAAAGGGAATAAAAGAAACCTTTGTTTTGGAAATAGTCTTGTTTTTTGCCTTTTCACAGCAGCTTTTTACATGTTTATCCATCATAAAAATACACTATTTTTTACATTGGGAAGGTTGATTTTCTACACCTCAACACTTCAATACCTACAAATCCAAACAGTGCAAAAATAAAGTGGATCCTCTAGGGGTTTAGAGAACATGGACTCTTCAAAACCTGGTCCTGAGACAGAGGTAGTGCTGCTTGTCCCATGAGGCTGGGAATGTGGAAAGTAAAAGCAACAGGGTTGGGCAGATGTCTCATAAACACTGTAGAAGGCTAGGGTTAGATGAGCTCACGAGATCATCTAACCCAACCTCCTGCTCAAAAGGACCAACCCCAAATAAACCATCTCAGCCAGAGTTTGACAACCCTGGCCTTAAAAACCATCACCTCAGGATGGAGATTCTACCACCTCCCTAGATAAGCAATGCCAGCGATTTACTGCCCTCCTACTGAAATAGTTCTTACTCATATCCAACATTGATCTCTCTCACTACAGTGTGAGACCAATACTCCTTGGTTTGTCATCTGACAGCACTGAACAGCCTAGCTCCCACTTCTTTGGAACCGCCCCCTCTCCACCCCTTTCAGGTAGTTGAAGGCTGCTGTCAAATCCCATCTCACTTTTCCCTTCTGCAGACTGAAAAAAACCTCAGTTTCCTCAGCATCTCTTCATAAGTCATGTGCCCCAGTCCCCTAATTATTTTCACTACCTTCTTCTGGACTCTCTCCAAGGATATGGACAACTTTCTGTAGTGAGGGGTCCAAAACTGGGCGCAATACTCCAGACATGGCTTCATCAGTGCCAAATACAGGGGAATAATGACTTCCCTCTCTCTATAGGTAATATTTCTGTTAATGCAGCCTATCATGCCACTAGCCTTCCTAGCAATAAGGACACTCTGTTCACTCTTATCCACCTTCTTGTCCACTAATCCCTAGGTTCTTTTCCACAGAACTGCTGCTTAGCCAGTCGCTAGCCTGTAACACATGGGATTCTTCCATCCTACATAAAGGACTCTGCTCTTCTCCTTGTTTAATTTCACCAAATTTCTTTCAACCCAATCTTCCAATTTGCCTAGGTCACACTGGATCCTCTCTCCCTCCCCTCCAGTTTATCTACTTCTCCCTGCAGCTTAGTGTCCATACGTCCTGATGAGAGGGCCTATAGTGAGCAGGCCCTCATGTAGCATAGCAACAGAAAACCAGCCCCAAACCTAGGAGGGACAAAGCTGGTGATCAGAAATGTCCCAGGATTGGAGCAAGGAATACCACTGAGTCAGGAAAGAATCACCTGAGAAGGACAAACTAGAGCTGAATGAACACAGGGCTGTAATGCATTGGGGAAAAGGAGGGAGATTATAACTAGTTAAGTGGGGAGTCTGTCATTCTGGATGGGTTTGCAGCAGAAGAGGACACCCAAGTGGTTTGCTGGCAACAGTTTACTGGAGCTGAAGACAACCAGGAGAACCCAAGATTTGCTCCCAGAATGGAATTCTGAATCCAGATGCAGTACTCTGCATCTATTATTTCACACTATGATATCACTTGGTCCTCATGTTGGGTGTAATTCTATTTTACCCCCACGGCCCCCCTTTTCCCTCTGCTGTTTTTCTTAATACATCTCTCTGTAAATAAATATTTCTTTTTTCTATAAAGATTAACAAAATAGTTTAACAGGTGATGAGCTTTCATGAGACAGACCCACTTCTTCAGATTGATAGCATTTCCAGTAGAGACTGAACTGCACTAAAATTCTATTAATCTGAAGAAGTGGGTCTGTCCCACAAAAGCTCATCACCTAATAAATTATTTTGTTAGTCTTTAAAGTGCTACATGAATGCTGGTTTGTTTTATTATAATACAGACTAACACACCTATCTCTGTGCCCCTTTTCTATGTTTGCCTTACTAATCTGGTGTGTGTGTGTGTATTTACTTCACGTAGTCTGGAAACAGGTGGCAATGGGTAGAGGGAAGTCTCCCTGTTGCATTCCTAAGCATGACTTTTCTTGGTTAAAACTCCCTCCCACAGAGCAAACGTCATCTTGGCCATGAGGCCTGTTACAAAAGCAAAATAAACTATTTTATATAATCAATTTATTATGCACATAACATCTATTCATATTGTCAGCAAGCAAAATTTAGTGCTACAGAAAAGCATGTAATTCATCCTTGCAGATCACAGCCTGAGCTGCATATAAATTAAACCACGCCTTCCAAAGACTGCTCTTCAACTTTTCTTCATTTCACACACATGGAAGGTGACAATATCAACTAAAACATATTTCATTTTAAACACATTGTTTCAGCATCAATAAACAAACTATAGGAGGAAAAATACCTTTCATTATGTATATAGCTATTGTTTTACTATTATTGCTCTGCTGTTAGTCAGTCAGTCATTTTCCCTGTCATTTGTGTGGATCTTAGACACAGGAAGCAAGGAAAAAAAGTCATTCTTAAAAATAGAAAATGTAATTGTGTAAAAACAGAACTTGGCAGAGAAGTCCAGAGGCAGGGCAGTAGCTGGAATTATTTTTCACTCATCTTTGGACGTTGACTTGATAACAACTTTATAATGACCCCGTAAGAACTCAGCAAGATGCTCAGAAGCAGCTGCAAAATGCTGACAGCTATATAAGCACCCTTATCTGCAAACTATACATGGAATGTCGTATTTCCCTCACCTCAATTTGCAATCCAGGATTTAGCAGTGATTTCAACTAAAGAAATACCAAAAGCACAAAGTGTCTATAAAGTAATTTACTTATATGGATGTGGGGGGTCTAATCCAATACCCACAAAGTCAATCGGAATCTTTTTTGTCTTCAATGTGCAATGAATCAGGCCCATAGAAAGCTGTAACACAGTGAAATATCAGGCCAACAGGAAGAGTGTCACATTGTTTTTTAAGAAATTAAATCCATTCAATGAACTGAGAACACAAGGGAATTTGGTTGGCTGGTTTGTTTTTTTCAATTTTCCAACAAGTCAGATCTTTCTGTATACAACTGTTTGCACTTATGTGAGAAACATCTTGACTCCCCTGGATAGTGAATACTGCAAAAGGAACACCACCACCACCACCACCACCACATACAGAAAAAGCAAAACAGTTCTCTAAGAGTTGCCCTGGCTACAAGCAAGGAAAATTGTAATTTGTAATAGTTTAATCCCAAGTACTGTTTTTCCCTCTTTCATTGACTAATTTTTTTGTTAACTGTCATTCTTAGCCACTATGAGAACCTCAGACTCTCCCACTATAGTTTATTATACAGCAGTATTAACATTGACAAATACTTATTTATAGGAAAACAAGCAGTTATGTAATAAATTATGAATGCAGAAAATAAACAGTACTTTGCAAGAACCTACTGCTATCCATGCCTTTACAAAAATAAATTAATTGAAACAGCACTTCACAATAAAATTGATTTTAATGGAAACAATGAAATATTTATATCATTTTACAATATGGGTTGGACCTCTTTGGTCTGGCAGCCTTGGGACCTGACTGATCCTGAATGAAGGGATTTGCTGAACTGGGGAGGTCCCAGGCCACAGATCCCCCATTCTGCTCTTGCTACCTTGATTCCAGACCCAGATAGCCCCCCTCTCCACTGCCAACCTCGGCCTTGCTTCTGCAGGCCCCAGCCCTGCTGCCATGAGCTCTGGCCCCAGGTGCAGCTCCAGTTCCAGCCACCTGCTGTCACCAGCCGTGGGCTTCAGCCCCACTGCGGCAGGCCCTGGCTGTGGCCCTGCTGCCATGGGCTCTGGCCCTGGTCATGGTTCTGCTGTCATGGGCTCTGGCCATGGCCCTGGTGCTGCCAGCTCAGCCTAGGGCTCTCTGGCCCACAAATGTTGCCAGACCAGAGAATCTAGATTTTTAAGGTACAACCTGCAGACCTGGTCATATTTCTCAGACACCATTATACAGGTATCTCATTCATATCCGGCAGCCTCAGGACTGGAAGGCTGATGGATATTCAAATATTCTGAATAGAGAGGTATACCTAGCAATGCTTAATACTAAAGAAAAACAAGATCAGATATTAAGAAACAAACAAAAAGGTACGCAGAGTACTTTATTTACCAACAGTAGTATTGTACACTGTAAACTTATACTGTATTTTTGTATTTACTTTCAATACATTGTACTTATGGAAAATGTAACTTATGGTTAAAATGCCAGTTATTTGAGAGTTCTGAATGGTAGAATGCCAGTTAAGACAAAGTTTACTATAAACTGTTTTATTCACATGAAATTACATATACGCATAAAATCATTTGTGTGTGATGGTTTGCATATATGTATCAGCGATAACGCTGGACAAAAAAAGACATATGTATACAGAACAGTGTATCTTACAAGGGTAGCATGTAGACTTTTTGCCCTATTCTGTTCTCTTAGGAACATCTGGCATTGGCCATTTTTTGAAGACAGGATATTCACCTAGATGAACCACTGGTCTGACCTGAAATGACCATTCCTATGTTCATGAAAGGAACACTAACGGACACTGTTAATAGATTTTCAGATTTTAATGCCAGAAGAGACTATTGGGATCATTTGCTCTGTGTTTTTACATAACAAAAGCCATAAAATTTCACCAAGTGGCTCCTTCATCAAGTGCATAACATCTGATTAATAACAAGAAGTCATGTGGCACATTTTTTGGAGCATAAGCTTTCTGGTTAAGTTAGCACATTTTAGAAAGACAACCAATATTAATATTAATTACCCTCTGACACAGGGCAGCTACTCTCTACGGGGAGTTTAACCATGGCTGCCTCATGAAGCACTCCCTTGAGGGTAATTAACTGTCCCAGGTACCTGATTAGTAAATAAGCATCTGGAACTAATCAAGGTTACCCAAGATCAGTCAGATGGGAACTCCAAACAAAGATGGGAGGCTTCCAGGAAAAGCCTGAGCCAGAGAGCTGCACAGGGAGCACAGAAGGTGAGCTCACTGGAGGAATCCACCAGGACAGCAATTCAGTAAGAGAAGTTCCTTTAGACGGAAGCCTCATAAAGAAAGAGCTGCAGTTAGCAAGCATCCATGAGGTACTGGTGTCAGTCAGGTATCTCCCAGATATTGGACAGAAGCCAAGCCTGGAAAGGCTCAACTGTTGTCCCCAGAGCACGGTTGCACTGGACAGATCTCCCAGACCACTGGCTGCAGAGAACAAGGTTACCCCAGCAGGGAAGAGAAACCCAAATCATAGGATGAGTTTAGAACCAAGAGAGGTGAACACTGGAGTCAGGTGGAGGTGATCAACTAAGGCTGACTAAGCTACCCTGCTGGATGTTGGGGTGAATGTTTTGTTTATGTTCTGGGTGAAAGAATAGGATCCTGTACAAGGACATGCTCTTTGTATTTAACTAGCTGTTTGGACTTGTTGATGCCCTGGGTATGGAAAAATCAAATAAGAGCTCACATGCAATCCGATAGCCACCTGAAAGAGGGCGTCATGGGTCACACTGGCATGACGACATCTTTGTTGTTAACATTTGTACCCCTTGCAGACTGAATTTACCTAGCTTTAGCTTCCATCCCTTGGATCTTGTCACACCTTTTTCTGCTAGATTAAAGGGTCTTCTACTGTCAGAAACTGTCTCCCCACATAATTCTTCTAACTTCAGATCAAGACATAAAGTTACCTTCTCTTGGTGAAATGAAATAGACTGAAATTCTCCAACCATTCAACTCTTTTCGCAGCTGTTTCTAAATTCTCAACAGCCTCTTTAAAGTATGGCCAACAGAACTAGACACATTAATCGAATAATTGTTTCACAAATGTCATATTAGGTAATATCAATTTCATAATAAATGCTGCCCTTTGTATATACCCAAAGGGTTGATATGGGGTGTCTGGGGTAGAGGTAGTACCTTTGATGCTCCGGCAGCTGCTCCTTTTCAGGTGGACAGAAGCACTGGTCCTCACCCACCACTCAACTCTCACTGTTGGCTCCTAGCAGCTGTTGTGCATTACAGCGACGCCATCCCCCAAGCAACTGCGTCAGCTCACAGTTGGAACACAGTGAGGGGGGTCTGGTCTGTCTCACATACCGACCTTATGGAGGGACTTTTTCCTTCTCCCTTCTCACGCACAATCTCAACGGCGGACCAGGAGGTGTGGTGCTGCAAATCGACAACTCCTGTAAAGGCGGAGGAAGACACCCCACTGCCTTGTGGGTTCTCCTGGGAAGCAGTAAGGCTAAGGGAGTAAACTCTGACAGAAAATCTGGAGGGGAGTCCTAAGGCGGCTCTGTGACAACTTCTGGCCTGTCCCAGCAACTCCTGCAGCTGAGCTGGTACCAAATGTAGAGATTATCCTTTCCTTTGGGCTATATCAGTAAAGCCGGGGGGGGGTGGGGCGGGGCTGGTGTCTGGGGAGCCCAGGGTCTCCATAAAAATTGCCCAGGCTCATGCCTGGAGAGGTACTCCAGCATTGCTTAACAGCGCTGAATCAACATGGGAGGCAAGGAGCGCCAGGGGTTGCTTCCGACGGTGGGAGAGATCATCACATCTCATTGAACAGTCACCGCCTGCCTTAAGCTGGGCAGCCCCCAGCCAGTAGGGTACTGTCTCACCACAGTTCACGTGCCTCACTGGGTGCATGAGGCTTAAGGCTCCCAAACCTGACAAGTGACTGAAATGAGCACCAGACAAACCAACAAGAAAATTATTAAGAAAAGGAAATCATCAGGAGTTTCAAACTTGCTTGTTGGAATGTACGAACCATGTTGACCGGTTTGACTGAAGATCTTCAGGACATCAGTGACACCCGAAAGACTGCTGTCATTAATGAGGAACTGAAGAGGCTCCAGGTTGACAGTGCCACTTTGCAGGAGATGCGACTCGCAGCTTTGGGATCCCTAAAGGAAAAGGACTACACCTTTTACTGGCAGGGCAAAGCCCAAGAGGAACCCAGGGAGCACAGTGTCCACTTTGCCATCAGAAACACCCTTCTGCAAATGGTGGAGCTCGTCACGGGCAGATCAGAAAGACTCCTTCAGGTCAAACTTCAAACCTGGGCCAGTCCTGTCCACCTGATCAGCGCTTACACTTCAACCCTGAACGCCACACCAGAAGCAAAGGACAAGTTCTATGATGAACTCAGTGCCGCCATAGTGCAAATACCTGCTCATGAACAATTGTACCTTTTGGGTGACTTCAATGCAGGAGTTGGAGCTGATCGTGATTCGTGGCCCTCTTGCCTAGGTCACTTTGGTGTGAGAAGAATGAATGACAACGCACAGTGTCTCCTCAAACTTTGCACATACCCCAATCTGTGCATCACAAACACATTTTTCCAAACCAAGCCACAGCACAGAGTGTCATGGAGATACCCACGCTCGAAACACTGGCACCAATTTGACTAGATCATCACCAGATGCGACTACCTCAAAAACATCCTCCTGACATGCAGCTACCATAGTGCTAACTGCAATACAGATCATTCACTAGTCTGCTCCAAGATCAAGCTGAGACCCAAGAAGCTGCACCATTCTAAACCAACTGGAAGGCCCCGCCAGAAAGATGGCAAACTCAGAAAAAGCTGAAATATTCAGAGAGACCCTTGAGGAGCATCTGCGCAGCAGCCCTGGGGGTGCTGATGTATCATCCAGATAGCCACAGTCTACAATGCAGCCTTGTCAGTGTTTGGAAGAAGAGCTGCAAACACAAACAACTGGTTCAAAGCTAACTCTGATGAGATGATTTCAGTCATCAAAAGGAAGTGCGCTGCACTTCTGGAGTATAAACACTCACTGAGTCAGAGTACCTAGCAAGCACTCAGAGTAGCCAGAAAAATAGCACAGCAGACAGCCAGGCACTGTGCCAACAACTACTGGCTTAAGCTATGCAGCAGTATCCAGACCTGTGCTGACTCTGGTAATCTCAGAGGAATGTACGGGGGCATAAAGAAGGCAATGGGACCCATCCAGAACAAGACAGCACCTCCGAAATCCCAACCCGGTGAAGTCATCACTGACAAAGCCAAACAGATGGAGCGATAGGTTGAGCACTACTCCGAGCTGTACTCATGTGAGAACACTGCGGTTGACACAGCCCTCAACGCCGTCCAGCTCCTGTCAGTCATGGACGAGCTGGACCAGGAACCAACTGTGGTTGAATTGAAGAAAGCTATTGACAGCACTGCAGTAGGAAAGGCCCCAGGCCGGGATGGTATACCACCAGAGGTAATCAAGTGTGCCTTGGACACATTCCTGGAAATCCTACATGAGCTGCTGTGCCTGTGCTGGAGAGAGGGTGAGGTTCCACAGGATATGCGGGACACCAATATTGTAACCTTGTATAAGAACAAAGGAGACAGAAGGGACTGCAACAATTACTGTGGAATCTCCCTCCTAAGTATCACTGGGAAATTGTTCGCTTATGTCACCCTTAGCAGACTCCAGAAGCTCGCTGAGAGGGTGTATCCTGAATCCCAGAGTGAATTCCGTGCTGAGAGACCTACCATTGACATGATCTTCTCCCTGAGGCAGCTGCAGGAGAAATGCAGGGAGCAGAGGAAGCCACTCTGTGTCACCTTCATCGACCTGATCAAGGCTTTCAACTCGGTCAGTAGAGATGGACTGTTTAAATTGCTCCACAAGATAGGCTGTCCACCACGGCTACTCAAGATGATCCAGTCTTTCCTCGAAGACACAAGAGGAATCATCCAATATAACAGCACATCATCGGATGCCTTCAGCATCAGGAGTGGCGTCAAAGAAGGATGTGTCCTTGCTCCGACATTGTTTGGGATCTTCTTCGCACTCCTCCTGAAGCATACCTTTGGATCATCAACAGAGGGCATCTTTTTGCACACAAGATCTGACGGGAAACTGTTTAATCTTGCAAGGCTGAAGGCTAAGTCTAAGGTGCAGGAAGTGCTCATCAGAGACATGCTGTTTGCAGATGACGCTGCTGTAGTGACACACACAGAAGGCCAGCTTCAAAAACTGCTGGATCAGTTCTCCAAAGCATGCAAGGACTTTGGGCTTACCATCAGCCTAGAGAAGACAAACGTACTTGATCAGGACGTTGCTGAACCAATCAGCATTGACAATTACACACTAGAGCTCATCCACGAGTTTACTTATCTCGGGTCCACCATCACCAACACCCTGCCGCTGGAGTCTGAGCTAAATAGGAGGATTGGAAAAGCAGCCACAACTCTGTTCAGACTTAGCAAGAGAGTGTGGAACAACAACAAGCTGTACACTCACACCAAAATGCAAGTCTACAGAGCCAGCATCCTCAGCAGCCTCCTCTATGGCAGTGAGTCTTGGACCTTGTTCACCCACCAGGAAAAGAGGCTGAATGTCTTCCACTTGCGCTGCCTCAGGCACAATCTTGGGATATCATGGAAGGACAGAGTGCCCAACAACGCCGTCCTCGAGCAAGCTGGAATTCCAACCATGCATACCCTCCTCAGGTAGCGGCGGGTCCACTGGCTTGGCCACGTCCACAGGATGAATGATGGAAGGATCCCAAAAGACATCCTGTACAGTGAGCTAGCCTCTGGCAAAAGACCTCCCAGACGCCCCCAAATTGCGCTACAAAGACGTCTGTAAGAGGGACCTCAAGGAGGTAGACATCAACCCAGATAGTTAGGAAGAGCTGGCAGACGACCACAGCAGCTGGAATCAGGAACTACACAAGGACCTACAACCTATCCTTAATCAGGATGCCACACTCCAGAAGGCCCTAGGTGACAGGCCTCTTCTCTCCTACAGACAACCTCCCAACATTATGAGGATTCTCACCAGCAACCACAGTCTTTACCGCAGGAACACCAATCCTGGAACAAGGATTTCCTTGCAACAAGGCCCGTTGCCAACTTTGTCCACATATCTATTCTGGAGATACCATCACTGGACCTAACCAGGTTATTCACAGAATCACGGGCACATTCTCATGTTCCTCAACTAACATCATATATGCCATCATGTGCCAACAATGCCCAGATGCTTTGTATATTGGACAGACTTCAAACTCTCTTAGACAAAGAATTAACAGGCATAAAACAGACATAAAAACACTTCTGATTCACAAACCTGTCAGCCAGCACTTTAATGGAGTGGGCCATTCTGTTAATGACCTGAAAGTTTGTGTTTTACTGAAGAGGAATTTTCACATCAGTTTGGAAAGAGAGGGTGCTGAACTCTTTTATATTGAAATTTGATACATTAACATGTGGTTTGAACCAGGATGGGAATTTTTGAGGTCTTTATAGGGGCTCTTATGCATACTTGGCTTTATCTAATTCTTGACTCTCCCCATACCCCACACCCCTCTGCTCTCTGATTTGCTCACCTTGATCATATTTTTCTTATTTGTCAACCTTGATTACTATTTTTGGTTCTCTGAGCCTTAAATATTGAGTCTGGTCTGGTATGGCTATGATCTGGAGTAGCAGGTCTGTCCCACGAAAGCTCGTCACCTAATAAATTATTTTGTTAGTCTTTAAAGTGCTACTGGACTGCTTTTTTGTTCAGTTAGTTCTTCATCTTGACCTCCAAATCCTACTCAGTCACAGCCTTCTAGAGTACAGTCCCTTATCTTATCAGTCTGACCAGCATTGCAATTGTAACAAATACAGTGCTTGGCTCTATTAAAATGAATGTTGTTCAAATAACCCAACCTTACCAAGAAATCCAGATCACTCTGAACTGACATGTCCTTGTCATTATTCACTACACCAGTTATTGGATGATCAGTATATTTAATCAACAATGATTCTATATTTTCTTTCAGATGAATTCCACTGGGTCCGGAACAAATCCCAGACAAACATTTGGACTCAACAGTAAAGTACCAAAATTATTTTGCCATTAGCCAACTAATAGATCAGTAAATCCAAGTTATGCTTCCACAACGTTAAAGCCTAGAGAATGTCCCATACCTCCAAATCCATTTCTTCATACTGGAACAGGGAGGAGTTGCTTGCCAAACAAATTTGTTTATTGCACATTAGATCCCGAAAAGACTTTCATTAACAGACAAGAAAAAGTTTTCATAAACACAGTACACTATGAATATTTACAGCAACTATTTTGCCACAGCCTATAAGAGCAAAACAAAATTTTCTCCTTTCAAATTTATCCTAACCATCACTATTTCTATTGTCTTTCACTCTGCTGTAATTTATGTTGTCTTAAACCTTTGACTTCTTTGCATGAAGAAATTCATCTGTGGAAAGGCTAGAAGATGGGTTTTTTCCAAATGTTAACAAAATGGTCTTTTTCAAAGCATGGTTCTATTCCGTTCTATACAGGCTTTTATACCACTCTTATCTCTGTAGTACCTAATTGCCTTACAGAGTATATTGAGCAATATGACTAACATCTATTTCATGTAATTTTGCACTCTCTCTCTCATCTTTTTCTCTTGGGAATAATGATGTGCATTGTGGTGTTTTGTTTGGGCTTTCTTTATAAATGATATCGCCATTATAGTATCTGATTATATTAATAACAGCAGAGTCAAAAAAGTGCAGCTTGCACATTGAACAAAAATCCTTGTGGGAGTTTGTTCCACAGTCTATGACTGGCTCCTGTGAAGGCTCTGCCTTATGCTCAGACACGCTTTAACCTGGGGGAGGAGTTGATTACAATCCTCAAGGCAGAGAAGAGAACATTTTGGTACCCTGGGCTCAAGCATTAGGTACATCGAACTTAACTGTATTCTATAGGTAGTCAGTATAGTGAGAGAAGAGCAGGTATGATGTGATCACTGTCACCTTGTTAATAAGGGGATTCATAGCAATAGTTGGAGTTTCCTAAGAGCTGAAGACTTCATACCCAAGTATATTGCATTACTGTAGTACACAAGTAATGTGACAAAGGCATGTAAAACTGAGGTCCCGAACGGTCTGCCAAGATGAGATGGGCTCTACTCTCCAACTGCAGATGGAAGACAGCATTAATTGTGGCCACTGCTCTTGAAAACCTGTGCCATCACAGAATCAAGGAACACTACAAAACTACAGACTGAATTAGCTACTTGGTGCATGTTGTCATCTGGAGGAATCTGCAGTGTAGAAGAGGAAGATCCCACATAGCTTTTGTAAAAGGATGTCCAGCCTCACCAACTTATCAGACTTAGGAAAAGTGTCAAAAGTATGGGAGTAAAAGTGATCATGATATGATAGAGTCCACTTGGCCTCAAGCTCAAGGAGGGGGGTTTCAAATATAGATACTTGTTAATGTTTTGGCATTTTGATAAAAGTTTTACAACTTATTTTTACTTACATCCCTCAATAATTAGTGCATTTGCTTAGAAAAGGGCTAGAAAAGCATTTGTTATATAAAATATTCACATTCTGTCTCACTCTGTTTTGGTGCTTTATTTTGTTTTCATGTGTTGTCATTGTTCAAAATTTTACTTTGGCTAGGTCCCTCAAAAGCTGAAAGTGGCCTGGGCCTCTCTGGACCACCATGAGGGCCTGCACAAAGTTCATGATTCTAAAGAACGGTATGAGGGAAAACAGCTAAACCACACCTGAAACATGGTGGAGCACACCTTCAGGCAGTTGAAGGGCCAGTGGCACTGTCTCCTGGCATGCCTGGAAGTGGGCCTCCTGAATGTCCCCCAAGTGGTGGGTGCCTGTTGCACTCTCCATAATATTGTGGAGTAAGGTCAGGCCTTCATACAGGGGTGGGCAGCTGAGTCTGGGCTGGGCTACCAACAGCCAGCCACTGCCCCAGCTGCCAGATTCACCAGGATGGGGTCCATGTACAGGAGGCCCTCCACGAGCACTTTGCACAGGGGCCCAACTGATCACTCCCCTGGCCACCCCCAGCAGGTCCCCTGCTCAATCCCCTTCACAATCTCCTTCCCCCGAACTCGCCCCTCCACCGTTCCCTGCCCCTGAGCCCAGAGCACACAGGGGATGTGGGGAAAATAAACCACATTCTGTTCAACAAAACTGTGCAGTTATTAACAACATAAAACAAAACCATATAACTACGTACACATGGGGAAGGGAGGCAAATTATTTACATTGGGGTAGGGGACATGGGTGCACCTCATGGAGGGGCCTTATTGGAGGGAAGGGCTAGAAGGCCTTGAGCCACACCAACACCAGAATCTGCAGCCTCCCCTGGTTTGGGGTCCCCAGTGGGGCTCACATGGGGTTGGGAGGATGGGGAGGTAGGGCCGGGGGTCTGCCTCAGCAGGTCGATGGAGGCCTCTTCAGGGGGGCTGGCAGCAGGGCCCTCAGCAGGAGGGGTGGCAGGAGGAGGCAGCCGGGCCAGGAACTCATGGAGGGTGCCTGTCATGTCCCTGGGGGTTCCCATCAGCTCTACCCAGGCCACCCGCCACCAGGTCGCCTTAGCCTCCTCTAAGTGGAGGTGCTGCTTTGTGACCTCGACCTGGTGCCAGATGGAGACAATGAGGTAGACATTGTCCACACTCTGCCTCTGGCCCCTCCTGGAGCGGGGATGCCCTGATGCTGGTGGTGGGGCTGCCCGGACTCCATCTCTCATTTCCGGGCGTTGTCTGGGACCACAGAGGATGTGAGGCTCCCCTGACCTTCTGACAGCACAGCTGCAGGAATGGAAGAAAAAAGGACAAGTCATGGGTCTGGAACCCCTGCCCTGTGGGCCACACTGCCTGTCCCCCTATGGGCAGCAGGTCCCTGTGCCCTGTGTGAAGGCAAGGCAGCCCTTGGAGATCAAGGATGCAGAAGGGGCCCCCTTGCAAGGTCTAGCCCCGCCCACCCCTCCCCCGGGAACGGTCTGTGGCACTATCCACGGGAGCAGGTGCTGAAGGCTAGTGGCAGCTGTGACACCATCTTGAGGGCCACAAGTGGTATGGGGGGCCCTCTGGCAGGTAGGGAGCTCCCACTCTGTGACCTGGGGTATGCACCCTGTTGGGTACCTACCAGAAGGTCCACCACCAAGGTCAGGGATGCCCAACTGGCAGAGAGATGGCTGGAGGACCAGGAGAGAGGTCGATGACCAGCTCACCCTCATCTTTCGACCACTCTGGAACTGGCTCTGGTTCTGGTTCTGGTCCTGGTGTGGTGGGGCTGGCCGCACATCCCGGCTCCTCATCATCCCTGGGGCGGGGCACCTCAGCGGTGGTGTCCAGGACAGTGGGAGGGGATGGCATCCCTCGGCCCAAGGAGGCTCCACAGCAAATTATAAAAGGGGAAGGTGCAGGTGCTTCCTCGGACTGGCTGGCTGGTTCCCTGACCTAGGCATATCCCTGCTGCAACTCCTTAACCTTACTCCTGACCTGGTCAGGAATGCAGACAGGGTGGCCTTGGGAGGACAGGCCATCAGTCAGCAGGGCAAAAGCGGCCGCATTCTGCCACTTTGTGCCCATTTCCCAGAGGGCCTCCTCATGCTGCCAGAGGCCCAGGAGGTCCCTGAGCTCATGCTCAGTCCAGAAGGAGACTTGCTTTTTAACCATCTGGCTGGGCATGCTCAGAAGGAGGGCTCTGGGGCTCCTCACATGTCTAGCTGCTGGTCATGGTGCTCCAGGACACGCTGAGGGTCTCCCTGGGGCATGCAGTGGCAGCACACGCAATCGCCGCTGCCTACACACTCTCAGCTTTCTGCAATGGTGTTTCTGGGTCTGTGTGGCTTGAAGGGCTGCTGCATGCATAGACCATAGAGCCTTGCAGACACCGGGCAGCACAACTCCACATCCCAGCCAGCCAGTGCCATGGTGGAGCTGTTCTTTTGAAACAGTGGGTCGCAGAGCATCTACACACATTTTTTTTCGAAAGAGCCTTTTGGGGGGTGGGAAGGGTGCTCTTCCTATTTCCAGTTAGGAAGAGAGATTTTGAAAGCTGGCACACATTGCCTTGATTTTCCTTTTGAAAGAACACACTGTGTGCGCAGACACTCTGTGCTCTCTTTCGAAAGAGGGCCAAAAATTTCCAAAGTACTTGCTAGTGTAGGCACAGTTATAATGAATGGAAAATGACAATCTAGAAAGGAGAATTGCAGAAAGGGGTCTGAGGGTTACCGTGGGTCACAAGCTGAATATGACTCAATACTGTAACACTTGCAAAAACAGCCATCATCATTCTGGCATGAATCAGCAGAAGTATCGTAAGTCAGTCATGAGAGGTAATTCTTCCACTCCACTGCATACTGATAAGGCCTCAGCTAGAGTTCTGTGTCCATTTCTGGACATCAGATTTCAGGAAAGACACGAAGAAACTGGAGAAGCCCACAGGAGAACAACAGAAATGATTAAAGGTCTAGGAAACATGACATGAGAAAGATTGAAAAAAATGGGTTTGTTTAATCACAAAATTGAAGACTGAGGGGAGACATGATATTTTTCAAGTACATAAAAGGTTGTTAAAAGGAAGAGGTGAAAATTTGGTCTTGTATCCTCTGAGGATATGACAAGCAGCAACTGGCTTAAATTGAAGCAAGAGAGATATAGGCTGGACATAAGGACACATTTCCTAATTGTCAGGATAGTTAAACACTGGAACAAATTGCCTATGGAGGCTGTGAAATCTTCCTTACTGGAGGTTTTTAAGAACAGGTTAGACAACATGTGTCAACAAACTTTGAGTTATTACTGAGTCGTCCCTTGAATGCTACACTTCTATGACTGTGTGGATGATGGGATCCGGTATAGTGTACTTGGACTTTCACAAAGCCTTTGACAACACCTTTTATTAAAAGTGTTTAATTAAAGTAGGCCATCCTGGGACTGGAGGGAGGGTCCCTTCAGGGACCGATAACTGGTTAAAAGATAAGGAACAAAAAGGTATAAATCAATGGTTAGTTTTTACATTAGTGAGAGTTAAATCATGGGGTCCCCCAAGTATCTGTACTGGGAACTATGCTGTTCAACACATAAATAAGCTAGTCATAAATAAGCTAGAAAGTGTAATCAGTAAAATGGCAAAATTTCAAGATCATTAAATCCAAAGCAGGTTGTGAAGTGATCAGGTGGGCCGACAGGTAATGGCAATGGAGAGAGGGCAGCTCTTTATTCCCAGAAGGGTCAGGGCCTGAGGCAGATGGGGCAGGGCTGGGGCAGCCAGCCCTCAGCACTGCCCACACTGCACTACACCCCTGATCCCTAATCCCCTCAGCATTCAGAACCACCCAGACTGTGCCTCCCAGCACTCTAGCGGTGATTTAAAGGTCACAGGGCTCACGGTGGCAGCAGCTGGGAGCCCCAGTCCATTTAGAAACACTTGGTCCCCAAGGGAATTGCGCTCTTTACACCCCCCAACTCACTGGTGCTCGTGGAAGAGTTACAAAGGAGTATCATGAAAGTGGATGATCAGGCAACAAAATGTCTGATGCAATTAAATGATAAGTACAAAGTACTGTACATTGGAATAATAATCCCAACTATACATACATAACGATGGGATCTAATTTAACTGTTATATTAAAAAAGAGCAAGCAGTACTGTGGCACCTTAAAGACTAACAATATTATTTATTAGGTAACTAACTTTCATGAGAAAGACCTTCTTTAGATCTGGAGCAGAAATGAGAGCAAAAACTAACATTGTTACCTCTCTGAGACTGGTATAATCAAGATAGAGACCATGGATAATTCTCTGAAAACATCTGCTCAGTATGCACTGGTTGTCCGGAAAAGTGGATACACAATATGACAGAAAAGATCACAATACCCCTATACAAATTCATGGTGTGTACCCACATCTTGAATACTGTGTGCAATTCTTGTTGCCCTGTTGCAAAGATATGGTGGAACTGGAAAAGGTACAAAGAAGGGAAACAAAAATGATTAGGGATATAGAATAGCTTCTACATGAGGAGAGATTAAAAAGACTAGAATTGTTCATCTTGCAAAAGAGAAGACTAAGAGGACGATACAACAGAAAAACATAAAATCATGAAAGGTGTAGAGTAAGTCAATAGGAAAGTGTTATCTATTCCAGCACATAGAATAAGAACCAGGAATCATGAAGTGAAATTAACAGGCAGCAAGATTAAATCAAACAAAAGGAAGGACTTCTTCATAAACCACACAGTCAATTTGCAAAACTCATTACCAGGGAATGCTGTGAGGGCCAAAAGTAAAACTGGGATAAAAAAAGAATTAGATACATTCACAGAGCAGGTCCATAAATGGTCAGGGATGCAATCTCAAAATGACAAATGACTGGATGACAGGATAAATTAATCAACAATTGCCCTGTTTTTCTCATTACGCTGAATCACCTGGCATTGGTCACTGTTGGAAGACAGGGTTCTGGGCGAGGTGGACCATTGGTCTGGACCAGTGGGGCCATTCTTACATTTTTTACCAAACTTACTCCTCATGGTCTTTATGTACCTAACAGTGCTGTAAAACGGACATAAATATAAACACATAAAAGCACCATTGGTCAAGTTGCTTCTCTTTCCCTGAACTTTTTGAATGTTTTAACTGTCTAATCCATATTTAGTGTAATGCAAATTCTGGAATTTGGTGACTGTAAATAAACTACTGTTTTAACCAATTTATTAGAAAGGTAGACAGCTTTCTCCTACCTTTGGGAAACCTGAATCAATACCACTTCTTCATTTGTCATAAAAGCTTTCTTTATAAGACTGAGTATTCCCTGCAGAAAAATAGAGGTTCTCTATTGCACTATTGTTTGCTTTCACAAAAAGAACCACTGCAAGCCCTCTCTATTGTGCCAAGATACTGATGTTCCTTTGTAATTAGGGAATTAAATCAATAGATCATAAAAGTGTTTTAAGGTTTACTTTTGCCGGTGGGCCATATAACTTCTTTTCACACTTCTGACTGTATCCAGTTACCAACATGTGAATTTAGCAACTTGATACTAACATGCAAAATATAACTGCACATACATCAAAACCACCACAGGGACATAACTCTGAAAGAGCTATTTTGATTAAGGCTGCAATGTTCAAAAGAGTCTTAAATCTCACCGTGTATGGAAGCTATTCCATAGCCCTAACCATTTTTTTTAACTATTCTTTCTACTTTTTCCAGTTCAAACGTATCTTTGCGCTGGGGCAACCAGAACTGCATAAAGTGTTCGTAGTGTGGTGCATCACGGATTTACATAGTGACATTTTTAGTAATCTTTTCTATATAATTACTAGCTGGAAAAAAAGGCACTGTGCAGAAATGCTTACCTACATTTTGATTACATAAAAATATTACCTCCTAAACATTTGCCATACTCCTGAAGTTAATAATAAAAATGCTGTATACTTCTGCACCATCCTCCACCCAAAGAATGTGAATTAATACAAATATTTAGAGTACTTACACAGTACTTTATCTTGTCAAACCAATTTACTATGATTTAAGCAGTCCTCATAACTCCCCCATACGGTAGGCAAATACCCCTATTTTACAGACTGAGAAAAAGATTTCAGAACAGGGAAAAAAACCCAGATCCTGTGATGTGACCACTGCATCCAGGCCCACCAACAGAGGGGGGCAAAGGAGGCAACTGAATCAGGGCCAAGTGGACTTAAAGGGGCTCTTTTAAACAGTGCTGCTATAGTAGCGGACAGTCAGGAGCTCCTGGAGCTGAGATCTACAGAGCTGCAGGGAAGGAGGGAAGCCTGGCGGTTGTAACCATGTGAGTGAGAGGAAAGCGCCAGCGTGGAAATGGAGGGCGGGAGCCAGGCTAGTAAGAGAAGGAGCAGCCAAGCTCTGTGGTAGAGCCAGCCATGAGGCTGTTGGGAATGATGGCCATGGGAGGTGGAGGAACTGGGCTGGTAAGGTAAAGAGTGGAGGGATGTGGGCAGAAGTAGGCAGGGACAGCTAGGAGAAAGGAGCCCAGTGGGTGGGCAGGGGGTCTGGGGCAGAGGATTGCTGTGTGGCAAAGGTGGGCTGGGGGGACAGAGAGGGGAAGGGAGCTGTGCTGGGTAGAGGAACACTGAGGGACAGAGCTGTGTGGAGGGCGTGACAGGGACAGAGAGGGAAGGAGGAGGTAAGAAACACTGCTGGACAGAGATGGGTAGGGGGTGTCTGTGGGTTAGACTGGGGCAGCAGAGAGCGGAAGGAGTGTAGGAGCAGCACCTCCACGCATGGGAGAAATGGACCTGCAACTGACCAGGGGTCCTCTGATTGAGGGGTGGCACTCAGGATTTCCCTGGATGAGGGGCAGGGAGTGGCTTGTGGGTCTGTCCAAGAGAGGCAGACAGCATGCCCATTGATTGTGCTGCCCTGGATGCAGAATTCCTATCAGGCCTAACTACACCTTCAAACTCTCATAAGCCAGCTCCCACAAATGCTCTGCTAATCTCCTTTGACTCCTCTACTTTAAAAATCTAAGACACTTAAAACCTCCAAGCTTCTAATGTCCTGTTCTGAGTCCCACATCTGAGCTTTCTTCCATCTGCCTTGGTACACTTGGAAACTCCTCCTTGATCTAATCAGACATCCACCACACACATACACAAAAAATTAAGCCCACCTTTAAAACACACTTCTTCCAGCAGACTTAGAAATCCCTTATTCTTTGCACAAGACATGTTCGTAACTGCTTCTTGAAAACAAATCGTGTAATCAATGTTTCATTTGCCATGCTGTAAATTATTCATTCTGTTTCTGAGTCAGGAAACGTGTTATAGTCTATAGCTACATTCTAAATTCCTTGGGGTAGCAACTATCTTTTTCATACGTTGTCACGTACCTGCCACATTGCTGGCCTCGTGGGTGGGTGGGTGGGTGTGTGTGTGTGAGAGAGAGAGAGAGAGACAGACACCAACTGTCCCATGTTTGGTGGGACCATCCTCTATTTGGAATGCCAAAACGACATCTCAACCTATTTTTAAAAAGGATGAATTTTTCCATATTTAGGCCCTTGGGGGCTGGGGGTGGGAGCCCCACGGCTGCTGCTTTCCCAGGGCTCCATGCCAGGAGTTCCTGCAGGTCGCTGATTTCCGAGGGTTCCGTGGGTCGCCACTCCTGTGGTGCTCTGAGCCACAAGCTCCCAGGGATCCAAGCCAAATCCTCCCAAGGGTCATCGATCTCCTGGGGCTCCGCACTGGCAGCTCCCACAGATCAACACTCCCCCCAGGGCTCCATGCCATGAGCTCCCACAGGTCACCACTCTCCTGGGGCTATGAGTGGGGAACACCCATGGCTGCTGCTTCCCAGAGGGGGTTGGGGGAATGTCAGCTCCCCAGGCCTTGGTGCAGTCTGGAGGAGCTGGCCCTTCCCCACTCCTCATCTCCCTGTCCTGTATTTGGTTGCCGTAAAGATGAAAGAGTAATGTTACTTATACGTGTAAGAAGCCTGGTATTACATACTAGCCGTGTTTACACGTGCACGCTACTTCGAAGTAGCGGCACTAACTTCGAAATAGCGCCCGTCATGGCTACACGCGCCGGGTGCTATTTCGAAGTTAACTTCGACGTTAGGCGGCGAGACGTCGAAGTCGCTAACCCCATGAGGGGATAGGAATAGCGCCCTACTTCGACGTTGAACGTCGAAGTAGGGACCGTGTAGTCGTTGCGCGTCCCGCAACTTCGAAATAGCGGGGTCCGCCATGGCGACCATCAGCTGAGGGGTTGAGAGACGCTCTCTCTCAAGCCCCTGCGGGGCTCTATGGTCACCGTGGGCAGCAGCCCTTAGCCCAGGGCTTCTGGCTGCTGCTGCGGCAGCTGGGGATCCATGCTGCAGGCACAGGGTCTGCAACCAGTTGTCAGCTCTGTGTATTTTGTGTTGTTTAGTGCAACTGTGTCTCGGAGGGGCCCTTTAAGGGAGCGGCTTGCTGTTGAGTCCGCCCTGTGACCCTGTCTGCAGCTGTGCCTGGCACCCTTATTTCGATGTGTGCTACTTTGGCATGTAGACGTTCCCTCGCAGCACCTATTTCGATGTGGTGCTGCGCAACGTCGAAGTTGAACATCGACGTTGCCAGCCCTGGAGGACGTGTAGACGTTACTCATCGAAATAGCCTATTTCGATGTTGCTACATCGAAATAAGCTATTTCGATGTAGGCTTCACGTGTAGATGTAGCCACTTAGATAAAGGTTAGATTTCTAATGAACAGTTAAAATACCGGAACAGTTAAAGCCAAAAGCTCTCATCTCTGCTTTCCTCACAAGCTGTAAGACATTCAACAGTAGCAGAGAACAACAAGAAGTCCTGTGGCGCCTTATAGACTAAAAGGTATTTTGGAGCATAAGCTTTTGTAGGTAAAGATCCGCTTCGTCAGATGCATGGGGGGGCATTCACAGTAGTCCCATGACCCCGTCTTTAAATAATCCTCTGAAACTCCCCACCACCATTCATGCATCTGATGAAGCTGATCTTTACCCACGAAAGCTTATGCTCCAAAATATCTGTTGGGGCTTGTCTACACTACCACCCTCCTTCAAAGGAAGGATGGTAACTAGGGTGTTGGGAGTTTACTAATGAAATGCTGATGAATGAATTTTGAGGAGTAAAGGGACTTTGAAGTTGCCCCAGCACTTCGAAGTACCGGCGGATGAGCCATGGCTAGATGCGAGCCAGTACCTTGAAGTTTAAAACTTCCAAGTTGCTGCCAGGGGGAATTTGCTTAATGAAGTGTTGCGTATGCAGCGCAGCACTTCATTAGTAAAATCCCAACACAATAATTACCATCCTTCCTTCGAAGGAGGGTGGTAGTGTAGACACAACCTTAGTCTATAAAGTGCCACCAGACTTCTTGCTGTTCTTGAAGATAGAGACTAACACAGCTACCTCTCTGATAACAGTTGCAGAGACTCTCCTATTCTACAAGCCAAACAGCAATGTGAAAGAGTTGGAAATTCTGTGGGATAAAAGAAGATACTAACTTTTGCCTGGTGAGCCTTTTGCTTGGTGAGGGATTAAGCTGAATTTAAGGGTCTCAGGTCCATTTTACAAACCATCAGTCTTCATCATAGTGGTCAATAGGTCAATTTTAAGGGGTCTGAAGGACAACTTTTTTAATGCCCAATTCACCAGGAGTAACTCCTAAAGTCAAATTTTTCAGTGTCAACCTATACAGGCGCAGGTGGCAGCATTATTAAAATTAATTTTATTAGCCTCCAAAACAATCCCACAATGCCGCTCAATGGGCTTGTCTATACTAGCCCCCTCCTTCAAAGGGGGGGGCATGTAAACAAGACCAAGCAGAGAACAGCAATGAGGTGCTGTGCTGCACATGCAGCACCTCATTAGGCTAATTCTCGCCGTGGAAACTTCAAAGTTGCGAACTTCGAAGCACTGGCAGGCCATGTAGCCACAGGCACTTTGAAGTACCCATGAAATTTCAAAGTGCCCTTACTCCCAAAATGTTTTAGCTCATTTACATACCCCCTTCAAAGGAGAGGGCTAGTGTGGTCAAGGCCAATGTTTCCTTTCTGGTCACTGCTTTACTTCTGCTGCTCTCTGAGTGAGCAGGAAGTATGAGATAGGAAGCAGTGGTCATCATCCTGGGAATTTTGAATCCATTTCCTTTCTTCTCTAGCCTGTGTGGTAAGCAGATATTAGGATCACACCTATGCAGCATACCTAGTAGCCCAGAGTTCCCAGGGTTGCAAAAGAGCCCCAGCATGAAGTCATCAAGAGATCCTGGACCTTGTCACAATGTGGGGATGGAGGGGACGGGAATTATCTTCATGCAGCTCAAAGCTAGCAAAAATAAAAAAAAAACCTGATATTTATGTGAAGATATCACAAGGCATGATTCAGAAAGGGTACACCAGGAATGCTCAGCAGTGCTGCATTAAAATCATGACGCTGAAGCAAAACTACCAAAATGCAAAGAATTGAATGCTCAGTGTGGGCCATCTCCCCTGAAATGCTGCTATTATGAGGAGCTTCCTGCTATTCTGTGGACAGACCCAACCTCTTACCCCAGAAAAGGCATGACTGTTCAGTAACTTTTGCTCAGCAGAATGATGGAGAGGTCTGATTTGTTGGACGAGGAAGAGATGGACAACAGCAGGGTGCAGTCAACTGCAGAAGCTGATCTTGCAAGCCAGGGACTATTTCCAGACTTGCAGCCTGTCCCCTCAGCCCAGGAGGCAGCTTTGGCAGCAAACCAAGATGCTGGAGAGGGCACTTCTGGTCAGTATGTTTTTTTTCTACTGATAATAGTATGGTGCCATTGTCGGGGGGGCGGTCTATGCCTGTTTCCCTTACAACAGCTTGTTAATATTTCTGGTGACAGCATGCTGATCCTGTTTGGCTATCTCCCTGACGGTCTTCGACAGGCACTTCTGGATTCTCCTCATGAGATTTTTGGGGAGACCTGACATGTTACTTCTTCCACTGTAAGACTCCTTACTGTGCCAAGCCTCCAGTAAATAATCTAGAATCCAACCTTGTACCTGAACAGAATAAGAAATCTCTCCCCGCCCCCTCTCTTTTTTTTTTCAACTCTGAGGAGGTTGATGTCTCCTTTGACAACCTAGGACACATGGGAAGTTTCATGAGTCACTAACGATTTTTTGCCTATGACCCCCAGAGCAAAACTCATGAAGTCTGACTGGTTTTTAAATAATGGTGCAGCAAGCCTCCCTCAACCTTGGGCTGGTGGGTGATCAGACTTTCATGTGTATGCCTACAGTGACTTTCAATGTTTTCTTCTTTAAATCCTAATGCAGCTTGCTTTAAAATCCAGGCTCTGTTTTAGGAAGCCCACCTAGCAGCCCCCCACCTCTCCCCGGGCCAGCAGGAGATTGGATGCTGGCCTAGCAGGTGGTGATGGGTCTGCCGCATGTCCAATCAGACATGCAGCAGCTCCCCGGCAACCCCACACTCCACTCTGCCTGTGCCGACATGTGATCAGGCACTGCTCCTTTTCACGTGCATGCCTGCAGTTACTTTTAAGGTGTCAGCTTCAGAAGAGCTTGAATCGTTCCGCTTGGACTCATGAATTCTTCACCCTTAAGAATCTAGAGAGAGCCTGGCCACTGCAATACAGTGGTCCATAGAGACAAATAGACTTTCAGTTTGTCAGTATGCTCATTGTTCTGAGTAAAGATAAAAATGTTGCTATTGACAATCCTTTAATAATTCAACATTTTTAACGCAGGAAACAACCTTGGAAAAGGGAGTCAGAGGAGCAGAGGTCCCAGTCCACTGAACTGAGATTGCCCCAAACGAGGAGGAGAAAGAAGACACATCAAGAAATGGTGGTAGATTATTCTGAAGTGGCAGGAAAACAAAAAAAAAAATGAGATGAGAGATTGGAGGAGAACAACAGTGGACAATCAGACTAAAATGTAGGCTTCAATTCTGTCCTCAATGATCAGGTAGATGAAGATCAATGAAGCAATGTTTCAAAAAATCAAACTCCACAAACTACACCCCCTGTCCAATACATGCCACCCTATCCATATTCATTTTCTTCACCTGGTAGGGTCCCCTGCCCACTCCAGGCACCTACATTACATGCCACCTTTTCCACTTTCATTCTTTTCCCCTGGTCGAGGCTCTGTATCCCCTGCCCACTCCTGCCCCCTCACCATTTCAGATCTCCCTCCACACAGTCCCCTCCCCTGCTTAGGGCTCTGCATCCCCCTCCAATCTATGCCCCTCCTCCCTCTGCACATTCCACCCCCTTCCCCTCATCAGTGCCCCAGAATGAGTGGGGGAAGGTTATGGAGATCCTTGCACTTTACTCCCAAGGAATCATCCACCAGCACAAGGATAACATACCATGAACTATGAGTTTACTATCCTTTTGTTTTCCCTATACCCACCACTCTGCTATTAGGGCACCCTAAATAAAATCATTTTAGGTCCGAAAAAGAAAGTTTTGTTTATTCATTATGCTTTGGGGTCCATCTTTGGGGTTGGGTGTAATGGCAAGGGTTGTCGTATGCTGGAGGTGGTTTCATAATAGGCAAGGAAACAGCATGGATGTGGAGGGATGCCAGTTAATGGCATGAGATTTAGGCCCTTGATGCTCATTCATAATCTTGCTTTTCAAGGCATCCCTGATATTCATTGCCTCTTTCTGTGCTTTCCTGCTTGCCCTGGTGTTCAGTTGCTGATTGTTACTGGTCAGGAGATCTGCCTCTGCCGCCCATGATGGCATGAAATTCTTCCTCTTCACCTCACACGTTATGAAGAATACAGTAGGCCCCAATGATAAGAATGATAAGAATGAAGTTTTCTTCACTGAGGTCTACGTGGGTCAGAAGGCACCTTACCCTTGCTTTTAAACAGCCAAAGGCACATTCTACCACCTTTTTGCACCTGCTTAGCCTGTAGCTGAAGAGCTTCTTACTGGGGCCCAGGGTGCCTCTGTATGGCTTCATGAGTCAAGGGGTAAGCAGGGTGACCAACAATCACTATGAGCATTTCCACATCCCCAATTTTGATTTTCTGATCTGGCAAGGAAGTACCACTCTGGAGCCTTCTAAACAGGCCAAAATTCCTAAAGATTTGTGTGTCATGCACACAACCACTTCCCAACCACTTCACATTGATGTCAGTGAAATGATCTTTGTGATCCACTAATGCCTGCAACATGATCGAGAAGCACTCCTTGAAGTTAATATACTCTGGGACCTTGTGGTCCAGTGCCAGGATGGGGACGTGCATTCCACCACAGTCAGGGAACCCCATGACATCAAATCTATCCACTATGTCATGCATATTCCCAAGAGTCACTGTCTTTCATAGGAGAAGCTTAGTGATCACTTCGACTACTTGGATGACAACAAACTCTACTGTAGATCTGCTCAATCCAAATTGATTTCCCACTGACCAATAGCTGTCTGGCATTGCAAACTTCCACAGAGCAATTACCACACACTTCTCAACTGTCAAAGCAGGTCTCATTCTGGTATTGCTGCGCTTCAGGGCAGGAGACAGCAATTTGCAAAATGTCATGAAAGTGGCCTTATGTGTACAGAAGTTTTGCAGTCCCATGACTGCAAAATGATGTGGTCCCATCAGTCTGAGCTGGTTTCTCGGGATCAGAACCTGTGCTCCACAGTGCCCATGACTCCAGTGCTGCCAACAACTCTGCCTTCCTACTCTCCAGATCTTGATATTCATCAGTGCACCATGCATCAATGCACTTATATTCCATAGGCATCAGGTTCTTAATTACCACATCGCACTGCACCAAACATAGAAGCATCTCCAGATCCATATTATTGTGTGTAATGGCAGGCACAGTCCGCGTAAAAGCAGCACTAAAATTCCCCGGTCCATTTCTTTTCAATGGAAAGCAGAAAGTGAGAGAAATCTGGGATGATGACATCAGAAAGCCAGAACCACTTGTGGGGACCTTTTCCCCCACAAGACATGGGCACAGAATACCAAAATGCATAAGGTCTTCAGGAACTGTGGGATAGGCACCCACAATGCATTGCAGTCATAGTCAAACTTAAGCAATCTTATGGGAACACGCTAAGTTGACTTTGTGAACAGTTTCAGACACTCAACTTGGACTTTATAAAATCTAGTGTTATGAGGTCGACTTTAATAAATTTGTCTTTATTCCCAAGTGTAGACACACCCCTAGAGTAAATGATCTCATATCACTTTAACATTTAAAAGGCACTGAGATGGAGGAGCTTTAGAGAAGCCCATTAGAGAAACGTACCAGCAGTGGATCTGACCTGTTCCAAAGTTCAGGGGCATTCAGTGCTAAGATATTTATCTCAGCCCTATTCCTATTAATACTATAGGGAATATATTAAAAAAAATCTGTGCCTATCCATTCCCTGCTGGTAATTTAGAAGTAGAACATTCCCAGAAAATCCTTTACTTTAAAAATACAAAAAACACAAAACAAAACACAAAAGCTGAAGGCTAAACCAGGGGTCAGCAACCTTTCTGAGGCAGAGTGCTGAAATTTGACATTTTGACCTCTATGCATGATTTGAGTGCTGGTGATACTTTAAAAAGTTAAAGATAGTCCTACTTGCAACAGTTTCATTAATGAATTAAAATGCAAAGCTTTGGTGGTTGGCAGCATTAGCTGGTCTTTTGTTTATCCACAGGCAGCAGGCTTTGAGCAAGCTCCCAGCTACACAGGGGAGGGGAGGTGGGTCTGAGCTCCCATCTCATATGCCAATGAAAATTGGCTCAGGTACCATCCCTGGCAACCTTGCCAAGGGTTGCTGACCCCTGGACTAAACTCTGATGCTAATACTTTAAGGAATATTACACTTCTACTTGAAAAGGAAGCACTCATGGGTGTTGTGGGTGTCATAGTATTCACAGAAATGTACAACTTAAGATCACTTCAGGATTTGTAAATTGTCAAATAATCACAGAATCTGATTTCGTTCTGATTTCCTCTACAGAGCAGGTACCTATAGCTATATGTGAGAACGAAACCTTTTGTGGAAAAAAAAAATCTTTTGTTGCAACCAGTGTATTTTTGCCACTTTGGAGACAACAAAAGCAGATAAGAAGCTTTTTAGTTCTGACAATGCTATAAAAACAAATATTACAGATGACATCATGGAAAGCCAATATAATACCATGTCTTCACTGATTCTATTTGCAGCCTTCCTACAGTTTAACAACATTATGGTATTTTAAAAAAATAAATCCTTCTGTGCTTCTCTCATTTATCGTAACTTAAAAACTAGACCTGGTTAGGAACTGCCAATAAGTTTTTTTTAGTGAAAAATATAGTTTCCCCAGAATCAATATTTTTTCAAGGAAAACTTTTGATTTTGTTCACTTTATTTTTCATTGGGGAGATCAAAACAAATACTTCAATTTGTCAAACCTAACCAAAACATTTCATTTCAGATCAGTTTTCAACATGGTACTGCATCTGCCTACCATTGAAGTTGCAGTTTGAGTTCCACATAACCTGATTCTCCTCTATGGGCCAAGGCACATGTGGAGCTTACTATAATAAAGTCTATTTAATTTAGGCCCTGATCATATAAGCAGTTTCAACAAAGATGTCTGTAGTGGTGTGAGGCTAGTTTACTATCAACTAGGATAAACAATGTGAGAACAAAGCTTTTTCTTTGGGAAACTCCTACACTTTCCTCAACCCTAAATAACCCTCATCTTTTCCACAGAAACAGGCTGATGGCATGAGAAGGACATTTGAGTCATGAGGCTAGTCCTCAAAATGAAGTAATACACAATTTTGAATTAAGTAGACATTTTGGATTTAAACTATGAGAGTGTTCCTTTAATAAAATTAAAATGTTATACTTGAAGAAATTATATTTATGATTGGCATTTAGGCCCTGGGAATGCTGGTGGTGAAACCATATTAGCCAGAACTACCTTTAAATAAGTTGGTAATAGCAAGTTGTTAATACACTAGTCAGTAGATCCCTTGCCAGTATAGAGGGGGCATGTTACCAAATTGCATGTTTTTTTCATAACTCTTATAGAATTCAAGTTTCCAGTTTTATAAAACTGCTCCTCCCTGTCTAAAATGTATGTGGAAACTGAGTACAATCTTGTTGGTAAGAAAGATAAAAGTCTACATTTTACGATTCAAACTGTAAACCCAGGGTGAAAGGTAGAAGGAAAGGCACTATATGTGGGCCTGAGAACTGCAAATATTATTACAAGTTGCATTTATAGAGGGATCATTGCTCCCACCATTGAAATGTTCTCATTACTGGCACAAGAGGCAAACAACTAAAAATTTACAGCAACACTATAAAATAGTTTTAGGACAGTATAGCTACAGCCACACAGCCCAGTTATTCAAGATAACAGCTGTTATTTTGAAATCATTTTGCTGTTGTCTACATTACACACGCTATTTCAAAATAAATTCAAAATAGCGGGTGCTTTATTTCTAAATCTGTAAAGCTCTTTGCAGGAGAAATAGTGCCTATTTTGAAATAGGCACTACAAACTATTCTGGACTAGCTTACTTAGAAATAGGGCTGCAGTGTAAACATAGCCCACATGAGGAAAGCTCCGTTAATATGAAGCAATGGGGGATTTGGAAATAACAGAAGAGAATTACTTCAAATTGAATTTGGCTAGTACACTACACCGAACTGTCTTGGTTTTAGAAAAAGCCTGCAAGCCTGTCCTAAACCAGAAGAAGTCAGGAACTTTTAGTTTTCTCTAAGACAGTTGCTAAGACTGTACCTGCTGCTGTCCAATACCCTTGTCCACATGTCCATGTAGACTCAGAAATGAGAAAGACATTTGTAGAATGGCAACCACCACCTCTTGGAATGCTTGAGTTCAGTTTAGAGATCTCACATTAAAGTGCTGATGAGACCCATCCCTGCTCAGTTTGCAACTTCATGAGCCCATTCATGGCCAGGGCTGTGAAAGGGGATAGGAGAAGATGTAAATGAACACAATACAGACAAAAATTGAATAATTTTTCCCTGTTAGTTGGCTTCTTCCCCAAAGTGTATACATTTCTACCATTTATAGTTTTGCTACTTTTATTGCACATTTTTTCATAAGATGTAGACTCACATCTTTATGAATACACTATAATAAAAGTCCAACTCCTTGGCTATGTCTACACTACAGCAATCTTCTGACAGATGTGAGAGTCAGAAGATATTTTCCAACAAAACTTCTGTTGACAGATTGCGGCCACACTCAAACGCTGATCATTCTGGTAATCCACTTTGTCGACAGAGTTAGAACAGCCAACTGCAAGCACAGCTAATAGGGCTGCCTGGTGTCCCAGAAGCCCTGTCTATCGACAGAGGACCCCACAAGTGTTCACAGTGGCTTTCTGCCAACAGACTCTGTCAAGAAAGGTGTTCTGTTTCCTCGGGGTACACCAAAAGCTGCCAACAGAAGTGCCATATTCCATCTTATTTACTGCCAATAGAATGCATTTATAATGTTGATGCTCCACGAGTATAGACTAGTGTACACTAGCGTAGTGTAGCGTAGACTTGTGTAACGCCTGTGTTTGTGTGAGGAGATTAAACTGTACAAGAGGAGATTAAACTATACAAAATTAACAATGTAGTCATGGATCTGTTGTACCCTTGGAAATTATGTTTTTGAATAAAATACAAATGATGTTTATGAGGAGAATATTTTAATAACTAGCCTGCTCTGCTCTCAGATCTATTAGATCTATTATGGAGAGTATAATGAGTGGGTAAATCCATTTTCCTCACTGCCTCTGTTAATTTTGAAATTCTTACAATTATTTGGCTTGCAGACTGGCAGATAAGATATGACAATGTTAATACAAAGAAACTAAAAAATATAGCCATGGGGAGAATAGCTAATATCTAACTGCAAAAAGAGTCGCTCTAAGAAATATAGATTTTATTTATTTAAAGCAGGTGATAAGTAGATGACAGATCTCAAACTGAGATATGCAGACCTCATTTTGTGTAACATTATCTTTGATTATCCAACTGTTCAGATTAAAACAGGGCAAGGGCCTTTCTTCTCTGAATTTTACTTTAGTGCTACCAAAATTAACTTGTGCAAGGTAAGGCAGTTCTACTAAAATAAATATAATATTTAAAACATTTTGTGCTTAATAGTTGCGTAGAAGAATGAAAGTGAATATAGCTACCCTCACATCTTGCGCTCCTACACAGGTAATAACGTTTTGCTCAGGGAGCGAGAGACTTGAAGTTGCTTTCAGTCTGGTTCTGCCCTGACATGCAGCATTGATGGTACTGTTAAAATTTATGATTACTTGGAGACATTGGTCAGAATAAAATTCTAAAGAAATACAAAATTTGCTAAGGTTGTGTTTTGCAGACTTTCACAGAGCCAGGGAAATGGGTAAGTGAGATATGTAATACCATGTCTTCACTGATTTTATTTGCAGCCTTCCTATAGTTAAACAACATTATGGTATTTTTAAAAAATAAATCTTTCTGTGCTTCTCTCATTTCTCCTAACTTAAAAAACGAGACCTGGTCAGGAACTGCCAATACTTTTTTTTAGTGAAAAATATAATTTCCCCTGAATCAATATTTTTTCAAGGTAAACTTTTGATTTTTGTTCACTTTGTTTTTCACTGGGGAGATCAAAACAAAATAGTTCACTTTGCCATACAATATCAGGTCAATTTTCAACATTGCACTGCATCTGCCTGAGCTGTGCTTCCTGCAGTGCACCATGGACGGTGCAGTTTGCTTTCGATATGACCTGATTCTCCTCTATGGGCCAGGGCTCTGAGATGGCACCCAGCATTCTCTCCCTCTCAGGTGCTTGGCTGGTGGTCCTTGCTCACATGCTCAGGGTCTAACAGACTGCCATATGTGCAGTCAGGAAGCAATTTTCCTCCAGGTCAGACTGGCAGTGGCCTTTGGATTTTTTGCCTCCTTCTACAGCATGTGGATCCTCATATACTCTAAAACATCTAAGGAGCAAGAAGAGAGATGACGGGGCTGATCGTGTCTTTGTTTTATGCACATGAGCCACCTATAGAAAGCCCTTGTGTGATGATTTACTGAAAACAACTGCTTTGTGTCATTCTAATAGAGGGAAAACAAAGATTATGAGCTAAACAACAGTTTAATATTCCGTGTAGGTCACTATGTTAAAAGTGAATTAAAGTGCTTAATTGTACGATTGGAATTGCATCCACTGGAGTCCAGAAATCATTCAATACACTAGTTCATCAGGCAGCACCAACATGCTTATTTTGTGATTTTCTATCTGTATTTTACACACACACACACACACACACACACACACACACACACACCTATTTTACTTATTTCTTAGTATGTGCAGCGTTATATCTGTTTCCACCATCCTCTCTTTGTTATTTGCCTGCAGATTGTAAACCTTTCAGAGTGGGCATGACAGATGGACAGACAGAAAAATGTATAGAGCCTTGCTTTCCTTGGCTAACTTTAACACCAGATATAATACAGCTATGGTGCTATGAAATCTGCCCCGTGCTCTTCTTCAAAACGCAACTCGACATCACAGATGGCAGCAATTTCTATGGCTCAGTAAAAGTGATTGAGAGATTTATTCTGATTGCCACACAAGAATATGATTGAGTGATCTAATCCACACAGACTTCATAAAATGGAAATGTAACAGAATACTACAGAAATTTACTAACTGTTTTATTCCTTGGAAATCTCTGATTTCGCTATTGTTGTTTTGAATATGAGTAAGCCATTTTTTGACTGTCATTAGTCAATAGGAACATCTGCATATAATACAGGGTCTGGCAGTTATGCCAAAAGTAACATTATAGATAGATATTTTCGAAAGCATGAAACTGCAATTAATTAGAAATGGAGAGAAAAGCACCATTTTCTTCACAGATACCTTTTTCTTTTATCAACTCACTCCAATTATTTATATAACATTAAAAAAAAATCACACTAAAGGCAATAGGCCTGATCCTGTTTCCATAGAAGCTGATAATTGTTTTTCCATCTCCTTGAATGGAATTAGGCTCAAAATCGTAAGTATTTTAATCATACAATGACTGTTGAACATTGAACACCAATGTTATTCAGCATTGCCTTATAAAAATCTCTCTTCTGTCTGCCACGTTGTTATAAACCTCATTTTATAAAAACACTTTTCTGTTAAGCTTTATGTATAACCAGAATACTTAACATTTCAATATTCATGAAGTACTTGTAAAGTTCAGTACTTCAAGATGGTGAGTTCTCTGGCCTCACTCCAGCAAAGCAAATACATAAAAACTTCTCTATAAACAGGGGAGCAGTCTCAACTTCAACGGGACGACCTTTGCACTTAAACCCACATTTAAAAGCATAACTGGATTGGGCCCCCAGTGCTCCATATTTTGCAGAACCGATCAGCAGAAATGTCCTGGGGTCTAAAATCTGGTATAAACAAGTTAATCTTTTGCAGTATTTTACATTCCTTTGTGTAGTTTTTGAATTTCAGCAAAATGAACATGTATACAATTGACTGTAGCTGTGTATGACATGATACCTTACAAAATTGCTTTCTTAAAGACAGTAGTTGATTTAATTTACTTTAGTATCCTTAAAAAAATACCTATATCGGCTAGAAGAGTCAGGCATAATAGGATCTTGGTATTGTGCAAGTTAGTCTACACTATTTCAATGCAAGACGATCTAACTCCTGAAATTCCAATCCTGATCCTTTGTGGAGAAGAGAGTACAGACTATAAACTGCAAATTTGGATTCAGCTGTGTGAGTTTTTAAAGTACATTAATTTAGTCTTGCGAAAGCTGCCAGGATGAGAGATCTGGATAGCAGGGTACTTCAGCTGTCTACAGCAGACATAGAGTATGAGGTGGGGTAAAACAAGCCTTCCCACAGTGGCAACACAATGTTCTGTCACTCTGTTTCAAACTAAACTCATCAAGACCACTCCAAGAGCAAGAGTGTAACCTAATCTACAAAGTGAAACACAGCCTCTCTCATAAGTTTGGCAATTAGTTCGCCTTTGGTGGGGGTGGTTTTTTGCTTTTTTGTGTGATGTGGGATCCCTGTTCATATGACCTGAAGTAAGTCCAATTCATTTCACATACACTTATGAAGAGTTCAGATAATTATTTTCTATCACTACTCAGGGAAGCCAGATGTAAACTAGTGAGATGGGGTGAAAAAGCTGTACAGTCCACCAACCCAATGACCCTCCTTCGTGATTTTCATGATAATGCTACTGTATTGGAACTACAAAACTAATTTTTTATTTGCATCATCCCAATATTATGAATATTAAGGCTATATACTTCTTGCAAGCCATGTGTGCTATCATTGTTCATTTCTGAGAGTTTCATTCTTGTTTGCATTCATGAGCTTCCAGGTCTGTATGTGGTAAAAACTTAGTGAATTAACTAGAGATGGAATCAAACCCAAATTTTGATGCTGACAGGAAAACCCAGTTCAGAGAAGCAGCTTAGAACTATAGCCAGTAATCAACTGTGCTACCAAACCAAAAATGTGTTCATATTTTAAATGTTTTATTCTGATATTTTTAATCCACACAATAATGTAATGCCCCCCACAAAACTCCATTTACCACCATTTCATTAGACTACTTATGTCTGAGAGCCTTCCATTCTGCAAAGACCCATAAACGCTCTTTGGGACACGCATTCCAATATTTTATTTACAGCAACATGTTTAAGTTACTATACAAGGCCACCTTATATCTTTGTAACCACTACAGCCACAATGGACCTTGCTCTTCGAAGTGTCATGCATCTTACATCCAATCCACAAGAGCTGAACTATCATCAATATTGCCAACTCTTCCAATTTTATCACAAATCTGCCAATTCTTCATGTATTTCCTGAAGCCCTAGCTCCTGGATAAAGCAGTAATATAAACTTTCAATTTAAAATGAAAATAAATTTCTAGCACTCATGGTTATGGAGCAAAGCTTGAAGACTTGAAGCCAGAACATCCTAAATGCTCATACTAGAAAGCACATAAAAAAGGATGTAAAATTAACTATTTTTAAAACAAATCTCATACCAGTCTCATGATTTTGGCAGCATAACTCATGGTTTTCGAATACTTGAACTTGGCAGTATTGCACCATATGCCTTTGATTTCTTATCTCTATCCACAACTAATTCTATTGCCACCAGCACCCCAAAAAATCATAGATCCCTAACTTCACTATCTTGGGTTTGGTTTTGGGGGTTTTTTTTGTTTGTTTGTTTGTTTATTTGCTTTTTTGATTGGTTGGTTGGTCTTTTTATTTTGTTTTTAAAGTGGAAAATTTATTGTCTCTACATCTTGAATTCCTACAACACATACTGGTGTGAGAATGTTCACCAGTGAATACAGTGCTTCTCAAAAAGGTGGAAAGTGGTCCCTATTGCCTGAAGATGATTATAATAAACCAAGAGACAAACAGTGATTCTTGTGAATACATATATGGGGAGGGGTGGAAGGGAACCTAGTCACGTTTAGCAAGGACTAGATGGAATATGACATGTTATTTCAGTTAAGGTTTTGCAATACCAAAGCAAGCCCTGAGCTATACAAATATAGATAATATACTACACAATCCAGATTAGAAGTCTGCAGGCCCACTTTTACAAAGGCAAATAAAGTGTAATTAGATATTTTTAAGACTTAGAAAACAACCTCAAATTTCCTAGTAGCAATTTAGTTGGATTAATCACTGCTTGTCACCATTTGAATGCATATTTTTATTCAGATCTCAGCAAAGTAAAACAGAATTATAAACCTTACTCAACTATCCATACAATCTTTCCTATCAGCTCCATCTTCAGTGGACTTACACTCATGTTAAGCACTCACAGTGGTCAAACATTGTACCAACTATGCTGTGTGAGACAGCAGAGATCAGACAACCTCTCAGTACCCTCTCTCCGACCGTTCTCCTCCTCTCCAAGCTTTATTCTACAACAATCTAACCCCTTCTCCCATTTTCACCCAGTTCCACCAACTAAACCTTCCTAAATCTGCCTCTAAACCTTAATAGTAGCCTCACCAATATTCAGGCAGAATAACTATTCAAATGCATGCAATATGTGACAGTCAGACGTGACAATATGTTGACACAAGAATATCTAAAGCCACTTATCTGGTTTTGTGCTGTGAGTGAAAATTTGATGAAGCTGGGATATATATATTGCTTTTGGAATCTTTGGAAATGCAGTGGATATCTTTTGACATGCTGGGATCCATTATCAGCAGTTGCAGAGGCAATGTAAAATCATAAAGGAATGCAAGAGATTTTCCCCTAACTTGCTATTTCTGTAGTTTTCAGGCCTCCTGCCAGAGTTGGCCAAGGTGGCAATCCACAAACTAGTGGGAGGAAGCTAATGGACAGTTGTTCTGTGACTGTGAGATCTACTTCCTAAGATCATGCCTCCAAGCAGAATTCCTATAGGCAATGCCCAGATTTTACATATCTGGCTTCCACTCATCTGTTTTTTCATTTGCTGTTCAAAGAATTCATTTGTGGCCTGAGTCCAATGGGTCCCCCCCTCAGCTGGGGTGCAGATCTTTTGTTTTGGGTCACCCTAGGCCCACCCATCCTGGTAATGAAACAAGTACCTAATGCCCTAACGGAGGGATGAGGGAGGAGATCCACATGAGAGGTAGCTGGGCAGTTTGGCCTGAGGAAAGCCTTAGTGACTGAGCCCTGAGCTGGATGTCTGACTGGAGGCAGGGACTGATCAGGTACTGCAGCCTGTCTAAAACCCTAGGCAGAAGCAAAATGTAATGATATTTGGTAGTTGGAATGAAAATCATGAATTTGGACCAGTTTGAAGCTGCAGACAGCCTGCAAAGAAGGTTACCAGCTGAACCCAATTGGGCAGAAGATGCAGTCGTTTGTGCTAATTTCTGCTGGACTGCAAGTGAAAGACTTTAAGGTCCTTGGGGAAGAGAATGGTACAAAGATGACCCCAGGGAAGCACCCTCAAATCACTCTGGGGTATTTGCTATTACTGCCTCTTATACAGCCCTGTGTCCGAGACTGGTAGAGAGGGAGGGCCTTGGCTCCCCTATTAACCTCCCTTTTTGTAAACTGTGATGGAATTTGATAATGTGTGAAATCCAGACCAGTGAAGGTTTGTATTACCACTTTCCCCACAACCTTGGCCTTACAGTCCTTTGCTCTTAGCCTGGGACACTTACAGACAGCCTATAGGCATGCAGGTAACATCTGAATGCCCATGTTCTGTGCAACCACCCCTGGTCCACCAACTCTGATCCCAGCAGCCCAGTCTGGTATCCATCAACCTTGACTGCAAATAGCAATGTGACTCCAACATACTCCAGGCCCAAATTCTCCCAAGTCTATATACACTGTGTAATGACCAGCCTTCTCCTGGCCAGTTCAAATAAATAGACTAAAGCACACTACAGCTTATTAACTTAACTGAGTTAAATACATCATTCCATTTAAACACAGCACTAAGTTGGTGTATTGTAAACATAAAACAAATGTATTAACACTAGTGATTAGGACATAGATTAAGGGATGCCAAGTAAAAGCAATAATGTTAGAAACCATTAAAAGCATATAAAAATGAATAACCATCACCTAAAATTTAATCCATTAAGATACAGGCTTTGTTCAGGGGGGAAGGTTCAAGTACATTCAGTTCCCAGAGATTTCAGCCCTCTTTTCCCCTTGGTTGAATAGCCCATCCTTATAAGATTGAAAGAGTTCTGTTCCCTTAGGTCTGTCCAGTGATGGATCCCAGATACGGCATTTCTTTTGCTTTTATCTTCCAAAGTTTAATTACCTCAGTTCAAGCAGCACTATGGCCATATTGTTCTTCCCATCCTCTAAGGCTTCTCATCCCCCTGTATATAAATAGGGATTGTATTGTCTTGATTATACTATGCTTATTTTATATAGGAAGCAGGTAAAAAACTGTCTTCTCTTTTGTCTGGGAGGGAACTTGTTTCTCCTTGTTTGGCCATGGACTTTAAAACATGATATCATTAATTATCCATATTTTCTCACATCAGCCATGTCTACACTTACAAAAAGCTTCGAAATGGCCAAGCTAATGGCCAAATCGAAGAATACTAATAAGGCACTGAAATGAATATTCAGCACCTAATTAGCATGCACTTTCAAGGTGCCGTGGTCAGCAGCATGCTAATGAGGCACTGAATATTCATTTCAGCACCTCATTAGTATTCGTCAATCTGGTGATGTGCATGGCCATTTTGAAGTTTTTTGTAAGTGTAGACATAGCTATAGTGTTATTACATATATTTCACAGTGATATTAATCACCAGAGTGTCATTAGCTTTCAGGAAAGACCTCTCTTTATGCACCTGTATAATTAAGTAATATTGTATACAATCAGTTCATTCAATTGTTTAATACTTTAGACTATTGGTAAGCTGCCTGCAGGCTGCACGGGATGCCTCAGAGTATTGCATGTGGGCTGCAAGAGATTTTGTTTACCATTGCCCATGCACAGGATAGCCAGTTTCTGCTGGTTTCCACAGATGTCTTTTTTCCCCTCCACCAGTATTGCTAAAATGACAAACATGGAAACAAGGGCACATGAAGCAATGGGCATGCTGATTGCACACAACATTGACTGTGAGATACATGCACTTCCTTTGCATCCAAGCAAAGCGCTGCTATGGTTCAACTGGCACACCCTGCAAATTCTAGGTACACAAGCACAGTTAACAAAACTACCGTATCCTGGGACTCAGTGGTTTGAGTATTGGCCTGCTAAACCCAGAGTTGTAAGTTCAATCTTGAGGGGGGCATCATTTAGGAATCTGAGGTAAATAGACTTTAAAAAGGGGGGAGGGATGGTGCTTGGGGACTGGACTCAATGACCGCCTGAGGTCCCTTCCAGTTCTGTGAGATGTGTCTCTCCATATAATTATTATCGTGCAGCCTACTAAGATAAAGGAGGGCTACTCATGTGGTCTACTTACTAGCATACATTGCCCATCACTGCTGTAGACCCCTTGCCCTCTTACTAGACCAGTAAATCTGTGAAATGGGCTTTTCTGAGGGTAACCCTTCAAGTATTTAAATTCTAATGTCTACCCATATTTCTTAATGCCCACTATGTACATAAATCACACAAAAGTATTAATGATCAGTGAATTATTAGTTTTCAAATGTTACATCAAGGCATATTTTGTACAAATATTATTACAATAGCACATACGGTATGAATGCAGGAGTGCTCAGTGTCAAAGGGACATTAAAATCCTTTCCCTGTCCCTTCCCACCTTGAAGAAGAAAGAGGTACTATTACAGAGCCAATGGTGTGCCAGCTACAGAGCCCCAGGGTTGGACTAAAGACACTTTCTTTTGCGTGGATGTTGGACTATATACATTTTGTATAACTCTGCCAGGGGTGAAACTAACTTAAATCTCTTACAGGTATGGTCATATCAGAAGAACCTGCCACCTCCCTGAGAAACAGGAGGTTGCGGGTGATACGACAGTATCTGTAAGAAATGTAAGTGTTGAGTGGAGTGCAAGGCATTATGGAGTTTTGAGATGGGGGGGGCTCATGACAGCGGGTGGGGATGTGCGGGGTGCAGGAGTCAAGGCAGAGACTTGGAGTAAGGAAGGGCTCGGGGAGGAAGTTCTGGGTGTTAGAGTTGCAGGAGTCAGGGTTGGGGGCATAAGGGAAACTCAGGAAAGGGAGTTGGAGCTTGTAGGGGGTGCAGGAGTCAGGGCAAGAGGGCTGCAGGCGTGGGGAAGCTAGGGCATGGAGTTGGTATGTGTGTGTGAGGGAAAGGCAGGGGTACTGAAGACCCCCACCCTGAGATTTGTATCAGGATAATGCTTGCTCTTCCCCTGTCTCTCACTGTCAGGGAGCGAAAGGAAACTGCATAGCTCATCTGCCCCCTGCCCCCTCCAGCCAAAGAAATCTGAATGCATCAAACTGTTTACTTTCCCCTCACTCCCTGATAGTGATAGGAAGGGGAACTCTAAGCAGTATCCTGGTACAAATATTGGGAGGGAGCTTCAATGTAGGTCCGCCCCCACCCACTCTCCCTAAATTGCACCCTGGAGGTGGGACACTCAGGGATGGGGCAATCCTGGACTTGTGATTGGGGGCCACAATGCCAGCCAGACTCTTTAACTTGCCTGGCTGAGGGCTGCTTAGTGTAGCAGCCTTCAGCAGAGCCCTAGGAGTCCATATGGGAGCACATAATGCCTCTTTCTGAAGCTGAGAACCCCAGCCTGCTGACTCCTCCTTACCAGAGCAGCACACCAGGATTCACCAGCTTACTTTCACCTCTGCTGTTACCCCAAAAAGGACAAACCCAACTGGAGTGCAAAGTTGCTATCTACTGAAAGATGGATCACTACAGCACTGGAGTGATTGCTGGAGAGGGATACTCAACAGTAGAGAGATGGGACATAACGACCTGATCACTAGGAAGCACCACTGGTAAGCCTAGTCCACAACACAGGTGGGTTTGGTAATGTTAACACATGTCCACTAAGTACTAAAGTGAGATCAGTGCCATTCTCCAGTAACTAACCATCAGTTGCCTGCAACTTTCAGATGCTAATAATCCTCGGCTGAATTCAAACCATTGACCAAAAAAGACACTGTACCCTTTTTATATCCTTTGTTCAGTTTTGCAACCATTCCATATTCTTGTAAAACAAGAATCAACATTTGGATGTAGAACTAACTCCGGTTCTATACAGACCCTCCTCTCTCCCTCTACTCCCCTTCAACCCTCCTCTCACAACTCTTCATCTCTTTTTGTTGCAGGGGAGAAAGAACCCAAGCCCCGGATCTCGCAATTTATTCAGTATGTGCTCAGCTTTTTCATGTAAATGCTCCCAGGACTGAAATGTAAGTCAATTTTGTTTAGCACAGCATTTTGTGTGAAACTCATATAAAATAATATGCAGCACTATCTAAAAGTCTGTGAGTTAATGTGATCCGTTTCTGCCCACCTACCATTTTTAAATTGACCTGCAACTGAAATGTAATGTAATTTACTTTATTCATTCACTGTGTGTGATGAGCGTGAATGGAACCTACAGTTACTGGTTTATTAAGGAAAGTATATTCCCTACTTCTTCTAAACCAAAATGCTGCAACATAAATTATAGCCCATTTGATCTTGGTTTGCATTTACAGCAAACTGTAGTAAAATAACTTGCATAGCCCTCTGAAAGCTACTTTTATTATGGGGCTTGGAAACAATTGTTTGCAATAATTTATTTTCTTTAAAAAAATTGATTTACTGAAATCACATTAGAAGTCTAAAAATACAAAAGCAGAATTCATGTTTATAAGACACAGTAGAACTGCATGACTATATTCAAAATACATAATAAACTATAACTTTTTTTGCACACATAACCTCCATTTCACTGCCATTTACAAGCATCACTTTCTGCATTACAAAAGTATAGTTTGTCACCATATCTAAAGTAAGATTAAGCAGAAAAATATAATAACTTACTCAATACCAATATTAAGGTTATTGCACCCACCTTATAGTACTGAACTAAGCTTTGTGTTTTAGTACAAATGAAACATTTATTTGGTATAATACAGTAATAAACAATACTGCAACTTCTGTTGGTCCCAAGTTTCCCAAAGCATCTGTCAGATCCAACAGTACCTTTTTAAAAAAGAATTCCATCATATTGAAAACAGCAATTCTGTATGAAAATGTGGCACCCATTACAGTTATAAACAAAACCTAAGAATAGGAAATCTTCTTGATTTATGTACTTAAAAACAAGTTGTGCACAGCCAATTTCACTGTTTCTTATGTGCAATTATTTAAGAAGGGAGAAATTCATTAGCTGAAAAGATTCATATTACCACCAGTAGGGGAACAGAAAAAAAATTAAAACAATTAAAAGGGAATTTAGGAAACATAATAAGGATACTCTGTAAACTACTCTGCCAGAACCTGTTGTGTTCTTATTTTTTAAAACAGTTTACCTACAAAAATTGAAGCTGACAATGCCCATTTAACATAAAAGGATTAATTTAGAATATTAAATTATCAGCACTGGTTTTTATCAATTTTCTGAAAACAGTGTATATAGTGGATACAATGTACTCAGCTGTTCTCTTTCTCTGAGAAACTGAACACCTTGTTGGAAAAGATAAGATTGTCTCTTCTTGCTTAAACAGAGGGGGTTTGGGGGTGGGGGCTGGCCATATGTTTTCACATTTAGTTGCATGAAAAATGCTACCAGTAAAAAAAGCATTTTAAAAGTCAAGAAGCAGTAACAGACAATATGCTTCCTTCCTGATAATGTTATCTTATAAAAACACATTGTTAAAGGATAAACTTGTAATATGCAATGCAGAGGCAGAGGAAGGAGCAGAAGGAAGATCTACAAATCTAATATTTTATCTTGCCTTATAACTTCTCAATCCCCAACTTTCTGAAACAATCATGTAGGTATTTATTATAAAATAGACAGGTCATCATTTGAAGAGGATCAGTGTATTGTAATTAATAATTCGTACAACAATTTTGTACACAAAAAGTCGTGTGAGGTTCTGCGAAGGTGTATATTTATACTTAGAAGGAATTAATCTATAGTGAGACTTACTGGATCATCTACTAAGACAAACTATATATGATTTTTCCATGCATATATTGTTTTGATGGACTCCTGCATTTAATATATCTTTGTATATTTGCACAACTGTTTGTGAACAAAGTGGAATTGTATTGAAAAAGAGGAAAACAAACATATAACCTCCACAGCAAAAAACTCAATGGTTTTCTTACAGTAATTTTGCCTGAATTTGTACAAATCCTTCACAAAATAGTAAAAATTAAAATTTTGAACTCACAATGAATGAAATACTGAATCAATATTCCACAGATGGATTAATAAAACTCTAAAGGAGGGCAGATTTTAAAAAACTGATTTAATTCCCAGCCATGTTAATGATGTTTATTTTCCTGGCTTTTCTAAAAGGCAGTAAAGCCTTTCCTCCTTTTCAAATAGATCTATTGTTTCAAACTTCTTGTAATTCCCAAAAAGATTTCAATGTTCAGAAAACAAAAAATTGTGTCAAGGAGAAAAAAGTAAACAGCAGCATCCTTAACACAGAAGAAAAAAGATGAAGACAGTATCTGATCATTTTGGGCTCAGGCATTCTCCCTCTGAGGCCACGAAGAACCAGCTCCATGGCTATAGAAACTGAGGATGTTACTATCATCTTCAGTCCAAGCTCCTTCTCCCTAAAAACATGTCTCACCTACCTCCCTGACAGCAAGCACTTAATGCCTTATTCTCTCTGGCTTGAAGACTACTACATATATCATCAGCTTCATTTTTAATAATTTTTAACGATGTTTACATTATGAAAACTATGCCATGGGCGGGTTCCTTCATTTTATTATAGAAAGGGGGATTTCCTCAGAGGAAGCTAATTTAGCTAGACATTCTGATCCCACTAACCAGTCCAGGAAGCCACTAAAATGATGCCAAATGCCAACCTCTCCAAGTCAACACCTTCTTCTTGCAAGGTAAATCACTGTAAAAAGTTGTAAGTCAGGGTGGCTGTTCAAGTAGATGTTACTGAGGGTATCTTTTGTAGGGACTTAGTCATCAGTTTCAGTGAAAGGAGACAGTTTGTTGTAGGGTGGAGGGTTGGATAAGAAGATTTAATGTTTAAGTGTCAGAGCAGGAGGTTAATCTCTCAGTATATTAGGTTTAGTTTAGGGAATCTCTTGATTTGGGAGAGAAGAATTTGAGGAACCAAGTGCACAGTTTAGTGTCTGGAAACCAGAAAACTGTGGGAGGTTTGTTTAAATGGAATCTTAGTAAGAGGACTTAGATCTTAGCAAAATAAGACTTCATGATGTCTTCATGAAATACTGGATCAGTAGTTTGGGGGCTCTCTCCGAGTTAAACTTAATCTATCTTAGTGCGTGGGTTAATTTGGGGGTACCTCAGAGAGGGGTTGTTTGGAAATTTCTGTGTATTGGAACTTCAGTGTGAGTTAAGGCAGGTGAGGAGTCCAGTGGAACAAGTTTAAATATTGGTAGGTTAAAAATGTACAGACCTTGGTGCATTTAGTTAGGGATGACTGGCAGTGGGGTACTTTTAATTTTGGGGGTCTCAGCGATTGCAATGTTTCAGTGGAAGTTTTAAGTTTGAGAAGGGGACTCAGGGAAATGAATTTAACTGGAGAAGCCTCTGTTGCGGGGGGCGGGGGTATGCAGTATCTCACACTGATGGTCTCAGTGGGGTGTGAATGGTGGGGGAGTCTCAGCACCATGAAGTTAGTTTGCAGGGGCCCATGTAATTGCTCTCATTGGCTGAATTTGACTGGACTGGCGTTCTCTGTGTGAACCTTCACATGAATGCTCTCAGTGGGGCAAGAACTGCAGCAGGTCTCACATGAATGCTCGCAGAGGCTATGTCTAGATTTCAGTGATTCATCCACACAAGTTTTGTCGGAACACTTATTACGATAACAAGTTCTGTTGACAGACTGCAGCCAATCTGCCAAGCAGATCGCAAGAGCAATCTGCTTTGTTGACAGAGAGCAGACAGACTGCCCAGCTGCTCTCTTGAGAAAACAACCAACTGGCAGCACAGCAAACAGAGCCTTCCCCGCACCTCAAATGTCCAGACCAGCTTTTCTGTCAATAGATCTATGCTGACAGAGACTTTGTGCCTAATGGGGAGTGAGAGAAGAATGTTGACAGAAGTGCTGTACTCTGTCGATTTACTGTCAACAAACTGCATTAGGAAACCGGATGCTCCCTGGGTTGTAGACAAAACCCTCTAGTGCAGACACAGGCAGAGAGAAAAGCACATGGAGGAGCTCCCACAAATGCTCTTGGTAGTGCAATCTCTGTTCAGATGGATTTCACGTGAAAGCCATCAATGAGGAGGTTGAACGCGATGGTTTCAGTTTGACAGGGAGTCTCTGCGTTGGGGCAGATCTGAGGCAAGGGACTCAGGGGGATGGGTTTGACAGGAGAGTCTCTGGGTCTGGAGAAGGTCGCTGGAGATCCCTTGCCAGGATGAACGCGACAGCGGCCTCTGCTCTGGGGATGGGGGACTCACATAATGATGAGTTTGTGGAGGTGACTTTCACAAGGCTCCGAGCATGGCCAGCGGGGAGACACCGGAAATCACAAACGAAGCTCCCAGCAGGTTGGGCCGGGGTGTGTCACATGCTGGATGGGGGAGGGCTGGGGGCTCCTGCCAGGGGGCGCCCAGGCGGCGCCCGCCAGAACAGCAGGGTTGACCCCAGGGCTCCGCAGGGAGGGCTCGGAGCGCCGCGGGAGGTGGCGGGGCGTTCAGCAGGGCGGCCTCTGACCGGGGCGGGGCTCACACGGGGCCCTGACCAGGGCAGCGGCGGGGACGCGATGGGGGAGGTGCTCGGACCGAAGAGGTCACACGAAGCGTTCAGATGGGGGGGCGGCTGCGGGGGGTCTCACACGAGACGCCCGGTGACGGGGACTTGGTGGGGTCTCACGCGGGGGGCGTGCGGCGCAGAAGCTGGGGGGGCTCCCACGCGAGGCGCACCGCTGTGTCCGGGGCTCCCCATTTGCGCTCGGGGGGCGGCCCGCTCACCTGCGGGACCCCGCCCGGCGCTCAGCCCTGCCCCGCCGCGGCACCTACCGAATCTGGCCTCGGCGGCGGCTCCGGCGTTGGCGAACTGGCTGTGCGGGGCGGCGGCGAGGACCGGCAGCAGCAGCAGCGGGAGCATGGAGCCGAGCGCCCCCATCATGTCTGGCCCATCGCAGGCGGCTGCCCGGCCCGCTCCCTACGGCGCTCAGTCCATGCTGCCCATTCCGGGCTGGCTTCGCTTCCCCGCAGCTCCCAAATCCGGCAGCGGCAGCTTCAACACCCAGGACAGCTACCAGCGCCGCCCGCGCGCCCGCCCCAGCCGGCCCCTCCCCGCACTCCTGCCAGGCAGGCGGCGGGAGGGGGAGGCGGCGCACAGGCGCCTCCTCCCTGCACCTGAACGAGCTCCGCTTTGGTGCTGCTTCGTATACAGCCCTGGGCCGGGGCTCCCCGCCGCCTGTCCTCCCCCTGCCCGGGGGCTGATGGGGCTCCCCGGCTGCCCTGCCCCAGCCTTCATGGGGGCTGGTGGGGCTCCCCTCCCGTCACCCTGCACTGAGGCTGAGGGGACTCCCCGCCTGCCTCCCCACCACCCGCCATTGGAGCTCACGAGGCTCCCCTCCTGCCTCCCCCCCTCCTCCCGTCTCCGCACCGGGGCTCAGGGGGCTCCCCCCGCCCGCCTTTGCTCCCGAGGGGTTTCTCCAGCTGCCTCTGCCCCCCAGCGAGGTTCCCTGTCAGCTGACACGGGTACCTTGAGCGGCAGGGAAGAGCAGGCCTCGGGGTGAGGGGGCCTCAAACCTCAGCTTCTCCCCCTGCCCGCAAACACCCCTCCTGCCCCATTGCTAGCCCAGAACACACCCGGCACTTGGCCCTCCCCCCCCCAGGTCAAGGGCTCTCCGCTCCCCTTCCTGCCGCACTGGGGCTGACAGGGCTGGGGAGGAGGGCAACTGGCAGCGTCTTGGCCAGGTTCCCCCTTCCCGCCGGCGGGGGAGGTGAAGGACTTGAGCCCATCCAGCTGTTTCCCAGCTCATCAGGGTCGAGGAAGGGGGAAGGGAGGCAGCAGGACGCGCCTGGCGGGAAAGCTGGGTAGCAAGGGCAGTAAGGCGGCAGCACCGTCCAGCCTATAGGGGGAGGGGGGCGGGTGCTGCGGGCCCGCCTCAGACAGATCTTTCTTTTTTTCCCCTCAAAATACTGGCAGGCTCTCGGCGGAGACGCCAGGTGTCCTCCCGGCGCCTTTGCGGAGCCCCCGGCTGAAGCACGCCCAGCAGGGCTGGGGTAGAAGTATGAGGAGGAAGGAGAGACCTACTTAGCCTCCCATTTAACGGCAGGGCCGGTCGGAGTTGGGACCAGCGGGATCTCGCAAGAGCCAACGCCACAGGGAGGAAAAAAAAAGCGTTAGTTTCCCGTGGTGGGTCCCTTAGCGTGCGCCGCTTCGCTCCAGACTCTGGCGTTCTGCAACTCGTCCAGCTGGTGGTGGGAGTGGTCTTGCTAGGAGCCCTTTTACAGCTGTGCTGCATACCCAGAGCTGGGTACCACGCCCCGTTAATGATTTAATTCATATATTGGTCCGGGGCCTTTATGTAAGTTTTTTTCTCGCTTCAGCATATAGGCAAATGACCTTTCGTTAATACTTAATGGTCTCTCTTCCTCCTTTTTTACTAGGCTTGAATCATTATAGCTTTCGGTCAAGTATTTTATACAAGTAGAATAAAGGGTTAGCAATCACTTATCCTAGATTTGTAGCTGCAGTACCCATCGAGATAAAGCATGGCATTCTGGGAGTCGTAGTTTCTCTGGGTTGCTCTTATTAAAGTTTAAAGGAGCGGTAAGCTCCTCTTTATTATACAAATTTAGTGCTGACTCCAGCGTTCAGACATTTTGCCCTTATAGATAGTTTGTGAACTCCTCCCTTAGGGGGTAGGAGTGAGTGATATTTGTAGACTTTGTACTGGGTTGCTTCTGTACTTAATCATGACAGTGGACATGCAAAGAAAAGGACAATTCATGATGACTTTTTTGGGGAAAAAAAAACCAAGTTTGGAGAGAAGTAGGCAAACAGGAGTGAAGTACATCACAAAATTTTATTTCACCAAAAATCAAGGCGTTTTGGCAACGGAAACCAAAAGGAGCCCGAGGGGGAGAAAGCAATAGAGAAAATAGACAATGGCTGTGTCTACACTATGGTGTAATTTCAGTTTTATTAAAATTGATTTTACAACGCTGGGTTTTATAAATTCAAATTTGAGTATCCTCCCCTCCCCTCCCCACCCCACAAAGTCAACTTATTGTCGCCACCCTCAATCAGCAAACATTGACTGTTGCAGCAGTGCATTGTGGGAATGTATCCCACAATTCCCTGAGCCCTGTTGCATTCTGGATATTTTTTCTGGTGCAGTGTAGGAAAATTGCGCAAAAGTGGCTTTGGATATGTGATGTCATCTTCCCACATTACATTGCCCTCATTCCCTCCCATGGAAAGCAAATGGTCTTTTTTCAGAGTGAGAAAAGTAAACATGGGGAATCCTAGGTGAAGGAAAACCAAATGGGCTGGCTTCAGAAGGTGTACTTGCCCCAGGCCTGGGGTTTGTTATACTGACCTGGGATCACCCAGGTGTCTGTGTCGTCTCAACTGGCCCTCCAGCCACTTCTTGCCCCCCCTTGAATCCAGAAACATCATCCCTGAAAATATTGCAGGAATAGAGCTCATCTTGAAGAAAGAAAGGGACAGTAAAGTTGAGGAAAAAAGACAATTTGTGACACAGGATTTTTGGCTTCCCACTTCATTACACAGACATGTCCAATGTGGGGGATGGCACTGCACAAAATTTGCACATGCATGAATAACTCTGTGCCCTGGGATCTCTCAGATGTACGTGCCATCTCAACTGGCCCACCCCTTGAAAGTACCCTACCTGGGCAGAAAGGTATGGCTTCTACCTGATAAGCCAACTAGTTCTCCAGGTATGGGATTGCAATATCTGGTCTCCCACATTGTTAGAGTGTTGTAGGGTGTGGGGTTGTCTGTTGAAGTGACAGTTAAAAATGGTCCCTTCAGTGTGTTGCTCAGGCTGGGGAGTCAGCCCTGATTGACTGTGTGGGGGTTGGCTGCCCCACATCCCATGAGGGGAAAGTTGTGGGGTGAGGGGTGTTTTCAGCTGGAGGGCCAGTTGAAAAGGTCCATTCTCCCTGGCAACAGCAAGCCCCCCCCAAAAAAATCTTTGCCACGGGGGGGAAGACTTTCTCCTGGTGTCAGCCTGTGATGGGGTTCTGGGGTCCCCCAAGCTCTGCACCCCGTCCACAGGCAGGAGAGTCTCTCACTCAGCAGGAAAACAGCGGGTTTAATTAGCCGACAGGACACAGCATTGTACAGAGGAGTCAGTACAGCAGGCAGAGACAGCCAGTCCAATCCATGTTTAGGAGAGGAGGCCCCGAGGGGCCCCCAGAGCTGGGGACTTGCCCCCTCCTTTGTCTCTCTCTCCCTCAGCCCAGACTCCCTGCTTCCCACTCCCAGTTCCAGTTCAAACCCCTCAGGCTCCACCTCCTCCTTTTGTCTCCAGTACAAAGGTGTTACCTGGTCGTCAGGGTTACCCTCAGCAGGAGCTCCACACCCTCTGTGAGCCACACACACACACACAGGTATCCCCCACTGCATCACACAGCCAACTCCTGAAAATCTTTGCCATGGGGGGACACTTCCCCCCCCTGGTGACAGCAAGCCCTCAAAAATCTTTGCTGTGGGGTACACTTCAGCCCCTGAACATCTTTCCTGCCTTTGGAGCCCTCACTGTGTGCAAGCCAGAACATGTTGCTGCCTGGCAGGCACATCCTTTTCTTGGGTTGGAGGGTAGCCACGTGATGTGGTTGGGAAAGACTCTGACTGCAGGGTACCTGTGGGAAAGGGGGGCTGCCCCTGTACAAATGTAAACCACAGAAAATGTTTCTCAGCCTCTCATACAAGCACAATGCCCACAGCCTAGCGACCATGTGGTACAGTGGGGCAGGAGCTGACCCCAGTGCTGAAAAAAAAATCCAAGTGTTCAGCTTACAGAAAGAGACAGAACCATGAACTCTGTGTTGGGGCTGTTTTTAATGGGCAGATGCACTCACTGTGCTGTTAATATAAAATGTAGTTTCTCAGCCTCTCATGCAAGCATGGCCCCAGAGGCTAGCTGCCACGGACTTCCTGGTGCTAAATTCAAATTCATAGGCTTCCTGTTACCTAATTCCTGCACACCTGGAGAGCACTGGAGATGGAAGCAGCCAGAGCAGACAACCATGGGAAATTGTGGGATACATATGGGACACCTCTGGAAGCTAATAAAGTCAGTTTAAAGACATGGATGGCATTTCCACATGAGCCTTCATTCCAACTTTTAAATTCAAACTTGATGCTACACCTAGTCACTTTCGACAATGCTATAATACCGACCTTAGCACTCCCTAAAAATCAACCTAATGGTATTTACAGTGAAGACAATAACATTGTAAAAATCAAGCTAACTGCCTTAAATTCAACTTTATCATGTAGTGTAAACATAGCAAATGACACTCAGAGATGGAAATGCTACAAGCGAAATTAGGCTCTTCTTCTGGGTCATGCAAACCATTTAACAGACACAATAGAGGAAACAATGAAAAATGCCATATGAATGTACAGGGACATGCCAAAAATGACTGTTAGGCAGGGGCAAATGCCAGGCAGAATGATGTAACAAGTTATTTACTATATCACAAGATAACAGTAACCTTAGTGTGGCTTATTGTAATTCCTATTGTTTGCTGTGAACTACCTTCATAGCTACTAAACATTTATCAATGGAAGCAATGATGAATGTCACCAAAATTCAATAAATTGTATGCTTAGTGTGCTGGTGACTGGCAAGATTACACAATTTAAAATGTGAGTTCCAGAGACACAGAGTGCAATTCATCAAAGAGAAGAGAAATAATAGGAAATCTTGTAAGTATACGAGGCTGTGAATTCAGAAGCAGGGCCTCAAAAAGAGGCTAAAGATAGCTAATTGACAAGAGAGGCAGCCATTCCAAAACTTTTCAAAGAGCCACTGTAAAAGGATCAGCACCCTCTTCTCACGAGCACGCTTCCAGCTGGGTGTCTCCATAGTCTTTAAACCAGTCAAAGCCCTGCTTAGAGGACCTCTTCCCCTGCTCCTTATGTGGAACAAATGTAGCAGGACCCATCAGATGCTCAAGTGAGTCTGTGCTCACGAAAGCTCATGCTCAAAACTTTTCTGTTAGTCTATAAGGTGCCACAGGACCCTTTGTTGCTGTTACAGATCCAGACTAACACAGCTACCCCTCCGATACTTGACACTGTGCTAGTTAGTATGCTGGGCATGTTAGCCAGAGTTCCCATGGTATTTTGCTGGATCCCAAATGCTGTTTGGGTCCCTGTTATACTCTGCTGGGCCCAGCTCTCTGTCTGCCTCTCTATTTTATCTGGCTGTGCCCTCTGATCCTTCTCCCACTGGGCATGGGCCAAAGCTGCCAGCAAAGCCAGGCATTCTTCCTTCTGCCCCTTGCCTTGTGCCTTAATTGCTGCTCTAACCAGAGCAGGTGGCCAACAACATTCTCTCTGAAGAAGTTAGTCTTGTTCAGTTCCTGTTGGCACTTCCTCAGCAGGTTCCTCATGTCTGGAATATGCTGGTCTTGGTCACTATCCTAGTCCTTCTCACATGAGGGTTGAGTTATTCCACAAGATTACAGGTCATGGCAAGCTCCTTGACCATTCAACCAGCTGACATGAAACTGATCTCTCTAGTCCTATACCTCCAGACCAATGTATGCCATGGGATAGACTTAAGTCTTCCCATACACCCAGAAGATGTATATTGGGAGGTGTCTCTATGGGCCAGTTACCCTCAACTGTGCTTTTCAAACCAAGGTGTACCCACTCCCTGAGTTTACCAGACCCTTAACTACATTTTCTCCCACTCTGATTGTCAGTAACCATGATGGGAGCACCATGACCTTTAAAGACACCCACCAATTAATTCCACTGTAATAACAGTTCAGGGAGTGACATTAAAGTACTGGGGAGTGCCTTTTAATACACTTGTGCAGCCACATATATAACAAACTATGGAGTCTCCTAGCTCCTTCCTACTAGTACCTCCTATAGGCTGCTGGGGTCCCTGGATCCCATGCTGTTGTGGTGTGTCTTCTGAATCTGAAATCCTTGGGGTCTTTCCTCTTTGCAAGCCTCTTAGGGACATCCCAAATGAACCCCTCTCAGTTTACTGTACAGCTTAGGCTGTTTTTCTCCTTTAGCCTCAAAATAGGACTCAGCTGCTCGACTGCTTCTCCCACTGAGGTCAACTGGAAACACCTTGTCCAGCTCTGTGCCTTTGCTGGTAGGATCTTCAGGAATAGCTCTAGGCCCTGATTCAGAAACTTCTCTATTATCTCCTTTGAGATAGTCTCTGGGCATGTCACTAGGTCTTGTAACTTCTGGGCCATTACTCACTGTCCTGCCCTTTGTGAGAATGATTCCATCTGGAACTTGTTCCTGCACCCCTCTGAAGTCAGCCCTAGCTGATCCAAAATAGCGGCCTTCACCACAGGGTCAGAATGCAATAGCTTGTTGCTAACTGCCCAGTAAGCAACCTGTGGTTCACCTATCAGGAATAGTCCTATAGAGACTTCCCAAGTTGACTCTTTCCAGTCTGCTTTCTTGGCTACCCACTCAAAGGTTCTGGGAATGGCCTGAGGGTCATCATATGAGCCAAGCTTCACCAGACCCGGAGCCAACTGGCCACCCATCACAGCTGGGTTCCACGCCAACCACCTCTGTGTTCACTTCTGCTGCTTACAGTGAATCTCCTGTCACCATTGCTATATTGCAGACTCAGTATCCTGTTGCTCCTGCAGTTTCTTAGTTATTTGTATCAGCAGGGTGTGGGTCCGCTGCTGCTGGCCTGCCACCTACAGGTCAATCACCTCTACCAGAGTCATGACGCTTATTAATGAGAAGTCAGTTAGAAGGATCCGCACTTCTGATCCCAGATGTAACAGAGTTGGCACAAACCTCTCACGAGCGCCCACTCAGGTTGAGTACGTCCATAGTCTTTTAACTAGTTGCAGCACCGCCTTTGGGCCCTACCCCCCACAGCTGCCTGCTCGGGGGACCTCTCCACTGCTCCTTATCTGGGATGAATGTGGCCTCCTGCAGGGGGTCTCTGGGCCTATTCCACTCAACCACAGACTTTGTCAAAGTTGGTAACCTAACATATTACCAACAAGGTCCTATTTTGCCTTAGGACTAGCCCTTATTATCTGGCTCTTCTGATTTTTTTCAGCAGATACTTATTTTTTGCTATATTTCTTTCTCTCACATATTTTTCATTTGTTCTGCATTGCATCTTTGTGAAAATATCCAGGCAAAACCAATAACAATAACAAAAAAAAAGCCAAATCAACAGACAAAAATCTGATATAATGGATGTACCTAGAAGTTAACCCACATGTTCTTTCCACTGAAGGATTTCATGCTCTGTGACTGGCAATTATGAAACAGTGAGTGATTTGGTGCACATACATTGTTTTATAAAGGTTTGTTATGGACAAAATACTGAAAACAAGTATCAGACAAAACAAAATAGCTAGAACTTTAACTACAATTTGTGTGTGTGTGTGTGTGAGAGAGAGAGAGAGATTTACAACACATCCCTGTATATGATAATGTAGGGTGGGATCATGTCTAACAAACCTGAATATTTTTTGATCGTAAGAAGTATTGATGGGGGAAGCACCAACTGTATTTTGTTTGGACTTACCAAATACTTTATCCAAGGAACATATAAAAGTATAATTTACAGGCCAGTAAGGATAATTTACAGAGAATGTGTGTTACCTAAAAGGATAAAAAAATTTAGCTCAGACATTAAGCAAGGAATTTTAATAAAGGAGTTTGAGATATTGTGAAATGACTGCAGAATGCTCCAAGGATCAGCATTTGGATTGATTTGATTTATTTTGTATGAAAGGTAATGAAGTAGGAAGAGGAATGTATAAGATGGGGGAAAATTTATTGATAGAATTTGAAAAAGATGCAAGAGTGAAGAGTGGTGATTTGAGAAAAACCCAAAAGAAAAGTAGTTTAGTCAAAGCAACACAGACAATTTTCAGGGTAACTGATTTGGGAATTTAAAAAAAAGATGAAAAAGGAAAATATTCTCAACAATCAAGTACTACTAATAGTTTTCTGGGGAGGGGCAAATGCTATGAAGGAGATTAGTATAAATCTTCTGAAGAGTCTGAGAGAGTTCTGAGAGAGTTTGTTAGTGCAAATATTCTAGAAATATGTAAATAGAACTAGAATCAGGTGTAACTATTCTTTCACTATGTATTGGATTAGTGCGGTAATGTTTGAAAAACTCTGCAGTATAGTTTCCTTATTAGAGATTAGGGCAATCAGAATGTCAGAACTGTACACACGCATATGCAAGAATCATACTGGGGGGTGTTCATATGTTTGTATAGGGTGGAGTACTTCAGTCTAATATTGGAGAACACATTCAATTGTCAGTTAATATAGGTACAACAAAGCAGAGTATACACAAAAGGTCAGTTTCAGTTACTGAATGCAGTGGTTAACATAAACGAATACTCTCTTTAACAAATAGCATCAAATTTGCATTCTTTACCAGCTAATAAAGTCTTCTGAACAGGTACAATGCACATTATCTGTTCTGTTATTAAATCCAAAAATTGCAGATATCTGCCAATCAATTTATAAATTGTACGGTTAAGTAACCTATGTATCTTGACATGGCTTTAAGATTTTTGTGCGGGAGAATGCATGAGGTATTTTTTGCATATCCCTGTTCATTTGAGACAAAATATAGGCTGTTCAACATACCTTTGCATCTTCTGAGGCCCAAGTGCAGAATGTATAAAGACTCACAATAAAGAACTTGTTGGCACCTTGTCCGGAGTTTGATGGCTTCCAGAGATCAGTGAATAACTCCTCGCTTGTTTAGGTAGTTCATTGTGGATGCATTGACCATCAAGGTCTGTACTGTTGAAATTTGTAAGACAGGTAATAATGGCATACAAGCCAGCCTGGTGGCTCTGAGTTGCAGGAATTTCATGTAAATTCTGGAGAGCATTCTTGGTTTTGTAGATGGTCCACGTGGGCTCCCCAGCTGGTGGCTGATGCATCTGTGATGAATGTGCTTGTTGGGGAGGGAAAAGTAAATGGTACCCCTTTTCATGTTTTTGTATTACAGCCCCCATTCCAGCTTAGCAATGACACTAAAATCATCCTTTCTGTCTGGTATCTCATAGACTAGACCAGCTGGAGCTGCAGAGGCCACAGATGAAGTTTACTAAAAGGCATCACATACATGCATGCTGACATATATCTCAACACCCATCACAAGTCACAAGATAGTCAGATTTGCTTTTATTCCAAGGAGCACTAAGTGAAACGAGAGGATCCTCTGCTCAGGCATATTTGCTTTCTCCAAACTGACATACCTTTGATAGGATTCTTGCCCTCTGGTGAGAGCTATACAGGATAAAAGCTAAGGCAACTGCTTTTCACATTCACCCCGTAATGAAATCCTATAGATTAGAAAATTACAAATCTTCTATAGATTTTAACGAGCCTGTACAATTAATAATATCTGCAATAAGATTGTTAATAGATTTTTTTAAACTAGAGCATATGTGTTTATGTAAAATGTCATGGGCATAGTCGTGGTTTCATAGCCATTAAATTCCATATGATATTTCCATAAAACTAATAGCTTTGATTTTTTACAAGAAACTGAAGATCCTGCAAGTAAAACAAGCTGCTGTACATTTTGTCAATGATATTGAGCCCCTACAACACACTTGTTGTGGTAGTTCTGGGTATTCAGGATCAGATGCATAGAAAATGAACAGTTACATGGTAGGGTCATGTTCTGAACTGGTGTTTGCATCTATGAAAAGCACAAAGTCTGCAGAAACACTGTGTATTCGATGGCTTCATGGGATGTACTGTGGGAAGCCCTTGCACAGAACTCATGCCAATGTTCATTCTACTCTTTCCTGTCCATGTGCAGAATAATTTTTAATGTGCACCAAGGCACGTGTGTATGTGTATGACCAGTAGAAACAAATATGTTTGCAAAAGCTCTGCTAATCAGCTGGGCGGTGTTTGAATCTCTCCTTCTCGGCTGCACACATGCACAGCTTACAGGGAAGACTGCTCATGCAGTCTGTGCTAGAGACCATTATGGTGACCTTCTGTATTATCACATGTAGAGTATTAAGGAAATGTGGGCTTTAGGGCTCTTGATTAAAAGAAGGCAGAATTAATGCATTAAAAAGCTTAATGTGAGTTAACTACAGGCACATTGACAGCCCTGGTTTAGCAAATAGGTAAAACGTAGCTTTGTGCTGCTCCGAAGACCCGTTGAGCCATTTCTCATTGGCATGCTCATGAGCCCCTGCCGGGAGAGAGAGGTGTGCCCTCCGGGCTCCAGGAGATGGAACACTTGGGGTATGTGTGGCAATGTGCTCCATGTGTGCACATGCTGGGGTTAATTTTCCACTGTTGGCAGCAGTAGTGGGGTGGCCTGACCTTCTGCTCCTTGGGGTCTCTGCATCTTACTCCCCGGATTGCAATTTGGGGGAACTGTGGCATATATTTGAATTATTCACATTGTCCTTGTGGAGATGCTGGCAGAGATTAACAGGACTAATGGAGCTTCACTTCATATAAATCTCATTAGTATGAGGGCAAAGGTGGTGGTGGGGTTTCTGATCCTGCTGATGGGAGGCACAATCCTCTCACCCTGTAGGCAGACAAAATCTCCCCACTACAGACCAGCTTTTGCCTCCCCTCTAAGGTGCCTCAGAGCACACAGGGCACTGAACATCAGTTAAACAGCACAGTCTTTGATGTCTCCCACAGAGGCCCAGATGTGCTAGCTCATCGTGACCCTGAGAAAGAGAAAGTACAGATAGAGGGCTAGCAGGCCAACTGTCAATAGGAGGGCCTCAGGAAATTACCCCAGCTGGCATTGATGGAGTGATGTGCCCACACAGCCATCCCAGAAGAGAAATCTCCGCCCTTGGAAAAGAATGTCCTGTACTCCCAAAATTGCTTGTCTCCTGTCTTACAAGTGCAAATTAAGTAAGAATTGTCCTTGTAAAAACTGGCGTCACAAAAGACAGACCAGTATGATCTGACACCATAGATAAGAAAGAGAATACGTGACCCAAGGGGTATAAAGATGGGCCCAGCAGCACTCTGACTCTGAGTGCATCTTCACCAACTACCTGCTGGTTGGGTCAGGTGATTGCCTCCCAAGGTCCGCAACTGGGGACGCCCAACCTCGTATTCGTCTTTCCATGGAATTGAGTGACCGATCTTGGCTTGGCTACGCTGGTATCGAGAGATGCAAGGAGGGTAAGATGTACCCACGTTAAGGTCTCCTTTTGGTGTACACAGTTAAAGAATTGGAGCTCTATAGATAGATGTCGTTGTATTGGATTGTAACGTAACCTGTTAACACCTGTACTCTGCTAGCATATAAGAAGGAGACAATAGCCTTTTGTAACCGCACACTTATAACTGTAGCTTAATAAACTTGTAACTAGTTAAGATCTAAGACTGACTGCTGTTACTCTCTGTCACTGCAGCACAGCCAGCACAATCAAAGAACTTTAACCGTTTGGTTACCACAGCCTGGCCTTAGGTGACAGTGCTAGGAGCCCAGCGCTCTAGCAGGTAAAGACTGGGATGGTAACAAGGGCATAGTTGGTACCTCACCGCACATTACCCAGCCACTGGCTAACACACCCCAGCGCTAGATCTTGAAGTTGCTAAATCTTACAAAGGTTGCTTCTGAGTGAAAGGGGTTGTTGTAGTGGGCTGGGCATCAGGCAGACATAGAAGCTTTCCCACTATGATCACAGTAAGTATCTGAGGATTCTCAGGAGGTCAGACCCAAGGTATCCTATTCGGGACCCAACAACAGAGACATCCAACTCAGCAGCCCCCTTCAAGAACTTTGGACAAAGAGGTCTGTTGAGCTCAGTGCAGAAGGATTCCAATGAGAACAGGGTCAAACTATTTATGTTCCCTTATAGCAGCTCCCTTTACAGCAACAACCACCACCAAAGGACTTTGAGACGTCTGAGCAGTGTCTAAGGCCAATGGACATCTTCAGTGGGATTGGAGAAAATAAAAATCCTTTCTAGGGAAAAGCAATCAGAAAAAAAGCTTAGGTAGCCTCTGAAGTAAAAAAATCAGGGTTAGTCTCATACAAAATGAGTAGTGTGTGATTTGGGAGTTTCAGTGGGACTAAGGAAAGCAAGAGTAGAATAAAAACATGTAATCAATCCTGTGAGCAGCAAAGCCTCATGGCAGAAACAATCTAGTATAGTTTAGCTTTCTTTGTGTTGTAATCCAAACCAACAAAACTGAAAGGGAATATACTTCTTTATCACTGTGTATGAATCTGAGCCGTTCTTTCAATTGAATGCTTAATGTCCTATCCAAGATCCTGAATAAATAATTTTTTTAAAAATAAGGATTACAAGGTCATCTGACTAAAAGAACAATGGTATAAGAGTATCTGGCAAAAAAACTGCTCTTCTTTGTTTCTTGACCCATCATTAGTCCGAATTGAACATGTTAAAGTTTAGATGCATAATGATCAGTATACCAGAGATTCCAATTAAACCATTTCCTGCTGGGTTGAGCTGTTGGCTCATTTTAGGCAGAATAGGATCCTTAGGGCTTGTCTACACTAGACCCCTCCTTCAAAGGAGGGTGTGTAAACGATCCAGATCTAGGAACAGCAATGAGGTGCTGCACTGCACATGCAGCACCTCATTAGCCTAATTCCTGCTGTGGGAACTTCGAAGTTAGCAACTTCAATGTGCCAGCAAGCCATGTAACCGCAGACACTTCCAAGTATCCATGGCTACACGGCTTCCTGGCACTTCAAAGTTTGCAACTTCAAAGTTCGCATGGCGAGAATTAAGCTAATGAGGTGCTGCATATGCAGCGCAGCACCTCATTGCTATTCCCTGATCTGGCTCATTTACATGCCTCCTTCGAAGGAGGAGCAAGCGTAGACAAGCCCTAAGGCTGTTTACATTCTCATTTCTGTTTCAAAAGTGGCATGCAAATAAGGGAAACTGAAAATGCAAATAAGGTACAGATTTACGTAGCTGGTGCCTCATTTGCATATTCTTTCAAAAGAGCTTCTTTTGAAAGAAGAAAAGCAGTGTAGATGTGGCTCTTTCAAAAGTAAATCCCATCTTTGAAAGAACCCCTCTTCCCTTTTTTTATGAGAAGAGGACTTTCGAAGATGGGGCTTACTTTCGAAAGAGCTGCGTCTACACTGCTTTTCTTCTTAGAAAGAAAAATATGCAATGAAGTGCCAGATATGTAAATCTGTACCTCATTTGCATTTTCAATTTCCCTCATTTGCCTGCCTCTTTCAAAAGAGGAATGCAAGTGTAGTCACAGCCTTAGACTTCCAATGGAAATATGGTCAAGAAATGAGAAAGCCAGATGATGCATCAACCTAAGAGTGAAGAATTTCAAACTAATCGCAGTATCCCACTAGATCTACTGACATATACTCATATTGATGCATTCACTACATATCAATCTCATGTGAAAATGGGATGAAGCCTGAAGCCAAACTAGTGTGTGTCAGTGAGAGAATGAAGGTGGTGAGCATTAAAAAGGAGACACAGCACTTTTAAATTATTTTCATTTTCTAAAAGATTAAAGGAGAGAAAACGAAAGAGAGACAGGAAAAGAGGAAAATTGAGTCACATAGGAGATTTTTTGAAGTGTTTTCTCTTTCCATACCCCTAATGAAAAAGGCCCATGGAAACACAATAGGTGAGATCTAGTTACTTTCCAAAATCCCATTAAGCACTGACTTTCAAAGTTAGAAACCAAAATATCTAAAATTTGGGCCTGTCTGAAAGGTGTTTATATCCCATTACCAATTCTTGGAGACAACCCACTCCTCTTGAAACTGAATTGAAGAGTGAATGATAATACTTTGTGATCTTGAAAGAATAGTTCTTCAGTTTATTCAACGATTTTTGTCTCACAAGGGTCTAGGAATTAATAGTTCTGAAAACTATAAAAGCATTATAGCAGTATGTCTTATTGTAATACAATAGATAATGAGTGAAACAACATTATACAGGACTTTCTCTCTATGGTAGTCAGAACCCTTTTAATTTCCAAACTATCTTTCCATTTTCATTTCATTCACATTACTTTCAATTAAAAGACAATTCTTTATCTTTCTTTAGATAAAACAGCACTTAATGTTACTCATCTGAGTCTCCACTGGGCCTTTGAGATCAGGAATCATCAGGAACAGAATCCTCTTACTTCCATTTCGCAAGGAACACACAGTCCACAAGTACAAGAGCTTGTTGACCTCTGGAACTAGCAGAGAGAGTGGTCCCTGGAGAAGGTCAGCAAAGCCCACTCTGAAAGTCCACTCCACCCACTATTCCAGCTGTAGAGTACAGTTGGGAGCTTGCCCCACTCTGCTTGCCATTCCAGTTGTGGAGTGTTGTCAGGGACTTGCCTCACTCTTCCTGCTATTTCAGCCGTGGAGTGGGGTTGTGGGCTTGCCCTCGTCCCATGTGGAATACTTGGCAGAGGGTTGGAGCTGGTTTCAGTGCAGAGCTGCCCAGCTTTCCAGGACTCCACAATCAGCTGAGACCTTTGGGCATGCCCCTTTACCCCAGGGTATTCAACCATTAGAAAACAGTCAAGCCAATGAGGATTTATGGCTTGCCACATGATTTACCTACTCAGAAGTGGTCCTTAGGTCTAAAAGTTTGCCCACTCCTGTTACAAGATGACAGATGATTGTTTCTTACACATCATTACGCTCAGGAGCAGGGCCCACCTGGAGGGGTGCAGGACAAATCAGCCCCCCATTCAGTATCAGCAGAATGGATCCACCCGGATGCTGGGCTGTCTGCTGCTGCTAGCAGTTGCCAGCACCTACCAGGGAGCTATTGTTGGCCATAACACCACAGTGACTCAAGGCTTCTCTGCTCATGATCCACTCTCCTTTGTTCCTGATCAGCTCACCTCTTCCCCAGAGTGGTTTTCTTCCATGCATTAAACTGTGCCCTTTCTGTGCAGGTGGCTTCAGTGTGCTCTAGGACTATATCTTCCCGCATTTGTTTTCTCGTTTGGATCTGTGTCAGTTTAACAGCTCGACAGGGGGTGAGAGGCAGTCAAAAAGCCCACTGTTGAGCATGCTGAAACAAAACATAAGTGAAGGCCAGACATTAAAAAGATAAGTTTTTTATCTACAGTAAATGTGACAAGAATTTCATGAAGGAATGGCTGTGGAATACAACAGGGATGTATTCCATGCAAGGACATATTTTGGGTTTTAAGCACCCTCTGTGCAGCAGGTACTACACCGGGTTCTTAATGGACCTGCTTTACTTGGTTTGCTTCTAGTCATGGTAAGGCACATATTGGGGCATACTTTCAATTCTGTGATTGCAAAAGCAGTTTCTGTAACTGTGGATGCTGCAAGCAGCTGTGGGAAGGCCTGGGGGCTGTGATGGTGGTGGTACCACATGGTTTTTCTCCTTACTTTGCTGAGCCTTTCCTTTCCTTTTCTTTCCCCCAGAAGCCCAGAAGAAGGAAGATGGGGCGGGAGGGGACGGGGGAGGCAGCAGCATCTTGTGCTACTAGAGATTTGTCTCTTTCACAGTCACTGCCTGCTTCAACTCCCCGCTCTACCAGGACAATAGAAGTTTCCCTTTGCCCAGCAGCCCAAGGAGGGGAAGCGAGTAGTTCTTGTGCTTTCTTCCTTATGACTGTGTGCATGGCTGTCTTGGTTGCTGTGTGCTCCCACACCCCTGCCTAAATTGGAGCTCAGTAAATTTTCTAGGCAGAATGCCAAAATTTGACCTTTTGACCACTCTGGGTGGTCCAAGTGCCAGTGAAACTTTTTAAAGTCACTAATAATTCTACTTACAACAGCTTCATTACTAAGGATTCAGAGCTTTACAGTTTAAAGGCTAAACAGTAGGTCCCTGCTGTTTGAAGAGCCTGCCCTACCACCTTCCTCACCTCAGCCCTCCCAAGCATCTCTTTAAATGGCAGCTTTATGCTGTTTCAAGAGCCTGCCCCACCCATTCTCCAGCCCTCCACCGCAGCCCTGTAAACAGCAGATGAACATACCAACAATTTGCCCTTTCAAGAAAAAAAAAAAAGTCAGGACACTCTCCTGAACTAAAGGACTGTCTGGGTAAAAGCAGGACAGATGGTTAGTCATGGCGTGGGAGAAGGTGCTGGACACAGAGGAGGTTCTAGAGCCTGAATTAATGTTGGAGTGCTCATACCAGGAGCTGGTGAACAACCTCAACCTGATCACACAGTGTTGGCCTCCTGCAAGCTCACCCACAAGCTCTACAAGAGCATCAAGAAATCTGTGAAACAAGCGGATCCAGCAGGGGGGTGATGGAAGTTCAGAAATTCATCAGCAAGGGTGAGAAAGAGATCATCATCCTTGCTGCAGACATGCTATCCATTGAAGTTTATTGCCACATTCCAATTGTATGAAGATAGGAGGCTCCCCTATGCTTACATCCTCGCGAAATCAGATCTGGGGGTAGCTCAAGGCTCAAAGTGCCCAAGTTGTATGATAGTGATCAAGCCACATGGAGAGTACCAGGAAGCATAGGACGAGTATTTGGAGGAGGTGGCCACCCTTCCTGTCTCCCTGTGAAGGCAATGTGGCAGACCTGCAGTGGAGCTTCTGGCTGGCTGGGACTATACTGCCCCAGTAATGTTCACTTGCCCCAGAAACATGAAGTGAGTTGGTCCTTCAGCTACTTGCTATGTCTCAGTGAGGGGAACAGGCTGCATGGACCCAGGGCTTTTCACCAGACAAAACTGTTTAGAAGCAGAGTAGTGGCTGCTAAGGTTGGAGGCAGATTGTGACTAATAGTTCCCCTTGAAGGGATGGAGGAACAAGCTTCCTGGCCTGGTCAGCACTCCCATGAGGGAAGAGTCCAAAGCATGAGCAGCAAAACTGACCTGTCTTGTAGAGTATGGAATAAATATATTTGTACACTTGAAAAAATTTACCATCACTCAGACGCTTCTGCCAAACATGATTCCCAGCTTTCTCTTGCTGGGAGGTGCAGATGATGTGGTTGGGGGACTGGAAATGATGCTAGTGCTCCTAGGGGATGATGGATACCTTCAGGGCAAGGGGACTGGCAGCACAGGTCAAGTGAGTCACAAGAGGCCATGAGGGAGACAGCAGAAGTCCCCAAAGGAGGGGGAGAGCTGAAGGTGAGAAGCAGATCGAGTGGAAATTGGTCTGCCCTTCTCTACTGGAAATTCAACTGATATAGACAATTACCTACTCGAGGTGGGAACACAACTAAATGACACAAGCATTTTAAAAGAATTTCTGTCAGGCCTCGATGTTTTAGGCACTAAATATGATCTAAAACATGGATGAAAGCCCACATGAGAGAGACAATTCTTTGCTGAGACCAGATAGCAAAATATTTCCATTTGGCCAAGTAATTATGTTATACAGAATGGTAACAGAGAGGGAGCCGTGCTAGTCTATATACTATCAAAACAAAAAAGCAGTCAAGTAGCACTTTAAAGACCAGCAAAATAATTTATTAGGTGAGCTTTCGTGGGACAGCATCCCACAAAAGCTCACCTGATAAATTATTTTGCTAGTCTTTAAAGTGCTACTTGACTGCTTTTTTGTTTCTATATAGAATGCTTTCTTCTACTCAGAAGCAGCTGCTGTTTGCCCTAAGTGCTCATGGCTTACCTTTTAGAGAAACCCATCACATTTGTTGTCAAAAGATTCAAGAAAATGCCATTCACATGCTGTTCAGTCATTTTATTATTTACAAAAATATTAAAAGTATTGATTTTATTTAATATGAAATGTTTGGAATATATCAAACAAGCCTCTCCTGATAGCCATTCCAAATTTTTTAATAATACATTATCTATGTATATATACAAAAATGTCCACACACTTAAAAAGGTGTTTCTGCACAATAGTTTTAAATACAAAAGGAATATAAAACTCATGTTTTAAAAAGTTTTTTCATTTGCTTGCTAACACAAAGCAAATGCTAGCATAACATTAGCATCCAATAAGGTGTACTTCACTATTATATAAAATATGCTCTTCAAGGTAACCTATTGCTTGGCTTTATAAAATACATTTTTTCTTCTTTCAACTTTTCATGACTTGAAGACAGTTTCAGAGTCAAGGGTTCAAGATGTCATCCAAAATTTTCACAGAGGATTCATAAAGGATCCTGAAACCATAGAAATCAGTGAGCAGCTGAATAAGATGTGCACAAGAAAACCCTTTTCCTATTTACTTTTCAATACACAGCTACTCCTTTATTTCTTTGAGAAGTTACACATCACTAGCTTATGGAATTAAAGCAGTTGCTTTACTGTATTACATTAAAGAGAAACCGTCTTGCTCAGCATTTCTATGCACCTCTTTGGATACTTACAGATTACAGTACAGTGTGGGAGGCAGAGTATTTACTTTAAAATTAACAGAAGTATTTTATATTTGAATAAAAGACTGATTTTTTCCCTTTTTGATCAGATTTAAATATGATCTAATATCTCTACTTTCAAAAAAGGTATAGTAAACCTTCGAAATATGCAGCTTCAAGTTGCACATAACGTGCTTTAACATGAGTTAAGCGCAACGTGAACCTGCTCTGCAGTTGTCAGTTAGGCAGGCTAAGAGCCCCTTTTTTTCCCGCCTTCCCCCAGCATCACTGCTGTCCGGCTGACAGTCACCCAGCTGGGGGAAGGAAGGGAGAAGCAGCCAGGAAACTGACAGTCCTGGTGGGCTGATCAGTTTCCTGGGTCCCAGGAGTAGCAGGAAGCTGGGAACCAGGTGACAGCCTGGCTCCCAGCTCTCCTCCCCTTGCAGAGTCAGGAAACTGACCAGGTCAGCTTCTACACTGGTCAGTTTCCTGGCTCTGCAAGGGGAGGGGAGCTGGGAGCCAGGCTGCCACCTGGGCTTCCCAGCTCCTGGTTACTTGGGTGTGGGGGACCCGGGAAACTGACCAGCTCCTGGTTGGTCAGTCTCCCAGGTTCCCCAAGCAGTGGGGAGACCACAACCAGACTGCACCCTGGTTCCTGGCTCCCCTCCACTCTGGGAGCCAGGAAACTGACCAGCCCTACTTGGCTGGTCAGTTTCCCAGCTCCTGAAAGCCCAGGGGAGGTAGGAGCCTCCCAGACTTGCATAAAAATTTGAGTTATGTGGCGGTTTGCAGAGGTAAAAAAAGGAAGCAAATCAAATATTTGGAGGAGTGAATGAACAGTGATTTAAGTATACAGAATGTCAAATATTAAGAAATATTAACAATACAGTATTTTTAAAATATTTAGATGAACACTAGAATTATTTTTATACAGTAAGCCCTCAAGTTACATGGGGGTAACAGGAATGCAACCCCCATGTAACGCAAGGGCTTACTGTATAAGAATAATTCGAGTGTTCATCTAAATGTTTTAAAAATACTGTATTGTTAATATTTCTTAATATTTGACATTCTATATACTTAAAACACTGTTCATTCACTTCTCCAAATATTTGATTTGCTTCCTTTTTCTTCCTCTGCCATCTATCACATACACAGTAGTAAGTCCATCTCAAGTGTTATCTTGCCCCTTCATTTCCCTTTCTCTTCTCAGCTGTCCACTCCCTTTTTGTGCTTTCCTCCCCACTCATTTTTCCAGTTTCCTGATTATCCACATAATTTCTGCTTTCTCCTCTGCCACTTCACCTGATATTTGTTTTCCCTCCTATTGCTGATCTTCCGGGGTCATTATCCTTGGTACTAATAGTCACCCATTTGTCCCTTCAGACCTTTATCTCAAAAACCATCTCTGTTATACCCAAGTTTTTAATTTACTGCTCTCCAGTTTCCTGCATTCCTCACCCAACTCTGTGTCTGCAGCTGTACTCTCCCAGAAAACATCTCATATTCACCCTGCCATAAACTCTCTTCAGAAGATAATAGTCAGGACACCTGGCTTCTTGCAAAACATTGATCTCTGTATATTTGATGAAAGAGCAGAGCCCACTCTGATGAAACAGGAGAGGTTTTTTTTTAAACGTTTCTTTATATTCTGCAGATTTCAAACCACGATTACAAGGTACAACTTAGCATGTGCATTTGAGAAATTTGACCCAAGGAATTCAACTTCCTATAAAGTTTAAGTTGCACCAAACTCAGAATCTAATGACTGTGGTAAGGTGCTAAAATAATGTGCTATGACCGTGGATTAATTTTTAGGTAGTGAGAGCCACATTAGTTAATAAACAAAACGCAGAGAAAACCTTTTATTTCTAGTTCTGTGAAACAGAAAAGTTAAAAGGAATGGTTGCTCCTTTCTCTGCAGTTCTTGGTGAGATTGGACTTTAGGAAATAGATGAAAATATTGTGGATTCTACAGGATATAAAACCAGATGTAAAATGTAATTTTCAAGAAAGAAACATGTAAAGAAATTACTATTTGAAAGGGGAAATTTAGTTTCTTAACTGGACTTAATAGCCTGCAAATGTTGGCACTATTTTAAATCCTCTATCATATGGATTTCAGTAAACTCCTTCACCAAAAAGTAAAGAGTCTTGCATCCTTTTCTCAGTGTTTTGTTTGAACCCCTTACAGCAGATTACCTTTCAATGTTGCTAGATTCTTCCATGGCAACTTCTCTGCACATCATCAACTTCTTTTGAAGGGCATGTGCAATATCCTTAACAAGTGAAGCTTTGTGCTTACCTATTTAAAATAATGTTAAAAATAAACAAGTCTGCATATTTCTATGTTGCATCTATATAACAAACAAACCATTTGTTAAAAACTGCTGACATTTGCTTAAAATTTCATTTTCAAGCTAAGCGTACAAATTCCTGTTATGTGAATGCTAATTTTATTTCAGAAAGTGGAGAACGCTACTAGGATGTTCTAGATTTGATTTTGACAAATATATACGAACTAGTTGAAAATCTGGAAGTGGAAGGCAGCTTAGGTGAACTGACAGAGTTCATGATTCTAAGGCATGGCAGGAGGAAAAACAGCAAAATAAATTTCAAGAACACAGGCTTTAGCCAACTCAGTGAGTTGGTAGGCAAGATCCCATGGGAAAATGTCTAAGAGGAAAAACAACTGAAGACAAACTAGCTAGAGACATAAAGAGTATCAAGAAAACATTCCTCAAACACATTAGATGCAGGAGAAAGATGAAGGATGGACAGGGTAGAAGAAGAGGGAAAAGCAACAAGAGAAAAACAGCTTAACTTCTATATGAGGAAAGAGAATTCAGCAAATAATTGAGGGATTCATTTCCAAACATCTAGAAGATAATAAGGTGATAAGTAATACTCAGCATGGATGTGCCAAGGACAAATTGTGTCAAAGCAACTTGATAGGTTTCTTCAACAAGGTAACAAGCCTTGTGGGTGGGTGGGGGGGTAGGCAGCGGATGTGATATGTCTACACTTTAGTAATATTTTTGATACAGTATTGCCTGACAATCTCATTGACAAAGTAGGGAAATGCAAATTAGAGAACACTATTTATAAGGTGGGTGCATAACTGCTTGGATAACTGTTCCTACAGAATAGTTATCAATGGTTCACAGTCACGCATAAAAGGCATAAAGAGGTGTGCTTCCCAGGGATCAGTTCTGGGTCCCATTCTATTGAATGTTTTCATCAATGATAGAATGTCATAAATGGTAGACTTACAGGCTGTGTCTACACTACAAAAGGTAAGCAACTTTGAAGCTGAGCATCTACACTTTCTGGGAATGGAGTAAGGACTTCGAAGTCGGGCTTCCTACTTTGAAGTGAGGGAAAACGTGTGTAGATTCTCTGCTGGCTACTTCGATGTAGCACCTAACTTCGAAGTTAAATTGGAAGTTAGTTCCTACTGTAGATGCACCCATAAAGTTTGTGGATGATACCAAGATGGGAGGAGTGACAAGTGCTTTGGAAGATACAATTATGATTCAAAATGATCTGGACCAACTGTAAAAATGGTCTGAGGTAAATAGGCTGAAATTCATTAAGGACAAATGCAAAGTACTCCACTTAGGAAGGAACAACATGATTGAGTCAATCGTGTAAGACCGTTGCAAAATAAGCAAACATCATTCTGGGTGTACTAACAGAAGTTTTGGTAGAAAGAAATGAGAAATAATTCTTCTGCTTTTCTCTGATTAAGCCTAAAGTGAAGTTATGTGACATCCTGAATTGGACACAGTTCAGGAAGATGATGGCAAATTGGAAAAAGGCCAGATAAGAGCAACAAAAATGATTAACTGTCCAGAAAACATGACCTATGAGGGAAGATTGAAATAATTGGGTTTGTTTAGGCTAGGAAAGAAGAGACAGAGGGGACATAAAAATACGGTAGTCCTCCGAGATATGCAAAGGTTGCGTTCCATGAATTTTTGGGTAAGTTGGGGGCTGGGGCAGTGGTTTGGGGGCCAAGGGGTTAAGCCTGGGGTGAGTTAGGGCTGCGGGGGCGAGGGGGCGGGAGGGTGGAGTTGAGCCAGGTCTGTGGAGGTTGGAGCAGGGTCCATGGGGGTGGTGTGCAGGGAGCTAGAGCCCAAGCCCCGTGGGCGGCTGTAGTGTGCTGGAGGCTAGGAGCCCCGTGAGTGGGATGGGGGGGGGGGCAAGGGGGTTTTAGCCCCCATAGGTGCCTGCAGCATTGGGCATTGGGAGGGGTGCTAAAAGTCATCTCCCCACCTTCCCAGATCAGGGCTGCAGTCAGCTTGACAGCAGCGCTGCTCTGGGAAGGGGTATTAGCCTGCCTGGCTGCCCACAGTGGCAAGCAGCTAGGCAGAGTAAAAGCCTTCCCTTTACCTTCCCAGAGCAGTACCTAGTGCTGCTCTGGGAAAGCAGGGGAAGGGGCTCTTAGGCTGTCTAGCAGCCTGCAGCTGCAGGAAGCTAGGCAGGTTGACCACCACGTCTTCAAGTTGAGTGAAACTCGTGTTAAAATGAATTTTGTGCAACCTGAAGACACTTAAAGTGAGGGCTTACGGTACATAAAAGGTTGTTTCAAGGAAAAGGGAGAAAAATTATTCTCCTTAACCTCTGATATTGCAAGAAGCAATGGGTTTAAATTGCAGCAAAGGTTTTGTTTGCATATTAGGAATAACCACCTTGACAGAGGCTATGGTTACATTGACCCAGACTGCAGGCAGCAATATGCAAATGGGAGGTTTTAAAAAATGCAAATGGCCAGTTATTTGCATATTTGCCTGCAAAAAGCAGCATAAACATGGTTCTGCCAGCAATACCCCACCACACTTTGTCAGCAGCCTCTTATGCCTGATTTTTTTCTTGGCATAAGAGGCTGCTGACAAAGTAGGGGAGGTTTGCTCGCAGAACCACATTTATACTGCTTTTTTTCTATTGGGAGCAGCTTCTGCCAGCAAGCAAGTATGCAAATGAGTGGTCATTTGTATTTTCAAAACCACCCTTTTGCATACTGTTGCCAGCAGTTTGGGTCAGTGTAATTGTAGCCAGAAAGTGTAGCATGGGAATAAATTGCACAGTCAGGTTGTGGAATCTCCATTTTAGGAGATTTTAAGAGCAGGTGAAATAAACACCTTTCAGGGAAGGTCTAGATGGTACTTGCTCCATGCAGGCATACAGGGGACTGGACCTGATGCCCTCTTGAGGTCTCTTCCAGTACAGTAAACCCTTGATTTTACAGAACCCAATTTAGCAGACTTCAGGAACAATGGACAACCCTGTTGTTCCTGAAGTCCGCTAGGATCTGTAAAATCCTAAATCTTCCCACACGCCCCTCCCCGCCCCTACAAAAATAAAAACAAAAAACATTAAGGGACTTACCTCTGCTGCAGCCTGGAGGAGCTGCCACCTCCTCCACTGGAGCCACAATGAGCTCCCCTCACCAGGGGAGCATGGGAGGCGCATGTGGCGGCTCTGGCAGGTCCTCCAGGCAGTGCAGCGGGGTATCACCAGCCACGTGCGGCAGGGTCTCAGCCACAGTCTGGCAGCTCCAGCTGTGTGGCAAGCTCTGGAGCTTCTGGCTCCAACGGCTGCAGTCTAGTGAGTCCCCATTTGTTGTTGTTGTTGTTTTTTGGATGGGGAGCGGAACTGGGGCTGGAGGAGCCTGGCAGTGGTGGGTGCGTAGCAAACTCTCCTATTTAACAGTCATTCTGGTTTAATGGACACCTCCCCCGCTCCAGTAGTCCACTAAATCAAGGGGGTTTACTGTACAATGATTCTGCACTCCTATAAAACAGGGTATGGAAGTGGACTATGTTAGCCTAACTGATAAAAATTTGTTAAAAGACTACATCAAGTATCTAGCAACATTCCTTACAATTACGCGTATATTAATTCTGTATTCGTACAAAAATTACTACTTCTGTATTTTCACAGCTAACAGGAAAAATAGTATAAAATGTTAACATTTTGGAATAAAATCTACTACTGACAAAAGCCTTCATTGGAGACAAAAATTAGTTTGACTGACCTTTGATTATAACAACTATGTAAACAGCAGCTGTAAGACTAGTGATTCCTTCAATTTCTTCACAGACAATGCATTCCATTAATTCATTTAAAAATGACCTAGAAGAAAATCAAAAAGTACATAGGGAAACATGTTCCTTTAAATACAAACAGAAGTGTTAGTTGGTCCTATGCCCCCCAACAACAGTAATTCTCTAAACCATTATATGGGAAACCATGATCTAGGACCAACCATGAGACTCCAAAACACATAAGACTGTGTACATAGCTGGATAAGTTGACCTAAGTTACACCACTCCGGCTATGTGAATAAAATAGCTAGAGCCAACATAGCTTAGGGCTACTTCCTGAAGTGTCTACACCTTGCTGCGTCAACAACAGGAGGTGTACTCATGTTGATTTACCTTACTCTTCTCATTCCGGTAGACTACTAGATTCAACCACAGAGCACTCTGGTCTATTTAGCAAGTCTTCAGATGACCTGCTAAATTGACCCCTGCTCCATTAGTCAGAGTAGCCTCAATCCCTTTTAAGTGTGAACAAGGACTAAGTGAGGGAATCTCAAATGTAATTCCTACAGAAATTTGTTAATAGGCTCCATCTCAGGAGCATCTTCACTGCTAATAGTTTCAGAGAAAATAATGTATTTTGTAGAGTGGTGGCCACTTAAAAACAAAACAAGGGAATTTAGGCAAAAAATTTGTATGAGAAGGAGAGCAGTAACCTCCAAAATAAAGATTTTTGGGTATATTTAGATAAGAAAAACTAAAGTTAATAAATGTTAAAACTACCAGAATTGTAAAATAAACCGAAATTATAACTCATTTAATATTCTGCCATTTGCTGTGGAAGTCAAATAAACTGATGATGGTGTGGACCAAGCTCCACACAGTACCCTATAAGCCTCAGGTACTGGAGTACCTCAGAGAAACAGCAGAGGTTGCTTGAGTTATGGTGGAATGGGAGCTGATCAGTGTATCCTGGATCAGATAGCAACTTCTAATACAGTCCAAAACTCTAGGTATTTGTATTACAGCACCCTGAAGCACCACTGCATTATTTTATGTGCCATAGGAACTGCACAAAAAGAGATCTTAAAACTCTTTAGGGGCAGGAACTAAATTAAAGATAACATGTACGATGTGAGGGTCTGCACCTCTGGAACCTCTCCCTCTTCTTTGGAGGATCTCTGCTGGCCATAATAGGGTTAGAAGAATTGCCTAAGTCTCTAATAATTCTGAGGCCTGTATTGTTTCCTCATAGATGACAGAATATAGGCTTCCAGAGCCTGACATGGCTCAAGTCCTTTAACATTTGCAGGGTTTCATTATTATTAGAATCCTATCAAATTCACATTCCATTTTGGTCAATTACATGGACAATGGGTTTAAAAAATTGTAAATTTCATTATTTCAGACACTTAAATCTGAAGTTTCATGGTGTTGGTTGTAAGATTACTGGAGTAGGCCTGCAGGGAGGGTGATTGCAGTACTGCTACCCTTATTTTTGTGCAGCTACTGGCAGCAGTGCTGACTTCAGACCTGGGTGGCTGGAGAGTGGATGAGAACCCAGCTCTGAAGAATGGGTGGTATAGTTTGGTATTGCCACCCTTACATCTAGGCTGCGATCTGCACATCTGGGCACTTAGTTAGCACCCACCACTCTCTGGCTACCCATCTCTAATGGCAGCAGCACAGAAGCAAGGGCAGTAATACCCTATCATGCCATCCTTACTTCTGTGTTACAAAGTGGTGGGTTCTGACAAAGTGGGTGCTAACTCTACCTTCAGAACTAGTATTGCGTGGTATTGTCACCCTTAGTTCTGCATTGCTGCTGATGGAGCACTGCCTTCAGAGCTAGACACCTGGCCAACCGGTGCTGTCTGACTACCCACCTCTCAAGACAGCAAAGAAAGAGTAGCAATACCTGAACCCCCTAAAATAAATTTGTGAACCCTCTGCAACACCCTTTTCGATAAAGACTCCCAATTTGAGAAACTCTGTTGTCCCCACCAGCGTGAAGTCTGTGGACTGTAAAAACACATAATAAACCAGATTTCACAGGAGAGGAGCCCCATTGACTTTACCATATGGAAGACAGTGTTAGGTATGTCAAACTTCAGCTACTCAGTGGCTAGTGTTACACGCACCCCTACTGCCAGCAGCTTGATGCAAATGAGCAGTCTTGAAAATGCAAAGCGACTGCTCATTTACATATTCTAATAGATCATTTGCATATTCACAAGGAGTGAAGACATGGTTCTGCCAGCAAACACACCCTTTGTCAGCAGCCCCTTATTCCTGATTTTTTCCAGGGATAAGGGGCTGGCAACTGAAGGGTTTTTTGCCAGTAGAACCATGTCTTCACTGCTTGTTTTCTGCCGTGAATATACAAATGACCCACTCAAATATGCAAATTACAAGCCATATTGCATTCTACAGACTGCTCATTTGCATCAAGCTGCTGGCACTAGAGGTGAGTGTAGCACTAGCCAATGTGTGTAGCTGAAGGAGCCTGACAGTAAAGATAACTGTAGACAAGGCCTTAGATGTAGTTGGTAATTTAGTATTTGCATATCTCAGAACTGTCTGAGGAGTATGTCTTTCATTCAGAAGTCAACCTTTTTGCAGTCTTGTCCAGGAGTGTTCTCTTGGGTAGTCTCTGATGCTTATACATCTCATGGACAGGCACTGGATAGTTGTAAAAGTATTAAGCCTTCTTAAATATAACTGACAGCATCTATATCTGTAGTGAAGAATTGCTCTGAGGTGTGTATGACTGAAGCTACAGCACTCAGTGTTGAGAAAGTACCCCCGTCCAGACTGTGGAGGTGGACACTACTGATGCTTAACTTGAGGCAGGCTCCCCTGAACCTGAGCTTTGCCAGATGTAAAGAGAAGTTACTCACCGTAGTAACAATGGTTCTTCGAGATGTGTCCCCGTGGGTGCTCCACAATAGGAGTCGGGCTCGCCCGGTGCCGCAGATCGGAAACTTTCCAGTTTCTCCTGGATTGCGCATGCGCCGGCGCGCGCCGCTCCCTTGCACGTCCCCAGCCACGTGTGCAATCCGGTCCCCACCAGTTCCTTGACCAACCGCCTCGGATGCTCCTGAAAAACACTAAACAGACATCCAAAGCGGGGAGGATGGGCAGGTGGTGGAGCACCCACGGGGACACATCTCGAAGAACCATCGTTACTACGGTGAGTAACTTCTCTTTCTTCTACAAGTGTCCCTGTGGGTGCTCCACAATAGGTGACTACCCAGCAGTAACCCAAGTAAGGAGGTGGGTAATCGGTTTATGTGCAGCTGCCCCCGAAAGGACTGCTGTCGACAGACAGGTGTCCTCTTGGTATACCTGATGTAGTGCATAGTGTTTGGCGAAGGTGTCATAGGATGACCAGGTCGCCGCTCTACAGATGTCTTTTAACGCGATGCCCTTGAAAAAGGCTGTTGACGCCGCCACCGCCCTGGTGGAGTGAGCCCTAGGCGGGGCCAGCAAAAGAGTCTTTCGAAGTTCGTAGCACATTTTTATACAGGACACAATGTGCTTCGAGATTCTCTGTGAAGAGAGACCCTCTCCTTTTGACCTGGGAGCGAGAGAGACTAGAAGTCTGTCCGTTTTCCGGAAGGACTTAGTTCTGTCTATGTAAAAGGCCAACGCCCTCCTCACATCCAGGAGATGTAGGCGTGCCTCCTTGCTGGAGCTGTGAGGCTTTGGGTAAAACTATGGGTTCGTTAAGGTGGAACTCTGAAGAAACCTTCGGAACAAAGGCTGGGTGCAGCCATAAAGTTACTATCTCCTTTGAGAATACTGGGCAGGGTGGCGTTGCCATAACTGCTGCGAGCTCACTCACCCTGCGAGATGACGTAATTGCAAGGAGGAAGGTTGTTTTTATCGTAAGGAGACGTAGGGGAACTGAGGCTAATGGTTCAAAAGGTGGACCCGTTAGCATGCTGAGCACCAAGTCCAAGCCCCACGATGGTGGAAGTGGTTTCCAAGGGGGGTACAGGTTTACCAGCCCCTTCAGGAACCTGGTAACAATAGGATGGGCAAATACCGTGGGCCCTTCCCCTGCATGCCGAAAAGCAGATATAGCGGCGAGGTGAACTTTTAGCGAGGATAGGGAAAGCCCGCCCCTCTTGAGGTCCAATAAGTATTCTAGCATTACAGGTATAGGAACGTCAAGAGGAGCTAACTGCTTGGCGGAACACCATGCAGTGAATCGAGTCCATTTCTGTTTGTAGGTCTTTCTGGTGGAGGTCCTTCGGCTACTTTGCAGGACTTGTTGTACTCCCTCCGTACACGTACTTTCTAGGGAGCTGAGCCATGGATTAGCCATGCTTGTAGGCGCAGACCTTGGGTGTGTGGGTGCACTATGGACCCCTGGGCCTGCGTGAGTAGGTCCGGCACCACCGGAAGAGGGAGCGGTGGGCAGTCCGACATGCGCGGAAGCAAGGGGAACCATTGCTGTCGATCCCACGTTGGGACTACTAGAATCATGCGGGCTTTCTCCCTTCTGGCTTTCTGCAAGACCTTGTGGATGAGCACTGTGGGGGAAAACGCGTAAAGTAGGGGGGCCTTCCATGAGATCGCGAATGTGTCCCCCAGGGACTCCCGCCCCAATCCTGCCCTGGAGCAGTACTGGGGGCACTTCTTGTTGTGCTGAGTGGTAAACAGGTCAATCTGGGGAAACCCCCATGTGTGAAAGATCGGTCGTAGCAGATCGGAGCGGATCTGCCATTTGTGCGTGAGTGCGAAGCGCCTGCTCAGATGGTCTGCTTTCACGTTGTGAGTGCCCGGCAAATACGAGGCTTTCAACGTTATGTTGTTGGCGATGCACGAGTTCCACAGCCGGACTGCTTCCGCACATAGGGCATGGGATCGGGCTCCTCCTTGTCGATTTATATAAAACATGGTGGAGGTATTGTCTGTATTGATCCCAACTACTTTGCCCTGTATGTGGTCTCGAAAGTGTTTGCAGGCGTTGAACACTGCTCTGAGCTCCAGTATATTTATGTGCAGTGACTGCTCCGCAGGGGACCATAGTCCTTGCGTCACCTTGTCGCCAATGTGTGCTCCCCATCCTATGTGGGAAGTGTCGGTAGTAAGAAAGATAGAGATTTGTGGTTGGTGAAAGGGTACCCCTGTTAGCAGGTTCTCGGGGTTTACCCATTGCAGGGATCTGCGCACCTCTGTCGTGGGCGACACCACCCTGCGGACAGTGTGGGATGCCGGCTTGCAGACGCTTGCAAGCCAACGTTGTAGGCTGCGCATATGGAGTCCGGCATTCTGCACCACAAACGTCGCCGCCGCCATGTGGCCTAGCAGCTGCAAGCACATTAAGACCGGCACCGTGGGGCTGTATGTGATGACTTGCACCAGCGAACTGATGGCGCGAAAGCGGGCGTTGGGTAGATAGACCCTTGCTGTAATAGAGTTTATACGTGCCCCTATAAACTCTGTCTTGTGTGGGGTCGGTCTTTGACTTCACGAGGTTGATGACCAGGCCCTGCGAAGAAAATGTGTCTGCTGTTACGCGTATCATGCGTAGGACCTCTGCCTTCGAGGCCCCTTTCAATAGGCAGTCGTCCAGGTGTGGGAATATAAATACCCCCTGTCTGTGCAGGTAGGCTGACACCACTGCCAGGGTTTTGGTAAAGACTCTGGGGGCCGAGGAGAGGCCAAACAGCAGAACCTTGTACTGGAAATGCTCCTTGCTGACCATAAAACGGAGGAAGCGCCTGTGTGCCGGGTGGATTGTTATATGAAAATACGCATCTTGTAAGTCGAGGGCTGCAAACCAATCTCCATCGTCCAGTGCCGTGAGTATGGAGGCGACTGTGATCATCCGAAAACGTTGTTTGCACAAGTACCGGTTGAGGCCCCGAAGATCTAAGATGGGACTCCAGCCTCCTGTTTTCTTCTCTGTAAGGAAGTAGCGTGAATAAAAACCTTTCCCCTGGAATTGCTCCGGCACTCTTTCCACCGCCCCTATGAACATAAGATGGTCCACCTCCTGTTTGAGTCTCGCCTCGTGGGAAGCATCCCTGAGGTGGGGCCTGGGTGGAGGTCGTGGCGGTGGGAGCGACTGGAAGGGGATTGCGTAACCCGTGGCTATGATCTCCAGTACCCATTCGTCTGCAGTGATCTTTTGCCATTGGGGGTGGAACGGTCGGAGGCGATGATGGAACATTAGCTGGGAAAGGCATTGTGCAATGGTAGTGATAGTGCAGCCCTCGACCTGCCCATCAAACTTGTTGCCTTTGGGCCTGCCCCGAGGATGCGCGGCTTTGTTGAGAACGTCGCCTGGGAGTTCTATACTGTTGCTGCTGCTGCTGTCACCCTTGGTCGTAGCCCCGTTGGTACTGAGCATGCTGTGGTTGGTACGGGTATCATCTTTGCTGAGGGTAATACTTTTTCTTCCTATATAGAGGGGTATAAATACCCAGGGTTCTAAGTGTAGCTCTGGAGTCCTTACTGGAGTGGAGGACCGAGTCGGTTGAGTCTGCAAACAGCTTCTGCGTGTCAAAGGGAAGATCAACAATCTTCGCCTGCAGATCCCTCGGGATACCCGACGTCTGGAGCCAGGATTCTCTACGCATGACCACTGCTGCAGCTGTTGAGCGTGCCCCCGTGTCCGCCACGTCCAGGGCGATCTGGACTCCCGTCCTTGAAGCCGCGTAGCCCTCTTGTACAATCGCCTTTAGCACCGGCTTCTTATCTTCCGGAAGCGAATCCGTGAGAGAAGTAAGCCTGGAGTAATTGTCAAAATTATGGTTCGCTAGATGTGCTGCATAATTTGCCATTCTCAATAACAGGGTGGAGGAGGAATATACCTTTCTGCCAAACAGCTCTAGCTTCTTGGCATCTTTGTCTGAACCCCCGATTTGTACTGGGAAGTCTTTGATCTCTGCTGAGACGATTCTACCACCAGTGAGTTTGGTTGTGGGTGACTAAAGAGGAACTCCATGCCCTTCGCCGGGACGAAGTATTTCTTATCCGCTCTCTTGTTTATAGGTGGAGCGGAGGCCGGGGTCTGCCATATGGTAGTGGCTGACTCCATGATGGCTTCGTCAAGCAGGATAGCGATTTTGGATGAAGCCGGGGGTCTCAAATTTTTCAGGAGTTTGTGATGTTTCTCCTGTACCTCTGCCGTTTGGATGCCTTGCATGAAAGCCACCCTTTTAAACAGCTCCTGAAACTGTTTGAGGTCGTCTGGGGGAGCAACGTCCCCGGGGGCCGTGGCCTCGTCAGGGGAGGACGGGGAGGAACCACTAGGGTAAACCTCCCTCGAACTCTCAGGTTCTTGCGGCTGATGGTACACCCGCTCACTGGGGGCTTGCGAAGGAAAGTCTTGGGGTTCCAAAATTAACTCCCCTTGAGACAGCTGTGTTTCCATCCCCGGTCGGGAGGGTCCGCGGGGGTATTGGACGGCCGGGGGGGGGACCTGCCCCTAGGTGTATGCCTGGGGTGTCTGTGTCCAGCATGGTAAGAAGGACCATGGCAGCACGGGCACGGGTCCGGGGATGGAGACCTGGACCACTCTCGGGGTGCGTACCCCCGATGTCTGGGAAAGCGAGATCTCCGTGACGATTCAGACAATGGTGAAACTGGTTTGTGATAGTACTCCAAGGGATCCAATCCCAGAAAGGGCGAAGGTGGCCCAAGCCATGGTGACGCTGGTTAGAGGAACGGAGAAGGAGGCTGTGGATAGGCTAGTAGAGACCCAGATCTTCTGAGTGGCGTGTGCAGCATAAGGGGAGGGCTTGTTGATAGGAGCATTGCAGCCCTGTCCGGAGAAGGGCTGCGGTGCCGGGTTTTTGCTCTCGCCTTTCCCCTCCCCTGCGGGGCTGGCACTGCCCCCTCCTGTGCCGGGGATCTCAGCCCCACTGTCGGCGCCGCACTCGGCCCGCTCAGCTGCGGTACCGCGCAGATAACGTCCTCCGGTGCCTGCAGGCTCCTTGCCTGTTGGCCCTGCACCGCTGGTGCCGCAGGGATCAGTGCCGCCTGTGGCGGTGCCGCCGTTTCCGGTGCTTGCCTGGCCGCCGCTCTGAGTGCTGCGCATGCCGGCTGTTTGGTAATCGGAGGCTCAGCCTCTGCCACGTGTGCTGCTGCGCTGTCACTTGTTTGGGTATGTGGCTGGGGGCTGTGTGCTGCGCCCGTCCCGCTCGCTGAGACCGCCGGCAGGGATCAGGCTGGAGAGAGCTTCCTCCGTTTCTGCACCGAGGGGGTGAGGGAAACCGCCTTCCTTTTATGGAGCCCAGGGGGTCCCTCTGGTTGAGGCCTCTCCGGCACTTCAGGCTGGAGAGCCTTATCAAACAGGAGCATTTTCAGCCGCATTTCTCTGTCTTTCCTGGCCCTGGCTGTGAGCTTAGCACAATGGGAACACTTCTGGGTAATGTGTGATTCCCCCAGGCACTGAATGCATTCACTATGCCCATCGGAGGCCGGCATAGCTTCGCGGCAGGACTCACACTTTTTAAAGCCTGAAGAGGACATTGTGGTGAGTCTTTATGCTGTTAATAGGGCACTTAGCACTGAATTTGTGCCTGTTTACCCTTTGCAGGCACCAGCCTGCAGCGGTAGGAGGCCTACTGGCCTTCACGTCCACGCGTCTTCTCCGCTCCTCTCTCTCTTTTTATTATTATTATTTTTTTTTTTTTTTACTCTCTTGCTTTCTCTCTTGTCTCTCTTGTCCTTTTTTTTGGAAAGAAAAAACAACAATTTACATGAAAAAAACTCTAGCTAGTCTGACTCTGGCCGTAGCCTGAGCGGATTCCGTCTGCAGCCGATGGCAGTTGAGAAGGAACTGGCGGGGACTGGATCGTGCACGTGGCTGGGGACGTGGTGCAAGGGAGCGGCACGCGCCGGCACATGCGCGATCCAGGAGAAACTGCTGGAAAGTTTCCGATCTGTGGCGCCGGGCGAGCCCGACACCTATTGTGGAGCACCACGGGGACACTCGTAGAAGAACTGAATGGCTCCTACAAGCCTTTGATGATGCCAATCAAGCAGGGACCAATGCACATATGTCTAGGGATTTGCAAGACTTCTCATGCACTATTCTCCATTGGCATTCCAAGGCACAGTAATCTCTTGACAGTCGTGTTAACCCAAGACATGCACAACTTGATAGCGCATATCTCGAGGGTTTACTGTATTAGGCATCCACTGGAGGAGCTCCTAGTTTTCTGGCTGGACCAGAACCGCCTCATCAAGAGAAAAGCAGAAAAATCACATTTTCCTGTTTAATTTCCTGGACCTGAAGACATGATTGTATGCTGGATCAGCTGGGCTTCCTGGTGGTCTACAGAGGAAGACAGCTGGGGTCTAGGGGCTGTGAGCAACTAGACCTGCTGCTCACAAACAGGGAAGAACTAGTAGGAGAAATAGAAGTGGGTGGAAACCTGGGATGCAGCAACCATGAGATTGTAGATTTCAGGATCCAGACAAAAGAAAGTAAGGTGAGCAGTAATATATAGACCCTTGATTTCAGAAGAGCAGATTTTGACTCCCTAAGAGAACAGATGAGCAGGATCCCTTGGGAAACAAAGATGAAGGCATAGGAACAAAACTATCCTGCTGCATAGTAAGAAATGCAAACATAGTAGGCAACCAGCTTGGCTTAACAGGGAAATCCTTAGTCAGCTTAAACTTAAAAAGGAGACATACAAGAAATGGAAATGTGGACAGTTGACTAAGGAGTAGTATAAACATACAGCTCAAGAATGCCCACGAGTAATCAGGAAAGTGAAAGCACAACCGGAATTGCAGCTGGCAAGGGATGTGAAGAACAGGAAGGGTTTCTACAGGCATGTTAACAATAAATGGGTTATCAGAGAAGGTGTGGGGCCATAACTGGATGAGGGAGGTAACCTAGTGACAGATGATGTAGGAAAAGCTGAAGTACTCAATGCTTTTTTTGCCTCAGTCTTCATGGACAATGTCAACTTCCACATGACAGTCCTAGACAATGCAGTATGGGAAGGTGGAGGGCAGCCATCTATGGGGAAGGAACAAGTTCTGAGCTATCTAGAAAAATTAGAGGTGCACATGTCCGTGGGTCTGGATTTAATGCACCCCAGGGTACTGAGGGAATTGGCACAGGTCATTGCTGAACCTTTGGCCATTATCTTTGAAGACTCTTGAAGATCGGGGGGAGATCCTGGGTGACTGGAAAAAGGCAAATTTAGTGCCCAACTTTAAAAAGGAAAGAAAGACAATCCAGAGAACTATAGACCGGTCAGTATTACCTCAGTCAGGAAAAAAATGGAGGGAATCCTCAAGGAATCCATTTTGGAGCACTTGGAAGAGGGGAAAATGATCAAAAGTAGCCAACATGGATTCACCAGGGGCAAATCCTGCCTGACCAATCTGATTAGTTTCTATGACAAGGTAACAGGCTCTGTGGACATAGGGAAGTCAGTGGATGTGATAGACCTTGACTGCAGCAAACCTTTTGATATGGTCTCCCACAACGTTCTTGTCCATAAGTTAAGGAAACATGGATTGGATCCTTGGGACTATAAAATGGATAGAAAGCTGGCTTGATGGTCAGGCCCAACGGGTAGTGGTCAATGGCTCAGTATTTGGATGGCGGTTGGTTTCAAGCGAAGTGCTGCAACGTTTGGTTCTGGGGCCGGTTTTGTTCAACATCTTTATTAATGACCTGGATGAGAGACTGGATTGCACCCTCAGCAAGTTTGCAGATGACACAAAACTAGGGGGTAGAGGTAGATATGTTGGCAGGCAGAGAAAGAATCCAGAGTGATCTGGATAAATTGGAGGACTGGGCCAAAAGAAATCTGATGCAGTTCAACAAGAAGTGCAGAGTCCTGCACCTGGGGCAGAAGAATCCCAAGCACTGTTATAGGCTGGGGACCAACTGGCTCAGCAGCAGTACGATGGAAAGGGACTTAGAGGTTATGGTGGATGAAAGGCTGGATATGAGTAAACAGTGTGCCCTTCTAGCCAAGAAGGCTAACATCATATTAGGGTGCATTAGGAGGAGCATTTTGAACAGATCTAGAGAAGTAGTTATTCCCCTCTATTTGGCACTGGTGAGGCTACATCTGGAATATTGTGTCTAGTTTTGGTCCCCCCAGTATAAAAAGGATGTGGATTTGCTGGAGTAGGTTCAGCAGAGGGCAACAAATATGATTAAGGGGCTGTAGCACAAGTCCTATGAGGACAGTCTGAGGGATTTGGGCTTGTTTAGTTTACAGAAGAGAAGACTTTGGGGTGATTTAATAGCAGCCTTCAACTTCCTGAAGGGGAGCTCTAAAGAGGAGGGTGAGAAACTGTTTTCAGTGGTGTCAGAGGGTAGAACAAGGAGTAATGGTCTGAAGTTAAAGAGGGAGAGTTGTAGGTTGGATATTAGAAAAAATTACTTCACCAGAAGGGTGGTGAAGCATTGGAATGCATTGCCTAGGGAGGTGGTGGATTCTCTATCCCTCGAGGTTCTTAAGTCCTGGCTTGACAAGGTCCTGGCTGGGATGACTTAGTGCGGGTTGATCCTGCTTGAAGCAGGGGGTTGGACTAGATGACCTCCTGAGGTCCCTTCCAGCCCTATCATTCTGTAAAATCAGAGGACAGAGCCTTTCTCTTGGGATGCACCCCTTAAGTGTCCCAGCATGGCCATAAGGGATAATGGAATAGTTGTACAGGCCATGCAGAATACCATGGGGATTGTTCCTGTCAAAAAATGAAAATGCCCTCTCGTCGAAGTGTCCTAGTATTCAGTTTCCTCTGACATCTGTGGTTGCAAGACAGAAGGGTGATTGTGATTGCCCTGCCTTTTGGACCTTTGGTCTTCAGAGCAAGGTATACAAAGCATGGCATGACCCTGACACTGCTATTCAAACAATTCTGACTTGGGTGCATGCACAGCAGAATTGGAATATGTGCGGATAATCACTTGAAGAAAAAATAAGTTATAAACAATTTTCAAAGGATTGGTAGAATGAAAAGTTGAAATTCAGCTGTAACTGCCAGGGGTTCAACTAATCACCACGAAAACAGTGTCATTTGGGAAAGCTGCAGAAAGCACACCAAGCTTTCCTTCAGGATATACTTTACACTTTCTATATTAACAACTGAATTTTTTTTTGCCATTTGTATAGTGGCATCAGTGTGTAGGTTACAGATGAATTTTAGCATGCATGTTGTTAGTTTTAGGTCATACAATGCTACTTCTAGTAAAGACTTGGGCTTCATCTAAATGCTTCCATCAAGAAAGGACTAGGATTTATACATACCTTTTGAGGTAAGTGTGATTTGAAGACTGACTATGAAAAAGGAATTATTAGAATGAATAATTATGTTGTTCTGTCACAAAGACAGCAGAAAAAGCAAAAAGAACGTAATCAGTGTACCAAAAAATTAAAGGATTATGGAACAAACACAAATGTTGTAGTTGATCTAGGTATTTACTGACTAATTCTACAAACTTGAATTTCAGTATAAAAAGCTTGTTTGGTAACATACTGGTTTCACATTAATACACCTTGTGGAAACTAACGGAGTTTACCTGATCACATTTATGGACTTAGTTATCATTTTCATTAAACTGCCTGAAAGCGGAGGAAGGTCTGCAATGGACTCCAGTGGTGCAAGTTCTTCTGCATTTGAAGCCTAAAAGGAAGACAGCTCAAATTCAAAATAAATACAGAAGCATATAATATTTTTTCAAGGAAAAAACAAAAACAAAAACAAAAACCAGAATTTTAGCAACGACATAAACTGAATACATGTTTAGGTTATTGAAAGAAACATTGAAATGTATTTTCTTAGATCACCTCAGAAAAGCACCTCATAATTTAACTCAGTAGTGTCAAAATAAACAAAAACAAGGTTTGATTGAAAAGATTAAAACTTTTAACCAAATATATGGCATTTACATGAAAGGAAGTAACTAATTTTACACAGTTGATCTTTAGCAAAAACGCCCTTTAAGCTATATTCATCATCATCATCATCATCATCAATAACCGTGGACTAGCGCCCATTGGTGTCTGATGCCTCTCTCATCCATCTTTCCCTGTCTAGTGTGGAGTGGCTTAGTTTCTATAGACTAGCCCTGCACCAATCTACTATACTATTACCCATTCTACGTGGGGTCTGCCTCTCCTATCTGAACCGTCTATTATGCCAAATACGAGGGTCTTGATTTTTCATTCGTTGTTCATTTTGTAAATATGCCCAAATAGTTGTAGCTTCCATTTTATAACCTTCTGCAGCAGCTCTTTCACCTGTATCTTTCCACATAATTTCTCATTGGTGACCTTCTCCACCCACCCTATTCTCAGAATCTTTCTATAACAGCTCCTTTTGAACGCCAATATTCTTCTTTTCACATCTTTCGTTATCACCCATGTCTCACATCTGTATAACATGTTGCTGAATTCACACGTTTTCAGGACACACAGCTTCGTTCCTAAGCAAATTGCTTTGCTTTTCCAGATCTTACCCATTGCCTTCAAATTTGCTCTTGCTTTCGCTATTCTAGTCGCTATTTCCTTCTTACAGTATAGATCATACGTTATGGTACTCCCAGTTATGTGAGCTTCTCTACATTTTCTAGTTCAATACAATTGATTCTGATCTTCCTTCCTATTTCCTTATCTCCAAATACCATTGTTTTTGTTTTATTGATGTTCATAATCAGTCTATACCGCTTCCCTTCTCCGTTTAGCATCTGCATCATTTTTGCTAGCTTCTCCTCATCTTCCTCAATGACAACTATATCATCCACGAACCTCAAGTTGTTAATTCTTTTTCCGTGCACAGATATCCCTTCTCTCTCTTCCTTGATCTTGTCCATCGCTCTCCCCGATGTGCGATGAAAGTATTCGGCGAGATTGGATCTCCTTGTCTCATACCTCTACTTGTTTTAAATCAGCTTCCCAACTCCCCGCATATTCTCACCACTGCCTCCACACTGTCATTGATATCCTTCAACAACCGTATCAATCTGCTATACAACACTCTGTATGACTCCAACACTGCTCAGGTCACTTTCTTATCTCTACTGTCAAATGCCTTTTGAAAATTGATGAAGCTAATTAGCATTTATAAAGGTGGCAGCTCATACACATGGAAGATGTTACATAAAAATTACCATTCTGTCTATAAGTATATGTATTAGATCAGTAGTTCTCAAATCTTTTATTAAGGTGACCCACCTGTTGCATTCTCCCTCTTTTGGGAACTCACTATCATACTCTTAGTCCAGCCCCTTTTGTGTCTCAGCCCTGTGCTACCCTCTCTCTCCCCCGCTTCTTGGCCCTCCATTCTCCCATTCTTACTATTCTGCTGTCCAGGAGAAGTGAGAGTAGTATGGACAAGTGTGTGTGATGCTAGACAACCATCCGTGAACCCCTCCAGGCTCCTAGCCTTCTTTGATTGATTTGATTTAAAGGTTGAACATTTAGTATAATAAAATAAACTACAAAAGATTGTTTCAACTTTTTACCTTTCGCAGTTTGTGACTTATCTCAACCACTACTGCAGCTAGGAGAGTAGACAGTACACCTCGGTGAACTGCTGGACAAGATGAATGCCAGCACTGGACTGTGTGTATGAATTCTCCAAGAGGCATTTGAATAGAATAAATCAACTAAAATAAATAAAATATAGATCAGTTACATCATTTCCACTTTGGGAGCATTTTAGTGTAGTTAAAAAGCCAGCAGTCAGGAGTTCTCAAACTTCCATAGAGTTGATTACATCTTAATACAGACTCTCAGGAACTGTCTCTCTCCCATTTGCTATCACAGAACACTTGTATAGCAACTACTTACCTCAAAAACGAATGTTAGGAAAATATTTAATGTATTTTGGCTGTTTATGGAGCAATTTACCAACCCAGAATAAGGAAGAGATCTAGGTTTATGCGAGCAGTTAGGTCTCCATGAATTTATCTCCTTTAGAATGTACTCAAATGCTTAAAAATTTGAAAGAAAATCCCCAACAGCACTAGAGGTAAAAGCTTGGACCCTAAGGCTATGGGTACCTTTGAGAAGTGATACTATTATCCCCTGCCAATGTAGACACACATACATTAGCTCTGCTCAAGATAGCAGGCTAAAACCAGCATTCTAGCTAAGGTGACATGGATAGTACCTTAGGCTAGATGCCTAAAGTGATCATCCATTCAGACTACTCAAATATGTATTTGGATGGCTAGCCCAAAGCTTCTGACCATACTACTTTCCATGCTGCTATTTTTAGCAAGTAGACTTGAGCACAGCTAGTGCCAGTGTGCCTGTGAGCTGGGAATCACAGCTCCCAGCTCAAATGCAGACTTAGTTTAAGGGAGATAGACAAAATATTCTTTCCATTCAGAATTTTCTCCAAGATTGATTGAAGGCATCCAAGATTTCCTGGCTCTGACCAATGATTTCAACACCAGGAAGGGAATATCCTGGGAAACTTCCAGAAAATTCTGTTTCTGGAAAGAAAGTAGGTTTTGGAAGACTTTGATACCACTCTTTTGGGCAAAAAAGAACAGTTGTAAACCGCACATCGAGGCCCAGGGAGTTAGAGATGGAACGAAGGATTGAACCTGAGATAACAGCTGTCTGTCCTCAGCAGGAGGTTACTTGTGACATTGAAAGAATGTTCATAAACCAGGCCTACCAGAACCAGAGAAGGTATAGAGGGAGGAAGCAGCCACTAATCTGAATCTTGATGGTTCTTTCCTCTCATCCAGCACTCAGCCCATTCTCTCATCTCATACCAAACCTACTGCACTATCAGTCTGATTCAGTATACACATTGCTGGCAGCCACATCATGGGGAAAAAGAGAAGTTATTCACCTGTAGTAACGATGGTTGTTCGAGATGTGTCCCCGTGGGTGCTCCACAGTAGGTGTCGGGCTCGCCCCGGCGCCGCAGCTCGGAAAATGTTCAGCAGTCTCCGTCGGGTCGCGCATGCACCGATGCGCGTCGGCTCTTCGCGCGCTTACAGTCACGTGTGCGATCCGGTCCCCACCAGTTCCTGATCAACCGATGCGGATGCCCCTAAAAAACACACAAGCAGAGCTCCGAAGTGGGGAGGAACGGGTGGGTAGTGGAGCACCCACGGGGACACATCTCGAAGAACCATCGTTACTACAGGTGAGTAACTTCTCTTTCTTCTTCGAGTGGTCCCCGTGGGTGCTCCACAGTAGGTGACTACCCAGCAGTAACCCCCCCTGAAAAAGGAGGTGGGTACCCGGTTTATGCGCAGCTTGCCCGTGAAAAGACTGCTGTCGACAGGCGTGTATCCTCATCAAGCATCCTGTGCATGGCGTAGTGCTTGGCGAAGGTGTCATAGGAAGACCATGTCGCCGCTCTGCAGATATCTCTCAGCACGATGCCTTTGAAGAAGGCTGTTGACGCCGCCATTGCCCTAGTAGAGTGGGCTCTTGGCGGAACTGGCAGAGGAGTCTTGCGACTCTCGTAACACAGTCTTATGCAAGACACAATGTGATTTGAAATCCTCTGCAAAGATAGCGCTTCTCCTTTTGACCTGGATGCAATGGACACCAGGAGTCTGTCCGTTTTCCGGAAAGGTTTAGTTCTATCGATGTAGAAGGCCAGTGCCTTTCTTACGTCAAGTAAGTGCAACCGTGCCTCTTCATTTGAGTTGTGAGGCTTAGGATAGAACGAGGGCAGCACTATTGGTTCGTTGATATGAAAATCTGAAGAGACCTTCGGAAAGAGAAGTTACTCACCGTAGTAACAATGGTTCTTCGAGATGTGTCCCCGTGGGTGCTCCACAATAGGTGTCGGGCTTGCCCGGCGCCGCAGATCGGATCTTCCAAGCAGTTTCTGCTGGACCGCGCATGCGCCGGCGCGCGCCGCTCCCTTGCGCGCTCCTGGCCATGTGCGAGATCCGGTCCCCGCCAGTTCCTCGACCAACCGCCTCGGGTGCCCCTGCAAAACACTAACAGACATCCGAAGCGGGGAGGATGGGCGGGTAATGGAGCACCCATGGGGACACATCTCGAAGAACCACCGTTACTACGGTGAGTAACTTCTCTTTCTTCTTTGAGTGTCCCCGTGGGTGCTCCACAATAGGTGACTACCCAGCAGTAACCCAAGACAGGAGGTGGGTAATCGGATTATGTGCAGCTTGTCCCCGAGAGGACCGCTGTAGAGAGACGGGTATCCTCTTGGAATACCCTGTGAAGGGCGTAATGTTTGGCGAAGGTGTCATAGGATGACCAGGTCGCCGCTCTGCAAATGTCTTTTAACGCAACGCCCTTGAAAAAGGCTGTTGATGCCGCCACCGCCCTAGTGGAATGAGCCCTGGGAGTGGCCGATAAAGGAGTCTTTTTGAGCTCGTAGCACATTTTTATGCAGGATACAATGTGCTTTGAGATTCTCTGTGAGGAGAGACCTTCTCCTTTCGATTTGGGAGCGAGGGAGACTAGGAGTCTATCCGTTTTCCGGAAGGACTTGGTCCTGTCTACGTAGAAGGCTAGCGCCCTCCTCACGTCCAGGAGGTGTAGGCGCGCCTCTTCGTTGGAGTTATGAGGCTTTGGATAAAACGAGGGTAGAACAATAGGTTCGTTAATGTGAAACTCGGAAGAAACTTTGGGAACAAAGGCTGGATGCAGCCGTATGGTTACCGCCTCGTTGGAAAAAACAGTGCAGGGTGGCGTTGCCATGACTGCCGCGAGCTCGCTCACCCTACGAGCTGACGTAATTGCAAGAAGAAAGGTCGTCTTTATTGTAAGGAGGCGGAGGGGGACCGTAGCCAAGGGCTCGAACGGTGGTCCCATTAGCGTGGTAAGCACCAGGTCCAAGTTCCACGAAGGTGGAATCGGTTTCCGAGGGGGGTATAGGTTTACCAACCCTTTGAGGAACCTGGTAACCATAGGGTGGGCGAACACCGTGTGCCCTTCCTCCTCGTGTCTGAACGCCGAGATGGCGGCAAGGTGGACCTTCAACGAGGATAGCGAGAGTCCTCCTCTCTTGAGGTCCAGTAAATACTCTAGTATTGTAGGTATAGGCACCAAAAGGGGGGCCAGCTGTTTGGTAGAACACCACGCCGTGAAGCGAGTCCATTTCTGCTTGTAGGTCTTCCTGGTGGAAGTCCTCCTGCTACCTTCTAGGACTTGCTGTACTTCCACTGTGCATGTGCTCTCTAGGGAGCTGAGCCATGGATTAACCATGCTTTCAGTCGCAGGCTTTGGGGGTGCGGGTGCACTATGGACCCCTGGGCTTGCGTGAGCAGATCCGGCGCCACCGGAAGAGGCATCGGTGGACGGTCCGACACGCGCAGGAGTAGGGGGAACCATTGTTGTCGATCCCACGTTGGGGCTATCAGGATCATCCGGGCCCTTTCCCTCCTGGCTTTCTGCAAGACTTTGTGGATCAGCACTGTGGGAGGAAACGCATAAAGCAGGGGGCCCCTCCACGGGATCGCGAACGCGTCCCCCAGGGACCCCCATCCCAGTCCTGCCCTGGAGCAGAATCGTGGGCACTTCTTGTTGTGCTGAGTGGCAAACAGGTCTATCTGGGGAAAACCCCATGCGTGGAAGATCGGCCGTAGCAGATCGGGACGGATCTGCCACTCGTGTGTGAGTGCAAAACGCCTGCTCAGCTGGTCTGCCTTCACATTGTGCGCACCTGACAAGTATGAGGCTTTCAAGAGTATATTGTTGGCGATGCACCAGTTCCATAAGCGGATTGCTTCCGCGCATAAGGCACGGGATCGAGCTCCTCCTTGCCTGTTTATATAAAACATGGTGGAGGTATTGTCTGTACTGATCCTGACGACTTAGCCTTGTATATGGTCTCGAAAGTGTCTGCAGGCGTTGAACACTGCTCTGAGCTCCAGTATATTTATGTGTAGTGACTGTTCCGTGGGTTACCACAGTCCTTGAGTCACCTCTTCGCCCATGTGTGCTCCCCACCCTATGAGGGAGGCATCTGTAGTGAGAAAAACCGATATTTGCGGCTGGTGGAAGGGTACCCCTGTTAGCAGGTTCCTGGGGTTTACCCACCATTGCAGGGATTTGCGCACCCCCGCTGTGGGCGACACCACCCTGTGAACAGTGTGTACTGCTGGTTTGTATACACTCGCCAGCCAGTGCTGCATGCTGCGCATGTGTAACCTGGCGTTCTGTACTACGAACGTCGCCGCTGCCATGTGGCCCAGCAGCTGTAAGCACGTCAAGACCGGCACCGTAGGGCTGAAGGTGATGACCTGCACGAGGGAGCCGATGGCCCGAAAGCGAGCCTCTGGTAGATATACTCTCGTTGTAACCGAGTTTATGCGAGCCCCTATGAACTCTATGTCCTGTGTGGGGTCTATTTTTGATTTTGCCAGATTGATAACCAGGCCGAGTGAAGAGAACGTGTTTGCTGTGACGCGCATCATGCGCAGAACCTCCCCCTTCGAGGCCCCTTTGAGCAGGCAGTCGTCCAGATACGGGAAAATAAATACCCCCTGTCTGTGCAGGTAGGCTGACACCACTGCCAAGGTCTTGGTGAAGACTCTGGGGGCCGAGGAGAGGCCAAACGGTAGGACCTTGTATTGGAAGTGTTCATTGCCTACCATGAACCGGAGGAATCGCCGGTGAGCCGGGTGGATAGTTATGTGGAAGTACGCGTCTTGTAAATCGAGGGCTGCGAACCAGTCTCCATCATCCAGTGCTGTAAGGATGGAGGCGATTGTGATCATCCGAAAACGTTGCTTGCGCAGGTACCGGTTGAGGCCGCGAAGGTCTAAGATGGGCCTCCAGCCTCCTGTCTTTTTCTCCGTGAGGAAGTATCTGGAGTAGAACCCTTTCCCTTGCAGTTGCTCCGGCACTCTTTCCACTGCCCCTATGAGCATGAGATGGTCCACCTCCTGCCTGATCCTCGCTACATGGGAGGCCTCCTGGAGGTGGGGCTTGGGTGGAGGTCGTGAGGGTGGGAGCAACTGGAAGGGGATGGCGTACCCCATGGCTATGATCTCCAGCACCCATTTGTCTGTGGTGATCCTTTGCCACTGGTCGTAGAATGGTCGGAGGCGATGGTGGAATAGTCGCTTCGGATGACCTTGTGCGATGGTAGTGATGGCGCAGCCCTGGATCTGTATGTCAAACTTGTGGCCTTTGGCCCCGCCCCGAGGACGCACGGCTCTGTTGTGAACGTTGCCTGGGAGTTCTGTACTGCTGGTGCTGTTGATGTCGCCCTTGCTCGTAACCCCTGTGGTACTGGGGGCACTGTTGCTGGTACTGGTACCGTCTTTGTTGAGGGTAGTACCTTTTCTTTGTGTATGGAGGGGTGTAAATCCCCAGGGTCCTGAGTGTGGCTCTTGAATCTTTACTGGAATGAAGGACCGAGTCAGTTGATTCAGCAAACAGCTTCTGAGAGTCGAAGGGAAGGTCAACTATCTTCGCCTGCAGATCCCTCGGTATACCCGAAATCTGGAGCCAGGACTCCCTTCACATCACCACTGCCGTTGCTGTGGAACGTGCTGCTGTGTCCGCAATGTCCAGGGTGATCTGAACTCCCGTCCTCGAGGCCGTGTAGCCTTCTTGCACTATGGCCTTGAGCACCGGCTTTTTGTCCTCTGGAAGCGAGTCCATGAGGGAGACTAACCTGGAATAGTTGTCGAAATTATGGTTCGCTAAGTGCGCTGCGTAATTTGCCATTCGCAACGTTAAGGTGGAGGAGGAGTAGACCTTTCTGCCGAACAGCTCTAGCTTCTTGGCATCTTTGTCTGTTCCCCCTGTCCTGAATTGAGATGTCTTTGATCTTTGTTGCGACGACTCCACCACCAAGGAATTTGGCTGTGGGTGGCTGAACAGGAACTCCATGCCCTTCGCCGGCACGAAGTATTTCTTATCCGCTCTCTTTTGGACAGTAGGAATAGTCGCAGGGGTCTGCCATATCGTAGTGGCGGACTCTAAGATCGCTTCATCAAGCGGTATTGCTACCCTGGAGGAGGCCGGAGGTCTCAAATTTTTGAGGAGCTTATGGTGTTTCTCTTGCACCTCTGCTGTCTGGATGCCTTGCGTGAAGGCCACCCTCTTAAACAGCTCTTGAAACTGTTTGAGATCGTCCGGAGGATGGACGTCCCCCGGGGCCGTAGCCTCGTCCGGGGAGGAGAGCGAGGAACCGCTGGGGTACGTCTCTCTGGCCCCTTCCGGTTCCTGTTGGTGATGGTACACCCTCTCACTAGAGGTTTGCGAGGGAAAATCTCGGGGTTCCATGACCAGTCCCCCCTGAGATGCTTGAGTCTCTGTCCCCGGTCGCGATTGCCCTTGGGGGTACGAGATCGTCTGTGGGGATCTTTCCCTAGTAGATTGCCGATGGTGTCTATGCCCCGCATGGTAGGGGCGACCATGGCAGTATAGGCACTGTTCTTGGGAAGGTGACCTAGACCACTCCCTTGGTGTATACCCTCTGCGTCTGGGGGAGGGAGATCGTCGAGACACTGGAGAGAGCGATTTTGCATAATAGTCCAGCGGTTCAAACCCCAGGAAGGCTGAAGGTGGTCCCAGCCAGGGTGAGGCTGGTTGCAAAAATGGAGAAGGGGGCTCCGGGTAGGCTAGGGGGGACCCCTGCCTTCTGGTTGGAGTCTGCAACATAAGCGGAGGGCTGTGAGAAAGCAACTCCACAGCCCTGTGCGGAGAGGGGCTGCAATGCCTCCTCTTGTCTGCAGCCTTCCCCCTCCCTTGAGGGCGTAACTCTGCCCCCTGACATACAGGGGATCCCGGCCCCGTCCGCACCGTGCTCGGCACGCTCGAGGGCGGTGCCGCACGTGCGGTGTCCTCCGGTGCCTGCAGGCTGCGTGCCTGCGCTCTCTGCACCGCCGGTTCCCCGGGGGTTGGTGCCGCTGCCTGCGGTGCCGCCGGTACCGGCGCTTGTTTAGCCGCCGCCCTGCCTGCGGTGCGGGGCGGCTGGCTGATTATCGGAGGCTGAGCCGCTTCCACGTGGCTCTCCGTGCCGCCGCCGATCAGCTGTTGCTGCGGCTGGGGGCTGCTCGCTCCTCCCGTCCCGCTCGCTGTTGCTGCCGGCAGGGATCGGGCCGGGGAGACTTTCCTCCGTTTTTGCGCTGATGGGGTGAGGGAGGCAGCTTTCCTTTTATGGGCCCCGGAGGGTCCCTCCTGCTGCGGCCGCTCCGGCACGTCTGGCTGGAGGGCCTTGTCGAAAAGCAGCATTTTAAGCCGCATCTCCCTGTCTCTCCTTGCTCTGGCTGTTAATTTAGCACAGAAGGAGCATTTCTGTGCAACATGGGACTCCCCAAGGCACCTTATGCATAGACTGTGCCCATCAGACGCTGGCATTGCCTCTCGGCAGGACTCACATTTTTTAAATCCTGAAGAGGACATTGTTGGTGAGTCTTTCAGTTGTTAAATGGGTACTTAGCACCTTCTCTGTGCTGTTTTCCCCTTCTGATGGCCTGCCGCAGCAGGAGGGCTGATGGCCCTATGCTCCTGGCCTCCGGCGCTTGTTACTGGGACTGGATTGAAGCTGTCCCGCTTGTAGTTTGTTTGTTGTTTTTTTTTGAAAAATAACAACCGGCTAACTTGCAGTAGCCTAAGTACTTGAAAAAAACTTTAAAGAAAAACAGTTAAAGTCATTGAATACGCTACTTGGCCTTAGCATAGTTCGGATTCCGTCTGCAGCCGACAGCGGTTAAGAGGAACTGGCGGGGACCGGATCGCGCACGTGGCGAGGAGCGCGCAAGGGAGCGGCGCGCGCCGGCGCATGCGCGGTCCGGCAGAAACTGCTTGGAAGATCCAATCTGCGGCGCCGGGCAAGCCCGACACCTATTGTGGAGCACCCACGGGGACACTCGAAGAAGAACAAAGGCTGGGTGTAATCGTAAGACCACCGCTTCTTTTGAGAAGATCGTGCAGGGTGGTGTGGACATTATGGCCGCGAGGTCACTCACTCTGCGAGCTGACGTGATTGCCAGGAGGAAAGCCGTTTTAATGGTAAGTAGTCGGAGGTGGACCGTAGCCAATGGTTCAAAGGGCGGTCCCGAGAGGGTATGGAGAACTAGGTCTAAACTGCATGACGGCGGTATTGGTTTCCGAGGGGGGTACAGGTTCACCAACCCCTTTAGGAAACGCAAGACAACAGGATGGGCAAATGTGGTTGATGCATCCTCTTCATGCTGAAACGCTGATATAGCCGCCAGATGCATCTTTATAGAGGATAGCGAAAGTCCGTTTTGTTTGAGTTGTAGCAAATAATCCAGAATCGTAGGTATGGTGGTGTCCTGGGGTATTAGTTGCCTGGAGGAACACCATTCGGAAAAACGCGACCATTTGTGCTGATAAGTCTTTCTGGTTTAAGTTCTCCGACTATATTCAAGGACTTGTTGTACTCCCTCTGAGCATGTAGTCTCTAAGGCGCTTAGCCATGGATTAGCCATGCTTGTAGCCGAAGTCTCTTCGGGTGCGGGTGCAGTATTGATCCCCAAGCCTGAGAGAGAATGTCTGGTACTGTTGATAGGGGAAATGGCTGATGTTGAGCCATGCGCAAGAGCAATGGGAACCACTGTTGTCGGTCCCAGGTTGGGACTATGAGTATCATGCGTGCTCTCTCTCTTCTGGTCTTCTCCAAGACCTTGTGTATAAGTGTCGTGGGAGGGAACGCATAAAGTAGAGGGCCCTTCCACGGGATCATGAAGGCGTCCCCCAAAGACCCGTGTCCCATGCCCGCTCTGGAGCAGTATTGGGGACGTTTCTTGTTTTCTCGGGTGGTGAACAAGTTGATTTGGGGAAAACCCCATCTGCGGAACACTTGGTGGAGTAGGTCTGGATGGATCTGCCACTCGTGAGTGGGCGCAAAGTGTCTGCTGAGTTGGTCCGCCTTGACGTTGTGGACCCCCGGTAGGTAAGAAGCCTTTAGGGTTATATTGTTGGCGATGCACCAGTTCCAGAGCCGGACCGCCTCCGCGCAAAGCGTACGAGACCTGGCTCCCCCGTCGGTTTATATAAAACATGGTGGTGGTGGTGTCGGTATTCATGCTGACTATTTTTCCACGCAGATAATTATGAAAATGCCTGCACACATTGAACACTGCCCTGAGCTCTAATATGTTTATGTGCAGTGTCTTCTCCGCGGGGGACCATAATCCTTGAGTGGTTTTGTTGTCCATGTGAGCTCCCCACATCCCATATGGGAGGCATCTGTTGTAATGAACACCGTAATTTGCGGTTGGCGGAAGGGCACCCCTGTTAGGAGATTCTTGGGGTTTCCCCACCATGTTAGCAAGCTTCATGCCTCTGTTGTAAGTGACACCCTCTTGTGGACGGTGTGGATTGAGGGTTTGTATACGGTTGCCAACCAATGCTGCAATCCTCGCATATGCAGCCTGGCATTTTGCACCACAAACGTGGTGGTTGCCATATGCCCCAACAGTTGTAAGCACGTGAGAACTGGAACAGTGGGGCTGTACGTTAGTAGTTGTACGAGAGATTCGATGGCACGAAAACGAGCCTCGGGTAAATACACCCTTGATGTGACTGAGTCTATCGGAGCCCCTATAAACTCTATATTTTGCGTGGGGTCGGTCTTTGATTTTGAGAAATTGATGATGAGGCCCAGTGAGGTAAATGTGTTTGTGGTGATGTGTATCATCCATAATACCTCCTCCCGGGAAGTTCCCTTTAGCAGGCAATCGTCCAGGTACGGGAAAATGAAAACTCCCTGTCTGTGTAGGTATGCTGACACCACCGCTAAGGTCTTGGTGAAGACTCTGGGTGCTGAAGAGAGTCTGAATGGGAGGACTCTGTACTGGAAATGATCCGTACCCACAAGGAACCGGAGGAAAATGCCTGTGGGCTGGATGAATTGTGATATGAAAATACGCATCCTGTAAGTCGAGGGCTGCAAACCAATCGCCATGGTCAAGTGCCGTGATTATTGAAGCCATCGTAGTCATTTTGAAGCGCTGTTTGCGTAGGTACTGGTTCAGTGCGCGTAGATGCAAAATGGGTCTCCACCCTCCTGTCTTCTGCTCCGTCAGGAAATACCTGGAGTAGAACCCTTTGCCTTGAAATTGTTCCAGTACTCTCTCCACCGCCGCTATGAATAGGAGGTGGTCCACCTCCCGCCTTAATTCCGGTAGGTGAGAGGGGTCTCTGAGCATGGGTGCGGTGGGAGGATTTGGTGGAGGTAAAGACTGGAAGGGGATCGTGTATCCCGTGTTTACGATCTCCAATACCCACTTGTCCGACGTGATGCTTTTCCATTGTGGGTAAAATGGCTTGAGTCGGTGATGGAACATGTACTGAGATTGGCACTGAGGTACGGTCTTGGCTTCGCGGCCCTCGACATATCCGTCAAACTTGCTGTCTTGCACTTTGCCCTGCGGAGGCGCTGCCCTGCTGAGGCCGGCGCCTAGGGCCCTTATAATGTGTTTGTTGATGACGTCCCTGATCATACCCCCATTGAAATTGGGTATGTTGCTGTTGGTAACCATAACAGCGTTGCTGAGGATAAAATTTCTTCCTTCTGAACAGTGGGGTATATATCCCCAAAGTCCGAAGTGTCGCTCTGGAATCTTTGCTGGAGTGTAGGACTGAGTCGGACGATTCAGCAAACAATTTTATTTTGTCGAAGGGGAGGTCTGCAATTTTGACCTGTAACTCCTTTGGAATGCTGGATGCGTGAAGCCATGACTCTCTCCGCATTACCACTGCAGTGGCCACGGCGCGGGCCGCTGTGTCCACCACATCCAGTGCAATCTGCACGCCTGCTCGAGAAGCCGCGTAGCCCTCTTGCACAATTGCTTTAAGAGTTGGCCTTTTTTCCCCTGGAAGGAAGTCCATGAGGGCAGTAAGCTTGGAATAATTGTCGAAATTGTAATTCAACAAATGAGCGGCATAGTTGGCCATGCGGAGCAACAGAGTAGAGGAGGAGTAAGCTTTTCTACCCAGAAGATCCAGCTTCTTTATATCCTTGTCCAATCCCCCAGATTTGTACTGGGACGATTTGGACCTGTGTTGGGACGATTCAACCACTAGCGAGTTTGGCTGTGGATGACTAAATAGAAATTCCATACCTTTCGCAGGGACGAAGTACTTTTTGTCCGCTCTTTTGTTGGTAGGAGGAGCGGATGCTGGGGTCTGCCATATATTAGTGGCTGCCTCCATGATTGCATCGTCCAGAGGAATAGCAATTTTAGAAGAAGATGGAGGCCTGAGGTTTTTAAGGAGTCTGTGGTGTTTCTCCTGCACCTCCGCCACTTGAATATCTTGGGATTGAGCTACCCGTTTGAACAGCTCCTGGAACTGTTTCAGGTCATCTGGGGGAGAAATGTCTCCAGGGACCATGGCCTCGTCTGGCAAGGATGAGGAGGCATCACTACGGTATCTCTCCTCCAATTCCTCTGGATCCTGGCCGTATTGATGTGATTGCCTTTGTGGAATTTCGAGGTGGGGTTCAATGTCTTTAGACCCAGCCTCTGATTGGGGAACCCATGGTGTTCCCCCAGGTGGAAGCAGAACACTGTGGCGTTGAGGAGTGGTTGACGGGGATCCATAGTGAGACGTCAACCTCCTATGATGACGCCCCGCATAACGATGGCGGTCGTAGCAACGGGGACAGGGGCCCGGCGATGGAGACCTGGACCATGACCCAAGGATGTAAGGGTGGTGCCTGGAATGTCGAGGCCTCTGAGATGATACCGACGTACGAGGAGAGCCTCTGTGAGAAGGCTCGTAGGGATCCCTGCTAGATGCTGGAGAAAAGCGTGCAGATCCCTGTGATGGGCTCCGAAGGAAAGGAGAAGGACGTCTGTGGCAGGCTGAAGGTGTTGCTGCCCATCGAATCTCCGGTGGTGATCGTGGTGACAGAGGCAGCGCAATTACCTCAGGAGAGGGGCTGCGGTGCCTGGTCTTTGTTTTAGCCTTTCCCCTCTCGGGTGGTCCTATCGGTGAACTTGGTACCGGAGCAGGTGTCATGCTGATTTCCACTGCTCCTGGTGCCGTGGATCCCGGTGCCGTCGTCCTCGGTGCCGTGGATCCCGGTGCCGTCGTCTCCAGTTCCTCTGGGGAAGTCTCGATCAGTGCCGCAGTAGCCGGTGCCGAACTGATTAGTGCCCGCACGGCTCTCGGCGCCGTCTCCCCGGTAACTGCAGGGCCTTGAGTGGTTGCATGCGCCGCGGCTTTACCAGTGGAGGAAGCCAGCGTGCGCGGGCCCTTTGCTACACTCGTCCCGCTCCCAACAGTAAGAGGCAGGGATCGAGTTGGCGAGGCTCTTCACGGGCCCTTTGTTACACTCGTCCTGCTCCCAACAGTAAGGGGCAGGGATCGAGTAGGCGAGGCTCTTCGCGGGCCCTTTGTTACACTCATCCCGCTCCCAACAGTAAGGGGCAGGGATCGAGTAGGCGAGGCTCTTCTTTTCTTCTGCGCAGAGAAGGTCAAAGAGGCAGCCCTCCTCTTGTGCGGTCCTGAAGAGCCCTCCGCATGCGTTGCCTTCGATGAGGCAGGCTGAAGTGCTTTGTCAACTAACAGCATCTTCAGCCTAATTTCTCTATCTTTTGTAGCTCCATTAGTCAACTTGGAACAATGGGAGCACTTCTGGGGAACGTGCGTCTCCCCAAGGCACCGTATGCATCTGCTATGGCCATCCGAAGCAGGCATGGCCTCCAGCAAGATTCACACTTCTTAAAGCCGGGGGATGGCATTGTTAAAACTTAATTCTGAGTCCTTAGGTGATAATAGCACACTTAACAGTATGTTAGGTGATGTTAATAACCGTTGGCCTTTGAAGGCCGACAAACAAAAGCAGCGGGCCCGCCTGGAGGCGGCCGCTGCGGTTTTAAGATAGTCTTTAACTTTTAACAACTTTTAACAGAGTAACTAACTATAATAACTATAGGACTGCTAACTATGAACTGTTAAAAACTATTAACATGAGAAAAAATAAGACTTATCTGTCTCAGGCATTGGAGCCGGAGAGGATTCTGTCTGCAGCCGTTGGCGGTTGAGAAGGAACTGGCGGGGACCAGATTGCGCACATGACCGTAAGCGTGCGAAGAGCCGACGCACATCAGCGCATGCGCGACCCGACGGAGACTGCTGAACATTTTCCGAGCTGCGGCGCCGGAGCAAGCCCGACACCTACTGTGGAGCACCCACGGGGACCACTCGAAGAAGAAGAGATGGTTACTCACCTGTGCAGTAACTGAGGTTCTTTGAGATGGTTGTCCCATTGGGTGCTCCGTCTTCGGTGTCTGTGCACGTGCCCTGTACCTCAAATGGGAGAACTGTGGTAGCAGTGTCCCCAGTAGACTGTGCATGTGGAACAGTCAGGAGGCACTATTTGGCTGACCAACCCTTTGATTCCTTCTCTACCACAGAGGATCAAAGACACTCCAAAACAGAGGGGAGCACCCACAAGGAGAATCATCTGGAAGAATGTTAATTACAACACACATGGATAACCTCTTCTTTGAGGAACATCCTGTGAGCACTCCACTTTAGGTGACTATATTGCATTATTCGTGATTACAGAAGGGACTTTCGGAGTCTGCAGTTAAAAAAAACAGACACCAGTATATCTGAAACATCTCAGAGGCTGAATGTTTCTCTGATGCATAGTGTTTGCTGAAGGTGTGGGCGGAAGCCCAGGAAGCTGCCCTGCAGATGTTTAGGGAACAGTTTTCAGGAAGGCTGTTGATGTAGCCATTGCTCTCGTGGAGTGTGTGAACAGGGCTGCTGGAAGCACTTGGTTAGTGATATGATAACAGAGCTGGATGCATTCAGAGATTAAGGTGGACCTTGATTCTTTAAAAGTGTGGAGAGTTGTGTTGGTGGATTCTGCAAAGAGCCTGGAGCTCTCAAAAGGAAGATACTCAACTGCAGACTGGACTTCTTTTGGGGAACCCAAAAAGTGTAGCCAGGCTGTGCACTGTATAACCACTTCTGTGGAGATGAAACACACAGCAGTCTACTGACTCCAGTGCAGCTTGGGGCAAAGTCTGGACAATGAGGAAACCCTAATTTATATTGGCCTTATACTGTTGCTGTTGTGCATGTACTTTGCTGGTGATGCTGCATAATTTGCATTCCTGAGTTGCAGAGGGATGGATGAACAGGTTTTCCTGGCAAGTCAAGCTGTTGCCAGTCTCTATCATATGGGGTGACACAGGTGGCATTTTGTATCAGGTAAGGAAGAGGCTGTATGTGCTGGAGCTGGGGAGTTAATGTCATTCTGTTCATTCCAAGGCTTCTGTGTCCTCTTTGGGATCTACTACAGATGGAGAGGCTGATGGAGTAAAGATGCCTCTAATCTACAAGTTGGAGCTGATACTTCAAGAAGTTGAGGGTGCTGAGCTCTATACATAGCCCAGAGATCCCATCATGCAGTTCAATAGCTCTGGCATCAGCAAGGTCACCCACTGAGGGGGCTGCCACAGTGGTAGTTGCTGCACTGGTCTAGGTGATGAGTGTTGTGAAATATGTAAGCCTTGAGAGGTTGCTTCCTCTTCATCACTAGCCATTGGAGGGGCTGATCCAGCAAGAGGAGTGGAGAGGCTGAATTGGGAAGCCATTGGTACCAAACAGAGGTGTTCCTGGTGTTGAGGTAACTAGTAAGTCTTCATGACTGGTGAAGTCTTGAGATACTGGGAAGGTTAATACCAGCATAGGCAGCAGAGGAATGACTGAAAGATGTGTCTGCACCAATATTGCCAGCTGATTGCTATGATGTGAGGGTGCAGCAGGAAGTGGTACTGAGATGCTAGGTGCTGAGGCAGCATGTGGCTTTGTCAGTACTGACAGAGCCAATTACTGTTTGAGTGGGAAGCTGCCTTAGTGTTGACCTGTGCACAGTCTTTAGCTCCTCAGGAAATCTTGGTGTCAGGCATACCTAGTGCCTCATGATTGGGTGCTTCAGGTGCTGCAGACACTGATTTTTTTTATGAGCGCTTTTTTGAGGGAGGGGAAAAAAAATCACCCCATGACAAGAATGGGAGTGCTTTCTGGACACCACAGCTGTAGTGGAGTCTCTGGACCTTGACCTTGAAGGAGCTGCCTTTGCTAACACCGCTGCTTGAGACTGCTGTCTCAGCAGTGTTATATGTTCCCATTTGGAGGTAGGACAGTGACTTCTCCATGAGTAACAACTGGAGTTGATGCTCTCTGCTCTTCCTGTGACCTTTCTAGTCCCTGCTATGAGTTTTTTGCAATGGGAGCACTTCTGGAGAATGTGTGTCTTGCCTAAACAATGGACATACCAAGTCTCTGTCACAGATGGGGACTGAGAGCCTGCAAGTCGGAAGTTTAAAGCCTGGAGAACCAAGTATGTCCAAGAGGACAGACTGGCCGTGAAAGTGGCCACAAAAATAATTTTTAAAGAAAAAACCAAAAGCAAATGCAACAAATTTATAAAAAAAAAAAAGAGGAAAATAAAGGGGTAAAGGTAAATTAACAGTTTTAGAAAGGATTACAAGGGTGCTGCTACGTTCCAAAGGAAGCCAAACACAGTAGAGAAGGAACTGAAGATTTGGTTGGCTGGGCTGTACGTGTGGCATATCAACTTCAAAAAGTATGTGCCAACCGCCCCGTATGTACAAGCAACCAAGGGCACTGCTACCAAAGTTCTCTGACTTGAGGCACGGGGTGCACAGACACCTAAAGTGGAGTACTTGCAGGGCCACTCCTTGAAGAACATTTCTTAATTTGTTCATTTACCCTTTGTAATGGGACAACACCAGTGTATACATTCACTCAAGGACATAGAAATTTTTTTTTTCAAGCAGAGAGGATTAGTTTGAGAGGCTAGGGAAGACTACGGTTTTTTTTTTTAAATTATTATTTCTCAAGCTTTAGAGCTTAGCTATGAAAAAGAGATGAACAGTATACTGAAGGAGGAACTAGCAGATAAATCTCTCTTCCAGTTTGGCATTCCAATCTGTACTTTGCATTTGGCCATATTGGATTTTATCTTATTTACCTCAGATCATTTCTCTAGTTTGTCCAAAGCTCTTGCAGCCTCTGCCAGATTGGTATCATCTCCAAACTGAACAGAACAGGACCCAAAACTGATCCCATGAGACCCCTCTCATTAGATCTTTCCAGAATGACTATAACCCATAACTAGTCTCTTGGAACATTTTTTTTCAACCAGTTACACATCCACATTGCAGTAGCTTCCTAGGTTGTATTTCCCCAGTTTGTTTATGAGGTGATCATGCAAAAGCCTTACAAAAGTCAAGATATACAACATCTATCACTTCCTTCCACTCGAAAGGCTTGTTACTCTGTCAAAGAAAGATACCAGGTTGCTTTGAAATGAGTTGTTCTTGACAAGTCCATGATGAATGTTATTTACGTCCTTACTGCCTTCTATATGTTTAGAGATTGACTGCTTAATTATTTGCTCTATTATAATTCTGGGTACAGAATGGCTACAAATGTCAAATCAATTCTTAAACAGAGGATGATAAGTACTTTTATGCCAAAATATCCAAAGTGTCCAACTCACATTGAGTGAAAGCAAATCAGTGCTCAGAGTTAACTTTACCACCTCATAGTTTTGTGTATTCATATACTAGGACGACAAATACCTGAAGCCCTTCTTCCTGGTGCTTTCTCAGTGTGCGTGCCACACATTCCAAAATTTTCTGGAAAAGAGCCTGAACAGCGTGGAGAAATGTTGCCCCTTCTTCATCTGTATCAATCTTTTGAGTCAAAGAAGCTTCAATAATCTCTTTCAGAACACATAGTAATGTAGGAATACAAAAGCAGCCTCTTTCTAGAGAAACAAACACCCTGTTAGATATTGTAAAACATTTTAAACTAGATTTATATCCTTTAGCTCAAGGCTGAAATGTTCAGAGTATTTCCTGGTACCTCCCCCCCTTCCCCTTCCAACATGCTATAAAAACTCCAGGGGGCTAGAAAATATTTATAGCGCTCAACTCTGGACAGCTATGGCTGAATTTAAGTCCTGCTTTAGCTACAAGCTTAGAATGAAATTCATTTACACCATATAAATAGCTGTAATTTACTCGTGTATATTTATTTTATATTTAACTGATTAACATCTATTTTTAGATTTCTTACTGATTCAGTGAGTGTTTTAATTACTGTATCAATACTTCTAGAAAACAGCTTACATGTTTGACAAAATTTAATTTTTGAGATGTAAAACAAAACACCACCAAGTTTTGTATATGGTGTCAGGTGACTTTTCTACACTAACTTTAAGGGAAAAGCTAAATTGTAAAGTAATGAAGGAACATGGCGTCCAGATTTGAAAAAAGTTTATTTGTACCTATGGACTTGTTCCTTCTCCTGTCCTCTAAAATAGTTCTTTTGTACATTAAGAGCTACTACTTTACTTCCATGAAGCAATAAAATTGAATAAAAATAATAAAAAAATTGGAGAAGAAGGAAATAAAGTGGGTTTTAGAGTTGCTCTTGGGACTTTAGGGACTCTGTTTTTGCTTTATAAAAGAATTTGTAAACTTCACTCTACATATTACAAAATGTTGCACTGTTTCAAAACATCAAAAGGAAAGACCACTCCAGAGACAGCAAATTAACTTGCATCCTTCCCCTATTTTAATGAGACTTCACAAAAAGTCCTGCATGATTGAAGAACTGTAAGGCTATGTATACATGACAGCCCTATTTCAAAAAAACACATCCAAACACAAAACACATTTTGAAATAAGAACTTAACTGTTCTGAAATAGCAATTCTGGTCCACAAAACTATTTTGAAATAGTGCCATTGGAGCCCACTATGGCTTACTTCAAAATAAGCATTATTCCTCAGGGAACAGGGTTTAGTGCAATCAAAATAATGCAGCCATTATTTAGCGTGTGCATCATATAGACATTTCAAAATAACTGCTGTTATTTCATGATAACTAAGCTGTATAGACAGAGACTACAGGTTGAACCTATCTAGTCCAGCACTCTCTCATACATCAACATCTGTAATCCGGCATGATTTTAGTTAGCTGGATGACCACTTATCATGGGTGTGACGAAGTTTTCTGTGATCCCATGAAATTTGTCCTGGCTCTCAGTGCTCTGTGCTGCTATTAAACTGTAATTTACCCCTAAATGTCTTCTAAGAACCCAGTAGCAGGGGAAGTGTTGGTAATGCTGCTAGACAATACTGACTTCTCATGGTCTGGCAAATTGCCTAGTTCAGTACCAGTCAGGTTCTGAGGGTGCCGGACTAGAGTGGTTCAACCTGTAATTTGTTAACTGAGTTGTGTTAGCAATATTAGCCTGGTCACTTCATTTCATTTTTCTCCTTTTGTGATATACCAAGCACCACTCTGCTGCATTTCCAACACAGCAAAGTAATATTTATTGCTAAATAATATATGAGAGGGGCTGGAAACAATACACACAGCCTGAAAAATCCAGTTCCATCTTAAGTATTGGGACCTATGTTTTTTTTCCCCCCCAAAAATCAAGCTTTCATTTAGTCCTTATTGCGGAGATAACTCCAAATACAAATGGAATGCTACATATGACAGATTTGTTTCCTAGAGATAGGCAATTACAGTGACCATTTGAGCCAGCTGTAGCGGCACTATAACTAGTCAAAATCACTCCTGCTATTCAGAAACCTTTGAACAGCAGAGAAACTCAAGAATCCCATCAGAAAAAGAGTCACACTATTTTTGCTAGCAGAAGATACGGACAGTATCAGAAGCACATACTAGCTTTTATTCATGGGGAAAAAAGATCCAAAGCAGAGACAGAAACTATGATAAATGTAGCAGAAATGTTTTTCAAACTCTTCTCCGTAGAGCAACAAGGAGGCTCTGGCAGAGGGAAAGAGCGTAAGAAAGAAATCCTCCCCTTACAGCAGCACACGGAAGAACAGAACACCACAAAACACTGTCAGAGTGTACCTGTTTGTGTAATTGCAAGAGTAACATCTAAAAGGTGTGCTTGAAATTCTGAATCTCCAAGGCCAACCATTATAGCATCTTTACACACTGTCAGATATTCCTAGTCAAGAAAAGTAAAAATCCATCAACCCAGATTACTTATGAGCAATACAATACAAGCCTTATTATCCGAAAACTACGTGACAGCTGCCATAGATGGCAATATAATTCCCCCTTTAGATAATCAGAAAAATTCTGATAGCTGTCAGGCATAGTTTTCTAGCACTTGAGGAAGTCACGTTTGTAAACTTGCACCATTGAAGGCTGTTCTTGTGTTCAGTGAAAAAGCTTGAGTAACTGGCATATCTGTTTAACTGGCAACCCTCATTCCACATGAATACCAGACAACACAGCTTATAATGTGTTTCAGTATTATCTAAAAATAAAAACCACAACTGAATCTAAGTATTTTTAAATGTATTTTATATTTTTCTGACTGAGGCCATGTCTTGCTATATTGATGTAAGTTAATATTACTCAAGGGTGTGAAAAATCCACATTGCTGAGCAATGTAGTTATGTCAACCAAACTCTCTGTACTGAGAGTGCTGTCAGTGGGAGGGCACTGTTAACATAGCTATTGGCTCTGATATCAGATTAACTATGCTGAAGGAAGCAGGATTTTAAGTGTAGACCTACCATGAGTAAATAAAAAGAAAAAATGCAATCTGAAATGTCACATTACTGCCTTCTAACTTTTTGGTGTGATGACTGACATGGAATCCAAAGCTTACTATCTAATAATTAGACACAGAGAGAGAGAGAGAGGTGATGCTAAAATACAAGCCAAAAGACTGCAAAAGATTAACAGCACAAAAAAAAAGGAGTATTCATTTCCCAAGTTTATTTCATCTCTCCCAGTCAAGAAACTATAATCAGATTTATGTTAAAAAACCCCACTATTCCTCAATTTGTCAGGTTTTTCACTAGGCCGTTTCTATACATGCCACTTTCGAAGTGGCATGCTAATAAACGGCCCAAAATATGCTAATGAGGCATGGATGCAAATTCCCCACCCCTCATTAGCATAAGGTCATGTGATTTGGAGTCTGGAAGACATTCTTCTGGAGTCCAAAATGCCGTTTAGAAGCGCGGCCCCTGGGGGATCTTCCGGAAGGAAGTCCTTCTTCTGGAGGCCCCTTCTTCCTGAAAATTTTTGGGAAGAAGGACTTCCTTCTGGAAGACCACCCCCCCCTCCCCCGCAAGTGGCCGCACTTCTAAACGGCGTTTTGGAGTCTGGAAGAATGTCTTCTAGACTCCAAATCATGTGACCTTATGCTAATGAGGGGTGGGGAATTTGCATCCACACCTCACTAGCATATTTCGGGCCATTTATTAGCAAAAGTGGCATGTGTAGAAATGGCCCAGGAGAATATCCCCAAGAATCTGAGAAGAATCACTAAAACTGCAACAAAGCCTCCATCTACTTCCTGACTTTGCTTAGGTATATCTTGATGCTCTCTTAAGGTGAAGGTACAATTTTGCATTGTGGAATTGATAAATTTGGGATACCTGAAGTCATGACCAACGGATCCATTAGTTATTTCACTTTTTAAAACCCCCATTAAGAAATAAAATGGTTACTAATCCATTTTGTAACTGCTGTTGTTCTTAAAGTTGTGTTGTAGATGCCCATTCTACTTCAGAGGGTGTATACACCCATGACCCAATGCACTGTTCACAGAGATTTTTCTCTCTGCTGCAGAGCTGCCCCAGTTTCTAAAACCCTTCCCCTGCGTATAATGGAGAAATTTCCTCTTTGGCTGCCAATAGAAGAGAGAACTTTCTAGTGACAGAGGTTCCTGAAAGGGGATATGAAAGAGGGGAGGGAAATGGAAGTTAGCAAAAAAAATGAAGTTCATAACCCAATTCTACCATACTTAAGACCCACTCATCTGAAATTATGTGGGTACAAGTACTTTAACAGTGGGATAGCCAGTGGGAAAACATCATGACAGGGGAAGCTGGCAAATCAAAAACTAGTAAGCTGTCCTCAGTGAGCATGTCAAATTGACTGCTTTGTATTTCTTGACTGTCTAGATAAGCTGGTTGATAGGGAAGAGAAGGAAGTGCCCTGCTGATGAGGCCAAGTCACGAAACAGGTGATACGGGAAGACAGTTTAAGGCATGTGGGCCTATGGCACTGACTAAAGGAAAGGCCCACTGATGGAGGGCAGGGAGAGGAGGAGGACAGGGAAAGAGAGGTGACAACTGCCCAGGGCTCACCTATTTAAAAAGGGCCAAGGCTCCCAGCCACTGCTGCCTCTACATCAGCAATGGGCCCATTAAACCACTTCTAGAGCCCCACTCCTTCTGTTGTCCCCACACACCTTGCCTGGAACCCAGTGAAGTTTGGCAGACACCATGCTAGTGGGATGTAGTTACTGTGTGTAAACCATAAAAATCATATGCATTAAGCATTTAAAAGCATTATTTTTTAAAAAGGATACATTTTTCATAAAATTTAAAATTTCTAACCTGGATAATTAGCTGAGAAACTTCATTGTGTTGCTCTGGAACATCATCATCTTGCTCACACATTAGAACAGAAGGTAGAACATCACTGTCTATCCAAGTACCTGTCTCCTTCAAATGTGACAGGTAAACTTTTCCTTCAGAAGAAAACTGTGCAAGAAAACTATTAACAATAACAGAGCTTGATAATTGTCTTCTTCCCCCATAAATACCTCCTTAAATAATAATACCTTGTATTGAAGATGAATACTTAATCTGCAGTAGAGAGTGAAGGCTCTTATGGCAGTTGCTCGATCGATGCTACGAGATCCTGCATGAGTTCCTCTCATAATTGAGCCAAGAATCTCCTGCAATATCATAACTTACAGTTGTATTTAAAAACAAAATATATTTTCAGGAATCCCAGTTCTGCACTGTGCTTTTGTCAAAGACTGAAACTGAAATTCAAACATATTTTCAATAAAGCCAAGATTTTCAGAAAGCGACTGAGGTACTTTCAATCACTTCATTTTTTGAGTGCCCAACTTTATGCTAAGGTGCTTGATCTTCCAAAAATTCTCTGCATCTATCCTCTAGAAGTCAGGCTCCTTTAAGATGTCTCGTATTGGACAAATTTGAGGCATCTAAAAAAATCACTAGACTTCTTGAAAATCTTGAACTAAGTCTTGTAGGCCTATAGTTTATTTCTATTCATGAACTGAACTGCTTGTTATTCACAAAGTTCAGATGCATGAGTTTTAAATAACAGTAGTTACTTTTGATACAGATAAAGAGGTACAGTTAATTCAGACCACAAATAGCCCACACAATCATTACATTCTGATGACCAACGGTTCCTTTTGCAAGACTGGAAGGAAGGCAATTTCTTTTTAACTGTTACTTTTTACATTTTAAAGTAATTGTATTTTCGTTTTCTGGTAGTATTATCTTCTATTTCTTCTATTGTTACCCTTTGTAATGGATCTTCAATAGTATTACACTCATGCTGTTGCACAACATGTTGAATGAGATTAAGTATCAGAGAGGTAGCCGTGTTAGTCTGTAGCTTCGAGAATAACAAGAAGTCTTGTGGCACCTTATAGACTAACAGATAATTTGGAACATAAGCTTTCTTGGGCAAAGACCCGCTTCACCAGATTGCAACTTCTTGTTATTCCTGAATGAGACTGCTAGTCACAACTGTTAAAGCACCAAATATGCAGAAGACAGTTTTGCCAAGTTCAGGGAGCACACTTTTAGAAAAGAATGGATCATTAAACACAATGTCTAGCTTTTTTATCACAATGCATTACATTATTTCATCAGCTCATAAGATCATTCTAAGTGTACTGACAGATGAGCTAAAGGAAGGAGGAATGCTGGCTCTTACAAAGACTTTTGATGAAAAATGCCAAATCAAAATTTCACTAGTCATGCTAAACATGTTAAATAGTGCTTTACATTCAACATTCTGCAAATGTTACCTTTGCTGCTCCAAGTACTTTCAAAAGCTGGTTCAATTTCTTTTTGGGGACAGATAACAGGCAATCCCGATTCATGGAATGAGTCAATAAATATTCTATATAATCAAGTGCTAATTCTGGCTTTGACTCAGATGTTACTTGGATACGGACTCGCCGCTCAGATGCTGTATTACTCTAAGTGAGAGGGGAGAAGAAGACCATTAATAATGAGATCTAGGCTACGTCTACACGTGAAGCCAACATCGAAATAGGCTATTTCGATGAATAACGTCTACACGTCCTACAGGGCTGGCAACGTCGATGTTCAACTTCGACGTTGCGCGGCACCACATCGAAATAGGCGCTGCGAGGGTACGTCTACACGCCAAAGTAGCACACATCGAAATAATGGTGCCAGGCACAGCTGCAGACAGGGTCACAGGGCGGACTCAACAGCAAGCCGCTCCCTTAAAGGCCCCCTCCCAGACACAGTCGCACTAAACAACACAAGATACACAGAGCTGACAAGTGGTTGCAGACCCTGTGCCTGCAGCATAGATCCCCAGCTGCCGCAGAAGCAGCCAGAAGCCCTGGGCTAAGGGCTGCTGCCCACGGTGACCATAGAGCCCCGCAGGGGCTGGAGAGAGAGCATCTCTCAACCCCCCCAGCTGATGGCCGCCATGGAGGACCCAGCAATTTCGACGTTGCGGGACGCGGATCGTCTACACTGTCCCTACTTCGACGTTGAACGTCGAAGTAGGGCGCTATTCCTATCTCCTCATGAGGTTAGCGACTTCGACATCTCGCCGCCTAACGTCGAAGTTAACTTCGAAATAGCGCCCGACGCGTGTAGACGTGACGGGCGCTATTTCGAATTTGGTGCCGCTACTTTGAAGTAGCGTGCACGTGTAGACGCAGCCCTAAAGAACACTAAAATGAACATAAGTCAGAGGAGAAGTAAGTACTATAGCAGACAAATAGAATCAGATTGTATAATGCAACGAAGCAGTAGAATTCAGTGTTTTCTTTGCAAACCTTTCTAGGCGTCATCTCATCAGACATCCAATCACAGATTAATTCAATAACGTGTCCAACTTGTCCCCAGCGACACAAGCAGTCTATCAAGGTGGAGTATTTATTTTCATCAGCTCCCTTCTCAAGATTCCTCAATTTAGAGATCACACCACAGCTAAAAAATTTAGATATAGTAGCTGTTTTTATTCCTTAGTGAAGAAATAACTTAACATAAAATGAATCGATACGATATCAGAAATATTAACAAAATAGATCTATTGGCCCCTATACATTTTATTAAATGTCCAATTTTTCTGACTGAATAAGTTTGCCTGAATTGATATGTTATTCACTGAAAGTATTTTAATATGTTATAATACTAAGGAGAAAAATAAAATTTAAGTTGAACAGAACCCTCCACACACATACACATCCCACATTGGTTCGATTTAGGTATAAAGAAAATATTACCTGAATGTAGGAATAGCAGAAGCTGGCATGAAAGATGCCAAAATAACTAATGGAATCATACAACGATCATCCTAGGATTTAAGAAAAAAAAATTACAACAGGATTGAAGTCATTAAAAAATTTAAGCACCTTTTTGGAGAAATCAATTCCATCACTGCAGAATCTTCATATCCATTAAAGAACCACCAGAAATAGCATTGAAAAGAAGTACTTAGAGTGGACTATCAGCTTCATATATAATGGGGAGTTCTTAGTGGTCACATACAAGCTCTCCTAGCACAAGCAAACATTCATTTTAAGTTGAGGCATGGCCATGACTCCATCCAATTCCTTTTCACTTACACAGCATGTTAGAAATAGAAGCCAAAGAAATCATTACACATACTTGTACGGCTCTATAGTGAGAATTTACTCATACTAGATAACCTTTGTTTTCTAACCATTTTCACTGCAGATCCCCAATTTTGGAAAATTAACTATCAGTCATCTGTCAAAGAGGCAGATCTGAGAACCAGATGACCCTAGGATTACTTTCCCAAACTTGGACATACAACTTGGATTCAGAACCAGAGTTAATGCTTCCTAAACATAAGACTTATACATCAAGAAGCAGTATGCAATCAGAGTTGTCCTTGTGCTATGTGGGACCTAGGACAATCCCTTCTACACCCAGACTCCCACTCTATCCTGCCCCGATCCTGCCCCAGCTCCCATTCAGCCCTTTCCCCAAGGCCCCCCACCCTTCCTCTCATGAGCAATGTTGGGAGCTGACGAGGTGGAGTGGAGCTAGTCACAGTCCCTGTGCCTCTGAGGCTCTATATCCCCACTAAAGTGCAGTGCTCCCCAAAGCACTGGACCTTGGGTGATCGCCTTAAACTGTCCAATAGACATGATGGCTCTGCCCGCAATATCCTCATTTAGAAATATACATGCAGCACCTAGTACAACAGGGCCTTGATCAGAATCCCTAGGTGTCACTAAAATATAAAAATAAATGATTGAGGATATTTTGTATCTAGATAGCTTAAAAGCAGGCACAGATGCCTTCAAGATCTCACTAGTCGTATGTCAAAAATCTTATCCATTCAAATAATGCCTGAAGATGTCATGTCTCCACTTGACTTAGCTCCATGAAATACAATATAGAAGATCTATGTTTAGGTGTCGTTCCATCTGGTTAACAAGTGAGAGGTTGTTTTTTTTTTTTAAAAAGGTAACATTTACAGAAGAAAAAAAAAAGAAGTTTTGCTTTCCTAGCAGAAGAGAACCTCTTGCTCAAGTCCCCTTTTTTCTTGCAAATAAGCATCTGGTAAGATTTTTTTCAGATTCATGCTGCTTCATCCATGTGAGAAAGTATGGCTACATCTATGTCAGAGAGACTGCCAAAACTGAAAAACTTGTCTGAGTTGTGCTGAAAGCCAGCTTTGAGAGGAGCATACTAATCATGTGCCGTAATTATGGTTCTTCAAGATGTGTGCCCTTATTGATGTCCCTTTCTAGGTCCACTTGTGCCTCCTGTGCTTCAGATTGTAGCTTTTATGTAGCACTCTCTCTTCAACCTACACATGTGCTCTCCCCATCTCTTGCCCTGAATGAGGGCTAGGTGGTGCTGTATGGGCAAACAATCCTTGTTTTCTTTTCCTCTACTGCACAGCTGAGCTGAAAGAACTCTGAAGCAGAGCATCAAGGTAGGCAGTGGAACACCCATAGGGAAACATTTGGAAGAACCACAATGACTGCACAGGGCAACATTCTCTTCTTCAGGTAGTGTGCCATTGGGTGACTGCAGGATCACCCCTCAGTAGGAGGGCTGAGACTTCAGAGGCAAGTATGGAATTATGAATAAGACAGTGAAGCCACACGTGGCATTGAATGCTGGATTGAGACACTGCAGAATGTTCAACAAAAACATGAGCACATGTTAATGTCATAGCTACATATTTCTGCAACCGGAACATTGAGAAAAGCTATGGAGTGGAGAGTGATTTCATACAGTGAGTTCATACTCTAGAAGGAGGCTGAAGATCATGATAGCTGTAGGTAATGCACCTTTATATCCATCTAGAGTTTCTTTCTTGGGGACTGAGGATATCTTAGCTCTGTCCACAATGTAGAGAAAGGTATGGGAAGTTTCCTGAAGGATTTAGTTCTATTTAGATGGGAAGCTAGTGCTCTCCTGACATTGAGTGGGATGTGGATAAGTTGGTTTATATGGCCGTATGAAGATATTTTTGATAGGAATCTGGGATACAGTTGTTGTGTGATTTCTTTAAAAAAAAAAAGACTGCAAAGGGATGGGGTGCATAACAGAATAACCCTCTACCTTATGATAGAAGGCTGTAACAGCTGTGAGGTGCACTTTTATCTGGCACAGATGATTGTGAAAAGAAGGTTGGGGCAATGTGCCTCAAGTCACACCAGGGTTTGAATCTCTTCCACTTTTGGATAGATATGCCATAAGTAGTTTGGTTCCTGCTATGAAAGAGCACCACCTTTACTTCCTCAAAGCAAATCATTTCTACTCTTGAATCACTGACCGCCTGTGTCTTAAGATGAAGAACCTGAAGACTGGCTGGCATTCTAAGAAAGGAAATGAGGAACAGATTGGAGAATGATTGGTTGACAAGCAGAGATGAGTACAGTAGAGGAACTCTCTTTGCCTTGGGCAAATAGGATCTAGAAGTATAAAAGGAAGTTACTCGCCCTCATGCATTAGGGGTGAATAGTACAGCCTCCTTGGAGAAGGCATGAGGTTTAGGGAAAATAAGCAGGTGGGTTCATTTATGTGAAAATCTGTTATAACTTTCAGGAAAAACTTTGGATGGGGCCTGAATATCACTTTGTCTCTGGTGAGACAGGGAGCGAAGCGGACAGGGAGCTGCAGACAGGGGAGTTTAAGAGGGAGTTTGGGAGGGAGTGTGACAGAGAGGACTATAATGGTTAGGAAGACCCGCAACACCTGTGCCAGCACTACTGCCGTCTCCTCCACTTGTGCCTGTAGCCAGACAGACTGCCTGACCATGGATGTTTCTACCCAGATTTTGGTGTGGCTCTGCAAGGACTGTGGCTTGCCGTTCCCACTTACTGATACCCAGGCTGAGGGGAATATTCAGTGTGGAAGGTGCCTGCTGGTGGAATCTCTCAGGCGGCAGGTGGGGGAGCTACAGGAGGAGGTGGCCAGGTTGAGAAGTATCCGAGTCCATGAGCAGTTCCTGGATAGTATTCAGGTGGAGACTGCGGAGGTAACTGTCCCAGTGCACAGGACGGCTGATAAACCACTGGAGGAGGTGGACCAGGGTGGACACTGGCAGCTGGTTACTTCTCGCAGCAGGCAGTGTCCCACCCCCGCTCAGAACCCTCCCACTGTGGTACTGGAAAACCGTTATGCTGCACTCGATACAGGAGACCAAGAATTACCCCGTACAGAAGAGGAGAAGCCTTGTACCCCCAAGGCTGGGAAGTCTACTGCCACCCCTGCAAGAAGGAAACATAGAGTAGTGGTGGTTGGAGACTCTCTTCTGAGGGCGATGGAGGTGCCCATCTGTTGCCCTGACATTTCATCTCGGGAGGTGTGCTGCCTGCCTGGGGCCCATATCCAAGACGTTACACAGGCATTGTCGAGGATTATCCGGCCCTCTGACTACTATCCCACGCTTCTCATAAATGTGGGCACTAATGATACTGCAAGGTGTGATGCTGAGCAGGTCAAGAGTGACTTCAGGGCTCTGGGGGCACGGGTCAGGGGGTTTGGGGTGCAGGTGGTATTCTCTTCAATCCTGCCTGTCAGAGGTAGGGGCCCAGGCAGAGACAGGTGTATCCTAGAGGTGAATGCTTGGTTGCGTAGATGGTGTCACCAGGAAGGCTTTGGTTTCCTTGACCATGGGATCCTTTTCCGGGAAGGACTGCTAGGCAGAGATGGCGTTCACCTTTTGAGGAGGAGGAAGACCATTTTCGGACACAGGCTGGCTAACCTAGTGAGGAGGGCCTTAAACTAGGTTCGACGGGGGCAGGGGAGCAAAGCCCGCAGGTAAGTGGACAGCATGAATACATGGGAGATGAATTTGAAATGGGAGGGAGTATGGGCTACACTGGGAGAGTAAAAAGAGGGCCAGGGCAAAACTGGGAGGCAAGACCAAATCAAATGTCTGAGATGCCTATATACAAATGCAAGAAGTATGGGAAATAAACAAGAAGAATTGGAAGTACTAATAAACAAATACAACTATGATATCGTTGGCATCACAGAAATTTGGTGGGATAATACTCATGACTGGAATGTTGGTATTGAAGGGTACAGACTGCTTAGGAAGGACAGACAGGGAAAGAAGGGAGGAGGTGTTGCCTTGTATATTAAAAATGTACACACTTGGACAGAGGTGGAGATGGACGTAGGAGATGGACGGGTTGAAAGTCTCTGGGTTAGACTCAGAGGAGTAAAAAACAAGGATGAGGTCCTACTAGGAGTCTACTACAGGCCCCCTAGCCAGGTGGAAGAGGTGGATGAGGCTCTCTTTAAACAGCTAACAAAATCATCCAGGGCCCAGAATTTGGTGGTGATGCGGGACTTCAACTATCCAGGTATATGTTGGGAAACTAATACAACAGGGGACACACTGTCCAATAAATTCTTGGATTGCATTGCAGACAACTTTTTATTCCAAAAGGTTGAAAAAGCTACCAGAGGGGAAGCTGTTCTAGATTTAATTTTAACAAATAGGGAGGAAATTATTGAGAATTTGAAAGTGGAAGGATGCTTGGGTGAAAGTGATCATGAAATCATAGAGTTCACAATTCTAAGGAAGGGTAGAAGAAAAAACAGTACAATAGAGAATGGATTTCAGGAAGGCAGATTTTCGTAAACTCAGACAGCTGGTAGGTAAGGTCCCATGGGAAGCTAAACTGAGGGGAAAAACGGCTGAGGAGAGTTGGCAGTTTTTCAAAGGGACATTATTAAGGGCCCAAAAGCAAGCTATCCCGCTGGGTAGGAAAGATAGAAAACATGGCAAAAGACCGCCTTGGCTTAACCAGGAGATCTTGCATGGTCTCAAACAAAAAAGGAATCATATAAGAAATGGAAGCTAGGACAAATTACAAAGGATGAGTATAGGGAAACAACACGAGTGTGCAGGAGCAAGATTAGAAAGGCTAAGGCACAAAATGAGCTCAAACTAGCTACAGGCATAAAGGGAAACAAGAAGGCTTTTTACAAATACATTGGTAACAAGAGGAAGACTAAGAAGAGGGTAGGGCCATTGGTCAGTGAGGAGGGAGGAACAGTAACAGGGAATTTGGAAATGGCAGAGATGTTTAATGATTTCTTTGTTTCGGTCTTCACTGAGAAATCTGAAGGAATGCCTGACATAGAGAATGCTAGTGAAAAAGAGGTAGGTTTAGAAGTTGAAATAGGAAAAGAACAAATTAAAATATACTTAGAAAAATTAGATGTCTGCAAATCACCAGGGCCTGATGAAATGCATCCTAGAATCCTCAAGGAGCTGATAAAAGAGGTATCTGAGCCTTTAGCAATCATTTTTGATAAATCGTGGGAGACGGGAGAGATTCCAGAAGACTGGAAAAGGGCAAATATAGTACCCATTTATAAAAAGGGGAACGAGAATAACCTGGGAAACTACAGGCCAGTCAGCTTAACTTCTGTGCCAGGAAAGATAATGGAGCAGGTAATTAAAGAAATCATCTGCAAGCAATTGGAAGGTGGTAAGGTGCTAGGGAACAGCCAGAATGGTTTTGTTAAAAACAGATCATGTCAAACCAATCTTATAGCTTTCTTTGATAGAATAACGAGTCTTGTGGATAAGGGAGAAGTGGTGGATGTGGTATACCTAGACTTCAGTAAAGCATTTGACACGGTCTCACATAATATACTTATCAATAAACTACGCAAATACAACTTAGATGGGGCTACTATAAGGTGGGTGAACAACTGGCTGGATAACCGTACCCAGAGAGTAGTTATTAATGGTTTTCAATCCTGCTGGAAAAGTATAAAAAGCGGGGTTCCGCAGGGGTCTGTTTTAGGACCGGTTCTGTTCAATATTTTCATTAACGATTTAGATATTGACATAGAAAGTACACTTAAGCTTGCAGATGATACCAAGCTGGGAGGGGTTGCAACTGCTTTGGAGGATATGGTCATAATTCAAAAGGATCTGGATAAACTGGAGAAATGGGCTGAGGTAAACAGGATGAAGTTTAATAAGGACAAATGCAAAGTGCTCCACTTAGGAAGGAACAATCAGTGTCACACATACAGAATGGGAAAGGACTGCCTAGGAATGAGTACAGCGGAAAGGGATCTGGGGGTTATAGTGGACCACAAGCTAAATATGAGTCAACAGCGTGATGCTGTTGCGAAAAAGGCAAACATGATTCTAGGATGCATTAACAGGTGTTGTGAACAAGACACGAGAAGTCCTTCTCCCGCTCTACTCTGCGCTGGTTAGGCCTCAGCTGGAGTATTGTGTCCAGTCCTGGGCACCGCAGTTCAGGAAGGATGTGGAGAAACTGGAGAGGGTCCAGAGGAGAGCAACGAGAATGATCAAAGGTCTAGAGAACATGACCTATGAAGAAAGGCTGAAAGAATTGGGCTTGTTTAGTTTGGAAAAGAGAAGACTGAGGGGGGACATGATAGCAGTTTTCAGGTATCTAAAAGGGTGTCATAAGGCAGAGGGAGGCAACTTGTTCTTCCTTGCCTCTGAGGATAGAACAAGAGGCAACGGACTGAAATTGCAGCAGGGGAGGTTCAGGTTGGACATTAGGAAAAAGTTCCAAACTGTCAGGGTGATCAAACACTGGAACGAATTGCCAAGGGAGGTGGTAGAATCTCCATCACTGGAGATATTTAAGAAGAGGTTAGGTAGATGGCTGTCAGGGATGGTCTAGAAAGTGCTTGGTCCTGCCATGAGGGCAGGGGGCTGGACTTGATGGCTTCTCGAGGTCCCTTCCAGTCCTACTCTTCTACAATTCTCTGAAAGAAGGTTCGCCATTAGGGAGCCACTGAGACATCACTGATCATGTCTGACTTACCCCTTTGCTAGGGAAGGGGTGCCTAGAAGAGACAATGTTTGAATGAGACACTGTTTCTTCCTCACCGTATAGGGAGGATGCAGGAGCTGTCATGTTTGACTGATACAGCCTGTCCAGTGATGGAGAGACATCAGTACCAAAACAAAGTGGAAGGTACTGTGGTTGCCCTTAGCTGATCCCAGAAGGCAAAAGGGTACAAGGGAGGCACAGGCGGCAGGCAGTACTGTGGCTGCAGACACTTACCTTGTCATGCATTGGGATAAGTGCACATACTGATGGGGTCAAGCATGAGTCTCTGTTCAACCTGCAATTTTTGCTAGTGGCAGAGCGCAATAGTTTGTGCCAGTGAAGCCATGGCTTTAGATTTTTGAGCCACATTTGGCTTAGGCTTGGCTGCTTGTTTGGGTCTTATAGCCAGGTCTTGCGACTCTCCAGGTGCAGTAGGCAACAGCAGCCCCAGCAAGCTCTTGTCCGGAGCCCCACAGGAGAATAGAGCCAGCTTAGTATCAACGGATTGCCCTTTCTTGGGTGAGGGGGATTCCCTGTTAGCATCTGCATTCGCTCTCTTTGGTGGTTTAGAGGCTGTAGAGGTCACAGCTGGAGTAGCAGCAGCTGCTTATCTGACATCACTGCATGAATAATGTAAACGGGGTGCAGAGAAACACAGAAGCAGCAATACACTGACCCAAACAACTGCTGTGCTATATAAATGCTGAAACAAAACAGGGCTCACTCGAGAACACCCCACATAGTCAGCAACCCCCGACCCCTTCAGGCAAATAAAAGACTCAAGCAAGGTGAAGACTGGCAAGCGAGAGCAGTGAAGTATATGCAGCAGCAGCAATAAGTGAAGTTAACAGGGGGATGTGGATTGAGGGAACTGGTCTGAGGCAGTCTCTTCAGGTAAAAGAAAGACAATGAAAACTGAAATGAATATATACTTGTGCACAGCACAGTTGGGCATTGGAGTAGCAGGCAGTGGTGCAACAGCCTTGTGGTCAGCCATTACAGGCTTGGGCTTTCCAGAATGCTTAGGCTTGCTGGCCAGGTCCTTAGACCCTTGGGGAGGAGGCAAACTCTGCCCCGGTGAGTGCTTGTCCAGAGTCCCGAGGGGATCGGAGCTGACTTAGACTTCATGGATCACCCTTCATTTATTCCAAAGGGATTCACTGTTACCTGCTGAACGTGCTCATCTGTTTGGAAGAGACAGAGCAGGCAGCTGAGGCAGTGGCCACTGCTCTGCCCTATATCACCATTGGTGACAGTGGCAGTGGGGATGCAGGGTGACCAGGATGTGACGCGAGTGTAAGGGAGCACTTGAGGAAAAAGTTTCGTGAAGAAGGAAAAAAAGCAGGCTCTCCTAGTCCCAACTGTCAGTCACCAAGTGACAGTAAACTGCGCTGCTCCTGCCACGCAATACAAGCAGAAAGAGAATGATAGTCTGAGGCACAGGTGGCAGTCTTGAAGAAAACAGCAATTGAGAGGGAAAAAACAAAACAAAAGCAACAAACAAACTCACTCACTCACTCTGTGGTATGGTGTAAAACACAGACAAAATAGGGTTCACTTAAAAACACCCCTTGTCCTCTGTGACACCCCCCTTCTGGCAAATAAAAAGGCTCTAACCTAGTAACATAAGCAGGCAAGAGCTGTAAAATACGTGCAGCAGGAGCTGCAATAAGCCTGAGATACAGCAGAAAGAGCGAGGGAAGGGAAGGGGTTGAGAGGACTAGTGTAAAGTGGTCCTCTGAGGTAAAGAGAGAGAAAACAGTGCCAATTCTGGCACAGAGGCAGAACTGGTAGGAGCTGCTGGTGGAGGCATATGTAGCTTTTCCAAAGCTGATGCCTCAACAGTGCCAACTGATGTGGCTCACTTGGTCTCTACCCTAGTTCTTCTGGTTGAGGTGGACCTGCATTTCCTCACGGCACCATATAGCGATGGCACTGGGGAATGCGAGGCTCTAGGTAGCACTGATGGAGAGCGTGCTGGTGAAGCGCTTGTGGTAAGAGAACCTTAGCGGGGTGATAAAGCTGCCCTATGAGAGGGCTTTTGCTGCACTTGCATCTCCTCTGGTTTGTCCTGGTGGAGGCACATGTTGCTTTTCAGAAGCTGATGCCTCAATGGCATCAACTGATGTGGCTCACCTGGTCTCTGCCTCAGATCTTCTCGCTGAGGAGGACCTGTGTTTCTCCATGGCACCCATACAAGGTGGCACCAGGGAATGCCGACAGAGAGCGTGCTGGTAAAGCTCTTATAACTTGGGAGCCTTTTCAGTGCAATGATAGCTACCCTATCTGAGGGCTTTTGCTGCATCTGTGTGTCCTCGAGCTTGTCCCTGAATGATAGTGACTTTTCCCAGCATAACTCCTCTAGTTGAGCTTTCTGATTTTCCTTGCCCTTGCCGGCATACTCTGGCAATGAGGTCACTTGCTTGCAGAATGGGTTTTTCTGCACTTTGTCATTCTGGAAGAATCCAGCATGCTGTGTGGAGGAAAAGAAAAGAAAAAACAAAACACTGCTGCGATGCCACAGCAACCTCTGCCTTTAAAAAAAAAAAAAGAAGTAGATCTAGCTATGAAAATGGTTGAGGTAAAGTGGGAGGCTAATATGGGTTTCTAACTGTTTCTCAGGTAAAGAGAGGAGCTGCTCTGACATCTGTCTTCAGCTGAGGACAGTAGAAAGGGAACTGACGAGGGCTAACTCGCACGTGTACTCCAGCAGAGTGGCAGCGGCTTGAGATGCTCAGTGTGCCAGCACAGAGTGAGTGGGTGTGTGTGCGCGCGCACACGCACTGCTCTGAAAAGCTTTCCGATCTGCAGCGCTGGGACGCACAGAGACCTGAGTGGAGCACCTGCAGAGACTACTCGAAGGAAAACCCTGTTTCTTTCCTCTCTATTTTGAGTAGGATCTTGGGATAGGTCTACACTAGAAGCATCTGCCAACAGAAGTTACTGTCAGAAGAAATGTTCTGACAAAACTTTGGTTGACAGATCATATCTACACATAAAAGCAGATCTCTCCTTTGATCCACTCTGTCAACAAAAGGGCCCCCTTCAGTGTCTCTACAGCTTTTTTGTCAACAGTTTCTGTCAACAAAACACATTTTGTGTGTAGCCGCTCCGCAAGTTTTGTCTACAAAACCCCCGTTCTGTCTACAAAACTCTCTAGTGTAGACATAGCCTTGGATATTGGAGAAATCAGTGAAAATAAATGGAGGAGAGTTCTGTTCCACTGGAACACAAAGGCCAGCCCTGAGGCTGAACTGGGAGCATTTATTGTGTTTTTGACTGTGGCAAATAAGTCTTTGGGATGCCCTTGGTGTTTGGCTTCAGTCCTGGGCAGGAGGACTCAGGCTGTGGTGACATGTACCATTCCAGAATTTCACAGCTTTGGCACAGATGGAAGGTGATTTCACTCCTCCCTGACAGTATCTATAAAACATTTTTTTCTGTCATGTCCTTGACCAGCGGGAGGAAATACCTACAGGAATTTCTACCTACTGTGAGTTCCAGGAAGTTGATAGGTGATATTGAGACAATCTGCCTTGCACAGTATCAGAACCCACATGGGCTCTCCATCCCAACAGGGATGTATCCATTGTGAAGTCCAATGTTGGGGCTTGTTGAGTGAAATAAGCCCCAGAGCAGTAATTCCAAGGGACCTTCCACCAGTCAAGGGATTTTTTGACTAATGAGAGCAAAGAGAAGTTTTTTTTAAAGCTGTGTTTGCTTGGTAAATAGCCAGTTGTGACCCACTCTTAAAAGGTAGGACAAAGTCTCAAACTTCATTACACCGCAACCCTTTCTGATAAAAAAAATTCACAACACCAGGAGACAGTGGCAAAGCCTGAGCCCCACTGCTCCAGTGGGGCGGAGGGACAAAGCTGAGGCTCAAAGGCTTCAACCCTGGGCTGGGGGCTTATAACCAATACCACAGAAAGGACCTATGTAAACATTCCAGGTGTAGATGACAAAACTAACAGTAGTTATCTCGTATTAAAAGCGATTCTGACCTACAGCAAACTATAGAACTTTCTGTGAGATTGAAGTATTGCAATATGCAAACAAGCACCCTGTAGTCTGAGGGCTGAGAACCAGTCTACTTGGTCCAGATATTGAATTATTGTATGAATTGTTATTTTGAACTGCTGAACCTTTACAAATCTGTTCAGCGATCTTAGTTCTAGAACACGTCTCCACCACTGTCATTTCTTGGTACCACAAAGAATTTAGAGTAGAGTCCCCTCCTTCTATACTATGTGGGAACTGGTTATATAATACCCAACTTAGAGAGAGTAGGTTTCCTGTCAGAAAAGGTGCTTGTGAGAAGGTCCCTGAAGAGGGGGATGTAATAAAGGAGAAGGGAGGAATAAACAACAGAATATCCTGGAAAAATGATCTCCAACACTAATGAGTCCATAGTTATGCATTCCCAGTCTTGATGAAAAGCCATAGAGAGGGATATGTGCAGATTGCTGCAGCAGGTAAGGATGGAGGTGGTAACTTGAGTCCTTGGACAACCCCTTAAAACTGATGTTTAGATGTAGAGGCTGTGAAGCACATGCTTGGGGGGCAGCTTGTGTCCTTTTCTGAAATTGCTTTTCTTGTCTGCTGGTGGGTGGGTGAAGAGGGAATGGATTGAGTATGTTGGGATCTCCTTAATTTTTTTTGTGAAAGTATATAAATTCTCAGAGAGCATAAGGTGCTTCTAAAGTTTTTAACATACTGAGGGATTCCTTCATTTTTTCAGAATGCAACTTTGGTCCTTCATATGGAAGGTTCTCAACAGCAGATTGCACTTCCTTTGGAAAGCTAAGATACCTGAAGACAGGAAGACCTCCTTCACGACCACTGCCATGGAGTTAGAATGAGTAGCTGTATCAGCAGTGTCTAAAGAAGACTATCCTTACAAGGAGTTGGTCTTTGGCAATGATAACCTGAAAATGCTCCACCCAGTTTGTTGGAAGATGTTCAATAAAGGAATTCAGTTTGAAGTAGGCTGTCAATCAATCACAGTTAACTCATGCTATTAACTAAAACAAATACAGATTAATTGCAGTTAATTACCACAATTAAGCAATACCAAATCAAGTATATTAAATGATTTTGGAGGTTTTCCTACATTTTCAAATATATTGATTTCTATTACAACACAGAATACAAAGCTTTATATTATGCTCACTTTATATTATTTTTACTATAAATATTTACACTAAAAAGGATAAAATAGTATTTTTCTATTTACCTTATGTAAGTACTGTACTGCAATCTTTATAGTAAGGTGCAATTTACAAAATATAGATTTGTTACATAATTGCACTAAAGACAAAACATTGTAAAACTTTAGAGCCTACAAGTCCATTCCGTCCTACTTGTTCAGCCAATTGCTTAGACAAACAAGTTTGTTTACACTATGAGACATATTTACAATGTTATTTTAAAAAGTGAGAAAACATTCACATGGCACTGTTGTAACCTGTATTACAGGATATTTACATGCCAAATCTACTAAATATTTGTACGCTCTTTCCTGCTTCAGCCACCATTTCAGAGGATACGCTTCCACACTGATGCTCATTCAGAAAATTAATGTGTTAATTAAAAATTGTGACTGAACTACTTGGTAAAAATTGTATGTCTCCCGCTCTGTTTTCCTCTCATTCTGCCAGTATATTTCATGATAGAGCAGTCTCAGATGATGACCCAGAACACACTGTTAGTTTTAAGTTTCTGATTGCACGTTTGACAAAATGCAAAAAAGGTAACTGTGAGATTTCTGAAGGTATTTATAGTACGCAACCCAATGTTTAAGAATCTGAAGTGCCTTCCAAAATCTGAGAAAGACAAGGTGTGGAGCATGCTTTCAAAAGTCCTAAAAGAGCACTCCGATGTAGAAATTACAGAACCCGAACCACCAAAAAAGAACATTTACCTTTGGTTGGTGGCCTCTCAGACAGATGATGAAAATGAAGATGTGCTGGTTACACACTGCTTTGGATTATTATAGAATATGGACACATCTCCTCTGGAACAGTGGTTGAAACATAAGGGGACACATGACTGTCCAGCACATTTGGCATGTAAATAACTTGAGACACCACCAACAGTGTCATGTGGATGCCCGTTTTCATTGTCAAGTGACATTTTAAAAAAGAAGCAGGCACCATTACCTCTTGCAAATGTTGGTGAACAAGTAGTAAGACTGAGAGGACATGTAAGTTCTAAAGCTTCACATTGCTTTATTTTTGAATGCAGTTATTTTTGTACATAATTCTATATTTGTAAGTTCAGTTTTCATGATATAGAGATTGCATTACAGTAACTGTTATGTGAACTGAAAAAAAATACTATTTATGGTTTTTACAATGTAAATATTTAAAATAAAAATAAGTGAGAACTGTGTACTTTGCATTGTGTTGTAATTTAAATCAATGTATTTGAAAATGAAGAAAACATTCAAAATATCTAAACAAATGGTATTCTATTATAATATTGGTATTCTGATGAGAAGAGCAATTAATGGCAATTAATTGTTTTTACCTGCTTAATAGCCCTAGTTTAGAGTCATTAATATGGGTATACTTTTAAATGAGAGTTTGGTAATCTGCTATTCTGAATTGCAGGGTTGCTGACGAACTTGACTTTTGCAAAAATAAACTTTAAAATCCTGTATCAGTGAGGTAACTGTGCTAGTTTTCATCTGCAAAAAGAACCCTACAGACTGACATTTTTTAGAGCATAAGCTTTTGCGGGCAAAGACCCGTTTCATCAGATGCATGTAGTAGAGATTTCAGAGTCTTAACTATATAAGCTCATGAAAAGAATGGAGTACCAATCAAGAGGAAGGCCAGAGCTGATGAGGTCAATTCATTCAGGGAGAATATGGCCCTCTGCAAGCACCTGATGAGGAGATGTGAACACCAGGAGAGGAGAAACTGCTTTTGTAGCTGTCCAGCCATTCCCAGTCTTTGTGCAAACCTTGATTGATAGTGTCAAATTTGCAAATGAATCTGCAGTTTTATTTTGGAGTCTGTTTTGCAAATTTTTTGTTGCAGGATGGCTACTTTTAAATCTGTTACTGAGCATCCAGGGAGACTGAAGTGTTCTCCTACAGTCTTCTGTATATTACTGTTCCTGATATATGAGTCGTGTCCATTTATTCTTTTACATAGAGACTGTCCAGTTTGGCCAATGTAAACGGCAAAGGGGCATTGCTGGCACATGATAGCATATATTACATTCGTAGATGTGCAGGTGAATGACCCCTTGATGGCGTGGTTGATGTGGTTATGACCTGTGCTGGTGTAGATATGTGGGCAGAGATGGCATTGAGGTTTGTTGCAGGGATTGGTTCCTGAGTTAGAGTTACAGTGGTGTGGTTTATAGTTGCTGCTGAGAATTTTTCAGGTTGCCAGGCTGTTTGTAGGGGAGGACTAACCTGCCTCCCAAGGTCTGTGAGCATGAGGGATCATTGTCCAGGATGAGTTGTAGATCACTGATGATGCTCTGGAGAGGTTTTAGCTTGGGGCTGTAGGTGATGGCCAGTGATGTTCTGTTATTTTCCTTGTCGGGCCTGAAATAGTTATGGGTGAGGACAAAGTCACAAAGCTCTGCCACCAGCTGTGCTTTGGCAACAATCGGGTATACTGTTCCAAACAGCTTGAAGTCTATCTTCAAGTGCGATACTGGTGTAAAGGGCCTCCACATCCATGGTGGCCAGGATGGTGTTTTCAGGAAGCTCACCAATGTATTGTAGTTTCCTCAGGAAGTCAGTGGTGTCTCAAAGATGGCTGGGAAGGCTGGTAGAGTAGGGGCTGAGTAGAGAGTCCACATATCCATACAATCCTGTAGTGAGAGTGCCAATGGATGAGATGGAGCGTCCAGGATTTCCAGGTTTATGGACCTTGGGAAGTAGCTAGAATAAACCTGGTTGGGGCTCTAGGGTTGTGTGTGCATAGATTTGTTCCTTTGCTTTTCCAGTGAGTTTCTGTGAAATTCTTGTAGTTCTAGGATGGTTGGTAGTACAGCTGAGACAAAAGGAGCAGAAGCACTTGTTTGGGGAGTTGGTGACAGTACTAGAGGTCTCTGATGAATGACATTAAGGGTATGTCTTCTCGACACGGAGCATTGACCTGGTCAGGGCCGATCTTCTAAGGTTTGATTTCACATGCCTAGCAGGGACGTTCAAAAATCAATCTATCAGGGTTGACAGTTGACCTCCGAACTCCTCAATCTCACAAGGAGTAAGGGAGATCGACTGGAGAGTTTCTCTCATCAAACTCTCTCAGTGAGGATGGCCAGGTAACTTGACTGTAAATAAATCTATTCCAGCTATGCAATTGCTGCAGCTGCAATTGTGTATTTACAACTGACTTTAAGGTCTAGTGTAGACCTGGCTTATATGTCTGTCTGGTCTTCCGGGTAAACTATGTACAAGTACGGAGGCCTTAAAAGACTCAGTCAATATTGATTTAAAGGAGCTTGTTTTCCTTCTACCGCTCTGTTCACCTAATGGTACCAATCTTCTGGAGACAGAATTCTTAGGCTACATCTACAACACCACAGATAGGTAATTTAAGATATGCAACCCCAGGTACGAGAACAACATAGCTGGAGTCAACCTACATTAAGTCCTGTTATCACCGGGTCTGCACAGAGGGGGAATCAAGGGAGAAACTCTCCAGTCAACTCTTTTTGTTGGGGGTAGATTAACAGGATCAACTTGAGAGCGATCTGCAGTTAATTTGTCAGGTCTTCAATTGAACCACTAAATCAACCAGTGGTTGATCAATCTCAGCACGATTATCCCTGCAGTAGTGTAGATGTAGCCTTAGACTCTCTAGGCTTGCCGGCAATAGTGGTATTTCAGGAGCCTTCCGTCTTGTGAGTACTGTGCCAGATATCAATGGATACTGAGGTGGTTGATGTGGTTGGGGATGGTTTCTTTAAGGTAGATTCTCTACCTAAGGGACTTGAAGCCTGCTTATGGGAGGTCTTTTGGGAGGAATCCAGGAATTTCCTCTCTCAAGCTGTGAGGGAGTGCTGTGCCAAGGAATCAGATGGAGAAAGCCATGTCAGGGACCACTGGACAGTAGGGCCCCCTAGACAGGGGTCAGAAACTGGTTGAAGTGACTCTCCATCATACTCAGTTTTAGTTCAGAGTTTTCTGTCCCATGACATTAATTTCAGAGAGAAATTATACTTCTGAGGGATATGTGACTCAGGAATATCTGTCACTGACTGGGATAGCCTCTTGTCAGAAAAAGTAATGTTCTGACAATGCTCGGGGTAGCTGAGCATATGCTTTCCAGATTTTACTTTCTCAGAGGAAAGAAACAAGAAAAAAGTAACTGTTTACCATTCTATTTAGAATTAAAAAAGGACCATAAGAACTAACAAACTCTATAAATTATCTTGAACAAGAGAAAAAAAATATAAGGGAGGTATTCTTAATTCAGATGCTGCCCAGGCTCTATCTTGGGCCAGCCCAGCTGACAAGAAAACAGAGAGCAAGTTCATCTGCATGAAACCATATAGCACTGATGCAAGGCACAAGATGAGAAGAGCGCTAGTGAAGGTCAAACAGACACTGCTACTTAAAATCTCTGATCGAAGTTGCAGGGAGCAAAAATATTTCCAGAAGGGAGAACCCTTATGGACACTATTTGAAGAAAAAAGGATGATTCTTCCACTAAGACAGCTTTCAGATGGCTTTTGCAGTCCTTGAGTGCGCTCAGAAAAAAACCCAAAGAAACTAGGACTCTTCTTTGGATGATGCTTCCAAAGGCATCCCTGGAAGCATACATACTATTAGTAACAGAGGTTGGCATCTATTGTGATGAACACCATGGGACTAGGTGAACAGATCGACTAAACACTATGAAGTTTAATGGAACCAACTGAGCCAAACAAGCTAAAACCCAACAATGAACAAGCAACAAAGGGTCCTGTGGCACCTTATAGACTAACAGACAAGTTTTGAGCATGAGCTTTCGTGAGCACAGACTCACTTCATCAGGATTTCCAAGACCAGCATCTGATGAAGTGAGTCTGTGTTCACGAAAGCTCATGCTCAAAACTTGTCCATTCGTCTATAAGGTGCCACAGGACCCTTTGCTGCTGTTACAGATCCAGACTAACACAGCTACCCCTCCGATACTTGACAACAATGAACAAGTGCATCAAGAAAATGCTCATCAGAAGGCAGAATTAACATAGCAAAAACAAGTGCAAGAAAGTGGAGAGAGTCTGGTGTTTCTAAGTTTTCTGCTCAACTAGTGAAACCAGAACTGGGGTAGTGATTATAATGAATAAGAGGGAGGAAGGAGAGAGACTCCTCATGTGACTTCACACTGAACATTTTGGGCTACAGTGAAGCATCATGTGCCACTGTCTTTCAAGGATTTCCCACATTGGTGCCAAGGGATCAAGAGCACACACACTGCCAGCAAGAATGATCTAGGACGATGATCAAAGGAAAACAAATAGTTAAATATTTGTTTCTGTTCAATACTTAAAATAAGGGCTAATCTGCCAGACAAAGTTATAGGGCACTCTCTCTTGTTTGGGAAATTCTGAGGAACTCATTCCTGCCACTTGTAGTTCATGGCATCATCCAAATACCAAATGAAAACACAACTGCACAAAGACAGACAAGGGACATAAGCACATATGTCATAAAAGCAAAAGAGTTAAAAATAATTTAAAATAAAAACCCCACAGCTTTCTAGACAGTCATTCACCTGTATTTTAAATTTGTTACAGTTTTAAGCTAGGATATTGAAATTTACCTTAAATATTTTAAAATAGTCTGGAAGTACGGAGGCAAACTTTCTGACTGTGTAATCTTTGGCTTCTTTATTGTGATCCAGTGCTTTGTGAATACTTCTCCAGAGAATTACAGTAATCTCCAGTAAACTTGCCATGGAAGCCACATCATTTATTGACAACACATTATTCAAGATCTGAAATGCAAACATTTGGGGCTGAAAATAGCTACCACTGTGTAAATACAAATAAAGGTTCACATAGGCTACGTCTACACGTGCACCCAACTTCGAAATAGCTTATTTCGATGTTGCGACATCGAAATAGGCTATTTCGATGAATAACGTCTACACGTCCTCCAGGGCTGGCAACGTCGATGTTCAACTTCGACGTTGCTCAGCCCAACATCGAAATAGGCACAACGAGGGAACGTCTACACGGCAAAGTAGCACACATCGAAATAAGGGAGCCAGGCACAGCTGCAGACAGGGTCACGGGGCGGACTCAACAGCAAGCCGCTCCCTTAAAGGGCCCCTCCCAGACACACTTTCATTAAACAGTGCAAGATACACAGAGCCAACAACTAGTTGCAGACCCTGTATATGCAGCACGGACCCCCAGCTGCAGCAGCAGCAGCCAGAAGCCCTGGGCTAAGGGCTGCTGCCCACGGTGACCACAGAGCCCTGCAAGGGCTGGAGAGAGAGTATCTCTCAACCCCCCAGCTGATGGCCGCCATGGAGGACCCCGCTATTTCGATGTTGCGGGACGCGGATCGTCTACACGTCCCTACTTCGATGTTGAACGTCGAAGTAGGGCACTATTCCCATCCGCTCATGGGGTTAGCGACTTCGACGTCTCGCCGCCTAACGTCGATTTCAACTTCGAAATAGCGCCCAACACGTGTAGACGTGACGGGCGCTATTTCGAAGTTACTGCCGCTACTTCGAAGTAGCGTGCACGTGTAGACGCAGCCATAGTGTTTCAAAAACTGAAAACCCTTTTCTGAACTCTTCCTTTAACAAACGAGTTATGTTTACTGAAGGGAAATGTGAATGACAAAAGTCAGACTTAAGCTGTATAAAGAATCATTTTGATACATATTTAAACAAAATTGCAAAATCAGTTCTACTCCTGTATAGTTAGAACAGCTATCAGCAAGAGACAAGCACCCATTTTAACTATGCTTCGAAGTCTTCACAGCTTATTCCTGCTACTCAATCTCTCACATCACAGAAGTGGCCTGATAGCCACTTTTTATTGTCTCCCTGGTCTCCCCTCTTCCATATTCACTCTCCTGTCTGTCACACCACAAGTACTATTTTAAACAATTAGTACCCAGAATAAAGTGAAAACCTTATTTTACTCTCTTACACTTATATTCTCCTTTTCACTTTCTTCACCATCTTGAGTTTCTTTTATTTCTCTCTGGATGCACGCATTCAAGCAGCGCCGAACAGTGAGCATCAATTTAGCTAAATTTTAAAAATAGATAATTTAGACAACATTCTATTTAAAAACCCTTTATCAGCAAAGATATTTCAAGTAACTATAAAAATTATTTGGGAGAGAAGTAGCAGACATAGCTACTATATATGATACTAATTTCATTTAAAGCAAATTTAAAATTGAAATATGAAACACTGGTGGTTTAAATAATCATTACCCTTTATGAGCCAATCACTGAAACCATGTGCCTCCCCCCCCACAAAAAAAACCACACACTCCTTGTGTGTTATTTCTCTTCAGAGGAAAGATCACAGGAAGCTAACGAATTAATTTTGAATAGCTATAACTTGAATGGACTATTCTCCAAACATGATGGCTCTCTGTGACATGGAGGCAAAGTGTCTCCCGTAATTTGCCCACCTCATGGCTAAGGCACTTACCGTATCAAACTATGCATACATCTCCTGTAAGCCTATGCTTGTGTCCAGATTACAGCGATTTGTCAACAGAAGTTTCTGTTGGAAGATGTACTCCAACAAAACTTCTGTCAACAGATCGCGTCTACACTGCAAAGTTGATTGCTCTTTTGATCCACTCTGTCTACAGAAAGCGGCTGGACTGCCCGGCTGCTCTCTCTACAAAATAGCCAACTGGAAGCACAGCAGACAGGGCTACCTGGTGTCCCGGAAGCCCCATCTGTCAACAGAGGGCCCCCAGGAATGTCCAAACCCGCTAACTGTGGACAGTTGTGTTGTCAGAGACGTTATGCCTCACGGGCAGCAGGATAAGACTATCGACAAAAGTGCTGTGTTCTGTCAATTTATCGTTGACAGAATGCCTTAGGAATCTGGACAGTCCCTGGGTTTTGTCAACAAAACCCTCTAGTGTAGACATAGACTTTGATATATAAGTTACTGCTACCTCTTTACCCACACACAAAATGATACTGAGCAGACAAGTTGATAGGTGGTAACATATAATGTTTCAGATCTTCATCACCATTAGTACAAAGAAATTGTTAATTGCACTAGAGTTTTATAACTGGTGCTAGAATGTGCGTTTACTAGAGTCCAAACCTTTAAGAGTTCTCTAGTAATTTTATGTTAGAAGCAAAGATACAAGTGACCTATTACTGTTAAAACAATTTGTAACAACTTAATGCTAGACAAGTAATACGAAATTGACATTTCCAGGACTTCTGTAGTGTACTTTACCTATGTTGGTGGGAGCAGTGTACTCATAAGCATACCGATAGAACTTTCTGGCTGCTGCTGGATTCATCTGGATTAGTGTAACACAGCGTTCACACCATACCTCCTCAGGTTGATTAACAGGCAAGAAAGAGTTGAATAGGAGATTTACTAAGCGTCGTGACACGGGACGTGAATCAACTTCAAGGCGAGTCAGAAGATGCTCCATGGGACAAATTTTCCAGAACTTTTTCATTTTTTTAAAGAGTGAGAGAGAACAGCAGAAGAAGGGAAAGAGAATGTTTTTAACAGTACTTTCTACACAAAATATTGATTCTGAACAAAACTAAAATACATTCCTTAAAATGAAATATTAAAATCCACAGCACCAGACTGCCAGATCCATCTGCTGCTAATAGCTAGGCTTGCAAGCAACACACGTTAGTCCTGACTATGTAGGATGCCAACACTCTGATACTTAAATGAATGCAGTGACAGAGATAGCCGTGACCGCTGTGCTTTACGTATCGAGTCTGTTCTGGTAGGGCTATGATCTGAAGAAGTGGGTCTGTCCCATGAAAGCTCATCACCTAATAAATTATTTTGTTAGTCTTTAAAGGGCTATATGACTGTTTTTTTGTTTTGATTAAATGAATGCAGTTGCCCCTCTTTATTGGCAAGTGGTTTCAGTTAAATATAAGAAAGAAAGAAATTGGTTAATATGAAAATCAGATGCCACTTCTGAGAGAAATTTTAGATGACAGCACAAGTAAAATTTATCCATTAAAAAAATACACCTTATCCTATAAGATGGATTGGAAGTCAGAGCATGCAGTTATCCCATGCACGAAAGCTCCACTTAGAGGTAGGTGTTGTAAGTAGTACATTGTCAGAGGCTCAAACAGTGATCCTATGAGCTTGAAAAAATCTAAAGTTCAAGTGCTGGTGGGAGTAGGTTCCCTTATTTGAGGGTATAACTTTTCCAGTCCCTCCACATATCTGATATATACAATTGCCAGATCATAACAAACATGAATGCATATGTGTATATCTATATACTGCACCTGCTGGGAGGACTTAATGGAAGAATCATTAACCCCTGCTGGTTTAGGTGCAACAGATAGCTAAGAATATGCTAGAGAGAAGACTGCATCGATGAAACACCAAACTGACAAGACCAGATAGAAAAAAGCCTCCATTTTGAAACATAAGAAGCTCTGGGTACTACCTGTGTCCAACAAGACATGGTGAACTTCCTGCAAGCAACATCCCTCCTGTACCCCACCCCTGGATTTAGTCGAAGAGCCCGAATGCTGTTAAAAGCAGGGCTGCAACTATGGGTGGGGTGCAACAGAAGTGAAATTGGAGCTGCAAATGACAGATCCAGTAAAGTTGATAAACAGTATGCCAAGGCCATAGAATCACAGTACTGGAAAGAACCTTGAGAGGTCATCAACTTCAGTCTGCTGTACTCATGGCAGGACCAAGCACTGTCTAGACCATCCCTGACAGGTGTCTAAGCTGCTTTTAAAAATCTCAAGTGATGGAGATTCCATAACTTCCCTACACAAATTATTCCAGTGTTCAACCATCCTGACAGTTAAGTTTTTCCCTATGTCCAAACTAAACTTCCTTTGCTGCAATTTAATTATGTTTACTTTTTTTTTTTTTTTTTTTTTTGCAAATGTCACTCTCTTGACTCATATTTACCTTGTGGTCCATCACAACCCCTAGATCTCCTTTTGCATTACTCCTACCTGGGCTGTTCACTTCTCATTTTGTATGTGTGCAACTGATTGTTCCTTCCTAAGTGGACTACTCTGCATTTCTCCTTATAAAATGTCTTCCTGTTTAGCTCAGACCATTTCTCCAGTTTGTCCAAATCATTTTGAATTATAATCATATCCTCCAAAGCATATGTAATACCCCATTTTGGTATCACCTGAAAATTTTATAAGTGTATTTTCTATGCCATTATCTAAATCACGGAAGATATTGATTAAAACTGGACCCCAAACTGATACTGTGCTGGGGCTATTAATATAAGTTGGGGTGGGTCCTGCTTGAGACTGGGGGAAATCATAGCAGAGTGAGTTTGTCTGTGCTAGCAGGAAACCATGTGTGATGGAACCAGGACTGTGGCCTGGTGGGGAGCAAACTCTGAATTTCCTACTGGCCTTGTTTGCAAATAGGTCTATACGAAAAACTGGGAAAACTGTCTGACTGCAGTTGAGATTAGAAACCATTCATGACGACTTGAAAATTATCTGCTATGATAGTCCACCAGCTGAAATCAGAGATACCAATGAAAAATAAGGATTCAGAGACGAAAAGATTAACTTGTCATATGGAAAGTCTGATTCTCACTTGATGCAAGAAAAGTTCTCTTGCAGTAACTCCCTGGTGTGGCAGTATTTTCTCTTGATACATTTCTATTGACAATCATAGAAAGGCAGAAAGATCACAGGACATTGTATTTAGTCTCATAGTACTTAACAAGAATGTAGACAGCCAAAACATTACCATAATTTTCAAATATATTGCAGAAATTCTTAAATATCATTACCCAAGATTTTATATCTCAAATCTTTAAAGGGACATACACAACCAATAAACCAATTTCTTGTAAATCTCTGCACATTATTGCAGCAATACTTAACCAATGGATTGACTGAGGTAATGATAAACCTTTGAGAATAAATTGCCTTTTTCTGTTTACATCTCCTGTGTGCTACCTAGCAAGTCCTATTTATCCTACCTTGGCAGCCCTGAGCGCTTTAATTTTCAGCAGCATATCAACAAAAGCCACTCGCACTTTTTCAGAATTGTCATGGAGACTGTATTTTACTGTTGGCAGGAGCTGTTCCAGTAATGGATGGCTTAGTTTGTTGTCCAAAATTATAGGCAGACACTGCAACAGAAATATCACACTGAATAAAAAAACAAGGCAGCAGACGTATAAAAACTACTAAAATTATTTCAGTTACTAAAGTTAAGGCTACATGCAGTGACAGATGTTTCATTTACATATTTTTTTCTTTATCTTTTCAAAGAAGGTATTAAAGAGCAATTCAATTTTATATTGATGCCTTTCATTTCAGATGAAGTAGTTTTAGGTTGTAAGATCTTCTGATCTGAGGCAGTGTTTTTATTCGTTTCTGGTACATGAGGAATACATGTTTATGCCCAGGTAGTCAGTATTTCTGACACTTGTTATATGCATTTGACCAATACTGGTATACCAAACTATCATTTGGGGAACAGCCTTGCTCAAAATACAGAAAGGAACATAGGCACCCTGCCACGGGAGACTGACAACGGGGTACAGAACACAACACTAAAACACCGCATTTTTTCCCCCACAGATGAGCGTCTCTTACTCTCTCTGGGTCTGACATTATTCTTTAGAACCAAGCTGGAAACATTTCCCACACAGTTGTATGATTAAGTATAAATACTTAGTTATCGAATGTTATTCAAAGAAGTAAGTCTGGTCAAAATATTAAACCAGACCATGGAAAGGAGGTCTTTCCACCTTCATCTAGCCAAAGAGGAATTGAGATGGTCAGGGATTGCATAACTACTGACTCTCAGCTCTGAATGGCTGGTACCAAAGGGTGTGCTCATTCACTCTTATAAGCTAGGTTTTCTGGCCTGCAAAACAAATACCAGGAATCACATTTTGAAGAAAAATATGCAAAGGTCAACTGGAAGAATCAGAAGGTTTTACAAAAAGCAGACTGAAGTTGGTCCCTATTAAACCCTTCATATACTCTTCAAGAAAAACCTAACAATTTGTTATGAATACAAGTTTTTAAAGTCTGCATATTAAAACTTACCTTAAAAACAGAACAGCGAACATCAGCTGAGGTTACGTCAACAGCCAGATCGCCAATCAGTTTTTTCAAAAGTTCAGCAAGGATGGTTGCTGGAATCATCTCCCAGTATTTGGATGTTATTTTACTAACCCCAAGTATCCCTGTAGATCGGACCAATGGTTGAGGATCTTCTAAAAGATTCTATAAACAAATAAGACAAGGAAACAAATTTAATGTAATGTATACAGGGATATGCTTTCTTTTGATATTTTAAATAAGAAACAAAAATCATTGTTGTTAGTATTCAACTAAACCGTACAAGATGGGACAGTATGAAGTATGGCCATATTTGGAATATTCTTTTATTGTTATCAACAAACAACTTTTTAGTTAGAAAACAAAACTAAAATAAAAATATTGGCAATGAGTTTCAAAACACAGACCTTAAACTTAGTCTCCTTAGAGTAGGATTTTCAAAATTCAGAGTTATTGAACGTTAATAAGACTTGTGTATGAAAGTCACTTAGGCTGCGTCTACACTACAGAATAACGTCAAAGTTGTTTATAACTTCAAGTAAGCTTCGACTCACTTATAAATTATAGCTTCAAGTATAACTTCAAAGTAAGCAAATTCAAAGCAGAGTGTTGACACACAAAAAAGCACCCTTCCTTACTTCAAAGTGGGCTCCCCCCTACTTTGAAGTAAAACATCTACACACAATTACCCCTACTTTGAAATAAGGGGCCAGAAAACGATGCAGGCATGGGGTTGCATGGCCGACAAGTCCTTCCAGGCTCACAGCCAGCAGACCCCTTAAACAGCCCCTCCCAACACCCACGCCCTGCATGTACCCAAGGCTGCCACGCTGCGGACAGCAGGAGAGCACCTGCTGGGAAGAAGAGCTGCACACCATGCCCACTCTCCCCAAGGATGATATCCACTCCACCCTGGCCAGCTGCTGGCCATGCTGGTCACCCTGCTGTTCCAGCGGCTCAACAGGGTTGCCCACATGGGACCCAGCCTGCAGGCCCTGGCCACGGCACTGCTGCCCCTCCCCCAGACCCCCCCCAACCCAGCACCAGTGGGCCTTCAACACCTGCACCAACTGGTAGGACTGGCTGGTGCTGGAGGACTGGGACAATGAGCAGTGTCTGAGGAACTTCGGATGACCTGCCAGACATTTGAGGACCTCTGCCACTGGCTCACTCCACGTGTCCAGCACTGGGACACCCAGATGTGGCCACCACTCCTGCTGTGGAAGGGAGTGGCCATCACACTGTGGAGACTGGCCACCCCGACAGCCACTGGTCTGTTGGACACCAATTCAGCATCGACAAGGCCAGGCATGCATGGATGTGTCTTCCTACTCCCCCTCCACAGGTCATCTGAGCTATCAACACAGTGATCCTGTGATGCGTTGTGACCCTGGGGAACCTGGACACTGCCCTCACTGAGTTTGTGGACCTGGGCTTCCCCAATTGTTTCGGAGCCCTGGATGGGAAGCACATGGCAATCTGGGCTCCAGACCACAGCAGGGGCACCTACATTAACAGGAAGGGGTACCAGTTGGTGTTACTCCAGGCCCTGCTGGACCCGAGGGGCTGTTTCCTGGATGTGTGCGTGGGGTGGCCAGGCAGTGCCCACGATGCCTGTGTGTTCTGGAATTAGTGGATGTGACGCCAGATGCAGGAGGGCACAAATGTCCCCCCATGGGAGCTCCCACTCGGGGGCATCAAAATGCTCCCCCCCCCGGCACCATGGCCAACATCATGCAGCTCCCTATATGGGGGCAGTGCATGGCCTGTATCCCCAACTGGCTGGCAGTATCACGGGCTTTGACATAGGCCTGCCTCAGTTTTCACTTTTATCCTGATGCTGCTGCCAGTGCAGTTGCGGTGGCTTTGGGAGCGAGCCCACTGGCCAGCTGGTTGAAGGCCTCAGCATTGTGCTGCCGGGCGCCAGTTTGATGAAGGACCTCCTCCTCCTCCCCCCAGAGTGAGAAGGTCCTTTAGCTTGGCCTCAGACCATGAGGGTCCCCTCCTGGCATGGTCCTTGCCCAGGCGCCATGAGCCCTCAGACTCCGCGTCCGGGGCCCAGGTCCTGGTGTGCTGTCATGGTGGCCAGGGGGTGCGGAGACTGGCTAGTGCTTCAAGCAGGGGCAGTCCAAGGGAGAGCTCGTGCTGCCCCTACTTGTGGCACAGTGTCAAGTTCCTGCCTGGGGTTGCTGGGGAGCTGCTTCCTTTAAGACGGCCAGCAGGGACCATAGAGCCCTGCCTGGGCTGGCCAGAATGTCTCTGTACTCCGGGAGGGGGCAGCCTCCTTGACGGACCCCTTACTTTGAAGTAGGGAGCGCAGAACGCCTACACACACTTTACTTCGACATTCAACTTCAAAGTAAGGAACTACTCCATTCCTGAGACTGGAGTGGTGACGTCAAAGTTAGCCTCCCTTACCTCAAAGTTAACTTCAAAGTAAGGAAAAGTGTGTGTAGACACTCTTCAAAGTAGCCCCTTACTCTGAAGTTATTTTGTAGTGTAGATGCAGCCTTAGATGCTTGAAAAAAATCTCTCCCCTAAGGTTCATCTTTATGCACACAATTTATGCATCTCTCCCCTAAGGTTCATCTCTATGCACACAATTGTCAAGTTTCCCTGTCCACTGTTTGTGAATTAAGTACCTTAAGTACCTTAAAATCTAGAATTTCCCCAGGAATCTTCAGGGATCAACTATTTCATCTTGTGCATTCAAGAAAACATTTTATCCTAGCAGAATAAAACTCTGCTTTAGGAATTAACTTGACAATCCTCACTTTTCTAATTCATCATATTAATTCTTATCTCCATTACTCTTCAGTTTAGATACCCCATCACAAGAGCTGCAGAAATTTAAGATTAGGCATTCATTGCACATTTTCAGCCACTGCACCACGAATCATGTGTAGAGTCCTCCTCACACATTGTATCCTGAGAAAATATGCCACAAATGTCTGCAAGCAGTGTCAACAAGCTTTTCTAAGTTCTCGCTCAGATTTTTACATCACACTTATAGCTCAATTAATGTCAACCCAGATCCCCACTTCATTAGTACTTCGGTCCTTTTCCAAAACACTGCTAGCTATCATAGCATACAAAAGATGAATGAACTCTAATAGAATATTTATGCACTCTTCCCTGTGGGTAACATTCTCAATCCCCTTACAGGAGGTCCCTGATATAAGTCTAGGTTACTTTCCTAAATAATGCAACTTATAGTGAAACAACTTGTAAAGGGGAATTAATATCCATGAGGAATAATGTAATTATCTTGAGATTGTACCCAACGCATACAGGGCACACTGTTATGTTAGATATAATGTACCTATAACCCATAAAAATATAAATAAATAGATAAATAATAACTAACAGTAAGATAGATAAATAAATAGAAAAAGATAAGCCAGCTCCCCACCATTCCCCACCGGCTCCTCACCACCTCTTCGCCAGTCCCCACTGGCTTCCCACTGGCTCCCCACCAGTCCCCTGTGACTTCAGGGCTCACTGCCAGGGCCCCTGCACTAGAGCGCCTGCTGCCCGGCCACCACAAATTTCTGCTATGTTCCTGGCTTTTGATCCCACAGCCCCTAAAAAATGTAAGTGCGGATCAGTGATTTTGCTTTCCAGAATTACTTAAAGACTTATATGCAAAACGGCTTACAGCTAAGCGACTTATAATAAGGACCCCGTACTCCATTAATTCCAATATATGCATGTCACATGGCCTTAATTCCATGGAAATATTGCCAAATGTTTAACTTAACATTTGGTTTGCACATTTTGTCTTCATGAAAACTTACAAAAAGTTCTTCAAACTGTTTCTGAATTTCATTATCCATATCCTCATTGTTAAAATGGGGATCACGAATAGGAAATGCTTCAACAAATAATAATGCTGCATTTGATCGAACTTCTGAGTTTCTGGCCTGTTACAATGGAGAAGGAAAGGAACTGTTAATAAAATTGGTATTTTTTATTAAGACTTATTTATTACACGTAGCAATTAATAACGTCTACATCTCATTTCGATGCTCTGCCTAACCAATAAATTCTAGATTAGCTGTAAACTGAATCCTCAGCACATCATGGATTCAAAGACACTGAAGTCAAACTTGGAGGAGTGCCATTTTGTATAGCTCTATAGTAAATAAAGTCAGTTAGTACTGCAGTAGGCCCTCACACTGCAATAGGCTCTCTGGTAAAGATGCTGCAGCTGTAAAAGTTGATACTGTACTTTAGCCTCCACCTTTACATTAGTGCCCAGAATACAGTAACTGAATTCAAGCAAATACACTGGAAGGATTTGTAGGTGGTGCTGCTTGAGATCCCAAATATCTTAAAGCACTTAACACATATCAAACAGATCCTCAAAGAAACGCCTAAGAATCTATTAGGCAAATATATTAGTTAATGAAACAGAAGAAGCAATTAAGTCACCTCCATAAAGATCACACTAAAAATCAGTGGCAGATGCAGGAATAAAATCCTAGGCAGCATCTACACTTGTTCCCAGCTCCTTCCAGAAGTGGTATGGTAATGAGAGAAGTGGAAGATGCAGATGAGGTGCAGATTAAAATATCTTGCACCTCATTAGCATATTCCCATGAGATCTCGCTTCCAGAAGATCCTCTTCTGGAAGCAAAAGGTGCTGTGAAGATGGGGCTCCTTCAGAAGGAAACGGGGGTCCTTCAGAAGAAAATCTCCATCCTGAAAGACCCTTTTTTCAGGGAGTTCCCATTCATGGTAGATCTCAAAGTGTATGCCAAGTGAGTCCATGAGCACATTTTGCGCCTCAAGAAAATAATGTGATCTGATTGATGACATCACAGTTTCAGAGATGGGCCACTTCTGTGCATAGATTGGAAGATTTCTTTCCCCCTTCTTTATTAATGTAGAAAACAGTGGTGGTGATTGGGACAAAATGGCTACGTCTACACTAGCCCCAAACTTCGAAATGGAAAAAAGGAAAGTGCACTAGTGTTTCTTCCATTCATTTGTTCTCATGGGCCGTGTCTATACTAGCCCCATACTTCGAAATGGCCACGCCAATGGCCATTTCGAAGTTTACTAATGAAGCGCTGAAATGCATATTCAGCGCTTCATTAGCATGCGGGCGGCCGCGGCACTTCGAAATTGATGCGGCTCGCCCCGACGGGGCTCCTTTTCGAAAGGACCCCGCCTACTTCAAAGTCCCCTTATTCCCATCTGCTCATGGGAATAAGGGGACTTCGAAGTAGGCGGGGTCCTTTCAAAAAGGAGCCCCGTTGGGACGAGCCGCGCGGCGGCAAGCCGCGTCAATTTCGAAGTGCCGCGGCTGCCCGCATGCTAATGAAGTGCTGAATATGCATTTCAGCGCTTCATTAGTAAACTTCGAAATGGCCATTGGCGTGGCCATTTTGAAGTTTGGGGCTAGTGTAGACACGGCCCATGAGAACAAATGAATGGAAGAAACACTAGTGCACTTTCCTTTTTGCTCAAAGTTCATTGTGGATTCCCAAGAAGGCCATGTTCCTTGTATTATGCAGTGGTCCATGTGAGCTTTCTGGCCAAGCAGGGACACACTGGTAATGACAGTTTTTGACGAGAAAAGAGCTGAATGGGAACTCTTCTGCAGAATGGGTGGTTCGTCTGCCACAGGAGGTAACATGGTACTGTGACTAGCACATGATCCTCCACTATATACACTAGCATTTATACACCTCTTAGGACAGTTATTCTTTGTGCTCCATAAGTATACAGTAGTATACACTAAACACTTTCAAATATGACAGCCCCAGGACTGAAGGTTGCTAGATATTCAAATATTCTGGATACTAGAGAGATATTCCTAGCAATGCATAACACTAAAGAAAAACAAGATTAGATATTAAGAAACAAACAAAAATGTATGCAGAGTACCTTATTTACCAATGGTTGTACTGTACACTGTAAACTTACTGTATCTACTGTGTTTATTTGTATTTACTTTCACTATATTGTACTTACAGGAAATGTAAGTAAAATTTACTTATGGTTAAAATGCTAGTTACCTGAGAGAGTTCCAGATAATAGAATCCCGGATATAAAAGAATTTACTGTATTTGTACCTTAAGAGTTATGCTCTATTTCAAACATTAAGTAAATTCCCCTTCTTCATCAATCTGTGAAACACACACACACACACACACACACACACACACACAGAGTTTAAAAATTCTAAAAATAACACAATCCACACTCTTGGAAGAGGATGAAAGAACAAACATGAAAGATTTTAGTCACATTGTTTAATACACTAGTATGAGGTACAGCAATTGCCAGCGATGAGCACAGTAAAAGATCTATACACAACACAATTACGTGAGGTCCCATCCCTCTTAGGTCTCCATCCTTCAAAGCAGTGTTTCTTTAGCTATGTTCTCCGAAATACTGGTGTTCTGCTAACAACTCGCTGGTGTGCCATGCGTTTCTGACACATTGATATCCTACACTGATGGTATTGTTTTGTTATTAAATCTGGATATAATGTTACGCCTTCACTGCTATGATACCGGATTGAATTACTTTATTTTATTTTTTGCTGCATTGGTTTTTTTGGTCTGACAACAATTTTTTTAAGAAAATTTTCATAGGCGTTCGGCATAAAAAATATTGTTTGATGTTCTGTGATTTCAAAAAGTTTAAGGAACACTGCTTTAAAGCCACTTTGGATACAATTAAGATCCTACTTATACGGAACCTATTTTTATAGATATTTTGTTTTAAGATAAACTGATAAAAACCGTAACTCTTGAAAGAAAAAAGTCAGTGTAAATGTTACATCAACTGCAATTGGAGAATATTCTTTAAAGGAGAATTACCTTTAATGCTCTCCAAAGGATAGGTTGATACAATCTGTACAGCATTTCCTCAACTCCCTGACGAACTTTACTTTGTTTGTGAAAATAACTCAGCAACTGTCAAAGCACAACCAAAGTTAACGCATGAAATGCATTTCATATCCTAGGTTCAATACACCTGACAAAAGTAGTTTGTTTTATTCTACTATGTCTTTTACTTTAGAACATTGTTTTTTAACCTGTATAAATGGAATAAGATTACACAGACACAGCACAAAATTACTTTAAATCAAGCTAGTTTATGTATGAAAGTATTCTCATTTCAAAACAAGAGCAGAAAAGGTATGGTCTCTCACCAGCTCAAATCTATACAAATTTGCAATTAGAAAGGACAAAATTTTAGCAAAAGTGCCTTTTTCTCATCACCCTTTCATCCTTAGATATTTATTATCAACAATTTTTCAAGAGAGAAAGAAAGACAGCAACTTAGTGATAAGAATGCACAAATGAGAAGCACAAACAGAACTTCAATTTTTTTTAAAAAAGGAAGGTTACTAAGTAACTGGTGACCTCCAAGTATATTATCACTGAAGATTATTATTATTGTTAGAGGAATGGAGACCAAGAAAGCAGTGTTTTATGGCTGAGGAGGCTGGTGAAGATGAAAACTGCTCGAAAAGGGGCACTGAGTCTCTAAATCATACCTGGGAATGCAGGGTTTAAAAAGAACAGCTCAGAGCAGGGGAGCTTCCATTTTAAACATATCAAGGCTGAGGCAGGACCTACCTTTCTTCCCCATTTTAGGTGGTGAAATGCCAGTCTGGGTCAACACTTGCTGTGGGCACTCTGCTAGCTGTCCATTGTTAGGAGGCTGGGATGGAATTTTTTTTCCTTACTACCATATTAGTTTGGGTGCAGTTGAAGTTTATTGCCTTCCCAATAGCTGGTTTCAGGAAGGGCTTTGGACAGGCATGGCATGATGAACGGTAGGCCATATCACAGAATCATAGGGCTGGAGGTCATCAGGAGGTCATCTAGCCCAGACCCCTGCTTCAAGCAGGATCAACCCCAACTAAGTCATCCCAGCCAGAACCTTGTCAAGCTGGGACTTAAAAACCTCAAGGGATGGAGAATCCACCACCTCTCTAGGGAACGCATTCCAATGCTCCAGCACCCTTCTGGTGAAGTAGTTTTTCCTAATATCCAACCTACACCTCTCCCTCTTCAACTTCAGACCATTAGTCCTTGCTCTGCCATCTGACACCACTGAGAACAGTTTCTCACCCTCCTCTTTAGAACTCCCCTTCAGGAAGTTGAAGGCTGCTATTAAATCACCCCCAAGTCTTCTCTTTTGTAAACTAAACAAGCCCAAAATCTCTCAGCCTATCCTCACAGGTCTTCTGCTTCAGCCCCTTAATCATTTTTGTTGCCCTCCACTGAACATTGTCCAGCAAATTCACATCCATTTTATACTGGGGGGTTCAAAACTAAACACAATATTCCAGATGTGGCCTCACCAGTGCCAAATTGAGAGGAATAACTACTTCTCTAGATCTGCCCAAAATGCTCCTCCTAATGCACCCTAATATGATGTTAGCCTTCTTGGCTACCAGGGCACACTGTTTACTCATATCCAGCCTTTCACCCACCATAACCTCTAGGTCCCTTTCCATCGTACTGCTGCTGAGCCAGTTGGTCCCCAGCCTAGAACAATGCTTGGGATTCTTCCGCCCCGGTGCAGGACTGTACACTTCTCCTTGCTGAGCCGCATCAGATTTCTTTTGGCCCAGTCCTCCAATTTATCCAGGTCACTCTGGATTCTCTCTCTACCCGCCAACACATCTACCTCTCCCCCTAGTTTTGTGTCATCCACAAACTTGCTGAGGGTGCAATCCAGTCCCTCATCCATGTCATTAATAAAGATGTTGAATAACACTGGCCCCAGAACTAAGCCTTGCGGTACTCCTCTTAAAACCGACCACCATCCAGATATTGAGCCGTTGACCACTACCTGTTGGGCCCGACCATCAAGTCAGATTTCTATCCATCTTATAGTCCAAGGATCCAATCCATATTTCCTTAACTTATGGACAAGAATGTTGTGGGAGACCGTATCAAAAGCCTTGCTGAAGTCAAGGTATATCACATCCACTGATTTCCCCATGTCCACAGAGCCTGTTACCTCGTCATAGAACATGGGTGTCCAACCTTTTGGCTTGCCTGGGCTGCGTTGAGTGAAGAGGAATTGTCTTGGGCCGCATATAAAATATATATAATTAATGTATATAAATCACATAATAATGTTAAAAGTTTACAATCTTGTGGGGCCGCATTACTAGCTGTCCAGGGCCGCATGCGGCCCACGGGCCGCCAGTTGGACACGCCTGTCATAGAAGCTAATCAGATTAGTCAGGCAGGACTTGCCCCTGGTAAATCCCTGTTGGCTACTTTTGATCACTTTCCCCTCTTCCAAGTGCTCCAAAATGGATTCCTTGAAGATTCCCTCCATTATTTTCCCATTGATTGAGGTTAGGCTGACCAGTCTATAGTTCTCTGGATTGTTGTTTCCTTTTTTAAAGATGGGCATTACGTTTGCCTTCTTCCAGTCATCTGGTATCTCCCCTGATCTCCAAGAGTCTTCAAGGATAATGCACAATGGTTCAGCAATGACCTCGGCCAATTCTCTCAGTATCCTCGGGTGCTTTAAATCCAGACCAATAGACTTGTGCACTAGTTTTTCTAGAGAGCTCAGAACTTGTTCCTCCACCACAGATGGCTGCCCTCTAGCTTCCCATACTGCATTGTCTCAGACCTTCATGTGGAAGTTGACTTTGTCCGTGAAGACTGAGGCAAAAAAGCATTGAGTACTTCAGCTTTTCCTACATCACCTGTCACTAGGTTATTTCCCTCATCCAGTAGGGGCCCCACACCCTCTCTGATATCCCATTTATTGTTAACATGCCAGTAGAAACCCTTCTTGTTACTCTTTACATCCCTTGCCAGCTGCAGTTCCAATTGTGATTTGCTTTCCTGACTACTGCCCGGCATTCTCCAGCCGTATGTTTATACGCCTCCTTAGTCAACTGTCCACGTTTCCATTTCTTGTATGCCTCCTTTTTGAGTTTATGCTGACTAAGGATTTCCCTGTTAAGCCAAGCTGGTTGCCTACCATGTTTGCATTTCTTACTGTGCAGCGGGATTGTTTGTTCCTGGGCCTTCAGTAAGACTTCTTTAAAATACTGCCAGTTCTCTTGAACTCTTTTCCTCTTCATCTTCGTTTCTCAAGGGATCCTGCTCATCTGTTCTCTCAAGGAGTCAAAGTCTGCTCTTCTGAAATCAAGGGTCTGTATGTTACTGCTCACCTTTCTTCCTTTTGTCCATATCCTGAAATCTATCATCTCATGGTCACTGCAGCCCAGGTTTCCTCCCACTTCTCTCTCTCCTACTAGTTCTTCCCTGTTTGTGAGCCGCAGGTCAAGTTGTGCACACCCTCTGATCAGTTCCTTCAGCACTTGTACCAAGAAGTTATCCCCAACATTCTCCAAAAACTTTCTGAATTGTGTGTGTGCTGATGTATTTGTCTTCCAACAAATGCCCGGATGATTAAAGTCTCTCATGAGAACCAGAGCCTGTGATCTGGAAGCTTGACTTGGCTGCCTGAAGAAAGCCTCATCTATCTCATCTCCCTGATCTGGCAGTCTATAGCAGATAGCATATGTCACAGCTCATTATTTAAGTGTCAGGTAGATGTCTAGTGCAGGTATTCCACAGAAAAGGTAAACAGTGACCAAATAAATGGCTTTAAGAATGACCCCAAAAAGGGTTCTTAGTAAAGGAACCAATGGGGAGAGGGGCAATTCAATTCGTACAGCACGGAGATAACCCTGCCCACAAGATGGGGGTGGACAATAAGGCCCTGGTAATGAAGTCGCTGACAAGAAAGGGACAGAGAAGAAGGGGAGCTATTAAAAGCCTCATGAGTAATTATGAAATAAACATGTGGTTACCAGCACTGTATGTGCTTATCTGTTGGGAAGTCCCAGATATCTAACATTAAAGTTGTGGCCTGATTAAGCCCATCATGTGTCTTGTTTTTCTTTGGACGTGGCCAGACAGTAAAGCATGTGCTATTCACTTATAACTGTCTCAAATCCTCAATGCTGAAATGCGTTGACCAGACTACTTACTTCATCAGCCTTATATTCTGATGGATCTTTTGCTCCTCGGTTATAAATAAAAGCTGTTGAAAACTTGAGTGTGTGTGTACATAAGAATACAATAACTTTGTTAAATATATTGAAAGTCTACCCTTTTTGTTGTCATTTGTCATTAAAAGGAATATATTTTAATAAAAACAATTTTAGACTTGTGCCACAGACATTTATGCACATGCTCAATACTCATGTGAGTTCCGTAATTGTAAATATTTTGGTTTTTGCTGTGGTGATTTTGTAATATTGATAGGACATTTCAACAAATAGTACTTTAAATACAGCATTTATAATTTAGTAACAGAGGGAGCCATGCTAGTCTATAAACTATCAAAACAAAAAAGCAGTCAAGTAGCACTTTAAAGACGAACAAAATAATTTTTTAGGTGAGCTTTCATGGGACAGACCCGTCTGAAGAAGTGGGTCTGTCCCACGAAAGCTCACCTAATAAATTATTTTGTTCATCTTTAAAGTGCTACTTGACTGCTTTTTTGTTTTGATATTTATAATTTAGTTCACTACAAATTCTGCAAGCTAAAATTGCAATTTTGGAAAGCGTGACTCCAACTTAAATGTGTGTTTTAGAAATTCCTGCTGTAGACAAACTGTCTACAAAATATGAGAGGAAGTGCCTGTAATTATTGTTATTTTTTAAAATGCGCAGACAACTTAAGGAACAAAACTCTACTTCCCAGATAACAGAGTTGATTATGAAATGCCCACTTAAATTTTATTGTAGGCTAAATAATTCAGATTGCATATTAAGGCATTAAATGATTCTTCAAAGACTCTGCCATGAGACAGATCCAAAGAATTAAAGCACAGATTCTAACAGACTGTAAATTCAAACTCCTTATCTTGGTATTTCAAGATTTAAAACCTATTCTGAAAATCAAGTTCTAAAACATACAACAGTAAAAGAATTAAGACATTAGGAACTGAGTTCTTCTAACATATTTAACATTAAAAATGTTGAAAACAATAGCCAAAGTATGGCAGAGAACCCTACATACATCACTGGTATTATTCCAGAAGAGTCACTTCCTGAAAATAAGGTTTTGGCATTATTTTCAGATAGTCTAACACTCCCACTGACATCCAACTAAGATACATAAGCACAGCACTTCTGAAAATGGGACCTTATTTTGGAGTGGGTTCCTTCATTACCACTTGATTTCAACAATATTTATGTGCCAGATCATATGTCAGCCAACATGGTCCATAACTATATCCGATTAACCTTTGTACTTTGACTAAATTTATTCTTTGTATGACAGTTTATCCATCTAAAGTTATTCTTAAAAATACCTTAAACATGAATTTACATAATTTGAAACCATAAATGTCTCTGAAAACGAACCTCAATTTAGAATTAAGCTTGATTTCATGTCCTAATATTTTGATTTTAGCTCTCTTACTTTGGAGCTCAGTGGTTTGAGCACTGGCCTTGTAAACCCAAGATTATGAGTTCAATCCTTGAGAAGGATTTAGGGGTCGGGGCAAATAGAGTTTTGTTTTTTTTTAAATCTGTTGTGGATGGTATTTGGCAGGGGACTGGACTCAATGACCTCTCAAGGTCGCTTGCAGTTCTATGAGATATGTATATATTTTCCTCAATATTAAAATTGTGCCTGACAGTCTTTTTTAATGTCTTGCTTGAATGTCTTTTTTAAGTCTTGTATTAAGAATTACTCAGTGAAATGGATCCATGTTACTGGTGGGGTTTATAATCTATCCATTGAGGTATATGCAGAGTTTACAATCCGGTATTAGAGGAAGGTGGTTAAAAATAGTCTGGCATTCATGATTTTCCAAAGTATTGCCCTACAGAATTCCACATCCCATTCAACTTCAAATCAGCAGCTGCTAAAAGAAGGGAATGGTCTCATTGCCTAATTCAAAGAAGGAGCTGTTTTCTTGACCACAACACTATCCCACAAGATAAACTCAGATATGGATAAGAAGCAAGAATTAATTTAGAAAACATGAACCCTTTTCAAGAAGCAGCTTCTACTAGCATTACAAAACAGAAATAAGACACATGGGCTACCAGATACTATTGGAACCTAAGCAATAAAATAATCTGCCTCTAAAGACCAGCGGATAGAAAATTCCCATAAGACCAATAGCACACAGCTGTACTTCTAAACTAATGGTGGAAAAAAGCATTTAAGAAATTATATTAGCATTCAGTTGGGAACTAAATTGTTATTAAAGATTACCTTGAAAACAGTTTAGATGCAATGGACACACCTGGCAATATAATTTTAAAAACAGGACACTAAAGTCATGGTGGAGGGGAGGGGAACTCTTATCTATGATACTAATGCAACATTAAACACTGGAGAATGCATGTCAAAATCTAATTTTCACTGCCTTTATTATTGAACTTCTCATTTAATTAATTTTAAAATAAAATAGCAGTGCAACAATTTCTAGTGAAGTTCACTGTGCTTTTACATAAGATGCAACACGTGTTGCAAAATAGTGCAGGGAAGTATGTAAGTACAAACAAATACTTGTAAAACAGATTTTATTTTATTATGATATTGAACCAAATTTATATTAACTTATGCAAAGGCCTTCTCTTTTTTGACCCTGAACCCAAATTGAAATTTGTACCTAAACTATTTGAGCACCCTATAACTTGTTTAGATTAACACTATTCTTAATATAGATACACTCAAGATGGAGCATTCTCATACTAAAATAATCTCATTTTGAAAAGGAATTTACAAAATACATTGCATTAATACTTTATGTTGTGTTTTACAGTAACATACCTCTCTCACTTTAGGATGTACGGGAGAACTCCTAGGAAGATGAATTCCATGATGCATGAAATCCTGAATGCAATTAATCTCAAGAACCTAAAAAAAAAAAACATTACCAGCTTCAGTTTACATACAAGATTATAGGCAGTATAGAAAGTGATTTACTTAATGTTGTTTGATACTGTACATTTTAATACTCTGTTTTCAGTTGCTTATAGTTAAGCCCCTTCATTTTCAGTTTAAATAGATTTTTACTGAAAAAATTCCAGATTTCACAAAAGTATTTTGATTTTTTCTTCAATTTTCATCTTCCTTTTGCATAATTCATATAGATTAAAATACTTGCTTTATTAGGCAAATACAATTCATTGCCTGAGATATGTGTATTACAATAATACATTAATCTGTATGCATATGAAAAGCCGCTTGTTGATGGAACAGTATGTATGTATTAGACTAGAAGACACACACTGACACACATGCAAGCTCTGACGTGCATGAGCATCTGAACATATTGATGAACCCGAAATCTATTTCAAGCTGTTAGCAGTTACCAGTTGAAAGATCTGATGCTAAAATGAAAAGAAAACAAAAATCTAATCATATCTAGTATTATATTAGCTATTAGCTCAAGTGGCAGAGGTTTATGCTGTGTATCCTACCCTTGTTTAAGAACTAAGCGAACGGCAAGATGGTTGCCCTTGATGAAATTTGTCTGCTTTAAAAAAAAAAAAACAAAAACCCACAAAACTGCAATCAAGGGAATGCTAAGTTTGCAAAGTACAGCACACAAAAATTAGGCTAATGCTGAAATTAAGTAACAGAGAGAAAGCTGTACTAGTCTATATACTATCAAAACAGAAAAGCACTCCAGTAGCACTTTAAAGACTAACAGAATAATTTATTAGGTGATGAGTTTTCGTGGGACAGACCCACTTCCTCAGATCATAGCCATACCAGAACAGACTCAATATTTAAGGCACAGAGAACCAAAAATGGTAATCAAGGTTGACAAATCAGAAAAATATTATCAAGGTGAGCAAACCGGAGAGCACAGGGGCGGGGGATGGGGGGAGTCAAGAATGAGATTAAGCCAAGTATACAAAAGAGCCCCTATAATGACCTAAAAAATTCCCATCCCGGTTCAAACCACGTGTAAATGTGTTGAATTTGAATATAAAAGAGTTCAGCAGCCTCTTTTTCGAAAGTAGTGTGAAAATTCCTCACTACTTTGGAAAGAGAGGCTGCTGAACTCTCTTTTATATTCATATTTGACATATTAACATGTGGTTTGAACCAGGATGGGAATTTTTAGGTCATTATAGGGGCTCTGTTGCATACTTGGCTTAATCTGATTCTTGACTCCACCCCCTGCCCCCCACCTTCTGCCCCTCTACTCTCTGATTTGCTCACCTTGATAATGTTTTTCTGATTTGTCAACCTTGATTACTATTTTTGGTTCTCTGTGCCTTACATATTGAGTCTGTTCTGGTATGGCTATGGTCTGAAGAAGTGGGTCTGTCCCACGAAAGCTAATCACCTGATAACATATTCTATTAGTCTTTAAATTGCTAATGGACTGCTTTTTTGTTCTTCTGAAATTAAGATTATTCACGCCACCCTAAATTATTTCCTTATTTGATAAACTTCTTATCAAAACCATGTTTAGTTTAAAATTACTAATTCCCTGACATCTGTTATTTATGTTACATTTACTTATAGAAAGTAGAAAAACTCCAAGGCTACATCCACACTAGCCCAAAATTTTGAAATGGCCATGCAAACGGCCATTTTGAAAATATACTAATGAAACGCTGAAATAGATATTCAGCGCCTCATTAGAATGCCGGCAGCCGCGGCACTTTGAAATTGACATGGCTTGCTGCTACGCGGTTCGTCCAGATGGGGCTCCTTTTTGAAAGGACCCTGGTAACTTCGAAATCCCCTTATTCCTAACAGCAGACAGGAATAAGGGGATTTCGAAGTTGCCGAGGTCCTTTCGAAAAGGAGCCCTGTCTGGACAAACCGCACGGCAGAGAGCAATGTCAATTTTGAAGTGCCACGGCTGCCGGTATTCTAATGAGGTGCTGAATATGTATTTCAGCACTTCATTTGTAAACTTCAAAATGGCCATTTGCACGGCCATTTCAAAGTTTTGGGCTAGTGCAGACTCGACCCAAATGTTGTAAAAAAATATTACAAAGCTTGTCAGAATTATCTACATTGAAAGTTAAGCTTTATTTCAGAAAGGTTTTAATATTAAAATATCTTAAATTTGGTTCTACCATAATGTCCCAAAGGGGGGGAAAAGAAAAGATTGCATATAAGAAACGTGCCCAAGGCATGTAAACTCTAAAGCTTCTAGTAAGACGTATCCTTGAGGGCAAACGTGCATACTCAGCCACTACTTGCAGCTATAACTCTCCAGCATAAAAGGGGGCATGGCCTTCAATTCTTTCCACTAAATTAGGAATTTCACGCAAAAGATTGAAAAAATGAAGACAGACATGCAATATGAATCTAAATGGGCAAAGAACTACTGCGACTGAATTCATCACCCTTTCTCCTTCCAGTATAACGTCTAAAGATAGGAAATTAAGCAGCAGTTATGCCAAGGCGATGAGTCAGAGAAGTATTTTTTGAAAACTGACAGTTCTCTCAAATAAGGCATCAGATCTAGAGTCCAAAGCTAAAGGGAGTGACTTTGGATAAAGATGCATATGAGCAATCAATTTCAAAGAATCCTTAGGTGAACCAATCTTAATAACAAATTCAAACCACAGAAAGTACCTCTAAGATCTCTCCTGAAGCCTTTCTCCAAGCCCTGAAATAAATTTCTGCAACATATTCCATCAGAGATCTGTATTAATGGAGTGAGAGAAAACAAATATCAAACTTTTATGCCATCTTCACACTAAATATTGTATAAAAAAGTTAATGTTTCTTGGTGTTGAGTGGCAAGGGGTATTGAATGTTTTACATATTCTTTCCTTCAAAATTGTTTTTAAAAACCAGCAACAACCTGAAAGCTATTTTAGTAACTAACGTAAGTACACCAACATAAGAATATGAAGTTTACTCAGAGATTTCAAAGGAAACCTCTGTTAGAATTTTACATATATTTAAAGAAAAAAAAACAAACACCCACTGAATATTACTACAGCGATTATATATTACCTTATCTTCAAAAGATTAAGGGTTTGTTTTCAAAGCAATGCAGTTTTTAATGTTTATATTCTAGTGATGTTACACAGTATTGTGCTACAACCAAAAGAACAGTCCTAGCACATTTCAGACAGTGAGACAAGTGACATTCATATAGAATAAAACAATTGAACTAAATTTTAAATGCTTTATTTAAAAAAAAAAAAGTAAATCTGAAAAAGATTTTTACTTTTAACATAGGAAGAATAACTTGGTATTTTTTACTGAATCAAGTGACAATTAGACTCTGGAAATGTCTTTAAACTGATAGCATAACAGTAAAATGCTATGTAATCGATAACTTATCATCAAAACAGATGAACTCTTTCACATAGGCAAATGCAATTCTGTCCCTATCTAGAAGACTTTTGCTCATTTTTGATATTTTGCAATATAGTTAATTGTTGTTCGGACTAACACCTCATGCGTTTGTTTTCACACCTAGTTGATGCAGCAAAACAGTGTAACTGTACAGCTGGTTAGCCTGCAGTACACTAAATTGGCTATGGAAATTACTACCCTGCACCAAAAATGCACTTCTGTACATTCTCGCTACTGCTTGCCATGCACCAGCTAGACATAACTACAAGCCACAGTCAACCTTTCTATGGATGTAAACTAAAGTTATTTATGAATGAAAAGCTAAAATTTAAAACCAAAACAGGTAGATAGGCCTGTGTGGCTTTGAAATTTGTGTAAAAATATGAAGATACAACATGAAATTATCTGGTTCAAAATATTTAGCTGTTTGGCTGATGTAAGCATCTATATAATTTGAGATTCTTTGACTTTTTGGCCATTCACCTCCCATTCACTTTGAAAACTGTACATAGTTAAAACACCTGTTGCTACTAATTCATATTGTTAGGTTCCAAAATTTAAAAAAGGGATGGGAAACCTACGAATTGCAGGCCAGATCTGGCCCCCGGCTTGCCTTGATCCAGCCTGTAGCAAAGCTTGGGGCTTCTCCCCTGGAGTGGAGGCAATCCAGCAATGGCACTCCAGGTCAACAACAAGTATTCAAACTTCTGCAGCTGGAGTACAAGTGCCGGCTCTACTTTGGGGGGGAAGGAGAGGGGCGCAAGGAGAAGAGGAGGGAGGTGCATGGGGTGGAGGAACAGGCTTTGTGAGCTGCCATTCCCCCTCTTCTGCTGGCTGTGGGAACAACAGTGCAGCTCTGCCCTTGTGCTCACCTGCAGACTCCGCCCCCATCACTCCCATTGGCCAGGAATCACACCCAATGGGAGTGGCAAAAGGCAGTGCTTGCAAGTGCAGGGCAGCACGGAGCCACAAGTACCCCCCTGCCAAACAGCAGCTGCCCCAACTAAGTGCCCCAATCTCCTATCCCCTCCTGTATATTGCCTCCTGCCAGATTCCAGACGCCCTCCCTGCTCCTGCACCCTATCTCCTATCCAGACACCAGAGCCCACACCTGACCTCTCCACTGCTCCCTGAGACCCTCATTTTTGGCTCCACACTAGAAGCTGGGTAGGGTTCCCACAAAATTTACTAGCCCCCGGCCCCCAGAACAGTTCATCTTGCTTGGAGGCGGGGGGAAGAGGTAGAGTTGAATAGTTTGTAAAATGTATGAGTCTCCTTGTACTTTTAGAGAGCCACAAAAGAAAAAAATATCACTACTGAAAAAAATGCATGCTTCATCCACAGATCAGGCTGTCTGGCTCCATTCCTTGTATCCCTGCTCACCATGTAAAGTTCTGATAGCTGGGCTGCAGTAATCACTGCCAAGCCCACAGCTTCCCCTCTCAGCTGCAGGCAAGGTGGCAGGGCTAGAGTCATGCAAGATATGTCAAAAAGTTGTCAATATATAACAAGACTGTTCCCAATACCGGAATCCCATTAACACTAAAGTCAGTGGAATAGGGTAGGTTCCTGGCAAAACGTTATTAGCCAAAATATCAGAATTGTTATTAAGCAGCATCTATTATATAGCCAAGATAAAGATAGAGTTGTTGAAGCAGCACAGAAATTATTCAGTATACTTGTAGAAACTGATCTTTTCATTCATGTGTATTTCATCCATAAGTTAGATAGATCTCTGAAAACTGAAAGCAAAGTTTAGCCAGCATTTATAATGGCAATCACTGTAACAGTGAAACATACTTTGAAAAACATTGCAACTGGTTTTTAATAGTCCCATGGATCATTTTAATGAAGTTTACATTCCAGCTCAACAGAAAGCTCAGGAATCTTCTTCCCTGTTAAGATAAAAATAGAAGTAAGCTCAAACCAGCAATCAATTTAAGATTCACAATAAGTTGTTAACTGTAAAAATGGTTACCAGCCTTCAATAACTGTTATTTCTGAAGATGTGTTCTTCATGCCCCTTCCAATGTAGGTATGTGTTCACCCCAAGCACTCCCATCAGAAAGTTTCTCTTAGTGGCATCTATCAAGTCAGCTCTCGTGCCCCCTGGAGTTGTGCTCTGGTATACGTAGGGCTAACTCCAAAGGAGGAGCAGATGGGAGGTTTGAAAGGGACATGAGCAACACATACCAAAAAAACAGTTAACAGAAAGTTAATAACTGTTTCTTCTTCAAATGCATGCTTGTGTTCATTCCAATGTAAATGAGTCCCAAGCGCCAGCACACGTGGAGAGCATAGAGTTCACTGGCACGCTGACTTAACATTGCTTGGCCAAAACGTGCATCATCTCAAGCTTGCTGGTTGATGGTGTAATGGGATGCAATGTGTGAACTGAGAACCACCTTTCCACTTTACAGACATTCTGAATCAGAATTTCTATAATGAATGCCACCATTGATACTGAGCTCTTGGAAAAATGGAGTATAGGTAGAAGAACTGGAACCTTCACTAGGTCACAGCATGTCTAGACACATGAAGCGACCCATGATGAAATTCTCTGGATCAAGACCAGATGGCAGTGTTCCCTGGAAGCTGTGCATTTGTGCAGCCACTCAAGAGAAATCCAAATGCCAGCCAGCTGATTAGCAGAAAACCACACTATGTAGTGTTTTTATTGGCAGTGCACACGTAAAAATTTAATCCTCAAAGGGATGGAAAAAACTTGCACATGGATGGAAAAGATTAGAGGGAACATTGCTGGAAGGTCTTTCATTCTGTCTGTAACTCCTACAAAAATCATTTGTGGATGGGGATATCCATAGTTAATAAAGCACATATCTGGGACTCTACTGGGAATGGCAACAGTGAAAGCAGCCACACACCTAGCCACTGCTCATAGCAGTCAGTACATCATGCAAGCAGTCCCTCTGGAATGGCTGTATTGGCCCCACCTCCATCCACTGGGGCAAGTACCAGGCTCCGCAGCAGTCCCAGATTACATTAGTTCAGATAGATACAAACTGAAAATCCACTTCATATCCTCAAATATAAAACTGGTATTTGTGCAGGGCTCTTATAGATTGCCAAAATGATTCAGCCCTTTATATGTAAAATGTTAGTGCATACTTAACATCCAGTGACCGGAGTCTTTGTTCCTCACTGTTATGTTGTTTGGACAGAAGACTGGAAGGAAGATATCTTGCTTGCTAAGGAATTGAAAGACTATCTTTGACATGAAGGTTGGTGTGGCAGTAGCTGATCCTTGTCCTTGATATTGACTGTGTATGGTGGTTCTACTGTAACACCTCTTACCTCTGGGACCCTTCTGGCAGAAGTAATAGTGACCACAAAAGCCATCTTTCAGAGCAGAAAATAACCACATATCAAGTTTGAGAAGACCACCTGGATATTCACCCACTGGGGAGAGGCCAAGGCTACAACTAGATGGATCCTAATAGATGATACTATTGGACCTTGCTGTTACAAGCGGAGAAGGTAATCCAGCATAAAGGGCAGTAGGCAAGATGCCTTCTTACACTGAATGGATCTCTCCAAAAGGCTCAGAGTATGCCACTTCTGTAAGGTCGAGGCATGCACCTTTCATGCCATGACATGAAGAGACTTGAACTTGGATGACAGTTTGCTGTGGACTTGAGAATCGGCCCCAGAAATGGGGGCAAGCTGATTGGTATGTCCCCTGAGAGATCCAAGAGAGCAGAGAAGCAGTGTTCACACATCCAAGCTGGAAACATGAGGATAAGACATGTCCTGTCCTTTCTGACATTCATTAGACCTATGTGTGAAAGCAATGGGAGCGAACATGTAGAAAAGATGGTCTAGCCAAGGGAGGAGTAAAACATGTGAGTGAACTCATGATGTAGCCTAGGAAGGAGAAGAACTGAAGGCACTTCCTCCTGTGCTTTAGCATGAACAGACCTACCTGGATGTTCTCTATTACCTTAATTTACACTAGAGACCACCCCAGCATTACACTCATATGTATCTTACTAAATGCCCCTATTGGCTTAAAAGGAAAAGGGAACTATCTTTCAAGCACACACACTCATACCCTTCTGCACTAACACATTTACACAGGTGAACTCACACAAGTGAGGAGTTGCACGGAGACAGTGGAGGAAGCCAACACATAGCAGGTCAAGGGTGTCCGGCTGCGATTATGAATTGAGGGTGGCAAGCTGACTGCATGAACTCCTAGACAGCTTGTTCTTCTGTCAGTGTAGTATTCAGGAGTAGTCAGTATCATCCATCCTGGAGAGAGGGGAGACACCTCGGGCCCTCCTCCTGCCTCCCCAGACTAACTCCTGCAGAAAGGTAATGGCAAGAACTCCTATAGCTTTGCACTCATCTTTTATATGTTTCAGCCCTCTTGTCCAGTCCCACTACCCCAGGATGCTGTATGACCATGAGGCTCATCAGTGTCCCAGGACTATAAGCCATCAGCTAACAGCAGTCAAGACTTTGATTTTCTCTTGATGGTGCCTCTTTCTCAGGTGGATTCTTTTGCAGTGCTCATCTCCTTTTATCTTCTGGCCATCCAGGTGCTGCTGGCAGCTGATCATCCAGACAGGCTGGCTTCAAGGACTGATTCCATTGCACACGCACACACATTCATGCTTTCATCACTCACACAAAGGAAAGCTCACTTCAGCGAAAGAAACCTCTCCTACAAAGGAACAGCCAGGATTTCCCGCAGATTCATGGCATCTATAAATAATTTCTTACCAACTTATAACACTCAATATACACCCAGAAGCTGCCACAAAACAAAGCTCATAAAACAAAACACAACCCTATAGAACAAAGCTACATCTACAAAGTTTACAGAAAGTTACAGGACTTAAAACCAGCAATGACTGAAACTTACAGAACTTACAACTGCATTGTACTGGACTGAATGGAGGCTTTATATAACACTGCCTACCTCTGGAAAATGGTACTCACAAACATTCAGGTGAACAGACCCAATGTCAGACTCCACCTGGCCCTTGGACTGACCTGTAATCAAGTCAGTCATTGAGATATGATAGACCTGAATACCTTGTCTCCTCAGGAAGACTACAACAATTGCCATGTGCTTCATGAGCACCCTATAGCTGCGTCTACACGTGCACGCTACTTCGAAGTAGCGGCAGTAACTTCGAAATAGCGCCCGTCACGTCTACACGTGTTGGGCGCTATTTCGAAGTTGAAATCGACGTTAGGCGGCGAGACGTCGAAGTCGCTAACCCCATGAGGGGATGGGAATAGTGCCCTACTTCGACGTTCAACATCGAAGTAGGGACGTGTAGACGATCCGCGTCCCGCAACATCGAAATAGCGGGGTCCTCCATGGCGGCCATCAGCTGGGGGGTTGAGAGATACTCTCTCTCCAGCCCTTGCGGGGCTCTGTGGTCACCGTGGGCAGCAGCCCTTAGCCCAGGGCTTCTGGCTGCTGCTGCTGCAGCTGGGGGTCCGTGCTGCATATACAGGGTCTGCAACTAGTTGTTGGCTCTGTGTATCTTGCACTGTTTAATGAAAGTGTGTCTGGGAGGGGCCCTTTAAGGGAGCGACTTGCTGTTGAGTCCGCCCCGTGACCCTGTCTGCAGCTGTGCCTGGCTCCCTTATTTCGATGTGTGCTACTTTGGCGTGTAGACGTTCCCTCGCTGTGCCTATTTCGATGTTGGGCTGAGCAACGTCGAAGTTGAACATCGACGTTGCCAGCCCTGGAGGACGTGTAGACGTTATTCATCGAAATAGCCTATTTCGATGTCACAACATCGAAATAAGCTATTTCGAAGTTGGGTGCACGTGTAGACGTAGCCTATGAGTCACTGACAGGTTGAAAAGGCTGAACACTTTAAGTTGGTAATGCATGCAGTTGGTTGGTAGTGAAACTTTTGTGTCCCAGAAAGACTGCAAAATGAATATATGTGTCCTTCAAGTTCAGAGTGACATACCAGTCCCCTTGATCGGTTGAAGGACTAATGGTGGCCAAGAAGACCATGAGGAACTTCAGTTTCTTCAAGAATCTGTTGAGATTTCACAGGTCCAAGATCAGTCTGAGACTGTCACTCGGCTTTTGGGATTAGGAAGTAGAGAGAAAAGCAGCTGGGGGCTCTAAATCTGGTGGAACCTGTTCTACTGCTCCCACACTTAGGAATGACTGCATCTCCCTAAGCCAGAATTTGCTTATGAGAAGGGTCCCTGCAGATGAATGGGGAGGGAGCATGGAAAGAATGGGAACAAATGAACTGAAGAGCGTATCCCCGTTCTAGTGTGTGTAGTACCCAGCAATCTGAGGTAATGCAGACCCACACCTGGTTGAGGTTCAAAAACCAGTCCACAAATATAGGGAATTTGGATCCACAAATTGTCCTGTTAAGTTATCCCCAACCATCCCTTCAAAAGGCCTACTTAGAACCTGCTGATTGTCTTATGGGGACTCAGTGCTGCAGCAGATGTGATCTGGGATGGAGACCTCCTCTTATAGTGTATACTCCCTTTCTCCTGCTGTTCTCCTGCCTCTGTTGTGGCAGGAATATGTGTGCCATTGGTTGGGATTTGTAGTTCTTCCTGGCAAAAGCCAGTATATGCAAACCTAAGTATTTTAGGGCAGCTCTAGAAGCCTTCAGTCTATGAAGTTTGGAGTCTACTCCAAAAAGAGCAACTTGCTTTCAAACAGAATATCTTGCATAGGCAGCTGAACTTCATTGGACAAATCTGAGTACTGAAGTCATGTGCACTTTCTTATAACAAAACCTAAACCATAGTCCAAAGCTGCTTAAAGAAAAGCCCCTGTCACCAATTTCCCATCTTCGACTATGGCCAAGAACTTGCCCCTGAACTCGTGTGGCCAAAGCTCCTTGAATTTATCCCTTGTGCTCCACAAAGTAAAATCATGCCAGCTTAGGAGCACTTGCAGTAACACACAGGGCCAAATTCACTTGGGAAAAAAACCTTACACCGTGGTTCTTAGCTGCAAAACATGATATATGTAGTGAACTGTCTGCCTAAAGCTCATTAAATAACTGGTTAAGAACAGGAACTTCTACAAATACTATGTTACAAAAAGACAAATCTAAAAGTAGTCAACAATTAAAATATTTGAAAATATATAAAAGAGCATACTGGGAAAAATGTCTGGTTACCTCTTCTTTCCTTATATGGTTAACACTCATAAAGCACTGAAGCAACAAATCTTTTACTTCATTACTCTCCTCCAGGTCATAATCAAAACATAGTAATGTCTCATGTAGATGCCATAGACGAACTATATCTGCCCCCTAAAAAAGAAAGAAAGAAAGAAAGAAAAATGGCTATGATATACTTAAAGTTAACCTGATAACACTTTTAGACATTACTCTCTAAGAACTCTCCTGCCAACCATATTTTAGTTTCAGGACCTGAACCAGTCCTGTCCCATAAAGTAAGCAGTACTTCTTCAGACTACATAAACATTAACTTCCTTTATATAGTGGAAAGTCCTACAGCAATGGCAGAGGGGCAAAGCGACAGGTGGAGGTGACCACTGGGAGTCATAGCTCCAAACCTGCACGTAGGCGGGCTGTGGACTTTGGTCACTCGACTCTGATCCCGGGACGACAGAGGAGTTCGGCAGCATCCCAGGCAACTGAGCAGGCCTTTTTAGGAACAGCACTGCTGACCCTCAAAATGAGGGAGGGAACTAGAAAAGGTGTCCCAAAAATTGCTTGTCCCAACCAAAATGGCCAGCATACCACAGCTAGAAGGTTGTTTTTTTTTTTTTTTAAGAAGAAAATGAAAAATTGACGCCATCACTGGACACAATGAACTACATACAAAATAGTGGAAATGGCATAATTAAAACATAAAATCACAGAAAAAGACTTGCAGGGAATCCAAGTGTCCAAGCTGAAGCCAAGAGGAAAAAACAAAGATCAGTAGGAAGAAAGGAAGAAAAAAAAAAAATGTGCAGAAGTGGGATGATTCATTACAGAAAAAATCAGAATGATGAAGAGATGACAAAAATTAGGATGACTATAGAGAAAAGGATTTCTGGGGTACTGCCACGGATATGCATAGTTCTTTAAAAAAACAGTTAAGAAAATTTTCTCATACTTGAGAAAATTAATCAAAATCAAACTGAAATGAAACAAGTAATTAAAAATGAGATGTGAGGCTGCATTTAAAAATTATAGTTCACCACCAATGGAAAATTAAGCAAAGGGAGTGGACGTGTTCCTTGGACACGCTGGGTGTGAAACTGCAGTTACATCATTACCTTATCTTTACCCCAGTGGCCTCTCAATAACTTCAGTGTGACCTGTACACAGTGAATAATGCCATGTTAGGGATCTAACTTATTTAATCAACTGCCAAATGTGGCATATAAACAAGCCTTGTTCCTCAGTTCTGTCTTCCCAGGCTTCTGCACTGCCTTCTCTCTCCCCTAGGCCTTCCTGTCCAGAGAACATTGTAGTCTCTTTTCTGCTAATTCTGGACATCTCCCAAGCTTTCCTGTTCAGAAAGCTTTCTAATCTCTCCTCTGGACAGCTGTATGATGGGGCAGTTCCTCTCTTCATGAGTCTCTGCTCTCCAAGGAGACACCACTGGAAGTAGCTTGCTAGCTAGTTCCATGAAGAACTCTCTTCCCAGAAGCACTGTATTCTGACTCGTCTGAGCCATCATAAGGCCCAGGTGCTCCTTCACTAATTAACTGTCAACTACTTATGCCATTATCTATTCAGAGGTGGCTCTACATTGCCTCAAACTGCTTAGCACAGCCTGAGTTGCAAACCCCTCAAAGGGCCAGTCCCTGTGACATCACAATAAAGGCTAATCTAGCATGAGAATGAATTAAAAAAGGATAATTTTTGGAAAGTACTGAGCACATGTATTCTGAAAAATAAAGACCCTTAGAAGTTTTTCAGGAATGACAACCCCAAACTGAAATAATATTCTACATATATTGACCATTAACTTTTAGAGGAAAGGGGAGGCAAGTGACAAAGTCACAGAAAAATTGGCTAACTTAATAACATGATTTCATTTTCAAAAGGATTCAAGTTTTAAGATCATTCTACACAAGACTATAACAATTTAAAAAACACAAATTGCATGACAGTTGTCCACTGGAGACCACTTAGACCCAATAAAGCTTGAAATGTATGTTGGATCAATTGTACTAGGAAGCCTTTTGATATAAAAGACCAAATAGCTCAAACAAAATGAAGGATAGTTTAGAGATGTACAAACTCTAGATATTCAATAATTATGACATCCACATATCTTCAATATACCGTAACAGTTTTGCTCTTCAGACTTTTTCTTAGAAGCATAGTAAAAGCTGTTTTCCCCAGTTGCTCTCTTCCTTCCAGTCCTTTCTCCCACCACATTGCACATAAGCGCTGGATACCACCCTGTAGGACTTTTTCAGATTCAGATAATGCATAAAGAATACCTACAACAAGTGAAAAACAATTATTTGCTGTAAGTCTAATCAAACTTCTGTGGCACAACAGCCTATTATAGCAAGTTGAATCTCATCTCATGATGCCTACCTCAAAGTTCTACACTGAGGACCACAATATTAATCACAAAAACTGTCTACACTGCCCCTCCCCTTCAGAGGGGCAATGTAAATAAAGTGGATTGAAAATGCTATGACTATTCAGAGCCGCATTTGCATAAAGGCAGCCACTCACTGAGTGGAAAGCACAGCTCTTGAAATGCAAACTAGTTGTGTAGACAGTGTTCCTTTGAAAGGAAGCCTTGCTTTCAAAAGCACCTTTCTTCCTGACAAAAATTAGGAAGAAGGGTTCTTTAAAAAGTGGGGCTTCCTTTCAAAGGAACCCTGTTTACACAGCTAGTTTACATTTCTTCACACCAGCGCCTCATTACCATTTTCGATCTGCTGCATTTATAGCCCCTTCCAAAAGGGAAGGGCAGCGTAGATGCAGCCAAACAGAAAAATAAATTGTTTAGGCTACCTAAATGGTCTATTAAACTCCAAGTTATTTGCCAGCATATACTGGCTCAGCAACAATTTTATAAAATTCACTCCTTTTATTAGTGACAGAAAGATAAAAGATACTTACCTACCTTACGTGGCACAGTTAATTAGTTAATATTTGTAAGGATTGTAGGTGTAAAAATGCACAGTTTAGCTTTGGTCATATCTCTAATTATAACCTCCATCCCTTCCCTTTTTCAGCACATGGCTAGAATATCAGATGTTCTATACTTTAAAAATTACCAATCTAAGGCCATTTCTATAATGAACAGCCCGAAATATGCTAATGAGGTGAGGATGCAAATTCCCCGCACCTCATTAGCATAAGGTCACGTGATTTAGAGTCACGAGTACGTTCTTCCAGACTCCAAAACACCGTTTAGAAGCACAACCCCCCAGGGAGGGTCTTCCAGAAAGAATTCCTTCTTCTGGAGGCCCCTTCTTCCCAAAACTTTTCAGTTCACTTCGAAGAAAGTGGCATTTGTAGAAATGGCCTAATAGACAATTTAAAATTCACTCAGAATGCTTAGAACTATCTTAGCTTACACAAATGCATTAGAAAGCCACAAATCATCAGCAGACAAACATGTAATTAAAAGCTGGTGATAAATATAATTCCAGAAGCGTTATATTATGTGAAGAACAGATTACATTTTAAAAAAATTCTGATGTTGATGATTAAAACTCAGATTAAGAGAGACAATGTCAGATTATGACATACTGAAACTTGCTTTCCTCCATTGGTGGTGAGATCCATAAATGAACACAGTGTAAACTAATTCTTTTTAATTTCACTTTGATGCTCAGATTGCTAAGGGGAGGGCTTCAAGGAAAAAATTGAACTGAATAATTCTAACAAGTTCCACTTTGCATAAGACTATGTTGGCCATATAATGTTACTGACTCTTAGGTAGACTTTCCTTAACTCTATAGGAGCAAAAACTGTTATGGTACTATACTGACAATATGACAAGTTAAAAACTTCAGCCAATAATCACCTTCACACAAAAGTGAAGCACTTAGCATGAATGCTGTCCTCCTGCGGTGGTTCCATTTCCCCCAACATTGTTGTTTCTCATAAGTAGCATGTTAATGAGGCAGCACCTCATTAGCATAATGGCAGCCATGTGTGATTCAAAAGTGCCATCTTCGGAATCTACGCCGCCTGTGTAGATGGGGGCCTTTCTAAAGGACCCCCTGATTTCAAAAGCCCCTTCTTCCCAAAACCAAATGGGAAGAAGGGGCTTTCGAAGTCAAGGGTGTCCTTTTGAAAGGTCCCCATCTACATGGGCGGTGTGCGTTCCAAAAATGGAACTTTTGAATAGTGTGCAGCTGCCCTTATGCTAATGAGGCACTGCATATTCATGTCAGTGCCTCATTAGAATTTTCCAAACTGCCTCATTAACATGCCCCCTCCAAAAGGAGGGGGCTAGCATAGATACAGCCAAGGACTGGAAACAATGTATTTAAACCCATAGTCCCCCCCCCCCCCTTTTTTTAAAAAAAAAAAAAAAAAAAAAGGAATGGACAGGTCAATCTTCCATCAAGATGTAAAAATATTACATAATACAGTGGGTTTTTTTGTGGGATGGATTGTAAACTTATTGCTTGAAGGAAATAAAGAATCCTAATTAGGATATGCAACCCACACCATCTATCGTTCATAACATGCTTTCATAGTAAATAAGGCTTGCAGGCTAAAATATTAGTGTCAGCCGTACCAAAGTTCACCCCATTATTCAAACTACAGTAAACTCTTTCATATCTGGCAGCCTGGGGACTGGCAGGTTGCAGATATTCAGATATTCATGATAATAGAGAGATATACCTAGGAATGCATAACACTAAAGAAAAGCAAGATTAGCTATTAAAAACAAACAAAAATGCATGCAGAGTACTTTATTTACCAACAACAGTAGTATTGTGTACTGTAAACTAATATTATATTTGCATTTATTTTTACTATACTGCACTTATGGAAAATGTAACTAAAATTTACTTATGGTTAAAATACCATCTATTTCAGAGTTTCAGATGATAGAATGCTGGATATGAAAGAATTCACTATATGACAAAACCAAGACTACCCAACCATTAGCCACAGACCAAAGTGCCTAATATCAGCCAAGGGCATAACAGACCATATTGAGAGGAATGCTTACCATTTAATATTAGAGCACATTCTAGAAGAGCTTTGTAGTTTATATTTTCTTCCACTGTAGGTATAGAAGCAGTAACTATAGTTGTCACCCCTTGAACTACAGCTGTTATTTGTTTCTGAAAGTTAAAAGCAATTTGTGTTATGTAAACCGAAAAAATGGTCTTTATAACTCGGGAGTCTTCAAAAAATGCTATAATTCTGATAGAAACTGCCTCAGCAAATGAGCATTAGCCACAAAAAAGAGAGTACTCATGGCTCAAATACAATGTTCTGAACACACATCCACTTACTTTGTTCAATAGTAAATAGAAACTATCAAGTCAATTGTGACAAAATTCACATATGAAAAAGAAGTTTTTACAAAATTGAAATTGAAAAGCTTTTTCTATTTAATTCCTAATTACTAATTTAATTACTACAGGTTGAACTTCTCTAATCCAGAACACTTTCATCCAGCAACACCTATAATCAGCATGATTTTAGTTAGCCAGATGATCACTTATCGTAGGCGTGGCCAAGTTTCCCAAGGTCCTATACCATTTGTTTACAGCTATCAGTCCTGGTTCTCAAATTCTGTGCTATCTAGCTACAATTTACCCTTAAACGTCTTCTAAGAACATAGTAAGCAGTGAAAGTGTTGGTAATGTGCTGGAAAATATGACCCCTCCACTTGGTCCAGGAAACTCTCTCGTTCAGCACTGGTTAGGTCCCGAGAATGGCAGGCAAGAGAGGTTCAACCTAATGGAACCATGAAATTGGCAAAAAAGGCTGGTAGGCTTCCTGCTGTGAACCATGAATTTGTAGAAGACTGAAATTGTAATAACGTTTGATCAATTAATACAAGGCCATCATCATTTAAGTATATTACAGAAACTTTCAAAACTATTGACAGAAAGAATGTTCCTTGGTACAGTGCACTATTTCTAAGTACTACTAGTGGGGAATCCCTGGCCCCTCGTCTGGCCCTGGACAGTGGCTTTCCTGGATCTGGCCGTGAGGCTCTCCTCCAGGCATCTGGCCCATGCTGGCTATGAGGCCATAGAGCCATGAGCCTTGCCGGCCAGAATCAGGCAACCCAGGGCCAGATGTGGTATATGTGCTCTGCTAGTGGGGGTGGGAAGTGACTCTACACCTGCACCACATACCCCACTTTTTGGTCCCACCCTGGGCTGCCAGAAGTGTTAATCTGGTCTGTGGAAAGCGCTGAACCTCAGTTCCACTTTCTCCAACAGCCCTGTCCATGGTTCTGGAGCATGAGGGGAGTGAGTTGTCTCAGTCAGGGGCCATATCAGCGAGGGGCTTGGTTTTTGTTTTGTTTTGTTTTTTTGTTTCTCACTTTAGTGGCCCAAATTGATTTTTGTGTGGGTCAAAGGCCTCCAACTCAAGAAAGGTTCTCCACCCTGTTATAAAGACAGCACAAAAGGACTATAGAGCATTTACTCTGAAAAACATCAAGTTGATTTTGAAACTTATACACACAGCACACCAATTCTGTGTCATCTCTAAGTAGATAAATCTACTTGTAAAAGATCCTAACTCAATATTTTATTTTACCATTTTTGGACTTTCCTCTACTTCCATATCATCATCACTTTCATCTTCAATCCTCTGCCATCCCTCCACTGGATTCTCCACCAAAATTTGTGTTAATAGGTGTGCCAGCCTCTCCCACAATGCTTCCTTCTGTTTTCTTGGTAATTCCTGAATCAGTTCATTCAAATCCTTCTGTAAAGTGTTTAGAAAACATTAAATCACACAAACTAACTATTTTTTTCTGTGTAAGTATAATGATTTACACTAATACAGTCAGACTCCTGTGAACTCTTCATATTATACACCTAGTTATAAAAGGAAAATTATTTGCTTGAAATTCTGCTTATATGACAGTAGCATCTTGAAGGATTACTGCTTCTTAGTTTTCACTCCTTATTTAAAACAAAAAAAAAGACAATTTTCTTCTCGAAATCTTAATCTTTGAGCGCAATAGTATGCGGGATCACTCATGAACCAGGCTCCCCACTGATGATTAAACATTGCCACCTACTGAGTATAGATGCTCCAAATGTTCCTTTCAGGTCCTTCTTGACTTACAGGCAGAGCAAATGTTACCATTCCCACCTTACAGAATTAGAACCCAGATGTAAGAATCCTGCACTGATGTTATTTTTAGATAAAGGTCTGCAACAAGTTTGGAAGAAAGAAGATGAAAAAAGTGTGAAGGTCTACAGAAATAGGATCTCTCACTCCTGAAGAACTTAGGAGAGGTGAGCCTGCAGGAAGTACAGAAAGAATGTTCCATGGTACAGCGCACTACTTCTAAGTACTGCTACCCAAACTCCACCAGCTCCAGAGCGACTTGAAAGCTATAGAAGTCCACCCATACTAAATTTCCTAAGCTCTAAGGACTTTGAGGAGTTTGAAGGATCAATGATCCCCTCCGCAAGAGAGCTGATTGGAACTCCAGTTAGCAGTGGACTCAGTGGCCACCAGACCAAGTACAACAACATTCTTTCTGTTTCCAGTGTCCTTCTTAAGGAGCTGTTAGGCTTTATAGAACAAAGACTCCCTTCCAACAGGTTTAAGAATCTTAGAAAAATAGACAAAGTAAAAAGATAACATCTTTCATTGGACCAACTTCTGTAGGTCAGAGAAACATGACATTATCTCACCTAAGGTGACTGTAGGGTTAAAATCCCAAATTCCTAACGCATATTATGGTTGCTGTTACGACCCCCTGAATTTTATGCCCAAATTTCATAGTCTGGTATAAGACCTAACTATCTCATAACATCTACCATGGTTCACAAATACAGCTAGTGTGAGACGGAACTTACAAGCAAGGCCATAGCTTTCTCATAGTGTGGAGAAAGATAATAACCACAGCAACTGTGCTTGAAGGCCAAGTCCAGAGGCTTTGAGACATCCCTGGCAGCTCAGGCTTGAGATATTCTCCTCCCTTTCAGTATGCTCTATATTTCCCCAGTTCACTAGCCCAGAGCCCTGAATACAAGAACAATGTGTTACAAATAAGTGATGTTTGTTACGTACTCTCATTATTTTATTAACTCCTTCTGATATGAACCTGTGGATCATGCCCAATCGAACAAAGGCATCATTACTCCCATGGATACATAAGCAGGACTAGAATCAATGTATATGTTGTTTAAACAGATGATTGAAGAAAACCACCTGTGTACTGTATAAAATGTTGCATGAAAATTACGGGCAGAGTCATTGTGTAACCTCTTAGACTATTGACTTTTTGTGCTCATCATGTCTTGCTGCTAGCACCTATCCAGGGGCTTGGGACCTCTCACTGTCGCTTTTCACTCACTTAATATCCTATATAATCACTTGTAACCTATTGCTTCACAACGCGTCACTGAGCCTACCCTGACAGGCAAAGTGGTACTCTGCCAGCAAAATGCATAATAAACCCCCCTGCTTGATTCTACACTGAGTCCAGACTTTATTCTGGGACTGTCATGGCGATAACACCACTGCATAGGAAAATAAGAAATTCATAACAGTTTTTATCTAAAGCTAAAGGTGAAAGTGTATATAAATGTTACGTGTAACTCAATGGTAAGTTCCTTTCCTCAATGCTGGAATTATATAAAAAGTAAACCTTAATAAATAGCAGAACCCATTTGAAATCTGTATCAATGTTTGAGGACAACGTCTCATTATGACATTCTAACAAATACGAACTGAGCAATCTGTTGACAAAAACCCTTGCCTCTTCATAGCCTTCAACCCTAACAGGATTCAAAGAAGATTTAAAAAAATCTAAGTATTGATAGACTCGGAAGGATATCACTACTATTATCCATATTGATCCTGATTTACTTACATGAGTCTGCATATAATTCACAAACTCCTCAACAGTATCTATAGATACAACTTGTAGAAATGCTTCACGTCGTGTCATGATTTCTTTTTCCTAAAGTGCTTAATTTTGAAACTAGGAGGGGAAAAAAAAAAGGTTAAAATTATCAACAAATATGTCAAGTAAAAATAAAACATTTTTTCAGTCAGTATATAGGGCAATTTTGTAAATAAAAAGGCATTATGGGAACACAAGTAAGATTAATATATTTCTCATCCAAATCATTCTCTATAAGAAGCAGTCAATGACATTCTTACTTCAAAAAGCCTGGCTTCACTAGCCAGTTTTCTGGTTTAGAATTACAGGTGACCTGCAGGGGGCTTCAGAGGGTGCCACTTCCAGCCTGGCCTGGCCACCCCTCTGTGGGGCTGCCAGCTGATGGCCCTCCTGCCCCAGCTCTTTTGTTCGTGTGTGTGTGTGTGTGTGTGCACGCTGCTATCATTGTGTGTTTGTGCCTGCGTGAGTTTGTGTTACGATACACTATGGTTACACCTACACTATCATGTTCTTTTGAAAAAAACCGGGCCTTTTTCGAAAGAACCCACAAAGCATCTACACACAAAATGTACTCTTTTGATCTGAAATTTTCTATCGACTCTCTTACTCTCCCACACCAGGAAGAGTGCCTTTTTCCAAAAGATTCTTTCAGAAAAAAAATGAGCGTAGAGCATGATTATTATGACTATATAAAAGTGTTTTCTTTGAAAGAGCAGTCCTCATGGTGCCAGATTTTTTGATCCCTGTCCCATTCTTTCAAAAGAGCAGGGACTACATGGAAGCTCTTTGTTGAAAGAGCAGATAGATTTTTGGGATCAATTTTTTGACCTGCTTTTTTGTGTGGATGCACTCTTTTGAAAGAAGTTTTTTCAGAAGAGATCTTCCAGAAGAACTTCTTTTGAAGAATCGCTGTTGTGTAGACATAGTCTAGGGGTGTATGAGTATCTGCATTGGTTACACACTGTGTGCGTGTATTTTGTGTTTGTGCTTCTATACACTGTGCGTCCGCCTGTTTGTGTTGCTACACACTGTTCTGTGTGTTATTGTTGCAGACTGTATTCTTATTACTGTTTGACAGTACGACTAATTTTTAATTGTGAGATTAATCAAGATTTTTAATTGCTTGACAGCCCTAATTTTTTCCAAACTCCTCCTTTCATCTAATACCTGACATCTCAGTCAGTATTTACTTACACAAAACCACAAACAGTGGCATTTAAAGCTTTTCTTGATGGTACCTTTCCAAATTGTTTCAACCTTGACCTAAGCAGCAAGACCTAGAGCAGCAAGAGCTAAACAGCATCCAATTAACCTACAGTTTATACTACAAGAAATATCACTAGTCTAGCTGACCGCCTTTGGTTGGAAAGCCCATTTTCTATTATTTGTGATTATTATGATTACATAAGTGTTTTCTACAAATATATTAAGCCGCATTCTTGACTACACTTCTCACTAGGGTGTTACCCCAGGACCTCCTTGCTGATGCTCCCCATTCATCTTTCAGATCTACATCTGATTACTCTTCAAGCTATTGAAGTCTCAAATTTTTCAGGAATTGAAAATAAACCTTCCATCTGTTGAATTTGGACATTTGCTTCCAACCTTCAGAACAAGGTAGAAGTTTACCACTGATATGTCTAATGTCACCAATTCAAACATATCTTCTCGAGGAATATATCTTAGAAGTTTGGGAGATTTTCTATAACACCTACTCCAGCAGTGAAACAGTTCACTTATATAAGCTAAAGCATTTGATCCTGCAAGGGAGAAAAATGCAGATCTCCACAAAAATGTGAGAGCAAACTGGGTAAGAGAACAGATACCTGAGAATATTGACAAAATTCTTCACATATATTTTAAATTGCAAACTGAATTAGCTAGACTGTGGAAGTATTATAGTATTCATTCCAAAGACAGAATTCATGAAATTCTAGGAACATGTCTTTACTATAAATGTTGGTTGACACAAGCTATGTGGACATACAGCTATCACCAGGTTACTCACAGAATCACGGGCACTTTCTCATGCTCCTCTACTAACATCATATATGCCATCATGTGTCAACAATGCCCAGATGCTTTGTATATTGGACAGACTTCTAACTCCCTTAGACAAAGGGTCAAAGGGCACAAAACAGACATTAAAACACTCCAGATCCACAAACCAGTTAGTCAACATTTTAATGGAATGGGCCATTCTGTCAATGACCTCAAGGTATGTGTGTTACTGAAAAGAAACTATCACTCCTTTCTAGAAAGAGAAGCGGACGAATTGACATTTATATTCAAATTCAGAACATTAACACATGGTTTAAATCGGGATGTGAACTTTCTGAGTCACTATAGGGGCTCATCTGCATACTTAACTCAATCTAATTCTTGATCTTCCCTCCCACCCCTCCACTCTCTGATTTGCTCACCTTGATTATCTTTCTCTGATTTGTCCTCCTTGCTTACTGTTTTTGGTTCTCTGTGTCTTAAATATTGAGTCTGTTCTGGACTGGATATGGTCTGAAGAAGTGGGTCTGTCCCACGAAAGCTCACCTAATAAACTATTTCGCTAGTCTTTAAAGTGCTACTTGACTGCTTTTTGTTTTGATAGTGTATAGACTAGCATGGCTTATTCTCTGTTACTATACAGCCATCACAGTTTGCATTTCTTTCATGTGCGCATATACTCAACTGCTTGTGTGTGTGCTTTACAGAATCAGGCACCACCTCCTCACCGTTCAAGAGCCACGTTAACCTGAGATATATGCCACTCGAGTGCGTGTCTCTGGGTTCTACTGTACCATTGGTACTTGCAGTACATATAAGGGTTTGGATCACGTTAAAGTCCTGTCAGTGACTATTTCATAGTTTGGTATATTTCAACACTATGAGTCATCTCGACTGCTTTGTTAACGACCCTTTCTCCCACAACTGCCACCCCAGTGAGATTTGACAGCCATTGTGCCCGGAAGTTGAGAGGCAGCAAGCAGGTCCCTTCGGGAAGGAGCCAAGCCATTTCTAGCGGGACAGAGCAACACACCGGACCCACACAACGTCGCTGCCCCCAACCTGGCCTGCGCCAAAGGACTAAGGAAGCGCTACCCCAGCGGCGGGGCGGGGGAAGCCTGAGAATACGGGCACCCCACTGGGCTCGCACAGCCGCTGTGAGCAGGCTACTCCACAGCAGGAAGCCAGCCCGGCACAGCTCCCCTACCCGCCACCCCACACGCCCTGAGCCTGAAGAGTCCCGCCATTCCCGCCCGCCAGCCGCCCCCAGCACACGCGCCTCGACCCAGCCCTGACAGGCAGCATCCTCGCTCCTCGCCGGGCTCCCAGCGCCGTCTGGCAAGCAGCGACATCTGACTCACATCAGAGCGAGGCCGCTCGACGCTCTCTCTCCACAGTTCGAATTCTCCCGCGACAGACGTTAACCACCCGCGCCGCTCCTCCACCACTGGGCAGAAAGGAAAGTGGAAAGACGCATGCGCAGGCGCACGCCCACTTCCCCCTCCCCTCCCCTCCCCTCCCCCAGCCGTCACCAAACTCAGAGGGGAGGAGCTTCTCATTGTGGCTGAGGGGCAAAGACCCTTAGTATGGTGAGGTGTTGCGCGCGTTCCCCCACGCATGTTCCGCCAGCCCCAGAGGCTCTCCCCACGCACCCGGGCGCGGCTTTCACGACCTGGGTCGAGCGCTCAGGTGGCCGCTGCAGCTCCGGGCCGGACTGTTACAGTGGCTAAGCTTCAGAGCAAATCCGCTGGGGCGCGCGACTGCAGTCGAGATGATCCCTGAGAACCCATCGCCTTCATCGAAGCACTGGGAGGTTGGAAATGCTGTTGGCTGGCCCCCACCCCGTGACTGCAGGCTCCTAACATGAGCGGCAAGGGACAGGTCTGTGCCCTTCCACAGCAGCTGCATTTGGATTCTGGACAGGGAGCAGGCCTCAAAAGCCCTAAGCTTAGCTCCACAATAACGAGGTACTTTTGTGCAGCAAGTTTGGGGCTCTCGTAATTTACCTCTGGTTTCAGGGCCTGCAGGTGACACTCTGCTCTGTCCTTTAGATCTGTCGGGTATAATTCTCTATGATTTAAGTTCTTCAATAAAAATATAATGTGGTAAGTGAAATGATTTGGAGAACTCCAAGTGTACTATGTCAAAAAATCAAATGTTTCTTTCTGAGAAGATCAGTCTTCCATGAAATCATGCTTACTGCCATTATTGTATGTGTTACTAGAGCCTCACATTAACTATTCCATTATCTTACCCGAGACTGATGCTAGGCTAATTGGTTTGTTTTTTTGTGATCATCCTTTTTACCAATATAAAATATTGAAACTGCAGTGGAGTCTTCAAATCCTTTGGAATGTTCAATCTAACATTACATTCATCCCTCGTTAAACAAGTACTTTACTTATGAGTACTCGCTTAAATGAGGGACATGTATACTTACCTTTTTTCACTCAACGAGTGAACTTTCCCCATTAATACGAGCCTTACCCCCTTCCACACAACTCCAGCCTGCTGCAGCTTCAACCCCTTCTGGCCCCGTAGGCCCAACCCATCGCAGCCTGACCCCCTCCCCTGCAAGCTCAGAAACCCCAACTTGCTTCGGTCTGAACCCCCTCACCCACTACAGACCCAACCCACCTTAGCCTGACCCCGCCCACTGGCCTGCAGACCCAACCTGCAGCAGCCTGAACTCTCCCTGCCCACCAGCTCCGCAGACCCAACCCACTGCAGCCATAACTCCCCCCATCTGCCCCACAGACCCACCACCAGGTTTTAATGCTTCCTCCCACTCATGGCCCCAGACTGCCCCCAGGCTTTAACCTTCTCCGACCCAGTGTTCGCTTACCTTTCAAAAGCAGCACCACATGCTGCCACTCTTTCATCAAATTGGGTGTGCTTGGAACCAATCAGACTTTTATGTGTATTTTAAGGGGAATTTAGCATCCATCTTACAAGTTTTCACCTACGAGCAGAAAGTCAGGAACCAATTGTGCTTATATAGCAAGGGATGAGTGTAATGGTTCAGACATCTAATTAGCTAGTTCCTTCAATACTATTGACTCTAAGTCAGTGGTTCCCAACCTTTTCGAGACGGTGACCCATTTTGACAATTCAGTAAGATTTTTTGACCCACGGCTATTCAAAACCAGGGGGAGCAAGGCAGAGATTCTCTCCTGGGGAAAAAAATTTGTCTTGATTTGCTCCCCGTCCCCAGGCTTAAAACCCCTTGCAGCCCCAAACTGCCACCCACAACTACCTCACAGAAGTACCACTGCTGCACCCTGCTACTCCTTCACCAGACCACAACCAGCTCCTCTGCATGGCTCTCTCCAGCCCTCCTACTCCCTTTCCCCATCTGCAGTGCAGGCAGTTCCCTGCCCTGCTGGCTGAAATGGGTCTCAATTTAATTGATTTAACAGCTGGATCGCTCCTGCTGTCCCTTAAACCAATGAAATTGAGTTCCATTTCAGCATGGCAGGGCAGGGACTGGGACTTGGAGGACTGAGCAGCAGCAGGAGCTGCAAGTGGTTCCTTAAAGAGCCACATGTGGCTTGGAGCTGCCCAGCTGGTGACCCTTAGAAAAGCTAATGGTGACCCATGTTTGGGTCCCGACCCATAAGTTGGAAATCCCGGATCTAAGTGATCTAGGTCTATTGATTTAAAAATATTTACATAACCCTTCTGCTGGTCACTCTGCAGCAGCCAGGGTTGGGTTCAATATGTAGAGGTTCCTTTTCATCCATCTCACACAGAACCAGCTTGAGCCTCTACCCAGTAGCCTGGGAAATTCACACACCCTTGCGTGCGTCGCATTGGCAATACTTCTCCACTTACAAGAGCAGTCTGAGTGTAGAAAAGAAACTTTCAATGAAAGAAGCAGAGAAGTCACACGGCATTAGCGTGGGAAAAATACCACATCCAGAGTTCATAACCAACCCCCAAGTAACTGTCCCAGCTTAAATGGATTGAGCAGTAAGTGTCCTTTGCCTCTCAGGCTCACCAGTCCAACACTGTAAGAGTTCCATTCACCCAAACTTTCTCCATACCCCTTTTCAAATGCCCCACTTACAGCTCTGTCCAATACCTGCAGACCCTGACACATCATGCTGATGGCTGCCCTCACTGAGCCTGAGGCAATGACACCTTTGTGCTGGTCCTGCAGTTCACTTGTTCCTGCCAGCTGCCCTGTTGGTCGCCTGCCACTTCTCGTACCAGCTGCCTGCCACTCACTGCCGGTCCACTTGCTCCTGTCAGCTGCCCTGCCAGCCACCCTGCTGGCTGCTACTTTGTGGGTTTGGCTTGAGGCAAAACCCTGTGATTTCAGCTCTAAGTTGCTTCAGCTGCCACATGTGATTTCATCTCTCAGTAGCTGTGTCTACACTTGCATTCTTCTTTCGAAAGAGGCATGCAAATGAAGAAAATTGAAAATGCAAATTAGGCACTAATTTACATATCTGTCTCATTTGCATAATCTCATTTCAAAAGCTTCTTTCGAAAGAAAAAAGGCAGCATAGATGGGGCTCTTTTGAAAGTCAACCCCATCTTTGAGGCTGCGGCCACACTACACCCTCCTTTCAGAGGGTGCATGTTAATGAGCCACTTTGGTAAATGCTAATACAGTGCTGCTATGAATAATGGGGGCCTTGTGTGCTTCAAAAGTGCCAGTTGCAAAACGTATGCCGCCTGTGTAGCCAGGGGACTTGTGAAATGACCCCCTGATTTTGAAAGCCCATTTGGTTTTTGGACGAAGGGGCTTTCAAAATCGTGGGGTCATTTCAAAAGGCCCCCTATCTACATGGGGAGTCTGTTCTGGTCTGGCTATGGTCTGAAGAAGTGGGTCTGTCCCACAAAAGCTCACCTAATAAACTATTTTGCTAGTCTTTAAAGTGCTACTTGACTGCTTTTTGTTTTGACTATCTACATGGGCAGCACTTTCGAAGCACTCCCAGCCACCATTATGCTTGTGAGGCACTGCATATTAATAACAGTGCTTTATTAGCATCTGCTGGTCTCAGTATCCACCACGGTGGATTTTCATACAAAAAGAATATAGATTCCAGCATCAGCTTTCAATTCTATCTTTGAACAGTGGTCAGGGGAAGAACTAGTCAAACCAGACTTATGGCTATATGACAAAGGCCTAGTTTACCCCAGGCAACCAGCCAAGTGATCCAACCACTAATCCCTCCCCCCTGTTGCTTCAGATGGGGGTAGTCCTGTGCAATCCATATTTCACCCAGTGATGATGACTGCCCTGTATCGCCACAACAACTTCAAGCATTGGTGAGATTCCACAATTCTTACACTGGGTGAGAGCATAAATTGTAACTTTACAACAACGTGTTGTTTACAATAGATTAAACTAATCGCTTCACCTGCTACCCATCAGGCTTTGTTCGCAAGATATTACATATGCACACCTTTGTATTTTCATGCAATGATCTCTAAAGGACAGATTCCTCAAATCCTTCAACAGTATAGAGCTCCTGCTGGCATATTCCTTACATTTAATTTTAGCAAATATTTCTTCCCATTTTTCTTTGTTACAGATGGTAAAGTATTTATTCCATCCACATCATATAGCACATCCACTGCTTTTCTGTTTTAATATTATATAGACTAGCCCGGCTATCTCTCTGTTACATATAGGATGGATATATGTCATCCTGCTTCAAATGTCTGTTGAACATTTCATCATCACCAGTTACAATTTTATTTGTGCATGCAGCAATGGACCTATATGTAACCTAGGACATTTTGTTTACTTTTGCTCCTAATATAATTAAAACACCTTCTTATTGTGTAGCCCTTTTAACTACTGATAATTACTATTTCACCATTTTTTTAAAATATAGCAACTATATAAATTCTGTAAGAGATTAAGTTTAGAGAACAGAGCAGAAAATAAAGTTCATTGTATATTTATGATGTATAATTAATGGTATTCTATTGTTTCAAAAATTCATGTGAAATCATTTGAAAGTAGATAAGAGGACTAAAATGCTTTAAAACAAAAATAAAATGTTTTAAATTCCTAAATCATTAAATGAGTATATATACAGACTTGGAAATAATTACATTTGAAAAGAAGTTAACAGTATTGCATACCACTGAATTCACTTATACATCAATAGCAGAATAAACCACATTACTTGAACTTGAAAATTAAGATGGTAATCTGGTAGAAGAATTGATAGACCAACAAAGGGGATTAGGAGCCTAGAGACCACTCTTCTTTTCTCACATCATCCAGCAGCATCAGTCTCCTCTGTCTGGCAATGTATACCAGCAACCCTGTTTTCAAGCACCATTAGAGTCCAGTGACCTCTCATCATCACTAGCATCTACATCAGGTTCAGTGTTCTCAGGACAACTGTCTGTCTGACCTTGAACGTGCCAGCTGCAAAAGCAGCACAGCAATATCTGAACAATCTCTCCACCATTCATACACAGGCAACCAGCAAGAATAGCTTGCAAATCACCCTGAAAAGCATCTTTGCACCACTGCCACCATTCCCCTTCTTCAGTGGTTAACAGAAGATACCGCTCACCCTGAAATAGCCTGGTCAACAACCAAAAAGCAAAAGGGGCAGTGTGTCTTTGCTGCTACACAAGGAAGAAAATTCAGTTCTGGTAAGTGTCAGAGACCATGGGTCTGAATTTTAAACATGTTGGGTGCTTAAGGGAGGGCACAAAAACATTAAATAGTTTGACTAATTTGTGTGAACATTTTTGTGTGTGGAAAAGTAAGAATAAATAATTCATCCTGTAAATTTGACTTATATTAATGTGTAACCAAATGGATATTCCTTTTTGATATATTCAATATCTTAATCAGTTTAGATCTGAAACTCTTGGCTTTGTTTAATGTCTTTTTGCATTGTACTAGAACTGAATGCATCATTAATACCTTGATTAGCCTTGTAATTAGTTATATTAATCCTCTGACTACTGTTCATTTAACATAGCAGATATGCATTTAACATGTTCATTAAAACATAGTTTTGCTTACAGTTTGTATTAGTGTTGCATAAAAACCACAGAGAGACGTTTTAAAAAATATTGTGCATAAATAAGAGTTGGTACAGAAATAATACAGTAAACCCCCAAGATACATGCAACTGAGCTGTCCGTGTCCTGGGTTCACACAACTGCCACCCCTGACAGGTGCAGGGAAACTACTCCTGTCAGGGGTGGCTTCCGAGAGTCAGGTTCTCAGCTGCTGCCACTGACAGGAGCAGGGAAATTGACAAGGGCACCGGCCCTGGTCAGTTTCCCTGCTCTGCAAGGGGAGGAGAGCTGGGAGCCAGGTTGCCAGGCTGGCGCCCTCATCAGTTGCCTGGCTTCCCTGAGTTGCATGGGAAATTTGACTTACGCAGGGGTTGCATTTTTGCAACCCTCGTGTAAGTCAGGGGGTCTACTGTAACAGACTGAATAATATAAAAAAATTTGAAGAGACATCCAGGAAAACCAGAGCTGCAGTTGTAGGATTTTGTCACTCTTCTAAGAGTCTTTTTGTACAGGAAATTAATAATGAACCAACTACCCCATTCTCACTTCTTCCAAAACTCACTCCTTCAAGAACTACTAAATTCCATGCTTCTTCTGTGACATACCTGTTCACAATAATTGATACATTCTGATATTAATCTCACACTCCTTTTCCTGTCACGTCTACTTAAGGTGCTAACGAAATGTGGCCCCTCCACACATGGTTGCTGAACAGCAGCAAACAGATTTTTTTTTGTACAAACACTTCATGTACCAGTCTGTCTCTTTTTTTTTTATTTTGATTGGTGGCCGGCATAAAAAAATCACTGTTGTAAACATCTGAACCATTGAGCAGTTCAGCATGCTTGCTGCATTTCATTTTAATCATGTATGAGTCAACATTGTTATACAGTAGCTATAAAAATGAGTAAAATATTCCTTGAATGTCAAGATGCTTATTTTACAGTGTGATGGATTATAACTGCATTCACACCTACAGACTACTATAATTATGGGTATGTCTGCACTTGGGAATAAAGTCGAATTTATCAAAGTTGAGTTTTTAACACATGATTTTACAAAGTCGAAGTTGAGTCTCCAAATCTGCTTACAAAGTCGACTCAATGTATCCCCATTAGAGTGCATAAATTTGGCCGAGGCAGCAGTGCATTGTGGACACCTATCCCACAGTTCCTGCAGCCCCATTGCATTATGAGATTTTTGTGCCAGTGTCTTACGGGGAAAAAAAAGTCTCCACAAATGGTTCTGGGTATCACTAAAAGTCACCGCAGGTGCACACATGAAACAGGGCAGGGTATGATCGGCTGGGGGAGGGAGGGGGGGGGCGGGGGAGGGCTTGCCATGCCAAGATTTAAAAGCCAGTCAGGCTGCATGAGTTTTGCTCTGCGCTGCGTCGTAGGCAAAAAATCATTAAAAGTCACTGCAGTGACTCACGACAATTCCCATGTGTTCTAGGTTGGCAAAGGAGACATCAGCCTCCCCAGAATAAGAGAAAGGGATAAGGAAAGGATGTTCATGTTCCGGGTACAATGCTGGAAAATATGCAAGAATGCTCTGTGGTGCTATGATACCAAATTACTTACTGGTGGCTTAGCAAGATATCAATGTGGAAACAGGAATAAGTCACGTCTCCCCAGAAATCTCCTGAGGAGGGTCCAAAAGTGGCTGTCGAAGACCTTCAATGAAATATCCAAACAGGATCGGTGCTCCATCACCAGAAATATGAACAAGCTGTTCTCTGTGCATATGCCTGCCCCCAAGATTGCATCCTACTATTATCAGTAGATAAAAAAGCATACTCAGCAGAAGTGCCCTCTCCAGCATCCCAGTTTGCCTCCAAAGCTGTCTCCTGGGATGAGGGGATGGGCTCCAGTGTCACAAACACATCCTGGCTTGCAGAATCAGCTTGTGCACTGGAGTGCATCCTGCAGTCATCCACCACCTCAGACTCCACTTCATCATCCTACTGAGCTACAGATACTGAGGAGTCCATGTGTTTTTGGGGGGGAAAGGGGTTGGGTCTGTTCCCAGAATAATATGCAGCTCATCATAATAGCAGCAGACCCAGACTGACCATTAGTTTCTTTGCTCTTTTGGTAATTCTGCCTCAGCTGCTTGAGTTTAATGCGGCACTGCTGAGCATCCCTGGTGTACCATCTTTTAATCATGCCTTGCGATATCTTCACAAATATCGGCATTTCTTTTGCCATTTTTGAGCTGCACAAGTACAGATTCTTTCCCCCACACAGCAATGAGGTCCTGGGTCTCCTGATGGCTCCATGCTGGGGCTCTTTTGAAACGTGAACTCATGGTCGTAGGTGAGTTGCAGAGGTGTACTCCTGACGTCTGCTTCCTATGTTGGCCAGAGAGGAAAGGAACTGAATTCAAAATTCCCAGGCTGATGACCACTACTTCCCGTCACCTATTTCTTGCACACCTGGAGAGCAGCAGAGGTGAAGCGATGACCAAAAAGGACACACCAAGGGGCACTGTGGGATAGTTTGAGAGGCTAAAACAATAAATTTTAATAAAGCTGACATCTGTACTTGCATAAGTCAACACTGTAAAATCAACACTACAAAAGTCAACCTTAAGAGCCCCTTAAAATTGACCAGTTGAGTGCTGCGCTGAAGACTGTTGATTTATAAATCAACCTATGACCCTTAAATTCAATTTTATCCACTAGTGTAGGCAAGATCTATGTTTGTAGAAGGTGTGTCTTGTGAGGTGTCACTTAAAAACTTTTTAATTGCTGATCAATAAGATGGCAAAATGCATTTGGCAGTATTATACATAAAGTTATGAACATAAGATGAAATAAAGACTGATGTATGGTTTCCAAATAGTTAAACCAGTTCCTCAGAAGCAAAGGGCAAGCTGATGCCTGAGCCATGTGTCAGATAAGGACCACGGACCATTATCTGCTAAAGGAAGGGGACAGAGATCAGCATGAAAATAGAGTGGCATTTCCTTTTCTTCACCATACTGCCTGTTGCATTGCTCCCTCTGGAAATGCTTCTCAAAGGCAGGGACAGGACCATAAAAAGTAGGGGCAAACAGCCCACCTCCTCCTCTAGTGTTGCACCTAAGAAGACAGTAGAAAACAGCTTTTGGACTCTGGCTGTGGGAGGGTGCTGACCTGAGAGCTTGGTCTGTATCCGCTGGAAGATGTGGAGAGAAACTTGTTTGTTAAGTAGATAGTAAATGTTTTATTTTTTTTCTTGTAATCATATATGACTTCTATGCCTCATTACCAGTACTCCCTTAAAATCTCTCTCATTGTAGTTAATACACATTTTATAGTTTTATTTAATTATGTCTTTAATGTGGAGTGTCTGGGTACTCCGGTTAAAATAATGAGCTGGTATATTATTTACTTACAGGAATAACAGATTTGATATATTTATACTGTTCAGGAGAGGGCTGGGCAGTACATGACATACATTTCTGGAGGAAGAAACAGGATCGGAAGTGTGTTGGGGGTCACCCGATAGCATAACCAAGGCTGGCAAGAACCAGGATCTGATTGGCTGGTTAGGAGGATGAGAAGCAGTCCTGGTTGGAGGTGGCAGCATCAAGGCATTGCAAAGGGCACCTCAGGTTACAAGGCAAGTGTTACATAGCTATTCATTAGCCTGGTATCTGTACGAGACACTTCAGCTATAAAAGGACTGATCATATAACTGAGGTACAAAGAGACTAACTTGTTCAAAGTCACATAGGAAATTTGTGGCAATACTTGGAATAGAATCATTTCTGCAGTGTAAGTCCTTTGTTTTATCAATCAAATCATAGTACTTCTGAAGCAAGTGGCTTCAAATCCCTATCCCTCAGTTAACCCTATCTGGAAAATGGTGCACTTTTGTACTGTAACCTTATGTTACAGCATTTTGAGCTCTACAAAGGCAATACACTAAGATGGTATCAAAATTACTATTAACCTAATCACCCAAGTTTTTCAAGAAGCTTGTATCTGTTGAACTTCAGAGTAAAGGGGTCAAGGGCACGGTGGTATGGAGAATCTGCCACTTTGCTGATTTTTCCCTGTCTCATGCCATGTTTAGTTACATCAAATTATATCCAGTTATTACGAAGTCTGGCTTTGAGTGCTGAGGACAACATTAGATGGCCTCTCAAGGTCCCTTCCAGTTCTGTATGGGAGAAGGAGTAGTTGAGGGAGGAAGGACTGCAGATAGGCTCCAACTAACTCCATGGTCACTCATATCTGCTCAGTGCCTGGTATGGCTACTCAAACTGGCCTCTATGCTGATGTTTTTAAGATTAATAATTACTGGATAAACTGAAGGGTAGTGTCTTCTCATTTTTGCATAGTACAGAAAACACAACCAATACTGCTTTCCAAATGTAACAGTGTCTATTGGTTACATTAGCCATTCAGTAAGTCTAAAGCAAACTGATATTCGTCACCTTGTATGTTTCTCAGCAGGTCTACATCACCATCTAGTGGCATTTAAGTATCATCATTCAAGGAGGGAAAATGATCCATTGGAGAACATTAATCTACCCATTTACCAGCAAATAAAAGATTTGAGTCTGTGTGTGGAAGGTAAGTCAGAAAAAAAATTTAATACTTATGTGTATGGAAACAAATTATTAAGGAATCATTATCTTCAAAGTTTAGATTCGTAGTGATTTGTGTTTCCACAACATTTTCAGTAATCTTAACTAAAAAGGGGGAATTAAATTCAATGTGACAGTTGTTTTTTAGAATAAAATCATTTTATATTCTCATTCACAAAATTCCCTTAAACATGACACAATCTTTATTCTTATAAACAAGGTATTTACATGCTATTTAATTAATAGATTGATTGATCTGCTTAATTGAATCTGTGCTTTGAAATGAAAAGCATTAATATAATTGGAATCCTATCAAACATCCATGACCATTTTTCAGATGTGTCCTGTGTATGAATGACAAATTCTTGGGACAAGTGTGATGTTTCCATTTTGATTGATGGAGTTGGCATAGTTCACATTTATTAAACTGGCTTTTATGCTGAACATCATGATGCAGGTTATGCTCAGTGGTTATTAGTTACATAGCTCACAAAGGGTTTCATGAATCACCAAGACTGAGAAATAGTAACTTATTAATTTTACATCAGAAGACATCTTAATATGTTAATATCAACTAAAATTCCAGATAGTTGCATAAAATGTGCAAGATTTTCCAAGTATTTTAAGTATATCTCTGATAGCTTTTTTCAAGTATGAAATCCATGGCAGAGACTTAGGAGATCCTGCAGAGTGTTAATATGCGAATGAAATGAGTAATATTTGTGAAATACTCAGCCAAGTCAAAAGGCCAGTTTTTCAAAGTTTTCACAGTGAATGAATTTGAAAATTTTTGGTTAAAAAATAAAGCCAAGATCTAAATTTCACAGTGTTGCTAGAAGTGATTAGCAGATCATGCATAAAACTGTTTGAGCAGTGGCTAGGTAATTTTAATGAATAAGCAATTGCACAATCTTTTGATCAAGCGGAAAGGAAGGTTACAGTACAATACAGTTTTTACCACTCTACTAGCATTATGCAATTAAGTTGCAAAATTCTCTGTACAAGTAGACATGCATGTAACTTGACAATTTTTAGAGAAGTGTGACTGTCTTGTCCTCTGAATTAATAAACTAACCTGGGGTCAGCAACCCCCAGCACAGGTGCTAAGAGTGGTATGTGATCCAATTTTCATTGGCACATGAGGTAGGAGCTCAGCCTTGCTCTTTCTCCCCCATGCAGCCAGGAGCTTGCTCAAAGGCATGCCACCTGTGGATTAACAAAAGACCAGCTAATGCTGCCAACCACCATCTAAATGGTAAAGCTCTGCATCTTTATTTATTTATTAATGATGCTGTTATAAGTAGGACTATTAGTGGCTTTAAAAATATCACCAGCACTTGGACCATACATAAAGGCCAGAAAGTCAAATTTCGTTATTTGGCCTCAGAAAGGTTGCTGACCCTTGAACTAACCTTTAATCCACGGGTGTCCAACCTTTTGGCTTGCCTGGGCCACACTGAGTGAAGAGGAATTGTCTTGGGCCGCATATAAAATATATAATATAGTTAATTTATATAAATCACATAATAATGTTAAAAGTTTACGATCTTGTGGGGCTGCATTACTAGCTGTCCATGGCCGCATGCAGCCCACGGGCTGGACATGTCTGCTTTAATCTCTGGAGGCCTAGGTTCAAATCCTGGAAGTGTTTTTGTTGTTAGCTTAGATCATAGATTTTGTTCATCTACACCACAACTAATACTCTCTTCAATTTTTTTCTTTTTGTAGAATAGTGACTCAAGCTTAATTTATCTAAAAATTATTCCATTCTCTACTCCCTCATTCAATTTAAAGTTTCATTCACTCCTTCCTTCTCCTTCCTCATTGTATTCTCAACATCATTTTCTGTCCACCTCCCTCTCTCCTGCACTCTCCCTTTAACTTTCTCTCCTCCCTTCACCAACTTCCTGTCCCAGCAAATGTAATCTATCCTTCTGTGTGTGTGCAGTGGGTGGAAATAAAATTCAGAAGGGAAGGAAGAATGCAGAGAGGAAGAGATCTGAAGGATCTTCCTATCCCTTTACCCCACCCAGATTCTCAGCAGTATCCAAAAGAAGAAAGAGCTTTTGGCCTCATATATCCCCCATCTTGTCGGGGCCCTTGCTTCCCTTCTTCTTTCTTGTCCAGCTGATTCCACCAGAAGCAGCTGAGGAAAGGGGAAAATGAAAAGCCCAATAGGAAAGAGAAAATGAAAGACATAAAAAGGAGTGGCGATTAGTAGCTGTTGGTAGGGAAAGACGATATGTAGGATGAGAGAGTGGAAGGATTTTGACAAACGTTTCCACATTTCTCTTGATTGCAGCCCTCTTCTCCCATCCTGCGGGAAAAATCAGAATACTCAATAAAAAAGAGCAAGTAGTATCACCAGCAAGGAGGCAAGTGTATCCAAGAGGTGAGTTGGAGCATGTTGCATTAGAAATCTCTCCTGTGGAGGCCTTGAAGTGTACTATATAAGGGCTGACGAATGTATGAGGTTAAGACCATGTGGTGAACATCCATATTGGCCTCTGCCCTGCAAAAGGAAATCTTCTGACGCAGTGTCCCATTACCTGTACTTGTGCTACATCACATTCATACTGGATTTTAACCAGCTGCCTAGGGGACCACAGTAACCATCTTTGAACCATACAATTATCAAGCCTCAAGGGAGGAAAATGGCATAAATGAGAGCGTGCTTTATTTTAACAAGATCTAAAATAACTCCTTTACAGCTTAAAATTTGCTAGCAACAGCCATGTCTACATGAGCTGGCTACTTCGAAGTAGCCGCGCCAACTTCAAAATAGTGCCCGCCACGTCTACACGTGGCGAGCGCTATTTCGAAGTTGAAATCGACGTAAGGCGGCGAGACATCCAAGTTGCTATCCCCATCAGGAGATGGGAATAGCCCCCTACTTCGACATTGAGCGTCAAAGTAGGGCAAGTGTAGACGATCCACGTCCCGCAACATCGAAAGAGCGGGGTCCACCATGGCGGCCATCAGCTGAGGGGTTGAGAGATGCTCTCTCCAGCCCCTGAGCTCTATGGTCGCCGTGTGCAGCAGGCCCTTAAAGCTCCCCACCCCCTGCGTTCCTGTGCAGGAAGCTGAGAGCACGTGCAGGTGGCAGCACTGCCACGCAGCCAGCCTGCACATCCCTCAGCAGCCCCAAACCACCACCCTGCACTGATGGCCACTTGCCAGCCTCCATGTGCCCCCAGGGCACCCCCCACAAAGGGGAGCCAGGGCTCCCAGCCAGCCAGCCAGCCAGGGAGGAGGCAGCGGGGCCCCTCCTGGACAGAGGCCAAGATCCGGGACCTGCTGGGGCTCTGGGGCAAGGAGGAGGTGCTCCAGGTAATGGTGAGCAAGAGGCAGAACGCGGATATGTTTGCTCGGCTGGCCGAGGGCCTGGCTGCCCAGGGCCACCCTGCCCGCAATCTTGACCACGTCAGGAGTAAGGTTAAGGAGCTGCGGCAGGGTTACGCCCGGGCCCGGGATGCGGCCAGCCGATCTGGGGCCGCCCCTGCCACTTGCCCCTTTTACAGGGCGCTCAGGGCCATCCTGGGCCCCCGGTACACTTCTTCCCCCCGCCCAGCCACTCTTGACACCTTGGCCGATGAGCCCCAGCAGGCCCCGGAGATCGAGTCTGCCCCGGAGGCAAGCCCTGCACCCCAGGGGCCCCCCCAGGAGCCCACCCCTGGGACGCCAGAGAAGGAGGAGGGGGACTCCTCCAGTGATGGGGGGCTCCGGATTGCCCTCCCGTCCCGGAGCTCCAGCAGGGCGTCCGCCCAGTGGGTGTCCCCCAACCATGGGAGCAGACCGTCAGGTATGTACCCTCCCAGTGCACACCCCTGGGGTTAAGGGGCAGGGACAAGAGACATGACCAGGGCCCTCCACATGCCCAGATGACCATGGCCCCAAGGACAGCAGTGGCATGTCCCTCAGAAGAGTGCATCAGCCCCTGCCCCCCAGCAGGACAGCACCATGCCCCATCCCTGGGGATGGGGGGAGTGGAACCTAGGGTCCCGCGAGGGGGGTGGGACACCCATCATCATCAGCAGCATCTCCCGGGGATGGGGATGGAGATGGGGAACCAGCGGCAGAGGGGTGGGGGGACAAGGGCCACGGGTCAGGGCCTGCACTAACGGCTGTCTCCATTCTTCTTCCCCTCTGTGTTCCACAGCTGCACCATCAGAGGGCCCGGAGAGCGCCGGTGAGGTGTCCGTGGTCCCGGAGAGCCCACCGGGGCCATCCCAGCAGGCCAGTCCCTCGGCAGAGCACCGACCAGCCCCAGGACAGGGCCAACGGCGGAGCCACCAGAGGACGGCCACGGACCCCCAGCTGGAGGTGTCGGAGCAGCGCCTGCGGGTGGAGGAGCGGCAGCTGGAGCTCCAAGAGCGAGCGCTGGCCACATGCCAGGAGGCTTGGAGGGCCTTCATGCAGACCTTCGAGCGCATAGTGGAACACCTGGCCCCCCATGCCATGCCGCCCGCTGCTCTGACCGCCACTCCGACCGCCGTCCCTCCACCGTCCGCCACCCTGGGGCCTGTCACCGAGGGGGACCTGGCGCCTGCGGACACTAGCCGGCCATATTTGCCGGTTCACCCGGCCCCCACGCAGCCTCAGCCAGGGCTCCGGCCCAGGCGAGGGTCGCGCCCTCCAACCCTGGATGCCGGACATTAGGGGTGCGGGGCCGAGGACGTGCCCCCCCCTTTGTGTTGGACCCCTGTTCTGTTCTGCTACCTGCCCCCCCATGTAAATAGTTCCCCCCTTTTTTTATATATATATATATATATATATACACACATATATTATTAATAAGAGATTGCACTGTTTGGTTTCAAACAACGTGGCCATTTATTTGCAAGAAAAGTGGGGGGGGGTGCGCTCTTGGGTGCTCTGTGGTGTGGGCGTGGGGACAGGGAGTGTTGTGGAGGATGGGGGGGTGCAGTGGGTGGCCTGCCAGTGTTCACCCCGCAGCCTGGTCAAAATGGGCCCGCAGGGCCTCCCGGACCCGGATCCCCTCGGGGTCGACCTGGCGACTGGGGGCAGCGGGTGGCTGCGCGTCGGCCCTGCCAGCCTCCACAGCCCAGCCCTGGAAGAAGGCCTCTCCCTTGCCTTCCACCAGGTTGTGGAGTGCGCTGCACGCGCCCACAACCTGGGGGATGTTGGTGAGGCCTGCATCCAGGTGGGTGAGGAGACACCTCCAGCGCCCTTTGCGGCGGCCGAAAGTGCGCTCGACCACCTGGTGTGCAGGGTTCAACCGCGTGTTGAACTGCTCCTGGCTGGCTGTGACATGGCCCATGTAAGGGTGCATGAGCCAGGGCCTCAGGGGGTACACCGCATCTGTGACGATGCAGAGGGGCATGGTGGTGTCCCCCACAGGGATCTCCCACTGGGGGATGTAGGTCCCCGCCTCCAGCCGGCGGCACAGGCCTGAATTTCTGAATACCCGGGCGTCGTGGGTGCTGCCAGGCCAGCCAACATAAATGTCCAACAGGCGGCCCTGGCTGTCCACCAAGGCCTGGAGGACCACCGAATGGTAGCCCTTCCTGTTGAGGAAGTGTGCTCCGCTGTGCTCCGGGGCACGGATGGGGATATGGGTCCCATCCAGAGCCCCGAAGCAATTTGGGAAGCCCAGGCTGGCAAACCCCACAATGGCAGCATCCGGGTCCCCAAGCTGCATGAGCCTGTGGAGGAGCAGGGCATTGATTGCGCGGACGACCTGCAGGGGAAGGACATGAGAGAGCACCCGGGCCCTCTTACCTCCATGAGGACAGCCCCGAGGGTGGCCTTGCCCACGCCAAACTGCTGCCCTATGGATCGGTAGCTGTCTGGAGTGGCCAGCTTCCAGACAGCGATGCCGACCCGTTTCTTGACCGTGAGGGCACGTGGCATGGAGGTGTCCCGGTGCCGTAAGGCAGGGGTGAGCCACTGGCAGAGCTCCAGGAATGTCTGCTGGCTCATGCGGAAATTCTGGAGCCAGCGCTCGTTGTCCCACTCGCTGAGCACCAGCCGCTCCCACCAGTCTGTGCTCATGGGGTAGCTCCATAGCCGGCGGCGAGTGCGGCGGGGGGGCGGGTCGGAGGGCAGCAGGGTCTGGGGCTGCTTCCTCATCCCCTGGGGGCAGCTCCTCTTCCACGAATAAAAGGTGATCAGCTGCCTCCTGCATAGCACTGAGCAGGACAAGCACTGCTTCTGCAGGGGCGGGTGTGTGGACCTCTGGCTGCTGCTGCTGCTGCTGCTGCTGCTGCTGGGGGTCCATGCTGCTTACATGGGGTGTGCGTGCTTGTGGCTCTGCAGACCACGTGCTGTGCAGGCTGAGTGTTTCTGGGAGGGGCCCTTTAACGGAGCAGCTTGCTGTTGCCCTGGAAGTGCTAGTCCGCCCTGTGACCCTGTCTGCAGCAGTTCCTGGCACCCTTATTTCAATTTGGCCCGCTGTGGTGTGTAGACGCTCCCCTGCAGCGCCTACTTCGATGTAGTGCTGCCCAACGTCGACATTGAACATCGACGGCACCAGCCGTGGAGGACGTGTAGATGCTATTCGTCAAAATAAGCTATTTCGATGTAGCGTCCCCGTGTAGACGTAGCTAATAAGACATAGGCACAGATACTAAAAGTACTGAGGTGTTGCTCTACTCAGCATTGTGATGGGTAACTTCTAGGAGCCCTGGTACCCAGCAGAATTTTGAGCCCCACGTTAGGTGCCCAAGCTCCCCAAATAGTGCAGTGGGAGAGTCAAGTGCCTCAGTCAAGGATTTTCACAAGCTGTTCCCCTGAATGGAGAGCTGCCTATGCCAGTCAGGACTGAAACATGGAGGAAAGTGATTGAGGGAGAGAGATGAAGGGCTTAGGCGTCTAAGCAGCTAACCTGGTGTGCTTGGCTGATGGGCCACATCTGGATCATCCTCTGCTTGGAATCCTCAGGTATGCACCTTCTCTGGAAGTAGCCACTGAAGCCAGGATGGCTGTGTAGGTAGTTTACACCAGTGTTTCTCAACCCTTTTTTTTTTTTTTTTTTTTTTTAATAAAACAATAAAGCAGGCATGTAGCACTTCGAAGATGAACAAAATGGTGCTACATGGCTGCTCTTTTGTTTTGTGGAGATACAGATTAACATGTCTCTCTCTCTCTCTGCCTTTTTTTTTTTTTTTATAAAGTACCCCTTTTTTAAGGAAAAAAACTTGTAAGTGCCCTCGACTTCTCTCACATACCCCTATGGGTACGTGTACCACTGGTTGAAAAACATGTCCCAATGTAATCTGAGGTCTTGAAACAAATGCCACTTTACCTTTCCAGATTACTGTACTATTTTCTGGAGTCAGATTTGTTTTTTATATCACCAAGTTACACCTCACTTAAAAACTACTTACAGAAACATGCAAAAATATCACAGCAGACAACTACTGAAAACTTGCTGACCGTCTACCATCTTACTATCAAAGAAATGAATTGGAGTAGAATAACGTACTTACATTTCAGGATAAGACACACGAAGCAGTAGAAACAAGTCCTTGTTTGAATGAACTTTTACATTATACTGACTTTACTAGTGTTTTTTATGTAGCCTGTTGTAAAACTAGGCAACTAGAGCTAATGTACCCCTGGAAGACCTCAGTGTACCCCCAAGGGTACACATATACCGTTGGTTAAGAAACACTGGTCCACATCACAGCAACTGAAACCATCTCTCTCTGACAGAATCAGATAACTCCACCAAACTAAACTAAAGCCATTTTGGGTGTATTTAGCTAATGCTGATTTAAAAGCAGAACACTACATAGCTAGGAATAATTGTCAGAATTCTCATAAGTAAGGCCCAATTGCTGCTGTTGCAGCTTTACTGATCAAACTGGGAAGAGGGAAAAGAATTAATAGAGCATAACACTAGAAGACAGTAAGTGGACAGAAACCTTTTATTTGAATGCACCTGAAATATAAGTTTATTATGACTAGAAATACTAGGAATAGTTTGTAGAGAAGAGTTAAAGAATGTGTTGAAGCTAGGAGAATTGGTGACCCACTAAGGATCATGTGTTTTGTGAGAAAACAAAAAAGGAGTCATGTATCTCTTTAAAGACTAACAAAATAATTTATTAGGTGATAAATTATTTTGTTAATCTTTAAAGTGCTATATGACTGTTTTTTTGTTTTGTGAAGATACAGACTAACATGGCTACCTCTGTTTTGTGAGAATTGGTTATAAAATATTAAGTAAAAGTAAACACCTCAGAGCAGTCAGAGAGAGATTTTCTTTGAGCAAGGTGCTGATATTTAAACTTGCTGCCAGTTGGAAAGGAAGGCCCCTGTGATCACTCAAAATCATCTCAAATTTTGAGGAACTGTCTCTTGGGTGCTCTGAGCCCTATTACTATAACACATATGAATGTGTACTAGAGACCAAATAAAAAGTAGTTTTAGGTAAAAACACTCTGGTTTGTATCAATCATTTAAATCATTTATCAGAGGAAGCCTGTCCCTATTTATTCCTGGCATCACTTGGAGAGAAACCAGTAAATTACCACTGAAAACCTTGTGTAACAGCTCCCTCTCCTGCTCAGGTGTGTTATTTCTCTCACCTCCACAAACATATTGAATACCATCTGTCTTTTGTAGGGTGCTCTGCTTTCCATCCAGCTATCGTTGGCCTGCCTCCAGGCCTCCTGATGTGTGGCCTGGCAGAAAACAGGTGTTGTTTGCCTATAGGATAAGAGCCTGTTGGTGAAATAGGTGTTCCCTCAACATAGCTTAAAAATCCTAGTTGGGCTTCTGAGGATTTGGTTTGAGAAAGGCTCAGTGGCATCACGTTCACTGTGAGGCAACATCAGAGCTCACACAGATTTGCAGATGTTGAGTATTAAAAATGCAAAAACAATGAGAAGTCCTGTGACATCTCATAGATTAATAGATTTATCGGAGCATAAGCTTTCATGGGCAAATACCTACTTTGTCAGAATAGGAATGTAGGCACTTATGGGGTTAGACAATTACTCAGTAAATATCAGTGGCACTAGAGGCCTTGTTATATAGAGTGACAGCAATGTCCTATGGCAAATATGGGACACTGGCCTCCAGGGATGCGGGGCTGTTGTTCCATGTCAGGGCTCCTCAGCGGTGGGGGCTGCTGTCCCACGGTAAAGTACTGGGTAGTCCGCAATCTCCTGGCAGGGAACAGGGTAGCCATTCCTGCAACAGAAGCTGCCTCTGTGAGGTGTGAGATGCTGCTGAATGAAGCAGCTGCCCCCTGGAGGGACTATCTAGCAGCAGGAGCTGCCACCGTAGGTGCCAGGGAATGGGACAATTGCCCCATGGAAGAGCTGTCTTGCAGTGGGGGCTGCCATGCCAAGACACTGGCTGCCAGGGAACAGGAGCCCTGCAAAATAAAGGACAATTTGCCCATTTTCTTAAAGAAGTGGGGACATCTTTAAGACAGCTTAAATAAGGGACTGTCCCGGTAAAAGCCAGCTGGATGGTTACTCTACGGTTGCAGCTCCACTTGCAAGCAGAAGTTGGTCTGGAAGAACGTTCTAGGCAGATACTTGTTGTAATACACCTCCAAAGAGTATGAGCCAGGCCCCAGACTGGCTATGGGAAGGGCTGGTGCAGAGAGTGTGGTGCTCTGCACTGGTTGGGTGGGGGAGCTCTGTTGGAGGGTCTGGTCTGGGCCCTGTGCTAGCTGGGGAAGGGGCTGGCATGATGCTGGGGTGACTCAGAGGGCTGGCTGAGGCCCCATGCTGGCTGCATGAGGTGTTGAGACTGGCAAGCTGGAAGGGGTCCACTGGGGGGGCTTGGCTGGGCCCTGTGATGGCCGGGGGAAGGGTTCTCTTGGTGGCTGGGCTGGAGAAGGAGCAGTGGCTGGCAAAGTGGAGGGGGCTTCAATGGGGGGGGCTGAGCCATACCCCTTGCTGGCCAGTGGAGGGGCTGGGGCCAGCACAGAGCCAGGGCAGGGGGGAGGTAAGTGAACATTCTAGAACCTTGCCTGGACAGACACAGATGGACACAGTACAAATAATATATATGATGATGATTTACATGGTGGACTCAGGTGCCTAAGAAAGGATCTGGATCATAATGCTTCACCCTGTTAGAGCCGTGTGTTTAGTTTCCCAGTTTTTCACCTTGTGAAGATATGATGCAACAGTTGCCATAAGGCACCTACGTTCACTTTAAGAAATGTTAAAATGTATGAAATGTGGATGAATGACAGTAGCTGTCCACTACGCTATTAATTATATTCATGAGCATGTTAAGGTATTTCACTGGAAGAGTGGTGCCAACTGACACACTCTAGCCATTATCCTGTGGTCGGGGATGACACGGGAAGGGTGAGGTAAGTTCCTCAACGTTACCAACTATGTTTAGAGCTCACATTATCCATTGTTACAACCACAAGTACTGTAAGAGAACTCTCAGCCTAAGAGGACCTTCCAAACTGACCAAGAATCACCCTTGTTCATCTCAACTAGGATTAGCCCGTATTGTAGAGGACTGAGATAAGGAAAGCCTCCACTTTATTCAGAAGACCTCCAGTAAGGTTCCAAAAGGTGAATCTACCTAGACTGGCAACCTTAAAGATCAAGGTAAATGCAGAACACAAGAACAGGCTGACACCCCTGTTTTTGAGGATGGTCCTATGGAAAGGAAACTTTATTTACTTGTTCCCACAACACAAGAACTATGGGCCATCAAATGAAAGTAATAGGCAGCATGCTTAAAGCCAACAAAAGGAATTATTTCGTCACATAAGGCATAGTCAACCTCTGGAACTCCTTGTCAGAAGACGTGAAGACCAGAACATTAACAGAATTCAAAAAGATATGTTAAGGATAGGTTCATAAATGGCTATTAGCCAGGATGGGTAGGAATGGTGTCTCTAGCCTCCATTTGTCAGAAGCTGGGAATAGCCAACAGAGGATGGATCACTTGATCACTTGTTCTGTTCATTCCCTCTGGCCACTGTCAGAAGACAGGAGAGTGGGCTAGATGGACCTTTGGTCTCAGTATGGGCATTCTTATGTTCTAAAGAGAAGACAAGCATGGATTATATGAGCCTGTGCAGTATAAATACCCAGATGTATAAAGTACTGACGCCATTATCTGGCCCTTAAATTGCAGTCTCAACACTGATGATACAAACCCAACTACCATGCAATCTGAAAAGTTGAACTTTTTTAAAACCTAAGGTATCTCCCTCTTGTATTCTCTTCATTTTGAAAGGGTGGAGATGTCTTTCATTATAATTTTCCATTCTTTTGAGTTGCAAATGCTAGCAAGTAAATATAAAGCATCTACAGAAGTTAAATTAAGGCATCAGTAATAAATACCTAACCATAATTTTTAAGTAAATCCTGTTTTTGAAACCACCTCTGCATCTCCCTGATTTAGTGAAAAGTGTCAGCAAAGCCACATTGTACACTAAGAGGAAGTGAGAGGTGCTGACGACTACTATTGTATCAAGTCATGTAATCAGATTGGGAGAAACAAACAGGATAGTCACTGGTCATGGGAGAAGTTCAGAGGTCTCAGCTGATTTTGAGGTCTGACACGTACAAAATGTTTTGATTCTAAAACGTTCAACCAGTTCAGCTGATTTACTTGCTATGAGCAAGATCCCTTAATTGGGAAACTAAATGGACAACTGCCTTCTTATATACACAGGTTAGTATTTGAAAGAATGATTTGATTATTTGTTGTATTAATTTAATGACTTGGCTTAGTGAATCAGTTCAGTGTCACTGTTAAAGATATTGATTTACTGACTAAATTCAAATGGTGACTGCGCTCTGATAAATGTACTGTGTAATTCTTTATTTAGTGAAAGGTTTTGTTAGTTTCAGCAATGTTCTCTGAATTTTAAGATATTAAATTTTAATAAAAGCCATAAAATAGATATAGATTCTTTCTTTCAAATGGGTAACTTAGCTCAGAAACCTCAAGAATTTGGGCAAATTGGCTGCATTATCTGAGAAAAGACAGTTATTTACCTCTGTAACCGGTGTTCTTCGAGATGTTTTGTTCATATCCATTCCAATGTAGGTATACACGTGTGCATGTCCAGTTGCTGGAAATTTTTCCCTTAGCTGTTAGCTGTCAGGTTGGTGCAGTGCTACCTGGAGTAGCGCCCAATATAGGCACTGCCTGCCCAACCCCCTGGTCAGTTCCTTCTTGCCAGCTACTCCAACAGTGGGGAAAGGCAGAAGAGTTTGGCAATGGACATGAACAACACCTCTCAAAAAACACGAGTTACAGAAGTAAGTAACTTTCTTTTCTTCTTTGAGTGATTATTCATGTGCATTCCAATGCAGGTGAATGTGAGCTGACCTTAGGAGGCTGGGTTGGAGCCCTAGAAAGACACTAATACAGCCCTGCCTGATGAAGCATACTCCCTAGCATGCTGTGTAATCACTTAATGGGCTGAAAACGTGTGAATGTAAGACCAGGTGGCTGAGCTACAGATTTTCTGAATAGGGACATGGGCTAGGAATGCCATGGAAGAGGCCTGCACCCTTGTAGAGAGAGTCCTGATTGGAGGAGGGTGAACCCCTGGTAGCTTGTAGCATTCCTTAATACAGGCCATTATCCAGGAGAAAATCCTCTAGAATGAAACTGGGAGGCCCTTCATCCTCTCTGCTACAGCCACAAAGAGCTGCTGTGGCTTTCTGAATGGCTTGGTCCTGTCTATGTAAACGGCCAAGGCTCTATGGACACCTAGGGTATGTAAACTCTGCTTCCTTCCCGCAGCAAGAGGCTTAGGGTAAAAAAAAAAAAACAACAGGTAATGAACTATCCTGATTGACATAGAAAGAGGAGACCACCTTCGGCAAAAAGCCAGATAGGGTCTCAGTCTAACCTTGTCCTTGTGCAACAACATATAGGGTAGGTCCACTGAGAGGACCCTCAACTCTGAGGCCCTTCTGGCCAAAGTGATGGCTACCAAAAAGGCTGTTTTGTAACTCAAACTGTAGGGAGCAGGAAGCTAGGGGTTTGAAAGGGGGCCCCATAACCCTGGCCAGCCAAATTGAGGTCCCAAGAGGGTAAAGGGTCCCACACTGGTGGCCTAAACCCTCACCAAGCTCTTCATTAATCTCTTGACCACGGGGTCCAGGAACACCAACAAAAGGCCTGAACCAGGATGAAAGGTGGAAATAGCCACCAAGTGTACCTTCATAGAGGATAGAGATAGCCCTGACTGGCTCAGGTGCCACAGATAATCCAGAAACAAAGGGACTGTGGCCTACAAGGGAGATAACCCTTTCTGGGATGCCTAACCACAAACCTGAGGCACTAGGTCCACAGTTTTATGGCCTTTGTGCTCAGGGACAGGGACCAAACCATGACGTAACAGCTGATATAGTACATGCATGTGGTGCTGTCCCTAAAGATGCTGACCGACCTGTTTGCCAGGTCTCTTGGAAGTGCTTGCAAGCATAACAGACCGCCCGGAGCTCCACGAAATTGATGTGGAATGCCCATTTGGTGAAGGACCATTTGCCCTACACCATGTGAGAGCCTAGATGGGCCCCCCAACCCATTAGGGAGGCATCTGTAATAAGGGTGAGGCAGCTGGTGGAACAGCACTCCGAAGAAAACATTGTTAGGACATGTTCACCACTGGAGAGAGGCAAGGACACATGGTGGAATGGCCATGGTTTTGGATAGTGGGTCCCTGGCCGGAGTATAGCACGTGGCCAGCCATTGCATGAGAAGTCTGGCTAGTTTGACCACACATCTAGCAGCGGCCATGTGCCCCAGCAGCTTGAGGCAGACATGCTCCATGACAATGGGGGACAGACGCACCACCAGGATGAGAATACATAGGACCTGGAACCTTTGCAGCAGCAGTATGGTTCTGGTGGTGGTGGTGTTTAGGTGAGCTCCAATGATCTCTAGGGATTGAAGCCTGGACTTCTCATAGTTTATGTGGAAGCCGAGGCTCAACAAGAGGTCCGTGTTAACCTGTACCATGTGAAGGGTCTCGGTGAATGACAGTCTCGTTATCACACAGTCATCCAGATAGGGGAAGATGATGACCCCATGTTTGCATAGGTGAGCGGCTACAGCTGCCAGAGCCTTGGAAAACACCCTGGACATAGTGGAGAGCCCAAATGGGAGGACCCGGTACTGCTAATGGTGGGACCTCACCGTGAACTGGAGGAAGCACCCGTGTGCTGTGTGGATGGTGATGTGAAAGCAGGCGTCTTGTAGGTCAAAAGCTGAGAGCCAATCACTTCTGTCCAAGGTTGGGATAATGATTGCAAGAGTCACCAACTTGAATTGTCAATAGAGAACGTATTTATTGAGTTTCCTGAGGTCAAGTATGGGTCTCCATCCCCGATTCTTTTTCTGGGTTAGGAAGTGTGTGGAGTAGAACCCCCCCATCCCAAAACCTCATCAGGACTGGCTCAGCAGCTCCCAGACTGAGGGGGTGCTGAACCTCTTGCTCAAGAAGATGCTCATGAAAAGGGTCACTGAAGAGGGATTGGGTAGGGAGGCAGGTATGTGGGGCAATGGTAAAAGGGATAGAGTGACCCTGGGCCACTAGCTCCAGGACCTCCTTGTCCAAGCAGCCCAGCAGTGGAAGAAGGGGTGGAGGTGATGATAAAACAGATGGTGCCTGTACTAAGTGATTGCCAGGACAGGAAGATTCCCCAAGGTCTTGAACACACCCTCAAATCTGTTATTTAGGTTGCTGAGGGTGGGATGCCACAAGCTGTTGTTGCTGCTGCCTATTGGATCGTTGCCACTGGGACCTATTGCGCTGGTGTAGTTCATGGTAGTTTATGGTGTATTGCTGCTGTTGGTGGAACTGCTCCTGTGACCTCTGGTAAGGGGAGTAGCACACCCATTTAACTGGGGAAGTACACATGCCAAGAGTGCACAATGTGGGGGCAAAGTTTTAAGTTTCAACCACCTCTTCTGCCCCAGCACGGAGGAAACTGATGTCGGGGTGCTGATGGCATTGGGTGCACCAAATGTTTGTGGCTTGGTTTCAAGAGCTCTCGTCGGGGGTGCCAGCATGCACGGTGCCGGGGAAACTGTGACAGAAGTTCCCACTAGCATGACCCATGGAGACAGTGCCAGGGTACAGGAGCATGCTGGAGATGGATTGGCCGCTGTGAGGGGGGCACCACTTGAGGCAGAGGGATGTGCTAAGTCCATACTTTCAATGTCCTATGCCAAGGTCTTCGCCATCAGCTGCTCTGCAGCTGGTGGCTGGAGGGACTTTTTGTAAAGCTGTCTAACACTACAGGAAAATCAACTTGGATAGGGTACAGAAGAAATAACTAACAACACAACTCTTTTTTGCAGAGAGAAGACAAAGCTTCATCTACAGCTGAGGACAGAAGAGAAGGAACGAAGGGGTCCCGTGCCACACGTGTGCCAGTTAGCATGAGGAGGTGCTACTGCGCATGTGTGGCATGGGAAACCACGGCCATAGAAGAATCTCTGAGCGCTGGCACTTGGATGCACTGACACCCAGAGTGGAGCACTCCTGGGGACACTACTCAAAGAAGAAATACAGTTTCTAGAGGAATAGAAGACAGCAAGTGATGTACCTTTTCTTGGGAGAGAACCTAGGGGTGGTCTAAGTAATTGTAAACTAGTAAGTTTTACATCTGTACCTAGCAAATTGTAGAAACATTAATTGCAAAAACCTCAATAGAGGATAAGTAAAATCATTTGATGTTTTTTTCCTTAGATTTCCAAAATGCCTTTGATGAGGTCCCTCAAAAGAAACTACTGCAGATGTCTAATTAGTCATGGTGGGAGAAAAAGGAGTGTCATGAATCAGAAAACTAACAGTAGGATTGCATGGTCAGTGTTCATCATAGCAAAAGTTTAACAGTGAGGTGTTTCAACATTCTGTACTATGCCCTGTGTTATTTAATATTAATAATCTGAAAATGCAGTTAGTAATAAAGTAGTGAAATTTGCAGAAGACACAGTTATGTTAGTCAAAACCAAAAAGGTCTGCAAGGAACCTCAGAGAAAATTACATAAATTAGCACTGAATGAAACTGAATGCTGATAACAGAAAAGTATCGAACACTACAAACTTTAAATGCCTAAAGCTTACAGAATCTTAAATCAACTGCCAGTTCAAAAAAGGAACCAGGTAGCATTGTAGGTTGCTGAACGGAAATCTCTGCTCAATGTGGTGCTGCACTCAAAAAAGCAAGAAAGGAATGAAACACGATAATATGGAAAATGCTGTAATACCATTGTGTAAATCAATAGTGCATCCTCATCTGGAATACTCTGTGCAGTACTGGTCATACTTTTTCCAAATGAGGTATTGCACAACTGGAGAGGCTTCAGAGAAGCATGACAGAAGTGATCAAGTATTTGGGCAAAGTGTTATATTATGCAAGACTGGGATTGTCTGTTTTAGGAGGAAATGAGAGGCCACAAGTACATAAAAATATGAACAGCTGCTTCCATTTTCCTAATTTCATGATATTAGAATTCAGTGACAGGCAGTGAAATTAACTGGGAAATTCAGTGATAATGGGAAATACTTTTTCATGAAACACATAATTAGACCACAGAACTCACTTCCACAGTAAGTCGCTGAACCCAAGAAGTTAGCAAAATTAAAGAGACTGGACATTTATATGAATGACAATATCATCCTGGGTTATCATAATGATAAAAACATTGTAAGAAATATTAATTTCATGGTAACTCCAGGTTTAATCCGTTTTCTAACCATCAGTGATCACGATAAAACATTGTAGGCATATTATCCTATATTTGCCACAGTGAGGTTCTCAGACCTTACTCTGAAGCAGATGGTACTGATCATTATCAGATAGGATACTGGATTAGATAGACCTTGGATCTATTGCAATATGGCAGCATCAGTATTTAAAACTATGAACTAACTGTCCCTTGCTAATCTGGTGAGAAATATTAGTATGATATTGCTGTGATGTCATTTTCAGAGTTACTGCTTTTGGAGTTGTACTTCCAGGCAGCAGTATAGCTAGACATTTGTAGACACAATGGTAGATGTGTTGTTACCGCTCTTCGGTATTCTCATAGCCTCCCATCGATGATATGTCATCATACACAGTGTGGTCTCCAGCACAGAATGAGTCAATATTGTATTAATAAAACAATGGGTAGAGAAAGGGGGAGGGGAAAGAGGTAGATGCCTTCAGAACAGGGTTTAAATGGAGCTGCATGCATCTCCATGTGAACAGTGGATGGCATTTTATTCATATAGGCCATGGCTACACTAACCCCCACCTTTCAAAAGAGGTATGCTAATGAGCCATTTCGGCAGATGTTAATGAGGTGCTACCATGAATATGCAGTGCCTCATTAGCATAATTATAGCCTGTATGTTTTGAAAGTGCAGCTTTTGAAACGCACACTGCTTGTGTAGATGGGGCCTTTTGAAAGGAACACCGCCCCCTTCCCCCCCCCCCCCCCCCAGATTTCAAAAGCCCCTTCTTCCCAAAACCAAATTCCCTGTCTACACAAGGAGCATTCATTTAGAAAGTGGGACTTTTGAAATGTGCGAAGCTGCCATTATGCTAATGAGGCACTGCCTATTCATGGCAGCGCCTCATTAGCATCTGCCGAAGTGGCTCATTAGAATACCCCTTTCGAAAGGAGGGGGCTAGTGTAGTCATAGCCATACAGAAAACTAGATTCTGGAAGGTTTGCGAAAAATGCCCCCATACAGAATGTTTCTGGTATGTGGTTAAAAATATGAATTTATTTTGACTAATGCTTTTTAAAAAATCCATTCTTAGCAGTGTGTTTCTCCATACCCAATATCGTTTCATTAAGCAAAGACTAACAAACAAAACATGTTTCAATTTTGACAGTATCTGTCCTTCAGGAAATAGTTTTGAAAGGAGACATAAATTGAATGGACTGACAATGCAGGGTCTAGAACCTACAAACACTTGCACTGTAATCCCAGTTTTGAACCAGGGAATTGTGTGACTTTGGACAAATTATTTAACATCTCTCCTTCAATTTTCCAAGTTAAACAGGATACTACTTACTTCTCTCCATCCCTCCCAGGAGTGCTGTATTTATTACAGTAGCCAATATCTATATACATCACATCAGGCTGGAAGGGACCTCAGGAGGTCATTAAGTCCAGTTCCCTGCCCCCTTGGCAGGACCAAGCCCCATCCCCCCTTTTTTTTCCCCTGTCTATTTGCTCCAGATCCCTAAATAGCCACCTCAAGAAGTGAACTCTCAACCCTGGATTTAGCAGGCCAGTACCAAAACCACTGATGTATCCTTCCTCCCTATGTCAGGCAACCCTTTGAAAATATAACACCCTAATACTTTCAAGTCTTCAAGATGTTCTAATTAGCCTCTTTGCATCATTAAGGATTTAAAACTGGTACAAGGCCCTGCAGGAAAGGGAACTACAACATAGTGACTTCCATATGAATCGTTTATTGAATAAATACATGCATCATAATGTAGAATTACATGAGCAAAAAAGACAATCTAAACAAAATAGATCACACTTTGTTCTCATTTCAACTCTCACCAATTGCTGCACCTCTGATAAATAAAGAATTCAAAAGATTCATCTCCTTTATTCCAAATGCAAGGGACACAGAGTGATTTGTGTTTGGATTATGCCAGCTCTAAATTTAAGAGTACTAGTCTTCTTCCCAGCGAAGCACAGCATTTCAACCACAGAACATACATGTTGGTAAACAAAGCTCATTTTGTTGTTTTAAAACATTTTATATGTTCATATTTTAAGGCACAGGATAAACAAACTACATGGAAAGCTAATCAGCTGACATTCAAACCTTGATATAACAAGAAGGGGGGTTTTTGGCCCAAAAGGAAAAATAAGCATCCTCGCTTCTTTCCTTCTTTTTCAAACAAAAGAACAAGCCAGGACTAACAGTTACTATGACACATGGATTTTCCCCTCCCCTAGTACAGAGGGTAGAAAAAGACACTTTTACATGGAAAGATTTGCTCTAATCCATTTTTTGCAGGAACATATTTCAAAAAGTACCTGGCAGTGATTGGTGAGAACACGAGTTGTTGAGTGTTTAGCTATTTTGACAATGTGCCTTCTTCATTTTAGTTATCTAAGTGGAACGGCGATATCTTGAAAATCTAAGACCAATGGTGAGTACTGAGCTACTGAGAAAAATCTGTGCTACAAATTTTGTATTAATTTTCTCCTCTAGTTTGTGTCACTATTACCAATCTTTACCACAAACATAGCATTCTCCCTAGGGACTAAAGAAGGAAGAACTTGCAGTTATTTGTGATCCATCATGAAGTCTAACTTCTTCCTCAAGGCAGCACTTAGAGTTGAACTATAGTATAAGGAAGGAAAATTTAGCCTTTAGACAGGGATTGAATCTGATGGTATGATTGGTCATGGGGGTTAACCACTTCTGTCAACTACATTTACATCAAAAATCTTCCCTTCTAGAAGCTTAACTCAGGCAAAAGGCAATGCCACTGAGCTACACCACCCTTTTTTATATCAGCTCTTATTTTCTGCATCTTCGTTTGCTTCTACAGCAATTCTCTTTCTGTTTCTCCTCCTAACAGTGAAGAGTGATGAACGACTTATTCAACAAGGAATGTTATATTTCACAATACATTCCACTGCGTATATTTAGATGAGCGTGCACACAATTACACATATTCATATAGAGTGGAACCTTCACTGAACTTGAAAAAGAAGTAAATGTGTTATATAAAGTGTGAAGTTTTCCAGTTTTCATGTGGTTATAATGGGGAATCTCTCTGTGTACAGCTCAATTCTGCAGTCCAAATGTTTGCAAAACTCCCAATGAGAGGTTTATCTGCTGAAGTTATTCTGAGAAATAAAATTACCTCACTATAAAATTATGAGTTCCACTGTATATGAGTATGTGTGTAACAGGTAAGTTCTGTGAAAATACATACTGATATCAAACTAAAGTGGGTTTGATGCTTAATTTTGAGGAAAACAACAGACTAAGTCTATGGTAGGCACTTTGGTATATTTAGTAACATAGGTGTATTCTACATCTAGAATTAAAGTTCTGTCAGTAATTATAAAGCTATTTCTTCAGGAGTTTATTATTTTGCCTTAAAAATTCTTTCTTGGCTAAGACACAATTCTAGACTCTTAACTAAATAATACACTTCTGTTGTCTAATTGCATATTTACCCAAGATTATGAGTCTAATGGCTCTGACAGAGCTGCACTGATCTCTTGGGTTCATAATGCACATTTTATAACAGTCTAAGAAAGCTTTCAAGAAGGAAAACTAACTGGATACAAAAACAGTCTTCCTGTGATTCACAAGCAGGAAGGTTGTAGTGGTTTTTGTTTTTTTTTTTTTGTCAATTACCTATTTTGTTACTGGTGTGCGCTATTTACATTGCTGCAGATCCTGATAGGCAAATACAGCAATGTTTCAACAGTACCTGCCTGGTACATGGTAGTACTGGAGGTGTATTTTGTCTTGTATACTAGATGCACTAGGCAACAATGAAGCAATTGTCAGAGTCAGTGTCCACTCTGGGTTTCATGGGTTTTTTTTCCAATCTGTATTCCATTTCAATGTTATACATATTGGGTTATACACTGGCCCTTCCTTTTCAAAAGAAGCATGCAAAAAAGGCTGATCAAAAATGCAAACGAGGCACTAATTTGCACACTCAGCACCTCATTTGCATAAAAGATCCACTCGCCATTCTGAAAGTGCTGTTTTCGAAAGCCGAAACAGCCATGTACATGGGGTTCCTTTGAAAGGAAGCCCTACTTTCAAAAACACCCTTTCTGAAAAAAATTAGAAAGAAGGGAGCTTTGGAAAGCATGGCTTCCTTTCAAAGGAACCATGTTTACACAGCTGTTTTGGCTTTGGAAAACAGCACTTCTGAAACGGTGAGTGGCTGCCATTATGCAAATGAGGTTCTGAGTATGCGAATCAGTGCCTCATTTGCATTTTTCAGTTGTCAGTTTTTGCATGCCCCTTTCGAAAGGGAGGGGCTAACGTACATTTAGCCATTCTGTATAATAAAAAAAGACTACTGTGTCTATTTGATGATTCTGAATTACAAGCTGCTTCATATACCTCACTTGTCAATGTTACAAGAAGATAGGACAGTCCACAAGTGGTTATTTATGACACCTAGTTTCTAATATGGATGGTACCTTTCTCATATACTTCCAAAAGATCATACGTATGGTGCTATAAATCATGGAATAAATTACACCAATAAGAAATAATAAGACAAGTTGCATAATACAATATTGTACTGTTTATAAGTCTTCATTCCTGTATCAAATGAAACCCCAGGTTTACATGCTGTGATTCATGGACCATGACAATCCTTTCTTCATATGTTTCTAGAATTCTCAGTTCTAAAGCGCATTTAATATCTCCTCTAGAGAATGACTTTCCAATAACACATATCTATATAAATATTAAAATATTAAATGTTTTATACATTTTCTTTTACTAGCCTTACACAGCCAGAAACACACTGTCAAAACTTAATAATGTCTTTCAATTAAAAAAACCCACAAAATTATAATTTTAAGACCATTTAGCTTCAAGGGCAAAATAAGATGTTTCCAAAGGATTTAACATATATTTAGAAGAAAATACCTATATCCTTGACCTGTTTTCTTCTGACTTCAAACCAAGATGGAAAAAAATTATAAAAATAGTATATATTTACATGGTACAGTGTACCTTGATGATATACAAAACAACGCAGGAAAACAACAGAACAAAAACTTTTCACTTTCTAACAGGTACAACTGCCATAAAGTTCATTTTAAACACAAGAGGTTACTCTACCATACCATTGCACAATACAATAATATGAAAAGTAGTTCATCAAATGAAATAGAGTTTAACAATAAGCTTGACTAAATCTACATATAATGTCCAAATGGTATAAAACTATTGGATGTGTCTAGGAAGTAAATAAATGAAGCTATAAAAATAATATTGATGCATCTGTGAGAACAAAGCTTTCAAAATATATAAAGGTTAGCTAAAGTATGATAGCGGGAATTCCTGGTATCTAAAAGCCCCTAGGTTACAACATGTGGCTTTGTACCATCTTCTGTTAAATCATACCTAAAAAGGGACAGAACAAAGAGGAATTGTTATTTACAGGAGAGTTATCTACTGACAACACCAAAAACATTGCCATACTCACCACTGGGTCCAGCCTTTGGAGAGTTCTTCAGATGCCAGAGGTATCAATAACTGTGAGAGGGGTGTTAAATAGATAATCAATGTATTGGGTGCACATTTAAGTCTAAATTTCTCTTTAAAATCTCCAAGTTTAACAGTGCGCTACACTGAAAGCAAAATTGCCAGCAGAGAGCATTTTATACACATACTGGAATGTGTATTTGCTATAGGCTGTTTTCTAGAGCAGTTCTAAGTTGCTGATTTTGACCTAAAGTTTGGGTCCAGGCTACATGAAAGATCACTTTTTGCCACTGTGACATCATGTCATTTGTGACTGATGTGTTCAAACTAACAGCCTCCTAATTTAAATGAGAGGAAGCTGGCAGCAGTGCATTCATTGTGAATGGTCCTCAGTTCTAGAATCCCAAGACATCGGAACCGATAGTTGGCGACTTTCAGGGCTGAAAGTCTTGCCTGTTTCCGCCCCCAGGTCTTTCTTGGGCTTAGCGGAGATGAAAGAGGTTTTACAGGATGGTGAACTGGGTTGGATGATTAACTTGCTCAACGGTAGGGAACGTCTTTGACCAAGATTCTCTTCATGTCTTTGTACACTTTGTTATTTTGATTCCTGTGTATGAATTTCTTATGCATACTTTGAAAAGTTCTTTCTCTTGCTTGTTCAGTTTTGCACCAAGTACACATGCCCTTACTATGAAATTAGGGGCATTATTTAAAGGAATAATCATTTATAGTAAATCAAGTGTCCCAGATCCCACTGTCAGGATTCACAACCCTAGTGAACCATTTTCTGGGATTTCAGCCATGTACTTACTGCTCCTTATCTGTCTGTACAATTCACCCTTTATTCAGGCTGGTGACGCTGAATCTGGAGTAATGCATCTAATTACAGAAAGGATGTGGACACACTGGAGAGAGTCCAGTACAGGGCAACAAAAAATGATTAGGGGTCTGGAGCACATGATTTATGAGGTGAGACGGAGGGACTTGGGCTTATTTAATCTACAGAAGAGTGAGGGGAGATTTGATAGCAGCCTTCAACTACCTAAAGGGGGTTCCAAAGAGGATGGAGAGACAGAATGTTCTCAGTAGTGACAGACGATAAAACGAGTAGAAATGGTCTCAAGTTGTGGTGGAGGAGGTCTAGGCTGGATATTAGGAAAAACTATGTTACTAGGAGAGAGATAAAGCTCTGGAATGTGTTACCTAGGGAAGTGGTAGAATCTTTTCCCTAGAGGTCTTTAAGTCCCAGTTTGACAGAACTCTAGCTGAGATGATTTAGTTGGGACTTGTCCTGCTTTCAGTTGGTGCTGGTGTGGGGGAAGGAGTTGGGTTCAATGACCTCCTGAGGTCTCTTCCAACCTTATGATTCCCACAACCTGTCAGACATTTAGGCTACTTCTACACAACAGCCTTTTTTTTTTCTAACACAATCACAATCACTTGCAAAATGCATTTTGAAATAGCAGCCAACTTGCAAATAGCATTTCCAGAAATATAGTGCTATTTCGAAATAGTGCCATTAGAGCTCATTATGGCTTATTTCAAAATAGTGCTCTTCTGTGTCTTAATGGTACCTATTTCAAAGTAGCAATTTCAAAATAGGCATTATTCCTCATAAAATGAGGCTTACTGGAATCGAAATAATTGGCTTGCTACTTCAAATTTATTTCAAAATAGTATGTGAATCATTTAGTGCTGAAAAGAGAAGTTACTCACCGTAGTAACGGTGGTTCTTCGAGATGTGTCCCTGTGGGTGCTCCACGTTAGGTGTCGGGCTCACCCCGGCGCCACAGGTCGGATCTTTCCAGCAGTTTCTGCTGGACAGCGCATGTGCCAGCGCGCGCCGCTCCCTTGCGCACTCCCGGCCACGTGCGCGATCCGGTCCCCGCCAGTTCCTTGACCAACCGCCTCGGATGCTCCTGCAAAACACTAAACAGAGATCCGAAGTGGGGAGGATGGGCGGGTGGTGGAGCACCCACGGGGACACATCTCAAAGAACCACCGTTACTACAGTGAGTAACTTCTCTTTCTTCTACGAGTGTCCCCGTGGGTGCTCCACGTTAGGTGACTACCCAGCAGTAACCCAAGATAGGAGGTGGGTAATCGGATTATGTGCAGCTTGTCCCCGAGAGGACCGCTGTCGAGAAACGGGTATCCTCTTGGAATACCCTGTGAAGGGCGTAATGTTTGGCGAAGGTGTCATAGGATGACCAGGTTGCTGCTCTGCAAATGTCTTTTAGCGCAACGCCCTTGAAAAAGGCTGTTGATGCCGCCACTGCCCTAGTGGAGTGAGCCCTGGGCGGGGCCAGTAAAGGAGTCTTTTTGAGTTCGTAGCACATTTTTATGCAGGATACGATGTGCTTCGAGATTCTCCGCGAAGAGAGACCTTCTCCTTTTGATTTGGAAGCAAGAGAGACTAGCAGTCTATCCGTTTTCCGGAAGGACTTAGTCCTGTCTATATAGAAAGCCAGAGCCCTCCTCACGTCCAGGAGGTGTAGGCGCGCCTCTTTGTTAGAGTTATGAGGCTTTGGATAAAACGAGGGTAAAACTATAGGTTCGTTAATATGAAACTCTGAAGAAACTTTGGGAACAAAGGCTGGATGCAGCCGTAAGGTTACCGCCTCCTTGGAAAATACTGTGCAGGGTGGCGTTGCCATAACTGCCGCAAGCTCGCTCACCCTGCGAGCTGACGTGATTGCGAGAAGAAAGGTCGTCTTTATCGTAAGGAGGCGGAGGGAAACCGTGGCTAAAGGTTCAAACGGTGGTCCCGTTAGTGCACTAAGCACCAGGTCCAAGCTCCACGAAGGTGGAAGCGGTTTCCGAGGGGGGGTATAGGCTTACCAGCTGTTTGAGGAACCTGGTAACCATGGGATGGGCAAACACCGTGTGCCCTTCCTCTTCATGTCTGAAAGCCGAAATAGCGGCAAGGTGGACCTTTAACGAGGATAGGGAGAGTCCTCCTCTCTTGAGGTCCAGTAAATACTCTAATATTACAGGTATAGGCACAGCAAGGGGGGCTAACTGTTTGGTAGAACACCATGCAGTGAAGCGAGTCCATTTCTGCTTGTAGGTCTTCCTAGTGGAAGTCCTCCTGCTACTTTCTCGGACTTGTTGCACTTCCTCCGTACGTGTGCTCTCTAGGGAGCTGAGCCATGGATTAACCATGCTTGTAGTCATAGGCCTCGGGGGTGTGGATGCAATATGGACCCCTGAGCTTGCGTGAGCAGATCCGGTGCCACCGGGAGGGGCATCGGTGGACAGTCCGACAAGCGCAGGAGTAAGGGGAACCATTGCTGTCGATCCCACGTTGGGACTACTAGGTTCATTTGGGCTCCCTCTCTCCTGGCTTTCTGCAAGACTTTGTGGATAAGCACTGTGGGAGGAAATGCGTAAAGCAGGGGGCCCCTCCACGAGATCGCAAATGCGTCCCCCAGGGACCTCCGTCCCAGTCCTTCCCTGGAGCAGTATCGTGGGCACTTCTTGTTGTGTTGAGTGGCAAACAGGTCTATCTGGGGAAAACCCCATGCGTGAAAGATCGGTCGTAGCAGATCGGAACGGATCTGCCACTCATGCGTGAGTGCGAAGCGCCTGCTCAGCTGGTCTGCCTTCACATTGTGAGCGCCTGGTAAGTACGAGGCTTTCAAGGTTATATTGTTGGCGATGCACCAGTTCCACAATCGGACTGCTTCCGCACATAAGGCACGGGACCGAGCTCCTCCTTGCCGATTTATATAAAACATGGTGGAGGTATTGTCTGTACTGATCCCGACTACTACGCCTTGTATATGGTCTCGAAAGTGTCTGCAGGCGTTGAACACTGCTCTGAGCTCCAGTATATTTATGTGCAGTGACTGTTCCGTGAAGGACCACAGTCCTTGCGTCACCTCTTCGCCCATGTGTGCTCCCCACCCTATGTGGGAGGCGTCTGTAGTGAGGAAAACCGATATTTGTGGTTGGTGAAAGGGCACCCATGTTAGCATGTTCTTGGGGTTCATCCACCATTGCAGGGATCTGCGCACCTCTGTCGTGGGCGACACCACCCTGTGAACGGTGTGTGCTGCCGGTTTGTAGACACTCGCCAGCCAGTGCCGCATGCTGCGCATGTGTAACCTGGAGTTTTGTACTACAAACGTCGCTGCTGCCATGTGGCCCAGCAGCTGTAAGCATGTCAGAACCGGCACCGTAGGGCTGAAGGTGATGACCTGCACGAGAGAACCGATGGCTCGAAAGCGTGTCTTTGGTAGATAAACCCTTGCTGTGATAGAATTTATACGTGCCCCTATGCACTCTATGTCCTGTGTGGGGTCTATCTCTGATTTTGCCAGATTGATGACCAGGCCCAGCGAAGAGAACGTGCCTGCTGTGACGCGTATCATGCCAAGTACCTCCTCCTTCGAGGCCCCTTTCAGTAGGCAGTCGTCCAGATATGGGAATATAAACACCCCGTCTGTGCAGGTAGGCTGACACCACTACCAAGGTCTTGGTGAAGACTCTGGGGGCCAAGGAGAGGCCGAATGGCAGAACCTTGTATTGAAAATGTTCTTTGTCTACCATAAACCGGAGAAAGCGTCTGTGAGCCGGGTGGATAGTTATGTGGAAATACGCATCCTGTAAGTCGAGGGCTGCGAACCAATCTCCATCGTCCAGTGCCGTAAGTATAGAGGCGACTGTAATCATCCGAAAGCGTTGCTTGCGCAGGTACTGGTTGAGGCCCCAAAGATCTAGGATGGGCCTCCAGCCTCCTGTCTTTTTCTCCGTGAGGAAATATCTGGAGTAGAACCCTTTAGCTCGAAGTTGCTCCGGCACTCTTTCCACTGCCCCTATGAGTATGAGATGGTCTACCTCCTGCTTGAGTCTCGCTTCGTGGGAGGCATCCTTTAGGTGGGACCTGGGTGGAGGTCGTGGCGTTGGGAGCGACTGGAAGGGGATCGCGTACCCCGTGGCTATGATCTCCAGTACCCATTTGTCTGTGGTGATCCTTTGCCACTGGTCGTAGAATGGTCGGAGGCGATGGTGGAATAATAGCTTCAGATGACATTGCGCGATGGTAGTGATGGCGCAGCCCTGGATCTGTGTGTCAAACTTGTGGCCTTTGGCCCTGCCCCGAGGACGCACGGCTCTGTTGGGAACGTTGCCTGGGAGTTCTGTATTGCTGGTGCTGTTGATGTCGCCCTTGCTCGTAACCCCTGTGGTACTGGGGACACTGTGGTTGATACTGGTACAGTCTTTGCTGAGGGTAATACTTTTTCTTCCTGTATGGAGGGGTGTAAATCCCCAAGGTCCTAAGAGTAGCTCTTGAATCTTTACTGGAATGAAGGACCGAGTCGGTTGATTCAGCAAACAGCTTCTGCGTGTCAAAGGGGAGATCAACGATATTTGCCTGCAAATCCCTCGGGATACCCGATGTTTGGAGCCAGGACTCCCTGCGCATGACCGCTGCCATAGCTGTTGAACGTGCTGCCGTGTCCGCTACATCTAGGGCGATCTGAACTCCCGTCCTCGAGGCTGCATAGCCTTCCTGCACGATGGCCTTGAGCACCGGCTTCTTGTCCTCTGGAAGCGAGTCCATGAGGGAAGTCAGCCTGGAGTAGTTGTCAAAATTATGGTTCACTAGATGCGCTGCGTAATTCGCCATTCTCAACAGTAGGGTAGAGGAGAAGTAGACCTTTCTGCCGAACAACTCTAGTTTCTTGGCGTCTTTGTCCGTTCCCCCTGTCTTGAACTGAGAAGTTCTCGACCTCTGTTGAGACGATTCCACCACCAGAGAATTTGGTTGCGGGTGGCTGAACAGGAACTCCATGCCCTTCGCCAGGACGAAGTATTTCTTGTCCGCTCTCTTGTTTATAGGCGGAATGGACGCAGGGGTCTGCCATATCGTGGTGGCGGACTGCATGATTGCTTCGTCGAGTGGTATAGCTATTTTGGAGGAGGCAGGAGGTCTCAGGTTTTTAAGGAGCTTATGGTGTTTCTCCTGCACCTCTGCTGTTTGGATGCCTTGCGTGAAGGCCACCCTTTTAAACAGCTATTGGAACTGTTTGAGATTGTCCAGAGGATGGACGTCCCCTGGGGCCGGGGCCTTGTCAGGGGAAGATAGTGAGGAACCGCTAGGGTAAGCCTCTCTGGACCCCTCTGGGTCCTGTTGACGGTGATACATCTGCTCGCTGGAAGCTTGCGAGGGAAAATCTCGGGGTTCCAGAATCACCTCCCCTTGAGATGTCTGTGTCTCTGTCCCCGTTCATGATTGCCCTCGGGGATATGGAACCATCTGGGGGGGATCTGTCCCTGGGAGTATGCCTATGGTGTCTATGCCCCGCGTGATAGGGGTGACCATGGCAACACGGGCACTGCTCCTGAGATGGGGACCTGGACCACTCTCGAAGCGCATACCCCCTGCAGCTGGGGGAGTGAGATCATCTGGATAATTGAGATACTGGAGAGACTGACTTTTGGTAGTATTCCAAGGGTTCAAAGCCCAAAAAGGGCGAAGGTGGTCCGAGTCATGGTGAGGTTGGCTGTAGGAACGGGGATGGGGGCTCAGGATAGGCTGGGGGTGACCCCTGCCTTCTTGTTGGGGTCCGCAGCATGAGCTGAGGGCTCAGAGCGAGCAGCCCTGCAGCCCTGTCTAGAGAAGGGCTACGGTGCCGGGTTTTCTGTGCTGCCTTTCCCTCCCCCGCGGGGCTGGCTCTGCCCCCTTTCGCGTCGGGGATCTCGGCCCCGTTGTCTGCGCTGCGCTCGGCATGCTCCGCTGCGGTGCCGCGCAGGTGGTCTCCCCTGGTGCCTGCAGGCCGCGTGCCTGCGCACTCTGCACCGCTGCTTCCCTGGGCATCGGTGCCGCTGCCTGCGGTGCTGCCGGTTCCAGCGCTTGCCTGGCCGCCGCCCTGCCAGTGGTGAGGGGTGGCTGTTTGATTATCGGAGGCTCAGCATCTGCCACGTATGTCTCCACGCTGCCGCTGCTCAGCTGTAACTGCGGCTGGGGGCTATGCGCTCCACCCGTCCCGCTTGCTGTGGCTGCCGGCAGGGATCGGGTTGGTGAGAGCTTCCTCCGTTTTTGCACTGACGGGGTGAGGGAGGCAGCTTTCCTTTTATGGGCCCCTGCGGGTCCCTCCTGCTGCGGCCGCTCCGGCACGTCTGGCTGGAGGGCCTTGTTGAAGAGCAGCATTTTGAGCCGCATCTCCCTGTCCTTCCTTGCTCTGGCTGTGAGCTTAGCGCAGAAGGAACATTTCTGGGTGACATGAGATTCCCCAAGGCACCTTATACACTGACTGTGCCTGTTGGAGGCCGGCATCACTTTGCGACAGGACTCACACTTTTTGAATCCTGAAGAGGACATTATGGTGAGTCTTTGAGATGTTAATAGGGTACTTAGCACCTTCTCTGTGCCTGTTCCCCTCTCTGATTCAGCCAGCTGCAGCAGGAGGCCTAATGGCCCTACGTCCCCGGGCCTCCGGTGCTCCGCTTGTTACTAAGACTGGAAGCTTTCCTCCATCCTCTTTTTTTTTTTGGAAAACAATAACAAGCTAACTTAATCTAAAAGACTGAAAAAGAAACTCTAAAACACTTTAAGAACGTTAAATACGATGACTCTGGCCGTAGCCTGAGCGGATTCCGTCTGCAGCCGATGGCGGTTAAAGAGGAACTGGTGGGGACCGGATCGCGCACGTGGCCGGGAGCGCGCAAGGGAGCGGTGCATGCCGGCGCATGCATGGTCCGGCAGAAACTGCTGGAAAGATCCGACCTGTGGCGCCGGGGCGAGCGCGACACCTAACGTGGAGCACCCACGGGGACACTCGTAGAAGAACTTGGACCTGTAGACACAACCTTAGAGCATTTCTGCACCTTTCTGCAGGACCGTATTATCCTCCCAGTTTCTGCCATCTTCTGCTCTGTCATTCTTCCCACCACTTGCCATTTATTCCTGACCTCACTGAAGCTTGCGGTATAGAATGCTACTGATTTTGAAAATCAACACACTGAATTGGGCTTAGGCCCAAGGGCTTTAGTCTTTATAGCTGTGACCTGCTATATGACATTTTTCTGCTTGTCTTCAACTTACCTTGCCAAGCAGTCCTTTGTCTTTGGACAAGAAACCACCACTGTTCTTCACTGCTACATCAAGTGTCCTCCTTTGCACTTCAGGTAGAGAAACACTGAAATCAAAGCTAACGTGGAAAAAATATTGTTTGGTGATGATAAGGTATCTGAAACACGTAATATGCTTTGAACTGTGCTAGTTTTGTTGATACCACTAAACTCTACAATTCTCACAGACCCATTGCTAGAATATTTAAAACCATAAAATTATACAACAAATGAGTGTGGGGTAGAAAGAGGGAGAGTCCTACTGTCCAACATTTCACTTCAATAAAGTGTTCATCCGTAAATCAGTGTTCAGAGCTAGAGCCTTTAATCCTGTTTCCTAGGACCTAGTGCTAATAAATGGGCTGTAGCGCTGCTTCACATTTTATAACATCAATCAATACCAAGGCTGCGTCAAACTCCATGGCTCAATGACCTTATTCTCCAGGGGGAAAAAAGTTGGTGGACCTGTACATCATAGAGAAACTGGCCCTCATTTCCTTCTATCAGAGGCTATTTGTTCCTTTACCTCTGGGACCTCTACACTTCTGGGGTGTGTCTACATGAGCCCCTTGCAAGTCTTCTCCATTATAGAGCCAATCTGGAAACAAGATCTTAGAATTGCCATCTACAAAAATCCAGGGTAGATTCCCCATGACTACATCTCCACTCCCTGGCCAGCCACCAGATTTGAGTTTGTGTGTCTGACAGAACAAGCACGTTACAGTGCAGTGAGTCAGGCATAGGTATTGCAGCGACAGTAGATGTGAATGCATAGCTGGAGTCATTGTGGTATAGAGACATCCCTTAGTCTCCAGGGGTGTGTGTACATGAGCCCCCTCCTCTCAGAAGGGGCATGTTAATGAGGGAATTCGAAAGATGCTCATGAGGTGCTTCCATGAATATGCAGCACCTCATTAGCACAATGGCAGCCACAGCGATTTGAAAGTGCCACTTTCGAATCACGCACTGCCCATGTAAGATGGGGGCCTTTCAAAAGGACCCCCTGAATCTTTGAGAGTCCTTTCTTCCCAAAACAAATGGGAAGAAGGGACTTTCGAAGTCCTGGGGGTTGTTTTGAAAGGCCCCTGGCTACAAGGGCACTGCACAATTCCAAGGCGGCATTTTTGAATCACTGTGGCCACCATTATGCTAATGAAGCACTGCATATGCATGACAGTGCCTCATTAGCATCTTTTGAACTCCCTCATTAATATGCCCCTTCTGAAAGGAAGGGACTCGTGTAGACATACCCCTGGAGAATACGGGATGTCTCTATACCACAATGACTCCAGCTATGCATTCACACCTACTGTCGCTGCAATACCCATGCCTGACTCACTGCACTGTAACGCGCTAGTTCTGTCAGACACAGAAACTCAAATCTGGCACCTGGCCGGGGGTGGAGATGTAGTCATGAGGAATCTACCCTGGATTCTGACAATTCTTGTCTATTTGTAAAAATCTAAAAATTAGGGCTGTAGCAGCAAAGTGGACTGGAGCTACCCGAACATCTGACTGACTGAAGACTGTCCCCTTCCATATCATTCATACAAAAGACCAGATGTGCTGGTCTACTGACCTGGTTACGAGTAAACAACAAGAACCCTAATAGTTCCCGCTATAGTCAGGACTCAGCAAGACAAGGAGCAAGTTAAGCCACTGTTGGGATCTCACTTGTGTGGATAGTGCATCTGGGACTGAGACACTCGCAATGGCAATTCTAACAAGATCTTGTTTCCAGATCTATAATTGAGAAAACTTGCAAGGCAGATGAGGAAACAATCCTTGCAGAGACCATGCCATTTTGAAAGGCCCTCTTCTGCCACAGTTTCGGCACACTGGGAAACAGCCCAATTTCTAAGCAGAATGTTCACACAGAGGTTGCAAAAAAGCCACAGTAAGAGTCTCAGCCTATGGCTGCCCACTCTGCTCTGGAACTTGTGAGTAGTCTCAGCTATCTTTTGTGTTTTTATTCTCTGATTTACATTATTTGTGCCTTGATTTTCTGCTTACAGATTCAATGTGAATATAAAGTCTATCCTTCACAATGCTTTTCTTTCTGTGATTCCAAATGCCACCTGTGGATTACTATTTTGCCAGTAAACTTTGACAGTCACAAAACCATAGATCACAGTGGGTCTGTTAACATTGCAGTTGGGAGAAAAATCTGTCAGCCAAGGTAGACAGACTCAACACTAGCCAAACTCAAGTGAGCATGCTGAAAATAGGAGAATGGAAGCTGTAGCTTGGGCTCTCAATCCTGTCCATGCAACCCACTGAGTTTGAACTTGGGTGAACCTGCAAAAGCAATATCCACATAGCTGTTTTTGGCATGCTAGATCATCCCATGCTAGCGCATGTCTGTCTCTGTGGCTTGTCTCCCCACCTGTAGTGCTGACAGATCAACACCACAATTTGGCACATGAAAAGTGTTTTAGAGAACCACATTTTGATCATATTCCATAACTCATTTTAAGATTTTTCGAAGTTCTGCCATACAGATTTTAACATCAAAATTCTCTCTGCTGTAGTGTGAATCTCTCACCCACATTGAAGATCTATGCTACATATTCTTCATGTAAAATATTTACCAATGTTGGTGTGATTCAAGAGGAGAATTTTGTCTCAAGTGCTCCCTACTCCCTGAAGCTGAAACAAATCCATACTTCTTGTTTTCATTCATGAAACCAATGGACGTGGAAAGTAGACTATTTCTGGTGCAACAGACACAGCTCTGGCTTTTTAAATCTATCTTATGTTCCCCCAAGAAACATTTGTATGTTTTAAACTTTTAATCATTGTAACACAAACAACAGTAAAAGTGGAGAGCTGCATAAGAAATGTAAGGCTTTAAGAGCCTTACATATTCATATAAAATCTAATTTTCCTTATATCAACAACATATTTACCAAAGACATGAACATGCCCTGGCACATTTGTAAATTAAGTCTTGATTTAGATCAGCCTCAAAATACAATCAATACTCTTAGTTCCTACCTATGTAAGGCATTTTTTTCAAAAGTTTCAAATTGTTACTAATACCTCTTTGTCTCTACAGGTGTCATGAACAGTGAGAGCCAGAGTCACTAGCTGCTAACACTTGAACACAAATGTGAACTTCTCTAAGGCTACATCTACACTATGAGATAAACTCTCGATTTTATTAAAATCGATTTTGTAATGCTGGGTTTTATAAATTAGAATTTGAGTATCCTCACATCCCACAAAGTCCTGGCAAAGTCGAGTTAGTGCTTGCACACTAAATCGCCAAACAATGACTGTTGCACCACCACCTTGTGGGAACCTATCTCACAGTTTCTGCCATATTCTGGTTTTTTTCCGCTGGTGCAGTATGGGGAAAAAATGCCCTCCAAGTGGTAATGAATATGTGATGCCATCTTCCCACACTCCATTGCCCTCACTCCTGTCCCAGAGAAAGCGAATGGCCATTTTTTTTTCAGAAAAAGACTTCACCCCAGTAACAGCCAGCCCCTGCAATTTCTGCCATGGGTGAGAGACTTCCCCCGCAGCGACAGCCAGCTTCCAAAATCTTAATTTGTGGGCTTCCTGTTACCTTACTTCCTGCGCACCTGGAGAGCACAAGATATGCAACTGGCCAACTATGGGGCATTGTGGGATACATGTGGGACTTCTCTGGAGGCCAATAAAACTGGTTTAAATGGAAGCTTTTATCACACTACCATTAATCTGAATGCATACATTTGAACTTCCTGTTAATCCCACTCACGTTGTCAGAGTAAGAATATCGGTCATAGTGCCCCCTAACTTTGAAATAATGTATTTGACGTGTGAACATCACAAGTTAAAATCAAGCTAAGTACCTTTGATTCTAATTTATGCTGTAATTTTTGCATGATAGGGAAGGGGACAGTCTTCAGTTAGACATATGTTAGAGTAGTTCCAGTCCACTTTGCTGCTAGAGCCCTAATTTTTAGATTTTCACAAATGGACAAGAAACCCAGTAGTGTAGACATAGCTGGGGGAAGATCACATGACATTGTGCTTATAATGCCAGTCAGCTGCCCATCCTGGGCTCTCAATGTTCCTAATATCAGTGGAGTCAAATCAGTCAGCAGCAGTGAGACACTTCTGAAAATTTTCACCTCTGAACAAAAGTCTTTAGGCTGTATTGCTTTGGCAAAAGTGGGACTTGTAATTCATCCAGTGCTGTTCCATCAGTGATGATAAAAGTGGAAATTCTATAACAGATCAAGCTCAGGCATCAAATTATAGGGTGTTAAAGGCATGTGCCCTGTCTAAGCTACTTATTCCACCAACTCCCATTGGTAGAGTGACTGACAGTGAATTACAGGGACAAATGTGTGTCAGAATACATAAGGCCTTACTGAAGTCACCACAACCTGAGTAAGAAATTACGAGTTTGACTTTTTGTTTGAAAATTCCCAACTTATTCCCAGTCCATGCAACAGAAGTTTAATGACTTTGCCTATTACATAATATATAACTAGAAAAATGAAAATGTAACATACGTTTGATCAAACACTGGATTCAATGTCTTCTTTGACACATGTGTTTTTCTTCTTCCTGATCTTCGCTTGTCAGGCAATAAATACATTCGTACATATGGGTCAGATCCATCCTCTGAAAAGGCGATTAGATTTCTGTGATTAAGGAACCCAAAAAGAACACCCACCCCAAAAGAAAAACAAATTAGAACAGATTACAGCTTGTTAAATACAACACAGATAACGTGTTTGCCTCCTATATGACTGCACATTTTAGCCAACTTACACTTTCGAGTTTCACCCTTTGTTAAATTAACCAACAGCTGCTGATTTTTTCAACAGTGACTAAGTGGGGACATGAAATGAACTACAAGTATTTGAGTCACATCAACATTGCAGACGAAGAATAATTGTTCAGCGAGAACTAAAGGAGACCTGAGAATGGTGCAATAATTTGAATAGAACAATACTAGAAAAAAATTCCTAACAATTCAATACTTTACTCTGTGGGAAAGTTTCCTAAAAGAAGTGGAGAAAGCTCAAGTGCCTGCAAGATTTCAGACTAGGGCTGGTGAAAACACTAACAAAATATACTCTACTGAAAAATCCTGCTTTGCAAGCAAGACTAACAACATGGCTTAACAGTAATGTTAAGATTTTGTCATGCATATTTTTAATAATAAAAGTCATGGACAGGTCACAGGCAATAAAGAAAAATTTGTGGAAGCCTATGACCAGTCCATGACTTTTCCTAAAAACATGAATAACAAAATGGAGAGCTCTAGCTTCCCTCCCTCCTCCCCACACACACTTTGCCTGTGGTGGCCAGGAGCTGCAGGGCACCTGGTTGGCTCCTCCTCACAAGTTCCAGCTGCCACAGGCTGATGTTACAGGTCTCTGGAAGCCACAGATTCCATGACTTATGCAACCTCTGTGGCAAAACTGTAGCCTTAACAGCAACTGCCATCCCTCTAACATCCACAAAATTAACTGTGTAATTTAGAAGGTCTAAATTATTCATTTCAGCCTCCATACATGTGTATCCAATGCACAATACATGAAAAACTGTTGTGCTTTGAGTACCAAGTCAAGTGGAAATACGCTTTTTTAAATACATTAACTTTTCTGACAGATGAGAGGGAAGATGACAATCAACTTCTTTGAATTCTTTACTGAAAGCACTGCATTTCTGTAATGTTAGACATTGTTACACTAGCAATAAATGCTTATTAGTATGTAATATTTATTCTAATGCAGTGGTAGCCAGAGGCACCAATTGAGATTAGAGCCCTGTTCTGATAGGTGCTATATTAACACATAGTAAGAGAAAATCCTGTTGTATTAATTTAGATAGAATATGTGGTCTAAAAGTATTACACATAACCCAGTCTATGTTCAACATTAAACTATATTAAACAAGCTTCAGCAATTGGCAAACAGAGACCTCCGTCTGCTTAGTAAACTGACAAACACACAATTAAAATCCTTTTAGCATGTTAGTAAAATTACAGAAAAAAGCCAGTAAAACATTAGATTAATTGAGATTTAAAATATAATAAAATTTTCATTTGTAACAATATCCCTTTCCCTTTAGCTGAAAATGTTTTAGAAGGGAACCTCCTCATGTTTAACGGTCACTTAGTATCAAAGACTGCAATAACTGCTCTTTTGAGAAAAAGAGTGGTTGAACAGAGAAAGTGCTGTTGTTGCAGCTGTTCTAAAAGTCCAATTGTGTCTTCTGAGAGAAAAAAACAGAAAAAATAGAAAACACAACTTCTGTCTCCAGTGCTGACTTGTAAATGCAATCTCACTGCTGTAAGAACACAGGCATGACAGATGGTATTCTCAGCTACTCTGAGACCTCCCAAACTCATATAAAACATATATAAAACACATATAAAATTTAGGACATTGCTTCTAGCTGACTCTCTGGTCACAGGCTTTCAGCAGTACTAAAAATACATATTTTTTGCTGACTAATACAGACTCCCATGAGATAGAAGGAAACAAGAGTGAGATAGTAAAGAGACAAAATAAGGTAGGAAAGGAAAAGCATGCTTGGAGAAAGAGAGGAAACAACAAAGTTTCACATCCCAGGTGATGACTGTGATTTAGCTGAAGCTGGTAAGAGTGGGATGTCAGCTGGGTCCCTCTTTCTCTGGCCTGGTTTGGTCAGGGCATTTCCCAACATTAGGGAGGAGATCTGGGGCCACAGGAGATGGGGAGGCTCAGTCAGGTAGCCATTTTTTCTCCCACTTTATTTCTTTAAGAACCCCAAAGAGTAATGCTGGGTGGAATAGTTGATCCCCACATTATTTTTGTCCACATATTAGGCCTAGTTTTCAACACATGGATTGATTTCTGATTCCACAATTCTCTTGTCTGCCAAGCATGATCTTGACGCAGCCCTTGAGTTACATTAATTGCATTTCTGTTTGGACTAATTCAGTCCTCTAGTTTTTTGCACCTTCTCCCACCAACATTTGTTGCTACAGGTTACTGGTGACAATCTCTTCTCCGAGTTCAGCTCACAATTAGGGTAAATTTGTAGGCCCAATTAGCACAGCAATCCCTTGCATGTAGTTTACATTACAGAACGAACAGATTAGACAGACACAACGAGAAGAAGAAGTGGGGTACAGGGAGGTGAAGTAAATTGTCCAAGGGCACAGACAGGAACACAGCCCATGGCCTGACTCTTCCTCTATAACCCTAGCTGCTAGATGTTGTTGCCTCCCCAAATTGCACTGGGGTTTTGAATATCTTCTCAGAGTGGCAGCAGTTCCTACATGTGGCTGGTTCTTGCTGATGTTATCTAGACGTCACTGCTGAGCACTGTCATCTAATGGCAGTACTGGGATTTTGTGAGTTAGTCTATCTAGAACTGATGACTACAACAGTATATGATTTTGGCATTTACATATTAGCCTACTCCAAAATGTGTCCTTAAAAGAGCACCAGCCAACAGACCGATCTAAGAGTGTGGAGGAAGTCTGGACATTGGTAGCTATGCCAAGAGTCATGCAGAATAATACAGTGTGATAGGCCATGTTTACCTGCAGGAATGCACCACCACAATAAGTTTGTTTCTTTGTGAGCTGTGACGAATTGTCAACTGAATCTGCCCTAATGGAGACTGTCCCAGAGTTGTTCCACTGTTAGAAGAAACAGAACATTAAGGGCATATGAAAGAACAGATGAGCTGAATTAAATAAGCAGAGCAGAATGGTTGGTGTGCTTCTCCTCCCTATGTTAGTGAGAAGCGTGAATGTCCTTTGAGAACTTCACAGAAGACGAATAAAAGACATTTTAAACAGCAGTAGGGACTATTTGCAGCAATCCTCATTAGTCTAACAGGAAGAGAGTGGTTATTAAACATCTTAGATTTCCTATCAATCCTGCCTTTCACCTACTCAAAGACCAGGCTCAACATAATTAACTGATGTTGACACACTAATGTTAGTTGGATCCCATGGAAAAATGGACTGCAATTCACTAGTCCATAATGAAGCAATATTATACAGTCATTTCTTTAAAGTGTGATTATGGTCTGAAAGATAACTGTAGAAATGATACCTTCTTATTTGACTTATCTATTCAATGTGGGCTTGCTTGTTTATCTATTTGCTTATTTTATTGATAAAAACAATATTTTAATTCTTCTTAGTACTAGACAACCAATATCGCTAAGGAGTGTAAGGTAGAATTTATTCTAGCTTGCACATTAACAAAACTGGCGACTAACTTCTAATTACAATGTATTTCTGGTGAGTTAAGAAGTCAAAAGATCAAAGACTATTTTCCAACATCTAGCTGACTATGAAGTCCTGGCAGTTAGAAAAATCAAAATGAGTAGGCACTTCCCTTTTGCTAGCTACACCCACAGTAACCCTAGATCAACTTTGGTGGAGGAACTGGTGACGGGAGCCCCCACAGGCCTATGGAAGGGCAGGATAACTTCCCTCCACGCCAGGCCATGCATCTCTGTGCCTCTTCCCCAAATGAAGGAACCCCAGGGGAACAGCAGGGACAGGGGGCTGGCATTGGTGCTGGCAGCAGAATGCCTCCCCATATTCACTCCTGCTGGTAAGTGTGGGAGCAATCTCCTCCCCTGAGTGATGCAAGAGGAGGAGCAGAGTGAGCTGGGGCCACACTGCTCTGCTTTGTCCACAGTTCCCAATGAGTAGGTGGGAAACTGGATCCCTGCTGCAGGTGCCAGTCCCCCTCTCAACCCCTCTAGTCACCACTAACTGCCAGCCGGCTTCTTGCCCCTCCCATCCATGGGCATTTGGGGGACCTGAGACTCCTTTTGCCCTCCCATGCACCGTCCCTGATCCTCAGTATATTACAATGAATAAATATTTAACGCTCTACTTTTCAAGTTGTCGCAGTCTCTGACGTAGTTCCTGTGTGGCGATGGGCAGTGATATGTCTGAAGCTATACTTGGAGTTGGTTCTTTGACTGAGAGGTGGCTGGGAGAATAGGTGATGTTGGAGGCAAGGAGACTTGAGGAGCTTCGACTGAGATCTGTTGGCCACTGAGGACTGGCATGAGGAGGAGGATTTTTTTCAGCTATATCAGTCTTTTTTTCACTGTCAGTCACTGGGGAACCTGGGACAGGTTTGTGTGAATCAGCTGGTGGTGAAACAGGGACCTGAGGCTTAAAAGAAGCTTTTCTTGAGTCTTTGGAAACAGAGGGCCTCTTTACTTGGGCTGAATGTTGGTGATCTGGAGACCTCTCTGGCTTTTCAAGAGACAGTATCTAGATGGAATAGAAACATTAGTGTTCCACACGATAATACAGAAAACAAGAATACATATTTATATCCACCAGCTTTTTTGGTAAGGAATTTTTGGCACAGTTTTGTACCTTCATTTAGCGTTAGTCTAACTTTTATTCAGGCTTGCCATGATGTGAATACTTCCACACTATAAAGCACAACACTTGCTTCTCTGCACAGAAACTGCATATTAAAATTAATGAACTATTAACATTACTCAACATCATTATTTCCCCACTCATCTGGCATTTTTATCCTCATTATTCCTCCCCACAAGACGGCCAATGCGGGTGCAAGAATCATCTACTCTGCAGCTCTTGCCATCTGGAAAGAAAGTAGGTTTCTGCTTCATCTCTTTTGAAGTGTCATTTTACAGTAGATTTTCTTCCTTCATCTTGTCCATACACCTTAACTTCTCTCTTCAGACAGAATTTCTTCTATGCATCAATGTACAATATATTTGTACCAGAATAGTCTAAATATTCCCTCTTTTTGACATGTAACTCTGCAAAATATTTTGGGGATACAGTCTGTGTAAGACATACTACACAAAATAAAACTGGACTATAATGTATTCCAGACTACTCTTACTTATACAGTATACAGGCACAGAGCTTCCATTTCATTGGGCCACAAATCAAGAAGATCATCAATATCCAACCCAATGCACACAAAGCACACACAGCTGTTTGTACTTTTATTTTGAAGACATTTTTCTACACCATTGGCAAGCTGATGACAACTCAATATTGGACTAATGTTATTCAATATATGCTTTGTAATTCTCAGTCTATTTCCTCAACATTGCTAATTCTTGGGATGACCATCCTTTGTGTATTTGGCGGGACTGTACCGTATTTGGGACACCAAGAAGGTACCCCTACTTATTTTTTAAAATGGCCTAACTGTCCTGTATTTGGTCCCACCCACCGACCTTTTCCACCAGCAGCTGCTGGCCAGACAGCACTCGGCTTCCGCGTCTGTGCTGCTTCTCCAGGGCTCAGGAGGTCAGGGAGCGCCAGCAGCTGCTGCTTCCCGGGGGTGGTGGGGGAGGGCTGGCGACTGCTGTTTTCCAAGGATTCCTGGGGGGAGGAGGGCCAGCGGCTGTCACTTCCCCTGAGCTGGGGGGTGGGAGCACCAGCAGCTCTTGCCTCCTTTTCGGCTCCTGGGGCTTGGTGGAGCCAAGAGGAGCTACCCCTCCCTGCCATATCTCCCTGTCCTGTATTTGGGACAGGGAGATGTGCTCACCCAACTAATTCCTACTCTTTCACAACTGAGAACAGCACACAGCACAATACTTAAAGAAGTTTTTGTCCTTCCTTTAAAGTCAGAAAACATAGGCTACAATAAGCCTCACACGTGGTACCTCAACTCAGAAATATACTAGGGGAAAAGTAATGCTACCTTATGGCTACATCTACACTAGCCCAAAACTTCAAAATGGCCATGCAAATGGCCATTTCGAAGTTTACTAATGAAGCGCTGAAATACATAGTGAGTGCCTCATTAGAATGCCGGCAGCTGCGGCACTTCGAAATGGATGCGGCTCGCTGCCGCGCTGCTCGTCCAGACGGGGCTCCTTTTTGAAAGGACCCTGGCAACTTTGAAGTCCCCTTATTCCTAACAGCAGATGGGAATAAGGGGATTTTGAAGTTGCCGGGGTCCTTTTGAAAAGGAGCCCCGTCTGGATGAGCCGCGTCAATTTCGAAGTGCCACGGCTGCCGGCATTCTAATGAGGAGCTGAATATCTATTTCAGCACTTCATTAGTAAACTTTGAAATGGCCATTTGCATGGCCATTTCAAAGTTTTGGGCTAGTGTAGACACGGCCTGTATGTACTGGTATAATATATAGTATACAAAGCTGAAGATGGCTGAGAAATTTGAAATTGGACTATAAGTGACTGCAAATTCCTGTGATGATTCAAACTGGTGATATGTGAAACTAAGCAGCTCTTGTCCATGCTTGTAGCTGTTTTCCATCACTTCACACTGATTCAGACATTCTATGCTTCAAACTGACATATAGAAAGGGACAGTCCTGGAATCTCATCATACAGATTAATTTAGAAAGACCCTTACCCTGAGTGCAATCTTCATGTTTATAGTGCTGTTTGGACCAGAATTGCTAAGTTGGAACCGCTGATGCATAGTTAGATCTTCAGTTGCCAGCAATCGGCTCAAAGGAAGCTTGAAATTTCCCAAAGAACACTGATGCTGTTCATCTTTGACCTAGAGCAAGACACAAGGCAAATGCTCAGCTTTATTAAAACACTGAGAAAAAGAAAAAGAAGGTTGTAAATTTAATGAAAAGTTTTCATCATGTTCAGCTACTGTTTGCTCTTAATCCAAATCTGACAGGTCTGATATTTACAGGCTGCTTCACTGGGGTGGGAAAAATCGAAGAACCCTATGTGTTCAACACCCATTCACTTTTATTCATTAGAAAGTAAATAGTCTGAGAATTGACACAAATAAGGCAGAAGACAAGCCATTGTAACTGTGTCTATGTGGGCTGAAGACTAACCCTATTAGCTAGATTTAGCTGATAGTCAACTATTTCAGACAAAAGTGAACTCAACAGTTAATAAACAGCATTAACTCAACATTCCCCATCTTCTCTAGATACCTTCAGTTCTTCACATGAGGTCTAAAAAGCACAAGACTTCTAGACTTAGTTCTAACAATACTTGGATAAAATAAGGAGGATGTCATACAGACAGCAACATGAAGCACCCGGTCACGATAAATAGTTGCTTTTGTAAAAGAATGACTTACTAAGACTCAAGAAACGATCGGAGGATGATGAATTTTATACACAAAAATGCAAGACATCTCATTTGGCATACAGTTGGTGTGGGGAGTTTAGTTATAATTATTTTTCTCCCTTTAACAAATAAGCACGCACAAAAGGTCATCTTTATGCTGGTTCTTTAAAAAGTTTTTAAGTTGAAAGTGTAATGCTTGTTATAATCTCTCTGTCATGTCTGGTTCTTTAAGAGATGGGGAACTATGGTTTTTGGTTTATATGCGCTAGCAAAAAAGAATACAGAAGGACAAAAAACTACCATACCTCAACTTCAAGGTCCTGCCTTTTGGGATTGTGAATGAAGAAAGTGAAATGTTCCTCCCATACAGGTTCATTGGTCTTGTATCGAATCTAAAGGTTAAAAATCATGCGTTACATATGGAGTACTTCTTTCAAACTGGTCTTGACTATGTTCTCCATTTACATAATTGCTTTGTAACCACTCATTTTGAAGTAGAGCTGTGCAGGAAGGCAGCAAATGAGGTTATCTCACATCACATATCTAGTTCAGTATGCATGCACATAGTCTTTTTAATAAAGTTATTTGTAGGGTTTTGGGGTTTATTAATTTTGTTTTTATGGTGTTTTATGTATTTTTAGAAATACAACAGTTTTGTGCAACTGTTCAAAATCAGGCTCGAGGATGCTGGAGCTTTCTCTTTGAATATACTTTTTATAAGTTGTGTACATACTGTACTGTGTTGTGTATATTATGTATAATTAACATTACTCATTAGAGAAGCATACATTTAGAGCCCTGTGTGGATACAAAAATTGCATTCGCATCTGCATATGTATCTGCAAAAATGAGTCGCAGATATCCAAATGATTTTCATGGATGAGGCTACCTGCAGTTATAAAGCAGATATCCGCCAATTTGCAGGGTTAATGATAAAAAAATTTGTATCTGCAGCCACTTGCATATCCACAAAAATGAGCCATGGACATAAAGCCTTGGATTTGCAGGGCTTTATATATACTGTAATGACATTCTTTGTCATGTTCTTAAGGCACTTTAATACAGTACTGATTCAAACAGCATTAAACTACTTTACAGAATCGTTAGCGTCTATCAGCAGGGTTACAAAGAGCAAATAATGAGCAATACATTACTGCACTTTAGAAATCACATTCCTGTAGTTTATACTACTGCTCAGTATAGTTAAGATTTTAGTTACAATTTTAACTTGTCTGATGTTTTTTGAAGAAATATTAATATTATTCATTTATGGCGATGTTTTACCATATATATCAGTTAAAACATAAAATCAGAAGCCCTGCTTATTTCTAAAGCTACAAAGAATGAGTTTCGGATAATTTCAATTAACTATATTGTGTAACTATATTTTATAATTCTAGCTGGTGAACATACACACTAGACAGTGTTGATCTGTGAACAGAGTAACTTCATTAGGGTCCAATTCATCATTGAACTGGCGATTGTTCTTTCCCAGTATTCCTCACTCTCAGCAGGTGTCCCAAGAGAGGATGACACAACAAAACAGATTCTCACTACCCCAATGACTGCACAAAACTACCATGTAATTTACACCACAGCAGCATTTTTTTGGAAAGACTGTCATTAAAAAGGGTTGTTATGGGTAGTTCAAGACAACAATTTACTCATGAGCTATATGTTTATAGTCTCTTACAATTCTCTATTGAGTATCTACAGTAGACCCCTGAGATACGTGCATTCAAGGTGTGCGTATCTCAGTTTAATGCCACTCAGAGGAGCAGGGAAACTGACCAGCACTACTGCGCTGGTCACTTCCTGGCTCCTGTCATGGGCAGCAGGCGAGATGCCACTCGACAGGATCGGAGAAACCACTCTTGTCAGGGGTGGCAGCCTAACTCTCCCTGCTCCTGACAGTAGTGGTTTCCCTGCTCCTGTCAGTGGTGGCAGCCGAGAGCTACGCTCTCAGCTGCCATCCCTGACAGGAGCAGGGAAAGTGACCAGGGCAGCAGCCCAGGTCACTTTCCCACCTCTGCAAGCTGAGGGGAGCTGGAAGCCATGCTGCCACCTGGTTCCCAGCTCACCTCTGCTCGCTGGAGCCAGTAAAGTGACCAGGCATGCTGCCCTAGTCAGTTTCCTGGCTCCCCTAAGTTGTCTGAAATTTGACTTATGCGGGGGTTGCAAGAACTTAACCCCTGCATAATTTGGGAGTCTACGGTATATGAATGTAGCCCAGACAACCTGCTGTTGGCCTTCCGATTAAATATTCAATGCGATACATGAATATACATCTAAAAAACACCCTGTTAAGGTACTCTCCCTTTTGTCCGATTGCATATTTGTTTTAAAATAGTCAGATTCTTGTATTTTTCACACTGCTGTGTTAAATTGTTTTTATTTAAAGATACTGTAGTGCTGAAACAATATTTGTGGAGACTAAAGTCCAACTTATCTACAGAGCTAGTTTAGCAGATGCTTTTGCAGTAAAGTTTCTAGGCTTAGTTCTAACAATGTGGTCTAACCCAGAGAGAACACTGTCAGGGTGTGTCTACACTAGGAACTAACTTCAAAGTTAACTTTGAAGTTAGGCACTCCTTCAAAGTAGCCAACAGAGAATCTACACAAGTTTTCCCTTACTTCTAAGTCGTAGTGCCCTACATAACTTCGAAGGAGGGTATGGGTAGATGTTCAACTTTGAAGTTATTTTTGTAGTGTAGACACAGCCTTAGTGACAAAAAGCAGTTCTGATGATCATTATTTATTTATATTACCAGAATGCTGAGGATCCCTAGTCCTGAATTAGGACTCTACTGTATTAGGTGCTGTATACAGACCATTGCCAAGCACATAAAATTAAGGACCCAAATGTCCATGAAAGAACTAAGTGTTGAGAGCAGTTGCTTACCTTACTTTCCTGTGCCTTGTGTCCAATTGACAATAAGACAAGAGGGTTGGGGTTGCTGTTCATCTTCTTTCCTGACTGATTAAGAGGAGAAAATGTAAACTTCATCTTTTGAATGCACTATTACATTTTCCTCTACTTCACTTTCACTCCAATATTTAAACCTTTCAGCCTTTAAATCCAACATGGTTTTTAAATATCAAAAATTGTATGCACTCTACTATATGCATTTTTACTATCCTCTGTATTTAACAGAACGCATGAACTGGCTGGAGGCTTCTTATCTGCTTTATACACAGGAACAACACAGATTCACCTGTCCTTAGGAGACTAGTTTTAAGAAACATGCTACATAAAAGCTGGAGTATCAGAGGCCTTCCAATTGTTGTTCTCTCTCTACCATTTGAATCAAACTGTTTGGAAAAGTGCAAACTCCCAACATCGTAATAAGCATTACAACTTAGAGAATGTCATCTAAACTGCAAAATGAATGTTGCGGTTTGCATTCCAATAGGAAATATGGAAAAAGCGCCAACTCAGGAAGCTTTTTTATGTACAATGCAATAGTATAAATAAACTGGATTTAACAGCAGGTCATCAACATTTCTCCTTTTTGGGTAGGAAAAGTGAAGATTCACTGTCAGGTACCGGATAGGTATTTCTACAGTTTACCAGACACTGTTAATGAGAGAATCAACCAACTCCCATATCTGAGCCTGGCTCCCCAGCTGCATAGCCTTAGATCAAACTGTAAAAATAAACATTAATTTAGAATGAAACTATATAAAATAAAAATATTTCTAATCATGTATTTCCATCACACATTTCAGATTGGCCTACCAAATAAAAATTTAAGCCAAAGAGAAAAGTTAGACATTAATCATCTGAAGAAGTTGTTAATGAAATTTAAGACAACAGTATATGAAGGTTAATTATATTTGGATTTCACTCCAAAAGAGATTAATGTGATTAGATATAAACAGAAAAGTTAGTTGAACCCTACTTAAAACATGTAAGGTCACATGAATGTATTTTATGATTATGATTAAATCGCCACTCTTGTTTTGAATTAAGTATTAAGAATCTGTTCATGTCTGATATTTTTCCCATCCAAGCTACAAAGCTTACTATCCTTCTACAGCTCACATTTGCTATGTCATGAAATGATTTTTATCAGATATATTTTCCTTATTATCAGAATTTCCTTTAAAGCACAAGGGTACAATTTGTCCTTTCATGGACAAATTCTCAATATCTGTTTTTAAATTTTAAATATTTAGTCCCACACAAAATAGTTGGAATGTAAGTGTTCAGAGAATACAGTGAAAGTAAGATTAAAATCCATCAACATAGTCAAAGAATGCTACCTCTAGATTTAAATAAGGAAGACTTATTTTGAATTTTTTTTTTTCACACAAAGGAAGTAAACAACAATAAAGGCATTAGCAAAAATTCCTATAACAAATACTGTCTACACAGTGGCTTTAAGTAATAATTTTAGTTCTATTAAATAAAGGATGTAGTCTGCATGCAGGTCCACCCATCCCTTCACCTCCATAGTACATGCTTTGGCAGGTTTAATTTACTGTTCACTGGACGTGTCATCATTTAAACCTGAAAACTACTATTTCAACAAGTATCTGAGAGGTAGCCATGTTAGTCTGTATTCTCGAGAACAACATGAAGTCCTGTGGCACCTTATAGACTAACAGATATTTTGGAACATAAGCTTTTGTGGGCAAAGACCCGCTTCATCAGATGCATGAGTTGGGGGCGGGAGTGTTTCAGACAAATATTTAAAGAGTGGGGTCCCAGTAAAAGGAAGGGCCAGAGTTGACAAGGTCTATTCAGTCAGGGTGGAAATGGCCCATTATCAGTAATATACATAAGGAGAGGAGAAAAAACAACTCAGATCACTCAGGGGTGTGTGGCCCACTGTCAGATTCTAATGTGGAGGTGTGAACTTGCAAAGCAGAGAAACTGCAGCCTAAAGAAGACAAACGTACTCGGTCAGGATGTTGCTGAATCCCCATCAATCAGCATTGACAACTATACGTTAGAGGTTGTCCACGAGTTCGTTTACCTCGGGTCCACCATCACTGACACCCTGTCATTGGACATGGAGCTAAATAGGAGGATTGGAAAAGCAGCCACAACTCTGTCCAGACTCAGCAAGAGAGTGTGGAATAACAACAAGCTGTACGCTCACACCAAAATGCAAATCTACAGAGCCTGCATCCTCAGCACCCTCCTTTATGGCAGCGAGACTTGGACCCTATATGCCCGCCAGGAAAAGAGGCTGAACGTCTTCCACTTGCGCTGCCTCAGGCGCATCCTTAGAATATCATGGAAGGACAGAGTGACCAACACTGCCGTCCTCGAGCAAGCTGGAATCCCAACCATGCACACCCTCCTCAGGCAAAGTTGGCTCCGCTGGCTTGGCCACATCCACAGGATGAATGATGGAAGGATTCCAAAAGACATCCTGTATGGTGAGCTAGCCTCTGGCAAAAGACCTCCCGGACGCCCCCAGTTGCGCTATAAAGATGTGTGCAAGAATGACCTCAGAGAGGTAGACATCGAGCTGGACAACTGGGAAGAACTAGCAGATGACCGCAGCAGATGGAGGCAGGGGTTACACAAGGGCCTTCAGAAGGGCGAGATAAGGATCAGACAGCTAGCAGAGGAGAAGCGAGCGCACAGAAAGCACACTAAGGACTTGCCAGACACCCCCCACATCTGCAAGAGATGCAGCAAGGACTGTCACTCTCATGTGAGTCTTCATAGTCACAGTAGATGCTGTAAATAAAGTCCTCAATTGAAGCTATAAAGGGCGCGATCCATAGTCTATGCAGACTGAAGGATGCCTACTACTATGCTTTAGTAAGGGTCCAGCCACTCCCAGTCTCTGTTTAATCCTTGGTTGATAAAGTCAAATTTGCAAATGAATTGCAGCTCAGAGATTTCTCTCTCCACTCAATTTTTGAAATTTTTTTGTTGTAGGACTGTTACTTTTAAATCTGTTACCGAGCGTCAGGGAGATTGAAGTGTTCTCCTACAGGTTTATATCTGTTGCCGTTCCTGATGTCTGATTTATGTCCATAAGCGATGGTCAGATAAATACCACCCTATACCGAGAACCCACTGACTGCGATGCTTATCCACATGCCTCAAGCTTCCATCTAGAGCACACCACATGATTCATTGTATACAGCCAGGCACTAAAGTGCAAATGTATTTGCTCTGATCCGTCAGACAGAGACAAACATCTGCAAAACCTTTACCAAGCCTTCCTCAAACTACAATACCCACCTAAGGAAGTGAAGAAACAGATTGACAGAGCCAGATGGGTTCCCAGAAGCCATCTGCTAGAAGACAGGCCTCGCAAGGAAAGCAAGAGAACACCACTGGCCATCACATACAGCCCCCAGCTAAAGCCTCTCCAACACGTCATCAGGGATCTGCAATCCATCCTGGCCACTGATCCTTCACTCTCACAGACCTTGGGAGACAGGCCTGTCCTTGCCTACAGACAGCCAGCCAATCTTCAACAAATTCTCATCAGAAACTACAGACCACAACACAGTAACTCTAAACCTGGAACCAATCCCTGCAATAAACCTCGCTGCCAACTCTGCTCACATATCTACCCCAGCGATATCATCACAGGACCTAACATCAACCATACCATCAGGGGCTTCTTTACCTGCACATTTACTAATACAATATATGCCATCATGTGCCAGCAATGCCCCGCTGCAATTTACAATGGCCAAATTGGACAGTCTCTACGCAAAAGAGTAAATGGACATAAATCAGATATCAGGAACGGTAACAGACAGAAAACTGCAGGAGAACAATTCAATCTCCCTCAATGCTCAGTAACAGATTTAAAAATAGCAGTCCTGAAACTGTCCAGTTTGGCTCATGTAAATTGCGGTGGGGCATTGCTGGCACAATGGCATATATTAAATTAGATTAAATTAAATGACACTGGCCAAACTGGACAGTCTGTACGTAAAAGAATAAGTGGACATAAATCAGATATCAGGAATGGTAATGTACAGAAGCCTGTGGGGGAACACTTCAATCTCCCTGGACAGTCAGTAGCAGATTTAACGGTGGCAGTTCTGAAACAAAAACATTCAAAAATCAAATGGAGATAGAAATCTCTGAGCTGCAATTTATTTGCAAATTTGACTTCATTAGCCAAGGATTAAACAGAGACTGGGAGTGGCTCACAGTTTACAAAAACAGCTCTTCTGCGCTGGGTGTTAATATCTCCCCATTAGAGTCTGACAATGGCTGATATCCCCCTGTATGATCTGACTTGTTTTTTCCTCTTTTGATATGTACTATTGATAATGGGCCATTTCCACCTTGCTGAATAGACCCTGTCAGCTCTGGCTCTCCCTTTTACTGGGACCCCACTCTTTAAATACCCCTCTGAAACTACTTCCCCACCTCATGCATCTGATGAAGCGGGTCTTTGCCCACAAAATCTTATACTCCAAAAAGTTCCTCCCAGGTCCACCTTATATTCAAAGTGGTCTCAAATCATTCTCTAAATCTAATCTCTAGATTTTGCATGCAGTATATCCGGGCATAAAATAATCTATATCTATATCTATATCTATATGTATCTAACCTATCTATATATATAATCTATATCTTTGTGTATTTGATAACTCAAAAGAATTTTATAAAAATCAAATAAAAGAAAATAACACTTTTAAAATGCCTATTAAATGTTCCTTTATGTAAAAAACAAAAGATAATGCAAGACAAAGATAAATTCATAATGCATTGAAAATGTATTGATATAACACTAATTTAGAATTTAGACACATCTCAGTAGAGAAAATTAGTTTTTAAAGTTGTCTCTTTTAGAGTCACTAAAGCAAAGATGCTTTAGGATTTCAGAAAATTTCAAGAGAGATTGTGCTTTTTATTTTATAGTGTGAAGGAATACAGTTTTTAAGAACCCGTATATACAAATTTTATAAAGAAGCAGAGGCTCAGTTTTTTACACATCCCCTTAAGGTGTTGATGCTCCTGTGAGAATATTTATATACTTATTATTAAGCAATTATTTTGTTGGGTTAGGGTAAGGGTGCTCAATATCTTGTAGGACTGAGCCCTGAATGAAAACTAACAGCTTCCAGGAAAAAAAAATCAATTGAAACCACATCTTAGAAACCCAACTGGACTGAAATAATGTGTTTCCTATTTCTGAATGAGTAACCTAGGCCTATTCCACATGTGGGAGGTGTTGGCTTCCTTAACGATGTACTACTTTAAATCTAACTCAACTATTCATCATTTAGTTGATTTAGAGCCTAAATTCTCACAGACCAAAAATCTATTTGTCTTGACCATGTCATTTACTTCTTGGTGCCAGCAATTAAATATTCTGGCATTAAATGAAATGCTGACAATGGGAATTCCATCCACTGTTAGCACAGATGTTCTGAGACATTTGCATATTTTCAATTAACTTTGTGACCTTTAATGGAAAACTGTATTAATTTTACCTTTAGGGCTTTCTTAACAGCAGCCTTCTTCAAGCCATCAGGATTAAAGTTTAATGGATTATTCTTTTAAGTCAGGAGAGAACATATGAAGGGTTAATAAGTCACGCAATGAAGGGATTACACTAGGTTAATTAATTAATGACATGACATAAACAAAAAAAAAATTCTCCAAAAAAACAGCAAAGGAGCATCCACTCAAAAAGGAAGTCACTTCAAAATAACCCAATAAAGTATTTTGTTCTCTCTCTTTCCACAAGTAGTGTTCTGCTTTTAAAACACAGATTTTCAAACCTTTTGTATTCTCTTGTATCATCTGTTGATACTCAAAAAGTCACCAAGGTTCACTAAAAGGATTGTACAGGGTGCTGGTTTACCTAAAAGCCTTTTTATTCATTGCTCTTCCTTATTATGGGAAAGAATGTTTTCTGAAATATCGAAACATGGAACTGACATGAAGAAAGATAAATCAAACGGTGATGGAAAGAAAGTTGTTTTATGGGGAAATAAATGTTATCACTGTTGCAGATACAGTAAACCCTCAAGATACACACGTCACATCTCACATTAGGACAATTGGAGGAGGACCCTGGAAGCTCCAGCCAGACACAGTAGCTGACGCTGCACAGGTGAGGGTGGAGGAGATCCCCTTGTCAAAAGGGAACAGAGCTGTCACAGCCAGCTCTTCCCCTGAGTGCCGTCACTGGGCAGGGAGGGTTGCGGAGCCCCTTGTTAACAGGTATCCCCCCCGTTAAAAGGCTGCTGGCTGGTAGAGCAAAGCTCCACCAGCTCAGCCACAGGAAGATGCTGCTGACGGGAGAGGAGATATCCCTGTCAAAGGGCAACAGATCTCCTCCTGAGTGTCATCGCCGGGGTGTGTGTGGGAGATCTCCTCTCCCCTCACCTGTGCAGTGGCAGCTGCTGTTGCTGCCTCTGGCTGAGCTGGTGGAGCTTTGCTCTACCAGCCAGCAGCCTTATAACGGGGGGATCCCTGTTAACAAGGGGTCCCCTCAAGCCCCCCTGCGATGGCACTGAGGGCACCCCAATACAGGTGCAATCCCCCTTCACAGGGGGATCGTCTTGCCCCTGCACTCCGGCATCAGCAGCTGCTGCAGCTGAGCTGGCTCACAGCCAGCCAGCCAGCAGCCTTTTAACAAGGACATCCCACCCCCCACATCCCCAGCAACGGCAACCCAGGGCACATCTGGCTGAGCAAAGTGCTCTGCCAGCTTGCTTCCCTTTAACAGGTGGATTCTCTGCTCCCAGCTGCAGCAGCTGCTGCTAGTGCTGAGCTGGTGGCCCTGCCCCCTTGACTTGTGTGAATTTTGAGTTATGCCTGGTTTTCCAGGAACATAACTGTTGCACAAATCAAGGGTCTACTGTATTGTAAGGCTTAGTTCACTGTAAACAGAAGCATTTTCATCTTCTTTCCTTGTTCTCTTTTTTCACCAACAGACCACTGAAAATACCTTCATAGGAATGCAACGTATTCTGCTAGTCTGAGTGGAAGATGTGCAAATCTACTAGCAACAGAAAGCTGACATTTATTAACAAGTGTCATTTCAGCAATTTTCTGCTTACTGAACAAGATTACTCATTCTACTTTGTTCATAGTAATATTGTCCTTTTCCTCTCAACACTCTGTTTTGGGCAACAATATAACAAGTTTTCTCATAGCAACAGAGAGGGAGCCGTGCTAGTCTATACACTATCGAAACAAAAAGCAATCAAGTAGCACTTTAAAGACTAGCAAGAGAATTTATTAGGTGAGCTTCCGTGGGACAGACCCACTTCTTCAGCTATACTATCAGTGATAAAAAAAATGGTTTCCACCTAATGAGTGGCTCTCAAGTGTGGCCCTGCTAATTAGATACTTGGACCCTCACATGTAAGGACTAATTGGTGGTTTTGGGAGGAATAGAGAGTAGGTTGGAGGGGTCACTAGCGAGAGGTGAGGAAATGGATGCAAATGGTAAAACATTAAGTGTACTCCTAGAGACAGCTAGAAGTTTTGTCCCAAGACAGTGGAGTGGAGACTTGTAGATAACCTATGCTCCATGTTGAGTACATGGATTAAGTAGTAGTAGTAGTAGTAATTTGCATTGGTACCACCTCAGGAGGGTGTAATTTTAGGAATTAAGTAACAGATTTTTAAGTAAAGGAAAAAGAAGTCTTCAAGGGTATTTTTTTAATCATCCTTTTGACTTTCCAGTACAACTTCCCATTGACTGCAGTTCTCCTTAAAACGCTGTGCCATGTGGCAGCCCAAGAACTAGCACAAGACACTTTTCAAACAAGCCACACTTAAGACAGGAAGCAATGTAACTGGTATTTTGCCAAGAGAACTTTGTTCTAAAATTCAAATGTTGCTGATGACAGCTGTGTCAATTCTTTTTGAAAAGAAGAAAAATGAATATTTTAGTACTTTTGTTTGTGAAGTCATTTGGCATATACTGGCTTAGGGCAGCAGGTACCGTAGTATTCCTGACAGATAATTTAGAGGTTGGTGTTTGAGTGTGAAGAGATATGATGAAGGAAAGAACCAAAGACCAATAAATCGTCATATAAAGAAAAGAAGAATTCTGCCAGAAAGATAAAATATATGGTCCTAGTGGAATAAGAATAGGCAAATGTTTATGTGTAGATGTCTTCTTCTTCTTTAAACCCTTGTACTCCTCTCTGAAAATACTATATACTTCATAGAGCCTTAATTTTGACACTGAATGCATCCTGCTGTCTTTTGCAGCTCATGTAACTTTGCTTTCTGTGAAATGGTGACTATTTTCCTCTCCAACACTCTGTTTTGGGCAACAATATAACAAGTTTTTTCATACACAGCTATACTGTAAGTGACAAAAGAAATGCTTTCCATCTAGTGGCTCTCAAGTGCCTCTGCTAATCAGGTGCTTGGATCTGGACCCTCACATGTAAGGACAAACTGGTGGGATTTGGGAGGAACAGAGAGTAGGTGGGAGGAGTCACTAGGAGGAGGTAAGGAAAACAGGAGGTGGTGGGAGTGAACTAACAAGAGAAGTGGCCTTCCTTACCAGCCTCAGCTCTGCTGGGGACACACCCCTAATGATATTAACATATGAGTTGCGTGCTTTTATTTTTTGAACCAAAAACAATTATTATTATTATGGGGTTTTAATGTAGCATTTTGTATAAAAGTGCTTTACAATAGTTAGCCAATGGTACAAACAACATGTGTAAAGATCATTAAATAGTCCACTGAGACCCTCAGCAATTTTCAAGTGGCCCAGGAATAAAAAAGTTTGAGAACTATTGCCCTACAATTATTTGTGTAAGCACAGAGTACTTCTGTCTATACCGCCAATTATATTGGTATAAGGTGCTCAGTAGCACGAGTCATTTTAAGTATGGGTGTGGACAGCTCTATATCAATAAGAGAGCTTCTCCCACTGACTCAGCTGGCTAATAGATGCTATTTGAACTAGAGAAAAGGAATTGGAATTAGCATAATGAGGGACATACTGGCATGAAATAGAATTTACAAGGGAGTTTGGAGAGTACAAAGAACTACAGAGAAATTTTTATTGGGAAACCACAATGAGGGGAAGGGAGATTGCAAGTTCTCACAAATACTGCTTACATCTTATTTTCAGACTTTGACAAAGGATATTGATGATTTACAATTTATGATTTATTACGTTTTCATCTCCCTGTTCATAAACATCAACTTTTCATCCACAGTATGCTGATTACTCATTATTCCATAACACTAACAATCTAAGTAAGACCTCTTACTATTTAATAACCAACACATCTTGAAAAGTCTCAGAAGGATAGCCATGTTATTCGGTATCTGTAAAAACAACAACGAGTCTTGTGGGACCTTAAAGACTAACAGAAATATTCGAGCATAAGCTATCGTAGGTAAAAATCACTTTGCCAGGTGCATGGAGTGGCATGTTAGATTGTCAGATTCATGGAGTGACATCCCCATGTCCTGACAAATGGTTTTCACCCTTGCAGGCTTATGATAAATAAATCTGTTAGTCTTTAAGGTGCCACAGCTCTTCTCATTGTTTCTACACATCTTGAATTCCTTAACATAAACATAATTTACTTACCAGATATGTTCTAACAATACATGAAAATTTACATCTTTAAAACGTGATAAAAAGGTAGCACAAAAACAATGCACACTTGTTGAAACCATGCAGCAAAACAAATGGCATGCTCTGTCATTCCACTACAGTCACTGGCTTTAGTAGAACTAATCCACACCCTGGCAAGTAAATAAAATAAACACATATAACACCAGAGAACTCACAAATAGTGCTCTATAGAGTGAGGTAGTGTTTTCACAAAAGACTAGTCCCGATGCTCTCCTCTCTTTTAAGTAGCCACACCCAAAGTTTCCCTCGTAGATACTCTTAGGAATATGGAAATGGAAGGAGAAAGAGAGTGATGGGATTGTGCCAAAATGAATGCACAAGCAGCTTTACTATATAGGAAACGTAGGGAAAACAGTCAAAGGATTTCAGAATAACTGCAAGATGTAACAAGTAAGTAAATGTTTCTCATTATACATTGTTTCATCAAGTAATCCCAATTCTTTCACACTGCAAAGCAGGTGTTTTTCAAAGTTATTTGTGTATTTCAATCCTAACAGTATATTGTACCGTAACCATGAGAGGATCCTTCAATGATCTTCAAACATTGTCCTGGATGAACCTTGATATTCCACAGTTATGTTTTAATGTGACAGTCCTACTAAGTACATGAAGAGCAACAAGAGCTCACCTATGCTATTTCCAGTGTACAATAGAACGCATTTAACATCAGTCTTCATGAAGTCTGAAAGAGCATGGCGGGTAGGTGGAGGAATCCCTTTGGGAGGCTACTCTCACCCAGAGAAGTTGGGAGTGCCTCCCTACCCAGGATGGCAGAAACTCCAAGTCCCTCCCACCACCTGCTCAGAGGAGCCCTGGGCTAGCTGCAGCTATGTATCTGCTCCTCAACCCCCGCCTCTACCAAACTGGAGGACAGTGTCTGTTCGAAGATGCCTTTAATATGCCCAATGAGGATTCTGGGGTGGTTTGGGGGGGGGGGGCGGAATATTTGCTACTCAGCTTTCTGGATTCCTAAATAATCTCCCACACTGTCTGCTCAGCCTTCCCAGCACCTGCATGGGGTATAATAAACCAAAAATTTTGCCACCAAAAGCTGCAACCAGTGAGTCCAGCAGCTGCAGTGGTGCCAGAAGAGGCAGAGCCTACTCTGGCCTATTATACCCTCCACCCATGCTGAAAAATGTCAGATCTTTTTCCTCAAATGTGATACTTTGTAATTCGCAATAGGAAGGCAATACCATTAACAAGCCATCTCTGCATATAAAACACCTTTCTTTATAGAGACAGATATAGCTAGGGATTGAAAAAAATATTGCTACTGGAAAGCCTTTTGACTTACTGTTAATTAAAGACTATCCAAGGTGAATGACTCTGATTGGGATCACCTACACAAAAACATCACTGTGGGTCTCACACCAACACCTTACATCTGAAATGTACTACTGAGCAAGGATGACATAAGTAAACTCTTCTTGCTCCACATCACTAAAAGTTGCCAGTTGGGAGAGATTCAGTTTTCACCTAACAATTACACGATAGGTTGAACCTCTCTAATCCTGAACTCTCTTGTTCAGGATCATCCATAATTTGACAAGATTTTAGTCAGCTGCATGACTACTTGTCTTGGGTGCGGCCAAATCCCCTGTGGTTCCATAAAGTTTGTTTCCAACCACCAGTACTGGCTCTCAGTGTTCTGTGCTGTTAGTTAACTGTAATTTACCCCTAAATGTCTTCTAAGAACACAGAAAACACAGGCAGTGTCGATAATGCTGCTAGACAATTATGACTTCCCGTAGTTTGGCAAATTCTCTCATCCAGCACTGGTCAGGTCGGGAGGGTGCCAGATTAGAGAGGTTCAACCTGTACATTATTCTATGGATAAATATGTGCACACTGAGAAGAGCTGGAAGCATTTTCTATTTTGTCCTGTAAATATTATTTTATATCAGAATTAGGGTGGGCATCAGGGAGACAAAGTATTACCTCTGGATAATTCCAGAGTAGAAAGAGTCCTTTCCCTTCTTCCCACATAAGAAATACTCTGACTAGAGCTTTCAAGATCTTGACCATAGCAGACTAATTTGGCATCTATAACAATTTTTTCATCCTCCCTGTCCACGTCACTAAATAATGTATTTTCACCCATCTGAATTCTACTTTCATTGTATCTTTTTTGTGATAGGTTATCAGTGATTTTACAAAAATAGCACTGTAAGGGAGAGCATACCATTTCTAAGATGGCATTTTTAATAGTTTCAGTTTGATTTTCTACTCTACTTCTTATAATCAGAAAACTTTGCTTGCTTTTTGGCTAGCACAGCAGAAGCAGCTGAGGTTAATGCTGAATTGTTGGCAGCAACACACAGGTCTTCTTCCTGAGTGGACAGCAATCCTCAAAAACTACAAAGCAGAAATGGCAATCAGATACTTTGGACAAGTAGTATGCAGAGGATATCTGCCAAGGCCTATTTTCCTCATTAATGGAGATTAAAGTTACTTAAACAGAAGGTACATTTGCATATGGGACAACAATCCCCATTACTTCAGTAGTGAGGATTAGTGCTCCCTGCCAGATTAAGCCGCAAGATGTCAACACCATATAAAAATGAAGCTACAAACTCCTACAGAGTGAGCTAAATATAGTGTCCCAAAGAGCAGGCAAATTTCATATTTATTCCTAGACATATTATTTTCAGACTCAAATTCTAAGATGACCTTTTTTGAGGGACATCTGATGAAATTAGCTGAACCTATTGGGCACTTACAGGAAACAGGAATATAAAGACCTCAAAGCTGATGAAGAATTTTGACAAGTGCCTGGCTACCTGCTGGGGAAGCAGAGTTGTAAGAAAAAGGGAAACAGAGAAATAACAGATTTTATTGTATTTTACAGTATTTTCTGTACATGCACACGTTCAGAATTTGGCTTTAATTTGTGTAAAACCCAGTAGTTGAAAAATTATACACAACAGACCTGGGGGTATAATTTCTGAAAAACAAAAAGAGATGGTAGGTAAATGCTTTCCTAAGTGCTGGAGCATTATAAAATCAAAATTAATGATACAGATAGATTTCAGAGACGTCCTGTTCAATAACAGGGATAAAATCTATGAGGATTTATGCTCAATTCATTTCTTCTGAAGTAACCGGGTAGCCCCCGGGTACAAACCCACACAATAATGTTCTCTTTTTAGTCTGTACAGAACTATCCACACAATCTCCAACCAATTTCAATCAACATTATAAAAAATATAACCTGTGCTACGGTATGTACGGAATGAGTTCAGCAAGTTTACAGTTACATTTGTCATCCTTCTGTTTAAGCCATACATTCAGACTTTTTTGAAATGATTACTTTGATAAATCTTCACACTTCTATAGTATATCCTTTTAACGATTTGTAAATGTTGGAGCAGGGGCAGTTTAATGTTTTGGTCAACATCATATCTACAACCAGCTCAGCTGCAGGGAAAACCTAATGGTATCCTTCACATTCCAACTGAAAATATTGTTCATTCTGTTCCTCTTACAGTTTACAAGTATGAAAACCACCTACCAGTAATCTCTGGCCAGTTACATGATAACCCACTTTTCCTATACTTGGGCACCTTTATATACAGATTTCACAGAAACTGGTGTTCAGAAATTTATTCCTCACTATAGAACAGCTCTTAAACCCAAACAGGCAAAATGTGCCTGAACTCAACATAATGAGAGCTGTCCATTTCTCTTTTATAAGCTACTCCATACTGTTTGAAAATATTACATAAAAATAGGCAGTCTTGCCAAATCCATCAAAGAAGCATTCTTTCAAAAATTACTTTGATTAGACAGCAGACATTATGAAATACAGTTAACTATGCTGTATGATTTCTCAGAAATATGGACCTTACATTGTACACATGAAAACATGAGCAAGAATGCAAAACATGCCACGTGCGTTAGTGAAGCAGTACAGCATACTATTAAGCAAGAAATGCTAAAAGGAAGTAATAGCTACCCAAGGCAATGGTTGCTATTACAATATGACTTACTGGCAGATTTCTTGCTGAATCCAAATACAGAATAAGCAGTGCAGATGAAAGTCCATCATTGGCTTGGTCTTTATCAGCTTTAATGCTTGCCAGCACCTAAAATCAAAGAATCTGTGCTAAACATCTTTCTATACATGCAAATAGTAATACAACGTTCTATCTTCTTGAAAGTCTTCGGACTTTCTCTTCATGTACAAACACTGCTTTCCCCATACATTTCTCTGGTGTCTTATATAGCATTGATTAAATAAAACCAATAGCTAGCAAATTTTGCTGCATGTATACTATTCATAAATACTCTACGTAAGTGATCCACTGAGAGGAGTCAGGAATTTAATTGTTTCTTAATTCCACATCAGAAGTTGCACAAGTTCCTGCAGTTACTGTGGAAGATAATTTTATATTTTGGCAGGCAGTTCTTTTGTTATACTGTTGAGCATTCAGAAGTGAAATGAAATGCATTTAACAAAGTTATACCAAACAATATCCTAATTTCCTAGCATAGGCCAAGCCTGGAATGCAATGTATGGACAGTAGTCCTAGAATCATGTCTCTTACTGCTAACAGCCAGCGAATCTAGAGAAGTTATTATTCCCCTCTATTCAGCACTGGTGAGGCCACATCTGGAATAGTGCATCCAGTTCTGGGGTCCCCAGTATAGAAAGCATGTGTATGGATTGGAGAGGGTCCAGTGGAAGGCAACCAAAATGATTAGGGGGCTGGAGCACATGACCTACAAGGAGCAGGATTTGGGTTTATTTAGTTTGCAGAAGAGAAGAGCAGCAATTTGGTAGCAGCCTTCAATTTCCCAAAAGGTATTCTTAAGAGGATGGGGAGAGGCTGTTCTCAGTAGTGACAGATGGCAGAACAAGGAGAGATGGTCTCAACTTACAAAGCAAGAGGTGTAGATTAGATATTCGGAAAAATTATTTCACTAGGAGGGCGGTGAAGCACTGGAATGTGTTACCTAGAGGGATGGTGGAATCTCCATCCCTAGAGGTTTTTAAGTTCCGGCTTGACAAAGTCCTGTCTGGGATGATTTAGTCGGGGTTGATTCTGCTTTGGGCAGGGGACTGGACACAATGACCTCCTGAGGTCCCTTACAACCCAAGGATTCTATGCTTCTAACACGATACATGCTGTAAGAAAGAGCCAGAAGGATGCCCACTCATGAGACATATGGCATCTATCATGTGACAATGGAGATCAGTTTGTAGCTTCCTAAGCACAGACTTTAGCCTTGAGTCAAAACCAGCTATGGTTTATTGTGAAGTGATTGTGCACAAATGCCACATTCAGCAGGGTAGACAACCACAACAGGTCTGGGATTAAGGTGAAAGGAGCCCACAGAAGGAACAGAGCCTCAGTTGGAAGGACCTGGGGGCCAAGGGCAGCCATCCCTTAAGCAACACTTGGCGCAGTGGAATAACACTCCCATGGCATTTCAAAGGGGCCCAGAGCTCCCGGCAGCAGTGGCAGCTGGGGACTGTGGGTCCCTTTGAAATGCCAGACCTCTGTGCAGTTGCCCCCCTTGCTGTCCCTGGCAATATTAGCTACTTGTCTGCAATGTTGTTATAGCCATGCTGGTCCCAGGATATTACAGAGAAAAGGTGTGTGAGGTAATATTTTTTATTAGACCAGCTTCTATTGCTGAAAGAGATAAGCTTTTGAGCCTCACAGAAGAGGTCTTCTCAAAAGCTTGTCTCTTTCATCAACACAATTTGGCTCAGTAAAAGATTACCTCACCCACCTTGGCTGCGTCTATACTACCCTGCCCTTTCAGAAGGGGTAGGTAAATGAAGCAGATCAAAAATTCTAATGAGGCACTGCTATGAATATTCAGAGCCTCATATGCATAATGGCTGTCACCTGCCACGTCTCAAATGCTTAATCCATTAACTTCTTACACAGAAGAGTAATTCACTGCAGCACTTCACCAGGAATCTCCATCACCCTGATTAACATGCCCCCTTCAAAGTTGGGGGCAAGTGTAGACAAGCCCAAGCAGGATACTTATGAGAGAATGCTATTTTTAGGTAAGGAAGTGTGACTTCTTTAAAGATTTTATATAGATTCCAAGATTTTATTTAGATCCCTTAAATCTTTTGGATAAATTCTATCCCTAAAACAGATAGGAGATCAACTAGTCTGCTCCCACTGCCAGTTTTAAGCATAACACTGAAGGTAGCAGTACAGCATTTTCAGTCGAAATTGCCACCTTTATTTTTTCCTCCTTTTGGAGCTCTACCAAATTTGGCACATTGAAGGGTATGGTTTATTAAGATTCATTTAGTATTGTTTTAGCTTTTATTCCTTTTGTAATTTTGAAATTATCATGGTCTTCTGGGGAATCTGGCACAAGGGGAAAATGAATACAATGGCTGGACGAATGTTGGTTACTTGTGTTTTAAAAATTTGTATATTCAACGTGCCTTGCTGCCATGGCTCTATCGATAAAATTTTCAAAAACACATGTTTAGATACCCATTGCCCATGGAAAGTCAGTAGAACTCAGATGCCTTTTACCCTGGTTTAAATTAATAAACAAAATGGAAGTAAGCACCTAGAAAGAAAGGTGAAAGCTAAGCATAAGAAAGCTTGTTTACAAAGCAAAAGGTAACAGCTAACAGCTCTGACAAAAGGCTGATCTTCGATTAAAAAAATTATTTGACCTTTATATTGAAGATTCAAATTAGCAGGCAAGGTGCTCAATTTTACTTTGCAGCCAATGGAGACCAAGACAGGCTGATTGGTAGCTAATGATGATTCACCCACGGTAATAACTTATAAAATATTCTAGTAATATGACCCAAAAGAACTCAGATTAATCCATAGCAGTTTTGCATCACCACAACTACAGTCTAAGCTAACTCCTGATAAGAAACTGTCAGTTTTAAGATTTTTTCCCCTTTGTTTAGAGCTAAAAGAAACATGCATTTCCTCAGTGAGTTTTGCTTTCTCTAGATGAAAACAAACCATTCCTCCTTCTCTTTAAGGTACAGTAATAAAAGACATTTTTATATTTCGGTGAGCACCAATATAAAGGCAAAATTTGGCAGGAGTCTGAACAAGATTTAAAAAATATTTGTTACTATAATTCTTTCTAGAAAGTAATCATTGTTCAAACACTTTTGCTTTAATTTTAGTGAGTGAAATTTCCCTCTCTTTTCTGGAAATCAATAATGAATTTAAAAAGTTATATAGAGGACAGTCTTCATCATTTTTCATTTAAACATGTAATAGTTTGTTTATGTGAACAAGCTGATAGTTGTTTCCATAATAATTACATACACAGAAGTAAAAATAGAGATACAAACAGGAAGCGATTTGTTAATTCTAAGGTTGTGTCTACACAGCAAAACTGTTATTAATTTTGGAACAGCAGATGGCTTACTTCAAATTCTTTAAATCTCATTCTATGAGGAATAGCACCTATTTTGACATAGGTATTTCGGAATAGGTGCTGTATAGGCAGGAAATAGGGGCTATTTCAAAATAAGCCATAGTGCTTCCAGGCACTCTTATCTGAAATACACTCGATAGTGTGTGGATGCTCTGTTTCTAAATACCTGAGCGCTATTTCGATACACATTTTGTGTGTAGACACACTATTTCAAAATAAGATATTCTGGAAAATCTCTTCTGGAATGGCTTATTCTGAAATAACACTGCTGTGCAGACATAGCACAAGGCTATGTCTACACGAGCCCAAAACTTGGAAATGGCCATGCAAATGGCCATTTCGAAGTTTACTAATGAAGCACTGAAATACATAGTCAGTGCCTCATTAGAATGCCGGCAGCTACAGCACTTCGAAATTTATGAGGTTTGCCGCCACGCAGCTCGACCAGATGGGGCTCCTTTTCGAAAGGATCCCGGCAACTTCAAATCCCCTTATTCCTAACAGCAGATAGGAATATGGGGATTTCAAAGTTGGTGGGGTCCTTTTCAAAAGGAGCCCCATCTAGACGAGCCGCGCGGCGGCAAGCCGTGTCAATTTCGAAGTGCTGTGGCTGCCGGCATTCTAATGAGGTGCTGACTATGTATTTCAGCGCTTCATTAGTAAACTTCGAAATGGCCATTTGCACGGCCATTTTGAAGTTTTGGGCTCGTGTAGACACAGCCCAAGTGAATATGATACTTTATTAAGGTTTGCAAATGCTCTATGAGACATCCCCAACGATGGGTACATGAAGCACTGCAATATCTACACACCTCAGGAGAAACACACTGCCTCTGGAGACTTTGCCGTCAGGCAAGGTTCTTTATTAACCAAGAACTCAGCACTATTAAATACATTTATTGTATCCACTAAGAATTTTCACTGTGTCTAACATTTTAGGTTGTTGAATACTCAAAATTGATAGCTGTTTTTACATACTATAGGCAGGGATACTGGTGTAGTCTTCATATCTGATTTTAAAGACATGCTCATATACATATCTCGGTGCACATGAATGATCGGCCTTTTAGGATTATTAGGAGCTTGGAAGCTGTTACTATGGGGAATTCTTTCTAAACTGTATTTTGTTAGTGAGAATTCTCACCAGCAATGCATACTTAAAGATGACTTCATACTTCCACAAAGCTTCAAAATACTTTTAATTTGCAATAAATAGTATAATTGCTATGCAAAAATAAATCCATAAGTAACTCAAGTAGTTGCCTCCTGCCACAAGGCAACTACATCTCACAAAGCCATTATTTTCCTTTAACTTTTCCCAGGAATCTTCAGTAATATTGCTACAATGTCACAGATGCAGCTTGGGACACAGACACATCTGATGGGTCTGAAAGATTCTATAGCTCTAAATAGGTGTAAGGCTACAAACTTTCCCAATCTTATTACATTTTGATGACTGGCTCATTTAATAGTTTAACAAAGAAAGAAGAGACAGTGTGATTAGGATAAAAGATTTAACTTTAGACTTTAATACCTTGTCAAGATTCTCAGCAGTTGGCATCAACGTGAGCCACTCCAGTTTTAGGTGCAATTTTCCTTTGGAGACCTCATCCAGTGTAAACCACTACAAACAAAGCAAATTAAGGGAAATTTTAATAAATAGCCAAGAGTACACCATTAAAGGAACAGCTATAATTACAATTAGCTAATTGACTTTTTAAGTTGTAAACTAGAATAAGTTGAGTAGAACACTAATCTGCAGAGTCTGAAAGGCATGAGTCAGAGATGTAATGTGCTCTATTACATACATGATTAAGATATAATACCACTGCTCAGCTCCATAACATAATGTCCAGCTATGCAGCCCCCGCTTTTTGCAATACAAAACGCTGTAAGACATTGAGATAATTCTTCAAAAAATTTAAACAGTGTCTGGGACTTACAAATACAACATAACGTTAATGTAAATGCATGAAGCCGATGTATGAAACCAAGTTCTGCTCTATGATTAAAACTCTATAACAGGTGTTACTTTAATTAGTTCGACAGGTCTAATAGTATTGCATTTAGACAAAAGAAAGACCTATTCTACCGAGTGTCTGCTTTTTACAAAGACCAAATCACCAAAAATATGTCAGTCCTTTTGCTGCTCAATTTTTGCTAGCATAGGCTGGCACCTTAGCTATGGTGTGATAAAAGATGCCTCTTTCTTGCAGTTTCACTGAGCTAGACCATGCACTCCCTAAGCATAAACCCAACAAAGTCTTTAACATTACAATCCATTGGACTATACAATCCATGGGACTATAGAGGCCACTGGCGTTCGTTCATGTGTAACGGCTAACTGCCGGGGGGAACAAGGGCAAACAAGAGAGTACACAGCAAGAGTTTTCCTATCAAACAGTGACAGACTTACCTCGTCTAGGAGACGCTCCTTCTCAACTTCAGTTAGGTCTATCATTAGGCTAGAAGAACAATAACACTTTAGAGGGGAATCACAAAGCCTAGTACAGGAATTAAAAACTTATTTACACTTGGGAGCATAATTCTGCAGCAACTCCAGGGCTGAAGCACCCAGAGAAAAACAATAGTGGGTGCTCAGTATCTATCAGCTACCTGCTGATGAGCAGTTTGGCTGACCCTGCCAATCAACTGTCAGTGACTGGAAGGCACTTGGGGGAATGGGCAGAATAGGAGCAAGAAGAGAAACAAGGCTGGGACTTTGGGGGAAGGGGCATAGTGGGGGTGGCAGAGCAGGTGAAAGTCAACGCCCGTGCATAGCAGGTTCCTTCTCAAGAGAGGAGTGGGAGAAAAGTAGAGTGGCCAAGCAGTGCTACTCCTTTAACAGGGCAAAGAAAAGTGAGGGAGCCACATGGCTGGAACAAAATCAGAAGGGACAACAAGGGAAATGGCCTGAGCTGCTCTTCTTTTTTACAATATGGGATGGGGAAAGACAGGAGCCTTTGAGCAGCTGGTCTTTAAAAGTGCTAGGGGGAAGTAAAGAGAGTTGGTCCAGTTGTACGCAAGGAGCTGGGGAGAGGGGCATACAATTTCTGTATGCTGTACAGACTGGCAGGAGCTGCACAGATGCTTGTAAGAGGTAAGATGACAGAATTATTTGAAGAAGGAGGGATGGAATCAATTGTGAAACAAAAAAATTTTTTTGGATGGGAGAGGACAGTACAGAGGACAAGCATGGTATTGGGGAAGACATGGCAGCTCAAGTATTCTTCATACAGGATTAGTCCTTGGACAAGTAAAATGTCAAGGAGACTTTTCAAACCCTGAATACTAAGAAAAAATAGCGTGCAGTTATTCTGTTATTTGAAGCTATCCTTAGTCCATCTGCAAAGAAATATTTCTTTGGCCATATTTAACAACAGATGTTCCTGTGATATTTACCTTCCCAGAAAGTCATCTTTGTCTGGATCTTCATCAAAAAGCTCAATTTCCAGCTCCTGTCCTGGATGTTCATACACTAAGGCCTAGGAGAATACCAATTATTGGTACACAGACTAGACTATTAATGGTGAGATTACTTAGTCAGTATTATTATAGCAAAACAACAGTGAAAAGCTATGAAACACTGCACTGCCACACATTTGTCTCCACACAAAATAAATTCAATAATAAATACTGAACTTGAATTTGGGGAGTGAGTCAACTATTTTGAAGGGATTTTAGCATATAAATTCTGAAAACCAGAAGCATTAGAATGTAGCAGAAGCATTATTCTAGAAATAACAGCGTTAGGATGAAGTTTTAGACTTAAAGTACTTCCTGGCTTTACAGAGGCTCATTTTAATTACTGTAGATGTACCTACAGAGGGAAATATGTATGCTACAGCACTGTGATTCGTCTATTTTTCTATTTAATGTGATAAAATATCTCATGATTTTTGTGTAATGATGGCAAATTTAATGTCAGATCTTCCCTTAAAGGAATGTTTTCATCGTACGCCTAAAATCTGTCTTCAGAAATATTAGGATTAACCCCAAATTGAAGAGACCTACACCTTAAATCAATAGATTAGTGGTTCTTAAACTGTGGTTCAGAACTCCAAAGTGAGTCATGACCATATTTTAATGAGTTCTCAGGGCTAGCTTAGACTTGCCAAAGCCTGGGGCCAGAGCTGAATCCAGAGGGCTTCAGTCCTGGGCATTGAGGCTCAGATTACAGGCCCCTAGTCTGGGACAGAAGCGGTCCACTGGGGCTTGAGCTTTGCCCCACCGCCCTCTTCCATCTATGTGGGCAGGGCTTGGGCAGGCTCAGATCTTGGTATCCCTTCCTGGGGTTGTTCAATAATTTTTTGTTGTCACAAGGGAACTGCAATGCAATGAAATTTGAGACTATCTGCAATACACCATATATGCATCAATAGCTGGTATCTTAGCAGAAGCAACACCCAGCAGTTTATCTGGGAAATCTCCATATTATTTTCCACTGACCAGATTAAAATGACTCACATAGGAAACCTATTTTAAACTGTGAAGCACAGATGCTGCCATATCATACCTCATACACTTCATTCCACTTTGGATTGAGATTTTCTTTGATGACTTTGCTTTGGAAGATTTGGTTACCAACACGAATGATTCCATATGGGTCCGACTTGCCCTTGACAATTCCCTTTAGGTAAGTATCTTTCCCTTCCAGATCTTGAGCTTCAATGAAGTGTATCCTCAAAACACCCTGAGAAAATGAAGAAGTGTTTACTTAGTGATCTAGGTATATACATGGTCAGATATATTCTCAAAAGCATTTTCTGTCAATAATTATACAATATCCCATTACTATTTTGAGACTATATGGCTACGTCTACACTAGCCAAAAACTTCGAAATGGCCATGCAAATGGCCATTTTGAAGTTTACTAATGAAGTTCTGAAATACATATTCAGCGCCTCATTAGCATGTGGGCGGCTGCGGCACTTCGAAATTGACGCAGCTCGCCGCCGCGTGGCTCATCCAGACGGGGCTCCTTTTCGAAAGGACCCCGGCTACTTCAAAGTCCCCTTATTCCCATCTGCTCATAGGAATAAGGGGACTTCAAAGTAGCTGGGGTCCTTTCGAAAAAGAGCCCCATCTGGACGAGCCGCACGGCAGCGAACCGCGTCAATTTTGAAGTGCCGCAGCCACCCGCATGCTAATGAGGCGCTGAATATGTATTTCAGAGCTTCATTAGTAAACTTCGAAATGGCCATTTGCATGGCCATTTTGAAGTTTTTGGCTAGTGTAAATATGGCCTATTTGTGTTTAAAATGGAATACTTTGTCTTTACAAACATTTTATAGTAAAATAAAGTAATGTATAGTATCTAATTTCCTTCATCTGAGGCCTGCAAAATCAATATAACTAAAATACCAATGACATTTTTGCAAACACAGGTATCACTCAGGGGATGGGATGGCTACACCTATCTCTTATGAGTATCTTTAAGAAGAACCAGTTCATCACAGTCTATGTGAAAGTAATTAATCACCAAAGTGAAAGACTGGCAGCTAAATGGCAAACAAATGCCAGGACTTGATTAAAAAATGCCAGGAAAGAGAGCAAGAGAGCTACCAGGGAAAGGTGCTCCAGGAGGGACCTCCCATAAAGCTGCAGGAGGCCAGTCTTTGAACAGAAGCATGCTGCTTGGAGAAGAGGTGAAGTCATGGCAGGAAAGCTCTGATTCCTAGGAAGGAATCAGCACTAAGTGTGACTCCCATGTAAAGCACATGGATATGGGACTGACAGATTCAGCTGGAGCATGCCTTTCTGGTAAGAAGCCTGAGTGACAGTCTTTCTTGTGTTTGTGTTGTACTTTCCATTAACAAATGAGACCCCCAGAAAGAGGCCAGGGCAAGGGCTGGAGTCAGAAAGGACTCACCTCTGTAACTCGTCTTCTTTGAGATGTGTTGTCCGTGCCCATTCCAATGTAGCTGCATGCACATACGTATGTTCAGTTCCCAGAAAATTTTTCCCCTATCCAGTGGTTGTCAAGTCAGAGTGGTGACCTCTGGAGTGGTGCCAATATGGTGCACAATGTAGGCACCGCCTGGCCTGGCCTGGCCTGACCTGACCCACCCCCAACCCGCTCCAGCTCCTTCTTCCCAGCTACTCCAAAAGTGGGGAAAGGCAGAAGGGTTTTTCAATGGACATGAAAAGCACATCTCAAAGAACAACAGTTACAGAAGTAAATAACTGTCTTTTCTTTTTCGAGTGATTGTTCAAGTGCATTCCAATGTAGGTGAATGCAAGCTGACGTCAGGAGGTGGGTTCAGAGCCCTGGAATGACTGTACTACACCCCTGCCCATTGAAGCGTCCTCCCTAGCATGCTATGTAATCACGTACTGGGCTGAAAATGTATGTATGCATGTAAGACCAGGTGGCAGCCCCTACAGATTACCTAAATAGGAACATTGCCTAATAATGCTGCTGAAGAGGCCTGCACCCTCATAGTGAGCTCTGATCAGAGGAGGGGGAACCCCTGATAGCTTGTAGCATTCCTTAATACAAGCCACTATCCAGGAGGCCTCATCTTTTGACCACCTTTACGGTGCCCGATGGGATCGCTACCTTGACGTGGTGGGAGACTTGCATGTATCAGGGACTCTCAGAACGAAGCCAGCAGGAGCCTAGTGCTCCTGCTAGGGTCACCCAAGGCAGACAGGTTGATGGGTAAAGACCAAACAAAAAGTGATTCTCTGGTCTTCCAGGCTGGCGGTTGGGCAATGAGCTAAAAACTCATCCCTATAAAAAATATCATGTTACGGAAACCTCTACATCATTCAAAATCACCTCATTCCAGGGAAGACCAAGGGCTCCTCAGTGGAGATTTATGATGTACAACAGTCAAACCCGAAAGGATGACCCCTAATCAACCCCAGGCGCCCCTAGAAAGCAAGCTGCTTTCACATAAGAAACACATACTGGCTATGTCTACACTAGGACACTACATCAAAGTAGCCTATTTCAAAGCAACAACATTGAAGTAGAGTGCTTCGACGTGTATCGTCCACACATCCTCTGGGGCTGCTGCCGTCGATGTTCAATGTCGAAGTAGCAATGGGGAATGTTGAAAGGAGCCACCCTGGAAGAAAATGAGGAGCGTCCATACACACAAGTGCTCCCCGTCGAAACAAGGGGCCAGGAAAGCCCGCAGATGGGGTCACAGGCTAGACTGGCCCTTCTGGGGCAACAGCAAGCTGCTCCTTTAAAGGACTCCTCCCAGACACACCCAGCCTGCACAGCATGAGGTCAGCAGAGCACTAGCTACACTCTCACAGACGGACGCACAGCAGCTATGGACCCCCAGGAAGCCTTCCAGGTAGTCACCCAGGGAGCAAGTGCCCTGCTAGGTGCTACATGGGAGGCCCCTCAGCAGCTCCTGGCAGGGCAACCCTCCCAGGGGGCAGATGGGGACACCCCTGACCACCGGGCTCCCCATTTCTCCCCTGCTGGGTGCTCCGCCAACTCTGGAGCTACCCTGCCAGCTCTGAGTGGTGGGAGCAGCTAGTCATGGGGGAGTGGGATGACAACGTGTGGCTGTGGAACTTCCGCATGTGCCGGCAAATGTTCCTGGAGTTCTGCCAGTGGCTCACCCCCACACTGAGGCACCAGGACACCCAGATGCAACATGTCCTCCCTGTCGAGAAGAGGGTTGCAATAGCTGTCTGGAAGCTGGCCACTCCAGACAGCTACTCCGCGGGACACCAGTTTGGAGTGGGAAAGGCCACGGTTGGAGCCGTCATCAAGGAGATAAGGAGGCCTGGGCACACACCCACTGGAGGGAGGGGTGCTGGGGAGAGGGCTGAGGAGGAATGGGTGCCGGGGAGGGAGGGGCTGGGCGGCGGGGGTGCCTGGGGCACTCTGCATACCCTCACAGGTGCCTGTGTTCCCTCCCCACAGATGGTTCGTGTGCTCAATGCCATGCTGCTCCAGAGGGTTGTCCGAGTTGGGGACCTGGACGCAGCCGTCACTGGATTTGCTGCCATGGGGTTCCCAAACTGCTTTGGGGCCCTGGACAGGACCCACATCCCCATTCGCACCCCAACCACAGTCGGGGAAGATACATTAACTGGAGGGGCTACCACTCCATGGTCCTGCAGGCCATGGCGGACAGCTAGGGCCACTTCCAGGATGTCTGCATGGGCTGGCCCAGCTGTACACGTGACACACACATTTTTAGGAACTCGGGCCTGTGCTGCCAGCTTGAGGCAGGGACCTACAACCCCCAGAGTGAAATCTCTCTGGGTGACACCACCGTGTCCCTCTGCCTTGTGGTGGATGCAACCTACTCCCTCCAGCCCTGGCTCATGTGCCTGTACACAAGCCACCTCACTGCCAGCCAGGAGCAGTTCAATGCCTGACTGAACTACTCCCACCAGGTGGTGGAGAGGACCTTCGGCCACCTGAAAGGCCGCTGGCGGTGCCTCCATGCCCATCTGGACGTTGGCCTCCAAAACATCCCGCAAATTGTGGGTGCATGCTGCATGCTCTACAACATTGTTGAGAGCAAGTGGGAGGCTTTCGTCCAGGGGTGGGCAGTCAAAGCCAGCACAGGCTTCCCCCAGCCGTCCGCTAAACCCAGTCGCCAGGCCCACCGTGAGCGGGTATGGGTCTGTGAGGATCTGAGGGCCCATTTTGATCAGGGAGACCCCTGAGCACCTCCCTGGCCTTCCCCAGAGGGCCTCCCATACACCGCCCTCACCACCCGCACACCATCCCCCCAACACGCACACATCTCAGGTTCTTTGGAAAATAAAACTGGATTATTGAAAACGGGTAAACTGTCTTATGTGCACAACAAAAACTGGAACCAATATACAAGGGGGACAACTATACACAAATGGGGGACCATCAATCTGGGGTGGGTGTAGAGGGGCGTGACCCCCAGCAGGTATGGGTTGCAGCTCCCTCCTTGCCCGCAGTCCCCAGCACAGGTGGCTGGAGGCGGGGAGGACCGGCAGATACAGCTGGGATGCCTCCACCAGCCAGTCTTCAGTGCAGGGTGACCCTGGGCAGCCAGGCCCTCAGCCAGTCAGACAAATGCTTCTGCATTCCTCTGCTTGCTCCCATCACATGGAGCACCTCCTCCTCACCCCAGAGCCCCAGCAGGTCTTGGAGCTCAGCCTCCGACCAGAAGGGGCCCCACCACTTTTTGGCTCCCTGTTTGGCTGCTGGGGGTGCCTGGGTCCCCTCAGCGGGGGAGCCCTGGGGGCGCTGTAGGGGCTCGCTCAATGCCATGGCTGGTGGATGTGCAGATTGGGGCCTCTAGAAAGCATGCAGGGCTAGCACGTGCATGTGCTGCTGCCTGCACGCTCTCAGCTTCCTGCCACAGGAAATCTGGGTAAATGGTGCTTTAAGGGATGCTGCATGCGGTGACCATAGAGCCCCGCAGGGGCTGGACAGCGCGTCTGAACCCCCAGCTGATTGCCGCCATGGAAGACGCCACTATTTTGATGTAGCGGGATGCAGATCATCTACATACGCCCTACTTCGACGTTGAACATTGAAGTAGGGCACTATTCTCATCTTGAAATAGGAACAGCGGTTTCAATGTCTCACTGCCTAACTGCAATTTCAACGTCAAAATAGCGCATAGCATGTGTAGATGCGACACGTGCTATTTTGATGTAGTGCTAGTTACTTGGAAGTAGCTGGCTAGTGTAGACGCACCTGATGATTGGCACCTGGAATGTAAGAACACTGAGAGAACAAGGGAGATATGCACAAGCAGCAAAAGAAATGCCAGCATACAACCTCTCCTGATGGAACACCTTTGGGGAGGCTAGGCCACAGTCAAGAAAGACATTATTATATTCAGGAAAAGAGAAAGAAGATGACATCCATGAAGCAGAGGTAGCTCTTCTGTTGTCTAAAGAAGCCACCAGAAGTCTGATTGAATAGGAACCAGTATCAGAGCGTCTGATGAGAGACAGATTTGAATCCCAATTCCAGAAGGTCACCATAATGCGCTACGCCCCAACTAATACAGCGGAAGAAGCAGAGAAAGAACAGTTTTACACACAGCTGCAATGAGACATCCAGATGCAATATGCTGATTGTGATGAATGCCGAGGTAGGCAGTGACAAAACCGGAATATATAGTCTGAACCAGATTAATGAAAAAGGCGAATTCTTTGCGGACATACATGCCTTCAATGAACTTGTAATTGGAGGCACACTTTTTCCACATGAAAATTGCCAATAAGCAACTTGGGTATTGCCTGACAATTGTACACTAAACCAAATCGACCACTCTCCAGTTCAAAGGAGATGGTGAAAATTGCTGGAAGGTGTGTGTGTGAGGCATGGAGCAGACTTCACATCAGACCACCATTTCGTAATTGCTAAACTCAAAATGAAACTTGCAGCAAGAAAACGACAGCACAGCACAAGAAACAGATTCGATGTAAGGAAGCTGAGTCTACAAGAAATGAAAGAAGCCTTCCAGATTACCTTGAGCAACCGCTTTGAGGCACTCCTCAGTGAGGAAGGGGCAGAACAAACTGCAGAGGTAGTATGGAGCTCAGTGAAGGAAGCTATAGTGGAAATGTGCGATGTGGTGTGTCAGGGCTTTGTCCCCACTCTGGCTCTCTGAGTGCAGAAAGAGGGGGACCTGCAAAAACTCAGAACACCTTGCCTATACACAGGCTTTACTTTAAAACTTTCCAAAGTCAAAGATCCCCTGGACCTTGGAGGGTATGCTGCCACCACCCAGGTAAAATAGAAAACCCACCAAGCCAGGAAGACACACCTGGGAATATCTTCCTGTGGGGGTACCCCAAGCTCTTAACTCTCCCTCCAGAGAGAGCTTTGAACAAAGAACTGTAATTTAGTAACTAACTGACCTTTTAGTCTAAGGCCTCAACACACACATTCTTCTCAGGAGACAGGTTTCAGATCAATTACTTAAAAACAGTAATTTATTCACAAAACAAGAGAAAATAAATCATACCAGTTATGGCACAGAGAGTATTTCTCCAGCAATCAGCTTAAAAGTTACAGGGGGAAAAATCAAGTCATTAAAGCAACAAACAGAGATAGCCAGTCCAACCAAATTCAAAATAACCATAAGCTGATCACATCTAAATATACATTTCCCTTTTACTTACACCTCTATGGCTGATTTTGAGACAGTCAGGATATTTATGGAATTCATTTCAATTGCCTGGGAGATATCCTTTTCTCTCTGTCTTCTCTCTGCCTCCCCAGCAGACAAAAAGCCCCTGAAACTGCAATTGCTCTCAGTTCAAAAAAGTTACTCCACTCCCATTGGCTCACCTTGACTCAAGTTATATCAGGAAGATATTAACCCCTTCCCTGAGCTCCTTCATGACATGGTGTTAGGGTGACCTCCCACTAACCAGAAGGAATGGATCACAGATCAGACATGGAGAAAGACTGAAGGAGGGAGGCACTCAAACAACAAGACAAGCAAATAATAGGTGTGCTGGATCTAAAACAGGGAGTGGTGCAACACTGTTGACCACACCCTCAAAAGTTGGACTTAGGCCCCAATAGCAGCTTGTGTTGCCCTTGGCCAGGCTGGTGGGTGCATCTCCTGATGCTCCAACCTCTCCATCTATTCTGATCCCTAAGCTGCTGGGGGAATTGCCTAGGGTGAGGGCGGGGAGTAATATGCCTGAGTTGCATCAGAGGGGTATGAAGGCTCAGTGACCTTGAGGTAGCTCTGCAGTCTTTAAGGCTGTGCAGCCTTTTATCAGTTTTCTCCTAGAAGAGGGTTGGCCCCTCAAAGGGCAAGTCCTAAATGGTCTGCTGTACTTTGTAGGAAAGGCCAGAGACCTGAAGGCAAGAACCCCTTCTCATGGCCACCCCCTGACGCCATTGCCCTTGTCACTGTGTCAGCAGTGTCCAAGATCACTCACGGGATAAGCTTGTTCTTCACCTCCAAGGTCATAAATTCAGGCTTGGCATCTAGTGGGATCAGCTCCATGAACTTACAGAAGGATGAAGCCATGTCAAAAGAGTATCTGATAAAAAGAGCCTGTTGATTTGATATGCACAAATGTAGTCATCCCCCCTCCCAAGTTGAACATTTTTTTTTCACCATAGGCTGGGCTGATGCCAGAGTTTGCTACACCAAGTTGGCTATCTCAGCAACGGTCTTAATAAGGGGCAGTGCCACCCTAGCAGACCCTCATGAGAACTGGATGTCTGTCATCAGATTGGTTTTGCATTTAATCTCTTCTGCCTGCACCCATACTCCTTAGGCCAGTCAGTGGGGCAATTATTGGAGGTCCCTACTGTCCAGGACTGGGGAGGCAGAAGACCCCGCCATTGCTTCATCTGGGGATGATGAAGAGGACAAACCGCTTTACATAGGGCAGCACAACTCCATGGTAGAGGCAAGGTCCAGTGCACCTGCCCTTTGACACAAGGAAAATGACTCCAATGCCCACCTCACTGACGCCAACCCCACAGATGGCAGTACCAAGCCTCCCACCAATAGAGAAGGAGCCAATGTGGAAGATACTGACAGGAACCCACCAGACCCCATTGGTGCCAGCATGGATGGTGCCATGGTGGATGGCACTGAATGAAAAAGTGTTGAAACCACCAGAGCCAATGATGACAATGATGCCAAGGGGGTGGTGTTAAGGCGACTGACCAATGACCAGTGCCAATGAGGACAGTACTGTAGGTGGCAAACCATCCCACGGAGAAGCTCCCAAAGAGGCTGATGGTGCCAAGTGCGGTACCAGAGGAAGTCCCAATGCCAATGATAGGGCCCTGGATAGAGGGTGAATGAAGTGCCTCAGCTCTCATGGTACACCCATGAAGTCCAGAATGGTCACTGTGGAGCAGGCTGCCAATTTGATAGCCACTGCCTCAGAGCAGGAGGTTGACTCCTTCTGGATGAGGGATGAGCACTCCTACTCTTACCACAGCTGGAAAGGTAGGAGTCAGAGCTCAAGGCCTCCAAGACCAAAGTGGTGCCAGCCCTCAGGGTGCTGCATGAACCATCAGGTGGGAGGGTGCCTGCACCAGTGCCATGGTTGCTGGTGGAGCCGTAGGAGTGGGCAGGTGCGCCAGCATGGAGAACTTGCCCCAAGATGCAGGACGACTAGGCACCTGCCTCAGGTACATATTCCTCCTCGGTGGAGAGAAAGGCACTGAGACTGGAAGGAGGCTCCGCACCACCTGGAACACAGTTGTGGAGAGCAAGGGCTGGATCTCTGGACTGGCACTAAAGCCCAGCCATCTGGGGCCTGCCCCATGTGCACTTCCCCTGATGCTGCCTGGAAATTCTCCCTACGTTTAGAAGCAGCTGGAGAATGATCCCTGTCATGCCTTTTATTTTTTTTAGGCACTGGAGACTGAGACGTGTGTCTCCAAGAAGGCTGAGCTACCGGCTCAGGACCCTGATGCCGGATTCCTTTCACCGTTGTTGATGCCATGGCCAAGCTCGGTGCCAATGCACTCCGCATCAAGAAAATGGTGCTCAGCCCCTTGGAAAGGGATTTCCTCAGGTTGAAGAGCTGCCTCCATCAACAAAACTTTGAGGCACTAAGCTCTATACTTCAAGGTCCTCAGCTTGAAGGTCTTACAAACTGGACAGTGGTCTCACTGATGACTTTCACCCAGACACTTCAGACAGGCTGGAAGAGAATCACTTTTTGGCATTCGCTTCTTGAAGTTGACACAGACTTTAAAGCCTGGCGACCTCAGCATACCCCAGCACTGACACCTTGAGGAGGGGGAATGACCACTCTACTCAATGCCCAGCAGTTATCAGTAACTATTAACACTGGAAAACTATTAACTTCTAATGAGAAATGTTTACTGCTACCTGTTAACTAAGAGAGATTGCTTGCATGAACGTGGGTAGTTCTAACAACCAAAACCGTGGCAAGAAGGAACTGAGGGGGAGAGGTGCCTATATTGAGCACCGTTTCTGCACCACTCCAGGATGTGCCACTCTGACATGACGGCTACCAGCTAGGGGAAAAATTTTCTGGCAACTGAGGACTTGTGGGCACATGCACCTACATTGGAATGCACATGAACAATCACTCATAGAAAAATGGATGTTAGACTAATTAAAGCTATACTAAAACTTACCGACAACCTGCTGGGGGAAATATAGGAGGGCACCCCTGCAGCACCACTGCAGTCCACAAATGGGCACACACGGATGCTACATGCCTTTTCAAAAAAGCATGTCATGTCTGCCAGGCTTCTGTGGGGGAACAGGGTAAAAGGGGTCCCTACACACCAATGTTTTGGGAAGACAACTCCCTACTTTGAAAATAAGATATATAGCAGTGACAGCAAGAAACGTCAGCTGTAATGTGACTTCAGCCGTGACTTCCCTCCACACCATTTATGCTACCATTTAAAATTAAATGGTTAATTTTTTTAAATTAAAATAGCCATCCAGGGTTTTACTCTAAACAATCTAACCATACTCTTTGGTTAGTGGGGTAAAAGGTTCTAGCAATGCAAATGGTAATGGACTTGGGTCACATTTACAGCTATAATTTAGAAATGCTTTATAAACTACTTCAAATTGCACCTCAATACAAACAATATGATTACACTCAGAGTGAACTGTACTGTTGTGTACAAAAACAACCATAATATAAATTACATGAACACACACAAACAAATATTGAAAAAACATCAATACCATATCCAATTGAAATATTAATGCCAATTTATAATACAAAAGTACTTACTTTTGGTATAGGGAATCGCAACTGGGCAATCTGTACTTCACTCACAAGAGGGACTGTGATTCGATTAGGAAGCACCAAGTAGTTGGATATTATATCCAACATTATGGTATCCGATAAGCCACTGTAGAACAAAATGTATCAGTTACTTAACAAGATAAAAGATTTTAAGAACATACCCATGAGTCATTCATGCACCTAGTTATTTGATTTTGAGCACTTGAAATCCTCTTCATAACAGAAGTTATTAGCAAATCTAGAATTGTTCTTAAAACACTAAAATACTACAACAGGACAATAAGCAAAAATGCTATAGTAAGACTGCTTTATGCGAAAATAGTTTGGCTCTTCATGAAGTTTTCACACATAAGGGGAAAATCCTCAGTAAGAAGGGAATGGAGCTTTACACTTCACAGCAGTGTTTCCCAAACTTAAAACATGTGCATACCCTTTCAGGACTTTGGCCTTATTGGCATACCCCCTCTCCCAGTGTCGTCCCAGTACTTATCTCCTGATTTTTACTAATTTATTTTCTGCTGAATACCCCTTGAAATCCTTTTGTGTACCACCGGTGGTAAGCATACCACACTTTGGCAAACCCTGCCTTCCAGCATAAAAATAACATGTCTGCATATCCTGTGCAGAGCTGATAGGATACCAAGATTTCTTTATTGCACAGTACTGTACAGAAACTTTGTAACAATCAACATTTTGCCCCTTATATTTTTCACCAATTAAACTGTTATGTGCACTTGCCAGTTTTTGTTTGTTTTTGTTTTTGTTTTGCTATAGATACCTTTTCTTCTGTAGAAGTTGTATAGATTTTTTCCCTCTAATTTATCAGGCTTTTAAGCTTCCCAATATTTTCTCTCTCAATAGCCTCCAGGTGGAAACAGCCTAAAATACTCTCTGTTGTGCATTCTGCTTTTCCCTCAATAAGGGTAATTAATCCACATCTTTCACCATCATCATCCAGAAGAAAAGGCTACTGAATAAAGCATAAGGTCTGTTACCTCTGTTACATATTGATGAAGCAGCTGTTAACTGTTACACATTTTAGTTTTTAAATGGGATTATTTTAATCATTCAACTCTATTTTGGAAAGTTAGTCTGTGTTGTATTGTTATAAAATGAGCAAATTTTTGCCTGCACTCAAAGAAATAAGGAGGCTTTAAATTAAAAACAAAATAGGCAAAGGAAAGAGTGCACTCTGTGAGAGTGAAGCATAGCTATGGCATATCTTGCAGCCAACAGGGAACTAGTCTCATACTATGAAGAGGGGCACTACAATCATACTGGTTAGGAATAAATAACAAAGTCACATTTCTCCTGACCAACATCCATGAGAAAATATTAATATAAGGTTTAAACTGACCTCTGAAACAACATTAACACATTTCTAGAGAAAGATTATGTATCTGGTTGTCCTGTCTTCACTTGTAAAATTTGGATGTATAATTCACAACTGGTAAGGTGTGAATGGTAGCAGCACCACAGGGAGTTTCTAACCACAGTTAGATCACATGAAGAAACGTGAGCTCTAGCTAAACTACAAATTCAGTTATTGCTACACCTGGTGGAACTGTGCCAGTGATAAACTGCAGATGTGATTTTGATAGGCAAGCCACATATTTCAGGGGTGCTATTTTGAAATTTCAATGTACAAATAATATTTGAATTTTTCACAACAGGTGAACAATTTATTTAAGGCTTCATCTGTAGTCAGGCGTGATTCAGATTTAGCAATTGTATAGCAGAGTGACTTCTGGCTGCTAAGCATAGGCAAGGCAAGCCTGCATTTGCACTGACAACTTTTTAGGCAAATTATTGGTTCTCCTTGCCAGTATGAATACAGCCCAGAAGTGGAGCCATTCTCAAGTACCAACAAGACCCTAAACACAAGATACAGTTTGTCCCCCTAATTGAATATTTAATAAAATATATGCTGTGCTGCTATAAAACAGCACTTTTCTACCTCTCCTTGGTGCACACACATTACAGTGGACAGATTGATCACTATTATCTTACATTGTCCTTGCCATCCCTCATAAGTATCCATCCTTCACTTGTACAAAACACACCAACTCCTACATGTACATATCTAAGGACTGCACAGTTTTGATGACACATTCAAACCGAAGTGCAAGTTGTACTGTCAGAATGTGTTATTTTATCTGAACAGAGTAAAAGAGTATCTAGGCACTACAACTCCTGGATATTTAAACTTATTTTCATGTCATCCTTGATTTGATTTTGGTTTTGGTTTTGTTTTGTTTGAAACAGAATAAACCAGTTTTGAGTTAACAGAAATTTAAAATGATTACAGGAAGTAAACCAACATATTTAACACTTTAATAAATTCTTAAATAAAGAAACAACTATGATGGGAATGTTGCATTGAAGCAGTAAGCTACATATGAAAGTTTATTATGGGGATAGTACTTGCTAGTAAGTGATAAACCTCTGAAATCAGAAGCAGATAACAGAATCATATATTAACTGTAGTTTGACCACTGAGTAACTAAAACAGGCTCTGAAATTGAATGCTACAGATTTGCTTAAATGACCTCCCTTTCTTATTCCCATGCATCTTTGTATGAGCATGTTAGCTGAAACAAGCATGCAGCTGGCAGAAGGCATCACCTTTAAACCTTCCCTGAAACTCCACTACCAAGCCATAGAGGTCACTTCATCAAACAGGTAGTGTCAAATCTTTCTCACGAAAATAACCAGCTGATATTTTTGCATCTTTAACTTAGGATTTTTTTTTAACATTTTCAGTGGGTGTATGACAAGCAAAAAAGCTTTAAATTCGATATTTGTGACATTTTAAGCAATAAGGATAGGTTTAACAGCTCATGTGAAAACAAGCAAAACAAACACAAAACAATGAGCTAGCAATGGCAGCCTGTGATTACAGAGTTTACTGTACTGGGTGGAGCTTTAGCAGTTAATCTCAAATATTTACCCTCCTGAGTCTGAGACAGCTGGACTGTGACAAAACTAGAACTGCTACATTTTTTCATTTCAAGAAGAGGTGTGTTTATTAAAGCCAGAATGCTGGCAAGCAGCCTTTCAAGAAAGGCTTGTTTTCTTCTGAATGTTACATCGCTGCAGACTGAGAAAATGTCATTGATTTACTATAACATTTTCAGCTTGCTACAGAAAGCTGATGTTCAGTAGTTGCTGTTGTCAGTCATTTGTTAGCAGTCTGTCACCACATATCATTTACATCTGTGATGCCAGTTTCTTCCTACATCTCATTAAGAAATAACTGGTAAATATGGTATCTGCTAGCAAACAACTGACTTTATAATGGCAACCACAATTATAGGAACATAAAAACTGAAAATTTACATCAGATCAGTGATCCATCCAGCCCTCTGATGCTGGCCACTGTCAGATACTTCAGGGTGGTGCTAGAAAACACGTATTGGCAATCATGGAACATCTTGCCCCAGAATTAATTTTCCTCCTAATTCCTGTCAGTTAGTGAGCGGCTCACTAGTGGCTCATGTCCTCTTCATAACAAAGTTGTTATCATGCTATTTTACATAACTCTTGGTATTCTTTACCCATGTAAGCACTGAATTCTATTAAGTTCATGGCTTCAGTGAGGTCTTGTGGCAATTTGTATCATAACAATGACAGTTTGTAAAATCAAATATTTTCTTTTACCAGTTTCAAATAATACACGTTTTTCCTGAACTCCAAGAAGCTAATGTACCCCACACTTATTGCAGGAGAGGTGCATCAGAGTTAGTCCTAACCCATGCTTACCTGTGACAAAAATATTGGGCCAATTTAGAGATAAAAAGCTAAAGGGTAACTTAAGATAAGCACTTTGTGCATAGTCTCAAAATAAATTCCTTTCCCTTCATTTAAACGAAGATGATGAACAACTGATATTACTTCCAGAAACATAAGCATGTATTAAATGATCAATGAGACACTTTGGGATTGTCTACACTTACCACTGGGCCAACACACTGAAGGTCAATCTTCATGGGTTCAATTTAATGGGTCTAGTACACAACCACTAAATCAAATGATGAGCCTGCCACTGTCAACTCTGGTACTCTCACAGTTGCAAGGACTAAGGGAACTCAACAGGAGAGTTTTTCATGTTGATCTCTCACTGGGGGACCGCAGACAAATTTGACCTAAGATATATTTATTCCAGTTACTCTATTCTCATAGCTGGAGTTGTGTACTTTAGGTCGACTCTTTCCCCAGTAGACCTGGCCTTTAAGTCCCTTCTTGTAAACAGCAACATCTTATTCACCATTGTTACAATAGTTAAAATAGATTTGTTTTGAATGTTACCTTCCAATATCAAGGAAAATAAACAGAGTATGTTACTGGTGAAACTAAACACAAGTCGATTCAGTGTTAGTTCCCACAGCAACTGCACCTCACCCACACTGCACACATTACATAGAGATGTTGCCAAATTGAAGTTGCTATGGTAACGGTTACTAAGTTTTTGTGTTTGACAACCTTACACTCTTTTATTTACATTTTAGATCTTTGTTTTTCAAGTAAACCTATCTATATCTACAAAGAGATATGAATCGCTGAAGACTAGTGTACCTAAATGTTGCTGATAACTGGTTTTAGCAACTGACAACAAGAGTCTTCAAAGGCTGTATTCTAAAACAATATATTTTTTAATTCCACCAAGAGGTCTTCTTTTCTCAAAGAATCAGTTTTAAATGGGCTCTAAACAAAAGTAGCTAGGCAACCATTATCCTAACTTATTAATGAAATTCTAATGTCAACTTGTTCAGTTGGGATTTCATATAACACCTTCAAATATTTTAAATCATATTGCTTTAATCATGTATTTTGAGTATGGAAGGATTCTATCTTACTCCTTAATTCATTTATGTTCCTTAATAGAATGTTACCAAATTGATTCAGGAATCAAGCAACTTAAGTTCAAGCACCAAACTTATGTTTGACATTTTGGCTTTTGAGATTGGCTCACTAGTCTTCCAATTTGATTCCAGCTGTCTTCAAACTGATTCCTCTCATTAGCCTTTAACTCAGTATTTCAACATCTTAAACCCCCAGTAAAACATGGATAGCCTCAGTGTGAAAGAATTCATGTTATGCAACTTGGCATCAAAGCACTGATATCACAGCCCTTTTTGTCATCTCCCAGTTCTTTATTTCATAAGGAAATTTTATGTTTTAATGTTACGAAGGGTCACAAAACTCAATTCAAAGTGTTCTGTTTAGAAATAAAAGAACAATATTTCTTCATCACTTCGTTTGGTCACCACTTAATAGAGCGAAGGACCGCACAAGAGTTTTGAAAGGAAGGAAAAATAATCATGAACACATTTAGAACTGTTATGAGAAGCTTTCCTGTCCTATATTATTGAATTTTAAACAGGCACATAATAATTATGGATTATTTGAAACCCCAGTAACTGAAATTTATATACAGTAAAAGCTTTGTTACCCAGCATTTTAATATCTGGAAAACTTGATTAATTGCCATCTGCCACAGACGGCAATACAGTTCCCTGTTCAGTTAACAAGAAAAATTCTTGTTCTGAAGTGAGTCTGTGCTCACGAAAGCTCATGCTCAAAACTTTTCTGTTAGTCTATAAGGTGCCACAGGACCCTTCGTCGCTGTTAAGAAAAATTCTGATAGCTATCCAGCATCATTTTCCAGCATTTGCAGAAGTCAATTTTGTTTTATGGCCTTGAGGCAGTAGAGACTCAGTAAATTACAATACGGTACACAACAACAGTGTTAAAAGGTGTAACCTTAAGTCAGGTTATTTCATTTCTTAAACATTTTGCATTTGGTGAAAAAGTTTGAGGAATCAGCAAATTCAATTAACCAGCAACCCCCATTCCTTATGCATGCTGGATAACAAAGCATGTAAATACTATCTGTTTTTAAATTCTTTCTCCCACTGAAGTGAATGGGTGGTTTTCTGCCCTTGAAGGAACACTGCTCTCCATACATACACAAACAGTAGTAGCAGCTTAATAGACGTAAGAACTAACTGGGAACACATTTTTTTATTCTGAAAAAAAATTTAAATCACAATTTTTCATTGGAAGGAAAAGCATGAAAAATTCAGTTTCAGGAGGATCAAAATGAATTTCTCAGTGTGCTAGATGCCTTCGTTCTTGTCTCCTGGATCAGATGCCCAGCAGCATTGCATGTGGGCAGTATGGTACCCCAACCCTGCGAACAAAGTGACTAAAAACTGTTCTGCTAAAAATTTTCATCTAGCTCTACTAGACACAACCCCTTCTTATATTACTATAACTATAATTTTTATTATTAAATCCTCATTCTTATATAATTTTACAACACTCTAAATGGAATATTAAGTGGCAATATGACATAAGATATTTAACTTACATATGTAGCTGGGTTCAGACCAAACCAAGATATTTTACATTTTCTAACTTTCTGTCCCTCCCCTGCACACATTTTTGGGGGAGATGAACAAAGAGAGACAACAGACACCCATGACTTTTATTATGCTTACTTCAATCCTGGAATATCCAGAAGATTGGTCAGTCCCGTCCAGTTCATTTCCAGAAGCTGTAAACAGGAGGGAGGAAAAAAAGTTGTTCAAAGTTCCAATGCTGAAGAAACAAAGCAGACAATCCAGTATTTTGACAGGTGGAAAGTTGACACCTTGCCTTCAGGAAGTTACAGGTTTTAAATTAAAAACATATGTCTTAACATTAATTTCTCAATATGACATATACAGATATAGAATTAGGAGGGCTCTAGACATGCCAAACCCACAATGTATTACTGTAACCCAGCATGCAGCCTACGAGAGCATTTCCTAAGGCCCGTGGCCTTCTTCAGTACACTCAGTGAACAACCAATTCTTTAGCATTTTGTAATAATGTTTACACCATTTTAATTTACATATGTATAAACACACAATTCTGTATACAGAAACAACCTATGTAAATACATACAAGCTGAACTTAAAATATAAATCAATACGGGTGACATTAAATCTTATTAAAATACATAGAATCTTTTTGTCCCACACAACTTAAGGTTGTGCTTAGATTCAAGTGGCCTGCTGCATAATAAGGCTATTGTTATTATCAGTGGTCTCCTCCTTTGGTCAAACATTCAGAACTCTGCACAGATATATTGTCTACCTGTGGACGTGGATACCTGAGGAGAGACATTAGTATCCACTGATCCCCGGGCTCTACTCCAAGGCTGTGTCTACACTAGCCCCAGAACTTCAAAAGGGGCATGATAATGAATCTAACTGAAATCTGCTAATGAGTCCATGAATATGCAGCACCGCATTAGCATAATGGCAGCCAGAACACTTGCCACACTGAAAGATGCATATTACAGTCATTGCATCAGGCAGCACAGAGTAACATGTTCACAATAACACCCAGAAATGGGTTTTGCCAACCTTGTTATGAACCCCTTGCTAAATCTTTAAAGTGACCTGAAATGTCCCGAGAGCCATATGAGACTTGTTACATGAAGACCTTTATTGAGTAGACTGGTTGAAAGGTATCTTGTAACAAGTCTCATTTATGTACATACATAAACATATACAATGTTAATGTTCAGAAAATCCCAAAGATGAATTGTAGCTGTTAATATTATAATAGTGCACAGCCAAAGTTCCATAGCAGCAATCAGAACGTGAAGTCAGAATTATTGGATTATTACAAGAGAGAACAAACACTACCCCCTCAAATTCCTTAAATCAAACACCAGGCCTCACTCAGGTCAACATGCTCTGAGCATTAAAAACAAAAACAAGCAAAATTCTTGAAAACATGGGGGACTATGTAAACTATACTAGATAAACAATGAATTCGGTTTTTCTATTCCACCTGAGGAAGTGGGTTGTACCCACGAAAGCCCATGACCTAATAAATATGTTAGCCTCTAAGGTGCCACAGCACTGTTTATTATTTGTGAAGATCCAGACTGACATAGCTCTCTGAAAATAATTTGTATCCCCTATAGTCTCTCAACAAAGATTTACCCATAGACTTAACTAGTTTAAGGTCTAATCCTGAAAACACCTTTCCGAGGGGGATAGTGCTTATGCCTACCACGTGGAGTCACAACAGAAGAGTTTTAAGAATTGGGGTATAGGTGCATTATTTGGCATATGTAAATACTGTACACTGAACTATAAGAACTGACAAGGACTAAAGTGTACAGTAGCAGCTCAGAGTTATAATTAACTAGAGTTATGAACTGACTGGTCAATTACAAATGGCATTTGGAACTGGAAGCAGGCAATCAGGCAGCAGCAGAGACAAATGATATGTCACAGTCCTGTGTTAAACATAAACTACCAAAAAAAGAGAAATTAAAAAAAATTGAGATGAGAAACCTGTTTCTGTGTTTGTTTCATTTAACTTGGAATGCTTAAAAGCAAAATTTTTTCTGCATAGCAAAGTTTCAAAGCTGTATTAAATTAAAGTTCAGTTGTAAACTTTTGAAGGAATAACCACAACAGTTTGCTCAGAATTACAACCGCTACTCCCTGCTTGTTTGCTACTCTGAGATTCTACTGTATAAAGAAGAGATACAAGGGTTTTCCCACTGCTCGTAGCTGAACAAAGTTTATGGGGAAATCCAGCTATGAAGTAACTCAAATTCAACTGTGTTCAGTTTTCTGGGATTCCCTTCCTTTACAAATACAACAGACATACTATTTATTGAACACTGAAGCATGCTTATAATGGAAATACACATAAGCACATGACCCATACCTTAGAACTTTCAGTTTAATTAGAATAATGAATAAAGCTCAAACATATGGTGACCAGAAGACATGTAATTGAACACAATAATTCTTACTACAGAATAAGGTTGCACCTCTCATTCAGTACTCTCTTTTCTGGGATTATCTGTGGTCCGTGAGGACCATGGATATTCCACAGTGACAGAGTACTGGGGCTGGTACTACTGATACCTGAGGATCCACAGGCCAGACCAGAGCTGGAGTGGCACCCAGTCTCTTGGGTGGGGCTGGGCCTGGGCCTGGGCCTGGAGACTACACCTATCCCACGACAGTGTGGAGAGATAGAGCCGGAGCCCCCATATGCCCCATGGGGCCAGAGAACAGAGCTAGAGACCCTGCCTGCCCCGTAGCAGTGCAGGGGCCAGAACTGGAGTTCCCACCTGCCCCTGAAAGCCCCGCAGCAACCCACAGTTGGGGCTGGAGCCCTGTGGCACCGCCAATAGCCCAAGTTAGGGCCAGAGTCCTGGGGGAGGGAAGCTGGAGGCAGGGGCCACAGCAGTCCAGGAAGTACAGGCCACCTTTGGGCAGAAGCTCTGGACCTCACCAATTCAGCAAATTCTCTTGTTCAGGACCTGTTAGGTGCAACCTGTATTAATGCTGAAATCTTGCTCTGTGAACAAGCACTTTTATGCACAAATCTAAATTTTGGTTTGTATAGGCTGGGTGGCAGCAACCAACCAAGATATGCCATTTGTTCCCAAAAGTTGTACACCACAACTATAATTAGATGCACATTTGAACAAAAAAGTCAAAGTCCAGGTCTATGTTTCCAGTAGAATTCTTAGATTTCCGAGCTAAAATGTTTAAGGCATGTATTTTGAGACAAGACATGCAGCCCTGTTGGGTATAGTAGAGAAATTCCTACTGAAAAGGCTGATGAACAGGTAAATGTCAACATCATGCAAATGTGTATAGTAAAAAAATAAGGCAGCCTAAGTAATCTATTACCTTTCATGTTTTCATTTACTTGTTGGTATTTCTTCCCATTTTATAACCAAGAGGGCTGAAGTGAATATTTTTGATCTGTTTCTTTAATTAGTTGGGAATGTTACTCACCTCTGCAGTACCTGAGGTTCTTCAAGATGGTTGTCCCTGTAGGTGCTCCACTTTAAGCTTCTGAGTACCACTGCACATCAAGTCAGAGATCTGCGGTACCAGTGCCCTCAGGTGGTTGCACACGCAAGACAGTTCGCACCATTCTAAGCAGCTATTCTGCATGTGCAGCCAACAGTCCTCTCGCTTCCTTCACTGCCACAGAGGATTAGGAAGTAGACTCTGAAGCAGAGGAGAGGAGGGCAGATAGTGTAGCACCCAGAGGGACAACCACCTCGATGAACCTCATTTATGTCACAAGTGAGTAACGTTCCCTTCTTCTTCAGGGAGTGTCCTTGTGTGTACTCTGCTTTAGATGACTACAGGGCAGCAGCCTTTTAAGGAGAGGAGGAGTTTCCAAGATGCTTCATATATTGTGGGTAACACTGAATGGCCAAAGTAGGTATCACTGGCTGAGTGTGTTTTCAGTGCACAGTGTTCTGTGGAAGTATAGGCCAATGCCCAAGTAGCTGCTTTACAGATGCCAGTGACAGGGACATCCTTAAGAAAAACTATTGATGTGGCCATGGCTCCAGTACTATGCATGCACAGAGTTTGTGGAGGTTGCCAGTTATGGTCTTGTTTACACAGGCAGACACATTTGGAGAGATGCTGCCTGAGAATAATTTTGCCTCAGGAATGTTCCCTGATGAGATGAAGAGCATGGATGACTTGCAAAATGGTCTCATTATGTCTATGTAGAAAGCGAGGGCTATAGAGACACCTAAGGTGTGAAGGGATGCTTCCCTGTTGTTGGTGTGCGGCTTAAGGGAAAACATAGGAAATATACTGGTTGGTTATGGTGGAAGGAAAAGTCCACTTTAGGTATGAATTTTGGATGTGGGTATAGGATAACTTTGCCTTTGAAAAATGTCGTGTAAGGCTGCATCCGCAACTCTTCTTGCTGAAACAATCACACCTACAAAGGTGACTTTAATTGACAAGTGAAGATAGGAGCAGGGTTTGCCCATGAAGGCACAGAAGACTAGGGTGATGTCCCACATTGGAGTAGGGTCTCTCACAGAAGAGTAAGTGTTCCGTGTGCCTTTGAGAAAGGATTTTGTGAGAGGGTGGGCAAATACTGGAGCAATGGCTGAAAGATGAGGGAGCTAAGGGAAAGGCCTGAGTACTTTAGTGACAGAATCAGAGAGGTAGCCCTGTTAGTCTGTATCCTAACAAAACAAAACAAAACGCGACAACACGTAGTCTATTATTGTCGGAGGTGATGGTTGTTCAGGCAGCATAGAAGGACGTTAGGTGGTCATCAAATGGTGTGGAAGTTAAGGAGTGTCGCAATGGAGACTGTGTAGCTATTAAGCCCTTGACCAACACTTCAAAATATCTGCTTAGAAGTGGATGATTGACAAGAGAAGGATTGCTTTGCTGTCTGTCATTGTCTAGTATGTCATTGTTGTCACCACTGGGATGGGGCACAAGAGGTACTGTGAAAACACTGATTGTATACTCTGCCTTGTTTCTTTTAATTGGCAGGTACAACCAACCCTGGGGGTTTGAGAATGGTCCCAGAGTCTTTGAAGAGGTGAAGAGCTGTGTCCATGGTGTCTGCAAAGAGTTTGTGTGCATCAAAAGGGAGATCCTCGACTGTGGTGTGCACCTCTTTGGAGAAGGTGGATAGATGAAGTCAAGGAGACCCTGGGCATGACCACAGCCCATAGGTTAAAAATGAACAAAATACGGTGAAGGTATGTAAAAAGAGGAATTGATAGAAGTTTTCTGAGGGTGCTTCTGTTGTTATGACCAAATTCAAAGGTGACAGAGAAGGAATTGAGGTGATAGCTGGCTGCTCATGTGGAATAGCCACTCAGAATGGTATGAGCCAACTGCCAAGCCTGCCAATTTGAGGTGCAGGAGCACCTGGAGACCTAATGCAGAGCACCCAAAGGGACATTCCTTGAAGAAGAATTCTAGTTAATAGAGTTTCAGATTTCGTAAAATTATAATAAAAAGCTAATGTAAAGAATTGTGTGTTCAAAAACTTTCATGTATATAATTTTTAAGAAAACCAATCAAAATACCTTTTTAAATCAATTATGTAAAATAATCTAGATTTTACATTTCTTCACCCTGAAAAATAAATTTAAAAAATTTGGTGTTTAGCAAAAATGAACACCGATACTCAATTTTTGTCATTCAGTTCAACCAATGTCAATTTCCCATGACCCACAGGACTAGTGTAGGTCCCTAAGCTCTACAAGAATAATCAGTTATGCAAAGCAGTATTCAAAGTACTATTTTTATTTATTACGCTATTGTGCTTATACAAGCAGAGATGACGGCTATGATTGTAGCTTCACCCCAGGAATTTTATCATCTACAGAAATCTACTACTATTTACAGTTTAGGACAAATATTCTGTATTCTATTGATTCAATTACTTTTTTAGACTCAGCTATTAACTGCACCTCAGTCCCTTTGATCATACTATCTTTGAAGACAACTTTTGCTTTTCTAACACCAAACATCTCATCAGAACATTTATTGAGTATCTCAGCAGATTGAAAAATAGCAACATTTTGGAAGCTGAGGAACCAACTTCCCTTTACAGTCCTGCTCTGGGACTGAACAAACTCTTTTCATAGATTGTTTACAGCCCACAGAGCTCAAAAGAACACATTTCATTTTTTGCAAGTGTCTCTAAGGGCTACTCTACTGCATTTTTGTTAAAAGAACAAAAAAATTTCATAAATACCATATACTTTCATATCTGGAATTCTATCATGCAGAAAGACAAGTTACTCACCGTAGTAACGGTGGTTCTTCGAGATGTGTCCCCGTGGGTGCTCCACCATAGGTGACGGCTTGGCCGGCGCCGCAGATCGGATCTTCCAAGCAGTTTCTGCCGGACCGCGCATGCGCCGGTACGCGCCGCTCCCTGGCGCGCTCCTGGCCATGTGCGCGATCCGGTCCCCGCCAGTTCCTCGACCAACCGCCTCGGTTGCCCCTGCAAAACACTAACAGAGATCCGAAGCGGGGAGGATGGGCGGGAAGTGGAGCACCCACGGGGACACATCTCGAAGAACCACCGTTACTACGGTGAGTAACTTCTCTTTCTTCTTCGAGTGTCCCCGTGGGTGCTCCACCATAGGTGACTACCCAGCAGTAACCCAGATAGGTGGTGGGTAATCGGATTATGTGCAGCTGGTCCCCGAGAGGACCGCTGCAGAGAGACGGGTATCCTCTTGGAATACCCTGTGAAGGGCGTAATGTTTGGCGAACGTGTCGTAGGATGACCAGGTCGCCGCTCTGCAAATGTCTTTCAATGCAACGCCCTTGAAAAAGGCTGTTGATGCTGCCACCGCCCTGGTGGAATGAGCCCTGGGAGTGGCCGACAAAGGAGTCTTTCTGAGCTCGTAGCACATTTTTATGCAGGATACAATGTGCTTTGAGATTCTCTGCGATGAGAGACCTTCTCCTTTAGATTTGGGAGCGAGGGAGACCAGGAGTCTATCCGATTTTCGGAAGGACTTGGTCCTGTCTACGTAGAAGGCTAGCGCCCTCCTCACATCCAGGAGGTGTAGGCGCGCCTCTTCGCTGGAGTTATGAGGCTTTGGATAGAACGAGGGTAGAACAATAGGTTCATTGATGTGAAACTCGGAAGAAACTTTGGGAACAAAGGCTGGATGCAGCCGTATGGTTACCGCCTCCTTGGAAAAGACAGTGCAGGGTGGCGTTGCCATGACTGCCGCAAGCTCGCTCACCCGACGGGCTGACGTAATTGCAAGAAGAAAGGTCGTCTTTACTGTAAGGAGGCGAAGGGGAACCGTGGCCAAGGGCTCGAACGGTGGTCCCATGAGTGTGGTAAGCACCAGGTCCAAGCTCCACGAAGGTGGAATCGGTTTCCGAGGGGGGTATAGGTTTACCAACCCTTTGAGGAACCTGGTAACCATAGGGTGGGCGAACACCGTGTGCCCTCCCTCCTCATGTCTGAACGCCGAGATGGCGGCCAGGTGGACCTTTAACGAGGATAGCGAGAGTCCTGCTCTCTTGAGGTCCAGTAAATACTCTAGAATTGTAGGTATAGGCACCGAAAGGGGGGCCAGCTGCTTGGTAGAACACCAAGCCATGAAGCGAGTCCATTTTTGTTTGTAGGTTTTCCTAGTGGAAGTCCTCCTGCTACTTTCTAGGACTTGCTGTACTTCCACTGTGCATGTGCTCTCTAGGGAGCTGAGCCATGGATTAGCCACGCTTGCAGTCGCAGGCTTTGGGGGTGCGGATGCACTATGGACCCCTGGGCTTGCGTGAGCAGGTCCGGCGCCACCGGAAGAGGCATCGGTGGGCGGTCCGACAGGCGCAGGAGTAGGGGGAACCATGGTTGGCGATCCCATGTTGGGACTATCAGGATCATCCGGGCCTTGTCTCTCCTGGCTTTTTGCAGAACCTTGTGGATCAGCACTGCGGGGGGAAACGTGTAAAGCAGGGGGCCTCCCCACGGGATCGCGAACGCGTCCCCCAGGGACCCCCGGCCCAGCCCTGCTCTGGAGGAGAATCGTGGGCACTGTTTGTTGTGCTGAGTGGCAAACAGATCTATTTGGGGAAACCCCCATGCGTGGAAAATAGGCCGTAGTAGATCGGGACAGATCTGCCACTCGTGGGTGAGCGCAAAACGTCTGCTCAACTGGTCTGCCTTCACGTTGTGCGTGCCCGGCAAGTAGGAGGCTCTCAGGATTATATCGTGGGCGATGCACCAGTTCCATAGGCGGATTGCTTCCGCGCATAAGGTACGGGATCGAGCTCCTCCTTGCCTGTTTATGTAAAACATGGTGGAGGTATTGTCTGTACTGATCCCGACGACTTTGCCTTGTATACGGTCTCGAAAGTGTTTGCAGGCGTTGAACACTGCTCTGAGCTCTAAAACATTGATATGCAGAGACTGTTCCGTGGGTGACCACAGTCCTTGAGCCACCTCTTCGCCCATGTGCGCTCCCCACCCTATGAGGGAGGCATCCGTAGTGAGGAAAACCGATATTTGCGGCTGATGGAAGGGTACCCCTGTTAGCAAGTTCCCGGGGTTTACCCACCATTGCAGGGATTCGCGCACCCCAGGTGGGGGCGACACCACCCTGTGAACGGTGTGTACTGCCGGCTTGTATACACTTGCCAGCCAATGTTGCATGCCGCGCATGTGCAACCTGGCGTTCTGTACCACAAACGTAGCCGCTGCCATGTGGCCCAGCAGCTGCAAGCACGTCAAGACCGGCACCGTAGGGCTGAAGGTGATGACCTGCACGAGGGAACCGATGGTTCGAAAGCGAGCCTCTGGAAGGTATACTCTCGCCGAGACTGAGTTTATGCGAGCCCCTATGAACTCTATGTCCTGTGAGGGGTCTATCTTTGATTTTGCCATATTGATAACCAGGCCAAGTGCGGAGAACGTGTTTGCTGTGACGCGTATCATGCGGAGAACCTCCCTTTTCGAGGTCCCTTTGAGCAGGCAGTCGTCCAGATACGGGAAAATAAACACCCCCTGTCTGTGCAGGTAGGCTGACACCACTGCCAAGGTCTTGGTGAAGACTCTGGGGGCCGAGGAAAGGCCAAACGGCAGGACCTTGTATTGGAAGTGTTCGTTGCCCACCATGAACCGGAGAAAACGTCGGTGAGCCGGATGAATGGTTATGTGGAAGTACGCGTCTTGTAGATCGAGGGCTGCGAACCAGTCTCCATCGTCCAGTGCTGTAAGGATGGAGGCAATAGTGATCATCCGAAAACGTTGCTTGCGCAGATACCTGTTGAGGCCACGAAGGTCTAAGATGGGCCTCCAGCCTCCTGTTTTTTTCTCCGTCAGGAAATACCGAGAGTAGAACCCTTTCCCTTGCAGTTGCTCCGGCACCTTTTCCACCGCCCCTATGAACTCTAGGTGGGCCACCTCCTGCCTGAGCCTGGCTACATGGGAGGCCTCCTGGGGGTGGGGCTTGGGCGGGGGTCGCGGCGGCGGGAGCGACTGGAAGGGGATGGCGTACCCCGTGGCTATGATCTCCAGCACCCATTTGTCTGTGGTGATCCTTTGCCACTGGTCGTAGAATGGTCGGAGGCGATGGTGAAAAAGTCGTTTCGGATGATCTTGTGCAATGGTGGTGATGGCGCAGCCCTGGATTTGTATGTCAAACTTGTGGCCTTTGGCCCCGCCCCGAGGACGTACGGCCCTGTTGTGAGCGTCGCCTGGGGGTTCTGTACTGCTGGTGCTGCTGATGCCGCCCTTGCTCGTAACCCCTGTGATACTGGGGGCGCTGTTGCTGGTATTGGTACCGCCTTTGCTGTGGGTAGTACCTTTTCTTTGAGTATGGAGGGGTGTAAATCCCCAGGGTCCTGAGTGTGGCTCTTGAGTCTTTACTGGAATGAAGGACCGAGTCAGTTGATTCAGCAAACAGCTTCTGCAAGTCGAAGGGAAGGTCGATTATCTTCGCCTGCAGATCTCTCGGTATGCCCGAGGTCTGGAGCCAGGACTCCCGTCGCATCACCACTGCAGTTGCTGTGGAACGTGCTGCCGTGTCCGCAACGTCCAAAGCAATCTGAACTTCCATCCTCGCAGCCGCGTAGCCCTCTTGCACTATGGCCTTGAGGACCGGCTTTTTGTCCTCTGGAAGCGAGTCCATGAGGGAAGTTAATCTGGCGTAGTTGTCGAAATTATGGTTCGCCAAGTGCGCTGCATAATTTGCCATTCGCAAGGTTAAAGTGGAGGAGGAGTAGACCTTTCTGCCGAACAGCTCTAGCTTCTTGGCATCTCTGTCCATTCCCCCTGTTTTAAATTGAGATGTTTTTAATCTTTGCTGCGAGGACTCCACCACCAAGGAGTTTGGCTGGGGGTGGCTAAACAAGAACTCCATGCCCTTCGCCGGCACGAAGTATTTCTTATCCGCTCTCTTTTGGACAGGCGGAATAGTTGCCGGGGTCTGCCATATGGTAGTGGCGGACTCCAAGATCGCTTCATCAAGCGGGATTGCTACTCTGGAGGAGGCCGGGGAGCTCAAATTTTTAAGGAGCTTATGATGTTTCTCTTGCACTTGTGCTGTCTGGATGCCTTGCGTGAAAGCTACCCTCTTAAACAGCTCCTGAAACTGTTTGAGATCGTCCTTGGGATGGACGTCCCCTAAGGCCGTGGCCTCATCCGGGGAGGAAAACGAGGAACCGCTGGGGTACATTTCTTTGGACCCTTCCGGTTCTTGATGGTGATGGTGCGCCCTCTCGCTGGAGGTTTGCGAGGGAAAATCTCGTGGGTCCACGGCCAGCCCCCCCTGGGATGCTTGAGTCTCCGTCCCCGATCGCGATTGCCCTCGGGGGTACGAGGTAATATGTGGGGATCTCCCCCTGGTAGATTGCCGATGGTGTCCATGCCCCGCGTGGAAGGGACGACCATGGTAGTATAGGCACTGTTCCTGGGAAGGTGACCTTGACCATTCCCTTTGCACGTACCCTGTGTGTCTGGGAGAGGGGGATTGTCGAGACACTGGAGAGAGCGATTTTGCATAATAGTCCAGCGATTCAAATCCCAGGAAGGGCGAGGGGGGTGCCAGCCATGGGGAGGCTGATTGCAGGAAAGGAGAAGGGGGCTCCGGGTAGGCTAGGGGGGGCCCCTGCCTTCTGGTTGGAGTCTGCAACATGAGCGGAGGGCTGTGAGAGAAGAGCTCCACAGCCCTGTCTGGAGAGGGGCTGCAATGCCTCCTCTTGTGTGCAGCCTTCCCCCTCCCTTGAGGAGGTAACTCCGCCCCCTGATGGGCGGGGGATCCCGGCCCCGTCGGCACCGTGCTAGGCACGCTCGAGGGCGGTGCCACACGTGCGGAGTCCTTGTGCGCCTGCAGGCTACGTGCCTGCGCGCCCTGCACCGCCGGTTCCCCGGGGATCGGTGCCGCTGTCTGCGGTGCCGCTGGTACCGGCGCTTGCTTAGCCGCCGCCCTGCCTGCGGTGCGGGGCGGCTGGCTGATCATCGGAGGCTGAGCCGCTTCCACGTGGCTCTCCGTGCCGCCGCTGATCAGCTGTTGCTGCGGCTGGGGGCTGCTCGCTCCTCCCGTCCCGCTCACTGTTACTGCCGGCAGGGATCGGGTTGGAGAAACTTTCCTCCGTTTTTGCGCAGATGGAGTGAGGGAGGCAGCTTTCCTTCTAAGGGCCCCGGAGGGTCCCTCCTGCTGCGGCCGCTCCAGCACGTCTGGCTGGAGGGCCTTGTCAAGAAGCAGCAGTTTAATTCTCATCTCCCTGTCTCTCCGTGCTCTGGTCGTTAACTTTGCACAGAAGGCGCATTTTTGTGCCACATGGGACTCCCCCAGGCACCTTATGCATAGACTGTGCCCATCGGACACTGGCATCGCCTCTCGGCAGGACTCACATTTTTTAAAGCCTGAGGCGGACATTGTTGGTGAGTCTTTGAGTTTGCTTGTGGGTACTTAGCACTTCTTTGTGCTGTTTCCCCGTCCGATGGCCTGCCTCCGCAGGAGGGCTGATGGCCCTAGCTCCCGGCCTCCGGCGCTGGTTACTGGGACTGGCTTGAGCTGTCCCTCCGTAGCTTGTTTGTTGTTTGTTTTTTTTTTTTTTTTTTTTTTTTGCAAAATAACAACCGGTTACTTATGGTATCCTAAGAACTGAAAAACTTTAAAGAGAAAAACAAATAAAGTCGTTGAATACGCTATGTGGCTTTAGCCTAGTCGGATTCCGTCTGCAGCCGACGGCGGTTGAGAGGAACTGGCGGGGACCGGATCGCGCACATGGCCAGGAGCGCGCCAGGGAGCGGCGCGTACCGGCGCATGCGCGGTCCGGCAGAAACTGCTTGGAAGATCCGATCTGCGGCGCCGGCCAAGCCGTCACCTATGGTGGAGCACCCACGGGGACACTCGAAGAAGAACTCCCAAATAACAGGCATTTTAACCCGAAGTAAATTTTAGTTACATTTTCCATAACTACAGTATAGTGAAAATAAATACAAATAAATACAGCAAATACAGTATAAGTTTAAAGTGTTCAGTACTACTGTTGTTGGTAAATAAAGTATTCTGCATACATTTTTGTTTGTTTCTTACTATCTAATCTTGTTTTTCTTTAGTGTTATGCATTGCTAGATATACCTCTCTATTATCTGGAATATATATGAATATCCGGCAACCTCCCAGTCTCGGGGCTGCCAGGCATGGAAGAGTTTACTGTACAGATATTGCATGACTGAGGCTAGAGTCAGATCAAATGCTGTTTTGTTTCATATTTTCAGAAGGCTTGTAAATCTCTCTCATTTCCTTTTCAGCATTTTATTCTAACTTGCCACCCAAAAATAATATATGATGCAAAATATGATAGGTCACAAGATAGGCCACTCAAACAAGATTTTCTATATTTTGTGCACTCTTGGACAAAATGGATTATATATCTCTCATATTGTAGTTTATAAAATTTCTCTTTTTCAGCTTCCAGATTGTTGGAGATAATTATATTACTGGAAAGCGTAATTGAGGGTTTTAGTCACTTGTTGGCTATTAATTACAATTTGTGATTGGAGAGTTTTTTGTTTTTACAATCAATCTGTTCCAAAAAGCTGTTGTTACATGATTAGTCAGTTACACTCAAGATTCTGTGTATAAAAGTTAGTTTATAGAATCAAACTGACACACAGCATTAAGTACTATCAGAAATTAACTTAACCCTTTAAGTTTCCTTCAGTTGCATAAACAGCTTGAAATAAATGACATTCCAAAAATAACTCTGTGGTAAGGCTCAGTTTGTAAGTGCTGTAAAATTGTCATGACCTCTATTATAATGAGATACCAAGGGAAGAGTACTTCCAAAGTCCTCATTTTTATTAACATAATTGTAATAACTGCAAATACTTTAATTATGAGCCCAACCAGTGAAAAAGCAGGTAAAGGTTCATAAACTGTCATAAAGATTTGCTATATAAAACTGTTCAAGACAATATGAGAGAAAGAAACAGACTCAATTAATTTAAACAAAGAATCTACTCATACTACACAAGGAATATGTTAAAACTATGTATAGTAAAAAAAAAAAAAAAAATGAGGATTGGAAACCAATTAACCAAACTTGGTATGTCCAAAAAGATGTCTAGTTGGTGGATAAAATAATGAAATGAGTGATATTCCATCATTCCTTTTTGGGGGGCCTTCAAAAACAAATTTGGGGAGATAAAAGAAACATTTGTTTTCCATCACTGTGGGAAGAACTACTGCTGTGACATCAGACACCGATTCTCCAGTGGAGATGCCTGACCATCTTCACTGTAGCAGAAGGGGCCTTGACCTGTGAGATTTGCTCTGCATTTTCCATTTTTGTGTGCTCTTTTCTATTTCCCATATTTCTTTTTCTTGGCTCTCTCTCTCAGCTTTTCACCTGATCCTGAAATCAACTGTCCTGTGCAACTACAGGACAGCAAGATGAGATGTCCCATCCAACTGCACTCTACTTGGGAAGGACTAGTGAAAGAGGAAATCCAGATCAGATCTACTAGATGATATCCTGACTGCAAGGGTAAACAAACTTCCAGAGTGAGAGGTGACAGTCGAAAGTTTCATTCGTGACCGATGAGCTGCCCTGTATCCCGAGAATATCAGCAAAAGGGGCATTTCCTCTATCTTTAGTATCCATTTTCCCCTCTTTCTTTTTATCTGCTTTTATTTATTTTTTTTAAACCAGGAAAGTAACCATTCTTACTGATTCAGAATTTAACAAAAAAGTAACCCTTTATTCCCCACCGGGAAGTACTGTGTGACTAAATAAGAGACTTTAATTAATATTAAATTCTTCCAAAGAGCCATTTTAATAGCTGTTGACTATGTTTATTTTACATATTCATTCAATTTCAAGTTTCTTGCCTAATTGAACTTATGTTTCTTTTGGATGCTTCAAGCAATAGATTTCTAATCTTTGCATAACTTTCCTAATGCTTCTTTATGGTACCAAGAAAGCTGAGGCCTGTGTACACTTTCTTTGACCCTGTTTGAGGATGGATAGTGAAAGGGTCTTTTCAACATCCTTAACTCTCTGGACTCTTTTACTACATCTAAACTAATACAACAATAGATAGATGAAGTATCCCACCAATATGTTTATGCATTTTCCACAAGTGAGCATAGCAGAAAGTGAAGTCTGAATTTTTAAATGAGTACTAAATACAGAAATTATGTCTATAAACTTTGATGCATCCTTTCAGGAAAAGAACAGCTTCAAAACTATCCCTCAAAGTGGGATGCTCTGCTCAAGTGACAACAATAAATGTGGATACTATACAATTACCAAATACCTTGTGCAAGAGCATTCAGGACATTGGTCAGTCAATGAACCAGTTAACGTTCATAACAGCAATGTGATAATACTTTTCCTAAGGGAATTCTGCACCATTACACAGCTGCAGAATTCATGTACCTTGCAGAAATACCACTTTCTCATAGGGAAGCAAAGAGACGCTGCAAGAGATTCACGTGCCTCTTAGGCAGGTGCATCCTGGAGGTGAATGCCTGGCTGCGTAAATGGTGTCACCAGGATGCTACCTCAACCACGGGATGCTATTCCAGGAAGGACTGCTAGGCAGAGATGGCGCTCACCTTTCAAGGAGAGAGAAGACCCTATTTGGACACAGACTGGCTGACCTAGTGAGGAGGGCTTTAACCTAGGTTTGACAGGGACAAGGGAGCAAAGCCCACGGGTAAGCAGAGAAGATATAGACCTGGGAGATGGGTTGGAAATGGGAGGGAGTACAAGCTATCATGGCAGAGAAAAAGGAGTGTCAGGGCAAAACTGGGAGGCAAGATCAAATCAATATCTTAGATGCCTATATACAAATGCAAAAAGTATGAGTAATAAGCAGGAAGAACTGGAAGTGCTAATAAATAAATATAACTATGACAGTGTTGGCATCACAGAAACTTGGTGGGATAATACACATGACAGGAATGTTGGTATGGAAGGGTACAGCTTGCTCAGGAAGGATAGATGGGAAAAAGGGAGGAGGTGCTGCTTTATATATTAAAAATGTATACACTTGGACTGAGGTGCATATGGACATAGGAAATGGATGTGTTGAGAGCCTCTAGATTAAGCTAGAAGGGGTAAGAAACAAGGGTGATGTCCTGGTAGGAGTCTACTACAGGCCACCTACCCAGGTGGAAGAGGTGGATAAGGCTTTTTATAAGCAACTAACAAAATCATCCAGGGCCCAGGATTTGGTGGTGATGGGGGACTTCAACAATCCAAATATATGTTGGGAAACCAACACAGCAACACAGAGACTATCCAACAAGTTCTTGGACTGCACTGGAGACAAATTTTTATTTCAGAAGGTTGAAAAACCTACCTGGGGAGGGGAAGCTGTCGTAGATTTGATTTTACCAAATAGGGATGAACTGATTGAGAATCTGAAAGTGGAAGGCAGCTTGGGTGAAAGTGATCATAAAATCATAGAGTTCACAATTTTAAAGAAGGGTAGAAGGGAGAAGAGCAAAACAGAGACAATGGATTTCAGGAAGGTGGATTTTGGTAACCTCAGAGATCTGATAGGTAGGGTCCCATGGGGAGCAAGACTGAGGGGAAAAACAATGGAGGAGAGTTGGCAGTACTTGGTCCTGCCATGAGGGCAGAGGGCTGGACTCAATGACCTCTCAAGGTCCCTTCCAGTCCTAGCATTCTATGATTCTATGGTTAAACAACACTGTTGGTATGTCTTTTTGGGAGCTTGGAACAGCTCTCAGAGAGGTAAATAAAAGGCATGAGAATGTCTCAGCCAGGACTGGGTTAGACCCACCTGCTGCCAAATGAGATCCACCCCCTCTGCATCCATCAATCACTTTATACCCAGACACCCCAACACACTGAGCCTCACCCACCCACACCTTGTAGCCTCTATGGAGCTCCCTGAATCTGAACCAACACCCCACTGAGCTCTAATCCCACCCTCCCCATCCAAACCTCCATCTCTTCACCCAGACCAAACCTTAACCACTGTACTCAAACCTTACAACAATGATTCTCATCCCCTATGCACCTTGATCATCTGGATGAGCCACCACCACTTGGACCTCACCCCTCTGAGCTCCAGTCAGCTACGTCTGGATTGCCACCCCACCAAACCCCACAACTCCAGGATCTGGATCTTCCTGCTGAGAGCCCCACTCCACCAAACACCAGACCCCCATATTGAGACACCCCTTGCTGAGCCCCAATCTTCACCTAGACCTTCCCCAAAGTCCCATTGCCCATACACCCAAAACACCCCCTCATAACAAGCGCCTGTGCATCCAGCTCCCTCTTCACCCGTACCTGGACTCCCTCCCGAGCAACCTGCACCCAGATTTCCCCACAAAAAACCTTCTCACTTCATACTAACCCTGTCCACACTTGGATCCTCTGCACATTTGGTATTCCAAGCATAGAAAGGCAGGCCTGGCCCTTGTGCTGTGTCAGAATTGGGTGCAGCTTCACCACGGAGCCTGTGTTCTGTGGTAGCAGGGAGAGCTAAAGGGTGATCTCCCATTTCTGTGTAGCCGGTGGCCTGTGTCATGCTAGAGCATCCACATTTATCTTCTGAAAAATTTGGAGAAGTTTAAAATGTGTGTGCTGATTTTTTTTTTGGTGCAGAATTCTCTCAGGAGTATTCATACACAGTTTTATATACCTCTGTCATAACTCCTCTGAGTCATTTCTTTCCTAAAATGAATAATCCCAGTCTCCTTAAGTCTCCTCAGACGGAAACTCTTCCATACCCCTGTAGCCAGACAAACAACCCCTAATAATTTTTGTTTTCCTCTGCACTTTTTCCAATTCTAATGTATCTTTTTTTGAGCTGTAAGTACACTACAGATTTATACAATGGCAGTATGATCTTTTCTGTGTATTATTATCCATTCTTTTCCTAATGGTTCCTAACCTTCTGTTAGTTTTACTGATTGCTGTTGCACCTTAAGCAGATGTTTTCAGAAAACTAACCACAACCCCACAATTTCTTTCTGATACAGTGGCAGCTAATCTACACTCCATTACTTACATGTACAAATGGGGTTATGTTTTCCAACATTTCAATACTTATCAAAACAGATTTTCATTTACCATTTTGTTGCCCAGTCATGCAGTTCTGTGAGATCGCTTCCGAGCTCTTCACAGTCAGCTTTGGACTTAATTATTTTGAGTAATTTTGTTTTGTCTGCAACTTTGCCTCCTCATTGTCTACTGTGTCCTAGATCACTTATGAATAGGCTGAACACCATTAGTTCCAGTACAGATAGTGCCACTCTTTACTTCTTTCCACTGTGAAAACAGGACCATTTATTCCTACCCATTGTTTCCTATCTTTTAACCAATTACTGATCCATGAGAAGACCTGCCCTCTTATCCCACGTCTGCCTACTTTGCTTAAGAGACTTTGAAGACGGACCTTGTCAAAAGGTTTCTGAAAATACATTAGTGAAGAATTTCCCTTTACAAAAGCCATGTTAACTATTCCACAACATATTATGTTCATCTATGTAGCTCATAATTCTGTTCTATAGTTTCAACCAATTTGCCGGATACTGAAGACAGGATTACTGCCCTATGATTGCCAGAAGCAGTTCTGGACCCGTAAAAAAAATCAACATTACTTTAGCCATACAACAATCATCTAGCACAGAGGCTGATTTACGCAACAAGTTACATACCCCAATGAGTAGTTCACATTTGAATTCTTTCAGAACTCTTGTGTGAATATCATTGGTCCTGGTGACCTATTACGGTTTAATTTATCAATCTGTTTCAAACCCTTCTCCACTTATGTCTCAATCTGGAACAGTTCCTCAGATTTGCCACCTAAAAAGAATGGCTCAGGTATGTGAAACTCCCTTACATCTGCTTGTCTTTCTTGAATGCTCCTTTGCACCTTGACTGTCCACTAGCCGCAGTGATTCTTTAGCAGTCTTTCTGCTTCTGTTGCACTTAAAAAATTGCTATTGTTTTTGTCTCTTTTGCTAATTGCTCTTCAACTTATTTTTTTCCACTGCCTAATTATATTTGTACACTTGACTTGATAGATTCTAGCTTCCTCAGATGGATTTGATTTCCAATTTTAAAAAGTTGTCTTTTTGTCTCTAATCATCATTTTTTTAATCTGTTTCTTAGCCCTGGCAGAATGAGTTTTGATCCTTCTGCTGTTTTTATAAATTGGGATATAAATATAGTTTGAGCCCCTATTATGTTTTTATAAAAAAAGTTTCCATGCAGCTTGTAGGCTTTTCATTCTTGCGACTGGTCCTTCTAATTTCCATTTAACTCGCCTCATCATTTTTATGTAGTTCCTCTTTTTGAAGTGAAATGCTACTGTGCTGGGTTTCTTTTGGTATTTCCCCTGTATAAGTTGCTCAAATTTAGGCATTTTATGATAGAAAATACAAGTATCCAAAGGACTCATGGTTTTAGTAGTCAATGCTGGTTCAACGCTGTTAAGCAATGCTGGGGTACCTCTCCAGGTGCGAGCCTGGGCAATTTTTTGGGACCCTGGGCTGCCCAGACACCAGTGTTCCCCTCTCGGCTTTACTGATATAATCCAAAGGAGAGGATAACCTCTGCGTCTGGTACCAGCTCAGCTGCAGGAGTTGCCGGGTCACTGCCAGAAGTTAGCACAGAACCACCTTAGGGCTCCCCTCCGGATTTTCTGTCAGGGTTTACTCCCTTAGCCTTGCTCCGTCCCAGGATAACCCACAAGGCAGTGGGGCTTTAGTAGTCATGACATATAAAAATAAAGGTTTGAATTTGGAAGATACCATTTTATTCAACCACAGTAAAATTAGAAAGTATACAGAATCTTCAAAATAGCTCAGAAGTGTAATTGCCTTCTCTGTCATGAGTTTATAACACACATACACACTGTGTTTAGCTGAACATATGGGATACAAGCTGTTTCACTGCAGCTAAGCTAGCATGACACTGAAAATATCGGGTTCCGAATTTGTCACTGACTAAAATGTTTCCAACAGCTGGAAGAAGTATGCAGACAACTCACAGAGCTTTTCAGCTGAGATAGGCAATACATTTTGCAAACAAAAGTTTGGTGCTCAGTCCACTTGCTAGCCTTCACAAGAATATTTCAGATGCTGTAAATAACTAGCTAGTGCATAATGCCACATTACATGTATTTTTGTTTCAAAATCCCCAATCCTGCTTAAAAACTGTTTTAACAATTTGTACTTGTAAGAAAAATCAGATAGGAAATTTTACCTACTTTCTGTGAAGAAGAATAGCAAATAAAACACTAACAAAAGTGTATAATGCATTGTAAGCACGCAAGATAGTAAGATTTTTGAATGACCCACTGACCCTCATTTAACATTTTAACAGTTGTACAGTAAACCCTCAATCTAATGGAATAATGGGGGGAGGGGTATCCAGTAAAACTGAAAGTCCATTATAGCCGAGGGTTTACTCACTGACCTTCCCAGCTGTTCCCAGTTCCACCACAGCATGGTGGCTCCTTCGGTTCCGAGCCATCTGCACTCTGCCCTGAGCATGATGGCTCCTCTGGCTCTGAGCTGTGGCTGCCATGTACTCTCCTGGCCCTGCCCCCTTTCCCCCCAACACACAGCTGGACAGCTGGGATCACTGCCACGGCTATCAGCCATGGTGTGGGGGTGGGGGAGGAGAGCAGCACATGATTTCCAAGATGCGACCAAGGTCCATGCACATGTGGCAAACCCAGCCATGGCCAGGGATCCCATGGCTGCAGCAGTCTCAGTCATGGGGGCGGGGGAGGGAGACGGCAGCAGCGGCTGTGGTGGTCTCAGCCACAGGAGGGACAGATGGCATCTCTGGTGAGTCACCATTTACAGCACTACCAAGTACAGTACGGTACTCTACTTTCTTTGGGGGGAGACTAGTGGACATCTATTATTACCGACATCCAGTAAAAAGGGGTCCACTATATAGAGGGTTTACTGTGTTGGAAAAATAGTTATGTGGAAACCTAAGAACGTCAGAGACTGTTGTTGGGTATGTGTTGCCACAGACAAACTTTAACGTACCTGAATCACATACTATACAAACTCTTTATGACAATATATAACTAGCACACATGATAGAACAGATTTCATTCATAAAATGAGTTTAAGAAGGATATATGATGATGGGATCTAGCAACAGAGGCAATGTCACATTGTTTGGAGGATCATGTTACAAGACAACAACTGTCTGACCAAATTACTCAGTTTGACCTTGTATTCACAGACATGAGTATGCAGTGTTGTATTACAGAAGAGGTCTAGGGTGAAATCCTGTGACACTGAAGTCAATAGGCATTTTGCCATTTACTTCAGTGGGGAAAGGATTTTATCTCTGGGCTTCAATGTGATTCTTTTTCACATTTCTAGCCCAATGTTTCTGACACGTTCTGAAAGGAATACCAACCCATCTTACGGCATATTCAGGAAACTACGATGTCATAATGATTCCCCAAAATGATAGGTTTGTCTGTTTAGGCATGAGAATACACAGTGGCTACGTCTACACGTTCCCCAAACTTCGAAATGGCCATGCAAATGGCCATTTCGAAGTTTACTAATGAAGCGCGGAAATGCATATTCAGCACTTCATTAGCATGCGGGCGGCAGCGGCGCTTCGAAATTGACGCTTCTTGCCGCCGCGCGGCGCGTCCCAACGGGGCTCCTTTTCGAAAGGACCCCGCCTACTTCGAAGTCCCCTTATTCCCATGAGCTGATGGGAATAAGGAGACTTCGAAGCAGGCAGCGTCCTTTCGAAAAGGAGCCCCGTCGGGACGAGCCGCATCAATTTCAAAGTGCCGCTGCCGCCTGCATGCTAATGAAGCGCTGAATATGCATTTCCACACTTCATTAGTAAACTTCGAAATGGCCATTTGCGTGGCCATTTTGAAGTTTGGGGCACGTGTAGACACGGCCAGTATGAGTAAAAAACATGATTCAGGAGCCCAAGTCTCTCTGACTTTCAGTGGAAGCTAAATTTTTGAAATCTTGCTACTTGCTACGCAATGGAGATAGTGTTTGGGACACCGTTATAACTGACAAACTTGTCCAACCTGCTTAGCCTTCAATTACCAAATCTTTAGAAATAAAACTAGTAGCATAGTTTTCCTCCACAGTTGCCCTGCTCAGCTATAGAAACATAACATTATGGGCTTGTCTACACTACCACCCTCCTTCGAAGGAAGGATGGTAATTAGGGTGTTGGGAGTTTACTAATGAAGTGCTGAGCTGCATATGTAGCACTTCATTAAGCAAATTACCCCCTGTGGCAATTCTGAAGTTTTAAACTTCGAAGTACCGGCTCGCGTCTAGCCGTGGCTCACCCACTAGTACTTTGACGTGCTGGGGCAACTTCAAAGTCCCTTTAACCCTCAAAAGTAGCACTTCATTAGTAAACTCCCAACACCCTAATTACCATCCTTCCTTCAAAGGAGGGTGGTAGTGTAGACACAGCCTATGTTTTTTCGCTCTGATGCAAAAATATCTTTGGGTCAATACCAACTGTGAACTTACCAAATGCCTGGCAGTTAAGAGATTAAGCTTCATGTTTAAATATCATTCTTAAACAGGAATTCCTGTACAGGAATCTTAGAACAAACAGAAGATCATCACTGCACTCCTTGCCTTATTGTATGAAAGGAAAGGATAAGGCAAAGGATACTTTGCTAACTTTTCAAACTTCATAGTTCTATTTGTTTCTATTATTCACTGTAAATGAGAACATTCATAGTCTTCCTTCCAGGTTTTTTTTCATTTATCATCTTAAATATTTGACATTTCTTTTATTTATAGTGTTTAGACATTAAAAAAACACATTTCTAAAAACTTATACTTTGAACTTCAGCTACTTAACACAGCATGACCTTTAAAGATGGCCTAGCAAAATCAGCATTGAAATTGGCAAAGTACCCAAGTTTACTTCAGCCTTCAGAAAATGGAAATTAAACACAGGAATCTCCCATCTTGAATATGTAGCAGGCCTGATGGTATTTAACATTTACCAACTTTCTAAAAAAGAGGTACAAAAGAGAAGCAGCAAAATTTGCAAATGATCAACCCAAATTTTCTCTTTAAAGAATGATTCTGAGGAAAGAATAATACACATAGAAAACCAAGATGAATGGGAAGATGAATTTCAGTATGACAAATGAAAAGTATTGCTTACTAGAGGTCATTTAACTACTAGCAAACACGGCTATATTCTATATCAGCTGTAACCTTTCAGGGAGAAAAATAAAAAAGGTGTCACTGCAGAAAAATCCAGGAATAGTTCTGCTTTGACAAGTGTGCCAGAGATGAATGCGGTATAAGACTCTGAATAGATCAGAATGTGCAACAGTTAACAAAAAAAAAAACACACACAAAATATTAGGATGTATACTGAGCAGAATACTAGGACATTTTGAACAAAAGCATAATGTTGTTAAAATCTGGAAGGATTTCATTGACTGCGGCCCATATGTCTTGGTGTGATAGATATGGCAATTTGTTGCGGTAACTTTGTAAACCCTTATTGATTTAAGTTTAAGTATGTTTGGAGTCCATTGTATTAAATGCAAAGGTTATGTATTATTGTATGCCAGGATTGTATTTGTAATCTGTCACGCAGGGAGGTGGGATGTGAACCATGGGAGATATTCTGAACTTCAAAAGACTACATTTGGCACACTGTTCAGTGATCATGGATATCTGGGACAGAGTATCAAATGTTTTCCTGGGGAATATCTAGTGGGAGGTGAATGCAAATTCCCATGCTCAATTATGGAGCAGTCCAGCCTCTTCAATCTATTTCCTGAGGAAAGGTCCATTGTGGGCTGATCACCCGTACCTGGAATCTGAAAATGAAAAATATAAGTCTTTCCTTTATAAAACTTATCTGTTCATGGTGGTCTTTGTACTGAGCTAAGGCTGTTATAAACCTAGAAAAATCCAGTGGTGAGGCCTGACAGACTGTCACCAATCAAACCCTTGCTGTAGTTGGTACAGGATGACCTCTGGTAGGCTACCGTAAGTTCATTTATTGCTCCAATATGCTCTTTCTATAATGTTTCCACCTTAAGAATAAGTGTGTTTGCTTAACAAGACCTGTATGGAAACTTATAATTGCTGGCAACTAAAGTTGTCCATAGCCTTCAGAAGAGAAAGCAAAGCATAGATATTGGTTTATTTAGGCTTTCTAGCTTACTGGGAATAGACATGATAATAGTCTGGAAAATTCCTAGTCAGCAGGTAAAGAGACACAGGTCTGCATACAAGAGAAGCGATCACCAAGGAGCTGACCTCTTTAGAGGGAGTGCCCTTAGGGACCACATGGGAGAATTCAGGTGCAGTTGTATGAACACGAGTCTGGTATTACAGCACGGTTGCAACATGCATGAGGGTTCTGTGTTAAGAACCCTCATGAGTACTGAATGTTGCAAATGATGAATATCACTCACCTAGAGCCCCGTTGAAGTGGCAGCTGCCGGCACTCCTTGCCCAGGGTGCTGGGGAAGCTGCAGCTGCCGGTGCTCCTGCCCCTGGGGCCCCAGAGAATTGGCAGCTGCTGGTGTTCCCTGCCTGGAGCCCCCAAGGAAGCAGCAGCCTCTAGTGTTCCCCGCCTGGAGCCCCGGGGAAGCTGTGACTGCCGATGCTCCCAGCCGGAGCTCCGGGAAATGGTAGCCATTCACGAATAATTGAATTTGCAAAAATTAAACTCACAAATGTCAGGACATTACAGTATTCAATATTTTTATGACTTTACTGAGAGGAAGTATGGTTCAAAATTTGAAGATGACACCAAACAGAGTGGTTGGAATAACTTTGCAGGACTAGATTAGAATATAAAAGGACTTTGATAAACTGAAGAACTAGTCTGAAACTATTATGGTGAAATTCAATAAGTAAAGACAAGTGCAAAGTACTACACTTAGGCCATGTCTACATACTCCAATGCCTTTCGGAGGGGGTATGTAAATCCATGGGATCGAAATTGCAGATGAGGCAAGGATTTAAATATCCCGTACCTCATTTACATATTCCTGTGATATGCGGCCTTCCAAATGTTGTTTGTAAGACACAAGAAGTAAACTGTTTCACTCAGTACTGGTGAGGCCTCAGCTGGAGTAGCATATCCAGTTTTAACACAACACTTTGAGAAAAAATGTACAAACTGGAAAGAGTTCAGAGGAAGTCAATTAAAATGGTTAAAAAAGCTACGAAAATTATGGCTACTTACTTGTAACCAAGCTACTTCAAGATGGCTGCGCATATTCACACTAATGTGATGCTCTAAACAATAAGGTTCTAGCTAGTACAGGCAGTAGCCGTTGGAGTGCTCATGCAGCTCCTTTACCCTTCCATTCAATAAATGTGTGAAGATATGCATGGGTTCTAGGGTTACATTCATCTTAGTTCCTTCTCCTGCAACTCCAAGCCCTTTGGCAAACAGGACTCCAACGTAGAGAGGAAAGGCTGGTGAGGTATGTAAATACACAGAATCCATCTCAAAGAACCTCAATTACAGGTAAGTAACCTTTATTTCTTCTTCCTCTAAATATTCCCACTCATGGGACAGGTTAATAAGCAGTGCTCTGGCTCCGGATGGTGAGACCATGGAGTCACGATTAAATAAGAACTGCAGGACTGTCTTGCCAAATCTTGAATCAGATCTAGATTCTCAACCTAAAGAAAGTGGATATTAAAGGAGTGATCACAACTCTCTGTTGCTGCTCTGTATTCATCTGTTAGAGAAATGTTTCCAGGGAAAGCCACAAACCACCTCTGATCCAGCAGAATGTGGTCTAAATCCTTGAGGAAGGGATAACCCTTTCAATTTAGAAGCTTCAGTAATATATAATTTAGCTCATTCTGAAAGCATTTTCATGAAATAGCTTTTCCCTTGTTCTTCTTTTCATAAGCCATAAACAATTTTGGGACTATCTATCTGTTACCCCCATTTAGCCTGAGGTAGAAGTAACAATACAGTCTGATTGCTCTCAGCTTTAATGTAATGATATGTAGGTTCTTTTGGTGACCAGTAAGCTCTGGCGAACAAATTGTTCTCTAAATGTACCCCCCTCAGCCCAAGGTAGCTGCATCAGAAATATTACTGAGAACACAAGGGAACCAAAAGCGTACTCCTCATTACTTTCTGAGTGCACATGAGTGATGTTCACACCTGCTGTGGGATTATTACTTTACAATGCATGCTGACTAAACCTAGTTTATAAGTTATCACTAACCTGCACTGAAAATATATTCTGTTGAAGATGTCACTGGATGCCGAGAGATCCAGCACAAGGAAGAAAATAACAGACCCGATGTGGGGACTGAAGGAGGAGTTAATCGACAGAAAAGCTCTGCCCACAGTTGTACTGAATATAGCTCTTAGAAAGAGGATCCTCTGAGTCTGGCTTAGAAACAGCTTTTATCCATTTATTTTTACTTCCACTCTGGCAAACAAAGGACATACTTGATTTACATGTAATCGGATGTTTTCCCCAGACACAGAGGACTACCACCTTAACTGCTACATGATTTAACAATTGGATTAGCAGAAAGAGTTGCCTACACTGTGATGCAGCAAAGAATAGTTTCCAATGCATTTTCCCAGAATCCTAGGAACACATTTTGCAAGATATAACGATGCCTTAACTTCTCTGGCAAAGGTCACGCAAGGCCACATAATCACAAATTATGTTATATTCACCAACAGGATGTTAACCTCTATGTAGTTCTCATTGCAGAGAGGAATGCTGTACTTAACATAGTGTTGGATGCTTAAGGTTAACCCATGGCAATGTCTGCACTTTGCAAATACTCACTTAGGCCTTTCTATCTTTAACCTTTCTAATGAACTGCAGCAGAAACTGCACCACTCAGCTGGGGGATCAGGGTGGGCAGAGAGCTGCAGTGACACAGCTTCTCCCACCTGGGGGAAGCAGTGGAGAATCCCTGCTGCAGCAGTTGTCTACACTCCGGGCTTCTTCCTTGCTTCCCCCAGCTGGGGGAACCAGGGGCTGGAGCACTTACAATTTGCACTTAACTCATGTTAATGTGAGTTAAGTGCATATAGAAATTGCGTGCACTGGGGGGTTACTGTACTGCAGCCTTCAGTGTTCCAAAACCTAAGTCTCATTTTCAAAATGGCTTTAAGCTCTTAGAAGCCCAAATGCCATGGTTAAGAAAGATTCAGACTCCTAAATCTTAGGCTCCTAAGTGCCTGAACTCCTTCTGAAAACGAGACTCGGGCATTACAACACTGGTTGCAAGAACATCTAAATATCTTTAAAAGTGCCAGCCTTAGGAACGTAAGTCCCATTAACTTAGCCAATTTTGTATATTCTACCCCATATTCAAATTTGCAACCACTATCAAAATCAAAGGGATAGATGCAAGAGGAGAGAACCAAACTAAAAAGTGGACTATCTTGCTTAATAATACTTGATTTTGTAAAACTGTGTGTAAAGTTCAGTACCCGGAGGGAGGAAATAAACAGATATAAAATGGAAGGACGTTACCTGGCAACTGCATCTTCTCTATTAAAAACTGATTTATTTTATACTGTCTTTGATTTCTATTTTAATATATACAACCAAGCAGCCTAGTTGCTGCAGAAAAATGTGAGAAATTGAGAAAGAAATCTGAATTTAAGAAGCACATCACTATAGGAAAGTTTGAGAATCATAAATCTGCAGAATGACTATAAACTTCTAATTAAAAACAATCAGGATAACTAATTCATTACCATCATATTTTATTCTTGTCAATATTTAGAGTAGATGAGCTAAATTAAATTTGCAGAAAAAGGTGAAGTATATACATAAGCTCATGCATGGAATGTGTACACAGTGTATTCAAATGTATTTACTGCACACAAATGTATACAATAAAACTACTGTATTACGATTCCTAGCTCAATTTTCTGCTCTATGATACAACAGTCTCTTTTAATTCTGCAAAATTCAGGCACATCAGATTTAAAAGAAAAGGCTAGGTGCAGAACATAAGAATATTTTAAATGAAAATTTTCTTTTTTAAAAGATGCCTATACAAACATATTTAATTAGCAAGTTAGCCTCACCAACAAGTCTAGTTTTAAAATATTTTATTAGAAAGTATGAAGCAGGAACTCCTGCAATTAAAAAAAAAAAAACCTAAGCATTGCTCAGGAAAGTGGTAAAAGACTAGCAAACTCAACAGATAAGTATGTTCAGAATTATTAATTTAGGCAGCAATGCCTTATATAGTCATTAAAGTCAGCAAACAGATGCTGTGATGTGAGTGGAACTATTGCTGGTTACTTTCGGTTGGAAAATATGAGAACAAAATCCTTTGCTGGTTGCCAACTAATTCCTCCTCTCCCATAACAAATGAAGTGAAGAAAAGTTTTTCTTGGCTATCCTCACCTAGTTTCTAAATGATGGACAGGATTTTGTTGAAGAGCTTCATTGGTATATTTAAAGTTATTTTAGAGCTTGCTGCAGAAGATTAAGACACAAATACTGAAGAACATGCAGTGGGAAAGAAATCCTGCAATGTTTTTGTGTTATTATTACTTTGTAGTAATAAATCTGTTATGTAAAATTTATTTTATAAGTTAATTACTTTTTGGGCACGTGCTACTCAGCAGGGGTGAGACTGGCTCAGCGACTAAGTCTCAAAATACTTTCAAAAATTGAATGGTTAGCCACAGTATTTCTGATTTTCATACTCTAGTCTACTTACAGTCCTGAATCAATTAAATCTAGACTTTAAAATACATTTCAATATGTGTGGACTAGCCTAGACAAATAGGGAGGAGCTCGCTAAGAATCTGAAAGTGGAAGGCAGCTTAGGTGAAAGAGATCATGAAATGACAGAGTTTGTAATTCTAATGAATGGTAGGCAAGAAAACAGTATAACAATCATAATAGATTTCAAGAAGGCAGACTTCAGCAAACTCAGGGAATTGGTATTTAAGACCCCATGGGAATCAAGTCAAGGGGCAAATCAGTTCAAAAGAGCTGGTGGTTTTTCAATGAGATGGTATTTGAGGGAATGAGAGCAAATATCCCACTATGCAGGAAAGATAGGGAAGTATGGCAAGAGACTACCCCAGCTTAACCAGATCTTCAATGAACTGAAACTCAGAGTCCTTCTGACAGGAAATAGAAACTAGAAAATGTGGAAATGGCAGAAGTTGTAATGGTCTTTTTTTAAAAAGGTGTGTAGTGCTTCAATGTCTAACAGTGAATGCCAGCGAAAACTGAGGTTGGACCAGAGACTAAAACAGGGAAAGAAAAAGTTAGATGTTTTCAAGTCACCAGGACCTGATGAATTACATACTAGAATAATCAGGAGCTGACAGAGTTGATATCTGAGCTGTAAGTGATTATCTTTGAAAAGCGATGGAAGATGGGAGATTCCACAGGGCTGGAAAAGGACAAAATGAGGGATATAAGGACAACCTCTGGGGAATTACAGACCAGTTAGCTAAACTTCAGTACTCAGAAAGACTTTCGAGCAAATAATTAAGCAATCTATATGCAAACACACTGACAATAAGAAAATATGTAAAAGTCACCATGGATTTCTCAAGGACAAATCATGTCAAATGAACCTAATGTCTTTCTTTGCTGGGTAACAAGATTTGTGGATAAGAAAGAAGCAGTTGATGTGATATATGTTGACTTTAGTAAGGCATTTGATAGTATCCCATATGACCTGATAGGAAAACTGTTCCTAGAGAGTAGTTATCAGTAGTTCACAGTCAAGCTGGGAGAGTGTGATGAGGCATACAAGTTCTGCACTAGTACTGAGAAGGTTAACTCTGTCCTGTGGCCTGAGAAAGCCATGCCTCCTCCCCCAGGGTTCTGATGGGCATACTCCTCTTGGAGGGCAGCTATAAAAGGCAATAACCCAGCTCAGTCAGGGGCAATGGCTGGAGAAGAAGGATGACAGATGGAGACTCCTGCATGCAGAAGTGCAGGTATCAGTGTGGCAAGGCCCTGCTGGCCCACAAAACCCAAAGTTTAGACAGGCTCAGAGAGCCCACTTCACAGACAAATCCAGTGACCTCAACAACCCACAAATGCCAACCCCAGGACCCAGGGTAGAAAGAGGACCAGAGAAGGAAAGTGAGTGGTGCCTCCCGCATGGTTGATTCAGCCTGCTATGGTTGGATTCCCTGCTAAATCGTTGTGGGGGACGGCTCACCTCTGCCAGCAAGGCCTTAGGATAGACCCAAAGAGGGAAATGGGGGCCACTGCAACTGACTTTGGCCACTAGGCCTCGCTGCCCACACTGTAGATTTGATTGGTACTGACTTTGGCCACTAGGCATCACTGCCTTCAAATTAAGGGCCTTGGAACCAACTGTGCCCAAGGGCCCATGGGATCTCAAAGGTGGGAGTGGAATCATGGGGGAAAAAAAGCCAGTGACAGAAATATTATCAAGTAGTTCTTGTAGGGATCCGTTCTAGGTCTGATTCTGATCAATATATTCATCAATGATACATATAATTGAATATAAAGTTTGCAGATAATATCAAGCTGGGAAGAGCCGCAAGTGCTTTGGAGAATGGGAAGAGCCGGATAAACTGAAGGACTAGTCTGAACTAAAAAGGATGAAATTCAGAAAAGACAACTGCAAAGTACTTCACTTTGGAAGGCACAATCAACTGAACACATACAATAAGGGAAATGACTCCATAGGAAAGAGAATTACTGAAAGGGATCTAAGAGTCAGAGTGGATCACAAGCTAAATATCAGTCAACAGTACAACACTGTTGCAAAAAAAAAAAAAAAAAAAATGTAAATATTAATGTGGGATGTATTAGTGAGTGTGTTGTAAGCATGATGCAAGTAGTAATACTTCCACTCTACACAGAGAAGAAAGTAATCCAGTGTACCCCGGTGCGACGCCCCTCTGAGAGCCAGCTAGGGCGCTCCACTGCAGGAAGAGGGGCAGTGCATCCCCAGCCAGGCTCCTGGGGCTCTCCTGAAGGATCCCATGTTTGGCTGACTGTGCGTGCACTCCACACTGAGCAGGGACTGCCTGACCCCCAACACACACCTGGGGTGCCCTTTAGGGAGGTCAGTGGAACTGAAGCCTCCTGTCCCAGGTTACTGATGCTGCTTGTTGCTTCTGTCCCTGTCAGGGAGTGACGGGAAAGCTACAGTGTCCCTGCATTCCTCTCCCACAGGGCAGGTGCAGGGAGGGGGCAGAGGAGTGAGTGACCCATGCTGTGAGCATTCTTCTCACTCCCTGACAGTGACAGAAGGGAAGAGAAAGCAACAAGCAGTGCTGGTAGGAATGGGGGGCATCACCCCACCACCCTTCCTATAGGGCAACTTTGCCTGCATGCAGTCCCTTCACGCACCCCAACCTCTGCCCTGAGCACCCTCGTTTCCCAATACCTGCCCCCCTTCACATACCCAGCCCCCCGCTCTGAACCCCTCTTCACACTCCCAACCCTGATTTTTGCACCCCTGAATACATATCCCTACTGTCTGCACTAAGTCCCTCCTTCTTCACCTCCAACCCTGACTCCTGGGTTCCCCCAACACCAGCCTCCTGCTCTGATTCTTGCACTCCTGCACACACACACACCAACCCCTGCCCTGAGACCCCTGAACTCCAGCCCACACTTAAATTTCTTACAGGTACTGTCTTTCACACAGACCCTAAACCCCTACCTTGAGTGATGCTCCAGGGGACAATAAAAGAGTACCTGTAAGAAATTTAAATTACTTCCACCCCGACTCTAATCCATGCTGGTTACTCAAGTGGAGTACTGAGTCCAGTTTAGGGCATCATATTTCAGAAAAGATGTGGATAAAATCCATACAAGACCAAAGATGATGATTAAAGATCTATAAAACATGACCTGTGATGAAAGATTAAAAACACTGGATTTGTTTAGCCTGGAAAAGAGAAGGCTGAAAGGGGACAGGATATCCTTTTTCAAGAACATAAAAAGTTGTTACATGGGGGAAAAGAGAAAAATGATTTGCCTTAACCTCTGAAGATAGCACAACAAGCAGTGGGCTTAAATTGCAGCAAGGGAGGTTTAGGTTGGATAGTAGCAAAAACTTCCTGTCAGGATGGTTACCACTGGAATAAATAGCATAGGGAGGTTGTGGAATCTCACCACTAGAGATTTTTAAGAACAGGTTAGACAACCACTTAACAGGGATGGCCTAGATACCACTCTTAGTCCCCGTTATGAGTAGAGGGACCTGGCCTAGATGACCTCTTAAGGTTCCTTCCAGTCCTATGATTCTATGCCAGTCCTGTTTCCTACATCAAGAGCACCATATTTATAACTTTAGAACCTAGTTGATAGGCGTTCACCTCCTCAACAAACACTGCAGTTACACCTTCCCCCAAAGTGACAATTGGCTTTTGCAAATGAGCCTTCTGCTAAGGCCCAAGGGAGTGCAAAATGAAGTACAATCTGAAGGAGACTCTGATTCATAGCAGACTCTGATTCACAGTTAATCTGGCACCCTGCAGGAGAACTAACAGGTATGTCAATTGCAATTGCTGGATCTCAAGCCTTTACAAACGTACTACTCAGGCATCATGTCACACGCAAGGTGATCACCACCTTTTGTGAAGGGATTTTAATTGGAATTTGCATCTAATTTAAAATATTACGTCGCAGGATTTGCCTCATGATCACCGATTGGCCAAGTAAATGTGAGCGAACATTAAAAAAGCTGCACCATCCCAGACATAATAGGTTTGCTTATTGTACATCTTTTTGGGTACACACAATATGAATTGGTTTCAGTTCAATAAAAATCAAAAGAATGTCTATTTTCTTTGCTGTTTGTGTGGTAGAGAAACATCCTGGATAGACAAAAGTGCCTGAAGAAAGGGTAGATTTCGAAAATGAGATTGCACCAACAATCTGATTTTGAATATAGAAATCAAATTTTAAAATGTCTTAAAAAATCTGACTAATAGGAAAAGTGTTATGTAATTGTTATTGTTCGAGGACTTTTGAATCCAGTTTCACTATGCATATAACTGTAGGCATTTTAACTTTTATTAGGTGAATAGTCAAACCTTCTAGATAATGACAAGGTAAGTCCTGGCAATTCTTGTGATGCATACAGTGTCCTCATGCTTCAGTCTCTTTCCATCAGAAAATCAGAAGATATCACTCATTCTTACTATTCTTATTAATACACTAGCCAAAGAACAGAGAAATGATTCACATCTAGACTTTTCACTTACAGGTTTCCTAAGGAAAAAAATAGACAGTGCTCCAATTAAAGGCATGTCACCAATCAATGGTTCAAGGATAACTCTCATAGTTCCATGAATCTGAAATAGGGAAAAAAAAGGAAAAGGTAAATTACTTTTGTCAATCTAGGTACTATATGTAGATTAAGCAGAACCAGTTGCAAACACACACACAACTACTTTTTCAAAAGTCTTTCATTATAGTGAATTTATGTATACATTGGGCCCAACCAAATTCATGATCCATTATGGTCAATTTCACCGGCAGGGGATTTGAAAATAAGTAAATTTCATGTTTTCTTCTGTTGGAACCTGAAATTTCATGGTATTGTAACCATTGGGTCTTTACCCAAAAGGGACTGGGGGTGGGGTTGGAGGGTGTTTCAAACTTGTTATAGGAAGTTCATGGAATTGCCATCCTCACTTCTGTGCTACCTTTAGAGCTGGACTCTGAAGGCAGCAACTACAGAGCTTCCTGCAACTGCAACAGGTTCCAAGAGGTAGAAGTGGGTCTGATCTCCCTGTGCTGCTGGAAACACCCCAACTAAGGGCCCCTCACTGCTAGTCCTGACCAGCTTGTAGAATCACAGAATCATAGGGCTGGAAGGGACTTCAGGAGGTCATTTAGTCCAGACCGCTGCTTCAAGCAAGACAACCCCAATTAAGTCATCTCAGCCAGGACTTTGTCAAGCCAGAACTTTAAAACCTCTAGGGATGGAGAATCTACCACCTCTCTAAGCAATGCATTCCAGTGCTTCACCAACCTCCTGGTGAAGTATTTTTTCTTAATATCCAACCTACTCCTCTCCTTCTGTAACTTCAGACCATTGCTCCTTGTTCTGCCATCTGTCACTACTGAGAATAGTTTCTCTCCATCCTCTTCAGAGCCTCACTTCAGGAAGTTGATGGCTGCTATTAAATCACTCTTCAGTCTTCTGTTCTGTAAATTAAATAAGCCCATATCCCTCAGCCTCTCCTCACAGGTCATGTGCTCCAGCCCCTTAATCATTTTTGTTACCCTCTGCTGAACCTACGGGTGGCCCAAAACTGGACACAAAATTCCAGATGTGGCCTCACCTCTCTAGATCTGCTCGCAGTGCTCATCCTAATGTGCCCTAATATGCCATTAGCCTTCTTGGCTACAAGGGCACACTGTTTACTCATAACCAGCCTTTCATCCCCCCATAAGCCCTAAGTCCCTTTCCACTGTACTGCTGATTAGCCAGTCGGCCCCAAGCCTGTAACAATGCTTAGGATTCTTCTGTCCCAAGTGCAGGACTCGACACTGCTCCTTGTTGAGATTTCTTTTGGTCCAGTCCTCCGATTTATCCAGGTCACTCAGAGGGACAATACTTGCTCTTTCTCTGCACAGATGCCGAAAGCACTCCACCCCTTACCCTACATGCAGCTGCAGGAACCTCATGCTCTTGTCCAGTCCCAGACATCATCCTGCAGCCAGAGGAGGCACCTGGAAGTGTATCTGTCTGATCTCTTTCCACCCCTGGCAGCTCAGAGGATCTGGACAAGCCCTGTCCTTTGCCTTCCAAGTCAGTGGTAGGAAACCCCCTTTGATGAGGTGGTCCCAGCAGCACAGGGACAATATGGAGAGCCAAAGCTTTTCTGTTGCTGGAATGCCCCAGAACGGCATTCTGGCACCATTTTTCAAAAGCCAGCAGCCAAGGTGCATCTGACCCTTTAAGAGCCAATCGCAGCTCTGGACACAGCTGCCTCAACTGACTCCTCCTCCCCTCGCCTCCCCCCCCTCCCTTCACCCTCACCCCCCCACCCCCTGAGATGTTGGTACCCATGTGGAGGAGCAGAGGCAGGGCATGGCACCAGAGCTGGGGAGGTAAAGTGGGGGGCAGGGGCTACAGGGGTCGCTCAGAGACTGCATTGGTGGGGTAAGCATGGAGGGCCAAGGCTCTGGGGGAGGCGGCTTGGGGTCGTTGAGGTCCCCTGGGGATGGCTAAGCCACTAGGAGGCTGCTTGGGCCCTGCACAGGGCTGTTAAGCCACCAAGGAGGTGGCTCGGGCCCAGCGTAGGAGGGCTAAGCCATCAAAGGGTGGTTTGAGGCCCCCTGGAGGGTGATTAAGCTGCCAGGGAGCAGCTTGGGCCCCCTAGGAGATGGTTGGGAGTCCCCTGGAGGGCAGTCTGGAGACCCCTGATGGGGCAGCTTGGGCCCTGCACGGGGCTGTTAAGCCACTGGGGGAGCAGCTCAGGCCCCACAAGGGGAGGTCTGTTTAGGCCCTGCACAGGACTGTTAAGCCATGGGTGGGGTGGCTTGGACCCAGCATGTGAGGGGGCAGCTCAGCCCAGCATGGGGAGAGGCTAAGACACCGGGTGCAGTTGAGCCCACCAGGGGGTGTTAAGCTGCCAGAGGGCAGCTTAGGGCCCCCAGGAGAGGGTTAGAGACCAATCTGGGGGGTGGTTTGGAGACCCCTGGGGAGGCAGCTTGGGCCCTACAGTGGAGGCAGCTTGGGCCCTGCACGGGTCTGTTAAGGCACCGGGGCGGGGGGGAATAAGGATCAGCATGGGTGAGGGCTGCTCAGGCCCAGCATGTGGGGGAGCTAAACAGGCGGGCGGCGGGGAGATTGGGCCTCTGGGGGGGTGGTTAAGACGCCAGGGGACAGTTTGGACCCCAATGGGAGATGGTTAGGGGCCAGTTTGGAGACCTCTAAAGATATAATCCAACTCCACAGGTCTCCTCCGGCTGCAGGAACCGTAGGCTGTGGTCCCAGACAGTGTCCTGCAGTAGGGAGAGGTACCCTGAGATGGAGCTGGTCCGGTCCCCTGGTCCCACTGCCAGAACAGTTTGCAGGGGAGGGACAAGTTCTATCCCTCCGCTGCCCAGTCAGAGCTAGGAAGTCCCCTTTTGTTGCTCCTAGGAAAAAGGAGACCCCTGATTTCAAGGGGAATGGCTTCTTTCACAGTCTGTGACACTTTTTTCACAGCCATGAAATACCAATACACCACCCAACTCTAACTAAAACCTTTATCAAAGGTGAGTTACGTGGTACACACGTCTTCGTGCAAGTCCTCTGTAAATGGAAGCAACCACTCTAAAATGCGTTAAGCCACACTAGCATACTTCTGATTTATATGCAATGGATGCTAAACATCCATAGATCCTACTTTATTACAAATAATTAATAAATGTGGAAAATGAATTTATACATATTCCACAAAGTGCTGCAACATATATATGTGGATAGCAGAAATACAAGAAAATGAGAATCCTCATAACTTTATGAACTAATTCATTCTTTAAAACATTTATTTCTGCTACCCACTGTTCTCAGCAGAACAGACAATATATGTAACATATACTTCCATATTTGAGAGAATAAATTAACTAGTAATGTGATTTAAATTACATGTAACAAAGGCCAATGCTATGTAATTCAGAATAAATAACAAAAGCAATAGAATAATTATATTTTGTGTGTCAACTGGTAAATCGTGTCTTGAGAAATATGAGGTCATCTGTAAAACTGTAGTTATGATGAAAGAAGAGAAAAACTGAACTTCACCTGTATACTTTTTACACCAGCTCTGCAGAAGTATCTCTTGATCTCCAAATCAATTTCACAATTGCCTACAAAACTAAGGAAAAAACAGAAAAAAATACAATACTCTATAAATGTTTTACATTTCTGGACTCTAAAATTGCATACATATTTAATTGCTAATTCCAACATGCTTTTCTCAATCACACTGAACATTTCATATGAAGGAGGTGCACTCTCATTTTTAAAATTGGGTATAAAACAAAAAAAGGCAGCAAGTCATAGTTTTGAGAAATAATGGAAGTATTTATTACTAACACACACACTTCCTTTTAGGGGCATGTATTAATAATAGGTTTTCTCAGTCACTGTACGGTGTCATGAGAAAACACTCCGATCTGGAGAAGTATCCTTGATTATTAGAAGCAGAGCTAGAAAGGCCATCTCTTTTTATCTTTGTCGAACACTTCCAATTATATGAACCTGTTTTCAGTTACTTCTCATGTTGCCAACTATTTAGACTCAAGTAGTCCACGTGGGCTGTGAGACTAGGAATGAATTGTTCTGGAAAATTTCAGCCAGACATATTCAGCCATTTTCATAAACAAGACGAAGGGGGGAAAAATGTTAAAAAAAATTTGGTGACTTTTTATTTAAAAAGCTCTAGCACAAGAAGCATGCTGATAAATTAGAGGGGTCAGGAAAGAACAACAAAAATGACTTCAGGATTAAAAATGTGTTTTGTGTATTGACAGACTCCAGGTATTCAATCTATGTAGCTTAACAAACAGAAGGTTAATAACAAGTTCTTCAAACTAGAGGAGAAATATGCAACATGATTCAGTGGCTGGAAGCTGAAGCTAAACAAATTCAGCCTGGGAATAAGATGAAATTTGCAATGGTGAGAGTAATTAACCACTGGGGCAGCTTACCAAGTATCACAGTGGATTCTCCATCACTGGGAATTTTAAATCCAGCTTGGATTTTTTTTCTAAAAGATATATTCTGTGAATCATTTTGGGGGAAGTTCTGAAGCTTGTGCTATACAGGAGATCAGGCTAGACGATCACAACGATCTCTGTGACCTTAAAATTTATGACTCCTCATGATTTGCAACAAGTACATGAATGTTATGAGGGCATATCTCTAGATCCCCCACCCACATGAAAATTCATCTTAATCTGGCAAAGATGTATGCTTTTGTTTAAAAAACAATCAGTTCATACATGCCCAGTGTATGGGGACATCACTGATTTTAGCAGGTAAGATCCATGAAGATTCCATCCCCACTAAGTTTACTTCATCCCAGACCTGAGCAGGACTTTCTCTGAAATTACAGCTGTTGTAGGCCTTGAGAAATTGTCCCTTCTTTCCCCTCAATGACTTCTACTAGGCCCAGGCATCATGGAGACAAAGCTAACAATTTCAAATGCAGAGAGGTCAAGAGCTCTACCTTTGGGGAGAGAAGGAAAGAAGGATGGGAGATTGGGATAAGAAGCAGTTGGCGGGATGGGAGAACTGAGCCTACAGCTGTCAGCAAAGGAAGGAGGCTAAACACTGGCAGCCAAGGACACAGACAGGAGCCAAGACAGGAAAAGGAAAGTACAGGTAGGAGGGACTGGATTCAGTGGAAGACTGTAAGAGGATGGGCAAAAAGAATGGATCAGTGATGCAGGGGGGACACTGAAATCGGACACCAAGCTCAGGAAGACAAGGATGTGGGTGGGGGAGAAAAACAGACTGGATGAAGACTTACGGGAGAGGAAGGACTGGCAGGGCAAGGAGACTGGGAGTAGGAACTGAAAATGGCTTGGCAAGGAAATTGGAATAACACTGGGACTGGTTAAATGAGGAGAAATGGACAAACAAGGAGCTGCGGATAAGGAAGTGACCGACTGGATCAGGGACAGGTTGAAGGGGGAGATGCGAAAAAGAGGTTGTGCCCATTACATCACACTCCCCTCCGCTGCCAGGAATCTTGGATTCTGTTCCTAAGTGTCATCTTTCCCCTTTTGCGAGCATGTAACTGAATTCCACTGGCAAAGTATCCAATTCCTGTCTAGTGGTGGTCCACACAGACAATGACAACTTACTTTTGTTATCAATGCCTCCAGTAAGTCAAGTGGCAATGGCTATGGGGAGGATCTAAAAGTTGCCAGTATTACTGATGAGCCATTTATATATCAATATGCTGTCACAAGATAGGTTTGTTTTCAGTTTGCTTTTTTAAAAGTCTAGGAAGTCATATACACAGAAAAATACAGTAAATGAATATTAAGCTTGAAAGTCAAATAACCAAAAATTAGGAAATGCTAGAATTAAGGTTGCTTGTGCACCTGAATTTGGCCACTTCATGCATATGCATTATAACAGAGTCCTTAATTACATGACCACTTAATATTTTTACACAGATTCACTGCATCATTAAGTGCAAATAACAGACTGTGCTCACATAATATCCAGTGGTTCAATATTTTTTCTTCTCACTGTTCAATGAAAATCTTATTTGCTACACATTATTAAACCCATTTTAAAAATAGAATAATTAATTTCTTCTTGAGCTTTTCAATGGCTCTCCTCATTAACATATCAGAGTGTTTCACGCATTAACTGAATTTATTTATTAATGAGTATAAATGAGTATATTTTCACTACACCCCATTGAATATTACAATCCTCATTATGCAGATGGGAAGCTGAGGCACAGAGACAGAAAAAATGTTCTCTTTAACCTCTGAGAATAGGACAAGAAACAATGGGCTTAAATCGCAGAAAGGGAGATTTAGGTTGAACATTAGGGAAAACTTCTTAATTATCAGGGTGGTTAAGCACTAGAATAAATAGCCTAGATATGTTGTGAAATTTCCATCACTGGAGAATTTTAATAGTAACAGAGAGGAAGCCGTGCTAGTCTATACACTATCAAAACAAAAAGCAGTCAAGTGGCACTTTAAAGACTAGCAAAATGGTTCATTAGGTGAGCTTTCGTGGGACAGACCCACTTCTTCAGACTATAGCCAGACCAGAACAGACTCAATATTTAAGGCACAGAGAACCAAAAACAGTAAGCAAGGAGGACAAATCAGAAAAAGATAATCAAGGTGAGCAAATCAGAGAGTGGAGGGGTGGGGGGGAAGTCAAGAATTAGACTGAGCCAAGTATGCAGACAAGCCCCTCAGAAAGTTCCCATCACGATTTAAACCATGTGTTAATGTGCCGAATTTGAATATAAAAGCCAGCTCAGCTGTTTCTCTTTCCAAAAAGGTGCGATAATTCCTTTTCAGTAACACACATACCTTTAGGTCATTGACAGAATGCCCCATTCCATTAAAATGTTGACTAACTGGTTTGTGGATTTGGAGTGTTTTGATGTCTGTTTTGTGCCCATTGACCCTTTGTCTAAGGGAGTTAGAAGTCTGTCCAACATACAGAGCATCTGGGCATTGTTGGCACATGATGGCATATATGATGTTAGTAGAGGAGCATGAGAAAGTGCCCGTGATTCTGTGAGTAACCTGGTTAGGTCCAGTGATGGTATTTCCAGAGAAGATATGTGGACAAAGCTGGCAGCGGCCTTTGTTGCAGGGAAAGGTTCCAGGACTGGTATTCCTGGGGTATAGACTGTGACTGTTAGTGAGGATCCTATTACCACTCCTCTACTTAAGATACACTGATGACATCTTTATGATTTGGACCCATGGTACAGAGGCTCTAGAGGAATTCCACAGAGACTTTAACAATCTATACCCCACCATCAACTTATGCCTCAATTACAACATGCAAGAGATACATTTCCTGGACACTACAGTACTAATCAAAGATGGCCTGATCAGTACCACACTGTACCGAAAACCTACTGATCGCTATACTTATCTACACCCTTCTAGTGTCCATCCTGCACACGTGACTAGATCCATTTGTTTACAGTCAAGCTCTTAGATACAATCGCATTTGCTCTGATCCAACTGACAGAGACCAAAAACTACAAGAACTTTACCAAATATTCATAAGCCTGAATCACCCACCAGGAGAAGTAAAAAAACAAATCGACAGGGCCAGACGAATACCCAGAGACCAGCTACTCCAAGATCGACCGAAAAAAGCCAAGAACAGAACACCACTGGTCATCACCTACAGCCCCCAACTCAGACCACTGCAATGAATTATTAAAGACCTACAGCCTATCCTTAATCAGGATGCCACACTCCAGAAGGCCCTGGGTGACGTGCCTGTTCTCTCCTACAGACAACCTCCCAACCTCATCAGGATCCTCACTAACAGTCACAGTCTATACCCCAGGAATACCAGTCCTGGAACCTTTCCCTGCAACAAAGCCCACTGCCAGCTTTGTCCACATATCTTCTCTGGAAATACCATCACTGGACCTAACCAGGTTACTCACAGAATCACGGGCACTTTCTCATGCTCCTCAACTAACATCATATATGCCATCATGTGCCAACAATGCCCAGATGCTCTGTATATTGGACAGACTTCTAACTCCCTTAGACAAAGGGTCAATGGGCACAAAACAGACATCAAAACACTCCAAATCCACAAACCAGTTAGTCAACATTTTAATGGAATGGGGCATTCTGTCAATGACCTAAAGGTATGTGTGTTACTGAAAAGGAATTATCGCACCTTTTTGGAAAGAGAAACAGCTGAGCTGGCTTTTATATTCAAATTCGGCACATTAACACATGGTTTAAATCGTGATGGGAACTTTCTGAGGGGCTTGTCTGCATACTTGGCTCAGTCTAATTCTTGACTTCCCCCCCACCCCTCCACTCTCTGATTTGCTCACCTTGATTATCTTTTTCTGATTTGTCCTCCTTGCTTACTGTTTTTGGTTCTCTGTACCTTAAATATTGAGTCTGTTCTGGTCTGGCTGTGGTCTGAAGAAGTGGGTCTGTCCCACGAAAGCTCACCTAATAAGCCATTTTGCTAGTCTTTAAAGTGCCACTTGACTGCTTTTTGTTTTGATGGAGAATTTTAAGAGCAGGTTAGAGAATCACCTTTCAGGGATGATCTTAGTCCTGTTTAGTCCTGCCGTGAATGCACAGGACTGGACTCCTAGAGATTCCTTCCAGTTCTATGATACTACAATTAAACATTGTATAATAATGCTTATGCTGAAAGATCCCAAACATTATATTGCATGGGCAATATAATGTTTCAGTGCGTGACTTTGTAATCTTAATGTTTTAACCATGTTTTGTGTGTAATATATTAGTTTCTATGTCTGTTATAGAGCTTATCAAACCAAACTGATCACTAGAAACAAAACAAAACAAAACAAAAAAAAACCCAAAAAACAAAAAACTCAGCCATAAGTTTATATCATGGAATATATTAGAGAAAACTTTGCCCTTTAACACATTGCCTATGTATATGCGACAAAGTTAGATTGCCACATCAGCCTCCTATTTGGAATCTCATTTAGCAAACACAGTTTATCCAGTTGGGATCAAAATGGTCCTGAAAAATTTTAGACTACAGGTTGACCCTCTCTAATCTGGCACCCTTGGGACCTGACCAGTGCTGGATGAGAGAATTTGCCGTATGACAGGAGGTCAATATTGTCTAGCAGAATTACCAACACTTCTGCTTCTCACTGGGATCTCAGAAGACACGTAGGGGTAAACAACAGCTAAATAAGAGCACGGAACACTGAGAGCCAAGACTGGTGGCTGGAAACAAACTTTATGGGACTGTGGGAAACTTGACCACACCCATGATAAATGGTCACCTGGTTTCCTGAAATCATGCCAGATTATGGATGTTGCCACATGAGAGAGGTTCAACTTGTATTTTAATTTGCAGATCACCACATTGACAGAGAGAGTATGTCACATTCTAGTGGGGAACACTTTAATTCACAGCCTTTTGATTTCATACAAATTCATCCATTCAGTATGTTAAAAAAGAAGTGACTAGGAGTTACTGATAATATGAAAGAGGGGAATTAATGGACCATAAAGTGTACAGATACTTTATCTGGTACACCATAACAGTCACTAATTAGTGAGTCACTAAACGAGTAACAGAAGGATTACTGACCTAATGGATGAATATCTCATTTAGATTTTTTTGTATTCTTTTAGTACTTATATGGCTTTCAAAGATTATGTGCATTTCACATAAATTAAAAAGACAATGCTCTCTCTCATCTTTCTTCTTTGCCATGAAGAAGCAGATTAAGTTAAAGATTAAGATTATGATCTGTGTTTACTTGAAAAATTCCAGTTTTTTTTTCTCCCACAAAAGGGCTTGTCTACTTGGGGATATTAGCAGAAACAAGACTGTGCATTCACAGCACACTAGCTACTCTGAACTATCTTTCTATATAGGAACACTATGGCTCTATGGCTGACCAAAAGGTCTATCTATCCCAGTATCCAGTCTTTGGACAGCAGCCAGTTCCAGGTGCTTCAAAGGAAATGAACAGAACAGGCAATGCCCATGTCATCCATCCCCTATCATCCACTCCCAGCTTCTAGCAATGAGAGGCCAAGGCAGGTCCCTAAACTTTCTCTCTCCTATCCCCCATTATCTTGCCCGTAGCCTCCTTCCACCCCACTCCCTCGGAACCAGGGCCAGGAGTGGGGCTGCAACTCCAGAAGGGGGGATATTGACAGAGATATGGGAGCTAAGGCTGGGGCCACAGCTGAGGGCAGAGCTGGGAGTAGAGCCCCAGGCATTGGTTCAGCAGACAGAGAATTGGAATGACTTGAAATTTTAAACAAATGAAAGGGTTTTTTGAACTGCATATTCATAAAGCAAACTCACAAACTGCTTTAAAACATGATTACACACACAATTACATCAACAGATATTATGTTTGCTGAAAGAACTGAGACTCACCTAACAAGTTCAGTTAATAAAACCTCAGCAATATGAATGCAGAGCCAAATAAACCAGCCATAAAATCTGAAATATTTTGAAATGGATATGCATGCTCTTATAGGATAATAAATAAATCAGATTACCTGATCTGAAGATCCAAAATGATCTGTCTTTTATCTACATTTTCAGTGTACACTTTTACCCCATTTATTCGAAGTGGCTGAAGAAAAAAAAACCAATAGTGTGTCCGTTTAAAAAAGTTAAACCTTCTTCCAAAATCTGTCATATTTTGAACCTTTTCCTTAACAAATTGATATAGTATTGTTTAACATAAAGTTGCAGCAGGAATTCCTTACATAGTGACTATCTGTATTATTTCATCAATGTATTACTAAAAAATTCAATTTAAAACATAGTTTTAAGACAGTGAATTAAGAGTGAGAATTTATGGGCCATGTACCCAGTGTAGTCAAAGTGCTGTCATGCCATATCTCAACAAACCTAACCTGATCACTCCTGGAAACAGCATCCAGGACTTAGGTTTCAAACTTTACCTACATATTTTATGCTAAACTTTGTTCCCCCTAAAAATCTCTTTCCTGCTTAACAGGGAACTTCACAAACTGCTCCCCAAAACATCATCCCATCACTTTTATCAGGCTTCTAAAAACAGCATCATTTTAATGGAAGGTGATGAGAATCATAACAGTATATAACCGTGCAAATCATTTATGTCAACCAGTTTAGGGAAACTGTGACTTAGGACCCTTCCGTCCCTTTCTCCCCAGTCAGAAGGTCTGTAAAGTTAGATCTGAGAACATTTAAGAAACCAGACTCTGATGAAGCTAATCATACAGTTTGTTTAATGTTCTGTTTTGAGAAGAACAGTTTTTATGGGTTTGATCTGGCTTGTTCGTCTAAGTGAGGGTGAATCCTTTGAGTTCTTTCTTACACCTCACAGCAAACCGTATCACTAGAACTAGTTCACTAACTAATGTTTACATTTTACATTTTTCCACAATAAATATCAAAAGTATATAGTGAAAAGACTCATGGAATCTTATTTATGGTATTTTAAACTTAACTGTTTAGTGGAAAGGTAGGCTTCCAAGACATTAAAGTTTGGAGTAATCTGAACTGATATCTTACAATATCTTGACAGTATATTAAAAAAGAATATGCTGGAATTAATTATGTAAAAATACATGCTCTGTATGTTCCATTCTGAAGGTCTCCTACAACTCCTAAATGATACATATTCTTATGAGAGAAGACAGACTTATTTTGCTACAGCCTCTCTAGGCACATATCAGAATGATAATTTCAGGATACTCCGCTTCCCGCCATCAAGGTCAAGCAGGGTGCAGGAGGCTGGGAGAGGCTGGTGGGGCAGAGCAAGCTACTGAGCCGCTTCAGCTCCCAAAGCTGCGGTGAGAGCACGGGATTTGGGGGAGGGGGAGGGCTGACTACTGCTGCTGCCTCGAACCTAGGCATCCTACAGTCTGAATAGATTGTGGATCGCGCCCTTCATAACTCCATTTAAGATCGACATTTGCAGTGTTGACTGTGACTGTGTAGACCCACATGAGAGTGACAGTCCTTGCTGCATCTGTTGTGGGTGTCTGGCAGGTCCTTGCTGTTCTTTCTACGGGCTCGCTTCTCCTCTGCCAGCTGTCTGATCTTCATCTTGCCCTTCTGAAGGCCCTTGTGTAGTTCCTGCTTCCAGCTGCTGCGGTCGTCTGCCAGCTCTTCCCAACTATCTGCGTTGATGTCTACCTCCTTGAGGTCCCTCTTACAGACGTCTTTGTAGCGCAATTGGGGGCATCTGGGAGGTCTTTTGCCAGAGGCTAGCTCACCGCACAGGATGTCTTCTGGGATCTTTCCATCATTCATCCTGTGGACATGGCCAAGCCAGCGGAGCTGCCGCTACCTGAGGAGGGTATGCATGGTTGGAATTCCAGCTTGCTTGAGGACGGCGTTGTTGGGCACTCTGTCCTTCCATGATATCCCAAGAATGTGCCTGAGGCAGCGCAAGTGGAAGACATTCAGCCTCTTTTCCTGATGTGCACACTAGGTCCAAGACTCACTGCCGTAGAGGAGGGTGCTGAGGATGCAGGCTCTGTAGACTTGCATTTTGGTGCGAGTGTACAGCTTGTTGTTCCACACTCTCTTGCTAAGTCTGAACAGAGTTATGGCTGCTTTTCCAATCCTCCTGTTTAGCTCAGTCTCCAGCGACAGGGTGTCCATGATGGTGGACCCGAGATAAGTAAACTCGTGGACGACCTCTAGCGTGTAATTGTCAATGCTGACTGATGGAGGTTCAGCAACGTCCTGACCAAGTATGTTTGTCTTCTCTAGGCTGATGGTAAGCCCGAAGTCCTTGCATGTTTTGGAGAACTGATCCAGCAGTTTTTGAAGCTGGCCTTCTACGTGTGTCACTACAGAAGCGTCGTCTGCAAACAGCATGTCTCTGATGAGCACTTCCTGCACCTTAGACTTAGCCTTCAGCCTTGCAAGATTAAACAGTTTCCTGTCAGATCTTGTGTGCAAAAAGATGCCCTCTGTTGAGGATCCAAAGGTATGCTTCAGGAGGAGTGGGAAGAAGATCCCAAACAATGTCAGAGCAAGGACGCATCCTTCTTTGACGCCACTCCTGATGCTGAAGGCATATGAGGATGTGCCGTCATATTGGATGGTTCCTCTCGTGTCTTCGAGGAAAGCCTGGATCATCTCGAGTAGCTGTGGTGGACAACCTATCTTGTGGAGCAATTTAAACGGTCCATCTCTACTGACCGAGTCGAAAGCCTTGGTCAGGTAGATGAAGGCGACAGAGTGGCTTCCTCTGCTCCCTGCATTTCTCCTGCAGCTGCCTCAGGGAGAAGATCATGTCAATGGTAGCTCTCTCGGCTTGGAATCCACACTGGGATTCAGGATACACCCTCTCAGTGAGCTTCTGGAGTCTGCCGAGGATGACACTAGTGAACAATTTACCAGTGATACTTAGGAGGGAGATTCCACAGTAATTGTTGCAGTCACTTCTGTCTTCTTTGTTCTTAGACAAGGTTACAATGCTGGTGTCCCGCATATCCTGTGGAACCTCACGCTCTCTCCAGCACAGGCACAGCAGCTCATGTAGGGGTTCCAGAAGTGTGTCCAAGGCACACTTGATTACCTCTGGTGGTATACTATCCTGGCCTGGGGCCTTTCTTACTGCACTGCTGTCAATAGCTTTCTTCAATTTGACCACAGTTGGTTCCTGGTCCAGCTCATCCATGACTGACAGGAGCTTGACGGCATTGAGGGCTGTATCAACCACAATGTTCTCGCACGAGTACAGGTCGGAGTAGTGCTCAACCCATCGCTCTATCTGTTTGGGTTTGTCAGTGATGACTTCACCAGATTTGGATTTCAGAGGTGCCGTCTTGTTCTGGATGGGTCCCATTGCCTTCTTTATGCCCCCGTACATTCCCGAGATTACCAGAGTTAGCACTGGTCTGGATACTGCTGCATAGCTTAAGCCAGTAGTTGTTGGCACAGCACTTGGCTGTCTGCTGTACTATTTTTCCAGCTACTCTGAGTGCTTGCTAGGTATTCTGACTCGGTGAGCATTTATATTCCAGAAGTGCAGCACGCTTCTTTTCAATGACTGAAATCATCTCATCAGAGTTAGCTTCGAACCAGTCATTTGTGTTTCCAGCTCTTCTTCCAAACACTGACAAGGCCATATTGTAGATTGTGTCCCTCAGATGCTGCCATCTGGATGTCACATCAGCACCCCCAGGGCTGCTGTGCAGATTCTCCTCAAGGGTCTCTCTGAACATTTCAGCTTTTCCTGAGTTTGCCGTCTTTCTGGCATCAATGCGGGGCCTTCCAGTTGGTTTAGAATGGTGCAGCTTCTTGGGTCTCAGCTTGAGCTTGGAGCAGACTAGCAAATGATCTGTATCACAGTCAGCACTATGGTAGCTGCACGTCAGGAGGACGTTTTTGAGGTTGTCATGTCTGATGATGACCAAGTCTAATTGGTGCCACTGTTTCGAGCGTGGGTGTCTCCATGACACTCTGTGCTGTGGCTTGGTTCGGAAAAATGTGTTTGTGATGCACAGATTGGGGTACATGCAAAGTTCGAGGATACGTTGTCCATTGTCATTCATTTTTCCCACACCGAAGTGACCTAGGCAAGAGGGCCATGAGTCACGATCGGCTTCAACTCTTGCATTGAAGTCACCCAAAAGGTACAATTGTTCAAGAGCAGGTATTTGCACTATGGCGGCACTCAGCTCATCATAGAACTTGTCTTTTGCTTCTGGTGTGGCGTTCAGGGTTGGAGCGTAAGCACTGATCAGGTGGACAGGACCGGTGCAGGTTTGAAGTTTGACCTGAAGGAGTCTTTCTGATCCGCCCGTGACTAGTTCCACCATTTGCAGAAGGGTGTTTCTGATGGCAATGCTGACACCGTGCTACCTGGGTTCCTCTTGGGCTTTGCCCTGCCAGAAAAAGGTGTAGTCCTTTTCCTTTAGGGATCCCGAAGCTGCGAGTTGCATCTCCTGCAAAGTGGCGATGTCAACTTGGAGCCTCTTCAGTTCCTCATTGATGACAGCGGTCTTTCGGGTGTCGCCGATGTCCTGAAGATCTCCGGTCAACATGGTCCGTACATTCCAACAAGCAAGCTTGAAACTTTGATGATCTCCTTTTCTTAATAATTTTCTTGTTGGTTTGTCTGGTGCTCATTTCAGTCACTTGTCAAGTTTGGGAACCTTAAGCCTCATACACCCAGTGAGGCAAGTGAACTGTGGCAAGACAGTACCCTACTGGCTGGGGGCTGCCCAGCTTAAGGCGGGTGGTGACTGTCCAAAGAGATGCGATGATCTCTCCCACCGTCGGAAGCAACTCCTGGTGCTCGTTTTCTACGCCAATCGAGCAAGAGCTTATAACTGGTATCTGTTGCCTCCCATGTTGGTTCAAAACTGTAAAGCGATGCTGGAGTACCTCTCCAGGCGCAAGCCTAGGCAATTCTTATGGAGACCCTGGGCTGCCCAGACACCAGCCCCACCCCCCCATAGCTTTACTGATGTAGTCCAAAGGAAAGAATAACCTCTACATTTGGTACCAGCTCAGCTGCAGGAGTTGCTGGGACAGTGCCAGAAGTTGACAAAGAACCGTCTTAGGACTCCCCTTCGGATTTTCTGTCAGAGTTTACTCCCTTAGCCTTACTCCTTCCCAGGAGAACCCACAAGGTAGTGGGGCGTCTTCCTCCGCCTTCACAGGAGTTGTCGATTTGCAGCACCACACCTCCTGGTCCGCCGTTGAGACTGTGCATTAAAAGGGAGAAGGAACAAGTCTCTCCATAAGGTCGGTATGTGAAACAGACCAGACCCCCCTCACTGTGTTTCGCCTGGGAGCTCACGCAGTTGCCCAGGGGATGGCGTCGCTATAATGCACAACAGCTGCTAGGAGCCAACAGTGAGAATTGAGTGGTGGGTAAGGACCAGTGCTTCCGTCTGCCTGAAAAGGCGCAGCTGCTGGAGAGTCAAAGGTACTACCTCTACCCCAGACCCGCCATATCCCCCTGCCCCTGGCTCGTGTTGCTCAGGGGAGGCAGCAGGGCAGGGGTAGGGCAGGTTCTGTGGGGTTTGGGGGTTGCTCTCAGCCCCATGCCTGAGGCATTGGGGGAGGGTTGCCCAGCCTCCAGCACTCTGAGGGATAGCCCTGACTGGAGGTCATTCTACCCTTTGTTGTAATTCTAAGCAGCCTCAAAGCAGCTCTTAAATTCATTTGGCTGGACCAATCCAAGGGGATAGTCCACACCTGATGACTGCTAGAGGGTCACATGCTCTGGCCATGCCTTCTCTGCAAACCAGAGATTAACCCTTGCCAGGGGAATTCCCCCAGCCGACCAACTGAGGAAGCTGTTCAGCCCAGTTGTGTCACTGACATAGTGCATGGGTGGCTAGAGCAGGGCACAGGATCTTATCTTTTTAATTATCAGTGTTGAAGTTTTAAGGAATGGATATACAAACAAAACAGAACTATCAAAGAAATGACAGAATTATTTTGCAAAACTCCTGACAGACCAGCAGACAGAGGGATTTTGGCTTCTGCAACTTTTAGACTTAAAGTTGGAGTATGAATTACGATCCTCTCCTTAAAATGTAATGAGTATATATAAGTGAGACTCTGTTCTTTCTAAATTATACTGGAAGTATGCTATGAATATTTCCTCTCAATTGTTACTTCTCTATGGCTACATCTACACTAGCACACTACATCGAAGTTGCCTATTTTGATGTAACAACATCAAAATAGGCTACTTTGACGTGTATCGTCTACACGCCCTCCAGGGCTGGTGCCGTTGACGTTCAACGTCAAAGTAGTGACGGAGAACGTCGAAAGGAGCCGCCCTGGAAGGAAATGTGGAGCGTCCACACACACAAGTGCTCCCCCTCAAAATAAGGGGCCAGCAAAGCCCCAAGCCGCTCCTTTAAAGGACCCCTCCCAGACACACTCGGCCTGCACAGCACGAGATCCACACAGCCGACAACCGGTTGCAGACCCTGTGAATGCAGCATGTACCCCCAGCTGTAGCAGCAGCCAGAAGCCCTGGCCTAAGGGTTGCTGCGCGCGGTGACCATAGAGCCCCGCAGGGGCTGAACAGAGCGTCTCTCAACCCCCTCAGCTGATGGCCACCATGGAGGACCCCACTATTTCAAAGTAGCAGGACACGGATCATCTACACATGCCCTACTTCAACGTTCAACATCGAAGTAGGGCACTATTCCCATCTTCAGATGGGAATAGTGATTTCGATGTCTAGCTGCCTCACGTCGATTTCAATGTCGAAATAGCACATGGCACGTGTAGGCGCAATGCGTGCTATTTCGATATTGTGCCGGCTACTTCAAAGTAGCCGGCTAGTGTTGACGCACCCTACCTGAGCTTCTCCTATGACTTCACATTGGATATTGAGACCAAATTCATTCACCATACTCAATCAAATCTGGTCTCCCACCATAAAATCTGGTCTTTTGTGTGCTTGTACAATATACTATCTTGGTCTCTCTATAACGAGTAGGACGTCTTCATGTCACTCTCCTATTTCTGAGTCCATTAATGGCTGATCAGCCCAATTCTGGAGGGCAGCTTTTGATGCTCTTTTCTTCATCTTCACCTCTCCTTGTCTGCACTGTAGCAGGGCCTCTCAAACTGTGCCACCTCCTCATGGATTACTGCTCTCCACTGGAAACAGTTTTGGGCAAGGTTCTCACAAGCATTGACACCTATGGTGCACTTTTTCCATGTGTGCCTTCAGCATATCCTTATATTGCTCCTGCTGCCCCCCGCCCCCTGCAATGCTCCTCTGTCCTTCCTCCAACTAGGAAAACAGAATCTGTTTTGTGAGGGGCTGATCAGACATCTGGACCACATGACCAGTCCAACGAAGTTGCTGATGAATGATAATGTCTTCAATGCTGGTCATATTTTACACTTCCAGGACACTAGTGTTCGTGCACATATCCTCCCAAGAGATGTTTAGGATTCTCCTGAGGCAGCATGGATGATACTGTTCAGTAGTAGCATCCTTCAGTCTACGTAGACTATGGATCGCGCCCTTCATAGTTCTGTTTGGCATCCTCATTTGCAGCGTCAGCTGTGACTGTGAAGACCCACACGAGAGTGACAGTCCTTGCTGCATCTGTTGCATATGTAATGTGTGTCTGGCAGGTCCTTGCTGTGCTTTCTGTGGGCTCGCTTCTCCTTTGATAGCTGTCTGATCCTCAACTCACCCTTCTGAAGGCCCTTGTATAGTTCCTGCCTCCATCTGCTGCGATCGTCTGCCAGCTCCTCCCAGCTGTCTGGCTTGATGTCTACTTCCCTGAGGTCTCTCTTGCAAACATCTTTGTAGCGCAGCTGGGAGCATCCGGGAGGTCTTTTGCCAGAGGCTAGCTCACCATACAGGATGTCTTTTGGGATCCTTCCATCATTCATCCTGTGGACGTGGCCAAGCCAGCGGAGCCAACGCTGCCTGAGGAAGGTGTGCATGGTTGGGATTCCAGCTTGCTCAAGGACGGTAGTGTTGGATACTCTGTCCTTCCACAATATTCCAAGGATGCGCCTGAGGCAGTGCAAGTGGAAGACGTTCAGCCTCTTTTCCTGGCAGGCGTACAGGGTCCAAGTCTTGCTGCCGTAAAGGAGGGTGCTGAGGATCCAGGCTCTGTAGACTTGCATTTTGGTGTGAGTGTACAGCTTGTTGTTATTCCACACTCTCTCGCTGAGTCTGAACAGAGTTGTGGCTGCTTTACCGATCCTCCTATTTAGCTCAGTCTCCAAGGACAGAGTGTTAGTGATGGTAGACCCGACGTAAACGAACTCATGGACGACCTCTAACATATAGTTGTCAATCCTGGTTGACGGAGAAACAGCAACGTCCTGAGCAAGTACATTTGTCTTCTTTAGGCTGATGGAGAGCCCAAAGCCCTTGCATGCTTTGGAGAACCAATCCAGCAGCTTCTGAAGCTGGTCTTCTGTGTGTGACACAACAGCAGCGTCATCTGCAAACAGCATATCTCTGACGAGGACTTCCCACACCTTAGATTTAGCTTTCAGCCTTGCAAGATTAAACAGTTTCCCGTCAGATCTTGTGTGCAAAAAGATGCCTTCTGTTGAAGAGCCAAAGGCGTGTTTAAGGAGGAGTGCGAAGAAGATCCCGAACAGTGTCAGAGCATCTTTGTTTGATGCCGCTCCTGATGCTGAAAGCATCCGATAATGTGCCATCATATTGTACGGTTCCTCTCATGGCTTCGTGGAAAGACTGGATCATCTTGAGTAACCGTGGCGGACATCCTATCTTGTGGAGCAGTTTGAACAGTCCATCCCTGCTGACCAAGTCGAAGGCCTTGGTTAGGTCGATGAAGGCAATATAGAGTGGCTTCCTCTGCTCCCTGCATTTCTCCTGCAGCTGCCTCAGAGAGAAGACCATGTTGACGGTAGATCTCTCTGCGCGGAATCCGCACTGTGATTCAGGACACACACTCTCAGCAATCTTCTGGAGTCTGCCGAGGATGACGCGAGCAAACAGTTTACCAGTGATGCTTAGGAGGGAGATTCCACGGTAATTGTTGCAGTCGCTTCTGTCTCCTTTGTTCTTATACGAGGTTATGATGTTAGCGTTGGGCATGTCCTGTGGAACCTCTCCCTCTCTCCAGCACAGGCACAGTAGCTCATGTACGGGTTCCAGGAGAGTGTCCGTGGCACACTTGATTACCTCTGGTGGTATACCATTGTGGAAGTATAACATTGTATAAGTATAACGTTGCATAAGGGGACATGCTGGATACATTGTATATGAGAGGGCATGCCAAAACATGTTACAAAGTATCTGAGGGAGCACGCATAGGGACAGTTAGCTTTTGAATGGAGAAGCAATTAAGATGGAGCCAGCACGTCTAAGAAGCAGGCATCAGAATGGAAGGTGTAAAGGGCAATTAGTTAAGTTAACTGGAAGCTGTTAAAGGAGATTGTTAAGGGTGGCAGGTAATTGAAGATACGTGACTGGTCTCAGGGATCTCGAAGGGTGGTGACTAAAATCTTTTTCTTCTTTTGTCTGTAACTTCTCTGTAACTTGTTCTCCAAAAAACTGTATAAATTAAGAGACACAAGCCCCACTCGGGGGGCTCACTTCTAAATGTATTAGCAGAGCGGCTTTGCTAATAAAACAGAGTGGTTTGATAAATTGTGAGTCTGAGTCAAACTTTGACACCATCCTGGCCTGGGGCCTTTCCTACTGCAAAGTTGTCGATGGCTTTCTTCAGTTCATCCACAGTTGGTTCCTGGTCCAGTTCGTCCATTACTGGTAAGAGTTCGAAGGCATCGAGGGCTGAGTCGACCACAATGTTCTCGCGTGAGTACAGCTCAGAGTAGTGCTCGACCCAGCGCTCCATCTCTTTGGCTTTGTCAGTGATGACTTCACCAGATTTGGATTTCAGAGGTGCCATCTTGTTCTGGGTGGGTCCTAATGCCTTCTTGATGCTCTCGTACATTCCCCTGAGGTTACCAAAGTCAGCACTGGTCTGGATGCTGCTGCATAGCTCAAGCCAGTAGTTGTTGGCACAGTGCCTGGCCGTCTGCTGTACTGTTTTTCTGGCTGCTCTGAGCGCTTGCAGGGTATTCTGGCTTGGCAAATGTTTGTACTCCAGGAGCGCAGGGCACTTTTTTTCGATGGCTGGAATCATCTCATCGGAGTTAGCTTCGAACCATTCATTTGTGTTTCTAGCTCTTCTTCCAAACACCGACGAGGCTGTATTGTACATTGTATCCCTCAGATGCTGCCACCTGGGTGTCACAACGGCACCCCGAGGGCTGCTGCGCAGATTCTCTTCCAGGGTCTCTCTGAACTTTTCAGCTCTCTCTGAGTTAGCCGTCTTTCTGGCATCGATGCGCGGCCTTCCAGTTGGTATGATACTGTTCAAGTGCCTTCAGATGATGCTTGTATGTTGTTCAGGTTTCACATGCATACAGTGGCACTGGAACAACCACTGCATGGTATACAAAGAGCTTTGTCTTGGGATAGATGTTCAAGTTCTCGAAGATCCTTTGTCTCTAGTGGGTGAAAGCATGGCTTGCACATTCAGACGATGATAGATTTTCGCTTCATATGTCGACTTTAGAGGAAAGATGACCTCCAAGGTATGGGAACTGCTCCACATTTTCCAGCAGTTCTCCAATGACTTCAGTAGAAGTGACATGAGTTTGTCCCATCGGCGAGGGTTGGTGGTGCATCTTGATATTTTTGGTGTCCAGTGTGAGGCCAAGATTCGTGTATGCTTCAGCAAATGCACTTTAGATGGTCTGAAGGGCTGTGGGAGAAAGAGCAGCAGCCCTGTTGTCATTCACATACTGGAGATCTATGATCAAGGTTGTGGAGGTCTTGCTTTTAACTTTCAGTCTCCTGAGACTAAAAAGCTTCCCATTCATTCTATACACAATCTTCATGGCATCTAGAAGCTTGCCATTAATGAGGTGAAGGGTCATAGTGATGAAGATGCAGAACAGTGATGGGGCAATGACACAGCCCTTTTTGATTCCTTTTTTGACCTCAAAGGGGTTGTTTTGGGATACGTTGCTACTCAATACTATGGCAGTCATGTTCTCATGAAGCAGCCTCAAGATGCTAATTAATTTATTGGGGCAGCCGATCTTTGAGAAGATGGTCCACAGGCTGCTACAATTGACTGAGCTGAATGCTTTGGTCAGGTCCATGAAACTTGTGGATAAGGCTTGGTTTTGTTCATGACATTTTTCTTGCAGTTGCAGGCCAGTGAAGACCATGTCCGCTCATCCTTGGAATGGTCAGAAGCCACACTGGGGCTCTGAGAGAATTTCTTCTGAGAGTAGCGGGAGTCAGTTTGCAAGGATTTGAGCTAAGATTTTCCCTGCCATTGCCAGGAGGAAAATGCCACAATAGTTTCCTTGGTCCAACCTGTCACCCTGTGTCTGAAATGTCACAGCATTTGCTCCCTATCTCAGATCTTGAGAATCAGGAGGTAGAGTTGTTTATGGAGCTCTGGCCTGCCTTCTTTGAAGACTTCAGTGGGGATTACATCTAGTCTTCATTCTGATGACAGCTTGGACCTCAAACTACCTACCCGACCATATATATGGTGGAAAACCAGCATTTCTCAAAGTGGTGGTCCTGATCCAAAGGGGAGTCGCAGGGCTGGGTGACAGTGTTATTTAAGGAGGCTACAGTATTTGCCACCCTTATTTCTGCACTGCCTTCAGAGCTGGTTGGCCAGAGAGTGGTGGCTGCTGAGTGAGGGTCCAGCTCCACAGGCAGCAGCACAGAAGGGTGTCAATACCATATCATGGCATCTCTACTTCGCACTGCTGGTGGTGGTGACTCTCCCTTTAGTGCTGGGCTTTTGGCCAGCAGTTGCCCCAAAGTAAGGGTAGAGGTACCACAACCCCCTCCACACACACACACACTTGAAACTCCCCACACCCAGCTCCTTGTAAGGTCAGGACCCATAAAATCACAACATGGTGAAATTTTAGATTGAAATGGCTGAAATCACAAAATTTACTAATTTAAAATCATATAACTGAAACTGACCAAAATGGATGGTGAATTTTGTTGGGCCTTCTGTGATGAATTTTGCTTCCAAACACACTATAAAACTTATGAAAAGGCAAAGGGTAGTATTCATTCAATATAAAGGGGAAGAAAACAGCAACCATCAATTTTTGATTGCTCAAAAAGTGTTCCGTAAACAAATCTTCTGGTCTTTGCTTCACTATAACTACATTATACTAGCAATGAGCCATCTACATAAACTACCAACAGATATTAATAGATACACCAGCACAGCTTGGAGTGAGGATTCTTCTGTTTAATGAAACTAAGGCGAGGCTAACTCCTTCAAGTATGTTCTTTACCGTGCATCAGCACTATAGATACTCAATGACTTCTCAAGGTACTCCTGTTCACCGCTGAAGTCATAAGCATTACACTAGGCTTCCTTCCCCAAAATTTGTTATCAATGGATCAGCAGTGATAATGCTAACATAGATAATACACTAACAGGGAAAAAGCTCTCTGTCATAATTTTTAAATAAACAAAGCAATGAGATTTCTTCATTTAAAGTGTCATTTATACTCACTGAGTTAATTTTAAAAACTATTTTTGAGAGGCTTACATATCAGAATCTTTTAAGACTAAGAACTATTAATCTTTGCCATTCCCATACAAGCATGCCAGTTTTTACACAACAGTGATGCTATATCATAAGGGAGCATTAAATTTGCCTCGCATCACACACGTTTATTTTATTAATAATATTTAGGTTAAGGTAGCATCTAACGTGCCAGTCAGGACCTCTCTGTAGGGGGCACTGCACATGTACATTCAAAGACACAATATCTGCCCAGGAAAATTTATAATCAAATGTCACAAAAAAGGTCTTGTGTGTGCAATATATGTTAAAAGGCGAACAAGAAACAGATGTTCTAAAAACTCATGTTGGAAGAAACTTACCTGGTGACCTAGATTGATCTTTGTGAAGCTGAAGGTACTAAGGTGGTGGTTTGCTCCTCTTACAGCTGGTTCAATCGTTTCTCTGAAAAGTTTCTCAATAAACTGGCAAATAAAAGGCCACATGTGTTTCACAGTCTGAGGAGAAAGAAAGAAATATTGTACTGAATTGTTACAAACATACACATTTACATTGGTTCAACAAGCATAAATGAAAAAGTTTTCAGAGGAAAAGTTTTTTAAAATGCAAGTCTTCTCTCTGTCATTCACCATTTGTCAAGAAAGCCCTAACTTCTGCATTTCCTACCACATGCAACAGCCTTCTTGGACCAGTATCTTGATTTTCCATCTATTTTCGTATCTCATTTCAGAACTTTTTCCTCCTCATTATTATATATTCTATTTACTATTATTAAAATAATTTTTCAGATACAGCTTGAAGGAACGACACATCAGCTCAAGGTGCATTGTTCAGTATTTTATTTTACTTGACACACATGGAACTTGAAGGTTCTGTTCACTTATAAAACAAATATAAAACTGGTTATTTGAATGTGGTACATTAGTACACCAGCTAAGCCAAAGGTAAATGTATGCTTAGCATCTGCAGCTGACTATCCATAAGCTTGATTTAAATTATTTTATTTCAGAGGGAAACGGATCATTTTGTTCAAGAATGGTAAGTCATGATTTAGTGACCAGTACAATAATGTCACAGTTATCCACTAAAGAAACACTGGCTCTTTGTTTACTCAAACTGTATCTAGTGCGGTGTAAGATCTGTATGTTGATCAACAGCCAGAACATCCAATGTAGAAAGGCAATAAATATTTTATCCTCAAGTCCCCCAGCTACCTGGAACAACATCTTACCTTATTAAGCCATTCTGCCCTTTCTGTATCTGGAAAGTGAACCTAGAGTAAGGAAAGGGGGGAAAAAAGTAATTATTACAAACATACTTCAGCTAATGAAAATACAATGTAAAAATCACAAATAGATATAGTACTATATGGATCAATAAATTTAATATCTGGAGCTGGAACAAAGAACCAATGATTACAAAGGACTTGATATTCAGAGTAAGAATGCATAAACATGAATAAATAGTTGAATTAAATATCAGCTGAAAATAGTAAACCAGGTAAATACAAGTCCATAGTACAGGTTTGCAGGAAGCATTGTTTTAGCACAGAATAAATTGGGGTCTCAAACTCAAAACCTGAGGACCATCTTCAGCAAGAGCAGTTACACAATATGGCCCACGAGTACCAGGGATGGGTAGAAGCTCTGTTCTCATCCCGCTTCCTGCCAGTTCCCCACCCCATCCCCCAATTGCACTCCTTACCCCAGTGACATGACCTCAGGGATTACAGGAGAGCCTGGCGCAGGGCAGCACCAGTGGTCAAGTCCCACTGTTCTGCCCACAGTGGCAGGACCTGCAGGGAAGCAGACACAACTGTGTTCCACTTCTCCACAGCTGCTGCCTACGCCGAGAGTGCAGGGGGGTGCTAATCGCCACAGCCCACCCTTGCCAGACTCCTCCTGTAGCATTCCTGGAGGATGGCAGTGAAAGGAAGGGGTGTGTGAGATGGGAATGGACAGTGCCCATAGTCCTGGGCCAGAATTACACAACTACTTCAGCCGAGGATGGCCTGCAGGCCATGAGTTTGAGACATTTCGTGTAAATGATAGTAAGAGGCCAATATACACAACAGTCAAGTCCATAGCAAGAATAGTCAAGACAAAATACCTCTGAAGACATCAGAATACGATCTGATTTTGAAAAAGTATTTGTCTGGTGGCTATTCATATTAAGACCCCAAAAAATTGAAGTGAGAAAGAATGACACACTCATTTGGGAGTAACAACCATACACAAAAACACAATTAAACAACTAAGGATGTTAAACACATGCCAGTCACATGCTACACTGCTTCCATGAAACAAGGATGGACTATTTTCTTTAATTAAAGTTGTTTTACAGGTATTGTAAAACATTTCAGTAAGTTTTTTTTATTTATATGTTAGTTCTTTTACTTTATTTTCACTTTATAGTCCTAAATTGCTCCCATTCCCTGTTCCTGCCTCCAAGCCTCATTGGTAGGAAGACTTCGTCTTTGTCAGTAGGTAAATAAAAAGCCTTGGCCCCTAAGGACTGATCCACATCCCTCCACAGCTCTCCTCTGGGTGTTCCGCCTACTTGTGACCTTGAAGAGTTATGTGCCTGATTGTTTGAGTTGAAGGAGAGGATTTATAAACATGCAGGTTGGAGATTCCAAGGAACATCAGGATGAAGAACAGGAATCCCAGAGAGGAGAGTGGGAGTCACTGCAAGAAGTATAGTAGAGGCAGCTACTGTAGCAGAGCACATGGGTCAGGCTGTGACATTACTGGATTTTAAGGTGAGCAGGAGAACCATTACTGTAACTACTGTCCTAGATTTGCACCAGAACTTGTGCCAAGAGGGCCAGGTGAGGTGTCTAATGAAAGCTAATCATTGAATGTGTTTGTGCTGCTTATATGTTCGTATTATTTTTATATGTGGAATTATAAGTATTGGTTCTGGGCTTATAATTCAAATTGTAGTTTCTGGGAGACCATAACAGGAGGCAGGGCACCAGGTAAAACAGCACTTGATTCCAATCCACATTTTAGGAATTCAGCTGTGGACCTGTAATCTGAAAGACTGCCCTTGTCAGAATTCCCAAAAAAGGACATGGATAGATGACCTGCTCATGTGATTCTCCATTCTCAGTTTTCAGTCTTCAACCCAGCTCATTACTTCCAGAACATCTTTGCTATGAACTGAGCCTGGAAGGACTGATGATTCATCCTGACAAAGAATGTACTCCAAAGACTTTTATGATAGCTGCCTATCCCATCTGTTGCAGCCTGCATCAAGAACTTGTGACTGGTATGTATAATTTGATTGCTTTAACAATTGTACTTTCACCCTATTCTTTCTTTTTATTAATAAACTCTTAGATTCTAAATGATTGGCACAATGTGCTGTTTTGAGTAGGATCTGAAGTATATATTGACCTGGGAATGTGGCTGGTCATTTAGAAGTGACAGAACCTGTGAGGATTTGGTGAGACTAGTTTACATAACCTCTCATCTGTGTAAGGAGGAATACTGGTTGTGCACATGGGAAGCTGAAATGTCTGAGGAACTTGCTTGCATGACTTGCTGCTGGCCAGAGAGGCACCAGAGATGCTCTTCATGACTTGTCTGGAGTGCATTATAAGGACACGCAGTCTAGAGCTGCAAGTAGTCCTGTTTTAAGCAATTTGTCCTGGTTTGGCGCGCTCAGCTGTACCCAGAGAAACCTTCTATATCACACAGGCTCAAAGCTGTCTCACCTTTGTGGGGACAAACTGCTGGTCTGCCCTTCCTTCTAAATCTCCTTATGAGGTCCTCTGGAAGTGTGCAGTGGTAAGTAGCAACATAGGAATAGATACTAGTTATTCTGTTACAAAGTGAAACTCAGCACTGTGGGTTAAAATTCCACTAGAAAGTTTTTCATAGCATGCCCTGAATTTTTAAAAAGTTTATAAGAAGATACTGGGGGCCAGAAGAGTGAGGAAGAGTACTGCTTGAGTGAGAATGCTGAATGTGCCATACATGACACAGTCACTAAGTGGTGGCAGAAGAGATTGTTCTGATTGTCTCTTAACTATTATCATGTGATTGCATGTGTGGTTTTGACACAGGAAAGCATGTTCCATTTTAAAAGTTACAAATACTGATGTCAATCAAATTTGGGAAATCCCTTTTCTCCAGAGAAAGCAATTCTTTTTAATGGATCACTCAAATTTGTGTAGTATGACCAAGACCATTAGCAGATACATATTCTGGCATTACAAGCACTGGTGGACTTTGCTCATTAAATGTATCTCTGAACCTCTCAAGGCTTTCACTAAAAGGCCATTTGTTCCAAATAGATTTCCTGTTTAAAGAGCTTAAGTGCATGAAAATGATTAATAATTAATATCTGTGTTCTTGTGTACTAGACTGTAATATTTTATTCATTCAGAACTAAACAGAAGAACAATCTAAGCTAATTTAAGAGGCAGACAGCTGGGAAATCAAAACTGAAAGTCATCTATAAAGTATCTGTTCCAAATAAGCATTTTTGAATTGGCAACAAAACATAAAATGGTACAGGCTGAAACTACCAAGTCCAGCACCCTCAGGACCTGACTGGTGCCAAATCAGAGAATTTGACAGACCACGGGAGGTCAGTATTGTCCAGCAGCATTCCCAACACTTCCACTGCTTACTGAACTCTTAGAAGATGGATATACTACATCTAAATAACAGCACAGAACACAGAAAGCTAAGACTGGTGGCAGCAAAGAAGCTTTATGGGACCATGGGGAAACTTGGCCTTAGCGACAATAAGTAGGCTGTCCGGCTAACTAAAATCATGCCAGATTATGGATGTTGCCACACAGAAGTGTGCTGGACTAGAGAGATTCAACCTGTCCATACATGAATGTTTCATGTACACACTGAATCAGAAATTACAATTAAGCATAGAACTTTTATTCGACATTTGCCGTGTGAGTGTTCTCAAACCTATACTCCTTAGCTACAGTAATCCTTTGAAAGAAGTTTTTCCGAAACAGATATTCTGAAAAAAAAATTTGAAAACACACGTCCACTCACATAAAGTGAGTGGATATAAAGATATATCCACTCTTTCGGTAGGGTATCCACATGGCCCCTGTTCTTTCAAAAGAACGGGACAGGGATTGAAAAATCTGGCACGATGAGGACTGCTCTTTCAAAAAAAGGACCCCAAGGGTGTATATGCACATGTTTTATTTCAAAAGAATCTTTCAGGAAAAGGCACTCTTCCTCATCTGGGACAGGAAGACGGCAGCCAGAAAAAGTGCTGCATTCTTTTAATTTCAGATCCAAAGAGTGCATTTTGTATGTAGACACTTCACAGGTTCTTTTGGAAAAGGCCCTTTCACCTCCCTCCCGCCCCAAAAGAACTTGCTAGTGCAGACGCAGACCTTCAGGAGGGTTGAAAGGGAGATGAAAGAAAGGAAGATGATTTAGGGAAGGGTTTTTCAACTGTGCTGTGCAGTTGCCACACCCTCTGACTTGAAGTGGTTTCAATCAAATACAAGGTTTACAGTTTGGTTCAGCAGCCCTCAGCTCTACTTCCTTCATGCTTCTATTTGTTCAAGATACTATGAACAGCTTGTATAATCTCCTCTTTCACATGCTTCCTCAACAATAATAAACTACGATACAATTGTTTTAGATAGCGTTGGGGCAGGATGTGAGTGAATGACCCCATTACTGTGTGATAAAATAAATTTTCTGTGTTTCTCTTATAGTGGATTATCCATTTAGAAAGATGTGTCAAACAACTGCAACAAAATTCTGTGTTTTTTGGCTCACACGCTGCCTTTTCAGATTCTGGCAGCATCTAAACTATATATAAAGATTTAAAGTTTCTAGCTGTCATCACTGGAGAGCTCACCTTTCAAACTGATGCAATGCTATCTTCTTGTGTCTGCAGATCCACTGCCACAATGGCTCCAAGAATTTTCCCTTGCCCTAGTAGTTTCATCGATGTGTTACCTCTCAAATTGTTATGCTGGCATTTTTAAATGGTAGTATTGGCTACTTAAATGCTGGTCATTTGAGCAAATGGAATAAGGATGGGGATTTTCATAGAACAGTGAGATTCTGCAAGTAAAGGAGAACAAAAACAATGGGGAGGAGAAGACAGAAGAACAGATGTAGTACAAGAAAGACAGAGAGGAAGAGAAACAACTGGAAGAAATAAGTGTTCCTAAAGATAAGCAGATCTTTCACAGAGAGCGCTGCCTGAGATGACAGTAAGGTACCAGCCAAACAAGACAGTCTAAATAGTATACCCATTTCATATTCCACCCTTGATCTTTGTGACATGAAGAAGCCTATTGTTATATTGGGTGATCCTGCTCACCCTCAGCTCCCTTGCCTTATGCAGCCCTACACAGGAGCCCTGGACCCCAGCAAGGAAACTTCAGTCACAGACTCAGCAAGTGCAGAATGGTGGTGGAATACACCTTTGGTCATTTAAAAGTGGGGTTCAGATGCTTATTGACATGTTTAGACCTTTCTGAAATTAACGTCCCCACCGTTATTACGGCATGCACTATTTTGCACAACATACGTGAATCCAGGTGGAAGACTTTCCTGTCCATCTGGAATTCCAAACCCAAGGCAATAGGCAGGGCTTACTTGCAGCTGCCTACACAACCATCCACAAGTAGCCACACTGAGACATCAACAAGGGTTGCTTTAAAAAATTAGCTTCATGAACGATCTGTCATGCACATGCTACCCATGTATTTCTCTGACATAATGCCAATAAATCATACCACGTCTTAATGAATAACTGCTTTTACTTGGTTAGAGAGGGTTAAGTTGCAGTAAGTAGAATGCATATGGTGGGCAGCTGTGCCCTCAGCCCTCCCACAACCTACCTGGTTCCCTCAGCTACACATCTGCTGCGGACCTGGAAGTATCAGTGAGCAGCTGTGCCTTCAGCTGTCCCCCCTGCCACTTTTATTTTGTGTTTCCCCCCACCTTCCTGCATACCACGAAATCACACCAAGCTCAATGGAATTATTTTATTTTGGGAGAAGGAGAGGTTTAAGTGGCAGGAAAAAGACGCCTTCTCAAGGGTGCCTGAACAGCCTTCTGCAGTGGTCCTTGGGGCTGGAGCGGCAAACTATCCTTGCCCTCCCTCCCCACGCATGGGGACTGTGATAATGGGGGACAGTGGGGTTGGCAACTTCTCCTCACGGGATTCCGGGCAGCAGGTATTGGCTCCTGCAGTGCTGTGTGGGGAGTCCCTCTGCAGCTGCAGCAGGAAGTGCACGCTTCCGTTTGCTCCATAACTGCTGTTACAAGCTTTGCCGCGGCCTCACTCTGCTTTCCTGCTTGTTGCTGATGGAAGTCAAGCATCCTCTGGTTAAACTAAGCTTGATTCGGACACCACTGAGCTGTCCTACGACGCCACTGAGCAGTGTCCTTCATCAGCTTGGTGTGCTCTCCTTCAATCTTTTCCATGTGCTGCAGGATAACATCTTGTTTGCTCTTCTTTCATCTTCTGTTCCTCTCCGCTACGCTGGGCATTAGCTCTGGAAAATGAAAGTCAAAATTAAGACACATTTCACATAATGTGCTTTGAAATGGAATGAATGGGTCTCAGTGTCTACTATCAGGGAAAGTTAACTTTCTGAAGGCCACTTAAGGCTAATTAAGGATGGGATATTAAGCATGCAGTTCACAATACATCAGTTGCCATCACTTATCCAGCACATTCCTTTGTGGACATGGTAAGCTACAAACAACTGTCACCTTTTTCGGGGAAGGAGAGGGCTGCAAGGCAGGGAAAGCCGCCGCGTGCCTAGCCCGGTGTCCTGGGGGTGTCCTGTGGCAGGGGAAAAATTTTTTTTTGCCCATTCCTGGAGTAATCCTTCCCAACAATCAAGCCATGTGTAGGGGATGGTGGAGAAGGGTTTGACTACGGCTGCATGGATAGCTGCGTGTGGGGGGTGAGGGGTTGATGTACGATAAAAGGAACGTAAGGAAAAGTAAAACAAATAATCCAGAGAAAGGCTGGTGCAAAGGGACATGGTAGGGGAAATACCCAGCAGAGCACAGCAGCCATATGGTGCTGGGGAGTCCTGAAAAATTAAAAGAAATGCAGAGGGAAAGGGACAAGGGAAGGGAAATGCTCAGCAGAACACAGCAGCTGCAGGGCATGTGGGACTCCTGAAAAATGGAAAGAAATGCTGGTTGGAAAGGGGCGTGTGCGGGAAGAAACTCTGCTGAGCCTGCAAACATTGGGGGCTCTGGAACGGAGCACCCGCCAGGTGCTGCAGGCAAATGTAAAGGGGCAGGAAGTATGTTAGGAAAAAAAAAATGAACGAAAATTCCCGTGCTTCTGCAGGTTGCCAAAGAAGACATCACCCTCCTAAAATTAATAGATATGGAAAAAGAACACCTACTTATGCTGTGTGACCAAAAGCCTAGAAAATTTGCTAACATGCTGTGCGATGCCATGACACCACATCACTATCTGGTTGCCTGATATGGCAAGGTGTTCTATCATGGAAGCCGCAACAAGTCAGGCCTGCCCAAGAACCTCATGGAAAAAATACAAGAGTGCCTGGATAAGGCCTTCGAAGAGATCTCCAAAAAGGAGAAATGCTCCATCCCAAGAAACATTAACATGCTGTTCTGAGGGGCACAGAACCATAGCCAGCAAATCTGTACCCATATACAACCCTATAGCTATACCCACCCACAACCCGCTTCTAGCATGCAGAATAAATACTCACTCGAACCGCTTGCTCCAGGGGTGCACAGGCCAGCAGAGGTGACCAGCAAGGAGGGGCCCAGCATGAAGGGGACTGGCGTGGAGGCGAACAGTTCCAGGTCTATGGAGAAGAGCTCCAGGCTGTCTGGAAGAACCTCCTCGGGCCCCTGTCTGTTGCCCCCTTCCTCCCCTCCATTGCCCTTTTCCTCCGGGCCATCTAGCTTCTCCAGGCTCACCCTGAACTCCATATCAGGGCCTCCAGAAGTGTTGTAATTCAGACCAGCTTACATGGTGGGGAGACTCCCCATAAGCATGTGCAGCTGTTCATAATAGCGGCACACACACGGAACTGCCCCGACCACTGGTTGGCTTCATGGACTTTTTTATAGGCTTGCTGGAGTTCTTTTACCTTTACCCGGCATTGCACTGAGTCCCATGAGTAACCTTGGGTGGTCAACTCTGATCATAGATTTCCATGTTTCTCTTGGCCACTCGAAGTCTCTTCGCCACCGACTGGTCTCCCCAAATCGCAAGAAGATCCAGAATTTCCTCGTGGGTCCATGTTCTGGCTCTCTTGAGACCCTGAGAAGCACTAGGCAAATCACCACCCTTAGTGCTCATGATTGCAGTAGATGGCTAGCAATGCAATTGCTACTGATGTTGTACAATGGCTACTGATGCAGAACAATGTGACAGGCAAAGGAATTTTTTCTTAATGCGCACGCTTTATATTTGCTGGGCTGGGAGCAGAAGCTGCTGAATTCCAATTCAAATTCTATCAAAACTTTGTGGTCTTACTGTGACCTTCTTCCTGTGCACCCGGATGGAGAGCAGCATACAATGAAGTGGCCATACATGGAGGGTCACCGTGTACCTTTATGGGATACATACAGGACACTTCTGGAGGCGAATAAATTTGAATTAAGGACATGGGTCTTCCACACTAGCCTTGATTCGAGATTTAAATTCGAAATTGATGCTATACCTGTCCCATGAGATTGATATTTTATTATTGGTATTATAGCTCAATAAATCATGATAATAGTATTAACTGTGAAGACAGTGACACTTTAATATCGAGCTAACTCCTTCAAATTTGATTTTATCTCATAGTGTAGACAGCCTGAGAAAGTGTTTCCTGCACCACACGCTCACATCAAAATAAAACTAATTGTTAGTTTTCCCCAATTCATCTCATGAGTGGACGAGATGGGCCTATTAATAATAAATATTTTCTAAGTAGACCAAAACTTGCAAATTAGCATATGTTTCTTCTGGAATTAATAAACAGATGCAATATACATTGATGCTGACTTGTGTTAACACCCATTAGACTACAAAAACAAAAAAAAATAACTTAGTTTCTTCCATTTATGCTGTTCATTTACTTTATGCTCAAAATGAAAAATTAAACTCCATGGGCAAATTTCATCTTTTGATTTTCAGGTGCCAACAAAATGCAATGAATTTAGAAACACAACATGACAAAACTGTTGTAAACAAATATTCAATTCAGTTCACAGAAGTTTTTCCCTATGTATTACATTTTGCATGTCTCACATTCTGTCCAATCCTACTTTGTTTGAAAGCCTACAGTTCACAAAGAAACTAAGGCTGTGTCTACACTTTCCCCCATCTTTGAAGGGGGCATGATAATCAGGGACATGGGAGATTACTAGTGAACTGCTGTGGTGAATACATAGCACTTCATTAGGCTAATTCTCCCCCGTGGCAACTTCGAAGCTTCAAACTTTGAAGGTCCGGCATGCATATAGCTAAGGGCACTTCAAAGTGCCTGCACTACTTCAAAGTCCCTTTATTTTGAGGAGTCCCAAAATTTTGAGGAGTACAGGGACTTTGAAGTGCCCGCAGGTACACACAAGCCAGCACTTCGAAGTGCCTGTGCTACTTCAAAGTCCCTTTACTCCTCAAAATTTTGGGACTCCTCAAAATAAAGCGACTTTGAAGTAGCGCAGGCACTTTGAAGTGCCTGCAGCTATACGCATGCTGGAACTTCCAAGTTTGAAGCTTCGAAGTTGCTGCGGGGGAGAATTAGCCTAATGAAGTGCTGTGTATTCACCACAGCAGTTCACTAGTAATCCCCCGTGACCCTGATTACCATGCCCGCTTCGAAGTTGGAGGCAAGTGTAGACATAGCCTATGTGTTTCTTTAAACTATAACTGCCAGACTAATTTGTTATAGTTTGCTTTAGCTCATGTAGCTTCTGTTATAAACTAATTAGGGGAACTTCAGAGAAAAATAATCATGGTATGAATAGAGTCAGAAGCACTGTAAATGGAATTTAAATAGCAATGTACCAACTGGCTACTATAAGGCTAGACAAAGTAAGAAGGAACACTCTAGATTACAAGGGAAATTCACAAGATATTTTCTGTTGCCAACACTAAAACAGTATGCCACAGTGATGGAAGAATAGTTTTACACAATAATCAGGGCTCAAAAATACTGCAAAGAACATAAGCCAGACTAGCACCTGCTGCTAAAGTTAAAGGTCAACTAACTGGTCAATTACCACTTCATTAATCTCACCCTGCTTCTGTATAGCCTCTTTTATTGTGCATGGATTTGTGTGTACAACAGTCATAAACATGCCAAGTTATTAGTCTCTGCACAGCCATATCCATACTAGTATAAAATTCATGTTACCAGGAAGGAAAGTAGAATAGTAAGTGTCCTTGAGATTACTTTTCTGGGTGCAACCCTTATTGGCTTGTTCTCAAATTCATCAAAGGCATTAAAAAAACCCACAAACACACACACTACTGGCCACTTAAATCTTTGGGGGCTTTTAAAATCAACTGAAGTCCAGTATTTTAAAATAGGACAGTGATAGAATTAAGACACTGGAAAATGTCTAGTTTACCTATTACAATAAACCACCTCTGAGGAAGCAATGTAAATGCATCATCATCACGATTATTCCTTCAGCCTAGAACCCATACTAAGCAACCCATCTTTCCTGTGACCTCCATGGAATCTGACAGATGCACAGTACCAAGGTATCAATAAATGGTGTTCTATTTATAAAAATCGGCAGCATCCAGCCACTCTGACAGCACCTTTCAGACATTACCTAGGAAATTAAACATTGTATTCTCAGCAACAGCCCCACTTCATGAACTTTTTCTCCTGGCTTACACAGAATGAATGAAAATGTGTAAATTTTTGCAGTGAACATCAGGCCTGCACTCAGAGAATAAAAACTCATTTATCATAATAAGCTCAGCCCCCTGTCCTGTGTTCATAGCAAAAGAATTAAGTCACAAATACAAGATTTCTACATGGAAATCAGAAGAAATTGGAGAAAAGATACATTCCATGAAAAATAGCAAGAGGCAGCATTTCATATATTCCATAATTAAAGCACATAATGAATCCTGGAATAACATTTAAGTATAAGTTACCTCTAACGTATTAACTACACAAAGGTAGTGAGAATGCAGAATTTCTGGGTCCAACTAAATCTGAGGTAAAGTTTGCACTTGGAACATAACTGTCACAAGGGCCAGAATGGGTCAACCCGAAATAGAAGCACCTAATAAAACAGGTGTACACATCTTTCAATCACTAAGCACTATGAAGCTTCCCAGACATTTGACACTTGCCATATACTCATACTATGTTTGGATAGGTTTAAACTGAGCTGTTTGTAATGTGAAGTTGGAGGCTGCTTAACGGCAAGGACCAGGGACTTAGTTTCATTTGGAGTAACAAATGGACCAATGCACTCCACTTCTTGCCCAACCAAATCAGCTATTAGCTGAAGTGAGTCATCAAACTGACCAAGCGTGACAGTATGCTTGATGTACTTGAAGTCTTGAAGCAAAATCACCAACAGCTGCCTCTTCACACGCTTCTCTAAGAGCCCATGCCAACAGTGCAAAACAACAGTGACAAGACATACTTTTGCTAATTCCCACAGAAACAGGAAATTATACTAAGTATTTACCATTAACTAAAACAGTTTTCCATTCTATAATAGACCTTTTCAATTGATAATGCTCTCATCCCAGGGACATGAAGTCATCTCACCAGATCCCAAAACTTGCTCAATGCAAGGCCTAATGTAACTCTAGAAAAAAGTGGGGCACAGTCATTAAGTTCAGCTGTCTCCTTAAAAAGCAGTTTTGAAGTAAAGAACTGGTTAATAGCAGAATAAACTACACTCTTCCCTTGCTCTATGAGCACAACTGGTTCCCAACTTTGTGCTCATAGGCGAAAACTCATAAGACGGACATTAAATTCTCATTAGAATACATGTAAAAGTCTCTGATTGGTTCCTAGAGCTCGAGAAGGAGTGGCAGCATGTGGTGCTGCTTTTGGAAGGTAAGTGAACCTTGGGTTGCGGGGGGAGTTTAAAGGATGGGGGCAATTTAGGGCCATAAGTGGGAGGGAGGGTTAAAACCCGGTGGCCTGTTGGGTCCGTGAGGTGCATGGGTCGTTCAGGCTGCTGCATGTTGGGTGTGTGGTCTGCTGGCGGGGGGAGGTGGGGGTCAGGCTGCCATGGGGCCAGTCTGCAGGGCCGACGGGGACGGGGGAAGTGTTAAGACTGCTGCTGGTTGGCGCCATAGGGCTGGCACAGGGGTCAGATTGCTGCAGGGCCAGTCTGTTGGGCCAGCAGCTGGGGAGGGGAGTCAGGATGCTGCAGGGGTGGTGGGGTTCAGGCTGCCATGGGGCCAGCATGGGACAGGGGTCAGGCTGCTGTGGGTAGGCACTGCTGGGTCAGCAGGGGATCAGGCTGCTGCGGGGCCAGCAGGTAGCAAGAGGGAGGTCAGGCTGACAGAAGTGGGGGGTCAGGCTGCTGTGGGCAGGGGCTGTGGGGCCGGTGGGGGTCAGACTAGGGCAGGCTGGAACCAGGGGGGCGGGGATTAGCCTCGTATTACCAGAGGGAGTTCACTAGTAGAGTGAACTATGGTAAGTAAACGTGTCCCTCGTTTAAGTGAGTACTTGTAAGTGAAGTACTTGTTTAACAAGGGATGCGTGTATTTCTAAAGCCATACTGGACATCCTAGCTTTTTCCACACTGGTTACTAGCAGCACAATCTGAACAATGGAGAGAAAATGTACACACAGCCAGACACACAGATGCTGATCTCAGACTGCATATTCTCCGATCTTTTCTTGCTGCCTGGATGGACCCTGCTTTTCATACCAATCAGCCTGAAAAGCTGGTTAAACTCATGCAGCAGATAATGTGTGCAATTCTCTTTCTGTTTTTCCTATGCTCACTTGTCAACAAAGAAATATGTGCATCTACAATCAGCAGCCTAAAAAGTCAAGTAAAATTTGCTTGCTTTGGTAGACTCAGGAGAGGCTAAAGATTGAATGGACATAAGGAATTACCTATCATTAAAGAACAAGCTTCAGATACTTTGCTTGGGGAATGTGAGGATGCTACTATGCCACTAACCAACTTCATCTGTTTTGTGGAGATACCGAGCATTGTCGTCTATAGGGCTGGTATTCTGGTAAGTTTTGCCAATACAAATTTTGTGCCACTAATAGACCGAGAATTTAAGTAGTTATCCAGAAATGTTGGAATTATTTTTATTGCATCCTTAGCTAAAAAGGTAAGATTGGTCTACAGGGTACTTGTAAAAGTACAGTACTTGCAATATTTCCAGATCAAACTGAATAAAAAGGTTCCTCACTGCAAAATTGTACAATCTACACCAGCAGTGGGCAATAATTTTTGAATGGAAACCACTCCAAGAATTTGGTAAGTGCTCATTGGCCACATGCTCTATGATATTAATGGAGGAGTGCAGGGTCTGGGATGGAGGCTGGCTGAAGGAAGAAGAGGTTGTGACTTGGTTCAGGGGATTGGAGTGCAGAAGTGGGTACAGGATCTGACAGAGGGTAGGAGTATGGGTGCAGGAGAGGATTCTGATCTAGATGAGGGTTGTAAGAAGGGGTTGCAATCTAGGCCGGAGTTGCAGGTGGGGTGCAGGGCTTTGGGTTGTGACTTGGGGCAGGAGACTGAGGTGCAGGGTCTGGGAGGGGATATGGGTGCAAAAGCAGGGGTGTGAGCTGCAAGACTGAACTGGGGGCAGGAGCAGCTCGTGAAGCCTCTACCTCCCCCAACCACCAAGTCTTGCAGCAGCACTCAGAGCACATGGCCCTGAAGCCAGCCACTTTGAGCAGCATGCTGGAGCAGGGCAGGCAGGGGGCATATCCGAGGTTCCCACTGACTCGTGGGCCAGATCTGGCACCTTGACAGGCTGTATGCAGCCCTTGGGCCATATTTTGCCTGCCCAGCACATTTCTTATGTTTAATGAAGAATTTGAACAGGCTGTATGACTCAGCTTCCAGAAGTCTTCTGAACAGACAAAAAGCATTTATTTCAACCTTTATCGGATACCTTCCATAGACTGATATTGCCGCTTCCTGAGTTGACATTTTATGAGTAACAGCAATTTCCTGTTCAGTCTTTTACACAGAGGAAATGAGTGGATGAAGTTACTTCCTCTCCTTTTCCCTGTTCACAGCATGCCAACATTTCTGCGGGGCAGCCTCCAATTTAAGTCTTTGATAATATTTTAATACTATACCACTTTGTGTGTGAGTGCACGTGCATACACACACACACACTCCACACTAAAAGAATATTAAGATTGCCAAGCCAACCATTCAAAAGTTAGTAAATTCTAGAATGACGGTTTTCTGTGCAACCTTAATTCAGTCCCCTGGTTCCATGTACATTATGATGGTCTTCAATTACATACTTCAGTCAGTACAAACTATGGACAGTGCTCACTCAAAGATAGCTACTTCATATACTGCTTTCTCTTCACTGTTCAATGTGAAGCTGTCAGCCTTATTTACAACACTTAATTCAAATTCTACTCTGAAGATAGAATTATTTCCTTATAGATTTGTCTGTGGTGTTTCACATATAATCTTACAATACCACTACAGGATAAGGGACTATTTGTATCCTCATATTAAGGGTGAGGAACTGAGGCAAAGCGATTAAAGTCAAGGGTATAAACTAACCTTTGGTGTCTAATTTGAGACACGTAAGACCTGATTTTTCAGAGGACTTAGTACTTTATCAGTTCAAAGTATTAGCGTCCATTGACATCAATTAAAATTTTGAAGCTCAAGGCATCTACAAATCAGACTTTGAGGTCTCAATTCAGGTACCCAGGAAACAAGGAATGTGCACTTAGTGACTACCTGTGAAAAGTCTGGTTTAAGTGACTTCTCCAGCTTCACAGAAGAATTCTGCGGCACAGGCAGAGATAGAATCCAATCCTCCAATGCACCATTCAACAGTCTTAGCCATGAGAGCCTCCTCACTCTTCCTGCAATTCCCTGTATATTATATATTTCCTGCCATTCCCTATACCTTATACCTTCCCTCATTCACTATACATTTGCTGCAGAAGTTGGACGGTAAATCAAAAAAACTTCTTCACTAAACAACACTGATTCATCCTCTGAGCTCATCCTCTGCACTGAATGAACCAGCAGTTCCTACATGAGGGTGGGAGGGAGAGGATAATGTGATTGTGTAATGAAAGACTATTAATAATGTAAACACACAAAGGGAACAACTCAAGGTACCCCTCCTTTTGATCTATTTCTGTGGCTGTAGATCTAGCTCTTCTACCTTCTATTCCTGAGTCAAGCAAATCCCTCTTTCTCAAACTTGGGACCCAGCAAGCATGTACTGACAGCATTTGAGAGAGACTCCCTGCTCTCAGTTCAGGCACACAGATACAGCACAGACCTTAGCAGCCCAGAGAAAGTCCTGCTCACTTGTGTGCTTCAGCACACCTTGTGCATATGGAATCTCCATGGAACTTATCTTCCCAGATCTACATCTCTACATGGCATGCTCAACTGAACCTTCACTAATAATAGCAAAGCATCTCCACAATACACACGATGCTTCAGTGAGTACACTTAAAACTTTCAGAAAGAAACACAAGGGTTTCCACCAATCATATAATGATCATAATTTTCTTTTAAACGTAGGGATGTGCTGATTTTCCATACTAACAGTGTAATTCCAAGTAATTTCCATTGATGTCAACTGAAATTTTGAAGGAATTACCATTTTTTTTGCCACGTACAACTCTCATTTAAATTCAATTAGGGTAGACGGGGTTTTGCCCATTCCCAAGAAGAAAACATATTTGTTTTAGATTTTTGTCATAGTATGGGCACAAGGTGCCTTTAAACAATAAAACAGCTACTACAAATAACAGTTGGGCCATTAACAGACTATCTTTCCTGGGCTTACAGTCAAACAAGGACTAAGCCAGACAGGCCAGGCAATGGTTTATGTTTGTGGAGGCTGTGGAGCAATAGCCAATCATTTGCTGGTATAAAGTCATGCTATTAACTAGGTTTATGCCAAGAATACTCTGTTTGCTCAAGATAACACACTAAGTCAGAAGAAGATGAGGAAATCTGTGTTGAAAAAAACAGACCTACCAAAAGGTTGAACCTACATGGAAGCTAGTGCTCTAGGACACGGGCGTGCAGTGAACAACCCACAGGTATGCTGCGAGCATCTGACACTTTTCTGATATCATATGCTGATGGTATATAGTTTCTGTTATTAACACCAAATACATTGTTACTTCTTCATTGCTATGATACCTAATTAAATTACTTCATTTTGGTTCTGCTATATATGCTGCTGTGTGGGTTGTTTTTTTGTTTTGTTTTTTTTTAAGAAAATTTTCATAGGTGTTCCACATAAAAAAATATTATTACTTGGTGTTCCATGGTCTCAAAAATTTAAGAAACACTGCTTTAGAATATGGCCCATGGGTGAGTACAGAAGTGCCTTTTTGTAGGCGCAAGCCATGAAAGGCAGAACTAAAGGAGAGCTAATGACAGCCAGTCCTCAAAAATCAGGCATGAAGACAAGCAGAAAGACATTATTCTCTCTGCTGATGTAAAATAACTTCTATACAATTTAATATTAGTTTCATGATGGCACTCCCATACATCCTGAGAACTGGATTAAGCTTTCATATTTTGATTGGTCAAGTAGGTGAGAATTGGATTAGAATGCATTTTACTTGTCCCTCTTTCCAGTAAAAAACAAGACTATAATGTTAATCAGAAAATTCCATGTGGTTGAAATGTTCCAAAGTATTAATTCCACGAATGGAAATTATTAATAGCTACGCAGTGATGTAGTGTAGTCTCCAACTCAATGACTGAAGGAAATGAAGGATGGTCCCAACCATACAATAACCTTCACAACCTTAAGTCATGAGCTAAGTTGCTGTTTAAAACCTAGCAAGTCACTCCTCTGTCAATCATGACTTCCAACAGAGACTGTATTGGGCAAAAAAATATTCCTCCTCAGTCACAGGCTGCCTTTCATTTCTTTAGGGAATTTCATAAGAATAGATTTTAAAAGTACTCATGAGATCACTGGATGAAGTAATTCTAGAATGAAATAAACCATCAGCACACACAGTACATTGGAATTTTATGCTATTAACAAGCCACAGGAATCTCACACTGCTCTTACAGCTATTGGCAGACCAGCCAAAAACCAAAGTATGACTACTCCATCTGGAGCTTGTCAAGAAAGTAAAAATTCACTTAGCTTCATCAATCTTGTAAGTTTATGAGTGTAAAATTTTGAATTTAAAATATCGTAAGTCAGCACTGTCCACACAGATCTGGCAGTAAAGGCAAAAGATTCATTATTTTTTTAAGTGGTCAGTTACTTCAGAAATTGTGTCAAGCATTTTCGAACTGAGGCAACCTAGGAATTAAAATCTGTCATTTAAAACCCTTCCCACCACCTTTCACAGCTGATAAAAAGTGAGGATAGTTGGCTGAAAAAAAACAGAGACAATACTGGATGTATTACATGGCATCTCAAGTGTCACCTGCAAACCTCTACTTAGTATGACATAGTTTTTTTGTTTTGTTTTGTTTTTTGGCTCTTAAGAGTTTTGCATCCATCCTCAAATGTACTGGTAAAGTAAGTTTTTTGTTAGTATTTTTGCCTAATACCTGTATCAGATTATATGTTTTGAATCAATAATTAGGTCTGACATTGATATTCATCTACTCTCAATAACTATCCATTTATTTTCTAACTATGTCAAGCCCTTAGTTTGTTGCAAGGATCAAGGGTCTTTTCAGTGACCAAGCCTCTGTAATATCTAACAGAAGGATCAGGAAGACATTCTCTATTTTGAGTAACTAATAAAACAGAAGTTTTGTCATAGGATAAACACTTGTTCCTTATCACAGATCAGGGCTTGTTATGATTAGAGAATAAGAAGTCAGTTATACGCTCTGTAACAAAATATGCTGAGGATTATGGTCACAACTGTAAATCTCACACATTTAATGATATTGAACTCACTATTACATTTGCCATATCAGAACGTTAGTTTAACAGATGAACTTCTCTCTCGCTTCTTATTCTTAGCATTTTAGGAACATAATATTCATCACAAATTCAGGTTCCACAGGCATACTGAGAAACACTGCTTCAGCCTAGACCCACTACCTCAATACTATCTCCTCCCCTGGCTACTGGCTGAGAGTTTAAAAAGGATCTTCTGATGATCTTGTACATAAGCAACACAGTTGTCACTTCTAAAAAGCATCGTCTGATACAAGGTTGTTGATATTATAAGATACATCAATTGAAGAATTCAGAGAGAAGCTCTCAGTGACATTAAATCCTCATTTCGGACTCATGAAGTAAAGGCAGCTCATTGCTCCTAACAGGGGAAAAGGCAGGTGCATCCTGGAGGTGAATGCCTGTCTGCAGAAACACTGTCACCAGCAGGGCTTTGGCTTCCTTGACCACAGGATGCTATTTCAAGGAGAGAGACTGCTAGGTGGAGATGGACATGGACCGGCTAACCTAGTGAGGAAGGCTTTAAACTAGGTTCAATGGAGGAAGGTGACCAAAGCCCACAGGTAAGTGAAAACCATGGAGAACTGAGAGATAGGTTAGAAATTGGGGGTGCATGGGTTATAAAGGAGGGACAAGGAAGAACAGGAGGGAAAAATCAAATCAATATCTAAGTTGTCTGTATGCAAAATGCAAGAAGTACAGGGAGTAAGCAGGAAGAACGTGAAATGCTGGTAAATAAATGCAAGAAGAGACAGTTTGTATCACAGAGACGTGGTGGGATAATACACAATTGGAATATTGGTATAGAAGGGTACAGTTTGGTCAGGAAGGATAGGCAGAAAAAAAAAGAGAGGAGGTGCTGCCTTATATATTAAAAATGTGCATACGTTGACTGAGACTGAGATGGACACAAGAAACAGACTTGTTGAGAGTAAGGTTAAAAAGGGTAAAAAGCAGGGGTGACGTCATGGCAGGGTTAGACCACCTAACCAGAAAGAAAAAGTGGCTGAGGCTTTTTTTAAAAAGCTAATGAAACCATCCAGAGCACTGAACTTGGTGGTAATGGGGAACTTGAACTATCCTGAAGTGCTGGGAAAACAATATAGCAAGGCACAGATTTTCCTGCAAGTTCTTGGAGTGAACCTGGAAACAATTTTTTATTTCAGAAGGTGGAAAACACTACCCAGGGAGAAGCTGTTTTAGATTTGATTTTAACAAATAAAGAGATGCTGGTTGAGAATTGGAAAATGGGAGGTGGCTTGGCTGAAACCATCAGGGGCTCATTCATCCGCACATCTACTAATGTAATATATACCATCATGTGTCAGCAATGCCCCTCTGCTGTAAACATTGGCCAAACTGGACAGTCTCTACTTAAAAGAACAAATGGGGACAAAAACAGATATCAGGAACGTTAACATACAAAAACCTATAGGTGAACACTTCAATCTCTCTGGGCACTAACTAACAGATTTAAAAGTAGCCATACTGAAACAAAAAAAACTTCAAAACCAGACTTCAAAGAGGACCTGCTGATCTACAAGTCGCTTGCAAATTTGACACCATCAATTTAGGATTGAACAAAGACTGGGAATGGCTGGTAAACTACAAAAACAATTTCTCCTCTTGGTGCTCACACCTCCACCTCAGCTGCTGGAAGTGGGCCACATCCCCCCTGACTGAATTGAGCTCATTAATTCTGTCATTCCTCTTGATTGGTGCCCCCTTCTTTTTATGTACCTGTATATTTATACCTGACAATAGAATTTCCATTCCGTGCATCTAACAAAGTGGGTCTTTGCCCACAAAAGCTCATGCTCCAATAAATCTGTTAGAGTATAAGTGCCACAAGACTTCTTGTTTTTTTCTTGAGTGAAAGTGATCATTAAATGATAGAGTTCATGAGTCCAAGGACTGGTAGAAGGGAGAACATCAAAATAAAGATAATTGATTTCAGGAAGGCAGATTTAGTAAACTCAGAGAGCTGGCAGGAAAGAACCCCTGGAAAGCTAGATGAGAAGAAAAAACAGCTGGCAATTTTTCAAAGGGACATTACTAAGGGTGCAAAAGCAAACCACTCCTCTGCATAGAAAAGATAGGAATTGTGGCGAAAGATCATCTTGGCTTAACACAGAGATCCTGAATGATCTAAAAATCAAAAAGGAATTGTATAAGAAGCGGAAACTAGGTCAAAGTACAGAGGAGGAATATAAACAAATAACACAAAAATGTAGGGAAAAATTAGACAGGTGAAAGCACAAAACGAGATCAGTCTAGCTTGAGACATAAAGGGAAATAAGAAAACATTCTAAAAGTATATTAGAAGCCAAAGGAAGGAAGAGGAAAAAACAATAGCAGAAAACATGGAAATGGAGAGGTACTTAATGATTTATTTCAGTTTCCATCAAGAAGGTTGATGGAGATTGGATGCCTAAAATAATGAATACTAGTGGAAAGGGGGTAGAAGTCAAGAAATTAAAATAGGGAAAGACAAAGTTAAAAATTCCTAGAAAAAGTTAGATGTCTTCAAGTCACCAGGGCCTAATGAACTGAATCCTAGACTATTGAAGGAGCTGAGAGAGGAGACATCCAAGCCACTAGCTATCATCTTTGAAAACTCATGGAAGTCAGGAGAAATTCCAGAAGACTGGAAAATGGCAAATACAGTGCCCATCTATAAAAAAGGGAAAAAAGGAAAACCCAAGAAATTACAGAGTAATCTGCTTAACTTCAGTGCCAGGAAAGATAATGGACCAAATAATTAAGAAATCCATCTGGAAGATAATAAGGTGACAGGTCATAGTCAGCATGGATTTGTCAAGAACAAATCATGTCAAACCAACATGACAGTTTTCTTTGATAGGATAACAAGCCTTGTGGATAAAGCGGAAGCAGTGGACATGGTATACCTAGACTTTAATTAATGAGCAGTAAGTTAGTATCACATGACATTATCAGTAAAGTAGGGAAATTAAACCTACATGGGGCTACTATTAGGCGAGCACATAATTGATTGGGTAACCGTTCACATAGAGTAATTATTTATGGTTCACAGTCATGCTGGAAGGAAAAAGAAAGTGGGGTTCCACCAGGGTCAGTTTGGGGGCCAGTTCTGTTCAATATGTTCATCAATGGTTTAGATAATGGCATACAGAGTATGCCTATCAAGTTTGCAGATGATAACACCAAGCTGGGAGCGGTTGCAAGTGTTTTGGAGGATAGGGTCAGAATTTCAAATGATCTGCACAAACTGGAGAAATGGGCTGAGGAAAATAGGATGAAGTTCAATAAAGACAAATGCGAAGTACTCCACTTCGGGAGGCACAATCAGTTTCACACATACAAAATGGGAAGTGACTTGCTAGGAAGGAATACTGCAGAGAGGGATCTAGGGGTCATCGTGGACCACAAGTTGAGTATGAGTCAAAAAAAAAAAAGCAAACGTGATTCTGGGATGCGTTAACAGAACTGTTGCCAGCAACACATGAGAAGTAACTCTTCTGCTCTACTCTGCACTTATTAGGCCTCAATAGTGCTCTTCTCTGCACTTATTAGGCCTCAACTGGAGTACTGTGTCCAGTTTTGGGCACCACATGGGCATCACATTTTAGGAAAGATGTGGAGAAATATTCTGCTTTTTAAACTCCCAATCCATTTCTTAATGTCTAATAAACTAGTGACCTAATTAACTGAATTGGTTGAATAAACTGAAATGAAGAAGATATTTTCTCTGTGTGTGCAAAAGAGGATACTGCTATCAAAAATACTTCAGTAACCTGTGGTTACAGGTAAATAGCCTAAGAAGGGTCACTGTGTCAGTCTGTAGCTTAACAAGAAATGAGCTGTTCTATGGCACCATAGAGACTAACAAATTTGTTAGGTCATGTGCTTTCATGGTAAAAACCCTCTTCCTCTGTATTCCCACTCCATCCATTTGAGGAAGTGGATTTTACCCACAAAAGCTCATGACCCAATAAATTTGTTAGTCTCTAAGGTGAGACAAGACTGCTTGTTATCTGGTTATAGGTGTTTGATTCATGACTTCCACCAGTTCAGTGGTCTAACTTTCTTTAAAACTTGGCAGCAAACATGTACTACTTATTTTTTGTATTTTAAATATTTTAATATATAATACATTTTGGCATTAACATACATTATCAATTTCAAATTTAAAATGCTTTTTTAAAACTGTTTTTAAACACAAAATCCAATTTAAATTTAAAAAATCCATTTTTTAAAAACATGAATATTTATCCACCCTTTGAAAGGCATGTTACAAAATGGCATAGAAAGTTTATAATAGATTAGAATTTGAATTACACTTCCACAAAAAGGGTGAATCAGCTGAAGAGCTTTATGTCCTCAAGATTCCCTGTCTTATTCTATATCTAGAATGTCAGACATACAGCTGTACTAATGCTACTGAATTAAAAGCTGCAATTAAATGATAATGAACTAAAAATTTACCCAGCTCCTTCAATCATCTCAAAGACCTAAACTAAACTTCTAAAAGTTAGGGGCCTGGCTGAATAAGGCAGTAATTGAACAGAAGCCCTCTTGACTTTAATGTGTTATCATCTAGGTTGTGGAACAGTAGCAGTTCTGATAGGATAGTTTTATATTAACTTTGCAGAAATCACATAATCTCTAAAAAGAACAAAAGAGAAACCAAAAAAAGTGGAATTATTTTTCTTGATGGTCACTCGATAACGAATAGGACCTCTTCATGTAACCCTCCTATCTGTGAGTCCATTGATGTGAGCCTGATTCTGAAGCCACCCGTCTTACCACAGAAAGGGCAGGTGTTAGTATCTCTTATTTTTAGAGTTAATTTATTCACTTTTATTTTAAATGCGAGATTGTCAAGCACAGACAAAGGCTTGCATGAATGCTGCTCTCTGGCTTAGTTTTATTGTAACTTCAAGTAAAAGATCACCTGGCATTCTCCTTTATTGCACATATGGTTCAATGATATAGAAGGTCGTGTGTTTAAAATACTAACATATCTCCTCATTGTTTGTGACATTTATATGGGGGTATTGTCTTTCAAGCTGAAGTATAAAAGAGAGAAAAACACTGGTTTTCTTAGCACAGGACTGGTTCACTCGCTACCATGTGAACTGTTAGAGGATTACTACATGAGAGGTGAGTAAGAGTTACTGGAAATATCTCAGCATACATCATTCAGTAAGTAATGAAAGAAGGCTAAGGAAACAAAGTATTTCTTTAGCAGCATGTATAAGAAAATGTGGTGCCTTAAAAAATACCTGTTACACAATACCAAACAAGATAGATCAGTAGACATCACAACAAAAGCAGGGTTTTACATACATTTATTCAGAAAAGAGATACTGCACGCATATATTCTGAACTGAAGAGGAAATGTGCATGTTCAGAGGGAAAAAATTCCTCTCTCACTTAATGAGTTCACAGAGCAATTACAAATAAAGCCAGTCTCCTTGAAGTTTGGAGGCAGAACCAGACTTGTTCACAATCAGCAGATGGAGGAGAGTATCTCTGGACACTTCATGGGAGGTTGCCAGTTGAGACAGCTTCCACAACCACGGTAAATTCATTCTGACTACAGGATAGTAAAATATTTTATAGTTAACATTCTGTCCACAGCAGAATGTGGCAAGCATCTTGAAAAGGTTTTGGATATCAATTTGTATCTGTTTGATCACTACTACAAATCCAAACTACCTTGGACAAAGAATCTGTATTTCACTTAAAGAAAGGAAATTCAGATAAGTGTGGATACGTTGTTAGTCTGAACACTGAAATATGCAGATACTATGAGATTTTTACAAGTGAAGGAACTTCTGTGTGATCAAGTAAAACTTGGTTGTGAAGTGAACCTTCTTTCAAATCTACATATGAGAGATATCACTTATGCTGGTGGCTGCTAATCTGTATGTACACATTTTTATCTTGAACAGCTGTTTCTTCACTGAGCAATTCTGTTTCAGACTTCGTACTGCTCCAGTTCTTTTTCTCTAGAACGGGTTGGATTATAAAACTTCATGTGCTCCATTGTCAATGTGTGACTCCTGCATTTGGGGAGGGGAGGCATGAGCACCACAACCTCCCTAGAAGGCACATCCCTAATTACTACCTGCTGCTTATCAGAATGCTCCAAAAAGCTCAGGGCCAGGTGGTGGAGATACTCAGATCTTAGTTACTGATATCAGTTGCCCAGCTTCACTGGCACATGCCTGCAAGTGGTGGTGGGCAGGGGGCTGGAACTGGTGGAGGAAGCAGTGTGTGTGGATGGGTAGATGCAGAGCAAGTGCAAAGCCTGGGGGAAAGAGTGGGATGCAGGCACCAGGCCACTGCCTTGGTGCCCTTTCAGCATCAGCAGCACTCCAAAGTCGTGTCTACACGTGCACGCCACTTCGAAGTAGCGGCACTAACTTCGAAATAGCACCCGTCACGGCTACACGTGTCGGGCGCTATTTCGAAGTTAACATCGACGTTAGGCGGCGAGACGTCGAAGCCGCAAACCCCATGAGGGGATAGGAATAGCGCCCTACTTCGACGTTCAACGTCGAAGTAGGGACCATGTAGTCGTTGCGCGTCCCGCAACATCGAAATTGCGGGGTCCGCCATGGCGGCCATCAGCTGAGGGGTTGAGAGACGCTCTCTCTCCAGCCCCTGCGGGGCTGTATGGTCGTCGTGTGCAGCAGCCCTTAGCCCAGGGCTTCTGGCTGCTGCTGCCGCAGCTGGGGATCCATACTACATGCACAGGGTCTGTAACCAGTTGTCGGCTCTGTGGATCTTGTGTTGTTTAGTGCAACTGTGTCTGGGAGGGGCCCTTTAAGGGAGCGGCTTGCTGTTGAGTCTGCCCTGTGATCCTGTCTGCAGCTGTGCCTGGCACCCTTATTTCGATGTGTGCTACTTTGGCGTGTAGACGTTCCCTCGCTGTGCCTATTTCGATGTGGTGCTGTGCAACGTCGAAGTCGAACATCGACGTTGCCAGCCCTGGAGGACATGTAGACGTTATTCATCGAAATACTCTATTTTGATGTCGCTACATCGAAATAAGCTACTTCGAAGTAGGCTTCACGTGTAGACGTAGCCCAAGGCAGCAGGCCAACCATCCATCTCTGAAGGGAGGAGTGCCATATCCTGTTTGGGGAGGCTTAGCCTCCTGTGGCCTCTTGTACCTGCCACCCTAACAGGCTCTCTTGGAACATGACTGGTTCACTTGCTCCCCTCTGAACCATGTTTTACAGTTTTCTTCATGCACCATTGTTTCTTTAGGTTGTTTTAAATTGGAAGTGGGATGAATCTGCATCTTGGCAAAAATACAGTTGCTTTTTCTCTTAAAGAGAGATGCTTACTGAGCATAGAGAAAGAAGTAGATATATTCAGAGTTAAATGAAGCACTTCATGCTACGTGTCACAAAGTCTGAATAGACTTCAGCAGGGACATTCATATTGTGACAGGGTCAGCCTCCCTCCTAGGCCCCAGCCCCTTGTTCTGCTCACAGTCCCGCAGGTAGCTTAGGCCCTGCATGCTCTAGCCACAGACTGCCTCTGTGTCTCTTGGCTGAAGGGGGCTGAGGCAGGGCCCCCTTGGTTGCCTGGGGAAAAAGGGAGTCCAAACACCTCCATGAGAACTCTTTACCTCTCCCATTGTCTCAGGCAAAGCTGATGTCCCTTCTCTGCTCTCTAACTCTCTCACCTTCTCCGTTCTCACCTCACTCCAACTTCTTCCGCTCCCCTCCCCTTCTCCCATCAGAGGAGGCCTTTTCTCCAGACCTGTGGCAGCCTAAGTAATCTCAGCTGGCCCTAACTGATTTGTAGCAGCCCCTCATCGGCTGCTTCCCCAGGTCAGCTTCTCCTCACTGCCCTGAAGTATCTTTCTGTTAATCTAGCCAGGCTGTTCTCTCCCCTTCTCAGCTAGCCCTCTGGCCTGACCCTTTCACAATATGGACTGCCAACTGGCTGAAGAAATGTAAACAAAGGTTATGAAAACAACAGTCTAATGAGACATTACAGAAATGTGTATTAGGTCCTGCCCTAGTTAACAGCTTCCTTAAGTTAAATGAATGATCTAAACTGTATCAATAATCGTCATAAGATATATGTTCTACTGGAAAGATATTTAATCAAATTATTTCCAGTAATATGTAAAGAAGCAGCCTCTGAATTTAAGGAAATATAAGCCATGCTGCTACATGATAAGGACAGCCTATGACAATATAATACTCACCATGTGACAGCTATTTTCAGCCAAAGCAAAATTATAGTCTCACATTTCTAGTACCGACTTCATGGTACATAATTCTAGACTGGCGCAACTAACTGGGAATCTCTAGTATAATTTTCAAATCTCTGTTTAACTGTGGACAAAATTTGCAGTCAGAGCAGCCTTTAGTGAAAATATGTAGTGCACTGACTCATTGCAGGGGAATGCTGTTCTCCCAAATTCTTCTAAAGGTTATTTATGTGAGAAGGGTTTTACTAGTTATACTAAGTTTTAACAGTTTGCTGTACAGAAGTTTAATAATGTATTTTTGGCCGATAGGCACATATACATTTTTTAAATTAGCCCGAGCATCTCCCTTAAATGACCTCTTCAAAAACAGCAGTCATCATTTAATCAATGTCTTCACCAGCTTAAAGAACCAAGTAAATATTAAGAACTGTTGTGCAAATTAAATTTAAAAACTGCTGTATAAAAGATAATCACAGAAAGCTAAATTTAAAGACGGCTTGTAAACAGCTTAATTTTCAGTGTTATCCAAATGTTCAGCAAATAAGTAGGCTAACGGGTCATATGAAATGAGGGAACGCAAGAGACTGAGTGGGCAGATTTGACAGCATAAAATCACAAGTTTAATTGTAATGAGCAAGTTAATAGATCCTCTTCACCACCCAGAAACTGATATCATGACAGGGCATTTGCTCCTTCCATTTCAACAGATTTCATCTTCACTAATAAACTGTCATGCATGAAATAACTTTTTCAAACATTATAGGCGGAGGTGATAGCACCTAACAATGCTGACAGACTCTTCCCTTTATAAGTCCCTCCTTTCATTTGTTTATAACTTTGTCAAACTTTAACCTACACCCAAATCATTTCTGCCACTTGAGAACAAAAATAGGCAAAAACTTACTTTACTCTGTTAAAAAATGTCAGTAACCTCTTCTTTGATGGGGCCTAACACGCCTAGGCTAATCTAGAACAAACCTATCCTATCAGAACACCTCAGGCAAGTTCACACAAAACAGCAGCGGGAAAGAAGATGAACACCCCTGAAATTCTAGTCTATTGAGTACCTACTGGGATGTAAAAGACCCCTGTTCAAGCCCTCTTCCACCCAGTGAGAAGCGACTTTTAAAAAGAATTTGCCACCTCCCACATGAGTGCCAAAGCCACTGGGCTAGGGCATATTTTGATGTGGGGCTCCCTCAGTCTCTCCTGTTGAAGCTGTTCCACTATGGATAAATCAAGAAAGACTCATTTGGGCCTAACAGAGCACATGTGCACAAGCATGAGAATGACTTTACCTCAATGACACTCAGTCCGCAACTCATGGCTACATGTGGCTTTGTGAGATGTAGCCTGTGACTCTTTAAGGCCCCCTATAGGAGCATCACAAACAGCTGATTCACAGTACTGTAGGAGGGTGCCTGCCTCTTTCCCCGCCCTCCCCATGAGCCATGAAGAGCTGACTTGCAGTGCTCCTGAGACAGCAGGGCTGGATTAATGCAGAGGCTTTAGGAGCTGTACGCTAGAGCCCCAGGCTAAGGGGTGTCCCACAAAAAGATCACCAGGCTGCCTAAAGTCCAGATTTTTCTGCAAGGCCCTCTTTCCCTGGGGTTCGGCAGGGGGAGGGGAATGAGGAGGCACAAAACATTACTGCTCCCCATCACTGAGCTGTAGCTACATGGCAATCAAAGCAACCCCAATGCTCCATCCACCTGCTGCCCATGTTTGCAGGCAGCACCCTTATAATGGGAGCTGGGGGGCAGTGCCTGTAGACAAAGACAGTGTGCCGAACCACCTGTCCTGCCCCTTTATACTGTCCGCTTTCTGGAGGGGAGGAAGAGGGTGGCAAACCAGGCAGGGAGCCTACTGCACCACCAAAGAGGATCTTCCTGAGGTAAGCACTCCACACCCCTACCTCCGCACCCAACCCTGAGCCTCCTTCCATACCCTAATTCCTGCCCAGACCCAAGCCTAAGCTCCTGCATTTCAAAGTCCTTGGCCCCAGCATAGAACCCCCTCCTACAGCCCAAATCACTCATCTCAAACCCCAGCCCAGAGCCCTCATGCCCACCCTTCAGCCCACTCCCACATTCTAAACTCTTCACGCAATAAATCAACTAGCTAAATTTAGTTTTAATTAACTGAAATTTTAAGGGTATTTGGTTATATTTACAGTTATATATTTAATATTGAACTTGCGTCTTTGGTGGGGGAGCGGGGTTGTGTGCAAAGCATACAGTAGTTATGTTCCTCTTTTGCTTACTGGCAGTGCAAATGTGGCTCGAGACACAAAACTGTGAGCCCACTTCTCTACAGTCTGGTGGTTAGCGTATTAGGGAGTCCCAGGTACCGTGTGCCAATGGCTTAAAAATATATTTTATGCAAAGTGCAACAGTTTCAGCAGGAGAGAATGAGGGAGCCCCATATCAGAATATCCCACAGACTAACCATCATGGACATAGCAAAATACCATGTTTAAGTCTCTTCTCCTCCTTAGGTAGAAGGTGTCTTCTACCTGTTAGGTGAGTAACCTAACAACTGGAATAAAAGTTATGAGGGATATATCTTCCTCCTCACCACACACCAGACATCGTGCAAAAGTATTTTTGACCTCTAACTCCAAAGTGAGTTCACGGCTGAGAATTGCTTGCAAAGTCCAGGGTGCAGGGCAGTGCCTATCTCCCTGAGGCTTTATCTACACCAGCACTTTTGCTGGCATGTTTTTTGTCACTCAGGGGTATGAAAACACGCACACACGCATGCACGCAGCCTGACTGATGTAAGTTTCATGAACAAAAGCACTGGGGTGAACAGTGCTATGTCAGTGGGAGAGTGGCTCCTGCTGACATTGCTACCAGCGCTCATTGGGCATGGTTTAATTATGCCAGCAGGGAAGCTCTCTTCCACTGGAATACTGTGCCTACACAGGAGACTTTAAACTGGTGCAGCTGTGCCAGTGTAAGGTCTGCATCTCCCATTGTATTAAGAAGCTCCTTGCCTTGCATGCTGTCTTTATGAATCACAATCTAAGAAGGCAAGGTGTTTAACTCAGACTTCATAGACTGAAGTGTGTTCTTGTGATTTTCTTGGCACACAAAAAGTAGTTTTGTGATGCAGATGCCATGATACCCAAGTACCCGCATGAATCTAGGCCTAAAATCAGAAAGGAAGCAAACACAGGGGCTACATCTACACTTTCTACAAACTTGGAAATGGCCATGCTAATAGCCAAATTGAAGAGTACTAATGAGGCATTGAAATGCATATTCAGCACCTCATCAGCATGCTGCCAGCCGTGGCACTCTGAAAGTGCTACAGTTTGCTCACCCACAGCTCGTCTACGTAGGGGGTCCTTTTTGAAAAGACCCCACCAACGTCAAAATCGCCTTATTCCTATCAGCTGAATAAGGGGATTTCGATGTTGGCAGGGTCCTTTTGAAAATGACCCCCATGTAGACGAGCCGCAGGCGAGCGAACCACAGCACTTTCAAAGTGCTGTGGCCGGTGGCATACTGATGAGGTGCTGAATATGCATTTCAGCACCTCATTATTATTCTTCAATTTGGCCATTAGCCTGGCCATTTTGAAGTTTTTAGCAGTGTAGAGACAGCCACGATGAGAGACAACTAGTCAGTACTACTTTCAGCATACTTTTGTTAGAGCACCTCTTTAAACACCTACACTCAAGCTGAATTAGTTTCACTGAAGCTACTGTGGGTAAGATTTAAGTGTGCCTTTTCTCCTTTTTAAAATTGTAATATAAGCAGGAATTTAACTTAAAAGTCTCCTCTCTGAGGTGGGGCAGGAGAGAGAATCAAAATATGTTGGTTAAAGGAAAACAAGTTAACTCTTAATTCTCTTGACTTGCTACTCTGTTCTTGTTATTCTTTCATCCTTCCTACAAGTAAACTTGATGTCTAAATAATTGTCTGCACTACTAATAATACAATGACTAGCTGAAGCTAAGTAAAGCCAACCATCACTTTGTAGGTAAGTTCGATTTAATACAGATGCATTTTCTACTTGGATCTGACCAAAGAAATCTACCATGACATTTGTGACTCAACCTCCAACTTAAGTATTTGAATTTTAGAATATGAAGCCTCCTGGACTTGCTATACATAGAAGAGCAACATCTTGCAGAAGTATAAATAGCCCTCTGTCTTCTGTCTTTCCATGTTGCTGAGCAGAGGAAAATTTAACTGACATCACTCTAAGCTCAGAAAAGTGAGAAAGATGGCACTGTGGGGTTCCATTTTTGTGTAATTTGGGTATCAGATTCAATGCATTCATAAACAGAAAAGTGGTTCGTTTGGAGCTAGCCACCTTAAAAGTGAACCTGAGATCCAGCTGGTAAGTTTGGGCCATCTTATTTACACTTCATCACCAGCAAAGAGTCTTCACAAAACAAACAAACAAACAAAAAAAAATACAGTCATGTAGCACCTTAAAGACTAACGCTATTATGTATTAGATGATGAGCTTTCATGGGACAGACCCACTTCTTCAGACTCTCCAGATCTGAAGAATTTTGTTGATAAAGCACATCTGCTGGCAACATTAAACCTCTCCCTCTTCAGGAATAATGCCTCTCTCAACAGTGTTCTGTTGACAAAACAGCTGTGCAGATGTTCTGGGGCTCTTTTGTCGACAGACAGGGCTTCCGGTTCACCAGACAGCCCTGTTTGCAGAGCTACTGGTCAGCCGTTCTGTCAAGAGAGGGCAGGGCAGTCTGGCTGCTCCCTGTTGACAGAGCAGATTGCTCTTTCAATCTGCTTTAATGTGTAGACACAATCTGCCAACAGAAGTTTTGTCAGGAAATCCCTTCCGATGGTAACTTATGTTGACAGAGGCTTCTTGTGCAGACATAGCCTGTGAGTCTAAGTAAATTCATGCAGGTTGCACCTCTGTCACCTCAGTCCTCAAATTCTATACTCTACAGACATAAACCAGGGAAGACATTGACACTGTAACTCAAAACTGAGCCACTTTTCTTCCATAGACATACAGGGCCCGTAGCACTAATAGCAGAATGGTAAAATAGTTTAAATTGTCATAAAGCCATCATCTTCCCTTGTACAATCATAATGAAGTGTTCCACAAAACCCAAGATGTTATGTACATTTTATTCCAAAATATGAAGACTAAACACCTGTGCACACCAAGAAAATTTATTAAAAGATGTGCTTTATATTTTTCAGGTAGATGGGATCAGTTTAGTCTTCAGAAGCATGTCCTTCACCACCTCTTGCAAGAAACTAATGTATATTGTTCACCTATCAATATTTAATAGCAAACAGATATTTAAAAATACAGCCTGTGAAATCAAGTCACACACTTTGCACCATTTCACCAATGCTTTATGTATAATTATATACTAAACAAAATTTATGAATGCATTCTGTCTATACACTCTTTTGTTTAGGAACATCCTCATAAAACTAATACATGGTGATAACTACATATTAGCGTTCTTTCCCTTGAACCATTGTGGTGTCATAGTCGAATAGTAAGGCAACACTATGTATGGATTCTGTGAATCCTAAAAGCATCACTTTGGATTTATTTATGCAAGAAAATTGCATCAGTTTATTTTAATTTAATTTGCTTAAATAGGTGGAATCCAAACCTAGTGTGTAGACGTATTTTGGTTAAAACCAGGTTTAAAATTTTAATTAAGTGAACCTCTGTTTAGGGTAAACAACAATAAGTCATTCTTAAACAGAAATGGCACAATACTGGCGTGCTAAACTCAGCCTTGTGAGCTCAATCCCTGAGGGAGCCATTTAGGGATCTGCAGCAAATGGGGGGTGAAGGAGGGTTCTTGGCCCCGCCAAGAGGGCAGAGGACTGGTCCTGATGACCTCCAAATGTCCCTTTCAGTTCTATGTGATGTGAATGTGATGTGAAAAATAGTTTCAGAAATTTGCAGCTAAGCTTTTCATGTTGTTATGTCATTTACTACAAAGATCCAAAACATTTTATATTCAGAATCATTTGAACTTGATCAGTAAAACACCCACACAGGTATTTGTGATTTAAATGTTTTCATGCTGAAATGGTTAATAATGCTAAAATTTCTTCATGTGCTTTTCTGCTGACTGCTATCACAGAACACACACCACTCTTCCCAGGCCATGGATGCTAATAGTCTTGACAAAAATGATCTTGGAGTCAAAATCATCCTGTTACACTGCTCTGGGCTGAAGAAAGCAGCAAAGTTTCACTCATCCACCAAATTTGTCCAAATGCCTGTCCTGCACACATGTCCCTACTGAAAACAGGGAGCCAGTCACTTTAAAAAAAGAGAAAACTTAGAATCCGGTAAGGGAGATTTTAAATTTTGTTTTTTTGTTTGGTTTTCAGTAGAATAAAGGTTTTACTTCTGAGTCTGAAATCCTGTCAGCCTGTTTGACAGCATGAAGCGCAGTAGCACATTGATTGGTCTTTTAATACAAAATAAAGGAAAGTCCCTCTTCCCATCTCTAAAGGAAAATTCTTCAACTGTTGCTTTTCTTTTATTGAAGACTGTAAACACTTGCACAGTGCTGGGTAAGAAATGTTGCCCTTGCTTGTAAGAGCACTTTGAGCCCCAATCCAGCTCCTCCTATTTAAAACAAAACAGCAGAACTGACAGACAACTCACAATTAACTTGGAAACAGTCACTTTATATGTGAATCACTGCCAACTTCCCATTAAAAGAACATGTATCAAAGGTTAATCTAAATTTTAGTGTTACTACTTTAGTGGATACTCTTTTTAAATAAGTTATTTTACATTTAATTTCAGGTTGTGCTTACTATAAGAATGCTGAAGCCCAAAAAATCATGCAATGTTAGAAAAAAGGAAAAAATATGATGTACAAACATTTAAGGACAATAAAAAAATAGTATCCCCCTTTACAAGAGTTTATTTTAACATTGTATTTTTTCAATTAAAAATTGAATGAGGCTACTTCTAATTTCTGCAACTCCTACTAATACTCAATTGACTTATTTTTTGTGCCTTTAATAAACAAAAGGGTAATAGCACTGCCTGACCGTATTTGTTATAGAAACATCTCTGATATAGAAACTAAGTGAAATATAATCACAAGATAGTATTAGCTGACCTTATCTAGAAAAGGTACATGTCAATAGCAAGGTAGCATTACTTTCAAATTAGACTTGATGCAGCAGTTAATATCCCTAGCATATACTTGGAATGGTTTGCTTAAATTAACAGCAGCAAGAAGCATTACATTCTCATAACACAAAGGCTATGTCTACACTTGCCCCTTCCAAATAAGTGAGTTCAGAAGATGCTAATGAAGTGCTGTTATATATATGCAGTGCCTCATTAGCATAATGACAGCTGTGCACAATTTGTAAGTTCTGCTTTCAAATCACGCACTGCCTCTGTAGATGAGAGCTTTTCAAAAGGATCCCCCTGGACTTCGAAAGCCCCTTCTTTCTAAAACCAAATTAGCATCTTCCCAACTCACTCATTACCACGCCCCTTGGAAGGGGCTAGTATAGATGCAGCCATAGTGTTAAAGTAATATTCTTGCACAAGATTTAGGTTCCAGTTTTGCAGTAGTTTATACCTAAGTTATACTGTATCAAAAATGGAAATAAAGAATCAATTCAGATGTAGGATTACAGATTATTTTTAATAGAAAGTTCATTCTATGCTCTCCCTGACTCTTATTTTCTGCCACACTGTCCTATAATAATAGTAAGTCAGCCTTAGGTTCTAAGGAAACATTCTCTCTCGTTATTCCAGTGACCCGTAGACAACACAATGCCCTGATTCTGAAAGAGAAGCAACTCTTTCTAAACAGTTGTGAAGTAGTGGATTCAGTGTCTTGTCCAAGACTATGTCTACACAACAACATTATGTTGAAATAACAGCTGTCACTTCAAAATAACTGTGAGCATCTACACTACGCACACACCATTTCAAAATAAATTCAAAATAGTAGGCTCGTTATTTTGAATTTCAGAAACCTCATTGCAGGAGCAATCATGCCTATTTAGAAATACGCAGTTAAGACATGGAATACTGCTATTTTCAAGAAAGCCCAGCGACGCTATTTTGAAATAGGCACTAAGTGTACAGACATGCTATTTCAAAATAGCTAGTGCAATTTCAAAATGCATTCTTGGCTACGTTTACATTTGAATTCTTTTGAAAGAGGAATGCAAATGAGTGAAATTGAAAATGTAAATAAGGCACTGATTTACATATTGTGCACTTCATTTGCATAATCTCTTTTCAGAACAGATTTTTCGAAAAGAAGCAAGCAGTGTAGATGGGGCTCTTTTGAAAATAAACCCCATATTTGAAAGAACCGTTCTTCCTATTTTTTTTCAGGAAGAAAGGTTCTTTCAAAGATGGGGTTCATGTTCGAAAGAGCCCCATCTACACTTCTTTCTTCCTTTCAAAAGAATCTCTTCCGAAAACAGATTATGCAAATAAAGTGGAAAATATAAATCAGTGCCTCATTCGCATTTTCAATTTCACTCATTTGCATTCCTCTTTCGAAAGAGGAATGCAAGTATAGACATGGCCCTTGTGTGTAGCTGTGTTATTTTGAAATAAGCTACTGCGGCATGGATTATTTCAAATAATGCTGCTGTGTAGACATAACAAGCCTCCTCATATTTGAATAGCAACTGCAATGAATGACTCTCAAAAGATAAGACACCAAGGTTTACAAAAACACTGGAGATATTTTTAAAATAAATCACCAGTTCCTCTCAGATCATCCAAATATGCCTTAGGGCACTCCTCATGGCACGTCTGAAAACAGAGCCAGAAACAGAACATCGTGCATCCATTTGAGGTGGCTTGGTAAATTTATGCTCTGTGATGCTGCAGTTTCATACTCAAGGTTGGCGGGGAGGGGTCAGAAAACATAACTCTTACAGAATTTGCCTGAAGCCATGATATTTATACTCTAAAGTAGGCGTGTCCAACCCGCGGCCCATGGGCCGCACGCAGCCCTGGATAGCTAGTAATGCGGCCCCGCAAGATCATAAACTTTTAACATTATTATGTGATTTATATACATTAACTATATTATATGTTTTATATGCGGCCCAAGACAATTCCTCTTCACTCAGTGCCGCCCAGGCAAGCCAAAAGGTTGGACACCCATGCTCTAAAGAGTCTTCATTGCCTCTGAACTAATGGAGGAGGCTCAAATGCGCACACCCGTTTCGGCAGCTAGTCTGCCGGAACTCCCAGCCCTGAGAGATACCACCTCTACTCCTAAATCCAAATCCCTGGCCAGCAGAAGGCGGTGCCTGCACCACGCTCAGCGCAGGTACGAACCGGATGGGGCAGAAGAGTCTGAGGAGAGAGGGAGGAAAGGCAGGGCAGGGTGCGTGGGCGTGAGGCAGGCAGAAGTGTGGTCGCCTGGCTCAGGGCGCTGAGCGACGCCCCCTCCGCCAGCACCGGGGGAAGTCACGGAGAGCGCGACAAGCAGGCGGGCAGGTGCTGCGTCTCCTCAGGCAGAGAAGCCCCAGGGAGTCGCCTCCCCCCCCGCCCCGTCCCGAGCAGGCTCTAGCCTTGCTGCTCTCCCCGGCCCGGGGGGTGGCGACAGGCTCCGGTCCCCAGGGGCCAGGGAGGCGTCGGCCCGGCCCGCCACTCACCCATGCAGGCAGCTCGGCCGACGAGATGTGGAGCCGCACCGCCTGCTCCTCGTCCTGCAGGAAGGCGAGGGCCCGGCCCAGGCGGGAGCTCTTGCCGCCGCGGTGCCTGCGCAGCCAGAAGAGCCCGAGCAGGGCGAGCAGGACCCAGCTGAAGCTCAGCCCCAGGTAGCCCAGCACGTACACCGGGAAGATCAGCGCGAAGCTCCGCGCGAACTGCGACACCAGCCCCGGCACGTCGACGCTCAGCATCGGGGGAGGCTCCGGCGTCGGCTCCCCGGCCGCAGCCTTGCCCGTCGCAGCTGGGTCCTCCCCCGACCCCGCGCCGGGGGGCGGCTGGGCCCCAGAGCCGCTCATGCTCTGCCGGCGGCGGCTGCTCCCCGGGTGCTGGCTCCGCGCGAGCAGTGGGGCAGGGCGCGGGCGGCGGCGCCTCGCATCCTGCGCTCAGCCCCGCTCGCTCACTGACACCAACGGCCGCCCGCTTCCGGGTGCCGAGCGGCGGCCCTGCCCGCCGAGGGAGGGGCGCGGCGCGGCGGGGCTCAACCGCGAGCCAGTTCCCGCCCTTGCCCTGCGCTCGGCCTGCTGCGGGGCTCGCTCCGCCCCAGGAGCCTGAGCCCGGCCCGGGGAGCCCCCGCGCGGGACACGCCTCACGTGGGTCCCCTCGCGCCCTGCTGGAACGGAGGGCTCCAGAGCCAGGGCCGCCTCCCCGGGCTTTCTGCAGAGCCCCGGGCAGCTAGGCGGGCGCAGCTGCCCCGAGACTGGCTGGCTCTGGGCCAGGCCGGGCCTGCCAGGAGCGCCAAACAGTGCGTCCGTGGGTGGGAGCCAGGGCTGCCCAACTCCGCCCCTGCAGACAGTAACGGCCTCCCGGCTTCCCTCGCTCGGCATCTAGCACAGGATCCAAGGCCAACGGCAGGAATGGGAGGGAGGAGAACTGTAGACCGGCTTATCGAAGTCCGGGAGAAGGACTAGAGACGGGAGAGGAGACAAACCCATTTTAGGGACATAGAATTAAGGGCTCCCCAAGTACTGATGTAAAGTGTATTCACCACACAAATCTGCTGCACTTCTACTGCAGGCCCCTGTGGCTGCTTTTCTCCTCAGCGCCTCACTTGGTGGTGACACTAATGGTTGTCAAGAGGCTGCTGCCTGTTACACCCTGGAGGGGCAGGGGAGCTGCCTTCTACATACTTTGCATTCATTATCAGCAGCAACAGGATGACAAGCCAAATTCAACAAAAAGTCCTGTGGCACCTTATAGACTAACAGATATTTTGGAGCATAAGCTTTTGTGAGCAAAGACTCACTTCATCAGATGCAAACTGTTAAGGCATGAGTAACTTCAAAGGAGCCAGCAACTGCTTACTCCACTTCTCAGCTTCAGCAAGCTTTCCTGTAGTCTTTCCTACCTTAACTCTATTTTTGCAATTGACATCCAACTATTAGTGCCTAGAGGTCCCCATCTAGATTAGGGCTTTTTGTACTATGTGCTATGCAGATGTATACTTTGCTCTGGCCTATGCTCAAATTTTATATTGGTATATCTATGTTTATCTATGTCTAAAATGAGACAGGAAGAACTTAGTGGAAAACCATGTACAACAAGCCAAACAAGCTGCAGAACAGAGAAACTTGAAAGAGCTTTATAACATCACACAGAAGTTAGGTAGGTCATGGCGTACAGTGGATCAGCCAGTATAGGACAAGGAGGGGTGTGTGGTAACAAACCCAAGTGAGCAGCTCAGTATATGGAAGGAACACTTTGGAGAGCTACTGAATCGCCCTGCCCACATGGAACCTCACAAGTTACCACCTGCAAATATACTGCTGCAAATTAACGGCCACAGACCTTCAAAAGAACAAATCAGAAAAGCCATTCCCATCTGAAAACCAGAAAAACACCTGGTCCAGACAGCATCCCCAGAAAAACAATAGAGGCAAGTAGTGAGACATCAGTCAACATGATGTATAATCTATTTGGGACACTGAAGAGATTTCATAAGACTGGAAACATGGCTACCTTATCGAGCTTCCAAAGAAAGGCAACCTGAAGGAATGCAAGAACTGGAGGGGCATCGTGTTACTGTCTATGCCAGGAAAAGAAAAGAATTGAATAGGCATTCTTGTCGAGAATGAAGAGAGAAATAGATAGACAGCTCAGGGAAGAACAGTCCGGCTTCTGAAATGAGAGATCCTGTACTGACCAAATAGCAACTCTCATAGTGATCATAGAATAGTCGCTCTAGTGGATCTCCTCACTGTACATAACCTTCATAGACTTTGAAAAAGCCTTTGACAGCATTAATAGAGACACTGTGGAAACCACTGCAACACCATGGCAGCCCATCCAAAATTATTAACTTGATTCATTCAGCATATGAACTCTTTGACATGCCAAATTGTTCACAATGGTGTCTTGACAGAATCATTTAGCATACTGTCAGGAGTGTGACAAGGGTGCCTATTGTGACCTTTCTTGTTCTTGATCACAGTGGACTGGGTTATGAACAGCACAACAGATGGCCATCAACAAGGAATTCAGAGTGGACACTTTTCAAACAGCTAGAGGACATTGATTTTGCTAATGATGTTCCCCTCCTTTCACACCAACATGAAAGCAAGAGTCACAACACTAGACAAAACTGCCTCAATGACTGGACTGAGCATTAACAAGGGAAAGACCAAGACAATGAGGATCAACCAGTCCTACAACACCACCATGGCACTGGGAGGGGATGACCTGGAAGATGTGGAGCAGTTTACCTACCTGAGGAGAATTATGGGCATAGAGGAGGAACAGATAAGGATATCAATGCCAGGACAGGAAAATCAACAGCTCCATTCAAGACTCACCATCCCATATAGAGTTCACAAATAATGTCTGCAAAGGTGAAACCGTGGCTCTTCCACACAAATGTGAAGAGTGTGCTCTCATATGGATGTGATACCTGGCATACTAAAAAGTCTTTAAATCACAAGCTACAGACATTCATAAACAGATGCCTGAGATACATTCTTCACATCAAATGGCAAGACTTCATCACAAATGAGGAGCTTTGGAACAGAGCAGGACAAGAACCAATTGACATTGAAGTAGAAAATAAAGTGGGGATGGCTAGGGCACATTCTCAGAAAACCATCATAGTCCATCAAGTTCTCACATGGGACCTGCAAGGAAAATGGAAAAGAGGAAGACCTCAAACAATGGGGAGAAGGTCTACTGATACTGAAGGACAACAACTTGGGTACTCCTGGAGCCAGCTAGAAGTTTTGTCCCAAGACAAAGTGAAGTGGAGGAGACTTGTAGATGATCTATGTTTCATGCAGAGTACAAGAGTTAAGAGGTAGTAGTAGTACGTCTATCAGGCCAGGTCTCTGCTACAAACTAACTTTGATATAAAATATCTATGCCTCCAGTGACATAGTCATACCCTTAACATCTTCCAGCTCTGTGTCAGTACAGTGAATTGCAAGATCAGGAGTTTTGATTATAAGATTCTGAAGACAGCAACCATCTATTAGTTTGTACAGCACTTCACATGATTCAGTCTAATCTTGGGATCCATATGTGCCACTGTAACGCAGGACAACACTGTTCTTCTCCTGGCTTGGCAGAGATTGTTTGAGTTAGTCAGCCTTCCCAGACTAGGATTTAAGACACCTAAAAAAATGTTCTATGACATTTGACAATTTTCAAACAATGTATGACACTGTAGTGTTGCTTGACACCGTGAGGCAAGGACTATCTACTGTAGTCAAGACAGTTGGTACAGAGAAAGGAAAGTTGCAGCTAGGGAACTGTACTTCATTTTAGACTGTGCTCAGGTTAAATTTCATTTTTATCCCCCTTTAATGTCAGTTAAGTTTCACCATTTCTGACCAATGAAAGATGCCAGGTAATGACTGCTAGTTATTTTCATACCTTCTTGGAGCATTGTTTTATTCCTTTGCTAGTGTCTGTGTAAAAATGTTAACTTGTTGGTGAAGAAATGTCTGTCCTTTTTTCTATATTCAGAGCTCTCTACTGATTGTTAATAACAAACAAGTTTTTACTGTTTTTATTCTTGTTAGTCCTGCAGAGCTAAAACTACAGAGAGGCACGGCAGGATTCCAATCCTTATGCAATGGCATTGTTTATTAACTTCCATTCATACACTTATTTCAGTCTTTGAAGACAATAAGATTTACTCAGTCGTCACTGAAGTCTAGATTATGCCATTGTAATTTTTCTGCATATGCTGGTACAAAAGGAGGAAAGGAACCACTTTGACAGTCATAAACAGGTTTGAACTTGTAGTCTGGCGGTTAGAAAAAAAATACTTGTTAACTAATCACAATTTTTTTAGAATTTGTCACAATAAACAGGGAACTCCAAAATGGTAGTGTTGTTGAATACTTGGACACAGAACTGCTCTTTGGTATCCTTAAACGTTCAGATAGTTTATTTTATACACTAACTATATCAGGGATCTCTAGCTGGCAAACAGAAGACACCATATTACTGTCACAGCAGTATAGCCAGGGTAATAAAGAGATAACTGGATAAAAGGATTTTAGGCATTGTCATACTAAGAATCACGAAGGCTACATTTTAGGCTCCAGGGAAAATCCCTGTGATTAGCATAGCTTGATTTACAAAATCACAGAATGTTACAATATTTACAAAAGTCAGCTGGTTAAGCAAGGAGTTAACTAATGGGATGTGCCAACCAGAGGGATTGTGTGCTAAATCCTTCCCACCCCTTTTTCAGAGGTAGGTACCATCATCTAGACTTCAGGCAGACACCTGATGTGGCTAGCAATTTTCAGCCATATACCCATTTTTGAACTGGGTGCCTATGGTATTTTTGCTAGAAGGTTGTAGGAGCGGAGGACTTCCCTCTTTAACTTTTATCCCAGTGGATCAGGTGCTCATGTGGAAGATACATGTGTGGCAAGTGAAGCCCTCTTTCAGGGAGGCTAACATCTTCCAGGCCTTCCACCCAAAGTCCTGCCCTCCCACTCTTGCCTACTGGTCCAGAGGAGCCTCAATCCCCATTGTGGCCGGAGGAGCATTGTTCAGCCTGGCTGAGCAGCTTGAGCCCTGGTGCACCCATCTGTGCTGTCGTGGCCCACCATCTGAGATATTCCCAACTCACCTGCTTGAGCTCTTCTAAACCCTACTGTGGCATGGCTCAGGGGTTAGTACACTAGCCAGAGGTTTGTGCTCCCCAGCTTCTACTATGCATGGGGAGATGGGATACCCCTGGTTCAAGACCTCTCTCCACCATGAGACAACAGCTTTTAACAGGAATCTGCAACCTGTGGCTCTGCAGCCATAGGTGGCTCTGCAGCCATAGGTAGCTCTTTAAGGACTTCTTTATGGCTCCTGACACTATAATTGCAAAGTTTAAAAAAAAAAAAAAAAAAAAAACCAAAAAACCACAGACACATACACAAAAAACAAAAACAGTGATTATTTTTGATAAACAGTGAACATCTAAAAGCCCAACAATTAACACCTCATATATAAATAGCAAAGCACACACTGCAGCTTTTGAATGATTGAGTTTTCCCAAATTGGAAAAAAATGGCTCTTCTTGCTGTTTTGGTTGCCAACCCTGGCACTAGACTATGGGATATTCTGATGTAGGCTGTGCTTCAGTCTCTCCAGGTGAAGCAAGAGCAGCTAAATAATGAAGGATCATTGGAGCAGCTGTGGGGACTGGGTCTTGGGTCTCCCACCTCCTGGGTGAGTGTTCTAGCCACCAAGCTATAGAGCCATCTCACATTGCTTTCTTTTTTTTTCTTTCTCTCTCGCTTTCTCTTTTTCAGTCATTTGAGCTAAAGAAAGACAACACAAGTATGAGAATGATGCAATAGCCTGGCCGTTACATCATGAAGTTGAATGACAGCAGATTCCTGTTCAAATCCATTTAGATGGAGGAGGGATTTGAAATGGGGGATCTACCTGCCCACTAAGCTAAAACACTTCTCTAGCTGTTCTGTATAAGCTTAGTAATGGGGTCCTGATCCAGTAGACAGCTTCTGAGCACACCTACTGGATAGGGTTCTGCATGGAAGTAAGGCAGCTTAAAAGTTCTGGGACATAAGGGTAGTTCAGCATCTGGATGGCACTTCTGTAGCCGGCATTGCAAAGTATTTATGTGCAACTTATGCTAAACATTTGTACACCTCTTTATTCTTTGATTACCTTTCCAGAGGGCATACCTCCATGCTGATGATGCTCGTTAAAAAATGTTTTAATTAAATTTGTGACTGAACTCTTTGGATAAGAATTCTGTCTCTATTTCTGCATTCTGCCACATGTTTCATGTTACAGCAGTCTTGGATGATGACCCACCACATGTTGTTTGTCTTAAGAACACATCCACTGCAGATTTAAGAAAATGCAAAGAAAGTACTAATGTGAACTTTCTAAATATATATATATATATATATACAGAATTTGTCCCAATATTTAAGAATTGGAAGTAACTTCCAAAATCTAAGAGGGAGGCAGTGTGGAGCATACTTTTAGAAATCTTAAAAGACCAACACTCTCAGAAACTACAGAATCCTAACCACCAAAAAAGAAAATCAACCTTCTGCTGATGGCCTGTCTCAGATGATAAAAATGACCATGCGTCAGGCTACGCTGCTTTGGATTGTTACAGAGCAGAACCTATTGTCATCATAGATCCATGTTCTCGGAAATTATGTTTGAAGCATGAAGGTACATATGAATCTTTAGTGTAAATACCTTGTGAGACCAGCTACAACAGTGCCATGTGAATGCCTGATGTTACTTACAGGTGACACTGTAAACAAGAAGTGGGTGTTTTCTCTGGCAAATGTAATCAGACTCATATCAAAACAAAAAAAGCAGTCATATAGCACTTTAAAGACTAACAAAGTAATTTATTAGGTGATGAGCTTTCATGAGGCAGACCCACTTCAGATCTGGAATAGTGTCTGAGCCATAAGCTGAATAAACTGTTGGACTGAGTGGACCTGGAGGCTCTAAAGTTTTACAGTGTTTTATTTATTGAAAGCAATAATTTTTGTACATAATTCTATATCTCTAAGTTCAACTTCCATGATCAAGAGATTGCACTACGGTACTTGTATTAAGTAAACTGAAAAATATTATTTCTTTTGGTTTTACAGTGCAAATATTCATAATAAAAATAAATATGAGCACTGAACACTTTGTGTTCTGTGTTGTCATTAAAATCAATACCCAGTAAACTCTTGATATAGTGGACCCTGCTTTACTGGTCATTAGTAATAATAGACGTCTGCTATCACCTTGCCAAAGAAAGTGTGGAGTACAGTACTGAACACGGCGACTTAGCAGAGATTCCTCCATACTCCTGCCCCCACGGTTGAGACCACCATAGCTGCGGGATCCCTGGCCACGGCTGGGAGAACCACCACCACCGCAAGTCCCCCCTCCACCTTTCTGCATGGGCAGCTGGGAGCCAGAGGAGCCAGTAGGCTGTGCTGGAGTGAGGAGGAGCTGTGAAAGTCAGTGAGAAACCCGCAGATATAACGGACTTCTGTTTTAATGGACACCCCTCCCCGCCATTAGTTCGTTGTATTAAGGGTTTACTGCGTTTGAAAAGGCAGAAAACATCCAGAATATTTAAATAAAGCATATTCTATTAACTGTGTGGATAATTGAGTAATTAATCATGCTTTTTTAATCACTTGACTCCACTTCAGAAAATAATCTGAATAACATCTTCACCCACATGAATTTTAATAAATATGAAATACAGACTGCTCCTGTGATTTTACATTGCTAACATCAAAGCAAGGCTCTTGTGTTCAACATTCTTCTTCATTTACATTTCCCCAATGCTTCAACTACATTTAAAGAGTTATTTAATTGCAAGGATATACATAAAAACTGAGTGAAAACAATACAAGTCACATTCTATTAGTTTTAAGGTTTAACGCTACTACAGTCTTACATTAACACACTTTTAATTTAGGGTTATTTAATTACAAGGTATGCATAATGCAGAAATAATCTAATAATAGGAAACTAGAGGATACAGACACATGAAAACAATTCAATCAATAGTCTCGGGGGTAGCTGTGTTAGTTTGTAGCTTCACCAAAAGAAAACCAAAAGAACAAAACCAAAAAACAAACAAAATCCCAAGCAGTCCAGTAGCACCTAAAGACTAACAATTTATTTATTAGGTAATAAACTTTCGTGGGTAAGACCCACTACTTCAGATCTCCTTTCAGCTTTATTAGCATACAAGTGAATGAATTTGAATGCATACCAATGCTTAACAGTACTTTGATAAACATGCAAGTAAATTGTCTTGAAATTCTGCCAGGGGTTGGAATCTGGCCCGCCTTCATTAAATGCCCAGCAAATGTTACTACAAGTCTCAGGATTCTGCCAGTCTTAGTGCAGAATAACCAGTCCACTGTCAGTGTGAATGTTGGTTTCCCGTGCTGTCGTGCGTTGTAATCACACCCTATGGTTCAGTATGTTCTGCCCAGTTCTGCTTTGTGTTGAAGTTCTCAGCTGAAACCAATTATCATCATGAAGGTGACCATATTTCCCTATATGAAAGATGGGACACCTGGTAAAATTGCTTGGATTTAAGTGAGCTCAAAGGCAATCAATCAGAAGTATGCAGTACAAACATTCAAAATAACATCAAGTTGACTGAGCACCCATTAAAAAGGTACACTGCATTATTATAATGAAAATAGGTAACAATTAAAATATATACTTATAATTAAATGGCTATTGCTCTATAGAAGTGCCTGCCTTGTCCTCATCTTGCTGTCCTTCAGAATGTGGGCTGGTAGTATGAAAGAGAGGTGCAGGAACCAGAACAAGGGGACTAGGTGTGGGGGGGGGAAGGTGGGATTTCTGGGTGAGCTGCAGGAAGCAGGGGTGGGTGTGCGTGCAGAAGGACAGGAGTAAATGGTATGGGGACACTTGTCAGGAGAAGAGGCTGGGAGTAGGAAGGGCCCTGTGGCCAATTACTTACCTTGTCTGTTGCCACAAGAGAGCTGTGGGCTGTCTGCCTGGGGGGCTTTCCCAGCAGCAGTGTGAGAGACACCCTGGCTTCTTCCCAGTCCAGTGGTAACTGGTAACTTTTAATAGTGAGGGTGCACAATTAAAAGGTTATGGTGCCATGCAGCAAGATTTAAGGCAGGTACTCGTGAGACAAAGGAGTTTTGGTTTCTAGCACTATTTCTGATCTCATGTTTTTATGATAGTATGTAATTGCACACAGATTTACAAAAGAGTTATACGTGATGAAAACTGATTGTATGCTTTGTGCATACATTAAAATATTAAGAAAGTTGTCTAGCATGGGCTAGTGTGAAGGGTAATTTGTACATTGATAGCTCCAAAACTGGTGAATCTTGAAAAAAATATTGCACTCAGAAATTCTTACAGATTCTGTTATTTGCTTCTTTAGTGTTTGCTTACTGCTACCTCAGAATAAAGTTCCAGAATCAGTCTTGTGAATAAATATAACCCCAACACAACCATAACTAACACTAACCCGCTACAGTGTCATTTTAATACTCATTACTGCTGCACACAATATCATGAACTCCAGAAGAGTCAAGTTTAGTTACTGATGTACTTGGCATTGGAGATTCAGTTTTCTTTGCATAGAAAGCTTCTAAACTTAGTTGTCTTTTTCCCATTGTGCAAAGCTAATAAGGAGAATATTATCAAATGAAATCAATTTTAACATGCAGAATAAAATTCTAAGGCCTAATGAATACATTGGCAAATGCCACACACACTGAAAAAGTTTGTCATGTGAGAAAAAAAACTTAATCAGACACCAATTGGTTCTGATATTAAAGTTTTAAATGTTAGAAATAAATTCTAACTCCACCCTGCACCCAATGCCTCCCACCAGACCAGCACCACCTTCCTCTCGCTCAAATCTGGCCTTAGAGAAAACAATGCCTTGGGAGAATTTGAAAGTTGATGCCCTGGCCCTGCTGTCTCCTTCACATGCACATTGTTTCTGTAGCCCACTGTGACCCAAATGCACCCCCACCTCCCCTAGCTGGCTCCATCTGCTCCCCAGACCCCCCACCCATACATCCCCTCACCCCTAGCCTCATTGTCTCACCTCCCAAGTACTCCCCCCGGCATTGCTAGCCCCTGGCTCTGCTGCTCTCCCAGATGCCCACCCAAGCCACATGGCTTCTGAACCTACCAGATTCCCAGAAGCCCATCAGATTTCAATCCGACATGTCAGAGGCTCAGGGACTATGGATAGAATGCACTGGCCCAACTGCCTGGGCAAACGCAGAAAGGAGTTTACAGCTCTCAGGCCATTTCTCAGAAAGTGTCTTATCTTACACAAACAGCAGAAAGTCTTAGCACTGCAGAGAGGAGGCAGGCATAAGACAGCAAGAAGTATGCTGTCAAGCTCACAAAAGCTGGACATGGACTCCCAACAGGTACAACAGAGAATGCAGCAAGGCAGGAATCAGGGGTACAATAATCCCTCGGGTAAGTCGGGGGGCTTGGGCAGTGGGTTGGGGCCAAGGGGTTAAGCCTGGGGTAGGTTAGGGCTGCAGCAGAGGTTGGAGGGTGGAGTTGAGCCAGGGCGTGCAAGGGTGGGAGCCAGGTCTGCAGAGCCTGGAGCAGGGTCTGGGGGGCGGTGGGGTTGATGGGCAGGGTGCTGGAGCCCAAGCCCTGTATGGGGCTGTAGTGTTCTGGGGGCTGGAGCCTGAGCCCCGTGTGGGGCTGTAGCGCATTGGGGCTGGAGCCTTGTGTGCAGGTTGGGGCTGAGCTGGGGCCGTGGAGTGGGGGGCTGATTGGGGGGGCAAGAGGGTTTTAGCCCCCCCAGGTGTCTAAAGCAGACTGACAGCAGTACCACTCAGAGAAAGGTGCTAGCCCGCCTGGCTGCCCACAGCGGCAGGCAGCTAGATGAGCTAAAGGCCTTCCCCCTACCTTCCCAGAGTGGTGCCTAGTGCTGCTCTGGGAAGGCAGGGGCAAGGGGCTCTCAGCCTGCCTAGCTGCCTGCAGCTGTGGGAAGCTAGGCAGGCTGACAACCATGCATCTTTGAGTTGTATGAAACTCATGTTAAAGCGACTTTCACGCAACCTGAAGATGCATAAAGCGAGGGTTTACTGTACTGGCAAGCTGTGGTTGCGGGGAGAGCTGTAAATTATTTGCCACTTCATGCTTTCTGGGTTGGCTTTAAATTTCTCTTTTCATTTTAGTTTGTTACACTAGGATGCAGGAAAAAAATATAACTTATGATGCTGAGGACTTCTGGAACAATACCACCCATTCAGTATTTTTGCAGCAGTATCAGCAGTATAAAAAGAGAATGAAATCTACTAGGCCAATTTCCCTCCCCTCCCTTCCCCTGTTTAATTTTGTTGGAGTCAGTGGATTTACAGGAGATCAGTTATAGCCCTAGCTTTCAAAGTGAAACAATATATTATTCCATACCTGATACCTTTCACTACCTCACTGCATTCAATACCATATAGCATACCTTCTAATAGCCATACACGTCCATGGCCATAGCTAGCAACCTGCTACCAGTCTGTGTACCAGCATACCTACATTCTAATATCCCACCCTGTAAACAGTATTTTCAGAGCTTGTAATTAATTTATAAGCCCCTCTGAAAGGTGTGGCACTGAAAGGCTTGGAAATCCTCACCCCTTGCTGTGATGCTGCCTCCCCCAGTCTCCTGCTGAAATCCCTCATAATGGATTTATCTCTCCAAACAGTAACTTGACCTCCCATCTAACCACTGGGACCAGCTGCCTCTCTCTACCCCAGAGAAGCCCAGACCAGGCCACATGGTGCCTGTTTGTTTCCTAGCTGCTGCCTGTGGGCCACATCCCTTTCCCTGCCCCTGGCACCCCTCACAGTCCTGGCCCAGCTAGCTACCCCATCTCCAAGGACGGGGCTGCACCCTAATGGTTCAAATACCTCTTCCCAAACAAATGCTTGTCTGGAAATTCAACTCTAACTGAAAAGTCATGGTTAAGTTCTTCCAGTTTTGAATTTACTATGTATTAATTAGTGAAGTAGCACAGGATATTTTTAAAAAAAAATATTGATCAGTTTTCAGATATCTACAAAACTCCAAAAGAAGTATGTTGTTAGAAGAATTCTTTCCCATCTAAACCATTCACACCTATGTAAACTGGGGCAGGCCAAACTCCCTACCCCCAACCCTATTTCTCCAATCACCTCATCTTTTCCCACCTCCTCTTAAAGGCTGTGGGGCCGTGGCTCTGGCTTTGGGGTCTGGCCTCACAGTTGCCTTCTTCACCCATCCCGCATCGATGGGCCAGGCTGAGCCTCCTCTCACACTCCAAACCTCTGGGCCCCAGCCTGAAACCCCCTCCTGCTGCATCCCAAGCCCTTCATCCCAGGCTCTGCCTCAGAGCATGCACGCCTAGCGGGAGCACCCTTATGCCAGCTCACATCCCAACTTTCTGCCCCAGTCTGGAGCCGCCCTCCCATATTCAGAACCTACTACTTTTGGGCTCACTCCAGCTTCTAGGGGGCCCCACAAAATCTCATAGTCCTGGCCTCTGGAAGTTAATCCAGCCCTGCCAGCCCTTCTCCATGATTCACCTTCCTTGTCTCCTTCTTCCTGTCTTTGCTCCCTCCTGGGTCCTGTCCCCCATGGGACGCTTCCAAACCCATGATCCCTCATGTAACCCCTGGCCTGGGCCCAACTTCTCTTCTTTACCCCAGAGACTTGCCCATTTGCTGCTACCTGTATGCTACCAAGCAAAGTGCAGCCCCTCCACCCTCCCTTCAGCCTGTCCTTCTGCCCCCTCTCCTCCCTGGGTGGCTGCTACCTTCCCCCTTTCCTCTGGAGTGGCTGCCCCCTTTCCTCACCAAAGGGCCCTGCCATCCCCATCCCAATCCTATTACCTGCCAGCAGTGTGTGTGTGTGGAGCGGGTGGTGGGACTATCTGCCTCCTCTTTCTCAGGCAGTATGAGAAAGGAGTGTACAGCAGCCATGGAGCCACATCTCTGGCTGCTGACCCCCTTGCCCCTCCTCCACCCCAGATTGCCCTAGGATTGCTGGCAACAGCAAGGCTGCATCTACACTACAAGAAAAAATCAAATTTCATTCAGTTAGCGTGAATTTACCACGTGAGTGTCTTCACTGTAAATACTATTAGCTCAATTTTGGATGCACTAATCTTAAGATTAGAAAATGGCAGTGGCCTGACAGGTATAGCATCAAGCTCGAACTCAGAAGTTCAATTAAATGTGAGTGTGGAAGCACCATGTCTTAAAATCGAATTTATTAGCCTCCAGAGGTGTCGCATATGTAACCCATAATGCCCCTCTCACTGCTCCACTCTAGCTGCTGCTCTTCAGTAACAGGAAAAGCCTGAATTTCCAAGTGGGAGCAGCAAGCCTTTAGCTGTGGGCTCATATTAATATGAGAGCCTGAGAAATAGCTTCCTTCTTTCTATGTTGTTAGCACTGTGAGAGCATCTACCCATTCAAATAGCCCCTGCAGGAAGTTTTCAGCTCTGTATGTACACTTGCTATTTTTTTCTGTGCTGCCTGGTGCCAGCCCCTGCCCCGCTGCACCACATGTCAACAAGGCTGTGCTGGGAGTCGTGCTTGCATAACACGCCAATAAACTTCTTCTCAGTAATCTACATTTTTGTGCAAACCCTCTTCCCACAGGCACCACACAGTCTGGGTCTTTCCTGTGCTCAGCCACAATATGCGGGTAGCCCCCATCCCAACCCAATGAAAGGATATCCCTGCCATTTGGTGCTGGCAATGCTCCCAGTCACGCAGGAAGGTGAGAGCTTTGCTGCCTCTGTGGGGAAGTCTCTCCTGGTGGTTAAGATACTGGGGACTTTGTTGCTACTATGGGGAAGTCTCCCTCAGGGGTTAAGATACGGGGGCTTTCCTCCTGCTCTGGGGAAGCAACAGCTCAACTGGTCATCCACTGACCCTCTCCCTCTTGGCCCATGCCTGGGCTTGCTGCTTCCACCAGGGAAAAGTCTCCCCCGGCAGCTAAGGGGCTTGCTGCTGCAGCGGGGAAGGATCAGCTCAACTGGTCATCCAGTGACATGCCCTCCTTGGCCCATACCTGGGCTTGCTGCTGCCGCTGGGGAAAAGTCTCCCCTTGATGGCTACGGGGCTTGCCGCCAACAGGGTAGGACTACTTCAACTGGTCATCCAGCGATGCGGCCCCGCTGGCCCATATCTGGGCTTGCTGCTGCCACTGGGGAAGTGTCCCCCAGTGGCTAAAGGGCCTGCTGCTGCTGTGTGGAAGGATCAGCTCAAGTGACCATCCAGCAACACCCCCCACTCAGCCCATACCTCGGCTTCTGCTGCCGCCAGAGAAAAGTCTCCACTGGTGGCTAAGAGGCTTGCTGCTGACAGGGGAGGACCATTTCAACTGGTCAACCAGTGACACCCCACCTTAGCCCATATCTGGGCTTGCTGCCACTAGGGGAAAACCAACAATTTTTTTTTCCCTGCACAGTTGGGACCCCCACATTAAGACTCTCCACAACACCAATATAATGTATGGGGAAACCAAATATTCTTTCTTCCTACATTCTTCAATGTAAGAAACATTCTGGGCCCCTGCATTATTTTCAGGGATAACATTTCTGCGATGATGGGAAGTGGGATGGATGGCCAGTTGAGAATACAGTCGATAAGCCTGAATTGGCAATATAACATAGGGGAAACCAAAAATTCTTTCTTTCTTCCTGCATTCTTCTCAATGTACAAAACATTCCAGGCCCCTGCATTATTTTCAGGGATCATGTTTTGGCAGATAGGAGGTGGGATGGATGGCCAGTTGAGAATACAGTTGCTCCAGCCGTGTTGGAAATATAGTGTAGGAGGAAACCAAATATTCTTTTTTCCTATATTCTTCTCACTGCACGAAACATTCTGGGACCCTGTGTTATTTTCAGAGATGACATTTCAGCAATGACGGGAGGCGGAATACTCAGTGGATGGCCAGTTGAAAACACAGTCATTGCACAGAAGCCTTATAATGCATTAGAAAGCCAAAAACCCTTTCCATTAATAACAAAATGGAGGGGGAAAACAAAAATTCTTTCTTTCTTCCTACATTCTTCTCAATATAGGAAACATTCTGGGCCCCTGCATTATTTTCAGGGATAACATTTCGGCAATGATGACAATGTGTTATTGTTTCACTTGAGATTTTTCCCTTGTAACTTTTAAGCTGAATCCCAGGGAAATATTTTTCTCTGCATGCAACCAATCATTTACTTTTCTCTTGTTTTGCGAATAAATCACTGTTTTTAAGCAACTGATCTGATTTTATGTCATAAGAAGGGTTTGTGTACATGCATGCCCTAGACTGAAAGGTCAGCTACTATATTACTGTTCTTGTGTCTAAGCTCTCTCCTGAATTAGGGGGTTCTTTCCCCACTCAGGTGGTAGCAATGATACCCTCCAGGGTCCACAGGATCTATAATCCTGGGAAGTTTTAAAGTAAAGCCTGTGTATAGGCAAGGTGAATAGTCAGTGAATGGCCAGTTGAAAAAAACAGTTGTTGCACGGAAGCCTTATAATGCACTGGAAAGCCAAAAATTCTTTCGATTAACAACATAATGTATGGGGAAACCAAAAAATCTTTCTTTCTTTCTTCCTACATTCTTCCCCCTGCATTCTTTTCAGTGATCACATTTTGGCAATGATGGGAGCTGGGATGGATGACTAGTTGAGAATACAGTTGCTGCACACGTGTTGGCAATGTAATGTGTGGAGAAACCAAAAATTCTTTCTTCTAATTTTGCGTGTATTCTGCATTATTTCGAGGGATCGACATATTTTCAGGGATTGGGAGGGGAATGATGAAAATGCAATGGGGGAAGAAGACATCAAGACCAGAAAGCATACCCAGAATGCTGTGGAGATGAGGGAATTGTGGGATAGCTTCCCACAATGCACTACTGCAAGAGTCGATGTTAGCCGAGGCGCGTGTGGCAGCAATGACTCGACTATGTGGGGAGCACGGTGTGAAGTGAGGATGGTCAGAATTGAACTTATAAATTCCAGAATTAGAAAATTGATATAAATATATTAAAATGTATCTCATAGTGTAGATGCAGCCCAATTTTAAACAATTTGCTTAAAGAGTCTGCCTACCTCCTTCAGACTCTTTGGCAGGCTCTTTAAACAGCCAGCCCCTGCTATTTAAAGAGCCAGCTCTTTAAAATTCAGGTCCCTACTTTGCAACAGGACAATTACCTTTTTTTTTTAAATTGGGATGCTTGCCAGGGTGCCCGAGGCAAACTATGATTTTGTGGGGAATGGAGGGGCATCATTCAATACAGAGAAAAATGAAAATGAATTTTACTCTTATTTGCTTGGCATTCAAAATAAACAACATAACAAAATGTGTTATTGTTTGTCTTGAGATTTTTCCCCTGTAACTTTTAAACTGAATCCCAGGGAAATATTTTTCTCTGCATGCAACCAATGATTTACTTTTTTTTTGTTTTGCAAATAAATCACTGTTTTTAAGCAACTGATCTGATCTTGTGTCATAAGAAGGGTTTGTGTACATGCATGCCTTAGACTGAAAGGTCAGTTACTATATTACAGTTCTTGTGTCTAAGCTCTCTCCTGTATTTGCGGGGGTCTCTTTCCACTCAGGTAGTAGCAATGATACCCTCCAGGGTCCACAGGATCTATGACCTTGGGAAGTTTTAAAGTAAAGCCTGTGTAAAGGCAAGGTGTTCTAATTTAGATTTTGTGGGACCTCACTTTCTGCGCTCAGACTGCCAGAGTAGGGGAGGATCCCTGACAGAACGGATAAGCGTGGGGATATTGGGGCAGCTCTGAGGCTGAGAGGGGTTAAGCCTGGGGATGTAGGGCTGGCTTGTGGGATGGGGGTAAAGCTTGGGGATTGGAGGCACATTTGACAGTAGAGAGCTGAGACAGGTAAAACCTGGAGCTGGGAGGTGATTTCAGGGGCTGAGTGGGGCAGAGCCTGGGAACGGGGTTCTGCAAAATTTTTTCAAGTTTAAAAGAGTTCCGTGGCCAAATAAAATTGGAAAACACTGGTTTAGAGAATACTATATTTGATAAATATATTCTATAGCAGAACAGGAACACAAACTTGGACATCTACTGTTTAGAATATTCAACAAATTGTCACTTCATTGATTCAGAAGTTCTCAAATTAATCCAAGATTGCTTGTAAACAGATTTTTATTTGCCTGGGTAGATACACAAAATACCTATGGATTACAGTTTTTAAAATCTTTTGCAAAAAAGCAAGACTGAATTATTCATAAATGTATTTATAAATAGATCATTTAGTGCCAAGAACTGTAAATATTTGAGAGCAGAATTTATTTTAATAGATATCTGAATGCTCCTGTAAAAATCAGTTTTCCTGCATTACTCACGCAGTTTTCCTTTGGGTTACTGCTGAACGATAAAATGATTGTGCATATTCCAAACACTGAGCCCAATTTTTGTTGGAGTAAGTTTTAGCTAACTTATGCTAACACTAGAGATAAGAACAGGTTGTGAATGGGAGTCAGCAACTAATTATTACAGTGCATGGGAATTCATTTATTGTATCAAGTGAAACACTATTGGTCATCTGACTTCAGGAGATTAAACAATGAGGAACAGATCTGTGGGAGCACGAGCACCTGGTGGCCGGGCCTCACTCGCAAGGCAGAATGACCATACACTCCATCTTGGAATGCTATCATACAACGGCGGGAAGGTCTGAAGTCAGGCCAGGAGAAAGAAATCAGAAAGTTGACAAGTAGTTGGAGAGTCCCCAAAGAGAACATCCTGACAAGCAGATAGTAAGCCCCCAAAGAGAACAGCTGGGGCTAGTAGCTGGAAGCCCCCCAAAGAGAACATCTTGGTTGTACAACATCAGAGGGTCCCAGGGGAGGTTCAGAAAAAGACCAAGGACAGAGGAAATCTTGTAACATGTTCTGACAGGCTGGGAGGATAGAAAGCCCAAATTAGGTAACAAACGCTTTAATTGGCCAGGTATCGAACCCCCAAGTAAGAAACAGTATAAAAGGTGATTTAGCAGGAATAAGGGTGTGGGCTCCTGGACACAAGGCGGAGGCTAGCAACTTCCAGTCCAGACAGCAGACCCCGGCCTGATCACCCGGACGTCACCACCACGAAAGGTCCCAACCAAGCCGTATCTCTGACTTGAAGGGCCGCTGTAACGTAGTTGTTGGTGAGATGTGGGAGCATTGGATGTTATTGGTAAGTCACATGTAATTATATACAGCTATATGTAACCTAGTGTTTAGCCTATGCCAAATAAATAACTATATATATATATATATATATATATATATAACAAGCGTTAAGTAATTGTAGTTACGAATAAATGAATAAATCACTATCGGTAAATACCACTAGCTGGACTAGCTGGGTCTGTATAGAGAATTATTGGGACTTAGAACAGCCACAGGGCATTGTGGTGTTCACAATCGGAGTGTTATTGTTCCTGGTACTCATAATACTGTGGAAACCTAGGTTTTAAAGTGGATACACTGAATCACATATTGCTGCTACACTATATCAGGCTGCTATAAAGGTGGGGTGGTCAGTCACGGGCCACCCAACTCCCCCCGCCGTATCACACCCCACGCGCACCCACGGGACCCAGAGTAGGTCGGCACATCGTCAAGATCCTACTTCACTGAAGTCTATGGAAGAACACCCAGGCCATGTGTACACTAGCCCAAATCTTCGAAATAGCCATACAAAATACCTATTTCGAAGATTACTAATGAGGTGCTGAAATGCATATTAAGCACCTCGTTAGTATGCCGCAAGCTACAGCTCTTTGAAACTGCCAGTTTTCGCTGCAGCATGGCTCGTCCAGACAGGGGTCCTTTTCAAAAGAACCCCGCCAACTTTGTAATCTCCTTATTCCTATCTGCTGACCAATAAATGAGATAGTATCAGAGGGGTAGCCGTGTTAGTCTGGATCTGTAGCAGCAACGAAGGGTCCTGTGGCACCTTATAGACTAAACAGAAAAGTTTAGAGCATGAGCTTTCGTGAGTTAACTCACTTCTTCAGATGCTGGTCTGATGCTGCCAGCATCTGAAGAAGTGAGTTAACTCACGAAAGCTCATGCTCTAAACTTTTCTGTTAGTCTATAAGGTGCAACAGGACCCTTCGTTGCGGCAATAAATGAGAGTGTATCTTTGATAGGAATAAGGGGATTTCAAAGTTGGCAGGGTCCTTTTGAAAAGGACCCCTGTCTGGACAAGCTGTGTGGCAGTGAAAAGCGGCAATTTCAAAGAGCTGCAGCTGGCAGCATGCTAACGAGGTGCTGAATATGCATTTCAGCACCTCATTAGTAATCTTTGAAATGGCCATTTGCATGCCTATTTCGAAGATTTGGGTTAGTGTAGATGTAGCCCCAATGACTTCACTGAGCACAGATACATACAGAACTGAATGTGACAACTCCCTGCACTATAACCATCACTCTCTTTTATTGGTCATTTCTTTGATAATGAACAATGTGTTCACTATTATTGAGCATTAGCACAAATGTTTATTTCTCAGAAAATCATAGAAGATTAGGGTTGGACGAGACCTCATGAGGTCATCTAGATCTAGCCCAACCTTCTTCTCAAAGCAGGACAAACTCAATTAAATCATTCCAGCTGGGGCTTTGCAAGCTAGATTTGTCTGGGTCAGACAGAGGGGGGCCAAAGTAAGGAGAGAACAGGACCCTGAGCTGAGCTCAGCCAGAGAGTCATGCCAGCCACAGTGTGCCAGACACAGCCCAGAAGCAGATCCAGCTGGTAAGAGCTATCACCTGAGATCCTGAGACACAGCCCAGAAGCAGATCCAGATTGGGAGGAGAGTTTTAGAGAGCAGAGCCTGAGATACAGCCCAAAAGCAGAACCATGCTGGGAGCAGGGCTACAGCCACAAAGCCAGAGAAGCCACCTGGGAGCTAGAGGCACAGAAGCAGAGTGCAACTGGCCCTGGAGCATGCTGGAGATAGGTGTGGTGAGAAGCAAGGGAGAGTGATAGTGGGGGACCCTGGATAGAAGCCCAACACAAGGAGACTGAGCCAGTCAAGAAGCCTTGCAAGTCAGAATGGGGGTGGGGTCCTACCAACCAGAGCAAGTGTCTGACCTGCAGCTCAGTCAGGACCTGAGAAAGAGACCTGGGACCTACAAGAAACAGACTTTCAACTGTCCTTACATTCCAGACACCATAGAGCAGAGTGAAGTATTTTCCATTAACTTTTTCCATTTTTTCTTGTTCTTTTCAAAAGTTAATTGTTTAATAAATTGTATTTGCTTGGAACACTATGTAACCATCAAGGGATCAAGAAAGTGTTCAGTGTGAAGAAGGCACCCCAGAGCAGAGACATCCTAGCCCCTGCCATTCATGACAACAAAGTTAGGGTGCTCACCCCCAGGAATGCTGGGGTCGGCAATGTTTGGGTTATGAGGACTCTGCCAAACAGGAAAATGGAAGGGAAGGCCTCCGGGTAAAAGAGGTAGGAGCGGGGACTCATGTGCTTTTGCGGGCCCATTTCACCAGGACAGCACAGAAGTCATGAAAGTTCCCTCAACAGCAGGATGCAAGTATCAGAGGCGTAGCTGAGTTAGTCCGTATCTTCAAAAGCAACAAGAAGTCCTGTGGCACCTTACAGACTAACATTTTGGAGCATAAGCTTTCATGGGCAAAGACCCACTTCATTAGATGCATCCAATGAAGTGGATCTTTGCCGAAGAAAACTTATGCTCCAAAATATCTGTTAGTCTATAAGGTGCCACAGGACGTCTTGTTGTTTTCAATAGGAGAAGCAATCCCCCACTTATGGAGGGGACTGGAGTTGACCTCTTGGTGTTCCTTTCACTATCTATGAGTCTCCTCTGCCCAGATCCCAACCAAGGAAGCTGCAAGCCAACTAGAGGCGGGAAAATAACAGGGTCCTCGGATCCAGCTGCAGTTTCTCTGGCTCCTCACTGCACAGCCTGAGCCGCTCTTGGCTATAAGGCTTCCCTTCCCCACCACCACTTCCAGGAGGGGACTTGTCATTCTAACCCCTCCACCTGTCTCCCCTCGCTGGGGGCAGCCCAACCCATGTTGCCACCGGGGTGGAAAGCATTTTCAGCAGCTAACACCCCGCCCAGCCGAAGGGGTACAGGGAACTGGCATCCCTAGATGCTGGTGCCCAACCGGACCAGCCAAAATCACTACTGTCCGCACTCCCGTCAGACCGCCCACCCCACATGGATCCCTGCTGCGCCCAAGGCCATCCCGCCCCCGGCACCCTTTCAAAGCGCGCTCCGCTGCCAGACACGGCTTCGGTCTCCCTGAAACCAGCCTCGCGGAGCCCCCCCCGACACCGGCCGGCGACCGCCAGACTGGAGACAAAAGGTGGGCCCCACGCCAGCTTCAGCCCTTGGCCAGTCGGGGTAGACGGCGGCCATTTTGAGTAAGGGACAATCCTGCAGCAGTCAGTTCGCCGCCGGCCCTCCTGAGACAGCCCCAGGCACAGCCAGTGACCGCACAGAGGCGGAATCCCGAGAACGCTCCAGTCTCCCAAGCCCACGGCCCCACGCTCGCCCCCCAACGCCCACGTGGTCTCTTCGCCCGCTGCCCCGCCCGCAGGCAGAGCCTCGGCGCTGGGAGCGATCGATAGTGCGGCCGATCGGCTGCTCTCCCTTCGCTGCCCGTTGCTAGGCGGAGAGCGACGCAACTGCGTGGGGGTCGTGTTCTTCCGCGCGACCCCGCGGCCCTGCCCTTCGCCCGAGGTCGGAGACTGGAGGGGCCTCGGCGCACCCCACTGCCGCCCCGCCTCCGGCATGGAGACCGAGAAGGTGAGGTGGGGGCGGGGAGAGGCGGGCTGCGCCGTGGTGCAGAGCACCACCCGTGGGGGACGCCGCCGCTGCACGGTTACGCGCGCTGAACCCACAGGCAGGTGAGGGGAGGGGCCTGGCGAGCGGTTGCGGCCATTGGCCCCATCCTCTTAGTACTCCTCCACTGCTGTCTTAGCGCCTGACTACCCCGTACGGCTGCGACTCCTGCTCCCGAGTACCCTCAACTGCTGTGAAACGGCTCACCGTGCCCAGTCGCCGGGGAGTGCCTCCCTCTGCCGTAACCTTGTCGCCCCACAGCCCTCACTGGCGTGTTCTGTTTCCTCCCGCCCCCCTCGCTGCTGGGCTCCCTACCCTGAAGTGCAGCAGCTGTGGGGCTGCAGCGTTTTAAGTGTACATAAGCCCCCACAATGGCAGAGCTAAATACAAGGCGGAGAAAATTGTTTAGCATAAGCAGATAATACATCTTCCAAGCCTAGGGTCCGTTCCTGGTGAAATATTTTTCACTTTTCACTTCGGCTCTTTGCTTCACACCAGGGGGTGCCTATTCCAACTTAATTATGGGGGGAAATGATTCTTTAGTTGGTGCTCCTTTATTGGAAGACTAAGGGTATATACAATATACAGTTTCGTGGAGAAAGAAGTGTTATGGTATATTAATTATACTATAATGTTTTTCTCTCTTTATAGCTGGAATAGTGTATAGTTAATATTTTCAATTTCACAAATACTAGTTACTGTTTATACTTCTCTGGGAGACTTTTCATTGTCTATTCTGTGGTTAATATGAAGTAGAGCTATTTAATAAATGACCAGAATGGAAATGCTTATTGGTGTCTGCTATGAAAAGCCCCCATTACTACATCTTCTTAGTGTACCAAAAGCATCAAGTCATTTTTCCTTAATTTGTATAAATAATACTTTGTGAATCTAGGTCTTTCAGTAAATTTGATTAACTATAGATAGGTTGCTTTAAATAGCATGTACAGTAAAATTCCTTTAATCCACCCTCTGATGGTCCGGTATCTTGCAAAAAATAGTCCTGTTTATGGAGACAATCCAGCAAAATTTGGTGGTCTGGCATACTGAAGTCCCCCGAGATACGGGTGCCTCGAAATTCGTGTAAGTCGAGGAGCTTGGGTGATGGGTTGGGGCCTTGGGAGGGCGGCAGGGGAGTCAAGTCTGGGGTGGGTTAGGGTGGCAGGGGGCCAAGGAGTGGCAACAGCAGGTGCTCCTGGCCCCAAGCCTCAGGGAAATGGCAGCCATGGGTGCTCCTGGCCCCGAGCCCTGGGGAAGTGGTGGCAGCAGGCACTCTGTGCCCCAAGCCTCAGGGAAGCAGCAGCTGTGGGCGCTTCTAACTGCACCCCAGACCTTGAGGGCCTAAATATGGGACAATTTGTCCCTTTTAAAAATAAGTAGGGATGCCTTTTTGGCGTCCCAAATACAGGACCATGCTGCCCAATATGGGATGGTTGGTCACCCCATGAAGTGGGAGGAGCGTGGGGTGGTGAAGAAGCTGGAGGAGCGTGGGGTGGTGAAGAAGCTGGGGGTGTGCAGGGGTGGTGAGCTGCAGCTTTGGGTGGGGGTGGTGAAGCTGCAAGAGCGCGGGATGGTGACTTCCAACAGTACAGAAAATTTGGGTAATCGGCACTGTCTGGTCCCGGATGTGCTGGATTAAAGGAATTTTACTATACAATGGCAAGGCTTGGCAATCCTATTAGTCCTAGGAGAATTCTATGCCACTGCATGCATGTGAACTTCACATCCCCCGCATATTTCTTTGTTTCCCCATAGAAAAGTCATAGAATCATAGAATTCTAGGACTGGAAGGGACCTCGAGAAGCCATCGAGTCCAGCCCCCTGCTCTCATGGCAGGACCAAGTACTGTCCAAACCATCCCTGATAGACATCTATCTAACCTGTTCTTAAATATCTACAGTGATGGAGATTCCACAACCTCCCTTAGCAATTTATTCCACTGTTTGACCACCCTGACAGTTAGGAACTTTTTTGTAATGTCCAACCTAAACCTCCCTTGCTGTAGTTTAAGTCCATTGCTTCTTGTTCTATCCTCAGAGGCCAAAAAGAACAAGTTTTCTCCCTCCTCCTTATGACACCCTTTTAGATACCTGAAAACCACTATCATGTCACCCCTCAATCTTCTCTTTTTCCAAACTAAACAAGTCCAGTTCTTTCAGCCTTTCTTCATAGGTCACATTCTCTAGCCCTTTAATCATTCTTGTCGCTCTTTTCTGGACCCTCTCTAATTTCTCCACATCTTTTTTGAACTGCGGTGCCCAGAACTGGACTCAATACTCCAGCTGAGGTCTAACCAGCGCAGAGTAGAGTGGAAGAATGACTTCATGTGTCTTGTTCACAACACACCTGTTAATGCATCCCAGAATCATGTTTGCTTTTTTTGCAACAGCATCTGTTGACTCATATTTAGCTTGTGGTCCACTACAACCCCTAGATCCTTTTCTGCTGTAGTCATTTCTAGATAGTCACTCCCCATTCTGTATGTGTGAAGCTGATTGTTCCTTCCCAAGTGGATGGGCAAAAGGAAACTACAAAGACAGTAATACACCCATTCCCCACCAGCACACACATTGTTTTGGGTGCCCAGAGCAGTCAGCAGACAAGTAAATCACTGCAGGGGTGGGAGGGGGATGCTCAAGCCAGTGCCTTCTACTCTGCATCCGGCTCATCTGCTATTTCCAGCGAGGCTGACAGCAGGAGCAGACCAGAGTCACTCATCCCAGGAAAGGAGCAGCTGGGTCCAGATCAGCCCTACCCCCAGAAAACTCCGCTGACTGCAGAAAGTACTGCATCCCTCCTCCCTGCTTTTTGCCCTTCATTGCTCCTTAGCTCGGTGAGTGGGAAGAATGTCTGCACAAGGAGCAGCGGTGCTGACAGCTACCATGGGCCCAGGGCAAGAGGGGAGGAAGGCCTGACTCTGTGCCTATGGAAGAGGTGGGGCCAAGAGCGGAAGGGGCCGGCCTAGAGCAGTCAGTCCTTAGTACCACCCAGACCATGGTGCTGTCTTCCTGCCCTCTCAGCCACACAAAGCGCCAGAGCAGCACTTGTGCAACAGCTTAAAGGAGCCCAGAACTCCAGACACTGCTGCCAAAGTAGCAGTGGCAGTGGTTGGTGCTCAGGGCCCCTTTGAAAGGCCAGGCTCTGCGGCAGTTGCCTCTTGTGTTCTCCCCATCAACAGGCCTAACAAGGACCTGCTCCCCCATCTGCCAAACCTGAACCTCCCCGTACCCAGTCGTCCCCCTGTTGAAACTAACTTCCCTGAACCCAACAAAACAAAGCAGCAGAAATGTAGCACTTTAAACACTAACAAAATGATTTATTCGGTGATAAGCTTTTGTGGGACAGACCCAGTTCTGTAGATCAATTTCATTTCCAATACAGATTGTAATTTGTAAGTACAGAGGACCAAAAAGAAAAAAAATTCTCAGGTCTTTAATGGAATGGCCCAGTCTGTCCAATGTACATAATGTCAGGGCATTGTTGTCACATAATAGCACATATAATGTTGCTGGAAGTGCACGAGAATGTGCCTTTGATCTTGTAACTAACGTGGTTAGGTGATGGTATACCCAGAATAAATATGTGGACTAAGTTGGCAGCAGGGTTTGTTGCAAGGAAAAGTTCCAGGATTCGTGTTACTGTGGTGTAACCTCTGATTGCTGGTAAGAATCTTTCTCAGGGTAGGAAGTTGTCTATAGGGAAGGACAGGCGTGTCACCTAGAACCTTCTGGTGCATAGACTGGGCAAAACCTTCGCCAAAGAATAAATGGACACAGAGCAGATATCAAGAAACTCAGTACGCATAAGCGGGTCAGTTAGCACTTCAGTGGAGTGGGCCATTCTATTAAAGACCTGAGAATTTGTGTCCTGCAACTGAGAGAATTTAACAACGGATCAGAGCGTGAGATTTCTGAGTTAAAGTACATATTCAAATTCAACCCATTAACACGTGGTATGAACAGACACATCAACTACCTTACAAATTACAAGGACTGCTTCCCTTCCTTTGATGCTCATGCATATCTCAGACAGGACAATTAACATGCCCCCACCTCTTACCTCCTTTCTTCCATCCTATTTGATTTGTCAGTTTTTATTGTGGTTTTTTTTTTTTTTTGGTCCTTTGTACTTATAAATGTCAGTCTGTATTGGAAATGAAATTGATATGAAGAAGTAGGTGTGTCCCACGAAAACTCATCACCGAATAAATCATTTTGTTAGTCTTTAAAGTGCTACATTTCTGCTGCTTTGTTTTGTTGGAGTACAGACTAACATGACTACCTCTCCGTTACTATTTCTCTGAACCCAAAAACCCAAACAAATCCTCTACACCAGAAAGCCCAGCTTGCCAAGCTTCAACCCCTGCATTCAGAGTCCCCCTGCACCCAGCTCCCCTTACCCACCTGCTGAGCCCCTTGCACGGAGATCCCACAGAGGTGTCACACCCATACCAACACCTCACTTAGCTACAACCAGCTGCATCTGGGCCTCCATCTCACTAAATTCTGTTCCCACAGCACCTGGTCTCCCATGCAGCACTCTCAGAACCAGATCTCCCTGCTGAGCCTCATCCGCCTTCACCTTGATGTCCCTCCAGAATCCCATTGCCCCTGCACCTAGAATATGCCAACAAGCCCCTGTGCATCCAGACCTTTCCCCTTTCCCCTCATGCCCTCTGCCGCATCACCTGTAACCAGATGGCCTCTCACATAACCATCTCACCCCACACTTAGCTCCTCCACACATGTATTCTACCAAGTTGAATCTGATTCCCCTTACCTACTGAATCTGTTGCAATGGCACAGGTCTCAGGGGTGTTTCTGGGACAGGCCCAGCACTTGTGCTGCATCAGGGTTGGGAGTAGCCTCCCCATGCTCAGCTCTGCTCCACCGCAGACCCTGCCCACTCCTTACCCCTTCTCCCAAGGCCCTGCCTTGCCTCTTCGTGCTTCCTTTACAGATCTGCTGCATTTCCTCCTGACAAGTTCCACTCCCTCCCTCAAGCGCGCTTCATCACCACTTTTCCTTCTCCCTCCAAGTGTTTCTCGCATGCTACAGAACAATTGAGAGAAGCAGGAGGAGGAGCTGATCAGCTGAGTGGCTGGTGGGCAAGAAGCACAGGCAGGTGGAGTTGGGGAGTAGGTTGCTCGTGAGTACTAAGTAGCCGCTAATTTGGGGCACCATGAAGTTGGTTTCTGTGGTTCAGTAACTTTATAGAGGTACACAGGGATGTCAAAACAATGAGAAGTCTTGTGGTACCTTATAGACTAACATTTATTGGTGCATAAGCTTTCATAGGCAAAGACCACTTCATCTGATGAAAGCTTGTGCTCCAGTAAATCTATTAGACTATAGTGACACTACAGTGATCTGGCGACAGAAGTCACTGTCAGAAGAGATTTCCTGACAACACTTCTGTCGACAGTGTGGCCATACACAAAAGCCAGTTGGAAGAGCATGCTCTGCTCTGTCAACATAGTGGCCGGACTGCCTGGCCCATTGTTCTGGATGCCCTGTCTGCCGAGAGAAGGCTCCCCCAGAGTATCCACGTAGCTTTTTTGTAGACTGAATCTGTCAACAGCAGCGTAATGCCTCCTGGCTGAGAGGCAGAATGCTGACAGTGGAAGTGCTGAGTTTTGTCAACAGACTGTCGACACAACGCATTTTGTGTGTGAAAGTTCCACCAGTTTTGACAATAAAACTCACTAGTGTAACTGTGGCCTTATTCTATAAAGAGCCACACTTCTCGTTTTTGCGGATAAAGACTAACCCAGCTATTCCTCTGATACAGGGATCTCATGGGACTCCAGTTGTCAAAGGTTTGGAATCAGCCATGTGTGCTGAAGATACCCTAGTTTGTACTTAAAGAAAGCTTCCTGCTGCCTTTTTCATTGCAATACGTCAAAGATATCATAGTCTTTGTTTTTTTATTTGAAGCGCTCAAAAACGCCAAACAGTATTTTTTAAATAGAAGTTGAGACATCTAGTACAAAGCACTTCCCTGTGGCCCCTTGATTCAGTTCAGTAGTTTTTCTAGTCATGTCTTTGTTTCCTTTTAGTTTCGCTGTTGAGACCAAAGAAGCCTTTTTTATGCTTTTATGTTAAAGACCACAAGATAACAAGTTCACTTGGTCAAGCTGATTTATCATGCAATTCAGCTGTCTTCCTTTGCCATACTTTATGGGGCTGCATTTTAGATAAAGTACATTATCGTACCTCCATCAGTTTCAGTTGACGTAGGCATTTTACACCAGCTGAGTACCTGCTTCCAGAAACTCCAAGATTTAGTTTGACAACCAAAATAGCAGGAAGAGGCATTTTTTTCCGATTTGGTAAAAATCTCAATCTTTCAAGAGCCACAGTGCATGTGAATAAGACTTTTTTAGCAACGCAGTCAAAACACAGATACAATATCATATTCCACAGTGCACTGTGGTCTTTCCTTCGGATTCAACTGGGGCGACCAAGAGGAGGATAATGCTGCTTGGGCAACGCATTTGCTCCAAATACAAACTCAGGCAGTGCAGTGTGTAAGAGGGTGCCAAATGGAGAGGAAACTCTATCCTTGCTGATAGCGTGGAAACAACACGGGAAGTGGCAGTTACGAGTTATAAGCCCTCCTCAACTGGTGAAAAGGAAGACACCATGGGTCACTTTCATCAGTGGGAGGAGTCATTGCCCTCCACTGGTCAGCTATTGCCTGCCTCAAGGCGGGCAGCCCCCAGTCAATAAGGTACTGATCAGCCACATCTGCCTTCCTCATTAGGTGCTTGGGGTAGACCAAAAATCAAAAAGTAGTTGTAAAAGATGTACCCACCAAGAAACGAAATAATAAATGAACTTGCCTCTGGCTCGGTAGCTGGAACGTGTGAACCATGTGTCTGGGACTTGAATCTGCCCATGACCTTACGAACACTGACTCCATATACAAAACAGCAGTCATAGATCAACAGCTACACAAAGGGAATGTCAACATCGATGCTCTCCAGGAAACCAGGCTGGCAGATGCTGAGTCAGTGAAAAAAATCTACTACACATTCTTCTGGAAGGACTTGAGGTCAGAGGAACACTGCCTCTATGGAGTTGGATTTGCTGTTTTGAACAATCTGCTGAAATCTATCAGTAGGCCCACAGCTGAATCAGAATGTATTATATCCCTGAAGCTCTGCACCAAGTCAGGATACGTCAACATCATCAGTGCTTATGCACCCACATTTGCATTGTGCCAAAGACAAGGACTGCTTTTATGATAACCTTCAGAAAGTTAACGACTCCTTTCCAACTGGCGAACAACTATACATCCTTGGCGACTTCAGTGTTAGAGTTGGATGTGACCATCAGTCCTGGCCTGTCTGCCTTGGTCATCATGGTACTGGGAAAATTAATGAAAATGGTCAAAGCCTTCTCAAATTCAGCTTTCAGAATCAGCTCTGCATCACTAATACTTTAACTTGAAAGAGTGTCACAAGGCCACCCCAGATCCAATTACAGGAATCAGCTTGACCTGGTACTGGTATGCAGGAAACATCTCAATGCTATCAAATTTACACGCATGTCCCACTGAAGCATTTAAATGGACAGGTGATCACAAACAAAAAGCTGCAGGTGTCCAGATGGGTGGTACACTACACAAGTCTTTATTCCCACGAGTGTGCAATACAAGCTGAACTTGACAACCTTATCACAACTCTTCCAGAAATGTCTGAGCTAGATGCAAAGCCTACAGAGGAGGAACTTTTTCAAGCTCTTGATGCTCTCTCCAACGGAAAAGCACCAGGAAGTGACAGATTCGCAGCTGAAGTCCTAAAGGCAAACAAGGCTGTGCTCTTCCCTTTCCTCTATAATTTAGTCCTTAAATGTTGGAGAGCAGATGTCCCACACAACATGAAGAATGCAAACATCATCACTCTTTATAAAAACAAAGGCAACGAGGGTGACTGCAACAACTACAGAGGCATCTCATTACTGAATATCATACGAAAAGCATTTGCCCGTGTCATTCTCAAATGCCTGCAAAGACTCGCAGATTGAGTCTATCCAGAAACACAATGTGGCTTTAGGGATGACAAGTCAACAATGGACACGATTTTCTCTCTTTGACAAGTATAGGAAAAATGCGAAGAATAAGGAAAGCCATTATTTGTAGCATTTGTGGACTTAACAAAGGTGTTTGACACAGTAGATGAGGACTACACAGAGTATTAACCAAGATTCGTTGCCCACCAACCCTACTCAAGCTCATAACATCCTTTCGTGGAAATATGAAAGCAACAGTGCAATATGCTGGATCTACATTGGAACCATTTGCAATGAACAGCAGAGTCAAACAAGGGTGTGTTCTTGCGCCTATCCTCTTTGGCATATTCTTCTCAGTTCTAATAAATTACACATTTAAAAACTCATGCAGAGATATATTTCTCCACACAGGATTAGATGGCTCTCTCTACAACCTGGCAAGACTCAAGGCCAAAACTAAGATCCAGAAAGTCCTCATTAGGGAACTCCTCTTCTCAGAAGATGCAGCTCTCGTTGCTCATAATGAAGACACACTAGAGTCACTGATGGAGTCTCTGTCCAGAGCCTGCAAGTTGTTTTCCCTTGACATAAGCAAGAAGAAAGCTCTTGTATTCACTCAAGGTATACCTCAGCGACCCAATGTCATTCTGGATAACAGCCCATTAGATGTGGTACAACAATTCTGTGATCTTGGATCTACTGTCACCACAAACCTATCCATGGATGAAGAATAGAACATCAGAATTGGGAAGGCAGCTATTGTTTTTGGCAGACTTACAAAATGAGCATGGAACAATCCTAAGTTGACAGTGAAAACAAAGATACAAATCTGTCAGGAGTGTGTATTGAGTATCCTGCTATATGGTTCTGAGGCATGGACCACCTACTTGATCCAGGAGATAAAATTGAATGGCTTCCATTTTTGCTGCCTCAGCAAAATTATGAATATCAACTGGCAATGTAAAGTTTCAGATGCAGATGTCCTGTCAAGATCTGGCATACTCAGCCTCATAATGATCCTCAGTAGCAGAAGACTATGAGGGTTTGGTCATGTGAGAAGAATGGATGACGAATGTCTTCCCAGAGAAATCCTCTTCAGTGAACTAAGTCATGTGGGTTGAGAACTAGAGGAAGACCAAAGTTAAGATTCAAGGATACATGCAAAAATGCCATGAAAAAATTCAACATCGGTCCAAAATCCTGGGAATCAATATCAACAGATCAAAATTCTTGGTGACAATTGCTACCACAGAGCACAACATCCTTCAATATTACATGTGCAAGCCACGCAAAATAACTTTGTCTTAGAAGGGAAAAACTCTCAGACTCAAGAATTCGGAAATAGACTGACATACAGTTATTAAAATCGACCGTGCAAATCCAGTATTGGATGGATAAGCCATGAGAGAAGCTGCAGATCCAACCGTTCCCATAGACTCTCACCGCCGCTGCTAACCACCATCTCTCAAGACGAAAAGGGGAAATATAGTGCACTGCAAATATTAAAGGGGGGAGATATTCAGCATTTGGAGATCATATATTGTTTGCTATATATTTATAGGGTATTCATTTTTGGGCTTTTAGAAGTTCATTGCTTATTCAAAATCATCAGGAAGTTGTTTTTTTTTTTAATTTACTTTGCAATGATAACGTCAGGAGCCACAAAGAAGTCCTTAAATTGTGGCATGCAGCTTGGGAGCCACCGTTTGCAGACCCCAGCGTAGCACAAATGTTAATCAACTTTCACTTGGAAGCCTCCGTATTCCTTTAGAAAAATAATGGGCTTCTTGGCCCATTTCTGACACCCTGTACACCACCTGAAATCTTTTATAAAGATAATTTGTGTTTGGTAGGAATTGGAGAAAGAAACCAAGTGCCCTAAAGGACCGTGGTATACAAGTCTTTTCATCAGACTATTAATATTCTTAGTCTGGGTCTACACTTGCCCCCAACTTTGAAGGGGGCATGTTAATCCGTGCAACAGGAGATTACTAATGAAATACTGCAGTGAATATGCAGCACTTAGTTAGGCTAATTCTCTTCCCCCTGCCCCCCGCCGCCCTCCCAGGCAACTTCAAAGTGTCGAACTTCAAAGTTACTGGGGGGGGCAGAATTAGCCTAATGAAGTTGGAGGTTGGCCTCCAAAATGTGCCTGCCATGGAGGGGGCATGCTGCGCTCTCCACAATATCATGGAGAGTCAGCATGAGTCCTTTGTGCATGGGTGGGCTGCTGAGGCTGGCTGTGGCTACAAGAAGCTGGCTGCTGCCCTTTGTTGTCAGGTGCACTGGAACAGGTTGCGGGTTAGGGAGGCCCTCTGGGAGGCCTTTGCAAGGGGTCCCAATGACCCTCCCACAGATACCCCCACCACAATCCCCCCCCCATATATCTAAACACCACGCACCGCTCCCCCACCACGAGTCCTCCTCCCATACCCACCTCTCACCACTCCCCGACCATGCACAAGGGACACCGGGGTGGTGAGCAATAAATACATTAACTAAATATGAGAACTGTGTCATAACAAAAAGATGAAACAGGAACCGTTTACAGGGGAGACTGGGGAGGAACTGTATACAAGGTGGGGTTCTGGGGTGGGGCTGGGGGCACCTGAAGTTGGAGGGGGCCAGAGGTGGCAGTGAGGAGCCTTTGTCCTCAGTGGTAATGGGGAGCCGTGAGCTGCACTGGTTGCATGAGCTCCTACTGCCCTGGGTCCAGGGTTCCTGTCAGTCTTGGGATGAGGCTGGGACTATGTGGAGGTAGGATCATGGGTGTGTGTGTGCAGTGACCTCAGCCTCAGCAGGAGAGAAGGGGGCACTGGCTTGCCAAGGCCTGCACTGGCCTTGAGCCACCAGCCGAGTTCCAGCCGGGTAGCTGTGGGGGAGGTCGGGCAGCAGCAGTGCGGTGAGGGCAGGGGCTGCAAGAGTGGGTGGAGAAGAGGTGGGGGCCTGGGACAGGCATGTGGTCATAGCCGGGGCAGGATGTGAAGGGTGCCCTCCACTCACCCTTCAAATTCTTGAGGATCCCAGGCATTGAGGGTCCCTGCATTGGGTGGGACATGTATCGGGTACGGTCCACCCTCTGTGGGTGTGCAGCTTGTAGTGCTGTCCATGGGAGTGGGTACTGACTGCCTTCACGTGGCCCTCTCCACAGTCTGGGGGGTGCAGCTGTCTGGGGTTCGTCTTCCCTCCATCCCAGGGTGTCCGAAGCTCCAGGTACCACTGGAGGGTACCTCAAGGAATTCAGAGGAGGCCCAGGGGGAGGCGGCCTGGCTGGAGGACCTGGAGCATTGGAGATGACCAAGGACCCTTCTCCTCCTCCTCTGATGTAGGCTCTGGCTCCTGATTGGCAGGAGTACTGCTCAAGGGTCCTATCTAGTCCTCAGCTTCTAGTTTGATCTCGGGCTCTGGCCCCATGGTGTCCAGCACTTCTAGCAGGGGGGCTTCCTCCTTTGGCCCCAGGAAGCGGTCCATCTCCTTGAAGTGGGGGCAGCTGATGGGTGCTGCTCCCAAGCAGCTGATTGCATCCCGGGTGCGGCAGTAGTCCTGCCACAGTTCTTTGAGTTTCAACCACACTTGGTGCGGTGTTCAGCTGCAGTGCCCCTGGGCGCTCTGGGCAATAGACAGCCTGTTGAAAGCCACAGCGTTCCCGTGCTGGCCACTGAGGTGGAAGAGGACCTCCTCATCCCCCAGCAGTCCCAGGAGGTCTTTGACTTCAGCCTCAGTCCATGAGGGAATCCTCTTTATAGACCCTGGCTGGACTCCTGAGTGCCCTCTGCCACCTTGGAGGAGGGCTCTTGGGGGGCATGGGGCTCCTGGGCGCTGGCCATAGGGGCATCCAGGTGCATAGGGTGGCTCGTGGGTGGGCTGAAGTCATGCTGCCAGAGGCTCACAGCTGTGGTGCTGCTAGCACACACTCAGCTTCCCGCCACAGGGTTTCTGGGTCCCTGCAGTTTTAAAGACAGCTGGACACAGAGATCATAGCACCCTGATGGTGCTTATGGTGCAACGCGGCACGCTAGCTGGCCAGCGCCGCAGAGGACTGCTCTTTTGAAAGAATATCTTGCATAGTGTCTACTCACGTTTCCTTTCAAAAGAGTCTTTTGAGAAGGGGGGCTCTTCCTGAAACAGGAATGAAAGAGTGATTTCGAAAGGTGCACCGCATTCTTTTGAAAGTACTTTTGAAAGAATCCATTTTGTGTGTCGACATTCCGCGGGATATTTCTAAAGAGCCTCTCCTTTTGAAAAATATTTCGAAAGAACATGCCTAGTGTAGAGGCAGCCAGAGTGTATTTTCAAAATTTTCACTCTGTTTTGCTCATTTTGGACTTTGGGAAAGGACCTTGTCGGAAGTCTGAATGTGGTATCTGTCTGTTAGATTGCATTTATGAGTACCATCATTAGGAATCCTCCTATAGGTATAGCACAGTTACAAACAATTGCTGTCACAGTCATATTTTAACATATGTTTTTGACACAATTTTGAATTTTTTGTTTTATTTATCACTAAAGTAATATTCATGCTGTTGTGGTTATAATCACAAAATTCAAGTATATACTAAAATATATGTAATAGTGAGAGAGCAATTGTGTGCAGGAATAAACTATATTATTATTTCAATTAATACAATTATTATTTTCCATTAGACAATAGTGGCAAAGATAATATTAATAACCATGCCCAAGAAAAATATAAACATTATACAGGATCAGGATAAATAAAACACCTAAAATAAGATTAAAATATTTTTAGAATTCTTTACCTATTTTACTTGAACAATTGGTATTGTTTGAAGTGAATTATTTTAAAAAATCTAATATACTTTCACTCTTTATGCTATTTATTTACTTACACAAATTTCCCTAGAATATACAGTAAAAGTAAACTGATCAGTATCACCTTTATTCTGTTACTTACTTTAATTTCAATTTTAATTCTTATGCAATAACATAGTACTGCACTGTTCGAGCTTGAAGCATTTCAGGTTGGTTTGGTTTAGTTTAGTTTATATTTTCATTGACAGTTTAAAGGGGACAGTCTGCAAATGGAAAATAACAAGATTTTTCTGTTTTTTGATATTGTGAGTTCTGTTCAGGACACTCGGAGCTGTCCGTGTGTCAGACCTGATAGGAGTTATGGTATGAAGAGCCCTTTGCCAGTTAATATTAAGGAACTATTAGGGTTGTTGGCATACCCAAACTGGAAGAGTAATTTCCAACACAAGTAGGTATACCTCTTTTAGCTCTAATTGTGAGCTAGTGTGCTAAAAATATAGCTGTGGTGCCATGAGCAGTGGAACAGGTTAGCCACCCCAAGTGCTATCCCTTCTGAGATGTTATATAGGTACTCAGGCAGCTAGTCTGTTCTGCCACTTACCTGCCATGGCTTCATTTCTCTTTTTAACATATTTGATCGAAGCTAACATAGGCATGTTTAGTTGAGCTGCAAATTACACCATTTAGCTTCAGTGCAGGTATGCCCTTTGCTCGCTCTCTTTCTTTTGCCTGAAAGTTATAGCTTTTGTTTTCTTTTTTTTTCTGCCTTTTGTAACTTTATAGAAATATCCAGAATTTCAATTCATGTTGTCCCTTTTTCTGCTAGCAGTCTTGTTAGGTGGGTTCACAGCAATGTTCCCTCTGGTGTTTTCCATCCACTTGTGGACATTTTTCCAACCGTATGTGGAATACATTTTGTTATATACATCAAGGCATGTGTGAATGTGCATCACCAAGAGAAACACAAAAGTAGCTTATGGGTACTTTGCTAGTCAGGTGAGCAGCATTGAAATCTCTCTTGAGTGGTTGCACAAGAATACACCTTACAGGGAACACTGGTTCCACAGAAGTAGATAGGGATGTTTCTCAGAATATTTTTGAGGTCTTGGTGTGTTGAATTATAACAAAATGGCCTTTTAGTTGACATTAGTTGATGGAACTAAATCAAAGAAAAGCCAAAGTCTTAAAAAAGTGTTCAACTTCCTTGGCACATGTGAAATCCTGCAGGTCAAACATACATAAAGGATAGTTAAAGCTGAAATCCTAATGGGAAAAAAAGGAGAAAAACATTTTTTTAAAATAATAACTCTTTCAAGGCTTCTTTGTACCTCATATTTTCTCCTGTATGAGTGACTGAAAATATATGAATGAAAACATTTCTGTTGGTCTTAGAGTTTGTAACTTTTATGAAACTCAAATTTGGATCAGATTAGTCCTGACCATGTCCCTTTGAATGAAAATGGCCTCCTTTTTAAATTGAGAAAATGCTTAATAGGATAAACTTCCTTATATTCTGTAGTGCCATGTAATAAGAGATGCCAGTGACTAAGATATAATTTGTGTGCAGATTTCCAATTAAGGAAAGTAACTTTGAGAGCTCTGATAAAAGGAATGTTAGTATCCTGCTGAGGAAGGAGACTGGTGGAAGCTTGATTTTATAGTGTGAGAGTCTTCACTGTCATACAGGTTTTACAATCCTCAGAACCTGACTGATCCTAAAACAGGTATTTGTTGGACCAGGGAGGTCAGTGCAGGGCCCCTCTGACGCTGCCAACTTCAGGGCTCCACTCTGGCAGCAGCAGAGGAGCCAGCACTGACTGAAAGGGGATGGTGCTCATAGGAAGACACAGAGTAGCTGCAAAGCCTCACGGATGCGACCAGGAGCGATGTCAGACAGGAGCTCAGCAAGCCCTGCAGCCTCTGGGGTGCGCTTCCAGTTGCACCTGTGCGAATATGTTCCTGGTGCCTGGCCATGGGGCTCTGAATCCACTCTGGCTGTTTCCCTAGTGTCCCCCAGCTCCTTCCTTACCCCCAATCTTGAATGCCATAAACCAGGTATTTGAGGCACCCTGGAAGGGCAAGGGGAGGTGTTGCTGAGAGCTACGCTCCTGGCTCAAGCCTGGGAGCACCCCCGGGGATGCTGCCACACCATGGATGTTGCCAGCTGAGGGAAGTCCAAATTATAGAGGTCCAACCTGTACTACTGTTTCACTTAAGTGCTAAATGCCAATATTTCATGTAACAGTCAAATGACATATAGAATATGAATTCTCATTATACCTTAAAAAGTGGTCGTATGTAGGAGGATGTTGTTATTGTTTTAAGGAATATAATTATTCATAATTATTCAAGAAGATTTCTTCCAATTCAATTCAGTTGGAGGATGAAGTATTTTAATTTTTATTGGTTGTACACCAGTGCTCAGAAATAAAGCAAAAAGGACTCACCACTGTGCAAAATCATCTTTCCCTTCTGGTGGTGAAAATAGTGGACTTGAGCTATTTTGAAACATCTAGGCACACTTGAGTAAGTTGATGGTGATGTAAGTAAAATGTAATGGTTGTGTGTGTGTGTGTGTGTGTGTGTGTGTGTGTGTAAATCGCTCCATTTTGCACATGAACTCAAATATTCCATCTTTAGCATATTTTTGTCATTCCTTTTTTAGAAAAGAACCAAAGAAGATACTTGGACATCAGAAGAACTTAAGAAACATCTTAGGGTAAAATCTTTTGTTAATTTATTAAACTCAATGTAGCCATTTTCTGAACTACTTCCTTTAGTAAAATTAATATGACTGATATTGTATATTGGTATGTAAAGACAACCTAGTCCTTTCAGCTCAGCTTTAGTTGGATTTGTGGGAAAATTTCAACATTGTGTTTAAGAAAAGTAATTATCTAATACTTTGGAAACAGTTAATGTATATTTTATTTAGTGATACAGAAACAATGCTGGAGGCCACATGTACAATACGTAGGCCTGATCGTTGATAACTGCTTTTTCTGTTGAGAGCCTGCATCTTTTAAACTGATGGAAGTGAATGATAGTCCTGCAGTGAGGAATGGCTTAGTGGTCTATATACTAGATTAGAAACATTTTGATGTCATCAGGAGTGACTGAGCTGTTTATCCTGTTTTGCGCATTGGCCTACTAAATCCAGGGTTGTGAGTTCAACCCTAGAGAGGGCCATTTAGGCATCTGGGGCAAATAGATTTAAAAAAAAAAAAAGATGGAGCTTGGTCCTGCCAAGAAGACGGGACTGGACTTGATGACCTCCCAAGGTCTCTTCCAGTGCTGAGATGTGTATTTCCATATCCATGTTAGGTAGATATATTACATTTTATTCACTTTCCTGTATGAATTCAACTTAAAAAGAAGTTGTTGTTGGCCCTGCATTAGCACGAAAGTCTAGGCTGAGATCCCAGCCCCACTGATGACAATGGGAGTTTTGCTGTTGGCATCAGTGGGACCATGATTTCATTCCTTGTGACTTATTAAAAATAGAAATATGGGTTTTCCCCAAGATTCTTGGCCAAATTTTTTCGTTCACAGCCATTATATAATATGGGCTATGCCTGTTCTCAGCTCACTACCAGTCTTCTGCCATATAGATGACTGAGGTGGCTGCATGATGCCAATATATATGGTGGTGTTATGTATTATTAATTTCTGGTGATGTATGAGGCATTTTCTAGCCAGAGAATGGGTGATGCCTGCCCAAGTGAGTTCACAATGTAAAGAATAAAGTGCTAAGTTTGTAGACTAGCACGAAAAGTGTGCATATTTGCACATGTAATTTGTACACATGAATACTACGTTCTGCAAGCAGTTTTGTTAAGTATATGGAAATGACCAGTCACACATCTGAATTGCCAGTTACATAGCGATTTATACCAACTGCAAGCTTAATTGTAGTAATTGTCCATACAAGCCAAGCATGCCTACCTGTGGGCATTTTTACAAATTTCTGGAAACTTGGTTCATTATTTGAAAATTACATATGGATTTTTGGGATAAAATAATATATAAATATAAGTTAGTGAATTTTAATTGTTCATAATTTTATTTTTAATCTCTTTAGGTATCACAGTCAGATAGTTGGTCTGAAGATAAGAAACAGAAGGAAAAGAAACTGCAACGAGAGAGAGAAACTCATGACATGGTTGATTACAAAGGATACATGCACAAGGATCAAGACAAGGAGAGAGGAAAGACAAAAGAAAGGACAGGAGGACAAGAGAGATATAAATCTAGTGAAAGGGACAGGGATAGGATAAGAGAGAGAGAAAGGGGAAAAGACCATCACAGAGAACCAGAGAGAGAGAAATTAAAGGAGAAGATCCAAGAAAAAGATGCAGAGAAGGAAAAACACATTAAAACAAAAGATAAAGAGAAGGAAAGTGATAAAGAAGGAGACAGAAAATATAGGAGGGATGATCGGAAGCAAATCCTCATACAGAATAACTTGAGAACACACAGAGAAAAAGATAAAGAACAACACAGAAGAAGAGAAAGCAAGGATCAGTTGGGTAGGCAAGCTTGCTTTGTTTGTTACGTTTTGAAACGTTATGGGTGTGTCTACACTTGCATTCCTCTTTCGAAAGAGGCATGCAAATGAGGCAAATCGGAAATGCAAATGAGGCATATATGGCATCTAGGCACCAATGACATTAAACGCCCTGCACAGACATGGTTTCAGTCTATTTCTATCATATAGGGTGCATCTCCACTTGCAGTCCTCTTTTGAAATGCAAATGGGGCATAAATTTGCATATTGGCACCTCATTTGCATATTCTAATTTAAAAAGAGCTTCTTTTGAGAGATGAAAGCCAGTATAGATGCTGCTCTTTCGAAAGTAGGGAAGAAGGATTCTTTCGAAGATGGGTTTACTTTCAAAAGAGCAGCGTCTACACTGACTTTCTTCTTTTGAAAGCTATTTTGAAATTAGAATATGCAAATGGGGCACCAAATATACAAATTTATGCACCATTTGCATTTCAAAAGAGGATGGCAAGTGTAGATGCACCCTATATGATAGAAATAGACTGAAACCAAACCCATGTCTGTGCAGGGTGTTTAACGTCATTGGTGCCTAGATGCCATATGTGCCTTTGAATATCTGACTCATTAAAACAGTTTAATTTTCAAAGCTCCCAGGTTCTCAGCTGCCTCTTTTCCTTCCCAATGAGTGAATGACTTTCGTAGTTTTGGGTGATTGATTAACTCTAACATTAACACTGTGGGTAAACTTACAGGTCCTGGTCTGAACTGGGTAATTTTACTGTCAGGCGCCTGAACTCTGCATGAAGTGCACAGTAATTATTGATGAGCCATAGTGGGAGATATCGTAGTTCCTACCATGGTACAAGAGGGAATGTAGTCTCTTTCCGGGGCCCCTCATTAGTGAAAAACCCAAAAACAACCAATTTTTGGAGGAAATTTAGTCTCAAGTTTATGTTGTTTTATTTTTTGTTACCAATGAAACCAGCCCTCCAAAAGGTGGTAGGTTTGAATTTTAGACAGGACGCATATATTGAGAGAAGGATGGCCACTCTGTCTAGTTGTATTAACATTGCTGGATTCAGGGTGTCTGTGACTGAAATGTGTACTATATGATACATATTACAGATGTAATGTGTCATGTACAGTAAACTATCAAGATACATGCAATCCAATTGCACGTCTTGGGTTCATGTGACTCCCGCCCATGATGGAAGTGGGAAACTGCTCCTGTCAGGGGTGATATCTGCGAGTTAGGCTGCCATCCCTGATGGTAGTGGGGAAAACGCTACTGTCAGTGGCAGCAGCCTGACTCTTGCAGCTCCTGTCAGGAGCAGTTTCCTGCTCCTGTCAGGGGTGGCAGCCTCCAAGTCAGGCTGCTGTCCCTGACAGTAGTGCGGAAAAACCACTCCTGTCAGGCATGGCAGCCTTGCTCGCATCTGCCACCTCTGACAGCAGCGGTTTCCTGTGTGTGGGAGGTATGAGGGGGACAGCTGCAAGTCAGGCTGCCTTCTCTGACAGGAGCGGTTTCCCAGTCTCCGGAGTGGTAGGGAGCTGGGAACCAGGCGGCACCATGGCTCCCGGCTCCCCTCCACTTGCAGAGCAGGGCAGCAGCCCTATTAAGTTTCCTGGCTCCGAGGAGCAGAGGGGAACTGGGAGCCAGGCTGCCATAGGTTCCTGGCTCCCCTTCACTGGCTGGAGCCAGGAAACTGAACAAGGCTGCTGCCCTGCTCAGTCTCCCTGTTCTGCAAGTGGAAGGGAGCCAGGAGCCAGGCTGCTGCCTGATTCCCAGCTCCACCCGCACTTGGGGGACCCAGTCAGTTGGTCAGTTTCCTGGGTCCCACAAGCGGCGAGGAGATGGGAACCGGGCTGTCCCCTGGTTTCCAGCTTCTTGCCACTCTGGGAGCCAAGAACTAGACCAGTCCTGCTGCTCTGTTCAGTTTCCCAGCTTCTGCAAGTCCAGGGGAGCCGGGAACCATCTCCTTGACTTGGATGAAAATTCAAGTTATGCAGGAGTTGCAGGAATGCAACTCCCATGTAAATCAAGGGTTTACTGTATGACACTAGGAGACATTTTGTGTAATAAGGAAAAGTGTTTTTAATAGTTTTATGTATATAATTTTTTAGAGCAAGCAAACATAAGGGATGAAGCGAGAGAGAGAAGACACACAGAAAAAAAAACAAAGGAAGGAAAAGTAAGCAAATGTTTCATAACAGCATAAGATAAGGTGAAATGTAATGAATAAATTAGATAAAATTCCCATGCCTGAGTAATTCAAGAAATGCATTTGTAGCAGGCTTACATCTAAGTAGTTTAAAAAACCAAACAATATTTGAACATAATTATTTATAGTTATTAAATGGGAAACGTCCTCTGACTTCCAACATGAAAACATTCAAATTTTATTTATTTTAACATTTCCATTAATAATCTTCGAAGAGACATGTTGTTCTTGTTTAAACAGGCAGCTATCATTTATTTTTGTACAGCATCTTTCAAACAACTGTGTTGCAAAATGCTTAACCTATTATTTATTAACATATTTATTACTGATATATTTATTTAGCATTGTCAGTGTAGCTGGTGCTTTAAAACTGATTATGTGCTAAAAACAGAGAGAAAAAATCTCTGCTTAAAGAATTCATAATCTAAAAGGCAATTTACTGTCAAAATGAGATGTACAGTTTACCAGAGGAAGTTTAACTCTTTTTCTGAATTATTTTTTCTTTTTCCAGAAAAGTGAGAGGAAAAATAGTCTCAGTGAGTTTTTAACTGTGAAAGATGAAGGAGGTAGACATAGACACAAGTCACACAGAGATCAAGAACTGAATAAAGACAGAGAGAGGAGTCGGTGGGATAAAAGAGAACATGAACATTCAGTTAGTAGGAAAAATGAGAAATCTTCAAAAGAAGGAAGCCATGAATTGTTTGTAATTCATGGGGAAGAAAAATATGTGTCAAAGAGACCTAAAGAAGGATTTTCCATTGAAGACCAAGAAAGACAAATGAGTGAGGATAATGAAAAAAGACAGAAGGGAGAAAAAGAAATAAAGAAAAGAGATCTTAAGGTTAGTTTTTGTTAAATTTAAAAGTTGTTGTTCACATACTGTTGAATATCCTATTATTTCATCTAACTCCCAGTCTGTTTTGAAAATGTCTTGTTAAAACATAACAAACAAATATCGATTTTTGGAGAGATGAACATCTAGGGTGCGTCTACACTAGCTGGCTACTTCGAAGTAGCTGGCACAACATCGAAATAGTACGCATCGCGTCTACATGCACTGTGCGCTATTTTGACGTTGAAATCGATGTTAGGCGGCAAGACATGGAAATCGCTATTCCGATCCGAAGATGGGAATAATGCCCTGCTTCGACATTCAACGTCAAAGTAGGGCGTGTGTAGATGATCTGTGTCTTGCTACATCGAAATAGCGGGATCCTCCATGGCGACCATCAGCTGAGGGGTTGAGAGACGCTCTGTCCAGCCCCTGTGGGGCTCTCTGGTCACCGCGTGCAGCAGCCCTTAGCCCAGGGCTTCTGGCTGCAGCTGCTCCTGCAGCTGGGGGTCCATGTTGCGTGCACGGGGTCTGCAACCGGTTGTCGGCTCTGTGGATCTCGTGCTGTGTGGGCCGAGTGTGTCTAGGAGGGGCCCTTTAAAGGAGCGGCGTGGGGCTTTGCTGGCCCCTTATTTCGATGGGGAGCGCTTGTGTGTGTGGATGCTCCACATTTCCTTCCAGGGCAGCTCCTTTTGATGTTCTCTGTTGCTACTTTGACGTTGAACGTTGATGGCACCGGTCCTGGAGGATGTGTAGATGATACGTGTTGAAGTAGCCTATTTCGATGTTCTTACGTCGAAATAAGCTACTTCGACATAGTGTGCTAGTGTAGACGTAGCCCTAGTGATATTCACTCAGAAGGTAAATATTGAAGCTTTGCCTCAAGGGACAATAAATGTTGATATCCTGAAATATGTACATGTGTTCTCAATGTCTTCTTCACGAATGCTAGGTTTCTTCATTGTGACCCTGAATTTTTTAGTGCAGTGCTGTAGGAGAGATTAAGTTAGAAGTCCAGAAAACAAATGGGCTGGATTTCCAATAGAAGTCAAGATAGTTAGGTGCCCAACTCCCATTTAAGTTCATTGGTTGTTGATCACCTAAATTCCCTTAGGCGTCTTTGTGAATCCCATCTGTTGTTAACATGTTATGAGACAGGTGCAGCATGGGAAGCGGAGATAGTGGCAGAGTCTAGACCATACAGCTCAAGGTACAATTCTTCAGAAAGAGCCAAAGGCACTTATAGTGGGCACTTTGCTGCATCTCTGAACAGGAGCATTGTAAGCTTCCATCAAGTATGTACTGGTGGAGCAACCTATGTGCTCATGTGCAGCCTGAATAACTCTGCCAGAATTCCCTTTGTTTCCCTGAGTATTGACTTCAGCTAGTCATGCTGGCTGCAGAAATGGAAGATTTTGACATCCCCTCTCCCTCCTTTGTGCACAAACATAGCACAGTGCAGGATGTTGTCTTAACAGCTGCTTGCAAATGTTCATTATTTTCAAGGCAAGTTCACAGTGTACATTTAAGCCTTTCTTTAATTGATGCTTCAGCTATTTTCTTTGCTTAACACAATTACTTTCTCTTTGATCAACTTCATTCTGACATCAACTGTAGACGCAGAAATTCCTACAAGTAATGGAGCATAAAAATAGATAGCACATGATGACCCATGATTTGTTAAAGGAATATAACTGCCTCTCAGAAACCTTTTATATTGCTGCTAATACTTTATTGCAACTTCAAATATATTATTTTGCAAAAGATTTCTGACAATGTGAATATTATGAATTGTGCTAGTCTTTCAATTTTTTACAGGATAGAGAGCACAAAAAACAACAGAAGGGCTCAAGAGAAGAAGAAACCATCCATCTATATGAAAGGTAAACTCATATATATGACATTGTTATATACTGTATAATATGTGTTATATGTATGAAAGTCAAACAGAAAAGGTAAGCTTCACTACGCAAACATAATTGTGCATATTGTTTTCATGCTGTAATAAATCTGTTTTGACTACAGATAATTTATAATGTGCATCACAATCTTTTGGGAGGCATTTTGTACGATAAATTTACTACAGAACCTACATATTATACTCTGAAATTGGTGATTTATTAAATCATATTCAGGTTTTCCTTTCAGTTGAATTAGTTTAATTTTTGGTTCAGAGTAGTTAGATGCAGACTTGCAAATATAGGTTAATTTTAGCACTGTATATGAATTGTTAGATGATCCAGGAAACTCCAAAGCCAGACATCTGTTTGTCTGTCACCTGACAATTTATCACATAGTTATGTGAATACTTGATAAGGCTCAGGTAAATTGTGAGCAGACATGGAAGAAGTACCCAAAAAGTTACTTGAGTATAGTGCAGCTGTTTTGGAGGGTGGCGAGGAACGTACGTAAGTGCAAGTCACCAGTGCCCCTTGGCAAAACTACTTGAGTAAAAGTACACGCACGTGTGCACGCATATCACATCACATGTTGAGATTACTCAAGTATCCAGAAGTGAAAGCAGCTGCACTTTTATTCAAGTGACTTTTTGGGTACTTTTTCCACCTCTGATTGTGAAGTACATCTTTTATGGATTCTTTGAATTGTAGATGTTATTCTTAGCTGCAAGTGTAATGTGCTATTTAAATCATTAATTATATAACCACTGCAGGGCTATACATACAGATATCCAAGTTAAAAAATCTAGATGTAGTCTGACATGGAGGGATAAAAGATCTGGGTGACATGGATAAATATTTACTCTAGTGATCATGGAGTTTACACATACATACTTAAGGTGGAGTATAGTTTTTGTATTCTTTAGTGATTTAGCCATGCAAATCCCTAGACAGCCTTCTGGAATGTAACTCTAGACATATTGTCAGACAGAATTCTCATTGCTGGGTTTTAACTTAGATGTTCTGTGAAAGACTGGCAAGATTTCCTGACTTTTGAGGGTAGTGAGGTAGTACATGAGCCTTCACCTGACATTCCTACTCAGAATAAATGTGGTGGCCTCAACATTCTAGTCGGTTCCTCTCCGTCTTAGCTGGCTTATCATCCAGGGAGTTTTGCCTCCTGTACATCAAAGTTAATGTCTAATGTTTTGAGAGCAGTATTTATATCTATTGCAGTGGCATAGGATGGCCAGCGGACAGCCTGGCTTGTTTTCTGCTCTGTCACCCCTATTATTATAGAAAAAATTGCATTAAGAACTGAGGTGGATTTCATGAGCGTTTCACTATGGAGCTATGACACAAGAGTAAAGAAACCTCTCACAATGTTATCTGCAAAGAGGAAGAATTATTGATGTGACAAGTTCAGTCACAGAGATCCCTTTGAGATTGTCACTGTGGCTACATCTATACTAGCATTCCTCTCTCGAAAGAGGCATGCAAAGGAAGGAAATAAAAAATGCAAATGAGGCAGCATTTAGATATCTGGAATCTCATTTGCATATTCGTCTTTCAAAATAGCTTCTTTGGAAAGAAGGAAAGCAGTGTAGATGCAGCTCTTTTGAAAGTAATCCCCATCTTTGAAATAACCCTTCTTTCTAATTTTTTTTTAAGGAAGAAGGGTTCTTTCGAAGATGGGAACTACTTTTCAGAGAGCTGCATCTACATTGCTTTTCTTCTTTCAAAAGAAGATATTTCAAAATAATATGCAAATGAGGGGCCAGAGATGTAAATCTGTGCCTCATTTGCGTTTTCAATTTCCTTCATTTGCATGACTCTTTCGAAAGTAGAATGCTAGTGTAGATGTACCCTGTATGTGCTGATCATACCACTGAGCCATCCTACTTGCTCTCTGGGGTACCCCGCCACCCTGTCCCACTGAGCCAGCACCTCTGGTCTCCCCCAGCAAATGCGTACAATTGGGGTTACAACCCACGGTATAGCAGAATAGACATTGGATCCATTCAGATCTGGAAAGGCTAAGTCAAAGGGACTTGACACAGTACACAGGTGCACAGCTCTGGTGGGATCAAACCCCCAGATAAATGTATCTCACTATGCATAAAGTTTATACAGAGCAAACTCATAAATTGTTTGCTTTCTTTATCTATGAAAGAAAACAATTTTTACACTGGGCTTATTGATAAACAAAGGTGAAGCAATATGTAAGTGATAACAGATCAAAGTAAATTGCTAAGCAAAACACGCTGAGTGAGCCTAATACGCTAAGAAACTTGCTACATAGAATTTCTTACCCTAAGCTCCTCTCACAAGCTAGGCAGCCTCCTAGCTTGGTCCTGATCCTTTCCCCATTCAATCGTAGATGTTTCCAGCAGTCATCTGTCAGCAACACCTATTGTTTGGTTTCATGCCTTTATATAGATTTTGCACAAGACAGGGAATTCTTTGCGTTCTGTTCAAACATTTCTTACCTTGGGTAGAAAGCAGGGAGTCCAAAATGGCTTCGAGCATCAAGTGGCCTGGTCACATGTCTTTGTAGCATCAACTGTAGTTCAGGCTCACAGGAGAAACAAGACTATTCATCTGAAGAAGTGTGTCTGTCCCACGAAAGCGCATCACCTAATACGTTATCTTGTTAGCTTTTAGAAGTGCTACATGACTACTGGTTTGTTTTATAAGACTATTCAGAGTTCATTGTCTCACATACTGGGACATTATATTCTAAATGTACCGTTGATGGCCTCACTTAGCAGGTCTAGATCAATAAACAGGTTTATGATTAATATTTCTAACTTCAAATACAGGAATGATACATGCAGACACACAAAATAGACACATTCAGCAGATTATAACTTTTAACATAATATGTTGCATACAATATTTTGCATAAAGCATATTCAGTTTAGGCATATTCATATCTAAAAGCATATTTGCATAAAGAATATGGGGTGCAAGTAATTTTTCTTTCTGACTTTTAATTCTTGAGCCCAAATAACTAAAGGTTTTTTTTCCTTCCCTCGGAAATGTTGGAATCCATTAAGTGTTCTCTGTTTTGTTTCTTCATACACTTAATGCTGTTCCATAATGTGCTTCAGAACTGTCCTGTTACTTTGGCTGAAGAAGCTTGGACATTTTGCATTTGAAGTCCATGAACTTTGCCACTAGAATAATCAGGACAGTTAAAGGACAGCACAAATCATTGCTTTTCTTTCCTTCTTCAAGGGCTGACTGTGGTGCCTTCTTACTTCTCCTAAACCTAAAATGAAGGACCAGGTTTGAATGTAAATCTCTGATCTCCAGCATAAAAGCACATTGCCACACTTGTCCCAGTTTCGACATGCTGACAATGAAGTCAGTAATATTCAGTAAATGCATAGGACTAACACTTTCCTCTTAACTTTTTCTATAATTACCACTCAAAGATAGCAATAGGACATGTCAGGAAGTGTATCAGGGCAGTGTTTGCACAATTCTTTTCTGATTAATCACTTGGCTCTTGGCCTGCTGGCTCCAATCATGACCTGCAGAAAGAAAATAAAGAATACAATGGCTGTTAGGTTTTGTTGCTGAAGTATTTAAGTTTATTGGAGTGCATCAGCACTTTTTAAAATAAAAAAACTGTTTTCTTCCAACACAATATTTTCCTCTGACTTAATGCAGATTTACAATGATATTTCATTTATTTCTAGGACTGCAGAAGATAAAGGAAAGAACATTGAAAAGGAGAAAAAAGAAGATGCAAAACAAAGGGTAAAACTCTTAGTTTTGGAATATTACTATGCAGGGATTTTATTAGAATTCACAACATAGTATAGTAGTTACTGTGTGTAATGCAACTACAAACTATAATTACACAAATAGATAGATTACACAAATAGATTAAAATAGATATGGTAATTTGTATTTATATTAAAGCTCTCATAAATAACTTTGGTGTTTCAGAAGGAAGTGTAGGAAAATTGATTTATTCTTTATAAATGTACCCCTTTTATGGAGATAGGTGCCTAAGTGCAGGCTGTTGGGAGGTCTTTATCGCTGCTGGTGATACACAACCAGGACTTTTTTTTTCTGAAGTTTGTCAGTTTAGACAATGAAGTTGTTTCTCATGAGCATGTCAGACAGGTGCCTAACACAAAACAGTTGAGGGAGGAGGTGGAATTTATCTTAGAATGTTTAGCTCGGTGGTTTTGCACTCACCTGTGATGGCCCAGGTTCAAATCCTCCATCTTCTTCAGGAGGAGGAAGCATTTGAACATGAACCTCTCAGCTCTTAGAAGATGATTTGCCGTTGAGATGTTGGATAGTCTGATGTTATACCCTCATTTTCTCCTGTTGAAGCTACTCCATTGTAGATAAGTAATTAAAGAATAAGTGGAAAGGCAACTAAAAAATCTTACTGTATGTTTTGAAATATTGTGCTGGCAGATACATATGTAGAATTATGGCAAGTGGATCTGGTTCCAACTACTATTGAAGTCAGTGGATAAACTCTGATTGACGAAAGCATATCTGGTTCAGGCCAGAAGTAAAGAATGATGGTCAAAGATGTATTGTAAGCTAAATAAAAATATACATTTATGAGCCAACACCATTTTTAAGTAACCTATATAATTTTGGTGAGTGGGTTTTAATAGAATATTAAATGCAAACCATTTTTAATTCAACATTAAGATTACACCATTACTCATTTTTTTTTATAAAGTCAGGTCATAAAACATGAATGTAGAAAAAAAACTTAAGTTCCTTCAGGAGTGTAAATTTTCTCACTAGGCACTTACATAGTATGTTGTGAGATATACTTGATAAAAAGTAGAACTAGAGCATGCTACATGTGTGCTGTGTGGACAAACTGTTGTCAAAACCTTGGTTTTGACTCTTGGGTCTAATCAAACTATGTGGTGCAGGGTCTCTGGTCTCCTTCCACCCAGTCCTACAAAAACTCTCACACTGTTGCTGATATGAATGCTCATGACAGATGCTTCAAAACCATGAGTAGATGCAAGAGACCTGGTTCCAGGACAATTTGAAACTATACATGAATACCCTGGAACTCAGGGGCATACAGTTGGTGTGCATAATATTCCTGCTGGTTTTATGGAATGCCACAGTGCAGATCTTGACATTCAACATATCCACAATGTACAAAATAAACCAGTAAGAAGGCACTTGATCATCTCCTTTCTGCCAGGGAATCATCAAGCTGTGGATTTGGTTTCATCATCACATAGTAACTGCACTGGCTCTCTACTTTCCAGGAAACAGCAACGACTTTACAGACTTCTCAAGAAGATTTACAGTAACTACCCAGAAGAGAGCTGGTATTTTCTAGGGAGAAATCCCATGATAGATCTGTTTACCACTGAGAACAACACCAGTCAAATGCCAACATTTCTGCTTCAGAAAGAATATGAGCCTGGACTTCTAGCCAGATGCCTTTCTGCAACATTGGAGTCCAGACAGCTTAAACTTCTTTCCCTAGATTTCCCTTATCCTGGGGATATCCAGAGTCACAAAACACAAAGCCACACTAATCCTCACAGCTTGCTTTTGGCTGAGGACTATTTGTCCACCTACATGTCTGGTTGGTCTCCATCCATCTCCTGATCTCAGAATCAGTGTTACCTTTAAGATGTGTGCTTGAATGGCAGATTCAAATGCTGCCCAGCTGATTAGCAGAGTTCCCACAGCTGGCAGCATGCCTCTAGTGCAGTGGTTCTCAGCCTCTTTTCCACTGTGTGCTGTGTATGCAGCTCTCCGCATACACACATTATATATGCAACAGTTTCAGTGGATTATACAGTTTACCTTCAACTGCTGCTAGTGAACTACTGAGCCTTTCCCTCCAAACATCAAGCACACTCAGCCAGGAGACAGCCAGTTTCTTTAGTCTGCTTTAAAAACTTGCCAGTTCAGGTATTAACCAAACAAACATTGATCAACTCTCTGACTTTTGTTAAACATTATGCCCTCCACCCTCCAGAGTGAATACTGCTTTGCAGTCACCTTTAGTGGACTGCATACTGATGTACTCAGAGAATGAGCAATTATTTACCCTACAATAACTGTTTCTTCTAGATATTGTAATCAATATGGATCCCACAGCATGTCTTTCATCCCCACACTTCCATGTCCTCAGAAATTTGGAGTTTTGAATTGTGAGTGACCTGAAGGAAAGTTGCGGCCACCCCTCTCTTTATCTCACCGTGTGAAAGCATGACAAGGCCCAGGGCATGTGCATGGCTGCAGCAGACACTGCCATTCACAAGATTTCACGCTCACATACATTAGGGTGCATGTGCCCCTAAACTGAAATCCAGGTTGACTGCAACATTTGGAAGAGCCGTACTTACTGTAGGGTAGATAATTTATTATTTAATTTTGCCTCATGGAAAAGCAGGATATTGCAAACACAAAAATTGTGTTAGGGTAAAGTTAAGACTCCACAGTAAATACTCAGGTTTCAGAGGCGAAGGCGTGTTCGTCTATTTCAGCAAAAATATCAGAGAGTCCGGTGACACTTTAAATTTATTATTATAAATTTATTATGGTGTTAGGGCATAAGCTTTCTTGAGATACAACTCACTTTGTCAGATGCAGAAATACTCAGCAGTGAAAGAGTAATGCTATGGTGCTTTAGCTTAACATTGCCCTTTGGTGTGAGTGCAGTATGATAGTTTTTAAATTTATCATATGCCTTTTGCCATTTTCTTTCAGGCTTTGTTTTCATAAGCATTTTTATTTGCAATTGCTCCAAGCTAGGTTGTACCCTTAGACAAAGCTCTGTGGGATGAGAGGTACATAACATATACTGTCCCAGGAATAGTTTTGGGTAGAACTAAGACTTTCTACTTAACATCACGATCCCCCAATTTCTTCTTAGGCTTGTTCTACACTGGACTTTACTTCAGTTTAATTTATGTTGCTCAGAGGTATGAATAATATATGTCTCTGTGTGACATAAGTTACATCAACTTAATCTCTAGTATGGATAGTGGACATAGCTGCTACTTCTTGTGAAAGTGAATTTTTTATGCCGATAGGAGAGCTCTCCTGTTGGTATAGAGAGTCTTCACCAGAAATGCTACCCTAGACTAGCTGTAACTAAGAGTGACTCTATAAGGAAAGTAATTTGTAGTTGCTCTTTTATGGGTGCAGCTTACTTCCCTTCATTTTCTGAGCCAGTACCACTGGGCAGTGTAAGTGTGTTCCTACACCTGTTTGCTCACAGGAGAAGCAGCTGGAGTACTGCCTCCTGCTGCCCCTGGTATCACACTCAAGAGCCAGATAGCTCTAACAAAGCTATAAAGGAGGTGGAGTTGGAGTGTTACTGCCCTTTACTATGGTGGATGGCTGTATTAGGTTTGTCACAACCAGCCTTCATGTCTATACAGTACATTGAAGATGATTAGCCTGATATAATTCTCAGTATTAAGAATTATCAATACTAACATATTTACAATCAGATTTTTCTATTACTTAGCTTATTTCATGTCTTTTCTCTTCTTGCTTTTATATTTTGAATCATTAGCAACACCAGGGTGAACATGAGTCAACATGGAAACCTATGCAGAGGCAAAAAAGCGAGGAAGAACTTGTAAGCACATTTGGTATTTTTTATTTTCTCTTGATTTCCTGAAAGCATGGAAGTAGCAAATAGCTTTCCTTGTGAGTTAAATTCCATTTGTTTTTTTCATGCCATTCTGCATAATATTTGCATGCAGTTTAATTAGTATGCAATTAACAGAAACTGTCACACACTCTTGTATTGTGGGGGGCTGTTAAGATGATTTGAACAGCTAGGCTGTCTACATGACAGGCTTATTTTGAAATAAGATATTACAGTATTTCAAAATAATACATCTAAATGCAAAAAGCACATCAAAGTAGAGATGAGCTATTTCGAAATAAAGCGTCCATAGGAATTTGGTTCTGTCTCAAATAAGAGAGCAGCAGTTGCTTCCCACAGCTGCTGCTTGAGGCTATCTGAGGCTCGTGTTTAAAGGGACCTCCTGGACAGCCATGTCTCAGGTTTCTCTGCTGGCTTGCTTGCCTAGCTCTGAGGGACAGCAAAGCATTCTCACTATGTATGCTGGTTGCCCTGATTCAGGACACCAGTACACTCTATGCTGTGGAGCCAGAGCTGCCCCTCAGCTGTCTGGATCCCCTCCTGCTGCAGGTTATGCAGCACTTTGTGCAGGCTGACTCCCAGTCCCTGAACCCAACCCCAAGACTGTCTAGCGGACTCTCCTCAGGTATCTGGGGGAACAGGGCCAGCAGCTGGAGCCTGCTGGCTGCACAATGATCCCTGTGCACCGTAGCACCTGGTGGCTGGACACCAGTGCAGACTGGTGGGACCACGTCGTCCTGGAGCAATGGAGAGACCAGCAATGGCTCTAGAAATTTTGCGTTGTGAGGGCCACTTTCCTGGAGCTCTGTGAGTGGCTGGTGCCCACCCTGTGGCAACAGGACACAAACATGAGGCCTGCCATTCCCCTGCAAAAGTGGGTCACTATTGTCCTGTGGAAACTTGCCATGCCAGACAGCTACCACTCCATCAGGAACCAGTTTGGCATGGGGAGGTTGACCATCGGCGTCCTGCTCAAGGAGATATGGGGCTTTCGGCCACTGGGACAGGACAGGGTGGGAGGACAGGATGGGTGTCTGTAGGAAACATGGGGGTTAGGGGTGGTGCAAGCCCCCTCCCTGTAAGGGTCCCACCTGTTCCACTCCAGCAAGCCCAGCCGGGGTGGGCATGAGTGCAGGGAGTTGCTGTCTGTGAAGGGGGGACAAGGGCAAACCAGCTTGAGGGGCTGGGGGAGCAGCACCCAGAAGACACTCTGGCACCTTGGTGAGTCCTGCTCTGTCCCTACCCTTGCAGGTGGTCAAGACCATCAGCTGCATCCTGCTGTGGAGGGTCATATGTATGGCATATGTTGACGTCATCGTCAAGGGGTTCAGCACCCTGGGCTTCTCCAACTGCAGGGGGGGCCATCAATGGGGGACACATCCCCATCCATCCACTGAACCATGGGGCATCCAGCTACGTAAACCATAAAGGAAACTTCTCAATGGTCCTGCAAGCTGTGACCGACTACTAGAGACAATTCAAGGACATCTTTATTGGGTGGTTGGGGAAGGCACACAACATCCACCTATTCAAGAACTCTAGCCTGTTCCAGAGGCCGCACGCCACGACCTCTTACCTGACCATACCATCAGGGTCTGGGATGTGGACATGTTGGTGTGCCTTGTGGGGGGCATGGCCTATCCCCTCATGCCATGGCTGATGAAACCCAACACCAGTCATCTCAAACCCTCCCAGGACGCAGTCAACACCCAGGTGTTCCAAGCCCTCATGATGGCCTAGATCATCTTCGGCCACTTCAAGGGACAATCCCGTTACCTTCCCACCTGTCTGGACCTACGGGAGCACAACATCCCATATGTGGTGATAATGTGCTGTGTGTTGCGTAACTTGTGTGAGAGGAAGCGGGAGGCCTTCCTGCCTGTGTAGAGGGTGGATACCGAGTGCATGGGACTAGCCTATGAGCAGCCACACTGTTCTGCCCTCTGGCAGGCACATCGGGGGGCTGCGTGTATCTGGGATTTGGAGAGGGGAGTGGGGACAGAGCGATGGAGTGGCAGGGGCCAGCATGCCCCGAACCAGCGCTTGCTCAGTCTCCACCAGGGCCTGCCTGTGGACAAGCTGCAACCAGGAGTGGTGACGGCGAAGCTTCAGGTCCTTCTCCACGCAGTGGGCCATCAGGTGACACATGGGCAGCCCCTCCATTCCTGCATGGGGGATGGTAATGGCACTCACCATAGGGCTCCTTTCCCATGTCAGACAATGGTGAGGATGGCTCCTGGGGGGCTTGACTGGCCTCCTCCATCTCCACCTCTGTGGCCGTGGACTTCTCTCCCTTCTCCATCTTGGTGGCCCCAGGGCAGTCGACTACCAGCTCTGCGCGCCTGGAGTCCAGTACTTGGGGTGGCGATGGCACGCCCCCGCCATGCAGGATCTGGTGCAGCTCATTGTAATAGGGGCAGCTGACTGGGTGTAGGCCAGGCGGACCTCCTTGACCTTCATCCACACCTATTCTTGGGTGTGGATGTGGCTACACTGTGCCAGGTTGGCGGACATGCAGCCATAGAAGGTGGCATTTTTGTCTTGGGTGTTGAGATCCTCAAGGTTGGCCTCCTCACTGCAGACCTCAATGAGGTCCCCAATCTCTGCACTCGCCCAGGAAAGTTCCCATCTCTTCTTGCCTGGTGCTGAGCCTTGAGAGGCTAGGGTGTCCTCTTGGGAAGCTGCAGGGAGCAGCTCTCCAGCATTGCCTTGGTTCATGTTGTCAAGTGAGCCCACAGAGCACCACATGCCTGTGGAAGCCTGCTGGCTGCTGTGGCTCACTGCCATCTTGGAAGTGCTCCGTTCCCAGCAAGGGTCCCCAGCTGGTGGGAGACCACAGGGTCTTCCTGGTCTGGGCCAGAGTGCTCAGTCAGCCATGCTATCTATGGAGGCTATCTATTTCGAAATATCTTTTGACCCTATCTAAATGGCACTTATTTTGAAATAAGCATTAATCCTAAAACTTTTAAATTTACTGGTTTCAAAATAATGCGCCTGCTATTTCAAAGTTATTTTGAAATAGTGCATATATTATTTAGATAGTGTTCAAAAGTTATTTCAAAATAACTCCCATATGTCGACATTGCCTTACTGAGTTAGGTTTTTGTTGCACTGAAAATACTTGATCCTACCCAAAATTTGCAGGTTACTGATGTGAATGGTCGAAAGTACTGGTGTTGTATTAATGGATTTTTTCATAAATGCTCAGTTTTATTGCTGTTTTTAAATATTGTAATTTTGTGTCAGGCTTTCATGAAAGCATATACAACTAGCACATTTAATTTCCCTCAGAAAATCCTAAAAAAAGAAGGGGTATTCATATAATGTGATTCAGTTGGCTACTTTTTGTGTGCTTAAATTGTTGTTATGTCCATCATCCCTACCTGCTGCTACATGCTTCTGTAATTACAGTTATAAAATGAATTGGTAATATGTTAGTTTTATAAATGTATTTTAAAATGTTATCAGAGAATATGAAAAAGTAAGCTATTTCATTGTTAATGTTCTGGCAAATAAAAGATCAATGTATTGTGAAGGTTTAATTTATTCTACTGTTGTATTTTGCCATCTAGGAAGTCATTGATAACTGTCTGACAAATTATGAAGATGATTTTGAAGTATGTATTATTTTTTTCTTTTTGTAATAATTTGTAAGTGATAACTTGTTTGATTTGTGGTTTATGTTTTTTGCTTTTTTGGTAACATTGGGGCCTTTCAGACTTCTTAGTAGGCTTTTATCTTAATCAGAAGACATCATGTAACATATATAAATTTCTGTGTTGTTGAGGGGTAGGAGAGGTAGGTAGCTTTAAATTTTCCATTAGAAGAAGTCTTCAAAGGATCGTTATTCTGTCTTACTAGACTTCAGGTATTCAAACAACTTTTTAAATAAAAGTCTTGAATTTTAGCCTAATCACTTGTTGTGGGTTCGTAAATGTGGGAAAAGTCAAATTTGACATTATGTCTAATATGTCAGTAAGTCACCAAAATGTGTTCAGTCTATCAGTTTACAAAAATTGTATTCATTTCTTTATCGAGCTTGCAATTTGATCAGAATAAAATGAGTTACCAGCTCTGTTTACAAGTCTTTAGCCAAGAAAGTTGTGTAAAGTGAAAAATTGTGCTTTAGGGACATTTATTCCTAGCCAAGAGCAACCATAGTGTGGACAGTGATCATCTCGGGCCTATGTGTGAAATCTTGGCCCCATTGACTTCAATGAAACTACAGTTTCAGATGACATGTATATGGTATATCTCTTTTGACTCCAGTGGGATAATTCTTGTGCTTGTAGTTAAATATGGGCCTAAATATTTAAAGGTTTAGGATCTTGATAAGTTTTTATATGATGACTCTTAGTTTTTATGAAATTTGGATTGTTATAATCCTGGCATATATAGGTCAATTGGAAAAGAGAAGATGTGGTGAAAGATGCAAAAGATGAGGTGAAAGATGCATTTTTCATTAATTGCAAAAAGAGCGGTATTGAGCCCATCATTAATATGACAGTTTTATGCCATTTTGCTATTGAATGCATAGTAGTGTATGGTGAAATAAAGGCTTTATTGGCGCAAGCTTAGTATGGCTGCTCAAATGCAAAACCACGAAGAGTTATTCACACCAGCTTAAACAGATGTCCATAAAACAGTTTCACCACTGCACACCAGCATATGTATTGATATGATATGATACACACTTTACAGAAATGCTATTTTAGACTGTTTTTAGAAGAGCCAAAAAAGTAATATTTCAGTCCCAATACCCTGACTGTAGCTTCTCCAGATAAGTTTATCACCAGCATATAAGAGAGAGCTTATTTAAATCAAATAATATTTAAAATGACTCCTGATCAGAGGGTATATGGCCGTTTTTATGCATCATTGCTTCTGAGAACAAATGTGTTGAATTATTATAGGACTTTTTAAAAGCATCTTTACATAAGACAAATGGTATTTTAACACAGGCTCCAATAACATGATTTAAATTATGTTATTTCATTTATGTTTAACATTTATTAAAATAAATGTTATTTTAAAGGATTACGAAGATGATTTTGATGATGATGACAATGAAGATGACAATAATAATGAGGATGGAGACTCAGAAGAAAAACTAAGAGAGATTCCTGGTTCTAAGAAGTCAGAAATAGAAGAAATTCAAAGAGCAATTAATGCAGAAAATGAGAGGCTCAATACCTTACTACCAAAGCAAATCCAAAAAGAACACAAAAAGGAACCAAAGATGGGTATGTGCTTAGTTTTTTATGTGTTGTAATTAAATACATAGCAGTTTTTGTTCAAACAAGATACTTCAGCTTGCCTGAAAAATCTTCATTAAATGCAAAAAGCTAGTATTCTAAGTAAATCACTTAGGCTGGGTCTACACATGCCCCTTCCTTTCGAAAGGGGCATGTTAATGAGCAGGTTCGAACTATGCTAATGAGGCACACTGACTATGTAGTGCCTCATTAACATAATGGCGGCTGCGGCAATTCGAAAGTGCAGCTTTTCGAATCACACGCTGCCTGTGGAGACGGGACCTTCCGAAAGGACCCCCCCAGTTTTCGAAAGCCCTTTTTCCAATCACCAGATAGGAAGAAGGGCTTTCGAAAACTGGTGGGGGGGGTCCTTTCGGAAGGTCCCATCTCCACAGGCGGTGCACGATTCGAAAAGCTGCACTTTTGAATTGCCGTGGCTGCCATTATGCTAATGAGGTGCTGCATATTCATTGCAGTGCCTCATTAGCATCTTTCGAACCTCCTCATTAACATGCCCCTTTCGAAAGGAAAGGGCACATGTAGACCCAGCCTTAGGTTTCTGGTTAAGCAGTGTAACTTTCAAATAGCTAAGTGAAACTTCAGAGATCTTACTCATGATTTCCAATGTGAAGTATAAAAATGTACAGGTTGAGACTTAACCCTGTTCCCTCATTTGGAGGGTTGGGAGAGCTGAGATTCTGTTTTAGGTTCATAAAGTGTCACCCTCTGAGTCTTTCAAAGGCCGTTTCTACACGTGCCACTTTCTCTGAAAGTGGCATGCTAATAAACGGCCTGAAATATGCTAATGAGGCATGCATGTAAATTTCCCACACCTCATTAGCATAATGTCACATGATTTGGAGTCCAGAAGATAATCGTCCGGACTCCAAAACATGTGATATTATGCTAATGAGGCATGGGGAATTTACATCCATGCCTCATTAGCATGTTTCGGGCCGTTTATGTGTAGAAATGGTCAAAGATCTTAACAATATCCTCCAACAGAAAGAGTGAAGTCAGACACTTACTTCTTATGTTAAAAATAAGAAAGAAGATACAAAAGTATTTACGAATGCAACCACTGTTTTTTATTTGTGGTTTATAATTCATCTTTAAAGTATATTTTTGCTGTGAAAACTTACTGTGTAAAATGACAATCTCTTCCTCTACAGGTCTACTTAGTTTATTGATTACAATCACTATGAAGCCCTGATTTACCTTAGCACAATTTTGGATTGATATATATTAGAAAAGCTTTTGCTACTTTTCACTTCTCTTTGTACTTAAGTTCAGTATAGCTATTGATGAGTCACTAGGAGTTTCTCTAGATGATATAACGTAGAATCTTTGTCAAAACTCAGCTTGACTTTCAGATTCCAGGTTGAGTTAGTAGTAATTTGTAAGTTAGAAAAATCACCATCCTACCTGCAATATGAGCAGATTTCATCAAATTAGTGAAAGGTAATAAACTTGGCAATAGGTTCTCACTTTTAGTGCAGATGTATTTTTAAAGAAGGGGAGTTTTGGAAGTACTTTCTTTATAAGAATCAGTTTGTTGCATTCGAGATTTCCTATATTCTTGCAGAAGCTCACTATTCCTGCTTCGGCTTCTAGTGTGCACTCTGCTACAGATCAGATTTGGAAATTTCCATATAATACCTGCTGCACAAATTTTGGTTTACTGTAAATTGTCCACACCTCTGGGTATATTGACAATTCATTTTTATTTAATGTAGTTAACTGCAAATCACTGTAGCAATGATATTTAGCACTGCTGTAGCGTCTTACATTTTAAAACACTTTATAGGCGTTATCAAACAGATCTTAGCAGTCTTCCTTTTGAAGTAGCTTAAATATTATCAACTCTGATAGGGAATCAGACACTGAAGTCAGTTAACTTTTCAAAGTCTTCTTAGTGAGTCACAGGCAGGGATGGAACTAGAATTTAAGAGTTTATGGCTTCTAGCACTTCAGTTGGTTCATTGACCAGATTGGCTTTAAGCAGCAGCTTCCAGCTTGTGGCTTATATCTCCAAAGAGCTGCAGTGTCTCTTATCCATCAGTGATTCCTCCTCAGTTGTAGAGGCCAACTTGCTGTTGAGCAGTATAATTTACACCACTTTGTGCCAGCTTGTGTGAATCTGAGCTACTAGTCCCTATTTGAAGAGGGCCATCTTAACAGCAGACTGTTGTCACCAGTCCTTGAACTCTTAATGTATATTAGGGAATTCTTCATAGTGAAAAGAAAGGACAGTTTTAAGAGAGTAGAAACATTTACAGCACTAATGGTAACTTCTGAAATAAAAATCTGAACAGTAAAGGACCCCGGAGTAAAGGAAAAAAGTTGTTTTATTTTTGATAAAGTTTTGATGCCCAGTGCACCAATCCTTTGCCTGCAAATATATCATTACCTGCATAATTAATCATTAGCAGTTCCACGTCACGTCACATTTGTTGATTGCTATACTTTTTGTTATCTCACATTTTAATCTTTTATTTATTTTGTTCATAAAATTTTGTAATAACGTACAGAAAGGCAAGATTCTCCTGCCAGAGGCTCTTTCTGTGGAATGTTCATGGATTTTGAAACAGCAAACCAGCGGCAAAGTAATCGAAATATGGCCAGTAAACAGAAGTAAGCAACATTAAAAATTAACTGCATGTAGCTATTTAGGCAGATCACCATTTAATATGTGAATTCTTTCCATAATGTTTAAAATATTTGTAGTAATTATTTATATATAAATATTTATATGTATAAAATTTTGTATAATATTTGATGTTACATAAAATGAAGGATTGCTTAATCAGCTACACTGATTTGGTTTGAATTGTATCCTATTTGCATGCTTTGTTCAAAATTAAGGACCTAGTAAAATAATTCTGTTCTATAGACTCTATATAGTTCTATAGACTCTCTATGTAATATAGTTATATATAATTTATTAGGTGATGAGCTTTCATTGGATCTGAAGAAGTGGGTCTGTCCTATGAAAGCTCATCACCTAATAAATTATTTTTTCAGTCTTTAAAGTGCTACGTGACTGCTGTTTTGTTCTATGTTAGACATTGCAGACCAGGCTGGAACTCAGGCTCTGAAACATACAGAGGAAGTGGGCTTCAGAGCTAAGCTCTAGTCCGAGCCGCAACTTAATAGTGTTGTCTGCACAGCTATTTTTGCATGGTAGCATGAGCCCAAGTCTGTCAACCTCGGCTGGGAGTCTTGTCACGACCTGTGTAGATGACACTGTATGTACATAGGAGAAATTGGGAGCTAATAAAAAAGACATTTTTAATGCATCTTTAGGAGTAATTCCTGCCATCCTAACTACTTGAGGAACTTGAAGTGCATTCATGCATACCACAGGAAGGGTAATTTTTCATGGGCTTTCAGTAAGGCCTGTGACATAACACTCCATAGGCTGTTAAAAGTTTAGGTTGATGTATACCTGTTAATTAGTAGTATAACTTTCCCTTGATTTGCAGCCAGGTCTTGGATTTCAAATAAAATCTTTACCCTCATGTCACAATAAATTAGAACTCCTAATATTACCATTACAAATACATTTTAATATCAATGGACATCGATATGTAATTCCATGCGTGTGCTTGAAGGGGAATAGATTGTTAGATCTGTAATATGTTATTGTGTAATGCATAGGGTGATTAAGTGTCCTTATGCTGATATGGGACAACTGGGAAAGGTGAAGGGGAGTTCAGTGGCAATCAATCACAAGTGTGCAGTATAAATATTCCAATAAACATAAAGTTTACTTAGCTCCCGTTAATAACAAATACTGCATAGTTCATCATCATCATCATCATCATCATCATCAATAACCGTGGGCTCAGCGCCTGTTGGTGTCTGATGCCTCTCTCACTATTTACTTCCATCTTTCCCTGTCCAGTGCAGAGTGGCTTAGTTTTTGTAGACTAGCTCTGCACAAATCTACTGCATCATCTATCCATTCTCTGTGGGGTCTGCCTCTCCTATTCGAACCATCCATTATGCTGAATACTTTTTATTTCCTCTTATCTTTAAGGCTTTAGGAGTCACACAAGGAGAAGTTAATATATACCCTAATCCATTCAACCCAGATACATACATGGAGAGAAGATGTGGGGTGGGAGACTTTGACTGACCTGACCTTTCCTTCCTGGTGCTTTCATGCCTGTCTGGGACATGTGAGGGGCCTGCCTCCCCAGTTCTGGTGCCACATCTTCTACAGGCATTGGGTGGGAGCATGTCAGATCATATGACCACCTCCCCACTTCCTGCCAGGATTCACACCAGGACATGGCCAGCATCAGCTTCTTGGTATTGTGTGGCAGGGGAGGGATGGGAGCTGCTTGCAGCCACAAAGGAGTAGCAGGTGAAGGGATAACCAGACCTACGTCTTTTCAGAGCTCATCCCTTTCTCTTTCCCATCCTCCCTGTGGTTGGGAACAGCTTTTCCTTTCCTGGCTACACAGTGTTGAAAGGCAGCTAACACCTCCAGGCAGCGGCTGACCACTGATAAAAACCCTTCCTGGCCTCCCTGCCCCCAGCTACAGGTACTGGTACTGCCAGGCAGCAGAAAATATGAGACAATTTGGCCACTTCCAAGAAAAAGTCTGGACACCTACAGAAGGGCTTAACTATAGTACAATTACTTTAAAAATTGGATGTCTGGTCACCCTAATAATGCTATTTTCCTTTAAACTGACATGAGTTCATATAGATTTTACATAATAATTATTTTTCTCTTTTGTAATTCATTGTAAAGGAAACGGAGTTCAGAACTGCTTCGCCTAATTGATCTGGATTTCTCAGTGAGTTTTTCTTTATTGGATTTACCTCCAGTGAATGAATATGACATGTACATCAGGAATTTTGGAAAAACAAACACTAAGCAAGCAAGTACCTGACTTTTTTTAGACTATATGAATCCTGAAAGCTTAGATTTTTATCTTAGAAAATGACTTTCCTTCTGTTGGTTATATTAGCTATGAGGGTGGTAATCATCAAAACTTCAATTAGTTTTGACAAGAGAAAAAACAAGTCAGGAATGGCCCTAAACAGTTAGTAGCTCTCTAATTTTTAGAGGAATTTGTGTATGCAGTGGGATGGCTGGGAAAGATAGCACAATGGGAACAGGAAGCAAGGTGTAAAATAAGCATTTTTAGATTATTAATGCTCATTAACATAAAGAGCAGTTGCAAAACCACAAGATTCTTCAGAAGATTTGTAAGCGATTCAAGCTTTCTGATAGTTATCCTAAGGTAAGTGTGTCAAAAGTGTAAAACACTTTTTTGTGTGTCTTGTTGGTAGATGTTTAAAATAAATTTTTGGAACACATGAATAATGAAAATGCATTTACTCTCAGTTTAATATGTAGAACAGTACACATGTATTTGGAAACTCACAAACAGAAGACAGTAATGTTGAATGTAACAGTTTTAAAAGCTACCCATTTATGTTAAGTTTCAGCTTTTGGGTTTCAGCAAGAAAGTGCTCAGAGTTTTTAATAATTTTATTTTCACATTTAGGCATATGTTCAGTGCAATGAGGATAATCTTGAGAGAGACATTCAGACAGATGAAATAGAGACACTAGAAAAATGGACACAACATCCAGGAGACAGTGTCCTTGTATCTGGAGGTGAATAACCCTTTGTTCATGTTTATTTAGGTCCTTAAATACTTAAACTTCTTTTTTCAGTGCTGTTAGATTCTGAAATGAGACAGTCTGCTGTTAGATTTATTTATTTGTTTATTTATTTATTTATTCCTGCATCTGCTGGGAAGAAAAGTAGGCCTCCTGCATCTTCTCCAAACTCAGCATTGTTGCTGCTGAAGAAAAATTGGCTGCTGTCATGCCTTCTGTTCCTCAAATGTTGCACAGAGAATGAAATTTCTTTTAGGAATTGATTTTGTTTTAATCTCATGTCTTTTTACAGGCCCCAGAAGAAGCAATGATGTTTCTGTAGATACAGCTGTAACTCCTAAGATTGATTCACAGAGATTAACAAACTTCCTCCGGTCTGCTTGTCAGGTGCATTCCTACATGAGTATGCATATATAAAATGTGGGAGACGTGGATCACTTAAAATGCCTGTTCCTTATAAGTAAGCGTGAATAATATTCATTATGGGTGAGAGTCAGCCCTATTCAGAGGAACAGAAAAAAGCCTGTGTAAAATATATGTCCCTTTTAAACTGTGTTTTTCAAGGTGGTAAAGTTACCGAGAGTTTATCAAAAGCTATTAAACTCATCAAAATAGATTGGAAAGTTGTTGACAGTGAAGTTGGAATGTAAGAACAGTCTTTTTATTTTTATAAATGTGATTAATTATGTTTAAAAGGTGATTGCTGTTTTGCTTGAAGAAGATCGAGTTGCAACGCAACCCAGGTGGAATCTGAGATCTCGACAAACCAGTTTGTCTATTAGTGATAGCTGCTTCCAGCTAAATACTAATCTACCTTTCCTCCATGGTAAGAGAACGTTATTGCACTTATCAGAGAGGTAGCTGTGTTAGTCTGTAGCTTTGAGAACAACAAAAAGTCTTGTGGCACCTTATAGACTAACAGATATTTTGGAGCATAAGCTTTTGTGGGCAAAGACCCACTTCATCATGCATGGTCTCATGCATCTGATGAAGCGGGTCTTTGCCCACGAAAGCTTATGCTCCAAATATCTGTTAGTCTATAAGGTGCCACAAGACTTTTTGTTATTGCACTTATTTTAATGGACAAGGTGAACTCCTCTTTTGCTTGGTTGAACCATAGAGAGCACGTTAGGGTGTAAAAGTGAGGTAAAGCTCACATTTGCATTCCTCTGATCCTGTTGTAATTCTATGTAGGGCAGCTCCCCATATGTTGATTTAGAGGACCCCCAGCTACAAATGACCACAAGAGGCCAAAAATGCAGCGAGGAGTCAGTATGTCATAAATATGGAATAGTGTAGCCCCACCTTCATTTTTTTCAGTATCCTGGGTCTGTGTGGCTGAAGGATTACCCTTGCACTGCAAGGATCCTTCCTAGTTTGGTTATGTTAGGGTTAGAGCTCAATTTACTTTGGCAACATGGAGCAAAGCAACCATTCTGCACTGCAGAAATATGGATTGATATGTCTAGAACACAACTATGACTTTCTCCAAGCAAACTACAAAATTATAGATGAGAAAAAAAACCCCAAACCTAAAACAGTCATTCTTAGAAGGAAAGACCTACCTCAGCATGAAATGTTGCATATTCTACCAAGATGTTCCAGAAAAAATGAATCTGTTGTTCTGATAAATGCCTACATTTCTACACCATGTACCCTCTCCCCTACTGCCTGTTCCCTGGTTGAGACATTAGTGTGTTTTCTAGCATGTACCATAGTCATCTCAGATTTATTATTGAGAACACCAGGGCTTGTCTGTATCCAAAATAATAGTTCTTCAGATTTTTTGCCTCCATTTTCTCTCCATTCCTGTTCACTTTCCTCATTTAAAGCCAGTTTTGGGGGAGGATAGAACAGTTTTCTCTCCTTCTCCCAGTTCCCTTTTCTTCCTTCCTGCTCTGGCAGCAAAGGCATAGTGCCAGTAGTATTCAAATAGTCTTTTCAATTGCTCATTAATTTCTTAATTTGTGGCTTGGCAGCTAATTATTCACTCTCTTGTTTAAAAAGTTTTCCTTTTTTATTTTGACATAGGCCGAAAAGTGTCCTGCTTGCACATCTCTCAGGTTCAGAGGCAGGCTTTGCTTTCTGTTCATGGGTTACCAGAAAAACCAGGTGCTGTTCAATTGGACAGGAAGTATATCATATGTGTATGGAATGTCTGGCAGCCTTCCAGTCCTCAAAAAGTTTTAGTCTCTGAAGCAGAGGTACAATTCCTACTTATTACACAATTGCCTATTGAATGAATTTTGGGTGCATGTTGTGCTGTACTTTCTTCGTACAGTTTATAAAATGCTTTTTTATAAATGTTGTACAGTTGAATTCACTGAGACAATGTCCCACCCCACCCCACGCAACTCCACATCTGATGTAGAGAGCTTAGAGAGGGTCTACATTCACCCTGACTCCATTTTACAGGGTTTGGGGTTTTTTTTTCGATCTGGGGTAGAAGTTACCAGGAACTACCTGTCTCCTCAGCCATTAGTATGGAGTGGAATTATACCTTTCAGCTTTGCAGCTGTAAGTGCGGACAGTACTTTGGAGAGGAGATAGGAGGTTTCCTGCAGCCTGCCTTGGCCTGCCATGGAGCCAGCATCTCTAATTTTTCTGGACTTGTGTAGGTTGGAAGAACATAAGTATAGTGAGCTGGACCAAGCCTTTAGCTACCTTTCAATTATAAGCCTAATGTATTTTTTCCTGCCTTATAGGTGTCATGCTGCTGCTTTAGTCCCAGTAAAGCAACTTTAGTGTTTGCTGGAACAAAGGATGGTTCATTGGTAATGTGGGATCTCCGAGAAAACTCTAGGATGCATCAATGTGTGAAGTTAAATGAAACTGACTGGATATTTAGAGCTCCAACATTTTCTACTGGTTAGTATGATGTGTGTTTTGAATGATCATTTCATATTCAGTATAGGTATCATGGTAGACCTCTCTGCACGGAATCCGCACTGCGATTCGGAGTACACCCTCTCAGCAATTATCTGGAGTCTGCCAAGGATGACGCGAGCGAACAGTTTACCGGTGACGCTTAGGAGGGAGATTCCACGGTAGTTGTTGCAGTCGCTTCTGTCTCCTTTGTTCTTACACAACGTTACAATGTTAGCGTTGCGCATATCCTGTGGAACCTCACCCTCTTTCCAGCACAGGCACAGTAGCCCTACAGGGGTTCCAGGAGTGTGTCCGCAGGACACTTGATTACCTCTGGTGGTATACCATCCTGGCCAGGGGCCTTTCCTGCTGCAATGCTGTCGATGGCTCTCTTCAGTTCATCCACAGTCGGTTCCTGATCCAGTTCGTCCATTACTGGTAGGAGCTCGACAGCATCAAGGGCTGCATCAACCACAACGTTCATGGAGAAGTGCAGGGAGCAGAGGAAGCCACTCTACATAGCCTTCATCGACCTGACCAAGGCCTTTGACTTGGTCAGCAGGGATGGTCTGTTCAGACTGCTCCACAAGATAGGCTGTCCTCCACGGTTACTCAAGATGATCCAGTCGTTCCATGAAGACATGAGAGGAACCATCCAATATGACGGCACATTATCGGATGCTTTCAGAATCAGGAGCAGCGTCAAACAGGGATGTGTGCTTGCTCCGACATTGTTCGGGATCTTCTTTGCACTCCTCCTGAAGCACGCCTTTGGATCTTCAACAGAGGGCATCTTGCTGCACACAAGATCTGATGGGAAACTGTTTAATCTTGCAAGGCTGAAAGCTAAGTCTAAGGTGCGAGAAGTCCTCATCGGAGACATGCTGTTCGCAGACGATGCTGCTGTAGTGTCTCACACAGAAGACCAGCTTCAAAAACTGCTGGATCAGTTCTCCAAGGCGTGCAAGGACTTTGGGCTTACCATCAGCCTAAAGAAGACAAACGTACTCGATCAGGATGTTTCTGAATCCCCATCAATCAGCATTGACAACTATACATTAGAGGTCGTCCATGAGTTCGTTTACCTCGGGTCCACCATCACTGACACCCTGTCGTTGGACACTGAGCTAAATAGGAGGATCAGAAAAGCGGCCACAACTCCGTCCAGACTCAGCAAGAGAGTGTGGAATAACAACAAGCTGTACACTCACACCAAAATGCAAGTCTACAGAGCCTGCATCCTCAGCACCCTCCTTTATGGCAGCGAGACTTGGACCCTGTCTGGCCACCAGGAAAAGAGGCTGAACGTCTTCTACTTGCGCTGCCTCAGGCGCATCCTTGGAATATCATGGAAGGACAGAGTGACCAACACCGCCATCCTCGAGCAAGCTGGAATCCCAACCATGCACACCCTCCTCAGGCAGCTTCGGCTCCGCTGGCTTGGCCATGTCTACAGGATGAATGATGGAAGGATTCCAAAAGACATCCTGTACGGTGAGCTAGCCTCTGGCAAAAGACCTCCCAGATGCCCCCAGTTGTGCTACAAAGATGTCTGCAAGAGAGACCTCAGAGAGGTAGACATTGAGCTGGACAACTGGGAAGAACTAGCAGACGACCGCAGCAGATGGAGGCAGGGGTTACACAAGGGCCTTCAGAAGGGCGAGATGAGGATCGGACAGCTAGCAGAGGAGAAGCGAGCGCACAGAAAGCACACTAAGGACTTGCCAGACACCCACCACATCTGCAAGAGATACAGCAAGGACTGTCACTCTTATCTGGGTCTTCATAGTCACAGTAGACGCTGTAAATGAAGTCCTCAATTGAAACTATAAAGGGCGCGATCCATAGTCTATGCAGACTGAAGGATGCCTCCTACTATAGGTATCATAAATTATGATAAGAAATGTTAGCTTTTGCTACTTAGGACAATTCAGAGGTGATATATAAGTTGGTAAAAGTTACATGTCAGTAATGGGTGTAAAGGACTGTCAATTGCTGTAACTTATACATCAAAGGCTCGGACTAGAGAGTTGTTTCAGCTGAGCAATTGAGCAGGTATCTACGCTGAACTTGGGAGTGTGCTTCCTAGCAGGGGTAGAAAGCCATGCACTAGCTCTGCTCTAGCTTGCACACTAAAAACGTCAGTGGTGGTGTTGGCATAGGCAGTGGCATGGGCAGTGTCACCTGAATAAAATAATACCCAGCCACCTGGATATGTACATGGGAGGCTATCCCACACTTCCAGTCTCTGTGCTATTTTTGGTGCGATAGCTTAAACGGAAATAGATTGTCTGTCTATATGCTCTGTGGTGCACACTCCAACCACAGCGTAGGCATACCGTATGGGGGAGAGTAAATTAAAATAGGTTACTCCCCTATTACTTTAAGTTGCATGATGAAGGCCCAGCTGAAGTCATTTGCTAAATCAGTTTACCCTCCCTTATGCTCACTTTAACTCTTTTCTGTACTTTAGTATACACTTATGTTTCTCTTGTACCTATTTATAATCCCATTTATTGAGAAGTCTGGGACTTTCGGGAGCACCTACATAACTTAAATCCCATTAATCCTTTGTGAGATTTGTACTCCTAATTCTAATATGTCTGAAAAATCTCACCTGTGTAATTTATATCACCTCAGAATTTTATCTGATTACTCTAATATTTGTGGTGGGGTTATCTTTGCCATGATCATTTATTGCCCACATATCTCTCAGGCATTGAATCAATATACATTCTTTGGAAGTGATAGTAAATCATAGTATACTTCCACATACACCTTCTTTGCATCATCTCACCTTCATGTCTGTGACTTTAGTACTGTTCAGAATTTGAGTGTGACTTTTGACATGGGTCAGGCCTTTTTATGATGGCATCAATTCAAGCTAAATGCCCAGCAAGGATCACAGTGTTGAAAAAAATGTGTGTTGGTCAAATGTTCTATCACTCCCACACAAATGGCTTTTGGAGACACAGGCCCACAGCCAGAGATGCTGTGTAAGATAGAGTATTAGACTCCTTTGGCCTTTCTTGCAGTCATTTGCTGATGTGTAATAGAGTAAAAGGTGGTGATACTTACAAACTGAGAATTCTGAGGAAGGTGTAAGTTCAAGAGTGTGGAGGTGACCTACTTTGCTTACGTCTCCTTATTACCTTCTATAGTGAATTTTCTTCCTGTATCCCCTCTTCCAACCCCTTGGCACATGATTAAACCAACTTAGACTCCTTAACTGCATTACAGCAGGTTCAGAGATGATAAAAGTTTTGTATGAGTCATGTAAGTAACATATTGATAAGCAGGCGTGGGTCTAAGGATCAGCAGTTGAATCAGTGGGGTAACCACTTACACTCATCTAAAGCTCAGCTGAAGTCAGGGGGATGCCACACAAATGAACAGTTTACTCATGCAGATTTATTTGCAGGATAAGGCAGGCAGCTATCCCTAGAGTGATTTTAAACTGGAATATTTGTATGTTGATGGAGCAAGAACAAAGTGTGTATTCTATGAATTTAGACTTGTTAGATTACCTCAGCCTCCCATGGAAATTGGCCCCACTTATCTAAAGTTACATTGCAATACAGAAAGGGAGTGCACCTATTATCTACTTAGCAGCCTGCCTATAAGCTACGTAGGGTATTTCATCATATTCCAAAGTGAGTCCCACATCTCTAGTACTATTCTTTTTTTAAATATAGGAATGATATTGAAAAAGTTATTCATTTTGAAAAAATTAGATTATTGTTAACATTTCATTCCCAATAGTAATAATCATGCTGGGGAACACATTATTTGGTTACTGATGGAATTTTTAAGTGACGATCTTTAACCACTAGCCGAGTGTATATGTTCCGTTGTGGCTTATTGCTTATATTAAGATAAGGATTTTATATTGCACACTTATTGGAGCCAGATCTCTTTCACTTTAAATTAAGTCAGTTGCATTTTCAGTGGCAAATCTTTGATAATCATAGTCACTGACAGAGGGGTACATAATGAGATGATTTCTCTAAATAATCATTTGCTTTTAAAATTGTATGAAATGGTAAGTACAGGTTGGACCTTCCTGGTCCAAGACCCTCAGAACCAGACCAGTCCCAAATGAGGGAATTTAACAGACCGGGGTGGTTCCCCCTGCTGCCCACCCCACAGCCTGCTACTGGCCCCACTTCCAACCCCACCCCAGCCAGGCTGCCTTCAGCCCCAGCTCCCAACTCTGCCTTCCTCCCCCCAACACTTCAGTAGCTCTGGTCCCTGTCCTGCTGGCGCAGCCTCAGCTCCTAGCTCTGTTGTGGCTGCCATGGCATAAGCTCACAGCCCTGCTGCGGCAGCCCCAGCTCACAGCTTTGCTGCAGCCCCAGATTGCAGCCTAGTAGTGGCATTCGTTGGCAGCGTTGGGAGCCCAGGCTTGCGCAGCAGAGCTGGGAACCGGGGCTGCTGTGGCAGGGCTCCCCAACTGCTGCTGGACCACCACTCCCAGGCTGCTGCTTCCCAGCCATGGCTTCTTGTACATTTCCTGGCCACTGCCAGGGTGCTTCTTCTGGGCCCAGCTGTGGCTCCCCAGCCTTGGCCAGTCCCCCTGTCACCAACCCAGCAGGGGGTCCATCCCAACTCCCAGCTAGCACCAACTCCAGGCCACCAGACTCTCTGGTGCAGCAACATCCGTGGTCCTGCTAGACCACTGCACCATCCTGCTGGACCACAGATGTTGCCAGACCATAGACTGCCTCATTTCTGAGGTACAACCTGTATTTTCTAGAGTATTCCTTTTATGTAACTGCTTTCTTTTTCATAAATAAACTTGTCATCTCTAGAAGAATTATTTTTCTCCCAGTTTTGTTTTTCCTAATTTAAAAACATAAGAATGGCCGTACTGGGTCAGACCAAAGGTCCTTCTAGCCCAGGAGCCTGTCTGCTGACAGTGGCCAGTGTCAGGTGCCCCAGAGGGGGTGGACCGCAGACAATGATCAAGCGATTTGTTTCCTGCCATCCATCTCCAGCCTCTGACAATCAGAGGCCAGGGACACCATTCCTACCCTTGGCTAATAGCCTTTTATGGATCTAACTTCCATGAATTTATCTAGCTCTTAAATTCTGTTATAGTCCTAGCCTTCACAGTCTCCTCTGGCAAAGAGTTCCACAGGTTATAACTATGCGCTAAGTGAAGAAGAACTTTCTGTTATTAGTTTTAAACCTGCGACCCATTAATTTTGTTTGGTGTCCTCTAGTTCTTGTGTTATGGGCACAAGTAAATAACTTCTCCTTATTCACTCTCTCCACACCTGTCATAATTTTATATACCTCTATTATGTCCCCCCTCAGTCTCCTCTTTTCTAAACTGAAAAGTCCCAATCTTTTTAGCCTCACCTGTTCCAAGCCCCTAACCATTTTAGTTGCCCTTTTCTGAACCTTTTCCAGTGCCAGGATGTCTTTTTTATTTTTTTAGGTGAGGGTATATCATATGTTTATATCATAGATTTATATAGGGGCAGTAAGATACTCCTTGTCTTATTTTCTATCCCTTTTTTAATGATACCTAACATCCTATTTGCCTTTTTGACTGTCTCTGCACATTGCGTGGATGTTTTCAAGGAACTATCCACAATAACTCCAAGGTCTCTCTCCTGATTAGTTACAGCTAAATTAGCCCCCTTCATATTGTAAGTACAGTTGGGGTTATTTTTCGAATGTGCATTACCTTACACTTATACACATTAAATTTCATTTGCCATTTTGTTGCCCAGTCACTCAGTTTGATGAGATCTTTTTGAAGTTCCTCACAGTCTGCCTTATGTTCTTTATGTTCTTATGTTTTTAAGAATTATTTTTCTCCTGGTTTTGTTTTTCCTAATTTAAAAACACTGATTTATTTCCTCTTCTGTTGATGCTGATAGGGTTGCAATTATTATGGCTAGTTGTTTTTTTTTCCTTTGAGTATCAGTAGCTTTAAGAATGTTAGCACTGTGTAAAAAATAAGTGGAAGTTTGTGTGCCTGATACTATTCTGGGAACAGTATGTATTATGTGCTTCTGCAGAGGTAACTAGGGAGCAATGTGTCAAATTTTTTGCTTTACTAAGTTTTTGTGAAGTTCAAGTTTTATTTTTAAAAGTTTTAAGTCCAAGTGGAAATTACATTTTAGAAACTTTATAAAAGCAGTAGCGTAATTAAAAATAATGTCACTTCTACATAACCCTTCTGAAGGCTAGTTTGATCCTCTATCAAGCACACCCAGAGCTCAGAGTCATTGTTTTGGATCAGATTCAGAAACAATAAATAAATGTTACAACATGTTTGGTGAACCATTATCAGCACACTACAGTTTAGAACAAAACATGGAATGAGGTTCAGTAGGGCTGGGCATCAAGAACACAGAAGGCAAAGATAAGTTTTAGTTATTTGTATCATGACTGCCCCTCCAGCGCTCATTTCTATTTGTGTCATTTACTGTAGAACTTTAAAGCTGGTGCATTTCTTAAGAATACCTTTCTGATTCAAACTTACATAAAATAAATTTAAACATTCTTACATCATTTCCATTTTATGCAGAACCACTTCCATCCCCATCACCAGACCTTTGCTTCCTTCACTTCAGAGCAGGGCAGCTTCATAGTTAAACACTGTTGAGCAGGCATGCTTGGAACAAGAAAGGCAGGTCCTCCTCAATACCTGTAAGGTGTCTATGCGGCACTCATACTTGGCTAAGTGGACACGCTTCTCCAGTTTGTGTTGTCAGCAAAACCTCATACCTGTATATACCTGTGTGCCGCAGGTGCTGGACTGCCTTGTTTCCCTGATGCAGTATGGTCTTGCCCTTTCGTCTTTCAAGGTTCAGTTGGCAGCCATCTTGGCTTCCCATCTGGGAGAGGGCGAGTACTCCTTTTCAACAAACCCTGGTGGGGCACTTTCTCAAGGGCATGGAGTGCTTTCACCTGCTGCCCAGTTCCAGCCTGGGACCTTATGCTGGTATTCTGGGTCTTGTACCTCCCCCTCTCCACCACCTTTGAAACCTCGCCACATGCTCCCTCCTTTTTCTCTCCTGGAAAGTGGCCTTCCTGGTGCCTATCACCTCTGCCAAAAGGAACTCATGTCGGAGCACCCCTACACGTTGTTCCATAAGGACAAGGTTGAACTTTACCCTCACCCAGCTTTCCTTCCAAAAGTGGTCTCCAGCTTTCATACTGGCCCAGATATTTTCCTTCTTGTGTTCTATCCTAAGCCTCATATTTCCCCATGGGAGCAGCAATGGCACTCTCTCAATATGGGGCAGGGGACTGCCTTCTACATTGACTGGATTAAGCCCTTCCGCAAGATCTCGCAGCTCATTGTGGCTGTTGCTGATCATATGAAAGTGCTTCCAGTTTCATTGCAGTGCATATCTTCCTCAATCATATCCTGCATATGAACATGCTACAACGTCGCTAAGGTTACCGTGCCACCTGTTAGGCCTCTACAACTGCTTTCCTGGCTCATGTGCCTCTCCAGAAAATCTGTTGAGCTGCAACATGGTCCTCTGTGCACACTTTTACATCACATTATGCTATTGTGCAGCAGCCCAGACAGGATGCAGCCTTCAGGGCCGCTGTCCTTGAGTCAGCCATACAAGAGCTTTCTTCTTGCTTATGTCAAGGGAAAACAACTTTCAGGCTCTGGCCAGAGACTCCATCAGTGACTCTAGTGTGTCTTCATTATGAGCAACGAGAGCTACATCATCTGAGAAGAGGAGTTCCCTAATGAGGACTTTCGGGATCTTAGTTTTGGCCTTGACTCTTGCCAGGTTGTAGAGAGAGCCATCTAATCCTGTGTGGAGAAATATACCTCTGCGTGAGTTTTGAAATGTGCAATTTATTAGAACTGAGAAGAATATGCCGAAGAGGGTAGGGGCAAGAACACACCCTTGTTTGACTCCGCTGTTCATTTCAAACAGTTCCAATGCAGATCCATCATATCGCACTGTTGCTTTCATATCGTCATGAAAGGATGTTATGAGCTTGAGTAAGGGTCGGTGGGCAGCCAATCTTGGTTAATATTATATGTAGTCCTGATCTACTAACTGTCAAACATCCTTGTTAAGTCCACAAATGCTATGAATAACGGCTTTCCTTGTTCTCTGCATTTTTCCTGTAGCTGTCGAAGAGAGAAGACCATGTCCATTGTTGACTTGCCAGGCCTGAAGCTGTGTGTGTTTCTGGATAGACTTGATCTGCGAGTTTTTGCAGGCATTAGAGAATGACAAGGACAAATGTTTTTCCTGTGATGCTCAGTAACAAGATGCCTCTGTAGTTGTTGCAGTCACCCTTGTTGCCTTTGTTTTTATAAAGAGTGATGATGTTTGCGTCCTTCATGTTGTGTGGGACATCTCCTGCTCTCCAACATTTAAGGAGCAAATTATAGGGGAAGGGAACGAACACAGCCTTGTTTGCCTTTAGGACTTCAACTGGGAATCTGTTGTTTCCTGGTGCTTTTCCGTTGGAGAGAGCATCAAGAGCTTGAGCAAGTTCCTCCTCTGTAGGCTCTGCATCTAGCTCAGAGATTTCTGGATAAGTTGGGATAAGGTTGCAAGTTCAGTTGTATTGCACACTCATGGGAATAAAGACTTGTATAGTGTTCCACTCATCTGGACATCTGCAGCTTTGTGTCTGTGATCACCTGTCCATTTAAACGCTTTAGTGGGGCGACTTTGGTAATGTTTGGTCCGAGTGCTTTCTTCAGTCCATCATACGTAGTTTTCAGGTCTCCCAAAGCAGACCCCTTTTGAATATTAGAACATAGATTGGCCTGATACTTGTTGGCACACCGCCTTGATTCTCTCAGAAGATCAGATCTTGCATGTCGAAGTTGATCTCTTGTGCTTTGAGATGGGTTCTTTGTGTTACTCAGGTGTGCCTTGTGTTTTTCTTCAAGAAGAAGCCTAAGAATGTCAGCATTTTCATCGATCCAGTCTTTGTTAGAGAATGTATGGGTTCCAAAGGCAGATTTGGCACATTCTGATATTGTATCTCTCAGCTTGGACCATGTTTCATCAATGGTTTGTTGCTTAGGTTTGTGTTCCATTTTGCGAGTGAGATCATCTGTGAAGACAGAGCATTTCAGCACATCTCTGGTATTGAGGGTACTGATCTTTAGTTTACTGCATTCCTTTGTGATGTAGAATGTCTTTGGGCCAATTTTCACTCTGCTGATGATTAAAGAGTGATCAGTGTTCGGATCTGTGCTGTGGGAGATGCTTGTAAATTTGACGGCATTGAGATGTTTCCTGCGTACAAGTACAAGTCAAGTTGATGCCAGTGACTGGATCTGGCGTGGTGCCATGAAATCTTGTGACATTCTTTCAAGTTAAAGAAAGTATTGAAAAACTGGGTTTTTTAAATGAAATAGCTGAGGGCATGGTTCAGTGCATTCTTCAGTGCTGCAATGTTTCATATTGTGAAAAATAGAAACAAATAATAGAAGACATTTTACTACTAATTTGTTGACTTAAGAACTATATTTTGCAGAGATGTGTTTGATATCTTTTTCATTTTTGATAAAGTTTATTATTTGTCATTCCTAATTAGTAAACATTAAAACTGAAAAGAGTAATCTGAAAACATGTATGGTTTTTATTGTTGTGGAAAATAGTACACTGATTTTTAATTCCTTAACTACAGATGGTGTTCTGTCTTCGTTAAACCACACATATCCGGTACTGGCTATAGAAGCTGTCTCAACATCTGTTTACAAGGAACAGAGTTATGGGCTGTCACATCTATCTTTTCAAGAAGGTATTTGAACTGCAGTCCAAAGGATCAATAAATGTGATGCTTTCTTTAAGTAAAAATATGTATTATACTAGACAATTTATGAGGGTTCTAATCCCTGGACCTAGACAAATTCCAATACATAATTGCATTCTGCCTTCTTAAAGTCCCCTGTATTTCCATTTGGATACAACATTATTCTTCATTTTCTACCCTAAACTATTGCACACTGTTAATGCTTACTGTTTTACCAAAACCATGGCTGCATTTCTAGCATGCATCTGTCTTACTCCTGAGGGAATTCTGCACCAAAAAGTCCAAAATTCTGCATATTTTATTTGTCAGAATAATTCAATATAATTTTATCAATTTCATTTGTTTTGGTAATTTATTTAAACTGCCATACAGGAAAAAAAGTCACAACAACTGTTCAGCATTTTCTTAATACATGGAAGTTAAGTTACAAGTACTTGGTAACCAAGACCCTGCATTCCAGTTATAATCCTGAATTTTCATTTAAATTACTTTCATTTTGATGTTTCATGTTTTGTAAAGTAGGCTGCTTTACACTACTCTGGCAAGCTAATGGAGCCTCTGAAGAAGTGGGTCTGTCCCACGAAAGTTCACCTAATAAACTATTTTGCTAGTCTTTAAAGTGCTACTTGACTGCTTTTTGTTTTAATTGACAAAGGATGAGAACAATTAATGAACATTAGCAACCTATCCTTTTAGTCATGTTTCTCCTCTGCCTCAGGGGGACAGCCTGCTTCATACAGCCCTATGCCTCCAAGTCTGGAATGCAGCATGGAGAGGGACAGAGTGATTCTCTCTCATCTATTTGCATACAAAGAGGCACCCAGCCCCACCCCCTTAATGTCTGTCCATGAAAATTGGCATACATGCCTAGCATCCTCTCCCACCCCCCACCAGTGATCTGCTGTCTCCTGTCAGCTGCTCCCAGCAGACATGCCCAAGCTGCTGCAAAAGGTTTGTGTGTTCCCCACTGATTTCTTTGCTCTCCTACTTTTCTGCAGGGGACCCAGGAAATCTGTGGAAGGTATGAATTCTAGGGCACTGAATTCCACCAGGAGTGCTATATGTATGGCAGTATTGTATCTTCTTGTAAAATGCACTAGCGTGATAAAGATGGCCCAAGAAACCCTGTAAGGTGAACTTTTAGGCGTTTCTACCAAATAATCTCCCTCTGTCAAGAGGTGAGACCCTCTGAATCTATGGAAAGGTTTGTTTCTGATATCACCTACAATGAGCCACTAATCCTGGCACCTCTTTCTGTACCCTGCCTCTAAGATGCCTGACGACCCATCTCCTCATAGAAACATTGCTATCTCAGGAAATACACGACTTGCGGTGCTGCACCAAACTCTAAAACCCACAGGGTCCAGAGAAGAGGATGCTACACAGTCCAGCTGTTATCTAATATTGCCAGTTCCCACTTCTTGTTCTGTCTCCAAATTTATACAAATCTAGGCATGTAAAAAGTGCAGAAGGGTAGCCTTGGACTTGGTGGTCAGCGAGAATATCCAGTTTGGCGTTAGGTCACTTTCTCATATGCAGCATGCAGAAGAGCTACATAGGGCCCATAGTTAATAGACCATTGTGGTAAATATTTAAATTATATGGTACTGTTCAGTGTGAAGGTACTTTATAAATGTAAGTTGTTACTAGTACTGTACTATTATACTTTTTCCACACAGAAATGTCAGGCCTGTCATTCCATATAGCGTCAATGGATGAAAATGGAACTCTCAATCTTTGGGTGAGTAAATAGATACTCATGAAAAGCAAGAATATTGCACTCAAGAAATCACTTTGTCCTACAAAAGTGAGACATCCTTCAAATTTCCAAGCTTTCAGGTAAGAGTTTCTTTCAAAAATATGGCAACATTAGCTATTTTACTGGCATTTTCCTAGAAAGGCTATAAGCAGCCTCTGTAAATACTGTTCCGATAAGGCAGAAATATTGATAGGTGTTTGTGATCAATATGGTCAAATCAATCAGCAGTGCTGCCTGTTGGGAACCTTGCTCATACTCATCTGTTTCTTGGGAAATATCTATTGATCTACATCGGCTTATCCACTTCTTTCACTTTAGATTGCTGTGGATGTGACTGAAACTGATGTGGGAAGCCACACTCATAACATGTATTGGAGACATCTTCAATCTTTCAGAAAATATTTTTCACATGAAGAATAGCCAAGCAGTAATGATGTATTGATTACCTGGTCAGAAAATATTGTAGGCATTTTAGTAATTCCACTTTGTGGATAATATCTATCTTTATATTACATTCTAATTAATGTGCTGAAGTCTTTTTTCATGTCTATGTTTAAGCCTAATTCTTACAGCTCTGTATATCCACTAGAACTAATCCAGGCTAAACAGCTGGAGGTCTCTTGTTTATCCTTAGAAATAGTTTATCCACCCCCACGTCCAAAAAGCGTAGCGATAACTTATTTCTTTTGTTTGGGATTTTTAATCCCCCCCTACTCCTGCCAAGTGCCCTGGGCTGCAAACTTTGTAGGGTGAAATCAACTTGCATAAATCATCTTACTAAGCAGGTGGGAGAGAGCAGAGCAAGAGACGTCTTTTTTCCTCTTTAATGTCTCACAATAGTCTGGTATTGGCGGATCTTTCTTGTTGAGAATGATATCACACCATCTGTTGAAGAGCAGTGTTTCACATTAATTAACGTCTCTCCCTTGTCTGGTCATGTATAAAGCCGCTGAGGCTCGCAATATGATCTCTCAACTATTACTTTTCAGTATGGAATACAGACATTATAAGAGAGATGAATTCATGCAGCAATACACAAGCAATCAATAAAGTCGAAACACCTTCTTCTAGTTCTGATACCTACACTAATTTACAAGTGAGCCAGACTAATTCCAGCTATGTATTTGACAGTTTTCAATTGAGACGTGGCGATTTTCACATGAGCCAGCCTCAAGTATACTCACATATTCTAGAAATACCTATGTCAATGCAGAATTTGTTAATACTCACTGTTTGCTCATTTTAAATCATTGTCCTTTTTAGGTAGCAGTTGAATTACAAAAAGTGGATTTGGCTGGTTCACAAAATGATTTAGGTAAGTATGGTACATGAGAGGAACAATAAAGCAATCTGTTTTTAAATGGAAGGAAGAAAGAGGTCAATGGGAGGGCTGTATAGCCAATTAGGAAACATTCCAGAAATTTGTAGGGTTAGTGCCATTTTAGTTTATGCAGAACATGGATCTGAATTTGGATCGCTAGAGTTTTGGGAGCTCTCTCACTGCCATCAGAGTAGCCACCTTACCAATCTGCCCACTCTTCCCTTAAAGGCTACTTCATTTCTTACACCTTTTTCAAGTTCTCTGGCAGTTCTTCCTTCATCATCACTGGAAGAACTTTTCAGGTGGGTCTGTCCCACAAAAGCTCATCACCAAATATACCATTTTGTTAGTTTTAAAGTGCTACAGCTGTTTTGTTTTTTTTACACACTCTTTAGCTTTAATCACAGTTGCAATTTCACTTCCAAAGCAACCCCCCTTTGTATTCTTATAACTGTCTCATAAACTCTCGTTTGAGGCCAAAATGTACCAAATTTGATGTCAGACCACAGATCACATTTTCCTCTCAATGTTGAACAAATTACTTTCAGCTATTTTCAGTTATCTAAATGGGTAAAATACCCTTTCTCCACCTTGAACAGATTAGGACCTGTGTTTATGGATAACTTTATGGCTGAATTTTTAAAACTGCCTCCTTCGTGTCTCTTGTACTCAGTAAGTGCTAGCTATTTAGAATGCCTGAAAATATAAACAACCCAAACCTGTTTAAAATACCATATTTAAATATAAATCTTTAAGCCTTATAATAATAAAACTGTGTATCTACATATCTGCAGTAAAAATGTTGATCAAGTTTTCAGTTTTTAATCGATAGAACTACAGAGTTGCATTTTCTGCTGAATTTGGATATTTTGTATAACTATACATAGTGCAGTTTTAAAGTTATTGAGTTTGCATCTGTAGCCAGACATGAACCCCCCATTTGGCCTTTTCTTCTTCTCCCTCCCACTGGGAGAGACAGAGAGAGAGACAGAGAGGGAGACAGGCAGCCTTTGATGCCCTGGGAACGCAGGTGTGCTGTCTCACCCAGACTCTCTACCATACACAGAAACCAGTGAATGGGCTAGCTCATAGCCGCCCTTCTGGCTGATATCGGTAATTGACATGCCTGATCACTGCCCCAGGAAGAATGGGGAACCTCTGCCCATCACCTCCAAAGGTGCCCAATTGTCCACAATTCACAGATGCGAATTGAGCCTTGCACCTTCCCTGGGAAACCTGGGGTTCAAACACATTCCTCCCCGATTGGCCACTTAAGACCAGGAAGAAGCCTACATGACCAAAGGGGTGTAAAGAGGGGTTTGGCAGCCCACCCCCCTTTGAGCTCCAATCACCTACACCTGCTGGCCAGGTCCAGTATTGACTCCCGAGACTGGGGACACCTGGTTCGTATCTACTTCTTCCCGAGGGATTGAGAGAAAGATTCTGGGTCACACTGGATCTATGAGGCAGGGGTAAGAATTACACCTGTATTACACTTCTTTCCTATAGGAATTGAGGGAAAGACTCTGGTTCCACCAGGTCTAAGAGGCAGGGGTGAAAATCACACCTGCAACGTGCCTTTCTTGTGTACACATTACTTGTATTAGTTTAAGCTAGCTAGTTTGTCTAGAACTTTTCTTAAGTTAAATTGTGTTGTTTCCCCTTTAAAAACTGCGGGTACTGACTGATTTTGGCTATAAACTGCTAAAAATCATTATCCTGTCACTCAAACTTGGCGGCCATCTTGGTTTCGTTCATAAAATTGGGTGGTCAGTTTAAAACCCCCTTTTACTCGCGGCAGCCGCTTCTGTTGTAAAATCGCTGCCAGCAGTTTCCTATTAACTGCTACTAAAGTTATAAACAAAAATTCTCAATTGTGGTACTTTAATCATTTGTCTTAGTTAATTTGTTTCTATCTTTGTATAAATAAAAAGTAATTGTTAAAGCCTCTAATAAGTGTAATTTTCCTCTTGCTGCTGTACCCGAACTAAAAGCAAACCAAAGAACCCAGCCTGCCCTGGCTGCTTAGCGTAGCTGCTGGTGCGGCATCACCCCCTTTGCCCCACCGGACCTTTAGCTGGCACCTGGACATCGGCTCACAGCATCCAACATAGTTGTCAGCTCAGCATACTGCCTCCAGCCTTTATTTTTCGTCTTTGGAATGTTCGTTTACAGTAAGAAAAATTCAGTTGCTGGTGTGCATCTCAGTTAGAATTAGTACAGTATAGTAGTGGTATTCTTGACAGCATTACTATGTTATCTTTACCATGTAAGGTGCATTTTAATTTTGATGATCCTAATGATATAAATGTGTCATTTCCATTATTGATCTTTGTAAAGTAATGTCATAATATTGCATATGATCGGAAAGAGAATACCTGTAGACCTACTACAGATGGTAATTCAGCCGAAATTCTACAGATTATAATTTTAGAATTAAAATGACCATTTCTCTGTTTCCCCTTCTTTCTCCCACTTCAAACAAAAATTACAGCTTTTTTGGATTTCAATTCTGGAGCCAATAATTTTTCTATATTAACACATTCCAGCTTGTCTCATCTTTGAGGACAATGCTTTAACTGTGAATTTTGTTGTGTTTGTTAATTGAGATCTTAATTCTATTTTAACATTTTTATTTTAATACAATCTATGTAATTCAACAATGGTACATGATTCTTGATATTTTATTGAAATTTGAGTTCCTAGGCTAAAAGAATAATTATTTATTGTTTCAGGTTTAATTCCTGGGGGTAAAGTAAAGTTAGTACATAGCTCTTCTGTTCAGTTAAATAGCAGGTAAGAAAATAGTGGTTATCCATTAAATTGTATATTTATAACTCATTGAGTTAATTTTCTCCTGGAAGTGGGCATGTTGTTGTTCTCCAATACATATTGATTAGGAAATTCAATAGTTCATTACTGCTGGAAATATACACTTTTGCTGGAGATATCCATTAAAATGTCCAATTATGGGAGAGCTTCCTGTCTGAAATATTTATATTCTGCTTTTCAATATGTATAGAGAGATGAATGTGACCCAGTGATTCCAACAAATATTTAACCCTCAGAACAGCAGCAGTGACTTGATGCAGTATATACTTGCGTTACTTTTGGAGAATAGTTCCTAGTTATTTATATTATCTTTTTCTTTTGTATTTCCGCAGCCTTTTCCCAAAAGATATTCTATACCTCAGGACACCTCAAACACTGAATATTAAGTTTCTGCCTTCTAATCCTAATCATTTCATTGTTGGAACAGACATTGTGAGTAACATTTTAAATTCCATTACGTTAGTCTTTCCTCTGTTATTATTCTAATGATAAAAGGTTTCTGTTTTATTTGGAATTATACAGGCACTACTTATGTAAATATATACAGTTTGATATTGTTAAAATAGTTTTTTTCTAATTAGTACTGATCTGTAAGTGCAGTAGCTCTTGTGTAAATTGCAATACATATGGTTTTATTTAATGCTGCCGTATAGATAATATGTTTTTGTGTGTGTTATTAACAGGGTATGGTAAGTCATGGCACAAGGCATGATTTAAGAGTATCTCCAAAGCTGTTCAAACCCCAGCAGGGTGGACCAAGATCGATAAGTGTTAATGCAGTTGATTTCTCACCTTTTGGAAAGCCAGTATTTTTGGTATGGAAAGCTTTTTATGTAACAATAATTTAATTTTAAATTACTTGCATTAGAGAATTTCTAAATTTACTAAGTCAATACATGTAATAACACTTAATTTACATTCCCAGCTCAGAACCCTTTTAACAGGTGGCAAACAATTATTGTGTATTAATGACTGAATTAATCATATCCTGAGAAATGAAGCACCTGTCTTGCAGAAACAAAATAGCAATACCTGCACATCTTATTATGCTGAGAATGCATTGCCTATTCTCATTAAGACAAGCATCATCTTTGGTTTATAGGTGAACTGTGAACTAGGTAACCTATTTGTGCGCTCTTATCTCATACCTCAGTTGACTTCCTTTGTAGATAGTACGGATACACATAAAAACTATTTGTCTCTCTTGTGAAAGTTTACTCGATGCTAACTGAAAATTATTACAGTATGATTTAATAACTATTTATCCAGATATTTACATTTGAAATAATCCATGGTAATGTCTAAGGACTGTATCTCAAGCTGTGTAATTTAGCTGGGATTACACAGATTATAAATTAAGATGATGTTTGGCCGATAAACATACATGTTCTGTACTGCCTCTGCCCAGAACTGACTTGCTGACTGAAATTTTCCACCGATGTCTGGCATAAGTTTGGTTAGGTTCAGACTGTACTGCCCAAATACATAAATATAGAGGAATTTTGAATGAAAGCAAATGCAAAATAAAGTCTGCTTTAATTTTAGCCAATTTAGCTTATTGTGATATGTTGGAACAAAATCTGGACACCGTGTATGAAGCAAGCAGGAGGGTTTATTACACACAGTGCTGGTGGAATGTTACTTCGCCCATCAGGACTCAGTGGAGCACTGCCAGACAATTGGTTACAATTGATTATGTAGGATGCTGATGGATGGGTCGGGGGGAACTATGGTATGGGTGTTTATCCACTCCTGGACAGGTTCTAGCAGTAAGATGAAATAAGCACAATAAACAAATAATCTAAAAAGGTTACATGGTGTTCCAGCCCATTTCTTACAGAATACCTTATCTCAATTACAAGTGGTTTTCCTTAACAAATTACTTAAACAAAGCAGACATGTCATAACATCTGTGTGTCTAATTGGATGGATGGTGCGTCTCCAAGAATAGTGATGGCACCTTCACATGGGCATATCTGGGGTGCTAGAAGATTAAAACAAAAGAGACAGTAACAGCGTAGAGCAATAACATGTTTGTTTTGAGTACCAGCCTGGGATAGCAAATGGGATGGTACTATATCTTATTTCTCACGTGCATGGCCTCTTCTTGGAACGTGGTTGCCGGGGCAACTGTCCCTCCCTCTAAACTCCAAGCCCCTGTCCAAGTTGGGAGGACCTTCCCTGGGTCTTGTGAGTGAGATGGCGGGCAGGGGCAAGTGGGGGTAACCTTCTGCTCATGCTAACTGTGTTTCTGAACTATAGGATTATAGGCCTACTCCAGACTTTAGGATCTGAATAGGGGATATTTAGCAGAATGCCATAGCCTGCCTCAGAAATTTCCTTGATACTGGAAGTATTATATGATCTTAAGCCTGTAACGTGTTGGCTGAAAGCTTGGCTGTTAAAACAGTATACTGGATGGTATGTAGAGAAAACGGGATTGGGACCTTTATTGGGAGATATTAATATAAAGTCCATAAACATAGTTAATTGGTTGTTCAGAAAGCATTGCTTGGCCTGGACAATTACAGGTTATTCTCTCTTGTCCAGCATCCTCTGGACCTGACCAGTGCTGGATGAGAGAATTTGCTGGACAATTGGAGGTCAATATTGTCTAGCACATTACCAACACTTTCAGTGCTTCCTGGACTCTTAGAAGACATTGAGGGGTATATTACAGCTAAATAATGGCACAGAACACTGAAAACCAGGACTGATGGCAGTAAACAAACTTTTATGGGACCACAGGAAACTTGCCATACCCATGATAAGTGATCATCTGGATAACTAAAATCATGCTGGATTATGGAGTTTGACAGACAAGAGAGTTCCAGATTAGAGGTTCAACCTGTACCACTCCATTTTCCTACTAATGCAGATTTCATCCCAGTATGGCTACGCCTACACTAGAAGCATCTGTCTACAGAAGTTACTGTCGGAGAGATGTGCTGACAAAACTTCCATTGACGGATCATGTCTACACATAAAAGCGGATCAATCTTTTGACCTGCTCTATCGACAGAAGGGCCTGCTGCAGCATCCTTAGCTTTTTTTGTCAACAGCTTCTATTGACAAAACACATTTTGTGTAGATGCTCCATGAGTTTTGTCAACAAAACTCCAGTTTTGTCTACAAAATTCTCTAGTGTAGATGTAGCCTATGGCTTTGTGACATCCACCTTGAATTATTGCAATATCCTCTATATGGGGTTAGCACTGAAATGTGAAACCGTACAAAAATTAAAATTTGGATAATTTCTGATAGCTACACACCACAGTATAATAGTTACACAAATCAGATAATTATACTTTTATTTTAAAGATCATAGCCAAATAAAATATATTTGAGTAACATAAATGACCTTCAACAAATAGGATTGTAACTTCAGTATTAATTAGTTTGTTTCTTTCCCAGATAAGATTTTTCTTTGTGTTGCTGTGCAGGTTGGCTGTTCAGATGGAAGTATTAGATTGCACCAAATGACTTCAGAGCATCCCCTCATACAGTGGAATGACAGCACAAATGGCCAGCCAGTTATTGCTCTCCAGTGGGCTCTCACAAGACCTGCTGTGTTTTTTGTCCTGGATGCATCATCTACAGTTTACATCTGGGATCTGCTGGAAAATGACCTGTGCCCTGTAGCCAAACAAAGTATCCAGTCAGATAAGTAAGTAAATTTACTGGATATGTATTTTTTCTTGCTGTTATAAGATGGGAACTTTGCATCAAATCTGCTTTTTTGTTGAAGTTTTAAGGGCTTTTTTTGCTTAACTTTAAACCTCCATTAATAGGAATTCTTCATTGGAATTCTGTGCATAGAGCTGCTGCCAAATCAAGCCATTACAGATGGTCAACATCTGATCCCATTTAAGTCAACTGGATTATTCATATGATTAAAATTAAGTGTATGTTTAAATGTCTTGATGACTCAGGGTCACAACAGTCAGCATCTTAAAGCAGTGTTTCCCAAAGTGTGGTGCTGCTCAAAAGGATTCCAAGGGGTACTCAGCAGAAAATAAATTACTAAAAATCTGGAGATAAGCACTGGGACGATGCTGGGAGAGGGCATATGCTGATAAGGCTGAAGTCCTGAAAGGGGTTCGTAAATGTTTTAAAATTGGGAAACATTGTCTTATAGGATCAGAGATGACAGGAAAAATGCAACGAGTGAAAGAGAGGGATACTATTAAATTGCATGCATATTATACACATTTAAAATAGATACAGAAATAATTTGTGGTCATTTGTTCTGACTGGGAACAGGAAACATTTATACCGCTACCCTTAGTCTTAAACATTACTTTGTACAACATAATTCAGCCTGAAAAGACTCTGGCTAATGTAAGATTTTGGGAAAAATCTGTGTAAAATAAATATTTTTAAAAGCTCCTACAGTTATTTTTAAAGTGTTATATAATAGTAGCTGTTGTACTTGAACCAGTGTTTAAGCATGATTAGACACTTGATCACATGGAGGCTGTGCACCAAAATAAAAAATTCCCCTTAAAATATATGTATGTGAATCATTGCAGCTGATTGGTAATTTTCATATTGCTTGTCATTGCATAATATGTTCCTCTACATTTCCATGGTTGCATATTACCTTTTTTGGCAGATAATATGCTTAATTATAATTTCCCTGTAGAAAGCTTTTTAAGTGAGCAGTGTATATTGAGGATTGATAAATAAACAGGTTTCAAGGATTTTCATTTTAGTTAATTTTGTCTCAGTTTAGAAAAACACTCTTCTTTGCTTTCAGAGTTACGACTATGGTTGTACTGGGGGAACCAGAAAAAACAAATGGCCTGTTGGGGATTGCATTGGCAAAACAGTCTGGCATAATAGACATTCAGTATGTAAAGAAGAAGTGGGCATTACCTCAGTCCGAAGAATCAGAGAAACTACAGTTGCTCTTGCAACAATCCTTATAAAACAGAGAAATTGTTCTTTTCTGCATGTACAAATATGAGTAGCTCAATTTAGATTTTTTATTTGATGACTGTAATGAAAGATGTATAATGTAAGAGCTTTTGCATTTGTGTGTGTACATATGTGTATAATATAGTATGTATTTTATAAGAACGTCAATGCAGTATTTCAATAGAAGATGCAATATTTTTGTTAATTATAAAAATGACAGAACAAAGCTTGGTAATGTTGTACCTATTGAAGTATAATTGTTTTCACTTCCACATTATGAATATTTATAAATACTTTTCAATACGGTAATGAAAATATATTCCTGTCAAATATGATATGCTCTTTTCAATATTAATTTTGAAACAAATTGTAGATATTTTCAAGTTCCTGTCTTCCACATAAACATAAATGTATGCTTTTCTGTCACGTAAAAGTTTGTTGCCATGTTGTTCAGGTTACCTTCAGAAATTTCTCAACCTCTCCACAGCCATCATTTATGCATAGGCTAGAGCATACCACAGTGTGAAAATACTTGCATACAGACCAGAAACAACAAAGAGTTACCTTTCTTCAATGTCCTCTGCATTCTCCCATTCTGGAAAGCCAGAAGATGCAGAGACTGCAGCCATGGAGACATGAAGGTTAAACTCCAGGCCCTTGTGATCCCTTCTGACCTTATGGTTCTATGATTGCATGTCTATTTACACCAATTTATAACCCTTCACACATTGGTAAGTAGTCATAAGTAGGTCCAAGGGAGCCTGAGAGTAAATGACTCTGATTTAAATTATCGCATCCATCTCTTGTGACTTTGGTCCTAAGATTTGCAGAAGTAATTGCTCGTCTGAAGTAGGTCCACAATGGCATGCTTAGGACATGCTAACTACATTTTCTATTTTTTTTCCCCACAAACTTTGCAAATAATCTTAGTCCCTTTACCAAAACCCAAAACACTCTTTGGACCAATAGACTATTCAACCTTTACCAACCTAAACTGAATGATATTTACCTATTTATCGCTACATTTAAATAATTGTAAAATAATTACCAAATTCTCTGTACAGAGGGCTGGATAGATTTGTCTTTTAATCATAATTTTATTGTCCTTGTCTGTTTTTGGGCTATAGTTGCTAAACCTTTGAGGTGAGACTCACTGTGGAAAGCTTCAACTCAAAAATTATACGTTTGCAAAAGCTATATGCTCCTGGGGAAAATTAGGCTGTGATGGAAACTATACCTTATGGTTGCTCAAGAACAGACTGTCCTTATTTTCAAAATAATAGTAATACCTAGCCCCTATGTAATATTTTTCATCAGTAGATCTCAAAGTACTTCACAGCATTAGATGTACGATGCTTATGAGATCACTGTGAAGTAGGGAAGTGCTATTATATCCATTTTTACAGAGGAAGAACTGCAGTGCAGAGAGGCAAAGTGACTTGTCCCACGCCGTGCAGGTTGCCTGTGGCAGTAAAGGGACCTGAACATTGGTGTCTCATGTCCTAAACTAGTGCCCTAACCACTGTATCCTTCCTCTCTAATAGTAATAATCAAGTGTATAGGTTTTTAGTGTCTCCTCCCAACAGGATATAAAATAGTTTTTGTTTTCTAATTCATTTGTTACAAAACAAAACAGCAGTCATGTCGCACTAACAAAATAATTTATTAGGCGATGAGCTTTCATGGGACAGACACACTTCTTTGGATTTATAACATTTCCAGTCCACACTCAGTTATATAGCACTTAAGTTAAAAAAAAATTGCGATAAAAAGTGGCAAATCAAATACATGGAACTGAAGGAGGAGAGTGAGGGTTGGGGGAAGTTAAATATCTTGCCTGAGATAATTATGAACATCACAGGAAGGGTGACATTTAGTCATTTGTTACAGTTCACAGGAGAAAAATAAGTGTTTGAGTATCTTGTCGCTTCAAATGAGTGAACTCAATTTGGCCGCATGGTGGAGCCAAACTCTCAGCAGTAAAAATGGTTACACACTGGTATGAAAACAGATTTATTTTGAGGCATGTAGATTTAATTAAACTTTTCACTTTCCTTGGAAGCAGTAGCTGGAACCCAGGGAGACCAAAGAAATGCTGGAGTATCGCACTTGTCAGAGAAATCATTGATACCGTCATGGTTCCCTGGTCAATTACCTGTTCTTGTATATGTTCACAAATGAGAAATTGGAAAGCACAAAGTTTTAGGCCAGTGGTTCCCAGACTTTCTGGCATCACATCTCCCTTTGGATTTCTGAGAAACCCTCATGCCCCCCCCCACCTCTTCTTTACCATCATTCACCCCTCTTTTAACAAAAAATTCAATTTGTAATTTAAAATAAACACAAAAACTTGATATAAAAATGTCATTTAAAATTAAAAATAAACACAAATAGTTTTTCTTGGCTCCTTGTGGGTGCCTGGTGGAGCCCCAGCTGCCTGAGCCCCATGCCAGCTGCCAGAGCCAGCCACCCATGTGCCCGAGCCAGCCACCCATGTGCCCAAGCCCTGCGAGCTGCCCATCTGAGTCCCTCCCTGCCCCCAAATCCAGACACCACTAGCCCCCTGCTCTTACCCCATCCCTTTCCCCCTGAGCCAAGTACCCCCAACCCCTCATCTAACCCCATCCTACTCCTCCTCCCCCTCATCTCCAGCCCACACTCACTGACATTGGTGAGAGGCAGCTCGCTCCACATGTGTCTTTGCTGGCTGTTTGCTTTTTATAGCAACTGCAGCGGGTTGTCCATGTAAAATGGCAGGGGCTGAGAGCCAGACGCAAAGGCCAGCTCTTTCTTGGGGTGGGGGAATGATGGGAGGTGTAGGCTGGGTCTTCTCGTGCCCCCACGGAATTTCTTCATGTCTCCCCCATGTTTTAGGCTGTCTGTCTACGTACTATTTTAAAACAATATTGCATTAATGATAGCTCTTCTGAGAAGAAGGAGGATAAAATGATATTCCTGATACCTGAGCATAGATAGTTGTCAGGACCAAGAACTAGATTCTTCGCATATGGCCGCCTCATCAGCTTGTCATGAGTGAAGCACACATCTCCACCTGTGGCACTTAGAAAGTACTGAAATTTTTGGAAGCAGTCTTGAGAGTCTGAGAGATCCTGCAAAATCCCATGTTTTGGACAATCTGCTGCAGGATAGATGTTTCTGTCCTGCTTAAATGAAGTAGCCATTAAGAACTGTGATTGCAATACTGAAATCTTTTAACATCATCTTTCCCTAGTTTCAGGAAGCAAGACAAAATAATGGTACATGTTCCATGTGTTGAGATGTGAAACCATGACTGTCAAGGTGCAAGAAGTCATCTAAGGCCAAAATTTTCAAATGTAGATGCCAAAATTCATATTTAAGCACCTAAATAGAAACATCCTGATTTTTAGAAGTGCTGAGCACTTTCACCCTCCGTAACTTCCCATTGCAGTCTTACATTTTAGACCACATGGCCACTGCAAAATTGCTATATTTAATCTTACCTGTGAAACAAATTGGTCTGGTTCTACAGAACTGCATGATTATTTCGCCCCATATGTCAACAGAATAATACGTGTTAGGAAACTGGGTTTTATGACTGGTAACACTGCTCACCACTGTTACAACATCAAGCAAGGGAAAAAATGTTACCACATTTCACAAATATCCTTACTTTGTGTTTTTTAAAACCCTATTTTGTCACATTGTTCATTATTTCACATGTGGTAGTGCCCAAGCACAACAGCAAGGGTCAGTGTGCACAATAAACACGTTGCAGTGTGTGATCCGTGGTACAAAGAGTTTCATTCTAAGGCCTCAGTCCTGCAAAAGTGAAATAACTGCAAGTTCTGTCACTGGCTTTCAGTGGCACTAGGTGCAGCCCTTAATTTAAGAAAATAAGAAGTTTAACAATAGAAGGGAAGGGGGATGGGCTGAGCATAACAGTTACTAAAACATGTTATGCACAATTTGATTATTCTGAAAATTAACACTGTCAGCAATTTCCACTGTTCCTCTGCCTAGTTATCAGCTGATGACTCCCAGTAAGCCTAACAGAAGGTGTTCTAAGCTAAAGGACCTGCCTCTCGCAAACCGAGGTCCTTCTGATTCACTGTCTTGATTCCACTAATTGTCAAAGGAATTTTGTCATTGGCTTCAGTGGAGCTAGGAGTGTACCCAGGGTGTTTTAGAGGAACATCACTGCAACCGACCAACTGTGAAATGCTGTATCTAGAGGGAAAGACTCCATCGTACCCCTTTCATTCGTTAATCAAACATTTAATTTCTCTTCTTATTTTTACTTGTTCCTTTACCTGGTCTTGTATATATGCAGTCTTCACTCAAAAAGCTAAAAATTGCTATTTTGCAATCGTTAAAACAGCCTAAGATATATGCTGTTTATTTAACACTTGGTCAATTTGGCTGCATCTACACTACGGTTCTGTTTTGAAAGAACGTCTTTCGAAAGAGAACATCGAAAGATGGTCTTTTGAAACAGAGTGTCCACACACACCAGCGGGGACCGAAGGTTTGGTCTGTTCTTTCGAAAGGCCCCCAGCACAATTTCGAAAGAGAGCACCACACATGCCAGGGTGCATTTTCCAAAGAGCAGGGACAGGAAGCACCATAGGCAGGGTTGCATGGTGGACAAGCCCTTCCGGGGCCACTGCCCGCTGTCCCCTTGAAGGGCTCTCCCCCCGTACCTCAGCCTGCACACTCTGAGGGCCAGAAACCCAGTCCCCAGCCAGCGCGAGAGCAAGAGCAAGAGAGAGAGCGAAAGAGGAAGTGGAAGTGGCATCTCGGGCTCCCATGGACCCCGAGAAGCACCCCCCTCGGCTGCGGTCCTGACCACCATGCTGCAACAGCTCCAGGTGGCCACCACAATAGCCACCCTCCTGGATGCCATCCTCGGGGCACAACGTCCCCAGACAGTTCCCCAGGTCATCTGCCGCCTGTAGAGCTTCCCCACAAGCAGCAAGTAGTGGGACTGGCTGGTGCTGGAGGACTGGGGTGACAATCGGTGGCTACAGAACTTCAGGATGACCAAGGGGACACTCCTGGAGCTGTGCCACTGGCTCGCCCCAGTCCTCCAGCACCAGGACACACACCTGAGGCCGGCGCTCCCCCTGCTCAAAAGGGTGGCTGTTGCCCTATGGAAGCTGGCCATCCTGGACAGTTACCGATCCATTGGCCACCAGTTCGGGGTGGGCAAAGCCACCGTCAGGGCTGTCCTCATTGAGATAAGCTGTGCCCAGCTCACACCTAGACTGCATGCAGGGGAATGGGGCATAGCCTGGAGACAGGCACCGTCGGGAGAAGGTTGAGCACCCTGAAGACAGGGGTGGTGAGGGGGACGGGCACAGGCAGGCACCCTGGGGACAGGGGCAGGGATGTGGATGGGCACAGGCAGGCAAGCCGCACCCCACCCCTTGCTGCGGAGTGTGCCCCCCGCTATGCCCTGCAGGTCGTTTGGGCTATCAACAAGGTGCTTCTGAGGTGGCTAGTTCGCGCTGGGGACCTGAACGTTGCCATCTGGGGATTCCAGGAGCTGGGCTTCCCCAACTGCTTTGGGGCCCTGGATGGTACCCACATCGCCATCCAGGCCCCAGAGCACAGCCGTGGGGCCTACGTGAATCACAAGGTCTACCACTTGGTGGCGGTCCTGCAGGCCCTGGTTGACGCCAACGGCTGGTTTAAGGACATCTACGTGGGCTGGTCCAGCTGTGCCCACGACACGAGGGTCTTCAGCAACTCGGGCCTGGGGACGTTGTATGGCTGAGAGGACCTTCATCTCCCAGCAGGAGCTCCCCATCAGGGACATAAGGATGCCGCCCTGCATCATGGCGGATGCAGCCTTCCTCCTGCAGGCCTGGCTGATGCGGCCATACACGGGGCACACCCAGCCGAGCCAGGACCTTTTGAATGAGTGGCTGAACCACGCCCGGAACACTGTAGAGCGGGCATTTTAGATGCCTCTGCACCAGGTTGGAGGTGGGCCTCCCCAACATCCCAGTGGTGGTTGGGACCTGCTGCACCCTCTATAACCTGGTTGACGTGAAACACGAGCCCTATATGCAGAGGTGGGCCGCCAAGGCGGGGCACGGGTATGAACAGCCCCCTGATGCCCCGTGCCACCAGGCCCAGCAGGACAGGGTGCATGTAAGGGAGGCCCTGCGCCAGACCTTTGAGCGAGAGCCATGGTAACCACCCCACCCTGCACACTCCTCCCCCCACACCCTGCACACACACACTCCCCCACCCACCCGCACCCTGCACACACAAGCACACCCACCAGCACACATGCACGGGGGACACAGGGTAAACCATATACATACACTGTTTAAATGAAAAAATGTGCCCCTCATTGTCTAGGGGGAACTATATACATGTGTGGGGAGAGGGTGAATGGGGAGAACTATTTACATGGGAGGGGGGAGGGCGAATGGGGAGCTGGGGTGGGGAGGCCTCACCCCTCCAGGGGGCTCGATGCTTGGAAACCCCATCTCCCGCACCCACCCCTTCCTCCTTGTGTCTGGGGGCCCTGCCGGGGCCGGGCCGGGGCTGATGGCACAGGGAGGTAGGGGTGTGGCTCGGGCTCGGCACGGGGCGGGCAGGGGCTCGGCCTCCATCTGTCCAGCCTTGGCCAGCGGGGTGTGGGCCAGGCGGATGAGGCTGGCCAGGGGGAGGTGGGGAGGGAGAAGGGCCTGCAGGTCAGCTTCCTTTGTTGGGGGTGGTCTGTTGTAGAGGAAGCAGGGAGACGTGGGATTGGGGCGAAGGGAGACCTCTGGGAGGGAGGGGATGGGATGCACGGGTGGGGGATGGTGGGGGGGGCGACAGGGGGTGTGGTTGTGGGAGTGACCTGCGATGGAGCGGCGGCAGGGGCCAGGTGGCTGACCATGGCCTGGGTGAGGGCATCCAAGTTGGATGCCACCCAGTCCCATGCCTGCTGCTCCATGGCAAGCCATTCCCGCATGACCCCCATCAGCTCCCTGAGGGCGGCTGTGTGGGCCGTATTCCCTGTCTCCTCCTCCCCAGCCTGGTGGCACTGGTGGAGGGACCGGTGGCAGCCCCGCACTGTCCCAGACTGAGGCCTGGCCCACTCCCCACCTTGCCCTCAGTAGTCGGGCTCCCTGGCCTGTCACGGGGCTGGTCCGGCTGCTGGCTGCTGGAGCTGTGGAGACAAAAGGGGAGAAAAATGGGCCATTAGTCTCTGTGAGGGACCCACTGAACCCCACCCCTCCGTCCCTCCCACCCCATCCTGGTGGTCCTGCAAGGACTGCATCTGGGGTTTCCCGTCTGGGTTGCAGGAGCGCTGGTTTTCCTCTGCCTCCCCGGTCCCTCCGCAGCCTGGCAGCCCATGGTACTGTCCAGCCCACATGGTGCTGGGTGCCACACATCAGCCCTTTGAGGCCAGGGCAGTGGGGCACAGGGCTGATGTACCTGTAGGAGGGCTGCGGCCACCCTGGGCCGGACTGCACTCCCCCTCCCCTGGCCCCGCGGTCACCTGTGTGCACAGTACATACCTGTGGGTCCCTCCAGGAACTTGGATGAGGCGCGGTCGGAGGGGGCCAGGCTGGATGTGCCTGAGGGGATGTTGCTGACGAGGGCCCCCTCACTCGAGCCCTTGTCATCGCTGGTGTCCTGGGTCCGCTGGGGGTGCCTGCGGGTGGCTGGTGGTCTGGGCCGGTCCTCCCCCTCGGTTCCCATCCCTGTCTCCTCCCTAAGTCAGAGGGTCGGCGGTGTCCAGGTACACAGCTGGGGGTCCTGCTTCTTTGGGCCCAAAGAGGTGGTCGAGTTCTTGGAAGTAGGGGCAGCTGGTGGGCGCTGGCCCAATCACCCATCCATGTCCCGAGCTCCTTGACCTTGGACCTCACCTGATCCTGGGTCCGGGTGGGGTGACTCCAGCTGGTGAGGGCCTGGGCCAGGTGCTTGAACGCCATTGTGTTCCGGTGCCAGACCCCCACCTGCTGCAGGACCTCCTTGTCTTCCCACAGGGCAAGGAGGTCCTGCAGCTTAGCCCCAGTCCAGGAGGGGGCCTGATGTTTGGGGGCTGGCTCCCCTCCTGGGAAGACTCCCCCCAGTCCCTGGATGGCCCCTGGGGTGGGCGGGAGTCCCGGCTGCTGGCCATGGTGCCAGAGGTGCTGTGGCTTCCCCTGGGGTGTCGCGGCTGGGAGCGGTTGGAGTGGCAGCGTGGGCTCCCTGCTGCCTGCATGCTCTCAGCTTCCTGCCTGAGGCCTTCTGGGAGCCTGCGTGCTGAAAGGCGGCTGGACACTGGAGCCATAGAGCTTCACTTGTGCTGTGAGCAGCGCCACCGCCTGCCAGCTGATCGCGACCACAGAGGACCCGCTTTTTCGAAAGAGGAGGCCGCAGAGCGTCCACACTAGCACTCTTTCAAAATTGTCTTTCGAAGTAGGGCGCTTTTCCCATCCCGGGAGCGGAGGACCAGCTTTGAAAGAACGGGGGAGTTCTTTCAAAGTTAATTTCGAAAGAGCGCCGTGACAGTGTAGATGCTCCGTGGCTTCTTTCAAAAGAACTTGGGTTCCGATCCAAATTTCAAATGTACTTGCTCGTATAGATGCACCCTCTGTGTATTAGTTTATATACTATTAATATACTCTGCGATTAAAATTAATGAACTGAATCATCTTAATGTAGTAGAAAGCAATCATTTAAAATTATATCAAAGTTTGAACAATATTTATTCATGTGAAACTTTCAAAATGTTACATTCTGCTTTCAAACCAGCAACTCTGAGCCAGCAGGGCTTGAAAATAAAAATATGATAAATTGCCAGCAAAAGAGACACAATTTACATTTTTGGGCAAGGCCTCTCTGCTTTTATTTATTTATTTTTTTGCAGAAAAAACACTTTATGGGTTTTTCTCCATAACATAAACACTGATATTATTTTCATTGCATAATCTTATCCTAGAGATGGGGAAATGAAAGAGAATTTTCAGAAGTTGGAATAATACACTCCTTGAGGGAGAATAACTCTTAAATTCTTCTAGATCTATGAATGCTTCATGACAGGTTTCTAAAAATTGTTTGGAAACAGTTTTATCAATTTGTCATACTATTTTTGAAGGAAGGATTAAGAGAACGAGAAAAGAATGGTTTTCTCATTTATATGTTGTAATAGGTTCTCTTTTACTAGCTGATACTCCTATAATCTGGATTTTTATTTGAATTTATACATATTCTCTCTCTCTCTCTCTCTGTAAATATATATATAGATTTTAAGCTTTTAAAGTGCTAATTAGTAATGATAACTATCATGATAAGGGTAAAACAGGTTTAAAATACTGTTGGAGAGCTTATGTAGCAGTGAAGGCAATGGGAAGCTCTCTCTGTCGATAGAAGTACCTACACTGCACTTCTGTTGACTTCTGCACTCTGTTGACAGATTGTTATGCCTCTAATTTTTGTGTGGGTCTACACTAGAGGCTGCATCTACGCTAGGAAGTACATCCGAAATGCAGATTGGAAGACCGAGCTCTTTCGAAAGAACCTGCAGAGCATCTACGCACACATGGCGCTCTTTCGAAAGTAACTTCAAAAGAACTCCCGCGATCTTTTGAAGTCGGTCCTCCGTTCCCGGGATGGGAAGAGCGCCCTCCTTTGAAAGATAATTTTGAAAGAGAGCAAGTGTAGATGCTCTGCAGCCCGCTCTTTCGAAAGAGAGAGTCCTCCATGGTGGTGATCAGCTGGCAAGCGGCAGCGCTGCTCACAGCACAGACAGAGCTCTATGGCTCCAGAGTCTGGCCGCGCTTAAGGACACAGGCTCCCAGAAGCCCTCAGGCAGGAAGCTGAGAGCGTGCAGGCAGCAGTGACAGGCCACGCTGCTCTCCACCTCACCAGCCACTGCAACGGCCAGGCAGTCCTCCACACCACCTGGACCCATGGCCAGCCACCTGGACCCCCACCAAGCCCAAGGGTCCTCCAAGAACAGCGGAGAGTCGTCCCAGGAGGCAGGCCAGGCCCCGAAGTGCCAAGCCCTCTTGGGGACAGAGGCCGAGATCCAGGACCTCCTCTCCCTATCGGAGGATGAGGAGGTCCTCCAACAAATGGGGGTCCGTCGCCGCAATGCCCTGGCTTTCAAGTGGCTAGCAAAGGGTCTGCTCGGCCACGGCCACCCCACCCAAGTCTGGCTGAAGGTCAAAGAACTGCAGCAGGGGTATTGCAGAGCCCGGGACACAGCTGGGTGGTTGGGAGCAGCCCCCACAAGCTGCCCCTACTACAGGGAGCTCCACCACCTCCTGAGGCCAAAGGAGGCCGGACCCCCTGCCATCCTCCTTGACACGTCTGTGGCTGACACTGAGCTGGAGGTGGCGATGGAGGGCAAGGAGCACCTGGGACCGTTAGCCAGCACCAGGCAACTGTGGACAGCACAGCGACTTGACCCCACCAGCAATGATGAGGGCTCAAGTGAGGGGGCCCTCGTCATCAACATCCCATCTGGGCTGTCCAGCCAGGCCCCAACCGACCGTGTCTCGCCCACCTTCCTGGAGGAACCCATAGATAGGTGGCTTGCACACCAGCCCCCCTAGTGCCCCAGGAGGGAGTGTCAGGTCCCACACGGGATGGCCACAGGCATCCCACACGGCCGCCAGCTGTGGTGCATGTGGACCCCAGATGGCTATGCTACCTGGTCTCAGGGGGACAATGCGCGGCACTCAGCACCACATGGATGGGACAGCACCACGGGCTGGCCAGCTGTGGAGGGACCGGGGAACAGCGGGGGTGGGGACTGCCCTCAGTACCCTGCAGGGCACCCAGGAACATGGACCCTGGGATGGGGGTGAGTGGGGATATGGGGACCTGTACCTGGGACTAATGGCCCATTCCCCCTTCCCCTTCTGTCTCCACAGCTCCTGCAGCCAGCGGCTGGACCAGCCCCACCATGGAGGCGAGGGGGAGCAGCCCGGATCCTGACCGGGGACCATGCGAGGCTGCTGCCGGTCCATCCACTGGTGCCACCAGGGCAGCGACGAGGAGGCGGGGGGTGCTGCCCATACCGCAGCACTGCGGGACCTTACTGGCATGCTGCGGGAGTAGCTTGCCATAGAGTGGCAGGCCTGGGACTGGATCGCGGTGAACGTGGACACCCTGACCCAGGCCGCCACCCCATCACAAGCCACTCCTGCACCCACGCCCCTTCCTCTACCCCACCATCCTCATTCCCCCATCACCTGGCCGCCCCCCCCGCCTACCCCCCTGCCCTCTCGTCCCCCTCTCACCCTCCACTCCCCCGACCTCTCCTGGCCTTCCCAGTCAGCTGGTCAGCCTCCTCTCCTCTGACCTCCATAGCCCCCCCCCGGGTCTCCCCGCCACCCAACCCCCTGCAGCAACCCCCCCACCCCACGAGCCCGACCTCTCTGCCCTGGTCCCAACCCACCTGCCCCCAGCATCCTTGGTACAGCTGGCCCATATGTTGCTGGGCAGGGCTGGCCAGGATGAGGCCATTTCCCCTCCCCGCCCCCCACTCCCCACATGCTGACACCAGGGAGCCCACAGGCGCCCCACCCCAACAGCGCCCCTAGCTACCCGTGCCGCCTGCCCCAGCCCAGCCGCGACAGACTACCTGGACCTGGGGGGGAAGGGGTGGACGCAGGTGACGAGGATCCCAGCCCTCGACCCCTGTAAATGATTAGGACCTTCCGCCCTTACCCTTGGCCCTCCTGGGGCCCAGAGGGTGACCGCCTGGGGCTGCAACTCCCCTGTATATAGTTCCCCCCCAGCCCCCCTTTCTGTGATACCCCTCCCTGTACATAGGCAAAGCAGAAGTAGCAGTGTTAAGTAAAATGTTTATTTCGTGGTTCCACCTGAGTCCCCTGTGCATGTGTGGGGGTGGTGGTGTGTGTGTGTGGGGGAGGGGGGTGGTTACTGTGGTTCCTGCTCAAAGGCCTGGTGCAGAGCCTCCTGTACCCGCACCCTGGCCTGCTGGGCCTGGTGGCATGGGGTGGCAGGGGCCTGCTGATACCCATGTCCCGCCCCAAGGGTCCACCTGTGCATGAATGGCTCATGCTTTGCCTCCACGAGGTTGTGCAGCTCACAGCAGGCCCCAACCACTGCTGGAACACTGGGGAGCCCCACCTCCAGCCTCGTGAGGTAGCATCTGAAGTGCTCTTTCAAACAGCCACATGCCCGCTTCACCATGTTGCAGGCCCAGTTCAGCTGCTCATTAAAAACGTCCTGGCTAGGCTGTGTGTGTCCTGTATATGGCCTCATGAACCAGGCCTGCAGCGGGTAGGCTGCATCCACCACGATGCAGGGCAGCATTGTGGTGTCCCCAAAGGGGAGCTCCCACCTGGGGATGAAGCTTCCCTCGGCCATGTGGTGGCCCAGCCCCAAGTTCCGGAACACCCTGGCATCATGGGCACGGCTGGACCAGCCCACACAGATGTCCTGGAACCAACTGTTGGCATTGATGAGTGTCTACAGGACCACGGAGTGGTAGCCCTTGTGGTTTATGAAGGCCCTGCTGCTGTGCTCTGGGGCTTGGATGGTGATGCGTGTGCCATCCAGGGCTCCGAAGCAGTTTGGGAAGCCCAACTCCTCAAAGCCTCAGATGGCATCATCTAGGTCCCTGACATGGACCAGCTGCTGCAGAAGGCTCCTGTTGATGGCCCAGAAGAGCTGCAGGGAGTGGGAGGAGGATGCACTCATGAGCATGGAGTGGGGTGTAGTGTTCCCAACTGTCCCCATCCCCTGCAGGGAGGGACTCCCTGGGGTCCCCCTCCCATCCCTGGTGGGGGCTGCCCCATGGTCCTCAATGGTGCTGCATGCCGGGATGCCCCCTATCTCCCAACCCCTGCATGCACATGGCTTACCTCATTGAGGATGGCCCCAGTGGTGGCCCTGTCTACTCCAAACTGGTGGCTGACAGATCAGTGACTGTCCGGGGTGGCCAGTTTCCACAGGGCGATGGCCACCCTTTTCTGGGGCAGGAGCGCCGGCCTCATGCAGGTGTCATGGTGCTGGAGGGCTGGGACGAGCCAGAGGCAAAGCTCTAGGAATGTCCCCTTGGTCATCCAGAAGTTCTGTAGCCAGTGGTTGTCACCCCAGTCCTCCAGCACCAGCTGGTCCCACCAGTCACTGCTTGTGGGGAAGCTCTACAGGCAGCGGATGACCTGGGGGACCGGCTGGGGATGTCGAGCCCTCAGGATGGCTTCCAGGAGGGTGGCTAGTAGTCTGGCTGCCTGTAGCTGTTGCTGCGCAGTGCCCGGGATCATGGCCAGTGCACCAGCCATGGCCTCGATGGGGAGGGGGTGCTGCTTGGGTTCCATGGGGGCCCAGGGTGCCTCCTCTGATCTCTTTGGTCTGCGAGCCTGGGGACAGGTGGATGGCAGGCCATGGCCCTGGAAGGGCTTGTCCACCATGCAACCCTGCCCGCGAGGCTTCCTGCCCCTGTACTTTCAAAAGAGTGCCCTGCGTAGCGTGGACACTCATTTTTGAAATTGCACTCAGGGACTTTCAAAAGAGTGGGTTGCACCTTCGGTTCCAGTTTGTCTGTGTGGAGGCTCCCTTTCGAAAGGATGGCTTTTGATGTTCTCTTTTGAAAGACGTCCTTTCAAAAGGGGGCTGCAGCGTAGACGCAGCCAGAGACTTTTGTCAACAGAAGGGGCAGTCTGTCGACAGAACATCGGGAGCATCTGCACACTTAGAGCATTCTATCAATAGGTTCTTACCAGAACTCTGCATTTGCCTCAACAGTATTATCCCTCAAAAATCTGAGGCACAACAATTTGTCGGCAGAGTACTGTTGACACAAGTACTTATGTCGACAGAGAGGCATTTCCTATTGCCTGGCAGCCCTCTTTGCAGAGCTGCCATTCTGCTTTCTGGCACCAGAGGACAGTGCAGTCTGGCGCTTCTCCATCGACAGAGCACGTTGTGTGTAGATGCAATCTGTTGACAGATGTTCTGTTGAGATTTCCCTGTCGACAGTAACTTCTGTTGACAGATGCTTCGCATGTAGAAATGGCCTTTGTGTGTAGACATTCCGTGGATTTTGTCAACAAAACCCTCTCATGTAGACATAGCCTGAGTGAAAACTGAGCTGCATGTAAAGTTCTAATGGTTTGTTTTTCTTTATCTTGTTATGATGGTTTATGGTTATTTAGTGTTCTTGGAGATCACTGTGCTTCTCAGCTTGGCTTCAGTTTTTCTTTCTGACACTTGTCCTCTTATTAAATATAAGCCCAGAAGTTAGAGAAGGAAAAGCGTAGGCTGCCCAAGGCAGGAAAGGTGAACATAGCCCACTCTGTTTTGAGGCAGAAGAAGCAGGATCTTCACTTGCCACTGTAAATTGGCTCTGAGATCATCTTCACAATGTCACCAGCTCCCTCTTGGCAAAGGGAAAAGGTAGTTTGTAAGTTCAGCATTGTTCCTAATGCTGCATTGTCACATGGTTTGTACTATTTGGTATTCTTTACGCAGTTAAAACCAAACTTGTGCTGTTCCCATAGAATAATAATGCTCTAATATCCCGCAGGATGTCACTTACAGTCATAAGAGAGACAGTAAACACAGTCAAGCAAAAACCAACCATATAAATTATGGAAATTGTACTTCTGATGACCTTTTCAGAGCTGAGCCTGTGGGCAAGTTTCTACAAAAGTAATGAAAACAATAAAATGTTCCTCAAGTAGATGCACAACATTATCTATTAGTTTAACAAATTAGGACAGAGTATTCATATGCAAATACAGATGAGCTATGGCTGTGGGAGGAATGCTAGTCTGCCCAAAACAAAAAGCAGTCAAGTAGCACTTTAGTGAAATAATTTATTATGTGAGCTTTTGTGGGACAGACCCACTTCTTCAGACCATAGGCATACCAGAACAGACTCAATATTTAAGGCACAGAGAACCAAAAACAGTAATCAAGGAGGACAGATCAGAAAAAAATGATCCAGGTGAGCAAATCAGAGAGTGGAGGGGTGGGGAAAGGTCAAGAATTAGATTAAACCAAGTGTATAGACTAGCACGGCTCCCTCTCTGTTACTAGTCTGCCCAAGTTTTCCGTAAGCTTTCCCAGGCTGGGAATGACAACCAATCGTGTAACACATGATACCTAGCTTTTCTTTGTACTGTTTTGATGCTTCTAGGTGTCTAATATACAATAGTTTCAGTGGACCCCAAACACATACTTGGAGCTGACTTCTGTTCTTTCTTTCCACCAAAAATATAATATAATATAATATAATATAATATAATATAATAAACTACTGCTGGAACATATCTATTAATGCCAAATGTGTATCAGCAAAGTGTGGTATTAGAAGTTTATTCATGTCAGGCATGGATATAGCCACAGAGTACTTTAAGAAGTCCTGTGGCACCTTATAGACTAACAGATATTTTGGAGCATAACCTTTTGTGGGCAAAGACCCGCTTCATCAGATGAAGTGGGTCTTTGCCCATGAAAACTGATGCTCTAAAATATCTGTTAGTCTATAAAGTGCCACAGGACTTCTTGTTGTTTTCAAAGATACAGACTAACACGACTACCTCTCTGATACAGAATACTTTAAGAGGTCTTTCATCTTAGCCAGAAGTTTCTACTTCATCAGCTGACAGCCACACTATTTTATTTTGGTTTTTTTTATGTTATCTTATGTAATATAATATATGGAGATACACATCTCACAGAAATGGAAGGGACCTTGGGAGGTCATCAAGTCCAGTCCCATGCCTTTTAGGTAGGACCAAACACCATCCATTTTTTAAAAAATATATTTGCTCTAGAGCTCTAACTGTTTCCCTTGAGGACTGAGCTGACAACGCTGGGTTTAACAGGCCAATGCCCAAACTACTGAGCTATCCCCACCCCCTCTTCATTCTAGTATGGTAAAATCATAGAATCATAGAAATATTAGGACTGGAAGGGAGCTCAAGAGGTCATCGAGTCCAGTTTCCTGTCCTCACAGCAAGACCAAGCACCATCTGTATCATCCCTGTTAGATATTTTTCTGACCTGTTCTTAAAAAGCTCCAGTGATGGAGATTCTATAACCACCCTAGGCAATTTATGCCAGTACTTAACCACCATGACAGTTAGGAATTTTTTCCTAATGACCAATCTAAACCTTCCTTGCTGCAGTTTAAACCCATTGCTTTTTGTCCCATTTTTCAGAGGCAAAGGAGAAGATTTTTTCTCCTTCCCCCTCATAACATCCTTTGAAAGCTGCTAATATGGCCCCTCGCAGCCTTGTCTTTTCCAAGCTAAACAAACCCAGTTCTTTAAATCTTCTGTTATAGGTCATGGTTTCTAGACCTTTAATCATTTTAGTTGTTCTTCTCTGGACTCTTTCCAATTTCTCCACATCTTTCCTAAAATGTGGGGCCCAAAACTGGATGCAGGACTCCAATCAAGACCTAATCAGTAGAACGGAAAAATGACTTCTCATGTCTTGCTCACAACCCTCCTGTTAATGTACCCCAGAATCACGTTTGCCTTTTTTGCAACAGCATCACCCTGTTGACTCATAATCAGCTTATGGTCCACTATGACTCCAAGGTCCCTTACTGCAGTACTCCTTCATAGGAAATCCCTGCCCATTTTCTATGTATGAAACTGATTGTTCCTCCCTGACTGGGTCTACACTCGCCACCCCCCTTTTGAAAGGGGGATGCTAATGAGACACTTTGGGATATGCTAATTAGGCACTGCAACAAATATGCAGCACCTCATTAGCATAGCGGTGGCCGTGGCACTTCAAAAGTGCCGCTTTCGATTGCACGCGGCTTGTCCACACGGGGTTCTTTTAGAAAGAACCCCACACGTCGAAATCCCCTTATTCCTATTTGTAACAGAGAGTAAGCCGTGCTAGTCTATACACTATCAAAACAAAAAGCAGTCAAGTAGCAATTTAAAGACTAGCAAAATAGTTTATTAGGTGAGCTTTCGTGGGACAGACCCACTTCTTCAGACCATAGCCAGACCAGAACAGACTCAATATTTAAGACACAGAGAACCAAAAACAGTAAGCAAGGAGGACAAATCAGAAAAAGATAATCAAGGTGAGCAAATCAGAGAGTGGAGGGGTGGGGGGGAAGATCAAGAATTAGATTGAGCCAAGTATGCAGCCGAGCCCCTATAGTGACTCAGAAAGTTCCCATCACGATTTAAACCACGTGTTAATGTGCCGAATTTGAATATAAATGTCAGCTCGTCCACTTCTCTTGGACGAGCTGACATTTATATTCAAATTCGGCACATTAACACATGGTTTAAATCATGATGGGAACTTTCTGAGTCACTATGGCTGCGTCTACATCTGCACGCTACTTCGAAGTGGCGGCGCCAACTTCGAAATAGCGCCCGTCATGGCTACACGTGTTGGGCGCTATTTCGAAGTTGAAATCGACGTTAGGCGGCGAGACGTCGAAGTCGCTAACCCCATGAGGGGATGGGAATAGCGCCCTACTTCGAAGTTGAACGTCGAAGTAGGGCACGTGTAGACGATCCGCGTCCCGCAACATCAAAATAGCGGGGTCCGCCATGGCGGCCATCAGCTGAGGGGTTGAGAGACGCTCTCTCTCAAGCCCCTGCGGGGCTCTATGGTCACTGTGTGCAGCAGCCCTTAGCCCAGGGCTTCTGGCTGCTGCTGCGGCAGCTGGGGATCCATGCTGCATGCACAGGGTCTGCAACCAGTTGTCGGCTCCGTGGATCTTGTGTTGTTTAGTGCAACTGTGTCTGGGAGGGGCCCTTTAAGGGAGCGGCTTGCTGTTGAGTCTGCCCTGTGACCCTGTCTGCAGCTGTTCCTGGCACCCGTATTTTGATGTGTGCTACTTTGGCATGTAGATGTTCCCTCGCAGCGCCTATTTTGATGTGGTGCTGCCCAACGTCAAAGTTGAACGTCAACGTTTCCAGCCCTGGAGGACGTGTAGACGTTATTCATCAAAATAGACTATTTCGATGTAGCGTGCACGTGTAGACGTAGCCTATAGGGGCTCGGCTGCATACTTGGCTTAATCTAATTCTTGATCTTCCCCCCCACCCCTCCACTCTCTGATTTGCTCACCTTGATTATCTTTTTCTAATTTGTCCTCCTTGCTTACTGTTTTTGGTTCTCCGTGTCTTAAATATTGAGTCTGTTCTGGTCTGGATATGGTCTGAAGAAGTGGGTCTGTCCCATGAAAGCTCACCTAATAAACTATTTTGCTAGTCTTTTAAGTGCTACTTGACTGCTTTTTATTCCTATTTGGTTATTTGGAAAAGGACCCCGTGTAGACGAGCTGCACACGATCGAAAGCGGCACTTTCAAAGTGCTGTGGCCACCATTATGTTAATGAGGTGCTGCATCGTCATTGCAGCATCTCATTAGCATATCCTGTAGTGTCTCATTAGCATCCCCCTTTCGAAAGGGGGATGCTAATGTAGACATAGCACCTAAGTGGAGTACTTTACATTTGTCCTTATTGAAATTCCCTCCTTTGTCTCTGACCATTTCTCCAGTTTGCTCAGATCATTTTGAATTCTGACCCTGTCCTTCAAAGCACTTGCAACTCTTCCAACTTGGTATCATCTGCAAACTTGGGACGTGTACCCTCTGTGCCATTACGTAAATAATTTTTGAAGATTTTGAACAGAACTGGTCCCAAAATTTAATGCTGTGGAACCCCACTTGTTATTGCCTTCAAGCCTGACTGTGATTCATTAATAACTCTTCTCTGTGAATGGTTATCCAACCAGTTATGCACAAAGCTGGTAATAGCCCCATTTAAGTTTCATTTCCCTACTTTACTGATAAGAAGGTAAACTATCAAATATTTTACTAAAGTCTGCGTATACCATTCACCGCTTCCCCTTCATTCACAAGATTTATTTTCCGATGAGAAAAGCTATAATTTTTAGGTTGATATGGTTTGTTCCTGAAAAATCCATGCTGGCTGTTACCTATCACCTTATTATGTCCCAGACGTTTGCATATGGATTCCTCAATTATTTGCTCCATTACGTTTCCTGGCACTGAACGTAAGCTGACTGGTCTGTAATTTCATTCAACTTAATCTAAACCACAGTTAAAGTAGAAGATATAGGTCTCTAATCAGTGTGCTTCCTTACAAGGGTGAGTGTAGGAATTTTCCTTACATCCTGTAGGGTTGACCTCAGCATCACCAAAAAGCAAACTGACTGACATCAGCAAAGTATACTGAAGGTAGAGATAAAATGGAACTGAAATACTCACAAAATCCTTTTCTGATATGCACCACCTTTGAAATAAAAGGCTTCTGATTAGCTAGGATACTCCAAATTACAAAATAGATATTTGCTGTACTATTAGGAACCTCAAGCTGGTTTCTGGGCCGGAAGAAGGTATGCTCTACACATAATGAAAAGTATCGGAGAGGAAGCCGTATTAGTCTGTATCTTTGAGAACAACAAGAAATCCTGTGGCACCTTGTAGACTAACAGATATTTTGGAGCATAAGCTTTCATGGGCGAAGATCCACTTCATCAGATGCATAAGTGTGTGGGGGGGCCCACTCATGCATCTGATGAAGTGGGTCTTTGCCCTCGAAAACTTATGCTCCAAAATATCTGTTAGTCTATAAGGTGCCACAAGATTTCTTGTTGGTAATGAAAAGTGATATTCCTGCATGGGTTATTGTTTGTGACTGAATCCAGAACCTAGCTACTGAAGGTTGATAAAGAGCTACTCTGTGTGAGAGCAGATTATCTTTAACTCATCTCTGAATTTGGTCTGTTGATTTCAGCATGCTTGGCAAATCACTTTGTGCACCCATTAGGCCAATGTCAGCCATGGTGTAAAGCCACTGGCTTCAGTGGGTATGTTACCATGTACATCAGGAATGAGTTTGGTCTACCTTGTATACATGGTAAATGTACTGTCATATAGATATTTTGTAAAAAGACGTAAGTATGGGTTGAACATCTCTAATCCAGAACTCTTTCATCCAGCAACATCCATAATCTAGCATGATTTTAGTTAGATGGATTACCACTTATCATGGGTGTGGCTGAGTTTCCTGTGGTCCAATAAAGTGTGTTTTCAGCCCCCAGGCTTGGGTCTCAGTGTTCTGTGCTGTTATTTAGCTGTAATTTACCCCAAAGGTCTTCTAAGAGCACAGGAAGCAGTACTTGCCTGGTGTTATGGGGATTTAATTGAAAAAAAAATTTTTTTGAGCCCCAAGCATTTAAATTAGGCTTAAGGTAAGGTTGGTTGCCACACCATACTGGAAAAAAAAAAAGAAATAAAAAAGAAAAAGAAAGCTTCTAGAAACGACTGTTAGATAGTCTGTGCTTAGCCTCTTTACAACTTAAAAAAATGACACATATCAGCTTTAGCTTCACCTAAGTCAATGGAGCTGAGAATCTGAGCTTTCATATTTGTTCTCCATTTTGTAAACTTATCTCCCACTTTGTTTAGCCATCTGTTTTGTGGCTTTTACCTTAATCATTAATCAGTAGCATGGAACTTTATTGGACACTTTTTGGAAAATAAAACATATAGGCAAAGTATATGCCATCCACTGTATTTCATTTAGCTATTTATCAGAAAAGCTTCTAAAGGCTCCAACAAATCACTTAGGCATAATCTCCTCTGTCTGAATGCAGGCTTGCTGTCATTAATCAAGCTTTGTTTTTCCTGGTCTTCTCCCACCTCATCCCCTGTGATGGTTTCTAGGATTAAGCCCTGTCATCCATACCCATTCTAACACTACAGTTTTAAAGATGCTATTTTGCCATCCTCAGCAATCTCTTCTGACCCTTGCTAACTTCAATTGTCATTTATTGGTTCAACTGCAGTGAGATGCTGGTGAATGGAAAGATGGGTGAAGCAGAGGAAAGGCTGTGGTGGCAGTGGAGAATGCAGAAGAGATGGCCACAACTGGAAGCCACTAAGGAGCAGCTGGAATCTGCAATGGAAGATGTCTGTTCTGAGAACAAAGATTGCTAGGATGAGATGGGATCCACCTAATGAAGAGAGGAAAGAGCATCTTTGCAGGCAGGCAGGCTTGCAAACCTAGTGAGGAGGGCTTTAAACCAAGCTCACCGCTGGATGGTGAGACAAATCCTGAGGTAAGTGGGGAAGGAGGAAGGAAAAACAAGGGTTTTTCTTGGTTGGAAAGGAGAAAGTAAGACAATCAGCTAATTATCTAAGGTGTTCCTATACAAACGCAAGAAGCCTGGGAAACAAACAAGAAGAATTAGAGGCCCTGGCATAGTCAAAGAAGTATGAGGTGACTGGAATAACTGAGGCTTGGTGGGATTACTTGTATAATTGGAGCACTGCCATGGAAGGGTATAAGCTGTTCAGGAAGGACAGGCAGGGAAGAAAAGATGGAGGAGTTGTGATGTATGTGAGAGAGCAGTATGATTGCTCAGTGCTCCGGTGTATGGAGGGAGCAAAGCCATTTGAGGGTGTCTGGGTTAAGCTTTGAGGAGGAAGCAGCAGAAGTGATGTGGTTAGTGTCTGCTATAGAACACCAGATCAGGTAGATGAGGTAAACAAGGATTTCTGCAGACAACTAAGAGAAGCTTCCAAATCACAGGCCCTAGTTCTCATGAGAGACTTTAATCACCAAGACATTTGTTGGGAGACCAAAACAGCAGCACACAGACAATCCAAGAAGTTTTTGGAGAATGCTGGGGATAACTTCCTGGTACAAGTGCTGAAGGAACCGACTAGGAGCTATGCACAGATTGACCTGCTGCTTACAAATAGTGAAGAACTAGTAGGAGAAATGGAAATGGGTGGCAACCTGGGCTGCAGTGATCATGAGGTAGCAGATATCAGTATTCTGACCAAAGGAAGAAAGGTGAGCAGTAAAATACAGACCCTTGATTTCAGAAGAGCAGACTTTGACTCCCTGAGAGAGCTGATGGGCAGGATCTCCTGGAAGCTAATATGAAGGGGAAAGGAGTTCAGGAAAACTGGAAGTATTTAAGGAAGTCTTACTGAAGGCACAGGAATAAACCATCCCGATGAGCAGTAAGAAAACCAAATACGTTAGGCAACCAGCTTGGCTTACAAGGGAAATCCTTGGTGAACTTAAACTCAAAAAGGATGTATATAAGAAGTGGAAACTTCAACAGATGAGTAAGGGGGAGTATAAATATACGGCTGGAGAATGCCAGGGGGTGGTCAGGAAAGCGAAAGCACAATTGGAAGTGCAGCTAGCAAGGAATGTGAAGTGCAAGAAGAAGGGTGTCTACAGGCATGTTAACAATAAGGGGGTTATCAGGGAGGGTGTGCGGTCATTACTGGATGAGGGAGGTAACCTGGTGACAGATCACGTGGGAAAGGCAAAAGTACTCAATGCTTTTTTGCCTCAGTCTTCATGGACAAGGTCAGCTCCCTAACTATGACACTAGGCAATGCAGCATGGGAAGGAAGTGGGCAGCCCTCAGTGGGGAAATAACAAGTTAAGACCTATTTAGAAAAGCTAGATGCACACAAATCCATGGGTCCCAATTTAATGTATCCAAAGGTACTGGGAGAATTGGCAGATGTTACCGCAGAGCATTTGGCTATTATCTTTGAAAACTTGTGGAGCAGCTGGGCAGCCCTCGGTGGGGAAGAACACGTTAAGAGCTGATAGAGAAGCTTAGAAACACACAAATCCAAGGGTCTGGATTTAATGCACCCAAGGGCATGAGGGAATTGGCAGATGTCATCTTTGACTACTATCTTTGAAAACTTGTGGAGATCGGGAGAGGTCCAAGAAGACTGGAAAAAAGATAAATGGAGTGCCCACCTTTACAAAAGGAAAGGAGGACAATCCAGGGAACTATAGACCAGTTAGCGTTACCTCAGTACCCAAAAAAATCATGGAGGGGATCCTCAAAGAATCCATTTTGAAGCACTAGGGAGAGGGGGAAGTGATCAAGAGAAGTCAGCATGTATTCACCAAGTGCAATTCATGCCTGACCAATCTGATTAGCTTCTATGAGGAGGTAACTGGCTCTGTGGACATGGGGAACTCAATGGCTGTGATATACCTTGACTTTAGCAAAGCTTCTGATACAGTCTCCCACAGAATTCTTGCCCGTAAGTTAAGGAAATATAGATTGGATACATGGGCTGTAAGATGGGTAGAAAGCTGGCTAGAAGGTTGGGCCCAACAGAAAGTGATCAATTGCTCAATGTCTGATTGGCAGTCAGTTTCAAGTGGAGTGCCCCAAGGACTGGTTCTCAGGCCAGTATTGTTCAACATCTTTATTAATGAACTGCATGAGGGGATCGATTGCACCCTCAGCAAATTTGTGAATGTCATTAAGCTAAGGGAAGAGGTAGATATGTTGGAGGGTAGGGACAGGGTCCAGAGTGACTTAGCTAAACTGGAGGATTGGGCCGAAAGAAATCTGATGGGGGTCAACAAGGACAAGTGTAGAGTTCTGAACTTGGGACAGATGAATCCCAAGCATTGTTACAGACTGGGGACTGATTGGTTAAGTAGCAGTGCAACACAAAAGGACCTGGGGATTTCAGTGGGTGAGAAGCTGAATATGAGTCAACAGCGTGCCCTTGTAGCCAAGAAGACTAATGGCATATTGGGGTGCATTAGGAGAAATATTTCCAGCAAATCTAGGGACATTATTTTTCCCCTCTACTCAGCACTGGTGAGGCCTCATCTGAAGTATTGCGTCCAGTTCTGGGTCCTTCTGTATAGAAAGGAGGTGGATGCATAGGAGTGGTTTAAGCAGAGGGTAACAAAAATTATGGTGAGGCTGGAGCACATGACCTATGAGGAGAGGCTGAGGGACTTGGTGCTATTTAGTTTGCAGAAGAGTGGGGGGTAAAGGCGATTTGATAGCAGCCTTAAGCTTCCTGAAGAGGGTCTCTAAAGAGGATGGAGAGAAGCTGTTGTCAGTAGTGATGGATGGCAGAACAAGAAACAGTGGCCTGAAGTTACAGCGGGAGAGGGTAGGTTGGATATTAGGAAAAAACTATTTCACAAGGAGGGTGGTAAAGCACTGGAATGCTTTACCCAGAGAGGTGGCGGAATCTCCATCCCCAGTGGTTTTCAAGCCTGGTCTGACAAAGTCCTGGCTGGGATGATTTACCTAGGGTTGATTCTGCTTTAGGCAGGGAGCTGGATTAGATGACCTCCTAAGGTCCCTTCCATCCCTAGGATTCTGTGATTCTATGACATGAAAGCCTCACCACTATGTGATATGAGCAAGACTCACGTCTTTCATTTTTGTCCAACCCTGATTCTTCACTCTGCCTCAATGTACATATTTTCTAGGTAAGGAAAGCAGGCTATGGATCATTGTGAATATGGTGCTTTTTCACATAGCTACCACCTCTTCTCTGTTTCAAAAGGTAGTTAATTTGAGGCCTGCTGTTTTGTGCAGTGCATATGCATAACAGGTCCATGAATTTGTGAAGGCTTTGCATTAAAAATCTATCCCACAAGATTTCTTTCTGTTATTGTTGGAAACATTGGTCCTGATCCTTCATCTAAAGATCATCAGAGTGATCTCATTGACTCTACAGTAGGCACTAACAGCTGAAAGAACGAGCCGTGTGTGTGTTTTTCTTTTAATTAGGAATGACTATTTAAGCACAAACAGCTCCCAATTATGTGTTTTCAAGTTTTCAATTAAAAACAACGGTTAAAATATTTCTAATGGCCTCACAAATGCACTCCTTGTTAGAGATGAAACCAAAGGGGTCTCTTGAGATTTAGCTTCTTATAAGAGACATAGTAAAGCTTTGCTGTTGACATACTCTATGTGGTACAGTGGAAACAGTACGATTGTTTAGAAAGAAACATATTGTATTTCTTTTTATATGAGTTGGTAGTTCATACTCACTTAATCGTACTGTAATAATGAATAAGCTTTTAGATATATAAATTACATTTATGTTATCTACAGCATTAGCATTTTGAATCTTATCAGGTGGAAATTAGATTCTCAAAGTGACAGAAAGTTTAATGTTTTCACAGTTAAAAGTTATTATCTTGAACTGAGTTTTAGCCTGACAAAACGACCATAGAAAAACAGCACGCAGAACAAATATAATTTATTAAACAGCACTATAATATTTGAAACTAAAGCACTGCAGGTTAACGAAAACAATGACATCATTCAACTTGAAAGAGGAGACCAGAAGTAAAGCAAATATAGGGTATCTGAAAACCATACCTTCAAACATACTATTAAACCCAATTAAAGGTGAAAGAGGAATGAAGATTTACAAAGGTCCCTCCACAGATTTATATACATACATGTATAGATGAAATACAAAAATACACCATGTATGTACAATGTGATATCAGTGGTCCCGCTTTTTTTTCCATCTCTGAGCAGAATAAATTTTGTTGTGTGCACCAAGGCATGTGTGCATGTGCACCACCTATAGAAACACAGCTGCTGGCTGTGAGCAGCTGTGGGCACTCTGCTAATCAGATGGGTAACACCTCGCTCTTTCCTGGGTGGCTGCCCAAGCACCCAGCTTACAGGGTGGTATACATATTTATCATTCACCTATAGCTGCCTTCCTTCCAATAACTTTGTCCCTGTGACTTATTTCAGCAGACCTACTCCCCGCAAACAACACTAACGTAAATAAGCGCCTGCCACAGAAATATTACAACTTTCTTCCACAATGTGAAATTTTCTTCCCAGCTCATCTTTACCAAGGAGAGTCAGGCCTGTACCAGAGAGAGGCTTAGCATACATATTTATATCATGAGGGAACTTTTAGCCACTGCAAGGTGAGAAATGAGAGCTATAGAGCATGGGAATGGAAGCCAGTAATGGGATCCAGCACTCACTTCTAGTCCTAGAACTCAGAGAAGAATAGACTTTAAAATTATGGTACATTTTATATAGAGAAAAGCACTTTTATGGCATTTTTAGATATTTTTATGGCTTTCCCTGAGCTCTGTTCATCTGGGCTGATGATAAATAAGACATCCAGCTACACAACTAGGATAATAAAAATGCCAGTAAAATTATGTTAAAATTTCTAAAAATTCCCAATATAATTTTCTGCAACATACTTGTTATATCCATCCTGATATGGTGTGGATTTATCATGAATAATTTAGAAGGAGCTACATAACATAGTCATGGTTTTACCACTGAGCAATTCAACCAATCCTGAATTCAGGCTTTGATACAAAACAACCCCATATGCATTGTATATATGCCATAGTACATAGATCACATGTAATACTAACAAGTAAACCAGTAAGTATCTGCTATAGTTCAGCAGAACAATACATAAATGCAGTCAATAGGGGCTTTTCTTCAATGAATGATGTGGACATTACTGTTAAGCTTTCTGTATGTAAAAGAGATATCACTGTATCTCACATCGCACACAAACTGAACGTGACTTACTATGCATTCTCCTGGGAAGCAATTAATGTCTGATGGCTTCTGTTACGCTAGCATGGACCTGAAGTCTTCTTCCCTGTTCCTAACTTTACTGCAAAAATATATTATACTATACTAATATAATATAAGAGAAAGGGTATAGCAGGACTGGTCCAGATGAGACACAGAATAATGGCATACAGGTGCATAACATTATTGTATCATGCTTTGTGGAACAAGTGGCAACCATATCCCAAGACATTAATCCTCTTAAATTTTACTGAAGGAAGGGGCTCATCTGCCTTCTTGGCAAATGCCAGGAGTCATTCAATTTTCCACTTTCATCAGAAAATCAACCACCACCATCACAAGGCGAACCTTAAGTTGGAACCTACAAAGAAAAAGGAAAAACAGGGCATCCAAGAAACACCTGGGCTGTGTCTACACTAGCAAGTTCTTTCAAAATATCCTTTTTGAAAAAAAGGAGCCCTTTCAAAATATCTAGCAGAGCATCTACGCACAAAACGTATTCTTTTTAAATTAAATCAAAGGAATGAGGTGCTCCTTTCAAAAGCGCTCTTCCACTCCTGTTCCAGGAAGAGCACCTTCTTTTGAAAGAAAATGTGCATAGACACTCTGCAGGCTGTTTTTTTTTTGAGAGAGCAGTTTTCATGGCACCTGATTTTTTGATCCCTGGCCCATTCTTTTGAAAGAGAGGGGACTGTGTGGACACTCTCTTTCAAAAGGACAGATCACTCTCTTGATTCACTTTTTTGGGTACGGAGGCACTCTTTCAAAAGTTCTTTCGGAAGAGATCTTCCAGAAGAACTTCTTTTGAAAAATTGCTGTGGTGTAGATGGAGCCCTGGTGTAGAGACCTAGAAGCAGACACTAAAAAGACAGCATACATCTTGTCAGAACTGAATATGTTTGCACAGGATGATGATACTGGCAAATAGTCATCAATGGTCTATGTTCCAAGATGTAGGAGTGGAAGAAGATTATTATTAGTGCTACTTCTCATAGGCCCTGCATTGTGAAAGGCACATAAATCTCTCCAAAACTTTGGCTTCATTGCTTGGTGGACGAAGCAGACAAGGGTTCTTCAGCCCTCTCTGAGAAAAGAGAAATAGGAACAAAAAGATAATACATCTGTCAGTTTAATGACTTGGGTTTTTTTTTCTACACCACTATGAGAGAAGCAGCAAAGAAAAGAACCAAATTAACTTGAAATAGGTCTAAGTGGCCTCAGCATATTCTGACACATGGTCACACCATCCTCAGCAGTTGCATTTATTATAATAAAGAAAAAAGTAAAACATAGAATTAAATTGTAACTGTGTTTATTACAGCTCCTATGTGGGAATCTTTCTTATATTAATACACCAACATAGCTATTGTAATAGTCAGGATTGATAACCAGCTATTATTAAGACTGTCTGAAACATCACACTTTAATACTGTATTTTCAGTCCCTTATAACTTTGTAAAACTTGAACTGTTTGAGCTGAAATTTCCCATGCTGTATGTGTGCCTCTTTCTGAATTTATCTGAAAAATTAAAGGCCAGCAGTTAATCTGGTTTTGAGAATGCAGCTAGGGAAATATATAATATTTGGCCTGTGTTAAAAAAAGTTTTTGCTCTTTTATGTAAAATGCTCTAGCGCCCCCCCTCCCCAATGTCTTACAAAAGGGATTCACAGCTGGGAAAGGGTGGCCTGGAGTGCTCTGTTGTCATATTTGAGAATCTACCCAAATTTGGTCAAACTATGAGCCTGCTCAAAAATCTCTGTTTACACATGTTCAATAGGGTCTTGTTAGGGTTTAATAGTGAAGGGTCCATCTGTGTTTAGGGCACTTGACCTTCCCATAGCAACTAGTGCTGACCAGACGGTATATGTGCCCACCCCACAGGAAAATTGAGTAAGCTCCAGGACAGGGCATGGGACTCAGGAACATTTCCCCTGTAACTACTGCTCCAGGGGGAACAGGCAGCAGAACCGAAAACAGGGAGCCTGCCCCTGTGAGCTCACTTGTGTCCCTGCTGGCACCCAGCCAGGTGGGAGGAGGAAGTTGTCCAATTTGAATGTAGAGCCTACAACTGCCAGAGGGAGTCAAGGGGTGGGGAGAGGGAGAGAAAGGAGGCTGGTGAGATTCTAATGAAGGCTAGAGGACAGCAGCTGTGAAACAGACTTGCAGGTGGGGAGACTGTTGGGATTGGTACTGGCTGGGCAAGAGAGCTGAGTGCTGTGGAGAAGGGTACATGGAGACTGGGACTGGTGAGCAAGAAGCTTGAGAGCTCCATTGTGGGGAGTCTGGAACTAGGACAAGAAGCCAGTAAGGGCCACAGGAGGGCCTGGGAGTCAGAGAAGTGGAGGAAGGGAACGCTGAGCAGGGTTGCCAATGGAAGGGCAGGGCAAAGGGGTAAATGCCTTGGGACCTGATGATTTAAAAGGGTCTGGAGCTCCCAGCCATGGCCTGCCGCTACCTCAGCCACAGAAGGAGCCGGAGCCTTGGGCCTTTCAAATCACCACCAGAGCCCTGGTGGCACACTCCCTGCTGCCACAGTGGTGCAGAAGGGTTGGCTTGGGGAGGCTAGCTGCCAACCCTGCCCCTTCCACTGGTGGCGTTACCCCTTCAGGATGGCTCAGAGCCTGGTGAAGACTCTCATCAGTCCTGACCTGGAGATTGCACAAAGGTCTGGAGAGTGAGAAGACTGGGACTGATAAGACAGAGGAAAAATAGATTGGACAAGGAGTGGGGCAGTGTTGGGGAACTGGGATTGGCTGGGTAACAGGTGGCGGTGAAGACCTTGGGCCAAGGCAGATTGTTGACAGAAATGAGGAACTGATAAGCGGGAGGAAAAACAGATTGGACAAGAAGTCAGGTGATATAATAAGCCCCAAAAGGAGGGGCTAGCACAGGGTGCACAAAGAGAATGGGGCTGGGAGAAGGAGCCGAGGCTTAGGCAGGGACACAGTTATGACAAGGACAGATTGGATGGCAAGCAGCAGAATGTTCGGGCTGGGATGAATTAGTTGGGTCGCTGCTGCTTGAAGCAGGGGCTGGACTCAATGATCTTCTTAGGTCCCTTCCAGTCATAGGATTCTATGATGCTTGATTCTATGAATGGGCTGAGCAGGGGTGTAATAGGCAGGAGAGTCTGTGCCCACTAAAGCACACTCCTCTTCAGGGCCTGCAGTGTAGCCCAAGATTCCTGAGTCTCACCATTCCTCTGCTTTAGTAAACATCTGTGAAATTTCCTGGCAAGGTGTGTGTCTCGTCTCTTGCTAGCCTGCCCTACACAGAAGCCAACAGCTTACTACTGCTATTCTGTCAGCACCTCTGCCTGGTGGATCATAACTCATATGCAGAAGGAGGCTATGTTGCCTTCAGTCTGGCATCTCTTTACTTTTGAGTGCTTGATTTACAACCTGAATGTTATTTACTCAAGTTCGTAGGGGAATTATTATGATTACTGTGGTTGATTGCTTTTGCTACAGTAGCACTCAGGAGCTCTAGTCGTGGACAAAGTGTACTGTGGGCTATTCAAATGCAAACCACACTCCCAACTTCTTTCTTTTTCCTTCATGCTGTTTCTGTCTTTTTTTTTTTTTTTGTAACAGCTTCCCTTGTATCTATTCTTTCTAAGCATTATCGCTAACAGAGCTCTAGGCTGTCACTAGGCGTGACAGAGCTCTAGACTAAAAGAGCTCTTGGCATGCTAGGCTTTGTTTTAAATCTTGCTGAAAGCAGGAATAAAGAGCATCATCGGCAAGAACACCTGAATGCTGTGTACTCTGTACCCTGCATATTAGCTGCTGAAATATTGGTAACAACACTGAAGCATTTTAGCAAAAGTTCTCTAGTGCAGGCAAGAACAAAGTGTTATTACTGCCAGTTGATAGATAGGAAAGAGAAGGAACAGTTTAGAGCCTGATTATAAACATAATGAGAATCTTTCTAGTGACTTCAGTGGGCTTTGGATCAAGGTCTATGCAATTTGCGCAGGGTTACAGAATCTATTTCTGATGTATGATTACAATTGAGGTATGCTAGCCCCCCACCTCTGTGCATGATCCCATCGCTTTCTTATGGGAGGAAGTGAGCACTACATAAGCTCATTAATAGTGTGTTAAATAGATTTATTCCAATTGTTTTTTTCCTGGGGTAAGATATCTATCTGATAATTTTAAATTACTTCCTTAGGTTTGTGTGCAAATTATTGTTAACTAACACTTTGCCAGTGGGACACATTAGCTAAGCACAGAACATAATTCTGTGTTTATATTGCTGTCTCTAAAAGCTGGGTTTATATCTCCTCCAGAAGGTTTACATGGGGAAATACTGCAGCCTACAAAGCAGCCCACATCCTTAAGAGACTCTTAATTGCTGTGTATTTTTATTTCCTAATTTAGATTACATCTTTACACTTTAATTTTTCATCTCTAATTATTATTCATATTTCATCATTCATATGCTATAAATATCTTACTGCTCGCTCAAGGAGTTATACTTGAGCTATCAGCAAGCTATTTGTAGTATAACTCCAATAAGTACATCTAATATGCATAATTTAAATAATGCATTTTAAAACCTTGGGGCATGCTCAGTGGCCTACTTACATTCTTGGTAGCTAGTTCGTTTTAATGTAGTAAAAAATACTGTGTTCGTCCGATGTGCTGGTTGTTTACTGAATGTGCATGGATTTGCAATTGTAATGCAAATAAGTTTATACATATGGTTTGGTTTTTTAAACATAGGATAAAACCCATGAGAGACAGAGAGAGAAGGTGTTTATGCAAAACACATTTAGGATAACTGAGGGTATCTGAAATAAAAAATGGACATCATAAGAGTATTTTGTATTTGCAGAAAATACACCCACCAGACATACTAAATACTGCACTGGTGACTTATGCATGAAATCTATGGTTAGTTTAGCACAATTTATATGTTTATCTGCCTTGAAATGTTCATATATAATTTGAATAAGAACCATTTTTGAACGCCAGTTCCAGCTGGTTGTACAGCATTCTTAGAAGGCACATATTGTGTGCGTCTCTGCAACTCTTAATTACTGTGTTTGGTGCTTAGATACCATGGGGAGAGATGCCCAACATATACCCTAGGTAAAGAGACAGTCTGTTTCGTAACTGCTTTCCAACTGCAAGCCTGTGAAATAATTAACTGCAGGGTTAAAGTAATTGCACAGGCCTGCTTCTCTGCAGCCTGTGTAATTACTATACCTGTGGAAAATAAGTGCAAAGTAGGTGTAAAATGCTGCTAACGTCTGTGTCTCCACAGATGGATTTATCCAGGGTTCTGGTCGCATTGGGGCAGCGCATCTGAGTGCTGTGTCAAATCCCTGTGACTGAGTCTTCCCAGAACTGAGCTGCTCTCAGTAGCGTGTCTCTTTCTGCCGTGAGCTGTGACCCCCAACTTTTTGTCTTTGCTGGAGTGGGGTGTAAACAGAGGTTCTGGCAGTGTGGGGCAATGTGGTGGGACACCCCAAAGGGCTGGTAATTGGGCTCAGTGGTATAGTCAGCTCATCACGTGACAATCTCCAGGGATCGCTGTGACCCAAACAATCACAGGTGGCAGAAAGAGACTTTTTCAAAGGCTTGTACATGTGGGCTGTGGCCGCACTTGGCCAAAACTTCGAAATGACCATGCTAACAGCCAAATCAAAGAATATATTCAGCGCCACATTAGCATTCACATACTGCCAGCCGCGGCGCTTCGAAAGTGCTGCTTTTGATCACGCATGGCTCAGCACGACTACACTTGGGGTCCTTTTCAAAAGAACCCTGCACATTTCAAAATCCCCTTGTTCCTCTCAGCTGATGTGTGTACACTTGCATTCCTCTTTTGAAAGAGGCATGCAAATTAGGGAAATCAAAAATGCAAATGTGGTGCAGATTTACATAACTGCTGACTTATTTGCATATTCTTCTTTTGAAAGAGCTTCTTTCAAAAGAAGAAAAGCAGTGTATATGCATCTCTTTCAAAAGTAAACCCCATCTTCTTCCCATAAAAAATGGGAAGATGGATTCCTTCAAGGATGGGATTTACTTTTGAAAAAGCTGCATCTACACTGCTTCTCTTCTTTCAAAAGAAGAATATGCAAATGAGGCATCAGATCTGTATGTAAGGAATGTGCCAGCAGGAGCTCAATACTGCTGAAGGAGTTGGGGAATGTGTCCTGCAGAAATCATTTGCATGAAAATACAAAGGTGTGCATATGTAATACCTCGTAAACAAAGCCTGATGGGAGCAGGCAAAGCAATGACTTGTTGTCTATTGTAAACAACATGTTGTTTTAAAGTCACAGTTTATGCTATCACCCACTGTAAGAATTGTGGAGTCTCAACAACGTTTGAAGTTTTGTGGGGATACAGTGCAGTCATCACTACTGTGTAAGATATGGATTGCAGAGGGCTCCCCTTCCTCAAAGCATTAGGAAGGTGAAAGTGGGGAGGTATAAGGGTTGAACCAGCTGACTGGAAGCCCTTTGGCTATATGGCTGTAAGATTATATGGCTACCTAGTTTTCCCCCTGACTGTTCATAGGTAGACTTAAAGGTAGAACTGCCCAGTAGGGCAGCTAGCAGGGAGCACGTGGAATGCTGGACCAGCACAAAGGTGCCATTGCCCCAGGTTCAGTGAGGCTGTGTCTACGCTAGCCAAAAACTTTGAAATGGCCATGCAAATGGCCATTTTGAAGTTTACTAATGAAGTGCTGAAATACATATTCAGTGCCTCATTAGCATGTGGGCGGCTGCAGCACTTCGAAATTGATGTGGCTTGCTACCGCACGGCTCGTCCAGATGGGGCTCCTTTTCGAAAGGACCCTGGCTACTTCAAAGTCCCCTATTCCTATGAGCAGATGGGAATAACGGGATTTCGAAGTAGCTGGGGTCCTGTCGAAAAGGAGCCCTGTCTGGACAAGCCGCGCGGCGGCGAGCCGCATCAATTTCGAAGTGCCGCGGCCACCCACATGCTAATGAGGCACTGAATATGTATTTCAGCACTTTATTAGTAAACTTCGAAATGGCCATTTGCATGGCCAATTTGAAGTTTTGGGCTAGTGTAGACACGGCCTGGATGTGGTATTTTCCCAAGCTTGCGCCATGTGGCTTTTCTGCCTCTTTCATTAAAAGTTTCCTTTCTACACTCAGACACTGTGCTTGTGAGTGGGGGAAGCATTGCATCACCAAGGTACCCAAGAATGTGTGAATTTCCCAGGCTACTGGGTAGGGGCTTGAGCCAATTCTGTGTGAGATGGATGAAAAAGAACCCCTAGATATTGAACCCAGCCTTGGTTGCTGCTGACGCCTTCCGGCAGAAGGGTTACATGTAAATCTGCACCTTATTTGCATTTTCAATTTCCCTCATTTGCATGCCTCTTTCAAAAGAGGAATGCAAGTGTAGACACTGCCGTGAGGATATTGCACTTAGTTCAAGCATTTTTGCACCAGTAGCTAAAGAAGCTATATTTATTGTGTAAATTGTGTATCTAATTCCAAAACACTCTTTGTACTGGTACCTATTAGCTTGTCAAAATGTTGTACTTCAATGGGATAGTGAAGTTTTCGAGATTCATACTCTGATCTACCTCACTATTCCAGACCTGTCTCCTTTCTGTCCAAATTAAAATCTCCTCAGATGTCTTTTTGATTTCTGGATGTCAATTCAAACTCAAAGGGCTAAAACAGAATTCTGAGTCCTCCCTGTCTTAAACTGTTCTCCTTATGCCTCTGTTTATGATCACTCCTAACATCATTATAATTTTGCACGCCAATCAGTTTCATAACCTGAATGTCATCTTCAACTCTGAACTCTCTCGAGGTCCTCACATCAGTTCTGTCCCTAACTTTTGTTGATTCTTCCTGAATAATGCCTTTAAGATGCCTTCCCTAGCCAACCCACAGGCTAAGCTCTCATCATCTGATGTGTCGATGACTACAATAGCCTTCTTTCTAGCCTTGAGAAATCCAAAAGTCTGGTGTTTGTTTCCAAAATGTTGTCATAAGGACAAATTTTCCTTTCCCACCAATTTGACCATACTATCTCTCTCTTTGGATCCTTTCTTGGTGCCCCCTGAAATACTGTAGCACACAAGTGTCTTGTTTTCTCTTCAAATCTCTTCAAGGTCTATTCTCACCCTGCCTGTCATCTCTTATTTGTTGCGGTTGTGATATTTGCTCCCACCTTTGATTGCCAGTCTCTGTTGTCTGCTTGTTACATTTTCAAACAAGTGCTTTATGCTTTCTTCTATACCAAATTTCTCACTTGTGCCTTTCCATAACCGTCTGGAAAGCAACCTCCTTACCCACCTTCAAATCCCTCCTCAATCCTTTCCTTTACTCTGATTGCTACACAAAACTTAACCAAGGACAGGCTGCGAGAGTGCTGCCTATTCTGCCGGCCAATATTATTGTTTCCTAGTCCTCACCTGACTATGCCCATCTTCTTGTCTGTTGCTTATACATAAAGGTAAGCTTTTTGGGACTTGGCTCATTTTTTTGTTCTGTTCTTCTACAGCACACGCACATCATTCTGCATGATCAGGAGTCTTAGGTGCAACAGTAATAATAAAATGTCGCATTCAACGTTTCCTTATGTAATATCTGACTGTTTCAGTCACATAGCCTCGGTTGCCTGCATACATAAGGCATTCTGTCTTTCAGTCTGCCAAGGCCCACATACAGGATGCAACATGTGAGAGGCCTAAAATGAGAGGAAAACGTGTTCATGAAGAAACCTTTAGATATGATGGGATGCCTTCCTTTGACATAAGTAACTGTCACTACAACCTCACCTTCATGAGTCTGTGTGTCTGAGGTAGATAATCTATAAGTAAGGGGGAAAGTAGATTTTATGTGGAACAGAAGTGACTTTGGGACTAGCATAGGTGACGTCCTTCAGAATGGTAACTCCAGAGAGACCAATGGTCCCTCCAGCTGCTCAACAGCTGGATGTGGCATTAAAAGGCACAGGATGGGCCACTGTGTCGGTATGGTTACCCTCCTTTTTAAATAGAACCCCGGTCTTTTTCATAATGGCTGTGCCTTACTTGCAGCAGTGGTTTTTCTATTAGCACTAGATCTGGCTTTGTCTGCTTTTCATACCTTTCTGTGAACTTGTGTCTTCCATCTTTCATTCTCCATCACTTAATCCTCCTCTAATCCTCTGGATCTGAAATGGGACTCACCATGTACATTTGTCATTTTAATTTTTCAGAGAAATGTGGAAAATTTCCTTTCTCTCAGATCAAATCCTCTGGCTTGTGGCCCAATGCTGAGTTTCACAAGGGAGAAGAGTTCAGAGGAATTTATTCTTTTCCATTTATAAAATCAATAAAATGGATCAGCACAAGTGTTGTAAGGACAATTTAATGTCTGCAAGGTACTGACAGTGAGGTGGAAGGTCATGTAAAATAAATAGAATCTTTGTGTCTTCAGATTCAGTTTATTATAAGTAACAATAATCATACTCACATGGTAATAAAGTGGCCAGGATAAGAGTAACTGGGTTATTCAGAGTATTATGACATGGAGCCATGGTCTTCTCTTTTACTTCCTTTTTACCCTATTTTTGTTGTATTAAGCTGTCCTTTTAGACAACACAACATTTACCATTCGGGGGGCTGAAGAATGGATTTACAACCACTAATTATCTCTATTAATCTGCAAGGCAGGCAAGTGTTAATTTTAATACATTGGTTTAAAAATAAGTGCACTAAAGCACTGCAAGACAAAGAACAGTTTGTAAAATGGGATTTAGGTTCTTAAAGATGAATTTCAGAGTAAATGAGACATTCAGAAGCGCTGTGGCTGGTCTAGCTCAGGTCACACATCCCCACGGCAAAGCACTACCCATGCCAGAGGCACAAAATTGCTCCCACAACGGTGGTGTATTAGGTCAGGTGCTAGGAGCAGTTTCTGGAGGGATGTCCCACGGTTCTTAGCAGTACATTAAGCTGGGCTGCTCTGTGAATTCATTTTCAGAGTGCTCTCTCCCTACATGGAGCCACTGTCTGTGGCAGTGGCAGGAAAGCAATATGTTATATATGTTTCCAAGAGGAACCTTTCATTGTTAACTCAGACAGTTTTGAAGGCAAAAGCAAACAACAATTGACAGTAAGACCTTCCAATGAGATTGTCATTTGCAGGCTGAATTCCTCGATGATTAAGTGACTCATTGCGCACCCAACTGAGTTCTCTGCCAGTCCATTTCTTTTCTGTAAATAGAAAAGCATCATTTTGGGTGCACTTCCCAAACTCTAGGTCTCACTGCTATTACAGCGCAGCTTCAACCAAGGGCTGGCATTTCGCAGGACTCTGGGCAAAGGTAGATTGGACTAGTGGCAGCATCATGGCAGGCAGGAACAACTGCCAGGATTGTAGTCAGTATCAGGATCAAGAGGCAGTCAGACCAAGGCACAGGTTGTAGTGCAAAGACAAAGACAAGTCATGGCTCAGGGCCAGGCTCAATACTGGTTATCAGGGCTCATATGGGCATTCCAGAAAGGGAGGGGGAGTCAAGGTCGAAGAAATGAGGACAGCACCAGGAGATCAGGGACAGAGAATGCAGGGTGATCATGGCAGTTACCTCAATGAACTACATTGTTGCCTGGGCAGTTTCTGGAATGCCCCTTGAGTTTATATAGGGCAGGGAGTCAATCAGGTGCCAAGAGGCTCGCTCTTTCACACCCCTTGAGGTGAGGCTTCCTGTGGTTTGTGCAAGGGTTTTCTGCCAACCCTTTTCGATTGGTTGGAAGTCTACTGGAGTTGGCCTCCATCTCCTGGTGGCCACTGAAACCAGTCCAGGAGATTTTAATAGGCCATTGAAACCTTAGTTGGTGACACAGTGGAGCTAAGGTAGGCTCCCGACCTGTCCAGATCCTGCATAGCTCCCAGATGCAGCTGGCATGTCCAGTTGCGAGGAACAGGGATGGCCATGGGAACTCTGTGCACTGCTCCCACCCTATGTGTGGACTCCACAACTCCCATTTGTTGGGGACCATGGCGAATGGGAGCTGTAGGGGGTCATCCCTGCAGGCAGGGGCAGTGTGCAGAATCACCTGGCTGCCCTTGACTCCAGTAACTGGACCTCTTGGTCAGTTCTAAGAGCTGCCCAAGGTAAGTGTGCCTAGCTGGAGGCATCATCTCCTTCAACATCCCATCCCTCTGCCCCAGGCCCATGAAAGTGAGTGAGGGTGGAGGAGAGTGATGTTTGGGGCGAACAGAGTGAGCAAAATTGGAGCCTCAGTGAAAGAATGGGGAGATGGGTGGCCTCAGAGAAATGGTGGAGCAGGAGGTGTGACAAGGGTGTTCGAGTTTGTGCAATTAGAAAGTTGGTAACCACGGATTGTGGCTGTAGTGGGTTGTGGGTCACAAAATGAGAGACGCAGCCAGCAGCAGATTAATGGAGTCTTAATGCCCAGTCACTTTCTTTAATCAGTCTGGTTCTCAGTTCTGGGCAGCGTTCTCCTCCGCAAACACGCTGTTGTAGTCTGTATAATGCTGATCAACTGCACAGGCCCTCTAACCCCATCTATGGAACAAATTCCATAGTGGTTTCCAATTCAAGGCCTGTGACAGACAAATGAACACCCTTGATTACATCTAGTAGCAAACAAAGATAAACAGATATTACCTTAAACTGTGAATTAAAATAAATAGTGTGTTTTTTTTAAAAAAAATTCGTTAAAATATAAATCCTCAGCCGAGACTTTTTTATGCACAGCTTTTGAACAATTGAAAAGGAGGTGGTGGCTTTTTTTTTTAATGGCTCAGTTAGAAACTCTTGGATGCAGAAGCTTTTACTGAGAGCTCTGACATGATGAAGGCCATGTTATAATAATCCTCTTGATACATTCAGTTGATATTTGGCAGTAGCTGGAAAAGTAATGAAGATAAGGAAAAATTGTGTTAATCAAAATGACAGTTGTTTATACCAAACTAAGCAGTCATAATAAAAAACTCAACACTTGGAGGCAACGCATGTGTAATGTCCTGAATGAGAAAACAGAGAGATTGGCATGGGAAGTGGGAGGATATTTTTTTTATTACACTTCCAGGAATACACACGGGATGTTCCAACCCTGGGATTGCTTAGCCAGGAGCCTAATGTACATTTTGCTGCTCATCTTTTGCCAACATTTTGGATACTTTGTTTTCAGCTACCAGCTGCTGGAACCAGCTACTTTCATGATTTGAAACATATTACCTCTATGAGCTTGAAACGAACCTTTCCAAGAAATCTCTTTGCTAAATTTTTGTTCCAAATCCCAAGAGACAGACATGTGGCTTTTGACACTTAGGAGATGTTTAGTCAAAAAAACATTATGCTGCTCTTGGAGGGTTTAGAACCAACCTGAAATGTAAACCAAACGTGAATGTTGTTTTTGTTTTGAGATTCAAAATATATTCAGTTAATTTTCACTTAAATAATTTTTCACTTTTCTTTTGAACTCCTTTGCACCTTCTGGATTTGAGTAAGGATGAAGGCTCCTTACCACAGGAAAAGCTGCTATCTCAGTTTTGCAGCCGAAAAGGAGCTAAGAAACAGCAGAGATCTCATATGAAAAGAAGTCACCTAGTTTGATATCAAGCTCAATTTCTATTAATTGTTTTTATTTGTCTTGCAGTATCACCTTGAATCTCCAGCCAGCCCTTTGCAGGAGGTGGGGGCTATACAAACATGCAAGACAGATTTGTGAATTCCATACTCTGCTTGGTGAACGGTTGCTCAAGAAGTTCAAAGGAATACTTGTGTAAGTAGGTTCTTCCCAAAGTATGTTAAGGAATCACAGCACATGAAAGTGTCACAGAGGGCCCTCAGCTCTGGAATTCACTTCTCCCAGCTTATCCATTAGAATATTAATCTGTTGACCTATAGGGCAGAGTTCAGGACTCATCCATTCTCTTAAGAATTTGCCTGAGGACTGATTAGGGTGGAAGCATGTGGGAATTATTCCTTTTCTTTTCTAGGAAAAGAGTTAAAAAACATGGGTTTTCTTACACTAACTTTCCTGCTGTGTAACCCACCCTATCTTTTCTGTCAGCTTTCAATTTTTTCCTGGATATACTGTTTCCATTTAAACACCAGATGAAAAAAAAAACCCAAAAACACCAGATTGAAAAAAAAAGGACAAAATAGCGGCTAACAGATACTGAATTCTGATGGGTAACAACACCACATGAGCAAACTTTCACTGGTGGGATCTGCTTTTTAGAGCTCAGGGATATTTTCTGTACTGGAGCTTCAAGCAGAATGGCCACTAATGTCACATTATCATTTGGATTCTCTGGCTCTTTGCATGAGTCTGGGTTGCTGCTTGGAAAGGAAGAAGGGATATCTTTTGTTCAACCTTGGCTTGTAGTTATCTCATAATTTAGGAAGCTGCCTCACCATCAACTTCTCTCTCTTAACTCTCAACCCTCTCTTATTCTGCACTAAGTCTTATATGTCCCCTTTGCATGGCTGAGGATATGGGGGAGAGGGAGCCAATGGAATCTTCTGTTCCCCTCCATGTAGATGAGGAAGGGTTGGCTCATATGGCATGGCCTGTTGCACTGCACATACTCCCCACTCCTGTCCTTAGGTCTGGTGAAAACTGGTCTGACCTGTTTTTAACCTCCGGTTTTAGAAATGATGATGGACTTGCTTTGTCATTGTTGCACTCACAGCTGAATCATGCTCAGTGCCCATGTCAGCAATATTGTCATTCTTCTAGTGTGGGTGAGGTTGTGGAATGGAAAAAGCATGCTGAGAAATAGTTCAGGAGAGTGCTCCACTTTCATGAAGCCTCCTAGAACAAGAGCCCTAAACATCAAGCAGGGTGGCAGGAAGCAGGAAACACAAGTAAATCTTTCATGCCCTGATATTGATAAAACAAAACCAATGGTATTTGGAGATAAGGAAATAGTAAGGAAGATCAGTGTAGATGGGATTGAACTAAAGAATGCAGAGATGTTCATGTATTTGGGGAGCAATATAATGTATGATCTAGTCTGTAAGGAGATAGCAACCAGAAGAGTGAAAGCAAGAGCAAGTTTGAAGGCAATGGATAAGATCTGGAAAAGCAAAGTGATTAGCTTAGGAATGAAGCTGAGTGTCTTGCAAACGTGCGTATTCAGCAGCATGTTGTATGGATGTGAGACATGGGTGATAACGAAAGATTCAAAGAGAAGGATATTGGCTTTCAAGAGGAGTTGTCATAGTAAGATCCTGAGAATAGGATGGATGCAGAAGGTCACCAATGAGGAATTATATAGGAAGATACAGCCAAAAGAGAACCTTCTGCAGAAGGTAGTACAACACACATTACAGCTATTCAGGCATGTTTGCAGAATGAGTGATGAATGAAAAATCAAGACCCTGGTTTGGCGTAATGGATGGTTTGAATAGGAGAGGCAGATCCCATGGAGAATAAATAGATGATATAGTAGATTTGTGTGGAGCTAGTCTACAGAAACTAAGTCACTCTGCACTGGACAGGGAAAGATGGAAGGAAATAGTGAGGGGGGCATCAGACACTAATGGTCATTGAGCCTATGGTTGTTGTTGTTGTTGATGATGATGATAGATAGCATCTGCATTTCCAATGTGTGGTTTATGTGTTTGCGCTAGTCAAACACAGCTGGTCAGTGTTCATACTTCATTTTTCATGCTGACAGCTGTTCTATGATCACACTTGCCTACCTAATAAGCTAAAACCGAAAACCTTTTATTTCACGAAATTATGTCAGTGGCTTGAATAACTGGAATAATGGAAAGCATTTAAATGAGCTGAACCAGCCACATCTAAATTCCTGAGCTAATGGAACATGTTTATATGGTTAAATTATTTTACCGTGATTGTAACAATATTATTCAAATTGATTTTGAGTTGCAGGAGAGGGGAAACTTTTTTGCCAGTACTTACAAATTAATATTTATTGTCTTTTTCAAATGCTTGGGAATGGAGGCCTCATAAATGGAGGGAAGTGGGGAGTCCTGGCCATGCACACACACCTTAAAGGGAAGGGAAAGCCCAGCCACAAACCTGTACACATACACACACACAGTGGGAAGAGGGAGCCCCCACCCAACACCACACCCCACCTCCCAAAGGGCAGGGTGGAGCCCAGCCACAAACATACACATACAGGGAAGAAGGGTGCCCAGCCACATATGCACACACACTCAGGGGGGAGAGAGGAGCCTAGTCACTCATGGGTGCACAACACACACACACACACACACACACAGGGAAGAGGAGCCCCAGGCCAGCCACACACACGCATGCACGCACTAGGGAAAGGGGAACACTTTAACTTGCCTGGATATTCAATAAAAGATTTGGAAGTAGCCATTCTTCCACAAAAAGATTTTACCATGAGATTACAGAGGGAGACATCTGAATTGGAATTCAGTTACAAGTTTGACACAAAAAGCTCAGGCATAATAGAGATATCAAGTATCTTATGCGTTACAAGGGCAATTTCCTCACCTCTGATATTCACAGGAGTCCCACTTAATTTTTTTCTTCCACGGGTCCTATTCATGACAGGTGATCCCCCTTTTCTCCCCTCCTTCCTTTCCCCTGCCTGGCTATATTAACCCCACATTCTATTGACTACTCCAATCTGAAAATCTGATGAAGTGGGTCTTACCCATGAAAGCTCATTACCTAATAATAAAATTATTAGCCTTTAAAGAGCTACAGGACTTTCTGTGAAGGTGCAGACCAATATGGCTACCCCCTTAGAAAACTTACCTATTTCACAGGAGTGTGGAAAAGAGGTAATTTAATGAGCATTTATAAGGCATTGTGGTAAGGCAAAGGGTTATATCAGTGCTCGAGTAAGTAGAGCTAAGATACAATATTCTAATGTTTGTTCATGGATACCATTTATGGCAGCTGAGTTGTGGTAGTTCTCCCTTACCTACCATTTCTACAAGTAACATGATTCCCTTTTCCCCTCAAGCTTGATGATCAACGGAGAGGAGTGGTGGCTTGAGGTGTAGTTTGAGTTTTGAAGACAATGATTAATCCCCAGGTAGGGCACCATGCAAGTAGTTCTGATACACTGGTAATAAAAATCAGTACCCCATTGTTTTAAATGAGCACTAGCGTGCTAAACTGTAGGTAATTGATTTGCCCATGAGCCATTCGTATTGGCAAAATCTACCATCCCACGGTCTCTTTTGTAATTCACAAGACACAGGCTTTTCTGGTAAATAACTAAGGGGAAATAGGGCACCTTTCACCAATAATGTAGAATATTGGTAGTGCTGGGGCCTACCTTTTGAGATGAGTATTAAAGTTTTGAAAATGTGCAGGAAGAATAATTCCACTTGAACTATTTCAGTTTTGTTTTCTTAACAGTGAGGTACAATATGTACCTTTATTATTCATGGCCCTTTCTAAAAATAAATGAGCTTTGGCGAGCATTGCCAGGTGTAACTTGGAAGACTGCTGTGTTTTCAGTCCTTACGAGGTGTAATTCCCAGAAGAGACGAGTGGACTGTGGCCAGGCTACTGTGTATTGCAGCTGAATAATGATAATGATGTTAAGCATTGACTTTTTCCAACCATATCCCTGCACTAAAGGACATATTTACAGCTGTGTAAAAGATGGGTCTGAAGGGTGCAAGGCAGTAGCTTGGGATGCCTGGATGTCTGCTTCATGATTTTGTTTGCACCGTTTGGTTTGAAAGACTCCTTCCTTTTGACAAATGTTGCTTGCAAGGAATCTGTTGTCTCTACCAGAGCCTTGTTACAAGTTTTGTGGAACAATTAAGTAAACTCACATCCATAGTATAAATCTGCAGGCCTGGCTTGTTTTATTAGTTCCACAAATACCTATCTTTTAAAAATACAGCTGTGAAGAATGTATGTAGGCCTAGACTTCTGGGTTCTGACCTCTTCTCTCCAGGGAGTATATTCACTTCTTCGTAGTGTGTTGCACAACACAATCCTCTTTCTTTCCCATGAATCAGTAAAGTATGTCAAAACAACAAAGACTGTTTACAACAGACAAATCTTGGTTCCATTAATGGCAGTGCAGGTTATGCCACTAATGTCAAGGGCAACATGATTTGGTTCTTAGAGCACAACAGTTCAGCTAACATGAATACCTGTGTTGATCTATGCTCAGAACTCAAACCAAATCAAGAAAGTTTGGTTAGCTTTTTAAAAGTTAATTTAAATATTTTTCTCCTTTGCATGTGCTGGTTATGGTTGGGATTGGAAGCAGAAATGCCAAAATGGCACAAGAGAGACAAGGTGGTTGAGTAGCAGCAACGAAGGGTCCTGTGGCACCTTACAGACTAACAGAAAAGTTTAGAGCATGAGCTTTCGTGAGTTAACTCACTTCTTCAGATGCTGGTCCTGGAAATCTGCAAGGCCAGGTATAAATAGGCCAGAGCAAGGCTGGGGATAACGAGGTTAGCTCAGTCAGGAAGGCTGAGTTGTATTGTCATCAGTAGATCTGGAGGTGTGAACTCCAAGAGAGGGGAAGCTGCTTTTGTATTTAGCCAGCCATTCACAGTCTTTGTTTAATCCTGAGCTGAGGGTATTGAATTTGCAGATGAATTGTAGCTCAGCAATTTCTCTTTGGAGTCTGGTCTTGAAATTTCTTTGCTGCAGGATAGCTACTTTTAAATCTGCTACTGTGTGTCATGGGAGATTGAAGTGCTCTCCTATGGGTTTTTGTATATTGCCATTTCTGATGTCTGATTTGTGTGCATTTATTCTTTTACGTAGAGACTGTCCAGTTTGTCCGATGTATATGGCAGACGGGCATTGCTGGCACATGATGGCATAAATTACATTGGTAGATGTGCAGCTGAATGAACCCACGATGGTGTGGCTGATCCGGTTAGGTCCTGTAATGATGTTGCTGGTGTGTATATGTGGGCAGAGCTGGCAACGAGGTTTGTTGCATGGATGGGTCCCTGAGATAGAGTGACTGTGGTGCGGTGTATAGTTGCTTGTTAGGATTTGTTTTAGGTTGGCGGGTTGTCTGTGAGCAATGATAGGCCTGCCTCCCAAGGCCTGTGAAAGTGTGGGATCATTGTGGTTCAAGTGTGGGATCAAGGTGGTTGAGGTAATACCTTTTACTGGACTGACTTCTGTTGCTAGAAGAAACTGGAACTGAAGAAGAGCAGTGTGTAAACTCCAAAATTTGTCTCGCTGCAGCAGAAGTTGGTCCAATAAATATATTATCTCACCCACCTTATCTCTCTGGTATCCTGAATCCCAAATGGCTACAACAACAAAAAACAACCCCCCCCCAACAAAAGACAGTGAGGATTTGGCCTTCTATGTGATGTGTCTTTAATCCTGAAGAGTCCAGACCACTTTCCAAATACATTAAACTGACCAATATCCACAGATTTTTTTACAGCCACTTACATGCTGCCATCTCTGAGTGAAATATGCTAATTGCTTCAGACAGGGAATGAAAAATCAATCCAATAAGCATCTAATTAGAAGAGCAGGGAGATTTGGGTGGAAGAACTGAGATGAAGTTTGATTAGGACATAAGGATAAACACGTCTTCTGTTACACAAAGTACCTTTGCTAGAGTGGCAGTGGCTGGAGCCCAGGACCCTTTAAATCCCTGGCACAGCCATAGGTGGCATGGGCCAGGCAGTGCTGAAAGGCTGGCTGAGGGAGGTTAGCGTTCATCCCCAACCCTTCTGCCTGAGGCCCTGCCCCTTCTGTGACCACACAGCTGGGTTTCCACTCTCACCCCCTCACTTGCCCAGGAATCTGGCAATTCTACTGGCAGTCTTGAGCCCATCTTACAGCCTGAAGTGGGGCAAGTGCCCACTACCGCAAAAGAAGAGCTAAGGCTGGTTAGAGGGAGCGTGTGCAGCTCCCCCAGCCAATAAGTTAAGAGCTCCTGGGGGAATCCAATCATAGGGCAGCTTTCTGGACCAACCTTATATATAAGGAGCTGCTCCAGCAGAGTAAGGTCAGTTAGGATCCAGATGGGGAACGTGCAGGACCAGCTCTCAGGTAGAGCAAGCACTGCAGAAGAGCAGGGCTCAGCAGGCTAAGAGGAGTTAGAGAGCTGCTGTGGCCTAACACCTACCAGACTGCTGGACCTGAAAGAGAGGTCCTGATGGTGCAACAGGATTTTATTTAAAATAAAAGTGAATAAATTAACTCTAAAATAACAGCTACTAAAATCTGCCCTTTCTGTGATGAGACGGGTGGCTTCAGAATCAGGCTCACATCAACGGACTCACAGATAGGAGGGTTACATGAAGAGGTCCTATTTGTTATTGAGTGACCACCAAGAAAAATAGTTCCACTTTTTTTGGTTTCTCCTTTGTTCTTTTTATAGAGATCATGTGATTTCTGTAAAGTTGATACCAAGTTAATATAAAACTATCCTATCAGAACTGCTACTGTTCCGCAACCTAGATGATAACACGTTAAAGTCAAGAGGGCTTCTGTTCAATTACTGCCTTATTCAGCCAGGCCCCTAACTTTCAGAAGTTCAGTTTAGTTCTTTGAGATAATTGAAGGAGCTGGGTAAACTTTTAGCTCATTATCATTTAATTGCAGATTTTAATTCAGTGGCATCAGTACATCTATGTGTCTGACATTCTAGGTATAAAATAACAGGGAATCTTGAGGACATAAAGCTCTTCAGCTGATTCACCCTTTTTGTGGAAGTGTAATTCAAATTCTAATCTATTATAAACTTTCTATGCCATTTTGTAACCTGCCTCTCAAAGGGTGGATAAATATTCATGTTTTAAAAAATGGATTTTTTAAATTTAAATTGGATTTTTGTGTTTAAAAACAGTTTAAAAAAGCATTTTAAATTAAATTTGAAATTGATAATGTATGTTAATGCCAAAATGTATTATATATTAAAATATTTAAAATACAAAAAATAAGTAGTACATGTTTGCTGCCAAGTTTTAAAGAAAGTTAGACCACTGAACTGGTGGAAGTCATGAATCAAACACCTATAACCAGATAACAAGCAGTCTTGTCTCACCTTAGAGACTAACAAATTTATTGGGTCATGAGCTTTTGTGGGTAAAATCCACTTCCTCAAATGGGTGGAGTGGAAATACAGAGAAAGAGGGTTTTACCATGAAAGCACATGACCTAACAAATTTGTTAGTCTCTATGGTGCCACAGAACAGCTTGTTTCTTGTTAAGCTACAGACTAACACAGTGACCCTTCTTAGACTATTCACCTGTAACCACAGATTACTGAAGTATTTTTGATAGCAGTATCCTCTTTTGCAGGGACAGAGAAAATATTTTCTTCATTTCAGTTTATTCAACCAATTCAGTTAATTAGTTCACTAGTTTATTAGACATTAAGAAATGAACTGGGAGTTTAAAAAGCAGGATATTTCTCCACATCTTTCCTAAAATGTGATGCCCAAAACTGGACGCAGTACTCCAATTGAGGCCTAATAAGTGCAGAGTAGAGCAGAAGAGTTACTTCTCATGTGTTGCTGGCAACAGTTCTGTTAATGCATCCCAGAATCACGTTTGCTTTTTTTTGGACTCATACTCAGCTTGTGGTCCATTATGACCCCTAGATCCCTCTCTGCAGTATTTCTTCCTAGCAAGTCACTTCCCATTTTGTATGTGTGAAACTGATTGTGCCTCCCGAAGTGGAGTACTTCGCATTTGTCTTTATTGAACTTCATCCTATTTTCCTCAGCCCATTTCTCCAGTTTGTGCAGATCATTTGAAATTCTGACCCTATCCTCCAAAACACTCGCAGCCCCTCCCAGCTTGGTGTTATCATCTGCAAACTTGATACGCATACTCTGTATGCCATTATCTAAACCATTGATGAACATATTGAACAGAACTGGCCCCCAAACTGACCCTGGTGGAACCCCACTTTCTTTTCCCTTCCATCATGACTGTGAACCATAAATAATTACTCTCTGTGAACAGTTACCCAATCAATTATGTGCTCGCCTGATAGTAGCCCCATGTGGGTTTCCTTTCCCCAGTTTACTGATAATGTCATGTGATACTAACTTACTGATCATTTATTAAAGTCTAGGTATACCATGTCCACTGCTTCCGCTTTATCCACAAGGCTTGTTATCCTATCAAAGAAAACTGTCATGTTGGTTTGACATGATTTGTTCTTGACAAATCCATGCTGACTATTACTTTTTTTCCCTTTTTTATAGATGGGCACTGTATGTGCCATTTTCCAGTCTTCTGGAATTTCTCCTGACTTCCATGAGTTTTCAAAGATGATAGCTAGTGGCTTGGATGTCTCCTCTCTTAGCTCCTTCAATAGTCTAGGATTCAGTTCATTAGGCCCTGGTGACTTGAAGACATCTAACTTTTTCTAAGAATTTTTAACTTTTTCTTTCCCTATTTCAATTTCTTGACCTCTATCCCATTTCCACTAGTATTCATTATGTTAGGCATCCAATCTCCATCAACCTGCTTGATGGAAACTGAAATAAATCATTAAGTACCTCTCCATTTCCATGTTTTCTGCTATTGTTTTTTCCTCTTCCTTCCTTTGGCTTCTAATATACTTTTAGAATGTTTTCTTATTTCCCTTTATGTCTCAAGCTAGACTGATCTCGTTTTGTGCTTTCACCTTTCCAATTTTTCCCTACATTTTTGTATTTGTTTATATTCCTCCTTTGTACTTTGACCTAGTTTCCACTTCTTATACAATTCCTTTTTGATTTTTAGATCATTCAGGATCTCTGTGTTAAGCCAAGATGGTCTTTTGCCACAATTCCTATCTTTTCTATGCAGAGGAATGGTTTGCTTTTGCACCCTTAGTAATGTCCCTTTGAAAAATTGCCAGCTGTTTTTTCTTCTTGCCTTGCTTTCCAGTGGTTCTTTCCTGCCAGCTCTCTGAGTTTACTAAATCTGCCTTCCTGAAATCCATTATCTTTATTTTGATGTTCTTCCTTCTACCAGTCCTTGGACTCATGACTTCTATCATTTAATGATCACTTTCACTCAAGAAAAAAACGAGAAGTCTTGTGGCACCTTATAGTCTAACAGATTTATTGGAGCATGAGCTTTTGTGGGCAAAGACCCACTTCATTAGATTCATGGAATGGAAATTCCATTGTCAGGTATAAATATACAGGCACATAAAAAGAAGGGGGCACCAATCAAGAGGAATGACAGAGTTAATGAGCTCAATTCAGTCAGGGGGGATGTGGCCCACTTCCAGCAGCTGAGGTGGAGGTGTGAGCACCAAGAGAGAAGAAACTGTTTTTGTAGTTTACCAGCCATTCCCAGTTTTTGTTCAATCCTAAATTGATGGTGTCAGATTTGCAAGCGACTTGTAGATCAGCAGGTCCTCTTTGAAGTCTGGTTTTGAAGTTTTTTCATTGCAGGATGGCTGCTTTTAAATCTTTTAGTTAGTGCCCAGAGAGATTGAAGTGTTCACCTATAGGTTTTTGTATGTTACAGTTCCTGATATCTGTTTTTGTCCCCATTTGTTCTTTTACGTAGAGACTGTCCAGTTTGGCCAATGTTTACAGCAGAGGGGCATTGCTGACACATGATGGTAGTAGATGTGCAGATGAATGAGCCCCTGATGGTTTCACCCAAGCCACCTCCCATTTTCCAATTCTCAACCAGTATCTCTTTATTTGTTAAAATCGAATCTAAAACAGCTTCTCTCTGGGTAGTGTTCTCCACCTCCTGAAATAAATAATTGTTTCCAGTTCACTTCAAGAACTTGCAGGAAAATCTGTGCCTTGCTATGTTGTTTTCCCAACACTTCAGGATAGTTCAAGTTCCCCATTACCACCAAGTTCAGTGCTTTGGATGGTTTCATTAGCTTTTGAAAAAAAGCCTCAGCCACTTTTTCTTTCTGGTTAGGTGGTCTAACCCTACCATGACACCACCCCTGCTTTTTACCCTATTTAACCTTACTCTCAACAAGTCTGTTTCTTGTGTCCATCTCAGTCTCAGTCAACGTATGCACATTTTTAATATGTAAGGCAGCACCTCCTCTCTTTTTTTTTCTGCCTATCCTTCCTGACCAAACTGTACCCTTCTATACCAACATTCCAATTGTGTATTATCCCACCACGTCTCTGTGATACGAACTGTCTCTACTTGTGTTTATTTACTAGCATTTCACGTTCTTCCTGCTTACTCCCTGTACTTCTTGCATTTTGCATACAGACAACTTAGATATTGATTTGATTTTTCCCTCCTGTTCTTCCTTGTCCCTCCTTTATAGCCCATGTGCACCCCATTTCTAACTTATCTCTCAGTTCTCCATGGTTTTCACTTACCTGTGGGCTTTGGACACTTTCCTCCATTGAACCTAGTTTAAAGCCCTCCTTGCTAGGTTAGCCAGTCCATGTCCATCTGCACCTAGCAGTCCCTCTTCTTGAAATAGTATCCCATGGTCAAAGAAGCCAAAGCCCTGCTGGTGACAGCATTTCTGCAGACAGGCATTCACCTCCAGGATGCACCTGCCTTTTCCCCTGTTAGGAGCAATGGGCTGTCTTTACTTCATGAGTCCCAAATAAGGATTTAATGTCACTGAGAGATTCTCTCTGAATCCTTAAATTGCTGTAACTTATAATATCAACAACCTTGTATCAGACAGTGCTTTCTAGAAGTCACAACTGTGTTGCTTATGTACAAGATCATCAGAAGACCCTTTTTAAACTCAGCCAGTAGCCAGGGGAAGAGAGAGTATTGAGGTAGTGTGCCTAGGCTGAAGCAATGTTTCTCAGTATGCCTGTGGAACCTAAATTTGTGATGAATATTATGTTCCTAAAATGCTAAGGATTAGAAGCAAGAGAGAAGTTCATGTGTTAAACTAACTTTCTGATATGGCAAATGTAATAGTGAGTTCAGTATCATTAAATGTGTGAGATGTACAGTCATGACCATAATCCTCATCATACTTTGTTACAGAGTGTATAACTGACTTCTTATTCTCTAACCATAACAAGCCGCTGATCTGTTATAAGGAACAAGTGTTTATCCTACGACAAAACTTCTGTTTTATTAGTTACTCAAAATAGAGAATGTCTTCCTGATCCTTCTGTTAGATATTACAGAGGCTTGGTCACTGAAAAGACCCTTGATCCTTGCAACAAACTAAGGGCTTGATATAGTTAGCAAATAAATGGATAGTTATTGAGGGTAGATGAATATCAGTCAGACCTAATTATTGATTCAACACATTTAATCTGATACAGGTATTAGGAAAATATACTAACAAAAAAACTTACTTTACCTGTATATTTGAGGATGGATGCAAAACAGCAGAAAGGGATCTAGCGATTATAGTGGACCACCAGCTAAATATGAGTCAACAGTGTGATGCTGTTGCAAAAAAAGCAAACATGATTCTGGGATGCATTAACACGTATGTTGTGAACAAGACATGTGAAGTCATTCTTCCACTCTACTCTGCGCTGGTTAGGCCTCAGCTGGAGTATTGAGTCCAGTTCTGGGCACCACAGTTAAAAAAAGATGTGGAGAAACTAGAGAGGGTCCAGAAAAGACTGACAAGAATGATTAAAGGTCTAGAGAATGTGACCTATGAAAAAAGGTTGAAAGAATTGGGCTTGTTTAGTTTGGAAAAGAGAAGATTGAGGGGCGACATGATGGCAGTTTTCAGGTACCTAAAAGGGAGTCATAGGGAGGAAGGAGAAAATTTGTTCTTCTTGGCCTCTGAGGATAGAACAAGAGGCAATGGACTTAAACTGCAGCAAGGGAGGTTTAGGTTGGACATTAGGAAAAAGTTCCTAACTGTCAGGGCGGTCAAACAGTGGAATAAATTGCCAAGGGAGGTTGTGGAATCTCCATCGCTGGAGATATTTAAGGACAGGTTAGATAGATGTCTATCAGGGATGGTTTAGGTAGTACTTGGTCCTGCCATTCAGGAAGGGGGCTGGACTCGATGGCCTCTCGAGGTCCCTTCCAGTCCCAGTGTTCTACGATTCTATGATTCTATGATTCAAGACATTGTAACACACTGTTTGCATACTGCACTTTCGAAGGCAGCAGTGTTTTAGCCTTATTGGTCCCGGGGTATTAGAGAGACAAGATGAATGAAATATTAGCTTTTATTGGCAAGATAAGGTAAATCGCACATGGCACCACCGACTGGCTTGTTGAACCTCTCTAATCTGGCACACTCTCTCATCCTGCAACATCTGTAGTCCAGCATGATTATACTGAGCTTGCCATGGCTGCTACTTACATGGCTGTGGCCTAGTTTCCCATGATCCCATAACATTTGTTTACAGCCCGACCCAGTCCTGGCTCTCAGTGTTCTGTGCTGCTGTTTAGCTCCAATTTACCCTTAAATGTCTTCTAAGAGCCCGGTAAGCGATGGAAGTGTTGGTAATGAACTAGACAATATTCACTGCCCACGATTCAGCAATTTCTCTTATTCACCACCAGTCAGGTCACAAGAGCGCCAGACTAGAGAGGTTCAACGTGTATGAGCATTTCATTCCACTTCTCTAAGTTTGACATTTTTACTATTTACAAAATTTATGTTATCTTTCAAAGTTCAATATGAGTCAGCCTGTTAAACATCTCTGAACGGTGCTCGTTTTGTAATTACCGTCAGGAACAAACTGAAGATATCTGTGGTTTTTGCTGAACTCTCCTCTGTTTGTGTCAATAATTTATGACCTGGGCAATTATTGCAGGGATAGCCATGTTAGTCTGCACCTGCACAAACAAGGAGAAATCCTGTGGCACCTTATAGACTAACAGATATATTGGAGCATCAGCTTTCATGGGCAAAGACCCGCTTCATCAGATGCATCTGGGCAATGAATTATTTTTTTTAATGACAGCTGGATTCTCTAATCTTCCTCCATCCAATTTGATACAAAGATGGTTTCCAGGTCATAGACATGGCAATTCTGAGTTATAAAACTGGGTTAAGCTATTTTTATCCAGTTTGGCTACCCTCTTCCTATCTGGCCATTTTGCAGATAATTTTCCAAATTTGGACCAGTAGTTCTGATTTTTTTTCCCATCAGGAGTAGTTCTGGACTATATCCAAAACAGCTTTTGGTGTTGATTTGTAGCTCAGAAGAGTAAGGACTGGATCCTCCTGATGAAGGATTTTCTTGGGTGTCTGTACAACTGTCTCAGCACATTCCTTCAGTTGTGGGTAGTGCAGGCGGCTAGTGATACCAAAATCATATTTCATTTGCAATTGCTTAAATTCGTCTGCAATGAACTGTAGTCCATTGTCTGTCACTAATTATTTTGAAATAATGACATATGCAAAAACTGTACTTCACTTTCTTGATAACACTGTGACATACTGGCTACGTCTACACGTGAAGCCTACATCGAAGTAGCCTATTTTGATGTGGCGACATCGAAATAGGCTATTTCGATGAATAACATCTACACGTCCTCCAGGGCTGGCAACGTCGATGTTCAACATCGACGTTGCGCAGCACCACATCGAAATAGGCGCTGCGAGGGAACGTCTACACGCCACAGTAGCACACATCGAAATAAGGGTGCCAGGCACAGCTGCAGACAGGGTCACAGGGCGGACTCAACAGCAAGCCGCTCCCTTAAAGGGCCCCTCCCAGACACACTTGCACTAAACAGCACAAGATCCACAGAGCCGACAACGAGTTGCAGACCCTGTGCCTGCAGCATGAATCCCCCGCTGCAGCAGCAGCAGCCAGAAGCCCTGGGCTAAAGGCTGCTGCACACGGTGACCACAGAGCCCCGCACGGGCTGGAGAGACACCGTCTCTCAACCCCCCAGCTGATGGCTGCCATGGAGGACCCCACAATTTCGACGTTGCGGGACGCGGATCGTCTACACGGTCCCTACTTCGACGTTGAACGTCGAAGTAGGGCGCTATTCCGATCCCCTCATGAGGTTAGCGACTTCGACGTCTCGCCGCCTAACGTCGAAGTTAACTTCGAAATAGCGCCCGACGCGTGTAGCCGCGACGGGTGCTATTTCGAAGTTAGTGCCGCTACTTCGAAGTAGCGTGCACGTGTAGACACAGCCACTGTGTCCTTCAAGTATATTATTCCTATACACCTGGAAAAATATTCTACTAATATCAGTTAATGGTGCCTTCTGAATTAACAAGAATCTGCAGCCAGTCTCTTTTAAGGTAAATGTATTATTAAAGGTTTTGTGCATGTGTTGCTCTGTTAGTTCTGCAATGTTCACAAGCAGATACATTAGTTTTTATGTCCTTGCTGATGCCCAGTCACCATATTGACTGTCTGAGCAGTTCATGGCATTTAGTTAGTCCTCCATGCCCTTCATGGACAAGAGAGAGGTAACCATGTTAGTCTGTATCTTCACAAAACAAAAAAGCAATCATGTAGCACTTGAAAGACTAACAATATCATTTATTAGTTGATGAGCTTTTCGTGGGACAGAACCACTTCGCCAGATCTGAAAAATTCCAATACATGATAAATTATCTTCGTCTTAGTTAACAGAAAGATAGACGGTTTTTATTTCACTTTTTTTCCTATCTATCTTTCTGTTAACTGAAACAAAGAGAATTTATCAGGATTTTCAGATCTGAAGAAGCGGGTCTGCCTCAGGAAAGCTCATCACCTAATAAATTTGGCCTTGCCCTTGTGCTCTTGGACCCACCCCTTCCAGAGGGGTGGATCCAGGGCCCCCTCCAAGCTTGTCCTGGGGCCTGCAGTGTCTATTGGCCATGCTGCACTTCTGGTAACAGTTTCACCTGCCTTTTCAATGGATGTCATAAGCATGTTTTCATGCAAATTCCACTGGCAGTGGGGGAAGAAAGCAGTATTTCTCTTCAGCCTTCTGACCCTCCACAAGGAGACTTACTTCTTAAGACCCTGACTGAGCAAAGCACTTAAAGAGGGAGATTGATTTTACCGCATGGTTACGATCCATTGAAGTACCAATGAAATCAAGCTTGATGAATAGGAATGGATGTAAACACAAAGTCCAGCATGTGTTTAAATGCTGTGCTGAATTAGGGCCTATCCTCCATTTTTTGTGACCATGCCTCCAAAAATCTCTTACACTTAGCTTCAGTCTTTCTTCTGCAAGCAGTTAATTGACAGTATCCGTTAGTAACTGGGCATACTGCTCTGCTCTAGTCCATTTCAGAAAATGTCCCACTGCTATATAAAAGCTATTACTACACTGCTATTGGTGTATGTTGGGCCCTGAATGGGATCCAAAATCAATAAAGCTAACACCACTCATAGGTGTAGACCCATAAGTGTTCCCATGGCAAAAATGTGGGAGTAATATTACATGTCCCAGTACAGCAAGATACTTAAGCACAAGCTTTAAACACGTGAGAAGTCATAATGAGCTAAAAGGGGCTATTCATATGGTTAAAGTTAGACACATATTTAAGTATCTTGCTGAAATGGGGCCTGAGAAATTTCAAATGTACATTTAAGCTCTGAAATAATAACTTTCTTTTTTTCTTTTATGTAATGCAGAAAAGCTGACAGTCTTAATGTAAAGTTAATAAATCTTTTGGTTTGGGATATATATAGCTGACATGGAATAGTCTGCATATTTTCTAGTCTTCCAAGTCTTTTGTTGAGGTCCAGATAACCTCATTCTTCATATGCCTGCTATTCTTTCAGATTTTCTTCCTTTTATAGTTCACACAGTGATACATTTAAATGTAAAATTCTACTTGAGGGTATGGTGTCCTCCCCCGCCATGAAGGTCTACGTAGCCCTATTCTTAAAAATACATGGGTTCTGATATTTATTATTGCTAACCAGAAGTAACAGCAGACTTTTCCATTTTTCTGCATGGGAGGCTACAATTTATATTTGTACTACCATGTTTACATCTATTATTTATTTGTTTGTATCTGTCATGTTGCTCCTTTCTTTTAAGTTATTTCTTTTGACCTCAATCAGTCATGAATTATTATTACAAGTTCCCATCGCTTCCGATACTGTACTGTCAACCTTATAGTTGAAAAGTTTTTTATAAAAGTAATTACAAAAAGAGATAATTCCCCCTCCTCATTGCTCAAGAATTGTGGCGCTTCACATCATGAAATACAAATACAATCCTTTACCCCTTATAAGTACCCTAGTTGCCTAAGCATTGTCAAATATTTTGTAGCATAACATTATAGAGGGAGAAATGTAAAGGTTGATAATGTAGTGGGGTTTTGCAGATTTTTCAAGGTAGCTCGTCAAATGCATGAAGGTGAGTGTTTGGAAAAATTAACTAATGGACAGTTAAAGTTTGGTAGAGAATAGGCAGAAGTCAAGAGCTCCATAGCATATTTCTGATAAGAGCCGAAACAGGAATAAGCCATGAAGGGCCTTAAACATGAAGGCCAGGTCTCGACAACTGTTTAGCACAGAAAAAAAATCAGGCATAAGGGACTGGTGACAGAGGGCAGTTTGGCTGGCAGAGGTACATCCACATGACCTCTGTACTGCCGGCATGCCCCCTGCCAACAGTAAAATCTTGCATGGCTATGCTACTTAGTTGAGCAAGTTTGCAAATGGTCCTCCATTTGCAATTTCATGACCTGTAATTAGCATAGAGCTGCCAGCTGCAGTGCTGTGATAAACCGCCGTCTAGATGTGGCTGAAGACATATAGCAGGCAATGTACTCATGACTGCAGGAAATAAATATTACAACAGTCTGTATCCTAAAGATATCAAGAGGGATCCTGGAATAAGAAGCAATTGGGCAGAATTTATTTTCTTTCCCTTTCTTGGGAGAGTTTGTGTGGGGCATGGTTAGAGGTTCTGGGGGATAAGAAGAAACAGAAGTTTGTTCCCAGAGATGTACCAGCCCTATACATGAGCATTTCAAGCGTGCTGGTTATTAGTATAAACATAGCAATAGTGGATTAATGCTAAAACTCTGACTCCTCCATTTTTACATGTTCTCACTTTGGCACTATATATATATATAGTTTTGTTACAGGAAAAACTGAGTAAAGGGAAAGTAAATACATTATGAATGAGCCCAATACTAGTAATATGAAATTTCCTAAATAGTATTCTAATGCAATGCATGTTAACCTAATGATATTAAGTATTAATACTGCCAGTTTTTCTTCTGTTATAATTTTCCTCCTGAGTGAAACACCAAGAAACTATTGACTCAGGAGAAATGCTGATACACAACTCCTACAGAAGAGAAAGAGAGAGATGCTTAGTCATTTTGACTACAGATTAATCCTGTTTTCCTAACCTCAGTACTGAGGATATCTTTCAGATCTTCTAGTCCAGTGGTGTCTAATAATAATTCAAGGATCACCACTCTTGTGGTTGCCATCCTTCTATATTCACTACAAGCCCCCCACCCCAGCTCTAATGAAGTGCCATCCCCCACAGCCAGGCTCCCCCAGTCCTGCCCCCTGCTCCAATAAATGCTCTCCTTCCAGCATCCCCCTGCTCTAACTGAATGCCCTCCCCCACAGCCAGAGTCTCCCAGCTCCCCCCATTCTAACTGAATGCCTTCCCCCTCCCACAGAAACAGGCACCCACAATCCAGGCACCCCTTCCCCCCAACATGGCAACTCACCAGGGGTGCCTTGGTGGGGGCCCGAGGCAGGATCCACCTCCACCACCACCACTCGCTTGTCCCACCAAGTGGTGGGGCGTGTACATGGAGTTGGTGGAGGGCACTTGTGTGCAGCTCTGAGGAGCCTCATGCAGCTTCAGAGGCCAGAATCACCAGACCATGATTGCAAGTGCCAAATGTATTGGACTATGCGGTACTAGTTGTATATAACTGGATTTAAATAGAGCTGGAAGAGTCCATCTTCTAGTCAGATTCTTGAAACAACTTCATCACCACAGTAGTGAAGTGCCTTCTAATAATGTATTAAGTGAGGTGACTAACATCTGTTTCAGACTGGCAGACCTTGGTCAGCTGTGGGATTAATTGAATCTGGGAACCTCTAGAGCTTAGTATATGAGCCTCTATCACTTGAGTTAAAAGCCAGCTGGCTGTTTTCTAGGCTGTAGAGCAGACTCATTATTCTCTTTGTAAGTAGTCTTGATGGGACAGTACATCACACCCAGTAGGTGCGTGGGTTACAATAACTTCTTTGGGCCAGCCACTGACAACAAAAAAGAGTAACATACATATCATTTTCACAAAATGTTTGATGGGAGAACTGCTCACAGCCAAACTGCTGCTCAAAACAGTACAGTAGTACAAAGTACAGTGATGCTGGTGCTCACATCCTAGCAAAGATGTAGTTACTGCTGAAGATGATAATGTAGATACGTCTTTGTTTTAACTATTTTTTCCTTGGAGTTTTTAAATATTGTATCAAGTCATTTTATGTATCATTGTTTTAAGCCCTATTACATAGGAATTTAGTATTCTTTTCCTTTAGAATGTAGAAAATTCGTATTGTCTTTTCATAGAGAAATCTTGTATCTTTCCATAGAATGTAGAAACTCTGTATTAAGCCTTTTCTTTGTGTGTGTCTTGTAGAATAGTTCCTAGGAATAAGTAAGGTAAAGAAAATCTCCGTACCCTTATTTTTGGATTACTCAATTGATTGCCCTGTTGAGTGAATGAGATGTGAAAGGATAAGGCAGGAAGACAAGCACCTCCATGTATTGCAAGGATTGGAGAAGGGGTAGAAGTTAGATCCAAGACCAGTGAGAACAATGGAACCTGTGAAGTGGGCCCATTGAAAGAAGATTGGACATATGTACGCCTTGGAAGTCACCAGCAAGAGCCTACTTTTGAAAGCACCACCCAGAGGAAGGTGCCACAGATGTCTAAATGCATATTCATAAGGTTGGTCTTCCACATTATGCATATGCATGATATGGCTAACTGGTGTCAACATGTGTGAGAGAAAGGACAGAATAAATGGATGGCATCTTGCACAGGGACCCCGGGTTTTGTCTTGTTAGCACTGGAGCACCGATCTGGATTGGCAGAAACCTGGCTACACCCCTCCCACATCTAACTCACCTGGCCAGTGCAGTCAGGGGGAGCAACTGTTGGCAACAGCAACCAGATAGGCGTGTGCCTGTGTGTGTGTATATGTGTGAGTATAATAAGTGTTTATTGCTATGCGTGTATTACCCATAAATGAGTCATTTTGCCTTTTCCCCCTGAAAAGATCCCATGCAGTACTGTTCAGTACAACAATAGCTGATTTTCTCTTCATTGGTAGGACAGGGAGTTAGTTACCAAATTCACCATGTAATCTCTTGGAACAATAGATACGTTTTTCTTTTTCTGCACCTATCATATTCTCAAAGGTGATGAGTAGGACCAGGAGTAATATTTAGTTTGTGTGTAGAAATGGGAATTTTTTTCTCTCTCCACTAGCAGAAGAGCTTTTTTATTGGGTCCCAATTTCCTTGCATCCATGATCAGACGGAAATTTGCAAGGAAAATTGTTTTGCTTTAAGGCCTGTGTGTTTTCTGTATAACCACTTCCTTTCACAGGTACAGTCTTTACAATCCTAAAAGGTAAGGTCTAAAAAATGATGTACCGTATATGTTAAGAATAATTCATCTTTGTGCATGTTCATCAGAAATAAATTACTATTTAATCCACAATTCCCTGTTAGAATTCTAAATAGAGCCACTTTGTTATTCCCCTGCAGACCTTGGGTTATATAATCATTGTCAACTATTGGCATATTCCTTGGAATCCCTCCACCTCCTTGTTTAATTTGCCCACAGCTCTTGCCACTCCTTCCTGAGCTCATTTTGATTAGGTAAATTCCACTTTGTTTAAGGGGATTCATAGGGCATCTTATTTCTGATTCATATCACTTTTTGCATGCTTGTTGGAAAATTCATTGCCTGCTGTCCCAACAGGCACCAGGATCTACGTTGTTATTGTGATTATATCAAAGTGCACAAGTTGGGTTCTTAGCTGTAAATGTGACAGCACAAATGATATTCTTAGTGAAATATTACCACAGTAAATTGTCTACAGTTCTGATAAGGGACCTGATGGGATGGCCGTGGCAGCTGGCTACACATCTGAAGGCCAATTTAGTGCAAGCATAATCTGTTAGCTCAGCCATAAAGATGGAGACAAAGTTAGTTCAAGTGAGGGCATGCAGAAAGCTGTCCTCAATCGTATTGGTCCTTCATCCATTGAGCACTCTGTACAAATCTGGCCATAGTGTCTCCACTTACCACAGGTATACTGATTTTCAGCATCTTGTATAATTATGCTCCTCTTGTATTTTTCATTATATAATGCCATGTTTATCTGTTTTCCCGATAACTATAGATTTGTTTTCAATTCCTTCCTTTTCATTAAGATTTTTTATCTGCTTCTGTATTCCACTTATGTGGAGAATTCTGATTGTTTTATTTTTGGGTCCCACATGGGCTCCGCAGACTTTTCAGCACTCATTATATATTAGCTTTGTGCTGTCATATTTGCTATCACCTAGTACTTTGGTGCAAGAGGTTATATCTAGGAATTTCATTTTAAGAATGAAAGGCATTTCAACTGCTGCTATTTGTAGTACACACAAAGACATACTATGAGTGCGCCAAATGCAGTATGCAATGCCTGAGCTCTGGTATTATCTAGTTTTCTCAGATTTGTGTTTGCTGCTCACCAAAGGCATCCATATTCAGTAAGTAAGTAGCTCCCTGTATTGCATTACTGCTGTTTTCTTCTCTATGCCTCACAATGTTTGAGATACTTTTAAGTAAGCTGATTCTACCTTTGCACTAATCTTAAGTATTTTCAATATGGTCCCTGAAAGTGAGCTAGTTATGAAATATCACACCTAAGCATTTGTAGTACTTCACTATATCTGTATTTTTGTTTGTTTGTATTTTTCATTTTCCGTGCTGTGAAGACAATTGCCTTTGTTTTTGTCTGTAGAGGCTCTGAAGTCCCACCTGTTTCCCCATTCTGCGTTTCTCTGAAGTGCGACATTAGACACTTGGTGACACTTTCAAGGTTTCAGTGTTTGGACCACATGGCACAGACATCAGCAAATAATGTGGTCCTCTCTTACTCATCTCTATAAGGAAATCATTTATAATGATAGTAATAAAAGTTGGGCTAATTATTCTCCCTGTGGAGCTGCATTTGCAACTGAACATATACTGAAGAAAGCTTTCCCTATTTGGACTTATATTACAGTTTGAACTTCTCTGGTCCCACACACTCTCTTGTCTGGCAGCATCTGCAATCTGGCATGGTTTTAGTAGCAAGATAACCACTTATCACGGGTATGGCTAAGTTTTTCGTGGTCCCATAAATTTTACAGCCACTGGTCCTGTCTCTCAGTGTTCTGTGCTGTTATTTAGCTTTAATTTACCCCAGTGAGCCCAGTGAGCAGTGGATGTGTCAGTAATGCTGCTAGACACATTGACCTCCCATGGTCTGGCAAATTCTCTGGTTCATCACCATTCAGGTCCAGAAGCTGCCAGACTAAAGATGTTCTGCATATAGTTCTTTTGATTAAAATGTCCCTTACATATCTGAACTTTTTTCCTATAACACCCATGGAGGTTACTTAATGAAACAGTCCCTCTCTCCATAACACACTACAGGGTTTTTCTGTGTTCAGGAAGATTGCTATCATAAACTTTCTGATTTTGTTTTCATGAGATTTTGTTTTTCAGTCTCTACCTTCACTATAGGTACATCTCCACAGCAACTATGTGCCTGTGACTGGCCTGTGCCAGCTGACTTGTGCTTTTGGAGCTCAGAGGGCCATGGGCCTGTTTCATTGCTGTGTAGGCGTCAGGCTTTAGAACCCTTTGAGGTATGAGTTTCCCAGAGGTCAAGCTCCAGGCAGAGTCAGGAATTCTACACAGATATTGGAACAGCCCTGCTACCTGAATCCCACAAGCCCCAGGCAGCTGACGGAGACCAGTCTTGGGTGCTCAATTGCTGTTGAGACTTAACAAATGTGGTCAATCACATTCCTTCCTCTTCTGAACTCACTTGGCATTCCATTTCTGAGCCTATGTGTTTATAGGTTTGTTACCAGTGCATTCATTACCATTCTTTCCATTGTTTTGCTTAAACATGCTGTGAGGGCAACTGGTCTGTATGCCTCAGATCCTGTGTATAATACACTTGGTTTCCTCACTATGACAATAGTCACATGGTTTCAGTTCTTTGGAGGTTCACCTTTTGGCCATATGTTGTATAATTTTGGTATCAACCTCATACTATTTTAACTTAGGTGTTTAAGCATTTTAAAGCTTGCCTAGTAAGGCTATGTCTACACTAGAGGGTTTTTGTCAGCAAATCTGTCATTTTGTCAACAAAACCCAAGGATGGTCCAGATTCCCAAGGCGTTCTGTTGATGGTGAATCAACAGAATGCAGCACTTTTATCAACAGTCTTATCCTGCTCCCCAGAAGGCACAATGCCTCTGTCAACACAGCTCTGTCAACAGAAAGCCAATCTGGATGTTCTGCGGGCCCTCTGTCAACATCCTCTCCTACAGCCTGCCTGTTCTTGTGGTTTGTATTTGAGTGCCTTCCATTCTTCGATCTTTCTCCATGCCTGATCTTTTTAGCAATACTATTTATAAAATCCTGGTTATTACTGTGTGTCAGAAGGATGTTTTTGAGGGTATTACGCCGAGTGATGACCACATCTAGTTGATGCCAGTGCTTCGAGCGTGGGTGTCTCCACGACACTCTGTGCTGTGGCTTCGTTTGGAAGAATGTGTTTGTGATGCACAGATTGTGGTACGTGCACAGTTCAAGGAGACGCTGTCCATTGTCATTCATTTTTCCCACACCGAAGTGTCCTAAGCAGGAAGGCCATGAGGCCCAATCAGCTCCAACTCTTGCATTGAAGTCACCCAAGATGTATAGTTGTTCACGAGCAGGCACCAGAGGTAATCAAGTGTGCCGTGGACACACTCCTGGAACCCCTACATGAGCTACTGTGCCTGTGCTGGAAAGAGGGTGAGGTTCCACAGGATATGCACGACGCTAACATTGTAACGTTGTATAAGAACAAAGGAGACAGAAGCGACTGCAACAACTACTGTGGAATCTCCCTCCTAAGCATCACTGGTAAACCGTTTGCTCACGTCATCCTTGGCAGACTCCAGAAGATTGCTGAGAGGGTGTACCCCGAATTGCAGTGCGGATTCCGTGCAGAGAGGTCTACCGTTGACATGGTCTTCTCTCTAAGGCAGCTGCAGGAGAAGTGCAGGGAGCAGAGGAAGCCACTCTACATAGCCTTCATCGACCTGACCAAGGCCTTTGACTTGGTCAGCACGGATGGTCTGTTCAAACTGCTCCACAAGATAGGCTGTCCTCCACGGCTACTCAAGATGATCCAGTCGTTCCACGAAGACATGAGAGGAACCATCCAATATGATGGTGCATTATCGGATGCTTTCAGAATCAGGAGCGGCGTCAAACAAGGATGCGTGCTTGCTCCGACATTGTTCGGGATCTTCTTCACACTCCTCCTGAAGCATGCCCTTGGATCCTCAACAGAGGGCATCTTGCTGCACACAAGACCTGATGGGAAACTGTTTAACCTTGCAAGGCTGAAAGCTAAGTCTAAGGTGCGGGAAGTCCTCATCAAAGACATGCTGTTCGCAGACGATGCTGCTGTAGTGTCTCACACAGAAGACCAGCTTCAAAAACTGCTGGATCAGTTCTCCAAGGCGTGCAAGGACTTTGGGCTTACCATCAGCCTAAAGAAGACAAATGTACTCGGTCAGGATGTTGCTGAATCCCCATCAATCAGCATTGACAACTACACGTTAGAGGTCGTCCACGAGTTCGTTTACCTCGGGTCTACCATCACTGACACCCTGTCGTTGGACACTGAGCTAAATAGGAGGATCAGAAAAGTGGCCTCGACTCTGTCCAGACTCAGCAAGAGAGTGTGGAATAACAACAAGCTGTACACTCACACCAAAATGCAAGTCTACAGAGCCTGCATCCTCAGCACCCTCCTTTATGGCAGCGAGACTTGGACCTTGTATGCCTGCCAGGAAAAGAGGCTGAACGTCTTCCACTTGCACTGCCTCAGGTGCATCCTTGGAATATCATGGAAGGACAGAGTGACCAACACCGCCGTCCTCGAGCAAGCTGGAATCCCAACCATGCACACCCTCCTCAGGCAGCGTCGGCTCCACTGGCTTGGCCACGTCCACAGGATGACTGATGGAAGGATTCCAAAAGACATCCTGTACGGTGAGCTAGCCTCTGGCAAAAGACCTCCCGGATGCCCCCAGTTGCGCTACAAAGATGTCTGCAAGAGAGACCTCAGAGCGGTAGACATCGAGCTGGACAACTGGGAAGAACTAGCAGACGACTGCAGCAGATGGAGGCAGGGGTTACACAAGGGCCTTCAGAAGGGCGAGATGAAGATCAGACAGCTAGCAGAGGAGAGGCGAGCGCACAGAAAGCACACTAAGGACTTGCCAGACACCCACCACATCTGCAAGAGATGCAGCAAGGACTATCACTCTCGTATGGGTCTTCATAATCACAGTATTGGAGGGGTAGCCGTGTTAGTCTGGATCTGTAACAGCAACGAAGGGCCCTGTGGGTGGGGATAACAAGGTTAGCTCAGTCAGCAAGGGTGAGGCTTACTACCAGCGGCTGATCTGGAGGTGTGAACACCAAAGGAGGGGAAGCTGCTTCTGTATTTAGCCAGACATTTGCAGTCTTTGTTTAAGCCAGAGCTGAGGGCATCGAATTTGCAGATGAATTGTAGCTCAGAAATTTCTCTTTGGAGTCTGGTCCTGAAATTTCTGTGCTGTAGGATAGCTACTTTTAAGTCCGCTACTGTGTGGCCTGGGAGATTGAAGTGCTCTCCGACGGGTTTTTGTATATTGCCATTTCTGATATCTGATTTGTGTGCGTTTATTCTTTTACGTAGAGACTGTCCAGTTTGTCCGATGTATATAGCAGAGGGGCATTGCTGGCACATGATGGCATAAATTATATTGGTAGATGTGCAGCTGAATGAACCCACGATGGTGTGGCCGATCTGGTTAGGTCCTGTAATGGTGTTGCTGGTGTACATATGTGGGCAGAGCTGGCAACGAGGTTTGTTGCATGGATGGGTCCCTGAGTTAGAGTGACTGTGGTGCAGTGTATAGTTGCTGGTTAGGATTTGCTTCAGGTTGGCAGGTTGTCTGTGGGCAAGGACTGGTCTGCCTCCCAAGGCCTGTGAAAGTGGGGGATCATTGTCCAGGATGGGTTGTAAATCCCTGATAATGCGCTGTAGAGGTTTTAGCTGAGGACTGTAGGTGATGGCTAGTGGTGTTCTGTTGGTTTCTCTCTTGGGCTTGTCCTGTAGTAAGAGGCTTCGTGGCACATGTCTGGCTCTGTTGATCTGTTTTTTCACTTCCTCAGGTGGGTATTGTAGTTTCAAGAATGCTTGGTAGAGATCCTGTAGGTGTTTGTCTCTGTCGGAGGGGTTGGAGCAAATGCGGTTATATCTTAGTGCTTGGCTGTAGACAATGGATCGTGTGGTGTGTATGGGATGGAAGCTGAAGGCATGAAGGTAGGCGTAGTGGTCAGTAGGTTTACGGTACAGGGTGGTATTGATGTGGCCATCGTGTATTAGCACCGTGGTATCCAGGAAGTGGATCTCCTGTGTGGACTGTTCCAGGCTGAGGTTGATGTTGGAGTGAAAGTTGTTGAAGTCCCGGTGGAATTCCTCCTGAGTCTCCTGCCCATGGGTCCAGATGATGAAGATATCATCAATGTAACATAAGTAGAGACGGGGTGTTAGTGGATGAGAGGTAAGGAAGCGCTGTTCCAGGTCAGCCATGAAAATATTGGCATATTGAGGGGCCATGTGGGTACCCATAGCTGTGCCGCTGATTTGAAGGTATATGTCGTCACCAAATCTGAAATAGTTGTGTGTGAGGATAAAGTTACAGAGCTCAGCCATCAGATGTGCTGCTGACTGAGCTAACCTTGTTATCCCCACCCTTTCTCTGGCTTATTTATACCTGGCCCTGTAGATTTCCAAGACCAGCATCTGATGAAATGAGTCTGTGCTCACGAAAGCTCATGCTCAAAACTTTTCTGTTAGTCTATAAGCTGCCACAGGACCCTTTGTTGCTGTTATAGTCACAGTAGACGCTGTAAATGAAGTCCTCAATTGAAACTATAAAGGGCGCGATCCATAGTCTATGCAGACTGAAGGATGCCTACTACTACTATGGTTATTACTGATATTTTCAAACATGGTGACCAGATTTTCTTCTTTTTGTTTGTTGGAGCTTATTACTTGATGCCCTGTGTCTGCAAGGCTTGGCATTATGTGACTCCTACTCCTGATTTCTTTAATTTTCCTAATTTGGTTATATAATCTCTGCTGTTTTGGCATTTATTTACTTTGTCACAGTATGTTCTCCAACTTTTTCTTTTTGCCCTTTTTAAAGCATTTTATACAATTGCCTCTTTTAGACATTTCATTAAGTCCCTGTTATTTAAGGACATTTTTGCCATATTGTATGCCTTATTCCTTTCCCTAATTATGATTTCTTGGGTCATGTTCCACCACCTTGTTCCTCTCTTTAAGCAGCATTGGCATCCCAGGAATAGATAGGCTGGTTGTCTTTCTAAGTCTTTTAGTAATGTTACCATAGAATTCCTCAACATCTTCACCGATACATTGCTCAGTCATATTCCACAATTATGTTTCTAAAGGGTTCCCAGTTTGCTTTTTTAGATTCCAAGAGGGGATATTAGCCTCATCTTCTATATTTCCCTTTTTCTTGAGAAGTAGTTACTGTCAGGAAGTGTCCACTACCCTTTCTTGCAGCTCTTTACATTTTCCAGCTGCATTTACTTGGTATGATGATAGAAACTATTGCCAGACCTAGGGATGAGAAACTTTCATCAGCTGTATTGAACCTGACATATGTTCCATCATTTAATATTTCTAAATTATTCTCTTCAATGAACTGCTTTGAACATTTTCCTTTTTATCATTTATCATTTCCACAATTTATGAGTCTTCAGATTACCACATATCAGAGGGGTAGCCGTGTTAGTCTGGATCTGTAGCAGCAACGAAGGGTCCTGTGGCACCTTATAGACTAACAGAAAAGTTTAGAGCATGAGCTTTCGTGAGTTAACCAGCATCTGAAGAAGTGAGTTAACTCACGAAAGCTCATGCTCTAAACTTTTCTGTTAGTCTATAAGGTGCCACAGGACCCTTCGTTGCTGCTACAGATTACCACAGATAATTAATGGGCATATAACATCAGCAATTTATTCTTTCAGATGCATAGCCCCTAATTTCCTGCATAGGTTGTAGATATTATAAATTCTTAGAGATGCAGAATTGATTTGTATTGGTATCTCCTATCATTAAACACACTGTTTAGCTTTTTAATGGCTACTTCAAGGTAATTCAGGTTTTCCTTAATGAAGGTGCAGGCCACTCGCACACTTTCCTGTTCCTCTGTCACGTCTCTATATGCCATAACCCACGATTTTATAGTTTAGTTTTTCCAATTTGCCAAATCGCTTGTAAGCATATATGTAAGGTGATGATCCATCCCTTATTTGGTGGGATAGTCCCATTTTGGGATGCCAAAAAGACATCCCTACTTATTTTTTAAAAAGAATGAATTGTCCCATATTTGGGCCCACCCCCACTGACCTTTTCTGCCAACAGCTGTGCAAGTGCAGCTGCTGGCCAGAGAGCACTAGGTCACTTCCCCGAGCCTTGGGAAAACAGACGGGAGCATGGGTGGCTACTGCTTCCCCGGGGCTTGTGGAGCACTGGGGGCTGCTGCTTCACTGGGGCTCCTTGAGAGCACCGGCGGCTGCCACTTCCCTGGGGAGCGCTGAGGACCTGCTGTTTCCCTGGGGCTCAGGGAGGGTCAATGGCTGCCACTTCCATCCCAGCAAGCCAAGGCTTGGTGGAGATGTGACCGGGGAGAGGGAAGGACAAATCAGCATAAATGTTCCTTGTAAAAAATATACAGAACTTCTCTTTTTTTTATAAGAACGTTTCTTGTGGGTAACTGTAATGAAAGTAATTGTAAGCTGGGAGGAGCTGCCCTCCTCCGCATATCTCCCTGTCCCCGTATTTGGGACAGGAGATATGGTCGCCCTACATACATCAGGCTTTGTTTTTATATCAATACTGATTTATTTTTTTTAATTTCTCCAGTGTGATATTAAGCTATGGGCATTCCAGCTGAAAATGATCACCTTCACGCTTTACATTTTCTGTTTCCTTTCAGCTTGAGACACACATATAATTTATTACTCCCATTATAAAGGCACTGAATTGCTCTTTTTTATAGTAGTATGTCATCTCCTTTCACTGCAGTGAAGCTTATGACTTCCTTCACATTACTTTGTTGCTGGCTATTTTCTTTCCTTATATCAGGTTTACTTTTTTCTTCCCATTCCCCTTTTAGATCTTTCTTAGCGGCTTCGTCTCGGTGAGATATTAGCAATGGTTTTTTTTTAAATATTTCTTTAGCTTAATTTAATTCAGTACTTCCTTCATATATTGAGTTGTGCATTCCTCAACACTTGCAACATTTTTATTCTGTCCTTTCATCACAATAGTGGTAGGAATGTTCACCTCCACACTCAGAGTATGTATTTGCTACTGGGAAAATCGATGCTGCCAAGGTTAATCTTCCAGAGTTTGAGATAACACGTCCTTACCCAGGTGCACTAAATCGAATTCACAGGGTGCTCCCATTGGCACCGGTACTCCTGCACCTCACTAAGATTAAGGGAAGTTGATGGGAGTGTTCACTCCTGCAGTGGAAATGGAGCAGAAACTCGAATTAACTATATAATTAACATGGCTGGAGCTGCATATCTTAATTTGAATCAGAAGGGTAGCCATGTTAGTCTGTATCTGCAAAAACAATGAGATGTCCTGTGGCACCTTATAGACTAACAGATTTTTTTGGAGCATAAGCTTTCGTGGGCAAAGACCTACTTTGTCAGGTGGACGTCACAAAAGCTTATGCTCCAAAAAATTTTAAGTCTATAAGGTGTCACAGGACGTATTAGTTAGAATTTCCCCTCCCGCTACGTAATTAACATAATTGGAGTTGTATATCTTAATTCGACTTTCCCCTTTAGTGTAAACCTGGCCTCAGTCATTTAAATTACAAGGGGCTACTTCTTGCCTTCTTACTCACAAGAGCCCTCCTGCTGCATTCAGATGGAGTGATACACAATCCTCAAATAACTGGTAGAATAGGGGGTTCTTCTGTTCAGATTTTATTGAAGAAAAAAGTAATTCAGAAAATGCTACAGCATGTGTATTCACATTACATAATGGCACTAGCTATCAAACATAAGATAGGGGTGACATTTTCAACAGTTAAATTAGGCACCTCTCTGACTTTCACACTGAGATTTTGCTATCTTTTTTAAATGCACAAATAACTGAACAAACACAAACCTCATTAAAATGTCCAGTCATTATGAAGTACAGTAGACCCTCAACTTATGCAGGGGTTCCATTCTTACAATCCCCATGTAAGTCAAATTTTCTGTGTAACATGGGGGAGTCAGGAAACCTATGAGGGCACCAGCCCTGGTCAGTTTCCTGACTCCAACAAGTGAAGGGGAGTCAGGGACCAGGTGGCAGCCTGGTTCCTGGCTGTTTGCCACCGGCTGGAGCTGGGAAATTGACCAGCACATTACTGTCAGCACATCCCCTCCACTCTGGGAGTCATGGCTGCCCTCCTGGCTTCCCCTCGCTCAGGGAGCTTGGTGGGCAGACAGCCACAGGGTGGCTTTGCGTTGAGCATAACTTGCATTAACACAATTTAAGCGCGGCTCAAACTTGCCCATTTTGGGGGTTTACTGTAAATGCAGGGTCTTCTTCAAAGTGTATAGAAAGATCTTGTGATGGAAATGGTGTGGTTCTATTTCACCTAGGTAGGGACAGGGACTGGGGTTTGTGATTCATTCCCCAGCATATGCACAGTAAAATTCAGTGTACAGCAATAATGGCTGATACATTGTAGCCGTATCTACACTACAAGGCACTTTCAAAAGTCAAGCTCCTGGAAGGCACCTTTCGAAAGACTCAGCTTTGAAAGAGCGGGGACACACCCAAAAGGGGACCCACGTTTTTGAAAGGGGGCAGCGCTCTTTTGAAAGGGAGCATCCACATGGCTCCGGAGCCCTTTCGAAAGAACAAGCCAGGAAATGCCACCGACAGGGTCGCATGGCACATGAGCCCTTCTGGGCCCTGCATCCAGCTCTGCCTTAAAGGGCCCCTCCCAAACAGCCCCGGCCTGCACACACTGAGAGCCACTGTGGCATACACAGCAATGCAGACCCCGTGTGCAGAGATACTGCCAGATGCCCTGGGCACCCATGGATGACATCCCGCTCCCTGACGGGGATGCCACTGGTGACATGGCCAGGCTGCTGGCCACAATAATTGCTGCAGCCCTCCTCCTCCTCCAGAGGCCGAGCCCCCTGTCCTGGTCCTGCAGGCCCTCACCACAGAGCACGGCCCTCATCCCATCCCTTGTGACATCCAGCATGTGTGGCTCTACCCCACCAGTGCTGAGTGGTGGGAGCAGGTGGTCATGCGGGAATGGGACAATGAGCAGTGGCTCCAGGACCTCTGTGTGAGAAAGGAGACCTTTCTAGAGTTGTGCCACTGGCTGGCCTCCTTCCTTTGCCACCAGGACAGATGGATGAGGCCTGCACTCCCCCTGGAGAAACGTGGGGTGGTTGCCGTATGCAAGGTGGTCACTCCAGAGAGCCACCACTCAGTTGGTCAACAGTTTGAAGCAGGCAAGGCCACCATTGGGGCCATCCTGCTTGAGGTACATGAGGCTGGGGTCACACACACCCTGACAGAAAATGGGAGACCCCGGGAAAGGGCAACCATCAGAGATGGGGGGTCTGGGGAGGGGCCCAGGGAGGGAACTGGGGCACCCTGACATGCACTCATGGTGCACACGCCCACTGTGCCCTGCAGGTCGTCTGAGCGATCGACTCCCTCCTCCTGTGGAGGGTCGTCCACCTCACAGACCTCGATGCTGCCATGGAGGACTTCAACAGCCTGGGCTTCCTGAACTGGTTCAGCACCCTGGATGGGCCCCATATCCCCATCGCGGCCCTGGACCACAGCAGGAGCCATTACTTTAATAGAAAGGGGTACCACTCTGTGGTCCTGCAGGCCCTTACGGATGCCCAGGGCTGCTTCCTGGTTATCTGCATGGGGTGGTCTGGGTAGGCCTACAACACCCAGATCTTCTGGATCTCTGGCTGGGCCACAGGCTGCAGGAGGAACCTATGGGCCCCCACAGAACCTCCAGTTGGGGGCACCACCATGCCCTGTGTGTAGTGGCCAGTGCTGCTTACCCCCTCCACCCATGGCTCATGCATCCCTACACGAGACAGACTGACCCACCAACCCCCCCGCCCCGGGAGTGCTTCAACGAGTGCCTGAATTGGGCTTGGGGCACAATGGAGCAGGCCTTCGTCTGGCTCAAGGGGTGCTTCTGCTGCCTCCTCACAAGGCTGGATATCAGCCTCGGGTATGTGCCCACGTACTGCATTCTCCACAAGATTGTGGAGAACAAGCAGGAGCGCTACATCCTAGGATGGGCCACCAAGGTAGCGCCTGGGTATGAGCAGCCCTCTCATGCCCTGTGCCACCTAGAAAACTGCGATAGGGTATGGGTGAGGGAGGCCCTCAGGACGGCCTTTGATGAATGGCTCCAATGACCGTCTCCCCAGCAACTTCCACTATGGCCCCCACACATGCCCCACCACTGCCCCAATACATGCACGCCTCACCACTGCCCCTCCACATGCACACATCCCCCTGCCCCCACCTATCACATGGGACATGGTGGTTGTTTGCAACTAAACGTTGAAACATCCAATGAACTGTAATTAAACACTACTACAAATGGGAGGGAGGCTATATACAGGGGTGAAGGGGAGAACTAAATACAGAGCATTGGAGGGGATGGGGCAATGGAACCTGGAGCAGGGTGGCTCTTAGTCCCCCACAGAAGTGGAGAGCCATGACCCACAGTGACTGTGAGGAGGCCCTACAACCCTGGGTCTGGGGTCCCCATGGGGCTGGGATGGGGTCAGGACCACAGGGAGGTAGGGGCAGCCCCAGCAAGTCTTTTATCTCTTCCTTGCTTGGGGGTGGGGTCCAGTTTTTGGGCCTCTGGCTGCCGTCTGGAGACTGCTCTAGTGATTTGGAGGGGGATACCCTAGGGGCCATGGGGTTAGCGAGGGGTCATCATGTGGCCAATGGGGTGCCTCACTGACCTCTGCCCTTGCTGTGCATCCGTGCTGCTGCAGACTCATGCAGTGCCTGCAGCCAGCACACTCTCAGCTTCCTGGGCCAGTGTGTCTTTAAATGTGGCTGGATGTGCTGGCCATAGAGCCCCTCATGTACTGGCAAGAGCATCTCCATATGCCAGCTGGCCAGTGCCGTGGGGGACCACTCTTTCAAAAGGGAGGTCTATGGAGCATCTACACTGTCACTTTTTCGAAAGATGGTTTTCTAAGGAGGGTTTCCCTGAGATGGGAAGGGAAGAGCAGTTTTGAAAGCCAGGCTTCAAAAGTAATTTATAAAGAGCACTTTGTGTGTGCGTGGACACCTCGCGGGTTCTTTCAGAAGGGGCTCTCCTTTCGGTGTCGCTCTCGAAAGGACTTGTTAGTGTAGATGTGGCCTGTTACTCTAATTTCTCTTCAGAGTATTTCATGATTTTCCTTTACATTCGAGTAATAATTGTGCTACTCTTTGAAGGAATCTTATTGTATCAGCATTAATTTTATAGCTGGAAAAGTGATCTCTCTGATTCCACATTATGATCGTAGCTCAAATACTCATTCTTGTGCAGAGTCCCCTCCCAGTGACAAATGGCTTGATTCTCCTAAGTTCTGGGCATCTAAAACATCCAATGGAAGAGCAAGTTTTGTCTCTTAAGATTGAAAGCTGTGAATTTTTGCATTTGTTAGATTTCTCCTTGCATGAGGATTTGTGCCATTTAAGACAAAAGCTGTAAAAATATACCAATTTGGAAAGCTGACCTTCATATAGATAGGCTCAGCAAGTCAGAAATGGATAAAAGAGCAACAAGAATGATTAACGGTCTAGAGAATGTGACCTATGAAGAAAGGCTAAGAGAACTGAGCTTGTTTAGTTTGGAAAAGAGAAGATTGAGGGGCAACATGATAGCGGTTTTCAGGTATCTAAAAGGGTGTCATAAGGAGGAGGGGGAAAACTTGTTCTTTTTGGCCTCTGAGGGTAGAACAAGAGGCAATGGACTTAAACTGCAGCAAGGGAGGTTTAGGTTGGACATTAGGAAAAAGTTCCTAACTGTCAGGGTGGTCAAACAGTGGAATAAATTGCCAAGGGAGGTTGTGGAATCTCCATCACTGGAGATATTTAAGAACAGGTTAGATAGATGTCTGTCAGGGATGGTTTAGACAGTACTTGGTTCTGCTATGATGGCAGGAGGCTGGACTTGATGGCCTCTCAAGGTCCCTTCCAGTCCTAGTATTCTATGATTCTATGAATTATTGTTTAAAATAAGGCCATTGACCAATGTCTGGAGAGAAGGCATATTTGCATGCAATGATTCCTGATTCAATGCTGTCTACTTAACGTAGTCCCACTGCCTCAGAATGGTAACAGAGAATGAGCCATGCTAGTCTATATACTATCAAAACAAAAAAGCAGTCAAGTAACACTTTAAGGACTAACAAAATAATTTATTAGGTGAGCTTTTGTGGGACAGACCCACTTCTTCAGACCAAAGCCAGACCAGAACAGCCTCAATATTTAAGGCACAGAGAACTAAAACAGTAATCAAAGTTGACAAACCAGAAAAAAAAATTATCAAGGTGAGCAAATCAGAGAGTAGAGGGTGCGGGGGGTGGGGAGTTAAGAATTAGATTAAGCCAAGGATGCCAAAGAGCCCCTAAAATGTCCCATAAAATTTGCATCCCGGTTCAAACCGTGTGTTAATGTGTCAAATTTTTGAATATGAAAGAGAGTTCAGCAGCTTCTCTTTGTAAAGCAGACTGGAAATTCTTCTTTAATAAAATGCAGACTCTTAAGTCATTAACAGAATGGCCCACTCCATTAAAATGTAGACTAACTGGTTTCTGGATCAGGAATGTTTTGATGTCTGTTTTGTGCCTGTTAACTCTTTGTCTGAGAGAGTTTGAAGTCTGTCCAATATACAAAGCACCTGGGCATTGTTAGCACATGATGGCATATATGATGTTAGTTGAGGAGCATGAGAATGTGCCTGTGATTTTGTGAATAACCTACTTAGGTCCAGTGATGGTATCGCCAGAATAGATATGTGAACAAAGTTGCCATTGAGCTTTGCTGCAAGGAAAAGTCCCAGGACTGCTATTCCTGCAGTATAGACTGGCTATTGGTTAGAATCCTCGTAAGGTTGGGAGGTTGTCTATAAGAGAGAACAGGCCTATCACCTAGGGCCTTCTGGAGTGTGGCATCCTGATTAAGGATAGGCTGTAGGTCTTTAATAATTCGTTGCAGTGGTTTGAGTTGGGGGCTGTAGGTGATGACCAGTGGTGTTCTGTTCTTGGCTTTTTTGGGCCTATCTTGGAGTAGCTGGTCTCTGGGTATTTGTCTGGCCCTGCCGATTTGTTTTTTTATTTCTCCTGGTGGGTAATTCAAGTTTATGACTATTTGGTAGAGATCTTGTAGTTTTTGGTCTCTGTCAGTTGGATCAGAGCAAATGCAATTGTACCTAAGGGCTTGACTGTAAACAATGGTGGTCACTTGTCTGAAGTACAAAGAACTCTCTGCTTAATTAGCAGTGCTTCCTGTTGATTATTTTCCCTAGCAGCCAATTATGTCTTCAGCCTGCGATGTTAAACAGTGAGCAAGTATTCATCCTATACATGGTCACTGAAAAGAGAGTAGTGTGAACATTTGGCCTGAAATCCCATTCAAGCAAAAGGACAAGTTAGGAAGATCTAGGTACACAGCAAGGAAATGGTACATGAAGTATCACCTGCAATTTCCTGCCCACCTATTAGGAGTTTAGTCCAGAGCACCAATCTGCAATGTTTCAGACACAAAGCAGTAAACTATTAGAAATGCATGTCTAAGAAGGGAGACAGAGGGGGATGGGACAACTCAAAAGGATAAACTGTGATTTGTTCCACTGCAGGTGTGTGGAAGTATTGCATATTTGAAACATCTATTCCATTGATGGGTAGCTCAGCTTAGGTTACTGAGTGTGCTGCAAGAGTGCCCCTCCTTCAGCTCATTGGGTTGCAAGATTGTTGTAACCAAGACCATCTCTTGGGACAGGGTAGTTTTGCTAACTGTGCTTGTGTATCCAGAATTTGCAGGGTGTGCTGAAGGAACCATAGCAGCACTTTGAGTGGATTCAGAGGGAGCACATGGCTCCCACCGTCAATATTGTGTGCAATCAGCATGCACTTTGCTTCACGTGCCCTTCTTTCATGTATGTGTCACTTTAGTAATGCCAGCAGGATAAAACTACATAGATGGAAACCACTGGAGCATGAGCAACAATAAACGAAGGGTCTTGTGGGTCCCAGGGACTGCAAGCTGGAGCTTGCCCATGAGTGATCTATTCAGAATGGCTAAATCCTGCTCCCATGCCAGAGTGAGGTCAGTAGAGTTATTTTAGATTTATACCACTGTCGTTGTAACTCAGTTGACTCCCTGGGGATCTATAGATTTTAGATCACATCTTACCTTGTGAGTTTTATCTTCTAAAACTGATCTGAAATAGCAGCTTAGTATTCTCTACCCTCTGAAGTGTCTTAAATTTTTTTTGAGTGGAACGTTTTTCCATTAGAAGGTGCCAATTTTTCAAAAATGAAATGTTTCCTAAAAAGTGTCAATTTGATACAATTTCCTTAGAAATGAACACTTAGTTTTATCTTTTCAGAACACAACTTTCTGTTTTAAAATTACTTTTCATTTCAGTTGTTTAATAGTATGCAATAAAATTAAAAAGTCAAAATCAATACCAAATGTTTTGGTTTTTGTTGAAATGGTTTGATCAACCCCAAATGATTTTTTTCCTGGAATTTTAGTTCATGGGATACTTCAGTTTTTGGCTCACCATTCCATTCTGGAATACAAAACATTCTGAAATAATGAGCTTGCCCCTGAAATCAAAAACCTGGCTCCCACACAGCTGTATTTCAGTCTTCTCAGTAGTGCCAATGGGAGTGTAAAATTGCTTCTTCACAGCCACACGGGCAGCCTGATGGTAGACCAGGCAGAAGCAATACCCTAATCAGAAGGGAGGCAGAGGGGCCATGGTCTTCATTCTACTCTGTATGGGCCAGCTATACACAGACAGAAGGGCATACTGAACCTGGTGAAACAAGAACTGTTTTTGTCATTGCGCCACTAAACATTCAGAAGGATTGTGCTTGAAAAGCATCATGCTCAAGGTCTCTGGGCACGAGTACTGGGGCAAGATACTTTTGCATCTTTCATTTCTATGGGACTGTCCTTTGCCTTATATTACCATCTGGAGCTGTCAAACAAGCTATAAAGCCCAAGAACAAAAGGCCCTCTTATCCAATATGCTGTGAGTGAAGTTTTGTGCTAATCATAAGTCTTTACATATTGTATAAACAATAGCCAGATTTATTGCCTGCAACTTCCTGCTTTTCTTTCAGGAATGTTATACTTTGAAGTGTTTTCCCAGAGACAACTACAAAAGACGTGTGTGATCCATTGTATACACTGCTACTGCTCCAACTTGTCCAACATTTGATAAAAAGTGTCATCTTTTCCCAGCTGCATTATTTACACTAACTTTCCAAACATATTAATGTGTAGGTAACTCTTTTCTTAACTGCTTGCATGCACTAGAAAGTGGTGTATACCAGCAGACAATCCAGAACCCTTCTTATGTCAGGGACTCTCAAACCCAATACCCTTTGATAAAGGATGAAAATGGCTCTCATTTTGGTCATTTTATGTAGCTTCTTTTTGGGGGGTTTCAGAACCTCACTGGTGTTCTGGCGGTTAGCACAAAAACCCCACAATTAAATTGCAGAGAGGAAAATTATGTCACACCCCATGTGGGACCTATTGGAGCAGCAGCTTGAGAAGCAAAAATAGATGAAGAGATCAGTGTTTGAGAAAGGATAATAGAAAAGGAACCATACTGTAAACAAACCAACAAGACCCAAATGCCTCCTCATTCTCCTGCTGCTGTTTAAGACATCAGGGAAGTGAATTGTTTGGTGAAGAACAAAGGAATATTATATAGCAATTGCTCCATTGGATGAGATTGGTAATTTACCTAATACAAGAACTGTCACCAATAGAAACTAGTGCCCTGTGCTTCAGAGAATGGCTCCAGATAATGATGGAGTGACTTGCACTTACAGCACTGGCAATACTTCCCCGGTGGGATGCCTGCTAGACTGTAGTGAGGAAATCCAAACACTGAATTTCTTGTACCCTGAGCTTGCTTGGTCTGGGTAGAGTTTAGGCAATGCCCTGGCTTTCAGCCTCTAGGGACCTTGTACTTGACACTTCATGTGGCAGTTGGGATATTCCAAAGTTCAGCTCTCTTGGTTTGAAATCAGGGTCACTTCCCCAAAGCTTCCCCAGTAGGTCTAGCAAGTTCTTGACAGCGGACTGAACTTGATGACTTCTCTGGTCTCTTCCAATTCTAATAGTCTATGATGTCAGCCACCACACACACAGACTCTTCACAGGATTCTAAAACACCATTGCTGTTCCCTTAGAAGAAGAAATACACAGTGCCATAACAAACAAATGCATCTATGCACCTTTCCCTCCCCTAGTCTGTTCACCGCCTCGGAGAGTACTTTGTGTATAGACCAGAGTCCTCAAAGTTGTCCATGACCCTTACTGAACATGGTTCTTACCCAGAGTTTGAAATCTTTGCTCTCTCCTCCCTTTCTCTCCCTTCTTCAGTAAATGCTTTTGTTACCTCCAGTCCCCTTTGTCAAATGACTCCCTGGTCAACCCCAACAGGCTTTTATCCAGTGACTTGATTGTTAGGCACCTCTCCCCTGACAAATCAGTTCTCCTGGGTAGGAGCCAGCCCTCTGTATTTGAAAAAATACAGTGCTTGTATTTGAGAAAAGAACCACACAGAATGACGCTGTGTTGTCAGTCCTGCACCCTCTGGAATTCCTGTGCAGCATGGCCTAAACGTTCAATAGAAAAGGCAAATAAGCTGCATAATCAATGAGGAGTTTGCAATTTGATAAAGACAGAGGCTGAGAGTTCATAATGCAAGGTAACCCTGCTGCACTACACTGGAAATCAGTATCTTGTGGCAAATTCAATAGTGCTAATTATGCAAACTTCAAAAGGAAGTGGAAGTATGAGCATCCTGGAAAAAAGGCACAAATGAAGGAGCTACCTAAAAGTGAATCAGAGAATAGAATGGGCAAGTTATCACCAGTTAGAACACCAAAAGAGTTCAATATTTTTAAATGACTGGTGTTGCGCTGATATTTGCTTCTTTCCCATTGTTTTGTTATTCTTTAGGTCATTCTATCCTTCTAGATTTTATTTTTGGGAAGATACAGATGAACAAGTCTACCTCTCTGTGACTTTCTAGATTGTGAGCTCTTTTCTAAACAGAACCAAACATGCTCTAGAGTTTTCTATAATTAATGCCAGAGAGTTATTGACCTGTTTACTAGGTTAAACTGCACTGTCAATATCACCATGATTTTATGGAAGATTTTAGTCATTTTGGGAATGGGCCAATCCTTTCATTGTGTGGCAGCCATCACGATTCTTGTCACTTGCAAGAAGAAGTCCAGTTTTGATGGTGATGACTTTGTAGTAGGAATTGTTCAGAACTTGCTGTCTACTTTGTAGGGCCCCACTCAAATATGTTGAAGTGGTTAGCTGTATGAACTAGCTTTTTAAACAGTAGCAGGCACAAATTGAGTCTATAATTTTATTCCTTTCACATGAAAGCTTATATGTCTTACAAAACTACAAACAACTCCCAGCCTTCTACACAAATCAGCTGGAGTGATGACAAGTTGTATTACTGAACAAGTGACACTGTGCTTCCGTATGTGCCTCTTACCTTATAGAAAGAAAAATGGTATTGCCAAAAATTGGGGAGCCGGAACAGTGGTCCACTTTACATGAGCTATAAAAGCCTTCAGCCTGGTGCAGGACTTCAGCCCTGCTACTGAGCTGTGTAGCACCCAGAGCCCACAGATTGAGGATGGAGAGGAGCTGCTCTGACTTCCCAGATGCATTTTACCCAAAGGAGCATGAGGATTTTGAGCTGACAGAACCCTGCCAATGGACTGTGATAGGAAGTATTCCAGGGAAACTAGACATTAGACCTGTCGTACTGACACACTGCGAATCAGCATGTCTTGGTAGGATCTCCACTGACTCCATGGCTGCATCACGTGATGCTTTTAACACCTGGACTGGAACGTGGTGGAATGGGGTGCGGGGGGTCCATTCCTTTTACCCCTACTGCTGATCCCATTCCTGGCTTGGGAGCCTACCTGTCCTAGGCCTGAAGGGCTACGTCTACACGTGCAGCCAACATCGAAATAGTCTATTTCGATGAATAACGTCTACACGTCCTCCAGGGCCGGCAACGTCGATCTTCAACTTCGACGTTGCTCAGCCCAACATCGAAATAGGCGCAGCGAGGGAACGTCTACACGTCAAAGTAGCACACATCGAAATAGGGATGCCAGGCACAGCTGCAGACAGGGTCACAGGGAGGACTCAACAGCAAGCCGCTCCCTTAAAGGGCCCCTCCCAGACACAGTTGCACTAAACAACACAAGATACACAGAGCTGACAACTGATTGCAGACCCTGTGCCTGCAGCATAGATCCCCAGCTGCCGCAGAAGCAGCCAGAAGCCCTGGGCTAAGGGCTGCTGCCCACGGTGACCATAGAGCCCCGCAGGGGCTGGAGAGAGAGCATCTCTCAACCCCCCAGCTGATGGCCGCCATGGAGGACCCAGCAATTTCGACGTTGCGGGACGCGGATCGTCTACACGGTCCCTACTTTGACGTTGAACGTCGAAGTAGGGCGCTATTCCTATCTCCTCATGGGGTTAGCGACTTCGACGTCTCGCCGCCTAACGTCGAAGTTGGTGCCGCTACTTCGAAGTAGCGTGCACGTGTAGACGCAGCTAAGGCCTGTGACTTGTGTCTTAGCTGTCTGCCCTAGCTAGAGGGCTTGGCTAAGAATTATTCATGGCTGTGAACTGCCTAGAGGCTCAGAGCACTGATTGTGTTTGCTGTCTGCCATAGTCAGGAGGCTAAGCTTTTCCCCTGGTCCCAGATATGTCCTGTGCACTGCAAACCTTGGAACTTCCCTGCTTCAGTGGCCTTCAAGGGAAGCCTCCTCAGCACTGAGGATGAGGCACACAAAGACTGTGGCCCAAATGCTCTGTTACTCCTGGAGCCAGACCAGGGCTACCAGGGTGGAGAGGCCCCAACTCCAGTGCCAAATGATGAGGGAGCCCCCAGTGTAGGACGTCAATCAGGACCCTTGGTCATCTGAGCATCTATGCGTTTGTCTGTGTCAACAGGAAAGTAACAGAGCCCCAGTGAGTGATTCAGTGGCATGTTTTAAACTGACCAGTAACACCTTTTATCATGTTGACTGAAACCTCTTGACTCAGGAGCCCCAGACCTAGTTGGTTCTGCTCTGATGCAACTGATGTGCTGTCCTAAAGGTAGCTGGTGATGTCCTGGTCTTGTGTCCCAAACTTCAGTTCATGGCTAGGGTGACCCTGTGTCTGGTATTTGGTGGGGTGGTCCCGTATTTGTGATGCCAAAAAGTTGTCCCGACTTATTTTTAAAAAGGGACTAATTGTCCCGTGTTTGGGCTGTCCCCCCGCTGACCTTTTCCACCAGTAGTTGCGCAGGCACAGCTGCTGGCAGGAGTCACTTCCCTGAGCCTCAGGGAAGCAGGGGAAGTGTGAGCAGCTGCTGCGTCTCTGCCACTTCCCCAGGGCTTGGTGGGAGGGCCGGAAGCTGTGGCTTCCCCAGGGGTCTGGGAGTGCTGGGAGGTGCTGCTTCCCTGGGGGTTCCAGGGAGCACGGGCAACTGTGGCTTTCCCCGGGCTCCGGGGCAGGGGTGGTGGCTGCAGCTTCCCCAGGGCTTCCAGAGAGCACTGGAAGCTGCCACTTTCTGGGGGCTTCCGGTGAGTCCCTATGGCTGCCCCCTCCTTCCCAGCTCCCTGGGGCTTGGTGGAGCTGGGAGAAACTGCCTGTCACCCCATAACTCCCTGTCCCGTATTTGGGACAGGGATATATGGTTGCCCTATTCATGGCCCCTTGAGGAGTGCAGGAGGTTCCCTTTTATCCCCTAGCTAGTGACTGGGACACTGGACCAGGCGGGACCCTTTATGAAGAATATCACTGGATTCAAGTACATCTGGCTCATCTTGGACTATGCCACCGGGTTCCCACCCCTGTTAGCCACTCAGGAGGTAACACAAACTTCAACTAACTTTTCCTCTTTGAGCTGCTATATGGTCACCAGCCCTGGGGACAATGCAATCAGATGTAAGAAATCTGGTAATATACCCCATCACGAGCCCAGGGTGTCTTGCAGTATGTTGTCCCATGGCAGAAGTGCTTGATCAGCAGCAGGTACCTCCCAAAGGAGAACCATCAGGGCTCTTGGGGGCTCAAAAGAAGATGTATCATCACAAAGGTGCTCAGACTTGAGCCTTTGAACCTGGCAATAATTGCTCCTCCTCAGGGTCAAAATAACTTAAAATTTCTTACAGCTATTGCCCTATTGCATCCCAGTGTAAGGCTGATGGTCCCTGGTTGCCAGCAGGGGGGAATAAACCTGCAAGCATAGGGGCTAAAGCCCTGCATTCTACCACTTGAGCTAAAAGCCAGCTGGCCCTCAGCCAAGGCTGTAGAGCAGACTTCTCTCTCTGTTGTCAGTGGTCTCAGTGCCTCAAGGGCTATACCAGGTTCCTGCCAGCTCTTTGAAAAGCTTCCGGCAGGCTTTTGTTGCAGCTGAGCCAGCTCGTGCTGGAGCAGTGCACTGGGGCACACCTGCTTTCTTTCACCTGTGCTCCTCCTACTTTTCTTAGGCACGTCAAAGCTCCTGGCAAGGGTTATGTGAAGTGTTCTGCCAAGTAGGCCCTCTTACTTATGAAATCTGGCAATCTGATTTATGGAAGAAATAGCAGTTTTACCACGGCAACCTCCTGAGACTGTGGTGAGAGGGTGAAGGGCTGTTGATTGCCCTATATCCCTGGGAGCCAGACTGGGTGCCCAAATGCTCAAGGTAACAGATCCTAAAGAGCTGCAGCTAGGAGACACTCTCATGGAGGAGCACAGAAACAGGCCCAGCGTTGCTGAAGGCCTTCCCCAAGGTCTTCCACAGCCTATAAGGTCAGACCACACTTACCCACCACACCATCTGATAAGCCGGTGGAAAATTGTTTGAGAGATATGACTCAGGAAAACCAGAGGTAAGTGCTGTTGAATATGAATATGCCTAACACAAATATGCTTTATGTAAAATGAAGCAGGTATCTGGGCAGGGTGAAGGCACAGCACGGTGCACTCTGGGCGGTGCTGAGGGCTGGCTTCCCCACCCTGCCCATTCCTCCTGAGGCCTCGTACCTTCTGCAAGCATGGAGCACTGCCCCCCGTGGCCCAGGAACCTGGGGAGAATGGGACCAGGTCCTGAAGTCCTTCCTTAAACCTTCTCCCACAGAAACCAAGAGGCGCTTTACCTGAGTGTACACTGAGAGATCCGCCCGACAGTATTTTAAATGATATCCAAAAATAATGTTGGAGAAAAAGGGATGTTAAGCTGTCATGACCAACAGGTCACTTTCCTTTAGGACCTCCTGAGGCCTTAAGCATCTCTTTTGTGTTGCCAAGAGGAGCTCCTAGAAGACATCTGTTTGCCTCTGTAATTGGGGCCCCCTCATTCCAATTTTAGCGGCAGTGGTCTGCCCTGCTGTTGGCCAGCAACTTTTGGCAATGGCTGTTACTCAGCTGTGGGAGTCTTGGGGATCAATATCACTGGAGAAGGCCTATTGCTGTTACCTACAGCTAGACCGAACAAGGAAGCTACTCAGACTACATGGCACCAGTACCCAGCTCACCACATTAGCTTTTTATAGGCTTCTCAATCAGAGTCCTGGATTATTTTTAAAGCCCTGAATAGTCTGGACTCTGAGTGACATATTTATATGTACCCTGTGAGGGGAGATGAGAAAGGAACAATGAGCATTCTCCAGAAAACATATTTTCAACCCATGGCAGAGGTCTGTCGTAAAGAACCAACATACAGTACTGTTTTATTGCTCAGTGGCTGCACCTTGAACTCTTTCTGTTTCTCAGAAAAGGTCATGCAGGCCAAAATTAAATACGTCATACATTTTAAGGCTCATGTTTTATATTGGTTTAATATAAACTTTTCTTCTATTTGTTAAAGTTTACTTCATTTTATTTTCTCCTGATCCCTAATACATTCCTCAATCCGTTCTCCTTTCTGAGCGACTAACGCTTCCCAGCACTTTTACTTTACAAACAACTCCTAATTTGAACAGAATCAATTCATAACTCCTCTGAAAGGCTTCTTTTTAACTTTTTAAAAGCCTCTCCACAATCTGGGATCCATGTGTTTGGCAATACCCTATTGCCTAGGCTTAGCTCCATTTCTGGGTATCTTGAAGCAAGAAGTGAAAGAGTCTTTTGCAGCCTCTCCAGCTTCCATGCTGGAATACAATAATCACCTTCCATTCATCAAAACACACAGCATTGGCCACCTGTCCCTGGATAGGAGGATAAAGAAGAAACCAACTCATTAGTCCTTTGCAATACAATTTGCGACCGGTTGGGTCAGACAGATCCCTTCCAGACTGTCTCTTCATGGGCTGATCATACCACTGAGTCTGTCTAACATGCCCTATGGGGGCTCCACCCTGTCCTGCTGAGCCAGAGCCTATGGTCTCTGCCAGTAAAGACACAGAGTTTGGAGTCCCAGCCTAGAGCAGAGCAACCAAGAGCAGTCAGCTCTGGGATGGCTTAGTCAAAATGACTGACAGAGCATGGTTGCAGTTGCACAGCCCCCATGGACCACATCCCCCATACATCAGTCTTACTATGCATAAAGTGTGTACAGAGTAACCTCCTAAGTTGTTTGTCCACTTGATCAATGAAGAAGAGAGATGCATAGCCATTGTCTCCTCAGGTAACAATTATTTACGCTGGCTTTCATAATAAACTAAAGTGATTTTATTAAGTACAAAAAGTAGGATTTAAGTGATTGCCATTGTCTCCTCAGGTAACAATTATTTACGCTGGCTTTCATAATAAACTAAAGTGATTTTATTAAGTACAAAAAGTAGGATTTTAGGTGATTCCTAAGAATGTCAGCATTTTCATCAATCCAGTTGTTGAAGAATGTACATGTATTAAAGGCAGATTTCGCACATTCATATATTGCATCTCTCAGCATGGACCATGTTTCATCAACAGTATATAGGTCAGGTTTGTGTTGCATTTTGCGAGTGAGATTATCTGCACAGAGCATTTCAGTGTATCTCTGGTACTGAAGGTATTGATCTTTGGCTTACTGCATTCCTTTGTCATATAGAATTTCTTATGGACAATTTTCACTCTGCTGATGATCAAGGAGTGATCAGTGTTGCAATCTGCATTGTGGTATGTGTGTGTAAATTTGACAAGGTCAGGCTGATGCCAATGACTTGATCGGACACTCTTTCAAATTAAAGAAAACATTAGTGATGCAGAGCTGATTCTGAGAGCTGAATTTGAGAAGACTTTGACCATGTTAGTTCATTTTCCCAATACCATGATGACTGAGGCAGATGGGCCAGGACTGATGGTCATGTCCAACTCTTGCACTGAAGTTGCCAAGGATGTATAGCTTCCCTAAACCTAGGCTGGATTCAGTCTGAGTCTCATAGAGCTGGAAAGAACTTTGCAAGAACTTCAAGTACAGTCCACACCACTCTTCACAGGGCCAAAGCACCACCTAGACCAACCCTGACAATTGTTCGTCAACCATCCTCACTCATGATGAATAATATCTAACTTCTTAATTAGTTGTATGTATTTCAGCGGAACTACTTGTAGAGTGCAGCCGAAACGTACAGCTATTTAAGAGTGGAAGTCCTATTAATTCCAACTGATGTTAGGCAACTAAATACTTTTGACTTTAATGTTGGTGTGTGTTCTCATGGCCAAAATGGAGACTGCTCTGCAGGCAGCTTTGGCCAAGAAAAGGCATCCACAGGAACTCAGAAGTCACTTCCAACACATGGACATCTGTTTCAACCCCTGTGTGATGAAGCCCTCCCCCCGGAGAAACTATAATGAATATAGAAAAGGGAAATATTTTTTTCACAGAGAGATGAATGGAGAAAAATAACAGGGGGCTAGATAGGGGAGCAGTAAAACAAGGTTGCATTCAACACAAGGCATCCCAGAGCTGGTGATACCACTGTCTGAAAGGGCAGACACTGAACAGTGTGTCTGCACTCAGTGTTTAGAAGTCCAACAAACTTCTCCTGTGTCCTGTTCTGCTGTTCTCTGCAAACCAACACACAGAGTGACCTCCTTCCTTCTGGACTAGCAACTGCTTCCCTCCTAGTTTCCTGTGCAAAGTCAAACCCTAGTATTCACAGCCCTAGACAGCCCTGGGCTTCAGTGACACTGGGTCCAGCTCTAGTTTGCCTCCCTCAGATGAGTCCTCTTTGGCACAGTGCTACTGTTAGCTAATGTCCTTCATAGCGCTGCCAGTTAAGTTCTCTGTAAGCTGCAGGGCTGCACAGCTGCCTATTAAGTACTATGCAGGCACTCAGGGACCCCTGCCCTGGTGGACCTGGGGATAAGCAACTCTCCTCTAGCTGTAGCAGGTTTGAGCCAGGCTAGGTTCAGGCTTTGAGAAAGGTGCCCTTCTCCCAGGACTGACCTGCTGTGGGCAGGGGAAGGGTGGTTCTTCTCCTATCCAGCCCCAGCCCTCACCAGACTGTGGTCAGGGTACAGATGCCCCACCTCATCTTGAACCCAGCTTTGGCCCAGACTTGCCACAGCTGGAGAAGGGGTCCTGTCTCAGCCCAAATCCAGTCCTGGCCTGGACCTGACTCTGGATAAAAGCTCCCACCTCAGCTTAAATGTAGCCTGACCTCCAACCTACCGCTGCCGGGGACAAGTGCCGTTTCTCTGTCCCAGACCCAGGCCTGGCCCCGACTTTGCTGCTGGGAGACGAGCACAGAGACCCTCTCCCCAAACCTGCCATGGGCTGGGGGTGTGGCACCTATCCATGGCCCCAGTTCTGGAGCTGCTGAGGCAGGGAGTGTTGCCTGCCCGTCCCCAGCCTAGGTTCTGCTTCAGGGAAAGAAAGCTGAGGAGAGTCCTTTCTCCCTGCTGTACCCATGGCACAACCTGTATCCCAAACTTTTCATACCTTGGCCACCCCAGACCCTGACCCCAGCTGGAGCCCTCACACCACTGCACTCCAACCTTCTGCCCCAGGCTGAGCCTTCTCCCATACTCCAACCCCCCCACCCACACCACATGCATTTTGTTATGAGCACATATATGGAGGGGATGTGACCCATCTCACCTCCATATTGGTATACATAACAGAATTTATTCAGCACATGTGTGAGAAAAATAGAGGGCACGCTGAGTGTCAGGCACCCGGTTTTTGACTCAAAAGATCAGTCCAAGAGGGACCTTGGCAGCTCCAGGGGGCACTGCTGATGGGGTTGTTAAAAGTCTGGTTCTCAGTGCAGCAGGGCTAAGGGAGGTTCCCTGCCTGCACAGGCTGTGCATAACTCCCAGAAACACCTGTCATGTCCTGGTGGCCCCAAGGCAGAAGGGCAAACACAGAAGCTTCCCACTAGCCATTAACTGCAGCCTATGGGAGCTATGGAGGGCGCAGCCTGTGGGTGCAGGGAACATGCACAGACCCCCCTGGCTCCTCTGCCTAGGAGCCTGACATACTGTACGGTTCTGGGAGCTGTGTGGAGCCAGGGCACATAAGGAGCCTGCCTTAGCTCCATTGGACCACTGACTGTAAGCTGCCTGAATCAAGTGGTGCCCCGCTGCAGCTCACACCTATTTTCCCCTCATGCAGGTCAACCCTCCTCCTGCTCCTAGTCAGAACCCCCTTCTGCACCTAACTCCCTCCCAGGGCCCTCAGCCCAACCTCCTGCCCTATCCCTAAGCCTCCTCCTCCACACAAATGCCGTCCCCTTCTGCACCGAGCCCCCTAGCAGCCCCTGCGTCCTACATACTGTCTTCAACATCTTTTAAAATCTGAACTTGTTCTTACTCCACCCAAGCCCACTCCCTATCTAGTAACACACTTTACAATCTAGTAAATTTGATTTCACATACTCCTATACTGAAAGTCTCTCTGAGTGCTGACTGCGATCTGTGATAAGTTGTGAAACATCCTGACAAAGTAGCTGACTTCATAGTTTCAGGCCCTACAACAGATCTGTAATTAGTAGTCACTTCAGAGTTGAGAACAAGATGTCACAGTTGAACAAACATTTGCAAGCAGACCTCAAATAATAAACAGAAATCTTGAGAAAGCTCAGCCAGACCGTTGATGGCTGGAGTCAGAGATGAGGCTAGCATTCACTCTTGGAGCGGATTCAAGAAGTGAAATGTCTGCAGCAAAACAATCCCAGTTCACACAGCTGCTGTCCTATGACTTTCTCCTCTAAGGGCCCGTGCCCACTAAAAATTTATGGCAAGGCTCCCACTGACATCAGTGGCCATTAGATCAGGTGTTAGTGGAATAATTAACTTATGGAAATGTTACAGTGGCGGCATTAGGACTGTCCAATGGCCAGAACTTTGTAATGAAGTGCAAAAGGCCAAGTTTATTTCAGGTTAGTGGAGTTAAATTACAGACTCAATGAAACTACAATGGGGATTAACTTGGCCCCACACTTTGGGAACTGGGACAGATAGGCTTAGTGGACGTTGGGACCACATCCCCAGATATTAGAGAGACAAGGTGGGTGACGGAATATTTTTTATTGGACCAACTTTTGCTTGGTACAATAAAAGATCTCTCCCTCACCTTGTCTCTCAGACATAGGAGCAGGAATTTCCAGGGATTACAGCTGTTATAAAGGAATTCACTTCATGCTGAATAATGGGTCTTAGAAGCACATATGGTGAAATTCACTCCATGAGCTTGTGCAGTGGGCTAGCATAAGACTAATTAAAGCTACAAGGCTCTGTCCATGACATGGAGGCAACCTGTGCCAAGGGGATGTGGTAGTGGATGAAGCTCCCTTCTGCCATTCAGCCCCTTTGTGCTTGAGTAAATATAGCCCACACACCAAGGGTTCAGTTCACTGTCCCACCTGTATGACACAGAATAAGAATGACTCCAATCTAGTGCCTTAGCTGAGAGCCAACTGGCTGTCAGCTCAACCTGTCACATCTCAGCTACGTCTACACTAGAACGCAACGTCAAAGTAGTGTATTTCGAAGTAGCGGCGTTGAAATACGCTACTTCGCCTCGTAGCATCTACCTGCTCTCTGGGCCTGGCACCATCGACGTTGAATGTCGAAGTAGGAATGTGCTATATCAGAAGGGGACACCCCGGATGCGGAAAGGAAGCATCCACACATACAAACAGCCCCTTTTGAACTAAGGGGCCAGGAAAGCCCGCGGACAGGGTCGCAGGGCAGATTAGCCCTTCTGGGACAACAGCAAGCTGCTCCTTTAAAGGGCCCCTCCCAGACACACTTGGCTTGCACAGCACGAGCCCTGAGCTGGTGACACAAGCCTCACAGACCTTGAGCCTGCAGATATGGACATCCAGCAGCAGCTGGAAGCCCTCCAAGTCACCTCCCACGGGGCAGACGCCCTGCTAGACGCTGCACAGGCAGCTGCCCAGCAGCTCGTGGCAGAGGAGCCCTCCCCAGGGGCAGAAGGGGATGCCCTGGACCATCGGGCCCTCCTGCTCCCCTGTGCTGGGTGCTCCACCATCTCTGGAGCTACCCCACCAGCTCCGAGTGGTGGGAGCACCTGGTCATGGAGGAGTGGAACAATGACCAGTGGCTGTGGAACTTCTGCATGTACTGGCAGACCTTCATGGAGGCTGCCAGTGGCTCACCCCTGCCCTGAGGCACCAGGACACACAAATGCAGTGTGCCCTCACCATTGAGAAGAGGGTCGCAATAGCTGTCTGGAAGCTGGCCACTCCAGACAGCTACCACTCCGTGGGCCACCAGTTTAACATAGGCAAGGCCACTGTCGGAGCCGTCTTGATGGAGGTAAGGACGCCTGTGCATGCAATCACTGGGGGGGGGCAGAGGGGGACTGGGGAGGGAGGGGGGCCTCGGTGGAGGGGGGGCAGTGCGTATTCTGCACACCTTAGCCGTGTCTACACATGCACGCTACTTCAAAGTAGCGGCACTAACTTCAAAATAGTGCCCGTCATGGCTACAAGTGTTGGGCGCTAGTTCGATGTTAACATCGACGTTAGGCGGCGAGACGTCGAAGCCGCTAACCCCATGAGGGGATGGGAATAGTGCCCTACTTCGAAGTTGAACATTGAAGTAGGGCACATGTAGCTGATCCGCGTCCCGCTACATCGAAATAGTGGGGTCCGCCATGGCGGCCATCAGCTGAGGGGTTGAGAGACGCTCTCTCTCCAGCCCCTGCGGGGCTCTATGGTCACCGCGTGCAGCAGCCCTTAGCCCAGGGCTTCTGGCTGCTGCTGCTGCAGCTGGGGATCCATGCTGCATGCACAGGGTCTGCAACCAGTTGTCGGCTCTGTGGATCTTGTGCTGTTTAGTGCAAGTGTGTCTGGGAGGGGCCCTTTAAGGGAGCGGCTTGCTGTTGAGTCCACCCTGTAATCCTGTCTGCAGCTGTGCCTGGCACCCTTATTTCGATGTGTGCTACTTTGGCATGTAGACGTTCCCTTGCAGCGCCTATTTCGATGTGGTGCTGCGCAACGTCGATGTTGAACGTCGACGTTGCCAGCCCTGGAGGACGTGTAGACGTTATTCATCAAAATAGCCTATTTTGATGTCGCTACATCGAAATAAGCTAGTTCAATGTAGGCTTCACGTGTAGACGTAGCCCTTCACAGGTGCCCATGTCCCCTCCCCGCAGATGGTACATGTGCTCAAAGCCCTGCTGCTCCAGAGGGTCATCTGAGTTGGGGACTTGGATGCAGCCATCGCGGGATTCACTGCCATGGGGTTCCCAAAGTGCTTCGGGGCCCACGATAGGACCCACATCCCCATCGGCGCCCTGGAACACAGTGGCGGACACTATATCAACAGGAAGGGCTACCACTCTGTGGTCCTGCAGGCCATGGTGGACAGCCACGGCTGCTTCCAGGATGCATATGTGGGCAGTTCCGGCTGCACCCACAAAGCCCGTGTGTTCCACAATTCAGGCCTATGTCACCAGGTGGAGGTGGGTACCTACATCCCCCAGTACCCACCATACCACTGGGCCTCGTGGCAGATGCTGCCTACCCTCACCAGCCCTGGCTTATATGCCTTTACCTGGGCCACCTCAATGTCACCCAGGAGCACTACAACACCCAGCTGAACCATGCTTGGCAGGTGGTAGAGTGGGCCTTCGGGAGCCTAAAGGGCCAGTGGTGATGCCTCCTTGCCTGCCTGAATGTGGGCCTCCCAAACATCCCACAGGTTGTGGGCACCTGCAGCACGCACCGCAACCTGGTGGAAAGCAAGGGAAGGCCTTCATGCAGAGGTGGGTGGTTGAGGCCAGAACAGGCTATCCCAGCTGGCAGCCACCCCTAGCCTCCAGGCCCACCAGGAGAGGGTCTGGGTCCGGGAGGCCCTGTGGGAGCACTTCAGTGAGTGGGCCCAGTGAGTGCCACCCAGGTCATCCCTGGCGGGCCTCCCACACACTGCCCCCACCACGCACACACTGCCCCCCACCAAAAGCACACATACCATGGGGTTTTTGAAAAATAAAACTGAATCCTTGTCAACTAACCAAAATGCTTTTCTCTGATTATGGAACAATTAACGAATACCATAACTATGCACATGGTGAGGGGGAGATAACTATATACATGGGGGCGGGGGATAACTATGTACATGGCCAGGACCACGGATGGTGCTATACTGTCCTGGTTCTCAGATGGTGTGGCTTTGGAAATGGGACGGGGAGAGAGAGGGAGGCCGTGAGTACCAAGCCCTGTCCCGTGACGTCTGGTCCCTGTCCCCAGTCTCCCATCAGTGCATGTGGTGGCCCTGTGGGTGTCTCCTTTGCATGGTAACCCCATCACCCCTCATCCTGGGGGCTGGGGTGCAGCACTGTATGTGGGTGAGGGTGCTCGTAGGCATTGGTGGCTGTAGTGTTCCCTGGTTCATGGTCTGCCAGGACCCTGGTGGGCTGGGGCCAGCTGGAGGTGTGGGGGCCCCGCAGTCATGTATGGTGCCCCCACCCTATGTCCTGGGGGGGGGGGTTTGCCCTGTGGCGTACATACCTGACAGTCCACCATCTTACTCAGCGGAGGCCTGTTGAGCAGATGGCTGGCTGGAGCTGCAGGAGGGGATGTCAAGCACCAGCTCCCCCTCCTTGCTGGACCACTCGGACAGTGGGGTGGATGGTCCCGTCTCCAGCCCTGGAGGTACGGGGCTGGGCTATAGTCCTGACTCCGGCCTCCAGCTCCACATCCTGCTGAGGCTCCTTGGCCATGGTGTTGAGGATGGCTGGGCAGGAGGAGGTGTCCTGGGGGCCCAGGGTGGTCCTGAGCTCCTGGTAATAGAAGCAAGCAGCTGGGGCGTCCTCAGACTGGCTGGCTGAGTCCTTCACCTGGGCATAACTGTGCTGCAACTCCTTGACTTTACTCCTCACGTGGTCAGGAGTGCAGGCAGGGTGATCCCACGTGGTCAGGACCTTGGCCACCAGGGGGGATGCTCCTGCCACTTGCTCCCCATTACGTGGAGCAGTTCGTCCTCACCCAAGAGCCCCAGCAGGTTGCAGAGCTCAGAGTCGGTCCAGGAAGGGCCCTGCTTCCTGCCCCACTGGCTGGAGCCCTGGGAGCTCTGGGATGGCCCTGGGAGGAGCCCTGGAGGTGCTCAGGGGGCTAGCTGGCTGCCATGGTCTCCCTCTGGGCCATGCAGAGGCGCCTCATGGCACGGCTGCTGCCTACATGGTCTCAGCTTCCTGCAATGGGGTTTCTGTGTCCGTGCAGCTTTAGGAGCTGCTCGGCACAGAGATCATAGAGCCCCACAGGGGCTGGATGGCACATCTCCGCCTGACAGCTGATTGCCACCAAGGTTCACTCCGCTATTTCCAAGTAGTGGGATGCGGAACATCTACACACTTCCTACTTTGACATTAGACATTGGGCTCTATTCCCATCTTCTAATAGGAACAGCAATTTCGACGTCTTACCGCCTATCATCGATTTCAACTTTGAAGTAGCGCGACGTGTAAACGCGGCACGTGCTATTTCGAAGTTGTTCTTGCTACTTTGATGTAGCATTCTAGTGCAGATGCCCCTCTCGTGTACTAAGTTCCAAAGGTCTCTTGTTCAAGTCTGTCCATGTGCTGTTATATAAACTCCCATCCACTAAAGCTTTGGTACCAAACTGGTGGCATTATTCTGAAAACATATGTATTGTAAAAGTGAACTAGCCACACTCAACTGGCCAAATAGCCTCATGTGGCTGGGGCTAGCCTGTTGGTCACCACAGCACTAAAGTAAGAGCCCTAGCTGTGCAAAAACACCTCACGGTAGTTAGGATGAGCTGACTGAACTCTTCACACGTGACCTACGAGTTACGTGAACCTCAGGGCAGAGCTGAAAGGTTAGTACAACAACTGCATCAGTTGGTCTTGTCCTCACCGTTCCAGAAATAATTTGCAAAATTAATTTCAGATAAAGTATGCCTGTGGTAAACAGGGCCAGATGACAGAAACAAACAAGTAATGTATGTAAATTAAACGAAAATGTGCACATCAATTTGAAAGTGAATTCACAGTATTATAAAGGGAAAATGTAACAGATGAACAATAAAAGGGCAAACATGAAACATCTTAGTATTGGTCAGAGATTCTCAAGGTCACAGACAATTTATACAAGTGCACTCATAAAAGAAAATGTGTGGGATGACCTGATGCTGCCTTGCTAGACTGTGTTATTACACACACATTACTGTCCCAATTTAGCTAAACACTTAAACATGTCCGTAAAGATTAGTATATGCTTTAGTTCATTCCTGTTCAGCAAAGCATTTCAGCATGGGCTCAGGTCACATTGACTTTAGTGGTGCTTAGTCATGTGCTTAAAACTATGTTTTAAATGCTGTGATGACTGCTGATGGACATAAGCTCATGGTCTGCTGAACTGGGGGCGAAGCACAGTTTTCCGGGAAAAGGAAGCTGTTTTCCAGAGCCTCAAGCATATGGCCCTTTTTCCTAGCCTGTGTCTACACTACGGCCATGTCTACACCAGCCCAAAACTTTGAAATTGCCATGCAAATGGACATTTTGAAGATTACTAATGAGGCGCTGAAATACATATTCAGCACCTCATTAGCATGCGGTCGGCCGCAGTACTTCGAAAATGCCACGACTAGCTGCCGTGCGGCTCGTCCAGATGGGTGTCCTTTTTGAAAGAACCCCACCAGCTTTGAAATCCCCTTATTCCTCTCTGATGCTAGGAATAAGGGGAGTTCGAAGTTGCCAGGGTCCTTTCAAAAAGGACCCCCATCTGGACAAGCTGTGCGGCAGCGAGCTGTGGCAATTTCGAAGTGCTGCGGCCAACCGCATGCTAATGAGGTGCTGACTATGTATTTCAGAGCTTCATTAGGAATCTTCGAAACGGCCATTTGCATGGCCATTTCAAAGTTTTGGGCTGGTGTAGATGTAGCCTACGAGATAATTTTGATATGCAATAAAATTAAATACTTAATCTTGCTGTCATGAATTTGAATAATGTCCACCAAGCTTCTTGAAATTCAACCCACCTTTTGTCCATGTCAAATCTCTGCATCCTCATTGTCCCGTCCAAGTTTGACAGTGTGAGCACTGCATTGTGGGTACCTAGCCCACAGTGCCTTAGCCCTGGTTGCCTGTAGGTGTTTCTTGTTGGAATCCAGAATTCCAATCACTATCGCATAATTCACTGCACCACTAATGGTGCTAAAAAAGAACTGGAGATCACACCATTTCCTGCTGCAGCATTTCAGTGCAAACATGGATCCATGCACGCTCTATCATCAAAAATGCTAGCATTAGGCTAGACTGAAGTGGAGTCATTTGAAATTAAACACAACCTTTTGATTTATTTGTGAATTTGTATTGGAGGGAATCTTTGAATTATTGTATTGCAGGGGTGAGTGAGGAAGGGCAATGAAAGCACATAGGGTACAGGAGAAATCCTAATCTCTTAATCAGTGGAAATATTTTAGGCCATGTGGAACTTTGGAGAACTTTATTTTTCCTAGTGGGGTGATGGATAAATAGGTTAGGGGGATCAGCCCTGCTTAAATTAATAGAATCAGCAACCACAAGAGCATAAATTCTTATAGCTTCATTCCAAGAGGTAACTTTGCTCTCAAATAGTGGTTAACTTGGCAGATCAAACTAGGGCAAGATTCATGATAAACACAATTTTAAATTGCATAATGGAACAAAGCAACATGGTTTGAATTATATGCTTCTAAAAAATATCAGTTTTGTGCATTGGTACTTTCTTGATATTGTGTCATGAAAAGTCTTTTCCTTTTTCTTTCTAGAGAAACAATAACTTCTTTCTCATTTTATTATTCAGACAAAATGGATTCAGTCATATAGAGAACCAGCAAAGGCCTATGCATTTACTTAATTCACAAGTATATTACCATTAATATTACCATTCTATTAAAATGTTGTGGGTTATGATATACAGCTGATATTGACATGGAGTCAGGATTCTGGCAAACATGTGAGCCCAGTGAGCCAAATCCTCTTTTTTGTGTGCCTAGAATTCCCACTGAAGTCTCAGTTCTTCCTGCTCACTATTAATCTATGCAACATGTCCCATATTTTCAAGAGATAATGGTTGTGAGCACTCAGTAGAGTCACCTTAAAGAGAGGAGCTTCCTTTGAAAATTAGACCCCTCTGTGGTGTCTCAGCTGGGGCAACTAAATTCGTTTTCTTGGCAGTCACTCAATAACATGTAGGAAGTCTTCGTGTCACCTCCTATTTGTGAGTCTGTTGGTGGCTGACCCGTTGATTCTGGAGCCACAGGCCTTGTTACAGAAGGGGCAGGTGTTGGTAGCTGTAGGAGAGGGGTGGGGCAGTTTTTGTTGCTCTTTTCTTCTTCTCCGCCTCTCCTCATCTGCACTGTGGCTGGACCTCTCAAATTGTACCACCCACTCACAGATTACCCTTCTCCGGTGGGAATGGTCCTGGGGAAGGTTTGCCCATGTGTAGACACTGATGCTGCACTTTTTCATTGTGCCCCCTGTATGTCCTTATATCACTTCCTCTGGCTCCCTACACTCCTTTGTCCTTCCTCCAACTCAGAAAACAGAATCTGTTTGGGTAGGCTCTGATCAGACATCCAAACCACATCAACAGTCTCACAGAGTCGTTAATGAATTATTATGGCTTCAGTGCTGGTAATGTTTGACTCTTCCAGGATATTAGCGTTCATGTGCCTATCCTCCCAAGAGATACTTAGGATTCGCCTTAGGCAGTGTTGATGATATTGTTCAAGTGCCTTTAAAAGAGGCTTGTCTGTTGTCCAGGTTTCACATGCTTGCAGTAACGTTGGAACAACCATTGCTCAGTATACAAGGAGCTTTATCTTGGGATAGATGTTCCAGTTCTCGAAAACCTTTGTCTCAGGTGGACAAAAGCAGAGCTTGCACAGCTTAGATGATGCTGGATTTCTGCATTAATGTCGATTTTAGCAGAAAGATGGCTTCTGAGGTTGGAAAATGCTCCACATTTTCCAGCAGTTTGCTGTTGACTGTAATAAAAGGTGCATGAGATAGTGCCATTGGCAAGGGTTGGTGGAACACCTTGGTCTTTTTGATGTTCAGTGTGAAGCTGAGATTCTCACGAGCTTCAGCAAAGGCACTTGAGATGATCTAAAGCACTGTGGGAGAGAGAGTAGAAACCAGGTTGTCATCCACATACTGGAGGTCTATGATCATGGATGTGGAGACCTTGCTTTTAGCCTTCAGTCTCCTGAGAGTGAAAAGTTTCCCATTCATTCTATAGATAATCTTCACACCATCTAGTAGCTTGCCATCAGTGAGGTGAAGTGCAAGGGTGATGAAGATGCAGACCAGTGATGGGGGCAACGACACGTCCTAGTTTGACTCCAGTTTTGACCTCAAAGGGGTCACTTTGGGATCTGTTGTTGGTCAATGCTTTTACAGTCATGTTGTTGTGAAGCAGCCTCAAGAGGCTAATGATTTTTTGGGCTATCTTTGAGAGGATGGTCTGCATTGAATCAAATGTGTCGGTAAGGTCAATGAAACTCATATACAAAGCTTTGTTTTGTTCATAACATTTTTCTTGCACTTGTCAGGCAGTGAAGATCATGCCCACTGTTCCTTGGAATGGTTGGAAGCCACACAGGGATTCTGGGAGAATTTCTTCTGAGGGTGGCAGGAGTCTGTTTGCAAGGATTTAAGCTAAGATTTTCCTCACCTTTGTGAGCAGGGAAATGTCACGATAGATTCGACAGTTTGACTTGACACCCTTCTTGAAGAGACTGATCATCAGTGTTTCTGACCTCTTGCAGCGTCTGCTCCCTATCCCAACTCTTGAGAATCGGGAGGAGAATCAAAATCACCACCTAAATAGGGAGGCATCCAAAATCATGTCATTTAAACAAAATCTTAGTCTTCGTCACTGTAGACTACAGAGAATGAAACATGAAAACTGTTCCAGCTCTCTTATTAACAGTGAAAGAAAACCCTAGTTAATTTTGTTAACTTACATCAGTAATTTCTCACAGATATCTCAGAGTGTGTGCATGATCAGTTAACGATCAGACTCCCTTCTGCTCTATTAAAATGAACCAGGTTCCTCCGCAGTTCAGTAAGACATCCTGGAGAGACAGTCAAAGTAGAACCCAACATGCCTTGCAGAAATCTTTGAACTGCATCTAGAACTGGAGATAAAGTGATTTTATAATTCCCTGGTCGAATTACCCAGGCTGGAAATTAGACCTAGAGGAGACTCCCTGACTGCATTAAATTCACCCCTAGGTAGCGAGGTCAGCACAAAAGTTAATGCATTACTAATTCCACCTAAACCCTGAAAATAGAGATTTGCAGCCCCCATGCTGGCCCTATGCATAGTGGTGGATTTCAAATGTCAATAAGTCATTGAGGTGTTGTTTGAGAAAAGCAAAGCAATAAAGCTGTTTTGTTGTTTACATCTATTGAAAAGGGCAGATTAAACAGCCATGAAATCACTTGGTGCAATCCTGCATTCTTTAAAGTTAACAGGAATTCTGAGTTCCCAAAGAATCTAGGATCAAGCCATCAATCCTCATCTTGTAGGAACTGTTTTTGATTTACAAATGGTTTGCATCTTAAGCACAGCTGCTTGTCTGACCCAGAAGAAATTCATACACTACTGGAACTGGAGTTACCTGCAGCTCCCAGGTATGTGCCACTTGGGTTTCTGTTTCTTTTAACCACAACAAGGGAACGGCAGAATATGGATGAGATGTTTATTTCCAAATGACGCCTAACCCATCTTTAGTCTCTCTGAGAAAGGTGAGAGAATCTTCCTATGTGTAGAATTGTACTTAATAGTGGTTACATTCATCTAGCCCCTATTATTGTGTAACTATGTCTTCCTGGAATTAATTTCTCTGTTTGAATTCTGTAAACATATTGTGGCATGAGATGGCTAAGTTGAGATGTTATTGTCTCAAAGAAAGGACCTGCAACTGTTGTAGTTGGCATTTTCTTCTCATCCATCTCTTCGGATGAACCTGGATTTTTTATAAAGCCAGAATGCACTAAACTGTTCAACTCTACATTAAATCAGTGATTCTACAAGTAGCTTTCCACCCAGGAGACAGTCAAATATTTCACTATACATTCACTATGCGTTCAAGACTCTTCATCCCATATGGAGATCACAAATAATATCTGTGAAGATGAAACTGCGGATCTTCAACACAAATGTGAAGAGTGTGCTCTTGTATGGATGCAAGACCCGGCGTGCTCAGAAGTCCTCAAATCACAAGCAACATAAATTCATAAACAGATGCCCGAGGTACATCCTTGATATCAAATGCTGAGACTTTGTCACAAATGAGGAGATTTGGAACAGATCAGGACAAGAACCACTTGATGTCCCAATCAAGAGAAGAAAGTGGGGATGGCTAGGCCACACTGTCAGAAACGCATCATCCAGCATAGACCGTTAAGCTCTCACATGGAATCCGCAAGGAAAACACAAAAGAGGAAGGCCTCAGACAACGTGGAGATCTACTGAGACTGAAGGATAGCTGGGGCACTCCTGAAGTCAGCTAAAAGTTTTGTCTTGAGACAGAGTGAAGTGGAAGACACTTGTAGATGACCTATGCTCCACTCAGAGTACAAGGGTTTAAGTCAAATTAAGTCAAGTCACATAATCAAAAATAAAACAATTAAGGAATCCAAGGAAATTATTTACCCCAAACCGATTCTGGGATATATTTACAAGAGAATGCAATTATGCTATTCATGACTCAGTTTTTGAATAATTAATTCAAAGAGCATTTTTCATCTCTCTGTTGGCAAGGGACACATTGTACAGGGTAATAGTAAGAGAAGATTGGACTAATCACCTCATTAAGCTAGTTTTTAATTTTTTCTTAAATTTTTTCCAGAACAGCTAGGACGATAGCTGATTCTGATTATACCTGAAAATATACTGCAACTATGTAAAAACAAATCTACAATACGCACAGAAGCATGCATGTAAATAACCCAAAGCTGTAGCTAAATTCTTGCGTTAATGTTTGACAGATGGCCAAGTAAATACTTTCCCCTTAGTTTTTTTCTGACATGCTTGCATTTTTAGATTCATTTGTATTGTGTACATGTCTAAATTATTCTAACTTTTTGTCTTTCTCCTCAGATTTTTGCATGTCTCCTCAATGCATTTTAGATCAAATATTTGGCTTCACTGTGACATTTTGCTGGCATAAGAGAACCAGAAACGATCGCAGAAATTCTTGCATTTGAGAACAATTATCCAATTTTATTCTTTGGGAACAAAATAATTTCCCTCCCTATGCTGCTGCCTGTTAAGTTTCACAATATATTCAACATTTCACTACACTGAAATCTAATTAGACTTTGAAGTAAATCACCTCATGCATGCCAAGAAATATCAGTTTTGTCAGTAGCGGCAGCATAACTAGTGACCAGTAAGTTTAAATTAAGACCTGTATTTCCTATGCAATTTGATAAATACAGATGCTCCAAAACAGTTGAAGAATACACACAGGATAACTCAAAGGGAAATGGGAAAGCCTTGATGTACATGTAATATAGTATGATCGTGTCAGATGTGGCTTCCTTTGGCTAATAGAATGAAGTTAAAATAGCACAATAGTAACAGAGATAGCTGTGCTAGTCTATATATTATCAAAACAAAAAAGCAGTCCAGTAGCACTTTAAAGACTAACAAAATAATTTATTAGGTTTCATGGGACAGACCCACTTCTTCAGATCGTAGCCATACCAGAACAGACTCAATATTTAAGGCACAGAGAACCAAAAATAGTAATCAAGGTTGACAAATCAGAAAAATTATCATCAAGGTGAGCAAATCAGAGAGCAGAGGGGCAGAAGGCGGGGGCGGAGTCAAGAATTAGATAAAGCAAAGTATGTAAAAGAGCCTGTATAATGAGCTAGAAAATTGTCATCCCGGCTTAAACCATGTGTTAAAGTGTCGAATTTGAATATAAAAGAGAGTTCAGCAGCCTCTCTTTCCAAACGGCTGTGAAAGATCCTTTTCAGTAAAACACAGACTTTCAGGTCATTAACAGAATGGCCCACTCCATTAAAGTGATGGCTGACAGGTTTGCAAATCAGGAGTGGTTTTGTGTCTGTTTTATGCCAATTAATTCTTTGTCTAAGAGAGTCTGAAGTCTGTCCAATATACAAAGCATGTGGGCATTGTTGGCACTTGATAGCATATATGATGTTAGTTGAAGAACATGAGAATGTGCCTGTGATTCTGTGAATAATCTAGTTAGGACCAGTGATGGTATCTCCAGAATAGATATGTGGACAAAGTTAGCAACAGGCCTTGTTGCAAGGAAACATTCCAAGATTAGTATTCCTGTGATATAGTCCGTGGCTGTTGGTGAGAATTCTTATAAGGTTGGGAGGTTGTCTGTAGGAGAGAACAGGCCTGTCACTTAAGGTCTTCTGGAGTGTGGCATCCTGATTAAGGATAGGTTGTAGGTCTTTAATAATGCATTGCAGTGGTTTGAGTTGGGGGCTGTAGGTAATGACTAGTGTTGTTCTGTTCTTGGCTTTTTTGGGCCTATCTTGGAGTAGCTGGTCTCTGGGTATTTGTCTGGACCTGTCGATTTATTTTTTTTATTTCTCCTGGTGGGTAACTCAGGTTTATGAATATTTGGTAGAGATCGTGTAGTTTTCAGTCTTTGTCAGTAGGATCAGAGCAAATGTGATTGTACCTAAGGGCTTGACTGTCAACAATGGATCTAGTTGTGTGTGCAGCATGGAAATTAGAAGCATGTAGCTAAGTATAGTGATCAGTGGGTTTCTGGTAGAGTGTGGTACTGGTCAGGCCATCCTAGATTTGTACTGTAGTGTCCAGGAAACGTATCTCTTGCGTGGAGTAGTCGAGACATAAGTTGATGGTGGGATGCAGATTATTAAAGTCTCTGTGGAATTCTTCTAGAGTCTCTATACCGTGCGTCCAAATCATAAAGATGTCATCGACGTATCATAAGTAAAAGAGGAGTAATAGCGGACGAGAGCTGAAGAATCATTGTTCCAGGTCAGCCATAAATATATTAGCATATTGTGGGGGTCGTGCGGGTGCCCATAGCAATTCCACTAATCTGGAGGTATAAATTGTCCCCAAATTGGAAATAATTGTGGGTGAGATCAAAGTTACAGAGGTCAGACACTAGATTGGCTGTGATAACATCAGGGATGGTACTCCTGATCGCTTGTAATCCATCTTTGTGTGGAATATTAGTGTACAGATCCTCTACATCCATGGTGGCATCCCAGAAATACCACCCCTGATGTCACCACAGCCAATCTGGTGAATGACCTTTATAACTTTGTTCTCACCCACAGTTATTTCTGATCTGGGGACAATTTATACCTCCATATTAGTGGAATTGCTATGGGCACCCGCACGACCCCTCAATATGCTAATATATTTATGGCTGACCTGGAACAATGATTCTTCAGCTCTCGTCCGCTATTACTCCTCTTTTACTTATGATACGTCGATGACATCTTTATGATTTGGACGCACGGTATAGAGACTCTAGAAGAATTCCACAGAGACTTTAATAATCTGCATCCCACCATCAACTTATGCCTCGACTACTCCACGTAAGAGATACGTTTCCTGGACACTACAGTACAAATCAAGGATGGCCTGATCAGTACCACACTCTACCAGAAACCCTTTGATTGCTATACTTACCTACAGAAGGCCGTAGGTGACAGGCCTGTTCTCTCCTACAGACAATCTCCCAACCTCATGAGGATTCTCACCAACAGCCATAGCCTATACCACAGGAATACCAATCCTGGAACATGTCCTTGAAACAAGGCCCATTGCCAACTTTGTCCACATATCTATTCTGGAGATACCATCACTGGACCTAACCAGGTTATTCACAGAATCACAGGCACATTCTCATGTTTCTCAACTAACATCATATATGCCATCATGTGCCAACAATGCCCACATGCTTTGTATATTGGACAGACTTCAAACTTTCTTAGACAAGGAATTAATGGGCATAAAACAGACATAAAACCACTCCTGATTCACAAACCTGTCAGCCATCACTTTAATGGAGTGGGCCATTGTGAATGAAAGTCTGTGTTTTACTGAAAAGGAACTTTCACAGCCGTTTGGAAAGCGATGCTGCTGAACCCTCTTTTGTATTCAAATTTGAAATATTAACACATGATTTGAACTGGGATGACAATTTTCTAGCTCATTATAGGGGCTCTTTTACATACTTTGCTTTATCTAATTCTTGTCTCCAACTCCCTCTTCTGCCCCTCTGCTCTGCTCACTTTGATAATAATTTTTCTGATTTGTCAACCTTGATTACTATTTTTGGTTCTCTGTGCCTTACATATTGAGTCTCTTCTGGTCTGGCTCTGGTCTGAAGAACTGGGTCTGTCCCATGAAACCTAATAAATTATTTTGTTAGTCTTTAAAGTGCTACTGGACTGATTTTCTGTTTTAAAATAGCACAATAGGTTTTTGTCCACAAGCTGCCCCTTTAGAAGGAGCAGGCCTGCATCCTGGGGAGGTGGAGTGCTCCCTTCCCCACCTGTAGCCACAGACTCTGGGCTGGAGATGCCCTTCGTTGACCTCGTGGGCAGGGAGAGACAACAGCCAGGAGCCAAGGCCAGCCTGACACCACAGGAGCCTCGAAGCCCCCACTGCAGACGTGTCACAGGCATTGCCTGAGGCTGGGGAAGGAACATTGTGTGAGTGTCATCACTTTCCTGTCATACAGAGGATGGGAGGGGCTGGCCAGGCTGGGGGAGGGGGGGCAGGGAGTTGGGTGCTCCACACTTGGCCCTTGTTGGCTGTGGATCACACAGCAACCCACACGTGGCAGTGTGTGCCGTGCTGTGCTACTCATGAGCACACACCCTGCGGAGGCTATCACAGGGGACTCTGGCTATTGGGCAAAGGGTGTCTGGAAAGGCCTGCCATGGTCTGGCCCCTGGGACACACCCTCCCACCACAAGCACCCTCTGGAAGAGGCAGGAGACATTAAAACACACAGTCACATGCAGGAGTCCCCCACACAGGCATGCCCACAGTCCCATGGCAGCCCCCACTCCTGGGGATATCAGGGTCCACTGGCCAGAGTGCGCATGGCCTGGCTCCCAGCACGTTGGCTGCAACAGAGCTAAGATCCATCACCCTCAGCTTGCAGATGGATTCTAGGCTTCAGGCACTATGTCCCCTGGGATGACTGACCATCCATCTTTATCCTCCTCAGCTGGACCAGTTGCAAGAGGAGGGCAGTCCACACTACCAGGGACACCCTCCTTGACCTGGGGCTCCTGCAGACGCAGCCTATTCATGAGTGACAATGACAGGCAGCACCTGGTGGCACTCCGACCCATACACCACACCCACCAGGAATGGGCACAGGAGGATCTGCAGCTACAGTGGGAGAACTGGCAGGAGCTGCTGGCAAAGGGATGCTCCCTATGTGACACCATGGTCACCCTGGCACAGACCACGGTGCCTCCTCCTAATCCCTCTCCCCCTCCCACCACACCCTCACCTCATCCCCATGAATAGAACTACTGTTAGGGTAAAAAATTTCATGTAACAAGTTTCTTAGTGTATTAAGCTTAGCTGGTGTGTTTTGTTTTAGTTTTCTAGATAACTTACTTTGACCTGTTACCACTTGCACCCACTTAAATCCTACTTCTTATAGTTAATAAAGTCACTTTGGTGATTATTAAACAAGGTGTTATTAAACAAATTGCTACTGAGGTGGGGAGGAGACACATCTCCTGTGCATCTCTCTCATTGATTAAGGGTGTGAACAACTGATGAGCTTGCTCTCTGTAAAACCTTTATGCAGGGTACAATGGATTTATCTGAGGTTCTGGTCCCATTTGGTCAGTGCAGCTGGGTGCTGGGTCAAGTCCCTAAGACACAGCCTTTCCAGAGGTGAGCTGCTGTCAGCGTGTGTTGCTCTGCTGTGGGCTGTAAACCCAGCTCTGTGCCTTTGCTGGTGAAGACCCACATTTTGGGCTCAGCAGGACAGGGTGTTTGGGTGCCCCACAAGGCAGGTAGGCAGACTGAGTACTATGATCAGTCCACCAGTTGACTGCCTCAAGAGGATCTCTGTGACCAAAGCTGTCACAGGGTCATCCACACATGTAAGGTCTAGTCTGTGAACAAATCTAGTGAGGATGATACAGGCCATTGGCTTCCAAAAGAATAGTTGGGGTGATTAGTATGCCAGTTTAGGACTTTGGAAACCAAGGCTTCAATTTTATTATCTGCCACAAACTTCATGTGTGACTCTGGTAAAGTCATTTTGTCTTCTGTGTCCTTTAAATTCCTGCTGTAAAATGGGGATAATACTCACCAATCTGTACAATCCAGACTGTGAGGTACCCAGATCTAGGGTAATGCGGACCCTAGAAATAAGAGTGAATCAATGATAGTACTCACAGTGAATGACAGTGGCAGAATCAGGCCCTGCACTAGAACATAAAACCACTGAATTATGGATAGAAAAATGCCTGTAACTTGAACTGAAGAGTGGATGAAATTTGTTTACAAAAGTTGTGAGGTTTTTTTTTTTTTTTTTGTTAATTGGCTTCTAGATGTAACAAAAGTGTCAAGTTAATCAAGAAAAAGGTAGAGGTAACTGGCTTTCTTATCCTCTGGAGAGATGCAAGATCTTAGGATAGAATGTAGTGAGCCCACTCCTTTAAACATCATAGTTTTCATCTGTAGTAGCTTTGCTATATCACAGACACTGGGAAATAGCTGGGCAACTCTATTAGGCAAGAGAGATAAGGACTGAGAAACAGACCAAAAATGCCCTTATATAGGGAAAATATTGACTCATTTGGATCAATTGTGCCGTGTCTGCATGCTGCTGAGAGAATATTTTTATATCAGCACAAATGACCTATGCTCCACATGGAGTATAAGGGTTTAAGTCAAGTAAGTCAGTGCACTAGAGTTGAATAAAGATTACCTACTCCTCAAAGAAAAATCTCAGGTAGTTGGGTTACTTTTCATATACAAGTACTAAAAAGCAATGTATGGACTATAGACAAGTTTCTTGGACTATCTCTGCCTGACACATCAGTAAGTACATGGATTACTTCACCAGTTGGAACGATTGAGCAGCGCAGGTGCTGAACCAAACCATCAACAAATACTAACTTCTAACACTATCTCCAGTCTATTAGGGCTAAAGTGTGCAACAAATCACAGTGAACTGCACTACTGTTAACGGAATAAAGCATGTGAATATCTGCCTTTTCACAGCCTTTCTATGGAACAAACTGTAGTGTAATCTGTTAGGATTATGACATCATAAAGCACTAGAACAATAACAGTCTATAGATGCTTTATTACAAGTATGAAAAGTGAGTCTATATACACACATTTGTCTATACATATCTGTACATTTTGTAAAAAACAACATCCATTTACATCATGTTTAAGGTTTACTGTACTTGACACATAAATACCATTATCAATACAGAAGACCAAAGAGAAATGTGTTAAACAATTTCTTATGCAAATATACCAGGAAAAAGTTGCAGCATAGAAATAATCTTATTACAGTACATACAGATATAATGCAGTTTCATGCATATCAGCCATGTGTATGCTAACAAAGTAGATGTAGCTGGACTATGTTTAATTACACTCTATTACACGTTGTATCACTGGCAAAACAAATTTGTATACTGGGTTATTAAAACAGACTCTGGAATTCTCTGTGTTTAATGTTATGGGGCTTGTCTACACTTGCCCACAACTTTGAAGGGGGCATGTTAATCAGGGTGATGGGAGATTACTAATGAAGTGCTGCAGCACTCCATTAGGCTAATTCTCCCCCGCAGCAACTTCAAAGAGTCAAACTTCAAAGTGCTGACATGTGTGTAACTGTGGACCCTGCTAAGTGCCCATGTTACTTTGAAGTCCCTTTAGTCCTCAAAGTTTTGAAGTAGCACGGGCAGTTCGAAGCACCTGTGGCAACACGCATGCTGGCACTTCGAAGTTTGACGTTTTGAAGTTGCCGCAGGGGAGCATTACTTTAATGAAGTGCTGCGTAGTCACTGCAGCACCTTATTAGTAATCTGTTGCCCTGATTAAAATGCTCCCTTTGAAGTTGGGGGCAAGTGTAGGCTAAGCCAAGATGATGCAGTCCTCATCAGATATTTGTCAGAAAAAGTATTTACCTGGATATTTTATTTAAATCACAAAAATAGCATAGTGTCGTCAATCGTGAAGTTTGGCAACAGCAGTGCAGTATTGATTTCCCAAAGATTATCAAGGTATATATAGGCACAGGTGGTAATTAGAAGTAGTTTGCTGCATCATTATAGATACAGAGTCATATGGACTATAAAAAGATAACTTAAAAATACAGATTTGTTCTTTCTGCAGATTACTTGTCTGTTCTACTGGATGTTACCAGAAGAGCTTAATGATTGATGTGGCATGTGTGAAAAATTGTGTGTGTAAAGCAGCGATGCAGAATTATGGCTTTTGTCATTTTCACTTTGTCACTTTCCTTGGGTGTAATTTGGATGAGGTGAGGTGTGAGATGTGTAGCTTGGGGAGGGCAGTTTTCACTTCCCTCCCTAAACCCCTGCCCTCTGCCATGACAAAATTAATCAATCAGTGGTGAAGGGCCAGACTGTGATACTCGTACACTGAAAAGAGCTTTTCTCTACTGTGCTAAGGCCACTTTGTACCTCACTTTCATGCCAAACATCTTCCTGTACCCACTGTCAGAGGCAAGAGAGAGCATGCCAGGAGTGCTTTGGGGTGGGGAGAAGAGATGTGACAGAGTGGGCCAGGCATACACTCATGACCTTCTACTGGAGTAAGGTCTTTATGGAGCCTTGTAGCAGTGGCATAAATTTAAGTTGTTCCAGAGCAGTGCCAGCTTGTGTCAACACAGGGGAGCTCTGAATTAGGGAGACACACACAGCTTCCTGTGCCCTCCGCCCACCTCCACTCTGTCCAGGCAAATAGGACAATCTACTGATTTCACAGAGGCTATTTGTGGTGTTCAGTGTTGTTTCAGAATACGGATGAACAGCACAATGTGATCCCAAATGTATAAAGTGAGGATGAATTCCATGAAACTGGCTACTGTTGTCTATTTCAGAGATGACCTTGCCCATTTTTACCATGACCATTTTGCAAAGCAAAAGAAGCAGAAAATTCACCTGTCTCTAGTTACCATGCCTGGATCTTCTGAGAAGGCTACTGTTCAGATATCAGAAACAATCTGATAATGGACCTGCTACATGCTACCCACCACTTCTTTGTCAGTTCTGCTATCTGCTTTTAAAGACATTGCAATATTGGAGCAGGTGCAGAAAAGAGGAACAAAAACTAGTTTAAGGTTGGAGTTTTACAGTATGAGACTTATGGAGATCAATCTGTTTAGTTTATCAAAGAGAAGATCAAGAAGTGGTTTGTTGCAGCACATGAATATCTTCACAAGGAGAAAATACTGGATATTAACAGAACAAAGAAAGAATAAAGGCCGGGAAGCTGACGCCAGACAAATTCCAATTAGAAATGAGGCAACACATTTTAATGGTGAGGCCAGTTAACCAGTGGAAAAAAACTCCAAAAGAAGTTGAGGATTCTCCATTTTTGGAGTCTTCAAATCAAGATGGGATGCATTTCTCAAAGATACATTTTAGCTAAACACAAGTTATTGGGCTCAATGTAGGGTAACTGGGTGAAATGTAATGGCCAGGGATACACAGGAGATTACACTAGATGATCTAATAGACCCTTCTGGCCTTAAGCTCTTTGAATAATCTAGCTGGAATTCACCCATATGCAGAGAGTTAGCACACAATCATTATCTAAGCCTACTGATTTGCTAATAGGGAGCTACCTGTCATTTTCATTTTTGGGAATTTAGATGATTGCCCTCTGAACAGCAATGTCTAGCTGAGCAGTCTGTCATTTCTTGATTTGTGCATGACTGATATAGCTCTATAGGCTCCAATAGGTATTCCTAATTAGCAACACTAATTACTCTCATCTCTCTCAGATTAGAATCATCATTATTGTTTAGTATATTCACAGTACTCAAAACTCATGGTAGGCATCTGCAGGACAAACAGAAAGACGAAACCCCTGTTCTCAAGACATTTCAATCGAATTTAGACGTGATACAACCACAGAATATAAAGGTAGGAAAAATGAGTTGACTATGACAAAAGTAGATAAGATAAATAGGAGATGTAATGAAACTCAAAACCATGCAAAATCAAGTTTCAGGTTTTGTTAAAAATGTAGAACTCTGAGCAGGTGCTTGGAAAGGTTTGCTGATGTTCACAGATGCTGCTTTGGGGGTTTGCATTAATGTTCAGAGGATGGAAACCAAAATGTCTTTCTAAAGGTCTGTTGTAGCTCTGCTGGCAGTCCTGAGCTTGGTGCAGGAATCAGTGTGTGAAATTCCATGGCTGCATTATGTGACTGGTGTAACTAGATGACTGCAAAGGTCTTGCTGACCTTAAAATCCACGAATCCAGGAAACTGTTTGCACCAATCACTGTGAAATCATTTGTGCCTCTACTGTCCACACAATCATTACATTTCAATAAGAAATGTGCTTCAGCGTACTCCCTTCTATGTGGATTGAAAGGAATAGATATTTGCAGGAAAAACTGAAAGAAATATCTGCATAAGGAACAAATATTTAATAATGGCCTCTTCAGTGTAGGAGAGAATATAATGTGATCCAGTGGCTGGAAGTTGAATCTAGACATTTTTATACTGGGAATAAAGCATCATGTTTTGGGCAGGAAAAATTGGCAAAAATATTTTGGCAATTTTGGCCAAAAAACAAAAAAACCCAAAAAACCTAGAAAAAATTACTGTATTTTGGTGGATTTTCCACTAGACAATTTTTAAATCAAGATTGGATTGTTTCTGTGAATTATTTTGGGGATGGTCTGTACTGTGCTGGAGACCTGTCTAGGTCAGTGGTGGGCAAACTGTGATCTGTAGGCTCCCTGAGGTTCTATGTGGGGCCTGTAAGACATTTTGTTTACTGTTGCCCAGGTGGAGGGTTTGCCAGATTGCACAGGTTTCCACGCATGTAGTTGTTTTCTTTTCCCTCAACCAGCAGAGGTGCTGGAACAATTTGTACAATGAGGGTGTGGAAAGCCATTGAACCAAACTGTAAACCCTCTAAAGAATGGGAACTACTTCAAGCAGAGGGTGCTGCAGTACCCTCACTCTCCAAGCTCCATCACTTATGTCTCCCAGTATTATTAAAGGGACACAGATGTAAAGCAAGGGCATGTGAGGTGAGCTGAGTGCTGATTGCACACAATTGTTGATGATGATGATGATGATGATGATGCAAATTCTAGGTACACAAGTGCAGTTAACAAAACTACCCTTTCCCAGGAGGCCAGCTTGGTTACAATAATTTTTCTGCCCACCGAGATGAAGGAGGGACACCCACGATGGCCTAAGCGGCCATCACCAGACAAGATGAGCCCAATGATCTCTGAATCTACGAACAGGTGATCTTTTTCCCTCTTGTGCCATCATGGAACCTGGTTCTATTTTCACACTGCATTATCTTCCCTGGCGTTACTTATGATTCATAGTGGCATGAATTAGAGCAGACTCAAGTCCAAGAGGCATCTGCCAACACACAGTGCCAGATAAAACTGAAACATTATCCTGTATCTTTATAGATATCTTCTCATTTATGAATTGGAATTTACTCATTAAAATCCAAGTTTTTCTTCTACCTAATTCCCTCTTGGACGTACAATTAATTCTAAAAATGAATTAAATGGCATCATGCAATGCTGACTGAATTTTCAATTAGATATAAAATGATAGGCTTGGTTGCTTGAAAAATTGCTTCTCTACTATACAAATGTCCTTTGCACATTTCAATTTGCCTGCAAGAAATTTCTGTGAACAAAAGGGAACAGAGTGTGCTTTTGTATTTGTGAAGCATGACCTTCCATATGATCAACATTTTTTGTTGACCACAAAGTTGCATACAGTAAAGCTGGCACTTGCCTTTGTCAATGGCCAGTGTTTCAGACAGAGGTCAACGTTAGAAACCTATAGTAAGAGAGCTAAGTACCTGGCCTAATTTTCAGACACACTGAATAACTCCCATTGATCTGAATGTAAGCTGTGAGTCTAGATGACCATTCTGTGGGGGTGCCTAAATACGGACTGAGGTGCTTATCTCTGAGCATCCGTATCTGAATATTTTGATCAATGTTAAAATAAAAGCATGGTTAAGCAGTCCAATCCTTTTAACTTCTTACATTTAAAGTTAATTTGTCAAGTGACTGCCTCTACAAAATATTCTGAATGGTTTAAGGTAGTATTAAAAGGCTGGTATGAAAGTCCCTTTATTGTCAGTTTATTATAAAAACAAGAAAGGCCTCAATTTTGCAACTATTTACATTGTGAACCAAGGCCATTGGGTGTGAACATGGCACTAATAGATTATTACACAAAACAATCTTATTTCTATAACTATTTTTACCTAAAATGAACAACAATATATGGAGTTTATTAATACTACAAATTAGGAGATATGAACTAAGTGATTATTATTTAAATCATGGCAATTGTTGTATAATGTACAAAGAGTTACACATTCTGTAGTAGTCATGCTAACTGTTGGTCAGGGCATTTTTTACCTTAGGTGTGAGTCATCATAATTTTTCTGTAGTGTAACTTCATTGAAATCAATGGAGTTACCCTGGTGTACTACTGAAGCAACCTATTAGTAAATTAGGCCATTGAAGCACAGAGATTTAAACATAAAGAAACATTATTCTTAATGCCAGTGAGTGAATTGGCATCCTTCCCCTATGCTGGAATAGTCCCGTGCGTCAGTGGTGTGGCCATCATCATATAATTTGCTGTTTGAAATATTATGATAACACTTCAGTTTATGGGGCAGGAATACTCATGCAAATAAACAGTATTCACACCGGTTACTCAGAGAGGACACAGTCAGTTGTGACATGAGGTAAACATATCAGTGCTTATGTCTTGCAGAAGTTGTGTGTGTATTTATAAGCACTTGTCAGAGCCATGTCTTTTATTTTACTGTGGGTACATAAGGGGCTTGAGATTACCAACAAATTCTTTCAATTTATGCCTATTATGGTTATTTGAAAGGGAGTATTATCTGTTTTTCTGTGTCTGCCATTGCTGGACAGGATTGCATTTTCAGTAAGCTCACAGACATAAAATGGCATTATGCTGAACATATTTACATAATTCATTAAACTCCAGTAAAATTTACACTTTTGATAGACTTAATTTTAGCTGCCGAATGTGCAGTTTTAAAATATATATTTGAACAAAATCATTAGACAGGAAAACGTGTTTCCAGTGGGCAGGAATAGACTGGGATATCCATTCCTGTTTATCCTCCATTAGGTTGTTCTATTAGGAAAATGCCTCTTTAGAATGTTAGATAATATGAGAGATATAGGCATCCAGATTGTCTTCAGCATATACCTAACTCTTCGCTAACATAAGTGTGAGTTTCTTTCTCGTCATTTATCTTATATAATGGACATCTATCATAAACATAACCTCAATTAGGCGAGGGGAAACCCCAGAATGCAGCCTGGATCTATACCGAGGCTTGGGGTTCCTCTTCCTGGCATCCGTCCTGCAGTGGGCTGGAGAGTGCTGAGCCCTGAGCCTTGCTGGCTAGATCAGGCAAGCTGCAGTCCGAACCCATACCCTAGGCTGTCAGGGGCCGTGGTGTGGGGAGGGGAGGAGCTCCAGGTTCTGCTGCTGTTCTCCCAGCCACAGACCTCCTACTGCTGCTCTGATTGGTTGGAATTTTGGCCAATCAGAGCAGTGGAGGGCAGTCTCTGGGAGCAGGTGGGGGATGGGGAACAGATCTTTGTGCATCTAGGGATACTGCAAAGGTAAGTGCATCCCCATCACCCAGACCCTGCCTCCGCAGACAGCTCCTGCACCCCCTCCTGTCCAGACCCCCACTCCAACCCCCTTTCTAAACCCTCCTTCTCAGACTTCTCACCTCCACCCTGCCGCCTCCCTCCCAGACCCCTCACCCCAAATCCTTCACTCCCTTCTGGCCACACCCACCTCCCACCCAGAACCTCACCCATCTCCTGCTTCTTCCCCCTTCCTCCCAGATCCCTCAACTCCACCCTGACCCCTTCCAGCCCCCCACACCCTCATGACTCTTCCTCTCACCTAGATCTACAACCTCAGCCTGCTCCTGCACCCCCTCCCACCCAGATCCCACAATCCCTCATGCATAGCCCCCTCCTGCACCCCTCTCTGGCCCAGATCACCCACCCCAGTCCACTCCTGCACCTTCCCTCTTGCCCGACCTCCATAGCCCTGCCCCCCCCATGCAGTTGGGAACCACGTCACTTATGTCTCTTGTCTCCCAACCCAAAAAAGTGTTTCCCACCCCTGACCTGAATCATTTCTTTTGCGGCAAAGAAAAGAGTCTATTATTTCTGAGAACCAATACAACCTGTTGTCCAGTGTAATGTTGAGCCCTGCCTTTCTGAAGCATAGATATGTACGGTCTGAGACACAGAAAAAACAATTTAATGGAGCAGAAGCACTTAAACATTAATAGTTGGCAAATGTTACCACACAGTTAATGTAGATGTCTTTGATATTTCATCTGGGGTAAAGCTCTAGTAATCTCAACACCACTATTGGTAAACGCTGACGGTTTAATGATGACAAAGGCTGCAAATTTGCCTTGGAGGTCATAAGCTACAGCTGTTGTGACTTTCCAGGACCTCCCTGACTTCTGCAGTGTCCTGTCCAGATGTCTGAGCAGCTTGGGCAGCCCATGGGCCAACTGCACTGACCACTGTCCCAGCAGACTCAGGCCACCATGTCCCACACCCCTGCAGCAGCAGCAGTTTGGGTATGGGAGGAGGCTCTGGGATAGGAGGAGCTTAGGAGGACTTAGAGCTCCTAACTCTGCACTCTGCCTGCAGGCACCGCCCCTGCAGCTCACCTGGGCCACAGTTCCCAGCCAATGGGAGCTGCGGTGTGGATGCTTGGGGTGCAGGGAACACACGCAGCTAGAAGCTGAGGGAGGGACAGGTTTCAGGAAGCTACAAGGAGCCAGGAGGAACTTCCCCAGCAGCAGGAGGATGCCAGGCCACCCTTTCCCCACTAGAACTTGCAGTGCTCCCCAGAGTGCCACCCCATGAGCATCCATGGAACCCCTGGACTGCCCCCCCCATTTATTCAGGGATATACAGTAAAAGTCATGGACAGGTCATGGGGCAGGGGATTTCTCTTTACTGCCTGTGACCTATCCATGATTTTTATTATTTTTTTTTTCTAAAAAAAAAAAAAAAAAATGGTGGCGGAACTCAAGCTCCAAACCACCCCCTGCTACCCAACCCCCGCCTCCCGGCAGCTTAACCTCCCCCCCGATGTGGGACCCAAATCACCCCCACAAACAAGGCCTAAGCTGCCCCCTGGCAGCTTATCTGCTCCCAAGCTTCCCCCCGGGCAGAACCTAACAACCCCCTGGCAGCTTAACTGCCACCCAATGGCTTAACGGCCCCACCCAGGAGGCCCACATCTCTCCTCACGGCCAAGGGCCCAACCTACCCCCCATGACCCCAACACCCCTTCCAGCGGCTTACCCCTCCCGCATGGTCCCTGAGCCGTGCCCCCATGGGCCATACCCCCAGGGCAACCCCAACACCCCTCCGCAGCTTACCCCCCCGCCTGGCCCCCAGCTGCTCCTCTGCACTGTCCCAACTCCTTCCCTGTGGCTTAACCCCTTCCCCCCCATGCGGCCACAACTCACCCCACTTCTTATATCCTGCTATCCCCCTGCCCCTCACCCCCTGCCTCGCCACTACCTCCTCAGTGTGGCCACCACCATTTCAGAGCTGGGAGGGAGTGGAGGAGGGGTCAGCCAGAGGCGGCTGCATCTGAGCTGCAATGGCTCTTAAAGGGCCAGATGTGGCTTGGACCCAGTCATCCAGCCAGCTTTTGAAAAAAGGTGCTGGAATGCCATCCTGGGCAGAAAAAACCCTAATTTTTACTAAAACATCCCCATAACTAAAATGGAGCCTTAACGGTGACCACTAACGTGCAATGGGCTTTTCTGTAAGGACTGGAGGGCTAGCCCCACATTCTGCATTAAGAGATGTAGAAATGGGCACTCATGCAGGAAAACAGAATCAAGCCCTTAGAATCAAATATTGCAGTGAGGTAGTTCTGAATTGAATCAGGATTTATATAAGAAGCTAAGAAGGACTAACTTTTTTCTGTGCAAAATATGGGCTCATAATACCCTTCATGTGTATGGTAAATTCCAACTGTCATCAACTGGATTTCCACGTGGGGAGCAAGAACATCATATGGCCCTAAACATCTGTTTTAATTTTGTTTGCTATATTAGGGTCTCTAGTCTGTATGAAAGAAGCATTCTGTTAAGAACAAATTAAACATAAGACATTCCCTCTCTCTTCCCACCATATCTCCTTAAACATGGACCTAAGCAACATACACTGAGCAGGATCCTGCATGTATGCCATAGTAGAAAGAAATATAGATAGAAATGGAGCAGTAAAATAAATTACATTTTGAATAGTTACTTCTAGTACAAATTACAAGAGAACACCAGAATGAATGGGAATAGGACATCACAAAAGCATAAAGATTCATATCTCCAAGGACATTTACATGCCTCACTCCTACTACTTTCATTAGGCAGCTAACCACCTTCTGGGGTTCTATGCCAGAGCATCTGTAAAACAGCCTGTCCATCTTGTTACCTGATTTACTGCACCAGGCCATTCTCCAGACATCAGCATGTAGAAAAGCAAAGTATAAATGGTACATTTTAGAAAACATGGCATTGCTCTCCATACAGTGATATGTTCCGTAGTCTTTAGTTTGAGCTACATGGTTTATATCACTGTGGTCTCTGTCTGCATGAAAGACTGAGCCCCTGAATTCCGATGGAGCTGGGAGACACTTTCGGAGCCGTTTCGAGAAATAGAAGAGCTATGGATTCTGTAGTCACGGCCCACGTTCTGGCTCAAGCACAAACTCCGCCATTTCCTCTTCAGTTCACCTTGCACCTGTATTTAAAAAAAATGCATGTGAACTAAAAATTAAGTTTATGTGAGAAACACCCATGCTTTCAATAGCCTCTCATGCAAACTACTGAAATAGTCTCAATTTATTTAAAAACAACATTGAGTTAAAGAGCCTGAGAAGAGTTATTAATAATACTTTGCTCTCATATCATGCCATCTATCCAAGGACCTGAAAATGCATCATAACCTTTTAGCCTCATGAGAAACAGGAAGAAAAATAAAAGTAAACGTAACTCTTCTAAATTCAGATAGGCAGTACAACCCTTGAAATTAATGAACAAGGCATGAGAAAGTGGGCTCAAAGTCTACCTTTGCTCTGGATTTATTGTGTGAACCCAAGAAAGTCATAACAACTGAGAACTCTATTAGTGAGAACAGTTGACTAATATGTTTCTCATCTGCAGCATTTAAAGCATACTGCTTCTCTGAAAAATGGAGAGACCAACCAAAAAGGGATTGTAAAAATGGTGGGTAGCTCTTTATAATACGTTTCTAGAGATAAGTAAACCAAGGCATAAATAATTCAGTGATGAGCCCAAGATAATGTTGCACATCAATGTCAGAGTCAGGAAGATTCAGATCTGACTCCTATTCTTCTGCTCTAGCAAATGCACACATTACTTCTGTGATATTATGTAAGGTGTGGTTCTCTTTTGAAACATGCCAGGAGATATGTCTTGGAGTCTGTTGGTCATCACGTGAAGTTGGATGGCAGCACTTTGAAGGGAGCTATCTGTGAAGCTCCTATTTGGGGACCTAAGCAAGTTGTCAGATTTTGAAAGAGCTTGGCTCTCATTCCAGCACCTGAATGAAGTTTTCAGAAGCACTCTGCACTTCCATTGAGGGCAATGAAAATCATCAGCACTGCAAGTGCTCTTCATGGACGATGGGAACTCTTGAGTGATGAGGATTCTTGAAAACCTGGGCCCTGTTTTGTGGGCAGAAGTATGTTCCAAAGCAGTGCTTCTCAACCAGGTGAACATGTATCTCTGGGGATACTCATGACTCTTCCAGTGGGTACGTTAACTCAGTGCTTCTCACCCTTTTTTATGAATGAAAATTGGACTTATTTTATGGTCATCTAAATTTTGTGTGAGTGAAAATTGTAGGGACTGGGGGTACTTACAAATCATTTTTGAAAAAGGGGTACTTTATAAGAAAAAGGTTGAGGAACACTGTCCCAGAGTATTTGCACAATTAACCTTTGAAACTTTTGAGTTGAAACTCTAGGCCCATTCAATCCATTAAAAAAACCCCAAAACTGCCCATTAACTGTAATGGGTCCAGGAACTCCATCTTTGGGATTGTCGAATGACAGAGAACCCAGACAGAGCTTAACCTCCATCTCTCCCATAATTATGCCTTAGTGTGGTGTTCTTATATTTAATATAATTATCTCATATAAATAATAATAATAAATGGAGATAAACATCTCAGAGCTGAAAGGGACCTCAGAAGGTTGTTGAGTTCAGTCCCCTACCCTTTTGGCAGGATGAAGTGCCATCCTTATTGTTTTTTAAAAAACAATAATCATCTATTTGTTCCAGTTTGCTAAATGACCCCCTCAAGGATTGAGCTCCCACTCCTAGGTTTAGCAGGCCAATGCTCAAACCACTGAGCTACCCTTTTCCCCACACCCCCCATAAAACAAAGAAAAACCAGCCAGCTGACCAGCCACAAAGAGAAAGAAGAGAGGGAGCCACCACCCCTCTGCAGCCCCTGCGAGCAGGTGCACAAGTGCCATACCTTCCCCCTAACAAAACCTCCCTCGCCAAGCTCAACATATTCTGCAATAATCATCCACAGACACCTTTTACAATTTATGTACTACCCTAGTTAGGCTGCTATTACACTTATTGCTGCTATATTGAAAATACTATTCAATATCATGAGGACGAAGTGGAAACTTACTTCACTGTTCAAAAAGCAATACAGGACTGCAACAACCAGCCCCTGTAAACAGACAGTGTGTCAGTTAGTACACAGCTCTGAACCAAATCTGTAAAAGTCTTAAAAATTTTAAAGGTTTACAATTTACCTGAAAAGATCCCAAACATAACTCAAAATATATCTGATAGTCACTGGAAATGTGTGTTAGAAATACAGCAAACACGATGTAGTGAACTCCAAATAATGGAATGAGCAGCAATGTTGATTTTGCAAGTCTCCTAAGTAAAAAGAGAAGAAGAATTGGAGCTTAATGGCGTATCCCAGTAAAGTCTTGTTTCATTAATATACACATTTAGCACACTTATTTTTTAGATCAACCCTGTATGAATTAATATTCTTCATAATGGCCATTTATTTTCTCTTACATCTCTCCAACAGGGAGCCACAGGATAGTAATATAGTCACCCAGTGAGATTCCATGCTATAGTTCCAAGAGCTAAGGTGGCTTTAAGATACCTTTTCCTCCCACCTGATTTTGGAGCTGTTCCAGGGGCTAGACAACCCATGGCGTAACTCAAGACAACCATGGGGAGAGGGGGCTGTCTAAATTACAGGAGATTCCTTGGGATTTCCTCTGGACTACAGAAGCTGTAGAATCACTATAGCATTGTGTGCTGTAGCCCCATCCTTGACACACCCCTCTTGCCTACTGTGTGCCCCTTTGTTTGGGCAGGAGGGTGTCTTTGGACGGCCTTATGGCAGCCTTCCTCAGTGTTTTCATCCATGCAATACTCTCCCATGGACATGAAGCTCTTAGGGTGATTTATGCTGCCCTGACCGTTTTTAAATTTTATCAGGTATCAGTACATCATTGAGGTGCTGACTAAACATTAGGGAATGTTGGAGAGTTCCATAGACATCTTCATTTTCTTTAGTTTGAAAATTAAATTACATTTAAAATGTACATTGTGTTAACAGTGCCTACAGAATGTGATTCCAGAGCAATCCTTCAGCCAATATATTTCATGAACAATTCTACAAAGATTCCAGCATCCTAGAATCTCAGATTTATACTGATGGTATGAAGCATTTACCCTTCCTTAATTGATATTCTATCAGTTACGTGACAATAATTATTGAAGTAGAAGAGAAAATTATATATGTATCAGGAGACAGAACATTAATTAAGCAGAATGATTTTTGTCAAGTTGACACTAAACCCTTGAAAAGATGGGAAGCTAATTATTCTTTAGTTATCACTCATTTTATTTTAATATTTTAGATTTTTCAGTCTGGCATGTTTATTGATACCTGATCTCAGATAAAAAGCAAAAAGTTAATATGGAGAGTCTGGTGACCTATCACTGTCTTGACCATAACTAGATTCAGTAATGAAACAGGTAGGCTGTATTGAGGCAACCATCTTAAACTTGATCTATGTAACAGAATATATCTCTGAAGAACCTTCTATTTGAAAGTGCCTATGCCAGTCCTCAAAGTCCTCCCTGGATAATGCTCAAAATATTTCAGCAACTGCCTCTGTTTATGTGAAATTGGCCTTCCAACAGCAAAGCTCCTGAGGAAACAATATGTCTGGATCTGAAGATGAATTCACCGACAGTGGAAGACACAGCTTTCCCAGGACGATGTCTGAATCTTTCAAATTCACTACTGAAGGAGTAGAGAATGATTATGAATCTGACTGCTTCCAGAACAAAGTGCAAAACTCATGACTTCAGCATGGCTTTCTGACCTGTACCATCAAACCAGCACTGATGTAGATAGGAAAGAGAGATAAGGGAAAGAGAGCAGGTGGGGAAGAGGAAAAAAGAGTAGTGAAGTGGAAAGGGCAAAACAAAAAGAATAATGAAACAAAAATAATTCAAAGTAGAACAATCTAGTGAATTAACGCCTGCCCCTATTTGGCTCGTGGGAGAGTTAGAAAGGAAAAATTGCCATCAGCTGTGTATGCCTTTCTTCTTGTTTAATACCACAGCCCAATATAAAAGTGATGGGCTGGGTCACATCCACAGTCAGGGCTTGGTGGTCCACAGTCTAATCTGTTCTCCAGTGTGCCTTCTGAAATGTCATGTTTCCTTGTTAACTCTTAGGAGTTAGTTGTCCCAATCTTTGCAATTATATGTGAATTTGGATTAAAAATGTATAATACATATTATCAGTATTTTTCATGATCAATGGTCATAACACAGATGTTAACCCACTTCCCATAAATGTGAAGAACTCCTTCTTTAAAATAATGAGTGCTATGACAATTTATTTCTGATTTCTGTTGTGGATTTCAAATTAGCCCCAGGACTGAAAGTTTGTGCATGACCCTACATGCTACTTTGGACCTACATTAAGAGATTATGAGTTGTGTAGGACCTGGCAAAGCCTTTCACAATGGGATGAATTACATGCCATGGATGGACGGATGCTTCTGATGTCGTACAGGAAGATTAACTTTTTCAAGATTGCATAAAATGCTATAGAAGCTGAAGTCCCATTTTCAAAAGTAACTGAAACATTTATGCCCAGATCCTCAAAAGGTATTAAGACTTCTAACTCCCACTAATGTCAGTGGAAATTAGAAGCCAAAATACTTCTGAGGATCTGCTCCTTAGGAGCCCAAGTTTCACTGACTTTCAGTATCATTTAGGCACTTTTCAAAATGTACCTAAATTTTTCAGTACCTAATTTTCCTGGCACTGCCTGGTATGATTCTTCCCAGGAGGCATAATGATATGTCATGCCACCACTTTATCCTGTCATCTGCCATCGGAACTAACAGCCATGTAGTGGAACACTTACTCATATTGGTGAGCAGCTGCACAGAAATCAGTGTAGCGAATGATACTAGTAAGTGCTTTTCAGTATGAAAGATCCTTGCACAATCAAGTCCTCATTTCACAAAGCAAACTCCTGATACCCATACCAAAAATTTCAGTTCATTTAAGGTCAAAGCCTCCATGATAATCCTGACTACTGCAAACCACACAAGTTTTCATATTCCAAAGCATTTACACCAACGTTGTGCACTGTGACCTCACGCTTTATTTTCATTGTTCCTTAACTTGCACATTAGCATTTTTGCTTTAATTGTTGTTGACTGACTGCTGAGCTAACGCTATAGGACATTGACGTTTTAATGGAGGAAACCGCTATACAAAAATAGCCTCATGGCCCTCTGCATTTTAGAAATTACATTGGCACGTACGTAAGTGGGGCATCTGGACACTTAAACTGCTCTGCAGAAGCAATACTTAGTGAGTTTGATCTACTATTCTCACTGATGCCTACTGAAAACCAAAACACCACCCAAACCAAAATTAAAAAACAGGCAATCAGCCTCTAAGAGCAGAGTTCACCCTGAGGAACAGTGAAAATCACGTCTGCTGCTATTAAGCAGCCTAGATGGTAAGAAGCCCTATGGAGGATGCTTGGCAAAAAACAGAGCACATGGAACAAAACAGAAATATCAGAATGAAGAAGAAGAAAACAAAGAATAGCTCTTGCAACAAGAGATGACCAGAGCAGATCTCCTGTTCAGAGTCTGGTCAGTTTTCAAAGACCCCAAAATCTCACCTGGGGGAGTCCATCGATTAAGCCAGCCAGGTCCATGAGCTGAGTCACTGAACAGACCACCTTCACAGAGAACTCAAGTATGCCCAGCCCAAACTGCTGCAGTCTACATCAGGGTATGTTTATCCTGAGACATCATAATCTCTAACCTCACAATCACCCCAAACAGGGAAGCAGGGTATCATTGATTATGTGGATCTATATGTGACCTGTTCCTGAAGTCAGCTACATTAGGGGTTACAAGGGGAGCAGGGAGGAAGAGCTGGACACTTCAATGGAACACCTGGTGCAGCTGTGGCAGCATGTCCACTGCTGTCCTGAAGCTTTCGACTCAGCCAGAAGCTTCTCCTCTGCCACAGCCCTCCTGAACAGCACGGCTGTCCCCTAGTCAGGGATGTAAGAATAAGTACTGCACTACAAGCCTAAAACTCCAGACAGAATGCCTAGATTGTCCTGAAATCAGTACAGAGTTAGTAAAATCAAATTTGAAACTTAAATTGACATGCTGGTATATTAACAGAGGTATATAGTGCTCAAAAACTAAATCCACATTCAAACATCTGCTTAAAGGTGAATGTGGAATGATCTGTAGAATATTGAAATTTTCTGTAGAATTTGGCTGGATTCTTAAGTGACTTGTGGAAACAGCAAGAGAATTTCTACAATATGCACTGGTTGCCATTATTTTTAAAAGTGTTGTGATGCAACGGCGAGATGCCAAACAGGTCACAGTAGTTACAGAAACAAACCACCATAAAAAAAAAAAACAAAACCAAACCCCCAAACAACCCACAACCAAAAACCCAGGGTTTTATTGGGTATTTCTCAACTGCACGTTGTCAAACAAGTTTCTATAACTTTGTATGTATGTATTGCAACAGTTTGTTGTGAAATGCACAGGCTTGATGTGTGTGACTAGATAGAATGGAGCTCTCAGAGCTCAATAAGGCTGGGGCATCAACATGTCATTTTTTACTCTCTGGTGCCAATACCAGCATCTACTTGTCTCTAAGATGCCAAAGGCCTGCATGCTGTTTGTGCATCTTTAATATCTTCATCCTTACAACTCTCCTGTGAGAGGGAGGGAAGTGCTATTTTTCCCCACATTTTACAGATGGGGAACTGAAATCTACATAAAATGCTTTTTTGAGCAGGGTTTGTTGTTTTATTATGTGTATAAAGCTTAGCACAATGGGGCTCTGATTCTGTATTGGAACCTATAGGAACTACAAAAATAAATTGTAATTAAGAGTAGTAGTGATTATAATAAATAAAAATCTTGTTAAAGACCTGTGTTCAGCAAAACATTTAAACAAATGCTTAACTTTCAGCACATGCTTAAATATCACATTGTTGATTTCCATGTGTTTTGTTGATTCAGGGTTCTACCCTCAGTTATCCACCCATTTGAAAATGGGTACCACAGCATCACAACACTGGATGGTTGCTGGCAATCTGCTCTACAGAGGAAATCTTAAATAGGTCTTTGCTATACTGTATGAAGTTTCTAAAACACATTACTCACTTGTACTGGGACTGATCATTGCCTCCAACATCAGGCGATCTTAACTTTTGCAATAAAATTCTTATAATACTAATGAAAAGCATAAAATTCACCTGCAAAAGAACATACAAATATAAGCACCTTACTTTAGTAGGTAGTGTGCTGGTAAGAGGTAAACAAGCCAGACTAGTCAGTTCATTAGTGAGCCTTGTGTGCTTGCTGCAACATGTTATCCTGCACTCCCTTAGATCTACTGCCTCTTGCCTCCCTGACAGTTTGTCACATCCATAACACCTCCGCATGACTGTAAATGCACTACAGAATCACTCTCTGAGAAACTTAAAAGCTAACAAAATCCCTTTTCACCACCAACCCCCTTAAAGAAAACATTCTCAAGAATGATGGAGTTTTGGTCGAGTCTCAATAAAGCCTAACATTACGTTAAACTCGTTGGTGCGTTTACCTCTGGTGGCTGAAGCCATAATGCGCACCCTCTTTAAAGCTCTTTCTTACCCTTGGCCCTTAAATCACCTGTCTGCTGCCATGGACAGGAAGGTTTTATAGATGTGATATATTCATAAGTCAGTGAAAAAGGCCTTCTTTGCTCATCTCTATCTAGGGCACTGATATAGCCCCTTCATTACCATAGTAACTAAGCACCTCACGATGTTTAATGTCTTTAATGTCTTGCAATGTGTTAGTCTGTAGTATCACAAGAAACAAGCAGACCCGTGGGAGCTTAGAGACTAACAAATTGATTAGGTCATGCTCAGGGGCCACATAACTACTTAGTATGTCAGAGTCTCATTTGTTATTGGAATTAACCAGATGAATCACTCCACGATGTAAGAACAGCTAGGTGCCACCATCCACAGAACTGAGAAAGAGCTATCAACCTCTGAGTCCTTTCCATGTCCATGCAGGGCTTGGTCTCCCCATCAGACTCTGGCATGCTAATGAGTTATCTAACCCCCAAGCACGACTTAATAAATTCGTTAGTTTCTAAGATGCCACAGGCCTGCTTGTTATTTGTGATTTTTGAATGTATTTATCCTCACAACTCCCCCTTGTGATGAAGGGAAGTGTTATTATCCACATTTTGCAGATGGGGAACTGAAGTCACTGGCTAAAAGGAAGTGTAATCCGACCCAGGGGCAGGCATGAACTCAGCACTGGAAATCAGAAATTGCTGCATCTGAAGCCTAGATTCCATCATGTCTTCTATTTGGTCTTTGGCAAGTCCCCAACCTCTCTGCCTCAGTTCCCAATCTATGGAACAGATGTCTTATGCCATGCATGTAAAATGGTGTTGGATTGTGTAATATGGACCATACAAGAAGCCAGCAGTCATGTAGCATTTTAAAGACTAACAAAATTATTTATTAGGTGATGAGCTCTCATGGGACAGACCCACTTCATCAGATCTATAGCATTTCCAGTCCAGACTCAGTTATATAGCGCAGGTGGCACAGGTGCTATAGATCTGATGAAGTGGGTCTGTCCCATGAAAGCTCATCACCTAATAAATCATTTTGTTAGTCTTTAAAATCCTACGTGACTGCTGGTTTGTTTTGTTAGAATAGCGACCAACACAGCTACCTCTCTGTTACTACGGCCCATAAAAGAAGAGTCAGGGATGGGATTCTACAGCAGAAGTAAATGACAAAGTAGTAAGGTACCGAATGATATGAGCACAGTGACCTTACCATTATGGCTGCCTTAAACTAACAGAAACCTTAGAGCCAATTAAATTGTGAGTACGTGTGATCACTTAAAATGTATTTTTGTCACCTGCTTTTTCTTAGTGAGTTCTTTAGAGAAGTTTTAATGAGTCATAACAAGGACACAACTCAATTATTTTGATGGGCTACATGATAGCTTCTGGTTTCTGAAAGTCTGTTAATTCAGATTTGCGTCCACCTGAAAAGATACAACAATGAGAGCAGCCTGTATGGGAAGGAACAGGACTGCTGTGGCAGGCATTTGCCAAGAGGAGAACATGGGTGGTACTCCAAATGAATTATTTGGTATAGAACATCTCCAATTAAAGAAATCAGAGAGGCTCTGAAATGTGCAGAGCATGACACATGGAAGGCTGCCAGGCGACATTTCTCAGACCAAAAATGTTCAGAAAATAGATCAGGGAGGCCTCTGACATGCTGAAATGACTATGAGGATTGACCCTGAAGAAATCATTTTGAAAATGTTGTTTTAGAGCAATCAACAGCTGATTATTACATATAATCCCCCGAATCAGCTAAAATAATTAGAAGTAACTAGAAACTAATGCATGCATAAGAAAGAGAGAGAGGAGAGAGAGCTGAGCGATTGTTGATTTGATTTGTTACACCTACTAGAGGTAAATCTTTGCTCAGGTTCCTTTGCTTGCTTTCTTTTTCCTTCTAAAATACATTTATACTCTCACCCTCCCATTCAGAGCTCCACATAACTCTTGTTTTCCCCCTCTTTCTGCTCCCACTTCATCAAATACCCCTTCTAGCTCCTTTAGAACTTCAGCCTCCCTCACTCCCACTCAGTTTTGGGTCTACTTTCCAAAGGGAGACTACAGAAAAGAGTGTCCCTTTTCAAATATTCCAGATGCCTTCCTTTCACTTCATGAAAGCCTGCTTCAAAAATAACTTCTTTCACAGCCTTTCTACCTTGCTCTCCTTACTAACAACTTTTCTATCATGTCTTACTTCTGATGATTCTCCTGTGTATCACATTAATTTGAGGCAGACTGCACACCCTTTGGGGTCACCAGGACTCTGTTTTCTTATACACTATGGCTACGTCTACACTAGGGGCAAACTTCGAAATAGCCACGCTAATGTCCAAATCGGAGAATGCTAATAAGGCACTGAAATGAATATTCAGCACCTCATTAGCATGCTGAAGTGCCACGTTTTCCTTGCATGCAGTTCGTCTACATGGGGATCCTTTTTGAAAGGACCCTGCAAACGTTGAAATCCCTGTATAGCTGATAGGAATAATAAGGCAATTTTGACGTTTGCAGGGTCCTTTTGTAAAGGACCCCCGTGTAGATGAGCCATGTGTGAGCAAAATGCGGCACTTTTGAAGTGCCATGGCTGGCAGCATGCTAATGAAGCGCTGAATACTCATTTCAGTGCTTCATTAGTATTCACCAACTTGGCCATTAGCATGGCCATTTTGAAGTTTTCCCCTAGTGTAGACATAGCCTATGTTTTGCAAAGCTCCATGGCCAAAATTTTCAAAACTAATTGTCAGAAGTTACATTTAGGCATCTAAATGAAAGAGGCCTTGCTTTAACAGGTGCCAAATGGGGTACCACCTTTGCATTTCTGTGGGAATTGCGAATGCTCAAGCCAATCCTTCTGGGTACCAAACATCAGGCACCTGAGTTTGACAACTAGGACATGTGCATACTTGTGGTGTTACCTAACTGAATAATAAATGGCCAGATTTTAACCTACCTCTGTATATCTGCACAGGGGTAAGGGAGCATAAAGTCACACAGCATTTACCTGGATTAAGAATCCAGGCACAGGGAACAGAGCAGGCTGCATAGAGCTGCTATTCTCCTATAGACGGATGGGTGCGGTGTAGACTAGATGGAGCCTTGATCTGCCCCCAAAGAGATGAACAAGTTGCATCATGCAAAGGGTGCAACAACTTACTTCCTCCTGCGAGAAAGGAGGGAGGAAACAGGGGAGGAGAGGAGAGCTATCCAGGCTCTCCCTGTGCTGGCACAGGCAGGCTCTGTCTCTTATCAAATGCTACATAATCTAGACCAGAAGTAACTACTGCTCTGTAACTCATCTGTGGCACTGGGGGATTGAATGTTCAGTCCCACTTCTTTCAGCAGGGCAGCCCAGCTCTCCATAAGTGGCCCAAATCCACTGTGAACTGCTCTTTCACAAACGAACACCACACATACAAAACTGGGATTCAGAACCGAAAGGTGGGGGATCAGTTAATCAGCCAGGAGCGGGATTTTATTTACTGTTTAAGTAGCAGAAGCACTTGGCTCTGTCTTGTTCTCACCCCTTAAAGTAGGGGTCTCAAACTAAATTTACCCAAGGGCCAGTGCTAGTCCTCAAACCATGCTAAGCAGGAAAGCAGGCACGTATCTCTGCCAACTTACTCCCCCCCGTATGTATCCATAGGCCCCACAGGCTGCACCTGCATGCTTTGCCTGGTGTGCATCCTCTGGCCTCAGATGCTGCCCCTTAGGGGCCACCATTGGCAGTGCAGTGTGACTAGAGAGGCTTCTAGCTGCTAGCTCTGTGGAGCTGCCAGTACATCCCTTTGATCAGGGGAGGGATGTGTAGAGCTGCTTCATTCTTAGGAGGACTCAGGGTGGTTGCCCCCCAGACCCATGCTTTTGGAGGCCCTCTGGCAATCTCCCCAACCAACCTTTGGATGAAAGGTTCCTCATATCTGTGTTAGCCCATGGGGCCCTGAGCCAGTACAAGGGTTTGGGGCTTCCCACACTCACTGTGCCTATAGAAGCTGCAAGACAGGGCCATCCCAAGGGGGGGCCTGAGGCAACTCGCTCTGCAGGCTCTACCTCTGTCCTGTCCCCTTTCCTCTTCCCACGAGCAATATGGCCCAGATTATAGGGGGCGTGCTGTGGTGGGGCAACAGGGGCCCTCACTCACCATAGAGGTGGTAGAAGCTGGACTGGCTTGGCACCCTGATCCACTCCACTCTACTCCACCAAGCCATGTTGCCCTCCCCGCCCACTGCATGCTGCTTCTCTGGGGTGGCAGGAAGTGGAGCATCCCAGAATGCTCTGCTTCCTGCCGCTACTGAGATTAAGCGTAGCAGGGTGCCCAGCCGCTCTGGCTCCCACTGCCCGAGTGGTGAGTATGAGACGGTGGCAACCCCTGCTGCCACCCTGCACCAGGCCCCATGGGTCCCTCCCATCCATTGGATGGTTAGGGAGGCCACCTCTCTAGAGGGGTTAGGGGGCTTGAGCGAAGGGTGCAATGGGGACAAGGGAGAGGGCAGAGTAGGGGCTGGGCTTGGGGGAAGGATACAGATCCCTCAGCCCCGGGGCCACTGAGACTCATGCGCTGGCAATCTGCTGTGGGATGGACTGTGGAACTGTTTGGGCCATTGATGGTCCATGATCTTGAGACCCCTACCTTAAAACATGCTGCTCATGAGAGAAGAGAGATCTGGAAAAATACAGCTACTGTCAAGTGTGTGCATGCCATGGGCCAATACAGTCCTTGCCCATGGACCTGTCTATACTTTATTACTACATCAATTCAATTACTGATTTTGAGGAAGAGCAGCTGGTTTGTACCTCCACCTAACTTTAGAATCGGATGAAGAGACGGTCAGTTTAAGACTCATAAGTTAGTTAATTCATTTGCTTCTCTAACTATCTTCCAGTCTTCCCAGCCTTTGTAAGGATCCTTCTAGCACACCAAAAAGATTGTGAATGTCTTCAGCTATTACAAGTTCTAGGACTTTTCAAGGGTTAGCCTGAATTATTATATTCTGGGACACCAGTGACCATGAAAGCTCACCTGTATGCAAAGTAGAGGTTTATACCAAAAGGGCTCAGCAGGAGCTTTAATTTTGCACATTTTAAAATAGTTTGTATAGTTTATCTTGTTTGTGTATTTTCTCTCTCTCTCTCTCTCTCTCTCTCTATATATATATATATATAGAGAGAGAGAGAGAGACCCTATATATATAGAGAGAGAGAGACACAACCCTATATATATAGAGAGAGAGACACACAAAAAGACAAAATATATAAAGAGACAAAAAAATACACTAACGTATGTATTTGTTTGTGTCTCTTCTCCTGCTCCTTTGGGTGTTTTTGCTTCCCTCCATGCCACACATTTGCTGTCCATCTTGTTATGCAGTTATGTAGCAAAATACTCATGTCAGTGAATCCTCACTATGTGGAAATTCACCTCAGGACCATCTGTTGCCATCTTGTTTAAACCGTACAGAACTCACTCTCATGATGGAGAAATAAGGTTCTTTGGATTGACATATAGATCATTCAATGTCTATTTGTGCCCTAATGCAGGATCTCACTTAGGCATGCTCACAAAGGTAAGTGCATTCTTAAGTGTTTTGCTGAATTTGGTCCTTAATGAACACTAACTCAGAAGCCACAAAATGTCATCACACGAGATGCTGAAAGCTACAGCTAATTTGTACAACATGCATCAATTTGAAGTTGTGTTTGTACTTCGCATTGGAGATAAAGTTACCGTTATGCACAGTTATGGGCACATCTTCAGCACAACAAACAAGAATTTAACTACACATGTTCATTGAACAATAACAGCTCTACAAAGCACAATCCCTGTGCAACAAGCTCAAAAGGTCCTTCCGTGTAAATGTTTCATGTCTACTATATGTAACTCGAGGCCACTAGCTAAGAAAAGATAAACACAATTGTAATTTTTTCTGGCTGTAATAATATTTATAAGCCAAAGTAAGTCTATAGTCCACATGAAAAGTGTAACTTTATGTTTTTCCTCCCAAGCTTCTTGAGCCGGTAAGAGTTTAAAAATAAAACAAACTCCACCAGTGGTTTAACAGGAGGTGGTTAAATTTTAAATGAGCATCTGTTTAAAATCTCTCTTATAAAGTAATTTATTTTTCATTAGAATGGAGTTTTAGCCTATCTATAGCCAATTGTAAAGAATAATGTGTAATTTCAGTGCACAAGACTGCAAACTAATATATAAATGATATTGCAAAATGTAGTTTACTTACAATAATGGACGTTAAAATTGGTGCTCGTATAACCCACCAAGGAACACTGTGCTCATTTGTATCCCAGCAACTATAAAGAAAGTAAAAGGGAAAATATGTTAATACTAATTTTATTTGGCAAGTATGCTATGTGAAGACAAGTATTTTGGTTTTACAAGTCAAAACTAAAACAGTCTGCCGTTGTGAACTCTAAGCAACTGAATGTGATATCCTGCTTTTATTTTTATTTTCACTGGCTTCTAATATGCACATTCAAATCAGTTAAAGCAGAGATGTAACAGAGCAGTGTTAGAAGCAGCAGAGGCAGGTATAACTGAGGGACTCTCAAGTTTAGTTTCTCTCTTTGGCTCTGTCTATACTAGCAAGTTCTTCCAAAAGATCTTTTGAAAGAAGGGGGCGCTTTCAAAAATGGCCCGGGGAGTGTCTACACACCAAAAGCTCTCTTTTGAAAGTAAATTGAAAGAATACAGCTCTCCTTTCAAAATCACTCTTCCTTTCCTATTTCAGGAAGAGTGCCCCCATTTGAAAGCTTCTTTTGAAAGAAAATGTGTATAAACATGCCGCAGGGCCTTTCTTTCAAAAGAACAGTCTTCATTTTCGATCCCCGGCCCATTTTTTCAAAAGAGAGGGGACTGTGTAGACACACTCTTTCGGAAGAGCAGATCACTCTTTTGATTCGCTTTTTTTGTGTGTGTGGACATTCTTTCAAAAGAAGGTCAAGCAGGGCAATGTCAGGGGAAACCCTGTGGTAGTACACATTTGAAGCATCATGTTTATGTCCTCCAAACTACTTACCCAGTGTCCTCTAATAAGATCCTTGTCACTGTCCACAAGATGATGAATATTGTAGGAATTCCTAAGAACATATAATATGTTACAGTGAATGATTCTAAAAGGCTAAAAACTGAACGCTTCTCCTGTCCTGCTTGTAATCATCTGCTAGTAGAATATACAAGGTCTGGCATAAGGCCAAATGCAGGTCATGGAGTAATAAAGTACAACTGTAGCTTCAAGATGGGGACTAACAGCAAGATGCAAACAATTCCTCTCCACCTCCCAATGAAGTCAAGCAAAAGGAATTATTACAGATGAGTGCCTTTATTTCTTACAGAACATACAGAGGCGCACGCTTAAGCTGAATTGGCAGTGATGGGAAGGATAGCTTCCACGGTCCCTTCCTGTACCAAAAGGCAGAAACAAGGGCTGCTATCCCCACATTTTCACTGACTAAAATCACTCCTAGCTTTTAAAGAATACAGTGATCATATAGGGCCTGTTTCATCACTGAGTCCAAGCACCATTCAAACTAAGCAGCTGGGCACGTGAGAGGGAAGAAGAATGGTAACTTTCCACTTCCTCTCTTTCTAGGGTCATCTAGCTCCTGATACTGATTAGGCTAATCTCGAGGCTGCCTTAACTTGTGCCCAGATAGTTTACACGACTGTGGGAATACTTGAGAAAACAGAAGTGTTTGTGACATATAGCCACTTTTCACTGGCCCTGAACCTGACCAATCCATAGCTAATAATAAAGAATAAAATATGTATCTATTTACCAGTAAGTACTTACCCCAGCCAATCAGAAGATAAACTGTGAAGTGTCTGTTAGGAGAGAATATGACCACAAGGAGGATGTGGAGGTAAAGTCCTTCAACTAAGAGCCAGTAAAAGTTTCCCATAACACAATATTGGAAAAATACCAAACTAGCCTTGCAGCCAACCTGGAGTGTTACAAACAAACAAGGATCAAACTTCTTGCAAAAACATGCAGTAATATTTTGTTACATTTTTCTACAGATTCAAGTTCTCACTACAGTATGTTCCTGTCTCTCTCATTTTCGTCAATAGCTCATGTACAATATACAGAAAAGTTATTTTTTAGTAGCTCCTTGGAATAAGATACATTTAAAATATAAAGAATAGTCATACAAAGGAACTTAGTTAGCTAAAACCTTGCGTGTATGGTTTCTTTGTAGCAGAATTACTCAGAAGCATTGAAATCACCACGACATTAAAAAGGCAGATACCAAAGACAATTGGTTAAGATAGTAAACACATATAAATCTAGGGCTACGTCTACACGTGCCCCAAACTTCGAAATGGCCACGCAAATGGCCATTTCGAAGTTTACTAATGAAGCGCTGAAATGCATATTCAGCGCTTCATTAGCATGCGGGCGGCCGCGGCGCTTCGAAATTGACGCGGCTTGCCGCCGCGCGTCTCGTCCAGACGGGGCTCCTTTTCCAAAGGACCCCGCCTACTTCGAAGCCCCCTTATTCCCATCACCTGATTCACCTGATGGGAATAAGGGGACTTCGAAGTAGGCGGGGTCCTTTGGAAAAGGAGCCCCGTCTGGACGAGACGCGCGGCGGCAAGCCGCGTCAATTTCGAAGCGCCGCGGCCGCCCGCATGCTAATGAAGCGCTGAATATGCATTTCAGCGCTTCATTAGTAAACTTCGAAATGGCCATTTGTGTGGCCATTTCGAAGTTTGGGGCACGTGTAGACACGGCCTAGAAGTTTTTCTAGAAGTTTACTAGACATTTTAATTTGTTAGAAATAATAATAATAATAATAATAATAATAATAAAAAATGGCACTGTGAATTTTCAAAGGCCAAGTGAAAAATCTAGAATTAGGTACTGAATGCAGTCCCACTGGGCAGGATGTTAAGATATTTAGAAAATAAAAATTTAACTGTACCTTCAAAAGTATTTTTCCCAGTTGTGAAATTCTCCAGTGTTTCCCAATTTGTTAAATACACACCAGAATGCATTTTTCCATTCTGACCTCTGCAACTTATAGAGTGTTTGTGTTCTTCAGCAGGTACCATTCTAAGAAAGATCCGATGATACAAGGAAGGGTACGGAGGATTTCACACAGGGGAAAATTTAATTTTTTAAAAATATACCTTACAATGTGGCTAGATGTTTAATGCGCTGATATCACATGGCATTCAGAGACATATTTGGAGTCAAATTCATGACACATTTTCTGTCTTTTACTCCTCTTCAGCCTCTTTCACCCTTCCTCTTGAAGTTAAGCCTGTATCTGAGGCAGTATGCAGCCAATGGAAAGATGCCACCAACCAGCCAAATTATGTAAATCAGCTTTAGAACCTCTTCCAGTCTTTTATAAGCTGTTCATTTTGAAAAAGCTGTGCCAAGAGCACAAGCAGCTCCATGGAATGCATAAACATGATGAGAGAGTGAAATACTCTAAGCTGTTATATAACTAAACCAAGGTTCAATTAGTGTCTGAAACACCATCAAGCAACATCAGACCATTTTAACAATGTAACAGAAACTAGAGAACAGCATGTTGGTCTGGACCAGTCCAACTACAAGAACAACCAGCTTCAACCTAGAGTAACTGCAGGACAAAAACAGAAACAACTTCGGTGCAAACAGGTTTCATTGGAGCCAAGAGCCTAATCCCGAAAAGTTTATAACTTTCAAGTCCATGAGGTGTCAATCCAAGTGATCAGTTTACAATGATTTTACAGTGCCAGTATTATTTTTTATTTCAGAGAGAGTGTTTCAGTTGACGAATTGTGTGCAGATAGCTTACGGAGCACTTGGAAAAGCTTTGCACAATGGAAGAATGTACCTTCATTAATACAGAAACATTGCACTGCATTTTCTTTTGTTTTTCTATAGTTTAAATTTAGCCACATTGGACAGGGGAAAAAAAACACTGCAAATTGAATTCTTACTGTCTTCAGCAGTCCCCACAGATTTATTTGCAAGAAGTTCTGCCTCATCCCAAGGAGATGGGGATACTCTATAAACAGCAGTGTTATACCACTTAGCTTTTCAACCTTCTCAGCCTCTGAGATTTTGCGAATCTATGCACTATGGTAATGCCTCATCCACTGTCTGTCACATGGCTTGCCAAAAATGCAGATGCAAGCCCCGTACTGGCTACTGGAAGTGTGGCTTGCTTGCTAGCGTTTTCTTTCTTGCCTACCAATATCCAGTCAGACTCTCATTGCTGTCCCTCCATCTGACAACTAACTGTTGCCAAAAATTCACTGAGGATGCAGAGGTGGAGAGGGTTAAAAGCATCGTCCCCTCTAACTTTTTTCTATCCAGGGGCATTCTACTGTGCATCACCAGTAGAAGCACATGCTGCTGGCTGTGGGTATTCTGCTAATCCACTGGACGGTGCCTGAATTTCTCCTGGGTGGCCACCCAAGTGTTCAACTTACAAGGAACACTGGTTAAAAGGCAAAAAGTATTACAATGTAACCAAAAGAGCTTCATTACCCATGATGACCGATCTTCTGTACAGTGATCTGGGTTGGAATTGGAATAGAGAATATCATCCTTGACTAAAACAGAGATTGCTTTTAGAATGAAAGAAAGGAACAAGTTCAGATGGATGTAGTTCCGCGTGCAGTGAAGTTTTCTACATTAAAGAAGAGATTAAAAAAACGCATTTTAGTTTACAGGACAGAAAAGCTGTTGAACAGTCTTCTGGTTATTCATAGGCTATGTCTACGCTACAAGATAATATTGATTTTAAGTCAATTAGCCTGATTTTTTCAAGTGCCTGTCCTCACTGTAAATTCCATTATCTCAATTTATGGAGCACTAAAATTGACGTAATATTGAAATCATAACATTGTAGTAATCTGACAGTCATAGTGTTCAGTTAAAATTTAAAATTCTGAATGAAGTGTAGTGAGGAAGCGCCAGGTCTTTAAATCAAACTCATTAGCTTCCAGACATGTCCAGTATGTGCCCCACAGTTCTCAGCTCTGGCCTCTTCTATCTCCACTGCTCTTAGGTGCAGAGGAATTATGCAACAGGAAGACCATTTCAATTTGGCACTTGGAAGTCTGTGGCTGTAGGGTCATGAGAGGCTGAAAAATATTCTCTCTTTTTGTTTGCTAGGAGAGCAGTTGTGTGGTCTGTGGCTCTGTGTATAGCCCTGCTAGCTGCCTTTTTTTCTGTGCTGCCAGGCAGCAGCCACTCTCCCCCCACACCATGTGGCAGCTAGGCTGGGGGTGGGGGATGTGCTTGTCTGATAGGATGAGAAACTTCTTTTCAGACGTTTACATGTTGTCACTCCCCCGCCCACTGCCCATCACCTTCCTTCCCCCCCCCCCCCCCCCGAGAGGTGCCCCACATTCTGGAACTTTCCCTCCCCTGCAGCATGTGGCAGTTAGTCTGTGGGTGCTTCTTCGCAGTTGCTTACATTTTGTCCTGACCCCACATCCCCTCCCTTCCCTTCTCCCTGGAGGCACCACACAGTCTAACTTTCCCTGCATCCTCTGGCTTGACCCTGTCAATAAAAGGATGTGTTGCACAAGGTGTCAGGCAGCTTGGGTGTGGTGAGGGTCAAGATTTTCAGGTGTTGGCTGTATTCTGAGGTCTTTCAGTGGCCTGGGGAAAGTCTCCCTTGGAGGTCACGATTTTCAGGTGCTGGCTGTCGCCTGGGGTCTTTCAGCTATCCGGGGGAAGTCTCCCTCAGTGGTCATGATTTTTGAATGCTAGCTATAGCCAAGGGTCTTTTAGCCCTCCCCCAGCCATACATGTTTCAAGGAAGGCAATGTAGTAGCTACACAATTTCCACAGTTCTCAAAGTAAGGCTTGCAGCGAGGAATATTCTTGTTTTGAGGGTCTTTTTTGACAGGTCCAAACCTGGTTGTAGTTTGGGGTCTTTTAGCCACCCAGGGGATGTCTCCTTTAGTGGTCACGATTTTGGGGGCCGGCTATAGTCTGTTGTCTTTTAGCTGCCCTGAGCCATAACTGTTCCAATGATTCATTCAAGTTTCAGTGTAGCACCTGTGTCTACTTAAACATATTCTTCTTTTAAGGGTCTTCTTTGCCAGGAGTTCTAAATCCAGATCCAAGCCTGCAACCATCCAGTGCTTCTGCATCCCATTTTCAAAAACCTGTCAGTTGGGACAGGTTTACTATCCCTCCCTTCCCCTCAATTATAAAAAGCACATCTCTTATAAAGGCAAGCCAGACCCCTGTCTGGAAAAAGGGATGTTTGTTTAACATGGCAGGAGAAAGAGGGGAATGAAATATGGGAAAATGTCATCAGATACCCACATCTACTTGTGGGGCATTTTTTCCTATGCTGCACCAGTGAAAATAGCCAGAATGCTATGGGGCTCAGGGAACTGTTGGGTAGGTTCCCACAATACACTGCTGCAGCACTTGATTTAAGCTGCTTGTGTGCAGCAGCAATAAGTCAATTTTGTGGGGAGCATGTGGGAAGGTGAGGAAGCTCAAAATTGAAGAGATAAAACTCAGCATCAATAAATTGATTTTAATAAATTTGATTTTAGCTCATAGTGTAGACACAGCCTTAGTGAAATTAAACTGTAATGCACCTGCTGTTTGTGTGTGAACATAGGTATCCCCCTTTCAGGTTTTTTTTAATTATGTCCAGTACATACAATTATGGCATCTGTGACGCCTTTTCAATGTCATATACTAAAAGACACCACTGCCATTTTTTTCCTCATTTTCTATTTTTGGTGTGCTCCAATCCTTTTATTCTAGATTATTAGCTCTTCTGACTAAGTTCCTAAAATATCCCTTTCCAGTGTTTTCTTCTTAGATTTTTTTTTGGTCTTTAATTCCAGTACTTTGATGGATGAAATGTGCACATGATGGGGTGCAGGTGTAGGCATGAAGAATTTAAAAATAGTGTATGTACACAAATACAAACTGGATTGCACTTCCTTCCAGCCCATCAGGACTCAGCAATTTCCTCTTTAATCCACCTGTTTTGTGAAAGCTTGGGAAACAGATGCAGTTTTCAATGTGCCAGGAAAGAGGAAGTAGGTTCCAGAGGCAAGGACCTATCACCTGAAACACCCAGTCTCCAGCACCTTGCCTTTTAATGTAGCATTTGTCCTATCTGGTCTCACCTCACAACAGAGGAGAGAGGAGATCTGTAAGGCAGACAGGAATTAAACCACAGGATTTTATCAGTAAAAAGCAACACCTTGAACTGCAGCTGGAAACAAGTTAAAAGCTAGTGCAGATCAGAGAACATTGCTATTACTGAAACAATGAAGAACAGATTAGAATTTTATAGCAGGTTGCTTCATTTGTGCTGCCTGAAGCTTCTGAGCGGTCTTCAGATGAAGACTTACGCAAATATCATCAAATAACTCTCTGGAGGTAACAAAAGCATGGACTATTGCAGTCAGCTCTGCCTCAGAAAAGAAGTCACAATGTGTTGCTCGGCAGGGATGCAAAATGAATTTTTGGCCAATTCAGCAAAGGACCTAATCCAATAGTTAACTTTAAATGCTTGCTCTGCTGCCACTGACTTCAACTGACGTGCCTATGTTTATGGACTTTCCCGAGACATCCAAAAGATGTGGTGTGTCCATCATTATTATGGTACATGGTGTAAAACATCTATGAAAACCTGAGTCACATCCCCCAGGTGAATGGCATCCCATTAATAGGAACAACATGCTTCTTGCTCGTGTTGGATTTGAAAAAATAAAGGTCTAATCTAGCCAGGAGGTAGGTGCTCCTGAGAGATGCTGTGCTCTTGCAGTTCAGTGAAAATGTTAGGAGCTCAGGCACTGAGATTCTTGCAGTTACTAGAATTCTGCATGTGCAGAAATCCGCTTCTGAGCGAACTGCAGCATAGTCAGATACACAAGAAGTTCCATCTATAACAAATTAGCGTACTTGGTATTTCCCACAGAATAAACTTTTTTAAAACATTTTGTTGTAGGTCAATTGCTTGTGCGTGCGTGTGCGCACACATGCACACGCGCGCACATGCACACACACAGATAGAGTTTTGTGCTCATTTCTGCTGCTTGTAGTGGACAGCATCTCCCAGGGGACTAGCTTTCCTGAAGTAAGCATTTCTTTGTCCCCTGCTTGGGACATTATCAATCTCCTTGTCTTTAAACTTCTCTTCTTTGGGTGATGGTGTAGAGGAATCTCTGATAAGGCCATGTTGATATCCTCTGGATTCCTTTTACCTCCCAACCCCTCCTCAAGCTGGCCTTACACATGAATAACGGATTTCAGTCTCACCAACCGACTACTGGCTAGTGATGGACAAACACCAGGAGTCGATGTTAGATTCTTCCACTTGTGTCAACAGTCCTTGACAGTTTTGAACACAAGGTGGTGTTGATTTGCTGGCAGATCTTAGGTAGGACAGAGAAGAACACTCCTAAAATTGTTCCATTCTTCTTGTGCAGCAAGACCCCAAAAGAAATTGTCACTGTGGTAGATTGTGACACGGTTGGGGTTCTGCCACGACCACACTGCAGATAACATTCAGCTCTGTCTCTCTCTTTTGCTGAAGGTGGATGATGCCTCTCTTAGCTTCCTCAGTACTTGGTGTAGACTGAGGCATCCATGAAAGAAAATTGGGTGAAGCTCGTTATGAAGATGATAAAGGTGGTACTAGCAGGCGAGACAAATTGAAACTCATGGGCAGGGATTTGAAGAGACTGGGAAAAATGGTGTCTGTCCCTGTAATATAGTCATGTCCTTCTTTACACTGTAAACCAGCCTGAATTGCAGGTTACTCTCAATCTTCAGTATAGTCCGTAACTTTTTTCCCCATCTTCATTTAATGAAAGCATTGTTACTATGGTGTGTCTCTTCTGTATCTCACCACAGTCATCCCTTGTAACTTTCAGGTCAGATTACTGAATACGGTACGCCCTATATGAGAACACCCTTGGAGATTGCCCAGAATCCTCACTAGAACAAGGCTGCCCAATTGTTTCATGTTGACTAGCTCTCTGTTTATTTTCAGGTGAAATTCAAGGTGTTGATTTTGATCAGTAAAGCCCTAAATGATTTAGATCTGGTCTAATCTTGTGCATGTAGATTTTACTATGCATGAATTTGTGAAGTTCTTTGGAATCGTCTGAGATGAGTGGTAGACAAATTCAAATTGCCAATGCAGTTGCTTGTTATTACAGGATTCAAGGTTTTAAAATCATGCATTTTAAACACCTGAATAATAATAAAACAGACAACGATTTAAACACATCTTCCTATTTGTGCACTTTTTTGTTCATGCAAGGTACTTACCTGAAAAGACAAAGAATTATACTTCCTGTTGTTAGAGCAATCAGAGATGCACTATATCCAAGGGTGTAGATTGCCCTCACTAGTACATAGAAATTAATCTATGAAGAAAAATATATATTCATTAACTATCAGTGATAGGTGTGATTAAATGCATAATAATGTGGCATTGCTTTAAATAATTTCTAAGAATAAAAACCGTGCATGACAATTTTCTAACAATATTTATTCTAGCCATCAACTACACAATTCCTGTGGGAACGTTAATCCTATTAACTCCCTTACACTTGTCTAATGCAATGCCCCTCAAGAAGGCATTTCTCTGTGATGAAGAAAACAAATGTGGGACTTCTGTATCTTAAAGCATTAACTGTCCCAATTGAATAACCTTGCTCCACTAGCTCAGAATCAGTGGCAGGCTCACAAGCCTCCATGTGGTTCAGCCAGTGGTGGATTACAGTTTGGATCCATAGGGACCATGCTCTGGAGCCCCCTGCTAATTGGAGAGCTCCTGCAGCCTGGAACCCTAGCTGCAGCTCCTGCTCCTTCTCTTCTTCCTGCAGGCCAGATGCTAGGACTGTGCTTGGGTGAGCATATTTCCCCTTTCCTTCCATGGAGAACTCCCTTTGAGTCCCTCTCCTTCTGCACTCTCCTCTCCATGTGGAACTGCCGCCCCCATGTGGAACAGCTCCGCTGAACCTCTCTCTACCTTTTGGGTGGAGCTGCCCCAAGCCCTCTTTGTGCCTCGGGCCCCAATAAATCTTAATCTTCCTCTGAGTTCAGCCACTTGAGAAGGAGAAAGCCATGCTTTGTAAGCATGGGTTAGATTGAACTCAGTTTCACCTTAAAGCCAATCACTTGAGTAATCACCTCTCAGAGATGATAAACATGCTTCCTTCAACAAGAACATGCATCAGTGAGTAGTCATAAAAGCCTATATTTCAATTTACTGCTGATGGATGGGTTTCAATTGTCATAATGTATATTTTCTTAATGTTTTCAGTGACTAAGTTGGATTTTATTATATGCACACCTAGAATTATTGTCACATGCTATATTCTAAAGAACAATCAGTTAACATACAGGTTGAACCTCTCCAGTCCAGCACTCTTGGAACCTGACTGGTGCTGAACCAGAGAATTTGTCAAACCATGGGAGCTCAGTATTGTCTAGCATCTTTACCAACACTTTCCCTGCTTACTGGGCTCTTAGAAGATATTTGGGAGTAAATTACAGCTAAATAACAGAAGAGCCAGGGCTGGTGGCTGTAAACAAACTTTATGGAACTGTGGGAAACTTGGTCATACCCATAAGATGACATCCAGCTAACGAAAATCATGCCAAACCACAGATGTTGCAGGACCAGAGAGTGCTGGACTAGAGAGGTTCAACCTTCTATATGAATACCATATCTTTAATTTAAAAAAAAAAAAAAAAAAAAAAAAAAAAAAAGCAGTCAAGTAGCACTTTAAAGACTAGCAAAATAGTTTATTGGGTGAGCTTTCATGGGACAGACCCACTTCTTCAGACCATAGCCAGACCAGAACAGGCTCAATATTTAAGGCACAGAGAACCAAAAACAGTACGCAAGGAGGACAAATCAGAAAAAGATAATCAAGGTGAGCAAATCAGAGAGTGGAGGGGTGGGGGGAGAAGGTCAAGAATTAGATTGAGCCAAGTATGCAGACGAGCCCCTATAGTGACTCAGAAAGTTCCCGTCCTGGTTTAAACCATGTGTTAATGTACCGAATTTGAATATAAAAGCCAGCTCGGCTGTTATATTCAAATTCGGCACATTAACACATGGTTTAAACCGGGACAGGAGCTTTCCGAGTCACTATAGGGGCTCGTCTGCATACTTGGCTCAATCTAATTCTTGACCTTCTCCCCCCACCCCTCCACTCTCTGATTTGCTCACCTTGATTATCTTTTTCTGATTTGTCCTCCTTGCGTACTGTTTTTGGTTCTCTGTGCCTTAAATATTGAGCCTGTTCTGGTCTGGCTATGGTCTGAAGAAGTGGGTCTGTCCCATGAAAGCTCACCCAATAAACTATTTTGCTAGTCTTTAAAGTGCTACTTGACTGCTTTTTGTTTTGATAGTGTATAGACTAGCACGGCTTCCTCTCTGTTACTTTAAGAAATAGTGACTTAAATGAACTGGGCCTAAATTGAGTATAAATTTCATATAGACCAGAAAACTATGCTAATAATCACTGGTCTTTTTTTTTTTTTAAACAAAGCAGACCTATTACTCTGCTCTTCCAGGAAATATGAAATTACCATGTCACTGTTAAAAAGTAATAATTTGTGAACTCTGTAGTGCAATGATGGGCAACCTAGGCTAAAGGGTCAGCTGCATGAGTGACCCTTTTCTCTCAGTAGGGTACAAGATTGTTGTAACCAAGATGGTCTCCCAGGATAGGGTAGTTTTGCTAAATGTGCTTGCATGCCTAGAATTTGCAGGATGTGCCTGTTCATCCATAGCAGAACTTTAACTAGCTGCAGAGGGAGTCCATTGCTCTCCCGGCCAATGCTGTGTGCAAACAATATACCCTTTGTTTCCCGTGCCCTTGCTTTACGCATGTGTCACTTTAGTAATAGCAGAAGGAAAAAACAACATGGATGGAAACCAGCAGAATCTGACAACCCTGTGCATGCACAATGCTACACAATGTCTTGCAGGCCACACACAGAAGCCCAATGGGCCACATATGGCCTGTGAGTGGCAAGTTGCCCACCACTGCTACAGTGATATAGTCATACTATGCTGTAGCACATCTTTTCATCACGGTGTACTAAGATCATGTGATCTAAAGATTGCACTACCCCATTAGTTATTTTATACTGAATAGGTCACTGGCTCAAGCGAGTGTCATTAATCCACCATTTTCATGGATATAAATTCACACAAATTATAAAAGGTTCATAAAAGTTAACAAATTTAAGGCTATAACTTGTACTATGTATCTTTTACAGTCCTTACCTCTGTTACTACTACCAGTATAGATGGTTGTTAAAATAGAAATAATATTAAGGGCTAAATGGTCCTGTTATGTGGAACGTGTGATTCAGAGATGATGGTTTCATGTTATGTTCTCAGCGCTAGACAATGGAAGCAGTAAGGTTTGGAACAGCAGGGACATACGTTGCAATACACAGAAGGTACGAGTGAGAATGCGAAAAGAAGATGGTATCAAAGTAAGGACAAGGCAACAGGATATTACACTCAAAGTGGTCTTTACTGTCAAAAGTTTGTTACTAAAATATCTTGTACGCTACAAATATTAAAATTAATAACACTAACTGTCTTGGCAGTGATCCAAACACTTTCTTCAGTGAGCAGTTCAACTTAGGGTATACAGCTTATTTCAAAATAACGCTACTATACACAAAAATGCATTTTGAAATAGCACTTGGCTGTTTTGAAATACAGCCATTTCCCATAGAGCCTATTTCAAAAAAAAGGCCATTAGATGCACAAGTGCTTATTTTGAAATAGGCTCTATTCCCTGTGGCTACGTCTACACTTCATTCCGCTTTCAGAACTGGAACCTAAATGAGTGAGATTGAAAATGAAAATGAAGCATGGATTTACATATCTCATGCATAGTCTCTTGTGATTGTGCTTCTGGAAGAGGCTCTTCTGACTTTGTTTCAGGAAGAAGTGTTCTTTTGAAAATAGGATTTGTTTTTGAAGGAACCCCATCTACACGGCTGTTTTTCCTTCTGGAAAAGCCTCTTCTGGAAGTGTGATCATGTGAGAATATGCACATTAAATGTGAGATATGCAAATCTGCACTTCATTTGTATTTTTGATCTCACTCATTTGCATTCCATTTCCAAAAGTGGAATGCAGTGTAACTGCAGCCTGCCTTAACAGCACCTGTTTTGAAATAGGCACTATTCCTTGTGAAATGAGATATCCCTGTTTCGAAAAGGTTCAACCACTATTTCAAATTAACTGTGCTGTGTAGACCTACCCTAAGTCTTATTGCCAGCACAGAAACCAAACAAACCATGATCCTGTTAAACTCTGTGGGCTTGTCTACACTTGCCCCCAACTTTGAAGGGGGCATGTTAATCAGGGTGATGGGAGATCACTAAATTTTGAGGGGTAAAGGGACTTTGAAGTAGCGTGGGCACTTTGAAGTGCCCACAGCTACACTCAAGCCGGCCCTATGAAGTTTGAAGCGTTGAAGTTGCCGCGGGGTAGAATTAACCTAATGAAGTGCTGCATATTCACTGCAGCACTTCATTAGTAATCTCCCATCACCCTGATTAACATGTCTTCTTTGAAGTTCAGGGCAAGTGTAGACCCAGCATGTATCTGGTAACCTTTTAAAGTTTTTCTGTTCAATATATAGGAATACTGAAAGTCTCTGAACAAGACTGAATGAGCCAAAGCTAACCACTCAAAAACTCTGGATCAATAAGGACTACATTCACTCAGCACGTTGTCTTTTTCTCATATGACTGCATTATTGGCCATTCAGATATCAAAGTAATATGTAATGTTAGGTTTTCAGCTCCCTCCCTGGCCTGGTCAGTGACTTGGGCTATTATTTCACTTCTCCATACCTCAGTTTCCCCACCTGTGAAACTGATCTCAGCCTTTCCTGGTTGGTGAAAGAGAATCAGAATCATCTGGTGCCCCATGTGACCACCATCTGAGTTATCATGCAATTCTCACATAGAGACTGTGTTTCCCAAATTGCATCCTTTGAGATCCACAGGAACACAGGCAAAAGAAATTATACATTCTCTTTAGGTTTGGTTTTGATGGGGAGGTGTTTGTTTAGAAAAACGTAAATACTTGGTGCCAAGTATATCAAATTTATGTCCATGTTTAGTCTGCACTGCTTACCCTAACCTTTCTGCATGTTTGCATATCCTCGTTTCAGAATAAACTGCACCGATTTTGCATTCTTCGCCTCCCCACATCATCCAGGAACAGCATCACTGATACTTTTATAAACTTAGAACTAAAAAAGAACTGACTTCTGAAATTTGGAGGCTAATGAACTGTGATTAGTTACAAGTCTCAGAGGGGTAGTAGCCATGTTAGTCTGTATTTGCAAAAACACAGCGGAGTCTGTAGCACCTTAAAGACTAACAGATTTATTTGAGCATAAGCTTTCATGAGTAAAATCACTTCAACAGGTGCATCTGCCAAATTCGCTTCTACCCATGAAAGTTCATGCCCAAATCAATGTTAGTCGTTAAGTTGCCACAGGACTCCTCACCACAAACAGTTTGAACTAGAGGTCCGGTTACAACTTCACTTGCAAGTGGAAGTTGGGCTGGAAGAAAGTTCTAGACAGAAGCTTTTTGTAATAAACATCCAAAGTGTATGGACTGGGCCCCATGCTGGCCAGGGGAGGTGGGTCTGGCTCAGTGCAGGCAATGGGCACTCTGCTGGGGGGCTGAGCTGGGCCCTGCTCGCCAGGAAAGGAACCCTGATGGAGGCTGGGCCAGGCCCTGCATTGGCTGAGGAAGGGGCTGGGGTTGGCAGGGTGCAGGGGGGGCTCCACTGGGGGGCTGGGCTGGGCCCTGCACTGGGTGGGAAGTCCATTGGGGGCTGGGCCAGGCCCTGCTCTGAGGGAGGAAGGGTGAGGCCAGGCACAGTGTGTGGGGGCTCTGTTGGAAGGGCTGGGCCAGGCCCTGTGCTGGGTGGAAGAGGAGCTCTGTTGGGGGCTGGGTTGGGCCTTGTACTGGCTGGGGGAGGCACTGGGGCTGGCATGGTGCAGATAGGAGGCTCCATTGGGAGGGCTGGGCCAGGCCCCTTGCTGGCCTGGGGAGGGGCTAGGACTGGCATGGTACAGGCGGAGTTGGTTGGGGGGCTGCCAGGCCCCACACTGGCCAGGGGACAGGGTAGAATCTCTCTGACGGATGGACATAGCAAAAATATGATATGTGCACTGGGGGACTCGTATGAGAGATTTCAACTACATAAGGAAGTTTCCTCTCAGACCTGTCTTGCTTTTTTATCAGAGAACCTCATTACCATACACATCATCTGTATGACTTCATGTCTTCATGAATTCATAGAATTTAATATTTTTCTTATTCTCCTTTTCCTCAGAACCCTACAGCACTACATCCATTAGTGATGCTCAGAGATTTGTTTCATTACCTAATGTGATGGACTATTCTACAACATTCTTTTGTAATTCCCTCTAGGAGAATTTTTTCAAAGTGCAGTGTAGATGTTATCCTTTGATAAGCACTTTCACTCAGTCTTCCAAAACCAAAAATTAGCTTGAATTTCCTGTTTTGCCTATTCCTAATACATTAAAATAAAACAGTGTGATAAGTAAAAGCCTGATCTAATAGCTAGTGAAATCATTGGAATCTTTCCCTTGACATCAATAGACTTTGAGCCAAGCCCTCGGTCCACTAAACTACTTTATTTTAAATCAGTATCAAGATTTTTTTCCTGTCCAGTCCTCTTCATTATTTAAATGAAAAAACACACTGGCATTTGTGCATGGTATTATTTTTAGTTTTTCTCCTGCTAGTGATGATGTTTGATAATTCAATACTCCTTCAAAAGACATTTTGTATAGGATTTCCAAAGGAATTTGAGAGATCTGGGTGCTCAAATCTCACTGGATTTCAGTTGCTAAAAGACTTCTGCCTTTGCAATGTTATTATGGAAACAGAAAATTCAAGAGGAGTATGTTAAAATGGCTTGAATGATGACTGCAGCTTCAACAGTGGGAGTAGGTCTCTGCTGTTTAACAAGTTAATGAGAGTGCAAGTTACACACATCTCATAGAACTGGAAGGGACCTTGGGAAGACATCGAGTCCAGTCCCCTGACCTCTTGGCAGGACTAAACACCATCTCTTTCCCCGCCCCCCCCCCCCACCGTTTCCATTATAGCTTTAGTAATCTGGTCCACATACTAAGATTTCTTTTCTCCTCTACTAGCTCTTTCATTTTTGTTAGTTCTGCAGTTTACATTTTCCCCCTCAAATCCGTGAACTTGAAAATCAGTGGAAGGTTAGGTTCTGTGAACACTGGAGTTCAAGTGGAACTAGAGCTGTGTCAAATTCACTAAATCAAGTAACAGCAACGAAGGGTCCTGTGGCACCTTATAGACTAACAGAAAAGTTTTGAGCATGAGCTTTCGTGAGCACAGACTCACTTCATCAGATGCTGCTCATGGAAATCTGCAGGGCCAGGTATAAATAAGCCAGAGCAAGGGTGGGGATAACAAGGTTAGCTCAGTCAGGAAGGGTGAGGCTTACTACCAGCAGTTGATCTGGAGGTGTGAACACCAAGGGAGGGGAAGCTGCTTTTGTATTTAGCCAGCCATTCACAGTCTAAGACTGTGCCACAGGACCCTTCGTTGCTGTTACAGATCCAGACTAACACGACTACCCCTCCGATACTAAATCAAGTGACATTTCTCCATGGCTCTTTAAATAACATTTTAAATTCTAAATAAACTGTGCTGTAAGAAATGAGCTGACAAAGTGCAATGGCAGAGCCACGTGCAGTAATAAATATTAAAACACTTCCAAAGGTTTCTTAGATGAGTTATTGTAATAAGTGATCATGTTATTAAGTAATTACCTTCTAGTGACAATTTGATAAGGTTTCACACTTACTCATCTAAACGATAATCTCCGTTATGTAATTTCTCCATACAATAGCATTCATCCTACTAATATTTAGACTGCCTACTGTACTAAAGGGTATATGTAATTCCAGATGCATATTGCATAAAGTTAATAGGAACTTTTGGAAAGAAAATGGTTTGGCATACAGGAATGCAAAGGGACAGTGGCCTGGATTGCTATTTTCCCTTGAAAAATACATTAAAGTGTCAGGCCTTAGAATAGTAACAGAGAGGTAGCTGTGTTAGTCTGTACTCCAACAAAACAAACCAGCAGAAATGTAGCACTTTAAAGACTAACAAAATGATTTATTTGGCGATGAGCTTTCGTGGGACAGACCCACTTCTTCAGATCAATTTCATTTCCAATACAGACTGACATTTTAAGTACAGAGGACCAAAAAGAAAAAAAATTGCAATAAAAACTGAAAAATCAAATAGGATAGAAGGAAGGGGGTGAGAGGTGGGGGGACGTTAATTGTCCTTTAGGTGTGCTATAGCTCAGCTGTGTTTGCGTCCTTTTTTTTCATATAAATTGTAAAAACTTACACATATGAATTTTCTGTACACCTAAAGCTCCTTTACACCAGTGGTTCTCAACCAGGGGCACGAGTACCCCCTCGGGATATGCAAAGCTCTTCGAGAGGGTACATTAACTCAGTATTTATGAATTAAAAATTGGACTTATTTTGTGTTCATCTAATTTTTGTATTTATCCTTTTTGCACAATCATAAGTACAATGACAAGTTTATCACCTTTAGACAATGTCTTTCAACCAACCAGTTACAATTAAGTTGTTTAAACAATTGTGTTGCAATGGCAGAAAAAATTTGGGTCTGAAAATTGTAGGAACTGTGGGTACTTATAATTGTTTTTGAAAAAGGAGTACTTTATAAAAAGGGTTGAGAAATACTGCTTTATACCACTGCTGCTATACAAAGAAGATTTAAAAGTGCATGTACATTTAAGTCAGTAAGGAACTAACTTAAGTAAGCCACATTTAAATCAAATGAAGAATGTCCAAAAAAAGTGTTTTGTACCCTCTGCCCCCTGCTATTATGCTCATGGGGGGCATCGCACCATTGGATAATGGGTATGGAATGACTTCTATATGAGGACAGACTAAATAGACCAGGAACGATCAGTTTTGAAACCAGAGACAATTAAGTGGGGGACATGATAGAGGTCTGTAAAATCATGCACGTGTGGAAAAAGAGAAGAGATATGTTATTCGCCCTTTCCCACAATAAAAACAAAAACAAAACAAAAACCTAATAATCATCATCATCATCATCATCAACAACCATGAGCTCAGCGTCCACTAATGAAATTAATAGGCAGTGGGTTTAATACAAACAAGAAGAAAATAATACAGTCCACAATTAACCTATGGTTAAAAAAGGGCTACATAAGTTCATGGAGAATAGGTCTAACAATGCTTATTAGCCAAACTGGTGAGGGATTTAACCCATGCTCAGGGTGACCCTAAACCACTGACAGAGGAAGTCGGTGTGGAAGACAGGAATAGAGGTCTTCAGAATTACTCTGTGCTGTACAATCTTCCTAAGGCACTAGAACTGATGGAAGCTGTGGACAAGATACCTGGAACTTTGGGGTGATCCACTATGGCTGTTCTTACATTCTCAGCATAGTTATACACCAGTTTAAATCAATTTAAAAACACAACTTCCATTGAACTGGTGCAACTTTCTGTGTAGCCTGGGCCCAAGACCCTGATTCTCCTCTACCTTGCTTCTTTTTCTGCAATTTACATTTGTTCAAAGCAAATGTGTTTGCAACATGTTACCATTCTGCCAGAACCGGTAAAATTTCCATCCATTTAGAAAAGGAAAACTGATTACACCTGGTGCAAGACAATGGAACCATTTCTGGACATTTACACACACAAATTTCATAGAGCTGGAAGGGACCTTGAGAGGTCATCAAGTCCAGTCCCTTACCCTCAAAGCAGCACCTATCATCACCTCTGACCTTTTTTAAAATTAAAATAGAGTCTAACCTGCTCCAGGCCATTGAAAAGCCCCCTCAAGGATTGCGCTCACAACCATTGGTTTACAAAACCACTGCTTTAACCACTGAGCTATGCTGCTTACTCCAATAAAGAATATAATTTGTGTATTTTCTTCCAAGAACGTCAAGACCAAAGCGCCAAATCAAACAGCCAAGTATGGCACCAGTCAGGTCTAGCTTGCTGCCTAAAACACCTACAGGATCTCTACCAAGCATTCTTGAAACTGCAACACCCACCTGAGGAAGTGAAAAAACAGATCAACAGAGCCAGACGTGTGCCACGAAGCCTCTTACTACAGGACAAACCCAAGAGAGAAACCAACAGAACACCACTAGCCATCACCTACAGTCCTCAGCTAAAACCTCTACAGCGCATCATCAGGGATTTACAACCCATCCTGGACAATGATCCCCCACTTTCACAGGCCTTGGGAGGCAGACCAGTCCTTGCCCACAGACGACCTGCCAACCTGAAGCAAATCCTAACCAGCAACTATACACCACACCACAGTCACTCTAACTCAGGGACCCATCCATGCAACAAACCTCGTTGCCAGCTCTGCCCACATATCTACACCAGCAACACCATTACAAGACCTAACCAGATCAGCCACACCCTCATGGGTTCATTCAGCTGCACATCTACCAATATAATTTATGCCATCATGTGCCAACAATGCCCCTCTGCTATATACATCGGACAAACTGGACAGTCTCTACGTAAAAGAATAAACGCACACAAATCAGACATCAGAAATGGCAATATACAAAAACCTGCAGGAGAGCACTTCAATCTCCCAGGCCACACAGTAGCAGACTTAAAAGTAGCTATCCTACAGCGAAGAAATTTCAGGACCAGACTCCAAAGAGAAATTTCTGAGCTACAATTCACCTGCAAATTCGATGCCCTCAGCTCTGGCTTAAACAAAGACTGCGAATGACTGGCTAAATACAGAAGCAGCTTCCCCTCCCTTGGTGTTCACACCTCCAGATCAACTGCTGGTAGTAAGCCTCACCCTTGCTGACTGAGCTAACCTTGTTATCCCCACCCTTGCTGTGGCTTATTTATACCTGGCCCTGCAGATTTCCAAGACCAGCATCTGATGAAGCGAGTCTGTGCTCACGAAAGCTCATGCTCAAAACTTTTCTGTTAGTCTATAAGGTCCCACAGGACCCTTCGTTGCTGTTAGAGAAAATATAAAACACCTTAACAGGACCCAAGAATACCAACCTGGCAGAAGGCAATGTAAGAGTTCTTGGCTCCCTAAGAAACACTAAACGGATCTCTGTAGCAATGGTCCATTTTGTTCAGTGTCCTCTTTTCCAATGTCAAATGCTCCAGAGGAAAGTGCAAACCACCCCCATAATACATGTAGTAATTAGGTAACATTAAATGGTAGAACATGTTTTCCTAACCTCCAAGCAGCCGACCAGCCCTGAAACCGCAGGGTCACAATTGTATTCTCGTCATTGTAACTAATTCATAAGTTAAATACATGTCTAATTCTTGTTTAAAATGTACTGTTATTTTCTTCAATAATGGCAGTTGCTGCAGGAATTCTATATTACATCAAAACTCATTCTTGCCATTTTGAATGCTTGACTTTTGAGTCAGCTCCTTTTTTTTCCCCCCAAGTATGAAAAGGTAGAATAAATACTGTAAGAACACTCAATCCTTTTCTAAACTATTCTTTACTTTACAATTAATCCTATAAACCATATCGCCTCTTACTCATCTTTTTTGCGTTCTGCTCTCTGCCTTTTCTGAGATGCCAATCAAAACTGAACGAGGCAGAACAAGACCACTGAATTACATACTTTCTGTATTATTTGTCTCATTAATGAAGCTTAGTATCTTAATTACTGTTTTGTACACTGCACATGGATCACGTATCTTTAGTGAGCTGTCCAGGATTATGATCTGCCATTTGTGTTGCCCAATTACCTAGTTTCAGAGTCTGGCAGTTTGCAATGGTGTCAAATTAAAATCTGAAAGCAAAAAAGCACTAATGTTCCAAACAAATAGTGAAAAGAGTTAGAAGCACATTTAAAAAATGGTTCAGCATCATTCAAAGTGAAGTAAACAAGCTTAAATGGATTTACAGGCAACGTTAGCAGAGTACACAATGAAACTAGTTAGCAGCAGTTTGGAATATTTTTTGAAGAGTCTAACTGATCATGTTGCAGAGCCACAATGTGCTATGATCATCTGGCTAGGAAAATGACAATTGTACTGGAACTTTCATGAAAGACGCTGATGATGCCTGACAGGGACATAAGTTCCTCCGCTCTGTCCTGGCCTGCTAGCTCCCAATATGCATTCAGTAGGAATCCAGTTCTTAGAACTCAACTGGCAAACAGTTCCAATAGCATCAGTAAGAAAAGGGGAACATGCAATGAAATCAGCCACCTTCTGCTTCCCTAAGGCCTACTTCCAACAGATACAGAGTATCTTCCATATGTGGAAGTGGTGCAGGGAGCAGAATATGGAGTTGGGTAAGAGCTGAGCACCCATTATCAATTTTTGAACTGACAATAGGGGCCAATTACCAGTTAGCGATGTCTAAAACAAATCAATCCTACATCTGGAGGTTCAGGCTGGCACATGATTAAAATGGCCACTTTATGGACGTGACTGGATTGAAATCCTGGATTGCAGGAACTGGATTAAAGTCTTTGCATTACAGACTTGCTAGCATCCATGTAGTCTTTACAAATCATAAGCTCTCTCATGGAAACAATGGCTTTTATAACTAAAATTTTGTTTTTCCAGGTATCAACATGTCCCTAAATTGAAAAGCTACTAACATTAGCATTATAAAATGTTTACAAACCATTGGCACAAAAACAAAAGTAGTACAGGATCTAGCCTAAATTTCACTCACATTGCTGCTCTGTCCTCTATCCACTATCTTTTATCTATATAATGGGTGCACAATTTCTCTGAGAGCATCATAGCTTTTGAGCAGAGCCATTGAAGACTAGTCCTCACTCAAGCACTGTGGACAATGGAAATTCTTATGGAAGTAAATACTATCCTTAATAATAAACATTGACACCATCAGGACTGCCCCTGCAAATCATTATATATGTGCTTAACTTGACTCAAGTGAGAAGTCAACGCAATGACAAAATGAGACCAGTTAAGCATGTACCCTAGAGCAGATCTACATTAAAATGTTAGGTATACCCAGCTATGTCACTCAGAGGTATGAAAAATCCACACCTGAGTAACTAGTTAAGCCAAACTAACCTGATGCTAGTGTAACTATCCTCAGGCAGATTTACACTTGGAACCTCTAAAGCTTAGTGCATGAGCCTCTACTGTTTGAGCTAAAAGCCAGCTAGCTGGCTCTCAGCTAAGGCTGTAGCAGACACTCTTTCTCTGTGAAGTGGTCTAGCTACCACTGCATGGGACAGAGAACTACACTTAGGTGTGTGTTTACATGAGGTTGATAGAAGAATTCTTCCATTGATTTAATTACTACTTTTTAATTTGTGGATTAATTATAGCATGAGAGAACTCCTCCCATTTCTGTAGCGAGTACAAGTTGAACCTCTCTAATCTGGTAATATCCATGGTCTGCCAAGATTTTAGTTAGCTGGATGCCTGCTTCTCATGGGTTTGGCCAAGTTTCCCACAGACCCATAAAGTTTGTTTACAGCCACCAGTCTTGGCTCTCAGTGTTCTGTGCTGTTATTTACCTCTAATTGACTCCTACGCGTCTCCTAGGAGCCCAGGAAACAGTTTAACTGTTGGTAATGCTATTGGACAATATTGATCTCCCGTGGTTCAGCAAAGCCTTGGTTTTGGCATCAGTCAGGTCCAGAGGATGCTGGACTAGAGAGATTCAACTTGTGTCTACATTGAGGTGCTACAGCTGCACAGATGTAGCAGTTTAAATGTACACATAGAGTAAATCGTCTTGGATGGGTAGCCATATTAGTCTGGAGCTTCACAAACAACAAGCAATCTTGTAGCACCTTAAAGACTAACAAATTTATTAGGTCATGAGCTTTCATGGGAAATACCCACTTCTTCACTGGCCTGGCCTGGTAAATTTGTTAGTCTTTAGGGTACAAGAGGACTGCTTGGTACATAGATTAAATGTTTGCAGGGTCAAGTCACTCAACTGCAAAATCCTTAGGCAGGAATATATCTCCTTACTTATCTGCAAAGTGCCTCATGTTTTAGTTGCTATATTAATTATATTAATTATATTCTATTATATAGCAGTAAGTTATAAATTTTGGAGGTGTTTTCTCTAGATTTCATTATATATATCAAAATATTTCACAAATATGAAAAACAAGTGGTAGGGCCTGTAGGGTGACCAGATAGTAAGTGTGAAAAATCAGGATGGGGATGGGTGTGTGTGGGGGGTGCACATATACAAGGCAAAACTCAGGACTGTCCCTATAAAATCAAGACATCTGGTCACCCTAATGGCATGTGTCAGTGCAGAAGAAATGTTTTCTGTAAATATTACTTTAATATATTCTAAAATGCTTGAGGTATAGGATGGCAACTAAACAGAATTACACAGAATATGCCATCAAGGAGGCAGAATTGGTCAAACCAACATCTGACTAAGCTGGACTCAAAAAGGAAGGGAAGAAAAAGAAAAAAAAAAAACCTCTCACCTCATTCTGCTCCAACCTGAAAACCCCCACCCCCACTATGTTTAGATTTTTTTTTCAAAACAATTAATTGTGGCATCTGAGCAGATTTTATTTACATACTCAAACACAAACCAGAAAAACTAGTTTTAGTTTAAATCTTTCCAAAACATGCTTGCCCTGAGTCATATTCAACACATACATTTTTGGAAAGCAAAGAAAATATTTCTATTTACAAACTAACTAAATAAAACCCAGAAGTGAGCTTGCAAAGGAAGGATTAGTTGCTCAACCATGCTGAAGCAGCCGTGACCCACGTTTAGCCTTTGGCTACATACACTAAAGTTGACAGTGACTGGCAGGGAGCCTGGATATGAAACAATTCCAGTCACTTCTAGTCACTAGAATGAACACAAGCAGGATGTCTTTCTCCAGCAAAACTCATTACTTAGTATCTCAGGAGCACTGTAGACTCTCAGGCCTGCACAACAAAACGTGTTAAGAAAAGAGGTGTATGTGAAAGTCAAATGACATCACTTGCTAGAAATCTGTGATCACAGGCTTGAGACGCTGATGCTCATGTGCACTGTAGCAACCTTAGGGACATGATTTGAAGAAAAATGTTCATTCAAGGGCTACACTGAAGAGATTCAAGTTGTATTTCATTAGTCAGCTTACACTACACTGAGGAAGTGTAACCTTAATATTGATCATAATCTTTAAATTCAAACCAGGGACTTGAGTTTTTAAACAAATTAGCAGTCAGTACTCTTACTGGGATTCAGTGGGTTTCTCTTACTCACATACACCACTGTATACAGGTTTGTAAAATAAGTTTCTAGTCCACATTTAAAAATATGACCACCTTTCTTTTTTTAATTATTGTATGACTGTATTCTCCTTCCATTATAGCCAACACAGAGCACAGAATCTACTGGTTTTTCCACTCAGAATCAGCCATACTTCTCAAAGGATGGCAAAGTCAAATAAATTTAACAGATTGCCTGCAAAGGGACAAGGAAATCAATTTGAACTACATTTCCAATTGCATTTTCTGGCTTATAAGTGCAGTTGATGACCCATTAAATTTAGGTGCCAAGATTTTCAATAGGACTAATGATTTTGAAGTCGTAATTTGTGACACTTTAAAAGATCACATTTTTTAATTTGGACAAACATCTGCTAAGAGACGGTATACTCACAATGCTTGCTTAATTTCATATGCGAGCATACTCAATTCCCAGCAGGGGACCTGACAGACTTTCTGTGCCCCAGGGCAAGGTGGTGGCAGGGTGCAGGGCTGAGGCTGGGTTTGTAGCCTTGGAAGGGGTGGGGCCTCAGACAGAAGTGCACTGCACTAGCTCTGTCCCCAGCCTTCTATGCTTCCCAAGCACACCCCGCAGGGCTCTAACAGCAATTAAAGGGCGAAGGGCTGCAGCTGCCATTGCTCCTGGGCCCTTTTGAGTTGCTGGGCCCTGTGGCAACTACCCCCTTTGTCCTTTTCCATCCAACCCCAGCCCCATCAGCAGGCCTGACTTCCAGTAGCCCAAATTAAAACAAAAAACAACAACATGGAGTGTTCTGAATCATTAAAATAACTTCCTTATAAAACATTCACACAGAGGTGGTCAAATTCTGCTCTACAGGGGTAACTGCCACTGAATGAAGCTGCTTCAGGCTCATACCAAATCAGCGAAGACCCAGAGTTTGGTTCAAGACCAGCAGATTACAAAGAAGATATTTTACAGTTGATTTTTATAATAGAAAATAGCATGTACAGACTAGACTTTCTAGTGCATTAGGTTAAAACAAATACACATAAACAACAAACAGGGCATCACAGCCAGCAGTATTGCTGGCGATTGTGAAAAGCAAAGATACAGAGGCAAGCTTTCAACAAGTCTGAAAAACTTTGGCTCACTAAATTTATAATCTGAGTTGGAAGAGTTCCATATTGAGCCACATTGCCGAAGTTGTTGTCCCTGTGAGTTTTAGCTTCACCCTGAAGATTTGTAATACATAGTTCATTGAATGGAAGCTGTACTAAGCAAACTGAGCACTACAGACCATGGCACACACTGCCCCAAACTAATTTTTAAAACAATGAAAACAAATTTAAAACAAATCTTGACACAGACATAGTGAAATTGAAGCTCTCCTAGATTTTCAAGTTTTATTCAGGACAAGCTGCTGCAATCCACAGATCCAAAGTTTTATGAAACTACTATTAACAAGTCATTACATTACAATAGTTCATTTTTGTGATAAGAAAGGCATGAATAGAACACTTGGCCTCAAGAAAGTTAATATTTAACTTTAAAAATATTGCTTCTGAGAGGTAAAGTTTCAGACAAAGATATTTTTAAAAATATATGACTTAAGGTTTTATTTATTGATATATTTACTGAGGAAAATTTGCCATGCATAACTACTAAATATAACCCAGCAGATGGCTAGTGCATTACTAGGCTCAGGTGCTTTCAGAGTAATTGTCATGGAAATGTTTATATTATGATAAATTTATACTAAAAGTCACTGAACTTATCCTGGCATGTTTTCTTTCTAGTGTGGTTGCCTGATGTTAACAGGTTTTAGGAATAAAAGAGAAGTAGCCATGTAAGTCTGTATTCTAACAAAACAAAACAGTGATCATATCGCACTTTAAAGACTAACAAAATAATTTATTATATCACCTAATAAATTATTTTGTTACGTTGTAAGAGATCAAGACTATAAAGGAAACTGCATGTAAAAATAAAATGTAACAATGTGGTTAGGTACTGTGCATTTGCTAGAATGCTTATTTGTAAAGGCTCTTCTTATGTAGAACTGTCATTTATTTTTAACAGCACTATTCTGGGCTACTTTTAAGTGAATTTAATGCTGTGTTTACAAATTTCATGAGTCTGACGTCTTCTGTATATCCACAGAATAGGCACAGAAAGTGGCTGTGCAAGCTTTTCTCTGTTACCTTGTTGTTCTTTCAACATCAGCCTTGGCTTGGAAGGACCTCTGGGGAACAGTGTAGTTTAGTCATTGGTTCTTCAGCTGAGACTGTAAGGACCCAGGTTTTGATGAAAACTTAGGGTTGAGCCTGCTTCCATGCATGTCCATAGGACTACTGCTATTAAGACGACATGGGCCCTGTCTGGTTTTGTGGAACATTGGTCCACCTGTTATGGGGAGAGTGGACTGTACAGTTTGGATGGGTTCCATCTCTGTAGAAGGTGAGCCAACATTCCTGGAGTCAGGCTGGCTGTCATAATCCCTTGTGGGTGGGGGTATGGGAGAGAAACTAACAACAAAAGGAGGGAGGGTAAAAAGGGGGAAGATATGACCACTTTTAGCACAAAATCAAGATACCAAAAATAAAATTAATCAAGGAATCAAAGGCCACAAAGAGATGAAATTTTTAATTACCTCTAGACCAGTGCTACTAGCTTAGATACAAACAGGACCTGTACATTTATTAAAAAATTCAGTCTTCTATTACTGAAAATTAATGTGATTATTAACATCAGAATATGAAACTCAATGACTCAAACTTACTTTTGAAAGATGGAATAGGCAAAAGTTGTCATGTGTTTCTGAGTCACAGAATTTGAATGACAGTTATCCTGAATGCTTACGGATCAATGTCCTAATGGATAAACCACAAGATGAGGTATTAGCAGGTGTCTGCAACTGGAATTGGCCTGGCAAATGAATGGGACCCAGGGTAGCATGTTGACAGAGGGGCTTGGCTTGTGGGTGGTAGTTGCTATAGTCAACTGGAACAGAGGGCCCTGAAGGCGTGAGACCCAAGGCAACTGCCTTGCTTACCTTGCCCTATGGGCAGGTTGTCTACAACACAACCAAATAACACTGACTATATCTACACTAACCCAAAACTTCGAAATGGCCATGCAAATGGCCACTTCGAAGTTTACTAATGAAGAGCTGAAATACATATTCAGTACCTCATTAGAATGCCGGCAGCCACGGCACTTCGAAATTGACGTGGCTTGCCGCTGTCCGGCTCGTCCAGATGGGGCTCCTTTTCAAAAGGACCTCAGCAACTTCGAAATACCCTTACTCCTATCTGCTGTCAGGAATAAGGGGATTTCGAAGTTGCTGGGGTCCTTTAGAAAAGGAGCCCCATCTGGGCAAGCCACGCGGCAGCGAGCCACGTCAATTTCGAAGTGCCACAGCTGCCAGCATTCTAATGAGGCACTGAATATGTATTTCAGAGCTTCATTAGTAAACTCTGAAATGGCCATTTGCATGGCCATTTTGAAGTTTTGGGCTAGTGTAGACAGCCACTAGGGGACAGGATGATTAGCTCCTTCAGCACCTATATATAAGAAGAAAAACAGTCAATAACTGCTCATAACTTGTTCTTCAAGATTTTGTTTATGTCCATTCCACTGTAGGTTTGCGCACTTGCAATTTTCCTCTCTCATTGATATCCACAGGGAACTATTTTCTGCTGGCTCTGGAGTGGCGTGTGTGCACACTGGTACAAGGGGTGCCACCAGCTCCCCATCTTCCTTAGTTCTTTCTTGCAGGAACTCTGACAGAGGGGAAGGAGGGTGGGTTATGTAATGGACATAAGCAAAACATTGCGAAGAACAGTTATGAAATGTTAGCAACTGCTAATGTTAGCAATGGCTGTTTCTTTTTCAGTACTTGCTCATGTCCATTCCACTGTAGGTGAGTCCCCAGCAGTACCTCTGGAGGCAAGTAGGAGTTCATGAACATGACAATTACAGCTCTGATCTATCAGGGTGTGTCTACACTTGCATTCGTCTTTCGAAAAGGTATGCAAATGAGGCAAATCGAAAATGCAAATGAGGCATAAATTTTCATATCTGGTACCTCATTTTGCATATTATAATTTCAAAAGAGCTTGTTTCAAAAGACGGAAGCCAGTGTAGATGCTGCTGTTTTGAAAGTAAACCCATCTTCGCAAAAATCCTTCTTCCCTTTATTTAATGGGAAGAAGGATTCTTTCCAAGATGGGGCTTGCTTTTGAAAGAGCAGCATCTACTCTGGCTTTCTTCTTTTGAATATGCAAATGAGGTGCCAAGATATTCAAATTTATACCTCATTTGCATAGCTCTTTAGAAAGAGGAATGAAAGTGTAGACGCACCCCCAAAGACAGAGTCATTTCTGATCTGCTGGGTGATGGCATAATGAGTCATAGACATGTGTACCAAAGACCACTTATGTCTTGAAGAGATCAGGAAAAAGGACATTCATCAAAAATGCAGCTGAAGATGCTGTAGCCTTTATCAAATGAACCTTCACTATCAGTGGAAGCACAGCCTGCACTATCTTATAACTCGTACAGCTACAGATGGTAGTACAAGTCAAGACCTCTGAGAAGACACTGGAAGGCCTTCGATCCTGTCAGCTATAGCAACAAACATCTGAGTGGATCTACAGAAGGACTTCATGTGCTCCAAGAATAAAGCCAGGGCATACCTGACATCTAGAGTATGCATTTCCCCTTTGCCCAGTAAGCAGCTCTGGTGGAGAAGTTTGTGCTTTTCTATAGTACCTGATGCACCTGATGGGAGCACACTTGTTACTCTGGATTCAGCCACACTTTACTTTCCCAGAGTAAAAGATTATTAGAGAAAAAAAAGGAATCCTTTGAAATTGGAAGTTAAATCCTAGTGGGGAGAACAGAAAGGAGTCTAAACTTTGGCAAGTGTAAAAATATAATTAGGCAGTCCAAAAAAGAATCTCAAGAGCAACTAGGAAAAATACAAAAACTAATAGCAAAAGCTTTTAAGTGCATCAAAAGCATGAAGCCTGCCAAATAAACAGTGAGTCTACTGGACAATTCAAGTGCAGGATGCCTGCCAAACAAACAGTGAGTCTACTGGATGATTCAGGTGCAGGAAGCCAGCCAAATAACCAATGAATCTACTGCACGATGCAGGTGCTTAAAGCATACTCAAGGTAGACATGACTGTTAGAGAGAATCTAAATCAATTCTTTGCATCCATCTTCACTGAACAAGATGTGAGGAAGATTCCTACACCTAAGCCACTCTTTTTAGGTGACAAAAGTCTGAGGGACTGTCCCACATGAGATGTTGGTAAAGCAGATTTTAAAACAAATCAATAAATTAAACTGTGATAAGTCCCCAGGACCAAATGGCATTCACCCAAAAGTCTGAAGGAACTCAGATACAAAACTACAGAACTACGAACTGTGATAGGCAACATATCAGTTAAATCAGCCTCTGTAACAGATGACTGAAAGACAACCAGTGTAAGGTAAACCCTCAAAATGTCTGATTTCAAGTTGTGCTTAACTAGCATTAACACGAGTTAAGCGCAACTCAAAATCCGCCTCCCTCCCAGGCCCTGGTTCAATGCCCCCTGGCCCTGCTTCAACCCCCACCAACCCCCGCTCATCACCATGGCACAGCTCTGGCTCACCCCAGACCCTGCACCTGGCTCTGGCTCACCACCCACTCATGGCTCTGGCTCAATCCCTACCTCCCTGGTTCAAATTTCCCCCTCACAGCTCTGGCTCACCACCCCCCCATGCCAGTCTGGTTCAACCCCCCTGCCCTGGTTCAACAATCCCATCCCCGGTTCAAACCCCCCATGGCCTGGCTCACCACTTGAGCACGGCTCTGGCTCACCACCCCTGCCCTGGTTCAAACTTTCCATGTGTGCCCCTGGTACAACACCCCACCCACAGCCCCAATTCAAACCCTCCATGGCCCAGCTCACCAGCCATGCGCGTGGCTCTAGCTCAAACCCTCCTGGTTCAACTGCCCCCCACCCCATGTGCATGTCTGGTGCAACTCCACCCCCTACCTCTCTACAGCCCTAATTCACCCCAGGTTTAACCCCTGCCCTCCTCCCACAGCCCCAACCCACCACCAGGCTTAACCCTCCTCAACGTCCCCCCACAATCCCAGGATTTATTTTTCAAAAGGAGCTCCAGGTGATCCTGCTACTTCCCCAGCTGGGGAAAAAAGCTGCCTCCATGACTTATGTGAAATTCAAGTTATGCAAGGGTACATGGGAACACAAACCTCATGTAAATCAAGGCACTACTGTAATGACAAATTTTTTTCAAAAACAGAGGTTTAAGAGGAAATCCTGGCAGTTAAAGTCATATAATCAATCAGAGAATCACAGAATCTTAGGGCTGGAAGAGACCTCAAGAGGTCATCGAGTCCAGCCCCCTGCTTCAAGCAGAATCAACCCCAAGTAAGTTACCCCAGCCAGGACTTTTGTCAAGCTGGGACATAAAAACCAATGGGGATGGAGATTCCACTTCTCTAGGCAACGTATTCCAGTGCTTCACTGTCCTCCTGGTGAAGTAGTTTTTTGTAATATCAACCTACTCCTCTCCTGCTGTAACCTTTTTCTGCCATCTGTCAACACTAAGAACAGTTTCTCCCCATCCTCTTTAGAGCTCCCCTTCAGGAAGTGGAAACTGCTATTAAATTGCCCCTCAGTCTTCTGTTCTGCAAACTAAATCAGCCCAGATCCCTCAGCCTCTTCTCATAGGTGATGTGCTCCAGCCCCTTAATCATTTTCATTGCCCTCTGCTGAACCTGCTCCCGCATACCCACATCCTCTCTATACTGGGGTGGGGGGCCCCAAACTGGACACAATATTCCAGATGTAGCCTCACCAGTGTCAAATACAGGGGAACAAAAACTTCTCTACATCTGCTTGAAATGCTCCACCTAATGCACCCCAATATCCCATGAGCCTTCTTTGCTACAAGGGCACTCTGTTTACTCATATCCAGCCTTTCATCCACAATAATCCCTAGCTCACTTTCCGCAGTACTGCTACTTAGCCAGTTGGTCCCCAGCCTATAACAATGCTTGAGATTCTTCCATCTCAAATGCAGGACTCGACACTTCTCCTTGTTGAATTGCATCAGATTTCTTTTGGCCCAATCCTCCAATTTATCCAGGTCACTCCGGATCCTGTCTCTACCCTCCAGCATATCTACCTCCCCCCATAACTTAGTATCATCTGCAGACTTACTGGGGGCACAATCCAGTCCCTCATCCAGGCATTAATAAAGATGTTGAACACCACCAGCCCCAGAACCAAGCCTTGGGGTACTCCACTTGAAGCCAACCGTCATCCAGATATTGAGCCACTGACCACAACCCTTTGGGCCTGACCATCAAGCCAGCTTTCTATCTATCTTACAGTCCATGTATCCAATCCATACTTCCTTAACTTTTGGGCATTAATGTTGTGGGAGACTGTATTAATTTTTCTGTGCCTTAGCTCCCCTTACTTAAAACTCAAATAACAATGCCCTCAAATTTCAGGAGGGTGTTGGGAAAATAAATGAATTAATGTTTGTGAACCATATAGATACTAGTGTGATGAGTGCAAGAGAAAAGCCCATGAGCCCATTAATAATTCTGTCTTCAAAGCAGGTCTTAAGCAGTTTGCAGTAAAAAAAAAAGTGTAGGCTACACACAGAACAATGAGGAGAAAACAAAATCTTCAATAGTGAGTTGTTAACTGAGCTAGGTCCTTCCTGTGCACTGAAAGAGGCAACAGTCTTGCAGAAATAATATATCACAGTATAACTGAAGGCTGTTCTGCCTACCCATCACTTCCAGGCCTCAACTCGCAATTCCACCACCTTCTAGCATGCCAAGTGCTACACTGCACAAGTGCGACTTTATTGTGTTATTTCTGGGATCTGAACAAGGGGTTTGAATTAAGATTGCTTAGGCAACCCTAATTATGGCTTTTCTTAACTTTGAGTGCTTGGCTTACAATCTAGGCAATGTTCTTACCATGTAGTGTTTTTTGTGTATAATACATTGTATGTGCATGTATTGTAAAATATTTTCTATGGTGGCTGGGTGAGTTTGAGATTTCTGTTACTTTTCCACTTCGCAAGACAGAATAACATTTTTTATTAAGGGTCCAGTACTGCTCCATTTGAAGTCAATGAGAGTTTCCATATTTACTTTAATGAGTACAGGAGAAAGCCCTTAATCACTTCTCATGGAAAAAGTAAGGAAAAAATGTAGTGTGCAGTGTAAATAAATACAGTATGGCATACAGATGATTCATATCTTAAAAAGCATCAGTAGACGTGAGTCTAGTATTATATTTTCTTGAAGAGGAAGGGTACAATTTAGATGCTTGAGACAAATACTCCATTAGTCCACAGCAAGGATACATTTCAAAGATAACAGTGCTGCGTGGATGTTCTGACTGCACTTAGTGATATTCAGGCACTGTTTGAATAAATCAAGCTCAGACTAATTTCTTTACTTCAGTAGGATGTGTTAGGTGCTCAGCCTCAAAATTTCAAATAGCTATGTCAGTTGCTATTGTTTAAATAACTTAGTCATAACCAAAGGGCAGCAGAAATGGAAAGACACATTGTAAATTACATTGGTTCCAAACAAACATTCATAATTACTTGCATTAATTTTCTAGATGTGTGGGCACTTGCTTATGGCTCTACAACTGTACATCAAATCCCACTACCCCTAATTCAGATGTAGTGCTGCATTTTATCTTAGGGTCCATCTTGTGGCAAGGCTCGCCTCGCTCCTGGGCTCCAGGTTTCTGTTTAGTGTTGCCCTTCTTGAGACGGGGGGAGGGAGAAGATGGTGGCCTGGGGGGAAGCCAGGCCCCACCCACTCATTCCAGGTTCTGGCCCAGGGACCCTCTGTGGCTGCTGGTGGTGGGGAAGGACTCCCCTTCTCACGAACACCATAGCTCTTCCCTGCGCCGCTTCCCCAGACAATTTCTCCCCCACCCCATACCTCCTCCAGGCAGCAGAAGCAGCACGTTCTCCCTCCTGGATTGGCTCCTACTGTGCAGCCAGTCTGCTTGGCCTTACGCCAAATATCAGGGCCTCCTGGGCAGGGGGCTTAACCCCTTGTAGCTGAGCACTCCTCTCCTCCTCTGGTGCTTGCAGAAAACCCCCTTTTGCTTCTCTGCTCTCATTTTCTTTCTTCTGCTCTCCCACCTCTTCTATCACTCTCCTCTTCCCCTGTACTACTGGGCAAAGGGTTCCTTTAAAAAGCAGGCTTAAGTGGGACCAGCTGGCCCCAATTAACCCAGGGCAGCTTCCTCCACAGCTGCTCACACTCTGCTCATTTGCCAGCCCTGCTTTTCCCTCTTGTTCTCATCCCCTCCCAGCCTTACCCTGTCACAATCTGCACTGCATGCTCCCCTTACAGCAGTGTGAAGAGTACATTCACAGCATGCCCCTTACCAGTGGAATAAATATCAGTGTAGATGGTGAGGAACTGCTCAGGCAAGAATAATAAACACATGTGAACACTCAGGGCTTGGGCAGTCAAACTACATCTGTGGGCTGCATCCAGCCTGGCAGACTTTTCTATCTGGCTCTTGAGCTACCCACCAGGAAGCAGGGTCGCAGCTCACCCTGTTCTGCCCACCCAGCCCTTCCAGGCCTCAACCACAATTCCACCATCTTCCAGCATGCTGAGTACCACACTGCACAAGTGTGACTTTACTGTGTTATTTCTGGGAATAGAACCCAGCCCAATCCTCTCCTTGGTTATGAATACACAGCAGCACTATTTTGAAATAAGCTATTGTGGAATAACTTATTTCGAAATAATGCTGCTACACACAAAGGCTGAGCCTACACTACGGTGATCCTTCAGAAGAATTTTTTCTGGAGGAGCTCTTCTGAAAAGATTTCTTTCAAAAGATCGCATCCACACACAAAAAAGCAGATCGAAAGATCAGCCAGGTTTTTCAATAGAGAGCGTCCACACAGCTCCCGCTCTTTAGAAAGAACAGGCCAGGGATAGAAAAATCTGGTGCCTTGTTAGAAAAAAGGGCCCCCCAGGGCATCTACACACTATTTTTTCAAAATAATCTTTTGGAAAAAGACACTTTTCTGGGAGAGGAAGAGGGCTGCCGGAAAAAGTACTGCGTTCTTTTGATTTCTGATCAAAAGGGCACATTTCACGTGTAGATGCTCTGTGGGTTCTTTTGAAAAAGTCATGTGTTTTTTAAAGAACTTCCTAGTGTAGATGCAGCCAAAATGTATTTCAAAATAGCCCTGAGCTATTTCGAAATAGAGCATCTACACACTATAGGGCCTATTTCAAAACAGAGTCATTGGACATAATATTGCTTATTTTGAAACTGGCTCTGTTCCTCATGGAATCAGGTTTACCTATTTTAAAAAAGCCAGATGCTATTTCAAAATTATTTCAAGTAGCAGTTGCATTGGGTAGATGCTAACAAAGTTTATTCGAAATAACAGCTCTGTAGACACACCCTACGTCTCTTACAGCCCCATCCTTCAAGTGCCATATCCACAGGTGATCCTCAGGTCAAAAAGTTTGCCCAGCCCTGCATTAGTGTTTGCACCTGACCCAGTTCTCTACGCACCCAAGCAAGGCCACCGCTATCCACAATGCTATTTCTAGTTGTGCAGCAGCCCAGTCTCCCCTCTGCTGGAGTCTTTCCATACCACAGAGAGCTGCCACAGGACTTCCCTTCTATAATGAAAGGCTCTGCAATGGGAAAAGGCTGTAGCCATGGGAGGCAATAGGGAAATGGTCTGGGGCATCTCCCTGCTGACAGACTTTTTCTCTGCTGCCTCCCCTTTCCAGAGCCTTTTATTCCCACATGAGCTTTCTACTGCAGCATGAATGTAACCTGCTTTTCACTAAACATACCCTACATGCCATGCCTGTGGTGTACAGTGCAGACATATCTTTAGACACAGCAGACATGCCTAGGTACAAAAAGGGGTTGAGGTCACAGTGTGGTCGCTAATTGACTTTTTCATTCATCCAGATAATTTTTTTACCTTGACTGATCAGCTTATGTTGTGCTTTATGGCAGGGTCTTTGCCCTGTGTAATAATCCTAGAAGGGAGCCTAGGGTATACCTTAACCCATTAAATCTAGATAGAAAATAATGAAATTCATCCACACTACAAAAAGGGTTGTGATAAAGTTCAGCTTAATCAATGCAAACTGATCTATCCTTGACCCATTATTCTAGTATATACAAACCCCGTTACTCATATTGCTTTTGTACCTACTAAAAACCCAATACAAATATTCAAAGGTGGTGGGGAAAGGAATAAAAACCTGCCTGGTTGAAGTGGCAGCTGCATATGAATCTCTGAATCATGTTAAAGTTGATAGTTCACATCCTTTATGGAGATTTAGAAACTAAATACTGTAATAAAGATTTAAATTAAAGCTCTGACTTAGAAAAATCAGGCCTTGTATGTTGCTATCTTATAGCTGCCAGCCAAGAGTAACTCTCCTGAACTCAACAAGAGGTCCTGTGGCACCTCATAGACTAACAGATATTTTGGAGCATAAGCTTTCGTGGGCAAAGACCAGCTTCATCAGATGCATGTGGGTCTTTGCCCACTAAAGCTTATGCTCCAAAATATCTGTTAGTCTATAAGGTGCCACAGGACTTGTTCTCAAAGATACAGACTAACACAGCTACATATCTGATACTTTTCTTCTGAACTCTGGAGTTACAGCAGTATAAACTGAATGCAAATGAGAGGAGACTCAAGCTGCCAGTGTTTTATTCAAAGCTACTATTGCGGGTCAGTTAGGTGAGAGCTGTACTTTAGCAAGCATTCTCCCCAGAGCTTTCTATTGCATCATTATGTTCACTCAGTAAACTCAGAAATGAACAATGTTTAGATGTGCCTAACTTAAAGGCTATTGATTTACAATTATTCTAAATAAGTGAACTAAATGTTAATTATTAAATGTATTATTTAATATATTTTTAAATGAATACTGACATTTAAAATTCCAAACTTACAGTCAAGTTCCATGCCTCAGATGCCAAAAACTTGTAACTGAAGTGAATGAAGTTGCTTCCATGCAACTGAGCACCCTAAAGCATCAAGCTGAGCACACTGGCCAGCTATGAAAATACCTGATCACTACACAAACTTATTTACAAAAGACAAAGTATTATTATAGCAAATAACTCATATTTTAGATGATTACATTTTTTTTGGTTTCTCCTGAAATTAAAAATTCAAAACTCCTTGTACCCTATGTGCTTTCATATTTATTCCTTTGCATTCCATCGACATTGTATTTCGAATGTACATGATAGAAAAAAAGAGACAATCAATTTGAAAAATCCTGTTCCTCTCCAAAAGTGTCTTCCTAGATCAAATATTTCTGTAACTGAAGCAGGTTAGCAATAAAACATTATGTGGCATCTTGTACAGTGTGAATTTAACAGTGCTTTATGGGAAGAAAGTGTCATTGTTTCTCCTAAAAGGCCAAGTTAGGCTACCATCCTGCAATCAGGTTCACAGTTGCAGACCCCGGCTCTGTGTGGGGCCCACCTAAAGGTATTCACTTGGATGCAGAGGATGGGCTAGCGGATCTAATGGCAAGATCAGGATTAACTCAGTTTCTCCCTCACTAAAATATCCTTTACGCACTCAGGGAGTAGACCAGGAGAATCCTTGTGGACAGTTTTTGTTTGTTTGTTTTTAATTTTATTAAAAAAGGACATATATTTCAGGCATGCTGAAACAGAAACATTTAATTAATTTAAAAATTCAACACCGGAGTCTCCAGTTTTCCTAAAATGATGATACTGATTAAGACCCAAACTAATTCTCATGAAATTCAGGGTAAAAACTCCCACCGAGTTCATTGGGAATTAGATCAAACCCCTCAATACCTCAGCAAGCTCTATGAATTTTTTCTGTTTAGGAAATGAGCAATGAAACATAATGGAAGTGCTCAGTGATTTATTTATCTCCTTCTGCCCCAGATCATTACTAACCCCGAACAGTTTGTCACCCTCTTATTAAATACCTGTTCAGTTTTTTTTTTCTTTTTAACTAATCTCCTCTCATTTAAATTTATCCAATAAAACAACAGCTCTTCAACACAAATGTGCCTTTCTCCTCCGGAGCATAAAAATAAATTCTCACCATAAATGGAAAGGACCACTAAAGAAACTGAAATAAACAACCATAGAACATGGAAGTGCATGATTGGAAGGCAGGCCCACTGATGGGAGAGGGGGTGTGTGCAAAATGAGACAACTGCCCTGGGGCCCAACATTTCAAAGGGGCTCAGTGCTCCGGCGGAGATGTGATCCCTTTGGAAGTGCTGGCAGTACTGCTCTGCCTTTCTGTGGTGTGTGTGGGGACAGTGCCGCTGACTACCCTAGGCCCTGCCCCTTCTGCCTTTCACAAAGCTGGGTGCCCCTCCCACTTTACTCCAGGGCCTGTGGTGGCTGTTGGCTCTGCTGCTGGAAGGGACCTCGAGAAGTCATATTATCCAATCCCCTGCACTCCACTTCTGATAGCTGTTTCTCTAACCTGCTCCTATGAACTTCTTGTAATGATGATTCCACCAGCTCCCTGGGCAATTTATTTCAGTGCTTAAGCATCCTGACAGTTAGGAAGTTTTTCATAATGTGCAACCTCAACTGCCTTTGCTTCAATTCAGGCTGATTTCTTCTTGTTGAATAACGACCAGCAAATGAAAACTTTTTTTTTCTCCTTGCTCCCTGTAACACCCTTTTATGTACTTGAAAACTGTTACCATGTCCCCTCTCAGCCTTCTAATCTCCAGACTAAACAAATACAATTTTTTTCTTGTCTCCTCTCAGAGGTCATGTTTTCTAGACCTTTCATCATTTTTGTTGGTCTTCCCTGGACTTTCTCCAGTATGTCCACCTCTTCCCTGAAATGCGTCAGCCGGAATTGGACACACTACTCCAGCTGAGGCCTTGTCAGTATAGAGAAGCACAAAAGAATTACTCATGGTGTTTTGCTTACAACATCCCAGAGTGAAGTTTGTTTGGCATTTTTTGCAACAATATTACACTTTTGACTCATATTTAGATTGTGAGACGCTATAAACTCAGATCCCTTTCTGTAGTATTCCCTCTTAGGAAATCATTTCTCATTTTGTAGGTGAGCAACTGAATGTTCCTTCTTAAATAGAGTACTTTGCACTTGACTTTGTTGAATTTCATCCTATATACTTTGTAACACTTCTCCAGTTTGTCAGGATCATTTTGAATTTTAATACTGTGCTTCAAAGCACTTGAAAACCTCACTCAGTATGAATTGAATCTATGAGATAAACTCACTCAGCAGCAAAGACATAATACTGAATCTGTAGGCATCCAGATTTCATTCACCTGACACATCTTAAGGAGGTCTGATCACAGAAGAAATAGCTGATCAACACAAATGAGAGTATCAGAATCCAGTCTAAAACATTAAACCTCCTGTTTCCATAATCCCAGGGGTGATACTGCAACATGCCACCTTAACAAACATCAGACCCTACCTTTAACATTTTCTCTTTCTTTTTACTCACTTGTGGCATACAAAGAAAAAGAAAATGTGAAGGTTTTGTCACTGTTCACTGTCACATTTATGTCATGTCACACTAGTATGATCAATTTATTTCTTGCAGCGAAGTGCCCAGAACTGAACTGAGTATTGCGTAGTCAGCCCCACCAGTGCTATCCAGAAAGAGGGACTGGTACCTCCCAGATCTGTGATGTTATGTCACTTCAAAGGCAGTCCAAATCGCGTCACCTGAGTTTCCATAATACACTACCCACTTATATTCGCTTAGAAAGCAGTAATACCACAAAAGATCTTGTAGCAATGATGGACAGATAAGTAGCTCCCTTCTACTTTCAACATCTGAATTTTATCCTAGATGCCTTCTTGTTGTGTGCTTTACCCCAGGTTGATTCAAATTTTGTTACTTCTGCCCAGGTTTCCAACCTATCTAGTTTCTTCTGCAGCATTATTTGCAAATTTAATTAATTTAAGTTTCAAGTTTAAGTTAATTCTCTTCATCCCAGATCATTAGTAGGAACAGCAAATAAGAACAAGGTCTATTTAAATACTAATTCCTTCACCTGCTGTCAGAAATGCTACAATATTTTTTGTGTGCCTTTGGATAATTTTCAAACCAGCTGACAATGTTTGAGTACACAACAGTTTGGTTGCTGTAAAAATGGTTCTCAGTAACAGAAACAGTAAAATACTTTCAAATTTCCAAATATTCAGATGATTCCAGTACCTCAGAATAATGACCTGTGTACAAATAGGAAAATAAAATATTCCAGGCCATTTCTTCATCAACTATCTTTCAACTATTTACGTCTGAATTTTTAATGCAGTAGTGAACCACACTAAAAAATGGAAAAAAGAAAAAACCTTGGAAATTACAGATTGCAGCTATGTGCATGTGTGAGATGTGCAATGATTGTTGGTTTTCTTAAATGAGAAAGAGAAGAAGGGAACTAGTTAGACTTTTCCAATCACACTGCATTTGGAGCACAGTGATTACAGTTAAGCCACAAACACTCATATGTATGTGGAGTGGTATTCTTTTCTTTCTTTTAGTATTTTTTAAAAAATCTAGAATCCCTATATTATTTTGAAGGAAGCCCTTATTTACAATAATTTTGGTTTTCTATCCACATGTACTTGTTACAACACACAAAATGAGATGAGGAAAAGATCAGGAGGGAGTTTCTGGCAAGCATTCTATCTTTGTGTGTATGTGTGCAAGCAGAACTACTACAAAAACACGAACATTTCTCACTAACACATTGCGTAAAATGTGTTCCCTTGTTGAAAAATTTCAGTGTTGTCCAGCTGTTCCAATCAGTGCTTTTTTGTGAAAGAAGAGGAGCTGGTACTCGGCCAGCTCCCTTCCCCACCGCCAATCCCCCGCCTGGGGCTGGCAAGGTTCCGGGCAAGTATCGGCACAAGAAGAACACTGGTTCTAATATACATGTCATTCAGGAAGACCTGGCTGCTCTCCACAAAAGGCATAAAGGCAAAACATGATAGAGGCAAATTGAGTGGATCACAGTTTTACAAAAGCTAGGATAATTTTCGGTATTCCTGACAGCACTAGGACCAAATTTTGATGTACGTTATTAACTTATGTAAACTGGAGTCATTCCAATTAAGACAATAGAACTATGTGTTCATTCTACCTACTTACTCCTGGCACTTACTGTATCTTAACTGTACTGTACAGATTGAATGATGTATATATCATACTTAACTAAAGGAATTTGTATATATAGGGTGAATCTCTCTAATCCTGCACCCTCAAAACCTGACCAGAGCCAGACGAGAGAATTTTCTGGACTACAGGAGGTCAATATTGTATAGCAGCATTAGTGACACTTACACTGTTTTCTGAGCTCTTAGAAGATATTTAGGGATAAATTACAGCTAAATAACAGCACAGAACACTGAGAGCCAGACCCAGACTTTACAGGTGTAGCCTGGTAGTTTATAGAGCATATTCGTTTGCTTAAAGCTTGTGCTTTTATATCTCTCTCTTTCTAAAGTTTAGGAATTAATTGCTACTTAGTGAATTTTAGGTCAAAGGGAAGTCCTACTTTTCTCTCTCTTCTAGCAGTAACCACAAGAAACCTGCAGAAGGAATCTGCAAGAAAAGGCTTTTGGCAAACTGCTTTTCCCCTTAGAGTTCTTCTGTTTTTCTCTATTTTTGTAGATTAGCTTGTATTGATGAATATATATATTTGCATCTATCTTCTGCCTTATTTTGTGCTCAGAACCCCTCCACCCCTCCCTCCACAGCTATCGGTAGGAAGATGTGTTGGCAAGAACCAACCACGACCCTGTTGATGCAGAAAATATAGTTGAAGGTCATATAATGTCATCCTGTGGTACTTTCCTGACTCGCGCTTGGAATTTGCTGACTGACGACTGACATCACACCTTGTGCATAGGTGTAAAGTCATAGGAAAAGACCCTAAATTAATTTCACTAATCACATCTGGATACCCCAGAATTCCAAAGGAGTGGATGCCTAATTTAACCTGAGTATTTAATCACAGTAACAAAATTAACCTATATAACACCAGCAGCAAGTCTCACCCAAGGCAGAATGGACTCATACTCTCCTGAGTGTATCTTCTTCCTTATTTTGGTGCCGGTCTCTTTTTCTAAATGTTTAAAGTCTCTATTCTCTACTTATACTTACTACTATATCCCCTTAGCGGCTGTGGAGCTCTCCATTTTGAAATCAAGTTTAGGTGTTTTCCGAAAAGATATGCTTGAGATATTATTCTGGGGAAGCTCTATGGTCTGTGTTATTCAAGTGGTCAGACTAGACTATCATAACAGCTCCTTCTGACCTTCGAATTGATGAAATTCTTTTGACCATCCACAGCTGAAGGACCAGAATAATTGTTTTTCTTACCTTACTATCATCATAATTGTCTTTATAACCACAAGCGCTTATTAAATCTGGAAATCTTTCTGACCATCCATCACTTGTACAATTTTTGCTAATATTTCCTGTAAAATAAAATTCAGAAATGTAATCCACATAGATTTAAAAGTTTTCTAACCAACAGGCCATAAAGCCAAGTTTCATAGAAACTCTGTCTTGTGAAACCACTCCATTAACTCGCTTTGTGACCCAGTCCAGTCATTAAGCAATCCCTCATATTTTCATTCGGGTATACTTCTTGTTTTAACCTTTATTCGTGGTTCTGAATCATACCAAATATCTGGCCATACTAAAGAAACACATACAAAATTGCAATGCAATTCCTCCTACTTTCAGTCATGAAGCATGCACCAGAAAAAGCCCGAAAGATTTTGTAACTTTGTTAAAATTATTCTGAAGGCAGTTTATTATCTGCCAGTTTTGAGGGAATTATTTGTAGTAAAAATAGTTTGATAGACAAGTAATTTGAATGAAAATGGCTCTATACAAACCTTGATTACTCTAAACTATTATTTAAGATCTTCTGAGCAGGTGATATGAAGTGTTCTACAGAAGAGCTATTAAAGTGCTTGGCTATACAGTGATGAATGTCTATATATGTGGATTAACACGCATCTAGATCCGCAGTGTCCCAATATGCTGTCCATTTGCCGTATGTAGCGAACTGGAGAGCGCAATGTGGCAAAGTGGCTCCTTAGAGCCGCAGATGTGGAGTGCCCTCCGCCCCTCCGTGCATGCGCCCCACCGCTTGGTGGGACAAGAATGGTCGTGGTATGGATGCGACTCCACCTGCAGCTCGCTGGGGGTGCATTGGGGCTGGGAGGCTTGGGCAGCAGAGCACGTGCAGCTCAGGTGGCAGAGCATGGGGTGGCTTGGGACAGTGTGGCTCTGGTGAGTCAGCAGCAGTCTGCGAGGTGGTAGTGGGAAGGGTGTCTGGCTGGGGGGTGGGGATAGGGTGCCTCGCTCAGAGTGGGGCCGTGCCTGGCTTGGGTGTGGGGGAGGTGGCAATCCAGTTTATTCTGATTTAGCATATAATGCATTTCAAAGGCATTCTCAAATTATGCGCATAGAGGCAAGGAGGAAGGAAAACATCACAGTGCAGGAAAAATTCAGGGACTTCCATCTATCCTCCACACCCATAGTTCAAAGGGGGACAAAAAGGGAATCTTGTTGTTTTAACTCAAGCATGAAGGGACATCTGGACTCTGTCAGCCACAAAGTGGTAAACGCGATTCTCTTATCTTTGAAAAAGTAGGAGCCCACAGTCAGAACCAATCTAGTTAATAGCACATTGGGGTAAGATTTGTCAACAAAGAAGTATACATATAAGATGCATGCACATTATTCATGATGCAACATATTAGTGCAATGGGCAGAATCCAGATAAATATTTGAAAGTGAAAAAAGAAAGCTACTGTATACCCTTGTTCATAAGCAGAATTTTTTGGTTAAAAAAAAAAAAGTGAATCAAAGAGGGTTGGTAAACACTGGCTTCCAGCATGTCCAGGTAAGCTGCTGGTGTGTTCAGACATTGTATACACCTGGAGTGTCAGCAGGCACAGCATCCTCCAGCTCCCAGTGGCTGTGCTTTGCTGGTCCCAGCCAACAGGAGCAGCAGGAAGTGGCAGCCAGCAGGTTCCTAAACTCATGCCACTTTCTGCAGCTCCCATTGGCCAGGACTAGCAAACTGCAAGTACTGGGAGCTGAAGGGCTCTGTGCCAGCTCAGACTTCAGGTACACACAACATCTAGGTGTGGCAGCAACTTACCCTGACAGTCTAGGAGTCAAAATTTACCAATCCTGCTGTATTTTAAAGTTCAGAGTTAAAATAAACACACAAAAGTTTTAGTAGATTTATTTTAATGTAATCTAATGAAAAACCTGTTATAACGGAACAAATATGTGTTCACGTATCTTTAAAATTACTGTCAGTGTTTTAAATACCCATTTTCTGATTTTAAATTCTCTTATTCTAACGTACTTATTTAAAAAGTATTAAAACTCTTCAAAGTTTGAATCAGTCTCCAATTCACCAAACAGCTTATTAAACTTGGATTCAGTCATAGTTGCTCCTGTTTTGTCATCGTAGATGTCAGCAGTGTCATCAGACTCAGATTCCTTATCATCAGCCTCCAAAGTGTCATCAACAAATATGGTGTCATCTTCTGACCCATCAAGCCCATTGCTGATGCATATCAAAGGGGTAGCCGAGTTAGTCTGTATGTTCAAAAACAACAGGAAGTCCTGTGGCACCTTATAGACTAATAGATATTTTGTAGCATAAGCTTTGGTGGGCAAAGATCTGCTTCATCAGATGCATGAGTAGGGGTTCCAGAGGACAGTCCAAATTCATAGGCTCATGAAAAACAGGAAGTCCCAGTCAAGATGAGGGCTAGAGTTGACAAGGTCAATTCAGTCAGGGAGGATGTGGCCCATTATCAGTAGCTAACATGGAGGTGTGAACATAAAGAGAGGAGAAACTGCATTTGTAATTGGCCAACCACTCCCAATTACAAAAATAGTTTCTCCTCTCTTGATGTTCACACCTACACATTAGCTACTGATAATGGGCCACATTCTCCCTGACTGAATTGACCTGTTTTTTTCCTCTCTTGATGTTCACACCTTCACATTAGCTGCTGGTAATAGGCCATGACTGAACTGACTTTGTCAGCTCTGGCCCTCCTCTTGACTGGGACTCCATCCTTTTCATAAGCCTATAAATTTGGACCCTACCTGGAACCCCCACTCATGCATCTGACGAAGCAGGTCTTTGCCCACGAAAGCTTATGCTCAAAAATATCTGTTAGTCTGCAAGGTGCCTCTTGTTGTTATTGCTGATACAACATTTCCAAAATGATTTTTCTATCATTTCCAAGGAAATGGACACCCACCAGTGCCTGACCCACTGGGTGACCACATTGATTTCAGGTTTAATAAGATTTCTGCCTTCTGTCACTTTCACCATGCCTGAGCATATCCAAAACAAAAAAGCAGTCATGTAGCACTCTAAAGACTAACAAATAATTAATTAGGTGATGAGCTTTGGTGGGACAGACCCACTTTCAGAGCACATCCAGTAAGACCACATTTTGCACAGTCTGTCTTTAAAGAGTTTGTTCAGGCAGACATCAAGAACCTGTAGAACAGAAGCTTCATCTCCAGACCAAGCTGTTTTGATTTTTTTCAGCCATGTTTCACCTAATCTGTCATGCATATCCTGAACATGTCCCAAATGAGCACAGCAAGTTTCTTCAGAAGTGCTCCTGGACCCTTATTCCACATATTTTACAGCCATTCAACAGTCCCACTTTCATCCATCTGTCCATCCCTTTACATGTGCATGGACACAGACACCCACAGGAAACTTCATGTTTTTAGGCAAGGTTTTTCTTTCAAAAATAATAACAGGAGTGAGCTTTGATCCATTGGCCAAACATGATAAAATCACCGTAAAATGGATTTTTTCATGGCCAGTAATTTTAATTAAAACTGTTTTTTCACTAATGCCAGTTACTGTTCGGTTGCTAGGCAGATCACATCTCATTGCTGTTTCATCCATATTTCGGATTTGTGACAGCTCAAATGCATATTCCTTTTGACGTCCTATAATAAACCAGGTAAGATTAATTTTTTTCTTCCAGATCTCTCAGCAGCTTTTGTGCCACCTTTGTTCGTGGATGAAGACAGAGACCATGGTAGTTCATGTAGCAAGTACACCAACCCACTGATGCAACAAACACTAACAGTTTTACTGACTTGTATGTCATTTTTTCACATTTCCAGTGCACACAGATGAATGCTAGTTCTAGTGACAAAATACCTATTTTGTTAGCATTCAGCAACCCAGTCGCTGAGATCTTTCTTTAGCCCAGGAAATGAAGCACCTCTTCTTGGCACGTATCTTAGTGTTGTTTTATTTTTTTGCTATTCTTTCACCTGCTTCTCTTTGATATAGAACAAATGAGCAGCAGCACAATTATTGCTTGCTTCGGAATATTCAACACTTTAAGCATCGCACCATAGGCAGACTGTTTTCTTTTGATTTCACCATTATTCATTATAAATAATAGTATGACAATCTTAGAAAGTAATTTACTTATAGATTTTGTAGGACTTTATCTAGGACTGTCATGTGCTTTAACACTGTCAATTTATTATTTTTCTTTGTTCATTTTAAAGCAGCCCAGTAGATTGTAATGTCTCTGAAAATAACAGGCTACTTAAATTTTATTACAGATTCCATGGATTCTACAATTATATTTTCAGATTGCCTCGAGACATAGGAGTTCCAGTGGTTGACACTCATGAAGAGATCAAATTATACAGCAGCAGACTGACACCAATGCAATACTACCATTGTTCATTGTATTTTTCTGATTAGTTTGTAAGAGCTAGCATTTTGTTAAAGGGATGCATCACATTTCATGTAGATCTGCAGCGCCATTCTTTTAGCATTCATTTCAAATCAATCTGCTCCACTTTGCAACTTTAAATGGCTGCAGTATTGATGCCAAATTATTTTGTCATCAATAAAAATATAGTATGTGTTACAAAAGTACCAGAAATTATAATCTAGTTCTGTAGTAGAATGATATTGGAAAAACAAACAGCTACTTTGGGAAGCATATGTTTTTAAGCATTCGTTTATGCGAGAAAGAACAGAGAAAAATATATTATTGATATCCACGCATTTTATTTATATTGATACACTGTACTTATTTTATCTCAATGACAAAACAGCACATACACAATTTAATAAAAATAATTTTTAGCATTTTTTAAAAGAAACTACAAGGGGGTGAGCAAACTTTGGCTCTGAACCTGTCAGGATAAGCAGCTGGTGCACCAGGATGTTTTCTTCACCTGGAACGTCGGCAGGCACAGATCCCCTTAACTCCCTGTCACTGTTCCTGGCCAATGGGAGTAGCGGGAAGCAATGTGGACTGAAAGAGGTGCTGGATGCCACCATTTGGTTGGAAATGGTGAACTGCAGACACTGGGAGCTGTGGGGTTCTGTGTCTCCTGACCCTTCAGGTAAGCAAAATATCCTGGCATACCAGCGGCGTACCCTGATGGGCTGGGAAACAGTCTGCCAATTCCTAAAATACAGGTTTGTCTCATGAAAGAGTCAAAACAATTTTCCGTTCTTGACTATTCATCTGGGGGTGGTGGGTGCCGGGGGTCAGCTTTTAAACAAATGGACTAATGAATGATATGGTATATTAGCCCCAGGCTGAACAAATCTGTTGCCATGGCAGCCAAGCAGCAGTTACTCCAGGTTAGCTACGATATGTGAGACCAGCTAAGAACCTCCTAGAATTCAAGTGAGGCAGTTAGGTTAATTGAAAATCTGGAGGCAATCTAGAACTTTCTAGAAGAAGTTGAGCTCATTAGGTTTAATTGGGACACCTGGAACCAATCAAGGACTGACTGGAAGTGGATAAAAGGCTCCTGCTTAGCGGTGTGCCATGAGTGGTGGGAGAAGGGTATGCTGCTGGAGAACAAGAATGGTGAAGATGCTGTCAGGTGGGGGAAGCCTGCAGGTACAGAGATGAGGGGCAGGGAGTCCCCTGACTGGGGAACAGCCCTGTTGGGGCCCAGAGCTCTGAGGGAGAAAACCTCCTATTAGAGGGGGAAATATCAAGATAAGAAATTTAGTCTGTTGCCTCCATTTCCAGAGAGGCTGCTACAGATTATGACATTTTTCCACTTCCTTATACCCACTGCTATGCTAATGATCAGGGTGATGGCTTGCCTCTAAGATAAAGGGGTTAGACTGAGAGCTGTGGTGAGCCACTGAGGAAAGCAATTAGACTAGGAGTTTCACCAGACAGGGAGCAACAATACTCATCCTACCCCTACCTAGAAGCGCAGGAATCAGTCTAATCAGTATGAAATAAAGAGCTTTTTCACAATAGGTTCAGACAGTGAGGTCCAATTCAAATAAGCTTTTGGGAGCTTATGGCAACTTCTGAGTCTACAACACAGCAGGAATCTTGTGAAAACAGGCTTTTTTTTATAGCTCTCAACAGGTTTAGGAGGCTCTGTGTCATATGAAATGCATATGGAACATTCAAATTAGAAGTCCAGAGCAATCGTAGTAATTAAAGATCTCCAGGCACTTGTTTCAGAAGAAATGGTGTCATAGTGGCTTGTCCAAATTTCCCATTTAGGAAATTATATTCTGACCCTGTAAATTCAGCCTTTAGATACAATTGTATACAGTATTTTCTTTACTTAGTGTTATTTCTTATGGACTGTTGAGCAATAGTCACTTAAAAGGGAGGCTGCATTTCACTGATGGAGAAAAGCATTACTGGGTATAAAACAGTCTACCAGATGAAGTCTACCAGATAAAGAGAAAAGCCTTTATTGAACGGCAGGATGACCCCTCCTCAGCCTCCAAACGGGACCATTTCAAGCACCTTCAGAGCAAAACACAGAAAGACCTCCGTCAGATACAAGACAGCTGGTGTGAGAGCAAAGCCAAAGAAATTGAGCACTCTGCTGAGACCCACAACTCAAAGATGTTCTTTAGTGCTATTAAGACTGTCTATGGACCTTCTAAACCAAGGACTACCCCATTGCTCTCATCAGACAAAACAACGCTGGTCAAAGACAAAGAGGGTATCAACGAAAGATGGCAAGAACACTTCAGCAACCTCCTTAACAGACCATGGACCGTGAATAATAATGTCCTCAATGAAATTCCACAACAACCCGTCCTGACAGATCTTGACTTTCTGCCCACTATAGATGAGATTAAGAAAGCTGTTAGCCAGATGAGTTCAGGAAAAGCTCCTGGAAAAGATGGGATACCAAAAGAGGTATATAAAGTGGCAAGTCCAGCAGCACTAGCAGCATTCCATAGTGTGATCATCAGCATCTGGGAGGATGAAAACATACCACAGGACCTCCGCGATGCTATTATTGTCTCCCTTTTCAAGAATAAAGGCAGCAAAGCAGAATGTGGAAACTACAGAGGCATATCCATCCTCTCCGTCAGAGGGAAGATCATTGCCTGCATCATCTTGAACCGCCTAATAGCCAGTATTTCTGAGGCAAATCTACCTGAAAGTCAATGCGGTTTTTGACCTGGCTGGAGCACAGCCGATATGGTGTTTGCTGTCAGACACATACAAGAGAAGTGCATTGAACAGAACATGCACCTGTATGCTGTCTTCATAGATCTGACAAAGGCGTTTGATACTGTCACCAGGGAAGCCCTTTGGACCATTCTAATACGACTTGGTTGCCCAAGAAAATTTGTCCAGATTATACACCTTTTTCATGATGACATGACAGGTGAAGTACTGTCTGATGGAGCCACATCAGCCCCCTTCAACATCACCAACGGCGTGAAACAAGGATTTTTTTCTCACTCCTGTCTTATTTAACCTGTTCTTTGCATGCATCCTTAACCATGCAATGAAAGACCTGGACGGAGGTATATACTTGAAATACCGGCATGATGGTTCACTTTTTGACCTCCGTCGCCTGAATGCAAAGACTAAGACAGTGCACAAACTCCTTTCTGAGGCACTCTTTGCCGATGACTGTGCCCTTATGGCTCACACTGAAAATGATCTTCAGCACATTGTCAACAAGTTTGTTGAGGCCTCGCAACTTTTCGGACTAACTATCAGCCTCGGAAAGACAGAAGTTCTCCATCAACCTGCACCTGGATCAAACGCTCCTGTCCTGAGTATCTCCATTGACGGCACTCAGCTTAAGTAGTGCAGAAATTTAAATACCTGGGTAGTGTCATATCCAGTGATGGATCACTGGATAATGAGATCAACACGCGAATATCCAAAGCAAGCCAGGCACTTGGCTGTCTGCGTGTCAAAGTTCTAAACCACCATAACATCCGGATGTCAACAAAACTGCTTGTGTACAGAGCTGTTGTTCTCTCATCTCTTTTGTATGGGTGCGAAACATGGACACTATACAGGCATCACATCAAGCAGCTCGAAGCATTCCACATGCACTGCCTCCGTAACATCATGAAGATCTGCTGGCAAGACAAAGGGCCCAATCTTGAGGTCCTTGAGAGAGCCCAGATGACAAGCAACGAAATGATGATTAAGAAGTCACAACTACATTGGACCGGTCATGTCAGCCGCATGGATGCCAACAGAATCCCTCGCCAGCCTCTGTATGGTGAACTCTCCCACGGCATCCGGCGTATAGGTCGTCCACGGAAACGCTACAAGGATACCATCAAAGCCAATCTGCAGTACAACAGTATCAAACCTAGGGACCTTGAGGACGCCACCAGTGACAGAACACAGTGGCGTGCAACAGTCAGAAATACCTGCATTGCCTTTGAGGAAGACCGCTGCTGGCATCTACAAGAAGCACGCGAACAACGTCACAGAGCATCAGCAACGCACAACCCAGATTGCAAACTTCCCATGCACCATCTGCGGCAAAATGTGCACCTCTAGAATTGGCTTACACAGTCACCAGAGGGCACACCATGAGACCAATAACAGATGATCTGCACAGATTTGTCATCATCAGATCAATGGACTACCATTACCAGATGACTTCTCTGCCAACTGGATTTGTCTGATAGATTTGAGCCAGGAGAATTTGGATCCTGTTTTACACATTCTAGAGCTCTATGTTTCCTTTTATGAGTCTGGGTAAGGAACATATTTTAATTGTTGCTTAGCATGATGAATGTAGCTGAGGGAAGAGAGAAATTGCCTCCTTCTGAGAATCCTAAATTTGTGCTTATTCTAATTTACATTTAATTTGTGCAGCCAATGACCCTTGTCTACCCCAAGGGGAACCAGTTATATTAGGTTTTCCTAGCTCAAGTGTTTTCTTGGAAATGCCACAGTTGAAGTCACTGAAAAGCTATTTTCAGAGTTGTGGAATTTTGGTACAATTATATACTCTCAGAAGTTCTTGCTGTCCAACAGAAAAGCTTACATGGATATGAAGATTACAGCTCACTTGCATACTTCCTACCAACTAGCATGTCCACAGGACATGAACAGCTGAAGTTACACGAGTGAAATGCTATGAGAAGATCTATTTTGACCTTGCTTCCTTCTACATTTTCCTTCATGATTTTGCCATTCGCCAGAGCCTAATATCGGTTAATATGGTCCAATAAACAAAGCACCAAATTAAGATTCTAGGATCTCAGTTCTATTCCTGGCTCAGTAATTTATTATGTGAACTTGAGACAGTTATATAACTTCATCATGCCACAGTTCCCCTACCAGAAAAATGGAGAAAACAATACTGACCCACATTCCAAGCACTTTGAGATCTACATGTAGTATTATATGTATATATAATAACATATGTAATATTATAAACTGCACTGACCTGATATGCAGCAAAATTTAAGCACTCTAGGTAGAGCTGACACTGGATATTACCATCTAAGCTAGGACGCCTAGCAACCTGGCTAAGGCTGAGTCTACACTACAAGATAAATTCGAATTTATTTATATTGGTTTTCTCATTCTGGAATTTATAAGTTTGAATTTGACCATCCTCACTTCCCACGTGTTCCCCACAAAGTCGAGTCATTGTTCCCCCACACAAATTGGCTAACACTGACTGTTGCAGTAGTGCATTGTGGGAAGCTATCCCACAGTTCCCTCATCCCTGTAGCATTTGGGGTACGCTCGCTGGTCATGACATCATCATCCCACATTGCAATTTCCTTGTTCCTCTCCCGAGCCCTGAAAATATGATGATCCCTGGAAATAATGCAGGGACCCTCGAAGTTAGAAGAAAGAGGATAGAAAAGTCTAGGAAAAAAGAATCTTTGGTTACCCCCTACATTACATTGCCAACACGGACGCAGCAAGTGTATTCTCAACTGGCCATCCACTTGTCCCACTTCCCACTATTGCATGCATGTGATCCCTGAAAATAATACAGGTGCCTGGACTGTTTTTTAAAGTGAGAAGAAAGAGGACAGGAAAGTGTAGAAAAAAAAATCTTTGGTTTCCCCCTTCACTATACTGGTACTGGGGAGAGACTTTGTCTTTCTGGTGCACTATAAGGCTTCCATGCAGCGACTGTGTTCTCAACTGGCCATCCACTGAGTATCCCATCTCCCATCATTGCATGTGATTCTTGAAAATAATGCAGGGGCCCAGACTGTTTTTTAAAGTGAGAAGAAAGAGGATAGAAAACTGTAGGGAAAAAGAAGCGAGCACTGACGGACCAGTTGACATGGTCCCTTCATGGGGAATCAGCCCCCCAGCTCATGAGACTTCCACCCAGTGGCAGCAAGCCCCTTTATGGGCTTTTCCTCAGTGGCAGCCCAGGTCCCAGTGTATCTCAGCTGACAGAGGAGACTTTTCCCTGGTGGCAGCAAGTCCCTTAGCCACCAGGGGAGACTTTTCCCCTGTGGCAGCAAGGCCCAGTATGGGTGAAGTGGGGAGGGATGTTCAGGAGGGGGCCGGTTGAAGTGGTCCTTCCCCATGGTGGCAGCAAAGCCTGCAGTATCTTAACCACTGGGGGAGACTTTCCCATGGCAGCAGCAAAGCCCCCAATATCTTAGCCACTGGTGAAGACTTCCCCACAGCAGTAGCAAAACACTGAATATCTTTCCCGCCCTTGGAGACCTAAACGCGTGGCTGGCAACGTGGTCAGCATCGAACGGCAGGCACATCCTTTTATTGGGTTCGGGGCTACCCACATGATGTGGCAGAGCACCGGAAAGACCCTGACTGTGTGGCACCTGTCGGGGAGGTAAGGGGGTTTGCACACAAATGTAAAACGCTGAGAAGTTTCTTCGCGTGTTATGCAAGCATGACCCCCAGCACAGCCTTGCTGCTGCGTGGTGTGGTAAGACAGCGGCTGGTACCAGGCAGCACAGAAAAGATAAGTGTACAGACAGAGCTGCACACTCCCTGCAGGGGCTATTTGAATGGGCAGATACGTTCACAGAGGTAATAGTAATGAAAGAAAGAACCCATTTCTCAGGCTCTCTGTTATAATTATAAAGGTTAGCCAGCAGCCTGGGAGTAAAAGGGTTAACCTCCTTAACCAGGTGGAGTTGGCCTATAGGAATGTAGGTAAAAATTAAGTTTTGGCTTCTCCCTCTTCTGTTCTCTGGTCTCTTTTTCTTCTTTCCAGCCATGAGGGAGAGAGAGACAGAATATCTGCCTCCAAGAACAGGCCCCCCCAATCTTCTGTAAGTAGGGTAAAGTTTAGATAGATTTGTTAGGCTTTATTGTTTTATGGTTTGGGAAGTGGGATCTAATGTCTGTGCACTTTTTAAAAATGTTCTTTTACTCTCCTTGTAACTGAGTTTTAGGCCCATGGTGGAGACTCCCCATGTGTTTTACTTTGTGACTCTTCCATCTAGTCATAAGGCTTGCAACACAAATATTGTTGTAATAATAAAAGTTCTCTCTTTTTTCTTTCTATTAACCTGGTATTGGTTAATGTCTGTGTCCTGGTTTTTACTTTTGGGGCTAAGATTTCCCAAGTAGTCTCTCTCTGGTTTCCTTATTATTACTTGAGTGGTGGCAGCAAATTTTATCCCCAAAATCTAAGGTTTTTAGAATTTTTAAGGGGAAGTTTATACCAAAACCTGGTAAATAAGGTTTTGGAGGTACTTTTGCTGGCCCCCACTTCTGCATTTGTCTTGCTAGAGTGAGGAAAAAGCCATGACACTCTCATACTAACATGAGCCCACAGCCAACACCTTGCTGCTTCTGCTTGGAAATTTGTGGTCTTCCTGTTACTTGAGAGCAGCGGCCAGAGCAGAGCACTGAGAGGGGCACTGTGGGTTACATACAGGACACCCCTGGAGGCTGATAAATTCAATTTTAAGATGTGGCACTTCCACACTTGCCTTTAATTGAACTTCTGAATTTGAGCTTGATTCTATACCCCTCAGGTAACTGCGATTTTGTAATCTTGAGATTAGTTAACCCAAAATCAAGCTAATAGTATTTATAGAGAAGATAGTGATGTGCTAAAATCAAGCTAACTGAATTAAATTCAAAGTTAGCTCGTAGTGTAGATGCAGCCTACGAGATTAAGCTGGGTATTTCAGGTTGTGATAAAAGACAACATGAAGCTGATAATAATCCTATGTGACTCTGCCCAATGTTAACTTTCCTAAAGTATGTAGTATTGTTTCAAGCATTTTTAAGTACCCATCAACACAGTATATAAGAACCCTTCCCACTGATAAATGGGGATTCCCTTAGGCACAAAGACTGTGAACTAGCTTCTAAAAGAGCTTCATCTGGACGGCAATTATAAGTGATGTAGTCAGGTCAAACACAAATGGGCTTTCAAGCTTGCTCAGCATCAATGTATCTACTGACATCTGAAGTTCTGGAAACAAATGCCATTTGGGTAATCAGTATAATCTGTTAGTGCTTTCATGGTGGCATCTAATACTTTCTTACTGGCACTATTGAGAAGGTTAACATTTTTTTCTCTCCAAAAATAAGACAATATCCTGAATTCCTTACAATTTACAGTACATGAGCAAATATGTAATAGAGTCAGAATGGATTTCACCCAACTGTATTGTTTCAGGTGAACCATGCAATATGTGACATTCTTCCGTGGAATAAAAAATAAAGCCAGTTTAGTTACACAAAATAACTTAAAACAAAATACCTGGTTTGCTGAAAAAGTGGCTAAATACTTTTGGACAAGGGACGGTGACTGTTTCTCCAATTTCTGCGGGGCGCCAACACGTAAAGTTATCCCAAAGTCCAGGACATCCTATAAATGAAAAAAAAAGTTGCAGGCCTGAATCCATCAAAGTTAAATGAACATTGGGAAGTAAATCTTAGTAATCTTATTCCTACTTATGCCTAAGGAAGTTTTGCAGCAGTAATTAAAGAAGCATTTGGTCCTTTAATAAAAATTGGTACGACAAAATTTGTTAGAAGATTGGTAAAACATTTTAAAATAAAAGTCCACTGATCAGCCCATCACTTTGTAAATCAGTAGTCTTGTTCTGAGAATGGATTTGCTGATAAAGTCTACCTCACAATTAACATCATCCTGACGTGATCATCCCGAAGAAATCATTTGCAGGAAATGAAGATAACAAAGATTAATGAGTACCTTCTGGAGGGTTCATATATATTTCATAGCAACACTACATTTTAGGATCCCATTAAAATTTGCTTAATTAAAGTTAAATATTGCAATAAATACAACATCCAAAACGGAGTACATTGCACTAAGCAATAGGATAAGAAATGATTTGAGGCCATTTTGATTGGTGTATTTTCATAGCAGTGTTCGGAAGTTAAAAGATCACCTTTTCTTACTGAAAAAATGAGGTTTGGGCAAAGAACTCCTTTGCCTACAGATACATTACCAAGGCATTTCATTCTAACTTTCTGAATGGCAGATAAAGTACAAGGCCCTGATCCTACAAAGATGTATGGGTATGCTGAATTTTATGGAATGTGGAATCCAATGTCTTGCTCTTCCACTGACCATACTGAGCACCTGAACAAGCCCTGTGAATATTCAGTGGACCCAATCAGAGTGTATAGAGCTAAACATGTGTAACTGACACTAGGCAGACTCAATCCTGAGATCTCTGGAGCTTAGTGCAGGAGTCTTTACAGTTTGAGTTAGCAGCCAGGGCCCTCTGAGCTAAGGCTGTAGAGAATCATTTTTTCTCTGTAAGTGGTCTAAGTGCCACCAACCAAACAAAGTAGGTGTGTGGGTTACATACTTCCCCTAGCTGACGGAACTCCGCCCATGCCTCAGAGATCCAGCTGAAATCCTGGACAAGCCATCACTTGTAACCACCACCAGAAGGACTCAAAAGTGGGAGCTCTAGAGCTTCATGCAGGAGCATCCACAGTTTGAGCTAAAACCCAGCTCACTCTCAGCTAAGACTATAGAGAATCATTCTTTCTCTAGGTGCTACTACATAGGACAGTCAGCCACACCCAGTAGGTGTGTGGGTTACACATGCATGTTATTTTTTTACAGGATGAGGGCCCAAGTAAGCAGATGGAAATAATTAGACATTATTGTATCTGGATTTATGTTAAAAAAGTCTCTCTCTCTCTGTCCCAATAACTGGTAGAAAATATAGACTACCTGCAAACTATATGTACGGTAACTGCAATGGAGACCTAGTCAATACTTTTTACGTGCTTTGGTAGGGGACAATGGAAAAGTGTGTTCCTTTCAGCACAGAGCATAAAAGGACAAGCTGATTAGAAACTGCTCACATCTTAAAATTGCTTTGCTAAAACACTGATGTTCTTGAAGACACACTGTAGATTTAATGCAGGTCACTGGGGTTACACTTCATAAATTCCAGAAAAAAATCATAGTAAAATAGGATGAAAAGAAAATAAATTATTTTATCCATTTTATTTCTACACATATCAAAACAAAGCATCACCTTTTGTTAAATATGTCAGCTGCACTACTAGCCATTACTTTTACTCATTAGAAGACAACTTCAGTGTTTCAGCACTGATTATTTTTAATTAATAAAGAGACTACAAGATCAATTGTACAAAAGGACACACATTGCAATTTTCTATTTGATAAATCTACAGTTCAAAATGAAACAAAATAAATTCCTTGGGAGGGCTGCTGGAACAATTTGCACAGTATGGATGCTGAGAGATATGAAACCAAACTCACAGAGAAGAAGTTGTGTTAGTCTGTATCTTCACAAGTCAAAAAAGCAGTCCTGCAGCACTTTAAAGACTAACAAAATAATTTATTAGGTGATGAGCTTTTGTGGGACAGACCAACTTCTTCAGATCTGGAAATTCTGGTAAAAGTAAAATGACACAACAATAATTTAACAGAAAGATACAAAAAATGAAATGAAAACTGACGAATCAGCTACATAGGATAGAAGGAAAGGAGAGGGGAAGAAAATTACTTACTACAAGTGTCTGTTAAGTTAAGTGGTTTGCCTGAGATCACTATCAAATATCAAAGATAGGGAAACTGTCTTTGTAATGCACAAGGTAATTGAATACCTTTGTTGAGACGGAGGAGTGAACTATCAAATTTGAGAATAACACCAGATTACAAAGCGAGACATGTGAACTCAAGTTCAAAGTCTCTGTTTTAGAATGCAGGTTTTCATGTCTTGAATGCTATGGTCTATGCCACTGAAATGCTCACTGATAGGTTTATGTGGATTCAGACTCCTAATGTCTGATTTGCATCTTTTAATTCTTGGGCAAAGTGACTGTCCATTTTATCCTATAAACACAGCAGAGGGGATTTGCTGGCACATGTTGGCATATACAGTATCACATTTGTGGAGGTAAAGGAATATGATCCCTTGAGCATCTTGAAAACAGGTGTATTCAGCAGCATGTTGTACGGGTGTGAGACGGGTGATAATGAAAGATTCAAAAAGAAGGATATTGGCGTTTGAGAAAAGTTGTTTTTGAAAGATCCTGAGAATAGGACGGATGCAGAAGATCACCAATAAGGAATTGTATAGGAAGATAAAGCTGAAAGAGAACCTACTGCAGAAGGTTACACAACGGAAGATACAGCTATTTGGGCATGTTTGCAGAATGAATGATGAACAAAAAATCAAGACCCTGGCATTCAGCATAACGGACAGTTAGAACAGAAGAGGCAGACCATATTTAGAATGGGTAGATGATACTGTAGATTGGTGCGGAGCTAGGCTGCATCTACACTGCAAGATATATTCAAATTTATTAATATCATTTTGTAATTCTGGAATTTATAAATTCAATTTTGACTATCCTCATATCCACACATGCTCCTCACAAAGTCAACTTATTGCTGTCACACTCAACTGGCAAACATCAACTGTTGCAGTAGTGTATTGTGGGAACCTATCCCACAGTTCCCTCATCCCTACAGCATTAGGAGTATGCTCGCTGGTCTTTGACATCATCTTCCACATTGCATTTTCCTCATTCCCCTCCCGTGGTAAGCAAACATCCATTTTTCCCATTGGAAGGAAGGAAAATTAGGAGATTCACAGAGAAGGCAAAAAAAAGTACAGAAATCTCTTTCCTCTGTAGCTGAATTCTCAACTGGCCATCCACTGAGTGTCCCCCCTCCTATGATTTCATCTGATCCCAGAAAATAACACAAGAACCCTAAAAAGCTTGAAAAAAGAGAAGATAAAGTTTTTGAAAAAAGAGAGTTGCTGAAGGGAGGGTCTTTGGCTTTCTGGTGAACTATAAAGCTTCTGTGCACAGGCACTGTTCTCAACTGGCCATCCACTGACTGTCTCTAACCCCATGTCCCGTGATTGCATCTGATCCTCGAAAATAACACAGGGACCCAGACTGTATTCTCAAAGTTAGATGAAAGAGGATAGAAAAGTCTAGGAAAAAGATTTTTGTTCTTCTTCTTCACTACACAGACATTTCCAACACAGGAGATGGCAGTGAAATACCATACACTGAACTTATAACAGAAACAGGAATCTCAACATGCCTTCCGCCCTCTGTTTTTGGAGGGGGTCAAAGCATGAAGACAGATAGGAAATGTTAGGAAACAGATTTTATTAACAGAAATATCAAACCAGCAGGTGTCTGCAATGGACAGCAAGTCCCTGAAAATATTTTTGGTGGGGCGTGGTGATGCTATGGTCTGCAGCTGCAGAGCTGGTTGAAATCTTGAAGTGCTCCCCGTCTCTCTTAGCCATCAGGGGAGACTTCCCCTCAGTGGCATAAAGCCCCTGTGTACCTTAGCTGCCAGAGCAGACTTCTCCTCAGCAGCTGCAAGCCTCACTGGTCCCTTGCTAGGGGTTTGGGGGGGGTTGAGTGGGATGCCAGTTGAATTAGTCCCCCCAACTATCTCAGCCACCAGGGGAGACTTCCCTCCAGTGGCAGCAAGCCCCTGAGTATCTTAGCCACCAGGGCAGACTTCCCCATCCCAGCGGCAGCGAGCCCCTGAAATTCTTTCCCGCCCTTGGAGCCTGAAACATACACAAGCTAAGACATGGTGCTGCCTGGCAGCATGGTCAGCACTGAATAGTAGGAACATCCTTTTATTGGGTTGGGGTTACCCATGTGATGTGGCTGAGTGCAGGAAAGACCCTGCCTGCGTGGTACGTGTGGGGGAGGGAGGGGATTTCGCACACAAATGTAAACCACTGAGAAGAAGTTTCTCAGCCTCTTATGTAAGCACAACCCCCACAACAACCATGTGGCCATGTGGTATGGTGGGGCAGCGGCTGGCACCAGGCAGTGCAGAAAAAAATTAGTGTAGAGACAGAACCACAAATTCCCTGCAGTGGCTACTTGTCATGTGTAGACGTGCTCACAGCGCTAATAGCAAAGAACGAAAGACATTTCTCAGGTTCACACACAAACATGAGCTCCCAGCCACAGGCTTCCTGGTCACGATTTGAAATTCACAGTCTTCCTGTTACCTTGAGAGCAGCAACCAGAGGCGGAGCACTGAGGGGCACTGTGCATTACATACAGGACACCTCTGGAGGCTAATAAATTCGATTTTAAGACATGGCGCTTCCACACTGGCCTTTAATCCAGCTTCTAAATTCCAGTTTGACACTATACCTGTTAAGTAAGTGTGATTTTGTAATCTCAATATTAGCGCTCCCTAAAGCGAGTTAATGGTATTTACAGTGAAGACAGTCACGTGGTAATATTGAGCTAACAGCCTTAAATTTGGATTTATCTCGTAGTGTAGATGCAGCCTGAATGACCTGAATAAACTGAAATGAAAAAGATATCAACTTTGTGAGGAGTAGGTGGGGAGGTGAGGATGATCAAATTTGAGCTTATAAATTCCAGAATTACAAAATCGATACTAATAAATTCGAATTTATCTCATAGTTTAGATGCAGCCTCAGTTGCAAGACTGGTATATTCAGAGTTTTAAAAACATCAAAAAATTGGGAGCTGAAAAAACAGGAAAGCTGGTTTTCTTCTTCCAATCTATGAATAAAAATTAGGTGTAAGAGAATGAGTTCTACTAGTTCTAAAATCTTAAAGGACAGGGTGACCAGAAATAATTAGTCCAATCCACTAACTACAGATACTTCCTTTCTTTAATAAATTAGTTCATTTTAAACACAAAACATGTTCTAATCAACCTTCTGATAATGTTTTTCTTTAGTATTGTGCATATTTAAGGCTGTTTCATTAAATTAAAAATTTAAATGCTGCTTTTATAAATCTTTAATTGCATTGGATTTATCACCCAAATAGAGCTTGACACACATCTCAAGTAAAAAATTAATCACTTAATGAATAAAAAATGCATAAGTCCTCATTTCCTAACACAATAAAATATAAACATTAAGAATTTGAATAAATATAAATTAAGTTATATAACTGTGTAATTAAATTTATGTACTGTTTTGAGTAATGAACAAAAGTGATACACTTAGGCATGTCTACACTTGGGGAGTAAAGGCACTTCAAAGTAGCGCGAGCACTTCAAAGTGCCTGCGGCTACACGGCATGCCAGCAATTTGAAGTCTGACACTTCAAAGTTGCTGCGGGGAGAATTAGCCTAATGAAGTGCTGCATATATATCACAGCACTTCATCAGTAATCTCTGATCAGCCTGATTACCACGCCCCTCTGAAGAAGGGGGCAAGTATAGACATAGCCTTAGTGTGTAGGCTATATTTAATTGCAAATAATCATCTTTTAATGGTTACCAAACAATGAGAATCAGCCTCTCTTTAAGAAAATAACTAAAATATACAGATGCAAAACATAATTAAAATCAGTTATTTAAATCAAGGCTTCCTGCTTGCTAATTTAAATTATAATTAAAATAAGTGATTTAAATTGCTTTGATTTTAATCAATCCACCCTGGTTGATCTAGTACAACCTACCAGTTTTAACATACCATCTACAAAAGACGACATACCTTTAAATACAATGAGCTCCAGCACAATCCAGAATTCTTAAAATCAGTTGGAATTTTGCCGTTGACTTCACTTGGGATCAGGACGGGGCAAAACGGGACAGGGATGTTCCTACTGTGCCTAGAGCAATCTATTCTATTCTATTTTAGGTTTTGTTACACATTCTTGGCATTCCTGAGTGCCTAACACATCAAATAAATAGCAATCGCTATGTCACAATGAGTATGTCCGCAATGCAGACACTGACTAATGGCTCTAGTACTCTGACTACTGGCTCAGAAACAAGACTCCCCAACCTGCTGCACTGTACTTGGGTGGCTTGTCTCTGCTGCTGCCCATGTCACAGTTTCCACAAGTATTTTTAGCATGCTCACTCAAGCAGAGAGAGAATAAATCTGTATACCTGTGCTAGGAGGCTTCCTCTCAACTGCAGGGGAGACATATCCTGATGAACTATAGAGTCTCTCTTGACCTTCTTGGAAAAAAAATTGTGTTTTGAATAACTTGTTTGGTTAGTTATTGGATTTGTTTTCCATACTTTTTTTTACATTTTGTATGTTTATTTAGATGGGGTAGTGGGAGCTGAGTGTCTAAGTAAACTGTGGTCTCAGTATAGAGAGTGATCATACTCAAAATGGTAGAAAGAGTTTTTCTAACAGAATATTTTGCGGAATTTCCAAAAAAACATGTTCAGATTCTAGATTCCCCCAGTCTCCTCTACAATCTTTGCCACATGTACAGAGACATCTCCTGGCTCACTACTACCTCCAAACAGAAACCAGGCTCAACCACATCTCATCAATTCCTCTTGGAAGAGAGTCATTCAAGGCTTTTGTCTTCTCATGTCAGTAATTCCAACCCATCATTTGCCATACTCCCTGATATTCATTTCTCTGCTTTTCATTTCTCTGCATGCCCCAGAAAGGGCAACATATTCCTCCCATGTTAGATCCATTGATGCATTTATTCTCTAAGTTAGCATCCTGCACAAATAAACTTTTAAGTCTTCATTACTCATTGTGTACCTTCTCAAACTGACGCACACCTACAGAAAGTATTCCATGCCAGTAGTGTTATTTCTCTGACTTTTCTCTTCCTAGTGTCCATGCCATTCCCCATACTTCTCTAATACTACAGTCCTCTTTACTTCCCACCATTACAGCTACCACATTCAGGCTACGGCCACACTAGTCAGTTTTGTCGACAAAACCCTGATTTTGTTGACAAAACTGGTAGAACGGCCACACACAAAATGAATTTTGTCTACAATATGTCAACAAAAGTCGGCACTTCCACCGACAACCTTCTGCCTCCTCCAGATGAAAAAGAGCGCTTTTTGTTGACAAAAAAGCTGTATGGACACTCTATTGGGGGGTGGGAAGGGGGCTTCTCTCGACAGACAGGGCATCTAGAACAACGGGCAGCTCTGTTTGCTGTGCTTCAAGGTACCTGATTTGTAGAGAGAGCAGCCAGGCAGTCTGGCTGCTCTGTTGACAGAACAGAGCGCTCTTCCTATTGGCTTCTGCATGTGGCCAAACTCTAACAGAACTTTTGTTGGGAAATCTCTTCCAACAGTGACTTCTGTAGACAGTGCTGTACTGTAACCGTAGCCTCAGAGAACAGCTCCTTTTTCCAAGCTACCCCATTACGTGGAAGAGCTTCTCTGCCTCTGACTGATTCTCTTTTCAAGTTTCCTCCCAAGGATCTGTTCTTCTTTCCCCGCACTCATGTCATAAAACAATCAACTTAAACTCCTCACAACCTTGCATCTTCCCTTTGTTCAATAGGTTTCCCTGAAACTTGGCCATGGAATTGATGTGCCTTCCCCTATCACTATTACCTTCTATATTAGACTACATTATACATTTTATTTGCATGTTTGGACTATAATGATTGTGATACATTCAGCATGAAAGACATTGTTAACTAAGGTGTATATCTCATCTTTCTATCTATGTGTACTGACCGTGCTTGCATCAGCACTGTATCTAGGCTCCTACCTTCTTGAATGAAAATTATTTGTGTGTATATGATTCTATTTCCCTAAAATATACAATACACTTATCCCTCATTTAATGAGTACTTTCCTTATGAGTACTCGCTAAAATGAGGAACATATACACCTACCTTTATTCATTATGGGTGTGTCTACACTAGCAAGTACATTCGAAATCCAGATCGAAAGAGCGAGTTCTTTTGAAAGAACCCACGGAGCATCTACACACACAGGCGCTCTTTCGAAATTAACTTTTCGAAAGAACTCCCCTGTTCTTTCGAAGTAGGTCTTCACATCCCAGGATGGGAAGAGCACCCTCCTTCAAAAGATTATTTCGAAAGAGCACATGTGCGGATACTTCATGGCCTGCTATTTTGAAAGAGTGAGTCCTCCATGGCTGCGATCAGCTGGCAGGCGGCGGCACCGCTCCCAGCACAAGTGGAGCTCTATGGCTCCAGCGTCCGGCTACATTTCAGGATGCAGGCTCCCAGAAGCCCTTAGGCAGGAAGCTGAGAGCATGTAGGAAGCAGGGAGCACACGCTGCTGCACAGCTGCTCCCTGTCACGATGCTCCAGCCAGCCTTGAGCCCTCCTCGGCACCATGGCCAGCGCCCCCGACCCCCACCCACCCCAGGGACCTCCCAAGGAAACAGGGGAGCCGTCCCAGGAGGGGAGCCAGCCTCCCAAGCGCCGGGCCCCCTCCTGGACCGATGCCAAGGTGCTGGACCTCCTTGCCCTCTGGGCAGATGAAGACATCCCGCACCAGAGGTCCACCACAGGAACGCAGCGGCGTTCCAGCACCTCACCACAGGCCTCACTGGCTGGGGTCACCCCACCCGGACCCCAGACCAGGTAAGGTCTAAGGTGAAGGAGCTGTGCCTGGGATACTGCAGTGCTCACCAGCTGCCCCTACTATGAAGACCTGGACTGCCTCCTTGGGCCCAAGGAGGTGGGACCCCCGGCCATGCTGCTGGACACAACAGTCCTGGCATCAGAGCAGGAGATGGGGACAGAGAAGGACCATCCTGGACCCGGCCCAGCACCAGGCGCCCACGGAGGCCGGACACCACCACCGATGATGAGGGCTCAAGTGAGGGGACCCTTGTCGTCGACATCCCATCTGGGCCATCCAGCTGGGCCCCATCTGTCCGTACCTCGCCAGACTTCCTGGAGCGACCCACAGGTAGGTGGGCCGCACACCAGCCACCCCGGGACTGAGGAGGGGGCATCCAATCTCTCCCAAGATTGCTGCAGCCCCCCCACCGTGCCTGCCACCCTGGGGCCTGTGGACTCCAGATAGCTACGTTCCCCAGGCCCAGAAGTGGGGCTGACACACTGTGCTCAGCACCACATGCACGGGACAGCACCACAGACCAGTGGCTGTGGAGGGACGGGGTGGAGGGGCAAGCATGGGGCAGCCCGTGCCCTTGGCACCCACACAGGGAACCCTGGGACATGGGCATCACAGGGCACCTGGTGGGGGGGGCACAAGGTTCAGTGCTTAGGACTCATGCCCCCCTTCCCCTGCTCTCTCCTTTGTCTCCACAGCTCCCGTAGCCAGCGGCCAGACCAGCCCCACCACTGGGGGCGAGGGAGAGCTTCTTGGACCCCGCACTGTCCCTGCGTGGGCCCGCCACTGGGCCATCTGCCAGTGCCGCCTGGGTGGGGAGGAAGACACAGGGAAGGCTGCCCACACTGCAGCACTGTGGGACCTTTCCAGTATGCTGTGGGAGTGGCTGGAGATGGAGCGGTGGGCCTGGGACCTGCTGGCAGCCAACCTCGACACCCTGACCCAGGCCGTGGCTGGCTGCCCGGCCTTGACTGCCACGTCATCACCACCCAGTCCTGCAGCTGGCCCTCCCGCCCCCACCTCACCATCCCCTGTCCACCCATCACCCACATGCCCTCCCACCTCCCCCGCTCCTACCTCTCCTGTCCCTCACTCAGCCTCCCCCTTTCCAACCTCCCCCAACTCCCCGGTCTGCCCTCAGACCCCACCACCCACAGTGAAACCCCCCCACAAATGCCCAACCTTGCTGCCCTGATCCTGACCCACCTGCCCCCGGCCAAACTCATCCGGCTGGCCCACATGCTGCTGGCAAGGGCCAGTCAGGGGAAGGCTGCAGCTCCCACCCCCTGCTCTCCCCACACCAACCCCACACAGCCTGCAGAGGCCTCGCCCTAGGTGCGCCCCTCCCTGCCCATGGCACCGGCACCGGACACTGGGGGGAGGGGCAGGGTGTGGGTGATGGGGATCATGTCCATTGAGCCCCCAGGAGCACTAAGCTGCCCCCCTCCTGGCAGCGCACCTGGGGCCTCTCTACCCCTGTAAATAGTTACCCCCCTGCCCCCACAACCCATTCCGCCCCCCTGTAAACAGTTGTCAAGAAGACTTGTTTTATTTATATAAAACGTTTATTTTTGTGTTCCACCCTGTGTCCCCTGTGCATGTGTGGTGGTGGTGGGGAGTGTGCAGTGTGGTGGTGTGTGTGCATGCATGTGTGTGCAGGTGTGCAGGATGGTGATGTTTGTGTGCAGGGTGGGAGGGCTCACCATGTGTCCCGCTCAAAGGCTTGGTACAGGGCCTCCCAGATCCACACCCCATCTTGCTGGGCCAGGCAGCACGGGGTGGCAGGGGGCTGCTCATACCTGTGCCACGGCTGGGCGGCCCACCCGTGCATGTAGGGCTCATTCTTGGCCTAAACGAGGTTTTGCAGGGTGCAGCAGGCCCCGACCACTGCCGGCACATTGGCCAGGCCCGACTTCAGCCTCGTGTGGAGGCACCCAAAGCGTCCCTTGAGGTGGCTGAACACCCACTCCACAGTACTGTGGGCCCGGTTCAGCCGCTCATTAAAATGGTCCTGGCTTGGCTGGGCGTGCCCTGTGTATGGCTTCATGAGCCAGGCCTGCAGGGGGTAGGCCGCATCCACCATGATACACATGACATTGTCTTGTTCCCAATGGGCAGCTCCCACCAGGGGAGGAAGGTCCCCTCGGCCATGCTGTGTCCCAGGCCTGAGTTCCTGAAAACCCTGGCATCATGGGCGCGGCTGGACCAGCTCACGCAGATGTCCTGGAACCAGCCGTTGGCATCGCCGAGCTCCTGTAGGACCACAGAGTGGTTGCCCTTCCGGTTCACACAGGCCCCACAACTGTGCTCTGGGGCTCTGATGGTGATGTGGGTGCTGTCCAGGGCCCCAAAGCAGTTGGGGAAGCCCAGCTCCTGGAAACCCCGCATGGCATCGTCCAGGTCCCTGATACAGATCAACTGCCGCAGGAGCACCTTGTTGACGGCACGAATGACCTGCGGGGCGGTGAGGGGGTGCACTCATGAGTGTGACCTGGGCTGCATCCTGCACACCCACACCCCCCCCACTAACCGCCCATCCCTGGTGGGGGATGCCCCACCACTCCCCAATAGGGCCCCTTGCTGGGGTGCCCCCTGCCCCCTGCATGCTGTGTGCATGTGACCTGGCCATAGCTTACCTTGATGAGGATGGCCCCAACGGTGGCCTTGCCCACCCTGAACTGGTGGCCAACGGATCGGTAACTGTCCGGGGTGGCCAGCTTCCATAGGGTGATGGCCACCCTCTTCTGTAGGAGGAGCGCCAGCCTCATGCTGGTATCCCAGTGCTGGAGGACTGGGGCGAGCCAGTGGCACAGCTCCAAGAATGTCCCCTTGGTCATCCTGAAGTTCTGTAGCCACCGGTCATCGGCACAGTCCTCCAGCACCAGCCGGTCCCACCAGTCACTGCTTGTGGGGAAGCCCCACAGGCAGCGGGTGACCTGGGGGAACAGCTGGGGACATCGCACCTTGAGGACGGCCTCCGGGAGAGCGGCTAGCAGAGTGGCCACTTGGAGCTGCTGGAGCACAGCGGCCAGGACCGCAGCCAGCGCGCTGGCCACGGCCTCGATGCTGGGGTGATGCTGCTCGGGGTCCATGAGGGCCTGAGATTCCTGCTCTGCGCTCTTTCTCTCCTCTCTCCCTCTTCTCTGCCTGGAGGCAGGCCTGTTGGGGGGGCGGGTGGGGAGGCCCTTTAAGGGGATGGCAGGAGGCAGGCAGCAGTCCTGGAAGGGCTCATCCGCCATGAGACCCTGCCTGTGGCGCTTTCTGCCCCTGTACTTTCAAAAGAGCTGTGTGGTGGCTCATCCTGGTGTGTGGATGCTCTCTTTCGAAATTGTGCTGGGGGGGCCTTTCGAAATAACGGATTGAAACTTCGGTCCCCACTGACATGTGTGGATGCTCCATTTTGAAGCATGTTCTCTTTTGATGTTCTCTTTTGAAAGACGTTCTTTCGAAACAGAGCTGTAGTGTAGACGCACCATATATGAGTGAACTTTACCCGCTTATATGAGTGGGGTACCAGTCTTTGACCCTCCCTGCATCCCTCAACAGCTCCAGTTTTAGACACTCCTACTCCTTCCACAGCCTCTTCACCGGGACAGCTAGGCTGGGTGGCTCCCCCAGCCCTCCTGCTCCCAGCAATTAACTCAAATGTTAAGGTTTCAGTACCTAGGCATGAGGTAATCTACCTGAGGCAGCAGTGTTAAGAAACTGCAAATGGCTTCAACAGCCACATGCAGCTGGAAACTGCCCAGCTGGTGACCTTTAACAAATCTAATGGGACCCATGTTTGGGTCCCAACCCATGGGTTGGAAATCCTTGATCTACACACTTCTTAATGACGTCTTTGTTTCGGTCTTCACTGAGAAGTCTGAGGAAGAAATGCCTAACATAGTGAATGCTACTGGGAAAGGGGTAGGTTTAGAAGATAGAATAAAAAAAGAACAAGTTAAAAATCACTTAGGAAAGTTAAGATGTCTGCAAGTCACCAGATACTGATGAAATGAATTCTAGAATACTCAAGGAGCTGATGGAGGAGGTATCTGAGCCATTAGCTAACATTTGTGGAAAATCATGGGAGACAGGAGAGATTCCAGAAGACTGGAAAAAAGCAAATATAGTGACCATCTATAAAAAGTGGAATAAGAACAACGCAGGAAACTACATACTGGTCAGTTTAACTTCTGTGCCAGGAAAAATAATGGAACAAGTAATTCAGGAAATCATCTGCCCGTGGAAGGTGGCAAGCTAATATGGAACAGCCAGCATGGATTTGCAAAGAACAAATCACATCAAATCAATCTGATAGCTTTCTTTGATAGCATAACAAGCCTTGTGGATAAGGGAGAAGTGGCGGATGTGGTATACCTAGGTTTTAGTAAGGCATTTGATACGGTCTCACATGATAGTCTTATCAATAAACTAGGCAAATACAACTTAGATCGGGCTACTATAAGGTGGGTGCAAAAATGGCTGGATAACCATACTCAGAGAGTAGTTATTAATGGTTCTCAATCCTGCTGCAAAGGTATAACAAGTGGAGTTCCTCAGGGGTCTGTATTGGGACCGGTTCTGTTCAATATCTTCATCAACAATTTAGATATTGGCATAGACAGTATGCTTATTAAGTTTGCAGATGATACCAAGCTAGGAGGGGTTGCAACTGCTTTGGAAGATAGGGTCAACATTCAAAATGATCTGGACAAATCGGAGAAATGGTCTGAAGTAAACAGGATGAAGTTTAATAAAAACAAATGCAAAGTGCTCCACTTAGGAGGGAACAATCAATTTCACACATTACAGAATGGGAAGAGACTGTCTAGGAAGGAGTATGGCAGAAAGAAATCTAGGGGTTATAGTGGACCACAAGTTAAACATGAGACAACAGTGTGATGCTGTTGCAAAAAAAGCAAACATGATTCTGGTATGCATTAACAGGTGTGTTGTGAACAAGACACAGAAAGTCATTCTTCCGCTCTACTCTGCGCTGGTTAGGCCCCAGTTGGAGTATTGTGTCCAGTTCTGGGCACCGCATTTCAAGAAAGATGTGGAGAAGTTGGAAAGGATCTGGAAAAGAGCAACAAGAATGGTCAAAGGTCTAGAGAACATGACTTATGAAGAAAGGCTGAAAGAACTGGGCTTGTTTAGTTTGGAAAAAAGAAGATTGAAGGGGGACAAGATAGCGGTTCTCAGGTATCTAAAAGAGTGTCATAAGGAGGAGGGAGAAAACTTGTTCTTCTTGGCCTCTGAGGATTGAACAAGAAGCAACGGGCTTAAACTGCAGCAAGGGAGGTGTAGACTGGACATTAGAAAAGGATTCCTAACTGTCAAGGTGGTCAAACACTGGAAAAAATTGCCTAGGGAGGTTGTGGAATCTCCATCTCTGAAGATATTTAAGAACAGGTTAGATAAATGTCTATCAGGGATGGTCTAGACAGTACTTGGTCCTGCCAGGAGGGCAGGTGGCTGGACATGATGACCTCTCAAGGTCCCATCCAGTCCCAGCAGTCTATGATTCTATACATACACTACATCCTATTTCTGGTGCCAAACTATAAAAGTACCCAAACTCAACTGGTTTATGTCAAGTTACAAGCCCTTGAAACAAATTGGAGACTTTTACATGTATTTTAATGGGAATGTAGTGCTGCTCTCATGAGTTTTCGCCTATGAGCAGAAATTTGGGAACCAGTTGTACTCGTATAGCAAGGGATGAGTGTACTAGATTTTATTTGGACATGAATACATCATATATGATATATAAACCACTAGATGGAACTTTACAATTGGATGGCACTTTTGGGAAACGGGGAGCATATACAGGAAGGATGAGCTCCACCTAAATCAAAGGGGATCCAGACTGCTGGCATTAAACATTAAAAAGGTCGTAAAGCAGTTTTTAAACTAAGAGATGGGGGAAAGCCAATTGGTGCAGAGAAGCACATGGATCGGACAGAAACTCCTCTTAGAGGAGAATCCATCGATAGAGATACTCTAGGATTTAGTAAAAAAGAGAGAGGAGATATCAAACAATGGGCTAGATCAGACAGTCACGTATAAAAGAATCTAATACATCTGGATGGGAAGACAAATAAGCAGAGGCAAATCTTTAAAATGCTTCTAAACAAATGCTAGAAGTCTGACTAATAAGATGGGTGAACTAGAGTACCTTGTATTAAAGGAGGAAATTGACATAATAGACATCATGGAAACCCAGTGGACTGAAGACAATGTATGGGACACAAACATACCAGGATATAAAATATATCGGAAGGATAGAATGGGCCGTGTGGGTGGTGGAGTGTCATTGTACGTGAAAGATAGCATAGAATCAAACGAAATAAGAATTTTAAAGGAATCCAAATGTTCCCTAGAATCACTATGGATAGAAATTCCAAGCTCTACTAAGAATATAGCAGTAGGGATACATTATTGACAGCCTGATCAGGACAGTGATACTGATTTTGAAATGCTAAGGGAGATTAGAGAGGCTACCAAAATAAAACACTCAATAGTAATGGGGGATTTCAATATCCCCATATTGACTGGGTACATGTCACATCAGGATGAGATGCAGAAATAAGATTTCTCAATGCCATTAATGACTGCTTCTTGGAGCAGCTGGTATGGGAACTCACAAGGGCAGGAGCAATTCTCAATCTAGTACTGGGTAGAACGCAGGATCTGGTCCATGAGGTCACTGTTACAGGACCGCTTGGGAATAGTGATCATAACGTAGTAACATTTAATATTCCTGTGGTGGGAAGAACACCTCAGCAGTCCAACACCGGCATTTAATTTCAAAAGGGGGAATTATGCAAAAATGAGGTTAATTAAACAGAAATTAAAAGCCAGAGTGACTAGAACAAAAACCCTGCAAGCTGCATGGAAGCTTCTCAAAGACACTATAATAGAGGCCCAACTTAAATGTATACCCCAAATTAAAAAACATACTAAGAGACCGAAAAAAGAGCCACCATGGGTAACACCCCTGTAAAACAAGCAGTGAGGGATAAAAAGGCATCTTTCAAGAGGTGGAAGGCAAATCCTAGTGAGGTTAATAGAAAGGAACATAAACACTATCAAATTAAGTGTAAAACTGTAATAAGGAAAGCCAAAAAAGATTTTGAGGAACAGCTAGCCAGAAGCTCAAAAAGTAATAACAAAATGTTTTTTAAACACATTAGAAGCAGGAAGCCTGCTAAAAAAACAGTGGGTCCCCTAGACAATACAAATACAAAAGGAGCAATCAAGGATGATAAAGCCATTGCAGAGAGACTAAAAGATTTCTTTGCTTCAGTCTTCATGGCTGAGGATGTTGGGGAGATTCCCAAACCTGCACTGCTTTTTGTGGGAAATGAAACAGAGGAGCTGTCCCAGATTGAAGTGTCATTAGAGGAGGTTTTGGAACAACTAGATAAACTTAATGTTAACAAATCACCGGGATGGGATGGCATTCATCCAAGGGCTCTGAAAGAACTCAAATGGGAAATTGCAGAACTATTAACACTAGTTTGTAACCTGTCCTTTGGACCAGCTTCCATACCTAATGATTAGAAGATAGCTAATGTGACACCAATATTTAAAAAGGGCTCTAGAGGTGACCCTGGCAGTTACAGACAGGTAAGAATAACGTCAGTTCCGGGCAAATTAGTTGAAACAATAGTAAAGAATAAAATTGTCAGGCACGTAGAAGAACATAATTTGATAGGCAAAAGTCAACATGGTTTCTGCAGAGGGAAATCATGTCTTACTAATCTGTTAGAGTTCCTTGAAGGGGTTAACAAACATGCAGACAGGGGAGATCCAGTGGATATAGTATACTTAGATTTCCAGAAAGCCTTTGACAAGGTACCTCATCAAAGGCTCTTATGTAAATTAAGTTGTCATGGGGTTAGAGGGAAGGTCCTTTTGTGGATTGAGAACTGGTTAAAAGACAGGAAACAGAGGGTAGGCATAAATGGTAAATTGTACGAATGGAGAGGGGTAACTAGTGGTGTCCCCAAATGGTCAGTCCTAGGACCAATTCTGTTCAATTTATTCATAAATGATCTGGAGAAGGGGATGAGCAGTGAGATGACAAAATTTGCAGATGACACTAAACTGTTCCAGATAGTCAAGACAAAGGCAGACTGTGAAGAACTTCAAAAAGATCTCATCAAACTGAGTGACTGAGCAACAAAATGGCAAATGAAATTTAATGTGGATAAGTGTAAGGTAATGCACATTGGAAAAAATAACCCCAACTATACATACAATATGATGGGGGCTAATTTAGCTATAACTAATCAGGAAAGAGATCTTGGAGTTATCGTGGATAGTTCCTTGCAAACATCCACGCAGTGTGCAGAGGTAGTCAAAAAGGCAAATAGGATGTTAGGTATTATTAAAAAAGGGATAGAAAATAAGGCAGAGTATTTTACTGCCCCGATATAAATCTATGGTATGCCCACATCTTGAATATTGTGTACAGATGTGGTCTCCTCACCTAAAAAAAGATATCCTGGCACTAGAAAAAGGTTCAGAAAAGGGCAACTAACATTATTAGGGGCTTGGAACAGGTCCCCTGTGAGGAGAGGCTAAAAAGATTGGGGACTTTTCAGTTTAGAAAAGAGGAGACTGATGGGGGACATGATAGAGGTATATTCAATTATGACAAGTGTGGAGAGGGTGAATAAAGAGAAATTATTTACTTGTGCCCATAATACAAGAACTAGAGGACACCAAATGAAATTAATCGATAGCAGGTTTAAAACTAATAAAAGAAAGTTCTTCTTCACTCAGCACATGGGTAACATGTGGAACTCCTTGCCAGAGAAGACTGTGAAGGCAAGGACTATAACAGAATTTAAGAAAGATCTAGATAAATTCATGGAGGTTAGGTCCATAAAAGGCTATTAGCCAAGGGCGGGAATGGTGCCCCCGGCCTCTGATTGTCAGAGGCTGGAGATGGATGGCAGGCGACAAATTGTTTGATCATTGTCTTCGGTCCACCTCTCTAGGGCACCTGGCACTGGCCACTGTCGGCGGACAGGCTAGTGGGATGGATGGACCTTTGGTCTGACCCAGTATGGACATTCTTATGTTCTTATTATAGCAGAGAGTACCAATTCAAAGTGTTCAATAACTGTGGGAGGAAGAGTGTTTAATACTTTTTAGCAACGGACTTGTGTACAGTAAACAAAATAAAATTAAAGCTGTCTGAAAATGAGCCAATATGCTTCTAGCTAGTGGACCAACTATCAGCTGCGTGTGACAGAAGAAATAAAGATGCATCAACTTTTTTTTTTGACAGGTTAGAAAGGGACATTACTGTTGTCTAGTCTGTAACATGGCCCACACCATCTGCCAGTAATTTCTGCATTTAACCCATAATCTTCAGTTGTGGAGTTCAGGAAGTGCCTGTGGTCTACATCAGTGTTTCTCAACCAGGGGTAAGTGGACCCTTGGGGGTACACCAATTCATCTAGATATTTGCTTCGTTTTATAGCAGGATACATAAACTAAAAGTTCAAAGACTTGTTTCTACTGCTTCACATACCTTACGCTGAAACATAAGTACAATATTTCTATTTCAATTCATTTATTTGATAATAAGATGGCAGAAACTCAGCAAGTTTTCAGTAGCAGTTTTCTGTGATGTTTTTGTAAGTAAGTAGTTTTTAAGTCAGGTGTAACTTGGTGATATACAAAACAAATCTGACTCCTAAAAAGGGTACAGTAACCTGGAAAGGTTGAATGGCACTTCTTTCAAGACTCGGAGTACCTCAGCACCATGTTTCTCAACCGGAGGTATGCATACCCTTAGGGGTGCATGAGATGTCGGGGGTACTTATAATTTTTTTTTAAAAAGGGGTACTTTATAAAAAAAAAAAAAGGTTGAGAGACTGGTTTCTGCTCTCTGATAGTTGAATACAGTATAAATACTAAAAGTACTACCTTTAATACATCCACAGTTTATGCTAACATGGATCCTGTATTCTACGTAGGATATTTTATAGATAAATAAAACAGACTATCACCTATTGCCCACTAATTTGACCTCTAACAAAAATCCAAAGGGGAAAAGTCTGAAACAATTTAAAAAAAGCCTTTTTAAAAAATCTTAAAACAAGCCAGTAGCAAATTGCTTTGTTGCACCATGTTTGATGGTTCACACAGTTCTAAAGCAATAGATCCGTATCCATGCTCCTTTAATTATTCCATAAAAGGAAAAGAATGACTGTTAATGTCAAAGAACACAAAACAAAGTAAAGAGTCAGACTGCTTGTTTCTGTTTCAAAGATACAGACCAACATGGCTCTCTCTCTGAGAAGCCAAAGATGTTGTTGCTCATCTAGATTAGAAAAGCTGTAAGTTTTAAATACTTACGCTGTATACCATAAATTTTCTGCAAAAAAAATAAAGATTTAATTACAAAAATAAAACCCTGATGTCTGAATTCCTTTTTGATTTTGAGCTTTGTGGCTAGACACTTAAATCAATAGTTTCAGATGCTGCTTTTCAAATGTGTTTTGTGAAATTCACATGCTAGTGAAAAATTTCCATCTTTGATGTGTCATCTAATCTCCAGAAAGGTGTCTGGATGGAAAGACAGACAACAGCTTTAGAAGGAGCTATCACAGGAAACTTTTACAAACATTTCAAACAGAAATTTCGAAATACAGCAGTGAGTGGAAAAACAAAAGGACAAGCAAAAAAGATGTTACAACTGACTCACATGTTAAACCCAGAACCTTTGTGATCATATCACCCAACTGCCCTCATAATACAGGACATAGAATTCCACCAGACTTAACTTGAACTAGAGCATGTCTTTTAGAAAGTACTGAAAATATTGACATGAATATTTCCACAGATGGAGACTCCAACCCATCCTCTGGCATGCTGTTCAAATTATTAATTTATCTAAATGAAAACTAATGATTATTTATTTGAATTATAAAATATAGTTACCAGTTGCCTGTCCTATACTCTGGGCTCCAGTCCTCATACCAGTCCCTCCTCAACAGCTTGAGACAAGATATAAATAAAACACAAAATACATATACATATATACATAACCCAAATAGGTAGCTTATATACTGGTCCATATGTGGGAGGAAATGGATGAAGAAGAGTAAAAATGCAGTGATTACAATAAATCTGAATTTTGTAGCGCTGTTGGGACTCTAAAGTCAGAAATGCATAGTGTCATCATGCTCTTTTTCTTTCACAATGGGGCTCTGAAGAATCTCCAGTTTTTTAGACTGGAAAGCCAGGTGTTTGTGGCTTTTATAAGTTTGGTTTTACATATGTTTGTTTGACTATTTAATCAGTGTGAGGCTGAGTATACTCATCTCCTTTAGAAAGTTTGTCTCTTTTTGAGGCTTAATTCACTGCTAGTCTTATTCTGTTTTCTTCCTCATGCTATGCCCATCACCATGATATCCCAGAGCTATTGTGGGAGTGACGTGTGGTTATGTGAGGTCAGATAAGGGCATAAGAATCATAATCCTTTGAAGAGGTTTATATCTGATTATGGTGGGAAATGAGACTTAAATGAAAGCCACCCTGTGAAATTTAATCTTAAACTGAAAGCTAGCCAAAGAAAAAATAGCAGTGGCAAACATTTTGAATTACCCCTTTAAGCAGATTTTTCTCACTAGTCATTCACATGCCTAAAGACGCAGAAAGAATTTCTGTCAATCCCTGTGTCTAACACCAGATAGGAAGAAGGGGATTTGAAAACTGGGGGGTCCTTTCGAAAGGTCCCCATCTCCACAGGCGGCGCATGATTCGAAAGCCGCACTTTCAAATCACTGCAGCCGCCATTATGCTAATGAGGTGCTGCATATTCATGGCAGTGCCTCATTAGCACCTTTCGATCCCACTCATTAACATGACGCTTTCGAAAGGAAGGGGCTCATGTAGACCCATCCAATATGTTTGTACACTGCTACATACATTGTTCTGCATAATATTGCACCGAGTCTTGGACTGGAAAAACATTGTCCATAGAAAGTTAAACCCTTGTCTGCTTACCATGTGGGTGGAAATAAAGTACAAAATCAAACTATTTCCCAAACTTGAAAAACACACCCATGGCCTGCAGGCAAAAAGCAGAGATTACCTCCCTCAGAGCGGGTGGGTGCCCAGCCAACCAACCTGACCACCACACTGTTGCTGACTTAACCAGTTCATGGTTTGATTGACCACCTACATTGCTTCAGTTTCCTGGTGTTTTGGGATAGCTGTTCTGGAGTGCATAAATGTAGTTTGGAAACAAATCAAGGATTTATTTCAGTGACAGAACATCACTGTGAAGGGTATACAGGTCTAAAATTCTTTAAACTAGGGGATTTTGCTCATAAACAGAGACATTTTACTGGTGCGCCAAGGATACGCATATAACAAATAGTTCAGGATATGCAAGTGAGTGAGTATAAGCCTATTGGTGACAGTTTGCTAGTTTCATGGTAGAAATTACCTGTAACATGAGAATTGGACATAAATTAACCAAGGGTGTTAAATTTACACCCCATAAATTGGTTTCATTCTTGAGAGGGCATTAAATCTAGTCTGCTGGAACTTGAAAATTTCCAGTTAAGTTCCAGTCTACTACGTAATTACATGTGCAAGCCCTTCTTCCACTGCTGGGTCCCCTCTGCCCTACTGCACTGAAGCTGCACTGTCAACAGTTCTTCTTCCATACGAAGCATGAGAAGAAGCATGCAGATTCCTTAGCAGAGCCCACCATCAAATTGTGGTAGGAGAGCTTGGAGAACCTGGCGAAAGGAAACTCCTCCAAAAAAGTCAAAGCAACACATTAGCACTTCCTCTCCAAAAAGTCAAAGGCAGCTGAAATTGATAGCCAGGACCTCCTCCTTGGACCAGTCCAGTATCAGAGTACAGCTCAGGTGTACTTGGAAGTTCACTGAGTCTGTATGCTTGAACAGCCCCCAGTGAATTTAATAAGTTAAGATTAATTATTTAAGCAGGCTTAGTAAACATTTCACATTTGGCTACACACTAGTATTTTTCATGTCAGTGTCTTCCCTGAACACTTATTTCCATAAAACAATTTCACTGTGAATACAGAATCTAGGAGTAGACAATTGATTTCTGTGGAAATTTTCTTGGAACAGATATTCATGTTTGATAGTTTTTACAACTGAACTCCCAATGCCTAAGCTAGATTAATCAAAAGGAGAAATGATAGATAAATCTGTTGCTTTTGACTGCTATTGCAGGCATAGGCATATGTGAACATGTAGTCTAGGGATCACACACTAAAATCTAAGACAGTAGTTCTCCGCCTTCCCAGACTGCTGTACCCACTTCTGAAATTTGATTTGTCTTGCATACCTTCAAGTTTCGCCTCACTTAAAAACTACTTACTTACAAAATCAGACATAAAAATACAAAAGCGTGACTGCACACTACATTGGCTCAATCTAATTCTTGATCTTCCCCCCCACCCCTCCACTCTCTGATTTGCTCACCTTGATTATCTTTTTTCTGATTTGTCCTCCTTGCTTACTGTTTTTGTTTCTCTGTGCCTTAAATATTGAGTCTGTTCTGGTCTGGCTATGGTCTGAAGAAGTGGGTCTGTCCCATGAAAGCTCACCTAATAAACCATTTTGCTAGTCTTTAAAGTGCTACTTGACTGCTTTTTGTTTTTACACTGAAAAAGTGCTTATTTTCTCATTTTACCATCCATAATGACAAAAACAAACAACCGGAATACAAATATTGTAATTACATGTCAGTGTATGATATAGAGAGCAGCATAAGCAAGTATGAAATTTTAGTCTACACTGATTTTTCTAGTTATTTTTCAAGAAGCCTATTGTAAACCTACACAAACATTTAGACGAGTTGAGTACTTCCTAGAAGACCTCTGGGTAAACCCAAGGGTACACGTACCCCCTGATTGAGAACCACTGATGTAAGTGACATTCAGAAGATCATGAAATAGGGGTCATGGATGATTTATTGGGAAAGTCACACCACTCTGATGAGAGTGCTAGAATCGTGGACCAATCAGTGAGGGCAGGTAGCACCCAATCAGGGCCTGGCTAATGCAGTACAAACAGGGGCTGAGAAGCCTAGGGGGGCACTCTTGCTCAAACTGCAGAGCAGGAAGGACTTGGCTGTCTGTTAAGTTAGAGAGGGTATTAGAGACATAGCAGTGCCAGCAAGCTCTAACCAGGCAAACTCCCAGGCTGAGGCCTTGCTTTCAAGGCCTGAGGGGTACTAGGACTGCAGGGAGGCATCCAGGGAAGAAAAAAGCAGCAGGTCCACACCTCCTTGCTGACGACGAGTGGTCATTTCAAGACTGCAGTTTGCCCATAAAGCAGGGGTTAGATCAGTGCTTCTCGACCGTTTTTTAATAAAGTACTCCTTTAAAAAAATGTATAGGTACACCCAGACTTCTCTCACATACCCTTAAGGGTATGTGTACCACTAGTTAAAAAATACAGTCCTAAGGTAATCTGAGGTCTTGAAATAGGTGCCATTCAACTGCTCCAGATTACTGTATCCTTTACAGGAGTCAGATTTGTTTTGCACATCACCAAGTTACATTTCACTTAAAAACTACTTACACAAACATAGAAAAATATCACAGAAGACTACTGAAAACTTGTTGCCTTTCTACCATCTTACCCAATAAATGAATTGGAACAGAAATATTGTACTTACGTTTCAGCATAAGGCATATGAAGCAGTAGAAACAAGTAATTGTCTGAATGAACTTTTTGACTGTACTGACTTTACTAGTGTTTTTATGTAGCCTGGTGTAAAACTAGGCAAATATCTGGAGGAACTGATGCACCTCCCGGAAGACCTCAGTGTATCCCCAACTGTACATGTACCCCCAGTAGAGAAACACTGGCCTATGTGATAACTGGCTGTGGGTCACTGAGGCAAGGTGGGTAAAAGAGTTTGGGGTTCTCCTGAGCTATGTCTACACTACCACCCTCCTTCGAAGGGAGGATGGTAAGTAGGGCGTTGTGAGTTTATTAATGAAGTGCTGCGCTGCATACGCAGCACCTCATTAAGCAAATTCCCCCCAGCAGCAACTTCGAAGTTTTAAACTTCAAAGTACCGGCTCGCGTCTAGCTGTGGCTCACCCGCCAGGACTTCAAAGTGCCAGGGGAACTTCGAAGTCCCTTTACTCCACAAAATTTTGAGGAAGTAATTTTGAGGAGTAAAGGGACTTTGATATTAGCCTGGCACTTCGAAGTACCGGCAGGTGAGCCATGGCTAGGCGCGTATGCAGTGCAGCACTTCATTAGTAAACTCCCAACACCCTTCTTACCATCTTTCCTTCGAAGGAGGGTGGTAGTGTAGACAAGCCCTTTGAGGGCAAGATACTAGTGCATGCGGGCTCTGCCATAAGGCAGTACCATGGCGGAAAGGGCTTGTTGGGCTGGTAAGGACACAGCCTGAAGTGGTGGTGAAGAAAATAGGTAACTGAAGGTGAAACACCAGCCAAAAGGGGCATGCTCCAGGGCTGGAAGAGCAAATTTCCAGGCAGACCAGCAGGGGTGAAGTGCTGGTGAGTGCGCAAATTGTTACAGATGGTAAAGTGACACTGCTGACACCTGATAATTTGGAAAGTTTAGGGGGTACAGGGGACTGGGGACAGATGTTGCGCAGGGGAGAAGAGAACTGTTATGGACTACATGGCTCAGTCAGCAGGAAATACACCTTCCATTATGGGAGCTGTAATCCTTGAAGGCCATAAGAGGGCATTGGGGCCAGAACTACAATTCCAGAAGGCCATTTGCTGACAGGGAAATGCAGTTTCATTTTTGGTTGAACTGATTCAAAATAAAATGTGCTGTACCAGATTAAAAAATGAAATTTAAATTCAGGACATTTAATTTAATTTTTTTCCAAGTTAGAAATCGTAATTACCCATGAAAATTTTTATTTTTATTTTTTTGTGGAAATGGCAAATTTCCTAGCCAGCATGTGAAATGAACATTTTTGCCACAAGGCAATATCTCTTTTTTTCCCTCCTTGAGAGGGAAAACCCCAAAGTTCATCTCAAACACCATGAAAAAAACGGTGGTAGGCTATCTGTGCAAAAAAGGTATCTTATAGCCACACTTTTCCCTTTCCATCAATGCAGGGAGTACAGAGAGCTCTTTCCTTGCTGGTGCTTCTGGACATAAATCTTATACAAATGTACTATCATAAAATACTAATAATTCAAATAAAATATAAATACTATAAACATTCTTCCAGCTGAATGACACCTTACCTACAAATAATAAATTGTAGTATTAAAATATCTAGAATGGAGGCCCTGAAGCAGAACTTTATTTAAAAAACACAACCTGCTTTTTCTTTGCAATACTGGATTTATTGTTTTCACACTGAAACTCCAGGGTGTCTTTCTTATGCTCATACTGAAAGGTATTAAAGCTCTTTTGTTTGCTCAGTGTAGAGGTGGTCTTGTTGCGGACCCCTCCTTGCAAGGAAAATGCCATACATTTTTATGTGTTTTCCGATCACTTTACCTTCCTGTCATATTCTAGCTGCAGAGAAAAATCCCCTAACTACTTAAAACAAACAAACAAACCAAAAATCCTCAAACTTGTCTTCTCTTCATGAAATCTAATTACAAGTCACTTTCTTCTCCCTTTCTCCTCTGTGAAGTACAGTAAACTGTATGTACATATTTTAAATGTTACTGTATCCAGAAAATTGAGGGGGCTGTGTTTCATTTACAACTGAGGTCTAAATTCACCTTTGGTATAATTACATAGATTTCAATGGTGATACATCAAGGATGATTTTGATCCTGTTTGTGAAGTGCTTTGTGCATCAGAACCCTAAGTCTGTCATCCTTAGTTTTTACTTTCAATACAAAGTTAGCATGAGTTATCTAATCCATAAATGTACAGTCACAGTACAGGTAAAATCTGAAAATGTGATTTTTAACTGCCAAAGAAGTTCAACAGCACTGATGAATAAAGGATCTTTTTTTTTCATTCCCAAGCTCTCCGCGCACTGCAGCACATCTTTTTCTTACCGTTATATGCCACTGTTTTGACACTGTTTTCAAGTTCCCTACATCTTATTTCCTCTTCATGCATCTCCAGCTGAAATCTGCATTCTGGATGGATGCCATTCACCTGTTCAAAAAGAACAAACAGGCCTGGGTCTTAAAGCATTTTAATTAAAATGTTCCATGACAGCTGCAACTACCAATTGAAGAATCCACAATTTTTATTAGTCATTTTAAGCATTTAGGTGTGTGCCAGTCTTTTCTCAGTTTGGCTTTTCAAAATGAAACATAAAATAACTCTTCCATAAAAAGAAGTCCTCCTCAACTCCTTTCTGCAGAATTCACAAACCAGTGATGGTTACAAAACAAAATCCTTGACACTATAGTGTATTTATCAACATTCTTCTGTGAAACTGACCCCCCACACACACTCCAACCCTATGGAAAGGCAGTGTTGCAATCTGAATCAAAGCTATGTAGTATAAAGCAGGGCAACAAGTACATCTTTGATTTTTTAAAAGAAAACAGCTTAATTTTAGAAAAGCTGAATGTGCATCACTGTATGTGTCCAGCAATTAAACTGCGTGATCTTTAAACCATGTTTAATGAACTAACATTTGCTTTCCTTTGTCATAGAGCAATCATTAATTCCTTGGGCTCACAATGCTTCATAACAGATGCTTTGATTTAAGCAAGTAGTGTGCAGTGGGAAACTTATTTTAAAACAGAGCTGTGTTTTTACTATTAGGTTTTGCTTATAGTACTGCCTCCAGAATGCCAGGCACTTTCAAGATAGTCAAAAAGGGAAGGTCTCTGGTCCTGAGCACGGACAGTTATCTAGACTGAAGCTAGAGGAAGGAGAACTACAAACAGTGATTTAAAAAAAAAAAATAAAGTCCACAAAATCATGGCAGGCAGCGCAGTAGACAAATTGGAGAAAAGAACTCAGGAATCTCACAGGGAGTCTGAATGGAATAGGTCACTGTTATCAGTTGACAAGCTGCAAGGTAAAGATGGAAATGTTGGTAGAATTGAGATGTAGGGATAACAAAGCATTTAGGAATAGTAATTCACTTTAGTCTTCAGGAGCAAAGCAGTAAGATTAAGCAAATGAAACAAAATTGTACAGCAGTAAGACTTTGATGAACTGTTCAATCATCTGCACATTTTGTAATTTACACAAAGCAGCAGCCTTTCTTTCCCCTTGTCAGCAAATAGTAGAGTCCTGTAACAACACCTAATTTACAAGGCACTATTACTTCATTAAAACATTAGCTGGTACACTATAAAGTACCATAAATCAATGAGAGGAGGTAGAGGCTTGGATTTCAGGCAGTGGAATGGGTCAGGAGATCTAAGTTTAACTTTTGGTTGTACTGAAGACCTCCTGTTTGACTGTGGACAAGTCCATTAAGACAAGATTTACAAAGAATCAGAGAGGACTGAGTGTTCTATTCAATCTGACCAGAGGATCACAACCTGAGTTCATGAGAGTTAAGCAAATCTGAAAACTTGCCCCTCATTCTGAGTACCTCATAGGCTTTGACTACACAGCAAGGTAAGCCGAGTGTTAGGGGGACTTGAGTCAGCTGACCCATGTCAGTGAACCCTGGGCATGAGAATATTCTGCATTTTAACTCCAGGATAAGAATTTTCTGACCCATGCTGAAACCTAGGACTTTGATGTCCATACTGAGGTATACAGAGCCAAATCAAAATAACTATCGCAGATTATCTGCTCTTCCCTCCATTGCTGACATTCTAGCCCTATAAATATGTCGCACTGTAGGCAAGGCTGCCCTTATGATTTTTGTACCCTAAACAGTCCAAGGACCTGCACCCTCCATCCCTCAATTGGAGGGGGGAGTAGCTCCATGGGGCGGGTGGGGGTCTGCACGCAGGGTTGCAGGAGCAGAGCAGCAAGGCTGGCAGGGGAGGAGGCAGACTGAGTGGCACAGCCAGCCAGAGCTTTGGACTGGGAGGCAGAACAGTGACCAAATATTAGGCTGTGCTCTTGTGACCAGGAAGCAGCTGTCTTCACAAAAATCTTCTGGTTTTCTATTAGGAAAAATACTTCACCAGGAGGGTGGTGAAGCACTGGAATGCGTTACTTAGAAAGATGGTGGAATCTCTACCCCTAGAGGGTTTTTAGGGCCAGCTTGACATAGTCCCGGCTGGGGTGATTTAGTTAGGGTTGGTCCTGCTTTGGGCAGGGGATTAGACCTGATGACCTCCTAAGATCTCTTGCAGCGCTAGGATTCTGTGATGTCTCTGTTGAAAACCCTGCAGGCTCTCTTATAGCATGCTTGCAGATCGGTGTTCAGTAGGCAATGGGTTAACGCTGACTTTGCAAACAGCTTCTGTTTCCAGTAGAGTGCAACAAACTGCTGCACCATAGACTGTCAGCATAGATAGGACTAAGGAAGTTCCCCCAAAGGCCTCAGACATATCTGGAGGACACTGGGGACCCAAGTCAAGCCTGGGCTGTGCGCATACCAGAAAGCAAGACCAGTATTACAGTTTAACATGGGCTTGGACCCTCCATTCCTGCAGGAGCTTGAGACCCTAGGTCTGAGCCCCAGATTAACACAATTGGTATGTGGACACAAGGTAAATTAGGCCTGTATGTACACTGCTGTGTAGACATACCGTTTAAGGCCAGAAGAGACCATCACGGTCATCTAATCTGACCTCATTGCAGGCCACAGACCTCCACTCACACACTCTTGTAATAGACCCGTGACCTTTGGCTGAGTTACAGAAGTCTTCCAATCACGATTTAAAGACTTCATAACTTACACAGAATCCACCTTCTACACTAATATAGACCTGTAAGTGCCCATGCCGCACACTGCAGAGAAAGGAGAGCCTCCTCCTACCTCAGTTTTGGTGACAATTTGACCTGGCAGAAAATTCCTTCCTGATTCCAAACATGGTGCTCAGTTAGGCTCTGAGTGTGTAGGTAAGACTCATCTTCCAGATGCCTGGGGAAACCTCCTCTGTTGCAATTCAGAGTTCTCCACTTCTAGGGTTCCATCACTGGGCAGTGGAGATATTTGCTACTAACAGTGACATATCGGCTACATGCTGCTGTAGGCAGTCTCATCCTACCTTCCCCGCCATAAACATATCCTGATCAGCCTTGACACCAGTTAGATTTTTTGCCACCAGCATTGCCATTGGAAGGCTGTTCCAGAATTTCACTACCCTGATGGTTAGAAATCTTTAACTATGTTCAAGACAAAACTTATTGGCCATCAGTTTTTATTTATTCTTCTGTCATCATTGGTGTTTAATTTAAATAATGCATCCTGGAATTTATCCTTCTTCTGTATTTATAAAAAGCAGGCTAAACTATGCAAGGTCTTTGAGTCTCTTTGGGCACAAGGCAGGTTTTACATTCCTCTGATCATCCTAGTAGACCTTCTCTACACCTGTTCTGAGTTAAATTCTTCTATCTTAAACATGGGAGACCAGACCTGAACATAATATTCCAGATGAGGTCTCACCAGTGCCTTGTATAATGGTACTAATACTTACCTGCCTCTTACTGTAAATACCTTACCTGATGCATCTAAGGACTGCATTAATCTCAGTTTCCCATTTGTAAAACAGAAATGGTACTTCCTTTCCCCCACTTTTCTTCCATATTTTCTATTTAAAATCATAAGCTTTTCAGAGCAGGCACTTTCTCTTACTCTGTATATCCACAGTGCTAAGCTCAATAGATCCCTAGTATAGGTTAGTGTTTCTAAAGGGCTATGATAAATTAAATAAAATAATCTGCAAGTATCATTATTACTCCTTATCCGTATTTTAGCAGCACTCAAAATTCCCTGTCAGGACTGGGGCCCCAAATGGGATTGCACTAGGTGCTGTATAAACTTACATGAAGATACAGTCCCTGTCCCAGTAGTCAAGAAACTCAGAATAAACAAAGTAGCTATGGCTACATTACAAAGATCTTTTGAAAGAAGCCCTTCTGGAAGATCTCTTCCAAAAGAACTTCTTTTGAAAGAGTGCATCCACACACAAAAAAGTGGATCAAAAGAGTGAGCTCCTCTTTTGAAAGAAAGTGTCCATAAAGCCTCCACTCTTTCGAAAGAACGGGCCAAGGATCGAAAAATAAGTCCCATGAGAACTGCACCTTTGAAAAAAAAGGCCTGCAAGGTGTTTACACACATTTTGTTTTGAAAGGGACCACTCTTCCTCAAATGGGAAATGAAGAGCAATTTCGAAAGGAGGACCACATTTTTTTTATTTACTTTAGAAAGAACACATTTTGTGTATAGATGCTCTGCGGGATCGTTTGAAAAAGCCCCCTTCTTTTGAAAAATCTTTCGAAAGAACTTGCTAGTGTAGACACAGCCAGTGTATTTTGTGATGTGTTATCCTTTTTATAATGTGTTCATTTGACAGTCTGCAAACATTTGCTATTCTGCAAAAGATTTCATACTCATTTATTATTAATGCTAGTGTGACTTGTAAATAACAATTTAATGGAGAGCCACTAATGGAGTGTATAAATTAAAGTGTAAACACTTTGGCAAAGAAACTTGTGAAACAGCTTCAATCCCACGATTGAAAAGATTCCATAAACTGAGATTTAACAGAGAAGGTTACTCCTTTGAGAAAATACAATTCAATAGTGCCCAAAGACGACTCCTACTGCAATACTTTTTCAAAAGCATATCAGATATTTAACAGCATCCATTTTCTGGTACAGTATAGGAACCACTTCAATTGAGAGGTACTCACAGTGTTATAAAGTTTAGGGCCCAATCCTGCACAGTACTATTGATTGATCTTTTAGGGTCTCTCCCCCCCCGCCACTCTACCAATGATTAGTTTATATAAGAAGTGACTATAGACCTGTGCATTGGTACAAATTAACTGGGTACTATAGTTTAGTGTCTATTAGCATCCCCATTAATAAATCATTTTTTTCAGGCACCTGCGATACAAAAAAATTGCTTCTGACAGTCATTTTGCATTTACCATCAATAGGGATTACTGAGTTTTTGTGCACAATAGTCCTTATTTGTCAATTTATAAAAGCAGAGAAGGTGACTATTCTGTGGTCAGATGCCTGTGTGTGTCTCCGGTTAAGTCATGAATTAGTTAATAACATGGTCAATAAACAACAGTTTTAAATGCAGTTAAACCAAAGATTTTTAAGGATTTTTAGTGTAATTATTATTACATCCACAGCATAGAAGTTAAACAGCATCATTTTTACAGTAAGACCATAACAGATCAACACACTCCACAGAATAAAACTCTTCAGCCATACATGATAACTACTTCAAACTCTCCTCTGCCAATACTCCAAGAAATCTCCCAAGCCTCTGCTAGGGGACCGTTTCCCCTTTTTTATTTGAATATGTTAAAAATACCAGAAAAAGTAGCTCATCAGAATAATAGAAAGGGCCAAATGATGCTCTCACTCCATGGTGTTAATAAGCACAACTCCCCTTAAATCAATTGCATTATTCTGGCTTCGCTGGGGTGTAAACGAGAGCAGACGTTGGCTCCGAGGTTTACTGAAACCCCAAGGGAAGAACACTCGGATTCAGGGGGTTCGCTACATCACCACGCTAGATGGGGCAGCCCCCACGTAGCAGTGTAACACTGCCGGGCCGTCTCTCCCTGGATGTGCCCACACCCGCACGCCAGAGTGTAAGTAACGCAGCATAGGCGCGCTGCTCGCCCGCTCTCCCTGTGGCCCCGCTCCACACAGCTCGAGGCTCCTTCTCTGGAGCTAAGCGGGGCAGGATCGGGACCCAGGGCCCTTTAATGCACGGAGACACCCGCTTTTCGGTTACCAGCCTGGGCGTTTGCAGGAGCCACCCGAGCCCAGCGCGGCTGCAGCGCCTGCCCCGAGGTGCGCCTGGCTGAGACGGGCCCGGCCCGCTCCTGGGTCCCGGCGCTGATCCGCGGTCAGCTGCGGCCAGTCCCACGCGCCCGCTTGCTTTCCAGCTGCCCTGGCGCTGCTGTTCCCCGCCCGCCAGGGGGCACAGGACCGCGCTCCCGCTGCAGAGCGTCCAGCGGGGCCCCAGGGACTTCCTGGCTCCGCGTGGAGCGCGCAAGTCCGATCACAGGCTGGGGCGCCCCGGCGGGGACACCCCACGCCGACCCGGCCCAGGGTTTGTGCCCCGCGGGGTCTAGAGCCCGCTGCCCCGCTTGGCATCTGGGCTGTGTCGCGCCGGCGGCGGACTTACCGGCCTCGCGCTCCCGCAGGCGGCGAGGAGCAGGAGCAGCAGGTTCCCCATCCCGGCCGGGCGCGGTGCGGCGCGGCGGGCGCAGGCGGGCTCCAAAGGCGGCCCGCGAAGCAGCAGAGCGCGCCCGGGCCAGACGCATAAGGGCCGCGGGAGAGCCGCCCTCGGGCCGGGACTCAGCCGCAGCCACTCGGCACCTGCCCCGCTGCTGCCTCCCAGCCACTCCCCGGGCCGTCCGGCAGCTCCTGCGCGCCCAGCTCCCAGCCCCGAGTGACACCGCCTGCGCCCCGCCGCCGCTGCGGCGGGCAGCTCCTCCTCTCGGCTCTGCCTGGCTTCCCGCCTTCCCCGCGCCTGGGCGCCCTCGACTCCGACCCCAGCGCCTGCCCCTCCGCGAGACGGGCAAGGTCCTGCGCCACGGGCGGGGGTATGGCAGATCCTCGTCGCCCAGCTCTGGGCCACCTATGGGGGAGCCTGGGCCACGCCCCCCCAGGTCTGGGCTACCTATGAGGGAACATTGGCCACTCCCCCTGCCAGCCCTGAGCCACCTATGGACAACCCTCCTACCCCCAGAGAGCCCTGGGATGCAGGCTGTGGAGGCATGAGCAATGCCTTGCCTTGGCTTCCACAGAGCCCGGGGCCTCTTAATGGGGCGAGGGGGGAGGCACAGAACCTTAGAAATGTAGGACTGGAAAGGATCTCAGTAAGTCCAGGCCCTGAGGTAGGAGCCTCGACTAGACCATTGTTGAAAGGTGTTTACCAACCTGTTCTCGAAAACCTCCACTGCTGGGGATTCCATAAAACCCCTGGTTTAGGCAGTTTTGCTTAATGCCCAACCTAAACCACCGCTGCTACAATTTATTTCCCCTTACTTCTTGTCCTATCCTCAGAAGTTTAAGAGCAATTTTTCATTCTCCTCCTTACAATAATCTTCTGTGTTCTGGCACACCGTTATACCCCCTTCAATCTTATGTTCTCTAGACTAAACAACCCCGTCTTTTCAGTCTTTTTTCATAGGTCATGCTTTCTAGATTTCTAATTACTTCTGTGGCTTTTCTCTGGACTTTCTCCATTTGTGCATATTGTTATGCAATGTGGCACTGAGAAGTGAACGCAGTACTTCAGCTGAGGCTTTACCAGCCCAGAGCAGAGTGAAAAAATTCCTTCTTGTTTCTTTCTTTACCCTCTTGCTGATGCCTCCTAAAATGATGGTCACTTTATTTTCAGTGTTATGCTGTTTACTCATATTTAGCTTGTGTTTCCTTATAATCCCAAGTCCCTTTCTGCAGTACTCCTTCCTAAGCACTCATTTTCCCAGTTAGCAGTGGGCAACTGGTGGTGCCTTCCTAAAAGAAGTACTTTGCATTTGTCCTTATTGCATTTCATCCCTTGACTTCAGACAATTTCTTCCAGTTTGTACTTTAATCTTGTCCTCCAAAAGCACTTGTAACCAATATTCCGTCTAGTTTTTCCATCCATGTGCAGAATCAGTTTTTATGTGCACTGATGCATATGTGAATGTGCACCACCCAGAGAAACACAACCCTGTTTTGTGGGTGCTCCACTAATCAGCTGGGTGGCATCAGAATTTCTCCTATAGGGTCACACAAGTCCACAGCTTACAGGGAACACTGCTTGCAATCCCTCTCAGCTTGGAATCATCGGCAAACTTTAGAAATGTACTCTCTATGCTGGGGTGGAAAACAATTTTCACTGGCAGGGCACTCCAATGATGAGCTTCATTTCTCTATTATCTTTTTATCCAGAATAGGGAGTGACTAGTGTGACCACATTGCCCTATGGCAAATACAGGACACTTGTCTCCGGAGATGCTCTCCCAGGTCAGGGCTCCTGGGTGATGGATGCTGCTTCCCCATGGTGAGGCACTGAGGTTGGGGGCTCCACAGCCTCCCATTGAGGGGAAGCAGAGGATGGGGGCTTGGCAACCTTTTGGTGGGAGGGTGGGGTCTCTAAGAATAGGGGCTTCCCAGCTTCCCAGCAGTGGAGTGGAGCAGGGAACAGAGCTATGGAGGAGCTTCCCCACAGCAGGAGCTGCCTCACTGAGCCACAGGGTGCCAGGGAACGAGACAGGCATCCCATGGAGGGGCTCCCTGGAAGGGGAGCTGTCTCCCCTAATTGTAGGGCACCCGGGAATGAGGCAGCTGCCCCACGGCAGAGCTTTGCTTGCAATGGCTGACACCATGGGGTGCCAGGGAATAGGGCAGCTTCCCCACGCAGGTGCTCCCTTGCAGAAGGAGCTGCTGCCCTGAGGCACAGGGCACCAGGTAACAGGGCAGCCTCCCCACAGAGGAGTTCCCTGGCAGTAGGGGTGCTGCTTCAATCAACAGTGTGCCAGAGAACTGAGCAGTTGCCCTGCAATGGGGCTGCCTGGCAGCAGAGACTGCTGCTTTGAGACACTGCCTGTCAGGGAACAGGATTCCCAGAAAATATGGGCCACTTTGCCCATTTTCTTATCAGGACACCTGTGGGACAACTTAAATAAGGGACTGTCCTGGGGAAAACGGTACAGATGGTCACCTTAAGAATGGCAGACTCGTGAGGGAGAAGGAATGTTGGTATCTCCCAAAAAGGAGTAAGTAGTCTAGCTAGTACTTGTGGGCAGGTTACTGGTCTCAGAGGATTGAACCATAACTGCACAGCATTAAGGCAACTAAGGTTACAGGACAGGCAATGACAGAGCCCCTTACTGTCCAGGGTAGACCCCTCAGAATGACACAATGGAATAATCACTGCGAGAGTGGTACACTGGTATCCATAAATTGCAGTCCACGCTCCAAATACTTGACAAACACACCCTAAATTGATTCAAAAGGGAAGGTGCAAAGTGTAAGCTTACCATTTGGGATTCTTTGCTCCATCATCTGAGCCCCAAAAAAACCAAAGAAACAGCAGAATGAATGAGTCAGTAGACAGAAAGAATAAACAACAGCTTGAGATGTATGTATGAAATATGGTTTCCTGTAAGGCGAAATCAGAGGAGGATCTGCAAAAGGAGGTCACTCAGGATTTTGAGCAGCAGCAAGAAACTGCAGTGAGAAAATTAGCCAGCCTTAAACCCCTGGAGGTGACATGCACAAACAGCTTCTCTGGGAGCAGGAGGAACATGAGCAGCAGGGCAAGCGGGAGAGCTAAGGATCTGAGAGGTGGCAAAAGAAACTAAACCACAAGCCAGAAAAGCAGCAGTGGAAGTTGAAGTTCAACAGTGGTGCATGGAGGTAATCCAGGCAACCAAGGCTAAACATGAGACAGAGGAGCAAGCCAACTAGTGATGAACTGAGATGAGTAAAGAAGAGGAGAGGGAGTATATGATTGATGAATGGATGCACATTTCATCTGATGCATGAAGTGGAAACTTCTGTTTGGCAGGGATATACACACAAAAAGATGGGAGTGTTACATTACTATTTGGAGGACGAGTGCTAACGAGGTCAGTTCAATCAGGGTGGATGTGGCCTACTCCCTAGAGCTGATGAAGAGGTGAGAATAAGAGAGAAAGTTATTTTTTGTAGCAAGGTAGATTCATGCTATACCATCTTGAGCTAGCAATGCCCCTCTGCCATGTACATTGGCCAAACCAAACTCTACACAAAAGAATAATGGACTGAAATCATACATCAAGAATTATAGCATTTAAAAAAACAGTAAGAGAACATTTCAGCTTCCCTGGACACTCAGTAATAGACTTGAAAGTTGCCGTATTTCAGCAAAAATCTTCAAAACCAGACTGCAGCGTAAAACTACAGAGCTGGAATTCATACGCAAACTTAACACTATCAGACTGAGTCTGAATAGAGCCTGGGAGCAGCTAGCTCACTACAAAAAGTAATTTTTCCCTTTTGGTATTCTTACTTTCTCATCAGCAGTTGGCAGTGGGTCACACCCACCCTGTTTGAATTGAATGTGACACTCCCATCTTTGCATGTGTGTGTATCCCTGATATATTGAAGTTCCCACTTCATGCATCTGATGAAGTGAGCTCCTGCCCACAAAAGCTTAAGTCCAAATAAATGTGTTAGTCTTTAATGTGCCACAGGACTCCTTATTATTATTATTATTATTATTATTATTATTATTACAAATTAACTCAGCCACCCCTCTGAAACATGTGCTGCTCAGGTTTCAAATCACACCAGAATCATACTGTTGTACGTTTAAAACCCCAAAAGAAGCATGACAAAACAGATCTTTAGAAGTTTATGCAAAGAATTAGTCATTACATAGGAAAAAAAGGTAAAAGGATGAGGGGCAGGGGTCTGTAGATCTCCACAAAGCCCAGTTGCAACCATTGACTAATTGGAGAAGTTTTCCATTGAGTTGTTGTGATCATTACTGGACTATTCCCTAAGATGGGGTGGCCAACCAGTTAGGGATGAAGACCCATAGATAGAGTGCAAAGAGCCATGTATTATATATTTATTTTTATCTATCTATCAATCTATCTATGTAAATATAGATATATATCTATAGGTTGATAGATAAAAATAAGTATATAATACATGGCTCAATGCCCTGCCCATCCTCCAGAGCCAGGCTTCCCCAAGCACCCCCACTGTAACTGAATGGCCTCCCTCTCTCCCCAGAGCCAGGCACTCCCAGCCCCACTCACCTGCTATAATTGAATGCCCTCCCCAACCCCCAGGACCAGACTCGCCCAGAGCCAGCCACTGCCAGACCTCCCTGCTCTATGAATGCCTTACCCCAGAGCCAGGCACCCCCGCCCCCATTCCATGCTGGCAATTCACTGGAGCCGCCACTGCCACTGCTGCCAGGCACTTCTCCCACCACGCATTGGGTCGTGTGTGGGGAGCAGGCAGGTGGCACTCCCAGCATGTGGCTCTGAAGAGGAGCCACCAGAGCTGTGTCACTGCCACATGCTTCTCCCACCACATGGTACAGAGAGCAAGCCAGTGGCACTCCCGGTGTGTGGCTCTGAGGAGCCGCATTTGAAGGCTTGAAAGCTGTGGGTTGGCTACCCCTGCTCTAAGCTATGCACAAATGGGGGAAAATATATATTGGTGGCAGTTGATTTTGCCACAGATACCCAGAGCCTTTGGCCCTAGCTATTATAGAAGCAGAAATAGTGGCATCTGCACTCCTTTTATTACAAGGGTGGGTCAAATTTCATATCCACTGTATTCTCTATATTCTTTAAAGGATGCAGGGTAAAACAAAGTCTGCTCCATATCACCCAGAAAAATTTGGACTAGTTGAAAGATTTAATGACATATAAATCCATGCTAACCGTGCATATAAGGAAGGAAGGGACTGGGATGTGGTACTGCCTTTCCTATTGTTCTCATAAGAACATAAGAACATAAGAATGGCCATACTGGGTCAGACCAAAGGTCCATCCAGCCCAGCATCCCATCTGCCAACGGTGGCCAATGCCAGGTGCCCCAGAGAAGGAGAACAGAAGACAATGATCAAGTGATTTATCTCCTGCCATCCGTCTCCTGCCCTTGTTCTGATGGCTAGGGCACCATACTTTATCCCTGGCTAATAGCCATTTATGGACCTAACCTGCAAAAATTTATCAAGCTCGTTTTTAAACCCTAATAGAGTCCTGGCCTTCACAGCCTCCTCGGGCAAGATGTTCCACAGGTTGACTGTGCGCTGTGTGAAGAAAAATTTCCTTTTATTAGTTTCGAACCTACTACCCATCAATTTCATTTGGTGTCCCCTAGTTCTTATATTATGGGAAAAGGTAAATAATTTTTCTATATTCATTTTCTCCACACCATTCATGATTTTATATACCTCTATCATATCGCCCCTCAATCGCCTCTTTTCCAAACTCAAAGTCCCAGTCTCTCTAGCCTCTCCCCATATGGGACCCGTTCCAAGCCCCTAATCATCTTAGTCGCCCTTTTCTGAACCTTTTCTAATGCCAATATATCTTTTTTGAGGTGAGGAGACCACATCTGCACGCAGTACTCAAGATGTGGGCGTACCATAGTTTTATATAGGGGAAGTATGATATCTTTTGTCTTATTATCGATCCCTTTTTTAATAATTCCTAACATCCTATTTGCCTTACTAACTGCCGCTGCACACTGTGTGGATGTCTTCAGAGAACTATCCACTATAACTCCAAGATCCCTTTCCTGATCTGTCGTAGCTAAATTTGACCCCATCATGTAGTACGTGTAATTTGGGTTATTTTTTCCAACATGCATTACCTTACACTTACCCACATTAAATTTCATTTGCCATTTTGCTGCCCAATCACTCAGTTTGCTGAGATCTTTTTGTAGTTCTTCACAATCCCTTTTGGTTTTGACTGTCCTGAACAACTTGGTGTCATCTGCAAACTTTGCCACCTCACTGCTTACCTCATTTTCTAGATCATTGATGAACAAGTTGAACAGGATTGGTCCCAGGACTGACCCCTGGGGAACACCACTAGTTACCCTCCTCCATTGTGAAAATTTACCATTTATTCCCACCCTTTGTTTTCTGTCTTTTAACCAATTCCCGATCCATGAAAGGATCTTTCCTCCTATCCCATGACCACCTAATTTACATAAAAGCCTTTGGTGTGGGACCGTGTCAAAGGCTTTCTGGAAACCTAGGTATATTATGTCCACTGGGTGCCCCTTGTCCGCATGTTTATTAACCCCTTCAAAGAATTCTAATAGATTAGTTAGACATGACTTCCCTCTGCAGAAACCATGCTGACTTTTGCCCAACAATTCGTGCTCTTCTACGTGCCTTGCAATTTTATTCTTTACTAGTGTTTCTACTAATTTGCCTGGTACTGATGTTAAACTTATCAGTCTATAATTGCCAGGGTCTCCTCTAGAGCCTTTTTAAAATATTGGTGTTATATTGGCCGTCTTCCAGTCATTTGGTACCAAAGTGGATTTAAAGGATAGGTTACAAACCACTGTTAATAACTCCGCAATTTCACATTTGAGTTCTTTCAGAACCCTTGGGTGAATGCCGTCCGGTCCTGGAGACTTGTTACTATTCAGCTTATCAATTAACTCCAAAACCTCCTCTAATGTCACTTCAATCTGAGTGGGTTCCTCAGATTTGTCACCTAAAAAGGCTGGCTCAGATTTAGGAACCTCTGTAACATCCTCAGCCGTGAAGACTGAAGCAAAGAAATCATTTAATCGCTCCGCAATGGCACTGTCTTCCTTGATCGCTCCTTTTATATCTTTATCGTCCAAGGGCCCCACTGCTTTTTTAGCGGGCTTCCTGCTTCTAATGTATTTAAAAAACATTTTACTATCATTTTTTGAATTTTTGGCTAGCTGTTCCTCAAAATCTTTTTTGGCTTTTCTTACTACATTATGACACTTAATTTGGGAGTGTTTATGTTCCTTTCTATTTTCCTCACTAGGATTTTACTTCCACTTTTTAAAAGCTGCCCTTTTCTCTCTCACTGCCTTTTTAACATGGCTGTTTAGCCATGGTGGTTCTTTGTTAGGTCTCTTACTGTGTTTTTTTATTTGGGGTATACATTTAAGTTGGGCCTCTAGTATGGTGTCTTTAAACAGTTTCCATGCAGCTTCCAGGGATTTTAGTTTAATTACTCTACCTTTTAGTTTCTGTTTAACTAGCTTCCTCATTTTAGTGTAATTCCCCTTTTTGAAATTAAATGCCAGAGTGTTTGACCGCTGCGGTGTTCTTCCCAACACAGTGTTCTTCTCCACTCACCTTTAATAAAATGTATATTTCTTTTCTTTGTGCAAGTATAAAAAACTAACGTGTGGCACAGTTACTCCAGTTTTGCTTTTTCCATTTAAAGACAGAACTAACATTAAGAAAATTAAGTGATGGGTGTTACATTGCACTCCCACAGGCCAAGTGAAGTAGGGTTTTATATTTTTTTATATTTGTTAAAGAAAAACAATTTTTAAAATTAATGTAGGTGGTTTGTCATGTGTTGTATTATTTTGTGTCTGATCCACTTACCTTGTGATGCTCAAACTTAAATTCTCCATTAACTCTCCCCACCAGGGCTTGCAAGCTTAATCACTTACTTGTTTTAAATTAAAGAAACCAGGATCAGACCCATAACCTGCATACATAGAAACCAGTAAAATTCCCACTAGCTTCAGTGAGGGCAGGATCAAGCCCTGGATGTGTTTCCATGAGCTCCCTCATCTTGACTTCAGGTGGAACATTAACTGTGAGTGGAGCAGCTGGAAAATAAATATGTGAGTGGCTAATACAGTCAATGGCTTCTGTGTCAAGCTTTGCACTTGGCACCAAAATGCCTGACTCTAATGATGCAGCATTCTTTAGAAAGGAAGTAATCTGGGTATCCTATACAAATTGCAATCTAGTTAGCTAGTGTCTTGTTGGCTGCTGATTTTTCAGAAAGTTTCAGTATGGCCCAGTAATCCGTTAAGATAATGGAAAAACAAATGAAACCTTTAAAAGCAGAGAGTATTTGTGTGTGTGCGTGCGTGTGTGTGTGTGTGTGTGCACGCACATTTGAGCTGGTATGCTGAATGAAAAGTTATTCCTTACTTTGGAGTGGATGAATTTGTCAGTTCATATTACAATGGTGCCTCCTTGGCTGATTTCATTTTGATGGATACAGTTCTTGCACCAAAAACTAGTGGGAAGAAAAAAGTTCATTCCCGTTAGGTGCATATTTTAAGTTTAAACAGACACTTTATGGAAAAAGCTGAAAGATCTGCCACTGGAAAGCACTTTTGCATCTGTCATATTTTCTGTTTGTTTGTTCTTTCTTCCTTTGTGATTTTTTTTTATTTTTTTAGAAACACCTAAGAATAAAATAGACCAAATAAACAAACAGTTATGTTTGGTTGGTTGGTTGCTTTTTGTTTTGCTACTGCAATTTATTCCTCAGCTGAAGTCAGGGGACAAACTGCACCCAGCTTCTGCTGTTTGTCAGTGAAAAGAGAATGCTGAAACTCTCTGCCTCAACCCTGGGACAGGCTAGAGAAACCTTAAAGATTGCCTTAACTTGCACAGCTAGCTATGGTTTCCTAAAGATCATACACAATACACTCATCCCTCACTATATGAGCACAATTGGTTCCCAACTTTCTGCGCACAGGTGAAAACTTGTAAGAGGGATGTTAAATTCCCATTAAAATACAAGTAAAAGTCTCTGATTGGTTCCAAGTGCTCCTAACTTGGCAAAGGAGTGGCAGCATGTGCCCCTGCTTTTGAAAGGTAAGTGAACCTTGGATTTGTGGGGTTGGGCAGGTTGGAGAGGGTTAAAGGCTGGGGGTAGTTTGGGACCCTGGGTGGGAGGGAAGGTTAAAACCTGGTGGTGGGTTGGGTCCATGGGGCAGACTGGGGGTGTTAAGCCTGCGGTGGGTTGGGTCCGTGGGGCGGGTGGAGTGGGGGTTAAGGCTGCTGCAGGTTGGGTCCATGCGGTGGGTGGTGGGGTTAAGGCCATGGCTGGTTGGTTATGTGAGGCTGGCAGGGTTTCAGGCTGCAGTGGGTTGAGGGCTGTGGGGCAGGTGGAGTCGGGGTGAGGCTGCAGCAGGTTGGGTCTGCAGGGTTGGCAGGAGGATCAGGCTGCGACTTGATGGGGCTGCAGAGCCGGCGGGGTTTCAGGCTGTGGTGGGTTGGGTCTGTGGGGCGTTGGGGGGGTGGGGAGTTTGGGCTGTAGCAGGTTGGTCCGCAAAGCTGTCAGGGTTTCAGGCTACAGTGGGTTGGGTCTGCAGGGCCAGTGTGGGGTTCAGGCTGCTGCGGGTTGGGGCAGAGGAGCCGGCAGGGTTTCAGGCTGAGGCGAGTTGGGTCTGTGGGGCCGGCAGGGTTTCAGGCTGCGGTGGGATGGGGCCACAGGGAGGGTGAGGGTTTCAGGCTGAAGTGGATTGGGGTTGCGGGGCTGGCAAGGGTTTGAGGCTGCGGCAGGTTGGGGCTGTGGGGCAAGGCTCATATTAGTGGGGGGAGTTCACTCGTCTAGTGAACAAAGGTAAGTATATGTGTCCCTTGTTTTAGCGAGTACTCGTAAGTAAAGTATTAGTTTCATGAGGGATGAGTGTATGGCCAATCATGTCCCAATCCCCAACATGCTTGCTGAACAGGAAGCTGTAGGCTAGGAGGTGCAGGATGCAGCTTCAGGTTTCATGCTCTGGAAATTCCTTCATGCTGTGAGATCATCCAGCACAGAACTAACCAAAGGTTTTCTGTCCCTTTGTGCCACCTGGCCTACAGAAAGGGAGCAGAATGGGTTGGTAGATCTGCCTCAGAGTTTCATTCCAAAATGGAGATTTGTCCTTCATAAGTGTCTAATATAGTGGGTTTAAAATTTTTAGTCAAAGCTGTTTTTTCAGTGGAAAATTTATCTTTTGGACAAAAAGAATTTTTCGGTGAAAAGCATCTGCCACTTCCATAGAAAATGTTGACTTTAATTAAAAAAGCGAAATGTGTAAACCAAAAACTTTTTGGATGAAACTGAAGATGTTTGGGATTTAGCTGCATGTTTTCAGATTTTGGGGTTTTAATGGGAAAAAATGAAACTTTCCACAGAAAGGGGAAAAACCTGAACCATTTTTCCAACTAGTTCTAGTTTCAAAGGAGCTATTTTCAGTGAGTACACTGGTCTTGGTACAAAGCAAAGCTGGGGCCAGGTTGTGAAATTTGGATCCCTAGCTTCACATTCTGAACATCCAGATATAATTCACATTTGGCAGTTTGGTTTGAGTTCCATCTCAAAGAATGTAAACAAGCATAGAGTAGTAATAACAGTCAGTAGTAATGTGAGAAAAGAGGGGAAAATGTCCTAATTCCAGCAGAAGACACAGTGAGTGAAACTTTCTTGGGATGTCATGATGTTAAGTACACGCGTTCCGCTTTAAGTATCTTAGCACATACCTGAATGTGAAAATATATAGTGCATATTTATCTACAGCAGTGTTTTTCAACATTTTTTCATTTGTGGACCTCTAAGATTTTTTGAATAGAAGTACAGACCCCTTTGAAAATTCACCCCCACCATGGAAGTTTTTGAGTGAAAACTGACTGAACAGAATTCATCTATAAATGTTGCATGTGCTTGTCACAGATTTGACACTGTGGAAAGGACACAAAATTATGGGCTGCTATGGTAACAACAACCGTTCTGGGTTTTGAACTGTAGATGGGGATATTCACATACTTTCGACTGATCAGAAAAACTGAATGTTTTTGTTCTGTGAGCTGAACCTTTCTTTTCACTATCACCTTTCATGGTCCCCTAAACATATCCTGTGGACCACAGGTTGAAAACCACAGATTTACAGTATTTGCAATGTGGCACAATAATTTCGGAGTCTGTTACATGCCAGCTATTGAACAGTAGGGTGGATTATTTTTAGCACCGACTTTCACTGCAGCCATGTCAGGAACAACAACAAACAACAACAGCAAAGAACTAGGGACGTTATGGGGGTTCAATACATCATTTTCTCCAAATGTTCCTTACTTCAGAGGGCCCCTGAGGCTACTAAGCTGTGCAGAGGCAAAGGCCTTAGGGGTAAACCACAGATATGAAATTTCACTGAAGCCACCACAATAAGCCTTGGTTTATATTGTTTATCTCAAATCTGTCTATGAAACTTCAAAGAAAAATTTCATGGTAATCAAAACTTTTAAACATCCTAATATTGCTGTCTTCTGTAAGTGAAAAAGTCAACTGGCAAAAAATGTAGCAAATGGAGACGAAGGTCTGTCTATATCCCATTTTGGAGCCTGTAGGGCTGTAGTTAGAATACAGTGCTCTGTCAACAGAAGTCACTCTCAGAAGAGATTTCCTGACAAAAGCTGTCAACAAATTGCAGCCACACACGAAGACAGTTGGAAGAATGCTGGACTCTGTTGACAGAGCGGCCAGACTGCTCAGCCACTCTCTTGACAAAACAGGCACCCAGAAGCACAGCAGACAGGGCTGCCCAATGTCCTGGACACACTGTCTGTCGGGAGAAGTCCCCCCTTGCCCCCCAAGCATCCACACAGGTTTTTTATTGACAGAACCTGTTGACAAAAGGCAGTCTTCCCCATCTGGGAGAGGCAGAAGATTGCCATTGAATGTGCCAACTTTTGGTGATATACTATCAACAAAACACATACTGCGTGTGGACGTTCCACCAGTTTTGACAACAAAATCTGAGTTTTGTCAGCAAAACTTGCTGGTGTTACTGTAGCCTCAGTGTAAGCTTCCCAGCCTGGGCTGATGGACTTAGAATTGAGCTACAGCTCTAAAAATTAGCTGTGTAGACAGAGCTGTGAAGTTGCAGCTGGGGCTCTGAAGCCTAAGGGAGGGGATAGGCATCAGAAATCAAACTCCAGGCTGAATGCAACTTTAAAGTGCTGTACGTAGCTAGGTTTAGAGCCCTGCTACTGGAGCCTGTTGATCCAAGCTGGGATGTTCACCTCTGCATACTCCAATAGTCTGTGTAGACATACCCAAACAGTCCAGGGGAATAGGAACTGAAGGACACTGGACTCATGATATGGACTACTGTAAGTGATACAAACAATTTTCTCCTGTGGTTGAAGGATAAAAAGTACAATCTGAAACCAAAAGCAGCAGCAAAGTGAAATCTGTTGGAAAATGCTATGTGCCTTCCATGTTCATTTGATCAAGTGCTGAGCAAGACTTTCATGCAAGAACTTAACCCAGAAGTCTATAGGTTTTGATTCTACGAGGTCCTCGGAGACTCTTTTGAATTCAGTATATTCAGTGTTTAGAAAGATCAGACCTAACTTGGGAATAACTGAATTCTTACTCCAGGCTGCTGAATTTGGAGCCTGATCCTATTCCATCAAAGTCAATGGCAACATTCCCACTGGTTTCAATGGAAACGGGTTCAAGCATTTGGCCCTTAGACAACATAAATATTGCTCAGACCTAAAATTTCATAAATCATGTTGCCCTTTTCAAGCTGAGCACATAGCTGGCTGGATTTAGTATTAGTCAAACAAATAGTGGTGCAGCCCCTAATTTAAATACCTTTTAGCAGCCACTAATATAGTTCGCAACACCTCATCTATCAAGTAGCAATGTTCACTAAATAACTATGTCAGCAATTAACTACCCAGATCTCCAGCACTTAAATGCCAATTCAGTTTTGCCCCTGACTTAATGCTATTTTGGGTTTGACATCTGAGGAAATTAATCTTAAGAGATGCTTTCCCCCTGGCTTTAATACACAGAGTTTTAACTGAATCACATGACCGACTAGCAGGAGACAAGTGTCAGAGCACCAGACAAAGAGTGACTCATCAGCTTCAGGATTAAAAATGAAGACCAGGTTTATTGAAACATAATGATCCTGTTTTTCCACCACTTTACACCTTGCGTAACACTTCCATTTGAACAAAGTGACTACATCTACACTACAGTGATCTGTTGACAGAAGTTTCTTTTGGAAAAGATCTTCCGACAAAACATCTGTCAACAAATCACATCCACACACAAAAGCAGATCAACAAAGTGATCTGCCCTGTTGTCAGAGCGCGGCCACACAGCCCAGCTGCTCTCTCAACACAACAGACCCTAGAACTTTGTCAGACAGGTTCACATGGCCAATAAGCCCTTCCAGGAGACCTGGCCAGGTGTGCCCTTAAAGAGACTCCCCCCACCCACTTTCCCTGCCTATGCCGAGGCTTGCTTATCTCCACGAAGGACAGCATAGCTAGTGCAGGGCTAACATGCTTTTGGTGAGATTCTGACCTTTCCAGTTAACCATGGTGCCAGACCAGCTCCTGGACTTGCTCTGGACCCACTCCAAGTTCCTCAAGCTTCAGATCACCCTGATTGCAGCTGTCCTCCACCTCCTCTGGGCAGGCAGACCTGCCGCTGGGATTGAGAAGCATGCGTTCAGCACCCCAGCATCCTATCCAGGTGACTAGGTGGGTCTGGAGATATATCACCAGTTCTGAGTGGTGGGACCAAGCAGTGGCTCCAGAACTTCTGCATGAGGAAGAAGACCTTCCTGGAGCACTGCACCTGGCTCGCCCCCAGCCTCCACAGACAGGACACCCATATGTGGCCTGCCATCTCCATAGAGAAGCAATTCGCCATCACCTTCTGGAAGCTCACCACCCCAGACAGCTACCGCTCTGTCAGGCACCAGTTTGGAGTGGGATGGTCCACTGTTGGGGCTGTCCTCATGCAAGTAAGGAACTCTCAGGCTGCAGGTCCTGTAAGGTTGGGGGAAGGAAAAGGGGGTCTTACCCAAGGGGGGATCCTCAGGGAGTGCAGTTGGGAGTGTGAGGGATGGGGCTGGGGAGTGGGGGACCATGCCATCCCGCCCTCATACAGACCTGCTGCCAGGGAGGGCAGCCCCACAGGAGGTAATACCCGGAGATCCCAGGGAAAGGGGGATGTGAGGGGTCAGGGGAGCCTGCCAGTGCTCAGGGACACCCTCTGTCACGTGTATGTTTGGTCTCTGCCCTGTGCAGGTAGTGGTGGTCATCAACACCATTGTGGTCCGGAGGGCCGTCCGCCTTGCAGACCTGGACACTTTCATAGATGGCTTCACTGCCCCAGGGTTCCCTAACAGCTTTGCGGCAATCAATGGGACCCACATCCCTATCCATGCCCCAGACCACAGCATGGCCAAGTACATCAACTGCAAGGGGTACTACTCCATTATGCTGCAGGCCTGTGTCAACCACCGGTTATGGTTCTTCCACATTTATGTTGGGTGGTCGGGATGGGCAGATGATGCCCATGTGTTCCATAACTCTGGCCTGCACCAGAGGATGGGGGCAGGCACCTATATCCCCCACTGGGAGCTGATGGTTGGGGACATGCAGATACCACTCTGCACCATGGCAAAACTGCTTAAACCCTCATGCCTTGGTTCATGAAGCTCTACACTGGCCACCTGGACCCCACCCAGGACTTCTTCAACACCCACCTCAACTAGGCATGGAACCATATCGAGTGTGTCTTCAGCCATCTGAAGGCATGGTTTAGATGTCTCCTGACCCAGCTGGACATGGGGGAATACAATGTCCCCCAAGTCAGGGCTGCCTGTTGTGCCCTCCCCACAAGGTTGTGGAGGGTAAGAGCTAGGCTTTTCTCCTGGGATCAGGAGCCAACACTGGCCATTGCTATTAACAGCTGGGTGTGGCTCCCATCCACCAATCCCACAGGGAAGGGCTGTGGATCTGAGCAGCCCTAAGGGACAACTTCTTCCATGGCTCCCAATGACCCTCCCAGGGTGCCCCTGGTGGGGGTATAATATGACAGGTGTTCTGGGCACAGCTAAAGGAATCAATCCAAGGTATATTTGCTTAAAAATGGGCCACTTACAGTCCAGGCTGTGATTTCCTTCTCACTAAAGCAAATCAAATCACCCCCAAAAGTACCTCTGTCAGCCTCACTGGCCAGCCAGTAACCACAGAAGCAAGCCCACCAATTCTCCAGCTGCTACAAAAGCCCAGACCAACAATCCTCTCTTCTCAGGTGAGAGGTTATTCAACCTATTTCACCAACTCCACACAGATTCTTCCGGGCCCCAAAGGGTCCATCCACAGTCCCAGGTCAATATATACTTGGATCTTACCCAAAACAACATGCTGTGCCAATTCTTTAGAATCTAGAATCTACAGGTTTATTAACAAAGAAAGAAGGAATAAGGTGAGACAGAACTTTATTAAAGTGATTCATTACAGACATCAATTGAAGTTGTTGATGTACGCTAGCAATGTTATATACTGATTGCTTGAAAGTCTCTGAAAACACATACCATGCGGCTGGGGGGGTGGGGTTGGGGGGTGATCCCAGCTTACATTGGCTTAGTTCATGGTGACTGGAGGACTGAAGACTGGAACACTAGAACCAGAACTGGAACCAAGATGGTCACTGCCAGGGCCATTTTATATTTTTATTATCTGGCAGGAAAATGTCCTTTCTTTTTCCCATAGGCCCTTGAGGGTCATCTGACCCAGAGCCACTGTGGCATGATGCCATTGGTGACTGGTTTTGCTAGCACATCCCAGTCCTTTTGCATATTATGTGTAATGGATGTGTGGGCATCTGATTTCAATTCCATTGCTCAGCCAGATCACCTGACCAGTTGGGCTGGTATGGATGACAAGTCCCAAATTTCTGAGATGTGCATTCAACGTCTGAGCCTTTGTCTAGTCCATCATACAGGCTGGGGGAAGTGATCACACCTCTTATTGTGAATTTCATCACTAAAACATTTATAATACAGCTACAGAGCCAATATATATAAAAACCTAGCACAGACTTGCATTCCAGCACCCTTTTTTCTAGAAAAAAAGCACTGCCTTTACCTTTGAAGATAGACAAGCTTGTGCAAAACAACTTTTGTCAATGAAGACTATTTGTTAATGAAAACTTGAGATAGGAGGTGGGGAGGCCTCAGTCTAGGGATGGGGTGGGGAACTACAACCCTGATCCCAGGTGTGAAGGGGCAGGCAGGCTTCCACTCCTCCAAGTCCCTGGAGCTCTTGTGGCCCCCCCATGGGGCCAGCAGAGGGCCAGTGCCCGTATCCAGAGGCTGCCTGCCAGGTCCAAGTAGGAAACACCACCTTGCACATAGCTGCACATGCTGGGACTACAGAGTGGGTTCCCACCTGGGCTGGCCTGGTGCAGCTCACAGCACACCCCATCTGTGCCCCTCCCTCACACCATGGGGTGTGTGAACGATGGGGTACTCACCAAATTGTTCATCAAAGAGGTCTAGAGACACCCTGGAGGGGCCCAAATCCAGGGTAATGACCAGGGTCCCCTGGCTGGAGTTAGGGTCCCAATTCTGGCTCTGCCTGGGGCTCCGGTGAGGTTCCCAGCTGCTCCAGCTACAACTGCAGGCGCGGGGAGCGGGGGCTCCTCTGCCATATCAATGGTCTCTTGGCTGGGGGCACCATCATCACTTCTCAGGTGGCAGTCCCTGCCCCTGACCTGCACTGCATGTCCTGTGCTTGAAAATACCCCTGGCACAGCTCTTTCACTTTGGCCTGTACCACCTCCAGGGTTCAGGAGGGGTGTCCACACTCTACCAGGGCTGTGGCCAGGCATCCATAGCCTGGGACATTATGCTTCTTAGCCAAGGGGTCCAGCAGTATGCTCTGCTTGGCCCAGAGACCCAGGAGGTCTTGCAGCTCAGAGTCGAACCAGGATGGGGCCCACTTCTTTGACCTCTGTGGTGGGTCCGGAGAGCCATCAGGCAGGTACCATGAGGGGCCAGAAAGGTCTTGGGTGGCCTCCACCATTTGTGTTTGGTAATGCTGGGTTCTATAAATTCGAATTTGAGTATCTTCACTTCCCCACAAAGTCTCTACAACATCCAATTAGTGCTGCAACACTAAATTGCCAAAGATTGACTGTTGTAGCAGTGTATTATGGGAACCTATCCCACAGTTCTCTCAGCCCTGTAGCATTCTGGGTTTTTTCTCTGGTGCAGTACAGGGAAAAAATGCCCCACAAGTGGTTGTGAGTATGTGATGTCATCTTCCCACATTGCATTGCCCTGATTCCCCAAAGCAAATGGCCATTTTTCCAGAAGGAAAGAAGGAAAAGTAGGGAAACACAATGCATATGTGCTCTGGGATCACTCAGATGACTGTGCCATGTCAGCTGGTCCCTCAGCTACTTTTCCCCCCTTGAAACCACTGTATGGTATGACCTGTCTTATGGAAGCCATTTGATTTGGCCAAAAGAAATGAAGAATGGAAAGAAAGAATCAACAAAATTCACCAAATTAATGGAAATTTCTTGTTTTATAACTGAATTATCAAAGATTTTTTAAAAATCAGATCAAACATCATGGCTATGTCTACACTAGCCCCAACCTTCGAAATGGCCATTTCAAAGTTTACCAATGAAGCGCTGGAATACATATTCAGCACCTCATTAGCATGCAGGCGGCCACGGCACTTCTAAATTGACACGGCTTGCCACCGCGTGGCTCGTCCAGACAGAGCTCCTTTTCGAAAGGACCCCGCCTACTTCAAAGTCCCCTTATTCCTATGAGCAGATGGGAATAAGGGGACTTTGAAGTAGGCGGGGTCCTTTCGAAAAGGAGCCCAGTTGGGACGAGCTGCGCAGCAGTGAGCCGCGTCAATTTTGAAGTGCTGCGGCAGCCCGCATGCTAATGAGGCGCTGAATATGTATTTCAGTGCTTCATTAGTAAACTTCGAAATGGCCATTTGCATGGCCATTTTGAAGTTTGGGGCTAGTGTGGACACGGCCAATGTCTGAAAATATTACAGGAAGAGATGCCAGTCTTCTTCCGTCATTTATTAAAGCTTTTAAGGAAAAGCAAGGGTACTCATTTAAACATATCTTGGTTTCCTGAGAGTTACTGGTTGAAATAAAGTTATGGGCTAACTTTTAATCCAACTTAAAATCACATGCTGTAGATTCACTGGTTGAATGGCAAATAATAACAGAAACAATTCAGTTCATTGAAAACAAAAAGTGCTTTCTTGAAAGGGAGTCAAACTTCCAAAGCTTGCTTTGGTACAATGGTTCACTGTATAGGGTGGGGATGGAAGCTGAGGGACCAGTTGACATGATCCCTCCAGGGGGTTTCTGCCAGTCCCATGGGAAGAGACACCCAATCAAAAATATAGCAAAGACCACGCTCACCAGCTTGCACCACAAGGCTCCTGTTAGCATGTTGCAGGCACCAGACTTCCCCCTGGTAACAGCCAGCCCCTGAAAACCTTTTCCACCTTTGGAGCCTTCACCACACACAAGCCAGAACATGGTACTGTCTGGAAGCATTGTCTGCACTGCACTGCAGGTATGTGCTTTTATTGGGTCAGGGACTAGCCACATGATGTGGTTGGGTTGGGGATAGACCCCTGACTGCATGTTGTCTTTGGGGGAGGAGGAATTGCCCCTATACAAATGTGAACCACAGAAAAGAAGTTTCTCTGCCTCTCATACAAACATGACTCCCACAGCCTAGACCCCACTTGGTGTGGGGGGACATGGGCTGGCGCCAGTGCTGGAAAAATCTTGTCCTCTCCTGCTATATCCCATTCAGGGAAGAAGCCATCACCCTGTGCTGGGGTTATTTTTTCATGGCTAGATGTGATTGCTGCACTGATTATAAAGAAATGAATTCAAAATGGGCCCAGGTGCCCACTTCAATTTCGCAGGCTTCCTGGTGCTGAATTCAAATTTGCAGGCTTCCTGTCATCTACTTCCTGTGCATCTGTGGAGCAGCGGAGATGGAAGTGGCCAGAGTGGACAACCATGGGGCATTGGGAAATACAAACAGGACACCTCTGGAGGCCAATATAATCTATTTAAATAAATGCCATTTCCACACAAGCATTAATCTGACCTTTTAAATTCAAACTTAGTGCCAAGCTGACTCACATGGTCAGTGTAATAATATCGGCCATCAAACTCATAGAATCATAGGGCTGGAAGGGACCTCAGCAGGTCATCTAGTCCAGCCCCCTGCTTCAAGCAGGATCAACCCCAACTAAGAAGTGGCTTTTAAGTTATCTTTGCGCCTTCTTGTTTCTGATTGCTCCGCACAGCCACTGGCCTCAATTATAGAAACCAGGGAGCTGTACTTATTTACAAAAGCCTCCACACAGAAACCTGTAGGTTAATTCTCAGTCCAGAATAGCTGCCATGCAAAGTGCTGTGGCCAGTCCCACAGAATCACAGAATCATAGGGCAGGAAGGAATCTCAGGAAGTCATCTAGTCCAGCCCCCTGCCTGAAGCAGGATCAACCCACACTAAGTCATCCCAGCCTGGACCTTGTCAAATTGGGACTTAAAAACCTCGAGAGATGGAGAATCCACCACCTCTCTAAGCAACGCATTCTACTACTTCACCACCCTCCTGGTGAAGTAATTTTTTCTAATATCCAATCTACTCCTCTCCTTCTGTAACTTCAGACCATTGCTCCTTGTTCTGCTATCTGACACTACTGAGAACAGTTTCTCTCCATCCTCTTTAGAGCTCCCCTTCAGGAAGCTAAACGCTGTTATTAAATCATCCCTCAGTCTTCTCTTCTGCAAACTAAACAAACCCAGATCTCTCAGCCTCTCCTCATAGGTCATGTGCTCCAGCCCCTTAATAATTTTTGCTGCCCTCCGCTGAACCTGCTCCAGCAAATCCACATCCTTTTTTTACTGGGCAGTGGGGGGTGAGGAGGGGAACTGGACACAATATTCCAGATGTGGCCTCACCAGTGCCAAATAGAGGGGAACAACCACTTCTCTAGATCTTCTCTCAATGCTCCTCCTAATGCACCCTAATATGCTGTTAACCTTCTTGGCTACAAGGGCACGCTGTTTACACATATTCAGCCTTTCATCCACCACATCCCCTTTGTCCCTTTCCGCTGTACTGATATTTAGCCAGTCGGTCCCCAGCCTATAACAATGCTTGGGATACTTGCTCCCTAAAATTGACCTAATGGCATTCACAGTGAAGTTGGTAACATTGTAAACCTAGCTAACTGCTTTAAAATCGACTTTATTATGTAGTATAGACATAGCTTATTCATCCAAAGAGTAAAAGGAGATCTGCGCAAAGGCAGAGGAACATTCTGAAATTAGTGATACAAATAGTACGAAGGCATTGCTAAGGTTACAGATTCTAAATGTGCAAAATCAAGTGCTCAAAAATAAGAAAATTCCAACAGCTAAATTTTTATCTATACCATTAACTTGCTTACCCTGGTCTATAGCTCCCCTACATTTATGCAGATACATGTACTAGGCCAAATTACACAAAGGCTACGTCTACACGTGCAGCCAACATCGAAATAGTCTATTTCGATGAATAACGTCTACACGTCCTCCAGGGCCGGCAACGTCGATGTTCAACCTCGACGTTGCTCAGCCCAACATCGAAATAGGCGCAGCGAGGGAACGTCTACACGTCAAAGTAGCACACATCGAAATAGAGATGGCAGGCACAGCTGCAGACAGGGTCACAGGGCGGACTCAACAGCAAGCCGCTCCCTTAAAGGGCCCCTCCCAGACACAGTTGCACTAAACAACACAAGATCCACAGAGCTGACAACTGGTTGCAGACCCTGTGCCTGCAGCATAGATCCCCAGCTGCCGCAGAAGCAGCCAGAAGCCCTGGGCTAAGGGCTGCTGCCCACAGTGACCATAGAGCCCCGCAGGGGCTGGAGAGAGAGCATCTCTCAACCCCCCAGCTGATGGCCGCCATGGAGGACCCAGCAATTTCGACGTTGCGGGACGCGGATCGTCTACACGGTCCCTACTTCGACGTTGAACGTCGAAGTAGGGCGCTATTCCTATCTCCTCATGAGGTTAGTGACTTCGACGTCTTGCCGCCTAACGTCGAAGTTAACTTCGAAATAGCGCCCGACATGTGTAGACGTGACGGGCGCTATTTCGAAGTTGGTGCCGCTACTTTGAAGTAGCGTGCACGTGTAGACACAGCTAAAGTGTGAGAAAAGTTGCACATTTTGAAATTTTGTTAGTTTCCTCCAATTTTTTCAGTAATAAGTCAAAACATCAACAAGAAAAATTTCTAGTGAGTATGTTCACTACTGTAGTCACAAGAAAAATCTTGCTTTCTTTATCACAATCAAGCAAAAACAGCAACACTCAATGGCTATGTCTACACGTGAAGCCAACATCGAAATAGCTTATTTCGATGTAGCAACATCGAAATAGGCTATTTCGATGAATAACGTCTACACGTCCTCCAGGGCTGGCAACGTCGATGTTCAACTTCGACGTTGTGCGGCACCACATCGAAATAGGTGCTGCGAGGGTACGTCTACACGCCAAAGTAGCACACATCGAAATAAGGGTGCCAGGCACAGCTGCAGACAAGGTCACAGGGTGGACTCAACAGCAAGCCGCTCCCTTAAAGGGCCCCTTCCAGACACAGTTGCACTAAACAACACAAGATACACAGAGCCGACAACTGGTTGCAGATCCTGTGCCTGCAGCATGGATCCCCAGCTGCCGCAGCAGCAGCCAGAAGCCCTGGGCTAAGGGCTGCTGCCCACGGTGACCATAGAGCCCCGCAGGGGCTGGAGAGAGAGCATCTCTCAACCCCCCAGCTGATGGCCGCCATGGAGGACCCGCCAATTTCGACGTTGCGGGACGCGGATCGTCTACACGGTCCCTACTTCAACAATGAACTTCGAAGTAGGGCGCTATTCCTATCCCCTCATGAGGTTAGCGACTTCGACGTCTCGCCGCCTAACGTCGAAGTTAACTTCAAAATAGCGCTCGACGCGTGTAGCCACGACAGGCGCTATTTCGAAGTTAGTGCCGCTACTTCGAAGTAGCGTGCACGTGTAGACACAGCTAATGAGAGATACATGAAAACCATTTTTCAGACTTGTGCTGTTTCATCTAGCTGAAAATAAAGTCGTTAGACTTTTTTTTATTTTTAAATGGAAATTGTTTTTTTACCTTCACCAGGCTCAGAAATGGCTGACAAGGATTTGCACCTTCTTTTGCATTTTTTTTAGCCTTTATCCAAATCTGCCCCATGTATTTTTTTTAAATAAATTACCTCCAGTCAAACCAAAGCTTGAGAAATTTCATCATTAAAAGGAATGCTTGGGTAAGTCCAGAATGGCAGAAAAGAATAAAATGGCCACCTCAGTTACCAGTGGAGAAAGGAGAACATATTTTTAAAATATAAGGCCCAATCCTGGGAGATGCAGACTGCTCCCTGAGGATTGCTGATGTATCTCATTTATTTCAGTAATGAATTCTACACCATTTTGTTATGTTTTCCATAGAATTACCCAGAAGCAGAAATATAAATTCGTTTCCTGCAAAGTTTAGTGTTGTTAAATCGAATATATACCCTGGTTTATTATTTTTGTTCTCAAGTGTTGTATTCCATCTAGAACAACCTTTTCAGACAGGTAAGTCTAATTTGCAGATCCTTCCTGTCAAATTGCAAACAACCCAGAGAAACGGCCATAAATTAATTCAGCCAACTGACGTTGAATATAAGATTTATCTGTCAGATTTCAATATATGTAATTGGACAGTTAGTCAAACAAAAACAAAGCCATGATCTGTCCTTCACCATAAGTCTCTGTTTCCATTTCCCACTCTAGACCAAGTGAAATGATCCAAATGTCCTGCTCAGGACTTTGGGACTTGCAAATGATTGCAGGCATAAATACTAAGTGCACTGTCTGCTAGGATACAGACAAAAAAGAAGTAATGTTCTCATAGAAATTCTCTCCAAGATTAAACATCTGCTCCTGTTCAACATGTTGAAGAAAACTTGACCATAGACGGTTATGATATTTCAACAATGAATCTGGAGCACAGGAAATAAAACGTTCTTATCCGGTAGGTATGTTTCAACTGCTAATTTAAACAAGAAGCAGGTCCTCTTTAGGTTCTTTAAACAGGAAACAAAGCTGCCTTATCTCTACATCAGTGCCAGCTTCCTCATTATGAAGGTGCATAAATGTCAAATGGATGAACTGGTTTGGAAAATATATTCCACTCTCCATCTCAAGTTATACACCTGAGGTGAATTGAGAAGACTAGATTAAGCATATGGCATAAACCCATTAAAACAGCATGTCAACCTGACTCTAATTTCACTACTTCACATTAAATTATCTCTGAATAAGAAAATAATTTGTTTTTATGTTTCCATTTCTTGGTGTTCCACTTATTAAATGTCATTTTAGATCACCATTTTATGCAGATTTCTTAAGAAACCTTCATTTCCTGAGGGTGCAGGGAAAAATCACGTCTGCTCAGTGAAGGGCCAAAATGTATGAAATGGTGAAATGGTGCCACACTCCTCCAATGACGTGCACGTAAGCAGACCTTTCTGCTTGTATCAGTGGGGCCAACAGCCATCGCAGGCCCTGGGGCCTAGTGTGGGGCCAGAAAAAGTGGGGCCAAGGGCAGTCAGCCTTCAGCCCTGCCCAGACCACTGTGCTGAGCACCCCCCACCACACACACTTCCTCAAAGCCATGCACTGTGGTTGAGCAGCACTGCTTCAGGACTTCAAAGGGGCCCAGAGCCACAGTAGCAGAGGTGATGGCCAGAACTCTCAGCCCCTTTGAAACGCCTGGCCCAGCAAGGCAACTGCCCCCTTCTCCCCCTCCATTCCCTCCCCACCCGCAACATCAGCAGCCCTGGCTTGTATACAGCCCCATTGAAAAAACAACAGGGATGCAAAAAGGCAGAGGATCTAGGCATGGTCTTTATGTGTTTGGGGCCATAGATATTAAAGATGAACTGCAAAGAGTTTTTAAAAATCAGATTTTTTCCCTTTTTGATCCTTTATGAAATATAAAGAAGGCCTAAAAGAGATTTTACTTTTAAAGAATGAGGGTTGGGGTGAGGAGACAAGTGCTTCTTATATTTTAATGCCAGGAATATGAAGTTTGATCATTTCTGTTTTGGTTGGCAGATCACTAAAGATCTTTATTATAACCTTGTTATACCTTAAGGCTGCGGCTACACTAACAAGTACTTCTGAAAAAACAGGCCTTTTCTGAAAGAAGCTGCAGAGCGTCTACACACAAAATGCACTCTTTCAATCTGAAATCGAAAGAACGCAGCACTTTTTCCAGCAGCCCTCTTCCTCTCCCAGATGAGGAAGAGCACCTTTTTCCGAAAGATTCTTTCAGAAAAAAACATTGTAGATGCTCCGGGGCTCTTTTTTCAAAAGAACAGTCCTCATGGTGCTGGAGTTTTTTCTCCCAGGCTTGTTTTTTAGAAAGAGAAGGGTAGCTATGTGATGCTCTCTGTCAAAAGAGCAGATCGATTTTTGATCTGCTTTTTTGAGTGTGGATGCACTCCTTCAAGAGAAGTTTTTTTTTGGAAGAGCTCTTCTGGAAGAAGTTCTTTTGAAAGATCTCAGTAGCGTAGACACTGCCCAAGAGGAGAGTTGATGAAGGGCGACTCTTTAACAAAAACTCAGTAATGCTCTAAAATTAATATAGTGTTGAGAAAAATCACTGATCAATCAAAAAGTTTTAACCTGTGTGACTAAAATGCCTTGCTCTCTGAACAGCTCAGTTTTAGCACTTGTGATGCCCATATTTCCCTTGTCTTCCAAGCTATCAATTGACCATGCTAGGATAAAAAGTATTTTAAGATGCATTTGCTAATTCATTTCAAAACCCTAGTAATGGACAGAGGAAATAGTATTTTCACATGATCTAGCTGTTTGAGGTGAACCCTGGTAGAGACTTTAAGCAGCTAAAATGGACAAATACAATTTGCCTTGTCTATTCAATACGTTTAAAATGTGTTAGCTCAAACATGTTTGCCAGTGTGTTTTAAATGCAACTTTTGCACAAGTAAATATACAATCCCAAGGAATCTTCCAGACTAGACAATATCAAACAGGCAGTTTTTGAAGAGGCTTCATAGAAAAAACTCTAGCAAAGTCTGCACAGACTAAGATTTCATACAATGACTAGTTTATACTGCTCTGTATACTATACACTGAAATGTAAGTACAATATTTTATAATTACATGATAAAAAGGAAAAGGGAACCAATTTTTCAGTAATAGTTTGCTGTGGAACTTTTGTATTTTTATGTGTGATTTTGTAAGCATTTAAGTACAGTAAAATTTGGGGGCATGCAAGGCAAATCAGATTCTTGAAAGGGGTATAGTTGTCTGAAAAGGTTGCAAGCCACAGCTTTAGAATATTCTGAGAATGCACCTTTTAAATGATCTATTTGTTTTAAAAATTCTCTCTTCTCATAACTAATTATATGGCTACCTTCCCACAGTGTCTGAGTAACTCACATTTCTCCTGTGATGTCGGGAAGTGCTATGCTCATCCCTCGCTATACAACCACAACTGGTTCCCAACGTTCTGCTCGTAGGCGAAAACTTGTGAGAGGGACACTAAATTTCCATTAAAATAAATGTAAATGTCTCTGCTTGGTTCCTAATGTTCCTAACTCGGGGAAGGAGTGGCAGTATGTGGCACTGCTTTTGAAAGGTAAGTGAATCTTGGATTTGTGGAGGAGGGAGGTTGGGGCCATGACTATGAGGGAGGGTTAAAACCTGGTGGTGGGTTGGGTCTGTGGGGAGGGCAGGGGGTTCAGGCTGCTGCGGGTTGGATGTGAGGGCTGGTGGGGAGGGGTCAGGCTGTGGTGGTTGGAGCCGCAGGGAGGGGTGTTAGGCTTGTATTAGCGAGAGGAGTTCACTTGTCTAGTGAATTAAGGTAAGTATATGTGTCCCTCGTTTAAGCGAGTACTCGTAAGTAAAGTACTCTTTTAACAAGAGATGAGTGTATTATTTCTATTTTGTACATAGGTTTTGCAGGCATAGAGAGGTTATATGAATGACCTAACTGCATACAGAAGTCTGAGGAATGGATCTAGATTCCTCAAATTTGCATAATAATTCTGCAATAAATTCTCAGGGCTTTTTTTGTGTAGTGGCCTCTGCAAAGGCTCCAGAACCAGGGAAGCCAGGGGTTTATGGCCTCCTAAACCACTTTTTAACATAGGCATAGTTTTAAAAGACATCCAGTCTTGATTTTAAAACTTTACTGCACCAGCCACAGAGCCATTTCACTAGTTGTGTTGATCACCCTGCATGCTGTTTCTTTGCCTGGGAGTTGTGCTTTCAGATGCTTTATGTGATTCTTTTCGGAGTCAGGGCTAGCTACCCTTTCAGTTTGGTACCATGCAGTAAGAGCAATTGCCAGTCGCTCAAAGGTTGGGCCAGAAGGTTCATTTTGTGCCGATTTTGTGTCAGAGTCTCTTTGAAGCATTTCATCTGCTTTCCACATTTATAATTGCTGGGGCTTAATTAAGAATATAAGACTTGTCCCAGGAATTTTAATTACTTGGCCTGTCCATTTCAGTTGGCACCTGTCATATGAGCCTTAATGCCAGCTTTAAGCAGCACTTCAGTATTGGAAACCTTGTCCTGCCATTTAGTGTCCAGCAATCATTGTAAGTGTTGCAAATGGGAGCTGTTGAGCTATTTAATGTATTGTTGATAATAGCTCCATGTTTTGCACCCTAAGAGCAATGCCATGCACACAGCTGCATTACAGGTTTTTAATTTTGTGTGTAAACTGATCCCATGTTGCTTCCAGATTCCGTGATAGATGTGACCATAGAGGCACTGGCTTAAACAGAACATTGTTGATGATTTTGGTTGAGAATTGGTTAAGGAGTTCTTAAGCCACTTTGTGGTCAGCTGTTGCTTCATTAGTCTCAGAGAGGTAGCCGTGTTAATCTGTATCCTCACAAAACAAAAAAAAAGCAGTCCTGTAGCACCTTAAAGACTAACAATATTATTTTATTAGGTGATGAGCTTTCGTGTGCAAGACCTACTTCTTCAGATCTGGAGAAGAGCTAATAGCAGAGAGAAAAAGAACTGATAGGGAAAAAACTAGAGGAAAAAAATTGAAATTAAAGAACAGAATAGGGAGAAAGAAAGCTGGTGGGGGGGTGGCAAGGAGAGAAAAAATACCTCTGCAAGTGTCTAGTAATTTAAGTAGGATGTCTCAGACACTGCAAATATCAAAGGTGGGGAAATTGTCCTTGTAATGGAACAAAAAAGCACTCATGTGGCACTTTAAAGACTAACAAAATAATTGATTAGGTGATGAGCTTTCGTGGGGAGACCCACTTCTTCAGATACAGGGCTATTTCCAAATCTGAAGAAGTGGGTCTGCCCCTGGGAAGTTCATCACCTAATAAATTATTTTGTTAGTCTTTAAGGTGCTACAGGGCAACTCTTTCGTTTTGTTAGGATACAGGCTAACACAGCTACCTCTCTGTTACTATCCTTGTAATGGGTGAGATAATTGAGTGAGACTATGAAAGATGAAGAAATTGGGACTGTTGTGAATATCAAAGGTGGGGAAATTATTCTTGTCCTTCATTGTTCAAGCTGCTTCCTAGACACTTAAAATGTTGGATGGCTTAGAGTATGATACCTTCCAGGCATATTGATGGGTCTTGAAGAGATAGTAAGTAACCTTGGATTTTGTTTGTCCGATGGTGAGGCCACACTTTTGAGCCACCACAGCAAAGCAGCTTGTGAGCTCATTTAGTGCTGCTTCAGAATGTGCCATCAAGTTACAATCTTAGACATAGAGCAGTTCTTGCCTCGACACTTCTGTCAGCTCAGTGTTCCCATGTTGGCACAAAATATTGAAGGATTTGTTGGTATTAGGGTGACCATCTGTCCTGTACTAGGCAGGATGGTACCATATTTAGGGAGACAAAAAGGCATCCTGACTTATCTTTTAAAAGGGACCAATTGTCCTATATTTGGCCCTCCCCAGTGACCTTTCCCCGTGCTGATCGGAAACTTGCAGGGCTTTACTTCCAGCCACCACCATTTCAAAATATAGTTCCCCAACTGCTGCACCACTGGGATGCCATTGCCAACCGCAGGCCTGATCAGGTGAGTGGTTGAGCTGGGGGTGGGAAAGTGGGGGCTGGAGCTGGGGAGCTGGGGCCGTTGCAGTGCAGGGCTGGGGCCATTGCTGGAGCCCCCTCCATCCCCAGCCCCCACCGTGAGGCTGGGGTGGAGCCAGAGCCCCGCTGCAGCCAGAGACCTGCACCGTGCAGGAGCAAAGTGACCCCCAACCCCCGTCACATCATGGGGCCAGGACTGGAGACAAGTATGGTGTAGGGCCAAGGCCCCCATGACCTCCTGTGGGGCCAGAGCCCCCCTCCTGAAGTCCTACCACAGGGCTGGGGTGGAGCCAGGACTGGTGCCCTAGCAGGGCAGCCCCTGCTGTGGACCTGGGGCCAGAGCTCTGCATGGCACGAGGGCAGAGCCACCGCTCCCCCCACAGCCCTTGCCATGTCACAGGGCCAGGACGGGAGAATTGTACTTTGTGGGGTTGAGGCCCCACCAAACATCCTGCAGGGCCGGAGTCCCCCTGTCCTGGAGCCCTGTGTCGCATGGGGCTAGGGCCAGAGCCCCTCTGGAGTCTGCAGCACTGAGCCCTGAAGAACCTGCTGCAGGCTTGTTTCTCTCCCCAGCTGGGGGTGGCTGTGTGGGTTCTGGCTGGGAGGGAGGGCCCAGGAGAGGACTGGGGTTTGCGTGGGAGGTAAAGTGCAGCAGTGGGTGGGAGGTTCAGGAGTGGGCTGGAGGTGAGAGGTCTGGGTGGGAAGAAGGGTGCAGCCATTGCCTGATGCAGGGTGACCATCTGTCCCATTTTAGCTGGGGCAATCCCAGCCCCGAGGGTGTCCTGGATTTAGCCTAGAGGAATATGGTCGCCCTGGCCAGTGTGGAAGCATATTGAAATGGCATTTGAAGCACCACAAAAAGGTTCCTCTAGCACTGCAGAAAAAAACCAGCCCCCAAAAGGCTAGGAACAAGCAAACACCCCTGCTTCACTCAGTTCCTGACTGAAAATGGATCTGCCTTCATGGAACTGTTAATAATTTTTTCCAGACATCCAAATTTAGTGAGACGTTTCCAGGGCGCAGTTGTTGACTGTATTAAATGACTTGGCTAGATTCAGAAACACAGTTGGTGCTATTTGTGACATTTTTCATGTCATTGTTGAATGATTAAAAAATCATGTCAACAGTGCTTTGTTGAGCACAAAGATTGTACTGTGACTTAAATAGAACATTGTTAATGATTTTGGTTGAAAGTTGGTTAAAGAGGATCTGTGCAAGCATCTTGCCTGACATGAAGAACAAAGAGATACTGTGGTCAGCAGCGCGGAGGGGTGCCGGGGGCCTAGGCACAAGGAGGGAAGGGGGGCCCAGCTCTGTGTCCCAGAAGAGGTGGAGCCAAAGATGGAAGGGGTTCGGCCCTCAGTGTTGCCGGGACTGCAGTGCTGGCCCTGCCCCACCCATAGCTATATGCAGCAGCGGTGCCACCGCAATTCAAAAGGAACTGGAGCTCCAGGCCCTCTTGAAACACCAGGCCTGGGGGCAACTGCCCTATTTGCCCCCCTCCCGTCATCAGGCCTGACCACGATAGTTACCACAATTGCTCTTTGAGCTTGTATGCTTATAAACAGTGACAATGTTGGCATCTTTTAGTTGCTGTGGTATAAATTCTTCAAGCCCCAGCAATGTCTCTTATGTCATGCCTCCACTGCAGCAGGGCTTGTTACAATTATTGAACGCTGCATGAACATTTTTCTGAAGAGGACAGTCTTCCTCTTCCACTTGCACAGTCTCTTGGACAACCAGACCATTTCCAGTGGCAATTTAAACTGACAAACTGAAGAACTTTTTGCTTGCGGGATTACTTATGAAGAAACCTTCTGTTTAGACCAGTTTCCTTATTTCAGAGAACAATGAGCCTGGTGCATCTGCCCAGAACTCCATTAGCAGGGGTTTGGCAGTGAATCCCTGTAGGCCGTCATGACTACTGTAGCAGCCCAGAGATAGAAGCTTGCCATCAATCTTCATCCTACTGGGCAACCCCCATTCTACTATTCTATCACAGCTGTGTCTCTATTTGCATTCCTCTTTTGAAAGAAGGATGCAAATGAGGGCAACTGAAAATGCAAATGAGGCACTATTTACATATCTTGTGCTGAAACCAAATAGGTAGAAGGGTTCTTTCGAAGATGGGGTTTATTGTCAAAAGAGCCCCATCTACACAGCTTTATTTTCCTTTCAAAAGAATCTCTTCCAAAAAGAGAGTATGCAAGGAAGCGCAAGATATGCAAATCAGTGCTTCATTTGCATGTTCAATGTCACTCATTTATGTCACTTTTTCAAAAGAGGAATGCAAGTGTAGGCACAGCCCACATGAAGGAGAAGTTGGACTTTTGGGAGGTATATGTACAAGTTCATAAAATGTCACTATAACCTACAATAATAAGTGAATGGGTAAAAGTACAAAACGAGGACAGAAAAACTGAACTAGTCTAGACCATTAAAAAGAAAGGCTACCGACATAAGCCAAGGACTATATTAAGAATTCTATTTGGTAAAAGCAGAAGATGTGGACCTGAAATTAACGAGCCAAAATTGGTGTGAAGGGAAGGTCTATTTCAGCCATCAATTCCTTTTTGGGTCCTTCAAGGAAAGAGATTTTTGGTGAAAAGAACAAATAGAAAGAACAATCAGTGCAGTAACGGACAGGCTATTGAAGCCAGATTTACTGTCATGGCTTTCTCCCCAGCCATCTCCTGGGGCCTTGGGTCTTGTCATCCTAATCCTGAGAGATGTCCAAACTAGGCTGCAGAGGGAGAGACACAGATAACATTGCCATCTCCACCAGCTTGAGTGGGTTGGATATGGGGTGATCTGTGCTGACTGACACTACTACCATAAACCTTAAAAGGAAATAAGAACTTTTAAAAAGTTCCCTTCCTGACAAGGAGAGCGAACACCAATCCTGGATCGTAACAGCTGCCCCATTCTGTACTGATAAACAGGACTGACTGTTTCTAAGAGAACAATCTCTGCTTTTGCCTTCATTTTCGCTCCATGTAAGTCAGGCAGCACGCATACTGGGATATTAACTGTTGTGAGTGGTTATCACTAATGGATTCTCCCTACTTTCATCAGTAAACTGGTGCTGAAAATATTTTGTATGCTGGTAAAAAAGGACTAATCTGTTTCCAAAACTCATTACTCATGCTAGAACCCTATTCTCCTCCTCTAGCGTACAAGTAACTCCTGTTGCAAGCAATGGGAGAAAAGCAGAGAGCAAGCGTCCACTCAGTGTCGATTCACTAGCTAATTTATTTTACTGGATTTTTTTTCAGGCAGAAAGGGGTGCAGCATTTCTTGTTTTCCTTTCCCCTGTATGCCCAGTTGATAACCCATTGTTGTTATACCCATCATCCCAGTTTCCTGCTTTAAGTGTATGGATAAAACCAATTGAGAGAAATAAAAGAGCTCCATCTCCTGATTCTCCCCTCTCCCACCCACTTCTCCCACCAACTGAACACATTTTGTGGCTAGTTTTTAAAACTAATTGTCATTTTTATTTTTGTGCAGGTCAGATCCTCCTGGGTACAGAATCGGAATACCCACATTGTGAGAAACGTGATTCTCCTGCTATCTACAGCCTGTTCAGGAGCTGAAAGTACTGAACATCCCACAACAAAGCCATGCTGACAAGCTTTTTGGCTGCTTTTCTGACCTGGCCCTCTGACCCTTTTGTGGTTTACTTACCAAGGGGTCTGTTCTGACACTTCTCTGCTTGGATGTCAGAATCCATTCCTTGCCCAGGCTCTCTCATGGGAAGTTCTAGCCATTATAAATCAGGTGGAGAGAGGCATAATAATAAAATATCCACCTAATTTTGCATCTCTAGTGAAGAGGTCAAAATTACCTTCCTGGCCACAACGGAGCTACATATCATTAAAGTGACATATGGTGAAAATCTGCTGAGTGGCTGTCAGACACACAGTAGAAAGGGCATGTTGGAAGTGAATAGAGCCTTTGTTTTTATATCTTGTTTGTATTACTTTTAAGACAGGTAGAACCAAGAGAGGGAAGGCAAGATTAGTCACTTATTTTATCCTGATATCTTCTCGTGTGGAAAAGTCTGATAGAATCTAAAAAGGATTAACCCAGTAGGGTTCTACAAAAAGCTAAAAGTCTATAGAGTGAAATACTAGCCTTACTGAAATCAACACCAAAACTTCTATTGACTTCAGTGGAGTTAGGAGTTCATCCATTAAATTTAGTATAGCAAACAAAGGGTTCTGCATGAGTCAGCACCAAAACTTGTCTGTACATGCAGAGATTGTTTTAGATTCAAATCTCCATGTAAACAAAAAAGTTATTCATTTGGCATTAATCTTGGTTGAGTAGAAGAGGCATTTTAAAGTTCTGGGAACTGTGATGCTAAGCTGTGTGCTCATATGCTCAATTTGAGTTTATGATAGCATGATAACACATCAAGAACTAACTGGGATATTATTATTATTATTATTATCAGAAGCCTTTTAACTTCCAAAGGCCCTCTCAATGATGGGGACCCCCTTGTGCTGGGGGTCTACAAATGTATACTTAGAATTGTCCATGCACTGAGGATATTATCTAAATCAGTGATACTCAAATCTCAGTGGTTCTGAAGCCAAATTAGTGATCAACATTAACCAAAAGAGCCATAATCATGTGAATTCATTGTTTCATTTACTTTCATATTATTAATATTTAAACAGTGTGATGGGAAATATTTAGTGTGTGTATGGTTGTGTCTACACTAGCACCACCCATTCGCAAGGGGGATGCTAATGAGACACTTTGGGATATGCTAATGAGGCACTGCCATGAGTGTGCAGCACCTCATTAGCATAATGGCGGCCACGGAACTTTGAAAGGGATGCTTTCGATCACGTGTGGCTCATCTACATGGGGTCCTTTCGAAAGGACTCTGCAGACTTAGAAATCTCCTTATTGCTATACTCAAATAGGAAAAAGGGGATTTTGAAGCATGCAGGATCCTTTTGAAAAGGACCCCATGTAGACAAGTGAAGTGTGATTGAAAGCGGCACTTTCAAAGTGCCGCGGCCACCATTATGCTAATGAGGTGCTGCACATTCACAGCAGCGCCTCATTAGCATATCCCAAAGTGTCTCATTAGCATCCCCCTTTCGAAAGGGGGGTGCTAGTGTAGACACAGCCTATGTGTGTGTATTTCTCACAGCAGATAAGTTAATAGCTTCGTACAAGTTGATAATTGGTTAATAAGCAATCAGGATGCTTTTACTATGTTAATAAATAAATCACAGCCTGCTTTAATATCAGATGCTGCAAACAGACACAGAAGACACATGAATAAGTCACTTACAGCGTGAGAGCTGCAGTCAGAGTATCACGGATATGAATAGACAAGACAAACGAGGGGCTTGGAAACAAAGGTGAAGTGACTGTCCAAGTTCCGTAACAAGCCTTTGAGGCAGGACTGAGAACTCAGGCATCCCCACATTCTAGTTCAGTGCCCTAACTGCAAGGCTATACTGCTTCCCAGGGCTGCGCCTGAATTATCCACAGCAGCAGCTACAGCTGCCAGGAATGCTACAATTAATGGTCTTGAGGATGCAATTTGGATTCCCAGGGAAAATATTCTACTCAGAGAGTTCTGTGGGATTTCCTATCACCAAAAATAGCCAGAATTTTGCTGCTTTTAGCATATGATGCAAGACCCATCTCACTACACATTTTTTTTCTTTTAACTAATAATGCAGCTTTATAATGGCTCAGTAGCATTCCTCTGTCAATCACCCATCACATTGTAGTGCCATTTTCCTCAGATTCCTTTTGGTTAGGGTAACCAGCATGTATAGAATACACAACTTCCACTTTCTTTAAGAGTAATAGAAAATGTTTGCTTTTCTTTGCTCACTTTAAAGCCATGCAAAGCAGTTATTGGGGCTGTAAGAAACAAGCATCTGAGCACTGGCTCTTTAACAAGAGATCTGGGATGGCAAAGGTTCCTCCCCTCACCTTACAAGTAAAATACATCCATTAAATATAGGGTGTATCCAGAGAGCTGTATTACTAACTTACCCAACATTCATGAGCCTGACCCTTTATGTGCAGAATAAACAAAGTGGGCAGGAATTACTTTTGCAGGCTTGCTGAATAACTCTAAGGCTGGTTCTGCAATGATCTTCTGTGATCACACTTAGGATAGCAGCTAAAATGACTAACATTGAGTTAATCCTGATTTACATGATGTAAATGAGAGAAAAATAGGTTTATCAAAGGATATCTGTTTTAAACTTAAAATTAAAAGCGTTTTCTGCTTATGAGACAGTACACCACACAATGCAGACATTATTGTTCCATATTCCACTCAGATGCATTAAACATTGACCCTGGGATTTTCATATGAAGCCTGAAGGAGGTAGATAAGCAGCTCCCACTGACATTTAGTGAGATTTGGGCACCTAACTCCTGTAGCCTTTGACAATCTTAGTAGGAGTCATTAAAGCTCTACCCAAAAGAGTAGGCTGTAGTGTAGGGATGGCCAGCCTGTGGCTCTTGAGCCTCATGTAGCTCTTTGAGCAATTAAATGCAGCTCCTGCTTGGAGCTGCATGCTGGGAGCACCTTCTGCTGCTCTGCATACACACCCCAGTGCTGCTTGGGATAAATGTATGCCAGCAGCAGTGGCAGTGGCAGCAGCTCCAGTGAGTCGCCAGCACTGAGTTTGTGTAAGTGACTGGGGATGCCTGGTTCTGGGGAAGGGGTAGGGCATTGGGTTAGAGCACAGATGCTGGGGTTGCCTGGTTCTTGAGGATGGGTGGGGGATTGGGTTAACGTGTGGGCCTGCGGGTGCCTGGCTCAGGAGGAAGGGAGCGAGACTGAATTGGATCTGAGGTGCCTGGTCCTGGAGGAGAGGAGGGGGATTGGGTTTAATTAGCCAGATGACCACTTATCATGGGTGTGGCCAAGTTTCCCATGGTCCCTTAAAGTTTGTTCATAGCCACCAGTCCTGGCTACCAGTGTTCTGTGCTGTTATTTAGCTCTAATTTACCCCTAACTGTCTTCTAAGAGCCCAGTAAGCAACAGAAGTGTTGATAATGCTGCCAGATAATACTGACCTCCTGTGGTCTGGCAAATTCTCTTGTTTGGCACTAGTCAGGTACCAAGGGCGCTGGAAGAGAGAAATTCAGCCTCTAGCTGTGCCAGGAGGCATAATTTTGTCCACACTTTATTGCAATACAATTTTCAAAGATTAACCCTATTACAAAACTGAACCAACTGAGAAAAAAGGTTTTTTTAGTCTTAGTACTAGCACTTAGTTTGTGCAGCTTCTTAATGCACTTTCTCTCGATGCAGTGTAGTTAAAGAATGGTAAGCTAAGGAGAGGCAGAAGCCTATGCCGTATTGAAGGCAAAAGGAATCATTTTAGTGCTGATTTTGATCCCTTTTTGATAAGTGGAAAAGCTGCCATCATGCTTTCATATTTAGGGTGAAATCTCATTCCCAACTGCAGTGTTTTTTGGAAATTTTGAATAATGTAGTGTTTAATTTTCATATTAAAACTAACAGTCTTTTAAACGGGTCCTTTCTACTTGGTGAGAAAAATAGACTAGAAATTGTGTTATGGACTTGACCTGAAATCCATTAAAGCCAATTAGAGAATCATAAAATCATAGTGCTGGAAGGGACCTCAGGAGATCATCAAGTCCAGCCCCCTGCTTCCAGCAGGATCAACCCCAACTAAGTCATCCCAGCCAGGACTCCGTCAAGCCGGGACTTTAAAACCTCCTAGGGATGGAGATTCCACCACCTCTCTAGGCAACACATTCCAGTGCTTCACCACCCTCCTGGTGAAATAGTTTTTCCTAATAGCAAATCTACGCCTCTCCCTCTGTAACTTCAGACCATTGCTCCTTGTTCTGCTGTCTGTCACCACTGAGAACAGTTTCTCTCCATCCTTTTTAGAGCTCCCCTTCAGGAAATTGAAGGCTGCTATTAAATCACCCCTCAGTCTTCTATTCTGCATACTAAACAAGCCCAGACCCCTCAGCCTCTCCTCATACGTGATGTGCTCCAGCCCTTTAATAATTTTCATTGCCCTCCGCTGAACCTGCTCCAACACATTCACATCCTTTTTATACTGGGGGGTCCAAAACTGGATGCAATACTCCTGATGTGCCCTCACCCATGCCAAATAGAGGGGAACAACAACTTCCCTAGATCTGCTCTCAATGCCCCTCCTAATACATCCCTATATGCTGTTAGCCTTCTTGGCTACAAGGGCATGCTGTTTACTCATATCCAGCCTTCCATCCACCATAATCCCTTGGTCCCTTTCCACTGTACTGCTGCTTAGACAGTCAGTCCCCAGCCTATAACAATGCATGGGATTCTTCCATCCCAAGTGCAGGACTCTACACTTCTACTTGTTGAACTGCATCAGATTTCTTTTGGCCCAATCCTCCAATTTATCCAGGTCACTCTGGATCCCCTCTCTACCTTCCAACGTATCAACCTCTCCCCCTTGCTTGGCGTCATCCACAAAGTTGCTGAGGGTCCCTCATCCAGGTCATTAATAAAGATGTTGAACAACACTGACCCCAGAATTGAGCCTTTAGGCACTCTGCTTGAAACTGACCACCATCCAGATATTGAGCCATTGACCACTACCTACCCTTTTGGTCCAACCATCAAGCCAGCTTTCTATCTGTCTTACAGTCCATGTATCCAATCCATACTTCCTTAACTTATGGGCAAGAATGTTGTGGCTGACTGTATCAAAAGCTTTGCTGAAGTCAAGGTATAGTAGGGTCTCAACATTCATGAACTTAACGTTTGTGAATTCAATTATTTGCAAGTGGCCACTTCCCTGGAGCTCCGGGCAGGAGTGCCGGCAGCTGCCACTTCCTGGTGCTTGGGGTGGGGAGCGCCAGTGGCTGCCACTTCCCCGGGCTCTGGGTCAGGGAGTGCCGCCAACTGTCATTTCCCCAGCGCCACGGGCAGGAGCGCCACGGGGATCTGGGGTGGGGAGCATGGGCGGCTGCCGCCTTGCTGGTGCTCTGGGCAGGAGCCTCGGCATCCAGGCTCCAGGTGGGTAGTGGCTGCCATATTTACAAAATTCAACATTTGCGATGGTTCTCAACATGGAACCCTCATGAATGTTGAGACCCTACTGTGTATCACATCTACTGACTTCCCCCATGTCCACAACACCTGTTACCTCATCATAGAAGCTAATCAGATTGGTCAGGCATGACTTGCCCTTGGTCAATCCATATTGACTTTTGATCACTTTCCCCTCTTCCAAGTGCTCCAAAATGGATTCCTTGAGTATCCCCACCATTATTTTCCCAGGGAGTGAGGTAAGCCTGACTGGTCTATAGTTCCCTGGATTGTCCTTCTTTCCATTTTTAAAGATGAGCATTCCCATGTGCAATCAAGGTGGGATGAGAAGGGAAAGAGGTGGCTTTTAAGCTGTCTTTGCCCCTTCTGGTATCTGATTGCTCCAGGGTCAGCACAGCCACTGGCCTCATTTAAAGAAACCAGGGAACTGTACTTATTTACAAAAGCCTCCACACAGAAACCTGTAGGTTAATTTTCAGTCGAGAATAGCTGCCATGGGAAGTGCTGTGGCCAGTCCCCTTTCATTCCCTCTCCAAACTTCGACATGTGCTGGCATAACACAGTACAGATGGCAGTGCAAGGCTATGTCTACTAATCCCACATCACTTCAGTGCCAGTGGAATGCATTCCATGGTTACGGTGGCTCCTATACAGCTGTGATGCTAGGCTGGAATGGTATAATTGTCAGGGTGGTGTACAATTTGTGTTGTCCTTGCTATTCAATGCCTCAATGTTAAGTAGTCGGGGCTTTTTATGGAGGTAATAGATATGTGCACTGTCCCTGAGCATACTGAAATGAGGCTGTTTCACTTTTGGTAGAGAATATTAATAATGTGGATAGTCTTAACTTTTGAATTTGTTTTTCTAGCACAACCTTCAGCTTTGTTTAATTTTCTTCTATTATGATTTTATTTGCATGCCATCTTAATTATTTTAGTAAAATTAATAATAGTGCCCCCCTGGAGAATATAGCAACTGAACTATTTCTATGCTCCTTGTGTCTAAATGTCATGATGTGTAGTAAATTTAATAGCATAGCGCACTGTGTGTTGCATAAGCAATTAGGCCGTCTTCAGCGCCAGCACACCTTGTTCCTTAGACATAATTAATATATTAAAAGCAATTTTAGCTAGAAATTGGTCTTAGTTAAATTTCTGAACACTCCTACAATCTGTGATGTTGGATTTGTACCTGCAGTTGTGTTTTGGATTCAGCTAGATCCAAAAACCCTGAAAGAGATTGATTTATGGTTCCTGAGCTTTGGAAACAAAAATTAGGGCTCTGTCCTCAGCCTCTAGGAGCTTCTTTCACATGGGGCCTCCTGTGTATTGTTTCTGTTATCTGGCATGGGGGGCGGGGCACAGCGTCCTATCCCCCAAGCGTGGTTTTAGCTCACTTTATCATTATCACCCACTCCCCATACTGTGTGTGTGTGTGTGAATGCTCTTTGTTGGGTTTCAGCAGGGATGAGGCATTGTGCCAGCTTGAATTCAGTGCTGGGAAAGGTGATGGAGCAAATAATAAGGAAGCAACCAGCAAACATATGGAAGATAATAAGGTGGTAAATAACAGTCAGTACTGGATTTGTCAAGAACAAATCATGTCAAACCAACCAGATAACTTCCTTTGAGATGATAAAACTAGCCTTGTAGATAAAGGGGAAGTGGTGGACATGTTACAGCTAGACTTTAATAAAGCATTTGATAAAGTTTTGCATGACCTTATCAGTAAACTAGGGAAATGCAACCTAGATAGGGTTACTATTAGGTGGGTGTGTAACTGGTTGGATACCATTCATGTACAGCAGTTATTTATGGTTCACAGTCATGCTGAAAGGAAATAACAAGTGGGGTTCCACAGGGGTCAGATCTGGGGCCAGTTCTGTTCAGTGTATTCACCAATGATTTAGATAATGGCATAGAGAGTACACTTAGCAAGTTTGCAGATTATACCAAGCTGGAAGGGGTTGCAAGTGCTTTGAAGGATAGGGTCAGAATTCAAAATGATTTGGAAAAACTGGAGAAATGGTCAGAGGAAAATAGAATGAAGTTCAATAGGGACAAAGTACTCCACTTAGGGAGGAACAATCACACATACAAAATGGGAGGTGACTCCCTTGGATGGAGTGCTGCAGAAAGGGATTAAAGTGTTGTAGTGGACCACAAGCTAACAGTGTGACCTTCTTGCAAAAAAACCAAACATGATTCTTGCATTCATTAACAGGAGTGTTGAGCGCAAGATATGTGAAGTAATTCTTCCACTCTACTCTGTGCTGATTAGGCCTCAATTGGAGTCCTGTGCCCAGTTCTGGGCACCACATTTTAGGAAAGATATGGAGAAATTGGAGTGGGTCCAAAGAAGAGTGATAAGAATGATTAAAGATCCAGAAAACATGACCTATGAGAGAAGATTAAAGGAATTAGGTTTGTTTTGTTTGGAAAAGAGAAGGCTGAGAGAGGACATGATAGCAGCTTTCAAGTACCTAAAAGGGTGTTATGAGGAAGAGGGAGAAAAATTATTCTACTTAGCTTCCAATTACAGGACAAGAAGCAACAGGCTTAGATTGTAACAAGGAAGGTTTAGGTTGGTCATTAAAAAAAAAAATCCTAACTTTCAGGGTGGTTAAATACTGGAATAAATTGTGTAGGGTGGTTGTGGAATCTCTATAATTGGAGATATTTAAGAACAAGTTGAATAAATATCTAACAGATTACACAGATGGTGCTTCGTCCTGCTGTGAGGGCAGGGATGTGGACTTGATGACCTCTTGAGATCTCTTCTAGATCTAATATTCTATGATTGCCATGCACTGGGGGTGGGCTAGGCACAGGAAGTGGTAAAGACACAAACTGCACTGTGCACTAGAACTGTTATGGCTACGTCTACACGTGCATGCTACATCGAAGTAGCTAATTTCGAAGTAGTGACATCGAAATAGCCTATTTCGATGAATAGCGTCTACACGTCCTCCAGGGCCGGCAACGTCAATGTTCAACTTCAACGTTGCGCAGCCCAACATCGAAATAGGCGCAGCGAGGGAACGTCTACATGCCAAAGTAGCACACATCGAAATAGGGATGCCAGGCACAGCTGCAGACAGGGTCACAGGGCGGACTAGCGCTTCTGGGGCAACAGCTAGCCGCTCTCTTAAAGGGCCCGTCCCAGACACACAGCCTGCACAGCACGCGGTCTGAGGAGCCATAGGCACACAGACCCCGGGCGCCGCAGTCATGGACCCCCAGCAGCAGCAGCAGCAGCAGCAGCAGCAGCAGCAGCAGCAGCAGCAGCCAGAGGTCCACCCAGCCCTCCCGGCAGGAGCAGGGCTTGCCCTGCTCCGTGCCATGCGGGAGGCAGCTGAGCACCTCCTTGCCCCAGAGGAGGAGATGCCCCCAGGGCAGCAGGGCTCAACCCCTACCCCTGCAGCACCCCGCCCCGCCCCCCGCCTCACACGCCGGCGGCTGTGGAGCTACCCCACCAGCACCGACTGGTGGGAGCGGCTGGTGCTTGGGGAGTGGGATGACGACCGCTGGCTCAGGAACTTCAGGATGAGCCGGCAGACATTTCTGGAGCTGTGCCAGTGGCTCACCCCCACACTCAGGCACCAGGACACCGCCATGCGGCGTGCCCTCACAGTGCAGAAACGGGTTGGCATCGCTGTCTGGAAGCTGGCCACTCCAGACAGCTACCGATCCATGGGCCAGCAGTTTGGTGTCGGCAAGGCCACCGTCGGGGCTGTCTTCATGGAGGTAAGAGAACCCATGGGGGGAGGGCAGGGCAGGGGGAGGGGGGCCCGGGCACAGGAGGGCAGGGCAGGGCAGGGGGGCCAGGGCAGGGGAGGGCAGGGCAGGGCAGGGCAGGGGGGCCAGGGCAGAGGAGGGCAGGGCAGGGCAGGGCAGGGCCATGCACACCCTGCTCACCCCTCATTGGTGCTGTCCCATGTGCTTTCTCTGCAGGTTGTGCGTGCCATCAACGCCATGCTCCTGCACAGGCTCGTGAGGCTGGAGGACCCAGATGCCACCATTGCGGCCTTTGCCACCCTGGGCTTCCCCAACTGCTTCGGGGCTCTGGATGGATGGGACTCACATCCCCATCCGCGCCCCGCATCACAGTGGAGGAAGATACCTGAATCGCAAGGGCTAACATTCTGTCGTCCTCCAGGCCTTGGTGGACAGCCGGGGACGTTTCCAGGACATTTATGTGGGCTGGCCTGGCAGCACCCACGACGCCCGGGTGTTCCGCAACTCGGGCCTGTGCCGCCGGCTGGAGGCGGGGACCTACATCCCCCAGCGGGAGATCCCTCTGGGGGACACCACCATGCCCTTCTGCGTCATCGCAGATGCGGCGTACACCCTCCGGCCGTGGCTCATGCACCCCTACACGGGCCATCTCTCCGCTAGCCAGGAGCGCTTCAACCAGCACCTGAACCATGCGCGCCAGGTGGTTGAGCGCTCATTTGGCCGCCTCAAGGGACGCTGGAGATCTCTCCTGACCCGCCTGGATGCAGGCCCCAACAACATCCCCCAGATTGTGGGTGCCTGCTGCGCCCTGCACAATTTGGTAGAGAGCAAGGGGGACACCTTTTTCCAGGGCTGGGCTGCGGAGGCCGGCAGGGCAGACGTCCAGCCACCTGCTGCCCCCAGTTGGCAGGTGGACCCCGAGGGGACCCTGGTCCGGGAGGCCCTGCGGGCCCACTTTGATGAAGAGGCCGGGGGGTGAACTCTGCCCAGGCCCCCTACTGCCCGCCGCTTCCTCCACCACACTCCTGCCCCAACACCTACACTATGGAGCACTCCACCGCACCCCCCCTCCCACTTGTCCTGGACAAATGACAGCACGCACTTGTGGCTGAACTTAAACTTCTTTTTCTTTCAGAACTTTTTTTTTAACTGTAAATATATGAAACAAGAACAAACTATATACAAACATGCGGAAACAAACTAATATGTACAAATAAAACAATACTAAGAAGCAAGTGTCCGCATTAATAAAAAGAAAACCAGGGAGGATAAAGGGGAGAACTATTTACATGGGGGGGACGGGGCAAACGGGGGGCACCAAATAATAATTTTAAACTATATACAAGGGGGGGGGCACGTCCCGGGCCCCTCGCCCCTATAGCCTGGCACTGGGCGTTGGCAGCCGGGAGCCCCGCCGCGGTTGCAGCCCTGTCCAGGGCTGGGTGGGGGCGGGCCGGACCGGAAGGTACGGTGGCCGGCGAGTGTCAGGTGGCTCCAGGGGTCCCTCAGCGCTCCAGCCCTCGCTGGTGGGTGGCGGGGCGACGGCGGACGGGACGGCGACAGGCGGAGCAGCTGATGGTGGGGCTGCAGGAGCAGGCAGGGCGGGCGATGCGGTGGCCGGCGCGGCATGGGGGGCCAGGTAGTCCACCAAGCGGTTAAATATCTCCATGTAGGCCCCCCATGCCTCCTGGCGCCAGGCCAGCACCCGCTCCTGCAGCTGGAGGTGCTGCTCCGCGACCTCCAGCTGCCGACGGTGGATGGCCAGCAGCTGGGGGTCTGTCGCTGTCGGTTGTTGGTGGCACGGGGTCTGCCGTCTAGCCCGCCGTGGGGCCGGTCGGTCTTCGGCCGAGGGGCTGCCCTGGAGCGGTGGTCCCGGAGGGACGACTGATGCCTCGCCGGTGCTCTCTTCCGGTCCTTCTGATGGTGCAGGTGCAGGACACAGGAAAGGAGGGGGGGAAGAAGAATGGAGACAGGCGTTAGTGTGGGCCCCGAGCCGTGGCCTTTGTCCCCCCAGCCCTGTGCTGCAGGTTCCCCATCCCCATCCGCGGGAGATGCTGCTGTGATGGATGGGGTTCAGGGGTCCCCCTGCCCTGCACCCCGTCCCCTGGTGGGAGCGACTCTCACTTCACCCCCCAGGGTCTGACAGCAGGCGAAGTTTCTTAGGCCACAGATGCCCAGTTTCTCCCAGGAGTGACAGCACCAGCTGTCAGAAGAGACAGTCCTTCCAACCCATTCTGGGGAGAAGACCCCAAGGGGTGCCCCTCTGGGATGCAGCTTTCCCCCTCCTCAGGCTGGCTGCCTTCCAGCTCTCCCTTCCCCTAGCCTCTACCTGTGGGCCCCGCCCTCGCCTCCCAAGTCCAAGCCAGCTCGGCTTCTCCCTCCTGTTTGTTCAGGGCAGAGGTGTCACCTGCCAGCTGTAGCCCCAGGATCCTCCTTTGCCCCTGGGAGCTATTCGGCTCTTGTTGCTCATATGTAGCCTGAGTCTCCCTTTGGCACTCCCCCCACTCCATCACATGCTGCTGCTGCGGGGTGTCCCACCCCCTCCTCCCGGGGGCCCCTCGAGGTTCCGCTCCCCCCTGGCCCGGGGATGGGGCATGGCACTGTCATGCGGGGTGGGGCGGGGGCAGGGGCTGATGCAGTGCTGTGAGGGCCATGGCCCTGGTGTCCTTGGGGCCATGGCCATGTGAGCATGTGGGGGGCCCTGGACACATATCTCTTACCCCCGCCCCTCAAGCCCAGGGGTGTCCACCAGAGGGGGGGACCTACCTGTCGGTCCGCTGCCACGGTCCGGAGATCCCCGGGGGGCGGAGGCCCTGCTGCTGCTCCGGGATGGCAGGAGGAGGATCTCCAGCCTGGATTCTGTGGAGGAGGAGCCCCCCTCCTCCTCCTCCTCCCACGATGTCCTGGGGGTGGCCTCCGGGGGGGGCCCCCAGGGTGCGGGCCTTGCCTCCGGGGCGGACTCCGTCTGCAGGGCCTGCTGGGGCTCGTCGGCCGAGGTGTCAAGGGTGGCCGGAGGGGAGGAGGTGTGCCGGGGGCCCAGGATGTCCCTGAGCTCCCTGTAAAAGGGGCAAGTGACGGGGGTGGCTCCAGATCGGCTGGCCGCATCCCGGGCCCGGGAGTAACCCTGCTGCAGCTCCTTGACCTTACTCCTGACATGGTCAGGAGCGCGGGCAGGGTGACCCCGGGCAGCCAGGCCGTCGGCCAGCCGAGCGAATGCATCCATGTTCCGCCTCTTGCTCCCCATTACCTGGAGCACCTCCTCCTCACTCCAGAGCCCCAGCAGGTCCCGCAGCTCGGCCTCCGTCCAGGAGGGGCCCCGCTGCCGCTTCCTGGCCTGGCTGCCCTGGCTCCCCTTGGGGGGGGTCCCCTCGGGGCACTGGGGGGGCTGCCGGGCAGCCATCGCAGCTGGGTGGGGGGCTGAGGTATGTGCAGGCTGGCCGCGTGTGCAGGCTGCAGCCTGCACGTTCCCTCAGCTTCCTGCACAGGAAGAGAGGGGGACGGGACCTTTAAGGGGCCGCTCCACGCGGCCACCAGTGAGCTGAGGGGCTGGAGAGAGTGTCTCTCAACCCCCCAGCTGATGGCCGCCATGGAGGACCCGGCAATTTCGATGTTGCGGGACGCACAACGCCTACACGGTCCCTACTTCGACGTTCAACGTCGAAGTAGGGCGCTATTCCGATCCCCTCATGAGGTTAGCGACTTCGACGTCTCGCCGCCTAACGTCGAAGTTAACTTCGAAATAGCGCCCGACGCGTGTAGCCGCGACGGGCGCTATTTTGAAGTTAGTGCCGCTACTTCGAAGTAGCATGCACGTGTAGACGTGGCTTATGAGAGCTGTCTGGATTCTTCTACAAAAATTGGGCTCCCACCAATTTTCCAAGGGTCTTCTCCAAACCAACTGCAACAGTAACCAGACAAGTGAGAGGTAGAACCAACAAAACAATATGGAAACAGGAGCTGCCTATGAGAATGGGAGCCACCATTTAATGTAAACTGTGATCAAAAAGGATAACAGTATTCTAGAAACACTTTAACATGGGATAGAAAATAAGTCAGAAAATATAATATAACTCTATCAATACAAGATGTGCCCACACCTTGAATACTGTATTGAGTCCTGGCTGACCCATCTCAAAAAGGATGTAGTAGAAGTAAAAAGGTTTAAAGAAGAGCAACAAAGATGATCTAGGCCATGGAATGGCTTGCATATGAGGAAACACTGCAAAGACAGGAACTGTTCAGTGTAGAAAAGACATAACTGAGGTAGAATCAGTTCATATGGACAAAGCCCTGCTGACCGTAGTAGCACACCACATGGGCACATTTGTACAGTTCGGAACATAAGATTGTGGCCTGTAAGGAGAAACTTACCTGCACTGTTGGACATTTTGATGAATAGCCTTTGATACAGCTATCCTCCATTTAATGCTTGAGGAGATTGTCAAAAACAGAACCAAACCCATAAATGCAGTTAATTAAGCAATTTTATACCTGGTGAAAATTCCCTTTTGAACCCTGAAGATAATTAATTTATGCCCTGAGGCCTCATGTGTGGGTTTTTTTTTTTTTTTTATTAATATGTACATGTTCTCTAGGAATCCTTAAAAACCCTGTTGCAATTTTTGACAAATTTACTGGAGCTCTGTCCTCCTATTGCATGAGCTGGAATTCTAGTCTTTAATTTTTGTATCTATTGAACAGTTAGGAATAGATTCAGGTACTTTCACTCATATTCAGAACAGGCTATAGCAATTACCTGTTAATGGCACTAAGCTCTAAAGCAGAAAGGTTAGTACCATTGGTGAACATAAGAACATAAGAATGGCCATACTGGGTCAGACCAAAGTTCTATCCAGCCCAGTATCCCATCTGCCGACAGTGGCCAATGCCAGGTGCCCCAGAGAAGGAGAACAGAAGACAATGATCAAGTGATTTATCTCCTGCCATCCATCTCCTGCCCTTGTACTGAAGGCTAGGGCACCATACTTTACCCCTGGCTAAGAGCCATTTATGGACCTAACCTGCAAAAATTTATCGAGTTCTTTTTTAAACCCTAATAGAGTCCTGGCCTTCACAGTCTCCTCCGGCAAGGAGTTCCACAGGTTGACTGTGCACTGTGTGAAGAAAAATTTCCTTTTATTAGTTTTGAACCTACTACCCATCAATTTCATTTGGTGTCCCCTAGTTCTTGTATTATGGGAAAAGGTAAATAATTTTTCTATATTCACTTTCTCCACACCATTCATGATTTTATATACCTCTATCATATCGCCCCTCAATCGCCTCTTTTCCAGACTGAAAAGTCCCAGTCTCTCTAGCCTCTCCCCATATGGGACCCGATCCAAACCCCTAATCATCTTAGTCACCCTTTTCTGAACCTTTTCTAATGCCAATATATCTTATATATATATCCAGTGAAGCAGGAGAATAAAGTTGTAAGTATATTTGATCCAACCTTGGAGCAGTGGTCTTGAAGTCTTGGTGAAAGCATTACTCAAGATGAGCAAGAGAGGCTGAATACAGCCCACAGTCCATACTTGTATATAGATCACAATCCATACTTGCATATAGATAGTCTACTTTTATAGCAGCATGCATTAAATATGGAAACTCAAATGTAGCATTTAAATTGTGACTTTCGTCAGAAACTGGTAAACAGAACTCAGAACAGCTCTAAATTATTTACAATAAAGTAGGTTTACAGGTAACATTTGCTCAAAGTTTGCTCAAAGTTTAAATCATATAAATATGCAGAAATGCATGCTCTGAAACACGTAATAAAAAAGTATTTACTGGTGATTTGACATGATGTGTTAGTAACAGGACAATAGCAACCAAGACTCAAATAAGTAGAAATCAATTGATGAGAAGCAGCTTTTTGTGGTTAGCTCTTGAAAGTGGTGCATAACTGACCATTAAACTCAATTTGTCATCCGTGCAAATTATTAGTGTGATTAACAAGATGCCATTAGAAGCTTATTATAGCAGGCGTCTATTAGCAGAATAGTTAAAGTTACATTGAAGACCTCTGTTTTCACATGTTCCTAGTTTTCAGAAAAGCTTTCTATTTGGGCTGCAATTTTCTGCTTGCATAACAGGTTTGGGCCAGGCAAAATGCTAACATCAAATCACACATTTCTTTCTCTTTCCTGTGTCTTAACTTACCTTTCTGATGTGGTACAGACCAGACTGAGTTTAGTTTTCTCAAGACATAACACTACAAGTTCAAATGCAAAATTGTTGTGTGAGAACAGATACATACATTCTGTTACAGCTCTTTTCTGGGAGGATTTACTCTGTTGCCTGGTATCCAAACCTTCTGTAGGATATGAAGCTCCTGCAGACTGGGAAACAGTTGAGAGTTGCACAGTCTCTTTTAACTTCCCTTTGAGTCTCTACAATAGCCTTCAATCTGCAGCCTGCAATAGCTCTTCTTGATTTCTCCAATGGAGTGATGGTGCCTGCACTCAAAATCCAACAGAATGGTAAAGTCCTGGGAACATTATTCTTACAGAAGGCCCGACTGGTTCTTGTGATGCTCCTCTGTTGAATTTTTCAGCCTGGATCCCACTCCTATTTATAAACTCCTCCCCCACTCCTTGAGTGACCATTGGTTCCGTTCTCAAAGAGTGCCTCTGGAACCATGTCCTGCAAGGCAGCTTCGCCACAACGGAAATCACCCAGGTAGCTTTAAACAGCCAATGAGCACCTCTACCACAACACATCCAGTTTCTATAGTGTCACCTCATCAACTCCAGCAAGTCTGCAGTCACTGTTCCCACAAAAACAATAACTATGTATATGTCCACCATTTACACCACCAAATGTGGGAATGCAACTATGTAGATTACACATAATTTGTTCCTGAAGGAGATTTATTACTGGTGGAGTGTGGAAAAGTTTAATCCTTATGCCCTGGGGTAGTGAGTAAAAGCTTTTTCCTTACCGTAAGAAAATTTAAGATGCATGGCTGAAAAACAGCAGAAGTTTTTATTTTATAGTTTCGGGCTTTCTAACTATCACTGAGGACTACCCTCTTTCATTATTTACAAAAAAGGTGAACAAATAATGGATATACCTGGTTTTGCAAATTGGGTTGACACATTAGATAAATGTCTATCAGGGACGGTCTAGAAAGTACTTGGTTCTGCCATGAGGGCAGGGGGCTGGACTCAATGACCTCTCGAGGTCCCTTCCAGAGCTTCAAATATGGGACAGGTAGATATGGGGGGCGGGGAGAGGCAGTTACTCCTGACTGCACCAAGCCCCTGGGAGCTGGCGCCCCCCCCAACCCTCAGCCCCAGGGAAGTGGTGGCCATGAAAACTCCCATCCCGGAGCCCTGGGAAACTGGCAGTCATGGGCACTCCCCGCCTGGAGCCCTGGGGAAGCCGCAGTTGTGGGTGTTCCCCATCTACAGCCCTCGGGAAGCGGCAGCCATGGGCACTCCTGCCCTGCCTCCCAGTCTCTGAGGACCTAAATACAGGACAATTCATCCCTTTTAAAAAATAAGTCAGGACGCCCTTTTGGCATCCCAAATACTGGGCCATCCCACCTAATACAGGATGGATGGTCACCGTACCTAGAGGTTTTTAAATCTCAGACTGACAAAGTCTTGGCTGGGATGATTTTGTTGAAGCTGATCCTGCTTTAGGCAGGGAGCTAGATTTGGTGACCTCCTGAGGTCCCTTCCAGCCCTAGGATTCTATGACTCTATGGGCTTGGCCACACTAGCTCCCTTCTTTGAAGCACTTCATGAAGCAAATTCCCCCCCGTGGCAACTTCAAAGTGTTAAACTTCAATGTACCGGCTCACGTCTAGCAGCAGCTCACCCACCAGTACTTCGAAGTACCCGGGGTACTTCAAAGTCCCTTGAGGAGTCCCTCTGTGGCCAGTCCCCCTGGGCCGCCAGCCCATTGAGGTGGGGTGTGAGGGAGCACAGCAGTCAGCCCAGTGCCCAAGACACCACAGGGTCCCCAGGGGGCACAAGCATGTGATCCTGGGGCAGCCCCAGCCTGGGAGTTGGGGGCTGCTGCTTGCAGGGGTGGGGGTACGGGGCCTTGCAAGAAGGACTCACTGGAGGGACCATTGCCAGAAGAACATTGACACTCTGTGAGCATGCACGGGCTCCCAGCAGCAGCAAAATGACCTTTTGGAGCAACGGCTGTGGGAGGTCTGGGATTGGTGATGGGAGCGGATGTGGGCCTCAGACCAGTTGTTGTCCAGGATTGCCTACTTCCTCACCATCTGGGAGGGCAGGGCAGCCCAGGCATCCATGCCTGTGGCCCCCACTGCCCACCTTCCTCTCACCCCTACCCCTCCTAGCCCTATGTCCCAGGTGGTGCTGCAGGCCCTGAGTGGGCAATGGCCATAGCCAGTGTACCCCCACACCCTGCCCTGCCTTCCTCCCCAGCCCTCCTTGCTGTCCCTGCTCCCCCCGCTGAGACAGAGTCTGCCCCGGCCCCTCCCATACCTCCCTATGCTCCCAGCTCATTTCAGAATAAGTTTTGCTTATTCAGGGGCTTCCCTGTAGTGTAGACACATTGTTCTGGAATACCTTATTTTGGAATAATAACTCTGAAATAAACTATTCTGGAATAACCTTGCTGTGTAGACATACCCAATAAGACCCAGAGCAGGCAAAGGCTAATTAAGAAAGTCACTGATTCTGGTACATGCTCAGGGCATCCTTTCCCTGCCTTCTGCTTAGCCACTACCATTCTCTTTGCCAGATGTTGTCTGGCTGTGGGCCCTCTGCTAAGATGGAAGGTGTGGGCATCTTGTGCTACCACAGCCCTGTCTAAGTGCAGTTTCTCACAGTAGGGCCAATTGCCCTGTGTTACGCAACAGCCCTCAGCAGGCAAAAAATTACATAGGTCAGAACTAAAACTAGCCCAGGACCCATGTAGGAAGTACTAATCCCATAGATTTTCATTTCCCCTTGAGAGGGTGTTTTAAAAATTGGTGGCATTCATTACTGAAGAGGTAGAGAAGAACCTTACTGATTCTTGCTTTGCACATCCACGGGGAGTTCATGGCCTGCTTCACAGCCAATATGCAATGGCAGAGGGAAGTACACCTGCATTAGCATGCAGTACTACAAAGTAGCAGAAGTAAGCTACACAGCTCCATGTAAGGGAACAGACCACAGACTGAATTCTGCTCCGAAATACACAGATGTAAATGAAAAGTAACTGCTCTGCATCTGTCTCTCGTTTACCTTAGGGAAACTCAGAGCTTAATATTGGACTACATTTTGTGAAGCAGAATGGGAATTTTGCTGGAATAATTCTTGTAAGAGGATGACATAGTTAGGCTCAATAATAATTCAAGTTCAGAAAGCCATATAGTTCTGATCTGCAGAAGACTGAAAAGAACCCACAAACCTCTCAGATTTTCCTGGATGTATGTATTTCTTTCTCTTCCCATAACATTCATAGATATTGAAATAATCCCTCATAAAACATACACGAGACCATGAATATAGTTTTGACTATCATCTGACCATTCTTTGAGCATTGCTTTAGGCAATGGTCAAACTCTTCTGACCCTCCAGTGGCCAGTTGCTAATTTTAGTTCGCTATAAGTGGTTTCTTTTGTTCACTTCACTAATTCACCATGGCAGCTGTTCAGTGACAGCTTGATAGCTGGCACCTCTGAGAGCTCTTCATTTCTTTTGCTATTATTTATCTTTAACTATTACTAGAACAGTTGTTCTAACACAGGAATCTTTCAATTTTAACATCAAGTTCAGAATTGAAAATGTACCTTATTCATATTCTTCCATTTTAAAAAAATCAGTTATTTGCTAGGCTTGATTTTGTTTTGCCATAAGTAATAAATGCGCACAGTGGCCACACTGGACCTGTCACAGCCCACATAGGAAAATGCTTATGTAAGCCCTGACCCGGCAGAGAAATGCACAAACACCAACTTGAAGCAAAGTGAACAGGGCCCTAACTGCATGATTCTCCTTGCTTAATGGGACCTCACAGATCCTTTTCAATAGGCAAATTTGGAGCTATTTTAGTGGATCCAAATTTCCGCTGGCAGGCCTATATATGAACTAAAGTCTATACCCTGAAAATCCTTAAAATATTTTGTTGCACATATGCAGGAAGCTGATTATTTGTTTTTTTTCTTCTATTTTTAAGAAAAATGCCAATGCTGTGGCCACACTAGGTCCTCCTTTCGGAGGGCCTGTGGTAATGTGGCATTTTGGAATATGCTAATGAGGTGCTGTCATGAATATGCTGCACCTCATTAGTGTAATGGCAGCCACAAGCACTTCTAAATTGCTGGCTTTGAAATACATGCCACCCGTGTAGCTGGGGGCCTTCTGAAATGACCCGCTCACCCAATTTCAAAAGCCCCTTCTTCCCAAAACCAGATGGGAAGAATGGGCTTTTGAAATCCAGGGGCCATTTTGAAAGGCCCCTGGCCACGTGGGCAGCGTGCATTTAGAAACCGGCAGTTTTGAAGCATGCGTGGTGGTCATTATGCTAATGAGGTGCTGCATATTCATGACAGCACCTCATTAGCATATTCCAAAGTGCCATATTACCATAGCCCTCCAAAAGGGGGGTGGCCACAGCCTAACAGTTGTCAAAATATCCCCAGAATATTAATTTTATATTGCAAAATCTGTGTGCAAAGTTTTCATTTAAGAAAAGAGGCCACATCTGATATCGATGATAGATGTGCTAAACCTAGGATGATCTGGCTTTTAGTGTAAAACTAAAGGAAACCAACCTCGAATCTGGTTCTTATGTTGTCTGAACCCCCAGATTTGAAGACTAGTGCAGAAGACTGACAACTATGGGAACGATTTGTACCAATCAGCCTTTTTAAAAAAATCTATTAAGAACCATATTCTGATTTCAGTCTGTAAAACACTATAACTTAAAGTAATGCCCCATGACCCCCCATACTAATCATTGTGATATAGCTATGATATTTCATGCAAAGCATTGTGTGATATAGCTATGGTATTTCATGCAAAGGCTATGTCTACACTAGGAAATAGTCAAATTTATTAAGGTCAACTTTATAAAACTAGATTTTATAAAGAAAAGTTGACATATTATCTCCCAATTACCTTTCCTAAGTTCAGCTGTGTCAGCAGTGCATTGTGGGTACCTATGCCACAGTTCCTGCACCTCCATTGCGTTCTGGGTTTCTGTGCCAGTGTGTCATGGGAAAAAATGCACGGCAAGTGGTTGTGAGTGTCTGATGTTATCATCTCAGAGTGCATTGCCCTCACTCCCGCTCCCATTGAAAACAAACTGCCAAATGCATTTTTGCACCACTATTCCCCAGCCTGCCCTGCCTGACACAAGGCTACTAGGCCAGTTCTGAGAAATGTAAAATGCAGAAATAAAAATCTGGAAAGTTTCAATTTGGAGCTATTGGAAGGTTGGCTTTGGTATTGCTGAAATACTTTATTTTGATAGTGTTATTTTGATTCATTTCATTTTGACCCAGCAGCTGCATGGTGGTGGTGGGGCAGCCACAGAGTCTGACAGCAACATGGTGTGGAGGGCATCCAGAGACCCCTGGCTGATTCCTGCTTCCTGTTTCCTACTTCCTGCTCACCTTGCAGAGCAATGGAGGTGAAAGAGATGATCAGAACGGACACATTGGGGGCATGATGGGATACCTCTGGAGGCCAATAAAATTGAACTAAATAACTCTCTGTCTACACTAGCATTGTCAACCTTGTGTATTCAGATTTGGCATTACTCCTTAGCCTTTTCTACACATGCCACTTTCTTTCTCCGGAGGCCCCTTCTTCCCAAAAGTTTTCAGGAAGAAGGGGACTCTGGAAGAAGGACTTCCTTCCAGAAGATCCCCCGGGGGCTGTGCTTCTGAACATCTTCCGGACTCCAAATCACGTGACCTTATGTCAATGAGGTGCAGGGAATTTGCATCTGTGCCTCATTAGCATATTTAGGGCTGTTTTATTAGCATGTGCATGTGTAGAAACGGCCCTTGTGAAAAAGCTAGAGCACAAAAGTCAACCTTAGGACCCCTTAAAGCAAACCTAATGATATTTCTAGTGAAGACAGGTATATTATAAAATCGACCTAACTCCCTTAAAATTGACTTTATGCTCTAGTGTAGACATAGCCTAAGATCTATGAAAGGTGAATATCTGCTGAAATACATACGTCTGTCAAAATATGCATATTATTAGCATTCATAAAGTTATGAGATTTTGTTATGTAGCTGTTATTGAGATATGTTGTGAGTTTGGAAGTTGCCAACTGCTAGTTCCCCAGTGACAACAACAAAGGAGGTGATCATCATCCAGGTGGGATTTGAATGATCATTATCGGCCAGTGAGAATAGCAAACAAAAGATTTACAATTCAATGGCAGTTACCCAAGCACCACACAACAGGGATTGTTCAACTCTGTGACTACGGGTACAGCTACACTACCTCAGAGTTCGACGCAGGCTTAGGGTTCGATTTCGTGTATCTCGTGGGGAAGCGTGAAATTGAACTATCAGGGGTGACAGGCAACCTGTGTATTCCTCATTCTCACAAGGAGTAAGGGAGGCTGATGGGAGAGTTTCTGCTGTCAAACTCCCTCAGTGAGAACAGCCAGATAACTCAATCATAGATACATCATTTCCAGCTACTCAACTGCTGTAGCTGGAATTGCATATCTACAATTAACTTTAAGGCCTAGTATAGATCTGCCCTCAGCAAAGCCCACCAGGACATGCCTGACCTAGTATTTTTCAGGAACTGAGTCCTACACTAAAGGTATAAATGAAGATACCTTGTTACCTTTCTCTGCTCCTACACTGACAGCAAGAAGACTGCTGGGAAGACTCTGACGCAAACTGAGAAGCTTGGCCCCAGGCTTAAAAGGAAAGCCTGTGCATTAGGGACTGTAATCTATCTATGACATACAGCGGGGTGAAATAAGCTGCTTGATTCAAATACTATCTAGACTAATAAGATTTAACATTTAGACTGCTCATATACTTTTTATTTTCTTTGGTAACTATCTCTGACCAGTTATGCCTCCCACTTATAATCACTTAAGGTCTATCTTCCTTTGGTCAATAAACTTATTTTAAGTTTTAACGTAACCAGTGAGATTTTCTGAAATGCATGAAGAATCAGCTCAGGTTACAAAGGCTAGTGCCTATCCACCTTCTTTTGATGAAGTGATGAATTAGTTAATATACTTGCTCTGCTCAAAAAAGGGCTTAAGCTATGCAAGATGGTATAATCTTGGGGTATAAGACTACAGGCGTGGAAGGTTAGCTGATATTTCCTTCTGTACAGTTCATGAGAGTGTTTCATGCAACTTATCTTGATGTGCTGCTACATACTGGTGGCTGAGTGAGAACAGTGTGTGGAGGAGTTTGCTGCTTGTCACTGGCAAAACAACGTGGAAAATTAAGAGGGCACAGCAGTCCCACAGTTCCAAATTGTACTCTGGGGTTCCAGCCACCCAGTCCCATGGTTTAAATCCAGAATAACTGCTTAGAAGTAAGTACAGTCATTCCAGATTTACCCTGTTCAGAGATCAAGACAGGCCTTAATAGTCTATTGAAACAACTAACGTACTGAATCTCTCTTTTTGTGCTGTTCTAATTTAAAGCTTCTAGACATATTTTTCCTTTAAATTCAAATGTGTTTAAAATTAAATTGATTTTGGCTCACTGACTGAAACACAGAATCATTAAAATAAGGATATAGATACAGTCTTGCTAGCCCCATGGTGGTGCTATATTTTTGCTTGCTGGCCTATGTGTCATTCCTTTTTTTCAATCAGTTCTTTTCCTCTTTAAAAAAAGGTTAACATTAAAAAACTAGGAAAAAGAGAGTTTTCTGTACTGAAAAATAGTATTTTTCCCAAGAGCTAATAAAAAGAAATAAATATATTATAACAATAAATCTTTCAGAGATGCTTTGTACGGTCCAAGACATTAACATAATCACATCCAGGAACAGAAAGTGAATTATCACAAATAGAAAGTATCCTTCCAGATAAAGAAGGCAAGAATGAAACAAATAATCCCTTTCAATTAGAACCATATGGTATAAAGTGAATAACAGTGTAGGAATAGGCATCCTGACAGATTTTTGTTTTAAGTACACAGGGAAGCTCAGTGCTTTTCTGTGCTAATCAAATTCAGAGGAGACTCAGTCTTGGAAAGAGGCATGCATGTATCTATTTTCCATGCCAGACACCCACCACATCTGCAAGAGATGCAGCAAGGACTGTCACTCTCATGTGGGTCTTCATAGTCACGGTAGACGCTGTAAATGAAGTCCTCAATTGAAACTATAAAGGGCGCGATCCATAGTCTATGCAGACTGAAGGATGCCTGCTACCATTCAAGTACTGAATGAGACTAGGCCTGGTTTAATCAATCTGCAGTTGGTGCCCTTCCACACAGTCTCCATCATAGTAGGTCCACCAACCACTAGAAAAAAAGAGTGCCAACACCACCCCATACAACAGGTCATGGCTCCACTTAGTCAGATTTGGCCCAGATTTTTCCACTCTGTCATTATAAGGAGGGCCACCTCTCCGACTGAACAAAACCAAGCACTTTTGCTCTGCTTCTTCTCCAAGTACCCTCCCAGTTCACTCCCTTCTCCTTTCTTCCCTCCATCACTTGCTGTCCCCTACATTTGCTCACTTGCTCATTTTCACTGGGATGAGGAGGGCTCAGGAGGGACCCTTTCCCTCCTGGTGTTTGGTTGAAAACTGGATACCTGGCAAGCATAGGATGAAGCGGGGGCTGGAGCAAACCAGAGCAAAGCTGCAAACCTGAGCACCAAGCTGATGCAAGAGGAGGGAAGTAGTCTGGACCCCCAAAATTTTTTAATACAGCTATGAGCAAAATACATGCTCAAAGCTCATTCCTTTTTAGGCATGGAAAACAGTCTCATTCACTGTTTGGTATCAATAACTCTAAGTTAGGAAGTCCAGCCAAACGAAAGAGAACATGTTAACTAATTGTACTACAAGAAGAACAAGATGCCTTGTGGCACCTTATAGACTAACAGATATTTTGGAGCATAAGCTTTCCTGGGCAAAGACCTGCTTCATCAGATGCATGAGTTGGAGGGGGTGTGGTTTCAGAGGGGTATTTAAAGAATGGGGTCTCAGAAAAGAGGGAGCCAGAGCTGACAAGGTCTGTTCAGCAAGGTGGAAATGGACCATTATCAACAGTAGGTATCAAAAGAGGGAAAAATAAGTCAGATCAGACAGGGGGATATGACCCATTGTCAGAGTCTAATGGGGAGATCTTAACACCCAGGGCAGAGAAGCTGCCTTTGTAAGCTGCGAGCCACTCCCAGGCGCTGTTCAATCCTTGGTTAATGGAGTTATATTTGCAAATAAATTGCAGCTCAGAGATTTCTCTCCATTTGATTTCTGAAATTTCTTTATTTCAGGACTGCCACTCTTAAATCTGCTATTGAGTGTCCAGGGAGATTGAAGTGTTCTGCCACAGGCTTCTGTACCTTACTGTTCCTGATGTCTGATTTATGACCATTTATTATTTTATGTAGAGACATTCCAGTTTGGCCAATGTAAATTGCAGTGGGGCATTGCTGGCACATGATGGCATACATTTCTAAAATGGGATGGCTTTAATCTGGTTTTCCAAAGACTTAATTTAAAGGCACTGTGGTGGGGTACAATCACAGAAAGCCCCTTGATATTGTTCACTGATGTGCTGATCATACTACATACACCTCCATTCTTGCTCCCTGGGGCTCCCCACTACTCTGTCCTGTTGGGCCAGATCCTCTAGTCTCCCTCAGGCAAGGCATTATCAACCCCCTGCAGAGCAACGTAGAAACCGATCCACTTTAGCTCTGGGAGGATGCAGTTCTTGGACACAATATCGAGGAAACCTCAAAGGGAGCAAAACCTCCAAATATGTCCATCTCTGTGCAAAAGTTTTGCACTGTGAGGGCTCATCATATATTTTTTATTAATGAAAGAGAGATATGCACACTGGTGCTCTCCACGAGGTAACACTTATTTACATTGATCTTCATCCTAAGCAAAAAAAGTTTTTAGTAATCATGAACAGTAGGATTTATGTGGTTATAAGTGAAAATCGGTAGATCAAAGTAAGTTACTGAACTGAAATGAGCAGAAAACACATAGCTAAGTCTAACTTCCCTGAAAAACTTAATACATCTAGATTCTTATCCTAAATAGCTTTTCTCATGTCAGGTAAAATCTTCCAACCAGAGCTGTTCTTTTGCTCTGATTGGGGTCAATAGCCTTTCATAGTCCTTTGTTTCATCTTGGAGTATATCAGACTGATTCCAAGGTAGCCTGAAGACAAAAACTGATAGCTTCCCATGCTTAAATAGACTATCCCATAGGATGAGAAATCTTTGCTCTATAACATCCCTTCCCATGGCAAAACACTGGATCAAAATGGCTTTCAGTATCAGGTGGTATGGTCATGTGTCTTTCTATCATGATCCACCTTCTAGGCTTACAGAACAAATGAGGTTGTTAAATTGATCACCCAGTCATCAAGGTTCTGGGGCAGTATTGGTGGCAGTCATTAGCTCATTTCATATTCATAACATCACATAGAAGAATGATACATCCACCAAAATAAAATATACAGATCCAACAGATTGCAACATTAAAATTGATAGGTTACATGTGATATTTTGTCCGAAGCATCTCTGAGTTGTGCATACTTATATTCATGTGCCATTTTTCATAAAGCATGGAGGAGTGCATCACAGGACTAGTGCTTATAATTTCTAAAAATCAGCTCCATACACTTTCTACAGAAAAAAAAAACTGTCAGACTTTCTCAAACCTGCAGAATTTCATATCTTCCATATCATCCAACAACATATGGTTCTGCCTGACTTCTCAAAATGCCAAGGCCCAAATGTGGGATTCAAAATGTAAAAAAGATCCAGTATGACAGACACAAAAATAATGAAAAAATACTGTGGATCCATTCCTTCAGTGTAATTAACTTTTTCTATATATTGAGTTTTATCATTTATTTCTCGTGTAAATTATTTCTCTTAGTTGCTAAGACCTTAAAAAAACATTTTGATCATCTTGTCTGACCTCTTGTAAAACACAGACCACATAACTTCCCCAAAATTCTAGAGCATATCTTTCAAAAAAAAAAACACATTAAGAATCTATTACCATAAGAGTGGATATAGTGGGACAGAGCAATGTCCATCAAACCCTGTATACAGTCTTCCAACAATGGACAGTGGCAGTTGCTGCAGATGGAATGAACATAACAGGGTAGCTATAGTGTATTCCATCCCCTGTGGTCCAGTCCCAGTTTGTGGCAGTCAGAAGTTTAGGTAGACCTAGCACATGGGGCTGTATCCTGACCATCCATAGCCATGGATAGACCTATTATCCAAAAAAAATCTAATTCTTTTTAGAACCCAGTTAAAGTTTTGGCCTTTACAACATTCTCTGGCAATGATTTCTCCACGTAGAGTGTGCATTGCTGCAAGAAGCGCTTTTTTAAAAATGTGACTGGGTTAACATTAACGTTATTGGGTGAACCCTGGCTTTTGTGTTATGTGAAGGGGTAAATAACTCTTCTTTATTCACTTTCTCCATATCACTCATGGTTTAATTCTGTTGCCTTCTATCATAGAATCATTGAAGCGTAGAACTGGAAATGACCTCAGTAGGTCATCTAGTCCACTTTTCTGCACTTAAGGCAGGACTAAGTAAGAACTACACCATTCCTGACAGGTGTTTGTCCAACCAGTTCTTAAAATCCTCCAGTAACTGAGATTCCACAATCTCCCTAGACAGTATGTTCCAGTGCTGAAATACTGAAAGGAAGTTTTTCCTAATGTCCAAACTAAACTCCACTCACTGCAACTTAAGCCCATTGCTTCTTCTCTTATTGTGAGAAGATAAGGAGAACAATTTTTCACCCTCCTCTTTTTAGCAACCCTTTGGTTATGTGTACACGGCATTCCTCTTGCGAGAGAGGAACGAAAATGAGGGAACCCAACATAGCAAATACAAATCTTGCACGATTGTGTTGTCATGAGAGATTTTGGTGGGAAAAAAAAAACACGTGTAGACAGAGTTCTGTCCGCAAAAGCCCTTTTTGTTGACAGAGCCTTCTCACTGAAAAAAATGAGGTATAAGGGTCTGTCAATGAAAGAGGTTTTCACCGACAGAACCCCATCTACTTGGTTGGATTTTTTCACCAAAATCTCTCCTGACAGTGCGATCATGCAAGATTATGCAAATGAAGTCTGAGATTTGTAACTCAGCACTTCATTTGCAATGTCAGGTTCCCTCACTCTTGCGCTCCAAGGACAGGACTCTAACATGTGGCCCACTCTCCGCAGGTCACCATCACTCTGTGGAAGCTGGCCACCCCTGAAAGCTAGCACTCCATGGGCCATCAATTTGGCATTGGGAATCCCCTGTAGGGGCTGTATTTATGCATGGGGGGAGGGATGGGGAAAGCGGAGAGGGTGAGGTGAGGGGGAGGTGGGAGGGGAACAAGGGGGAGAGGGGAGTGGGCAGGAGGGAGGGGAGGGGAGGGGAGGGGAAGGAGAGAGGGGAAAGGGGGAGTGGGGTTGTGGAGCTCTCCAGGGCCCATGGGGATAATATTCCCCTGCAGTCTCTCATGTGTATATCCAGTCTCTGCCCTTTGCAGGTGGTACGAGCCATCACTGAGATCCTGCTCTGGAGGCTTGTCCACATCAGTGACATGGATGCCTTCATGGCTAGCTTTGATGGCCTCACCTCCCCAATTGTTCAGGGTGCTAGATGGGACCCACATCCCTGTCCAAGCCCTGGAACACAGAGCTGCACACTACTTCAACAGGAAGGGCTACCACTATGTGGTCTTGCAGGCCCTGGTAGACCACCAAGGACAATTCCTGGATATCTGTGGCAGGGGGTCAGGTGGGACCCACGACACCAAAGTGTTTTGGAACTCCAGCCTGTTCTGGAGGATGGAGGCAGGAACCTACATGCCTCACTGGGAGCGGATTGTCGGTGACATCCAGATGGTATGGCTGATGAGGCCCTACACTTGGCATCTGGACTCCAAACAAGACCTATTCGAAGCCCACTACACCCAGGCAAGTAGAGTGCACCTTTGGCTGCTTGAAGGGGAGGTACTGTTGCCTCCTAACCCAGGTGGATATGGAAGAGCAGAATGTCCTGTAAGTCGTGGCTGCCTGCTGTGCACTCTACAACCTGGTAGCATAAGAGGGAGGATTTCTTCCAGAGGTGGGTGGCAGAGGGACCAGGACCCCACTTGATATGCCCTTCCACTGACAACCAGTATAATGCTCTGGATATGGTTTTCCAACCAGTGTAGCACTATGCTTATCGCAAGAGAATCTAGGCTATATTTCTCTCATATCAAAAGCCTTACTAAAGTAAATATGTATAATTTTTACCTCTTACTCCTATTTACAAGCTTTTTTACACTGTCAAACAAAGCTTTTAAGCTGGTTTGACATAATCTGTTTTCAAAAAATCCATACTGTTTTTTATTAATTTGTAATCTTCTAGGTGTTTGGAAACTGAATGCTTGATTATTTGCTCCATTATATTTTTGGGTAACACTATTAAGCAGTTTGGTCTGTAATTCCAGGGGTTGCTTTTATTCCTGTCATTATAGATTGGCTGTTTATTTGCCAGTCATATCTCTCCTTAGCTGTCTTTGTTCTAAGACAAACAGTCACAGTCTTTTTAATTTCTACTTGTATGCAAGCTATTCCATATTCCTGATAATTTCTTTTACCTTTTTCACTGTAATATATATATTTTTGAGATGGTGTGACCAGAACTGAATTTAATATTCTAGTGTGGCCATACAACACTATGGATTTATATCCTGGAATTATGCTATCTTCTGTCTTATTATCTCTGTCTTTCATAATGGTTCCAAACATGCTGTTAGCTTTTTTGACTGCTAATTCACACTGAGCTGATGTTTCCAGAGAACCATCCACAAGATACAAAAATCTCTTTCTGGAGTGGTAACAGCTAATTTAGATCCCATCATTTCGTATGTATAGTTGGGATTATTTTTATGAATGTTCATTGTTATACGCTTGTCAGCACTGAATTTTAATATGACGTTGTTGCCCAGTCACACAGTTTTGGGAGTCTGCTTCAGAACTTTATAACTCACAATCTGTTTTGGACTTAATTATCTTGAGTAATTAAATATTATCAACTGTTTATCTCCTTTTCCAGATTATTTATGAACATGTTGAACGGCCCATGTCCCGGTACAGGTCCTTGGAGCCCCTGCTATATATCTTTCTCTCTAGTGAAAACCAGAGGTGTAAAAAGTACCCAAAAAGTTACTTGAGTAAAAGTGTAACTGCTTGCGGGGGGCGGGGGGAGGGAGTGTACTTAAGTACAATTTATCAGTGTCCCTCTGGAACACTACTTGAGTAAAAGTACATGCATACATCGCCCAACACACATGAACACATCATATCTAAATTGTAGTCAAGTATCCAGAAAGGAAAGCAGCTACACTTTTAGTCAAGTAACTTTTTTGAGGACTTTTTCCACCTCTGGTGAAAACTGGCCATTTCTTCCTACCCTTTGGTTCCTGTTTTTTAACTAATAACAAGCAGTCCTGTGGTGCTTTAGAGATTACCAAATGTATTAACCATGGCCTTTTTGGGTAAAACCCACATCTGAGACTTCATGTCTTTTAACGAGTTACTTATCCAAGAGATGATCTTCTCTCTTACTGAATTACTGCTTAGCTTTCATGTGTGACTTTAGTGTGGGATCTTGATAAAGGTTTTCTGAAAAGTCTAAATATTTTATATGCACTGGTTCATCACTTGTCATTTATAAAACGTTTAACAGTATATGATCAAGAACTGATTCCTATGGGATGCCACTGGAAATACACTTGCTTACAATTACATTTTCAAAGCTATTCATTAGCCATCATTTAATGTTTGCCATAAAATCTAAATCCTTCAATAAGCTAATTAGAAGCCTGAACAGACCATAGTTGAAGTTGGCCAGGAATTCCCCCCAAGTCAGATTGTCAGGGAGCCTAGTGGGTTTTTGCCTTTGAGATCATGGTTGCTTGAATGATGTGGGCCATTTAGTTTGCTCTATTGGGGAAAACTGAAAAGAATGGGGCAGATAATCCTTAAAATTGGTGGTTGTTCTAAAAATTAGGTTCACCAGACCAGCAAAAGGGAGAGGTAGTGTAGCCACAGTTTATGAGATTAGGACAAGACCAAAAAAATGGTGGAAAATGATGAAAGCCGAATGCACTGGAAGGGGTGGGGGGAAAAAGGAAAGAAAAAAGAGTCTATATCATGTTAACTTTTTAAGTCTATTTTTTTAAATCAAAATGTCATGCAGTATCATCTTATTTATTGAGTCCTGGATAAAATGGCCCATTATCTTGCCTGGGATCAATGTCAGACTGACAGGTCTTTAATAAGCCAGGTCATTTTGTATCATTTTTAAATACTGGTACAATGTTAGCTTTCTTCCAGTCTTCTGGCACTTGCATGCTGAGGCTTATTGAAAGTTAGTATTTGGTCCAATGAATTCCTCAGAATGCTCTTTTGAAAGTTAGAGGGCACAACATTTATACAGAAAAAAACTTAACTTTGTTATTAAAATGAAAAATCTTTCAGAGTTATAGCATTGCACATTTTGCCTATAAAAACTCAGTTTTCCCCGAAACAGCCAAAGTTACTACTTCACAATGACTGAAGAGATTTATGTGTCAAACTTCAGTTGTTTTTTGCTCTCTGAATCTTAGTACTTCCCATTGTCAAACAATGGCAGTAAACTGGAGAAATATGGGCTTGGTAGAACAATCATTAAGTGAAAAAAATTGGTTAAAAACACCCAGAGTAAATATTAATGAAATTTTCTCAGATTGGAAGATGGTCTCAAGTGGATTCCACAGGGACCTATTCTGAGTCCAGTGTTATTTAACATCTTTATTAATGAGTTGGATATTGGAATAGAGAACATATTGATCAAATTTGCAGCAGGCACTAGGGTGACACTGAAAACTGGGATATGTGTGTTGCGAATGCTTTGAAGGATAGAGCTACACTCAAAGGAATCTTGATAAATTAGAGAACTGGGCCTTAGACAACAAAATAAAACACCACAAAGACATATGTAAGATGCTGCACTTACAGAAGAAAAACCAAATGCACAAATACAGTACAGGGAATAACTGACCTTGCTGCAGCATGGCTGAGAAGGATCTAAGAGTTGTCATGGACCACAACCTTGTCATGAATCAAACAATGCAAGACTATAGCCAAAAAAGAAAAAAAAATCAAATGCAGTTTGAGGTTGCTTTAGCAAAACAAATTACGTAAGTCAGAAGAGATAATAGTACTGCTCTACTCCACACTAACTAGTGCCTAAATAGGCCTCAACTGGATGACTGTGTCCAGTTTTAGTCACTGATGCATAGAAGGAGATAGAGAAACTGGAAGGGATCTAGAGAAAAATGAACAAGAAAAGAAGGGAATGGAATGCAAGCAATATGAACGAAGGGAGAAGGAACTGGGTATGTTTAGTTTGGAAAAGAGGCAGGGACATTACAGCCGTCATAAAATACTTGAAAGTCTGCCATAAAAAGATGGAGAAAAATTGCCCTTTCATCACAGAAGGCAGGACAGGAGGCAACAGGTTCAAACTGCAGCACAGCGGATTTAGATTCAATCTTACAAAAACCTTCCTAATTGCAAGAACAGTGGAACACACTGATGAGGGAAGTTGTGGAAGCTTCTTCAGTGGAGGTTTCCAAAAAGAGGTTGGACAGCCATTTGTCTCTATAGGTTTCGACCAGGGATCAACAACCCCTGGCACGGGTGCCAAATGGGGCACATGAGCGAATTTTCATCTGCATGGGAGGTGGGAGCTCAGCCCTGCCCCTCTTCTCCCATGCAGCCAGGAGCTTGCTCAAAGCCATGTTGCCTGTGGATTAGCAAAAGACCAGCTAATGCTACCAACCACCACCTAAATGGTAAAGTCCTGCATCTTAATTTATTTATTAATGAAGCGGTCATAAGTAGAACTGCTGTGACTTTAAAACAGTGGTGTCCAAAAGAAATTTAACAATTGCCACAGTCCCTCAATCCCAGACAGGCATCACTTCCCAAGCCAGGCAGCCTACCTCTCTCTGTGCAAACTGCAGGAGACTCACTGGAGTCACCCCATGCTGCTGTGCTCAGCCACTGCCCCGAGCCACCGTGCCAAGCCCAGAGCCACCAAGCCTCCAAGCTGCCGTGACCTGAGCTGCCAGACTGAGCCCTGAGCAGCCGCACCCTGAGCTGCCGCACCCCAAGATGCTGTGCCAAGCCCCAAGCTGCCAAGCCCCAAGTCTCCAAGCCAAGCCCTGCCCCCCAAGCAAGCTGCAGGAGGAGCTGCCACTGCCACTGCCACTACCGCCATGCACTTGTCCCATCAAGTGGTGGGGCATGTGCCTGGAGGGTGCTCCACATGTGTGGCTCTAGCGAACAGCTTCACCGCACCGCGCAGTCCAGTTTGCTGCAAGTGGTGAACGGACAGCAGATTGGAGACTGCGGCTTTAAAAAGCATCACTGGCACTCAGATCATGCACACAGGTCAAAAGGTCAAATTTCAGCACCCTGTCTGGGGTATAGTAACAAAGAGGAAGCCGTGCTAGTCTATACACTATCAAAACAAAAAGCAGTCAAGTAGCACTTTAAAGACTAGCAAAATGGTTTATTAGGTGAGCTTTCGTGGGACAGACCCACTTCTTCAGACCATAGCCAGACCAGAACAGACTCAATATTTAAGGCACAGAGAACCAAAAACAGTAAGCAAGGAGGACAATTCAGAAAAAGATAATCAAGGTGAGCAAATCAGAGAGTGGAGGGGTGGGGGGGAAGGTCAAGAATTAGATTGAGCCAAGTATGAAGACAAGCCCCTATAGTGACTCAGAAAGTTCCCATCATGATTTAAACCATGTGTTAATATGCCGAATTTGAATACAAAAGCCAGCTCGGCTGTTTCTCTTTCCAAAACGGTGAGATAATTCCTTTTCAGTAACACACATACCTTGAGGTCATTGACAGAATGCCCCATTCCATTAAAATGTTGACTAACTGGTTTGTGGATCTGGAGTGTTTTGATGTGTGGTTTGTGCCCATTGACCCTTTGTCTAAGGGAGTTAGAAGTCTGTCCAATATACAAAGCATCTGGGCATTGTTGGCACATGATGGCATATATGATGTTAGTAGAGGAGCATGAGAAAGTGCCCGTGATTCTGTGAGTAACCTGGTTAGGTCCAGTGATGGTATTTCCAGAGAAGATATGTGGACAAAGCTGGCAGCAGGCTTTGTTGCAGGGAAAGGTTCCAGGACTGGTGTTCCTGGGGTATAGACTGTAGCTCTTACTGAGGAACCTCATGAAGCTGGGAGGTTGTCTGTAGGAGAGAACAGGCATGTCACTCAGGGCCTTCTGGAGTGTGGCATCCTGATTAAGGATAGGTTGTAGGTCTTTAATAATTCGTTGCAGTGCTCTGAGTTGGGGGCTGTAGGTGATGACCAGTGGTGTTCTGTTCTTGGCTTTTTTGGGCCGATCTTGGAGTAGCTGGTCTCTGGGTATTCGTCTGGCCCTGTCGATTTGTGTTTTACTTCTCCTGGTGGGTAATTCAGGTTTATGAATATTTGGTAAAGTTCTTGTAGTTTTGGTCTGTCTCAGTTGGATCAGAGCAAATGCGATTGTATCTAAGAGCTTGACTGTAAACAATGGATCTAGTCACGTGTGCAGGATGGAAACTAGAAGGGCGTAGATAAGTATAGCGATCAGTAGGTTTTCGGTACAGTGTGGTACTGATCAGGCCATCCTTGATTAGTACTGTAGTGTCCAGGAAATGTATCTCTTGCATGTTGTAATCGAGGCATAAGTTGATGGTAGGGTGTAGATTGTTAAAGTCTCTGTGGAATTCCTCTAGAGCCTCTGTACCATCGGTCCAAATCATAAAGATGTCATCAAGGTATCTTAAGTAGAGGAGTGGTAATAGGGGACGAGAGCTGAGGAATTGTTGTTCCAGGTCAGCCATAAATATATTAGCATATTGTGGGGCCATGCGGGTGCCCATAGCAGTTCCACTAATCTGGAGGTATAAATTGTCCCCAAAACGGAAATGACTGAGTGTGAGAACAAAGTTACAGAGGTCAGACACCAGATTGGCTGTGGTGGCATCAGGGATGGTATTCCTGATTGCTTGTAATCCGTCTTTATGTGGAATATTAGTGTACAGAGCCTCTACATCCATTGCGGCAAGGATGGCATTATCAGGAACTTTTCCGATGTTTTGTAATTTCCTCAGGAAGTCGGTGGTATCTCGGATATAGCTGGGAGCGTTGGTGGCATAGGGTTCGAGGAGGGAGTCCACGTAACTGGATAGTCCGGTGGTAAGGGTGCCAATACCTGAAATGATAGGGCGTCTAGGGTTTCCAGGTTTGTGGATTTTGGGAAGTAAATAGAATAATCCAGGCTGCAGCTCAGATGGGCTACGTCTACACGTGAAGCCAACATCGAAATAGGCTATTTCGATGAATAACGTCTACACGTCCTCCAGGGCTGGCAACGTCGATGTTCAACTTCGACGTTGCACGGCACCACATCGAAATAGGCGCTGCGAGGGAACGTCTACACGCCAAAGTAGCACACATCGAAATAAGGGTGCCAGGCACAGCTGCAGACAGGGTCACAGGGCGGACTCAACAGCAAGCCGCTCCCTTAAAGGGCCCCTCCCAGACACAGTTGCACCAAACAACACAAGATACACAGAGCCGACAACTGGTTGCAGACCCTGTGCCTGCAGCATGGATCCCCAGCTGCCGCAGCAGCAGCCAGAAGCCCTGGGCTAAGGGCTGCTGCCCACGGTGACCATAGAGCCCCGCAGGGGCTGGAGAGAGAGCATCTCTCAACCCCCCAGCTGATGGCTGCCATGGAGGACCCCACAATTTCGACGTTGCGGGACGCAGATCATCTACACGGTCCCTACTTCGACGTTGAAAGTCGAAGTAGGGCGCTATTCCGATCCCCTCATGAGGTTAGCGACTTCGACGTCTCGCCGCCTAACGTCGAAGATAACTTCAAAATAGCGCCCGACGCGTGTAGCCGCGACGGGCGCTATTTCGAAGTTAGTGCCGCTACTTCGAAGTAGCGTGCACGTGTAGACACAGCTATGGTGTGTCTGAGTTAATGAGGTCCCAAGTAGCAGCAGGGAGTTCCTTCAGTAGTTGTTGTAAATTCCTTTGGAATTCCAAAGTGGGATCAGCGGAGAGAGGTCTGTAAAATGTGGTGTTGGAGAGTTGCCTGGCTGCCTCCTGTTCATAGACCTATTCAGGATAACAGCACCCCCTTTGTCAGCTGGTTTGATTATGATGTCTGGGTTACGCCATCATGTGCCAACAATGCCCAGATGTTTTGCATATTGGACAGACTTCTAACTCCCTTAGACAAAGGGTCAATGGGCACAAAACACACATCAAAACACTCCAGATCCACAAACCAGTTAGTCAACATTTTAATGGAATGGGGCATTCTGTCAATGACCTCAAGGTATGTGTGTTACTGAAAAGGAATTATCTCACCGTTTTGGAAAGAGAAACAGCCGAGCTGGCTTTTGTATTCAAATTCGGCACATTAACACATGGTTTAAATCATGATGGGAACTTTCTGAGTCACTATAGGGGCTTGTCTTCATACTTGGCTCAGTCTAATTCTTGACCTTCCCCCCGACCCCTCCACTTTCTGATTTGTTCACCTTGATTATCTTTTTCTGAATTGTCCTCCTTGCTTACTGTTTTTGGTTCTCTGTGCCTTAAATATTGAGTCTGTTCTGGTCTGGCTGTGGTCTGAAGAAGTGGGTCTGTCCCACGAAAGCTCACCTAATAAACCATTTTGCTAGTCTTTAAAGTGCTACTTGACTGCTTTTTGTCTGGGCTATGTTACTGACTTGGTTTAGACACAACAAATGCTGCAGTTTGGCAGTGGGTTATACTAGCTGACCCTTGCAGTCCCTTCTAACTCCATGGCTTTATGATTCTACGACTGCTTGGGCACAACTAAGGCTTGCCATCCATGCCCATTCTAGGCTCATCTTTGGGTAATCTGTACATTGTTAATTTCCATTAATTTTCACTGTCTAAGTACTATTTGATGGAGATATTCTTTCAGTTAGTCCCATTTTTTCTTCTTCAGTTAATAAAAGGCATGTTTGTCTGCTTTGGCTTCATTCTTAACATATTCCAGAGATTTTTATCTTTCTTTCCTGGGTAATTGTGGAAAAACAGAGTTGTCAAGCTCTGATTAATCATGGCATTTGTTATAAATTAATTCCATTTACTACCTAAAGTTGATTTCAGATATACAATAGCATAGCTAGAATTGGCATAACAGAAATCAACTGTCTGAACTCCCACTCTGCTTCTAAGGGCAGTGGGGGATAGAACCCCAGAGTCCTGGCTCTCACCACTCTAACTCCTGGCTCCCTTCACACTAACCATGAGTCCTAGTGCTGAGGCCTCTGCTCCAATCACTATTCTAGGCACTTACCACCCTCTAAGGGGGATAGATCCCAAGACTCCTAGCTGCCAATGCCAGACATTGCTTTTGCATGTCTTTACCAGACACATGAAATCAAACTCTGGAAGATCGACCCTGACCAGGTCAATCTTCCTGGAAGTGTAGACGAGACTTAAGTATTAACTGTTTGGTCTTTACTTGAAGGCTGTTTGAACTGTCACTTAGCAGAGCTATGTTTTCAGCAAATTCTATACCTTCTGGTATACTATTGTTGAATGCTATAATGTCTGCCTGCATTTTTTCTGATAATGAAGTCAATGGCAATATTATAAAGAGGAAATGAGAAAATGAATCATTTTGACATTAGTGTCGATATTAAAACCATTCACTTAAGTCTTCATTTATTTTAACTTTGGAAGCTGCATCTTGATATTAGGCCTGGATTATGTGAATTATCTTTGCTGGCACACCATAACACTTCAAGCATGTTCTCTAGAGTGAATCACATTAAGGGTATTATAAGCATTTTTTTCCAGTTGATGTTCTTTTTGATTATTCTTAGGGAGAAAATCTGGTCAAAACATGAACTTCTAGGTCAAATTTTATTGTAGTCTTCCCTTAGCTTTGCCTCAACCACATCTTTCATTCTGCTTGTGAGACGAGTAGACAAGATGCCAGTTTGGGGTGTGTATCCTGCTTTTTGACACACAGCCCTGAGGTTGGTACTCGTGGTCATATACCACAATAGATGGTGTGACTGTGCCCGAGAAGATACTGAAGATTTTACCTATGACAAAGAGTGTAATGCCTTGCTAGTTATCGCAGGTGCTTGCATCTACTTTCTTCATTTTGATTTTAATGTCATTTTTGTAATGACCTGGAACCTTTTTTGGAGACCACACTTCGATGAAAAGTTCAATTATTTTTATTGATGGTCAAGCTTTCCACATTTCTTTGATGGCTTGGTCTTCACCTGCAGCATTCCCAAATTTTACCTTTTTTATTGTCTTCAACCTTTAATTCTTATGTGAGATTTACAATGTCTAATTATGGGTTTTGGTATTTTCTTTATTTGTTGCCTTGGTCTGCTTAGCTTCTTTTGAAATGGCTCTGTTTATTGCTAACTTTGTTCCTTTTTGGTGATTCAGGTATTTTCTTTTTACCCTTAACAGGCCTTTTGGCAGGTATAAATTTGCCAGTCAAAACCTTGTTGAATTGACAATATGTTTTACTGTCACTGCTTTCAGCAACCACTTCTGCTTCTTTATAGATGTTAATCTCTTTAACTTCTCGATCTATTTTCTACTTTCTCCTTTAGTTTTGCTGCTTCTTTTTGAGGGGATGTTTTTGATGAACTGATGTTTGCTTTGTCTTGTTTCCTCTCTTTCACATAGGCCGTGTCTACACGTGCACGCTACTTCGAAGTAGCGGCGCCAACTTCGAAATAGCGCCCATCACGGCTACACGTGTTGGGCGCTATTTCGATGTTAACATCGACGTTAGGTGGTGAGATGTCAAAGTCGCTAACCCCATGAGGGGATGGGAATAGCTCCCTACTTCGAAGTTGAACGTCGAAGTAGGGCACGTGTAGACGATCTGCGTCCCGCACCATCAAAATAGCGGGGTCCGCCATGGCGGCCATCAGCTGAGGGGTTGAGAGACGCTCTCTCTCCCACCCCTGCGGGGCTCTATGGTCATCGTGTGCAGCAGCCCTTAGCCCAGGGCTTCTGGCTGCTGCTGACACAGCTGGGGATCCATGCTGCATGCACAGGGTCTGCAACCAGTTGTCGGCTCTGTGGATCTTGTGTTGTTTAGTGCAACTGTGTCTGAGAGGGGCCCTTTAAGGGAGCGGCTTGCTGTTGAGTCTGCCCTGTGACCCTGTCTGCAGCTGTTCCTGGCACCCTTATTTCGATGTGTGCTACTTTGGCGTGTAGACGTTCCCTCGCAGCGCCTATTTCGATGTGGTGCTGCCCAACGTCGAAGTTGAACGTCGACGTTGCCAGCCCTGGAGGACATGTAGACGTTATTCATTGAAACAGACTATTTCGATGTCGCTACATCGAAATAAGCTATTTCGATGTAGCGTGCAGATGTAGACGTAGCCATAGTTCTACATATTGTCACTTAACCAAACTTTAGTTGTGGTTGTCTAGAAACCAACTACAGTTATGGTGGCATTTGTGGTATGATCAGAAAGAAAGAATCAGGACTTACCATTGTTAACTACTGTGACAGAGTAAAGTTTTGTATCATCCAAAATCTGGTTTTTAGTTAAATTTGAAAATACGTCTGTAATATCTTTATCTGTGCAGTGTAGGCTTTTGTTTTTGTTAAATTAACTCTTCAATCTTGCTGCACCTAAATTATAATCACTTCTCATGTATGCGCTGATATCCTGAAGAGTTGATCTGAATTTTCATCCTGCACATAGATAGTCGCTCTGATTTATCCTGATTCCCTCTGGGGAATTCCAAGTTGCTTTGTATACAGTTTCACTTTGGAATAGTGTTCCACCAGTTCTGATCCTCAATAAGAAGGTACAATTCTACCATTCTTCCACCACTGTGATTCTTGGAATCCAAGGCTGCTACTTTGTTCTCATCCCAGACTTTTGAACTGAAGCCTTCCTTGCCATTTTTGCCAGAGTTCTATCTGAATAACTTGTGATTTAACATATTTTAAAAGGAGATCACTCTTATTTTTCCCCCTCACTGGACTCAAATTCTCAACTCAGCATGGAAGCCACTCTTCCCTAAGTGTGAGAGATCACTTCTGACCTACAAGAAGTTGGCAGGCATAGTTTGTAATTATTTCCTTGATCACACACACACAGCCATAAACAGCGTATATTCATTTATGTAAAACATGTCTGAGGAGCTCTAGAACTTGGAAAAATGGCCCTTTGTGTTAACTATCTCTGTGTGGGAGGGAGGGTTTTGATATTTTATGCACTGATAAAGGGTGATATGATTGATACAGCAGATAACCAGGGGTTTGTTTTAATAAAGTTTCACTTTATCTAAAAAGAGTTTCCCCTTTTATAACTTTAAAAACACCCACAAGAGAAATTCTGTTTACCACCACTTTAAAACTGGCAGTTAACATCTGTTTTTTTAACATCTCCCATGTGGTGAATATGCCTTGCACTAGTTCTCGTTATGCATATTAATGAGCTGAAATAAATACACATGAAAAGAACCAGCCCAAGGCATGTAGGCCCTCCAAATAAGAATGAATTTCATCCTCATTTAGCAGGAGTCACCTCATATTGCTCAATTGACAAAAGGCAGCCTTCTGAGCTAAATTTAGCGATACATTTTATGTCCTCTTCCGGTTAACTTCCTCATAAGATGCTTTATAGTACTTTCTTTCAAAGGCAACCATCCACTTACCATTCCCATTCCACTCATTTTTCATAAACTGCATATATTTAATTTACAGCAGGATATATCAAGAGCAACACCATTGTATTCAGGAGCATATTCAGTACTATACCTGAAATTGGAATGAAATCTTATAAAGACAGCGAAGTTTACCATTCATTAGGGACTGCTACCACACAACTTAGAAAGATGAAATAAATTTTATGGTACATTTTTAGAAGTGCTTAATTATAGAGTTAAATATTTTTAAACAGCGCATCCAGATTCCTAATCTGCAAAAGGCCTTTTGGGCCATTCCTGAAGCCAGCTTGGCTTTTATCCTGACACATTTTGCTTCACACTAATCCACAGTAACAGGCAAATAAATTATACATTAAAATTTATGAGTAAAGATTTTTCCCCTTAACTAATGTGTATGATTTACCCTGGAGATATTCTCTTCTGTCTAAGACATTAACACTTCTAAGTAAAGAATTGTTCCTCTGCCCCACTGGAAAAACAAACACATTTCCAGGATGCTATTTTCACATATTTTCGATTTAATATTATAGTCATATTAAAACTATGTTTTAATGCAACACAGAATTTAGCTCTTGAACAGTATGTCAAAATAATGAAATAGGAATAATATTTTCTGAGTCCAATCCCCTGCCCTTTGGGCAGGCATAAGCACCAGCCTTGACAATTTTTTTTAGATCTATTTGCCCCAGGTCCCTAAATAGGATTGAGCTCACAACGCTGCATTTACAAGGCCAATGCTCAAAGCACTGAACTACCCCTCCCCCACACCCTAGAGTTGCTGAGCTGAGGGGTTCCTCGGTGTTTTGAGCATTGGCCTTGTTAATGTAGACTTGTGAGTTCAATCCTTGAGAAGGCCAGTGAGGGGTCTGGGGCAAACAGATGGTGCTTGGCCCTGCCAAAGGGCCTGCACATGATGACCTTCAAAGGTCCCTTCCAGCTCTATGAGATGCGTAGGTGCAAGGAGGAAGGGTAGCTCAGAGGTTTGAGCAGTGTCCTGCTAAACCCACAGTTGTGAGCCCAGCCCTTTGGGGGACCATCTTCGGCAAAAACATTCTTCTGAAAAAATCCATTAGGGATGGTGCTTGTTCCTCCTGTGAGTGCAGGCAACTAGACTCAATAACCTCTAAAAGTCCCTTCCAGTTCTGTGAGATAGGGGTATGTGAGTTCTTTTTTCCCCTTGAACACAACAGGACTTTGGCTGATTTATTCACTTGTTCAGGTTCAAGAGAAACTAGAGGGCATAAAGCTTTTAAAACAGTACATCTTTTTTCCTCTGGCAGCACAAACAAACAATGTTAGAATCAGCAGCTATTCTCGTTTTGAGTCTTGACAGTGAAGTTAGTTTTTGGAAACTGCTGGTTGTGATCTCTGTAAGGAAGGGATTGATGACCCAGGTTGTTATATTCTTCTAAAAGTGCTTTTTTTTATCAAAAGTTTGAGTCTATTGGAAAAAAAATCACCACACTTGGAAATTAGAGTGAATCACAAGCCATTGATTACCAACTTAGTCAAATAAAATGGTTGTGTAGTTCTGGTGAGAAGTATGGGCCTCACAGTAATATTCTTTACAAATATGGTTTCCAAGAAAACATGCTATGTGGGATTAACCTTTCAATCGGTTTCACTAGTGTTTGCCATTGTTTGAAAGTGTACTCACTGCATGAGGTTCTGATTTGTAGCCTGTAATGATTGTTAGAGCAATTTAAATTGGTTCCATACTCAAGCAACACCTCCCTATTTCATCAGACATTTTCTTACCAATATGTCCTTGGCTACGTCTACACTAGCCCCAAACTTCGAAATGGCCACGCAAATGGCCATTTCGAAGTTTACTAATGAAGCACTGAAATGCATATTCAGCACTTCATTAGCATGCAGGCAGACGCGGCACTTTGAAATTGACACGGCTCACCACTGCGCAGCTCGTCCCGACGGGGCTCCTTTTCAAAAGGACCCCACCTACTTCAAAGTCCCCTTATTCCCATCTGCTCATGGGAATAAGGGGACTTCGAAGCAGGCAAGGTCCTTTTGAAAAGGAGCCCCATCAGGACGAGTCGCGCGGCAGCGAGCCGCATCAATTTTGGAGTGCCGTGGCCGCCCGCATGCTAATGAAGCGCTGAATATGCATTTCAGCTCTTCATTAGTAAACTTCGAAATGGCCACCTGCGTGGCCATTTCGAAGTTTGGGGCTAGTGTAGACATGGCCCTTGTGTTTAGCCAAGGAAAGTTTTAGAGCATAGGGTTCGTATTCCTATAGTCTTCTTCAGTGAGACAAGACCTGATAATAAGTACATCTCTCTGCAAGAAACCATGGTTTGCAGAGTGTGCCTTACGTGTCCCATGCTTCTTACCATAGCTACCCCATCTGGCACATCTAGCTCAGTATCCTATTTCTGATGGTGACCCACAATGAAGCTTTCGGGGGTGCATGGAATAGGTTAATTATGAAGTGATCCACCCCATCTTTCACTCCAGGTTAATAATAGTCATAGATTTACGACACAGAGCATGAGGTTGCATCCATGACCATCTTAGCTAACAGACATTGGTTTTATCACACATGAATTTATCAAATTATTTTTAATCCAATTATAATCTTGGCCTTAATGACATTCCCTGACAATAAGTTCCATATGTCAGTTGTCTGAAAAAGTATTGTATCTTGTTTGCTTTAAACCTGCTGCCTATTAATTTTATTTTGTTACCCATGGTTTTTAATATTGTGTGAAATGGTAAAAACACTTCTCTATTCACATTTCCCATACCTTTCATGATTTCATATTTCTAAACTGAATAGGCACCTAATCTTTTTAATTTCTGCTTGTATAGAAGCTGTTCCATACCATTAAGAATCTTTATTGCCCTTCTCTGAGACTTTTCCAATTCTACTACATTCTTTCTGGAGATAAGGTGATCAGAACTGAACACACTATTCAAGGTATGGGCACATCATGGAATTATATAGTGTCATTATGATATTTTCTGTCTTATTTTCTTTTTCTCTTGCCTAATAGTTCCTAAACATATTTTTAGCTTAGACCATGGCTGCTCATTGAGAAAAAGTTTTCAGAAGACTATCCACAGTGACTCCAAGATCTTAAAAATTTCCAATTATGAGGAATACAACTATTCCTTGGGTGGTAATAGGAAGTCCTGTGGCACCTCATAGACTAACAGATATTTTGGAGCATACGCTTTCGTGGGCAAAAACCCGCTTCATCAGATGCATGAGTGACATCATGCATCTGATGAAGTGGGTCTTTGTCCGTGAAAGCTTACGCACCAAAATATCTGTTAGTCTATAAGGTGCCCAGGACTTGTTGTTTTTGAAGATACAGACTAACACGGCTGCCTCTCTGATACTTGCGCGGTAATAGCTAACTATAAGCCATCACTGCATATGTATAGTTGAGAATATCTTTTCCAGTGTCATTTTCCGTGCATAGATAAACCTCTCTGGTCTGATAGGAAACTAGGTTTCCCCCTTTGGATGCTGATATACTTCAGCAGTTATATACTACTCCTTAAATTTCCATCCGCACACCTCACAGTGATTACAAAGACCAGCATGATATTAGCTTTTAACAGAGACATCCCATGATCCTCTTTGAAGAATTAGAATGTACACACCAGAGTCTGGAGATATCTGTAACTTCTATGCACCCCCTCTGTGCTTCTTTGCCTGCTGATGTCTAGCTTTATGAGGTTCTGGATTTCTGTTTTAATCTATTTTTATTAGCCAGAATGTACCTTACCAGTGACTAGAATCATAGAAATATAGAGTTCAGTCTGTGTTGAGGTAGGACCAAGTATATTTAGACTATCCTTTACAGGTTTTTGTGTAACATATTCTTTGCAATGTCTTGTGATGGGGATTACACAGTTTCCCTTGGAAACCTATTTCACTTCTTTCTTTTCTTCGTAGTTAAAAGGATTTTCTTCATATCTATCTTAAATCTCCCCCCTTTCTGCAAATTAAGCATATTACTTCTTGTTCTACCTTCAGTGGACATGGAGAACTGATCACAGTCCTTTTTGGAACAGCTGCGATGCCAACAGACCTAGCATGCCAGCCCGAGGGACTGAACTTGCCATTATAAGGGCTAAAGCCCTGTACTCTACTGCATGAGCCAAAGACCAGCTGCTTCTCAGCCAGGGATGTAGAGCAGAAATTTCATTCACCCTAGTATGAGGGCTCAGAACTGCTAGGTACTACATAGCCATTACCATATTAGAAGGATGATAAGGCCCCTCCTTAATCTTCTTCTCTCAAGACTAAGTTATCCCAGTTTTTAACCTTTCTTTACAGATAACATTTTCTAAACTTTGGTAATTTTTATTGCTTTCTCCTGTAACCTCTCCAGTTCATCCATATTTTTCTTTAAGTATGGTGCCCAGAACTGAACACAGTACTCCAAATGAGGCCTCACCAGTGTGGGATGATTACCTGCTGTATTTTACATAGGACAGTCCTGTTAATACACAATGCTCTGTGATTCTGCCTCTGGAGGTTCAGTTTGTAGGAGTACTTATTACTGCATGTATGCCACTGCTCCTTAGGCTAGGGTTAACATGCCTTTTCTCCTCACTCTTTCAAGGTGGACTGTCAAAGTAAGTGTCAGAGTTTTGTGTATGGAGCCATTTGGTGCCTGGTCTTGATTTGGCCTAATTTTGACTTGGTCATGGATGATGACAAAAAAACCAATGCAAATTATGGGTATTAGTTTGCTGAAAAGAGATTCTAATAATCCCTCTAAACAGGTCTGAGGCAAGAAAGGCCACAGAACCTCGCTAAAGTCTCAGGGAGGTCAATATAGGGCTTGGCACGTCTTGCATGACCGAGGAAACAACCCCATAGTCCACTGGCACCTGACCCTGGGCCAGCAGTTGATATGGCTTGCAGCAGAGTGGAGCAACACTGTATAAGCCCTGGCCCTGGGGCACGGTGGGGCAGCAGTCAGTGAAACTCAGTACTGGGTAGCAGGACTGAGCTCACAAACAGTATGTTAGTGGTGTGCCCTGAAGCAGGGCATGGCAGTAGTCTGTGGAAGGCTGAGCTCCTTTTTAACAGGGCTGAGCAAGCAAACAGCACACAGGTGGCTTCCCTGAAGCAAGGTAGAACAGCAGGCACACCATCAGCGCAGTGCTGGATTAGAGAGGTGAGGGGCTATCTCTCCAGAGGTAGTAGGGTGCAGGTCCACCCACACCACTACACCCAGCCCAGGTCCCTAACAGCAGCAGATACTAGCTGCCAGCCATTGGGGATCCAGGCTGCAACACACCAATATGGGCTCTAGTGGAGTGTCCCTCAGGCTGCTTCCTACCTCTGCCTCCATCAGCACAGGGTCCTACTAATGATCATTTGGGAGATCAGGTAGGTCCACATATTCCAGTTAAATGGCCGTGATTAGGTCTGGAACTCAGGCATGTACATATTGTTGGGGTAAGTGACAGGTGGCAGGACTATAGGCTCAGGCAGGTCCAGTATAGCTGGCAGCTGGCAGGTTCACGGGCTTGGGCAGGTTCTGGACTGCCAGGTAGGGGACTCGCAGTGAACCAGAGGGCCCAGGTATATCCAGGAACTGCAGGTAGTGGGCCAGTGGCAGGGGTTTGGTCAGAGCAGCTGGATGGCCAGTCTGGCCAGTCTGGTGGTCTGGCATGGGCTCTTTGGCTCCTGCTTTCAGAAGCACAACCTGAGGCCAGCCGGCAGACTGCCCTTTTAGGCTACGTCTACATGTGAAGCCTACATCGAAGTAGCCTATTTCGATGTGGCGACATTGAAATAGGCTATTTCGATGAATAACGTCTACACGTCCTCCAGGGCTGGCAACGTCGATGTTCAACTTCGACGTTGCGCAGCACCACATCGAAATAGGTGCTGCGAGGGAACGTCTACACGCCAAAGTAGCACACATCGAAATAAGGGTGCCAGGCACAGCTGCAGACAGGGTCACAGGGCGGACTCAACAGCAAGCCGCTCCCTTAAAAGGACCCTCCCACACACAGTTGCACTAGACAACACAAGATCCACAGAGCCGACAACTGGTTGCAGACCCTGTGCCTGCAGCATGGATCCCCAGCTGCCGCAGCAGCAGCCAGAAGCCCTGGGCTAAGGGCTGCTGCACACGGTGACCATAGAGCCCCGCAGGGGCTGGAGAGAGAGCGTCTCTCAACCCCTCAGCTGATGGCTGCCATGGCGGACCCCGCTATTTCGATGGTGCGGGACGCGCAACGACTACACGGTCCCTACTTCGACGTTCAACTTCGAAGTAGGGCGCTATTCCCATCCCCTCATGGGGTTAATGGCTTCGACGTCTCGCTGCCTAACGTCGATGTTAACATCGAAATAGCGCCCAACACGTGTAGCCATGACGGGCGCTATTTCGAAGTTAGTGCCACTACTTCGAAGTAGCGTGCACGTGTATACACGGCTTTAATGAGCCCTAGGCTCCGCCTCTGGCATTTCCTACCACAGGTGTAACCTTCTGCTGGGAAGGGCACAGGTGTTTTGGGCTTGCCCACCAAGGCCTCTGGGAGGCTTTTTCTGCCTCGGGGTCAGGGGAAGACCACTGCCTCTCACTACACTATCATATCTTGCATTTTAGCTGTTTGTATGTATTATTTCTATTTTAAGTCTGCTCTCAATTTGTGTGTTTGACAGTTTCAGTATCATGTTCTTGGCCTGGGTAAAGGGATGATTCAAGATGCTTGGATGGCACAAGTAAGGAAACACAGAGAATCATTTATAGGCATTTAACATAAATTAAACAGTTAGTACTTCATCCTCTCTGCTGAATCTCACCTATGTAGTGTCTGCTTCTCTGTTAGAAAGGCTTGCCAGAAAGACAGAATAGCACTTAAAATCAGGGCTGGGGGTATATCTGAAAAAAATGTTTAAAGTTACCTTGTTCTAAAATAATAGACAAGTCCCTATTTATTAAAGCTGATTTTTCTTGGCCAAAAGAAATCTGAGCCTCAACAAGGACAAGTGCAGGCTTCTACAGTTAGGACGTAAGAATCCCATGCACAGCTAAAGGTGAGGGACCCCATGGCTAAGCAGAAGAAAATCAAAAAGGAAAGAAAAGAACTGGGGAATACAATAGATGAGAAGCTGAGTATGAATCAATAGTCAAGAAGGATAATGGCAGATTGGGCTACATTAGTAGGAATATTTCCAGCGGATTGAGGGAAGTGATTATTCCTCTCTATACGGCACTGGTGAGGTCACATCTGAACTACTACATCCAGTTTTGGGCCCTGCACTACAGAAAGAATGTGGACAATGTGGAAAGAGTCTAGCAGGAGGCAACAAAAATTATTAGGGGGTTGGGGCACATGACTTCTGAGCAGAGGCTGAGGGAACTGGGCTTATTAAGCTGCATCTACACGTGCACGCTACTTCGAAGTAGCGGCACTAACTTCGAAATAGCGCCCGTCACGTCTACACGCGTCGGGCGCTATTTCGAAGTTAACTTCGACGTTAGGCGGCGAGACGTCGAAGTCGCTAACCTCATGAGGAGATAGGAATAGCGCCCTACTTCGACGTTCAACGTCGAAGTAGGGACCGTGTAGACGATCCGCGTCCCGCAACGTCGAAATTGACGGGTCCTCCATGGCGGCCATCAGCTGGGGGGTTGAGAGACGCTCTCTCCAGCCCCTCAGCTCACTGGTGGCCGTGGGAAGCGGCCCCTTAAAGGTCCCCTCCCCCGCCCTGACTGCAGGAGGCTGAGGCAACGTGCAGGCTCCTGCCTGCACACGCGGCGGCGAGCCTGCACAGCCCTCAGCCCCTGACAGCAGCCATGGCTGCCCAGCAGCCCCCCCCAGCGCCCCCAGGGGACCCCCCCCAAGGGGAGCCAAGGCAGCCAGCAGAGCCAGAGGACCAAGCAGTCTGGGAAGCGTCAGCGGGGCCCCTCTTGGACGGAGGCCGAGCTGCGGGACCTGCTGGGGCTCTGGAGCGAGGAGGAGGTGCTCCAGGTAATGGGGAGCAAGAGGCGGAACGCGGATGCGTTCGCTCGGCTGGCCGACGGCCTGGCTGCCCAGGGTCACCCTGCCCGCACTCCGGACCATGTCCGGAGTAAGGTCAAGGAGCTGCGGCAGGGTTACGCCCAGGCCCGGGATGCGGCCAGCCGATCTGGGGCTGCCCCTGTCACTTGCCCCTTTTACAGGGAGCTCAGGGACATCCTGGGCTCCCGGCACACCTCCTCCCCTCCGGCCACCCTTGACACCTCGGCTGACGAGCCCGAGCAGGCCCTGCAGCCGGAGTCCGCCCCGGAGGTAAGCCCCGCACCCCGGGGGCCCCCCCCGGAGGCCATCCCCGGGACATCGCGGCAGGAGGAGGAGGAGGAGGAGGAGGGGGGCTCCTCCTCCACCGATTCCAGCCTGCAGATCCTCCTCCTGCCATCCCAGAGCAGCAGCAGGGCCTCCGACCCCCGGGGATCTCCGGACCGTGGGAGCGGACCCACAGGTAGGTACCCCTCTCTGGTGGACACCCCGGGGCTTGAGGGGCGGGGGGAACAGAGATGTGTCCAGGGCCCCCCACACGCTCACATGGCCATGGCCCCAAGGACACCAGGGCCATGGCCCTCACAGCACTGCAGCCATCAGCCCCTGCCCCCCGCCACCCTGCATGACAGTGCCATGCCCCATCCCCGGGCCGGGGGGAGCAGAACCTCGAGGGGCCCCTGGGAGGAGGGGGGTGGGACACCCCAGAGCAGCAGCATGCGATGGAGTGGGGGGAGTGCCAAAGGGAGACTCAGGCTACATATGAGCCACCCGAGCCGAGGAGCTCCCAGGGCCAAAGGAGGATCCTGGCGCTACAGCTGGCAGGTGACACCTCTGCCCTGAACAAACAGGAGGGAGGAGCCGAGCTGGCTTGGAATTGGGGGGGGAGGGCGGGGGCCACAGGTAGAGGCTAGGGGAAGGGAGAGCTGGTAGGCAGCCAGCCAGAGGAGAGGGAAAGCTGCATCCCAGAGGGGCCCCCCTTGGGGTCTTCTCCCCACGACGGGTTGGAAGGACTGTCTCTTCCGACAGCTGGTGCTGTCACCCCTGCCAGAAACTGGCCATCTGTGGCCTAAGAAAGCTCTCCTGCTCTCAGACCCTGCGGGGTGAAGTGAGAGTCGCTCCCACCAGGGGACGGGCTGCAGGGCAGGGGGACCCCTGAACCCCATCCATCACAGCAGCATCTCCCGGGGATGGGGATGGGGAACCTGCAGTACAGGGCGGGGGGGACAAAGGCCACGGCTCGGGGCCCACACTAACGCCTGTCTCCATTCTTCTTTCCCCCCTCCTCTCCTGTGTCCTGCACCTGCACCTGCACCATCCGAAGGACCGGAAGAGAGCGCCGGCGAGGCATCGGTTGTCCTGGAGAGCCCTCCGGGACCCTCGCTCCAGGGCAGCCCCTCGGCCGAGGAACCACCAGCCCCGCGGAGGGCCAGACGGCGGACCCCGTGCCTGCTACCGGCGGCGGCCACAGACCCCCAGCTGCTGGCCATCCTCCGCCGGCAGCTGGAGGTGTCGGAGCAGCACCTCCGGCTGCAGGAGCAGGCGCTGGCCTGGCGCAGAGAGGCATGGGGGGCCTATATGGACACCATCAACCGGCTGGTTGATTACCTGGCCCCCCATGCCGCGCCGGCCGCGCCACCGCCCGCCATGCCCGCTCCTGCAGCCCCACCACCAGCTGCTCCAGCCGTCGCCGGGCCGTCCGCCGTCGCCCCACCACCTCCCCGCGAGGGCCACCGCGCCGAGGGACCCCTGGAGCCACCCGAGACTCGCCGGCGCCGCTACCTTCCGGTGGAGCCCGCTCCCACCCAGCCGCGCACCAGACTGCAGGCCTGCCGGAGCTCCCGGCCAGGCACGCCCACTGCTGGGCTGTAGGGGCGAGGGGCCCAGGACGTGGCCCCCCCCTTGTTGGACAGACCTTGGGGACTGGGTGGGGGGTGTGGGTGTTGCCCCTGTTTGCCCCGTCCCCCCCTGTAAATAGTTCTCCCCGTTCTCCTCCCTGCTTTTTGTTTTTCTTTTGATGGCGCACAGTGCTTTCATTTGTTGTTGTACATAGTTTTATTTGTGCCCATCTTGGTTTTGTTGAATGTTTGTCCCTCCTCTTTGGTTTCTGTTTCACATATATATATTTTTTTATTTAAAAAAAAAAAAATTCGTTGAGACAAAAAAAACATTTACGTTCACCCACAAGTTCGTGCTGTCATTTCTCCTGGACAAGTTGGGGGGGGCGGTGGGGTGCTCCATGGTGGTGTGGGCGTTGGGGCAGGAGTGTGGGGGAGGAAGGGGCGGGCAGTAGGGGGCCTGGGCAGAGTTCACCCCGCGGCCTGTTGCTCGAAGTGGGCCCGCAGGGCCTCCCGGACCCGGGTCCCCTCTGGGTCCACCTGCCGACTGGGGGCAGCAGGTGGCTGCACGTGTGCCCTGCCGGCCTCGGCGGCCCAGCCCTGCAGAAAGCTCTCCCCCTTGCTCTCCACGAGGTTGTGCAGGGCGCAGCAGGCACCCACAATCTGGGGGATGTTGTTGGGGCTGGCATCCAGGCGGGTGAGGAGACATCGCCAGCGTCCCTTGAGGCGGCCAAATGAGCGCTCCACCACCTGGCGCGCATGGTTCAGGCGGTCGTTGAAGCACTCCTGGCTGGCGGAGAGGTGGCCCGTGTAGGGGCGCATGAGCCACGGCCGGAGGGGGTAGGCCGTATCCGCGATGATGCAGAAGGGCATGGTGGTATCCCCCAGAGGGATCTCCCGCTGGGGGATGTAGGTCCCCGCCTCCAGCCGGCAGCACAGGCCCGAGTTGTGGAACACCCGGGCGTCGTGGGTGCTGCCAGGCCAGCCCACGTAAATGTCCTGGAACCGTCCCCGGCTGTCCACCAAGGCCTGCAGGACGACTGAATGGTAGCCCTTCCGATTGACGTATCGGCCTCCACTATGGTCCGGGGCGCGGATGGGGATGTGAGTCCCATCCAGAGCCCCGAAGCAGTTGGGGAAGCCCAGGGTGGCAAAGGCGGCGACAGTGGCACGTGGGTCCCCCAGCCTCATGAGCCTGTGCAGGAGCATGGAGTTGATGGCATGCACGACCTGCAGAGAAAGCACATGGGACAGCCCCAATGAGGGGTGAGCAGGGTGTGCATGGCCCTGCCCTGCCCTGCCCTGGCCCCCCTGCCCTGCCATGCCCTGCCCTGCCCTGCCCTGCCCTGGCCCCCCTGCCCTGCTGTGCCCTGCCCTGCCCTGCCCTGCCCTGGCCCCCCTGCCCTGCCCTGCCCTGCTGTGCCCTGGCCTGGCCCCCCTGCCCTGCTGTGCCCTGCCCTGCCCTGCCCTGGCCCCCCTGCCCTGCCCTGCCCTGCCCTGGCCTGGCCTCCCCCTGTGGGTTCTCTTACCTCCATGAAGACAGCCCCGACGGTGGCCTTTCCGACACCAAACTGCTGCCCCACGGATCGGTAGCTGTCCGGAGTGGCCAGCTTCCAGACAGCGATGCCGACCCGTTTCTCCACAGGGAGGGCACGCCGCATGGCAGTGTCCCGGTGCCTGAGTGTGGGGGTGAGCCACTGGCACAGCTCCAGGAATGTCTGTCGGGTCATCCTGAAGTTCCGGAGCCAGTGGTCGTCGTCCCACTCCCCAAGCACCAGCCGCTCCCACCAGTCGGTGCTGGTGGGGTAGCTCCACAGCCGCCGGCGTGTGAGGCGGGGGGTGGGGCGGGGTGCTGCAGGGGTAGGGGCTGAGCCCTGCTGCCCTGGGGGCATCTCCTCCCCTGGGGCAAGAAGGTGCTCAGCTGCCCCCAACATGACATGAGCCAGGGCAAGCCCTGCTCCTGCCGGGAGGGCTGGGTGGACCTCTAGCTGCTGCTGCTGCTGCTGCTGGGGGTCCATGACTGCGGCGCTCGGGGTCTGTGTGCCTATATGGCTCCTCAGACCACGTGCTGTGCAGGCTGAGTGTATGTGGGAGGGGCACTTTAAGGGAGCGTCTAGCTGTTGCCCCGGAAGCACTAGCCCGCCCGTTGACCCTGTGTGCAGCTGTGCCTGGCATCCCTATTTCGATGTGTGCTACTTTGACGTGTAGACGTTCCCTCGCTGCACCTATTTCGATGTCGGGCTGAGCAACGTCGAAGTTGAACATCGACGTTGCCGGCCCTGGAGGACGTGTAGACGTTATTCATCGAAATAGCCTATTTCGATGTCGCAACATCGAAATAAGCTATTTCGATGTTGGGTGCACGTGTAGACGTAGCTTTAGTGTGCAGAAGAGAAGAATGAGGGAGGATTTAACAGCAGGCTTCAACTACATGATGGAGCTCCAAAGAGGATGGAGGTAGGATATTCTTACTGATGCCAGATGACAGAACAAGAAACAACAGTCTCAAGTTGCAGTGGGGAGGGCTAGATTGGATATTAAAAAAATAATTTTGTGAGGAACATGGTGAAGTACTGGAATGGGTTTCCTAGGGGCATGATGGAATCTACATCCTGAGAAGTATTTAAGGCAAGGCTTGACAAAGGCCAGCTAGAATGATATTGCTGTAGTTGGTTTGAACATGGGATTGGACTAGATGCCCTCCTGAGGTCTTTTCCAACCTCAGTTTTGTATGATTCTATCGCTTTTCTCTTGCCATAATATTCTTGGAAGTAATGCTTTATTCAACTTTACAACTCAACTTCCATTGTAATCATACATCTCATTTCTACTCACAGACCATTTTTACATGAGTTTCTTGGGGGAGCTTTCTTTTCTGTGTTTCAATTCTTTTAAAGACTGAGTTAAAGTCAGCTATTTTTTAAATTAAATATATAGAGATATACCTACCTCATAGAACTGGAAAGGACCTTCAGAGTCATCGAGTCTAGGCCTCTGTAATCCCACCAGGACCTATCACTATTATTTTTTTTCCTTTCCCCCTCACCCTTCTATGTGCCCCAGATCCCTCAATGGCCCCCTCAGGGATAGAGCACACAACCCTGGGTATAGCAGACTAATGCCCAAACTACCTCCCTGCTGAAGCTGAAAAAAAATCTGCATTTGTGAGATGTTAAATGTACCTTCACTATATATTGTTCAAAACTATAGCTCCCTCAGGCCCTTAGATCATGAAGCTATTAGTCTGTTCCCTATCTCCAGGACGAGCAAGATCATAGCTAATCATTTACATTTTTTCAAAACTGCAGACATACAGTAGATAAGACACCTTGTCTCAGGAATGCCGGCTGACAGAGTTTGGAAGCTGTTGCACCAGGAATGAGAAATGGGATTCTTAGGCAGACTCTTCAAGCTATTGTTGCTCACTTACACGGGGACCTCTCAATTTGCTTGTAGCAAGAGCTTTCCATTTCACTGTTTGGCTGCAGGGAACTCCCAAGGATTGATAAAGAAAGAGCAGCATGAATGAATGAAGAGATTGTTTTGTTGTTGTTTTGGAGGGGGTAAGAGTGGAGATGTGAAATGAGGATTGTATGTTGAATTAAATGTTTAGGAATTTTGTGGCAGGGCCCAATAACCTCTAGCATGGGCCCTGAAAGCCTGATGTTTGTCTGCACCTGCATTACTGCTTGCAGTGACCCCTATTGGCAGTTATTTTCTCAGGCAAGTTTTTCAGTGACTCAGCCTTCTGGCCAATTCACACTCTGTATGTGAAAGAAATGGAAAACAAACCCCTTCCAGGGTAAACAGGCCAACAGGACATTATCACATACAAGAATCTCGCCCTCACACTGAACATCAAAAAGTCCAAGGTACTCCACCAACCCTCACTGATGGGACAAGCTCATGTACCTTTTACTGAAGTCAACAGAAAACTGCTGGAAAATGTGGAGTGTTTCCCATACCTTGGAAGTCATCTCTCCACTAACATTGACATTGACGTGGAAATCCAGCATTGTCTGAGTTGTGCTAGCTCTGCTTTCACCTGCCTGAGACAAAGGGTCTTTGAGAACAGGGACAGCTATCCCGAGACTAAGCTCCCTGTATACCGTGCAGAGTTTGTTCCAATGCTTCTGTACGCATGTGAAACCTGGACAACATACAAGCATCATGTGAAGGAACTTGAACAATATCATCAACACCACTTCATGAGAATCCTAAATATCTACTGGGAGAATAGGTACACAAACCATAGTCCTGGAAGAGTCAAACATAGAATCATAGAATAGTAGGACTGGAAGGGACCTCGAGAGGCCATCGAGTCCAGCCCCCTGCCCTCATGGCAGGACCAAACACTTTCTAGACCATCCCTGAAAGCCATCTATCTAACCTCTTCTTAAATATCTCCAGTGATGGAGATTCTACCACCTCCCTTGGCAATTCGTTCCAGTGTTTGATCACCCTGACAGTTAGGAACTTTTTCCTAATGTCCAACCTGAACCTCCCCTGCTGCAATTTAAGTCCATTGCCTCTTGTTCTATCCTCAGAGGCAAGGAAGAACAAGTTCCCTCCCTCTGCCTTATGACACCCTTTTAGATACCTGAAAACTGCTATCATATCAATTCCCTCAATCTTCTCTTTTCCAAACTAAACAAGCCCAATTCCTTCAGCCTTTCTTCATAGGTCACGTTCTCTAGACCTTTGATCATTCTCGTTGCTTTCCTCTGGACCTTCTCCAAATTCTCCACATCCTTCCTGAACTGCGGTGCCCAGAACTGGACACAATACTCCAGCTGAGGCCTAACCAGCGCAGAGTAGAGCGGGAGAATGACTTCTCATGTCTTGTTCACAACACACCTGTTAATGCATCCTAGAATCATGTTTGCTTTTTTTGCAACAGCATCACACTATTGACTCATATTTAGTTTGTGGTCCACTATAACCCCTAGATCCCTTTCTGCTGTACTCATTCCTAGGCAGTCCTTTCCCATTCTGTATGTGTGACACTGATTGTTCCTTCCTAAGTGGAGCACTTTGCATTTGTCCTTATTAAACTTCATCCTGTTTACCTCAGCCCATTTCTCCAGTTTATCCAGATCCTTTTGAATTATGACCCTATCCCCCAAAGAAGTTGCAACCCCTCCCAGCTTGGTATCATCTGCAAACTTAATGAGTGTACTTTCTATGTCAATATCTAAATCGTTAATGAAGATATTGAACAGAACCGGTCCTAAAACAGACCCCTGCGGAACCCCACTAGTTATACTTTTCCAGCAGGATTGAAAACCATTAATAACTACTCTCTGGGTACGGTTATCCAGCCAGTTGTTCACCCACCTTATAGTAGTCCCATCTAAGTTGTATTTGCGTAGTTTATTGATAAGTATATTATGTGAGACCGTGTCAAATGCTTTACCGAAGTCTAGGTATACCACATCCACCGCTTCTCCCTTATCCACAAGGCTCGTTATTCTATCAAAGAAAGCTATTAAATTGGTTTGACATGATCTGTTTTTAACAAAACCATGCTGGCTGTTCCCGAGCACCTTACCACCTTCCAAATGATTGAAGATGATTTCTTTAATTACCTGCTCCATTATCTTTCCTGGCACAGAAGTTAAGCTGACTGGCCTGTAGTTTCCCGGGTTATTCTTGTTCCCCTTTTTATAAATGGGTACTATATTTGCCCTTTCCCAGTCTTCTGGAATCTCTCCCGTCTCCCACGATTTTCCAAAAATGATTGCTAAAGGCTCAGATACCTCTTCTATCAGCTCCTTGAGGATTCTAGGATGCATTTCATCAGGCCCTGGTGATTTGCAGACATCTAATTTTTCTAAGTAAATTTTAATTTGTTCTTTTCTTATTTCAACTTCTAAACCTACCTCTTTTTCACTAGCATTCTTTATGTCAGGCATTCCTTCAGATTTCTCAGTGAAGACCGAAACAAAGAAATCATTAAACATCTCTGCCATTTCCAAATTCCCTGTCACTGTTTCTCCCTCCTCACTGACCAATGGCCCTACCCTCTCCTTGGTCTTCCTCTTGTTACCAATGTATTTGTAAAAAGTCTTCTTGCTTCCCTTTATGCTTGTAGCTAGTTTGAGCTCATTTTGTGCCTTAGCCTTTCTAATCTTGTTCCTGCATGCTCGTGTTGTTTGCCTATATTCGTCCTTCGTAATTTGTCTTAGTTTCCATTTCTTATACGATTCCTTTTTCATTTTGAGATCATGCAAGATCTCCTGGTTAAGCCAAGGCAGTCTTTTGCCATGTTTTCTATCTTTCCTACGCAGCGGGATAGCTTGCTTTTGGGCCCTTAATAATGTCCCTTTGAAAAACTGCCAACTCTCCTCAGCCGTTTTTCCCCTCAGTTTAGCTTCCCATGGGACTTACCTACCAGCTGCCTGAGTTTACCAAAATCTGCCTTCCTGAAATCCATCATCTCTATTATACTGTTTTCCCTTCTACCCTTCCTTAGAATTGTGAACTCTATGATTTCATGATCACTTTCACCCAAGCAACCTTCCACTTTCAAATTCTCAATAATTTCCTCCCTATTTGTTAAAATTAAATCTAGAACAACTTCCCCCCGATAGCTTTTTCAACCTTTTGGAATAAAAAGTTGTCTGCAATGCAATCTAAGAATTTATTGGACAGTCTGTCCCCTGCTGTATTAGTTTCCCAACATATACCTGGATAGTTGAAGTCCCCCATCACCACCAAATTCTGGGCCCTCGATGATTTTGTTAGCTGTTTAAAGAAAGCCTCATCCACCTCTTCCACCTGGCCAGGGGGCCTGTAGTAGACTCCTAGTAGGACCTCATCCTCGTTTTTCACTCCTCTGAGTCTAACCCAGAGACTTTCAACCCATCCATCTCCACCTCTGTCCAAGTGTGTTCATTTTTAATATACAAGGCAACACCTCCTCCCTTCTTTCCCTGTCTGTCCTTCCTAAGCAGGCTGTACCCTTCAATACCAACATTCCAATCATGAGTATTATCCCACCAAGTTTCTGTGATGCCAATGATATCGTAGTTGTATTCATTTATTAGTACTTCCAATTCTTCTTGTTTATTTCCCATACTTCTTGCATTTGTATGTAGGCATCTCAGACATTGATTTGGTCTTGCCTCCCAGTTTTGCCCTGGCCCTCTTTTTACTCTCCCAGTGTAGTCCATACTTCCTCCCATTTCAAGTTCATCTCCCAGGTATCCATGCGCTCCACTTACCTCCAGGCTTGGCTCCCCTGCCCCCGTCGAACCTAGTTTAAAGCCCTCCTCACTAGGTTAGCCAGCCTGTGTCCGAATATGGTCTTCCCCCTCCTCGAAAGGTGAACACCATCTGTGCCTAGCAGTCCTTCCCGGAAAAGGATCCCGTGGTCAAAGAAACCAAAGCCTTCCTGGCGACACCATCTACACAACCAAGCATTCACCTCTAGGATACACCTGTCTCTGCCTGGGCCCCTACCTCTGACAGGCAGGATTGAAGAGAATACCACCTGCGCCCCAAACTCCCTGACCCGTGCCCCCAGAGCCCTGAAGTCACTCTTGACCTGCTCAGCGTCACACCTCGCAGTATCATTAGTGCCCACATGGATGAGAAGCATGGGATAGTAGTCAGAGGGCTGGATAATCCTCGACAATGTCTGCGTAACGTCTCGGATACAGGCCCCCGGCAGGCAGCACACCTCCCGAGAGGAAATGTCAGGGCGACAGATGGGCGCCTCCGTCCGCCTCAGAAGAGAGTCTCCAACCACCACTACTCTATGTTTTCTTCTTGCAGGGGTGGCAGTAGACTTCCCAGCCTTGGGGGTATGAGGCTTCTCCTCTGTGCGGGGTAATTCTTGGTCTCCTGTATCGAGTACAGCATAACAGTTTTCCAGTAACACGGTGGGAGGGTTCTGAGCAGGGGTGGGACACTGCCTGCTGCGAGAAGTAACCAGCTGCCAGTGTCCACCCTGGTCCACCTCCTCCAGTGGTTTATCAGCCGTCCTGTGCACTGGGACAGTTACCTCCGCAGTCTCCACCTGAATACTATCCAGGAACTGCTCATGGACTCAGATACTCCTCAACCTGGCCACCTCCTCCTGTAGCTCCCCCACCTGCCGCCTGAGAGATTCCACCAGCAGGCACCTTCCACACTGAATATCCCCCTCAGCCTGGGTATCAGTAAGTGGGAACAGCAAGCCACAGTCCTTGCAGAGCCACACCAAAATCTGGGTAGAAACATCCATGGTCAGGCAGTCTGTCTGGCTACAGGCACAAGTGGAGGAGACGGCAGTAGTGCTGGCACAGGTGTTGCGGGTCTTCCTAACCATTATAGTCCTCTCTGTCACACTCCCTCCCAAACTCCCTCTTAAACTCCCCTGTCTGCAGCTCCCTGTCCCCTTCAGTCCCCTGGTCGCTCCTGCCTCTGGCTTTTAAGCCTGCTGGCCTCTCTCAGGCCCTCCCCCTATGAGTCACACAGGGGAAGGCTGATCAAGGGAGCAAAAGGTCAGGCAGGCAGTCCCAACTGCCACTGGAACTGAAACTGAAACTGCCCCCGACCTGGAATCAAAATGGCAGTTCAATTGCCAGCAGTTAAAGCACACGCTCACTCACCCAGAGATCAGCACTCTCACCTGGTAGCTTCTTCAGCGGCAGGCTCACTTGCTCTCCTCCCTCTTAAACTCCCCTGTCTGCAGCTCCCTGTCCGCATGACCAGCATTGAAGCCATTATCATCCACCAACTACTTTGTTGGACTGGTCACGTGGTTCAGATGTCTGATCAGTGACTCCCAAAACAGATTGCCTGTGTCTACACTAGCAAGTTCTTTTGAAAGCATTTCAAAAGAAGGGGGCTCTTTCGAAAGATAACATGCAGCACCTGCACACAAAAAACATTCTTTCAAAAGTAAATCAAAAGAACGCAGTGCTTCTTTCAAAATCACTCTTCCTCTCCCATTTCAGGAAGAACACCTTCTTTCAATACCTGATTCATATAAGAACTGTAGTCCTTGAATAGGAATTACTCGCATGGGTAAGGGTTTCCAGGTTTACACCCTTAATCTTCTGATGCACAAAGATCCTTGTTATGGCAGCCAACCATATATTCATCAACTTTTCTTTTAACATTAACCAACGCTAATTAACAGCACAGCAGACAAACTCATTCCGTAGTTCCCTGTTTTGGCAGTCCAAACATTCATCAGGAGTAGGTAAAATAGTTCTGCAGTGCAAGGCAACCCAGTGACAATGGCAAATCTTCTGCAGTGCATTACAGAGCCCCATGACCATGTTCCGTCTAATAAATCGACCAGAAATAGCGTGTGCAAAAGAGATTAACCATTTTCTTTTCCCTTGTCTTTACAGAGAATATGTTCTACATCACTGTCTCCCACTGCCAACAAATGGCACTGTCAATAAAGCTAACCACCGTGTATCTTAAATGAGGAGAAAAATAATGTTTTGGAGATTGTTCTAATTATCCAGTCTCTTATTGTAGTTACCAGTTGTGTGAAGCATTCAACCTAAGCAAACAATAATATCTAATGAAGGCCATTTTAAAATCAGCATTGGCATCCAAACTGAGAAATACGTGAAACAATCAGAGCTTGTCCAATCTTGGAAATTTATCAAAATAGCTAAGCCCAAATGATTTCACCCCCATGTTTACTCTCAGTCTGGAATCAGAGCGCCTTTTTCCAATTTCTTTTAACTCTTTTCCAGAATGCACAGGATTAAGCTATTACTTCCAGAGTAATTGCTCTGCGTTAGCCATTTCAGTACATTTCCAAACATAGATGAGCCCGAAATGACAGAAGAAGCCCTCTTTCTCCTTCTCCCCTACCAGCATACAAACATTTTCCGGTGATTTCGTTTTATTTCAGGCTTCTTCCCCACCGCTTGTCACATACATTTTACCAAACAGCAGCGGGAATTCTATAGCAAAACAGACATTTGTAACTAATCACAGAAGTAACTGGACCTGAATCTGCTCCTTTGTAAGCAACCCAACTATGTCTTTCTTGTACAGATAAACTGTCAGTTGTTTATTATAAAACCTTTGCTGTTTCCTATATAGTCCTACAATTACCATTAAGTAAATGGATGAAGTACACTAAATTCACGTGTCCTGAGAAATTAAGCGACAGCACTTCCAATTAAAAGCAAATTTTGATTTGTTGTTTAAATACTGCCTTGTTAATGAGAGTATAATTAGCATTATTATTCTGTTGCTATATAATCTGTTCCCAGGAAATATTTTAAATATAAGCCATGGCCTAATAATAACAGTGTTTTAATGAAGAATCTAGTCCTTTTGTTGCTCATAAACTACAGTTTTTTATTAATTTGCAGTACTTTTCAGTCTATAACTGCTCATGTTATGTGCTTCCAATAGGTCCTTAGCTAATAGCTTTTCCTTATAGATATAGAAAGTTTGGTTAGAAATTACATGGTGGTAGTTCTACTCTTTCATTATTTATAAAAAGGAAGAGATATGTCAGCAAGATTTTAAGATAACTGGATGAACCCTTTTGGAACTGGTCTTCATACATGCTCACGCCTCTGATTATCACAAAGGCTTTTGCTTTCAGTGAATATTCTTCCGACCATCAAAATCAATCAATCAATCAAGCAATCAATCACTGGTGTGAATGATCAAAGAAAACAAATATAAAGTGTCAGAAAGTGATTTTGTGATTTCATGATTTTTCAGAATTTTTTTCAGTTTTGGTTACCAAGCATGCTTGGGAACAGTATATGGGACACAGCAAAGAGGAAAAAGAAATACATGAAAGATGCTTCACAAAGAGAAGCTGATGGGTGTCCAAGCAATAGTAAATTCCTGCTATGATTCTGTACTTCATTGGGCAAAAAGTCACTATTTGAGTGTTAAGGCCAAGCATAAATGACTATTTATCATGTCATAATAATAACACAACTGCAGCTAAACTTGAGCCAAAATCATTGCAGCCTTAATATTGTCTGTATCTGGCCCTTGCAATGAGATAGTGGCTCTGTTGGCTATTAACATCCCATGGAAGGACTTTCCTCTGATTTTGCCATGAACCTTAGGTTAAAGATCACACCCAAAATTATAGGCCTGTAAGTTTACATGGAAACAAGGGTGCAAAGCGAAAATGGAAGAGACCCCTTAGGCCTCCCTCTAGATCTACTGAGTTAGGTCTGCACTAAAATAACTTTTACCTACATTGCTTACTTTTTCCCACATAAACAATGTGATGATCCACATACCTTCCTTAAACACTCTCACTTGTCCCAAGAACCGTTTTTCTATGGCTGTGTCTACACTTTGAGATAAATTCAAATTTAAGGCAGCTAGCTCAATATTACCACGTGACTGTCTTCACAGTAAATACCATTAGCTTGATTTAGGGAGCACTAACACTGATATCATAATATCCTCAGTACGTGCTGGACGTGGCATCCAGCTTGAATTCAAAAGTTTGATTAAAGCCAGTGTGGAAGTGCCATGTCTTAAAATCGAATTTGTTAGCCTGCAGAGGTGTCCTGTAAGTACCCCACAATGCCCCTCAGCCTTTCTGCTGCCAGAGGGAAGTCTCCCCTGGAGGCTAACATATTCGGGAGCTTGATGCCACTGGGGAAGTCTCCCCCCGGTGGTGAATATATTCGGGGGTGGAGGGGGGCTACTTCAACTGCCCCCGCACTGGCTAAGATATTCATGGGCTTGCTGCCACCAGGATGTGGGGAGTCTCTCCTGGTGGCTAAGACATGCAGGGGTGGAGAAATGTTTCAACCAGCTCTGCAGCCACAGACCAGATTCTCCCCACCCACTACAAATATTTTCGGGGGCTTGGTGCCCATTGCAGACACATGCTGCTTTTTGCAAACTCATTGATATTTCAGTTATAAAATCTTTTTCCTAACCTTTCCTGCCCTCCTTCTTCATGCTTTGACTCTCCCAAAAACACAGGGAACAACGGGTAGAGGGCCAGTTGAAATTCTTGTTTCTGTTATAAGTTGTGTATGTGATTTCCCTGCCATCCTCCATGTTGGCAATGTCTGTGTAGTGAGACACTTTGGACAGGATCCAAATGGAAAAAAAAACAACAGTCTTTCTGGATTAAACTATATATTTCTCTCCTGAAAGGTGCTATAGCTGTCAAAGATTTGGACATGCAGCAGCTATTTGTAAGGGAACAATGAGACACAATAAATATTGAGGAAATCACTGATATGAGAACCGCATAGAAGGACTCTAAATGCAACAAAAGGGACAGCACAGTGCAGCATGTAAAGGATGTAAAGTAACAGAACAAGTGAGAGAAGTATAAACATTTAGGCTACGTCTACACTAGCACATTACGTCGAAGTAAGAACATCGAAATAGGCTACTTCGACGAATATCATCTACACGTCCTCCAGGGCTGGCAACGTCGACATTCAACGTCGAAGTAGTGATGGGGAATGTCGAAAAGAGCCGCCCTGGAAGGAAATGCAGAGCGTCTACACACACAAGCACCCTCTTTTGAAATAAGGGGCCAGGAAAGACCGTGGACCGGGTCACAGAGCACACTAGCCCTTCTGGGGCAGCTGCAAGCCGCTCCCTTAAAGGGCCCCTCCCACACACACCTGGCTTGCACAGCACGAGGTCTTTAGAGCAGTAGCCACTCTCTCTCAGACCAAGTCACAGCAGATATGGACATCCAGCAGCAGCTGCAGCAGCAGCAGCAGCAGCAGCAGCAGCAGCAGGAAGCGGAGGCCCTCCAAGTAGTCATCCAGGGGGCAAGCGCCCTGCTAGGTGCTGCCCAGGAGGCTGCCCAGTGGCTCCTGCCAGAGGAGCCCACCCCGGAGGCAGACGGGGATGCCGCTGACCACCGGGCTCCCCTCTTCCTCCCTCACCGGCTACTCCCCCGCCTCTGGAGCTACCCCACCAGCTCCGAGTGGCGGAAGCAGCTCATCATGCGAGAGTGGGATGACGATATGTGACTCCGGAACGTCCGCATGCACCGGCAGACCTTTCTCGAGCTCTGCCAGTGGCTCACCCCCGCACTGAGGCACCACGACACCCTGATGTATTGCGCCCTCCCTGTCGAGAGGATGGTCGTACTAGCCGTCTGGAAGCTGGCCACTCCAGACAGCTATTGCTCTGTGGGACACCAGTTTGGAGTGGGAAAGGCCACGGTCGGGGTCGTCGTCATGGAGGTAAGGTGGCCTGGGCACGCACCCCCTGGGGGGCGGGGGGGGATGGGTGTGGCTCGGGGAGGGAGGGACGCAGGGGGGGGAGGGAGGGGCCGGGTGTGGGGCTGGAAAGGGAGGGGTACCGGGGAGAGATGGGCTGGGCAAGTGGGGTATCCGGGGAGGTGCCTGGGAGGGGGGCCTGAGGGAAGTGCCCCAGGGCACCCTGCACAGCCTCATGGGCACTTGTTCCCTCCCAACAGGAGGTCCGTGCGCTTAACACCATGTTGCTCCAGAGAGTTGTCCGACTCGGGGACCTGGACACAGCCGTCGCCGGATTCGCCTCTATGGGGTTCCCCAACTGCTTTGGGGCCCTGGATGGGACCCACATCCCCATCCGTGCCCCGGACCACAGCGGAGGAATATACATCAACCGCAGGGGCTACCACTCCGTGGTCCTGCAGGCCATGGTGGACAGTCGGGGCCGCTTCCAGGACGTGTGCGTGGGCTGGCCCGGCTGCACAGACAATGCCCGTGTTTTTAGGAACTCGGGCCTGTGCCGCCGGCTGGAGGTGGGGACCTACATCCCCCAGAGGGAGATCCCTCTGGGGGACACCACCGTGCCCCTCTGCCTCGTGGCAGATGAGGCCTACCCCCTCCAGCTCTGGCTCATGAGCCTGTACACTGGCCACCTCAATGCCAGCCAGGAGCAGTTCAATGCCCACCTGAACCACGCCCACCAGGTGGTGGAGAGAACATTTGGCCATCTGAAGGGCTGCTGGAGGTGCCTCCTTGCCCGACTGGATGTCAGCCTCCAAAACATCCCCCAGGTTGTGGGAGCATGCTGCACGCTCCACAACATCGTTGAGAGCAAGGGGGGAGGCTTTCATCCAGGGGTGGGCGGTCAACGCCAGCACGGGCTTCCCCCAGCTGGCTGCCGCACCCAGCCGCCAAGCCCACCATGAAGGGGTACGGGTCCGCAAGGCCCTGTGGGCCCACTTCGATCAGGGAGACCCCTGAGCACCTCCCTGGCCTTCCCCAGAAACACCCTCCCCCACACACACAGCCCGCAATGCCCACACACCGCCCCCAACACCCGCACGTAACCCCTACAACAAGCACACAACTCCAGCTTTTTGGAAAATAAAACTTTTTTTTTTAAACTGGATAACTTGTTTGATTCAACAAAGAAACTGCAACTACTCTACAAAAAGGGGGACAACTATATACAAAAAGGGGGACAACTATATACATGGGCCAACAACTGAGCCATCCGCCGGGCCCCCATCAGTCCGGGGTGGGGGTAGAGGGGCACAAGCCCTGGCGGGTACAGCTCGCAACCCCCACCTCCCCGTGTCCTCAGTCCCCAGCGTGGCTGGCTGGGGGCTGGGAGGACCGGCAGGTAGGGCCAGGATGCCTCCACTGGCCAGTCTTCAGCCCCAGTGGGCTCTGTGGAGCTTGCCGGTGGTGAGGTGAGTGGGGCGGCAGGCGGGGCAGCAGGCAGCAAGGTGGGTGGAGCGGCGGGGAGGGCAGCCCAGGGGGCAGCGGGGGGCGGGAGCCGGGCGACGGCCTCCCGGATTGACCCGGCTATGTCCCTGAAAACCCCCATAAAGTCCTCCCACGCTGCCCACCGCTGGGTGGACTCCTCCCGCTTGAAGCGGAGTCTTTCCTCCGCCACCTCCGTCTGCCGCCGGAGAGCTGCCAGAAGCTGAGGGTCCACTGGGGCCATCCCAAGAGTCCAGCAGTGGCGGGACCATCCTGCTGGCCTTGGGGGTGTCTCCAGCCACTGGCGGTGGCTGGCCTACGGCGGGCTGTCGGGGATAACGGACGGTGCCTGGCTGCCTGGGTCATCTGATGCTGCAGCTGGAGAGAGGGAGGGGAAGGCTGTTAGTCCAGTGTCCTGGCCCGTGGCCCATTCTCCCTGCCCCCTCTTGGGTGCTGGGTCTCCATCCCCGTCGGTGGGTTTGATGTCCCTGTTGGCTGTCGCCATGGCATTGTCCCCCCACCCCCGGGGTCAGGACTGAGTTCTGTCCATGGGTACAGGTGCTGACGGGCGATGATGGTCGTGCCACCGTCCTGGGACTGGACTGTGGCTGGGCATTCGCAGGTTGGGGTCCACTGGGGGTGTGTGAGGCTCCCGGTCGTGGCTGATGCCCCTGCCCTGTGGCCCATGGGTGTGTGCTCTGTGGGGTACGTACCTGACCGTCCATTGCCGTGGTCGGGTGCTCCAGGAAGGGAGGTCAATGAGGAGTCCCCCCCCCACCACTGCTGGACCCCTTCTCTGCTGTCCCGAGGGGGGCTCCTCAGGTGGGCCCCGGGGTGCGGCGCTGCCCTCCAGGCCGGACTCCAGCTTCAAGGCCTGCTGGAGCTCGTTGGCTGTGGTGTCAAGGGTGGCTGGAGGGAGGAGGTGTCCTGGGGGCCCAGGATGGCCCTGAGCTCCCTGTAATAGGGGCAAGTGGCGGGGGCAGCCCCAGACCAGCTGGCCGAGTCCCAGGCCCGGGCATACCCCTGCTGCAGCTCCTTCACTTTACTCCGGACATGATCCGGAGTGCGGGCAGGGTGACCCTGGCCAGCCAGGCCCTTGGCCAGTCGGGCGAACGCTTCTGCATTCCACTGCTTGCTCCCCATCATGTGGAGCACCTCCTCCTCACCCCAGAGCCCCAGCAGGTCTTGGAGCTCGGCCTCTGACCAGGAGGGGCCTCGCATCCTTTTGGCCCCCCGCCTGGCTGCTGGGGGTGCCTGGGTCCCCTCAGGAGAGGAGCCCTGGGGGCGCTCGGGGGGACTGGCTGGAGGCCATGGATAAAGGCAGCGGGGATCAGGGCCTGTGAGAAGCGTGCAGGGCTAGCACGTGCCTGTGCTGCTGCCTGCACGCTCTCAGCTTCCTGCACAGGAAATCCAGGTCAGTGGTGCCTTTAAGGCTGCTGCATGCAGCGACCATAGAGCCCTGCAGGGGCTGGAGAGAGTGTCTCTCAACCCCTCAGCTGATGGCCGCCCTGGAGGACCCCGCAATCAAAGTAGTGGGACGCGGATCATCTACACACACCCTACTTCAACGTTCAATGTCGAAGTAGGGCGCTATTCCCATCTTCTGATGGGAATAGCGATTTCGACGTCTCACTGCCTAACGTTGATTTCAACATCGAAATAGCACCCGGCACGTGCAGATGTGATGGGTGCTATTTCGATGTTGGGCTGGCTACTTTGAAGTAGCCAGCTAGTGTAGGTGAACCCTTAAAGTAATTCAAAGATGTTACATGCAGAGGTCACCGGAAGATCATGACAAAATAAAAAAGCAAAAGTACACAAGCAAGAGAAAAGAGGATCAGACTCAGCAGAAACATCTTTTGACCATAATTCTATTAATATTGCCATGCATAACAAACTTGTATATGGATTTATAAAGTTTATGATCTATGAAAAAGAAAAAGTTATTTTAGAATTAGCAAACCTAGGTAATGTCATAAGCCCGTTCATAATGTGAGGAGACTGAATAGTCACAATAAGCTATGATGAAGTTAAAAAACTGATCTAAAGTGTAAATGCCTACACAACATATTAGCCGCGTCTACACTAGCCGGCTATTTTGAAGTAGCCATGCCAACTTTGAAATAGCGCCCGCCGCGTCTGCACGTGCCTAGTGCTATTTTGAAGTTGAAATCGACGTAAGGCGGTGAGACGTCGAAGTCGCTATCCTCATCAGGAGATGGGAATAGCACCCTACTTCGTTGAACATCGAAGTAGGGCACGTGTAGACGATCTGCGTCCCGCAACATTGAAATAGCGGGGTCCTCCATGGAGGCCATCAGCTGAGGGGTTGAGAGATGCTCTCTTCAGCCCCTGAGCTCTATGGTCGCCTCATGCAGCAGCCCCTTAAAGCTCCCCACCCCCTTATTTTGTGTGCAGGAAGCTGAGAGCTCGTGCAGGCAGCAGCACAGCCACGTGCCTAGCCTGCATGTCCCTCAGCAGCCCCAACCCACCACCCTCTACCCCAAGGCATCCAGCCAGCCCCCCAAGCTCCCACAGAGCACTCCCCCCCAAGGGGACCCAGGGCTCCCAGCCTGCCAGCCAGTGGGGGAAGAGGCAGCGGGGCCCCTCCTGGATGGAGGCCAAGATCTGGGACCTGCTGGGGCGCTGGGGAGAGGAGGAGCTGCTCCAGGTAAAAGGGAGCAAGAGGTGGAATGTGGATGCGTTCGCTTGGCTGGCCAAGGGCCTGGCTGCCCGGGGTCACCCTGCCCGCACTCCTGACCATGTCAGGAGTAAGGTAGAGGAGCTGCAGCAGGGTTACGCCCAGACCCGGGACACAGCCAGCCGATCTGGGGCCGCCCCCGCCGCTTGCCCCTTTTACAGGGAGCTCAGGGCCATCCTGGGCCCCCGTTACACCTCCTCCCCCACTGGCCACCCTTGACACACTGGCCGACGAGCCCCAGCAGGCCCCGGAGACGGAGTCCGCCCCGGAGGCCAGCCCTGCACCCCAGGGGCCCCCCCAGGAGCCCACCCCTGGGACACCGGAGGAGGAGGAGGTGGCCTCCAGTGATGGAGGGGCTCCAGATCGACCTCCCCTCCCACAGCTCCCGCAGGCCATCCGCCCAATGGGTGTCCCCCGACCATGGGAGCGGACCGTCAGGTATGTACCCCCCTGGTGCACGCCCCCAGGGTTAAGGGGCGGGGACAAGAGACATGACCAGGGCCCTCCACACACCCAGATGACCATGGCCCCGAGGACAGCAGTGGCATGTCCCTCAGAAGAGTACATCAGCCCCTGCCCCCCCCAGCAGGACAGCGCCATGCCCCATCCCTGGGGATGGGGGGGGGAGCGGAACCTAGGGTCCCCGGGGGGAGGGGAGGGGTTGGACACCCATCATCATCATCATCATCATCATCATCATCTCCGGGGGATGGGGATGGGGAACCAGCAGCAGAGGGGTAGGGGGGACAAGGGCCAAGAGTCAGGGCCCAGACTAATGGCTGTCTCCACTCTTCTTCCCCCGCCCCTCTGTTCTGCAGCTGCACCATCAGAGGGCCCGGAGAGCACTGGCGCGGCATCTGTGGTCCCAGAGAGCCCACCGGGGCCATCGCACCAGGCCAGCCCCTCGGCGGAGCACGGACCAGCCCCAGGACGATCCTGACAGTGGTGGAGCCATCTGTGGGCATCCACAGACCCCCAGCTGCTCACCACCCTCCGGCGTTAGCTGGAGGTGTCCGAGTGGCGCCTGCAGGTGGAGGAGTGGCGGCTCCATCTCCAGGACCGAGTGCTGGCCTGGTGCCAGGAGGCTTGGAGGGCCTTCATGCGCACCTTCGATGCTATCGCGCGGCACTTGCCCCCCCCACCGCCCCGGCCGCTCTGCCCACCGCTCCGCCTGCCGTCCCTCCACCATGAGCCATCCTGGGGCCTGCCACCGAGGGGGACCATGGGCCTCCGGACTCCGCCTGGCCCTATCTGCCAGTTCTCCCAGCCCCCACGCAGCCTCGACTGGGCCTCCAGCTGAGACGTGGGTCATGCCCCCCAACACCAGGCTCAGGACAATAGGGGCGCATGGCCGAGGACGTTGCCCCCGAAGGCCCCCTCCTTTGGACTTATTCCCCCCATCTTTGCAAATAGTTTTTGTTCTACTCCTGTTTTGTACCTGCCCCCCCACGTACATAGTTCCCCTCTTCTTCTTCTGTTAATAATTAATACAAGGTTGCAGGGTCTTGTTTAAAAAAAAATTCCATTTTATTGCACAGAAGTGTGTGGGGGGTGTGTGTGCTCTCGCGTTCTCTGTGGTGTGGGCGTGGGGGCAGGGAGTGTTGTGGAGGATGGGGGGGTGCAGTGGGTGGCTCACCCGCAGCTGGCCCTGCCAGCGATCACCCCGCAGCCTGGTCAAAATGGGCCCACAGGGCCTCCTGGACCCGGATCCACTCAGGGTCAACCTGGTGACTGGGGGCAGCGGGTGGCTGGACATCGGCCCTGCCAGCCTCCACAGCCCAGCCCTGGAAGAAGGCCTCTCCCCTGCTCTCCACCAGGTTGTGGAGTGCGCTGCACGCGCCCACAACCTGGGGGATGTTGGTGAGCCCTGCATCCAGGCGGGTGAGGAGATACCTCCAGCGCCCTTTGAGGCGGCCGAAAGTGCGCTCGACCGCCTGGCGCGCATGGTTCAAGCACGTGTTGAACCGCTCCTGGCTGGCTGTGACATGGCCTGTGTAAGGGTGCATGAGCCAGGGCCAGAGGGGGTATGCCACGTCTGCGACGATGCAGAGGGGCATGGTGGTGTCCCCCACAGGGATCTCCCTCTGGGGGATGTAGGTCCTCGCCTCCAGCCGGAGGCACAGGCCCGAATTTCTGAACACCCGGGCGTCATGGGTGCTGCCAGGCCAGCCAACATAACTGTCCAAGAGGCAGCCACAGCTGTCCAACAAGGCCTGGAGGACCACAGAATGGTAGCCTTTCCTATTCAGGGAGCGTCCTCCGCTGTGCTCCAGTGCACGGATGGGGATATGGGTCCCATCCAGAGCCCCAAAGCAATTTGGGAAGCCCAGGCTGGCAAACCCCACGATGGCAGCATCCGGGTCCCCAAGCCGCACGAGCCTGTGGAGGAGCAGGGCATTGATTGCGCGGACGACCTGCAGGGGAACGACATGAGAGAGCATCGGTGAGGGGTGTGTAGGGTGTGTCTGGCCCTCCCCCCTGGGCTCCCCCTCCCCAGGTCTCCCCCCCGGGCTCCCTCCCCTCCCCCTGGGTCCTCTTACCTCCGTGAGGACAGCCCCGACGGTGGCCTTGCCCACGCCGAACTGCTGCCCTACGGATCGGTAGCTCTCTGGAGTGGCCAGCTTCCAGACAGCGATGCCGACCCATTTCTCTACAGTGAGGGCACGTCGCATGGGGGTGTCCTGGTGCCGTAAGGCAGGGGTGAGCCACTGGCAGAGCTCCAGGAATGTCTGCCGGCTCATTCAGAAGTTCCGGAGCCAGCGGTCATTGTCCCACTCACTGAGCACCAGCCGCTCCCACCAGTCTGTGCTTGCGGGGTATCTCCACAGCCGGTGGCAGGTGCGGCGGGTGAGGGGCTGGGAGGGTAGTAAGGTCTGAGGCTGCTTCCTCATCCCCCGAGGACAGCTCATGTTCTTCAAATAAAAGATGGTCAGCTGCCTCCTGCATAGCACTGAGCAGGGCAACCACTGCTCCTCCAGGGGGGGCTGTGTGGGCCTCTGGCTGCTGCTGCTGCTGCTGGGGGTCCATACTGCTTACACGGGGTGTGCGTGCCTGTGGCTCTGCAGACCGCGTGCTGTGCAGGCTGCGTGTGTCTGGGAGGGGCCCTTTAAGGGAGCGGCTTGCTGTTGCCCCGGAAGTGCTAGTCCGCCCTGTGACCCTGTCTGCAGCTGTTCCTGGCACCCTTATTTCGATTTGGGCTGCTTTGGTGTGTAGACGTTCCCCTGCAGCGCCCACTTCGATGTAGTGCTGTCCAACATCGACGCTGAACGTCGACGGCACCAGCCCTGGAGGATGTGTAGATGCTATTTGTCGAAATAGCTTATTTCAATTTCGCTACATAAGCGAAATAAGCTATTTCGATGTAGCATCCCAGTGTAGACGTAGCTATTGACTTGCATAACATGATAATATTGAATACAGAAGCAGCTACTAGATTTAATTCAGTGGTTGGATCCTTTTCTTTGTTTTGGATTTGGGAATTGCAGCAGATAAAATAGCTAGGAGATATGGATGCAAAATTCATAAAGTAATTGGCATGGGAAGTGATCACTACCCTATGTTTACACCAAGGCCAAAAATGTCAATATCACAACAACAAAAAAAACCTAGCTGGAATTTTTTAAAAACCTGATTGGGGCTTTTTTAAGATTATTCTGAGGTGGATATTTATGTAATAACCATACAAGTGACAATCTACAAAAATTCTATGAAAGGATTTACAGTAGCAGCTGATGTCTCCATCTACAAAACATCAAAGCGCCCCTGATTCAGAAATCCATTTCTCTCACGGAATGAGGATTGCAAATTATCAACAAAGCACAGAAATTACTCATTCAAGCAATCAAAGCACACAATGGCTGCGTCTACACGTGCACGCTACTTCGAAGTAGCGGCACCAACTTCGAAATAGCGCCCGTCGCGTCTACACGCGTCGGGCGCTATTTCGAAGTTAACTTCGACGTTAGGCAGCGAGACGTCGAAGTCGCTAACCCCATGAGGGGATGGGAATAGCGCCCTACTTCGACGTTCAACATCGAAGTAGGGACGTGTAGACGATCCGCGTCCCGCAACATCGAAATAGCGGGGTCCTCCATGGCGGCCATCAGCTGGGGGGTTGAGAGATACTCTCTCTCCAGCCCTTGCGGGGCTCTGTGGTCACCGTGGGCAGCAGCCCTTAGCCCAGGGCTTCTGGCTGCTGCTGCTGCAGCTGGGGGTCCGTGCTGCATATACAGGGTCTGCAACTAGTTGTTGGCTCTGTGTATCTTGCACTGTTTAATGAAAGTGTGTCTGGGAGGGGCCCTTTAAGGGAGGGACTTGCTGTTGAGTCCGCCCCGTGACCCTGTCTGCAGCTGTGCCTGGCTCCCTTATTTCGATGTGTGCTACTTTGGCGTGTAGACGTTCTCTCGCTGTGCCTATTTCGATGTTGGGCTGAGCAACGTCGAAGTTGAACATCGACGTTGCCAGCCCTGGAGGACGTGTAGACGTTATTCATCGAAATAGCCTATTTCGATGTTGCAACATCGAAATAAGCTATTTCGAAGTTGGGTGCACGTGTAGACGTAGCCAAAGAGTAGTAGTTACAGTATGGCTACGTCTATACTAGACATGTCTTTTGGCAGTAACATCTGTCAACAGAGTTGTGTCGATAGAAACTCTGTCAACATAGTGTATCTACACACAAACACAGACTGACAGAGCAATCCGCTTTGCTGACAGAGAGCAGTCAGACTGCCCTCCCCTGTCAACAGAACAGCTGACTGGAAGCTCTGCAAACGGGACTGTATGGTGAACCAGAAGCCCTCTGTGTTGACAGAGGTGTCCACACTGCACTTCTGGCCATAGAACTTTATCAACAGAAGCATTAGTCCTCATATTTTCAAGGGATAACACTGACGGGACAAATGCAGAGTTCTGCCAAGACTGTCGACAGAATGTTTTATATGTTGATGCTCCCTGAGTTATGTTGACAGGAGTCCCCTTCTGTTGCAAAAGCTCTCAAGTGTAGACGCAGCCAATGAGTTTTAAAAGATGTGGTGGCAAAAAGGATTGTGCAAAAGACACAAAAGAGAAATCTGGAGAAATTTCTTTGAGCAATTGAACAAAGATTCAAAGCTTTCTGAAATACATAAGCAAATTCAAAGAATAAATTGAATTTCAAGAAAATTAAATGTATACCTGGTCTCCTATAAACAATTAAATGTTTCAGCATTTGTCAGAAAGGACTCTCAAGATTTTATCACAATTATATAATTATATGAAGGGTTGGGGGTGGCAGAGGGGAAACACTGCTGCCAATAGAATGGAAACAAGCACTGGTGATACCAGGCAGAAAATCAGACATGGTACTTACAAAACCTGATGACTATAGGTCTATTGCCCTCACATTGCGTGTGGGGAAAATCATGGGAAAATGATACATGTAAGTCTAGGAAATATTTGAAGAAAAATTATATGACTGAGCTACAAAGTGGTTTCAGAGCTGATCACATAGTGAAACTGGTCACAGGTTTAAAAAAAAAAAGCATGAAAACTCTGAACTTTTGAAAACTGTCTTCCTGGTCATTGAAAAAGCATACAACATGTTATAGCGGGAAGGCCTCAAAAACAATTAACTTTTATAAACTTTGAACTGCTCCAGCCCAAGCTCTGCAATTGGCATATGATGCAATGATAATACCACCAATGTCTGACCTGCATATAGCCACTGAAGAAACTCCTGTAAATCTCAGGATGAAACTTTTAGAGCCAAGCTTTTAGGCAAAGGTAACAGGGATTCAAGAAAGGAGAAGTGCACAGAGGTGGCACAGAAGGCTGGCTGCCCCCAGCCCCGGCTCTTCCTCCTGAGGCCCCACACCTTGCAGAACTGCGGAGCTGCCCTACCCACCTTACTTAGGGACCCAGCAAGTCTGTCAGCCTCTCTAAATGTAGTAGGAAAATTATGTGGATCGCCATGAATTTATTTCAGACTCTCAGGGTCAAAAATATGCAACGAAAATGTATGAACAAGAAAAACTGAGAGAACTAAAAAATCATAGACGTAGGAAATCAAATTACAGATGGACAGCCTCCAATTCTGGATTTAGAATTGTATGAAAAAATGAGATAAGGAAAAACCCACACATTACAACCAAAGCAATTCTGAATTTGTATATGAAAAATCTAGCCAGCTTTGCCAAGTCTATACAGCTGGATCAAATGATGACAGTATGGGAAGAGTGAGAGCAGCCTTCTGTGTTCCTAGTCTTGGAATCCAGAAATCTAAAAGGATATCAAATAATGTGACCGTTCTGATGGCTGAATTAATGAGGATAATGTTGGCGCTAACCTGGGTAAGAGATGCGTGACTGGCCGCAGCTGTAATTGTATCTGATTCCTTGTCAGGAATTATGACAATCAGAACGGGGACTTCAAAAAGCAGAAATGACATAAGCAAAATATAATCCCTAGCGACGGAAAAAATGAAAGCAATTACCCTACAAAAGCAGGGATTTCAGTGCAGACCTGGAAAGTAAATGGCTGACAATGCAGCAAACCAAATTCTACAAATTGAAGAGGAGTACGGAAAGATACCCTCAAGCAGACACAAATTTAAAACTGTGGCCATGAAGGCAGTAGTGAAGGAATGACAAGAACAATGGACTAAGGAAACAGAAGGATGAAGGTTTTATGATATATCCTTGAATGCTAAAAACAATACTATACTCTTCAGACATGAGAGGAAAAGTGCAGCAGTCATTTTTAGCGTGTTAATCAGTCGTGCCCAAATGATAGGTTAAACTATTAAACAGAAACAAAGATAGGCTGTGCACTGTGTGCAAAACCAAAGAAAACATTGGTCATATTATATGGCATTGTGAGCAGTAGCCTATGAAAAGAAAGTTCACGAAAAATTAAGTCAGCTTGGAACCAAAGATTTTACCCCAAAGAGGCTATAGAGAACATCTGAAATGGAATCACAGGGGCAAGAAGAAGCTTGCCGCTTCTCCTTAAGGACACTACACTGAGGCTGTGTCTACACTACAAAAATAACTTTGAAGTTACTTACTTCAAAGTACAACTTCAAAGTAAGCAACTTCGAATTTGAGTGTCTACACACACCCTAAAGTAGGGCACTACTTCATTCCTGGGAATGGAGTAAGGACTTTGAAGTTGGGCTCCCTACTTCGAAATTAACTTTGAAGTAAGGGAAAATATGTGTAGACTCTCTGCTGGCTACTTCGAAGTAGTGCCTAACTTTGAAACTAACTTTGAAGTTGGTTCCTAGTGTAGACACACCCTGAGTGAAAGGCTGTTAAAAGAAAAACAAAAACTTAGCTAAAAATGTGGAATGTGGTGCTCATTGCCTTGTATGTTGAGAGTGCTGCACCAAAACACACAAAGACAAGCTAAGATGGAAGTGCTGAGAAGGGAGTGGCAGCAATGGCTCTGGAGGCACCAGGAGGATACCCAAGCCAGACATCCCTGAGTTTTGTGAAGTGTTCTGTGCCCACCAGGGGTACACCCAGAAAGAAAAGACTTATTTGACTATCTGGCTTGAAGGACCCCAGTAAAACTGATGACACCCCTAAAGTAAGGTGGTGCCGCTCACATTTGCTCTTTCTTTTAACCCTCAGAGGGGCTTCTTTTCTGTCAAACATTTGCTTTTCCCCTCCTGTAAATAAAGTGAGGAGACGTGCAAAGGTCCACCACAAGGACTTAGGAGGCTGGGATGTGGACTGGGCCAACACAGCAGCGGTAACTGGGTGTGACAAAGGGACTATAAGATGTTTTTTCTCTCTCTTTGGTGGTGTCTACGCTATCCCAAAACTTTGAAATGGCCAGAGTTGTCTGCCAGGATTCTGATGGGAACTCTCTGAAGTCAGGGCCACAAAATGGAGACCCGTTCCTTATCTACAAAACACCAATTTAAATTCCTATACTTTACAATGAAAATCAATAGCACCATTTAACAAACATGTCTGTATTTACAAAACAATATGGATCTTTACCCAAAATAATAGTAAAATAAAGGCTACATCTACACTATCGCAAAACTTCAAAATGGCCATGCAAATGGCCATTTCGAAGTTTACTAATGCAGTGCTGAAATACATATTCAGTGCCTCATTAGAATGCTGGCAGCTGCAGCACTTCGACATTGCTCATCCAGACGGGGACCCCAAGAACTTCAAAATCCCCTTATTCCTATCAGCAGACTTCTATGATTCTATGAAGCAGACATAAAAAAAGACTTCATAATTACCAGGCTACTTGTTCCTGAAATCCATCTGAAGGGCAACTGAGGACTATAACATCCACCCAAAGGTCTATTGATCTCCTGTTAAAGAAATCAGAACCAGATTCATCAATGCCTTGCAGCCATGACAGTCCATCTTCTGCTGGTGACATGCATCACGAGACAATAAGGTTTCTGGCAATTTAAATTTATTTTTGTTAATTACTCTGGCCAAGGTATGGATTTTTAAGGGTCTGAGTTTCATGCCCACATAGAACCTACTCCCTTGTTTGCTGGTAACACTATTAGATCCCTATGTTGTAATTTTCCTTTTAATAAATCTCTATTCTTTTGAAGCTTTTATTCTTATCTATCCTTTATTTCATATGCATCAAGGGAGTGACACACTGTTTCCAAAGTATATTCAATGTCTAAGCGCAAAAAGTGACGAAGAATTTGTTAATTAATGCAAATGGGGAACTCCACTGGCAGCCCTGGGGCCAGGGGAACTCTGCAGGGTAGTGGAGCGCTTCAAGCAGCCTTGAGACTGGGGAGCAGAGCTCCGCCGGGAGCCCAAAAGCCAGTAAACGGAGCTCCACTGGGGCCAGGGGAACCCTGGGAGCCACCAGGGGCTGGAGCTCTGCTGACAGCTCCAGCCCTGGGCACCAGGCCAGGCTAGGGAACCCCGGCAGCTTGGGGGCTAAGAGCCAGCAGCTCCAGCCATGGGGACCTGGGGCAGCCCCAGCTGGGAGAACCCAAGGTCAGAGCCGGAAGGGGTAGTGTCAATTAGTAGTGGACAGAACTAGCAGGGAAAACTGGTATCGTATGGTGCTGATTGAGCCTTTCACCAAATGGATAGAGGCATACCCTGCTAAAAACTGTACTGCAAATACCACCGTAGGGTACTTTAGATCAAACCTTTAGCCATATTTGGTTACCTAGAGTAACAGACTTTGATCAAGGTTCATATTTTACTGGGGAAATGATGCATAATAATGTCATTAGGCATTAAACAAAGGTTCCACGTTGCAGAGCATCCTCAAGCACCATGGGAAGCAGAAAGAAGCAATCATACTCTGAAGAATGCCCTTAGGAAGGTGGTAGAGGTGTCTGGCAAGAACTAGGACACCACACTGTCAATGTTACTTATGGCTAATCATTCCACTAGTAGTGTGACTGGATTCTTACCACATGAAGCCCTTACAAGACAGATGATGAGGACCTCTGATTGTTCATTGTTGGAAGGGGGGATGCCTCCCAATCACTATGCACCCCAAGTTGGACTGCTACATTAGGAAGCTGTTGAGCACCACCACTTGCATATAGAAGCAAGCAGACATCAACTTAAAGGAAATCACTAAACACATGGACCAGCATCTAACTTGGGGTGGGCAATAAACAACCCATGGGTCAGATGTGATTTTGCCAGGGTTAGCTACTGGCAGGCCACCAGATGCTACATCTATCTATGTAGGTCAGACCACCACTTCCTGCAGCTCCCACTGGTTGGGAACAGCAAACTGAGGCCTGCAGACACACAGGTTAATAAAGCATCTGGCAGCCTGCCAGAGCCTAACCCTGGCTAACTGCCTCTGGCTTGTGGTCCACTTATTGCCTGTTCCTGATCTAAATCAAAGTCTGTCTGATGTAGAATGGGATACATGAGATAAGGTTCTTTTCTGGTACTAGTCCAACCCCATCCACACTCTCCAAGGTGCACTAGTTCAGCACTACCTTGGAAAAAGTCAGTTCCACAGTATATTTGTTAGAGGTTTCTAGAGGAAAAGGAAGAGTCCCTAAATGGTTCTACTCCTCTCAGTTAAAATCTTGAAAGGGAGTAAGGAGCACCTAGAACACCATCATCTTGTAGCTGTGCTGTATATAAGTTTATTATATGTTAATTTGGGTTGTCTGTTCTACAAGGCAGGTAAAATAAATGGTGGTTTTGTTTAGTGGCTCACCCTAAAGCACGTGAATGGAAGCAACCTGGCTACATCTACACTGCAGTCCGCTTTCAGAAGTGGAATGCAAATGTGCAAGATTGGAAATGCAAGTGAAGCGCAGACTCAAATATCTCATGCCTCTTTGCACATTCTCATGTGATTGCACTTCTGAAAGAGGCTTTTCCAGAAACAAAAGCAGCCATGTAGACAGGGTTCCTTCGAAACCAAACCCCATTTTTGAAAAAAAAAATCTTCCAATTTTGTTTGCAGATGAAGGGTTCTCTCTAAAACAGGGTTTGATTTAAAAGAACCCCATCTACACAGCTGTGTTTGCATCTGGAAAAGCCCCTTCCAGAAGCACAATCGTGTGCGATTACGCAAATGAACTGTGAGGCTTGTAAATCAGTGTTTCATTTGCATTTTTGATCTCTGTCATTTGCATTCCCCTCTTAAAAGGGAATGTAGTGTAGAAGTAGTCCCTGTATTTCCAGAGATTGGAGATGATGTTGATGATGATGATAAATATGGCACCAGGGAGCCAGAGAACTCAGAAGAAGAGGAGAAAACAGTGTCTCCAACTGAGGAGCTAGCAGAAATATTACCCACAGAGTAGGAATTATTGGGACTAGAACTATCAATGGTAACAGTAAGGACCCAAAGTCTTCCCAAGTGGATCAAGGGACAAAGTAAAAGACCATGGAGAACAGATGCGCTCATGCCAAGGGTGCTCATAGGATGAAGGAAATAGGAAGATGTTACCCCATCTAAGGTGCCATTCATTCCTGTCTACCGGTTCACACCAGACGTGAAGAACTGGGTCTTACTCATGAAAGCTCATAACCTAATAAATACATTCGTTAGTTTTTACGTTGCTACAGGACTGCTTGGTTTTTGTTAAGGTACAGACTAACATGGCTATTCCTATGAGTACTACACTCATGATGTTGCCACAAGATATGATACTGTTAAGCTACATCTACACTAGTGATATTTTTTTCAAAAAAGCCAGGGCTCTTTTGAAAAATCCCATGGACCATCTACACACAAAACGTGTTCTCTCGATATTAAATTGAAAGAACGCAGCACTTTTTCTAGAGACCCTCTTCCTTCCCCAGATGAGGAAGAGTGCCTTTTTCTGAAAGGTTCCTTCAGAAAAAAATACATGAGTAGATACTCCCGGGGACCCTTTTTTCGAAAGAGCAGTCCTCATGGTGCCGAATTTTTGGATCCCTGGCCTGTTCTTTCAAAAGAGCCGGGGCTGTGTGGACACTCTCTAGCAAAAGAATGGAGTGATTTTTTTCAATCCACCTTTTTGCATGAGGATGCACTCTTTTGAAAGAACTTCTTCAGAAGAGATCTTCTGAAAAAACTTATTTCGAAGGACGGCTGTAGTGTAAATGTAGCTTTATTGATTAGGAAGTGCAGGGTATGTTTCTTAAGAAGATAACTGGATATTGTGGCTAGGTGCCGGATGATAGGAGTTTCTTGGGATGCTCAAAAATGTGCAGGACTGGAATGGATCCAAATGTGTTTCTGTAGTAACCAAATATAATTCTAATGTTGCTTCTGCTCCTTTCAACACCTCTATATTTATGGGCATTGTTCCCAATATTACCGCCTCAACCAATGTGCAAATTCTTCCACCTAACAACTAAGTATATCACGCAGAGATAAAATGTCAAAAATGTATCACTCAGTGTGACATGGTCCCTAATGACTCTGTAAGATTAAGATTCTGTGATATGAAAACAAAGGTTGAAAAGTTTGATGTAATATGTCACATCATACTTAAGATACATGTGTTCATTAATGATATGGGAATTTTGGAGCTCAAGGGTCCCTTTGGAATATAAGGCATTTAAGGTTTTTGTTGAACCTGAGTTTTGTGTTACTTTTGTAGCGAAATGAGATATTTCTCAGAGTCTGATGATCAATCCTTATTTCTTGCTAAAAAGGACATTGATATATGTTCAAGTATCAGTTGAGTGTGCAAGGTTTATAACCCCTTTCTAATGGTATTGGCAAGGCAACATGCAACTTTTTGCAACAGTCGCTCTCCACCAGAGTCAAGAGAGACTTGGCTGCTAAAATTGTAGGAAGATTTGGTACAGGGTTAGGTGTGCTGAATACTATAGATCAGCAATTCCAAGCATCTTATATAGGCAAAATGGGACACGACTGCCGCACTTGCCAGTGTTTTTCAGGAGCCTGGGATAGTTTGGTTGAACTGGGTTTTAACATCACAAATACTTTACTGATGTGGCTTGAGATACCAGCAATGGATCACCTCCACTTTACAAGAGCACTGGAAACTTATCTCATGTGCCAGACACTAGTATGTTTGCAGGCACAGCAGCTGCTGAATGACATTACTAAGTCCCTAATTAGAGATGGAGATAGTGGAGTTTTGCATCAGAAACTTAGACACATTACCTGGTCTAATGCAACTAATTTTGAACAGGAAAAACAGCAGTGGGGCAGTTGGTAAACTTTATCTATGAGCATTTCATAGAATGCAGTACACTAGTACGCCACTTTGTGAAGCCCATTGCATAACTACTTTCCTTAGTGGGGGGGCATTGAGGAGAAGATCCATCCTCTCATTCCTCCAGCAACACCATTCACTACTCATGTCTATGGAGACCACAAAATAGGTATGTAAGAGGAGACAAGTGTTACTCACTGAATCTTGCGTGGAGCAAGATTCATCTGTGCTACGGGGATGTGGGAGGAATCACATGTCTGTTTAGCATCTCACTTGGGGAGATGTAATTACCAGCTTCACCATCCTATGAGTTTTCAAAATGTCACAGTTGTAATTGATAGTCATTGTTTATGTAAATGAATACTGTGTGGAAATCTTAATTAACAGTTTTTTTAAAATAGAACATGACCCAAGGGATAATATTTGCTTGTGTGCAGTATATTCAATAAATGATTGTGGTATCAAAATCACATTACCAGACGAGGAAGGCACAGAACACCATAGCATCATACGTAACTTACCAGCACATTCAGACCATCCATACTGGGGCAGACCTCTAAGCATTCAAACAGATGGTGCATCATAAAAAGATGTTCTACCATGTTTTGCTCTCAATACACCACTCTGTAAAGCAAATAAAGAGAGTGTTAAAAAGAAAAGGTGATGAGACTCACCCATTCCATTGGTGGGAGAATATATTCACATCTTGACCAGGTGAATACAAGAAAGCATGGGAAATCATGATGCATCCAATGGTGATAGTATTATTGATCCATACGATAATAATTATCTACTTGATTATCATCTCTGTCTATTTGTGCACCAGAAAAACCAAGAACCCTGTGGTAATGCCTGTTAGGATGTGACACCCTTTTAAATCGTGTTTGTATCAAGTTCAATGTTTCCTAAATTAGGTTTAGATAGTGACAGATATGAAGTATCTTTACATCTGTCAAGGAGGGGAAGGATTTTTTTTTCTCTGTCCCTCTCTTTATGTTACTATGACTGTTGGCAAAGATTGCATAATGTTTTATAAATATAGGCATGTTTGTGAAGTGGTGCTGTGGATTTTCAACATAAAGTATAGGCATTCACAATGGTGTTTTGCAAGTAAGAACGGGGTCTCCACCTTGCGGCCCTTTCTTTAGGGACAGACCCTGCCAGAATTCTAGCAGACAATACTACCCAGAACTAGCTGGAGGCAGTTTTATCTCTGACTTTTGGCACCATAGAACATCTAAAAGGGGAAGCACATGCTGACTACTGTGCTGTCCACCACTGATGCAGCCATGTATGCAACTCTTTCTGCAGGCATAGGACCAGGACCAGCCAAAAGATCTTCAAACAGCAATACAAGAGACTTTGTATAGTTACCTGCCTTCTTGTTCCTGAAATCCATACGAAGGGTATGTGAGCACTTTAACATCTGACCAAAGGTATATTGATCACCTGCTGAAGCAGATAAGAATCAGATCCATCAGTGCCTCGTAGTTATAATGGTCCGTCATCTACTGGCAACCTGCATCAAGAGACAGTAAGGTTTTGTGTCATTTATCTTTATATTTGTTTAGTATTCTGGCCAACATACGGATTTTTAAGGGCCTGAGTTTCATCCTCGTCTGGAACCTACTCACTTGTTTGTTGGTTACCCTAATAGATCACTATGTTATAATTTCCCTTTAATAAATCTCTGTTCTCTTTAAGCTTTCAATTTTAATCTATCATTCTTATCTATCTTATCTTACCATTCTTTATTTCATATGCAACATGGAAGGGAAACACATAGTCTTCTAAATCTGTCTTATGACAAGTTGCTAAAAATGGTGAAGAGCCTATTAATTAACTCAAGTGTGGTATATGTTAATCCTTAGCTTTGCTTCAAATTTGTAACAGGGCCAAAAGAGGATCTTTTATATTGTAATTTTTAAAAACATTTTCAACAGTTCATTTTAGGAAAAAACATAAAACTGTGGTTTTTAAAGTAGCTTGACAGTTACTCTTAATCAAGTCCAAGTTACAGACATCTGACAAAACAAAATGTTTAGGTCTTGAACTGCATAAGAAAACAAAAGTTTCTATTTTAAGAAACGCATGAACCCTCTTGGAGTTAAAGTGGACAGAAAGTGTAACCTTTGAAAAGACTTCATTCTTTAAAGAGGATTCCAAAAGTTTTAGTGAGACTTCATATGTGAATAAAAATACCCCATTACTTCACTGATGCCCAGCCTTTCCCGACTAAAAGCCAGGCACATTATTTCAAAATAATCAATGAGCCACCATCAATATTTAGGGCACATTAGCTAGCCTGCAATCCCCTCCAAGTTGCCCTGTGGGTAGCCCTGGACTTAAGTGATTCATCAGTGGGCATTGAGCCAATGAAGGGTCCTTCCACAGAAATGAGCCTAAGTCATGGAACTCAGATTCAGGTCTGAATTTTCCCAAACTTTAGGAATGTGGGCTTCTGAGTTTTTGGCCCATTAAGAACTAAGGACATGTTTGGATCAGATCCTGAAGATATACAAAGCTCAGAGGTATTTGGATGCAGGTTTGCATTAGTTTCTTTATTATGATATAAAATACACATACCACAACAATGGTATGTGTTGCTATATGTGTCATCCTGGACAAGACCCATTCCAGTCTTGTGTCCTGCTTCTAGTATCCCCAGTACCTGACACTCCCAAAGATGAAAACTCAGAATGCACAATAATTCCTGCTTAAACTTTGAGGTTTAATAAGTGCACATGCATCAGGGGCTGCTGCATTGCCCCTACCATTCAGTCCCAGAGGACATTAAAGACAATGACAGTTTCACATATGCTGACATGTTAAAGCCACTGTTCGTGTGTGTGTAGCTGAAATTTACATGTGTAACCCTTTTGTTAACGCCAGATGCCTGCCAGAAGGGCCGGGTTCAACTCTTGTGGGGTTTTCCTATTAAGGATACAACCAACCAGCTCGAGCCCCCACCCAGTGGCCTGGGACAATTTCACCCCCACGCTGGGTGCCTGTAAGGCGGTTCTCCCCCCGGCAAGCACAGAGTTTGAGATAGAAATGGCTTGTGAGATAGAAATGGCTTGTTTAATGACCGTAACCTACCCCAAGGTTACAGCGACAGATGCAGTATATCTCAGCACAGAAGAGACAAATCCCCTTTTACCCAGATACCATCCCCATATGCAGTAGAACCCAGTCTCTTGCTGGGGCTCTTGGCCCTTTTCCACACACACACAGTTACAGGGCGTACCCTCTGTGGTGCGGTCCCAAACTTAAAGCCCACAGATACATCACCAGGGCAATACTAGCTGTTCATTTGTCTGTAGCCTCCCCTTGCTGTCACCAGCCATCTGCCAGTCACCATTGTCCGCCGCCGCTCCTACCAGCCGCTGTCATCTGCTGCCGCTCCTACCGGCCGCCCGCCGTTGCCTACCGCCGCCGCCGCCCCTACTGGCCACCCACCAGTCACTGTCATTCGCGGCCGCTCCTACCAGCCACCTGCTGGTCCTGCTGTTGTCCGCCAGTCCTAACCCCACTGCTTGGGACTGCCCTAAGGCAGAACCCAGTGATTTTAGCTTTGTGTGGCCTTAGCTGCTACTCTATGATTTTAGCTCTTGGTATTTCTAGTGTGGGGTTCCATAACCACCCTAGTATCCAGCTTTATTTTTCAACAGGTGAGGAAGGTTAGTTAAGCCAGGCTTATAGCTATATGGCCAAGGCATAGGCAGGGCCAAGGCACTCACCAAGCTGGCTTAACCAGTACCCCTCCCCTCCTCTCTCACAATGCTTTAAACCAGGGAGCCCTGTGTAATCAATGTCTTACACAGCTAAGGCAACTGCCCTGTCCCCCACAACAACCCAGAGCATTGGTGAAATCTTACAACTCCCACATTGTGTCAGCTTAAATTGTGATTTTACAACTACATGTTTACAATAGACCAAATCTCATGGTTTACTTGCTACCCATTAGGCTTTGCCTGAAAAGGTATCACACATGCACACCTTTTGCATTCTTATGCAGATGACCTCTGGGAGACTTATTCCTCCCAGCCTTCAGCAGCACTGCATTCCTTCTGCCACATTCCCTACATCCTCCCCCCAGCTGAGAATTTGACGTCCTGGCAAAACACTGTTTTGATTATAATATCCACATGAATTCCCCTCTAATGGCCTGAGAAAGCTCACTATGGCTTTTACAAGTTTGTGTGCCAGATGTATTACATCCTCCCCAACTACTCCAGGTGCCTCATAAGTTAGTCTGTTTATGGGCTTTATGGCTTTATTTCGCCTATTGAGGATGGGGATAACAGGGACAGGGTCCTCCTCTGGCAGCAGGGGCAAGGGGCATCCACCCGGGGACTCCCCCTCCATCCGCGTTAGTCCTTGTGTCTCTTGCTCACAGACTGGGATATCCTGGACAAAAACGTCTCCGTCAGCTAATGGGGGTGTATTTGCACATGCCTGGTTCTTCTCCAAACTGTCGGCAGTTGGGGCAGGTTCATCATCCCAGACTAGTCTTGTTGTGGAAGGAGGGTCCCCAGGCCGGGTCCTAAACACTTCTGCTCTGGGATTCAGTGCCAAAGGTGTTGCCCTTTTGCCAGGTTCCTGCAATAGACTCTGGGATCTGGTTCCCACTCTAGGGTGTTCCATGGGAATCTTAACCTTTTCAGAATCACTTTTGAAGGTGCTGTATAAGGGAAGATCATCTTCACTGCACCCACTGCCTGTGTTGGGTAATGGATGTGACCTTGCACCTGGTCGTATGTTATAGTCCATCTCTGCAGATGCACCAACCAACTCTCCCACAGGCAGTAGGAGATTCCTATGTACGGTCTTTATTGGCCCTGATCCGCTCTTAGGTTTAATCTTGTAAACAGGTAGATCCTTAAGTTTTTCCACCACCAGGTAGGGTGTTGCCTTCCATCTATTGGCAATCTTGTGTTTACCAGCAACCCCTAGATTCCGCAGGAGAACTCGGTCCCCAGGTTGGAGCTCCTGAGGGCGCACTCTTGCATCATACCGGTGTTTGTTACGATCTGTGTTCCTGCGGGCAGCTGCCGTAGCCAAACGGTAGGCATCCCGCAGCTTTTCCTTTAGTCGGGAAACATACTGCAAATGTGTCTCATAGCCTTCCCCATCCCCTGACACCCCGAAACATAAGTCTATTGGTAGTCTGGGCTCTCGTCCAAACATTAGCAAATACGGGGTGGTTTCCGTAGCATTATTCTTTGTGGCATTGTAGGCATGCACCAAAAAAGCAACATGTTGACTTCAGGCCACTTTCTGCTCCGGGCGCAATGTCCCCAGCATATCTAATAAGGTTCGGTTAAACTGTTCTGGCTGAGGGTCCCCTTGCGGGTGGTAAGGGGTTGTCCTGGACTTCTTTATTTCTGCCACTCTTAGCAGCTCCTTTAAGAGTTGACTTTCAAAGTCTCGCCCTTGGTCAGAGTGTATCCGAGTTGGGAGTCCAAACACTGAGAAGTACTTTTCCCACAGTACCCGTGCCACAGTGGTGGCTCTCTGGTCCCGTGTGGGGTAGGCCTGAGCGTATTGGGTAAAGTGATCAGTTACCACTAAGATGTTTTCAATATTCTTCCTATTCAGCTCCAGAGACAAGAAGTCAATGCATACCAGTTCCAAGGGTTTGCTGGTCGTGATGCTCTGCAGATAGGCTGCTCTAGTGGGCAGAGTTTTGCGTTGAACACATCGAGCACACGTCTCACATTTCCTGCGTACATCCTCAGCCATCCGGGGCCAATAGAACCTATTACGGAGAAGCTCAAGTGTTCTTTTCATACCCAAATGTCTGAAATCATTATGCAGAGCCCTCATGGCCAGAACCCTGTACTCGGTCGGTAGTACCAGTTGTGTTCATTGATTTTGCAATGGATCTACGGTGACCCGGTGCAGCACACCTTGTATCAGTCTCAGTTTGTTCCACTCCCTTAGTAGTATTTTACTTCCTGAAGTGGAGGGAACAATGGTTCGAGGGTCTTGCCCCTCTCTTTTTGCGAGTAGGGTGTCACGGATGTCGGCATCTTGCAACTGGGCTTTTTGCCAGTCCGCTGCATTGAGCCTAGGCAATGGCGATTGATCCAACGCAATATAGTTCACAGAGGCCGACGGCACACTCTCGGGTGGTAAACCTAGAGTTTCAGCAATGCAACTCTCAGGGGCCTGGGGCTTGTGATAACTTCCATTGCAAATGGCTCTTCCTCCATCTAGAGGAATCTCAGCAATCTTTGGTGGCTGTGGGCGTCGTGACAATGCATTGGCGTCAATGTTGCTTCTGCCCGATTGGTACTGTAGGCTGAACTTGTAGCTGGCCAAGGCAGCCACCCATCTCTGCCCAGTGGCGTCCAGCTTAGCACTTGTCAATACATATGTCAATGGATTGTTGTCTGTCCATACTTGGAACTTAGCACCATATATGTAGTCACGAAACTTCTCAGTGATGGCCCACTTCAAGGCCAAGAACTCCAGCTTGTGGATCGGGTAACGGGTCTCACTGTTAGACAATCCTCGGCTAGCGAAGGCCACAGGCCTATGTTTGCCGTCCACGTCTTGGTATAACACTGCCCCTAACCCTTCCAAACTGGCATTCGTATGCAAGATAAAGGGTTTGTTTGGGTCAGCAAACACAAGGACTGGAGCATGAGTTAGGCAGTTAATGATCTCTCGGAAAGCTTTCTCACACCTTTCATCCCATTGTGATCCAAAAGGCTCTAGAGGGCCACGGCACTTTTGCCCTGGCAGTCTTGAGGGCCCCCCTTTACCCTTGGTCTTAGCCTTGCTCTTGTTGAGCGGGTATTCACGAGTGAGATCATTCAAAGGCTTGATAATGGACGCATAATGTTCCACAAATCTACGGTAATATCCACTAAATCCAAGAAAGGTTTTAAGCTCTTGGTAATTGTTGGGATGTGGCCATGTGACCAGTGCCTCTATTTTGTCTGGATCAGTACTCACACCTTCCTGGGACACAATGTGACCCACATACTTCACCGATGTTCTACAAAACTGGCATTTGTCAATAGAAAGTTTCAACCCATAGGCCTCCAACCGGTTGAGGACCTTAAGAAGTCTTTCTTTATGCTTCTCCAATGTTCTTTCGAATACGATCAGGTCATTCAAGTAAACCAAGACTTGCAGTAGGTTCATGTCTCCTACAACTTTCTCCATAAGATGCTGGAATGTGGCTGGTGCCCCGGAAATTCCTTGTGGCATGCGTTCGAACTGGTAGAACCCTAATGGGCAGATGAAGGCTGTCTTCTCTTTATCTTCTGCCCCCAAAGGAATCTGATAGTATCCACTTCGAAGGTCTAAAACTGAGAACCACTTGCTTCCTAGCAGGCAGTTTAAGGCATCTTGGATCCGAGGCATAGTGTACTGGTCAGTCACCGTACGGCTGTTTAGGGTGCGGTAATTAATACACATCCGGATTTTTCCATTCTTTTTACGGACCACAGCAATGGGTGAAGCATATGGGCTGCGGGACTCTGTAATGATGCCATTCTCTGCCAGCTCTTGAAGATGCTGTTGCACATCTTCCATCTCAGAAAGGGTGATCTTCCTAGATCTCTCCCGGAAGGGTCAAGAATCATGCAGCCTGATGTTATGTTCAACCCCTTTTGCACATCCCACATCCCACTCATGCAGTGAGAATACCTTTGTTCTCTTGCAAAGCTTTTCCCTTAACCGCGTCTTCCATTCCTCAGACAGTGGTGAATCTCCAAAGTCGAATTTTTCTGGATCTATCGTTGGGGCCGGAGTACCACAATGGGGCTTTACCACTGCATTGGGCTCAAAAAGGTCTGCTATCTTTTGCCCTCGCTTTACAACAATATCACGACTCGTCTCATTAGTGATTAGTATAGTTACCTCTTCCTGGGCTTCAGCGGGTAAGGCTATAACTTCACTGGGAACTAGCACTCCTTCAGGAAGGCCTCCATCAGCTGGTTGATCTACCATAGCTAGAGTTCCTCCGCTGCTCTTTAGCCAGGTACTTCTAGTGAGCACCTCTTGCTCTGTCCTTGCAGGCACTACTATGGGAGTTGTGCCCGCATACCTCAGGGTACCCATTGGTAGTTCAGGCAACTGCTGTTTAGAATCCTCAAATTTTTTGTAGGCTTCAGCACAAAGTGCATGAATCATCAGGGTGCTCAGGTATTGGTCCCCGGCCCGTTGTCTGCAATATTCTGCCAGTACTCTAAAGAGACTGGAGTTGGTCCCTATGAGCACCGACACGTCAGAGATCCCCTTGGGGTCAGGGCATATTAAGGCAACTGTGTCCACCTCCTCTCTTATCCCCGCCACATCTTCTGGGAACTCTAGGTGCACAATGATATACCCTGCATAGGGGTATTCATTCAGGCTGAGTCCACACAGGCCGAGACCTGTCAATGGCTGGATAGGCAGGTGCCCAAGCCTTTGTTGATAGAATGACTGGAATATGATCGTCACTTGAGACCCTGTATCAAGGACGGCTGTACATTCCACCCCTTCTATCTTCACATTGACTTCTGCTCTAGGTCCTATTAGTCCTCGTGGGAAAGCCGTGGGTCTGTCTCTTCTAGGGGAGCCCTTGCTTCCCGAGGGGGTGGGCGGCTCCTTTCCCAGACCCTGTAGCCGTTTCCCGGCTTTTCCCAGGTGGCCCTCAGCTTTTGGTACACCAGTGTTGGATTTTCCTTATTTCGACATCTTGCTGCAGTGTGTTCTTCCTGACCACATTTGTAGCAGAAGAAGGATCGTATACTTGGCCGGCCTGCAGAAGTAGCTGTCCTGAGCCCAGTCTTATGGACCACTGCTGCTAGCTGTTAACCACTCCCTGGTGCCCGGGCTGAACCTACAGCACCCCTCAGTTCGTCCACCTGCACCATCAGGTCTTGCACTCTTTGGGCAAGCTCCTCTCCACCGTTCACCTTCAATGTTTTGGGGAGTTGCGAGGGGGCCATGCTGCCACGTTTGGATGGTTGAGTGCCCCCGCTCTCACTGGTGGCCTGCCTTTCTTCCTCTTCTTGGATCTCTTTAATCAATCGTGAATAGCTGGGTGGGGCCACCAGTCATTCCCTTAACCGAAGGTGGAATAGGATTGGGTGCTGGTATTGCGCTCCCCTCACAATTTGGGACACTCAAGTTTGATCCATTTGCTCCGCTGTGATGGCTCCATGAAAGACAACTCTGCAGTAGTTTCTCCAACCTCTGAACATAGGTTGATAACTTTTCGCCTCTCTGTTGTCTGGTGCTCAAGAATTTGCAATAAACTTCCTCCGAATCTTCAGTCCTCCCAAAGGCATGATTGAGAGCTTCTAAGCAGTCATTTGCACTAGCCTCCGGATTACCCAGCTTCAATGTGCAAATGACATCCAGCGCGGGACCCCGGAGACTCTCTATCAGTCGCCTTCTCTTCTCAGCTTCAGGTACTGCCCACTCTCGGAGCATTTCAGTGGTATGTTCTAACCAGGGTTCAAACGCTTCTTCCCCGGGTATTGGGACCGCACCACCCGAAAATAAGTGTAACTTACGGTATGAACTAGATTCATGATGAGGTTGCAGGACCTTCGCCAATGCTTGTCCCAAAGCTTTGGCCCATACATCCATAGAAGGGCCAGGGGCCGATGGTTCAGCACTCGGTAGACTTGACACATCAGCCATAGTCTTTCCTTCCTGTGCCAAAAAGGCTGTCATCTTCTCCTCAAATACAGCATGTGAAGCGGGGCCTGTTGCAAAGGCCTTGGCAATCACAACTTTCAAAGTGCCAGTGGGAATCTTTATCTCACTTGGGATCTGCAAAGAGTCCACAGCTACTGGCAATTCACATAGCACCACAAATGCTTTGTCATCTACTTGAGGTCTACGCCCCCATATGCGACACCTCGTTAGAGAATCAATGGCTTTTGTTAGAAGGGCCTCAATCGGGCCATCTTCCATACCCTCAGGTATCCCTAAAACTAATAGACAATTTCTAGGGTCAATACCCAACTCCTCACACCACTCTTCTAGCATACGGCCAGCCATGGTATAAACTCTAACTTATCCCGCAACAACAACTGCTTCTTACAATGTTATATATATATATGTGTGCTTGCGAGGGGTACTACCCAGCAAAAGAGATCCCAGACGAGCCCCCACTTATGTAACCCTTTTGTTAACGCCAGATGCCTGCCAGAAGGGCCGGGTTCAACTCTTGTGGGGTTTTCCTATTAAGGATACAACCAACCGGCTCGAGCCCCCACCCAGTGGCCTGGGACAATTTCACCCCCGTGCTGGGTGCCTGTAAGGCGGTTCTCCCCCCGCCCCTCGCAAGCACAGAGTTTGAGATAGAAATGGCTTGTTTAATGACCGTAACCTACCCCAAGGTTACAGCGACAGATGCAGTATATCTCAGCACAGAAGAGACAAAACCCCTTTTACCCAGATACCATCCCCATATGCAGTAGAACCCAATCTCTTGCTGGGGCTCTTGGCCCTTTTCCACACACACACAGTTACAGGGCGTACCCTCTGTGGTGCAGTCCCAAACTTAAAGCCCACAGATACATCACCAGGGCAATACTAGCTGTTCATTTGTCTGTAGCCTCCCCTTGCTGTCACCAGCCATCTGCCAGTCGCCGTTGTCCGCCGCCGCTCCTACCGGCCGCTGTCGTCCGCCGCCGCTCCTACCGGCTGCCTGCCGTTGCCTACCGCCGCCGCCACCCCTACTGGCCACCCGCCAGTCGCCGTCATTCGCCGCCGCTCCTACCAGCCACCTGCTGTTGTCCGCCAGTCCTAACCCCACTGTTTGGGACTGCCCTAAGGCAGAACCCAGTGATTTTAGCTTTGTGTGGCCTTAACTGCCACTCTGTGATTTTAGCTCTTGGTATTTCTAGTGTTGGGTTCTGGGCTCCATAACCACCCTAGTATCCAGCTTTATTTTTCAACAGGTGAGGAGGGTTAGTTAAGCCAGGCTTATAGCTATATAGCCAAGGCATAGGCAGGGCCAAGGCACTCACCAAGGTCAAGGTCAAGGTCAAGGTCAGGGTGCCGGTGCCCCTCCTCTCTCACAATGATTTAAACCAGGGAGCCCTGTGTAATCAATGTCTTACACAGCTAAGGCAACTGCCCTGTCCCCCACAACAACCCAGAGCATTGGTGAGATCTTACAACTCCCGCATTAAGTGTCAGCTTAAATTGTGATTTTACAACTACATGTTTACAATAGACCAAATCTCATGGCTTACTTGCTACCCATTAGGCTTTGCCTGAAAAGGTATTACACATGCACACCTTTTGCACTCTTATGCAGATGACCTCTGGGAGACTTATTCCTCCCAGCCTTCAGCAGCACTGCATTCCTTCTGCCACATTCCCTACACATGCATGTTCCTACCTTGTTATCTGTTCTGTTCTATTGGTTTATTCAGTTTTTAAATATTTGTTTTAAAATGTCACAGGAATTTTTGCACTGATTTTCACATGACACTGCTGGGCATCCCTGGTGTATCTTTCTTACACTATTCCCTGTGAAATCTTGGCATAGACGTCTGCATTTCTTTTGCTGCTTTGTAGTTCTACCAGTAAGCTATTGCCAAACCCCCCCACCTCCATCCCCAGCAATAAAGTCCTGGATCTCCTGCATGGTCCGGGCTGGGGTTCACCTGTGGCCCTGGGAATTCATGGCCAGATGTGCTACTGAGGTGTGCTGACTGCTCTGCTTGCCACACTGGCCACACAGGAAATGAACTCCTGGAGAGCAGTGGAGCCGAAAATGCTGGCCAGAGTTGGTCACATTGGGGCAACTCCAGGAGACCAAAGTCGACCATGCAAGGCCAAATTTTGCATTACTTCTTGTGAAAAGCAGGAGTACCAAAACTGACCTTAAGAGTCCTTAAAGTTACTGGAACAGACCCAGTAATATGGACAAATTGCTTAGAAAATCAGCCTAACTCAGCTAAATTTGACCTAACATCCTCGTGCAGACCAGGCCATAGGCTCTGTCAGAAACAAAATCTGTAGGTGCAGTGACAAGATTGTATTCTTACATGTGCCCAAGCATCAGACTATTCCTAGCAAGCCACAAAACAGAGTCAGGTACAGCATGGTACAACAAAATGCACACTGTGGCTCATTGCCAAAATGCTCCGTCAAAGCCTCCCTATGCCATATTGGTCCGCACTGACCTCCTTTAATAGCACTTCTGTCTGGCTATTGAAATTCAGCAGACAGCTGCTCCACCTCTGCCTTCCACTTTAATGGAAATTTTTTTCCTTTGCCTTTCACGCAATCTGTAAGTATTCCATTCATTTGTTTGTTGTTGCCAACAGTCCACAGTTATACATATGTAAATATTTCTCTCTTAACGTGAACACACAGGAGTAATTTATGAATAGAGCCCACCACTAGCACTCATCAGACTATAGCAGGTTCCCTGTACATTCAGCCTTAATACTATCAGCATGAAAGAGAATAGCAGATGTGGGTGAACTGAATGCCAGCTATTCTGAAGAACCTGTCTAGGGCAAAACAGTAACCAGCCAGCACAAATACTTCTTCCCTACAACTTCACATAACTTCAGTTATACTCAAACTTATTTGAACAAATAATAGTTGCAGTGCAATAACACAATTTCCAAACCAGTTCCCTCATCACTAATTTACAGGTTCTTCTGAATTATTAACCTCCTACCATTTTGCACAACAGCAACGGTCTGCAACTAGACTTTGGAGTTCATTACTTAAGAGCCGTCTTCATGAATTAGTGCATACACATTCCTTTTACTTTTTTTTTAAATCATCAATATTTATATGCTCCCATTTGTGCTCATCCTAGCAGCTATGACACACTGAAGGAGTGTAAAAGACGAAGTACTGGATTCTATGTGGGAAAAATGATTTTAAAATACCTTTATCTTTCTCTGATCTGAAGCCAACTAAGGTTTGAGTTTGTCTCTCGCATATGTGAGATCAGCCTTAGGGCTAGTCTAATTTATGCCCATTTGGCTCCAGAGGTCTATTCTGGTGTGAGCCTAGGGATGCCCTGGCCACATTGGCTTCTTGAGGGACCAAGAGAAAGGATGGCATAGGAGGTGCTACAACAGCCTTCCATGTCCAGAGGGCTGCCTGCACAAGAGAGCCTTCGGGGCTGGATTTACTGGCTTTGTGCTCCCAGAGAGGGGCCCATGATCTGCCTTCAGTATGCAACATACGGAACCAAAATATTCTGATTGCCTGCTAGACAGCTACCTTCTGGGTACTGTCTTCTTCACTTGCATGTGAAACAGCAGCATGTCCAACCTGCTTAGCTAAAGATGCCAGAGTCACTTGGAAAAGTTGCAAAGTACAGCTCATTTTAAGAAGCATTTATATGCATCAAATAAGCATCCAGCCCTTGGGCATTTCCTTTTCCTCAGATTATGATAATAAATCTTTCAATGCATTTCAGGTTGCTACCAAGCACAGAGGAATATTATATATTTTTAATCAATCTGGACAGCAACAATTGAGTTTGTATGCAGAACTTACACTTACTCTGTTTCTGTTGTGGTTAAGGCAGGTGTAGGGAAAAATGTGGTAGGGGATTCTCAATGATTGTATGGGACACATATAACTTCACTGAGGTATTAGAGTTGCTTGGACTTACTGACCAAATGCACCAAATTAGCTGGGAATTCTTAATACTAAAATAGAGCATGTAGGCGTTAGAGCACCAGAGGAGAGACTAGTGGTCTATCTCAGCTAGTAACCTGTTTCCAAAGGATTCCAAAGACTTAGTTTAAACCTAGGTCTGCTTTCTGAGAAGATCTGATTATAATCACATTGCCATTTTATAAGGCAGGGGTGGATGGGGCTGGGGGTGTTCTGCTGCAAAAAGCACAGTGATCTATAAAATCAGCCACGTTTCAAAACCAGCTCACCGCTTCAATAGTCATGTTAAACAAGACATGACATGTCTCCCTCCACCCTGCAGTAACTGGGCCAGACTGGCCATTAAGGCTGGGTCTACACTTGCCCCCAGCTTTGAAGGGGGTGTGTTAATCCAGGTGATGGGAGATTACTAATGAAGTGCTGAGGTGAACACGCAGCACTTTGTTAGGCTAATTCTCCCCTCACAGCAACTTTGAAGCTTCAAACTTCAAAGTGCTGGCATGCGTGCCGGCATCCTCGAAATTTTGGGGAGTAAAGGCACTTGGAAGTAGCACAGCTACACGCATGCTGGCACTTTGTAGTTTGACACTTTGAAGTTGCCGTGGGGGAGAATTAGCCTAATGAAGTTCTGTGTATTCACTGCAGCACTTCATTAGTCATCTCCCATCGCCTTAATTAACATGCCCCCTTAGAAGGTGGGGGCAAGTGTAGACAAGCCCTAGGAGACACAGCCACGCACATGACAAACTCAAAGGATCTGGATCTGAAACACTGCACACCAGTTCTGATGCACTGCACTCATTCCTCCTCCCACTGCACAGTGGGGGGCAGCCTGTGGCCACTGGAGTTCCACCTGCAGCCCCCAAACCCCCTGTGTGTCCCCTGCCCGGAGCACTTCTTGAGCACCAGGTGCTGGAGCCCCACACTTCCTACTCCTCCCTCTCCCTCCCAGCACCTTCTGAGTGCCACACGTCTGCTGATTCACACTCCATCCCCACTTACACCCCTCCTCCCAGAGCCGGAATGTCGTGAATCAGCTGTTCAGCTTTGGGAGCAAGGGAGAGAGAGGGGATGGGGAGCGACTCAGGTGATTCATGGTGCTCTGAAAGTGCTGCGAGGGAGGAACAGGAGGAGAAAGTGTGGGCTCCAGCACTCCAGCGCATGAGAGGTGCATGGGGGAAGGGGCAGATAGGGTAGAACTCCAGTAGGCTTTGAGCTGCTGTGGCCCACTGGGTGAAGCAAGGCCACTCATGTGGCCCACTCCCTGTTCTTGGTTGCCAAGCACTCAGCTAAGCTATGCAAGCAGCTTGGGTGGTTGGGGCTGCTAATACCGTTGCTCAGCCCCCTTCACTTGTTAATGTAGACCAAACCCCTTCTGCGTGCCTTTTGCCTGCCTTGCTCAGGATCTGGCCACTCAGAAAGGTAAGCTGTACTCTCATACTTACTCCACAATACTTGAAAAATCCATATAGTTTTCATAGAAATGTTTACTGCAGTGAGGCGTGGTAGTCAGTCATTAGCCATTTTTAATCACAATGCCTTACACCAGACACATTTATTCTAATTCACCTGCTCCATACTACCTAAGACCTGAGCACCAAAACTCCTGCTCTGTTCCATGCAAGTCGACAAGAGAGCTTGCTCTCAATCAATGGTGACTGTAAAGTGGATGAGCTATGGTAACTTTCGGTCTGATTTTCCTCGTGCTCACCCCAGATTTATGCCTATCAAAAGCCATTCCCTTCAATGCAGTTATTCCTGAATTCCACCTTTGCATCTGAGCTGAGAAACCAGGGGGTTAGTTTCATGAAATAAATCATATTTCAGCTCATATTCTGAAAAAAGCATTTCTGTGAATTACCTGGGGAATAAACACACATCAGGCACGTATCTTACCCTTTCATGAGCCACTTTGCACTGTATGTAACTTCCTGAACCGAACATGTTTGTGTATCTCTGATGTGAACGTGAATCCATTATTATGACTTCCTGCTCGAAAGGAAAAATGTGAGAATTAACTGCAGCCCAATTCCTCATGTTGTTCTGAAGACCCTATTACGCAGGATTTCCACCTGCTTTTCACAAGGCTTTATGCAAATAAAAACCACAGAAGCCACACAGAATTAAAAACGAAAATCCATCAGCCCCCCGTGTAACTGCTTGATACACACATGGGAGCCGGGATGCGTACTGTATATTGCAGCACCAAAAGCCACTGCAACAGGAAATTAAGTTACCTGGAAAGTAGCCTGTGAAATTGTCTACAGCACAGCTGGTCAGATGACTCCTTTCTGTTTAGACGTTTGGGGCTTCTAAGATGCTTTGATGTTTCAGCCTCAGAGTTTGCTTCACATCTAATGATCTTTAAGTGAAAAAAAATGCATTAGATGTTTCTCATGTATGTCTCCAAAACCTCTCTGCCTCTTCGAAGAGTTGCCTTTCCATAGACAACATTGCACAAGCTGTACTTTGTTGATGGAAGATGGTTTCTACCACACGCTCATAGTCCCTTGGATGTTATTCCAGTGGTGAGCTGAATTATCCAATGAGAAATTTACCTGGGTTTTCTTTCTCTCCTATCTCGCCTATCACAGGAAACAGCCATGCTGCCAAGGTGGAACACAGCGACTAGAGGACCTGACAAAGAAAAACCTGCCCAGCAGTCCTGGCAAAGAATTTGTGAGGCAGGGGTCAGCAACCCCCAGCATGGGTGCCATCGAGCTCAGTCTTGCCCCTCTTCCGGCATGCAGCCAGGAGCTTGCTCAAAGCCATTCTGAATGTGGATTAAGAAAAGACCAGCTAATGCTACCAACATCCGCCCGAATGGTAACGTTCTGCATCTTCATTTACTATTAATGAAGCGACTGTAAGTAGAACTGTTGGTGATTTAAAAAAGTATCAATGGCACTTGGGCCGTACATGGAGGTCAAAAGGTCAAACTTGGGCACTCCTCCTCAGAAAGGTTGATGACCCCTGCTGCAAGGTATGGCTCTGTCTTTCCTATGAACTGCTAGTCTAAATAGTCCTCTAACCAAGGATGTGTGGGAGAACTGGAAAGACAAATGGGTGTGAACATGGTGGTTCTTCTCATGTGACTGATACAGGTGGGGAGAAGTGAAAAATCAGTTTTGGTTGTTGTTCTTTTGTTTTTTGGCGGGGATCAAGGACCAAACTTCCAAACGTAGCTAAGTGCCTAATAAAACCAATGGAGGATTACATGTCTAACCTGTGAAGGTGCTTTTCAAATCTTAGATGCCTGTTTGTATCTTTAGGCAGCTATATGCATTTAAATATCTGGACCTGAAATATTGAAGGATTGAGCACTCTCTGAGAACCAAAATAGATCACCTGAATATCAACTGATTGACAGATGTACAGCTAGTGAAAAAGCAGCACAAAAAACATAGTAAGATATTTATAATATTTTAGAATAATTTTCCCATTACCCTACAGAGGAAGCTCTGGCCCAACGGTGATATGAAATAAGTAAACATGGTAATAATACCCTTTCAGCTCTTACATGTCTAGTTACCTTTTTTCTGCCACCCAGAAAACGAAAAAAAAATAACCTGTGATTGTTTTCTATGTGATTTGCTTGTATTTTGAGCTTAGTGTCATGGAATTGGAGTCTCACAGAAGGTCACAGACTTTTGTTATCACAATGCATGTGAGTGGTTTCAGTGCCTGAAGTAAAAATAATCTCTTCCATCCCCTAATAATAAGTATGTTTTTAAAGAGTTTAATGATAACTCTCTTAACTCACTGTATGGGATAGACTGCAATTTTTTTATCACGTTCATTTAAAGAGTATTATCAGTGCAGAATCTATGCTGACTTTACACTCCCAAGGGCCCTGACATCAGATCATCTACTTTCAATTGCAGAGTTTGCAAAAGCCAGTGGATTCCAGCCTGGGGATAAGGAAGGAAGGAGCATCATCTCCATAGCATCAACCCTCCACTGAGACTTCCTGGAGTTTGGTGTCCATACAAGGGAAATGGGCAGAAGCAGAATGAGCAGGCTGCAAAGGCAGCAAGTTCCCCCTACCAGTCATCTGGGACTTTCCTGGGTAATTTATGTCTATTTAAGATTAAGGCCTCCCTTTCCAGTTTATTCTGTTGCAATTTCACCCCAGAGGCCAGACTGTGAGCAAGAGGCATAAAAGAAAGGCTGAGAATTGTGTGGTGGCACAAGATTTTCCTGAAGATGACTTTGGTCTCCATCACTCTTGGAACAGAGCTGGCCAGAAATGGAAATCCCTGCCTACAGAAAACACTGGTTTTCAAAAAGCGCATTTTTGGCCAGAAATTCATTGACGAAAATGTCCAACAAGTCCTGCTTTGGAGGATAGGGGAAGCTAAAGAAAAAAAAGTCTATTTCTGTACAGGTCGATGTATGAGACGAGATATAGGAACCTCATGGAATTTCCTCTTCCCCATGCAAAACAGCCTGCAGGGAGCAAATACACCATGTTTCTCTGTCACATTGAATATCTATCTACTTCTAGCTACTACACCTCCCAGCTAGCTAGTTCAGTAATCACAGTGATGTCAAACCATCTGGGATGTCTTGGACAGTATTTTATCTATGGGGTGAATCCCATTAGGCTGTTGAAGTGAGTTGCCATTGGCAGAACTATTTTCTGTGGAAGCCTGCATCAGTTTCTTAAAAACCCTCTCTTAATTCTGAGAAGTCAGTATTATTCAGCTTAACTTGCTCATGACGACCTGAACAATGGTTAGGATAACCATAGACTGTAAGCAATATAGAATGGTGATGCCAAGAAGGTTTATTTATGCATAAATTAGAAAAAATATTTTTGCAAGCATTAAAAGCTGCTTAGCAAATAGGTTATTGCTTTAGAGATATTAGGGATTTTTAAAAGCCCTAAATATTTTTAAAGCACCAGATTTGTTTAGCCTTCATGTAAAAGCTTGATGACAACTCTTGCTGATCATCCACAAATCATCCGCTTGGTACACGAATAAATAGCAGTCAAACTATCCTGTCAGTTCTTGGAAGCAGAGCCCCTGCTTTGGAGCAGTGTGAAACCACAAATACTCCCCATCTGGAAACAAATGTGAGTTACAGTTTATCATTTATATTCTAGCGGCTCTGAAAATGTCCTTCCTCTTCCTGAATCATTATCATGCCTTAAGGAAAATCAAAAGACACAGATACATATCAGAAGAGGTCAGTAGCAAAAAAAGGAAGTGAAGAAAACTAAGCAAAACAATAGGCTATGTTGGCCGTGTCTACACTAGCCCCAAACTTCGAAATGGCCACGCAAATGGCCATTTCGAAGTTTACTAATGAAGCACTGAAATACGTATTCAGTGCCTCATTAGCATGCGGGTGGCCATGGCACGTCGAAATTGACGCGGCTCGTCCCAACGGGGCTCCTTTTAGAAAGGATCCCACCTACTTTGAAGTCCCCTTATTCCTGTGAGCAGATGGGAATAAGGGGACTTTGAAGTAGGCGGGGTCCTTTTGAAAAGGAGCCCCATCAGGACGAGCCGCGCGGCGGCAAGCCACGTCAATTTCAAAGTGCCCTGGCCGCCTGCATGCTAATGAGGCACTGAATATGTATTTCAGAGCTTCATTAGTAAACTTCAAAATGGCCATTTACATGGCCATTTCGAAGTTTGGGGCTAGTGTAGACACAGCCGTTATGTTCTATGCACAGGCTATAAAGAAAAAAAAGACAGAAAAAAGAATAATGAAGAGTTAAACAGACCTTACGCCAATATTTTAATAAATGGTTCTACATTCCTTCTTCCTGTAGAAATGTCCCCTGATCATGCCATTGCTTTGAACTCCCTGCAAAACAAATACACTGTGGTTTAGAGATTACGCCATGTATAAACTCAACTCTATTGTTTGGGTTTAGTCCATTATTCTGAAGCTGATTCTTAGTTATTTACTGAGCCTCTCACAGGATATGGCCACGCTAGTGAGTTTTGCTAACAAAACCATGGTTTTGGCAACAAAACTCATGGAGCATGCACACACAAAATGTGTTTTGTCTACAGTTTGTTGACAAAACTTAGCACTTTTGCCAGCTGTGTTCTGCCTCTCAGCCACGAGGCATAATGTTGTTAGCTGTGTGGCCACTCTGCGTGGCCTTCTCTTGACAGACAGGGCACCCAGAACAATGGGCAGCCTTATCTGCTTGTGTTTTGTTAAGCAATCCAACCACTCTGTCGACAGGGCTGAGCACTCTTTTGATCTGCTTTTAGTGTGTGGCCACAATGTTGACAGTAGCTTTGTCGGAACATCTTTTCAGCCAGTGACTTCTGTTGACAGATTGCTGTAGTGTAACCATAGCCACGGTGTCAGCAATGTAAGCAAGAGAAGGGTCCGGGGACATGGCCCCGAGGAGCTGATGAGTAATACCATAATAATTTAGAGGACCTGATTATGCAAGGCATAGAGCACACTTCAATCCTTTAGAAATCAATGGAGTTTAAGAATTCTCAGAAACCCAGAGGAGGTGCTTAAGTTGTCATTATTTTTAAAGATGGGATTTAGTAAAGTACCGTCATTGTATGGTTTTGATTATCTGGAGGTTTTGATAAAACAGCCAATGAACAGAAGACAATTAGTGTTTACATATATTATTGAGAGCCTGCTTCACTTGTATATAGCAGTATATATAGCTGTAGCAAACAGGCCTGCGTAACTTTTCAACACCTTGTAGAGTCAAGACCAAAAAATATATAGTTTTTGACCATCATGTGTGTTGAAGGTAAGTATTTCACTCAGTATGTGGACATTTCTTTCTAAAGTAAGGGTCCAAGACTCAAAATACTGCTGCTAGTTTTGATTACACATGGAACTCTTTTTCCCCCCACTATGCTGATCTAACTTTGTATGTGCCATTAGTACAATTATCTTTTGAGAAAATAATAGTGTTTGCATTTTTTCCACATGCACTCAGTTTGGGGGATACTTTTACTAAGAATCATGATATAAAATAAGCAAGATTTAAAATATTTGCAAAACATTTTTCCCATGCTGTATATTATTTTTGTGAGTTTTTTTAAATTTCTATTTTGCTTCTTTACATTCAAAAGAGGAGCAAAAGGATATGAGAAAAAGGAGAAGTCTCAGGGATGACAGTTTTGTCTTATATTTTCTTTTCTTTCATTGGCTGTGCAGAAGTCTCTGGCAATAAAGCTTACTCCTTCCATCAGAATTATGAACAAATGGTGCTAGTTTGTACTGAGTAAATTATTTATCATGGGTTGATTTTAAATTAAGGGAAGGTATAGCTCAGTGGCTTTCAGCATTGTCCTGCTAAACCCAGGGTCATGATCTCAATCCTTGAGGGGGGCATTTAAGGATCTAGGGCAAATTGATTTAAAAAATAATCTGTCAGGGATGGTGCTTGGTTGTGCTATGAAGGCAGGGGACAGGACCTGATGACCTGTCAAGGTCTCTTCCAGCTCTGTGAGACAGATATAAAATAGCTAGTCCATGTCTACATGGGCAGCTTCTGTAGACAGAGGTCATTGTCAACAGCAAAAACCTCAGCAATTGACAGATTGCATCTACACACAAAAGCAGACCAAAAGAGCAAGCCACTATGTCAACAGAGAGAAGCCAGACTGCCTTCTCTCTCAACAGAATGGCTGACCAGAAGCTCTGCAAACAGGGCTGCCCAGGGAACTGGAAGCCCTCTCTGTCTACAGCAGTGTCTACCTGGGAACACTGTCAACAGAGGTGCTAAACCTGACTGGGAACAAGGATAAAGCTGCCTACTGAACAGCTGCATTTTGTTGACAGATGCTTGCTGAGTTTTGTCAACAAAAGTCTGGTGTTGTCTACAAAAGCTACCCATGTAGATGTGGTCTTATTGTTTATTGGGCCCATATCCCAATTCCTATTACAAAGGAAAAAATAGGTTCCTAAAATAGGTTCAGGAATGAAATTAGCCATGACAGCACCTCTTGTCTCTGTTGTAAACATTGTAGAATGTTTACATCTCCAGCATTTAGTCATTTTTGAGACTAAGGACCAGATCCTCAGCTGCCTCTGACTTAAGTGCATCAGTGACAATTTACACCAGCTGAGGGTCTGGCCTGAGGTGTGTGTGTGTGGTGTGGGGGGGGTCTCCTTGCAAAAGGCCTTTCCATCACTCAGAGACATAAGGCACTGAGTGGTGCACAGACATCATATGATCTCTCTGCATGGAGCCTGGAAATCTTTGGCTGTTTTCCCATCACTAATTTAAACATCTACTCTTCTTAAAATATCCTGATGAGGACCAGTGTTCAGTGGACATTGTCAGGTCCTCATAAATAATAATAATATTTGTTTATACTGAGCAGACAATGTTTGAATATATTCAACAACAACACATATTTCAATTGGCATAATATCATGTTTTGTCATCACAATATACTTTTTCTGTTAAAATAACTTAATTTCATTGTCCATCTCAGCTTAGCAGTCTCCCAAGTTTCATGCCTTGGTACCAGTGACAAGTGACAAAGCCTCATTTGGTGATGCACTGGAAGTAATTACTTTGCACTATTTCAGAAATACTCATTTTAAGTCAACAATTGCTGATAACCCTTTTTTTTTGCGGGGAAGAGGAAAATGGGGAAGGTTGTTTTGTTTTGTTTTACATTTGTGGGCCAATACTTGTATGCCTGGTTTCTGTTATATTAGTTATTTTGAACTGTCAACTAACACAACCGCATTCATTATTAAAAACATAATTTGCTGTGTTTACTTGTTCCTGTGTAGTCAGCTGCAATCACAGATGTGTTAGAAGGTTCTCCTCTTGTGTAATAGTGCACATCACCTGTTGATATATGTAATAGAGGGCAAACTGTTCTTTTGGGGACAGTTCCAATGCCCTGAAGCCAAGGACACTTAAGCTGTGGCTACACTACAAAGTGCCATTGACAGAAGTTACTGTCAACAGATATTTCCCGACAGAACCTCAGTCTACAGAACTTGTCCATATATCATACAGGCTCCCCTGTCAATGTCCTCTGTTGACATAGAGTGGCCAGACTGCCCAGCCCTTTGTCCACAGAACAACCCACTGGAAGCTCTGTAAACAGGGCAGCCCGGTGAACCAGAAACGCTCTCTGTCGACAGAGCCCCTCCACCTCTGGAGCATTTACACTATTTTTTTGTTGACAGAATCTGTTGACAGCGGCACTATGCCTCATACAGTTAAGACAGAACTCTGATGGGAAAACTGTTGTGTTCTGTCAACAGATTCTAGACAGAACACATTTGTAGCTCCCTAGTTTTGTTGACAGAAGGCCTCTTCTGTCGACAGAACTCTGTAGTGTAGACACAGCTTTAGGGTAAGATCTAGACAGCAGAGTTATTTCAAAGTAACTATTCTAGCACCTACTTGATGCAACCGCTATTTCGAAATAAATTTGAAATAGCAGTTGACTTATTTTGAAATTGGTAAACCTCATTTCAATTACGTCTACACTAGGACACTACGTTGAAGTAGCCTATTTCGAAGTAAGAACATCGAAATAGGCTACTTCGACAATTATCGTCTACACGTCCTCCAGGGCTGGTAATGCCGATGTTCAACGTCGAAGTAGTGCTGGGGAACATCAAAAAGAGCCGCCCCGGAAGGAAACGTGGAGCATCCACACACACAAGCCTCCTCTTTCAAAATAAGGAGCCAGGAAAGCCCATGGACCGGGTCACAGAGCACACTAGCCCTTCTGGGGCAGCAGCAAGCTGCTCCCTTAAAGGGCCCCTCCCATACACACTTGGCCTGCACTGCACGAGCAGCCCTGTGTTGGTGATACAAGCCTCGCAGACCCTGAGCCCGCAGACATGGATGTCCAGCAGCAGCTGGAAGCCCTACAAGCCGCCTCCTGCGGAGCAGGCACCTTTCTAGATGCTGCCTGGGCAGCCGCCCAGCAGCTTCTGGAATGGGAGCCCTTCCCAGGAGCACCAGGAGGTGCCCCCAACCATCGGGTCCTCCTCCCACCCCCCCACCAGGTGCCCCGCCAACTCTGGAGCTACCCCTCCAGCACCAAGTGGTGGGAGCACCTAGTTATGGGGGAATGGAATGATGACCAGTGGCTGCAGAACTTCCGCATGAGCCGGCAGACCTTCATGGAGCTCTGCCAGTGGCTCACCCCTGCACTCAGGCACCAGGACACCCGCATGCGGCACGCCCTTCCCGTCGAGAAGAGGGTCGCAATAGCTGTCTGGAAGCTGGCCACTCCAGACAGCTACCGCTCCATGGGATAGCAGTTTGGAGTGGGAAAGGCCATGGTCGGGGCTGTCCTGATGGAGGTAAGGAGGCCTGGGGCTGAACCCCCTGCTGGGGAGTGGGGCCTGGGTGAGGGAGTCACACTCTGCAAACCCTCACAGGCACCCATGTTCCCTCCCCACAGGTGGTGCGTGCACTCAATGCCCTGCTGCTGAAGAGGGTCGTCTGAGATGGGGACCTGGACGCAGCCGTCAAGGGATTTGCCGCCATGGGATTCCCCAACTGCTTTGGAGCCCCTGATGGGACCCACATCCCCATCTGCACCCCAGACTACAGTGGTGGCCGCTACATCAACAGGAAGGGCTACCACTCTGTGGTCCTGCAGGCCATGGTCGACAGCCGTGGCCGCTTCCAGGACATCTACGTGGGCTGGCCCGGCTCTACCCATGATGCCGGCGTTTTCTGGAATTCGGGACTATGCCGCCAACTGCAGGCGGGGACCTACATCTCCCAGAGGGAGATCCCTCTGGGGGATACCACCACCGTACCCCTCTGCCTTGTGGGGGATGTGGCATACCCCCTCCAGCCCTGGCTTATGCAGCCCTACACAGGCCACCTCACTGATAGCCAGGAGCGCTACAACGCCCGACTCAGCCATGCCCAACAAGTGGTCAAATGAGCCTTTGGGCGCCTGAAAGGCCGCACACCTAGACCTGAGCCTCCCAAACATGCCCCAGGTTGTGGGGGCCTGCTGCACACTCCACAACCTGGTGAAAAGCAAGGGGGAGGCCTTCGTGCAGGGTTGGGCACAGGAGGCCACAACAGCCTACCCCCAGCCAACCGCTGCCCGGAGCTGCCAGGCCCACGAGGACGGGGTCTGGGTCCAGGAGGCCCTAAGGGAGTACTTTGACCGGGGGCCCAGTGAGTGACCCCCTTGGCCATCTCTGCACCCCGCCCCAGCACCCAAACCCCACCCTCACAAAAGCACACGGGACACAGGTTTTTGGAAAAATAAAACTATCATTATTTACAGGAACAAAAATGTCGCCTCTTTTCAGCATATAATATTAGCAAATAAACCAGATTCAATGAAAATAATAACTATATACAAGTGGGGACATCTCTCATAAACTATGTACGGGGGGAGGTCAACTATAAATAACTATATACAGGGTGGGGACAACTATGTACGGGGGGGAGACATGGACAGGACACACATTGGCCCATCATTCTGGGGAGGGGGTGGAAGGGCGTGAGCACCACCGCATTCGGCTGGCCGGTCCCCCTCTCAGTCAGGGTCCCCGGTGAGGCCGGATGGGGGCCGGGAGGATAGGGAGGTATGGATGAGGCAGGTCCTCGGCCCCGGGTGGCTCCTGCCCTGAGTAGCTGGTGGATGGGGCAGAAGGCAGGACATCAGGTGGGGCAGCAGGCAGGACATCAGCAGGCGGGGCAGCAGGGAGAGCAGCACGGAGGACATTTGGGGGGGGGCAGACAGGCCACCAGCTCCTCAAAGGTGTTGGCCACCCGGTTGAAGGTGGCCATAAACTCCTTCCAGGCCTCCCGGTGCCAGGCGGCCTCCCACTCCTCAGATTGGAGCCTCCGCTCCATGTGGTCTGCCTGGAGCCAGAGGGCCGTAGCCACCTCAGGGTCATATGTGGTGTGGCGGTGGCCCCGGCAGGAGTGGGCCTGTCCCGGGGCAGGCGGTGACCCCGGGTGTTGGTGTTCAGGTGGTCTCAGAGGGCTGTCTGGGACCACGGATGGTGAGGCTGCAGAAATAGGGGGAAATGGGGAAGGGAGGCCGTGAGTACCCAGCCTTGACCCATGGCCCACCCCCCATCCCCCCAAAGGCCTGTGTCCCCCTTCCATCCATCCCCCATTGGTGCGTGCAGTGATCCTGTGGGTGGCCCCTTCCAGTGGTCCACCCCTCTCCCCTCCCACCGGGGGTGGGGCACGGCACTGTCCATGGGTGGAGGTGCTGCTGGGCACTGGTGGCTGTGGCACCATCCTTGTTCCATGGTGTGCCCGGGCCATGGCAGGCTGGGGTGTTGTGGGGATGTGTGGGGCCCCCAGTCAAGTGGTGCCCCCACCCCATGCTCAGGGGGTCTGTGCCCTGTGGGGTACGTACCTGACGGTGCACTGCCAGGCTCAGGAGATGCCCATCTAGTGGACACCTGGCTGGAGCTGCGGGATGGGATGTCCAGCACAAGCTCCCACTCCTCGCTGGACCACTCGGTGGCTGGGGTGGAGGGTCCCAGCCCTAGCCCTGGGGGGTGCAGGGCTGGCCTCTGGATCTGACCCTGGCTCCGAGGCCTGCAGGGGCTCATCAGCCATGGTGTCGAGGGGGGAGGAGGTTCCCCGGGGGCCCAGGATAGCCCTGAGCTCCCAGTAATAGGGGCAAGTGGTGGGGGCAGCCCCAGACCAGCTGGCCGAGTCCTGGGCCCGGGCGTAACCCTGCTGCAACTCCTTGACCTTACTCCTGACATGGTCAGGAGTGCAGGCAGGGTGACCCTGGGCAGCCAGACCCTCTGCCAGCCGGGCGAATGCCTCCGCGTTCTGCCGCTTGCTCCCCATGATGTGCAGCACCTCCTCCTCCTCCTCCCCCCAGAGCCCCAGCAGGTCATGGAGCTCAGGGTCAGTCCAGGAGGGGCCCCACTTCCTACCCTGCTGGCTGGAGGCCTGGGAGCCCTGGGATGGCCCAGTGGGGGAGCTCTGGGGGCACTCAGGAGGTTGGCTGGCTGCCATGGTGTCCCTCTGGGCTGTGCAGGGACACCTCGCGGCAGGGCTGCTGCGCGCACACTGCCAGCTTCCTGCTACGGGGTTTCTGGGTCCCTGCAGCTTTAAGAGCCACTGGGTGCAGAGATCATAGAGCCCCGCAGGGGCTGGCCAGCACGTCTCAACCCCTCAGCTGACTGCCGCCATGGCAGACCCTGCTATTTCAAAGTAGCGGGACGCGGATCATCTACACACACCCTACTTCAACGTTCAATGTCGAAGTAAGGCGCTATTCCCATCTTCTGATGGGAATAGCGATTTCGACGCCTCGCCGCTTAATGTCAATTTGAACGTCGAAATAGCACACAGCGCATGTAGACGCGACGCGTGCTATTTCAACGTTGTGCCGGCTACTTCAAAGTAGCCGGCTAGTGTAGATGCAGCCTTCATGAGGCATAGTGCCCATTTCAAAATCGTTATTTCAAAATATGTGCTGTTAAAACAGGGAATAGAGCCTATTTTGAAATGAGCTGTAGTGCACCCAATAGTTCTATTCTGAAATAGGCGCTGCGTGTTTAGATGCTGTATTTCAAAATAGTCAGGTGTTATTTCCAAAAGTATGCTTGTGTGTAGCAGCGTTATTTTGAAATAAGCTATTTCAGAATACTTTTGCACCAGTGGGCTTGCCAAGGATATATACTTTCTTTAGCTATAATCTGTGCTGTAGGCTCACCTGCAGCTCCACATGTTCCAATGTAGGGCTGTGCCTAAAAGATGCAAATGGACCTTAGCTCTGCCTCTGATTCTCTCAGTACTCAGTCAGAAACTACTACTACTCGTCAGGAAACACATGCAGCCAGTGCTTCTCTGTATCACAAGTTGCAAGAAGAGCAAGAGATATTTTCAAGACAGTGCAGCACTTGCCAACTTCCATTTAGGTGGCTGATTAAACGGCCAGATTTTCACTGGTGCTTAGTACTTTCTTGCTCCCCGTAGGTGCCCAGCACTTCTGGAAATCTGCCCATTTTTTAGATACCTGAATGGCAATGGAGCTGTTTAGAAAATCAGCCCCTAACTCTTAATCCAGCTACTTAAAAAAATTACTAAATTAGTCAGCAGTAAGAAAAACGTCAGATAATCATAGAGCTCAGAGGCAGAAAAAAATCAGTTAGGTTATCTCGTACAGCCACGTCACTGTAAAATCGATTTTACTGTACATTTGAGTGTGATATTTGGCCCATGTAATTTTAAATAACTCAAGCAATGGAGGTTCGGTCACTTACAAAGGTGGGCTATTTCACATAGCTCTCACCCTTAGGAACTTATCCCTGAAAATTACTGCTAAAGGATGACTGCTTTCCAAATTGGAGTGGCTTTATTACTGTAATAACAGATTAAATTTAAGGCAGCCCAGAGTAAGAAAGTCCAAGGATATCATAAGCCCTGAACCATGAAAGAAATTAGGTCAACTTCTAAGCACCTCTCAGAACCTATAGGCTGCACATTGCCTTTTTTTGTACCCTTCCATCTTTAAGAGAGTCCCTTCAAGGCCATCAGCTCTCTGCCTGAGAGGAATGTTGGGTGTTTTTCTTCCAGAGCTAGTCAAGCTAACTCTTCAAATGGCCAAAGGAAGTGATACAGAGTGACCAATTCCTCTCTGACACAGTCTAGAAGCTGAACAAACTCCCCTCATAGGCTACCTCTACACTTCAGTGATCTGTCGACAGAAGTCACTGTCAGAAGAGATCTTCCAACAAAAATTCTGTTGACAGACTGCATCCACATACAAAAGGAGATCGAAAAAGCAAGCCGCTTTGTTGACAGAGAATGGCTGGACTGCACGGCCCTCTCTCAAAAGAACGGCTGACAGGGAGCATAGCAGAGAGGACTGACCAGTGACCCCGAAGCCCTGTCTGTCAACGGAGGGCCCCTTGGAGCATCCACATGGCTATTTTGTTGGCAAATTCTGTCAACAAAGGTGTTCTGCCTCGTGGGGAGAGGGAGAAGGCTGTCAACAAAAGTGCCAAGTTCAGCTGACAGTATATTGCCAGAACGCATCTGTGGATGCTCCACGGGTTTTGTTGTCAAAATGCCTGTTTTGTCAAAAAAGCCCTCAAGTAGTGATTCTCATTAGTCTTAATTAGGGAATAAGGCATCTCATACCATATTTAAAGTTAACTTTAATTCTCCTTAAACCTAACTGAACTCAAATACTTCAAAATCTGGGATCTTGACAAAATACTCCCAAATCCCCTCAGCACAGCTGAATTGACAGTTTTTCTGTGACTGGGTGCTTATGTTTTATGCTTTTGAGCACCGTGTCATTCAATCCTGACATTAAGAGGTTTCTCTTTAGGACCTTGATTTCCTGCAAACTGTCTTTCCACTGAAGGCGGTAAAAATATCTCTTTCTTGTTTCTGCAATGCTCCTTACACAGGTTCCTACAGTCGTAAAACTGTGCTCTTTCGGGGGAAACAGGGTACCACTAACTCATGCTCATAATCAAGAGGTTCACACTAGTCTAAGCTCTTCAAAGTGCACATTTGGATTGCCAAAGCAAACAACAAAGAGCAAGTCAATTGTTCTTTCTGGAGTCCATTTATTTCCAGAATTCCCTTGCATGAACTGAGGTATGTTCTTGATGGAAACGTCAGCATGTCTTGTTACTGTTTCAGGCTTGAACAAAGTTAAAGGGACGGTGCCATTCCTTAGTCTACAGCACTTGTGGATTCCTTTTAAAACATCCCAAAATATTGTTGCAGCTGTGTCTATATAAGCAGCACCATTGGAAGTTGTATACAAATGCATGATTTGCATCGGGTAATTTTAAGCTGGGAGATAAGAATTATGGATTTCTCCAGACATGAAAAGGCCATCTGAAATTCTGTATTGCCTCGGCAGCCAACAGGTGGGCTACTTGTGAATCTGCTTTTTGTGATGTGGACAATTGTACACCAAGAAGTAGACTGGGATCCTAACTCAGGTGATATGTATACACCAGCAGTTCTTAACCAGGAGTTGAGGGTGTCCTGGGGGATACAAGCTGGTTCCAGGAGTGGTGCTAAGCAGGGCCAGCATTAAGACTTCTTGGGTCCCGGGGCAGAAAGCTATGGAGCTGAAATCTAGGGCCCTGGACCCTACCACCAGGGCTGAAGCCAAAGCCTGAGCATTGAAGTTTTGTGTGGGGCCCTGTGGTGTGAATCCCAGGCAATTGCTCATCTTGTTATTCCCTAAAGCCAGCCCTGGCTTCTATATGCGGATAACCCATTACTGTGGCACAGGTGGGCCAAGGAGTTTTTATAGCATGTTGGGGGAACCTCAGCAAGCAAAAGCTGAGAAACCCTAGTGTAGATCCTGAACAGGTGTCCACATTTGGGAGGGAAAGCCTATGCTCTTCCCTCACTTCCCATCTCATTTTGCTTTGAGAAGGTTTCATGAATGTTTCAGCAACACTTTTAGACTGAGGTTTTCAAAGGAGCCTAAAAGGCATCTAATTCCCTTGGCTGCCCTTGGAAATTCCAGCATTAATCTTTTGTCTAGGAGAGGAGCATGTGTGGAGAGCACATAAAGAACTAGATTGAGACCCCTCTTATTCACATTAAGTAATCCCCTTGTCTCCAAGCAGCCCCACTGATTACCTCATGGTTTCTTGTAGAGCCCAGTACTACCTTATGCCAGTAAGTGTCGCAGTCCTGAGGCAAAGAAGAGAAACTTTTGCTTTATATCATCATCTTGAAACCGGCTCTTTGGGTTTCACACTCTGTTCTGAGCTTTCTTCTCAAGTCTGTCTTGTGACAGGAGACAGGCTGTGCTAGCCTACTAAAATGCTTGAAAGTAACAATAATTCATTTCTGTTATAACGCCAATGGGCAATGCTGTATCTAGAAGAGAGTTAGGTAAAAAAAGAAGTTTGATCTTGGGTATCTCAGCTATTTTCTAACTACAGCATGCATGTGTATTACTGCCCTTAACTGACCTGCAGATGGAGAAAGCCTATTCGTGGCCAACAACTGAAAGACAGCTGTTTGATTCCAATTGGCTGGTTGATCCTGGAGATACTCCCAGTTGATCACAATCTCTGGTGTAAAGGGACTTCCCCTAAAGCGGGCTCCCTGCCTGCCCCAACTGCATGCCTGTGCCAGACGTAGCTAGCATGGCCCTGTGCTGCCCAGGGAGGGTAAGGGCCTCTGCATGCAGCTCCTGCCTACAAACACAGAGCCTGCATCTGCCATAGGCCAGGAATGGGAAACTGTGGCCAATGGGAGCTGTGGGGGTGGTGTTTGCAGAGACAGGACATGCATGAAGCTTCAAGCCCTTTCAGGGGCCACACGTATGCACTGACCGCTCCAGGGAGTGACATGCCTGTGGGGCCAGGGCAGACAACAAGGATGCATTAGCCCTACTGCACTGCCCTGCCCAAGTCAGTGCTGCTCAGCAGAAGCCCACATTCCAGCTCATCCAGACACCTCCTGGAGCCGGGACCCCATATACCTTCCTGCCCTCGACATCCTCACCCCTGCCCTGATCTCCTTCCAAGAGCCAGCACTCCACATCCCATCCTGCACCACAACAGTCTGATTCAGCCCAGTACCCAGTCCTGCACCCAAACTCCTTAGCAGAGCCTGCACCCTCACATGCTCATACATTCCAACCCTCTGCCCCAGGCTTGGCCCAGAGTCCCCTCCCACACTTCAACCCTCTCGGCCCCAGCTCAGAGCCTTCACCTCCTCCCAAACATCAATCTTCTGTCCCAGCACAGTGAAAGTCCGTGAAGGTGGGAGAGTGCAAGTGATGTAGTGGGGAATGGAGTGAGTGGGGCAGAAAGTCAGGGAAGGGACAGGGTGGATTCTGGATTGCCCTTAAATTCAAAAAGTGATCTTGGGCGCAGAAAGGTTGGAGGCCACTGGCTTAGAGACTTAATCCAGCACTGCAGAAGGGCAGAATATGTTACAAGAGCAAGATAAAAGGCAATGAGTAGAAATAAAGCGCAGAGTACCCAGTAAATCAGTGAGATTACTGCTGTATGGGCCCCTAGTTAGACCTGTCTAGCAATGGGACCAGGTCCAACATGGGGAATATTTAGCTCTGTGCTTTGTCTGCATGCTGAGGATTGCACGCCAGCTCAGGAGTTTTTGTACCCTGTTTTTGCTCCTCTGTCCCCCTCTTCTACTCTCTAATTGTGAAAGCAAGTTGCAGGGGGACAACCTCCGCTCAGGGCTCACCCTTGCAGTTCAGTGCCCTTACGGAAGGGGCTGTGGTGATTGAATTAACACCTGTAGTGGTAACTGAAAGTCCTGGGTTTTTGTAGTGGTAACTGAAAGTCCTAGGTTTTATTCCCTGCTGTCAGATAAAGTGGGTTAGTTCACTTAGCCATTGATTTGTTTCCCTGTCCACAGCCAGAGTAACTGCAGAATGTATTTATACTACATGAATGACTCCAGCGTCTATTTTTGCTGGGACCAGAGCTGGTGAGAGACCTCACTGGGCTCTTGGGGAGCCAGCTCTGTGGTCCCTGGAAGGGGTGGGGACAGAGCACATCAGTTGCCACAGGCCCAGGGGCAATGGGAAGGGGGCATTGCTCCCTGACCCCAGAAGGGGCAGGGCCAAGGGAGGAAAGGGCGGGGCCAAGGGAGGAAGGGGAAGGGCTTAGGCAGTCAGCCCTGTCCCATCCCCAAGCCACATCCAAAGTGATGACACAGCACTCTGCTGCACTTCAAAGGGGTCCAAGCTCCAGCCACTGATGCTACTGTTACTTCAGCAGGGTCGCTTCACCTGGCCAGTCCTTCAGTGCTCCCAGGGCTGCAGGGGATTACAAGGAGCCAGGGCTCCAGCTGCTGCCAAAGCAGCAGCATCAGCGGCCAGGAGCCGCAGGATCTTTTAAATTGCTAGGACCCTGGGCAGTTGCCTCCTTTTGCTCCCTGCTCTCCCAGTCAGTGACCCAGGCTGTTACCATCATGAATGAAAACTTTATGCTAACGATTGAATCCCAAAGAATAAACAAGCAAGAGCCCACTCTTACTGCCTGATGAGTTCAGCTTTGCCATCAGATATATTTCATATATGCATTGTAACTGTGAAATGGAGTTGGCCAGTGTGAATGGCTCCTAATTACTGTCCCTCTCCACAGCATCCCAATTAACTATTTTTAGCTGAGCTAATGAAAGATAATGGAATATGGGAAAACAAAGAATAGCCAAAGGAAGAACACACAGCCATGCAACAGCTGAAAGCAAAACTACACAGATAATTTTAATCTACAGAATTGTTCAAAGTTCTGTAAGGACAGAACAGAAAGCTTAATGTGTGAACAAACACACTGAAGTCTTGTTTGTGACTGTCTGGAGAAACAATTAACCGTTATGTGGAGAGACTGGAGTTATAAAAAGAAATGAGCCTTGATGGACGCTATGCTCCAACTTCCTTACCCTTTTTATCACTTTCTCCAAAAACTAATCCATGGATTTTTTGTGATCAGAAAATCAACAAAATATTTGCAAGTGTCAAGGTCAAACAAGGTCCCTTGACACTAAAACCTATAATTTGAGTACAAATGGTTTGGGCAATTTCAGTTTGACTTGTGCTTGTGAATTCCTGGTGCAGGCTGGTAAAGAAGCCGACAGACAACCATAAAGCTCTACAGTCTTTTGTGTCTACAATTTTCAGTTGTTAACAACCTCTTTATGGTAAGAGCCCAGGGCAAAGTCAGGGGTTTAAACTAACCATCCTTTAGTGCTTTAAGATTTCATAATCAGGAAAGTATCAGAGTCTGGATCTGTTAGTCTGTATCTTCAAAAACAACAAGTACTGGGGCACCTTATAGACTAACAGATATTTTGGAGCATAAGCTTTTGTGGGCAAAGACCCGCTTCAGCAAAGGTGCCACAGGACTTCTTGTTACAATCAGGAAACTGTACCCAGTGGTGTCTCTGTCCAACCCGCTTTGTGAACTGCATGTGAGTGGTGTGAAATCTGTATGTGGGCAAATATCCTACATGCCTTGCCACTTTTGCCTGAAACTAAACTTCTATAGAGCAGTTATTAGAGAACTTCATCTTTAAAGGGCTTTTTAAAACAAGCACACTCTTAGGTAGCTTTTATGTTTCTAATAAAACTTTATTTTTCTGAACGTGTGTACTGGTCTTTTTTTTAAAAATAAACTTATTCAGGATTAACAAATTATCTGCTGATTTATGGGGACAAATAATTTGCTTCTGTTACATCCATGTAACCCCACACAAGTCAATAAAGTTGTGTGGGCGTAACTGATTTTTCAAGTGTCTTCATCAGGTTCTGTTCACAAAGGGAAAAAAAGCTAGATAAGCCTCAAGGTCCATCAAATCCACTATCCTGTCTCCAGAAAAAGGTGCACAAAGCCCCACAGTGGACATTTATGGAATACCTACATGTTTTCCATCTATGGAAAGTTTCTCCTTAATCTCATCAGACAGTGGCAGGTTTATACCAGGGAATCTGTGGCCCAGAGGCCAGATCTGGCACCTGTCTTACATTGATCTGAGGTGAGGCTCAGGGCCTTCTGCTTCCCCCTAACCCGCATCACAGCTCCCAGGTGAGTCTCCAAGCCTCCGAGTCCCCAGCACATGAGTGAGATTGGTGACTTTTTTTTTTTTTTCACTTTTTCACTTCTCAATGGGGGCCAGGTCTGTGAGCGAGGGGTTGTTTCTTCGTATTGCTTCTCACTCGTGTGTAGTCCCTGACTGATTTTTCTGTGGGTCAGTGCCTTTGACCCAAAAAAATGTTCTCCATCCCTGGTTCATACCTGGCACTAGGAGAATATAGGTAAAATTTTCAAATGTATGTATGTGATTCAGAAGCCTAAGTCCCTTAGACTCAGAAACCTGGGGCCCAGTGACTAGCTTCGAGGAGCTTGCACATTAACTTAAGACATGATTCAACAAGGCCTATTCCAAAGCCTACAGAACTCAAGGGAAAGACTCACTTCAAGCCCACTGAACATAACAAACAAGAAAGGAAGAGTGAGAAGGGAAAACACTAAGACCGTTTCTACACAGGCCACTTTCTTCGAAAGTGGCAAGGAAATACACGGCCCAAAATATGCTAATGAGGCATGGATGCAAATTCCCTGTGCCTCATTAGCATACAGTAACATCATTTGGAGTCCAGAAGACCCTTGTTCCGGACTTCACAACACAGTGTAGAAGCACGGCCCTCGCGGAGCTTCCGGAAGGAAGTCCTTCTTCCGGAGGTCCCTTCTTCCCGAAAATTTTTGGGAAGAAGGGGCCTCCAGAAGAAGGACTTCCTTCCGGAAGACCCCCGGGGGCCACGCTTCTAAAGAGCATTTTGGAGTCCGGAAGAATGGTCTTCCAGACTCCAAATGACGTGACTGTATGCTAACGAGGTGCAGGGAATTTGCATCCGTGCCTCATTAGCATATTTCAGGCCGTGTGTTACCATGCCACTTTCGAAGAAAGTGGCCCGTGTAGAAACAGCCTAAGACTGTGGCTACACTACATTTTTCTTTCAGAAGGGGAATTTAAATATGGCCAATCAGAAATGCAAATGAGGCGCTGATTTACATATTGTGCACCTCTTTTGAATAACAGCAACCACTTACTGTTCTGGAAGTGCTGTTTTCGGAAAAAAACAAGCAATGTAGTCAGGGTTCTTTCAAAAACAAACTCCATTTTCAAAAGAACCCTTCTTCCTGAAAAATACAAGGAAGAAGGGTGCTTTCAAAAGCAGAGTTTCCTTTTCAAGTAACCATGTCTACACTGCTGGTTTTTGTCCAAAAACAGCACTTCCGGAACAGAGAGGGCCTCCATTATGCAAATAAGGCACATAATATGTAAATCAGTACCTTATTTGCATTTCCACTCACCTTTATTTGCATTTCCCTTCTGAAAGGGGAATGTAGTGTAGCCCCAGCCTAAGATAATAGGTTTACATTAACTTGTATTTGTACATGTAACTACCCACAGGCAGACTTACCACTGGGACCTCTGGAGCTTCGTGTAGGCACCTCTACAGTTTGAGCTAAAAGCCGACTGGTTCACAGCTTAGGCTGTAAAGGACACTTATTCTTCCTCTGTGAACTGATCTAGGTGCCAATGCATTGGACAATGATCCAGACATAGGTGTGTGGGTTACACACAACTTGATGGTTTTCAGTAATTTGAATAGTTTTTTTGGTCTGAGTTTTATTAAAGTATAAATAAACATCAGCAATTCACATTGATCTCTGCTCAACCATTAAATGTTAATTAGAAATGGATTCAGAACTTGGATTGGACTCCAAACATCATCAAAGTCTGGGGACTAAGGACATATCTAATACTAATCAGAATAGTTATCTCCACCATGTGAGGGAGTTTGGGGAATTTGCTAGCTTATGCAAATTCTGAAGCATTTGTTGGTCAAAGTTTCTGGGTCTAGAGAATTATTGTAGGAAAATATAATTCAGAGCAAATCTTTGCTCCTTGAGAGCAGTGCCTATCATTAAATGTGGACTGCTGATACCAATTAACGTTACCTTTAAAAGCCAGATTGGCAGGGCTGAAATAAAACATTAGCATGGAGCACTGCTAATGGCTGTCAAGGAAGCAAAACCTGGAGGATGAACCACCTGCCAGCAATTAATCCTTTGTGTGGAAAAATAAAGCTTGAAGCACCTTGGTGTTTGCCACTTGGCTGGTTTCCTGCTAAAGGAGGGATGATTATTTACATTTGAGTCTAGGTGCCAGTTTGATATTAAAAAAAAAAAAAAACAAGTCCAAGCTAACTTCCTTCTCTGAAAGCTTACAATGTTTTTTTTTGGGTTTTTTTTGGTTTTTTTTTTAACAAGGCTCTTTTGATTTGGCCTACCTATAGTGTCCCTGGTCTCTTCTGGGACTGCCATTGGTTCATCTTGTGGGTTCTCCCACGGAGATGAAGCAGTCCTTCCAGAACCAAGTGAAGGGACTCCTGCTTCCTGCAGTTCTGGTTTCAGTACAGTGGGGGAAGGACAGACTGACAGCAGCCTAGGGCTATGGTTACACAGCAAGTTTTGCCAGAAAAACCCCAGTGTGTCAAAAAAACCTTGTGGAGCATGCACACACAAAATGCATTTTGTCGACAGGATCTGGCTTTGAGGCATAATACTGCACTTGATGGGTTCTGTTGACAAAAAAAGCTGCATGGCTGTTCTGGGGGTGGGGGAGGCCTTCTCTTGACAGACAGGTCATCCACAATGGGCAGCCATGTCTGCTGTGCCTCTGGGTGCCTGTTTTGTCAAGAGAGCAGGTAGTTCCTCTGCTTTGTCAACAGAGCCAAGCGCTCCCCCATTTGGCTTTTGTGTGTAAACTGCATCTTTGAAAGAACGCTTTTCCTGTTTTGTTTCAGGAAGAAAGGGTTCTTTCGAAGATGGGGCTTACTTTCAAAAGAGCCATGTCCGCGCTGCTTTTTTTCTTTAGAAAAAAAAACTCTTTTGAAAGGAGAATATGCAAATGAGGCCCCAGATATGTAAATTTGCACCTCATTTGCATTTTTGATTTTGCTTTTGAAAGAGGAATGCAAGTGTAGACACGGCCTCTTTACCATGGGACCAAATGATAAAGATGTCATTGATGTAGCGCAAGTAAAGGAGGACGAAAGCTACAGAATCGTTGTTCTAAGTCAGCCATAAAAATGTTAGCATACCATGGGGCCACGCAGTTGCCCACAGCAATGCCACTAATTCCACTAAAAGTCAGTGGCATTAGGGTCTTAAGTGCCCACAAACTACCACGAGGAAATTGAACTTGGGTAATGCTGTTCGGCAATCTGAAAGTTCACACAGTGAAAACAAGCATATCTTGCGTGCACTGGGAATTTATTTTGAAAAGGAAGTTTCCAACCACAGTTGGCATTCAGGAGCCAAATGTGGGTAGCTTGCTAATTGTTATGACACTGACAGCCTGGGAGTCCAATGTCAGAGATACTAAATCAATTGCCATCCTCTTTTGCCACCAATTCATAATGAATAAAAAGACGAGCAGAATGTTAATGTTTGATTTTTATATAACGTTTAATTGTCAGAAAAATCAAACAAAAATTAAACATTAGGCTAAAAGGGACAAGAAAGACTCAGAAAAATCCAGGGAGAATTTCAAATTTAAAATGAGAGACATATTTTAAGCTCCTTATTCTCTTCAGTCCATATATATGACATATCAAAGGTTTCATATTAAAGTTGACTTTTGTGCCCTGTAAACGTTTTTATTCTGGGTGTGAAATTATTTAAACCAAGTTTCAATCTTTTAAGGCAAGAGGATTTCAGAGGTAAAACGTGTTTAAAATAAATCATATTCCTTTTCGGTAAACTTCATTCACTCTCTGACTGTAGAAAACCCTACATTCATTTAATATTAATTCTGCTAATGGTCTAGTAATCTCCTAAACTGGTGTTGATTGTGTTGATAACATACACTGATTGTCAATCTCATGGGAGATGTGTGTTATTTTTCTGAATATTATATGTATCTCACTTTATTTGCTTAATATTTTTTGTCTGACTTCATGGGGTTAAACAAGAAACTATTATGCAGAGATAGCAGGAAGCAAAATGATGGTCAGAGATAAACCATCTCTGGGCAAACAACTTAGGGAACTCAAGGGAACAATGGCCAGGCCATTAAGTGGAAAGATGCTGTTTCCTGGCACTGGCCAAAGTTAAGCAATTAGTTTGCTTAGACTGAAAGCCTACAATCTAAAGGGCATAAAACACTTTAAAATTCAGGATTTCCATATCAGAGGCTGTTCAGAGGCAGTGGGAGATATCTCTGAAGCAGTCAGTCATGCTTAAGCTTTGAGAGAATTGATAAGCTTTAGATGCGACCTAAGAGTTCAGACCTTTTGTGGTTTTGGCACTTTTCTCCACTTGCTACGTCTTGTAGGGTGAATGGGAAATTTATCTGTTCAGAGGGAGCTTTGCTGAGTCACTTTTATCAGCTGCTGGTCAAGGGCTCCCAGAAGGAAATTTCTTGCGAGTGACAAATACAAATTGGCTGGTGTGCTAATACAGTGTTAAATGGAGGGGTCTGCCACCTGGGATCCCATCTGAGAAAAGTGAAGCAATGAGGTTCCATCCAGAGGCTGCGTTTAGAGTCCACTGCTGTTTTGAAATAATTTTCTCAATTTGCATTGTGCAAATTGCATAAATTATTCCGAAATACCTTATTCCAAACTTGGTGGTGTCCAAATGACACTGAAGTTCAGAATAAGGGGCTCTTTTGAAAGTTCCATTACCCGTCTCATGATGAGGAGTAGCAGAATCAGAATAGTGTGCCCAAAATAGCAGCACTATTTCAGATGCCGTAAAATGCCGTGGTGTTGCTACTTTGCCATACCTTTGTATCCTGAAATAGCACCCTCAGTCTAAACATAGCCAGAGAGAGGTTCAGGTAAGGGTGCATCTGCAAGGCACTGCAAGGGGGTCTAAGCATCACTCCCACACTCACAATTCAGTGGGAGTAAAGGGGGTGTGGCCTGATGATTCAGTCTAGAGCGGGGTGAAGCACAGAGTTCCCCTCTGGGAAAAATGCATGTAGGATTCTGTCACTTGGAAAGAATGCCAATGGAGAGACTGGGGGAGGGATCATAGATGTAGCTCATTCCTGAACTGTGATGCTAGCAGTGTTGGACAGGGAACAACAATAGGTGGAAGGCCCACTACTCCATGTGTGACTGACTGGGCTTTTCCTCTTCAATATAAAGCACCTGTGCCTATCCAACAAACATTTTCCTAGAATTCTAGATTCTAAGGCCAGAAGGGCCCATTGTGATCATGTAGCGTCTGATTCCAGTGTACCACAAGCCACCGAACTTCCCCAAAATAAAACCTAGAGTCCATCTTTAGGAAAACATCCATTCTTGATTTTAAAATGGTCCGTGACAGAAAATCCATCACAACTCTTGGTAAAGTGCCCCTATGGTTAATCTCACCATTAAAAATGTATGCCTGATTTACAGTCTCAATTTCTCTGGATCAGAGCTTATCCCCAGAAAAAAAGTTCTCTCTGATAATCTGACAATGGCAACGCAGCTTCCCCCTTTCATTCCCAGTCCACATGACCACTCCCAGGTACAGGCCCAAGTCTCACATTTATTTAGTTCTCTGATCCCACCTTAGTGTGCCGGTTTTTTCCACTGACCACAGAATTCATGCCCAGGGAACGTAACCCGTTTTGTCCATTCTGTATCGGAACAAGCTGAGTAACTTCATTGCTGTATTCTGACCCTTGAGCTCAAGAGAGGGGTAAACCATTCTGAAGCCACATGGTGTCCATGAGGGAAAGAGCAGGATTGGTTCTGTGGGAAACTGGGGAGTCTCAGGCCTGCACGAGGGGTCTCCCTTAGAAACTTCTCCCCAGCCAGGCTGAGTGAGTCGTCCATCTCCAGAGGTAACTGTTGTGAGCATTCTAGTGGGTGCACAGGCAAAGGGCCCCTGGCCAGCCCCTCCCTGCCCTTGCTCTGCCCATGCCCTGCCTTCTCCCATCCCTGCTCCAACCCCCTCCTGCCTCTTCTGTTGGGTGCAGGGACAATCTCCCCTCCCTCCCCTAGAACAGTGGGGCCTAGGAGTAACACTTTCAGGCTGCGCTGCTGTGAGGGTGGAAGGATAGGCCTGTCCCCATACTCATCAGAAGCGGGGGGCACAGGGGGTGCATATGGCCCCTGTACACTCCCACCTGTCCTCATTCCATTTAATGTTTGACCATGTTAAGGCAATTCCCAACTCTGACACTGAGAGCAGAAGGCGGAGACCTCCAAGAGACCTTAAAAATACCTTGTCTCTATGAGCTTCTACTTAAAAGTTTCCCAGGGTCACACATTTCCTGACCCTGGGAGGTACAGACCACCAGGCACTCAAGAAAACTCCTCTTTAGAACCCAGGAAGACACACTTGAGATGTCTCCCTGTGCCGTAACCCCAACCTCTTAACCCTCCCTTAGAGAGAACTTGAAAACGAGGAATAAATTAAGCTGCAATCTGATATCTGACCTATCGGTCTTAGTCATGGGTATACATAGACCCTTTTTTAGGACATGGGAGTAAAATCATTACCTTAGAAAAAGGGATTTATTAACAAAAACAAAAGGTATACTTGAGAAAGTATACTTGGTTGCTAGGTGCTACACAGCAGCTTTAAAAAAGGTAGATTAAAGCACAGAGAATTACTTCCCTGGGATTCAGTTTTAAGAGTTATTGTGTACAGAGGGATACACCAGCCAGCCAGTAAAGTCCTACACCAAACCCAGAATAAGAAAATAAGCCAAAATAACTAAACATTTCCTTTCTACTTACATGACAGTATACCCAGGATTTTTTGGAGCCTGGATATTTACTGAATCCTCCAAGCCTGCTCCGGCTTAAACCATCTCTTTGTCTCTCCTTTCTAGGCACACAAAAGAAAGACCTCTCAGCAGGTAACTGCTTCAATTCAAAAAATCCCCCTCTCTCTTCCCATTGGCTCACCTGGCTGCTTGCCAACAGAGAACCAACTCTCTCTGGGTTTAACCCTTTACAGACATTTATTCATGACAGAGTGGCATCCAAGGCTAAAGAGAGCCTGGGTTTCCCACAACCAGGGGATGAGGGGATAGAGCTGGAGGAGTACACCTCTCAGCTAAGGGAACGCCTTGCAAGAGCATACAATCAGGCTGCACAGGCATCTGAAGCTGCCAGATTTCACCACAAGAAAACACCATGGCTGCCCAGACACAAGAAGCCCCACTGACTTCTGGTGACAGGGTGTTAGAAGCCAGGGAAAAGAAAGGGAGACAAAAACTGGGAGATGGATGGGAACCAGTCAGCCAGCAGGCAGGGCAGTAGAAATGGAGGGAAACTTCCCACTGGAGGCAACAGCAGGGGAAAAACTTACTGGGGCCTTTAAAGATAGATCAGGCTGTTGTAGGGAAAAGAAAACCAGCATGGGGACAACATACACAAGGGATACCTGGGACATATGGAATGGCCAATGCAATGAAGGGCACCCAGGGCTACACTGTGGTAAGTCCCCAGACCCAGACTATTACTCTGACCTGGAGGAGCCTGACCAGACTGTGGGGACCACAGAGGAGGCCAGCCAAATTGAGTGGAGACTGAACACCCTAACTGGATTGGAGAAGGGCAGACAAAGTGGGATTAGATCAAAGAGGCACCCAGATACAGCCCCCACCCAAAAAGCAGGCAGCCCCAGATCCCTCCTTCCCAGTAGGAATCATTGGATGAGGTGTGCAGCCCTGGCCCCCCTCAGGAGGAGCAGCTGGCCAGGGAGCACTGGGAGCTGCTAAAGCAGCATCACCCTCATCCTCACCACCATGGATGGCCCTGGTAACTCCCTACACACACACCTCTCAGCCCCTTGTCCTCAAACCCCTGACCTAATATCTGCATTTCCCAACTGCCTTGACTTCTGCACTCCCCCACCCCCCGGCACCTTGAGTCTCCATCAACCCTCTGTCCTGTCACCCACCCTCTGCCCCTCATCACCCCTGAAACCTCACACTCCACCCTTCATTTTTCTTAATTTTTGAAAAATACTCTAATTGGGGAAAAAAGCATATACATTTTTCAGTTATGTTCAAAAAATTATTTCAGTTAAAGAGCTGAGAAACACCAGCTACAACTGCTAGCATAGGTTGAACCTCTTTTATTCAGCACCCTCAGGACCTGACCAGTGCCAGATGAGAGAATTTGCTGGATGACAGAAGGTCAATATTTTCTAGCACATTACCAACACTTCAGATGCTTACTGGACGCTTAGAAGACATTTGGGGATAAATTACAGCTAAATAACAGCATAGAAAACTGAGAGCCAGGACTGGTGGCTGTAAACAAATTTTGTGAAGCCATGGGAAACTTGGCCACTTCCATGATAAGTGGTTGTCCAGCTAACTAAAATCATGTCAGATTACAGGGCTTGTTGGATAAGAGAGTTCTGGATTAGAGAGTTTCAGCTTGTATGGCCATGCCTACACTAGCCAAAAACTTCGAAATGGCCATGGAAATGGCCATTTAGAAGTTTACTAATGAAGTGCTGAAATACATATTCAGCGCCTCATTAGCATGCGGGCGGCCGCGACACTTCGTAATTGATGCGGCTCGCCGCCGCGCATCTCATCCAGACGGGGCTCCTTTTCGAAAGGACCTGGGCTACTTCAAAGTCCCCTTATTCCCATGAGCAGATAGGAATAAGGGGACTTCGAAGTTGCCGGGGTCCTTTCGAAAAGGATCCCCGTCTGGACGAGCCATGTGGCGGCGAGCCGTGTCAATTTCAAAGTGCCGCGGCCGCCCGCATGCTAATGAGGTGCTGAATGTGTATTTCAGCGCTTCATTAGTAAACTTTGAACTGGCCATTTGTATGGCCATTTCAAAGTTTTTGGCTAGTGTAGACGTAGCCTATTAGACTAAAATCCTCAAACATTAAAAGATGTTTCTGACTTGCTAATAACACTGTGAAGCCTTCTCTTTTCTTGGTAGTCATTTTATAGTAGGACATCTTTATGTCATGCTCCCATTTGTGAGTCACAGAGCTTATCACAAAAGAAGCAGGTGTTGATAGCTGTCAGAGAGGCACAGGGCAGTTTCTGATGCTCTTTTCCTCTTCTCCACCTCTCCTCATCTGCACTGCAGTGGGACCTCTCAAACTGGACCACCCCCTCGCAGATTACCATTCTCCCTGGGGCTGGTCTTGGACAAGGTTCTCCCAAGTGTCAATACCGATGCTGCACTTTTCATGTGTACCTTCAGTATGTCTTTATATCACTTCCCCAGACCCCTAACACTCCTCTGTCCTTCCTTCAACTCTGAAAACAAATCCTATTTTGGGAGGCACTGATCAAACATCTGAACTATGTCACTAGTCCGATGGAGTCATTGATAAATGCTAATGTTAATGAATGGTAATGATAATGATAAATGATAATGGTTTCCAAGATGGTCATGTTTGACTTTCCCAGGACACTAGTACTCATGCTTCTAGCCCCCCAAGAGATATTTAGGAAACTCCTGAGGCAGCAAAGATGATATTGTTCAAGTGCCTTTAAAGGATGCTTGTATCTTTTCCAGGTTTCACATGCGTACAGTAGCCTGGAACAACCACTGCATGGTATACAAGGAGTTTTGTCTTGGCATAGACGTCCCGGTTCTTGAAACCCCTGCCCTAATGTCAGCGCCTCATTAGCATCTTCCAAGCTCCCTCGTTAACATGCCCCTTCCAAAAGGGAAGGGTAGTGTGGCCACAGCCGTGGTGAAGCTGTGAATGGGATGTTGCTATGCATTAAGCCTACTTTTCTCAGAGCTTTCGCCTTCAGTTCTGTGCTGGCACTGCCTTCTTTTCACACCAGGGTCTCCTCTTGTGTGACTACAGAACAACATACACAATGTCACTTTTCCCCATTATGATTGCAGGGGGGTGGGCAATGCACCAGATGACTTGCATTCTGGATAACTCTCACCTGTCATCCTGGTATCAAATCATAGGACAAAATTATGAAGAAACCCGAGTTCTCTCCCTATTCCTGCATGACACAGCATGTGAGCTTTATAGGGAGAAGGATTTATAATTGTATATTTATTTTATGTACTGATCATAGAAAAAAGGCTTTACTGAAAGGTATGTCTTAAACTTAAATTCCGTCTGATCTCTTCCAGCAGAGAGTCCCGGACATGGGCTTTCAATATCTGATAGCTCGACCCTGGGTCTCTCTGCTTGAATTAATTCTAGGAAGTATAAGTTTCAAGGAAGGTGAAGTCTCTGTGGTAACCAGGTACTGCTAAAATGAATCTCATCAATTAAGAGAAGGACTTTGATCTTTGTTTTGAAGCAAGTATCCAAGGCAAGTTAAAGAGCTCATGTGAGGCTTATTCTTTATTTCTTATGATGCATTTCTTTTTTCCCCTTTGCTACCCTACTCACAGGAATTTCTAGTAATGATATATTTTATCTCCTGAGGCTTCAAGAGACCATCCGAAAGACATTTGTTCAGCAACCGTTCCTCTGAAGCATCTGGGACTGGACACTGTTGCAGTCAGAATACTTAGATGAATCACTGGATTTTTCTAGTGTCACTAAGGGTAAAACCCAGTGTGAAAACTCAGTAGCATAATCTCTTGTTGTTTAGACTGGTATGTACAGTGTTTGGTTTCTTTTTCAATTATCAAGTCTCATATAGCTAAAGGCTAGTTTTCATAAAAGCAGTAAATGAGCTGGACAAACTCTGAAGAAAGAAGAAAATGATATATTGAGTATTCTTAGTACTTCAGAAAAAAAGCTGCTGGGACAAAACTTGGAATTAAAATGCTGAATGTATTAGGTCTGCAGAAAAGACAAGCTCTGCCTCATGCACAGAAATAAAATAAAATCAGTAACTGAACATCTTAAGCAACACCAAGAGAATTTTCTCTATTTTTCTAAACTACTCCTGGAGAAAGGTGACAACCTTAGTTTAGTTCACATCAACAAGATATATACAGAGTACTTTTCTCTGACATCTAAAGTGTATTTACAAGCACTTTCAAAGGGCAGCTATAGTAGAAATATCTTGCTACATAGTTAGCAAAATTGTATGAGGTCCAAAATTCCCTGACTGAATTCATCGTGACTATTTTTAGCAATTCAGCAGGATCACAGAATATAAATTCACATATTTCAGGTATTCAGATATAAATTCAGATATCATATTCTCAAGTTTTCAGAGCTGAGAAGCACAAGTCAGTGTTGAGAGAAATTTCAGGTTAGCTCCCAAGGTTATGGAATGTTATGATTAAAGTATGAATCCAGCCATAGGAGGTCTCCATCTTCCACTGCCTACATCTTAATAAAGGATTCATGGCCTACAGATGCTACACATCCTTACATGCCATGCTCTATCTTGATCTCTTGATCCTGTAATCCACTTGTGCATTGAGGAATGATTGCATTTTGGTGTCTAACTTAAAGGGGCTTATACCTCCATGTTAAAAAGTGAGTGTGGCTGAAACTTGCTAAATTTTACACAATTCAGTGAAAGCTTACAAGTGACTGATAAATTGCCAATGCAGCTGTCAGCTGAGTGGTTTGTATTTCCCTGATATAGGATGTCAATAATCAACATTGACTCCTGTATTACTGGACAGAATTTCAAAGCACGGTTTCTTATTAAAGAAAAGTATTTGGCTAAACTACACGTAGATTTTGGAGCCTATTCTTGAGCATCTGATTTTGAAAATACTGGTCTACATATGTGCTGGTACAGTTACTTGGCCTTTCTAACTAACTGGAATAGAATTACATGGCTGACTAATTCATAGTTAAAATGAAAAAGTATTCTTTGAAGACTAGACACTTTTCAAGACTGAAAGTTATTATTGCTTTCATTCAAAGCATCTAGTTTTCATCCATGGTGAATTCCTTTGAATGTTATAGCCTGTGATACTGCAGCTATGATGAAGTAGAAGACTATGAATAAAAGAGGTGCCCTAAAATTCTTAACACTGAAAAAGCTGAAGTCAGCTTTCATGAAAAATGATACAGAAGCAAAATTAGGCCACTTATCCATCACTGTTTATTTTCATACCTACATACAATTTGTTGGATAGTGATATGTTTAGACAATTTGCAAGGAGTATTTCAGATAATTATGAAAGGTTCAAAATAAGGGCAGTTTGCCCATTTAGCTTCAGGGGAGAAATAAGGCAGAAAGAGAACATACATTTTTAACATGGTAGTTCTCTTTTCTGGTTGACTGGACATACACATTTCTCAAGACTAGAAAAAACAAGTATTTCTAGCTGGTTGAATAAGATAAGGATGAGACCAATTTTAGGCTTTACTTATATTAATACAGAATAACTCTGAGGCAGATCCCCAGCTGATATAAATTGTCTTAGTTTAACTGAAGTCCAACAGACAAATTATTCAAAGTTCAAATTATATCAGCTGAGAATCTGCTATGGCAAAGGACCTTCCTCCCCTTGCCAGCCTCTGCACTTCTCCCCTCCCCTCCCCTCCCCTCCCCTCCCCTCCCCTTAGGCAGGGAGCAGAAATCTGGGATCTTACTTGTCTCAGAAGATGAAGGGGGAAAAAGCATTGAGTATTTCAGCTTTTCCACACCATTTGTTACTAAATCAATTTCCCCATTCAGTAAATATTCCACACATTCCCTGACCACCTTCTTTTTGCTAACATACCTGTAGAAACCCTTCTTGTTATCATTCACTTGCCTTGCTAGCTGCAACTTCGTTGTGCTTTGGCCTGCTGGCTAATACCCCTGCATGCCCAAGCAATATTTTTATCTTTCTCCCTGGTCATCTGTCCAACTTTTCACTTCTTGTGAGCTTTGTTTTTGTGTTTAAACTTACCAGAGAGTTCTCTTAACCTAAGCTGGTCACCTGCCATATTTGCTACTCTTTCTGCACATTGGGATGGTTTCTTACTATGCCCTCAGGAAGGATTCTTTAAAATGCAACCAGCTCTCCTGGGTGCTTTTCCTATTATATTAGTCTCCCAAGGGATCCTGTCCATCAGTTCCCTGAGGGAATCAAAGTCTCCTTTTCTGAAGTACATAGTCTGCATTCTGCTGCTTTCCTTTCCTCCTTTTATGAGGATCCTGGATTCAATCAGCTCATCATCACTGCCACCTTTTACTTCCCCTACCAATTCTTCCCTGTTGGTGAACAGCAGGTCAAGGAAAACACGGTCTCTAGTTGGTTCCTACTGTATTTGCACCAGGAAGTTGCCTCCAACACTCTCCAAAAACTTCCTGGATTTTCTGTGCACAGCTGTGTTGCTCTCCCAAGCAAATGTCAGGGTGATTGAAGTCCTCCATGATAACCAGGGCCCATGATCTGGAGACCTCTGTTAGTTGTCCAAATAAAGCGCCCTGTACCTCATCCTGCTTGTCTGGTGGATAGCAGATGTTCATCATGACGTCACCCAATTGTGAGCAATAAAATCTTCTCCTTCCTCCTTCTCTCTGCCTACCTGTCTTCTCCTGGGCCTGGAAGTTTAAGTGCCACAGTACCCAAAGAAATGTTGCCCCCATAGTATTTTCCTTCTGGATGAGAAGTGTCTCTAACTTCTGTCCACCAGAAGCAGGTAATAGCATGAGGGGATGGACCATATGATAACTACCTGTTCTGTTCATTCCCTAGGATGCAGCTGGCATGGGTCACTGTTGGCAAACAGGATAATGTGTTAGGTGAAACATTGGTCTGACCCAGCATTACTATTCTTATGTTCATGTATTGCAAACCTGCAAAGGACCTCATAATGTAGATGTTATTTTCAAAAGACGCTAAGGGAATAAGGTGCTCAGATCACTTGCAATTCAGACAGAGTTGAGTGTCTAAATCCCTTAGTCTCCACTGAAACTCCGGTCTGCAATGCTTGCACATTTCAAACTCATATTGACTTCAATATGTGTTTTGGTGCCCAAGGATTATAAAATGAATAGCCAACTAAAGTGGTTACAATAAGCCTATAATTGATTTAAGGTTTGCCTGTTACTAGTATTTATCACAGTAGCTTCAGTACCTTGCCACTGTTGGATTTCACTTCGCTACACAGAATTACCTTCATTTTAGTCGGCATATAATAAATTATAATGCTATGGTGTAAAATGCACTGATTTGATTGTCATGAAATAAACACATTCATATTGAGTTATTATCTAAACTTTCAAAATCTTTGTAACTGAATGTCAAAGTTTGACTCAGACTCACAATTTATCAGACCACTCTGTTTTATTAGCAAAGCCGCTCTGCTAATACATTTAGAAGTGAGCCCCCCCGAGTGGGGCTTGTGTCTCTTAATTTATACAGTTTTTTGGAGAACAAGTTACAGACAAGTTACAGACAAAAGAAGAAAAAGATTTTAGTCACCACCCTTCGAGATCCCTGAGACCAGTCATGTATCTTCAATTACCTGCCACCCTTAACAATCTCCTTTAACAGCTTCCAGTTAACTTAACTAATTGCCCTTCACACCTTCCATTCTGAAGCCTGCTTCTTAGACGTGCTGGCTCCATCTTAATTGCTTCTCCATTCAAAAGCTAACTGTCCCTACGTGTGCTCCCTCAGATACTTTGTAACATGTTTTGGCATGCCCTCTCATATACAATGTATCCAGCATGTCCCCTTATACAACGTTATACTTATACAATGTTATACTTCCACACTGAATAAAAAAGGAAGTAGCATAAATATCCCTAGCTGACTTTTCATCAAGCCACAATGTGACAGCCATTTTAATACCCAAGGAATGTATTACGATCTTTGTTAGTACTAAGTCTACATAAATTAAAATAAGACAGTGAAAATAAAATGTTACCAAATTCTTAATCTCTAAAAGTGGCATGCCATATTTTGCAATAAACAAACACAGAAAGAATTGATGGTCTAGAGCTTTTAGACCACTTCTGTGAGAACACTAAACCCTGTAAAATAAACTGAGATATTAAGTTTTGATAGTTAGTTATGAATCTAGCTTTACATATGTGTGAGCTATAAAATAACTAGCTTAATTAATGTGCATATAGGACTCCAGATGAATTTTTAGCCATCTGCTAAACAAATATTTGCTATTTGTTTCACGTTGCAGGCTATAGAATTCTGCATTAACTTAATAAAAGGAAATGCAACTATTACTCAAATCACTCATGAGCCCGGTGACTTTCAGAAAAAATGCCATCTTTTCAAATGTCATAATACAACATAGACATGCTCTCTGAAAATAGATCACATTGGCTACGTCTACACGTGCACCCAACTTCGAAATAGCTTATTTCGATGTTGCGACATCGAAATAGTCTATTTCGATGAATAACGTCTACACGTCCTCCAGGGCTGGCAACGTCGATGTTCAACTTCGACGTTGCTCAGCCCAACATCGAAATAGGCACAGCGAGGGAACGTCTACACGCCAAAGTAGCACACATCGAAATAAGGGAGCCAGGCACAGCTGCAGACAGGGTCACGGGGCGGACTCAACAGCAAGTCGCTCCCTTAAAGGGCCCCTCCCAGACACACTTTCATTAAACAGTGCAAGATACACAGAGCCAACAACTAGTTGCAGACCCTGTATATGCAGCACGGACCCCCAGCTGCAGCAGCAGCAGCCAGAAGCCCTGGGCTAAGGGCTGCTGCCCACGGTGACCACAGAGCCCCGCAAGGGCTGGAGAGAGAGTATCTCTCAACCCCCCAGCTGATGGCCGCCATGGAGGACCCCGCTATTTCGATGTTGCGGGACGCGGATCGTCTACACGTCCCTACTTCGATGTTGAACGTCGAAGTAGGGCGCTATTCCCATCCGCTCATGGGGTTAGCGACTTCGACGTCTCGCCGCCTAACGTCGATTTCAACTTCGAAATAGCGCCCAACACGTGTAGACGTGACGGGCGCTATTTCGAAGTTACTGCCGCTACTTCGAAGTAGCGTGCACGTGTAGACGCAGCCATTGCATGTAAAATACCCATAGTTAAGAAGACAATTCTATGTGTTTTGCAGCCATGAGAGGCTGTTTACTAAGCTTATGCAAAAAGTCATTCAGATTTCTTTACTATTTTTTATGAGAGGGAAGTCAGTATGAGCAGCTGAGTGAACAGTCATTTACATCGGAGAATAGGAGAGGTGGGAGTTTGTCATTGGGGTGCTGCATCTCCTCTGACGACCCTTGTCTAGATGTAACCAATGGGGCTAGATTGTACCTTTGCTTGTGTGCGAGGGAAGGAGAAGGTGCAATTTTCCCACTTTTCCATCTCCCACTTAGATGGCAGGTACAATTGCAGATCTTGAGCTCCGCTGAGCGCTCATGTTCCTCCCACCCCCTGCTCCCTAGAGCATTAGTTAAACCAATGGGAGAAACAGAGACAAAGAGGAGGTGGAAGCCCTTTGCCCCTTTTACATGGGCTAGCAGAGGGTTAGTTGTGGCTTCTGCATTCCTTTAAGGGGTGTAGCAGCAATTATGCAACCCTGGGGTACCAGAGAGCCTCAGAAGGCACAGGGCCATGAGCAAGATAATAAGCCTGATTTGCACTCAGGGCAGTGCTGGCGTTCCACGTAAGCTGAACGATTGGGTGGCTGCCCAGGTGAGATTCAGGTGCTCCCCAGCTGATTAGCACAATGCCCACAGCCTCCCGCTGCCAGCAGCATGTGTGTCTATTGAAGTTGCACCTCTACACTTGCCTTGGTGTGCATAACATGTATTCCATGCATGGACGGAAAAAATTAGAGGGAACACTGGACAGTGCCCATCAGGCTGAAATATTACTTCATACACAGATATAGGTTGTTCCTTGAATAGGATGGGTGGGACTCACAATATCATAGCCAAAACATCCTTGGACAACTGAGGTCTCACACAGACTGTTCAGTTTTATACAAAAAGAATCCCCAACTCTTTCTCTGGTGACTTTCTTCTCTGACATGCCTGAATGTTAGGAGTTTTGCTGAATTTGGTAGCTCATGCTGTACAATAAATTCACAACAAAAAAGCAGTCAAGTAGCACTTTTAAGACTAACAAAATAATTTATTAGGTGAACTTTTGTGGGACAGACCCACTTCTTCAGACAATAGCCAGACCAGAACAGACTCAACATTTAAGGCATAGAGAACCAAAACAGTATTCAAAGTTGACAAATCAGAAAAAAAAATTATCAAGGTGAGCAAATCAGAGAGCAGAGGGGCGGGTGGGGAGGAAGTCAAGAATTAGATGAAGCCAAGTATGCCAAAGAGCCCCTGTAATGTCCCAGAAAGTTTGCATCCTGCTTCAAACCACGTGTTAATGTGTCGAATTTGAATATGAAAGAGAGTTCAGCAGCTTCTCTTCGTAAAGCAGACAAAGCCTGGTTGCTGCCCTGTCCTGGTCTTCATTATTTTTGCTTCCCAGCTGAAAGTCTGTTACAGAAATGAAAGACTGCATGACGAACGTACGGGAAGTGTGTCATCGCTACACGTTCCACAGAACTTACTCTATAACTCAGATGTGTCTATGAATGTACAAAGCATGGCTTAGTGTAGAAAGCAAGGGCAAGGGGAAGAATGGGAAGCCAAGAGATGCTAATACATTCAAGATCCTCCGCTGGCAAGCCAATAGAATTTCCACTAGAAATTCCTCCATGAGCTAATGTCAATAATGGGGAAGAGTAATCTGGTGTTGCCTTTTTTCTGTTTATTCCTCCAGAAAACTCCCCAAAACTCCCATCTTAGAATTCTGTACAGATTATGCATTTATCTATATCTATAAAATACACATCTACCAATAGAGCATAAAGCATGGACTGTTAAGCACTCAAATGTCAGGAAATACCTGTCTGAGCTATGTCTCCTTGTATGTTTGAATTATAATAGTAAACTTTATTCTCCACTCTATGTCTACATTACAGCAACTTGTTGATAGAAGTTTTTGTCAGAAGATTCTTCCGACAAAACTTCTGATGAGAGATCGCAGCCAAATTACCAAGTAATTTGTAGACATAGCCTATGTCACAGTATTGATATAGATAGAAAGTTATCTACTGTAAGAAAAATATTTCTGGTCAGTCTTTTAGCTGCTGTACTAAAGCTCTCATGAGCCTTTGAGTAGATGCTGTAAGTAAGTTGAAAATGTTACAATATTAAAAGAATTTAGATTGCATATGCAACTGCAGTGATTTTCTTATCCTGTTTGTCTAACACACTTCTTGCCAGCTTTTGTGGTTTGTGTAATTTTGGCTTTGTCTACACTAGCCCCTGCCTTTTGAAAGGGGAGATGCTAATAAGACACTTCAGCAGTTGCTAATGAGGCACTGCTATGAATATGCAGTGCCTCATTAGCATAATGCTGGCCAAAGCAATTCGAAAGTGTCACTTTCGCATCGTGCGCCACCCATGTAGACAAGGTCCTTTTGAAAGGACCATCCCAGTCTTTGAAAGCCCCTTATTCCTATTTGGTTTTAGGAATAAGGGGCTTTCGAAGACTGGGGGGCCCTTTCGAAAGGCCCTCATCTACACGAACGGTGCATGATTCGAAAGCAGCCCTTTCGAATCACTGGGGCCGGTATTATGCTAATGAGGCACTGCATAGTCATGGCAGAACCCCATTAGCATCCGCCAAAGTGTCTCATTAGCTTCCCCCTTTTGAAAGGTTGAGGCTAGTGTAGACATAGCCTGTGTGTCAGGAAAGCCCTTCCAGAACCAAAGTAAAAGGACCAACAACTTGTCTCTGCATCCAATGATATCAACAATCAGAAACAGCCAAAAACAAAAGATACTTCAAAGCCTATTTGAAAGGACACACCCATCTATGAACACAACAGCCAATTCTGTGGGCGAAGAACTCCCAGTTTCAATCTCAGGGTGGAATCACTAAACTACACTGCAGTAGGCTTGTATAGTATCTTTAGAGCCCCTTGAACAGAGTTCAAATCCTCAAAGTAGAGTTACACGAGAGCACTGATGTTCAAGTTTTCTTTAGGACATGTTGATCTACACATGTTCCATTTTCACTATGCCAGTGTTCAGAATTAGGTGCTCTCTGCTTCAGAAACGACACAATACTAGCGTAGCAGAGATTTTGGAGATCTGGTGTGAGGCATATAGCCAGGGGTTGGTAACCACAATAGTAAGTAGAGCCATTTTTTTCAAATTTGGTAAAAAAAAATCACTAATTCAAGAGCCACAATATATTTGAATACGAGACAGTCCTTAATAAATAATGTCAAACCATACCTTCTGTAACCCCTATTTTAAGAACAGTGCACACACATATCCCACAATGCATTGCACATATTAAAGGGGAGTTACCCAATGTTTCAAGATCACATATTGTTTTCTATTTAGATATGAGTTGTTCATCACTGGGTTTAAGATGTTCACCAAAATATTGAAAATAATCAGGAAGGTTTTTTTTTCACATTGCAATTATAGTGTTGGGAGCCACAAAGAAGTCCTTAAAAAGCCACATGTGGAGCTGCAGGTTGCAAACCCCTGCCTACAGTGAACCGAATCAAAGAGAAAAAAAGAAGGATCCAGATTTTGTTCAGACTAGGGTTCAGGTTCAAAAGTGGAACAAGTAGATCTTTTGGGCTGGATCTGAAGATTCTCACATATCTCAACAAACTGGGTGGAGGGGACTATACACCCTTTGCAATGCTGGATCTGAATCAGAACCAAAACAATAAACTAGAGGAGAGGGACTTTAGCACAAATTCTCCCCCAGCAGAGTTCAAGGGGTTCATGGATCTAATTTTAGGTTATCAAGAAGCATTTCCAGATTAGAAAAAGCTCAGAAACAGATTCATCCATATTTTGAAGGAAAAATAAAAGCCAAGTGAATTTAGAACAAAGAATAGAAAGACCAACCAGGGAAACATAATTTGGAAAAATTATATTTTTTCCAGACTATTATTACCAAAATATTATATAAAAGAAAACAAATAGACCTGAAATTCATGCCATGTTATTTTGTAGCCCGCTGACAGCTAGTTTGATGAAAAGAAGTAACATTTCTCTTACACTAACAGATGAGCATTGTCTGGTCTCTCTAATATCCAGCACTACACATACTCTGCTAGTTTTTCAAACATGATTATTTTTTGTGTCCAGCCTCTGTTCTCTTTAGATTTGAGTCAAGTACTTTGAGGAAAATGAGACTTGAGAACTCCTTACAGTGAGTGACATAAAGCAATAAATGAGATTAGATTTATATTTATTCTTCTCATCAGACCTGAGTGGTAACTTTAGTCCCACTAACTCATGAGTTTTTCTGGACCTTCTTTCCAGCAAGCATGCTTCCATTTTTCATTCAGATTATTACACATCACTTCTTTGCAGACTTAATCCACAGCTTTCTAAAGTCAATTGTAGCCTTCCTAGTGATAAATGGGCTTTGAATCAGTCACTGGCTGCTCAATGCCTCAGCTTTTCTACTATATCCAAACAAAGGGCTGATAATATTATAGACAATAGCCATATAACCAGAATACCCTTCTGGCATGTCACAGGAGTGGGACAGATTTTGCTTTTGCTTAATGCAGGAACTCATCTGCATTGAGGGGCCGGGGGCTCCAAAATATACCAATATTGAGGGAAGCACCCAGAGGCATTTTGAATCATGGAGATATACAGGCTGCGTACTCCTACTTCTGCAACCTTTTATATGAGTGTGGCCAATATGAAGCATGTGCAATCCCTGGATGTCTGGCCAGTTATGTAAGGCAATACAGATGGAGTGTGTCACCTTGCCCTCTGCTCCACTGCCCCCTTTCAGTAATGTGTTCCCCACCAGGTAAATTCTCTTGCACTACCTGAATGCAAACCCATAAAGCAGTCCTGTAGCATCTCAGAGACTAGCAATGTTATATATTAGATGGTGAGCTTTTGTAGAACAGACCCACTTCTTCAGATCTGAAGAAGAACTGATAACTGATAGAAAAAAGTGAATAAAAACGAATCAGCTAGATGCGGAAAGGAGGGCAGGAGAGGGAAAAAAACTTCTGCCTATTAACATTTTTCTAATTTCCCTTTTTTCCTTCTTCCTTCCCCCACCCACTTTGTGCTATTTGAACCCTGGATTCTAATTATCTACTCCAATAATTTGAAGAAGTGGGTCTTACCCACAAAAGCTAATAAATGTGTTAGTCTTTAAGGTGGTACAGAACTGCTTGTTAATTGTTATGTAGTTGCTTGAAAAATCACCGCTGTGTATCTACGTAAAGTGCAGCCATGATGTGTACCAGAGATTTTTAGAGTTATTATTATTCATTTGTATTTCCTTTATAGTGTTCACAACTATTGAATCTGTAAGGCTTTTTCAGAAGAGAAGCTGGAACAACAGTCCTAATATTAGCAAATGAAAAAATAAAATAAAATAAAATTCATTAAAAGACCTAGTAAAAATTAAAATTGAGGTGGTGGGTAAGAACCTGTGCTACCCACATAAGTAGGAATTTGGAGATTAGTCACTATCAGAACTACATGAAAATATCAATTTTTTTCCGTGAAGTTTGCTAGTGTGCTGCATAATCATCTGTGGTTTTATTCAGACCCCCCACAATGTTATTAACATAAAATGTACGTGAAACATTCACACTGATTCAACATTTCAAATTTTGTTCCAATCAAGGTCAGATTGTACATCAAAACACGCAGTTTTAAAACTTCCACAGAACAATACTTGATTTTTATGAGTGAGAGTTCCTGTCCAAAACAAAACAAGATACTCCATTTTTGAATGAAAATAGATTAATTTTCAACCAAAAAATTAATTTCTAGACAAATAAACTGAAATTTCACAGGAGCTGGGCAGGAAGAAATAGCACAGAAAATAAAAGACTGGCTTTGGGATCAGTACAAAACAGTACATGAGGCACAGAGAAGCAATTCAAAATCTATCTGTTCATTAGCATTTTTCTTTCTTCACTTTCTGAAATCTCCTTTCCTGGTTGTGCAAATCTGTGCATTAGCAGTGCCACATCTAATGTACTTTACTTCTTATAGCGCTAAATAATAAAAAAAAGCTCCATAAATTTGTTCTACGCAGTCTTAAAGTACTTTCTTGCTACAGACTATTACTGTGTCAGCAATTATGCTGCCAGCTTTTAGCTTTTGTATTTAGAAGATCTTGACAGACAAGACATTAAACAGGCAAAGAAGACCTCTAATGTACTATTTTAAAATTAGAGAATGAACAGACCCCCAAAATTGTGTTTACTTTCACATCACATTTATTATAATGTTAGAACCCTTTTAAATATTACTCATTTTTTATCATTCATAGTGGTTTTGTATTTATTGTTTATGGGGGTGGGTTAGCTTGAAGTCATACCTTTGTCATTACTCCCAATCAGCAAGTTGCCAAAACTTAACCATTAACATTCCTGTTGACTGAGTTAGAGCTGGCTTGCCCAAAGGTCCCAACTGTTTATATATGGTGTTATTAATGTTAACGTGTGCTGTATTTAATTTATCCAGAACAAATGGAGGCACTACTAAGCTATCCAGAAAATGTGGAGATTCTAGCTGTGAATTATTTTGCATTCCTCCCTGAACATGCTTGATTACCGAATAAAAATAAAAACGTTTCAAACAATAAAAGCACAATGTGGGTATTTGCAATAACTAATGGCATAGTCATGACCTTTGTCAATGATAAATCGTTTTTTATTTTTGTTAGGTTGTTCTGCATTCCTACAAATGATTAGCGACAGATCCCCAACTGACATTAATTTCACTTCAATGGAGCTGCACCTGTTTGCACCAGCTGAGGCTCTCACTGATATAGCTGCAGCACTGGAGCTGCTACTTCCAGTTTCACAAGTCAGTTCTGCATTCCTGTCTCTCTGCATGGTGAGATGAGTGGAGGTAATACAAAAAAATTTAAACAATAGAAGTGAGACCACTCAGTATGGAAATGCCATTCTTTGACTTCGACATTCAAATGCAGTTAAAATGCATTAGTTTTTTTCTGCACAATGATGATACTAGCTTTATCTGATACAATTAGTATTTGGGAATCCCTTAACCTATGAATTAGACGCTTTTAGTGTGTTCCTATCTATGGAGATATGTGCTATGTACATTTGGGGGCTATGTAAAATGTAGACTAAGATTTAAAACTTTCTCTATTCTACCTTCTTCATGGTACAGGTAAAATGTATATTCCTCTTTAAAGACACCATAGCCAATTTCAAGATAGAGGCCAGTGAAAGACAGTAGCATCTCAAGTTCCACTGAGCAGTGTGGGAAAGTCAGATAAGGACGTTCAAACAAACTTGGGGTATCCCATTAGTATATGCATATTTTATAATAATATGCATGCATATTTTATAATAATAAAGGGGCACATTTGTCATATAGAAAGAATAGCTCAATTTTTAAGACTCTTCAGAACAGACTAGAAGGCTGACAGGATAATCCAGTGTAAACAGGGCAGAAAAAAGCAACATGAGCCAGCAGCATGACAAATGTATAGTGAAGAAACCTGACTACAAGAGCTACACAATGAGATAACAGAAAATCCTCTTTGACTTACTGAATGTAAACAAAAAGCAGAATCATTCTTTCATGACTTTAAAAAATAGTAGTAGGCACCCTTCGATCCTGAGGGATCATCGGTTTGTGCCCCAGTTGGACTGATTCGAGCAGCGTCTTTTGTGGCTGTGCAATCCAATGCAGGAGTGGCAGTCCTTTCTGCACTGTGAGCAGCAGTTGGCAGATGTCGCTCTGGTATCACGGGCACGGATCTTCCGCTTCCTTCACCAAGGTAGTTTCATACACAACAAGAGCTTCCTTCACTCCCTGTTTCCAGGCATGCCTGTCTGAGGCGAGTGAATGCCAGGTGTTTGCACTGATAGAGAGAGCGCTGAGGTCACGCTTGCACGTGTCCTTGTAGCGCAATTTAGGTCACCCTTTTGGCCTCTTTCCAGAAGCCAGTTTGCTGAAGAGGAGGTCCTTCAGTATTCGGCCATCCGTCATGCGTGAGACATGGCTCAGCCAGCGCATACGCCTCTGTTTGAGAAGGGTGAACATGGAGGCGGTGCCTAGCCCCTCAAGCACTGCGCTATTGGGGACCTTGTCCTGCCATGAGATACCGAGTATGCGCCTAAGAAAGTGCATGTGGAATGTCTTGAGCCGCTGCTCTTGTTTTGAGTGCAAAGTCCATGTTTCACTGGTGTACAGCAGCGTGCTCAAAACACAGGCTGTGTAGACCTGCACCTTGGTGTATACAGTGAGCTTATTGTTAGCCCATAATCTCTTCGTCAGCCTGGAGAACATTGTGGTGGCTTTTCCAATGCGCTTGTTGATCTCGCTATCAAGTGACAAGTTGTCCGAGATCGTCGAGCCTAGGTACACAAACTCATGGATGACTTCCAGTTTGTAGTCCAGCATGCTGATAGATGTCTTGTTACCCACGTTTTGGCCCATCACCTGGGTCTTCTTTAAGCTGATTGTGAGGCCAAATTACATGCATGCATCCGCAAAGCGAGTTATGAGTGACTGCAATTCCTGCTGAGTGTGAGCAGCAATAGCTGCATCATCAGCAAAAAGGAACTCCCTTAGACACTTTGTAAGCACCCTGGTCTTCGCTCTAAGCCTCAACAGTTTGAAGAGATTGCCGTCCGTTCTCATACGGAGAGAGATGCCTTCTGTAGCAGTTCCGAAGGCATATTTGAGCAAAACTGCAAAGAAGATGCCAAACAGCGTTGGAGCCAGCACACACCCCTGCTTCACTCCACTGAGAATCTCAAAGGGTTCGGATGTGGATCCGTCGTATACGACAGTCCCCTCCATGCCTTCACGGAAGGCCCTAATAATGCTGAGCAGAGTTGGGGGACAGCCAATCTTAGCCAGAATCATGAACAGACCAGTGCCTGTCTCTTCTTCTTAATCAGGGATGTCAGCACTTCAGTGTGGGCTTCAAACCAAACAGCAGGTTTGGTTTATTAAAAAATAAATACAACAAATATTGGCCGATTCCCATTTTGTTTTCTGGCGTAGCAGAAAACAGGTATCAAACTGGGATCACCAACCTGTGGGTGTATTCCAACTTGCTGCTAAGACTGCCACATTTGCACTTTAACTTTCTGACTCGGGGCGGAACACACACACACATACGCACGCATGCACAGCAAGTTACAGCACTGTAAAGCACCAGTGTAAACAGGTTCCCAGCACTGTTAGCTAATCCCCTTGTGGAAGTGGTTTATCTACAGTGTTGGGAGAACCCTCTCCCAGCACTGGTGCCTCAACAAACTGCTGTGTTAAAGTGCTGCTACCGGTGTGCTTTAAACTTACAATTGTAGACAAAACCTACAACAAATCTGAAAGGTCCCCTCTATCAGAATTCTGGCATCAAGACATCTGCTACAGAGAGGAGTACAACCATCCCATACTGAAGTTCTCCTCTCATTCTATCTCTAGAAAACACATCTCACCTTGGTTTCCATGGTTCCTAGTTCCATAGCTTTCTTTTACAGCTATACTTTAAGACTACTGTTGGCATGTTTTATCCACAGGAGTTCTAGCCACCTTCTACATCTCTAGCTACAAAACAGCCTAGAGTCAGAGCACACAGGCTTTTCAGTCTGCTTTCCCTGAAAAATTCATTACTGATTGTGGGTGATCAGAAAGATCACAAACTTGCTTTTCCAAAGGGCAACCATGCATTTTAAACTCCTCCTTTACAAAACCTTTCTTCATTTCTTCCTGTTAACCCAAGACAAGGTGGGAACTTAAAGAAACAAGTGAGCAGGACGAGGAACACAAGGGTGTAATAAAAATGTGACAGAAGTGTTGGAGACTTTTTTCTAAAAAGTGTCTAAGAGGTTTATGACCCCACGGGTGCGTCTACGCTTGCATTCCTCTTTCAAAAGAGGTATGCAAATGAAATAAATTGAAAATGCAACTAAGTATATATTTGCATATTGACACCTCATTTGCATATTCTACTTTCAAAAGAAGAAAGCCAGTGTAGATGCTGCTCTTCTGAAAGTAAACGCATCTTCAAAAGAATCTTTCTCCTCTTTATTTAATGGGAAGAAGGATTTTTTCGAAGATGGGGTTTCCTTTCGAAAGAGCAGCATCTACACTGGCTTTCTTCTTTCGAAAGGAGCTCTTTCGAAATTAGAGTATGCAAATGGGGTGCCAAATAGGCAAATTTATACTTCATTTGCATTTTTCAATTTACCTCATTTGCATACCTCTTTCAAAAGAGGAATGCAAGTGTAGATGCACCCTAAATCTCATTCTTAAACCCCATGTCTACACGAGCCCCTTCCTTTCAAAAGGGGCATGTTAATGAGCAGGTTCAAAAGATGCTAATGAGGTGCTGCAATGAATATGCAGCACCTCATTAGCATAATGGCAGCAGCGGCGATTCAAAAGTGCGACTTTTTGAATCGCACACTGCCTGTGGAGATGGAACCTTCCGAAAGGACCCCCTCACAGTTTTCGAAAGCCCTTCTCCCGGACACCAGATAGGAAGAAGGGCTTTCAAAAACTGGGGGTCCTTTCAGAAGGACCCATCTCCACAGGTGGCATGTGATTCAAAAAGCTGCACTTTCGAATATCTGCAGCTGCCATTATGCTAATGAGGCAGTGCATATTCATTGCAGCACCTCATTAGCATCTTTCGAACCCACTCATTAACATGCCCCTTTCTAAAGGAAGGTGCTCATGTAGACCCAGCCAAAATGAGCTAGATATTTAGAAGACTGTCTTTCTGAAAGTCATTCAGATCTAGCCTGCTAAATCACTCACTATCGAAAATGAGCTTGGGCTCCTAAGTCCTACAGGCAATTTTGAAAATTTTTACCAGGACCAATATTTTCAAAAGGACTAGTAATTGTGGGTATCCGTACTTGAGACTTTTTAGGTGAAAAGTCTCTTATGCCATTCCTAAGGGTATATCTATACCTCAGTCCAAGGTGTGACTGCAATTTGTATAGACAAATTCAGGGTGAGGCACACTAGCCTCCCGAAGCCAGACTCCCTCTGAGCTGGAAGCAGAGGAGATAGGAAGCATAAGAGATGGGCCCTTAGGCTCAGCTCTGAGGGAACAGGCAAAGAAGGCAGATGTCTCTAGTCTGCTGCAAGACTCTAGCCCCACTACTGAGTCATATGGGAACCTGACCCCAGAGAAGTGTGACTGTGGAGAAGAGTTCCCGGGCCCCCTGTGGGCTGTTGCTGTCAGAAGACAGAAGTAGATACATATTCCTTGGGCCCTGGGCTTCAGGCCTGCATTGGGGAATTAACAGCTGAGTTGTTCTCTTATATTTACCTACGTTAGGGGAGGTCCTACTTTTGACTTTGTCTAGTTTAACCTTGCTAATAAATGTTATCTGCTGCACCTTTAAGTTTTGTTGGATCCTCTGATTGGGCTTAAACTACCTGATAATAGTTATGGGACAGGGGGATTGAAACCTAATTTAGTCCCTTACCAGGCTTAACAATATTACTTGCCATCCTCAAAATTTTGAGGAGTAAAGGGACTTTGAGTAGCCTAGGCACTTCAAAGTACCCGCGGGTTAGCCATGGCTACACGCAAGCTGGAACTTCAAAGTTTAACCCTGTGTCTACACGTGCCCCTTCCTTTCCAAAGGGGCATGTTAATGAGCGGGTTCAAAGGATGCTAATGAGGCACTGCAATGGCGGCCACAGCAATTCGAAAGTGCGGCTTTTCGAATCGCACACCGCCCGTGGAGACAGGACCTTCCGAAAGGACCCCCCAGTTTTTGAAAGACCTTCTTCTTATCTGGTGATTGGAAGAAGGGTTTTTGAAAACTGGGGGGTCCTTTCAGAAGGTCCCGTCTCCACGGGCGGTGTGCGATTCGAAAAGCCGCACTTTCGAATTGCTGCAGCTGCTGTTATGCTAATGAGGCGCTGCATATTCATTGCAGCACCTCATTATCATCTTTCGAACCCACTCATTAACATGCCCCTTTCGAAAGGAAGGGGCATGCGTAGACCCAGCCTAACACTTTGAAGTTGCCACAGGAGAGAATTAGCTTAATGGAGTTCAGCTGCTGCTGATGTCACATTGAGGGAGGGAAAGCTCAGTGGCTAGAGCATTAGTCTTATTAACCCAGGGTTGCAAGCTCAATCCTTGAGGGGACCTTTCAAGGATCTGGGGCAAGTTCCCTTTGGGAGGGGTAGCTCAGTGGCTTGAGCATTAAGTGGCTACGCCTAGGGTTGTGAGCTTAATTTTTGAGGGGACCATTTAGGGGATCTAGAGCAAATAGGAGCAGGGGGAAAGAGAGGAAAAAAGGGATGGTGCTTGGCCCTCCCAAGAGGGAAGGGGCCTGGACTTGATGAGATTCCTTCCCAGCTCTATGAGAGGTTTATCTCCATATACTCTCTATTTTGTGGTGCTCACCCATGTCCAAGGGGCCATAGCCTACTAATTGAGTATCTGCTGTGCAATGTAATGAGGTAGAGTGGCTTCCTTCCAAGCTCGAGAGGGATGACCAGTGACCACTACAATACACAAGATCTAATAAGTTTGGGTAACAACAGCAGTGAAGCTGTGGCAGCACAGGCCGTATACCTCTGCCTAGGATCCTGGGTGTGTACTTTAGCAGTTTGTCTTTGCAGATGCTGTTTCACTTGTAGTGGTATTCAAACTAGCTAAACCAAAGATAGATCAGGTATGTCTACACATGGTGCAGTCACACCTCTAACTACAGTGTAGACATACTCAGGTTAGACTTGGAACCAAAACTTAGTTGATATGGGATTCTCTGGAGAACTCCATTTTTGACCTTGACTATGCTGTCTAAAACCACCTTCTGACTTTATATCCACCTACTGACTTATCCTTCTTTGCACTTTTTCCTGCAACAGAGACAGATTACTAAGAAAGCTGTTGTCCATATTAGGCACTCACTGAATAAGGGGATAGAATATGTAGCATCTTCTGAGGCCACATTAATTACTTCACCATAACTATAAGCCAGCTGGATGCCTACTGAAAAGCACTGTCTGCAACCTCCTTCCCTGGAAACAACCAAGCAAGTCATTTATCTTGTCTGACTTCCTCGGACCTGGAAGTTGAAATCTCCAGGGTGTCTGCAGGATAAGTTTTTATCTGAATACTGGTGGCATGTATCATAATAATTGCAACTAACACTTTGCTCCCACCCTCTCTACACTCTGAAGATTACAATTTGTTTTCTTCTAATGTGAGACTTTTGACAGGTAACCATCACAGGAGCATTCTCCAGCCAGCGTAGCAGTGGCCCAGAAGAATACGATGTCAGTCTCACTTTTGGAAAGTGGATTGCTGTGATGTCCTGGATTTCCCCATGTAAAATCCACAGTGAAAAAATCACTGCCTGCAGGAATCTGTCCTGAAAACGCCCACATTTCTCTGCTGTGATTCAACTAAAACAGAAGCAGTGGGGACAGATTCATAACCTTGCATCTCAGCATACAGAGCGAGACAATCAGCCTGCTGTGAAATGTAAATAACTATTGCCTTTCAGAATATTCTCCACAATTCTGTCAAAGTCCATCATGCACAACTGTTTATTCAAGCAAGAGCTAACACACACAATGCTAAAAAAAGTCAAAGGACTTATTGCCCAACAGTGAGCTGTCAATCACATATTCTTTTCACCACACTTTTTAGTCAACACTGTTATTCCCATCCTCATTTCCCTTGTAGATCAAATTAGCATCAAGTTTAAATGGCTAAAGCGACACTTGTTTTCTTCAAGTGAGAGGCCCAAACTCTGCTTTCACATTGATGTGAGCTGGCGTAGCTGCACTAGCTTCAATTCACAACGTAACAGAGCAAAATTTGGTCCAGAGACTGTCAAAAAACTACTAAAGACTGTGACTCACCATCCATCCCCAACCACTCAACCTCTCCCATTTATGGTCTTCTCTCCTTTCCCCTAGAGGGCATGATCTGTCCTCTCATAATTTCTTCCCCATGAATTTGCACTGGTGAAAAGAGACTAGACAGAGCCAAGCTTTGCCCTCCCAGTGAAGTGGCCACCACCTCTGACAACTTTCCGGTCACAATCAATACTATATCACTCCTGTGGAGAGAAAAGAGGCAGTTTCTGTGTGGCTTTTTTTGCCAGACCTGAACAGAGAGAGTCTAAAAGTAATGAAGTTAGGCAACACTGAGCCAAGGGTATTGCTTTGTGTGAAACTTAGACATTTGTGATTTCAGAATGTGCTGCTTTCAAAATCTCTGAAGTCCCTTCTCCTTCTTGCATTCTTAGGCTGGTTATGTGAGCTGCAGGATTTGATGCCTTTGAAAGCAACATATGTATTTTACAAATTATACAACAATATGCTTCCAAATGCCTAGTTCAGAGAAGGTAACAAGATTGGAACCGTAGAAGCATTTCAATAACTGACTTCAAGTCTATAAGTTATCATATTCTGCACCTTTTGTTTTTCTCTTGCAACAAGACTCCACCTGTGAAAATACCTGTAACTTGGGATACATGGCCTTCACTGTCAGATATTAAGAAGAGTTTCATAGAATACAGTTTTGAAGTTATTAAAAATTTAGAAATAAAAATAGATGCATATGGGCTCCATTTGGCTAGTATAAAATGGAGGGGAAAGTGAGTAGCAATTTAACTGTAAAGTATGAGGACTACAAAATGAACTTAATATTTTGAAATCTTAGTATGCATTTTAGTGAAGAAAAATATATTAATAAAAAGTTCAAAAGCCTGATAAATCAGGAAAAAATAAATGGTAGGTAAGATTACAACAACACACAAGAACTAAGGTAGAGCTACGCTAGCAACTGTATTTATATTAGGGTGGCCAGGGCAAATTTGACCCAGTTAAGGTTCATCATGGATGTCACAGCTCTTTTGGAAAAATCAGGTATGTTTGCTTTTGCCAGGTGGTGATCTGTATGATACTCAGAAAAGACTGTTCTAAATAGATTATTCTATTTATAATAAAACTTTTTTATTGTTCTGGCCATCCAAGATACAGTGAAAGAAACTTACTTCAGTCTATTAAATGAGGACTTATCTCAACACAACAAGATCTGTGCTGCATACTATCATTAACTCGGCTGATTAACTCACAGTGAAACTTTGGGTGGGCTTCTCCAATATCTAAAACCCCCAATCCACATAGAAAAGTCGCTGGAGACCCGGAGTTCAGTATTTAAGGATTTTCAGCCAGGTTTGCACAGGGTCAACCTCTCTGCATTCAGGTCCCAAAGGGAATTAAAGTAATGAAGTTAACTGATGAAGTCTATAAAATCTTATGATAAAGAAACAAAATAATCTAATTTTTACAGCATAACATAGCTGTTTTGAAATTCACAGATATTATCTCAGTTATACATAAACTTAAAAAAAATTAAGATCTGAACAGTTCAGTCCCCACAGAAACATGGTGAGAAGAAACTGAGAGTTCCCAAAAACGTAGGTTTAGTTCATTTGTCTCAGTTAGAGACAAGAAAATTAAAAAATTGAGAATAGCAAAATATAAATGACTCTTTCCCCATTACTACATTTAAAGAAAAGTTGGTGAATCATATTGAGACAATGTAACCAGAACAGTTTGGCTAAAAGCAAAATAACATTCCAAGCATACAATTCAAATAGAAATTATTTTTCCATCCCACTTTCCCTTTGCTACAATTCAGATTGCCCGGTCTTCCCTGTCAGAGGGTTAACAACATCACTGCAAAATGCCTCAAAGTTAGGGACAAAGGCCTGCTTTCAGCTGCTGGCTTCAGCTTCTACCAGCTTGCAAAGGTTTCTAAAGCAGCTGCCCTGACTGCTTGCCCTCATGGAGTCTGACCCCATGCAATTTCTGGCACACACCCAAAACTACCACCTCCAATTGCAGAAGCTTCTGGGTGTGGAGTGCGAAACCCTCCTAGCAACAATGAATCAAACACAACTTACTCCTACCTCTACCTCAAATTTAGACACTTGTTAATTTTTTGGAATTTATTAAAGAAAAAATATTTAAATTATGTCATTCTTTTTTGGCACCTTAGTTTGTTTTCATGTGTTGTCATTTTTTAGTTTTAACTATCTTTATTATGGCTAGAGTGTCTCAAAAGCTGGAAGTGTCCCAAGGACAAGCATCTGTGGACCTCTGTGACAGCCTGGTCATTGTGGGGCCTTGACTGGATACCCCTTTCTACTGAGAGAAGGAGGAAACTCCAGAGACTACGAAGTCATTATTGGAATATGGAAAAAGAGACAGAAGAGGGGTGCGATCACAGAGAATAAAAGGACCTAAACAGGGTGATAGAAGCCAGGAAAATCAACAAGAGGGAAAAGTATTTGGAACAGGAGCAGAGAAAATTGGAGAGGAAATTATAATACAGGTACAACAGGGGCTGATGACTGAGACCCCTGGAGAAGTAGTAGATGAAGCAAGAGTTTCCCAGGGAGCCACAGCAAAATAATCAAATGTTAGTAGTTAGACTACAAGGGACAGAACAAAATGTTGAGGAGAGGGGCCTAGAATAGGGAAGGACAAAATCAGCCCTGCGGGCTGGATCCATCCCACAAAGCATTTCTCTCCAGCCCACCCAGTTGATTGGCGGAGTGCATGTGTTCAGCTGCCCCTGCCCACACCTTGTTCCATCTGCCGCTGAGCTGCTCCTAGGATTCTCCTGCTGGCTCTATAGGGGGTAGGTAGGAGGGTTGTGCTGAAGTCAGGGTGTTCCCTGCCCCATCTCTGCAGAGCTGGGATCAGGGAGAGGGAGACACACAGCAGAGCTGCTCCAGTCTGAAGCATGGATGGGAAGTGGCTAGTGCAGAGCAAGGGAGAGGGGAGGACGACAGAGTAGGACAGATTTCCCCTAAGGAGCCAGAGGGCAGCTTGTCTCAGAAACTCACCCAGCGGCAGCCAGCACGCACGCTCTGTGTCACTGTCACACATACCCAGCCTGTGCCCACAGACACAGTCACTGTCACATACACACTGCAGCACACGCTCTGTGTCACAAAGAGAAAGCCGTGCTAGTCTATGCTACTTTACTGCTTTTTTGTTTTGACAGTTAACAGACGAGCATGGCTTTCTTTCTCTCCATTACTTAAAGTGCTACTTCACTGCTTTTTTCTTCTGTCACAAAGTCTGTCACACACACAGTGTTTCTCTGTCACACTCACATGCTCTCTTTGTCTCACCCTGTAGCCCCGTCCCTTCTGCCTGAGGCCCCTCCCCTTCAGGGAGCCTAGGGGCACCCCATGACCAGGACCAAAATTCATGGAGCGGGGCCCTCTGCAAAAATTATTGCCCACCCCAGCCTAGAAGCAGAGGTAGAACGGCAACAAACTCCAAAGGAAAGCCAAGCAGCAGAGGGCCATATATGATGCCTTTGCCATGGAAGATAGATAGAAACTGAATTAGGGGGACATCTGCCACAGATTATTCTTTCCGTTACTGGAAAACAGAAGATACTCAGGGAGGTGCATACACAGGGTCCCATAAAAAGCAAGGAGCGCTGAAAGGCTGAGCCCGGTCCACTCAAAAATGGAACACTAGGAAGGGTGGCAGGGAAGTGTGTGACAGCGGTTCTGAGTCAGGAGCTGACTTGGTACCCTGTCACTGAAATCCCCACAATATAGGTTAATTGGGATGCAGAGAGAGGATCAAATAACAAGTAGCACTACGCTACTTAGCGCAGGAGCAGGCAAGATATGGCCTGCGGTCTGGCTCACCAGGCCCTTTGATCTGGCCTGCAGTCCACTGCACTGCGATCTGAAGGCAGGCTCCCTGCCTGCCGCAGCCCCACGCTGTTCACAATGTCTGGCGGTTCCCCCGACATGCCTCAAGGTGCCACGTGTGCCTTGGCCAGCCAATGGGAGCTGTGATAATTTGGCCAGGGCAGTTGTGCAAAGTCTGCTCCTCACTCCAGTACACAATGCAGAGAGGCACAAGGAGGAAGCAGCCAGCACTTTTGAGCCATCTGGGGCTGTGGCAGGCAAAGAGCCTGGCCTCTGGCATGTCAGCCACACCCACACCCAAACTCCCTGCCCCAGGTCACCACCCAAACCCTCTGAATCCCCCTGCCCTACTGCCGAAGTCACAACTCCCTTCCAGACCCTGCGCCCCCTCCTACGCTGCCTGCCCAGATCAGAATCCTCTCCTGCACCCATATCCCCTCCCTGATTCTGCACTCCAGTCCCTTACCGAAGGTCATAATTCCCTCCTTCACCCAAATTCCTTCTCAGACCTCCCGCTTTCTCCTGCTCCCCAGTCCCCTACCATGAGCTCCATTCTGCACCCAGCCCCCATCCCAGATTCCACATCCCCTCCACAGAACAGTACAGCCCGTGACCACTTACCCAAATCTTGCAGTACACCCATCAAAATTAGTGCCTGCCCCTGAATGAGAGGGAGAAACACCCCCAGCAGCTAGGAGCAGATAAATAGAGAGGAAGGATGCCTTGGATGGGGAAGAGGAAGGAAAAGTTGGAGGGAAAGGCAGAGATGGCTGATGATGATACAGCTCTCTTTCTCACCAGACACAAGAGGGGGAGCTGACTGGGTCTCATAAGTAAGTAAATAGACTAGAGGTGATGGCCTGTTAGAACCATGATGGTGAAAGTGTTTGAGTAAGTGTTGTCTATGCTAAGGTAAGAAAGACTCACAGGGGACCATCTTCTGACAGATCTGCTCATAGAGACGTACAGGAGACACTAGAAGCAATGTGAATTTCATGGGGCATGGAAGAAAGTCTCTTCAGCAGGAGACTTTTATGAGAGAGATTGTGGAGCTGGAGATATGCCATAGGGAATGGGAGCATTCCCTAATGAAGAAGCTCACTGAATTGGTGACTGAAAGAATGCAGTATCCATCTGCTGGCAAGTCCCCACAACTTCCACCCCCTTCTTCTCCTCCAGCTGCCACCCAGTGTATTGCCAAGGTCCAGGATTCCCTTGCAATGATTTTCCTTCCCCAGCCAATTGGGAGGAGAATGCTAAGACTGCAGGAGATTCAGAATACCACAATGTATATGACCCTCTGAAATCCTTTGCAGTAAAAGTTCCCAATTCTAATCAAAGACCTTTGTCCTCCATCAGTTATGCTCTTCTGATGAGGAGAGGAAGGAAATGGGTGCAATGACATTATCCAATATGAATGGTTGCTTTAGTAATAATTTGTTGTTCTGATTTCAAAATTCTTGCCATTAACCCTTCTACCTTTTTCTTTTAATATATTTTATGCTTTCTTTAAATGTGTGTGGAAAGGTTCCACAGTTCAGGCTACAGCCCGAGCCAAATGTCTACAGCACAATTATACAGCCTCTTAGGCTGAGTCCTACTGAGTCTGAACCACCTGGCACAGGCCAGTCATGGGCATCTAATTGCAGTGTAGATGTACCTTTTTTCTATAAGTCTATGAGACAGCTTCCTACTTCATGGAATAGAATCATCCCCCTCAAAGGTTCAAAAATATCTTAAGTCATATGGGCTGCGTCAACACTAGCTCCCACCTTCGAAGGGAGGATGGTAAGTAGGGTGTCGGAAGATTATTAATGAAGTGCTGCACTGCAGATGCAGCACTTCATTAAGCTAATTCTCCCCCACGGCAGCTGTAAAGGGACTTTGAAGTAGCCTGGGCACTTCAAAGTACCCGCGGGTTAGCCGTGGCTACACGCAAGCCGGCACTTCGAAGTTTAACACTTCGAAGTTGCCGCAGGGGAGAATTAGCTTAATGAAGTGCTGCATGTGCAGCGCAGCACTTCATTAATAATCTCCCGACACCCTACTTACCATGCCATCTTCAGAGTTGGGAGCTAGTATAGACACAGCCATGGTGATATGGGAGGGACAGAAAAGTCTAGTGTCTTGGTGCTATGTGCTTTTATCAGCACTGCAGTTTTTCTATGTAACTGTTTTTCTACATGTCTAAAACATACAAAAGGAATCAACTGACGTCATAAGCGCTTTACTGCATATTATCCAAACCAAATGCCAAGAACTGCATGTGTCAAGGACAGAAGCATTCCCCTTTAATCTCAAATATTATGTAGCATGCAACAGGCAAGGGTTATGTGAACATCAATTGCCACACTGACATTGAAACAGGTGAATAGGCAGTGCCACTTGGCTTTCAGCCTGCCATATGTGCAACACATGACCATCCTGCAGCTGCTTATCTTGTAATTTAATTCCCTTTTTCCATTTATGTCAAGGCACACTTTCATAAGTGATGCCAAAAGCTGGCATCCCACTAAATTATCACTTGGCACAGATACACCATACAGAACCATATCATTTCATGGGGAATAAAGTTACTTTTTTCCCATTCATATACAATCCTGATCTCATCAGCCCACTGATATCATAAACCTTTCCACTGTTTTCATTTGCCTTTTTGGGCTTCTAAGCCTTGCACAATGGTTGGCTAGTAATATTTTTGGTTTACTTACTCTGCCGCCATAAGTGACAGCTAAGTATAGGATCTCACTATAAACCTACTCCACTACACATCCAAGTGTTCTCGCATAAGAAATAGGAGCAGAATCAGATTTTCATCCAGTTGTTTCACATCTTTCATCCAAACAAAAAGCAGTCAAGCAGTCAAGTAGCACTTTAAAGACTAGCAAAATAGTTTATTAGGTGAGCTTTCGTGGGACAGACCCACTTCTCTGTCCCACGAAAGCTCACCTAATAAACTATTTTGCTAGTCTTTAAAGTGCTACTTGACTGCTTTTTGTTTTGATAGTGTATAGACTAGCACGGCTTCCTCTCTGTTATCTTTCATCCAGTTAGAAAAGAATAACAGCAAGAAGCAGTGTGCTCAGGAACTGCCATCAGCAAATGTGTCGAGATAGGGGAACCGACAAAACACAGATAAGTGATTTCTAGAGCGTCTTCCTAGTATGCACAGAACCCCGGGGTACTGCCCCTGAAATAGTAGCTCTAATGCCCATAGCACTACAGCTGGCAGCTTGTGTTTCTATTGATGGTGCATATCTAAAAGCAGCAAGTTGACATGATGCACACAGCATTGTACCAGTGTCCATCACAGCATACATGGTCTCTTGGACATGTATAGAAGAAGGACATGGGAGCTTTACAAAATCCACTACCTGGCTATGCAACACGGTTACCTGCAAGATGTGCACTTGGGTGGCTGCCCAGGAGGGAATGAAGTGCCGCCTAGCTGATTAGCAGAGCACCGCACAGCTGACAGCATGAGTTTCTACTGCACATGCCTTGGTGCACGTAACAATATTTAAAAAAGAAAAAAAACGCATGGATGGAAAAGATTAGAGGGGATATTACATGCAAGCAAGTATATGAATAGATTTAGGCTTATGTTTTGCCACGGTGAGCAGTGTAAAACTGCTACTGATGTCTATAGGATCAAAGTTAGATCAGTGTGAAGTGCTTTGGGGAAGTCCATCTGTTTTACTACTGAGAATAACAGAAGGGTTAGAAGAAGAAAACTTCAACTGAATATCTCTTTATATATGAGTCCTCACAAAATAATCCCTGTCTACAATTGTCAGAGACATTTATATTCAGGCAGAATTTCTACAAGCCTGACTGCAACCATTTTGTAGGAAGATTTTTGGACAGAATGACCAAATCTATTTTCAACCTCAGGTTTTCTACTTTGTTGCCTGATGTAGATGTACAGTGACTTCCAGTTTGGTGCACTTGCTTGTGATTGAGTGCACCTTATATATTTTGGAAGACTAAATATCAGTGGAATATTAGAAGCTTGGTGGAATCTTCATGTCAGATGTAAGGAAGTTTCTTGTTGAATTTCTGGATATCATTAAAGCTATGACTTGTTTTACATAGAAACAAAAGAGTCAAGACAAAGTGTTCCAACTTTGCAACATTTTTCCCCCAGGAGTAAATTAGTTTCTTTGCTCTACCTCCCAAGGCTATTGGCATCTAGTCAGCTTGCTCTCTCTGACAGAGCAGTCTTTGCGCATGGTGTCTGATGAATTGCAACATTTTCTTGTTGTCAGACATTTTTTTTTAAATAAGACATCCTGAAAAGATTTCCAGTAACTTTCCATTTGGATCTGGATATGATCACAGTTCCTCAAAAATGCAAGCATTGTCCATGAACGTAGCTGAGGTTTCCAGAAGCTCCCTCACATTGAATCAAAGCGTGTGTCTACAGTAGGAACTAAATTTGAAGTTAACTTCAAAGTTAGGGCCTACTTCTAAGTAGCCTGCAGAGCATCTATGCATGTTTTCCCTTACTTTCAAGTTAACTTGAAAATAAGGGAGCCCAACTTCAAAGTCCTTACCCCATTCCTGGGAACGAAGTGGGGCCCTATTTCAAAGTTTAACTTCGAAGTAGGGTGTGTGCAGACACTCAACTTTGAAGTCTGTTATTTCGAAATTGTACTTCAAAGTAATCAACTTCGAAGTTATTTTTGTTGTGTAGACATAGCCAGAGTTGTAACTTTCCATCATCCAAGTCTTTTTAAAATATATCTAGTATCCTTTCATAGCCTTAAAGTTGTCAAACATGGTGCCTGTCATCATTGATCAACCCTGACATTTTACATCTGTTTTGTTGAAATGTTCAGCAAACTAAATATAAAATGTCAAGTCATTCAAAGCATTTTAAATTTTGCAACCTATAGCAATTTTACCTCTTGTCCCTTCTGAAATAAGAGCAATGGCATTTCTTCCAAATATTCTACAAAATGACCAATATCCTTTATTTAGCCGTCCAATATTATTGTTCAATAGCAATCTCAAATTTTGTGACTTGCCCTATTTTAAAGGCATTTTATACTCTAAGTTACTAACATCGCTTGTCATGATGAAATTGACTATTTGTGGTGCCATTCTCATTACGTTCTTGAGCAACACTGAAGTTACTTTGGAACAGAATATTTCTTGATGCACAAAGTAATGCATTAATTGCTGGCTGGCTTCCAGGCTAAATGGGTCCCTTTTTAAAAGGCAGAACACATGCTAATGATTTATTGTCACTGGCAAGATCATTAGTTCTCACCAATGGAAGCAAAAGATTCCAACCATGTGTCATGGATTTTCTTGCACTAAACTAAAAAATCAGTTCTTTGGAAGGAAGGGAGAGTTTCACTCAACACTTATATTTAAAAAAATAGATTAATGTTGTTTTTCAGTTGATGTTAGAATACAATTGCTGCATTTACCTTGTTTCTAATACCAAGGAAGCAAACACAGATGAACCATGAAAAGGTTGTTACAGTACATGACTTTGTAACCACAAAGCTAAGCTTTCATAAAGCTAGGTTGTAGATAGCTCAGTCTCCTGAGGCAAATTAAGATTCAGAAATTAATGCCCACCGTGGATTTTTTAAAATGAAGGAAGAGAAAGTGTTTATCCTGAAACTCACTCACTATTGTATCTAACTACGTAAGGGGCATAGATGTTGGAATGCAATTGGAAGTCAACCTTTATGGAAACACCATTTTTACCTAGTTTGCATTAGAAAAGCCATACAATGTTGTTAAATAGGTTTCCATCACAATTACTATATCCATGTCATGTTGCAGAGCTTCAAAGGCATCATAATTTTTAGCCCTTAACTTTTTCTTCCAAAGAACTGTGTAACTGCTCACAAATTAATCCTCACAAAACTGAGAAAATATAAAGACTAAGATTTAGAGAAGGCTTTCTGTAATAAGGCAAACACTCATTCCCCTTAGCAGCTCCTGCTGGTGGAGTGGAAGTTAGCTCTTTTCAAACTCCTGCACCTTCCCCCACAGATGGTATCCCATTTCTCTCTCACTCTCCTGCCTTCCGGGACCTGGAAGTCCTTAGCCTATCACTTTCCTCAGTAGCCCACTGCAGTGCTCATTCTAGCCTTTTGCTCCAAGGGCATACTGTGGTCCAAGTTGGCCACTCTCATCACTGGCAAGGAGTGAACCTATTCACTCCTTTGGGCTCAACCCAGGGACCTTCTAGCACAGGGGTCAGCAACCTTTCTGAGCCAGAGTAATGAAATTTGACCTTTGGACTTCTGTGTATGGCCCGAGAGCCAGTGATACTTTTTAAAGTCACTAATAGTCTGATGGACAACAGCTTCATTAATAAATACATTAAAATGCAGACCTTTACGTTTAGGTGGTGGTTGGTAGCATTAGCTGGTCTTTTGTTAATCCACAGGTGGTATGGCTTTGAGCAAGCTCCCGGATGCATGGGTGAGGAGGAGGGTCAGGGGTGAGCTCCCACCTTGCACGCCAATGAAAATCAGCTTGTGTGCCGTTCTTGGCATGCTTGCTGGGGCTTGCTGTCTCCTCTTCTATTGGTAGCCACCTACTGCCTTCTTCACACTCACCTCTACTTCCTTCTTCCCTGGGATACTTCTCCATAGACCCAGCACCTTTTAAGCCCTCTATTTTAGTCATTACCAGGCTAGTGCTCCCACAGCTTCTACTGCCCTGCCCAGTATTGTTTTTACCTACATGATCCTGGACAGCCCAGCCATCTCCCTCCAGTTGCAGGGAGAGACTGATCCCAGCTCTGCTGACAGCAATCGCCTTCCCCAGCCCTAATTGGCTGCCTCGGCAAGTCTTCTCCTTATTGGCTTTGAACAAGCCCTTTATTAGTTGGAGGGTTCTGAGCAGGTTCCCCTTGGCCTGCTTTAGTCCTTCTCCTTCTGAGTAAACAGCCACGCCACTACACTTCCCAATTAATAAATTGGCAGAAATGAGCTACAATCCAGAAAAGCATTTTATAAACTGCAGCTCAACTCAGTAGATGATTTACTCGTGTAAATAACATTCATTTCTGCTACACATTTTTGGGATTACACTTATTAAATATTTGTATACAGTAAAGTTCTATGAAACAGAGGAATACATTAATTATAAGATCACTTTTGACTACTGATGCTGATAGTTTGTAAACCTGGGTCTGCATAATGCAATCTCCCCTTCCAGTGTTTGCATATCTGGCATTTTATAAAACATTGTAGCTTTGTAACCAAATCCTTGAGTCTCTCCCTTCTTGATATCATTGTATCCTATGCTTTTCTCAAGTCAGTCAATACGACCACTTAGAAATTTTTTAAAATGTGGACTTACATAGGTTTTGTGAAGTCTAAAAAGATTAGTTTTCTTTTGGGGGATCAGATCCTTTTGTCCTGTACATCATTTATATAAGGTATCACTGATTTCAACTGAGCTACTCCCAATTTACCCCAGCATAAGTGGGAGGAAAATCAGGCCTTTCTGACTCATTGCCATTATCTCTGATTCTGAGTAGATACGGCAGATATAACGCTAACACTAAATTGTCTATTTCCCTCCTCATACGAAACAAGAAACGTGTTTTTTTAAGTAGATAAGTACATCAAATGCTTGACAAAAGACAGCCAAAATTTTCCTTTTAGTCTGTGTTAGTTTGCTTCCCTGCTAATATTTGTTCTCTTCTGCCACCTTCTGGCTATTAACAGCAACGAAGGGTCCTGTGGCACCCAACTTTTCCGTTAGTCTATAAGGTGCCACAGGACCCTTCGTTGCTGTTACAGATCCAGACTAACACAGATACCCCTTCGACACTTCTGGCTATTAGTGAGACGCAAGCACAGCAGCAACATCAGTGATTTCCTGTCTTTCAAGGCAATATTAAGCAAAAGTGTGTTTCACATGAATTAGTGGCCAGTTTACATGTAGGAATGCTTGAGAGGACAAAAGACATGCTCAGTGCAGATCTCTGTGCATTCTATTACATCTCTGCGGTCTCTGTTTTGCTAAAAAGTACAGTGGAAAAGTGTGTATGTAGATATTTTCTTGTGAAAATGCCCATATTTCAAGAAATAAAATAAAAAACAAAAAAGCAACACTTTTCTGCTGATATGTACTGTCTGTGAACCATGCAATGCTGATATTTGGCCTGAAACCCTGTTTCCCCAAATGTAGGCTACCATATTCTATGTGTCTTTTCTGGACCTGCCCTGAGCAGTTGAACTGCCATAGACTTTTGGTTGGACACCCCCAATGGAAGACCGAGGCCTCTCAAACCTACTTCTTCTGTTTGTGCTCCCCATCATAGGCATGATGTTTTCATGGGCATGCTTTAAAAGCTATCTGTGTAGTAAATATCATCAAGTCTTTATATGATCATATTAAGAGCAGAGCATGGGGGAGTTTTATGGAGTTTTTCATTTTAATTTTATGGACTTCACTTTAGTTTGCCAATTTAGTGTTTATTTTAATTCATGTACCATAGACTAGGAGGTAGATCAGAAAACTGTCTGAGGTAATGGATAGATTGTTTGGCCAGTGGGCCTTTCGTTACCATGGAAGGTCAGGGTTATAATGACTTGGCCAGAGAACTGAGTCATACAGACAGAGTAACCTGAGTTGAGAAAGAGACCATGGAGTGAGCTGCCAAAGGAGGGGATGTCATACCAGCAAAAAGCTAATCACCAGATGAGCCACAAGGGTGTAACCCCAGCAGTATCTACTGCAGCTTTCCTTGTAATTAGGAAAGAAAACTGAGGCATCTCAGATACCACAAAATAGGTATGTTGGTATATGGTGACATTTTAATGGCCATCCATTGTAAAGTACTTTTAACCTTTCATAAGTTTGAACAGACCAGGACTGAATACTGCACATTAGGGCTGTCCTATTATTGTGTTTCTGCACATATTTTATTTACATATGGGAAAGAGCAAAATATGTAGAAAGTAAACTTTTATCTCTCCATTATTCAAAAGATAAAACAATAAGCACTGAAGCTTTTTCTGACTGTAAATGTATGTTTGCTTATATTTAACATTAGTGTAATACTGCTATATTTAAGCTATAAATATAATTTTTTAACTTTGGATAGGAGAAGTTTTAATACATCTGCATATCAAACACTGCTAGTTTTACTTTGATTCACCACTGTGGTATAACCCATAAAATGTGCCAAGCAGCTGTTTTATCTCAGAACTTCCCACATAACTAAAACTTTTGCATAGTTACAAAGCAAAACAACAACAAAAATGACACCAACATTATACTATTCAGGTACAAACAACTTCTGCTTCCTTCCTTCAGCCAAGTGTAAACTAACAGAGAATAAATTAAGCTATCTTGGAAAAGCAACTTTTTTGTCAGAATTTGTCTAATGGTGAACTACCTCCATCTCCACATCTTTTTGTTCCCCTTCTTCTGTTAAATCTCTGTGAAGTAAATACATATGATTGTGCATGCTCTCTTTAGTGTGAAGAGCACTTACATACTCAGTCCTCTGGAGTCTAGTCACTATTTGGATAAGTGCTCACCATCATCAGTAAATATGGAACAATCTAGCCCTAAGGAGTCAACTGCTTTTCATGTCAAATAAACTGCCACAACCTTGTCCAAATATAATCATGCTTAGCACTTGTATCTCTATTTGAAAGCACTGTACAAATATTAATTCTCATGCCACCCTTTTTTACAGGGATTTTCCCAATGTCTTAGGAAGAGTCAATGTTGGCATCAGCATTGAAGTTTTTTGAATCTCACAATCCTACTCTGTTTGTGAGACAGGTTCCCTTCCTTCTTATTAACATTTTTTCTTGATTTAATTTTTCTGGGTGAGTTTTCCATGACTTTGACAGATTTTAGGAAAACGGTTCTGCTAAGCTCCTAATTCCAGGACCAGATAAAGGAATGAAATTTCTTAACTTTGCACTGTGATACTTCCTTCATTTCCCAAAGCCACTTGTACTTAATGACAACTCATGCAGAGCACAGGACAAGAGCCATCTCTCAGTACAATGAAAGCATGCACTAATGTTAGAATTCCTCCAAAGACATCAACATCTTTTTTATAATGAAATGTTGATATTCTTACAGACTACTGATCAGGAGCTGAGTTTCTCTTGAGTATATTACACTCATACATTGTATTAATGAATTTGTAAGTAGTGAATTTGAAGATGCTCACCTCCTGAGATCCTGGTATTGTGGATTCCACATCTTCATTCATGCATACTTACATGTCTATAACAGGGGTCAGTCCAGACCAAATGTTGCCTCGTGCAAGGAGTGTCTTAGCCATCCCCTCCCATTTGTTAAACTTAGGAATGCCTTAATTTTTATTGCATTTTTAGCCCATTTCATGAGATTGATGCGTGATTTGCTTGTATGATTTATTGCCAGTACTTGTTTTGTGCCAGTACCTGCCAATACAGAGTACTGGCACCTCAGCAGCCAGCTATGGGAACCCCAGCGGTGGGGAAGGAGGGGAGCCAGCTGAGTACTGACTCTTCATTTTTTTAACAAAAAAGCACTGTTTATTGCTGTATATAACAAGAAGATTTACCAACCCAAGAAAATCGCCATTATCCAACAAGACCCAGAAAGCCAAATTATTCTTTTCAAGGAAGAAGGTAATTCAGATCAGATGCTTGAGCACATTCCTCCAATGCTGGGTTTCTACATTAACAATACACTGGTTTTCTGCATCTATGCATTTATTCAGCTTGAGCCTGGACTCGACTTCCATCCATTTGATGCAGGCCATAAAATGGCTGGGTGACTTTTCATGTTGCTTCTGAGCATCAGCTAAATTATTCCATCAAAAGAAAAAAGACTAACTTTAAAGACTAACAAAATAATTTATTAGGTGAGCTTTCATGGGACAGACCCACTTCTTCAGACCATAGCCATACCAGAACAGACTCAATATTTAAGGCACAGAGAATCAAAAATAGTAATCAAGGTGGACAAATCAGGAAAAAATATTATCAAGGTGAGCAAATCAGACAGTAGAAGGGCAGAAAGGGGTGGGGGTAGTCAAGAATTAGATTAAGCTAAGTATGCAAACGAGCTCCTATAATGACCCAGAAAATTCCCAGCCCAGTTCAAACCATGTGTTAATGTGTTGAAGTTGAATATAAAAGAGAGTTCAGAAGCCTCTCTTTCAAGAGTGTTGTGAAAATTTCTGTTCAGTATGACCGAAAGTTTTAAGTCATCAACAAAATGGCCCACTCCATTCAAATTATTCCAGAAATTGCTCCCAGAAAGTGCAAGCAACGGTTCGGCCTTCTTGTCAAACATTTGGCTACAAGACCAGAACATTTTGTCAGTTGATATTGAGTAAACTAGCGAATTCTTGTTTAGTTTCTCAGTATTCTTGAGCACTCTTTCACTGTGTGACTTTAAGAAGCGTCACTTCCACTTATTTTCTGGAAATGTCATATCCTCAGATTTGCCCGTTTCTCCCCTTATCATAAAATCCAGCTATCACTGCTCTCCTTTTCGTGAGGCATTTTCTTGTTTATCATCACTTCCTTTAAGCGACCAGGAAAACTGGATGATTCTCCATTGCTTTGCTCTTATTCCCATTCCCTAACTTCTGGTAAAAGGGCTAATTCCTCATTAATGGGACTTTTATCTTTTATGCTTAGCATCTCAATTTCTTCTGTAATGGGACAATCACCACTGCCTAAAGACTGCTCTGTACTGTTCTGTTTTATATCTCTTCCCATCAGATTTGGCCCCTTCTGTAAACTAGGAAGCAACACAATTTTTTGCCTCCTATTCCAAGCTCCTGAAGGCTTTTGGGGGGCATTTTTTATTATCTACGGGAGAAAACAGACAATGTTAGGGAGAGCAAAAGTCTGTGCTCTGCAATATTGGAAAGTCATCAAACAACATACATTAAGCACTGCCAAAGAAGTAGTAGTGTTTTTTCGTGTTGTTGCATAGATTTGAGTTTGATAGATATCTCTCGCATTTCATTATATATAGCTTTTATTAGTCACTAGAAGATTTACCCAGCATTGCTCAGGTACTTAACTTTTGTTTTTCTCCCTTAAACCATTGCTCTGGGGTTGAGGCTGGTGAAGAGGAGATACATATGCAGGCAGCCTCAGAGGGAAAGGATTATTCCAGCCTTCTCTCCCCACAACAGCTTGGGGCCAGGGGCAAAGCAAATCTCTGTGACTGTTTCAGCTGCAGCAGGAACAGCCTAGCTCTTTACCATTTAGGAGGAGATCTTGAATAAATAGTCATACAGACAGACTCACAGACAACCTCTCTCCAATATGTAGTAGATTACTTGCACTCCTCATGTCTTAAAACACAAGTATATTTTTACAATTACATAATAAAACAAAGTTCACAATATTGCAGCTGGGCTGTCACTGGGCTCTCACTTAATTTCACTTCATTCATATATCTCACAGACTGACTGGCACGCTTCCAGAATCAAATCTGGTTTTCTAATCTTTGGATTATTAATTTGAATTTTTTTTGAAATTTCATAAGCAGTGCAAGGGACAGAAGAAATTAATAATGTGCTTAGTTACATCAAAATGATCTTGTTATCACAACACCTGCCAAAACTGATCAGTGATTAATATTTTTCATCAATTAAAAATCTCATCTTTGTGAAAAAGGACAAGATCACCATAATACAAGGAGAGGTGACCACAACTAGGGACAGAAATTTGGATGCATTTAAGTACCACTTCATAAAGTATTTGAGAGTCCGATCACAAGCACTCCCAAATGATTAATTATGATTAGACTGCAAGATATTGGGTACAGATACTGCCTCTCATTGTGCACCTTAGCACAAAGGGCCCGTGACCTAATTATCTGCAGAAATAAGGAAGAAATGTCTGATAAGCTGTAGCCCTTATTTTGGCACCTTTATTCACACTGCATAAATAGCCCCATTAATTTCAATGAAGCTCCTCAGTGTAAAGTATAAATCACTAAGAGTTAGGTGACTGGACTCTGATCCTGTATTATGTGGCCAACCACAATGTAATATATTACTTTAAGCAAAAGAGGGCTTGTCTCAATATCTATGGGCCTTTCTTTAGGTGCAATGGGAAACATATCAAACAAGGACTATCTATATATCAAAGACAAAATTTTCAGAAGCTTATATAATCAAAATTATCAGTTTCATACAATAAAATAGGAGTAAGGCCTGTTGGCTCCTCTGGCCTTTAAGCATTCTCAGAGAGATCAGCCAGTTAGACCCCAAGGCTTCTGTGTATCCAGAAAAGCAAGCCATCCAAAGGTTAAGACAAGAATGTGATTCAAGTGTCACGTCCTTTTGTTAGGGCCCTGGAGCTCCTCTTCTTCTGCCATCCCCACATATCTATTGACTTTTTTCAAAGGACAATGAGTCTGAGATCTGTAATTTTGAGGAACGGGTGTTTGGGTTCTACATTCTCTTCTGTGAAGCAAATAGACATTTTGGCTTAAATCAAATTTAGACGAGAGGATAAAGAGGTGTAGTATCCAGATGAGTCATGTTGAGAATGCTTTTCAGAATGCTACAGGGAAAGTGGGATTGACTTTATAATACCATGTTTGGGTATATTTCCAGGGGCAGGGTTTGTATGCATTTTACAGGAGTAGATAGAAGTTGCTAATTTGTAAATAAATTAGGTGCATTTTTGTACATAGTTTAATAACATAACTTCCTTGCTCGTGTTTGTCTTCTGAGCAGTAATTGTTGAATTCAGTGCATCAAAAACTATAATATCTGAAATGAATATCCAAAACTTCCTCAAATCTCATGTGCATTTACAGGCAGAGGCTGCTTCTGACATATGTCAAAGTTATGCTTTTTTATTTATTTATTATTTGCATTTTATGTTTTCTTTTGTTGGATTTTAAATAAGACAAAGTGAGTCTTGGGATTCAGGCCATCCTCTGATTCAAATTCATTAAGGAAGAGTAAAACACTTGTTTCTATCAAATATAATAACATTGAACTGGAGAACAGGTGTTCAAATGTACACAGTGTTCACACTAAATGTTAAAAATGTTTAAAGACTCTCTGCCCTACTCTGACAACATTGAACAACTATGTTGTAAACTCAGTTTACAGCTCTGCTGGGAAAAAATGTTTTGATTACAAATTTCAACCTTCATCCCACAAGCCTCCATCCCAGCCTCAGACATAAATTCAGGCACCTTTTGCATGCACTGTGTGTTCCAGAACAACTATCCAAAACCTGTTCGCCTACCCACTGCAAAATCAAATACCCATTGTGCCTCGATCTCAGGAAACAGCTGTTTGTGACAATGAGTACTCTTTTCTGGTTTTAACCAATGCCATTTCTACCACTTGCGCATCTGAGCACTGGCCCACCCTGAGCACTGAGGAAGGGAGGAAGTTAAAGAACAAAATGTTTTTGTTTTCTATCCCCAATGCAGCACCTTGCTTCAAAATTACCAATAAAATTTCTAATAGGGAACTCTCAGTTGACAAGCCTCACACCTACTGGAGAGGACTGAGTAGCATTTTTCCAAGTGCTACTGTTAATGGATGACCGTGCAGAGAAATGGGTTCTGGAGACATATTAAAACTTTTCTTCTAGAACGGTCGCACTTTTTAAAGCCCCTATTCATAAAATGTTGGGGGAGCTATAGATATAAATAAGTCACTGGGCTAAATTTACGGCTGTTGTGAGTGGGCAGAGCTTTACTGAAAAAGGATTGAACACATGGGACCACACATGGGGACTGAGGGTGGGATTCACAAGGGTATTTTAGACATTGCAACACTCAGCTTTGCAGTGGCTAATGTAGGTGCCCTCCACCTTATGGAATTCAAAGGCCCAAGTTAAGCACTCAGGGTACCTATAAAATGCATTGGACAGTTAAACACCTAAGAAAGAGATTCACAAAATCCAGCAGGCTGAATGATAAGCAGTGTAAGCTAACCAATAGGAAACGTGGAGGAGAGTGTATGGCCTAAGCTCCACCATTCAGAGGCAGTTAGGAAACTCTGTGTGAAGTCAAGTGACATTGGACACGCATAGCTATGAGTCAAATGTGTCCTTTGCAACTAGAGCTTTTACTAATGCTCTGTGAGAGCACGACATCAAGAATGTGTGGTTATTTGAGATACAAATTCAGGGCTCAGCTGTGAACCCTTTCCTGGAGTTAGGCAAGTAAGATATTGTCATGTGGTCACATTATTTATAAACTGTACATCTTTATACAGCATGCAAATCTATTCTCTCAAGAACATGAAAGGTCCAGAAAAAGAACGTGTTTGAGATGTTTTAGCAGGATGTTTATAAAAAGGATTCCTCGTGAAGTTGTTGTTGTTCATTTATATGGCAGGAGGTTTATGGGTAAAAACTTGTCTAATTTCTGTATACATAGTAAATGAGAAAGAGCATCTAAAAATGCCTTTTAAGACTGGATTAACTGAGCTTTTTTGGTATTCACATAGAAAAAATTGTTTGAGTGACATACCTTTACAATCCACCAATCCAGCTATATACAGTACTACAAAGGAATGTACTGTATAGCACATGTATACAATGTAATAATACTTTTCAACTTCATATTTTCAAAGTCTAAAATACTTTCATTAACTCCATTAAGCCCCTGTAATCCCTCGGTGGGTGGTTGTTGCCATTTCACAGACTGGGAAATGGAGTTACTCCAGAGTCATACTGTTGTAAGTGAGAGAGACAAATTGCTTTGCCCAAGGCCACACAGTAAGCCAGAATAGATCCAGGATTCTTGCTTCAGAACTGCTGCCTTTTAATCCAATGAGCAAACTACATGACTGTCAGTGAAAAACTTTAGCTCAACTGTTATTTCCAGCTCACTTGTCACCCAGCTGATTAGCAGAGAGCCTACAGCAGGCGGCATGGGTTTTTATGGTGATGCCCACCTGCACATGCCTTCGTGCACATAACATTTATCCTGCCCACGAACAGAAAGAAAAAGCATTTCTTGCAGTCATCTGTTTCTTTGATATCCTCCTTACTGTGTCTATGAATGTCTCTTGTGTATTTGCCACATGCTATGGTTACAATTCAACAGAAGGCCAGAATGTCACCCCCTTACACTAAAATCAAGAATGCCTGTAGAGCTAGCAGAAGCTGTGCCAATTATTGAGATCCTAATTTAAGGAATGCTACACATGGGCAAGATTCTGCTCTAATTAACTCTGCTGAAAACTAAGTCTGGAGTAGTCTGCCCAGCAGGGCTGACAGCCACTGTGGGCCCTGAGGCAAGGTACGGCAGGGGGCCTGGCTCCACATCCCAAAAGGAGCAGGACTGAGAACAATTAGCCCTTAGCACCATCCAGCTCACAGTATACACCACTCTCCCCGGCCTCTGAGCCATGCGGAATGGCACGCCAGCAGTCATGCACAGGGGCCCAGGGTTTCGGCCACCGCATCTGCTGCAGTAATGGCAGTGGCAGCCAGAAGCTCCAGGCCACCTTGAATCTCTGAGCCCTGGTGCAATTGCCCCCTTTGCACCCCTCCCGCCACTGTCAGCAGGCCTCCTATCAGTCTGAAACATTCATTTTTGATCACCTTGACTCTCTGATAGAGGTACTCTGTGTTAACAGCAGTGTAAACAATAGCAGAACCCAGTTGCCTCAGTGCATTTTATCAGAGTAAGAACTGAGTAAAGGAGATAAATAAGAACTTTAGATTTGGCCCACATCACTTAAATTATCTCTATTGATACTGCAATGGAGTTTTTTTCTGACATGAAACCAGCACTTCTTCAGCAGAACAGAGATACGCACTCCAACAAATTCAATCTGCCCCTCATCACTGCATCTGAAAATCTGGCATTAGTGAGTCATATTCTCCCGCTTGGTTAAATCTGTGTGATCCCAGTACAGCTTGTCTGTGCCCTAGAATGATTACATGCACTTGTGTAACAGGCAAATATGAAAATGACAGTGCACTGGTGGTCAGTGTCGGCTTTGTGTGTAAAATGGAGATGCAGTACACATTACTGTAATGGATGACAATAGGTACTTCTTCTCTGAGTGATTGTTCACTTGCATTCCAATGTAGGTGCATGCACACGTGTGCCCAGTTGCCAGAAATTTTTTCCCCTAGCCAGTAGCCCCTTGGAGTAGCGATGTTATGGAGTTCTATATGGGCACCACCACCACCACCACCACCACCCTGCCTGTGTCCCCTCCCGCCCCCACTGAGTTCCTTCTTGGAATGTGTCAGTTGCTGGAACTCCACGCTTGTGTGAGCAATCTCCTGCAGTTAACTGGTAGCTGCTAGGTCATGATCTGTTAATAGTTCTCATTCGGTGTTAATTGTTTTTTCCATTGTTAGTAGTTAGAATTAATCGTGGGGCTCTGAGTAGGGCAGTCATTCCACCACCTCAAGGCCTTGATGCTGGGGCATGCTGAGGTCACCAGGCTTTAAGGTCTGCATCTGTGATCCTCACTTGGCTTGTTTAAAGTGTCTTGGTGAGAGTCATCAGCAGGATCGCTGCTTGATTTACAAATCCTTCAAGCCAAGGACTCTGAGAGATATAGCTCAATGCCTCAAAGTTTTGTTAATGGAGGCAGCTCCTCAACCAGAGAAGTTCCCCTCCATTGAGCCAAGTATGTCCTCCTCAGTGCAGAGTGCACCGGCACCGAGCTTGGCCATGGCACTGATGAAAGATAAGGGGGGCCCAGCACCGTGGTCAAGGGCCAGTAGCCCAGTTTCCTTGGAGGCACAAGTCCCTGGTGCCTCACAAAAAGAAATGGCATGATGGGTTGTTCTCCAGCTGCTTCTAACTGCAGGGAGACTTCTCAGGTGGTGCACCAAGGGCAGGCCCCAGCTGGTCAGGCTTCAGCACTGGTCCAGAGATCTGGTCCTCACCCCCCCAGTGCAGTTGCCTTCAACACTGGAAGCATTCTGTGCAGCACAGAGCTTTCTTCAGGTAATGACGCCCTTCTCTCCACTGAGGAGAAATCCATCCCCAAGGCAGGTGCATAGACCTCCTGCCTCTTAAGGCAAGCTCTCTATGCTGGGGCATCTGTCTAAGCCTGCAGTGCTGTCGGCAACCACAGCACTAGTGCAGGCACCGTTCTGTTCAATGTTCACGCAGGCACCCTCAGGGCCAGCACCACCTTGGTCTTTGGCCTCAGAGGCCTAAGACTCAGAGTCTGATTCATATCACTCCAGTTCTAGTAGGAGTAGGAGTGCTCACTCCTTGTCTGAAATGAGTCAGCGTTCTGCTTTGGGACAGTAACCCTCGAATTGGCAGCTGGCTCTGCAGAGGCCATTCTGGACTCCATGGTTGTACCACGAGAGTGGGGAAAGTTCATTTCCCTCCCTCCAGGCCCTCTGCTGTATGTGTTAACTCCGATTCCCCTCATCTACAAGGCCCTTCTTAAAATTCAAGCAAATCAGGCCTCAGTAATTCTGGTGGCACCAGCGTGAGCCAGACACCACTGGTACTTGGTTCTGTTGGACCTGTCAGTGTGCAACCCAACAACAGTCCCATTACACCTGGCCCTATTCAGACAGGAGGGCAGGTGGCTTCAGCAACCCAACCTCCTGCCCATTAACCTCACAGCAGGCCTCAGTGCCATGGAACTTTCCTCCTTGGACCCAGTGAGGAAGGTTCTTCTAAACAAGGAATTCCCAATTTATGGGTTGCGACCCAAACATGGGTCACGATTAGATTTGTTAAGGGTCGCCAGCTGGGCAGTTCCAAGCTGCATGTGCCTCTTAAAGGAGCCTCTGCAGTTTCTTAAAGCTGCCGCCTCCAGCAACTATGTATCAATAGAGAGAGCTTCCGCCTCCAGCAGCTATCTCTATCAATAGAGATAGCAACTACCTTATGCCTGAGTGCTGAAAGCTTAACACTTGAGTTAATTGGTTTAACCACTATTAAACCCATTAACCATAGGGAGCTGAGAGCTATCTCTGTCTGCTCTATCTACTGGGATCCAGAGAGTTGGGGGACCTGCCCAGCCTAGCAGCCCCAGTGAAGAGGAGATGAAGCAGCAGCATGTGGAATTCCTGTAAAAAGTAAGGAAGGGAATCCTGGGTTTGGGACTGTGGGAAATGGGGTTAGCTAGGTGTGAAAAAGCGGTTTGAACCAAGCAGCAGGCAGGGGGAGGGGATGTGAAGTGTGCAGCAGGAGGCAGGGAGGAGGTTTGAACCAAGTGGGCAGCAGGCAATGTGGAGGGGGTTTAAAGTAGGCAGTGGGTGTAGAGGGGGTTGAACCAGGTGGTGGAGAGCAGGTTTAAGTCCGGGGGTCACTTGGGGCTGCGAGGGAAGTTAAGCCTGGGGGAAGCAGGAGGGAGGGAGGGGAGCCGTTTGGGGGTGCTGGGGGTGGTCTAAGGCTGAAGGCATTTTGGGGCTGAGGGTTGTTAAAGTCTGGAGGGGGGTGGTTTAGGGCTATTTTGTGTTCAGCCCCTGGAACATGTAAAAAATTTCTGTGTGGCCCTGCCCGTGAAAAAAACGTTGGACACCCCTGCCTTACACATTACAAAGACAGCTTCTCCAACCTTGATATTTAATGCTCCCAGGCAAGCCACTTAACAGATTTTTGCAGTAATTTTCACTCCTGCTCCTCCTCTCTTCACCCCTTTTGCACCCACTTCTCTTCTATGTAGCTGATTTCTCAGTTTTCATTTTTTGTTTGTGACTTCCCCTAGCCCCTGAGTGTGAAGCCCCCCCAGCCTCTGAGTGTGAGCCCCCAGCCCGAGTGTGAAGCCCCCCAGCCTCTGAGTGTGAAGCCCCCCAGCATCTGAGTGTGAGCCCCCCAGCCCCTGAGTGTGAGGCCCCAGCAGCCCCTGAGTGTGATCCCCCTGCCCCCTAGCCTCACAGTGTGAGGAGGAGAGGTGTGAGGATGAGTCTTTCCTCCACCAGAACTCAGATTAACTACAATAATAAAATAATAAACTATAATAAATAAACAGTGTTATTATTTTGTTGATGTATTTTTCCTTTTCCTATGAAATAACAACTATTAATATATAAACATCAGGGGGTGCGATTTTATATTCTTGCCTCAGCACAAAATTAGCTTGTTACAGCGCTGCTACACCTCACCACCCTGTTTTTGAATTGCCTTAAGTCACCAAGTCTTCCCAAATTGTCAAAATGGGATCCTATCTGGAAAAGGTTAGGAACCGCTATTCTAAACAGTAGAAAACTCTCTACGAGGGCTGCTTACCAGGCAAAGTAGAAAAGGTTTGTGAGTTGGGCATCCCAGAACTGGTTATCTCCCTTGCAGGCCACAATCCCCTCATTTCTGGATTATCTGTGGTGCCTAAGTCAGTCAGGGCTATCTCTGGCCTCTATCAAGGTACACCTGGTGGCTATTTCCACTTTCCACCCTGGTCCAGGTGTTTCGTCAGGTTTCTTAGACCCTATGATGAACATATTCATGTGAGTCTTGGAGAGTGTTAGGCTGCCAGTGGTGGTCCCCTTACTCTCATGGGTCCTCAATTTGGTTTTGGTTTTGGCCCCCTTTTAAATCCCTTGCAAAACAGGCTTTTTGATGGCCAGAAGGGTATCTGGTATGAGGGCCCTCACAGTAGATGCACCCTTTGCAGTGTTCCACAAAGACAAGGTTAGATTGAGGCCCCTTCCGGCCGAGGATGGTCTCGTCTTTCCATGTCAGTCAGGATACCTTCCTATGTGTTTTTTTTACCCCAAACCTCAGACTACCCCAAGGGAACAGAGCTTACATACTTTAGATGGCCTTAGCTTTTTACATGAACAGCACCAAACTGTTCAAGAAGTCTCAGCAGAAGAGCACCACTTATGGAAGTAACTGTCTTCTTCAGCATGCTCGTGGGGTCAGTTTGTGGCTTTTATTAATAGTGTTCTGGAAATTCCAGATCAGAATTGCAGTGAATCCAAAGGGGAGCAATGGACTAAACAACATTCTAAATCATTTTTGTTTACTTTTCTTATCAAAAGGATGTTGTTAGTAAACGCTCAAAAGGAGCAAACCAATATTCAAGACAGCCCTACATACATGTTGGGGATGATGTGTATGCCATGAGCATCAAGGCACAGTTATAACCATCAGAGAGGTGAGGGTCCAGAATGACTTCTCAGTAGGAGTTGTGGGGGCAAACAACTTAATTAGCTTCAGGAGAGCTGGATAAATTAGAGACAAATTATATGCTAAGGTTGACAGGGAATGCGGAGGGGCAAGGGGAAGGGATAGGACTTCAAAGCTTATTTCAGTTTTATTTGTTATGTTCCTAAAAGATGAATTTTTGGGTTTTAGCCAGACACATGCATGGACCAGGGAAGTCTCCTCCCCTCCCTCTCCACTGTCCACCCCGGGTGTATTCTGGGTTTTTAATCGCTTTCTTCTGAAGCATCAGGGATGACCACAACTGGAAATCGGACATTTGATGGGGAGAAGCAGGGCTCTGATATGTCACAAAAGCATTCTCTCTAGGATGTTTGCTTGGCTGGTTCTTGGTCACATGCCTAGCTGGACACCATTAATGGGGTTGAGAAAATTTCTCCACATATCATAGAATCATAGAATTCTAGGGCTGTAAGGGACATCCAGCCCTCTGCCTAATACAGGATCATCCTAACTAAATCATCCCACCCAGGACCTTGTCAAGCTGGGACTTAAAAACCTCTGGAGATGGAGATTCCACCACCTCTCTCACTAGCACATTCCAGTGCTTCACCACTCGCTCGGTGAAATAGTTTTTCCTAATATCCAACCTATACCTCTTCCTCTGTATCTTCAGACTGCTCCTTTCCTGTCATCTGTCACTACTGAGAACAGCCTCTCTCCATCCGTTCTAGACCCACCCACCACCTTCAGGCAGTTGAAGGCTGCTATCAAATTGCCCTTCACTCTTATCTTCTCCAAACTAAATAAGCCCAGATCCCTCAGTCTCTCCTTAGAGGTCATGTGTTCCAAACCCCTAATCATTTTCATTGCCCTCCACTGGACCCGCTTGAATGCATCCACATCTTTTTGATACTGGAGGGCCCAGAACTGGACTCAATACTCCAAATGTGGTCTTACCAGTGCCAAATAGAGGGGAACAATAACTTCTCTAGATGTGCTAGAAATGCTCCTCGTAATACACCCCAATATGCCATTAGCCTTCTTGGCTACAAGGACACACTGTTGATTCATATTTGGCCTCTCATCCAGTGTAATCCCCATATCCTTTTCTGATGTACTGCTCCTTAACCAGTCAGTCCCCAGCCTGTAACGATGCTTCTGTCCCAAGTGCAGAACTCTGCAGAGAGACAGTAGTCCTATGGATTGTTTTTCTTGCCTTTCAAGTATGCTAGTATGGGTCACTTGCCAGGATTATCTGGGTACATCTCACTTACACATTTCCCTTATCATTGCAGGGTCCTTTTTTTTCCAAAGGTGCACCGCAGTCCTTCCTATTGTCTACCTTGACACATGATAGTCTAGTCTCCTGTGGGCAGTTATACTTGGATCTAATTTCAGTTGTCGAGTTACTTTATAGGTGGTGGGTGATACTGATGGCCTCTGAGGTCAAGCTAGGTGATCTGGTGATCTCTTTTGGCCTCGAACAATATGATTTTTGGAAAAAACATTTTGGAAAAAATCTTTTTTCTCTGTCCTTACAGGATACATGTTTCTGATAACATGCTGTGTGAACTTGTGCTCTAGCACCAATATCTTTACATACAGTGCCATCTAGAGATAGTAGAAGATACAACGAGCACAGTCTTCAAATTGTCTAATAAAACAAACATCACAATCTCTATGTTTAATGAAGAAGAGCTCTGTGTATGCCTGACACTTTGAATGAGCTTCTGAAAGTAGAAGAGACACCAAAAGATATCACTTCACTCTCCCTGTCTCTAGTGATTTTAAATGGTATTTTTGTACAATTTCATATAGAGACTTCCGAAACTAAAGCAAGACATAACTGCACAATAGGCTTAGGGAAAGCCCTGTGCCAATGTTAAGTATTATGTCTCTTACTCATTCCTGTACCTCAGCTTAGCTCTCTACTGTGGGACAGAACCGAATCTAATCTAGTCAGGAGGCAGACTGGGTGCCCAACCCAGACTGCCAGATGCTTTTGAACAGACTGCAAATTCTTTTTATTTACTTATTATTATTACCATCATCATCATTGCTATTGTTTCTGCATTATTTTCTCTGGAGTTTGGACCACAACCAAGAAATTTAGACCCTGACAAACAGAATTGATTACCCCACATCTAGAATTTTGGGAACCTTGAGCTAGAGGGCTAAAGGGGCATGGTAATGAGTGAGGTCGGAAGATGCTAATGAGGCGCTTCCATGAATATGCAGCACCTCATTAACATAATGGCAGCTGTGGCAATTAGAAAATGCCACTTTCGAATTGTGTGCTGCCCGTGTAGACAGGGGCCATTCGAAAGGAACCCCCAGTCTTCGAAAGCCCCTTCTTCCTAAAACCAAATAGGCAGATTGGTACATGGACAATTATGCCTAGTGGTTAGAGGAGTCATGCCTACTTGTTAAAGCAATCATCACTAGAAGCTAGGAATCAGAGCCAGGAATTACAACTAGAGTCAGATGCCAGAGCCCAGAGTCAAAAGTCAGGAATTAGAGCTGAGCTGAGCATCCAGGAAATTTCTGGAGAATGTTGGGGATCACTTCTTGGTACAAGTGCTGAAGGACCCAACCAGAGGTTGTGCGCAGCTCGACCTGCTGCTTACAAACAGGGAGGAACTAATAGGGAAGGTAGAGGTGGGGGACAACCTGGGAAGCAGTGATCATGAGATGGTAGACTTCAGGATCCTGACCAAAGGAAGGAAAGAGAGCAGCAAATTACACACCTTGGACTTCAGAAAAGCAGACTTTTACTCCTTCAGGAACCTGATGGGCAGAATCCCCTGGGATGCTACCATGAAGGGAAAAGGAGTCCAGTAAAACTAGCAGTATTTTAAGGAAGCCCTATTGAAGGTGCAGAAAGAAATCGTCCCGATGCGCGGCAAGAGAAGTAAATATGGTAGGAGACCAGACTGGCTTAATGGGGAAATCCCTGGAAAACTCAGGCACAAAAACTGAGCTTACAAAAAGTGGAAACTGGAACAGATGTCTAGGGAGGGGTATAAACATATAGCTCGAGAATGTAGGACAGTTATCAGGAAGGCAAAAGCGCAACTGGAATTGCAACTCGTGAGGAATGTGAAGGATAAGAAGAAAAGTTTCTACAGGCATGTTACCAAGAAGAAGGTGATCAGAGAGGGCGTGGGGCCCCTACTGGATGAGGGAGGTAACCCAGTGACAGATGATGTAGGGAAAGCTGAAGTGCTTAATGCTTTCTTTGCTTCTGTCTTCATGGACAAAGACAGCTCCCGGACTAATGTGATAAGTGATGCATTGTGGGATGAAGGTGGACAGCCTTTGGTGGGGAAAGAACAGGTTAGGAGCTATCTAAAAAAAGCTAAATGTACATAAATCAATGGGCCCGGACCTAATTCATCCTAGGGTTCTGAGGGAGTTGGCGTATGTTGTTGATGAACCCATGGCCGTTATCTTTGAAAAGTCGTGGAGATTGGGAGAGATCCCGAATGATTGGAAAAAGGCAAATGTAGTGCCCATCTTTAAAAAAGGGAAGAAGAATGATCCAGGGAACTATAGGCTGGTCAGTCTTACATCAGTCCCTGGAAAAATCATGGAGGGGTCCTCAAGGAAGTCATTTTGAGGCACTTGGAGGAGGTGAGAGTGATCAGGAATATTCAGCGTGGATTCATGAAGGGCAAGTCATGCCTGACCAATCTGATTAGTTTCTACGATGAGATAACTGGCTCTGTGGAGATGGGAAAATCAGTGGATGTGATTTATCTTGACTTTAGCAAAGCTTTTGATACGGTCTCCCACAATATTCTTGTCAGCAAGTTAAAGGAATGTGGATTGGATAAATGGATGGTAAGATGGATAGAAAGCTGGCTAGAAGGGCAGGCCCAAAGGGTAGTGATCAACGACTCGATGTCGGGATGGCAATCAGTTTCTAGTGGAGTGCCCCAAGGTGCAGTTCTGGGTCCTGTTCTGTTCAACATATTTATCAATGACCTGGATGAGGAGTTGGATTGCACCCTCAGAAAGTTTGCAGATGACGCTAAGCGAGGGGGAGAGGTAGATACGCTGGAGGGTAGGGACAGGGTCCGCACTGACTTAGACAAATTGGAAGACTGGGCTGCAAGAAATCTGATGAGGTTCAATTAGGACAAGTGCAGAGTCCTGCACTTGGGCCAGAAGAATCCCAAGCATTGTTACAGGCTGGGGTCTGACTGGCTCGGTAGTAGTTTTGCAGAAAAGGACCTGGGAGTTGTAGTGGACGAGAAGCTGGACATGAGTCAACAGTGTGCTGTTGTAGCCAAGAAAGCTAATGGCATATTAGGTTGCATCAAGAAGAGCGTTGCCAGTAGATCCAGAGAAGTGATTATTCCTCTTTATTCAGCTTTGGTGAGGTGGCATCTGGAGTACTGTGTCCAGTTCTGGGCCCCCAATTATAGGAAGGATATGGATACACTGTAGAGGGTCCAGCGGAGGGCAACCAAAATAATTAGGGGGCTGGAGCATATGACCGATGAAGAAATGTGGAGGGAATTGGGACTGTTTAGTCTGCAGAAGAGAAGACTGAGGGGGGACTTGATAACAGCCTTCAATTTACTGAAGGGAGGCTGCAGAGAGGCTGTTCACAGTGGTCACGGATGGCAGAACACAGAACAATGGTCTCAAGTTGCGGTTGGGAAGGTCCAGGTTGAACATTAGGAAAAGCTTTTTCACTAGGAGGGTGGTGAAGCATTGGAATGGTCTACCCGGGGAAGTAGTGGAGTCTCCATCCCTGGAGGTGTTTAAGTCTCGCCTCGACAAAGCCCTGGAGGGGCGGATCTGATGGGTTTGGTCCTGCTTAGAGCAGGGGGCTGGACTCAATGGGGTTTTTAGGTCTCTTCCAGCTTTATTGTTCTATGATTCTATGATCTGAGACAAGTTACTTGGAGTGGGGCAGCAGAGCTGTCCTTAGGCATACACAGACTGAGCAGTTGCATAGGCACGTGTACATCTGATGCACCTCTGGGTCCTAAAGTCCACCTGTCTTACACCACCTATTCCTCTTCTGTGGCTCTGCTTCCTCAGGAGAGGGTCTAGTTAACGTAACTGTGTAAATGTCAGAACTGTTAGCAGAAGAGCCTGTGAAAGAACTATTCAAGTCATAATGAAGCCATTTAACAGGCAAATGCCTACCCTTGTTAGTTTCTGAATTTACTGTATTAGTCTAAAGGACCTTAGTTTAAAAGGGGGTGGGGACATGGCCCCCAGCTGACAAGCGGGCTGTTGTGTAGACACACCCTTAGTCTTGCTTCCCACGTGACCTTCCCTATCAGCACCCTGAATTTGCTAAAATCTGCATTGATAAAATCCATTGGCTTTATTGTGTTCTTTTCTCTCTGATGATTATTTAGAACCACAATCTCTATCATTTCATGATCACTCTCACTCAAGCTGCCTTCCACTTTCAAATACTCAACCAGTTTCTCCCTAAACTTCTGTTTCCAAATGAGGTGTGTGGTTTTGGAGTTCGTAACTTTGAGGTTCTGCTGTACTCTTTTATTGGCCTGATCCTATGAGGTACTAAGCAGCAGCTGCAGCATCCACTGACCCATTGACTTCTTTAGGAGGCGGAGGTTCGCAGAACTACCCAGCATGAGGCATTATGCTTGAAATGCTTCAGACAGAGTTTATGTCATTTTACTGTTGTGATAGGGAATCTGGGCTAGTATGCATAAAAATGCCAGAGAAAGTGGTAAATCTTTTAAAGAGATCCTAATACTAATTTTGAGCCAGACCTTAACAAACTCATATGCACATAGATAGCCCTCGTCGGCTACGTCTACACGAGCCCCAAACTTCAAAATGGCCACGCAAATGGCCATTTTGAAGTTTACTAATGAAGCGCTGAAATGCATATTTAGCGTTTCATTAGCATGCGGGCGGCCGCAGCACTTCGAAATTGACGCGCCTCGCCGCCGTGCGGCTCGTCCCGACGGGGCTCCTTTTTGAAAGGACCCCGCCTACTTCGAAGTCCCCGTATTCCCATGAGCTAATGGGAATAAGGGGACTTTGAAGTAGGCAGGGTCCTTTCAAAAAGGAGCCCCGTCGGGACGAGCCGCGCGGTGGCGAGGCGCGTCAATTTCGAAGTGCCGCGGCCGCCCGCATGCTAATGAAGCGCTGAATATGCATTTCAGCGCTTCATTAGTAAACTTTGAAATGGTCATTTGCATGGCCATTTCGAAGTTTGGAGTTAGTGTAGACACGGCCGTTTACACAAGTCCAATAGATGTAGAGGCAAGGGTTTGTACGTTCAGCCCATTGGTATAAGAGAGAAAAAAAATAAACAGTAAATAAAAATAATTTGCAAAACCTTTAGTAACACAAATATCTGCACAACTTTGTGTCCTCTAGTCACAACCTTTTCTGTTCATGACAGGAACGACTACAATGTCCTCTCACAGTAAGGGTCTCTCCTGCTCTCTCGCTCTGCCTTTCCAGGATGTGACTAATCTTTTATGTATTTGATTTCAACTCTGTTCCCAAAGCTCCTGAAATTTCAATAATTAATTGCACAAAATCTGGAATATTTCCAGACGTACTGCCTTCTCATTGGTTTACACGCAGTTTCTATGCTCTCTGGTCATTAGTACAGCAGGATCCTGCAGAACTACTCAGCCATGAAGTAAGTTAATCAGTAAATAAAAAGCTTCTGAAACAAGGAATTTTTATCCTGAACTTGCCAAAGCAGTTATGTATTAGCTCTCTGGCAGGTATCAGGAAAAACAAATACTGAAAAATATAACAAGTGTGATTTTCATAGCAGTATTTCGTCAGCCCAACCCCCCACTCTCACAGCCATACTGATTCATGGCAGGCTAAGCCTTTCTACAAGTTAGTGCTTGGCTTTGTAAAAAAACTCTTTACCATACCATTGAACAGGCCGCAGAGCAGATAAATTGCACAGGACCAGTTTTGTGTTTGTCCAGTTTTCATACACACACAGGCCTGTGTATGGGTCTGTATATATACCTTAGCTTGTAATGTACATAAACGTCTGATTTTTATGTTTTTTTTAAAGTTACTGATTTAGAAATTATTGTAATTCACAGGAACATCAGGACTCAAAGGCTGAAAACCTTTTTGATTTTATATTTTTCGTTTAGTGATTTTAGAATCCTAATAGTAGAACATCTTGATACTCTTGGACACAGTCAAAAGAGATACAAAAAGACATTACATTGGAAATCCCAAATTAAACATACACCAAGGGGCAGCTCATGATCCCATGAAAGTCAACATAAAGTTTGTTATTTATTTAAACAGGAGCAGGATCAAGTTTCAAATATAACTACATCTGCACTCTTATTTAGAAGTTCCCTCTCTCCCTAATGGCTTTAAAGAACAATAGTATTTAAACATTTTTAAAGGGCCTAGTGATTCCAGGAGTTCTATTTTCAGATGTCCATCTTGAGACACCTTAGAGGAGCCTGATCTTCAGAGGTCTGGCAAGCTGGGCAAGTAAAAACTGAGGTACCGAATATCTCCAGTCATATTTGAAAAAATAGGCCATTAAGCCTGTATATATGACAGTCTATATTCAGTATTTTCCTCTCTGAAGAATTAACATTCTATGAAATTCAGTGGTCATAGTAACTGAGATTTTTTTTTATGTTGCGTTCTTTTTCCCTTGGAATGAAAGGAATACATATACTGATCATGCTAGGGGTGCCGGTCAATACTACACATTGAACCTGTCTAACCCGGAACACTCCTGCATCCAGCAACATCTGTAATCTGGCATGATTTTAGTTAACTGGAGGACCACTTATCATGGGTGTGGCCAAGTTTCCTGTGGTCCCATAAAGCTGGTTTGCAGCTACCACTTCTGGTTCTCAGGCTGTCTACATTTGCCTCGTACTTCGAAGGGGGCCTGGTAATCAGGGTGATGGGAGAGTATTAATGAAGTGCTGTGCTGAATATGCAGCACTTCATTAGGCTAATTGTTCCCTAGCGCAACTTCAAAGTGTCAAACTTCGAAGTGCTGCCATGCCATGTAGTGCCTGCAGAGGAGAATTAGCCTAATGAAGTGCTGCATATACAGTGCAGCACTTCATTAGTAATCTCCCATCATCCTGATTCCCAGGCCCCCTTTGAAGTATGGGGCAGGTGTAGACACAACGTCAGTGTTCTCTGCTGTTATGTAGCTCTAATACCCCATTTGTCTGCTAAGAGCCCAGTAAGCAGTAGAAGTGTTGGTAATGCTGCTAGACACTATTGGCCTCCCATGGTCTGGCATATTCTCTGGCTTGGCACTGCTCACGTCTCGAGGGTGCCAGACTAGAAAAGCTCAACCTGTGCTGCCCATCTTCCCAAGTCAGGGGTTGTCAAATGTTAGGGTGGAGCTGTATTTTCTATAACTTTTACAGTGCTGTAATTGTGCTGTCCGTTCTGCATATGTTCTATTTAATACTGAAAGGGTGATAAAAAGGCTAAAAACATTATATGCTGAACTCAGAGCTGCACAAAAGATCATCTGGAGTAAGCATAAGACTTTATTGATCAATACATACATAATCATCATAATCAACAACAACCATGGGCTTAGTGCCCCTGAGTGTCCAGTGCCTCTCTCACTATTTCCTTCCATCTTTCCCTGTCCAGTGCGGAGTAGCTTAGTTTCTGTAGACTAGCTCCACATCAATCTACTATTTCATCTACCCATTCTCCGTGGAGTCTGCCTCTCTGATTCGAACCGTCCATTATGCCTTGATTTTCTATTTGTCATTCATTCTGCAGATATGCCTAAATAGTTATAACTTCCATTGTATAACCTTCTGCAGCAGGTTCTCTTTCAGCTGTATCTTCGTATATAATTCATTGGTGACCTGCATCCATCTTATTCTCAGGATATTCCTATAACAACTCCTCACAAATGCCAATACATTTCTCTTTGAATCTTTCATTATCACCCATGTCTCACATCTGTACAACATGCTGCTGAATGCACATTTTCAAGATGCTCAGTTTTGTTCCTAAGCTAATCGCTTTGCTTTTCCAGATCTTATCCATCACCTTCAAACTCGTTCTTGCTTTCGCTATTCTAGTCGTTATTTCTTTCTTACAGTCTAGATCATATCTTATGTTGGTTCCCAGATACATGACCTTCCCTACATTCCCTAGTTCGACCCTGTCTACACTGATCTTCCTTCCTATTTTTGTATATCCAAATAGCATTGTTTTTGTTTTATTGATGTTCTTAATCAGTACGTACCGCTTCCCTTCCTTGTTTAGCACCTGCACCATTCTCACTAGCTTCTCTTCATCATCTTTAATGATAACTGTATCATCTGTGAACCTTAAGTTGTTGATTCTCATCCCACGCACAGATATCCCTTCTACATCTTCCTTGATCTTGTCCATCACTCTCTCTAGGTGCATGATGAAAATACTTGGCGATATCAGATCTCCTTGTCTCATACCTCTACTCATTCTAAAACAACTTCCCATATCACTGCACATTCTCACAACTGCCTTTACATTGTCACTGATACCCTTCAACAACCATATCAGACTGCTATTCACTCCATACAACTCCAACACAGCCTGTCACTTTTTATACTGTCAAATGCCTTCTGAAAATTAACAAAGCAATTATAGGTGTTCTTGTTCTTTCATCGACCTTTCTCCAATATCAGTCTTGCCGCCAACATCTTAGTGCCAATATCCGCTGTATGGTACTTCTATCTTTCCTGAATCCTAATTGCTCATCCACTAGATGTTCTTTTATCTGCGATCTCAGTCTCTCCGTAAGTATCATCATCAACACCTCCTAGATAACTTGTTAGGGCAACTGTTCTATAGTTCTTGCACTTCAGTGCACTTCCCTTCTTGTGTCACTAGCACGGATCTTGTCCATTCCTTAGGTGCCTTCCCTTTTTTCCATGCTATATCACGTAGTCGGTATACTTCCTGAATCATACTTTCTCTGATGTATTTGATAATCTCTCATGTGAGCATATCATTTCCAGGGCTTTTGTTGTGCTTCAGTCTTTTCACTGCTCTTTCTACTTTCTCCTTCAAAATATCAGTCTTGGTCTTGAAGCTCAGCAGTGATATCTCTTTCAGTTCTTCGATCAGTCCCTGTGAGATGCTCGGGTCCAACTGTGTTTGGATAGCTCCATGCAATATCTCATCCAATGCTGCACAATCTTCTCCTTGTTCATGAGCACTTCTTCAGTCTCATCTTTGATTGCCATCTGCTTTGGCTGCCACTTCCTATTAATGTTCCTGGTAATCTTATACACTTCCCTAGTCTTAGACTCACTGTAATACCTTTCTATATTTTCACCTTGCTCCTCTAACCATTTCTTCACATACTAACCTCTAAACATTTTGCCTTATTCTTTCTGGCTGCTTTCCTTGCCTCGTTGCATGTCACTCTGTATTGCTGTTCCGCCCTCTCGAAAACATCGCTTTTGATCTTCAACGCTCTCTTCTCTTGTATCAACTTCAGTGTCTTCAATGTAATCCACTTCTTATTAATCTTCTCTTCTTCCAGAAAAGTCTGCTCAATTGCCTGTTCTATCTCCATGACTATCCCTTCAACTCTCTTATCTAGGTGGTTCTCTGTGCCCACATTCCTAATCTTCTCTTCAAGTGCTGCTCTGTATGCATTCCCTATTTCTCCTTGTCTAGCTTATACTTTCTCTTGGGCGTCATCTCGATGTCTGCCTCTTGATGTTACCTCAAAGAGAGTTACAAGGAGGAGGGAGAAAAATTGTTCTCCTTGGCCTCTGAGGATAAAACAAGGAGCAATGGGCTTAAACTTCAGCAAGGGAGATTTAGATTAGACATTAGGGAAAACTTCCTAACTGTCAGGGTGTTAAACACTGGAATAAGTTACCTAGGGAGGTTGTGGAATCTCCATCGCTGGAAATATTTAAGACCAGGTTAGACAGACATCTATTGGGGATGATCTAGATGGTGTTTGGTCCTGCCAAGAGGGTAGGGAACTGGACTTGATGACCTCTTGAGGTAACTTATAGTTCTAGTGTTCTATGATTCTCTGATCACCAGACTGTGATCCGAGTCTGTATCTGCTCCGTGGAAAGTTCAGCACTGCTGTACTGATGTTATATATCTTCTTCTTATCAAGATCATATCTATCATGTTCTTGGACTTCCCATAATTTGATCGCCATATCCACTTCCTACAGTCCTTTTGTTGGAATCTTGTGTTGCAAATCACCATCTCATACTCCACAGCAAACGCACAGTTCACAGTTCACATCCCTACTTTGCAACAGAAAAAAAAAAAAAAAAAAAGCTTTTCCCCAGTCCAACCTTCACACACATTGAGATGCTATGCTTTTTTCCAGTCTTTTGTAAGGAAGGCCATGGCTCAGCCAGGCATTCCTAGTCATCTTCCGATTTCTTTGGAACCGCCTCTTTGGCTGGATATATATGTTATTCTAGATAATTGAATTGAATATATGTATCTACAGCTTGACCATTAATTATTTTTGTGATCTCTGTTTTTTCTGTGTCTTGGTTTTGTCTTAACTGTGTCAACATTCGGCCCCATTCTCACTAATTGTTTTTCTAGACTGCAATATTCATTGCATTGGCGGTTATGACAAGGAGTATCATATCATCAGCATCTCTGAGGTGAATGAAGGGTGTTGACCATTGGAAATCCCAGCTCCTTCCATTATGCCAAAACTTTCAAGGGCTTCAAAACCAACAAGAATTCCTGTGGCACCTTATAGCCTAACAGATATTTTTGAGCATAAGCTTTTGTGGGCAAAGACCCACTATGTCACATGCGTTATGCTCCAAAATGTCTGTTAGACTATAAGGTGTCACAGGACTTCTTGTTGTTTTTGAAGATACAGACTAACTTGGCTCTCCCTCTGATACTTCAAGAGCTTATATCGTAATTATCTCACTATTGTTATTATGGGTCAAAAGAGTTGGTATTATAAATAAGAGTGTACCAGAATGTTCAGAAGCTATTAACTTCCTTGTTTTCTTGAAGATGCTTACACATATTACTTCCTAGGTCTACATACTGAAGAATCGCTAGCATTAGTACTGTGTGTGGACTATCTAAAAGATGACACTGGGGTGGATCAGCTTGTCATCTCATTTACATATGTGCAATAACAGTTGAATAATAATAAAGGCATGACAATAATCTCACTGAAATAAACTGGGCTGCTCAGATATGGTTGACAAGAAAATTTGGCCACTCATCCAGATAATATACATAAGAAAATATGTATCAAATAAAATACCTGTCTGTCTATCATTTGTGTTCTCTGCCTTCTTTCATCACATACTAAGAAACTATATTTTTAAAATAAAATATGGCATGTGTGTTTTAATGTAGGGCTTGTTTTTTACGTACTCATTTGTGATAGATAGATAGAAAGAATGCCAGTTTTTTTTCATGGAAACTGGGCAACTATATCTCCAAATAGTCTGCTAGACGCCAAATTGATCACCTGTGCACACAATTACAAAAATAGAAACAGAAATTTAGCACACAATGTATCAAGGAAGCTAGTGAAAAAGCCATTGTACCAGGTATATAAGTAATGGTTAGGAAATAGGCTATGTAAAAGTAGAAGTAAAAATAAAGTAAATAAGAATAACATTGAAAAAATATGTGAAAGAGCAATAAGGAAAGAAGCAAAAGCAATAGACATGCATTTTAAATAAATTCATTGATAATTAAAATTAATGTGAACTTAACCTGCCAACATTCTCAGATCTGAGTATGAGTACAACACATCTGCCAATATTTTCATGTTACCTCCTGGGTTATAATTTCCTTCACAAAAAAATTACTTCATTAAGATTCTTTTCACGATGTTCTGAAAGTGTATGGCTGTTACCACCACAGATTGCCTTCTAGCTGTGCTGTGTCAAGGGCAAATGCTTCTGTAAACACGTGGAGTTTGGACCTAGGTGTCTTCCTTCTGAAACCATCTTGTGATACCTTTCCAAGGAAATCAAGCTTAAGTATAATTATTTTAAAACTCCTCCCTTTCTGCATCAAGATAGTAAATCAAATATTTTAGCTACAAGCCAGTAAATGTACTTGAAGAGATGTTTTATTTCCCCTTTGTAATCCCTCTTGGCCATGCCCTGAGCAGTGTATCACTATGATTTTTCAAAAGAAAAGAATTGTGTTTCTGCAAACTGTTTGGGTGCATCTACACTTGTGATCCTCTTTTGAAAGAGGTACGCAAATGAGGTAAATTGAAAATGCAAATGAGGTATAAAGTTGCATATTTGGCACCTTATTTGCATATTTTTATTTCGAAAGAGCTTCTTTTGAAGGAAGAAAGCCAGTGTAGACGCTGCTCTTTCGAAACTAAACCCATCTTCGAAAGAATGCTTCTTCCCTTTACTTAAGTCTCTGGAATAGAGGGGGATCGGAAGGTGGCACACAGGGAGCTTGTGCGGGGAGGGAGGGATGCAAGTAGACACCGGTGTGTGCAAAAAGCTCGGCCTACACAAGAGACTAAGCGTACAACACCCTAGTATTTAGTTACCATTTATTGGTGCTATCTGAGGGGTAGGACAATGAATGTTTAGACTGTCTTCCCCCCATAAGGAAGAAGAAACTGTGAACCTTCTGAGAATTCTGAAACAAGGTCACTTACTGTTCTCTTACACTCCTGCTTCTCACAGCTGAGCTAGCAACTCCCTTAAATCCTAAACTCACAAAAGAGTAATAGATTGGGGACCTGGATTCCCGTGTCCTAACATGACAAATAGCACACGAGTATCCTCTCTCCATATTATAGTGCCACAAAAGCAATACTACATACTGAGTACTGAGTACTACTGAGGAAGCATTCTCTCTGTAAGCCTTGATTTTTCAGGCATTTATAAGTTCGAGTGCTTCTTCTCAGCCCAAAGGCAAGTTTAAAGAAAAGCTTGAAAAGAATCTATTTAACCACTTTTGAGTTATCTCAGAAAGAAAAAGCCTGTGTATGTCAATTGTTGCTATTTGAAGGACAAATTCTATTTTTATTTGCTATTTTCTCCAATCACCCTGCCTTCAAAAACAAAACAAAACAAACCCTTGGGTATAAAGGACCTAAAGGTACGTAGCTATCTTTTCTTCTCAAATGACCTTATCAACGTTGCCAAGTACAACAACAGATAGATAGATTGATAGATAGATAGATAGATAGATAGATAGATATTTTCTGTGCTCAGATTAAGTCAGTATGAGTTGATATTAAAACACTGTACTTGCCAGGAGTTAGACCTTTTGAAAGAGCTTTGTGTAGAAATTACAGTTCCACATACTGAAAATCATGGACAATATAGAGGCAGCCAGTGCGGGCATTCTAGGGGAGGCACCAGCCAGTTGCCTCACTGCCACTCAACTCATGCCCTTCCCACTCCCACCTGCACTCTGCCCTCTTCCTGCACCTGCTCTGCCCCTGCCCCCTGTTCTGCCCCCATCCACCTCTTCCTGCAGAAGTGCGGTATCACTTCTGGTGGGTGCAGGGGCAGTACACCCCTCTCCATTGGAGCAGTGTGGTCAAAGAGTAGCATGAACTAGGAAGCTCCTGCTGCTGTTGGTCTGTGCTGCTCACGGGGGAGAGGTGGGACTGGCCCCCACACTCAACAGAAGTGGTACAGAACTAACTGTATATGCAGGAGAGGGAGGGGCATGTGACCTCCTGTGCCTCCTCCTCCCACATGTCACCTCTGATTGCATACAAATAATGTGTTTTCCCCTCTGGTCTTACATGCATGCTAAGTGCCAGATAGTCAATGTGGACTAATGCATTCAAATAAATAGGAGTGCAGGGGGTGTATGTGAACACGCAATCAGCAGTGTTGGTTTACCACACACTTAGGGCAAGTCAACACTTAAAATGCTGCAGTGGCACAGCTGGAATGCTGTAGCTTTTCAGAGAGGATGCTACTAAACCAATGGGAGAGCTTCGGTTGGTGTAGTTAATCCACCTCGACCGTGGCTACTCTGTTTAACTGCATTGTACAGGGGTGTGGTTAGAATCATAGAATCACAGAGCTGGAAGGGACCTCAACAGGTCATCGAGTCCAGCCTCCTGCCCCAAGCAGTATCAACCCCAACTAAGTATCCCAGCCATGACTATGTTATACCATTGTATGTATGTTTACAGTGTAGATCTGGACTCTCTCTCTGCCTGTTGGTCTGGAAGTTGTCACTCTGCAAAGAGTTTGTTTAGTGGTGATGTGATCAGAATCGGAGGGAACAGACCTATCAGTTCATCAACTCAGCCTGCAAAACTCTGTCCATGCCAAGTACATGCTGAACTGGTTTCAGCTAAACTTTATTTTCATAACTATAGCCAAGTCTTAACCCTTAAAATGATGCAGTTCTTCAACAGAACTGAAATGAAATTTTACAAAATTAGAATGTGGGCTCAAATTATACCTACTTTTATATAATGTTACTTAGAGACATTTTTTAAAAAGGGCCAAATTCTTCCCTCAAATATGTCTGCAGAGCTTCTAGTGAAATGTATGGAAGTTACCCTCGTAGCTTGTAGTTATTTTCTAAACCACTTCCAATTTTTCTACATACTTTTTAGTATGTGGACAACAGACTGGAGTATTTCAAAACAAAAAAGCAGTAAAGTATCACTTTAAAGACTAACAAAATAATTTACTAGGTGAGCTTTTGTGGGAAAGACCCACTTCTTCAGACCATAGCCAGACCAGAACAGACTCAATATTTAAGGCATAGAGAACCGACAATAGTAATCAAGGTTGACAAATTAGAAAAAAATTATCAAGGTGAGCAAATCAGAGAGCAGAGGGGTGGGGGCGGGAGGGGGAGTCAAGAATTAGATGAAGCCAAGTAAACAAATGAGCCCCTATAGTGTCCCAGAAAATTTGCATCCTGGTTCAAACCACATGTTAATGTGTCGAATTTGAATATGAAAGAGAGTTCAGCAGTCTCTCTTTCCAAAGCAGAGTGAAAATTCTTCTTCAATAAGACGCAAACTCTTAAGTCCTTAACAGAATGGCCCACTCCATTAAAATGTAGACTAACTGGTTTGTGGATCAGGAGTGTTTTGATGTCTGTTTTGTGCCCATTAACTCTTTGTCTGAGAGAGTTTGAAGTTTGTCCAACATACAAAGCAACTGGGCATTGTTGGCACATGATGGCATATATGAGGTTACTCGAGGAACATGAGAATGTGCCTGTGATTCTGTGAATAACGTGGTTAGGTCCAGTGATGGTATCACCAGAATAGATATGCGGACAAAGCTGGCAGCGGGCTTTGTTGCAAGGAAAAGTTCCAGGACTGCTGTTCCTGCTGTATAGACTGTGGCTATTGGTGAGAATCCTCATAAGGTTGGGAGGTTGTCTGTAGGAGAGAACAGGCCTGTCACCGAGGGCCTTCTGGAGTGTGGCATCCTGATTAAGCATAGGTTGTAGGTCTTTAATAATGCATTGCAGTGGTTTGAGTTGGGGGCTGTAGGTAGTGACCAGTGGTGTTCTGTTCTTGGCTTTTTTGGGCCTATCTTGGAGTAGCTGGTCTCTGGGTATTTGTCTGGCCCTGTGGATTTGTTTTTTTTATTTCTCCTGGTGGGTAATTCAGGTTTAAGAATATTTGGTAAAGATCTTGTAGTTTTTGGTCTCTGTCAGTAGGATCAGAGTATTACTGGGGTATTTCAGTAATGGTCTCACTAACGTGATCTATACAGGGGAAATGCCACCTGCTTATTCCTACTTGATATTTCCCTACTTATACCGCCACTAAATTGCATTTGTCCTCTTAACTATGGCATTGCATTGGGAGTTCGTATTCAGTAGGTTACCCATCATGAAGCCTAAATTGTTTTCAGAGTCACTGTATGGATGCGTTCCATGATACAGTTCCCCATTTTGTAAATGTCACTTGTGTACCTTGTTCTTAGATATATGACCTTGTGTTTGGCTATATTAAAATGCATGTTATTCAAATGGATCTAATTTAACTCACATGGCAGAACTTGAAGGAGGAGTCAGATATCAAAAATATTAAAAATGCTTATTTTAAAATTTGTAATGCCTAGTTTCATACTAGGTCAGGTAATCCCCTGTAAACATGATGGATTTAATTATAGTGTGGTCACTTTTCCTAGTAGTTCTACTTAATTATTTCTTGAGCCAAATGATTTAGGAGTAGAACAGATTTGGAAATTGTTTTCCAGTCCTGCAAATATTTGCACGTGTTTGAAGTTTTTTCCTATCTCAAAATGGGATAACAAACTGAAATCTTCAAAACATCTGTGACCAGAAGAACAGACTTTTTGTTTGTTTGGGTGAAATAAACCATTTTGTTTTGAAGATTTCAAAACACTTTGTTTCAGTTTTGACTTTTTAAAAACCCCTTTTTCATCTAATTAGCTTAACTTTCTGAACTGGTTAAATATTTTTAAATGTCAAAATTATATGTTTCAACAAATTTTGTAACTTTATCTCTTGGTATTTTTCTTACCTGGTAGATTTGTCAAACCCAACCCTGTTTCATGAACAGTTTGAGTTCAATGATTAATTGAAAAACTGATGGCCAGCATTACTGGACTAAGTTGAGAATAACTTCTCCACTTGTATCGTGAAACACTTGTTTCAAGAAACAACCATTTCAGATGTTGAGAAATTACTTCTCCAAGCCTTACCCCATGATAATAGTTGATTATCTTATACCAGGGTAGATAATATCATTCCTTATCACTCTTTTATTAGATAAACAGAGTGCTAAGATCACATAACTCTGCCATGAAGCCTCTATGAGCTCCATGCCAGTCCCAAGCCTTGATGAAGGAGGAGGGTTGGTCAGATGTGTGTCGATGCACTGACTCTCAAACAACAATCTGAATGAAATCTGATGCTAGTACAACTAAACAATAAAAGATGCTGGCTTGGAAGTCACCTGGGTAAACGAGGTCCGTGATACCAATCGAGCGATCAGGGTTGGGTCAATAAGTTGGCTAACGAAAGAAAATTACAGCTAACACATATGCAATCCATTGGAACATGGAATGTCCAAACTCTGTGGGCAACTGGAAAATTAGAGGTGCTTTGGAAGGAGATGAAGAGATACTGATGCAATATACTTGGACTGTCAGAGATGCATGGGACGGCATCAGGAGAGAGATGCGGTTGTGAAGTCATTTGGTCAGGAAACGAAATGAAGTGGGAGTTGGATTCCTTCTTAGCAAACAGCTAGAAGAAAATTATTAGGATACAAATCAATGAGTGCAAGAATGATGATAGTGAGATTTGAAGCAAAAAGGTTCAACATCTCAGTCATTCAGGTAAATGACTCACATTGGACAGTACGGAGGAAGAGATTGGGCTATTCTATTAAGACTTGACAAAGATGGTGGAGGAGATACCAAAGAAAGATGTGTTGATCATCAGAGATTGGAATGCGAAGGTTGGAACAAATAATGAAGGTTTGGTAAGAGTCATAGGAAGGTTTGGGTATGGAGAAAGAAACGGAAGAAGTGAGAAACTACTAGAGTTTGTTACAGAGCATGAGATGGTGATCTGCAACAAAAGATTCCAACAAAAGGACTGTAGTAAGTGGACGTGGCAATCAAATGATGGAAAGTCCAAGAATATGATAGATATGATTATGATATGAAAAAGAGGGATAACATCAGTACAGCAGGGCCGAACTTTCCAAGGAGTGGATATAAACTCAGACCACAGTCTAGCGATCACAAACATCAAGATAAAATGCAAAAGAAAATGTAAGACACATTTTAAGAAGAGAAGAGACATGGCGAGGCTATGTGAGGAAGAAACAGGGAATGCATACGGAGCAACACTTGAAGAGAAGATTAAGAATATCGCCACAGAGAGAGAGCTAGATAAGAGTGTCGCAGGGATAGCCATCGCTATAGAAGAGGCAATTGAGCAGACTGTTCCAGAAGAAGAAAAGATCAATAAGAAGTGGATTACCCAGGAGGCACTGAAGTTGGTTCAAGAGAAGAGAGCACTGAAGATCAGAAGAAATGTTTCTGAGATGGCAGAACAGCAATATAGGATGAAATGCAATGAGGTAAGGAAAGCAGCCAGAAAGGATAAGGAGAAATGGTTAGAGGAGCAATGTGAAGATATAGAGAGGTATGGTGAATGTAAGACCAGGGAGATGTATAAAACAATTAGGAATATTAATAGGAAATGGCAACTGAAGCAGATGGCAATCGAAGATGAGAATGAAGAAGTGCTCATGAACAGGGAGAAGATTGTACAGCGATAAACGAGATATTGCACTGATCTATACAAAGCACAGTTTTTTTCTAGACTTTATGAGCTGAGTGTCTAAGTAAATTGTGGTCTCAGTATAGAGAGTGATCATACTCAAAATGGTAGAAAGAGTTTTTCTAACAGAATGTTTTGCGGAATTTCCAAAAAAACATGTTCAGATTCTAGATTCCCCCGTCTCCTTTACAATCTTTGTCACATGTACAGAGACATCTCCTGGCTCACTACTACCTCCAAACAGAGACCAAGCTCAACCACATCTCATCAATTCCTCTTGGAAGAGAGTCATTCAAGGCTTTTGTCTTCTCATGTCAGGAATTCCAACCCATCATTTTCTCACTGAAAAAATGAGTTTTGGGCAAACAACACCTTTGCCTACGGATACATTACCAAGATATTTCATTTTAACTTTCTGAATGGCAGATAAAGTACAAGGCCCTGATCCTACAAAGATGTATGGGTATGCTGAATTTTGTGGAATGTGGAATCCAATGTCTTGCTCTTCCACTGACCATACTGAGCACCTGAACAAGCTGGAGCCTACAACATTCTGCTGCTCATACAAATTGAGAGATCAGCATTTGGCAAGATTAGACACTCCCACTTCTTTGGGAATGCCTACACTAGGGTTATTTACCTTTAGTTATAACTGATTAAGCATTCGATGAGTAACTCAGGCTAGGTAATCTTTTCCACCTTGCAGCTGTGACACTGACTGGCTGTGGCCACACTTGGCCAAAACTTCAAAATGGCCATGCAAATGGCCAAATCAAAGAATACTAATGAGGCTCTGAATTGAATATTCAGCGCCTCATTAGCATCTGCATGCTTCCAGTTGCGATGCTTCGAAAGCACCATTTTCGAATGCATGTGGCTTGGCGTGGCTACACGGGGGTCCTTTTCGAAAGAACCCCACACATTTCAAAATCCCGTTATTCCTCTCAGCTGAGGGGAATAAGTGGATTTCGAAATGTGTGGGGTCCTTTCGAAAAGGACCCTCATGTAGCTGTGCTGAGCTTTAGAAGCACCGCAGCCAGAAGTGTGTGAATGCTAATGAGGTGCTGAATATTCAATTTGGCGCCTCATTAGTATTCTTTGCTTTGGCCATTAGCATGGCCATTTCGAAGGTTTGGCCAAGTGTGGCCACAGTCAATATGTTTCCCACACTTAGGCCGTTTCTACACAGGCCACTTTCTTCGAAAGTGGCATGGTAATACACGGCCCAAAATATGCTAATAAGGTATGGATGCAAATTCTGTGTGCCTCATTAGCATACATTCATGTGATTTGGAGTCCGGAAGACCGTTCTTCCAGACTCCAAAACGCTGTTTAGAAGCGCGGTCCCCGGGGGGGGTCTTCTGGAAGCAAGTCCTTCTTCCGGAGGCCCTTTCTTCCCAAAAATTTTCAGGAAGAAGGGACCTCCAGAAGAAGGACTTCCGTCCGGAAGCTCCCCCAGGGCTGTGCTTCTACATGGAGTTTTGGAGTCTGGAAGAACGGTCTTCTGGACTCCAAATCACGTGACCATATGCTAATGAGACATGGAGAATTTGCATCTGCATCTCATTAGCATATTTTGGGCTGTGTATTACCATGCAAAGAAAGTGGCCTGTGTAGAAACAGCCTTAGGGTGCATCTACATTAGGATCGAACTTTGAACTTAACTTTGAAGTTAGGTGCTACATGGAAGTAGCCAGCAGAGAGTCTACACACATTTTTCTCTTACTTTGAAGTTAACTTCAAAGTAGGGAGCCCAACTTTGAAGTCCTTACTCCATACCCAGGAATGGAGTAGTGCCCTACTTCAAAGTTCAACTTCAAAGTCGGGTATGTGTGGAATCTCAGCTTGGAAGTTGCTTACTTTGAAGTTGTACTTTGAAGTAAGCAACTTCAAAGTTATTTTTGTAGCGTAGACACAGCCTTAAAGAAGAGTTCTATGTAAATATCTTTCCAATAATCTGGTTCAGTAAAGGATACTGCTTCATCTTGTCTCTCTAATATCCAGGGACCAATCCAGCTACAACAATACTGCACAGAAGTAATACATTCGTAGGGCAATTTGAGCATTCCCTGAACATTTCTTCAAAAACACAAATGTTTATCTTTTTTTATCAAAAAGTTGTATCTTGGAACAAATATTGAAAGTATTCAGATTAGCCTTTACAAATTTGTGAACTACCACTAAGGATTAGGTAATCACTGCCACATAAGAACTTCTAATACAGACAAACCTGGAAGTACTGATTCTGTACATTCATATCTGTTTGCAAGCCTGCAGCCCAAATATTTGTGATAATGATCACCACAGTTTCTATGAAACCACGGGACTAAACAGGATAGGGCTGAAGCCAACTGCAGTTTTGCCCCAAATCAATCTTTGTAAAAAGTAGGGCTACTCATAGGCATAAGCTTTTGTTTGATCGTGATGGAAATCTTTTTTCTCTTTATATTTATATTTATTGCCTAGTTTAAAATGATATGAGGTCTGATTTTTCAAAGGAACCTATGAGAATTAGGTATTCAAATCCCACTAAAATTATTGATTTCCTGTTGAAAATGTGATGGTCTTCTGGAGTCAGGGGCTCAATATACTTTTTGAGAGGCTTGGCGTGGGGAGGGGAGGCAGGAAAATAAGGCAGCTCTGGTATGTTTGTAGTTGTATGTAGTTAATTCTGCCCCTTAACAGGGAGGCAGTTTATGATGCAGGGAAGCACATGATAAAAGGCTAAGGACCTTAATTAAATGAAAAACCTACCAAAGGAAAATAAAGAAGTCTTCAGAGAGGCAGAAGGATTGTAAAAATGAGGATTCTTCCAGCAACCTGAGGAAGAAGCCGCTAGACAACCTAACACTGCAAAGAAGGCAATTTGAGGCAAAAGGCACAAAAAGCCTGCAAAGAGGTAGCTCATAGAGCACCAAGGGGTTGATGTTACCTGATTCAATTATGTTCCCTGAGCTGGAAATCACTGGATGAATGGGCCTGGGTTCCATAGGTACCAGTCTCATGGGTGCTTTGGGGACTCAAGCATCCATTGAAAAAATAATGATTCTCAGCACCCACAAACCCCAGTCATAGATGGTGCATGTCTATTGTAGTGTTCTCACCCACAATTTTTTCTGATTTGGGGACAATTTATACCACCAGATTAGTGGAACTGCTATGGGCACCCGCATGGCCCCACAATATGCTAATATATTTATGGCTGACCTGGAACAACGATTCCTCAGCTCTCGTCCCCTATTACCCCTCCTCTACTTAAGATACATTGATGACATCTTTATGATTTGGACCCATGGTATAGAGACTCTAGAAGAATTCCACAGAGACTTTAACAATCTGCACCCCACCATCAACTTATGCCTCGATTACTCCACGCGAGAGATACATTTCCTGGACACTACAGTACAAATCAAGGATGGCCTGATTGGTACCACACTGTACCGGAAACCCACTGATTGCTATACTTATCTACACCCTTCTAGCTTCCATCCTGCACACATAACTAGATCCATAACTAGATCCATTGTTTACAGTCAAGCCCTTAGGTACAATCACATTAGCTCTGATCCAACTGACAGAGACCAAAAACTACAAGATCTTTACCAAATATTCATAAACCTGAATTACGCACAGGGAGAAATAAAAAAACAAATTTACAGGGCCAGACAAATACCCAGAGACCAGCTACTCCAAGATAGGCCAAAAAAGCCAAGAACAGAACACCACTGGTCGTTACCTACAGCCCCCAACTCAAACCACTGCAACGCATTATTAAAGACCTACAACCTATCCTTAATCATGACGCTACACTCCAGAAGGCCCTAGGTGACAGGCCTGTTCTCTCCTACAGACAACCTCCCAACCTCATGAGGATTCTATACCGCAGGAACACCAGTCCTGGAACTTTTCCTTGCAACAAAGCCCGCTGCCAGCTTTGTCCACATATCTTTTCTGGAGACACCATCACTGGACCTAACCAGGTTATTCACAGAATCATGGCCACATTCTCACGTTCCTCTATTAACATCATATGTACCATCCTGTGCCAACAATGCCCAGATGCTTTGTATATTGGACAGACTTCAAACTCCCTTAGACAAAGAGTTAACGGGCTCAAAACAGACATAAAACACTCCAGATCCACAAACCTGTTAGCTGGCATTTTAATGGAGTGAGCCATTCTGTTAATGACTTAAGAGTTTGCGTCTTATTGAAGATGAATTTTCACTCTACCCCTCTACTCTCTGATTTGCTCCCCTGGTTCTCTGTGCCTTAAATATTGAGTCTGTTCTGGTATGGCTATGGTTTGAAGAAGTGGGTCTGTCCCACGAAAGCCCACCTAATAAATTATTTTGTTAGTCTTTAAAGTGCTACTTGACTGCTTTTTTGTTTTGATAGTATATACACTAGCACCTCTCTGTTGTTATTTTAAAATGAAACTCATATTTGATGATAATATACAGCCATATAATGCAGTGCTGAAAATAACTTAAAAGTTGTCGATCAACCAAATCCATTAAGTAAACTTAAGTGGATTATCTACTTCCATTCTAGCATTTATTCTGAATAGTCTAAAACAGTGTTGTCCAATACTAATTCAAGGATTGCCTCACTTGTGGTTGTTATTCTCCTGTATTCACCACAGCACCCCCTCCAAATAATGCCCTCCCCCTCCCCCAGAACCTATTTCCCCCGGTCCTCCCCCAGAGCCAGGCACCGCCCCCCCGCAGCTGAATGCCCTCAGCCAGGAACTCACAGAGCGAGGCACAAACATACCCCACACATGGCAACTCACCAGAGCCACCACTGCAGGAGCCCCACTAGGGCCATGCACGGGCCTGAGCTACAATGGAGCCCAAGCTGTATGGGTGCCACAGCAGGGTGCAGGTGCCATGGTGGGGCCCGAGCCACACGAGCCACTGCCGCTGTCACCATGTGTTGAGGCGCATGCGTGGAGTGGGCAGAGGGCACTCACGTGAGGCTTCAGCCTCATGTGGCGCTACATCCCAGATTCACCACACCATGGTGTCCTGTTCTCCACATGAGGCGAGAGGCCAATGTATTGGACACCACTGGTCTAAAATGCTGTCTCACTGCTTTAAAAATAGCAGAACTGATCCACAACAATTCTTTTAAAAGGGGTTTAAGGCCTTGATTCAGCAAGTCCTTAACTTTAAGAACTATCAGTAGTCCCACTGACCTTAGTGTTACCATCTAAAAAAGAGAACACCCTTGAGAGGGAGTGTATCTGTATCGATATCTACCAATTCATGTTGTATTAATGTGTTAAGTATATATAGTATATTAATACAATCTGAGTTGGTAGATACAGATATACTCTCTCTCAGGGGTGTCCTCTTTTTTTGAAAGGTCATATGGAAACCCTAATTGACGTCAACAGAATTGCACAAATGTTTGCAGGCTTGAGTGATAGAATGTTGTGACAATAGGCTGTTACACTGAAGAAAAAACACAACTGGTTAAGCCTGTAATTACAAGACTCCTTTCTCCCATTATGGAATCTCTAATGTACATCACAATTAGAATTTATTTGCCTACACAAGCATTAAATATTTAATATTGTGACACCCTGTGAGATGTACTATATTATATCTAACCCACAAAAGCTCCCTAAATATTATAAGTTACATACAAAATGTACCCAGCAACAGTATTTAGTAAAAGGCCAGATTGTGTTATCGCACCAGTTAGGTCAAATTTACAAAAGTGGCCAAGAGTTTTGCATGATTCCATTTGGGGTGTCCCAGCTGAGTGGTCCCTTCCGAACATTTTGTGCAAAATTTCTACAGATGGTATTTTGACAGGTTACACCCTCTTGCCTTGGTTAATGTCCATTCCCTTTAACTTTCTGATCCTGCAATAAACTTACTGAAGGGCCGTAGACTAACATTATGATCTAAAAACTACTATATAATTAACGACCAGTTAAGATTGCGCTTGAAATGTATTCTAATAAAAATGAAATAAAAGCAAAAAGAAGCTAACAGCAACTCCAGCAGACACCACTAGAGTTCTCCTTCTCCCAAATATCCCTTCAACCATCCTAAACCCTGTTTACCCCAGAAACCTTAACTGTGGACAGACAGGAGCGGAGAGGGAGAGAATATTCAGACACAATAAAACTCCGAGGGGGAAAAATATGTGGAAGGAGGAGGCAGCAGCGGCCTGGGAAAGCGATTGAAAAGTTTCCCCGGCTTAACTTCTCTCTCCCCTCCCCCCTGCCAGCAGCAGAAGCAGCAGCAACAGCCCAAGGTGAGAGAGACTTCGGAGTCTGGGGAGGAGGGTGCGTGTGCGGAGGGGGGGGCGGCTTGAATTTACAGCCCTGTGGCTGTCTCTGTCCCGTCGCCGGCTTTGGGGCGATGAGACGGCGTGGCTCGTGCTGGGTGGGTTTTTTTTTTTTTAAAATATGATGGAGGATTATAAACATGGCGCCTTAAAAAAACCCTACAAAATCTGTACCGTGAGCCGCGGCGATGGGGGCAGGGCTGGGCTGGAAGGGACGGGGATCCGGCGGGGGGGGGGGGAATAATAAAATGTGGGGCGCCGCGGGGGGTTAGGTTTTGTTTGCTACTTGGGGGGGGGCATTTCCCGGCCCGCTTGGAAATGGAGCAGGGAACTGGGCGCGGGGGGAGGCCGCTAATGATTATTAATCCGCACGAAGCCCCCTCCTCGCTGCCCGGGGCTTTGCTGCACGGGGCTGGGGTCGCGCCGCCCCCGCTCGTACGGAAGTTACAATAAATAACCTGCGGGGAGGCAGGAGACAGCCGGGCCTGCGGGGAGCTGGGGAGCCGGGGCCTCGAGTGAGAGGAGCGGCCGAGCTGGATGGAGCGGAGGCGGGCCACAGTTCTCCCCCCACCTCCCCGGGGCCTCTCGCACGCCAGGCGCCTGGCTTGCCCCGGCTCCGCCTCTGGCTGTCGCTGGGCTGGTGCCTGCTTAGGGTCGGGGCTGGGGCCGGATAATGGCAGCGGCTCGGCAGGGCTGTCCCCGAAGCAGACACAGGGGTAGATGGCTATGCCGTGGGGGTGGAGGGGCTACACCCGGCGTCTCCTGCGGGCCAGGCGCTGGCGGGGGGGGGGCAACAATACCCCTGCCCTCCCCCACCCCGCAGGGCAGACGCTGAAGGCGGGAGGCGGTCGTCTCGCGGGCCAGATGGTGGGGATGCGCGGGGGGGGGTCAATACTCCGCCCTCCCTCCCCCGTAGGGCACAAGGGGTTAGAAGCAAGGGGGTGCAGTATTCTCTGTCCCCTGTAAGACCTGGGGGGGGGAGAAAATACTCCTGCGGCTCCCCCAAGGGCACACTGGGGGCAGTACCCGTGCTGGGACCCTCCCCTGACAGGGCAGATCCTGGATGTTCCCACGGCCCCAGCTTCATGTGTGGCACAGACACGCTGGTGTGGGGGTGATACTCTAGCTCCCCCTGGTGGGTGGACACGGGCAAGGAATGTGCATATGACTTCAAACTTTCTTCTCAAGGGGAAATGGAGTGGATACGGGGTTTATGTCGCCAGCCCAGCAACAGGAGGCAGGCTGCCTGCTCCTCAAGCCCCCTGCTGGTGGGGTGTTCATTCGGCTCAGGAAGCCACGAACCTGCCGCTTTAAACCCTCTGTACCTTCCTCAGCCACTGGAGGAGTTTTGTCCTCCCACAGCATCTGCCAGCTGTTTTGAGATAAGGGACTTGGGGGGATTGACTCTGGTTTCCCATTGTGCGGATGTGAATGGGGAAGGGCTCTAAGCTCTGTGGAACTCCCTGGCTCCCTCTTCAGAAATCATTTAATCACTCTCCTCCCCTGAACAGCGTTGCACAAGACTAAATGGGACCAGTTTTGGGGCCTTTTGGAATAATTTGTGAAAGTTTTATTTTCAGATTATTTTGATCCACCTACTGCATTAAGTGGTGTTTTGTTCCTCATCATCTATCTCAAAGGTTTATTTGCCTGAGGACGTTCTAGTTTTCCTTCCCTTTTTTATTTTGAATATAAGAGGTGGAAGGAGAAACAAATACATATGTACTGACAGCTGCAACATACTGGGATATTTCATCACATTTTTCTGGCTCCCTCTTAGTTTGAGAGACAAGTCAGGATGTTGAACTTTGTGTGACATTTCTGAGCTCTCAGTTTTTGTCTCTGGAAATCATTCTGAATTTGTCATTAACCGTATTTGGTTGTGTTCCTGTGCAAAGTTGTCAACAGCACTTAAAAGACATGAACCAAAGTCAAGAACCAGACTTGAGAATCCTAGAAACATAGTTGCAAAATCAAATATTGAATATAATGCTGGGTGTTGTATAATTTCAGTGATAGTTTGACATTTAGCCTTTTAGAATATTCTCTTCCTCACATGCTCTATTGTTTGTATTACATGAAAAATATTCAGAAGTTTCAAAAATGCCCTACTGGTGTGGAGAGCACAAGAGGAAGGTAAAAAGTTTTTCCCACGTTTGTGAGGGCCATTTTTATTGAATTTTATGGTGTTCTTTATAGGAAATTTCTTAAGGGGGATCCCTTACAAAATTAGGGTTGGGGCAAAAAAAGCTTTGTGTTTCAGGTTGCCGTCCCTTATCATACATCCTAAGGGACTAGGTCTTTCTTCACACATTTTAAAAACAATTTTGTTAACCAGCCTTTCTGAGTATGTTACAGAAAGGCTGTGTCTACACGAACAAGTTCAAAAGAAGGGGCTCTTTTGAAATATCTAGCAGAGCATTTGCACACAAAAAGCGTTCTTTCTAAATTAAACTGAAAGAACACAGTGCTCCTTTTGAAAGTGACTCTAGAAGAATTTCACAGAGATTTTAATAACCTGCACCCAACCATCAATCTGAGCCTTGACCATTCTACATGAGAGATCTGTTTCCTGGACACCGCAGTACAAATCACTGAGGGCCAAATCAGTACCACTCTCCACCACAAACCCACTGACTGCTACGCTTCCCGACATGCCTCCAGCTTCCATCCAGGACACATCACACTATCCATCATGTATAGTCAAGCACTTAGATCCAATCTGCTCCAATCATACCGAGAGAGATCAAAAACTTTAAGATCTCTACCAGGTGTTCGTAAAACTTAATTACCCACTGGGAGAAGTAAAAAAAACAGATTGATAGGGCCAGACTCAGAAACCAGCTACTTTTAGATAGGCCCAAGAAGATCAATAGCAGAATGCCTCTTGTCATCACCTATAGCCCCCAACTCAAACCCTTCCAGCACATTATCAGCAACCTACAATCTATACTGGAACATGGTGCTACACTCTCAGAGTCTCTGGGTCAAAGACCTATTCTCTCCTACAGACAACCACCTATCCTCAGGAAAATTATCTCTACTAACCACACACCATATCACAAAAATACTAATCCTGGAATTTGCCCAGCAACAAACCCCATTGCCAGCTCTGTCTACATATTTACTCTGGAGACACACACCATGTCAGTTACAGATCAGCACCTCACATTGCTATATCTGTACTAATGTTATATATGCCATCATGTGCCAGCAGTGCCCCTCTATGTATATTGGACAGACTGGACAATCACTTCACCAGAGAATGAATGGACACAAAACAGACATTGGGAATTTGAAAACACATAAACCTGTCAGTGAGCATTACAGTGGAGGAGGCCATAGCATTCAAGACTTGAAAATCTGCACCCTAAACAAAAGACTTTAACACCGGGTTGTAGAGGAAGACATCTGACCTGGAGTTGGTTCTCGAGTTTGACACTTTGTGGCTTATTCTTAATACAGATAGCAGTTACCTTACGCGTTACAAAGACAGCTTCCCCATCTTTGATATTCGTAGTGATCTTAGGCAAGTCAGTTAATTTAGTAGGCACTTGCATTAAGTAATTTTATTCCCCCTCTTCTCCACCTTTCGTTCCCCCTGTGTATCTGATTCATCAGTTTTCATTTCATTTTTTCTGTCTCTTTATTTTCATCAGAAGTTGCAGTTCTGAAGAAGTGGGTCTGTCCCATGAAAGCTCATCATCTAATAAATTATTTTGTTAGTTTTTAAAGTGCAACATGACTGCTTTTTGTTTTGTGATTCTTTTACTAGTTATCAGCTTTAATCCACAAGCTGACATAGTAAGCATCATAGTTTCTGTATCCTCCTTTTGTCTGTGTTCCTCTGTTGTAGTAAGCAAAGAGTGCAATCTAAAGTTATGGCTTTTGAAAAATCCACCTCTTTGAAATGCTTCAAAGAGTCCAAGAAGGTTGTCAGCCTTGCTCACAATGATACTTGGAGCATGATGCTCTGGCACTTTGGTAACATTGAGCTACATAAATGTAACATAGTAACAGAGAGGAAGCCGCGCTAGTCTATACACTATCAAAACAAAAAGCAGTCAAGTAGCACTTTAAAGAGTAGCATGGCTATGGTCTGAAGAAGTGGGTCTGTCCCACGAAAGCTCACCTAATAAACTATTTTGCTAGTCTTTAAAGTGCTACTTGACTGCTTTTTGTTTTGATAAATGTAACATGTACATCATATGTTTGCGAGGGTTGCTTGTGCTAATGCTTGTGAACAAAGGTGTTAATGGCAAGATTGTTTTTGTTAAGTTCTGGATGACTTTGTTAATTTGGATCTACACATGTTTCCTAAATGAGTTGCTTATTCTATAGTTGGATCTGTCAGTTTGGACAATAAGGCCTGCAAGATTTACAAGCCAGTGTCATAACTGTGTAACACAATATACCATTTTGGAGGGAAATGTCTAATGGGATAAGTCTTGGGGAGATAAATCTTTTTCTTCAAGAAGCTTGTAATCCAGTAAAAAGAGAGAGAGGGAGAGAGTGTGTGTGTGTGTAATACAAAATGTATTTTTAAAAAACTGGGGAAATCTGCACTATTGCTGTCTACATTTGTTGCAAATTAAGTGTAAATTTTATTTAAAATCCAGTGTAAATTGTTTTAAAATGTTACAAATTAAAAGGTCTAATACTGGAAACACTTCTGATATAGTTTATGTAACGGAGTGGTTTCATGCAGTGTTTCTTAAACTTTTTGAGACCAGGGAACTCCTAACAATAATTTTTTTACATGGAACATTTGTGAACATTTTCTTCAAAAAATTGTTGTCAGACCAAAAAAGCCAAGCAGCAACATATACAGCAAAAACAAAATAAAGTAATTTAATTAGATATCATACGATGTTACTTCTTCATTGCTGTCCGGTTTTAATAACAGAAAATATATACTATTGTATTTGTCCAATTTTCCACATGCGTGTGGCACACATGCAAGTTTTTCATACAACACAGTTTAAGAAACACTGGTCTAATGTCAGTGAGTCTTCTCAGAGAATATTGCGAGCACTATGGTCCCTACTCTGCACAGGTTGACCTTACATCTGTACAGAGTTACAATGTATTGATTTCAGGGGTCTGCTAAATATATTTCAGGGCACAATCTGGGATTATGCTGGCTAATGTTTGTAAGAATGGGCTTTAAATTAAGGTTTAATCTTTCATTGGGAGCAGTGGCTTCCTTTGATTTCAAGGTGACCAAAACTGAACCCTAAATTTATTTGATTGTTAATTTGTTGTTTTAAACTAATATGGGTTTTCGTGTAGAGCTGTGAATGTGTGAGACAAGTTATTGTTAATATGAAGCCAACTGAACATTTCACTATGTTACAAATTCATAGCAATGCCTTAGTTTCCAAAGAAGTGAACAAACTCCTGGTTATTAAATCAAGATATTTCAATTGATATAAAAAATATGCTAACATATAGTAGCTACTCTGTTTGATTTTTCTGTCATTGCAAGACTGAGATTCCCCTCCCCACTGTCCTGTGATGGTTAATAAACACTTTCCTTAAATTGCGGACAACTAATGTTTGAACTAATTTAAAATAATAAAGTTGGGTAGTACTAAAACTTGATTCTATTTTAGTGATGTCTGATTTTTGTTTTTCTCCTTTGAGAGAAACATTCTTTTGGCTACTCTCAAGAGCACAGAAGGAATAATGGAGCGATGCTGTGACACACCCATGAACCCACATCAAGGCTGTTAGGCCTAATTTTATGCCTAGAAGCCTTGGTAACCTTCTTTTAGAGTTCAGTTCTGCAGTTATTCCATTTAGGTAAATCCCAGTGAAGTTACTGAGAGTTTGTGTACAGAGTGATTGCAAGATATAGAAAAAGCAGATGTTTAATTATTTTTTCCATTTTCTCCTTCCTTTACCATTTTTCAGAATTGTAGTTCTTGTATCTTTTTTTTTTAAAATGTAGATGCCTATAACTTCATTTATAATAGTACTGTGGGATTTGAAAGAAACTACAACTTTTGGGCTGCGTCTAGATTCAGTCCAGCTGCTGGCAGCATGATGCAAATGAAGGGTCACAAAATTGAAAATGGCCACTCATTTGTATATTCTTGTGGCTTATTTGCATGTTTGTGGCAGAAAACAAGCAGTGTAGCTGTGATTCTGCTGGCAAGAACCTCCTCTGTCACTAGCCCCCATATCCCTGAAAAAAATCCGGTATTTTTATAACTCGAATAATACTTTGTTAAAGCTTTATATACAACTAAAGCACTATAAGAAAATGATAGTTTTGTCAAGTTTTTCTGTGATTTTTTTAAAAACTTTTATGAGATGACTTTTTATCTTCATCTTTAACCCCTTTCCAATAAAATATGGGTATTTCTCAGGTTTCCTGGAAGTCTGTGTGTAGTAGTACAGATTTTTGCCATGATCTTGGAAAGATTTAAGAACATAGTATAATGCCTCTGAGAGTCTCAATGAACTCCAGGAGATTGCTTACATGATTAAAAGTGTGTCATGTCCATAAGCTGCTGCAGGCTTGGGTCCTATATTTTTACTTTTTCAATCAACTGTATGTTTTTCTCTGGCTCCTTACTGTACATTTCTTTAGTGTTATCTGTCATTCTAAATGAACAAGAAGTCTTGTGGCACTTATAGACTAACAGATATTTTGGAGCATAAGCTTTCATGGGAAAAGACCTGCTTCACTAAGTGTCTTATAACCTGTACACGTTGTACATACAGTTACGTTACTTTAAGGAAAGAAGACTCTTTAGTAGAGAAGAACTGGGAATGAGTTAAGTTTTAAAATGTGTATCAGTGTAGGCTGGCCAACAGTTGGATTTTTTTAAATTTCCAGACTTTCTTCCTCCAAAAACCAAGACACTGAAATGTGGCCTTTTCATTCATACCATTTATTCCTATTTCATGTACTGTCACATCATGAAAGTTACATATTCCAATCTCTAACCACACATTTGTCTCCTTAAAATTTGCATAAATTCATATATACTCATGACCATGTTGTTATGAATATAAAATCCCATTTCCTTTTCTGAGAATTGTGTATTCAGAGTGCTATAACTAATACACAGTTTTCTATATTATATATATACATATATATAAAGCTGCAATGGCTTTAAGGAGGAAATGTGACAGATTTCTTCACTTGCTCTGCCTTTGTCCAGGGCAGTTGACCAAAATGTTAGCATACTCACTCCAATTTGGAATCTTGGTTTCTCTGGCTGGAATGGGATGGAGGCAGGTACAAGGCTCCAGCCCCCTCTACCCACCTGTTCTGAGGGAAGGAGAGTAGCAGACACCTATTTTTCTACCAGCATTCAGACCCAAAATCTTGGGTGCTCTAACACAGCAGTTGCTGTGGGGACCACTTATTCTATTCCCAGCCTCATTTAGGTGGGCACAGTCTGGTCAATAAATGTAAAATACCACAAAGTCAGCAGATTCTCTAATCACAAAGATAGTGCTTTGCTATTTATTCATAAAACATCTTACAGCTCAAATAAAATGTCACATGAACAGAAACCTGTAGCTCTGATATATATTGTAACATACTCTGGGACTAAACTACTGTTGAACTCTTTAGCATTAATTTAGTTGTATCATATTTCTCTTTTTGTTCATGAGATCACAAAAAGGAATTTCATGACATGTTTTTAACACTTCTTTTGTAGTTGAAAAATTGAAATCATGGTACTTCCTTGGCATTCGAGAGACTCTTTATACACACTTTCAGGCTTAAGGGGATAGCCTTGCTAGTTGGTATGTATATAAATGGGGAGTCCTGTGGCACCTTAAAGCAGCTTCAAAGGCTGTGATGGATTGGGAACGCTGGGGTGCCAACTGAGATGCTGAGACACCACCGTCTGAGCCTACTCTGTCCCTTGGGCCCCCCTTTAGCCCGGTCCTGCTGAGACAGACACCAAAGCCTTCTTCAGCAGAGCTCACAGGCAGGACTACCTGCAGCTGCAGAACACTGAGATCTGGTCTGGGAAGACGCAGCTCAGGGACTTGCTATAACACCCACATGTTCATCCTACCCCTCTTTGACATACAACCCCCAAAGTTATGAAATTTGTCTCCTTCCTGAATGTGAAGGAAAGTATGCACAGGTCTCCCTCCCACCCCTCCTTTAGAAGTTACAAAAATGCAGTGCTTTAAACTCAGGCTTTGTCTATACTTCCAACATAGAACACATTTTAGCTCATTCAGAGTCGCTTGAAATCTCACTATATATGCTCACACACTGCCCAGCTGCTCTCTTGGCAGAGTGGCGAATTGCAAGCTCAGCAAACAGGGCTGCCAGTTGAGCAGGAAGCCTGTCTGTCAACAGAGAGTCCCCCAAATTGGTTTTTTTATCAGCATAAAACTCCCGACAAAGGCGTTATTCCTGAACGTAGAGAGGCACAATGCTACTGGCTGATATGCCAGGTTTGGTTAGAAAAACCCACTTGTATAGATGAATCTTTGGAGCTTTTCATTGCAGGCCCATTATCTTCCAGGCCAGCTTCAGCAGTCTTCCCAGGCTCAGGAAGGTGAACAGAAGCTTTCGTTGTGTGTGTGTGTAACTGAGTTGGGAGGGTTTGAGTTGTAAGTTAATGATAGATATGGTGGTTGTCTGGTGTATATGGATAGAAGCTTGTAAGTGTGTGTGATAGCAAAAAGGGAGGATGTGGTGTGAAGACAGTCCACATGTATGTGTCAAAGGAGGGCGTGTGTGTGTGTTTGAAGAGAGAGAAGAACATATTCTCTGATTGTAATTTGGTACAGCTTTGTTGGCTTCTGTATGGTACCATCAGTTTACACCAACAGAGAATTTGGCCTAGAACATCCAAATGTGTTCATAAAATGGAACATGTCATGGGCAGATGCAGAGGTGTAAAGGTGGGGAGAGAGAGAGAGAGAGAGAGAGCACGTGAGATGTTGATTATATAACGATAAAGGGGTTAAAAGATACATCAGCATCAGTGTTCACACGTGAGATTAATACTGTTAATCTCTTTTTTTTTTTCCACTTTATGAAGCTTGCTAGGGACCAAAATCTACCACTCTTACTCACATTGAGCAGTACTTTACTATGCTGTTTTCTCGAGGGTTCAGAATCTGGTCCTATGCTTGGACAATGGAAATAAACTCGTTATCCCCATATGCTAGAACCATGCTGCAATATTGTGTTGTAAGCAGGTGTAAAGTGAATGTTTAAATAGCATACATCTCATTTCAGTGAAGTATATAATATAAAATGATTTCTTTTAATATATTAGATTTTGTAAAATTTTAGGCTTGGAGAAGCTTAAAACCATTTTAAGTCAGGTTGTATTGATCCGGGAAGTAAATTGTTTAAGTTGCTGCAGCTAAATAAGCCACCTATAGGACACTGTTGGGTAGTTTACTTACAAAATCTAGATTGAGAAATTCTAAATGTCTGTTGTGTGTAAAAATGTTAGCTCCTTTTATTGTGTTATAAGAAAACAAAACTATATAAATAAGAAAAAATACAAAACTAGCTACAATATAAATCAATTACCCCATACAATGCTAATCATAAAAAGCCACAGATTTATTACAAAAAGGCTTTGTCTAAACTAGCCCCCACCTTTAGAAAGGGGATGCTAATGAGACACTTAGGGATATGCTAATAAGGCACTGCCCTGAATATGCAGCACCTCATTGGCATAATACTGACCGCAGCGATTCAAAAGTGAAATTATGTGTACTGCCAGATGTCATTACAGAACTTCCTATTAGCTATTGTTAAAGGAACCCCCAATTTTCTAGAAGAACGTCACAGTTTATGATAGCTTTTTTTTTACCTGCATTTAAATGCTGATCTTCACTTCCTGTGTTTGGCTACAGCATAGGTTGTGATAGGAAGTATCACTAAAAGGGCAGTAGCTGATACTTCAGCACCCTTAACAGCAGTGCTGGATAGTGAAACTGTGATGGAGTCTTCTAAACTCTGTTTTATGGAATATTTTTATTTATATATGTGAAGCATTTTGAACAATCACAGCTGTTTTAAAGATCCCCTGACTCTTTGTGTAAGTATAAGGATGTTAACCCTGGTATTCTGGCCAAGTTCCAATTTCTATAATGACATTCTGCCTACCTAAGTTCTCCCTGCAATTTTAACTTGATATTATTACTGTTATTTTTTTTGCACAACAGTGTGTATGTACATGGCAGTTATAAAATAATAGTAAGTGCTAAACAAAGAACAAAATCCTGATTACGAATAATTTAGTCTTTGTGAATGGATTCAATAGAAATATATATGAATAGGCTTCACAGAACAGATGGGTTTTCAGAGTTTTTGAAGTAAAAGAAGGAGGGCGCTTAATATACATGGGGATCTTTTTCATATGTCAAAGGAACAGACATAAAGCTGAAAGATAGAGGCAGCATTCTGGGAGAGAAGCTTGTACAGAGTTAGAAGTGCAGAAGGAAGAAATATAGCTGTAATGTTATAGTTACTAAATACCTTGGAAAACGTATAGAGGTTTCACAAAATTCTGCACTTATGGAACTAAATAGTGTAATGTGCACTCTTAAAGAGATGATGCAGTGTGTCACAGATGATGGCTATATTCCATCGGTTGGTAAAATGATTCCTTGTATTAGATTTAAAATTGTTGGATTGTTTTCCTTAGAAATATTCTTTGTATGACACTTATTCCTAATTTAGGAATAGGGTTCTTTCAAAAGAGCCGCATTTATAGGGCTTTTATCTTTCAAAAGCAGAATATAGAAATGAGGTGTCAGATACGTAAATCTGCACCTCACTTGCATTTTCAATTTCCTCCTTTGTGTGCCTTTTGAGAGCACAATGCTAGTGTAGACACAGCCATAGTGGGTTGCTACGTGCTATTTTGAAATACATTTTTGTGTGTAGCTGTGTTATTTCAGAATGACTCTTTTGGAATAGCTTATTTTGAAATGAGGCTGCTGTCTAGACATACCCTAATATTTGAAATGTATATGTTGGCTTTTTCTCCAGAGTGTACATTTATTTAATTTATTTGGTTGATCCAGAGCTTTGTTCATGAGCTGGACATAGATTTTACATACTCCATCAACAAGAAAAATGTTGGATTATGTGGGTGTTGCAGGCACATGAATGGGTTTTATGCTACCTTAAATCTGCACATGGTAATCAATTTCTGGCACAGAATGCCCCTCTTCTAAATATGAAGACTGACTGCAGGATCTGATACGTAGGTTGTTTTGTAGAGACTCTTGTTTAAACAGTAGCAAGAAGAATTTTCTGTATGGCTGTTGCCACACAGGCCACTTTTGAAGAAAGTGGCATGGTAATACACGGCCTGAAATATGCTAATGAGGCACAGATGCAAATTCCCCACGCCTCATTAGCATACGGTCATGTGATTTGGAGTCCGGAAGACAGTTCTTCCAGACTCCAAAACGCCGTGTAGAAGCACGGAAGTCCTCCTTCCGGAGGCCCCTTCTTCTCGAAAATTTTTGGGAAGAAGGGGCCTCCGGAAGAAGGACTTCCTTCCAGAAGACCCCCCCGGGGGCTGCACTTCTAAACAGCGTTTTGGAGTCCGGAAGAATGGTCTTCTGGACTCCAAATCACATGACCGTATGCTAATGAGGCGTGGGGAATTTGCATCCACACCTCATTAGCATATTTTGGGCTGTGTATTACCATGCCACTTTTGAGGAAAGTGGCCTGTGTAGAAACAGCCTATGAGACATAACAGAGAAACAAGGGGCTGATCTGAAGAATATATGGTTATTTCTAACATCTGAATTAGAAAAACTGATACCAGTTAACTTTCACAGCATTAGCACCAATACATTGTTTGTAAAGCTGTAAGAAGGTATTTTTTGTTTTTGTTTGTTTGTTTGATTGTTTTTTAATTCAAATGCTACAAACATAGGTTACATCTACACTTCCAGGAAGAGTGACACTGCTGCACTGAATATTCAGGAATTCGATTGTACATGCCTGGTATGGACAAAATGCTAAATACATCTCGCAGGGTGCCTGTGTTGGTACTCCTGCTCCTCATTAGGAATAAGGGAGGTTGATGGGAGTGAATGCAAAGAAATTGGTGAAGCCCAAATTAAGGTGTGTTGACTCCAGTTACATACTATGGAGTTGTGTAACTTAATTTGACTTTCTCCTTTAGTGTAGACCTGCCCATGGTTTGGTTAATGTGGTTTTGGTGTGGTCAGTTCAATTACCATTAAAAAGATAAGCACATACACTCACAATAGAAAAGTTTGCTAAACTTGAGTGACATTGGGATATGGAACACAAGGTCCCAGTGCTATTTAAATTGGCAGCAACTATAAAAAGTTGCAATGTGTGTTGCATTTGTGTTTCCTATAAGAAAATTTCAGCCCAAAATTTTCTTACAGACTTAATCATTTGTAATTGTTGGAATTAATTTATGTAGGAGTATGGGCTAGTCTGTTGTTAGAGCAAATTATACAACCTTCCTCTCTTATAAAGCGTTTCTCCCTAGAATCACAATGGGCTTGTCTACACTTGCCCCCAACTTCGAAGGGGGCATGTTAATCAGGACGATGGGAGATTACTAATGAAGGGGTGTGGTGAATATGCAGCACTTCATTCGGCTAATTCTTCCCTTTGGCAACTTCGAAGCCTCAAACTTCAAAGTGCCAGCATGCATGTGGTCACGGGCACTTTGCGATGCCTACGCTACTTCAAAGTCCCTTTGCTCCTCAAATGAGCAGTGTACAAATTTCCATGCAATTTTTGTCAAAAAAAGGTTTTTCCAGAATAGTGTTAATTTTTCAAAAACAAAAATTGTTTAGGGAAAATTTTGAAATTTACAAAGTGAAATTTTCATTTCAAGATGTATTTCATTTTCCATTTTCATTTATTTTCTCCTTATTTCAGGAGTTGTCAGTAGTGTATTACATGTCATACCATGTCAAGTCATATAATTTGACATATTACACAATACTACTGTCACGTCCTGTCCTAGAAAATGACAATACTCACAATTTTTTTGTATCCTTTCATTTTCATTGTGTTTTAGTTTAAAAATCATTAAGGGTAGTTGCTATCTAATGGCGATTGAAATATCTTTACGAGATCAGTGTCTGCTGATAGTATTGTAATTGACCAGTTTGACACTTTGATCTAATAAAATAATATGTTTCAATCAGTACTAAATTGCAATTGTCCTTAATGATTTGGAACAAAAGTAAAGTTCAAAGTGTCAACATTTTCTATAACTTCCAAATTTTGACCAGCTCTTCTAGCTATCAGGCTTTTATGACGTGTTGCTCAAAATACGCTTCCTTCTGTTCTTTTTCTTCTTTTTCTTTTTTCTGGACCTAATACTAATGAACAATTTTCAGTGGTAAAACCAGATTAATTGCTGCAGTGACAAATGCTTGAGCGTACAACCTGAAAGAGTGACCAAGAAATTTGAAGTCTTTTTCTGCTAATTTCACTGGGAAGTCAGTTCCAAAATCTAATGTTACCATATCAGAGTCAGTGTTAATAATTTTAGTGCTGGCAAGTTTTCCACTGGAATGGGGAGGAGGATGAGTGTGACACCCACAAAATGAGGCTGGAATTGATGGGTAGGGAAATGCAAGGGAGACACAGACTGGGAAGAAAGAGAGGTACTGTACTGGCAGAAGGAACAGAAACAGATGACAGAGATTTCAGTGCCTATAAAGGGGAGCCTCTTTTTCTGCTGAATAATTCTGAATGCAACAGTAAGATGCTGAATTCATACATCATAAGAATTTAGTTACCACATATAAGTCCAGGTCTCCCTTGATCTTTCTGTGAATTTCCTGGTGGCATTAGTGGGAGGCTACTGTGTACTGAGAGAAGTTAACAGTCATGGGCTGTGTCTACACTTGCATTCCTCTTTCAAAAGAGGAATGCAAATTAGGGAAATCAAAAAATGCAAATGAGACACTGGTTTACATATTGTGTGCTTCATTTGCATAATCTCTTTCTGGAAGAGTTATTTTTTTGTTTCAGGAAGAAGGATTCTTTTGGAGATCAGGTTTATTTTTGAAAGAGTCCCACCTACACTGCTTTTTTCTTTAGAAAGAATCTCTTCTGAAAAGTGGTTATGCAAATGAAGCATGAGATATGTAAATCAGTGCCTTGTTTGCATTTTTGATTTCCCTCGTTTGCATTCCTCTTTCGAAAGAGGAATGCAAATGTGAACACAGCATAATGTGTAACCTGACCCCTTGACCATAACTTCATATGAGGTTTGGTCCTTGGAACTAATGAAGTTGAGACCTCTGACCTTCCCTAAGTAGAGCTTCCTAAAACCAGGAATAACAGAACAGCCAGTGACTTCATGATGTCCAGTAAGGTTGTAGTTTCATAACTTTAATAATAGTGAATTCTCCAGCCCTTGGAGTCTTTAAATTTAGCTTGAATATGTAGTACGTATGCTTTAGCTCACTGTAAATTATGGTGTTTGCTTATGTAGTGGAGAATAATTTAGTCCACTGCAGGAATTCATGGGTGAAAGTCTGTGGCTTGTATTAGTCAGGTGGTCAGAACTGGATGATGATTCCCCTTGAAATCCATGAATCTACTCATCTCAGGAGCTGTTCAGATTCCCTGGTGATGGCTGTTGGTGCAAATCTAAAGATAAATTTAGGAAAATTACAAGTTCTGAAAGCTGATGGTCTTCTTTTCATTGCTTTTGATGTAGTCTGACATTCTCCTACATAACACAGTTCATAGAATTTTACAGCTGAACCTGAATCAAATCCATGTAGCCTATTATGTACAATTGTAACAACTCCCCTAGCCTTCACCCTTTCATCATGCCTCATTGGTAGGATTTTGGATCTTGAACCATCAGCACTGCAGTGCTCCCACATAAGTCATAGAGCTAATTACTAGATCCTGGAACTAGTTCAGTTCAATCTGAACTTGAATTATCTCAGGAAACATTTATATATTTTGCAATATGTTATTTTAAATGGCTTGAACAGAGAATGTGTTCAGAATAGTGATTAAGTAAAATGTTTTCAATAGGAGAGGTATCACCAGAATGGAGCTGATGGCTATGGATTTCACAAGAATTTAGAACAGACACTGTGGACTTGTCTACATTTGCCCCTAACTTCGAAGGGGCATGTTAATCAGGGTGATGGGAAATTACTAATTAAGTGCTGTGGTGAATATGCAGCACTTTATTAAGCTAATTTTTCCCTGTGGCAACTTCAAAGTGTCAAACTTCGAAGTGCCAGCAAGTGTGTAGCCGTGGGCGCTTTGAAGTGCCTGCACTGCTTCAAAGTGCCTTTACTCCCCAAAATTTTGAGGAGTAAAGGCCCTTTGAAGTGCCCGTAGCTATACACATGCTGGCACTCTGAAGTTTGACACTTTGAAGTTGTTGCGGGGGAGAATTCGCTGCAGCACTTCATTAGTAATCTCCCATCACCCTGATTAACTTGCCCACTTCGAAGTTGGGGTAAGTGTAGACAAGCATTGTCAATTGAGAAATAACATTTGTCTAAAAATACTTCACCTAATATGACTGTAGATAACCTAAGATTACTAAAACTAAAAGAGGGCAGAGAAAAAAAAATCTGTTTGTCTTTTTAGTTTGTTTGGGGGACAGATTTGCAAAGGTATTTAAGCTCTAACGATGCAAAATTGCCTCAGCAAGTTAGGTGCCTAACTTCCATTTATGTTAATGAGTGTTAGGCATCAATATTGCTTAAATGCTTTTGAAAACCCCACTGGGGCCTGCCTGCATTATTCGGCATCTAAAACATTGGAAAATGTGCTCCTTGCTGCATTTTTTTTCTAGTTACTTTCATGGTGTTCTCTTGTACTGTCAATCTGTTTCCCCTTTTCTTTGGTACAGGAACGTCCACAGATTCTAAATAAACGAGTCAGCTCTGCAGCCAGTTTTGAGTTTAGGCACAGATGTGTCAATCACCAGCAAAGTGAATGAGGCTGCAACCTTTAATTATAATAAATAAGGTATGTCCAATAATAAAAACAATAGCTCTTATCTATAGAGTTCCATGTGCTTTTCATTTTACAGCTGTGGAAGCTGAGGCTTGGAGAGCTGATGTGACTTGTCTGAGGTCATCCAGTATGCTGAGGGCAGAGTAGGGAACAAAATCCAAATCTTCAAGGGCCCAAATCCAGTGCTGTAGCCACTGTTCTCATCTTTGTACTTTCGGCAAGTTTTTATAGTCCTTCCTGTTTAAGACCACTGAATCAATGGAAATAAAACAAAACCAGAAAACCTGAATTTGATAGCTATATCTTTGATTTGTATGAGCCAGATTTTGGTAGGGTTTCTCAGTGACATTCTCTACTCCTTTGCTTTGGGCTTCTGAGGCTCATCACTGGTTCATCAGGAGTGACAAGCCAAACAGAAAATTTGTTCACAGTGGTTTTCTCTGTATTAGAGTATACGCATGGGGATCAGTTTTCTTTTTCATAAAGTGCCTGGGTTGGTACTTAAAACTGTCCAGGGTCCCCCAAGACCATCCTCAGCCTTGTTTGAGGAATGTGCTGTAACTTAACATCTCTGATCCACTACAGGGAGAGGCTCAGATGAAACAGCATGTAGGAAGAAAAAATACCTCATTAGGATATTGGGATCACTGCCTCCATGTTGTTGACCAAACAGTCTCATCATTGCCATTCAGCCTTCCCATTAACTAGCAAACTTAAGGAGACAAGAGAAGCTTTTGTGTGGCTAGTGTAGCATGTAGTAGGCCCAAATTTGTCACCTGCTGTCCCCTAACATTTCTGCTTATACCAAGGGTATATGCAGAGAGTTCATCTCTCTTAAATTACTTGCTGGAACTAGCTCAGCAGGGGATTGATCCTGATCTCAGTAGCTCAAGTTTAATCCTTTGAAAGAACTAATTAGCCTGCCTTCAGCTTCAAAGCCTCCAGGCTTAAGACACATCTCTTCAGAGGATTTGCTGTCTCGGGCAAGAGAAGAAAACTTTAAGCAACAGAAGGAGTCTCTTAGGGAAGACCAAAGGTATCTAAAATTCTCTCAAAAATAAGTTTCAAGTTTCCTCTGACTTTCCATCCTTCCAGGCAGTCGTTTTTGGAGGAAAGACCAGTATCAGACAAAAAGTCATGAACTCTGGTCTCCTGCAGGTCCTAGGCAAAGTGCAAGTCTAAAATATAAAGAGGAGTGAGGATTTCCGATTGTCTTTCTCAGAAGATAGTTAGGTCATTGTATTGATAGCTGAAGGTCAGCAGATATAGCACTGGACACTGAATCTCAGAATAAATCCGCTCCATTATTACAACCAGTGCTAATCAGAATGAGATCGGTCACATGTGCAAAGGTCATGTACTGTTTGCCCATTGTTGATCACAAAGACATTGGTTCTCCAACCTGATTTTGAGTGGACCGTACCAGTTATCTTCTCCTGTCCTTACCTAAGGGATCTGTTATCAAGGTCTAGCTAGTTGCATGGGTTTTGGAAGGAGAAAATAAGAAACAAGGTAACTCAGTAAAAGAGGGGTAGTCCTGCATCTATTTAGTTCTACTTTTCTCCTCCCTAATCACACAAAGTTAATAGAATTTCATTGTTCTTCTTCGAGTGTCCCCGTGGGTGCTCCACATTAGGTGTCGGGCTCGCCCGGCGCCGCAGATCGGATCGTCTAAGCAGTTTCTGCCGGACCGCGCATGCGCCGGTGCGCGCCGCTCCCTAGCACGCTCCTGGCCACGTGCGCGATCCGGTCCCCGCCAGTTCCTCTTAACCGCCGTCGGCTGCAGACGGAATCCGACTAGGCTACAGCCAAGTTAGCGTATTCAATGGTTTTTAGCTGTTTTTCTTTAAAGTTTTCTAGTTCTTAGTCTATTCTTAAGTTAGCCAGTTGTTATTTTCAAAAAAAAAAACAACAAGAAACAACAAGCGGGAAGGAATTCAGTCCAGTCCTAGTAAAAAGCGGAGCACCGGAGGCCAGGAGCCTAGGGCCATTAGCCCTCCTGCCGCGGCAGGCTATCCGAGAGAGGGAAAATAGCACACAGAAGGTGCTAAGTACCCCATTAAGAACTAAAAGACTCACCAACAATGTCCTCTTCAGGATTCAAGAAATGTGAGTCTTGCTGAGAGGCAATGCCAGCGTCTGATGGGCACAGTCACTGTATAAGGTGCCTTGGGGAGTCCCATGTCATGCAGAAATGCTCCTTCTGTGCAAAATTAACAGCCAGAGCAAGGAAGGACAGAGAGATGCGGCTTAAAATGCTGCTATTCGACAAGGCCCTCCAGCCAGACGTGCCGGAGCAGCCACAGCAGGAGGGACCCTCCGGGGCCCATAAAAGGAAAGCCGCCTCCCTCACCCCATCAGCGCAGAAACAGAGGAAAGTCTCCCCAACCCGATCCCTGCCGGCAGCAACAGTGAGCGGGATGGGAGGAGCGCACAGCCCCCAGCCGCAGCAACAGGTGATCGGCAGTGGCACGGAGAGCCACGTGGAGGCGGCTCAGCGTCCAATGATCAAACAGCCGCCCCGCACCGCAGGCAGGGCGGCGGCTAAACAAGCGCCGATACCGGCGGCACCGCAGGCAGCGGCACCGACCCCCGGGGAACCGGCGGTGCAGACTGTGCAGGCACGCAGCCTGCAGGCACCGGAGGACACTGCCCGCGCAGCACCGCCCAAGAGCGTGCTGAGCGTGGCGTGGACGGGGCCGAGATCCCCTGCATGTCAGGGGGCGGAGCCACCCCCTCAAGGGAGGGGAAGGCTGCACAGAAAACAAGGCACCGCAGCCCCTCTCCAGACAGGGCTGCAGAGTTGCTTTCTCTCAGCTCTCCGCTCATGCTGCGGACTCCAACTAGAAGGCAGGGGTCCCCCATAGCCTACCCGGAGCCCCCGTCTCCATTTTTACAACCAGCCTCGCCCTGGCTGGGACCACCCTCACCCTTTTTGGGGTTTGAGCTGCTGGAGTACTATCACAAATCGCTCTCTCTCCAGTGTCCCATGTCTCTCGACGATCTCGCTCCCCCAGATGCAGGGGGTACACACCAAGGGAGTGGTCCAGGTCACCTGCCCAAGAACAGTGCCCATGCTGCCATGGTCATCCCTGTCACGCGGGGTATAGACACCACCGGCATTCTACCAGGGAAAGATCCCCACAGACGGTCCCATATCCCCGAGGGCAATCGCTAACGGGGACAGAGACTCAAGTATCTCAGGGGGAACTGGTTATGGAACCCCGAGATTTTCCCTCGCAAGCTTCCAGCGAGCGGATGTACCATCACCAACAGGAACCGGAAGGGTCCAGAGAGGCATATCCTAGTGGTTCCTCGCTCTCCTCCCCGGACGAGGCTACGGCCCCGGGAGACGTCCATCCTCCGGACGATCTCAAACAGTTTCAAGAGCTGTTTAAAAGGGTGGCCTTCACACAAGGCATCCAGACAGCAGAGGTGCAAGAGAAACACCATAAGCTCCTCAAAAATCTGAGACCTCCGGCCTCCTCCAAAATAGCAATACCGCTTGACGAAACAATCTTGGAGTCCGCCACTATGATATGGCAGACCCCTGCGACTATTCTGCCTGTCCACAAGAGAGCGGACAAGAAATACTTCGTGCCGGCGAAGGGTGTGGAGTTCCTGTTCAGCCACCCACAACCAAATTCCTTGGTGGTAGAGTCGTTGCAACAAAGACATCTCAATTCAAGACAGGGGGAACAGACAAAGATGCCAAGAAGCTAGAGCTGTTCGGCAGAAAGATCTACTCCTCCTCCACACTAGTGTTGCGAATGGCAAATTACGCAGCGCATCTAGCGAACCACAATTTCAACAACTACACTAGGTTAACCTCCCTCATGGACTCGCTTCCAGAGGACAATAAACCAGTGCTCAAGGCCATCATGCAAGAAGGCTATGCGGCCTCGAGGACGGGAGTTCAGATCGCCCTGGATGTTGCGGACACAGCAGCACGCTCCACAGCTACGGCAGTGGTGATGCGAAGGGAGTCCTGGCTCCAGACTTCGGGTATACTGAGGGATCTGCAGTCAAAGATTGTCGATCTTCCCTTCGACACGCAGAAGCTGTTTGCTGAATCAACTGACCCTGTCCTTCATTCCAGTAAAGATTCAAGAGCCACACTTAGGACCCTGGGGATTTACACCCCTCCATACAGAAAGAAAAAGTACTACCCTCAACAAAGACGGTACCAGTACCAGCCACAGCGTCCCCAGTACCACAGGGGTTACGAGCAAGGGCGACATCAACAGCACCAGCAGTACAGAACTCCCAGGCGACGTTCCCAACAGAGCCGTGCGTCCTCGGGGCAGGGCCAAAGGCCACAAGTTTGACACACACATCCAGGGCTGCGCCATCACTACCATCGCACAAGGTCATCCGAAGCTGTTATTCCACCATCGCCTCCGACCATTCTACGACCAGTGGCAAAGGATCACCACAGACAAATGGGTGCTGGAGATCATAGCCACGGGGTACGCCATCCCCTTCCAGTCGCTCCCACCGCCATGACCTCCACCCAGGCCCCACCTCCAGGAGGCCTCCCACGTAGCGAGGCTCAAGCAGGAGGTAGACCCTCTCATGCTCATAGGGGCAGTGGAAGGAGTGCCGGAGCAACTGCAAGGGAAAGGGTTCTACTCGAGGTACTTCCTCACGGAGAAAAAGACAGGAGGCTGGAGGCCCATCTTAGATCTTCGAGGCCTCAACCGATACCTGCGCAAGCAACGCTTTCGGATGATCACAATCACCTCCATCCTTACGGCACTAGACGATGGAGATTGGTTCGCAGCCCTCGACTTACAAGACGCGTATTTTCACATAACTATCCATCCGGCTCACCGACGATTCCTCTGGTTCATGGTAGGCAAAGAATGTTTTCAATACAAGGTCCTACTGTTTGGCCTCTCCTCGGCCCCCAGAGTCTTCACCAAGACCTTGGCAGTGGTGTCAGCCTACCTGCACAGACAGAGGGTATTTATATTCCCGTATCTGGACGACTGCCTACTCAAAGGGGCCTCGAAGGAAGAGGTACTACGCATGATACGCGTCACAGCAGGCACGTTCTCTTCGCTCGGCCTGGTTATCAATCTGGCAAAATCAAAGATAGACCCCACACAGGACATAGAGTTCATAGGGGCACGCATAAATTCTATTACAGCGAGAGTGTATCTACCAGAGACATGCTTTCGGGCCATCGGCTCCCTCGTGCAAGTCATCACCTTCAGCCCTACGGTGCCAATTCTGACGTGCTTACAGCTGCTGGGGCACATGGCAGCAGCGATGTTCATAGTACAGAACACCAGGTTACACATGCGCAGCATGCAGCACTGGCTGGCGAGTGTATACAAACCGGCAGCACACACCGTTCACAGGGTGGTGTCGCCCACGACAGAGGTGCGCAAATCCCTGCAATGGTGGGTAAACCCCAAGAACATGCTAACAGGGGTACCCTTCCACCAACCACAAATACCGGTTTTTCTTACTACAGATGCCTTCCACATAGGGTGGGGAGCACACATGGGCGAAGAGGTGATGCAAGGACTGTGGTCCTCCATGGAACAGTCACTGCACATAAATATACTGGCGCTCAGAGCAGTGTTCAACGCCTGCAGACACTTTCGAGACCATATACAAGGCAAAGTAGTTGGGATCAGTACAGACAATACCTCCACCATGTTTTATATAAATCGACAAGGAGGAGCTCGGTCCCGTGCCTTATGTGCGGAAGCAGTCTGGTTGTGGAACTGGTGCATCGCCAGCAATATAACCTTGAAAACCGCGTACTTACCAGCCGCTCACAATGTGAAGGCAGACCAGCTGAGCAGGCGTTTCGCACTCACGCACGAGTGGCAGATCCATCCCGATCTGCTACAACCGATTTTCCACGCATGGGGCTTTCCCCAGATAGACCTGTTTGCCACTCAACACAATAAGAAGTGCCCACGATTCTGCTCCAGGGCAGGACTGGGACGGGGATCCCTGGGGGATGCATTCGCGATCTCCTGGAGGGGCCCCCTGCTTTACGCTTTTCCTCCCACAGTGCTGATCCACAAAGTCTTGCAGAAAGCCAGGAGGGAAGGAGCCCGAATGATCCTGATAGTCCCAACGTGGGATTGACAGCGATGGTTCCCCCTACTCCTGCGTATGTCGGACCGTCCACCGATGCCCCTTCCGGTGGCGCCGGATCTGCTCACGCAAGCCCAGGGGTCCATAGTGCATCCGCACCCCCAAGGCCTGCGACTACAAGTGTGGTTAATCCATGGCTCAGCTCCCTAGAGAGCACATGTACAGAGGAAGTGCAACAAGTCCTAGAAAGTAGCAGGAGGACTTCCACCAGGAAGACCTACAAGCAGAAATGGACTCGCTTCACGGCATGGTGTTCTACCAAACAGCTAGCCCCCCTTTCAGTGCCTACACCTGTAATATTAGAGTATTTACTGGACCTCAAGAGAGTAGGACTCTCACTATCCTCGTTAAAGGTCCACCTTGCTGCCATTTCGGCGTTCAGACACGAAGAGGAAGGGCACACGGTGTTCGCCCATCCCATGGTTACCAGGTTCCTCAAAGGGTTGGTAAACCTATACCCCCCTCGGAAACCGCTTCCACCTTCGTGGAACTTGGACCTGGTGCTTAATGCGCTAACGGGACCACCGTTCGAGCCTTTAGCCATGGTTTCCCTCCGCCTCCTTACGATAAAGACGACCTTCCTTCTCGCAATCACGTCAGCTCGCAGGGTGAGCGAGCTTGCGGCAGTTATGGCAACGTCACCCTGCACAGTATTTTCCAAGGAGGCGGTAACCATATGGCTGCATCCAGCCTTTGTTCCTAAAGTTTCTTCTGAGTTTCATATTAACGAACCTATTGTTTTACCCTCGTTTTATCCAAAGCCGCATAACTCTAACAAAGAGGCGCGCCTACACCTCCTGGACGTGAGGAGGGCGCTAGCCTTCTATATAGATAGGACCAAGTCCTTCCGGAAAACGGATAGACTCCTAGTCTCTCTCGCTCCCAAATCGAAAGGAGAAGGTCTCTCTTCGCAGAGAATCTCGAAGCACATCGTATCCTGCATAAAAATGTGCTATGAACTCAAAAAGACTCCTTTACTGGCCACACCCAGGGCTCATTCCACTAGGGTCGTGGCGGCATCAACAGCCTTTTTCAAGGGCGTTGCGCTAAAAGACATTTGCAGAGCGGCGACCTGGTCATCCTATGACACCTTCGCCAAGCACTGCGCACTTCACAGGGTATTCCAAGAGGATACCCAGCTCTCGACAGCGGTCCTCTCGGGGACAAGCTGTACATGATCCGATTACCCACCTCCTATCTTGGGTTACTGCTGGGTAGTCACCTAATGTGGAGCACCCACGGGGACACTTGAAGAAGAAAGAAAGGTTACTCACCGTAGTAACGGTGGTTCTTCGAGATGTGTCCCTGTGGGTGCTCCACTATCCGCCCATCCTCCCCGCTTCGGATCTCTGTTTAGTGTTTTGCAGGAGCATCCGAGGCGGTTGGTCAAGGAACTGGCGGGGACCGGATCGCGCACGTGGCCAGGAGCGCAGAAGGGAGCGGCGCGCACCGGCGCATGCGTGGTCCGGCAGAAACTGCTTGGAAGATCCGATCTGCGGCGCCGGGCGAGCCCGACACCTAATGTGGAGCATCCAAGGGGACACATCTCGAAGAACCACCGTTACTACGGTGAGTAACCTTTCTTTCAGAATCTGTGAACTTGTAATGGAGAAAAAGGGGACACATTGATTTCCTGAAAAATTTATTTTATCTAGTGGGAAGGTCAAAAGTTCTCCAATGCCAGGGCTAATTGCCATATGGAGGAACTATTTCAGGTGAAAGTGATTATGAAATGATACGGTTCATGATTCTGTGGAATAATAGGAGGGAAGACAGCAGAGTAAAGACAGTGGAGTTCAAGAAGTAGACTTTAGTAAACACAGAGAAGTAGTAGATAAAACCTAATGGTATGGAAGTCTAAAGGAAAAATTAGTTCAGGAGCATTGTCAGTTTTTAAAAAAGATAATGATAAGGGGACAAGAGCAAATTGTCACAAAGGGCACAAAATATACAAAGTTTCATGTTGGCTTAATCAAGCAATCTTTAATGACTTGAAACAAACAAAACAAAATCCAGAAAGTTGAAACTAGGTCAGATTACAAAGGATGAATATAATAAACCAAAACACAATCATGTAAGGACAGAATTAGAAAGGCCGAGTTACAAAATGAAATTAAACTAGATAGGACCTCTAAAGCAGTGTTTCCCAAATGGTGTTCTGCAGAACCCCAGGGTTCTGCGAAGTGAATAGAAGGAGGGTTACCCAAGAAAATTCTTCTGCGGCTCCCTGCTGCCACTGAAACAGCAGAGTTAAATTTAATTAGTTTGTTGGCTTGCAGGGCGGCGGGAGGGATCCAGCTGTTAAAAAAGCTGAGTTTAGTTCAACTATTTCAGCGGCATCAGGGCAGGGATCTGCAGAAAGCCCTCACTCACCCTGCTACCCACGTGGCCACACCCCTTCAGTGTCAGCGGAACACCTCTACGCCAGCCTTCCTTCCACTGGGTGAATGTGGCCACCCAGCTCAGGCTCTCCAGCCAGCACCACGGATGTGTTAGTCCGAGAGGGCAGTTTGGGGCTGAGGTGGGTTAATCCTGGGGTTGGGGTGGGTGGGTTAGGGGCTGAGGGGGTTAAGCCTGTGGATATGAGAATGGGTTTGTGGGAAGGAGGGTAAAGTTTGGGGATGAGGGGACAGATTTGGGGCCTGAGGCAGTTAAAGCCTGGAGTTGGGGGGTGAGTTTGGGGGCCAAAGGGAGTAGAGCCTGGAAATGGGGTTCTGCAAAATTCTTTTGAGTTTAAAAGGGTTCCGGGGCCAAATAAAATTGAGAAACAATGTTCTAAAGGGTAACAAGAAACATTTCACAAATAAATTAGAGGCAAGAGAAGACCAAGGGCAGGGTAACATCATTATTCAATGGAGAGTCAAAGACAAAAACAGAACATCCAGCTGTGGCCAAAGTGTTAAATGCCCCCCTTTTTTTCCCAGCTTTCACCAAGCAGGTTAGCAGTGATTTGATGACTAACATAATGAACTTCAGTGTAAATGGGGTAAGATGGCAGGTAGTCAATAGGTGAACCATAGACCAAGTTTGGACCACTGGAATTTTTGAATGGACCCTAGATCTTTCCATTTATTTATTATAATTACTGTTTATAAAATTATTTTACCTGGAGTATGGACTTATGCCTTAACCAGGAAATTTGGATCTTGACAAAAATAATTGACTACCCTCTGGAGCAGGATATGCAGCTAAAACAAAGCAAGAACAGATTTAAGAATTTCTTGAGTTACATATCTTCAAGTCATCAGGGCCAGATGAAATATGTCCGATACTCCTTAAAGAACTGGCTGAAGAGCCCTCTGAACCATTACTAATTATCTCTGAGTACTTGTAGAGAATGGGAAAGATTCCACAGCAATAGAAAAAAGGACAAATATAATGCCTATCTGTAATAAAGAAAATAAGGACAACCCCAGGGAATTAAAAATCAGTCAGTTTAATGTTGGTACCTGGAAAGATAATGGAACAAATAATCCAGCAATTGATTCACAGTCACACAGAATATAATAAGGTGATAAATAGCAATCAAGGACAAAAAATGTCAGACTATCTTCATATCCTTCATTGGCTGGGTCATAACCTTTCTGTATGGGGGAGGGAAAATGGTAGATGTGATATCTTGTCTCTAGTAAGGTTTTTGATACTATCTTATGTGGTCATTTCATAAACTACAGAAATATAGCCTAGACAAACCTACAGAAGGGGGGTGCCCAGCTGGCTGGAAAACTATAGTCAGGCAGTAGTTAACAGTGGTCACAGTCCAGCTAGAAGGGTATCTTGAGTGTGATCTGCAGGGGTCCTGGATCTGGTTGTATACAATGGCACAGAGTTTATGAAGTTTGCAGATGATACCAAACTGGGAGAGGTTGTAAGCACTTCGGAGGACAGGATTAGAATAAGAACATAAGAACATAAGAATTCAAAACTATCTTACATCTAACATAAATATGGTGAAATTCAGTAATGACAAATGCAAAGTTCTTAGGAAGGACTTGTCAATTGCATACATACACAATGGGAAAGGATTGTTGAAAGTTGTTACAAAGAGGGGCATGATAAATTGTTCTCGTTAACCATCAAGGGCAGGATAAGAAGTAATGGGCTTAAATTGCAGAAAGGGAGATTTAGGTCAAACATTGGGAAAAAATTCCTACCTGTAAGGGTAGTTTAGCTTTGGAACAAATTACTTAGGGAGGTTGTAGAATTTCTGTCACTGGAGTTTTTTTTTAAGAATAGGCTAACAAAAACCTTCCCAGAATAGTCTAAAATGATAATACATAGTCCTACCTCAGTGTAGGAGGCTAGACTAGGTGACCAACTGAGGTGCCTTCCAGTCCTATATTTCCATGATTCTGTTCTATTCTATTCTGTGATTGGAAGAAATAATTTGTACTACAATGAATTTTATCTTTTCTTTCCTTAAAATTAAATGGTTATGATTTAGGGTTATCTGTAATAGCAATGGTGGAAGTTGTCAGACTGCTGGTACGTTTGGGAGCAAGGATGAAGCAGTGAATAGGACTCATGATATCCACATTCAGTTTCCTGTAGTACCACAAAATACCTGTGTGACCTTGGTCAAGTTACTTTGTTTTCCTGTGCCTCTGTTCTTAATCTGTAGAATGGGAATAATAACACTTCCCTGCTTCACAATGACATGGACAGCATAAAGCTATAAAACATAACAAAACATTGCAAGACAGGTATTGTGCTAATGGGCCCATATACATACCTTAGGCCAGATACTTCCATTTTACCAATGATTAAGAGGTGTTGCCTGCTCAGAACTGGTTATTATCTTTTTAAGCAGCCACAGTATTGCAGATAGTAAAGTTTGAGCATGGTATAAAGTTAAAACGTTATTCAACAGAGGAGAAGCTGCCTTATAACTTGCAAGAGAGCGAGTGACAACAAAGTCATCACTAAAACCTTCCTCAAGAGGGAACAACTCTCAGCTGAAATGTACCATTATGTTAAAACTATTATTTCAGACTCTTTTTCCTCTGGGCAAACTAATGCAGATTTTATTCCATATAGCTACGTCTACACGTGAATGCTACATCGAAATAGCTTATTTCGATGTAGTGACATCTAAATAAGCTATTTCGATGAATAACGTCTACACGTCCTCCAGGGCTGGTGCCGTCGACGTTCAACGTCAACGTTGGGCAGCACTACATCGAAGTAGGCGCTGCAGGGGAGCGTGTACACACCAAAGTGGCCCACATCGAAATAAGGGTGCCAGGAACAGCTGCAGACAGGGTCACAGGGCGGACTCAACAGCAAGCCGCTCCCGTAAAGGGCGCCTCCCAGACACACTTGCACTAAATAGCACAAGATCCACAGAGCCGACAACTGGTTGCAGACCCTGTGCATGCAGCATGGATCCCCAGCTGCAGCAGCAGCAGCCAGAAGCCCTGGGCTAAGGGCTGCTGCACACGGTGACCATAGAGCCCTGCAGGGGCTGGAGAGAGCGTCTCTCAACCCCTCAGCTGATGGCCGCCATGGCGGACCCCGCTATTTTGATGTTGCAGGACGCGGATCGGCTATACGTGCCCTACTTCGATGTTCAACTTTGAAGTAGGGCGCTATTCCCATCTCCTCATGAGGATAGCGACTTCAACGTCTCACCGCCTTATGTTGATTTCAACTTTGAAATAGCGCTCGCCACGTGTAGACGTGGGGGGTGCTATTTCGAAGTTGGCGCGGCTACTTCGAAGTAGCCGGCATGTGTAGACGCGGCTTATTTGTTTTTATTCCATTATTTACCTTTTGCCGTAATTTAGATGTTATACTGCCATTAACTACCTGAGGTCTTCATTGCAATGAGATTTGGAACTGGCAGCTTTTTAGAAGATGGCTTGTGGCGGTTGATTGAAAAATGCAGAGTTTTGGATTTCACTAGAGAGGGACTGTGCTTTAGAATATTTAAAAGAATTAGTCCTGTCTACATTGCAGATTTATGAAGGCGTAAGAGCATCCAGGGATGTGGAACCTATATCCTGGAGAGATGCCTTTAGGTGTAGAAAGCCCTATTACAATTGCAGGACTTCTCCTGTTGATATAGCTACCATCTGTTTTGAAAGTGAAGCAGGTATGCCAACAGCAGCTTTGCCATTGGTGTAGGTAGCTTCTTCTCTTAAGTTTTACAGCAGCCCAGATACGCTAGTGCACTGCTGTAGCTCTGTAAGTGTAGACAGTCACCATCCTCCTTTATGTTGTATTTCTCTGTCACATGTAGATACATAAAAAGATTCCCTTGTATTTTCACTTCCTTACGATAAATGCCTCTCGCTCTGACATGACCAGAAAATATGTTCCAGAGCTGGGAGTAGAACCTGATTGCTCCACCTCTTGCATAACCACAGGACAATCCTCCCTAAGCAGTTTATTTGGTGTTTTGTTGAAGCCTGCTGTCAGCTACCAACTATGCATTGTAATCTCTGGTAGGAAGACCCAGAGATCCCAGGAGAGTGAGCAAACAACAAAGGCTTTCATGATTGATTCCTTCCTCTGTTCCCATTTTTCATGACCAGGTCCATGTTTATGTTCACTGAAGTTATTGTAAAGTTATTTTATGTGTAGAATTAGGACCACACATTATCACAGCTGCAAATAAAGGCCCACTCCCAGAGCCCAAATACAAATCCACAGAGTTCAACCACAGAAATTCTCCTGTCCAGATACCTATATAAGTTTTGTGCCAGTTTATACACAGCCCTGTATGGACATACACCCTTGAATGTGTGCGTACATATTTAGCGTGCATTAACTCATATATTTCCACATTTTTTAATGTTGCAATTGATGATCAGTGACTAGAGGCCACAGCTAAGTTCTGAGCTCCGGTGTGGTAGGTGCTGGACGTACATAAAACAGAAAGGCAGTGGCTACACTAGCAATGTGACACTCACTTTTTAAGAAATAATAAATTTCTTTTAGAGTTCCCTTTTCTTTTAAAAACTTGTTAGGAAATGAATGCATACATTTATGTGATCCTTTTTGTGTGTGTATGCACAAGCTGGCTAAAAGGCGAGAAGTCAGGCTGCAGATTTTATTCACACGCGTACACGCAAGTGGCAAGCAATACACACACTCTGTGTACAAAGACACACAGTTTCTAAACTTGGACAGTGCATCCATGCACACATCTGCCTACACGGAGACACTTTGTAAATCACTGAGCCAGGAAGGGAGGAGCATGGGCTAGAGGGGAGAAGATGGGGATGAAGGTAGACAAAAGAGGATGGGGAGGGAAAGAGGCCAGGGGCAAGAGCTGGATGGAGATGAGAGGGAGCAGTAAAGGAGAGGGCTTGTGTGGGGTGGATGGCGATTCAGGCGGATGCAGAAGGCTACAGATACATGAGGATGTGGGGGTAAGGGCTATGTAGGGACACAATGTGAGTGCAGCAGTCTTTGGAGGTGAATGGGGTGCAGGGCTGTGAGGGACAAGGGGCAGGCGGCTCTGGGGCTTGGAGAGAATGGATGGGAGAGTTGTAAGGATTACAGGGCTGGGGTGGGTAGTTGCAGGGGACAGAAGAAGGGATGAAGTGAGGGGGAGAGTGAGTGGGACAGGGATGCAATGATGTGAAATGAAGATGCAGAGGAATTGAAATGGGGGCAGGAGGTGGGACAGGAAAGGATGCAGTGAGGGGTTTGGAGTGCGGTGGGGGGACAGGGAGGGATACAGTGAGGGTGAGGGGGGTGCAGATGCAAATCCAGCATTTGGAGATGGATGCACACACCTCGAATTTTTGGGTGCTGGCAGTGGGTGACAGGCACACACCACGGTTCACCACAGCACATGTGCTGCAGCACAAATCCAGCCACACAAGACGTGCTAGGAGAAGAGGTCCGGGCAGCAGTGGGAGAGATGTGTGCTGCACGAACCCTCAAAGCCATCTGCTCAGTACTTGCAAATTGCCATAGTTCCTCCCTGACCCAGCTAATGGGAGCTGGACCAGCAGGCTCATAGCAGGGGAGCACATGGCCCCTGGCCACTTCTGAGTCTAAGGCCGTGTCTACACGTGCCCCAAACTTCGAAATGGCCATGCAAATGGCCATTTCGAAGTTTACTAATGAAGCGCTGAAATGCATATTCAGCGCTTCATTAGCACGCGGGCTGCCGCGGCGCTTCGAAATTGATGCGCCTTGCTGCCGCGCGTCGCGTCCAGACGAGGCTCCTTTTCGAAAGGATGCCACCTACTTCGAAGTCCCCTAAGGGAAGTCCTAAGGGACTTCGAAGTAGGCGGCGTCCTTTCGAAAAGGAGCCCCGTCTGGATGCGCTGCGCGGCAGCAAGGCGCGTCAATTTCGAAGCGCCGCAGCAGCCCGCGTGCTAATGAAGCGCTGAATATGCATTTCAGCGCTTCATTAGTAAACTTCGAAATGGCCATTTGCATGGCCATTTCGAAGTTTGGGGCACGTGTAGACGTAGCCTAAGAGGCAGACATGCCAGCTGCTTCTCAATTCGGGAGTCATGTGGTGTGGGGGTGTAGGGTGTGAGAAGACATTGTAACGTTCAACAGTGCAGTCCGACCCCTCTGTGAATCCTCGGGAGAATCTAAACAGATCAGTCTGTGCAAGGTGAAAAGCTGCAAAATAACTGCCATGGGAATTTGTGCATACAAGGCTTGCTTGCCAAGACTTCAAGGCTACGCTGTCAGTAGGCCACAAGAGATAGTGATAAGAAATGCATAGGCAATTTTAGGCAATCTTATGTTAATGAGTTCAGCTTTATCAGCTAGTGTTAGGAGGCCTGTTACAGAGCCTCTCCCCAAGCGAAGCTCTGGCGCGTCAGGTCTTCCCCCACGGGTGACTGTGGCGTCTCCGGGGCTCCCGCCGCGGGTGTCATGCACTTTCAATAAACCAAATAGAGCACTCGCCTTCTGGGTGCAGCCTCGTCCATGGGGAACCCAAGCCTGGTTGGCTACAGGGGGCTATCAGGGAGCCTGCCATCCCTGCTGTGTGACACAGTAATGCTGCCAATGGAACAATCAATGCACGTCCATCCCTAGGCATACTCAAAGCAAGAGGAAGATCTTTAGTTGTATGGGGCCTGACTCTGCAAGATGCTGAATATTCTCAGATCCATTAAAGGAGAGGGCTCACAACAACTTATAGGGTCCCAAAAGAGAAACAAGAGCATACCAAAGAATTAGGCTAACAGGTTGCTTAATTTCCTTTCAACTTGAATTCCCCTGCAACCCAAACTCTACCCTAATCCACGCAGAATGTTTATTCCAAAATAGTGCCAGAGATTCTGTTAAATCCACCAGTAATTTTGCTAATGCTGTTGATTTTTTGTGTAAGTTAGTGGGATACTACAGCAGCAGGTAGCTGTGTAAAATACTAAAGTGGATGGTAATAGCAACGAAGGGTGCTGTGGCACCTTATAGACTAACAGAAAAGTTTTGAGCATGAGCTTTCATGAGCACAGACTCACTTCATCAGATGCTGGTCTTGGAAATCTGCAGGGCCAGGTATAAATAAGCCAGAGCAAGGGTGGGGATAACAAGGTTAGCTCAGTCAGCAACGGTGAGGATTACTACCAGCAGTTGATCTGGAGGTGTGAACACCAAGGGAGGGGAAGCTGCTTTTGTATTTAGCCAGCAATCCACAGTCTTTGTTTAAGCCTGAGCTGAGGGCGTCGAATTTGCAGATGAATTGTAGCTCAGAAATTTCTCTTTGGAGTCTGGTCCTGAAATTTCTTTGCTGTAGGATAGCTACTTTTAAGTCTGCTACTGTGTGGCCTGGGAGATTGAAGTGCTCTCCTACGGGTTTTTGTATATTGACATTTCTGATATCTGATTTGTGTGCGTTTATTCTTTTACGTAGAGACTGTCCAGTTTGTCTGATGTATATAGCAGAGGGGCATTGCTGGCACATGATGGCATAAGTTATATTGGTAGATGTGCAGCTGAATGAACCCACGATGGTGTGGCTGATCTGGTTAGGTCCTGTAATGGTGCTGCTGGTGTAGATATGTGGGCAGAGCTGGCAACGAAGTTTGTTGCATGGATGGGTCCCTGAGTCAGGGTGACTGTGGTGCGGTGTATAGTTGCTGGTTAGGATTTGCTTCAGGTTGGCATATTGTCTGTGGGCAAGGACTGATCTGCCTCTCAAGGCCTGTGAAAGTGGGGGATCATTGTCCAGGATGGGTTGTAAATCCCTGATGATGCGCTGTAGAGGTTTTAGCTGAGGACTGTAGGTGATGGCTAGTGGTGTTCTGTTGGTTTGTCTCTTGGGCTTGTCCTGTAGTAACAGGCTTCGTGGTACACGTCTGGCTCTGTTGTGGATGGATAATCCTTCACATCAGTACTTTGCTTTTTCACAGAGCATCATCTGTGAGAAATTATAATGGGTAACTATACTTCTTCCTGGCAATATTGCATAGCCTTATTTCTATTATTTTTCTATTTCTATGGCAAAACCCCCCCTTGCTACTTACATGGTTTTCTTTTGGATTGCTTGTCCTTTGTTTGGTCAACCACTACAGCAAACTCCTAGGCTGATATCTCTCTTGAGCAGAGGTTTTACATTGCGTGCATCCATCCCTTCATCTCTGCCTGCTTCTTTCTTCAACTGCACAGTCCCATATCTTCCATACTTAATATGCTGATTCATATAAAGCTGTTTAATTATTATTAGGACTGAGTATTGGAGCATCCAGGCAAGGGCAAAATGTAAGGTTCACTGCATACACAGGTATCTGTTAGCTATTCCCCAGGCTGATTAGTTACTATGTATAAAATCACACTTCTTCATCTACTATCATTTTGAAATCAAATTCTTGATTTTTACAGGCTGAGGAAAAGACAGGAACTCAGTCGTAGAAATAGAATTGTAAACCGTGGAGTTCTTAACCAAAAGTTATTTTAGGAGTTATACTGGTATAACTGTGTGAGGCATTTCTTCCTGTATTTATGTTTTTAATAATGTCTGCAGTCATAATTATGATATCGCTCTCATACAAAATTGTAGCCATCCTTTCTTTATACTTCCATAATGAAAGAAACAAGACAGCTTAGTTCAACAAAAGATAGGGCAGCAATCTCAGGTTCTGTACCTGATTCTACTAGTGACTTGCTCTGTGAGCTTGGGAAAATCACTTCATCTATCTGAACCTAATTCCCCCATTTTAAACAGTGTGATAATGCTTGTACAACATTAAAAGCTTTGGCTGTGCCCACAGTTGGCCAAAACTTTGAAATGCTATGCTAAAAGGCAATTCAAAGAATACTAATGAGGTGCTGAATTGAATATTCAGCGCCTCATTATCATTCACATGCTGCTGGCTGCGGCATTTCAAAAGTGCCGCTTTCGAATGCACGCGGCTCAGCACAGCTACCTGGCGGTCCTTTTCGAAAGGACCCCGCACATTTCGAAATCCCCTTATTCCCCTCAGTTGAGAGGAATAAGGGCATTTTGAAATGTGTGGGGTCTTTTTGAAAAGGACCCCATGGAGCCGCGCCGAGCCATGCGCGTTCAAAAGCAGCGCTTTTGAAACACCATGGCCGTAAGTGTGTGAATGCTAATGAGCCGCTGAATATTCAGTTCAGCGTCTCATTAGTATTCTTTGATTTGGCCATTAGCATGGCTATTTCGAGTTTTGGCCAAGTTGGCCACAGCCAAATAGTTTTGGCTCCAGATTAGTTCCTAGTTTGGCCACTTATTCTTACATGACATTTTTTTTTCATACTGCAATAAGCAGGAATTTCTGAAATTAAATATTATTTCTAAATACAGCAAACTCTTTTGTAGCCAACATTCTATGATCTAGAACTCTCAAATAACCATCATTTTAACCATAAGTAAATTTTTTTGTGTTTTCCTGAAGGACAGTATAGTGAGAGTAAATACAAATAAATACAGCAAATACAGTATAAGTTTACAGCATACAGTACTACTGTTGTTGGTAAATAAAATACTCTCCATACATTTTTGTTTGTTTCTTAATATATAATCTTTTTTTTTCCTTTAGTGTTATGCATTGCTAGGTATACCTCACTATTATCCAGAATATTTAAATAGCCAGCAACTTCCCAGTCCCAGTGTTGCTGGATATGAAAGAGCTTACTTTAATGCTCTCCAGCTTTGATCCCTGTCGTGTCCATTACACAGTTCTAACTCCTGTTAGGTATGTTGGCTAAAAGTATGCATGGTGAACTTTGGCACTTCATCTCCACTTCATCTCTGGCCTGAGTATGGGATGGGTACGGAGGACTACGTGATGATGGAGAGATGGCAACTGTTCTTCTGAGTGAGCTGTACAGAGGGATGGTGTTCGAACCTCACTATACTTTAAGATATTTCAGCCTGCTTCTACTTGTCTCTATATATATGTGCGGTACTCGTATGAACTCTGTTACTATAGTTTCTGGAACAGCAACAAAGGGTCCTGTGGCAGCTTATAGACTAACAGAAAAGTTTTGAGCATGAGCTTTTGTGAGCACAGACTCACTTCATCAGATGCTGGTCTTGGAAATCTGCAGGGCCAGGTATAAATAAGCCAGAGCAAAGGTGGGGATAACAAGGTTAGCTCAGTCAGCAAGGGTGAGGCTTACTACCAGCAGTTGATCTGGAGGTGTGAATACCAAGGGAGGGGAAGCTGCTTCTGTATTTAGCCAGCCATTCGCAGTCTTTGTTTCAGCCAGAGCTGAGGGCATTGAATTTGTTTATAGTTTCTGGGTGGCCCATAGTGTTTAATATTAAAAAAAATATTATGACATAAGCTTTCATGAATTGCAACTCACTTCTTTGGAAGCATGAAGGGAAAGCAAAAGAACAGATAGTAGGCATATAGAGATGGGATTGTTACATCAGAGCTAATTCAATAAACAGATTTGGATAAGAACGTGAGAATACTTAAAGTGGAAAATTACTTATGGTAATGACTCTCAGAGAGGTAGCCAGTATTGCTTAGTAGCTTCACAAATAACAAGCAATCTTGTAGCACCTTAAAGAATAACAAATTACATAATGAGCTCTCTTGGGTAAGACAGAAGCGCATTACCTAATAAATGTATTAGTCGTCAAGGTGCTATAGGACTGATTGTTTATGGTAATGAGGGAGACATTCCCAGTTCCTGTTCAGACCCAGTCTGATGGTGTCAAATTTGCATGTACCTTAGCTATTCTCACCTTTTTATCCACATACACCCGCATGGACTTAACACTGACATCTCTGTATCCCTTCTGTTTCTTTTTCTTTCCCTTCATGGCTCTGACAAATTGATCTACAACCCACGGAATTTATTTATTTATAATTTGCCACATTTATTTTTGTGCTTGGCCTTGGCATAATGTTTAAGCACTTTAGAAATGTTATTGGGTTCCACTTGCTTTGCTCTTATGCTGATTTTAGTGTAGTTACATGCGTGTAACAGTCAGAATTCACTCAAAGAGTAACTTGAAAGTTATAGAATACTATTTCTGAACTCTTCTAATAGTGCACTAAAAAGAAAAAGCTTTGGAGTCCTTCACTCGTAACATGCCATTCATTTTCATGGTAGGGTAGTTACATTTCCTTTTTAAAACAACACATTTAAATAGTCATCCCAGCACCAGTAGATATGCTCTTTTAACTAATCCAAAGAGCTTTGTGTTAATGATTACAAAAGAATGGTGCCAGTTTCTCCAGAACTGAAGGTGATTGGAGACATAATTAAGTTTTATTTTTATAAAGATTTAATGTCTAATTCTTTTCCTCCAAATTCTGTTATGAAGGTTAATCCATTAAGGGGTATATTTAAAAAAAAAGGATATTTTTGGTGTCATAAAATTATTTTGTCATTGTTCAGTAAAATAAAAGGCAGACACTGTATTTTAATTCTCTGTTGCTCTGATTATAAGCAAAAATGAGATCCTGGATTGTAAAACACTGGAAAATATTCTGATGGTGAGCTGTATTTCCTAGCACATTCGTATAAACATACTGGTAAAATAGTTTCACTTTCTCCTATGTTCTTGAATGCAATATTCGGAGAACAGAAGAGCCCACTGTTGTGTGTGAGTGATGGGAATGAAGTCCCAATGGAATATCAGTAGCTAAAAATTAAAACTAAGTCCTAATTATACTTTATATACTTTTCTCCATCCTGCTCTTCCTCTTCCCTCCTTCCAAACAAGCTGTTGAGATATTATTGTATTTAAAAATCTATATTGAAATGACTTATGCCTACAACATTTATAGACATTCAGCAGTCAGCATTAGATTTCCAGTATCTAGGCAGCTGAATAAAAGTAACAGTACAGATTGAACCCCCTCTAATCCAGAGCTCTCTTGTTCAACAACATCCATAATCTGGCATGATTTTAGTTAGCCAGACCACCACTTATCATGGGTATGGTCAAGTTTCCTGTGGTCCCATAAAGTTTGTTTACAGCCAACAGTCGTATTGTTCTATGCTGTTATTTAGCTCTAAATTACCCATAAGTGTCTTCTAGAAGTCCATCTGATGAAGTGGGTCTGTCCCATGAAAGCTCATCTCCGAATAAATAATTTTGTTTGTCTTTAAAGTGCTACATTTCTGCTGTTTTGTTTTGTTGGAGTACAGACTAACATGGCTACCTCTCTGCTACTATTCTATAAGCCCAGTAAGCAGTGGAAGTGTTGGTCATGCTGCTCGGCAATACTGACCTCCTGTGGTCCAACAAATTTTCTTGTTTTGGCAATGGTCAGGTCCTGAGGGTTCCAGACTAGAGAGGTTCAAACTGTACCTCTTAATTATAAATTGCAATATCTCTCATTTTAGGGCCTATTTTAGGTATTCTGAATGAAGGAGAGGGTTGCAGATTGAGGCAGGGGGTTGGGGTGAAGGAGGGGTACAAGTTCTGTGGTGGGCCCAGTGATGAGGGGTTTGGGATGCACGAGGGGGTTCCAGGTTTGGGGAGGGGTTCTGAGGTGCGTGCTGTGGTATAGAAAAGGATATAGACTCTGGAGTTGGGTGTGGGCTTTGGGGTGAGGATGGGGATGATGAGCTTGGGGGTAGGAGGTGGCTCCAGGTTGGGGGAGGCTCACGATGGGGCAGGAGGTTGGGGCTCAGGCCTTCCTGGATGGCTCCTGATCGGCAGCACTAATGCTTGCTGGCTTGTGCCTGCCTGTACTGGGGCAACACAACGTGTCCTGGAACTGGACAGCAGCTTTAGCTCCTGGAGAAAGGCATGAGGGGGGAGGGATAGCTCAGTGGTTTGAGCATTGGCATGCTAAACCCAGGGTTATGAGTTCAATTGTTGAGGAAGCCATTTAGGAGTTGGGGCAAATAGATGCCAGGGATGGTGCTTGGTCCTGCTAAGAGGGCAGGGGACTGGACTAGATGACCTCCTGAGGTCCCTTCCAGTTTTAGGAGATGTGATGTGATGAGGCTTCATGTTATGCAGAGCCCTGTGGTCGAGAGGTCACTGTGGTTACACCCTCTTGACACATGAAGACTGCCCAAGACAGCATTAACCTCTGAGCACTGGGGCTGGAGAGGGGTATGGCTGGGGCATCCCAGCCAAGGGCTCCTACTCTCTTCCAGGCTCTAGCTCCTACTCTTGGTGGGGTTGGATGGGATGATACTTTCTCTTTCCCTACATGAGCCTCTCCTGGGATTGCATCAGACCCACATCTGGGAACCTTAGGGCCATCCGCATGCCACAGGCTCTGCTCTATTCCCGCCCTGCTCCCTTCCTCCAGGTAATAGTGCACAGGGATTACTTGGGGCTGAGGGACAGGCAGTTGTAGCTGCAGCCTGTTCCTCCCTGCTGTGATGTGCTGCTCTCCCAGCCCTCTGTGCCTCACTTCTCCACAGGCTCTGGGACCCAGAGGGGCACTATGTTTCCCTCGGCTGCAGAGAAGTGAAGTGCGGCAGGCTGGGAGGGCACTGTGACATGGCACAGCAGAGCAAAGCAGGTGGCCACTTTGTCCACATGGTGAGTTGCAGGAGGGAGAGGAAGTGAACTCTGGTGCTGTTCCAAACTTGGCTGTCACCAGGTAATCTCCCGTCCCTCCCATTCATAGGATGTTTGGCTTGGCTGCCATGTGGCCTTATCCTGCAGCTTGGTCTGCATCTACACCTGGTTGTGTGTAGGTATGCTAGGCCTGAATCTTGTAGTTATATAGCAAGTTACTTTCCTCTTATTAATATCAGTGTCTCAAAATCTCATGAGTCCTTGACTTTCCTCCTCATTTACTTCTGACAGTGTTTAAAGGTGGGATGCCCCCCGCCTAACCTAGCTTTGTGGTTCTGTTTAACTTGAGTTACTTTAGTGCCTATTAACTCAGGTAACTAACATGATTGTTCATACTCATCTAGGATATTCACTAACTTTTATAATGGGGCAACAGTTTACCCTAGGCTGAACCACAGATATTTGTGAAGTGTGTAGACTAGCATTTTCAGTTGTTAACTAAATCAGTTTAATAACTGGCAATCACTTAGTTCAATCAGTTAATTCAGTTAGTTGAAATCAGTGAGAGTTCAGTCCTGAAACTTTCTTGAAAATCACACTATGTGCCACCCTATCTCTTTAGGTGGCCAAAGATATGGGTACCTTTAAAAATCAGCTCTGAAATGTCTGCCTTCTAGGGCAGCGGTGTCCAAGCAGAATTCAAAGCTCGTCACACTTGCGGTTGACTTCTTTCCATATTCACCACATTATATCATATAAAACTTTATGTTATACAAAACTTTTTAAATGATACTAGAAAAACAAATACCTTCTGGCCTTTTAGTTTCCACAAAACTGTGCGATGGCATAATAGTTACAGGCACAAGTACTGCAACACAACTTGTTGCAGCAAAGAAAGGCTAACTACAGAAAGGCTTTGAACCCTACATAGCCTGTAACAACCACCCCCCCGGCACAGCTCCAGCTGTTCCTTGTGAGTAGTATGCAGACACCAGCGCTGCCCTCACACGTTAGAGGGCATGATACCAAACCCCCATCCTTGTCATGCCCTGCAGTGCAGTTTTTCAGCCTGGGCAGCGTCGGTGCCCACAGGGGTTCCCCGCTGGCTGGCGGGCTACCTGCTGTGTTGTGCCTGTGCTAATCATCTTGAGCGTGTGACAAATCTGAAGAATTATTATTTCTTAAGAGTTAGGTTGTGGACTTGCCACAATGCAGTGTGCTATTTGCCACGTGACAAATAGGAAATATATTGGATACCACACTTTTAGGGCTTACGCTGACCAGCTCACATGTTAAAAATGTAACACTAGAAGTTTAACCTGTTATAAAACCTCACCTTCTTAGTGAACCCAAGGCTTTAGTTATTAAATAAAAACTTACTGGCTGGCCACTGGTAATCTGTCACAGAATTAATATAGTGACTGTAGCGTTCATTCAAATTCTCCATCTTGGAAGGAAGTTTATCCTTGTGTTCTTTCCGGCGCAGTGCTCACTCTATAAAATATTTGTGTACAAAAATACTTTTAATTAAATAATCAGTTATTTCTGTCTACTTAAAAGCACCTTTTTATGTCACTTTTATACACGACTTAGAAAAAAAAATCTATTTGACTATCGATAGTACTGTCCCACAGGCTGCTGCTGTTAGTTGTCTTATCTAGTTAAGTGTATGAGAAGTGTAATTCATTTACTGAAGCACCAGATCAGAGTCCATTTCCTGATGGTGATATGAAACCTAGTGTACAACCACACCCTGGATTCCTCCATGCTGTTCTTTCCAGGCATCCTGTTGTTGTAAATATATAATAAATCTACACACACACATGCATACCCCATTATGGTTACAGTTCTGAGAGTCTTAGTTTAACCTTGTGTTACAAGAATACCTTGTCTTCCATAAAGGTCACATTCTTATACTTACTATAGCTGTTCTTCTACATTAATCTTAATAGTTTTGGCTGTAGCACTGGGTTGCATTATTTGGGGCTAGCCTACAAATTTTTCTAAATAATTTTGAGCTGTTTCTTCCCTCTCTTCAGGCTTTTTTTGTTCTGTGTGAGTGCTTGTATGTAGTTCTAATTCAGTGGTGGTACTGCAGAATAAAGGACCGATCCTGTAAACTCTTACGTTTGGCCTAGAAAAGCTATACTGGTATGCCTACATTGACTGGGAGAGTGGGTTATTTTTAATGATATAGTTATATTGAAGTAAAGGTGTCTTTTGTTTCCTTAACCAGAATGACGCTATATTGATAAACAGATCTCACAGAGCGGGAAGGGACCTAGAGGGGTCATCCAGTCCAGTGTCCTGTACTCAGAACAGGAACTATCATCATCCCTCTTTGATTTTTTTTTAATCTAACCTGCCCCAGAAACTTGAAAGGTCCTCTTGAGGATTGAACTCAGAACTCTGGGTTTACAGGGCTCATGTTCTAACCACTGAGCAATCCCTCCCCTCAACCAGCTACTTCTTCATTATCAAGTAGTGTCCTTATGGTTACTCTGCTTCAGGCGCACATGCATCCCATGTGCCTTTCATCAGCAGTTATTACTATTAGCTGCTGATATCCTCTTGCCCCAGACCTAGGCTATATCAGGTTAAGCAGGTGAGCCATTCTGTTTCCTCTCAGCTGCCTTTGTTTGAGACAGAGCCTAGTATGTCTGCATTGTGCTAAAATATGCTAGGCTAGACCATCGTCTGCCAGTAGCAGAACTTCCTTAGCTTGAAGAATATTTTCAAAGGTTCTGTTGGTAGTGGCTGCCTACTTGCATTGTCAGGCGATCATGATATTCCCATACCTTGATGATGGGCTGTTCAAGGGCCAGTCATAGCAAGAGATGCTGACTGCCACACAAATGGCACCTTCTCTGTTCTTGGACTACTTGTGTCTTCAGTTGAACTTGGGAAAATGTGCATGGACACCTGCACAGAACATACAACTTACTGGAGTATCCCTGGATTTCTTGACACTCAGGGCCTTCCTTCCCATGGGCGTGTTCATGACGCTATCAGACCTTCTCAAAACTGTTCAAGAGCAGATGGTAACCCTGAGAAACTAACCTTCATGTCCACCTGTTAGAGTTCACAGCGCTCAGCAGTGCATTTTCTGCCTCTTGTGGACTACCAAACTCATGACAGACAATGGTTATGTTGAAGTTAAAAACATGATTGGCCTATACTTGCTGACACAGGCTTGTGGGGCTCCTGCCAGAAGACTGTTTAATTGTGGTATAGATACACAGACTGGAACCTGGGCTCTAGGACCCTGAAAAGTGGAAAGGTTCCAGAGCTTGCACTGTAGCAGGAGTCCAGACTTCTAGATTGCACTTAAATGTCCTCTTGGTCCAAACCCCAGGAGCTTTAGTTGGCTGGCATGGGCTAGCTGTAGTTGTCAAGTGCAGTATAGACATACCCCATTATATCACTTGGCAAGGAGGAGTGAAATCTTCTTCCCTCTCTGCTGAAGCAATAATGTTCTGGAACTTGTGCTTAGGAAAAACACACAAGAATTTCAGCATTGTTGTCTCCTGGGCAGGCAGAATGTTACAGCTGATGCTCTTGAGAGACGTCTTTCTCTGGAATACCAATGGGAGCTGTATCTCCAGATTTTGGTTGACGTATTTCAAACTAGGGGATTTCCGTAAATGGATCTCAGTCATAGCTACAAATAAAAAATACTACCTGTTCTGATAAAGGGGGGGCTTAAGTCAAAATTCCTTGGGGGTTGCCCTTCTCTCTTGGAAAAAGAAGCTCTTTTAAACATTTTCCTGATGCCTCTGATCCTCACAGTAGTGAACAAAATCAGATATGGGATTAGAGCCTGCCTACTCTGCAGAAGCACAAGAGATGGTACTAAATAGCAGGCAAAATTCTACCTCAAAAGTGGAGAAGATTTAGTCTCTGGTGCAAACTCCAGAAATTTATTTCTGAATTTGCCTCACTTCGGCTTGTGCTGGATTACTTTAACCAGGATGGGTTGGAATGGTGTTCCTAGTCTCCGTTTGTCAGAGCCTGAAAATGGATGACAGGAGAGGGATTGCTTGATTATCTGTTTTGTTCACTCCCTCTGGGACATCTGGCATTAGCTACTGTTGGAAGACCAGATACTGGGCTAAGTGGATCTTTGGTCTGACCCAATATGGCCATTCTTACGTCTTCATCTTCGTAGTCACTCAACAACAAATAGAACGTCTTCATGTCATGTACATGCTACAACTGAAGAAAACAGTTTTTTAATCCTACAATTGCAGGAGTTTTGCTGTTTGCTCTTCCTACAACTGTGAGTCTCAGAAAAGTTCTGAGAGATCTTTTCCTGCATCTAAAGACCTCACATTGACTGAGAACTTTAATTTAGTTCTTAAAAGCCTCATGAAACTGTTTTTAGAACCAAAGATGACCTATTCCTTAGCGAATTTGGAAAAGAGCCTTCTTAGTGACTATTATATCATCCCACATAGTCAGAGAATTTGGGGCACTTTTGGCAGATGTTCCTAACAACCACTCATCTAAAGTGCCTTTCTAAATTTCTTTGACTTGGATATTTACCCACCAGTTTTCTTTGCAAAGCCACATAATTGCAGTTGGGAGACTGCTTTCCCACCTTAGCTGTTAGTCGGAGCTAGCCTTCTACCTAGCTAGGACTAATCTTGGAAATCTCCAAGATCAGTAGTTCTCAATCTTTTGGAGCTCGGGATCCAGTTGTAAATGTTTATGGCATGTTGCAACCCAATAAATAGTCTGCATGTAGGAGCCCTTGTTTTGGTTGAGTCCTGCCTAGCATTCACTCCACAGTGGTAGCTCCTATGCTGTGAGATAGGTAAGGCTGGACATTCAATGTTGCAAGCGCCAGGGTTGCAGTGACACAGAGGTTTGGCCTCACCCCATGACTGGACCAAATCTTTGTGAATTGAGTTTATGTGGCTCATGGGTTTGCAGTGCCACTCAGATTTGACTTACCCAGATTCCCATCATGATGATGGCTAGGCAAAACCTGAGTAGAGCTGGGACTCCAGAGGTACATTGCCTGGTGTAGGAAGGTAAGCTTGACCCTTTGAAACATTCTGGTGACCCAGTTCTGGATCCTGATCCACAGGTTGAAAAAGCCTGCCCTAGACTGTTCATTTCATTTTCAGTCTGATCTACAGGTTCTGTTGTTGCTATCCAAATAATATTGGACTCGATTCCTGGTTGCGTTATTTCCTGTTACAGTGCTGCCAGTTTTCCACCACCGCCCAGAGGGCCAGCTTACACTATGAGGTCAGAGTCTACATTTATTGCTCAAATTAAGAATGTCCCATATCTGAAACCTTCAGAGCTGCTACATGAATCTTGATACATACCTTTTCCAGACAAGGTGTGCCAGTTGATGTGTCCGGATCCTATATGGTAGTTATGGACTCAGTCCCAAAGCTCCTTCCTTCCTGTGGGGATACTGCTAGGAACTGCCTAAGCTGTCCAAAAGGACACTACTGGAAGTAGAAAGAGAGGTTACTTGTGCATTTTCTGTAGTTCTTAGAGATGTGCTTCACTAACCACACTCCTTGTGCTTTGGTGTTTCCTTCTGAGACTTGGCAGTGCAGAAGGAATCAAAGGCAGTTGGTGGAGGGCCCCGGCTGAAAAAGCACTGCTGATGAAACTTCTGATCAAAGGGCAGGCTCACACCAGTGGAGTACATCTCAAAGACGTACAGTTACTGCACAGAGTGAAGTAACCTCTATCTGAGCCTTCAAATAAAAAACTGCCTGGATTTAGTAGGGAAGAGTAACGGGTTTTGCCAGATAGAGTAACTTATTTTTGTTAAATAAACTACAGGAGAGGACAAAAAAGGCTTCCAAGGCTGAGGGTGTGATTTATTCTTGAGATTTAAACTACTTTCCTGTCACCATCTCCAGTGAGTAGCCTTGAATGGCATAGACTGGAGCATTGTATATGAACAGAGCAGCTCCTTGTTGACTGCTCACTCAGTCATGTAATATAGTTACAGATCTAGATGTTTTTGGCAGGAAGGTTGTACAAGTGTGATCTCATCTTTTTTTTTTCTTGTTTACTTTGCTTTCCATTTTGCAGTTTATATGTATTCCATAAACTACAAGGCCAAAATGATGGAACGCTAATGAATAAAAGGGGACATTTCTTTTAAATTGTTAGATGTATGGCATCTGTTTTGATGGTTGTCATTTATTGCCATTTTTAGACTGTCTGGAAGTTAGTCTAAGGGAGGTAGCAAATCAGACTCAAGAGTCACCAAACAGATTTAATGAGTTGCATCTAAAGGAAGTTAAATAGTAACAGAGAGGAAGCCGTGCTAGTCTATACACTATCAAAACAAAAAGCAGTCAAGTAGCACTTTAAAGACTAGCAAAATAGTTTATTAGGTGACCCAGTGGTCTGTCCCACGAAAGCTCACCTAATAAACTGTTTTGCTAGTCTTTAAAGTGCTACTTGACTGCTTTTTGTTCTAAAGGAAGTTGAGAAGGTGAGATGATAGTTCCAGTAGTGATGCAAATAGCTAGTCTGAAGCTTACAAAGTGCATAAATTAATGGGTAAAAGAATTATCCTTCAAGCGTAAACATGGATACCATTGGCCTCAGGTAGAATTTTCAGATGCGCCTCTCCAGATGTAGGGGCTTGAATTCCATTGACATATAATGCGACCTAGGCTCGTAACTCAAGGGACTTTGCAAATTTTATCCTTTACTTCTTTGGCCAAATAGGTGCTACCACCTGTAAAGTACCAATGAAAATGAATCATAATTCAGACTTTTTTTTTCTGTTGGCCAAACATCAGTATTGTCTGAATAAAAATTGTAGATTTGATCTGTGAAAGGTAATTGGTATTGTTCATTAGATTTAATTTAAACAAATTTAAAACACAAACAATCAAGAAGATACAGCTGAAAAATATTTGGCATTCACATTGAGAATGTGAACATTTGACCATTCAGAGATTATCCTTGATTCAGCCATGTAACGTATACTTGAATACTTAGAGCTACTAGATACAGTCCTTTACACTGCAGAGTGCACTAATCTTGCTATGTACACCTATCTTGGAATTTTCTGACTCATGTGGGTAAATTCTTGATGGCCATTGTGCATTCCTAGATTTTTGTGTTTAAAATTTTCTCTATGTTTTTAATTGAAAAACACACAATATTGCTTCTGCTTAAAAGAATGTTAAAATTATTTCAACATCACTGATCAAAAAGCGTCCCTACATTTTCTTGACTTCCAACTACAGCTTGAACCTCTTTAATCCAGAATTCTCTTGTTTGGCAAACTTCATAATCTGGCATGATTTTAGTTGGCTAGATGTCCACTTATCATGGGTGTGGCCGCGTTTCCCATGGCCCCATAAAGTTTATTTACAGCCACCAGTCCTGGGTCTCAGTGTTCTGAGCTGTTATTTAGCTGTAATTTACCCCTAAATGTCTTCTAAGAGCCCAGTAAACAGTGGTAGTGTTAGTAATGTGCTGGAAAATATTGACCTTCCATCGTCTAGCAAATTTTCTCGTCCAGCACCAGTGAGGTCCTGAGGGTGCCAAACGAGAGAGATTGAACCCATAATATATGGTACTACTAGTGCCTCCTATAATCAAATAATAAATAATTAATAGCAACCACCACTGCCAAAATTAGAATTAGGTCCTAAAAGTAAAAAGATGCCAGGAAAACAATGTGGCTGACAGAAGTTAGCCAGCCAGTTCAGAACAGGAAGCTGTGATTTGCCTGAGAGGATGATGGGAAGGCTGAAAATCTGATTTTCAAAGGTCAGAGCATAGAAGGAGGCATGCACATCTGATTTTCTTATCCTTCCACTTATTTGTAGAGCAACATTTCCTTATAGCTAGAGACAGAAAATTTAGATCAGCAAGGGGAAGTTTAATAAATCATAGAACTGGAAGAGCCCCCAAGAGGTCATCCAGTCCAGTTCCCAGCACTTATGGTAGAACTAAATACCATCGAGACCATCCCTGACACGTATTTGTCTAACCTGCTTTTAAAAATCTCCAGTGATGAAGATTCCCACAACCTGCCTAGGCAATTTATTCCAGTGCAGTTAGGACTAGAAAACAATATACATGAGGGAAGATTGTAAAAAATGGGTTTGTTTATTCTAGAAAAGAGAAGGCTGAGAGTAACATGATAACAGTTTTCAGATATATAAAGTGTTGAAAGGAGGAGGGGAAAAAACTGTTCTCTTTAACCTTTGAGAAACACAAGACTCAGTGGACTTAAATTGTAGCAATGGTGGTTGAGGTCAAACATCAGGAAAAACTGTCTGGTAAAGGATGCCTGCAGTTACATATCTTTGCCAAATTTTAATCATTCAGGCTGTGTGTGGCGGGGGGCGGGTGGGCAGTTCTGTGTGTATGAGAGTTGATCATCAGGCTTGACTCTGTTAACTAAGTAAAAAATTCAGAACACAAGTGATGTCCAAGCTTCTGATATTAAATGTATACATGGCATATAAAACAGGAAGCACACAAAACTGGGGGGAAAAAAACTAAGAGGAAAGAAAATGCACCTGTAACTACCTAAGTATTTTTGTCATCTTGTGGCGTTGTCTCTATCCCTAACTAGATGGTCTGCAGGCTGTAAACTAATTATATATTCACTGGATTTTAGCTCTTCTGCTTCTTTCCACATCTACTGCTCAATATGCATTTGGCATGTGGGCTCACAGCACCAAATGCACAATTAGGGCTGTTTATGCTAGTTGTTCGAGTTTCCCATGGGAGCAGTTCCACTGGAGGTTTGGATGGTGGAAGTACTAAGATCTCTGTTGTTTTAACAAGCTTACCATTTAGACTTGCAGTGAGTTGAAATGCCTGTGATTGGAAACCCCACTGAAGTCCACAAAGGCACCTGCTAGTATCTGCACCAGTGGAAGCAACAGTCTAGTGCAGACACAGCACTAGAATTTTTTGTTGGAAATGTGAAGAATCAAGCCCATTACTTTAGATGGGAAATCTCATTTTTTAAAGGAGAATGGCAGACTGCTTTATCCAAACAAACAAAAAGCAATGTTGGGTTGTCTCCCAGTCATTAACAGAACAGTGCATGCACAAACATAAAATACTACTTCAATCTTTCTTTACTTGCCAAACCCTGATTTCAGTATCTGTCTATACTTTTTCTTGCAGCAGATGACATCATTAAAACTTGAGAGCCCAATCCTACTGAGAAGCAAAATTGCTGAAATTCTCTAATTTTCACACATACTCCAGTCCAATTGTCAGAACAAGATTGAGTCATAATGTGTGGGTGGTGGTAATTTAGGCAAGGGGAAGGCACTGTCTTCCCAAAACTGCAAACATTCCTCAGCCACCCTGGGAGAACTTGGGTTGAAATACTGCAGCCTGGCTTCCATGGGAGGGCTGGGTCTGCACAGCTTCCCAGCTGACTAAGGAAGGCAGTGGATGCAGCACATGTGCCCAGGGCCATGGCAGCCACCCGGCCTCTGGAGGAGGAACGTCACTGTGAATAGGCTGAGACCGAGGGCAGCCTGACCACCCAGTGAAGGCTGGGGCTGGGGTCAGGGCCAAGACCGAGGCTGTCCAGCTTTCCAGGCACTAAGGGATCAGACACTGAGTGTAATAACTTGAGATGGGCACTGGGCATAGCTCCACAGGGTGTGGCAGTGGCGGAAGGGGCGTAACTGGGACCTGCCTTCCCCAGCTGGCTTTTCACCCACTGCCTATGGTCATATGATGGGGCATAGAATTGTTGATCAGTGGGTTATTAGCTTTCAGGGCTGTGAGGTAGGAGACTCATAACTATCATTGACATCATTAGATGTTCTTTTCAAAGGACAAGGAAACCTTTTCCATTCACATTTTATCTGTATAAGATCATGCTGAAGAAATCACAAAAAAAAAAGTCTTAAATTAACTGAAGCACTGAAGTGACAACTATGGAAGCACAAATATAAAATCAGTAAAAATGAAATCTGAGTTCTCTATATTAAATCATTTAAAATGAATCACAACCTAAAATAAATAAAGGGAGGGACTTAAACTTGGCAAAGGAACACCAGAAATTAAATACAATTAGATGTGAAATCTTCTTAAATTTATGCTTCATTTTGTTGAGTAATGGAATTGTGTGCAAAAATAAAAATAATGAGGTTAAAAGAGTGGTAAAATTAAAAAGCAAATAGTAAGAGAGACTTTTTTATTGAATTAACATGGAAAAATAAAGGCTGTTTTTCCAAAAATGTCGCTTTTATCAGGTTATGCAAATCAAAGCTACAAGTGAAAGGGTACACTAAGAAGTTTTATACAGATAGAGGAATCACATCTGTTGTCTAGCCACCCACTGAGGATGCATGTTCAGTGAATGGCAAGTTAAACCCACTCCCATCTTTCCCCACTTCATTTTCTGACCGTCCTATGGAAGTGAAGGGGAATATGTAAAGCTGGGCTCCTGCACTGAAGTGCTTCAGGTACAGCTTCTGAGGCGGAGTAAAATAGACTAGTAGCTTCACACACATCATGCACTGCAATGAAGTAGTTCAATTTAGGCATGCCAGTTTATTGCAAGCATTACCACCTCCTGAACTTAAGGAGGCAAGACACCAGATGCAGAAAAGAGACGCAGATGGATGGAAAGATGTTAATTACTGCATTTTTCCCCTAAATACATTTTGTGACAAATATTATATGGGTGATCAAAATTTAGAGTCAAAAACTGAAGTAACTACCACCTTTTCTAAGAACACCCAGAAAGCTCCATGAAATGCCAGGTTTCACACCAATGCTTTGAGGGCAATGTTTCCAGTGATGAACATATTCTTGAAGAGTGTTTCCTGTGTCAGCAAAATATGCTTAAATAGAAATATTTGCAGTTTTGGTGTAGCTGTGTTGGATATTAGACAGACAAGATAGATGAGGTAAAATCAACTATTGCACTAACTTCTTTTGGGCTACGTGTACACTAGGACACAACGTTGAAGAAGCCTATTTCGAAGTAAGAACATCGAAATAGGCTACTTCGACAATTACCATCTACACGTCCTCCAGGGCTGGCAACGTCGATGTTCAATGTCGAAGTAGTGCCAGGGAACATCGAAAAGAGCCACCCCGGAAGGAAACACGGAGCATCCACACACAGAAGCCCCCTCTTTCGAAATAAGGGGCCAGGAAAGCCCACGGACCAGGTCACAGAGCACACTAGCCCTTCCGGGGCAGCTGCAAGCCGCTCCCTTAAAGGGCCCCTCCCAGACACACTTGGCCTGCACTGCACGAGCAGCCCTGCATTGGTGATACAAGCCTCGCAGACCTCGAGCCTGCAGACATGGACGTCCAGCAGCAGCTGGAAGCCCTACAAGCTGCCTCCTGCGGAGCAGGTGCCCTTTTAGATGCTGCCTGGGCAGCCGCCCAGCAGATTTTGGAATGGGAGCCCTCCCCAGGAGCACCAGGAGATGCCCCCGACTATCGGGCCCTCCTCACCCTCCCCCGAAGGGTGCCCCGCCGACTCTGGAGCTACCCCTCCAGCACCAAGTGGTGGGAGCACCTAGTTATGGGGGAATGGAATGATGACCAGTGGCTGCGGAACTTCCGCGTGAGCCAGCAGACCTTCATGGAGCTCTGCCAGTGGCTCTCCCCCGCACTCAGACACCAGAACACCTGCATGCGGCGCGCCCTCCCCGTCGAGAAGAGGGTCGCAATAGCTGTCTGGAAGCTGGCCACTCCAGACAGCTACTGCTCTGTGGGACAGCAGTTTGGAGTGGGAAAGGCCACAGTCGGGGCTGTCCTCATGGAGGTAAGGAGGCCTGGAGCTGAACCCCCTGCTGGGGAGGGGGGCCTGGGTGAGGGGGGCCTGGTGAGGGGGGCCTAGGTGAGGGGGGCCGTGGAAAGGGGCCTGGGTGAGGGGGGCTGAGGAGGGGGGCCTGGGGAGGGGGGCCTGGGTGAGGGGGTCACACTCTCCAAACCCTCACAGGCACCCATGTTCCCTCCCCACAGGTGGTGCGTGCACTCAGTGCCCTGCTGCAGAAGAGGGTCATCCAAGTTGGGGACCTGGACGCGGCCGTCGAGGGATTCGCCGCCATGGGATTCCCCAACTGCTTTGGAGCCCTTGATGGGACCCACATCTCCATCCGCGCCCCAGACCACAGTGGTGGCCGCTATGTCAAGAGGAAGGGCTTCCACTCTGTGGTCCTGCAGGCCATGGTTGACAGCCGTGGCCGCTTCCAGGACATCTACGTGGGCTGCCCGGCTCTACCCATGATGCCCGCATTTTCTGGAATTCAGGACTATGCCGCCGACTGCAGGCGGGGACCTACATCCCCCAGAGGGAGATCCCTCTGGGGTATACCACCACCGTACCCGTCTACTTTGTGGGGGATGCGGCATACCCCCTCCAGCCCTGGATTATGCAGCCCTATACATATACAGTGAGGCCAACTCACTGATAGCCAGGAGCACTACAATGCCCGACTCAACCATGCCCGACAAGTGGTTGAGTGAGCCTTCGGGTGCCTAAAAGGCTGCTGGCATTGCCTCCTGGCACGCCTAGACCTGGGCCTCCCAAACATTCTGGGGCGGGGGTGGAAGGGTGTGAGCCCCGCCGCGTTCAGCTGGCTGGTCCTCCTCTAAGCTGGGGTCCCTGGCGAGGCCGGCTGCAGGCCGGGAGCATGGGGAGGTATGGCCGAGGCAGGTCCTCGGCCTCGGGTGGCTCCTGCTCTGGGTGGGGCAGCAGGCAGGACAGCAGGCGGGTTGGCAGGTGGGACATCAGCAGGCGAGGCAGCAGGCAGGACATCAGCAGGCGGGGCGGCGGGGAGGGCAGCAGGAAGGACATCGGGGGGAGGCAGACGGGCCACCAGCTCCTCAAAGGTGTGGGCCACCCGCTTGAAGGTGGCCATAAATTCCTGCCAGGCCACCTCCCACTCCTCGAATTGGAGCCTCCGCTCCATGAGGTCCGCCTGGCGCTGGAGGGACGCAGCCACCTTGGGTTCACTTGTGGTGGTGTGGCGGTGTCTTTGGCGGGGGTGGGCCCGTCCTGGGGCAGGCGGTGACCCCGGGAGTTGGTGCTCCGGTGGTCTTGGAGGGCTGTCTGGGACCACAGATGGTGCAGCTGCAGAAATAGGGGGAAAGGGGGAAGGGAGGCCCTAAGTACCCAGCCTTGACCCGTGGCCCACCCCCCATCCCCCCAAGGGCCTGTGTCCCCCCGCATCCATCCCCCATTGGTGCGTGCAGTGATCCTGTGGGTGGCCCTCTCCTCTCCCCAGCGGTGGGGCACGGCACTGTCCAGGGGTGGAGGTGCTGCTGGGCACTGGTGGCTGTGGCACCGTCCCTGTGCTGTGGATTGCCTGGGCTATGTCAGGCTGGGGTGTTGTGGGGAAGTGGGGGGGGGCCCTGGTCAAGTGGTGCCCCCACCCCATGCTCAGGGGGTCTGTGCCCTGTGGGGTACGTACCTGACAGTGCACTGCCAGGCTCAGGAGATGCCCATGCAGCGGACACCCGGCTGGAGCTGTGGGATGGGATGTCCGGCACGAGCTCCCCCTCCTCGCTGGACCACTCGGTGGCTGGGGTGGAGGGTCCCGGCTCTAGCCGTTGGGGGGCAGGGCTGGCCTCTGGGCCTGGCCCTGTCCGAGGCCGGCTGGGGCTCATTAGCCATGGTGTCAAGGGTGGCTGGTGGGGAGGAGGTGCCCTGGGGTCCCAGGATAGCCCTGAGCTCCCGGTAATAGGGGCAAGTGGCGGGGGCAGCCCCAGACTGGCTGGCCGAGTCCCGGGCCCAGGCGTAACCCTGTTGCAACTCCTTGACTTTACTCCTGACATGGTCAGGAGTGCGGGCAGGGTGACCCTGGGCAGCCAGGCCCTCGGCCAGCTGGGCAAATGCCTCCGTGTTCTGCCACTTGCTCCCCATGATGTGCAGCACCTCCTCCTCCCCCCAGAGCCCGAGCAGGTCTCGGAGTTCAGGGTCAGTCCAGGAGGGGCCTGACTTCCTACCCCACTGGCTGGAGGCCTGGGAGCCCTGGGATGGCCCGGAGGGGGAGCTCTGGGAGCGCTCACGAGGTTGGCTGGCTGCCATGGTGTCACTCTGGCTGTGCAGGGACAGCTCGTGGCAGGGCTGCTGTGCGCACGCTGCCAGCTTCCTGCAACAGGGTTTCCGGGTCCCTGCGGCTTTAAAAGCCACTGGGTGCAGAGATCATAGAGCCCCGCAGGGGCTGGACAGAGCGTCTCAACCCCTCAGCTGATTGCTGCCATGGAGGACCCCGCTATTTCGAAGTAGTGGGACGCGGATCGTCTACACACACCCTACTTCAACATTCAATGTCAAAGTAGGGTGCTATTCCCATCTTTTGATGGGAATAGCAATTTCGACGTCTCGTCGCTTAACGTCGATTTGAACGTCGAAATAGCACATGGTGCGTGTAGACGCGACGCGTGCTATTTTGACGTTGTGCCGGCTACTTCAAAGTAGCCGGCTAATGTAGACGTAGCCTTGGTGAGAGGCAAACTTTCAAGCTTATACAGAGCTCTTGCTCAGACTCTCAAAAGAAGTTGGTCCAGTGTGGGAGACTACCTCACCGAGATTGTTTCCCACTCAACAGGAATGTGTCAGCCAATATGGCCTTGCATTTGGCAAAATTATGGCAGTCTTTCTAGATTAAAATATCGTAGAGGTTGGGCTACACACCTCTCTTCCACAGAGACTTTTGCTGCTCCAAAGAAGCCCAAATGAGAGTGCTACAATAAACTTTCATATCTGGCATTCTATCATCCAGAACGCTGAAATAACTGGCATTTTAACCATAAGTAAATTTTAGTTATGTTTCCATAAGTACAGTAGAGTAGAGTGAAAGTAAATACAAATAAATACAGCAAATACAGTGTAAGTTTACAGTGTACAATACTCCTGTTGTTGGTAAATAAAGTACTCTGCATACATTTTTGTTTGTTTTTTGATGTCTAATCTTGGGGTTTTTTAGTGTTATGCTTTTTTTAGTGTACCTCTCTATTATCCAGAGTATTTGAATATCCTGCAACCTCCGGCTCCTGGAGCTGCCAAATATGAAAGAGTTTACTGTAGTAGGTTTAGCCAGGCTTCATGTTCTGTATGAAATCAGGGAAATGGCCTTTGCTTTCTTAGAAGCCTGCAGTGTGGGAAATCAGTTATGCGGGTGAGACTAGTTGAGTCTTTGTGTCAAAGCTTAGTCACTGTTCAGCCATGTAGCGATCCAAGGGAGGGAAAAAAAGATACTGGCTGGCAGAGAATTCTAAATGTTTATGAATGGAGTCCATTGCTTAGCAAAATTACCATTTATGTTTTCCCTCTGTGCCTGCGAGTGGGTGAAGTGTGAGGAGTGGAATATGGTATGCTGAATGGTCAGAAAAGTACCTCTACCACCTGGCAGCCCTGGATAATGATATCAGGAGGTGTCCTTAGATTTTGCTGAGAATAAACTTCCTCCTATCCTAGAGAGCCTCTCCATGCTGTTATACATGGGACAGTAATGCTAGAAGGAGCAACTCTGAGTACCCGCCTGTGAGAAGGCAGAGTGTGTCGTTGCAGGAGAGTGGTAGTTTCTTACTCCTGCAGAACACTATAGCACTCTTCCCTTTTGTATCTCTCCTTATGTCAGGTCTCTCTCTCTCACTATTGTCACAGGGAGAGAAGATAGAGTGGTTCCTTGGATGGTGGAAAAGAGGAGGACTTGGATGTGTAACAAATGTGGAGATGTGATAGCCTTGTGACAGATGAAGTGGAATGGGTGGTAATAACCAAAAAAAAAAAAAATGGAATTCTGCCTTCTTGCCATCAAAAATGCAGGAGTTTTTGGATAATTCTCATGCAAATTGAAAACAAGTAAATGCCATTGCTTAGCTGTAACAAAGCCAAAGATGAGAACCTAATACAAAGCTTGTGGAGTTTTTTGCCCTTCAACCCTTCAGTTTATGGTCTTGTGCAAGGATACTGTTTAGTTAGAGAGGTCACAAAAGTCAGTGATTCCTATACTTCTACTGCCAGATCTTGGCTATGGTGCTGGACCTCTGGCTGTCAGTAAAAGTCACAGACATGTCATGGGCTCCATTGAATTTTTGTTTATTGCCTGCTTCTTTTACTAAAAATAACTTCGACAAAATCTTAACCTTAGTCATGTGTCTGCAAATTTTGCCTTGGAGAAGGTGTGCCACACAGCAGAGGACACTAAGGCTACGTCTACACGTGCACCCAACTTCGAAATAGCTTATTTCGATGTTGCGACATCGAAATAGGCTATTTCGATGAATAACGTCTACACGTCCTCCAGGGCTGGCAACGTCGATGTTCAACTTCGACGTTGCTCAGCCCAACATCGAAATAGGCACAGCGAGGGAACGTCTACACGCCAAAGTAGCACACATCGAAATAAGGGAGCCAGGCACAGCTGCAGACAGGGTCACGGGGCGGACTCAACAGCAAGTCGCTCCCTTAAAGGGCCCCTCCCAGACACACTTTCATTAAACAGTGCAAGATACACAGAGCCAACAACTAGTTGCAGACCCTGTATATGCAGCACGGACCCCCAGCTGCAGCAGCAGCAGCTAGAAGCCCTGGGCTAAGGGCTGCTGCCCACGGTGACCACAGAGCCCCGCAAGGGCTGGAGAGAGAGTATCTCTCAACCCCCCAGCTGATGGCCGCCATGGAGGACCCCGCTATTTCGATGTTGCGGGACGCGGATCGTCTACACGTCCCTACTTCGATGTTGAACGTCGAAGTAGGGCGCTATTCCCATCCGCTCATGGGGTTAGCGACTTCGACGTCTCGTCGCCTAACGTCGATTTCAACTTCGAAATAGCGCCTAACACGTGTAGACGTGACGGGTGCTATTTCGAAGTTACTGCCGCTACTTCGAAGTAGCGTGCACGTGTAGACGCAGCCTAACAGAACTAAACCTTGTGAATTTGACAACCACAAAATTAAACAAAACAGCAGAAATGTAGCACTTTAAAGACTAACAAAATTATTTATAAAAATAAATAAATCCTTTTATTAGTCTTCAAAGTGCTACATTTCTGCTGTTTTGTTGGAGTACAGACTAACACGGCTACCTCTCTGTTACTATACAAAATTAAACAGTACATTTATTGTACCATGAAGAACATCTATGGCAGAAAAATGAACCCAGCCCTCAACCTCCCTCATGACATCGAGCTACTCCTAGAATGTCTAGAAGCCAAAAAGATACAGTGCGTTCAGACTACTGCCTGTCTGACGAGCTGTAGGGGTAGGAATTCTCTGGCACTGGCAAGGACTTAAACAGTTTGCTGGCGGTGGATTGCTGAGCTGGTTTGACAAGAGACTGCTATCAAATGTTGGAGTGCTCAGGGCACCAATGTACGTGCATCGCCTGAAAGCCATTTTCTTCTGTAAATGTTTATTTTTCCAAGTTACCGTTCACCTTTTGATACAGCTTCTCTTTCTCTTTTTCTTCTGCTTTTTAAACTTTATTTTTCCACCTATCATTTTTTGACTCTCAAATTGAAGATGAAAAAAGAGATTTATAATTATATTCATTTGTTCCCTGTCTGAATGATTTTCTTGGTAGTGAAAGCTATTAAAGCTGCAAATCAGTATATCATAATTTTTGTTTTCATTTTTCATACCTTTCATCTTTGCACATAAAGCATTCTGAGCTTGATCTCTGTTCAGAGGTGAAGGTTGGTGGGGAATATTTGAGGAAATCTTTTCATGAGAGGGAAACTTGACTAAAATTAGCTACATATTTTTCATGGACAGGGTTCTGTCCAAATGGCTGCAATTTGAAACACGGTATGGGTTTAGTCCCCATTGAGGGCTTTTTTTTTTTTGGGGGGGGGGTGATTTAACAGCTATACTTGTTTTGAATATTGTGCAATAAGCATTTTTTGCTGTGCCTGTTTACGTCAGAGCTATGCTTGGGTGCACAAGGAAATGCACTCTAAAAAAAAAAAAAGCAATAGCAATCAGATAAAGACTCCGGAAAAGACTTGCCACTTTCCAGTTTGATATACTCTCTAGTGATCTTAGTGCTCTGGAGCAATTGCTTGGTGGACATAGGAACCCCCGGAAAAACATTGGTTGAACCCAAATCCTTCCCCCACCCCTCTGGGTTTGGATCTCAGAAACAGCATCTGCAGCTCTGTTTCATCAGGTCTCTCGCCTGCCCTCTACCCTCTTCTCCCCTCACTTTGAAGGTCCTTTTACTGATATTTTGAAAGCGCCTAAGCTCAGACATTGTTTTATCTGTGGCTCATCTTATGTCTGACACTGATCTACATGACAAGCATTTTTGGCTGTCTAAGCTCTGAGTATAATTTCTTCAGGTTTTAAGTCTTGCTCAGCCTTGACATGTTGGGCCTGGAAACAGCGTCTACTCTGACTCGTCCGTAAGAACTGAAAAGCTGCTTGGCCTTTGCACTTGGTATCCCCTTTCCCTGCAGTTATGTCCCTGGCACTTTGGTACTAAAGTCAGTAATGAACACTATCAGAGATAAGCAGTGTTGCTTGTCTGTCTTGAGAAACTCTTTTTCAGCAGTACCAGGCCATATGCTTGGAAAAATAAAGGGTTAAATGCTGACAAAAGACAGCACTTCCCAAAGCTATGCTTCAAGGCATGACTTCTGGAGGAGGCTACCCTTTGCCTGCCTGAGGTGCGACTCTTACTCGATGTGTGAACAGTTCTTCCTTAAAAATGAGTTCTATAGGCTACGTTTGCATTAATAAATAGCGTGAAAACTCATAGGGTAGGTCTACAGTAGGGAGTTTTGTTGACATAACTGATCTACTCACAAAATGCATTTTGTCAACAGCGTTCTGCCCCTCCACAAAGAGGAATAATGCCTTTGTCAATGCTCTGGGGAGCCCTCTGTCGACAGACAGGGCTTCTGGTTCACCGGGCCGCCCTGTTTGCGGGGCTTTTGGTTGGCCATTTGGTTGAGAGAGCAGCCAGGCAGTCTGGCGCTCTCTGTCCACAGAGTGAATTGCTCTTTTGATCCACTTTTGAGTGTGGATGTGATCGATCAACAGAAGTTTTGCTGGAAGATCTCTTCCGACGGTAACTTCTGTCGAAAGACTGCTGTGGTGTAGGTGTAGCCATAGACAACATCTATGACAAATACAGGTATTAGAATGTGTTCAGGCAGACTTTTCTTTTATAGAGAAGTCATAGACACTGATTCAGTTGCCTTTTCTCAAAAAAATACACAGCCTGGTAGAGAAATAACAGTTTTAGCAAACATCTTAGACTTCCTATTGTTAGCGGCCTACTTATAGTTGGAGTTGAAAGATACAATCAGTTATGTATATTCCAGAGAATAAAAAGAAAAGGAAAAATAATAAACTGAAAGCTAACTTCTGTCAACTTCTGGTTCTCTCTCACACTCATCATGCTAAGTGACTTACCTTTATTATTATTATCTGAGAGCACCTCGTATTTTTTACGTGTTCCTGAAGTTTTGAATTACAAATACACATCTTTGGCTGTGTCTAGACTAGTCCCGAAGTTCGAAGGGGGCATGGTAATTAGGTTGTTGGGAGATTGCTAATGAAGTGATGCGGTGCATATGCAGTGCTTCATTAGGCTAAATCTCCCCCGCAGCAACTTTGACGTTTGAAACTTCAAAGTGGTGGCTTGTGTGCCGTGCTCCTTTGAAGTCCCTTTACTCTCCAAAATTTTGACTTCAGAATTCAGAGTAGCACAGGCACTTTGAAGTACATGCGGCTGACCCGCAGCTACACGCAAGCTGACACTTCAAAGTTTCACACTCTGAAGTTGCCATGGGGAAGATTTAGCCTAATGAAGCGCTGCATATGTACTGCAGCTCTTCATTAGTAATCTCCCAACACCCAAATTACCATGCCCCCTTTGAAGTTGGGGGCTAGTCTAGAAACAGCCTTTGTATTGTATAGACCTGGCTTTCTGCGCACTGATGTATCCACACTTATCAACTTGAAAAACAAGAGGAGAGAGATTTATTTCACTTTTGTACATGCTAGCACATTATAAGGGAAAAATCTTTTGTATCAATTATGCCGATCAAAGAATTAAGATTGGTAAATTTTCAAGTTCCATCTGTAGTTTGCCTGGTCTAGAAACAAAGTTCATTGCATTGTGTGTTATTGCAGTAGTGGGTAGGTATCCCAATCTTTGACCGAAACTCCATTGTGCCACGTGCTGTACAAACAGAACAAAAATGAAGTCTCCTCCTCAAAGAGTTCACATTCTGAGTTACCGAAGAGACAAAACACTCGACTTCTGGTACAGAGAGGAAAATAGTTTATTTAGCAGTATTTTGGAGAAAGATCTAGTGTTCATATTTGTATTTTCCTCCTTATTATTTTCTAAAACTTCTGCCACAGTCAGTGTTTTGTTGTTGTTGTTTTTATTTTGTTTTTAACAGAAAAAAGCAGAATGAGTAGGAATTATCTTCACTAACTTCAGCCAAGAAGGTGAACAGGATGTATCCACTTACCAGGGAGGCATGGTTTTTTTTGTTGCCACTGTTAACATAAGCATTGTGGTGCACTGTATGTGGCAATGAGCCTTCTGTAAAATCTAACTGGCCCTGGAAGTAGTTTTGATGAGCTGTCTTTTGCTTAGGTTGTTTCTTTCAAGACTTTTAAATCTCCAGTGCTATTGAGAAACATAAAAGCTGTTTCAGACTAGTACAGTACTACATCATCTTTGTAGAAATGGGCATGAGAGAGGAGATTGGTGATGGTTTCTAATCAGGTACATATTTATGTGCGCATTAGGCGCAAAATAGCACAAACAAGAATCAGAATAGCATTTAGGAAAAAACTCATAGCAATCTCTAACTGCTGTTACATATCTATTAGGGCTGTCAATTTACGTGCATTAGAGCCTGCAATTAATGCAAGGACAGATTAACACATTAAACAAATTAACGTTTGTTAATCGCAGGCATTAACCTGCATTTAATTGAGAGCGCAAGAAATTACATGTGTGGCCAGCAGTCCATTTCAAATTGCCTTTATACTCCCAGTGCTGCTCCACTCACTCTCTGGCTTCCCAGGGAGCCAGCCAGCTGCAGGCCTACAGGGAAATGAGTAGGGATGTCTCCATGGGGCACACTGTTTAGACAGCCCCTTCCCCTCCCACTTCCAGAGCCCCTCCAAGGGGGAAAAATCCCTATCCACCCACCCGATTTCAGTGAGGGCTTGTCTACACTACCACCTTCCTTCGAAGGAAGGGCGGTAATTAGGGTATTGGGAGTTTACTAATGAAGAGCTACCGGGCATACGCAGCACTTCATTAAGCAAATTCCCCCCTGCAGCAACTTCGAAGTTTTAAACTTTGAAGTACCAGCACGCATCTAGCTATGGCTCACTTACCAGGACTTCGAAGTGCTGGGGCAACTTCGAAGTCCTTTTACTCCTCAAAAAATTTTGCGGAGTAAAGGGACTTCAAAGTTGCCCTGACACTCTGAAGTACTGGCGGGTGAGCCATGGCTAGACGCGTGCCGGTACTTCAAAGTTTAAAACTTCAAAGTTGCCACAGGGGCGGAATTTGCTTAATGAAGTGCCGCGTATGCACAGCAGCACTTCATTAGTAAACTCCCAACACCCTAATTACCATCCTTCCTTCAAAGGAAGGTGGTAGTGTAGACAAGCCCTGAGAGAAGCTGGAAAGGCTGGTGCCCACTTTCTCCTGGGCACCTGAGGTGATGGGGTAGGGGGGAGAAAAGAGTTTAAACCTTTGACGGTCCTGATCCTGCAATCAATGGTAGCAAACAGAGTCCCTCCCCCTGCCCCCGTGGCTGTCCCAGCCCCTCAGAGCAGGAGGAAAAAGTCAGCCAGTTCCCAGCAGCCATCTGAGGTTTGTACCATATGGAGCCTGGACCTGAAACCTCTTCCTCTGCCCCAGTGGTCTCCCTCAACCTGGAGCTCCCTCCTGCTGCGCTCAACCCTTCACTTCTGGCTCCAGCCTAAAGCCCTCAGACCAAAGCTTCTACTCCATCCTGCACTCCAGCTCCGAGCCCCTCCCCACTCCAAACCCTCACCCCTTCCCACCAGCCTGGAGCCTGCAGCCCTGGCTGGAGTCTTCACCCCCTACTCCAGTCCAGAGACCCCTCTCACACTCTGAACCCCTTGTTTCTGGCTTCATCCTGGAGCCTGCACCCTCAGACAGAGTCCTCACCAGCTTCCGCACCCAACCCCTTGCCTCAGTTCGGTTAAAATGAGCTAGTGAATGAGGATGGGAAAGAGCCAGCAAAGTAAGGAAGTGGAATGGAGTGAGCAGGGAGTGGCCTTGGAAAAAGGACAAATATGTTTGATTTTCTGCTGTTAGAAAGTTGGCTACCCTACACAGCTAATAATCTCCAAAATCTCTTGCTATGAGAACTGTAACTTAAGCATTTCCTGATTTTTTTTCATTTAAATTTGAAGCCTTCATATAGTCTTTTTGATTTAATATATTAAAGACTTTCCACTTTCCAGTGTGTTGCTTGACTAATCTATTGCAACATAGCTCTTAAATGGCTCTGTTTTTAAGTATGAGGCTCTGCGAAAGCTGGCAACGGATATCAGCTTAAGGGACAAAGGCCTTGCTACAAAGCGATCTAAAGTCAATAGGAACACTCTTGTTGTGTTGACTTCTATGGACTCTGGATAAGTTCCAAAGTAAATAAACAGAGGTTAAAAAAAATCTCCACAGACAGGTTTTCAAAATTAAATAATCTGTTTTTGTATAAGATAAGGGGAAAAGAACACAGCAAGAAACTACTACTTTTGCTCCTTATTCTCTTAAGAAAGGGAAGACTTGCCCTTCACTTGTAAATGTCTAAAAAATTTAATTGTCCTCTGTAACTAGTGACAGTAACTGAATTCTAGCATCTGCTTCTGCTACAAACTATAACTTGAAAAATTTTAAATCTCTGTAAAGAGATTTTTAAAGGTAATCCTTGAATAATCCTTCCAATTTACCTTCCAAACTTTGTAGATGGGAACTTTAATAGACAATGTCCTTTTGAACAGATAGAACAAGGGTCTGCAGCCTCCAGCTCTGGAGCTGCATGTGGCTCTTTAAGGGCTTCTTTGTGGCTCCAAAAGCTATAATTTTGAAGTTTAAAAAAAAAAAGCCCTCCTGATTATTTTTGATAAATGGGGAACATCTAAAAGCCCAATAATGAACAACTCATATCTAAATAGCTAATGATATGTGATCTTGAAACATTGGATAACTCCCCCTTTAATATGTGCAGTGCATTGTGGGATATAATACTATATCTGTGATTTGATCACATTGCTAATAAAGTCTTCAATTTGAAAAGGAAAAGGAAGCTTCCAGCATTCCTGCTATAAGGGCATCATACATTTTAAGAAAGAAAACTGAAATTAAAGGTGAAGTAAAATTGACATAATTAAAGTGGGGTTGTAGTGGCTTCAAAATCCAATGAAGTGGGTCTGTCCCTCAAAAGCTCATCGCCGAATAAATCATTTTGTTAGTCTTTAAAGTGCTACAATTCTGCTGCTTTGTTTTGTTCAAAAAGGAAGGAAATCAAAGATGGAAATAGAGAATTTCAAACTGAATGGACCCAATCCTTTGCATTTATATCGAATTCAGCTGGGCTCCCTTTGTCCCATTTGCAATAAGTTATTCACCACCGACAAAACACACAACCTCGAGAGGTATTTTTTTCTCAAAAAACACTAGTTTTGCTGAACAATATCCAACTGGAGATGCCAGGAAAAAAAAAAAAACAGCTGTGGCGGAGCTGCTATGCGAAACAGAGCAAAGTAAGAACTTGTTCACTAAATGGGTGGAATCACCAAGTAGCATAACTGAGGCTAATTTGGTGGCAACTCAATAGATTATGAAATGAGGAAGGCCATTCGTAGATGGCAAATATATTAAAGAGTGCTTTATCTAAGTATCCGAGCATCTGTACAGTGATTTCAAAAGCAAAAATGAAATTGTTCAGAGTCTAGCATCCTCCAGAGAGACAGAAGGTTTGGTAGTGAAAGTCAGGAAGATAGCAGTACAAACACACATGCAAAGTGCAAGCAAACAGAATTTGTAAAAAGTTTGTGAACATCCTGCAGTAAAGGTGTCACATTACAAATCATTGTGTGTGCACTGTTCTTAAAGTTGGGGTTACAAAAAGTATGGTTTGATGTTATGTATTAAGGACTGTCTCATATTCACATGCATTACAGCTCTTGAATTATTGATTTTTTTCTGAATTTGCAAAAAATGGACCTTCTTGCTATTTTGATAGCTAACCCCTGCAATAGGATATAAGAATAGATCCTTATAAATTTGGAAAGCCTTGCCCAGCTTTATGCATACTATTACTACATACTGTAAATATCATTATACACAACTATGTTAATTTGTTGAGTGCTGCTACAATTTACAAATCCAGTAATATTATATCTGCAAGCTTTGGAAACTGGAACAGGGTGTGTTTAGAACAGAGTTTTTTTAATTGCCTGTACTTGCAGCATTGATGGGGAAACAAAATTACACTTATGCCTGACTATACGAGCACAATTGGTTCCCACCTTTCTGCTTGTAGGTGAAAACTCCTAAGAGGGATGTTAAATTCCCATTAAAATACATGTAAAAGTATCTGATTGGCAAAGGAGTGGCAGCAGGCGAAAGGTAAGAGAATGTTGGGTTGAGGGGGGGAGGAGGGAGTTTAAAGGCTGGGGGCAGTTTGGGGCCATGAGTGGGAAGGAAGGTTAAAACCTGGTGGCAGGTAGGGTCCGTGGGGTGGGTGGGGAGGTTAAGGCTGCTGCAGGTTGGGTATGTGGGGGAGTCAGGCTGTGGTGGGTTAGGTCTGTGGGGCCAGTAGGGGGGGTGGTGGTCAGGTTTCCACAGACTGGGCTGCAGGGTCAGGCTGCTGCAGGGCCGGTCTGCGAGGCCGGCAGGGGGGTTAAGGCTGCCGTGGGCTGGGGCTGCGGGGCCAGCAGTGGTCAGGCTGCCAGGGCCAGTCTGCAGGACCCGGCTGCTGGGCTGATGGCGGGGAGGTTAAGGCTGCTGCAGGTTGGGTCAGTCTGCCTCAGGGCTGGTGGGAAGGGTCTTAAGGCTGCTGTGGGCTGAGGCCGTGGGGCCAGCGGTGGTCAGGCTGCCATGGCCAGTCTGTGGGGCAGGGGGTCAGGCTGTCGCAGGCTGGGGCCATGGGGCAGGTGGGGGCGCATCTGAGTACGGCAGGTTGGAGCTGTGGGTAGTGGGGTAAAGCTCGTAATAACGGGAGGAGTTCACTTGTGTAATGAGCTAAGCTAAGTATACATGTTCCTCGTTTAAGCGAGTACTCATAAGTAAAGTATTCATTTAACGAGGGATGAGTGTACTGTAAATTCTATCATTTCTGGAAACCCTGGGACCAGTAGTTGCAGGATGTTCAAATTGGCTGGTTAATGGACAGCAGCTGGCAAAGGCACAGATGGGGCAGTGCCCCCCAGTTACAAAGTTCTCATCCTCCCAGCTGCCCACTAGCATTGAAGAAGCGCTGGTCACTTTCCCAGCTCCCCACCACTCACAATTTTGACATGCGTTATGCAAGAAACGGATAAGTTAGAATTGTGTAAGTCTGGGGTCTACTGTATATCCATACAATTCATAGTTAAATAGTATGGAAAACATTTAACTCAAGTACATTAATGCTTTCTGTTTTCAAAATACTATACATACATAAGTTAATTTGCACCACATTCCTGTGAGGAAGTCAGATTAAGTTTTCTTGCCCATCTTAGAGGAGAAAGAGAGAAGCTGAATGATTTATCCCATAACAAGACTGTAATGGAGACAAGTGTTAGAAATCAGGAGTTCTTAGCCCCAGGCCAATCTGCAAGGCATTCTCCATAAAGGAGGAGTTTTCCCATATTCTCGAAGACCCCCAAAGTGGATGTAAAGCTGAAGAAAACAAGTTCAACTGACTGTTATCTCTTAGTGTTTCCTGTCTATATCTGTTTTTGCCAGCCTTTATTCTGAGAAGCTAGTTGACACGTTAAGCTTGTTAGCGAGATCCAGCAAAGATGGTGGGGCGTCGATAAACTCATATTGACAAAGTGTGGTAGCTACACATGAGGATGGATAGCCGTCAATAATTCTTGACAACTCTTTTTTCACACACCTCAGCTTTTTACTTTGTTCCCAGAGCATTGGTATCAATCAAAAAGCTGAACTAGAAGCAGTTTTATGGCTGTGAAAATTCCTGGAGTCCCTACCGTCTTAGGCTGCGTCTACACGTGCACGCTACTTCGAAGTAGCGGCAGTAACTTCAAAATAGCGCCCGTCACGTCTACACGTGTTGGGCGCTATTTCGAAGTTGAAATCGACGTTAGGCGGCGAGACGTCGAAGTCGCTAACCCCATGAGCGGATGGGAATAGCGCCCTACTTCGACGTTCAACATCGAAGTAGGGACGTGTAGACGATCCGCGTCCCGCAACATCGAAATAGCGGGGTCCTCCATGGCGGCCATCAGCTGGGGGGTTGAGAGATACTCTCTCTCCAGCCCTTGCGGGGCTCTGTGGTCACCGTGGGCAGCAGCCCTTAGCCCAGGGCTTCTGGCTGCTGCTGCTGCAGCTGGGGGTCCGTGCTGCATATACAGGGTCTGCAACTAGTTGTTGGCTCTGTGTATCTTGCACTGTTTAATGAAAGTGTGTCTGGGAGGGGCCCTTTAAGGGAGCGACTTGCTGTTGAGTCCGCCCCGTGACCCTGTCTGCAGCTGTGCCTGGCTCCCTTATTTCGATGTGTGCTACTTTGCCGTGTAGACGTTCCCTCGCTGTGCCTATTTCGATGTTGGGCTGAGCAACGTCGAAGTTGAACATCGACGTTGCCAGCCCTGGAGGACGTGTAGACGTTATTCATCGAAATAGCCTATTTCGATGTCGCAACATCAAAATAAGCTATTTCGAAGTTGGGTGCACGTGTAGACGTAGCCTTAGTGTTCTTTAAAAATCCAGCTGGTACATATTGCCTTCAGTAGCACTTAAATTGTACTGAAAGACACACAGACCGTGGAATGTGAAATACGTATTTTAACATCTCACAACCCTTTCGATAGTTATCTTATTTTTGAGAATGTTAGTTTATGTACGTCAGCACCACCGGGATGTAGATTTTCCCCAATAAGAAGCCTTCCACTGAGAATAGGATTGCACAATAGCATACATGACTTAAAAATTTTGCAGTTATTCACAGAGTTGAGGGGCCCTGTATTCCTTTCCTTTTAATAGGACTGAAAGTTGGAAAATGTTGCTAAATTCACTGAGCTGTTTTTAAAGAAAAGTTAGGAATATATTGTGATACATTTAATCAATTATGACGCTATGGACTATCTTCTCTGCAAGAGGGAAATGTCACCCTTTTGGTTGGGGTTTTGGGGAGCCAAACATTGGCAAAAGCAAACAAGCCAAAAGCACCAAATATGGAAACTAGGCATACCTCTGTCATTGCAAGATGAAAAGTTTGCTGCAAACACGAGAGATATTAAATCGATTTGGAACAGGAAATCCCCATGAGTGTGTGATACTTATCTGTAGTATGTTACTACTTATTTTGTTTTTTTATTTATATCTCAGGTATTCTATTTCCTAAACAAATCATAGAATCATAGGGCTGGAAGGGACCTCAGGAGGTCATCTAGTTCAGCCCCCTGCTTCAAGCAGGATCAACCTGAACTAAGTCATCCCAGCCAAGACCTTGTCAAGCTGGGACTTGAAAACCTCTAGGGAAGGAGAACCCACCACCTGTCTAGGCAACACATTCCGTTGCTTGTCCACCCTCCTGTTGAAGTAGTCTTTCCTAATATCAAACCTACTCCTCTCCTTCTGTAACATCAGACCATTGCTCCTTGTTCTCCCATATGTCACTACTGAGAATGGTTTCTTTCCATCCTTTTTAGAGCACCCCTTCAGCATCCCTTCCCTGTGGAATTTGTCATGTGAGATTGCAGTTTTGCAGCAAGATCCACACAGGAGACCTTGCAAAACAAACAGAGGAAACTCTGGAGCCAGGAGTAGAGGCAAAGGGAGGCAGGCTGGGAAAAGGAGGAATCCTGGAATCTCTGATTTGCTATCTTTCCTTGTCTAGCAACACTGGAATTGACCTGGGTAAAAGGAAGCACTGATGGGGTTCTGTCCCTTCCACTGCTGTTGGACTGGAAGTATCCAGGGAAGAGGAACCTTCCTAGCAGCAAGTTGCAGAGGTTGTGGTTGGAGGGAGGAGGAAGCTTCTCTTCCACACCAACACCATGGCTAACAAAGCCAGAAGGGGCAAGGGTATGGTGTGGGGGAGCCTTGCACAGACTTTCCCCCTCCATCTGCTTGGGAGCACTGTTAGGCAGTGCCTCAGAAAGGACAGGAATTTTGCTGCGTATGCTGCATCAGGTGCAGCTTCATGGCTCTGGAAGCTTTTATCAAAATTGCCATTGTCCCTGTCTGACGCATATACTTTCTCTCTCCCTGGAAACACAAGAGGAAATGCAGATGCAGTGATGTGAATTGGCTGTTCTTTACTCCCCCTTTGTGCTGCACTAGCTGTGAATGTGGGAATTAAAGCTCAGTGTTTAATGCAGCAGCTGAGGATTCCTCATGAGATTGTGCTGATTTACCACAGGGTCAGTTTGGTGTCCAATAGTCCCTGGGAGCATCAGGATAAAAAGGTGTCATAAAGGCATGTAAGTGCTCCTCTTCAGTTGTGCTGATTCCCTGGCCCATGTGAGCATGCAGCTCATAACCTGTATGCATGTTTCATTTTTACACTATTTGAAAAGAAGCTGAAGCATCATAGTAAACTTTGAAGGTGCAAGCTGTTCTTTTGAATTATTCTCTGGGTCAGGAAGGAAATACATTTCTTCCCTAAATATTACATAAAATTTCATAACAGACAAGCCACTTGTCCAGCTAGTCAGCTGTTCTACTTCTGGTAATATCTACACTGGATCCTTTGGAGATGGGTGAAAAGGGTATGGTAGACTTGCCATTAGTTATCTATTTGCCTCCTTGAGGATTGAGCTCATAATGCTAGGTTTGGCAGGCTAATGCTCAAGCTACTGAGCTATCCCTCCCTCTTCTTCCCCATTCCAATGATAGTCAATACCACCCTAGGAAGGGAGTTTTTTCCTTAACCCAGCTGGCGATCAGTGTACATGCTGAAGTTCTGGTGATTCCTTTCATAGCTAGTGTAACTGCTGATGTTTCTGTTTTCTCGTGGTTTTTAATCCATTTGTGGTTTCAGTCAGCCATTTTTCATTATTTTTTTCCACATGACATTAAATTCCAGAAATTAATTATATATTTCTTTTGTAACTGTATTACTCTTTATTTCAAATGTCCTCTTTTTTTGTGAAACAGGGTAAATTCAAGCTCTTTGTTGACTTATGCCATTCTTCCTTTACACTTCTCTTTCATATTTCCTGCTCCTCCTCTGGTTTCAGCATGAAATAAATTGTTTTTCCTTCTAAGGAAGAAGACGTGTCTACCCTTCAGTTTTCTTCCTTCTAACTGTCCTAGTGGGAGACTATCAAAAGTACAGTAAAGAGTTCATCTGACTGTAACTGCACCTTCTCAACCTCTCCTTATCTTCTTCTTTGTGAGCCCTTTGTGCTGTCTTCTTTTAAATTGAAAAAAGATCATAAACTAAAGACTGGATGAAAAAATCAGATGACCTAGTCAGCTTTATTTAGAGATGTTAAATGCCATGGCTACCCTTCAAGCAATTTTTAGATTCTAAGCAAAAAATGCTGCAACAACTATACTACTTTTGTTTGATCATATCTGTTCTATGCCCCCTGTGCAGCCTCTCATCTTAAAATAATAATACAGTAAACCCTCAATTTAATGGACTAATGCAGGGGAGGGATGTCCATTAAACCTGAAAGTCCATTAAATACAAGGTTTACTGCCCACGCACCCCCACCAGGCTCCCCTAGCCCTCTTTCCCCCATCCCCCTATTCCCTCCCCAGAAAATGCTGGTGACTCACTAGGGCCACACCAGTGGAGGAGCTGCTGGAGCCTGCCACACAGCTGAAACGCCACTGCCACATGGCTGAAACTGCTGGCCTGCCACTCATGGCTAGGGCCCTGCTGCTGGTCTGCCACGTGTGGCTGGAGCTGCTGGCCTGCTGCACATGACTGGTACCTTGCTGCGGCTGAAGCTGGCAGCCTGCCGTGGGACTGGGACCCTACCACAGCTGGAGCTGCCGGGCCCCTCCATGCAGCTGGAGGAGCCATCACCAGAGCTGCCAGGTGCTCCTCCCACCAGGGGAGGGTAGGAGGAGTGTGTGCAGCTCTGGCAGCAGTGGAGGTCCAAGTCATGGTGGAGGGTTCAATAGTGGCAGCTCCAGCTTGAGGTCCCCCCACTGTAGCCGGAGCACCAACAGCAGAAGGAGGAGGCCTCCGAGCTCAAACCCTGCCCGGAGCCAGAGCCGGAGTCAGAGCCAGACATAGCCTCCGAGGACAGCAGCTGCCTCTTCATTCTGCTGGAGTTAGTCCCTGCCAGCCAGGCCACCTCCCAGGCTTTGTCAGTGTTGGGCGAGAGGGTCTCTCCGGTAAGTACCCGTGCACCACACCGCAGGGCATAGGAGGCGGGCACAGATGGGGTGTGTTGCGAGCGTCACACAGCCAGTTCAGGCAGGACTTTGCGCTGTGGTCCTGGGATGTGGAACCATGTTCAAGGTAGTGTGCGCCACCCAGACCCAGCAGACAGCCCCAGGCATAGGCGCCTGCCTGCTGCCAGCCTCATGGGAAGCCAGACAAGCTCCATACCCATCAGGAGAGGGGCTGCCAGCACGTGCCACAGCTGGAAGCAGGCTGGCCATAAGGATTCCATTCTGACCCCCAACATACTGAAGAACATGGCACCCGGCATGCAGGCATGCCCGCAGGTGAGAGTCAGCACCCACTCCTGCGGACAGTGCTGCAAGTCACAGGTGTATGTGGGAGCACCAGGGAGCAGCTGCTCCCAGCTCACCCACTACCCATCTAAGGACCCCTCTGTGGCTGGACAACCCTTTGGCCATTAGCCCGTTGAGCAGGGGGGTGGGCGCTGCAGTCAGCCTGGTCCCAAAGGCATCACAGGACTTATTGTTCAGGCCACACATGGGTTTGTTCTCCAGGATATTCCCATTCCCTGGCATGCAGGGGGAGAGTGGGGGGGTGGTTTTGCCCTCTGCTCGCAGTGAGGGTCAGGGCCCTCAGGATTGCATTGCATAAATGACTCACCATCTCTCCTCCTTGTTTTTCTTAGAGCTGGACCTGTGCTGTCTGAGCACGAGGCTAGCCGCATCCCAGCACCGGGATGAGCCTGCAGCCGGAGGAATCATCACTGTGTCCAGGAAGCTCTGCACTGGGACCACAATGCCACCTTCTGGAGGATAACCAAAATCGTGGAGCAGCGGCTGCAGGAAGATACAGAGTGGCAGTTACAGGCCTGGGACCAACTCATGTTCTGCTTTGATGCTGCCACTGGAGTCTGGTGGGACATGATGGCCCAGCCACATGCAGCTGCTGCCCTCCCCCTACCCTGCCCACTGGCCATCCCGAAAGATGCTCTTGGCCTGCTGCAGTGGCTGAGGGCCATGCCCGCTACCCCTGCTCAGGTCCTCCTGCTCTCCATGCCCCCCGATCCTCCTGCCTACCCAGACACCACTACAGCCTCACCACCTCCATACATCCCCCTGCTCCCTGCCCCAACCCAGCCCTGCTGGGGGCTCTGAACCCATGGCGAGAATGTATCCCGCAGCCGACACCACTCAAGATCCCTCTCCCCCAGGGTTTGTGACCCCCCCACCCCATGTTTTGAGGACTCCCACACCTTCTGTCGCAAAACTCCCCATCCAATTTCTGGTGCCCACATCCCCTGTCCCAGGAACTTCCCCACTGTTCATAGTTCAAAGATTTTTGCAGTTTGCTTTATTGTAAATAGCTTGTAATTACACTGGTTCTTTTCAACACATTTTTCTTTGGTAAAGTAAAATAGTTAGTTGTTCACCATGCCCACGTCCCTCTGTATTGGGCAGGGGTCATGGGGTTGACGTGGTAAAGGTAGGGGTCATGGTGGGGACAGGGTAGTGCTGTGGTCCTGAGGCCCTCACTAGTGGGGTCCTGGGAAGGGTTATTAATGGCTATGGGAGTAGCTATCTCTCAGGGCCTCGCAGATCCACACCCCATCCTGATGGGCCTGGCAGATCAGAGCTGCACCTGGCTGCTCATGCTTGCAGCTGGCGGCTGGCAGCCACACCCCCACCCCGGGAAGAAGTCCTTCTCCCTTCCCCTCCACTGTGTTGTACAGGGCACAACACGCCACCACAACTTGGGGGATTTTGTGCTACCCATATCCAGGAGGATGCGCAGGCACCTAAAGTGTGCCTTGAGGTGGCTGAAGACACACTTGGGCTGCATCCTGGTCCAGTTGAGGTGGCATTGAAGAGTGTCCTGCTGGGATCAAGCTGACCAGTTTAAGACTTCATGAGCCATGGCATGAGGGGGTTGGTCACGCCCCCTGTGATACACAGTGGCATCTGAATTTCCCCAGCTGCCACCTCATGGTGGGCGACAAACATGCCCACCTCTGTCCTCCGGCACAGGACAGAGTTGTGGAAGACAGGGGTGTCATGTGCCCAGCCTGACTGCATGACATAAATGTCTGTGAACTGTCCATGGTGGTCAACCAGGGCCTGCAGCACCACCAAGAAGTGGCCCTTGGCTGTGCTGTGCTCTGGGACATGGAACAGGATGTGGGTTCTATCGATAGCCCAGATGCAGTTTGAGAACCCCAGGGTGGCGAATCTGGCCATGACTGTGTCCATGTCTCCTATGCAGATGATCCTCCGCAGCAGGATGGTGTTGAAGGCCATCACGACCTGCAGAGGGAGGGACCAAACACACCCATCAGGGACTGAAGGAGGGAGTCCCTGGGCCACAGGGCAGTCCCTGGACCCATCCCCTCAACTCCCTCCTGAGCTTTCCAGGAGCTCTCCTTGTGAGGCTGCCCCCTCCAGCAGCAGGGCTGTGCAAGGGTGGGATGGCTTGCTCCCCCCTCACCCCATTCTTGTACCATGACCCTGCTTCCTGAGGGTTCCCCTTGGGAAGGACCCCTCCCCCCCATGCAGGGGCTGCAGCACAAGAGTGCCTTACCTCCATGAGAAGGGCCCTGATGGTGAATTTCCCCACACTGAAAGGGTTGCCCACCAAGCAGTAGCTGTTGGGGGTGGTGAGGTTCCAAAGAGCAACTATGACCTGTTTCTCCGTGGGATGGCAGGCTGCAGCCAGGTGTCCTGTCTCCGGAGTGTGCGGACAAGCCAGTCACAGAGCTCCAGGAAAGTGGCCTTCCACATACAAAAGTTCTGGAGCCATTGGTGGTTGTCCCACTACCCCAACCAGTCCCACCCGTCAGAGCTGATGCGGTATCTCCAGAAGCACCTGTGCACCCAGGAAGGAAAGTGCACAGCAAGCTCCTTGAAGGTAGTGCCAGGTTTGCCCTCCATGAGGAAGAGCAGGATGGCCATCAGGAGATGCAGCAGGTGCTGAAGCACCTCTGTGTGGGGCTAGTGCAAGCCTGGAGGCTGCTCTAGCACCATGTCTCACTGGAAAGAGCTGTGTCTACCAGAAAGAGTCAAAGCCCTGGTCTAGCAGCTGCGCTGTCCCTTGTGGAGGTAGGCACACCTCAGCATGGGCAGGGAGTTAGGGTCAGAGGGGGAGGGCATGGCTTTAAGGCGCATCTTGTTGGGGCTCCCAGGAGGAAATGGTACCCTACAACCCTGTCTGCTGTGGTTCTGGGTGACCATTTTGTTGAGAGAGCAGATCAAAAGAGCGATACGCTCTGTGATCTGGACACGAGAAGTTTTGCTGGAAGATATCTTCCAACAAAAACTTCTGTTGACAAATTTGTCTAATCTTGACATGGCCTTAGTGATGCTGAAACTAATACTCTTGTTTCCCTGTTGTAAGAATTCTATTTGTGTATCACTGAGTTCATGTTTAGGACATTGAGCTCAAAAATAAATTACGTATCTCTTTGTAGCAGCCATCAATCAGTTATTTCTCATTCAGAAGGTGGTGGCACTGGAAGAAAGTTATTTAGTGGTCGATATGCATCATTAATCTTTTTAAGTAGAGGATTCTGTGCTGCAGGCGATTTACAGATTATCTGTACCTCATTGCCTGCAGCTTTTGGAAGAATTGTAAACAAAGCCAGCTGCTTCTTACGTTACTACTCATGGTTGGTTAGATGAACAAATTGCATCATAAATGGTTTGGTTCTGTTGGTCTCAGTGTATAATGAAAAATATCTTCTTCCAATATTTTTTAGTAAACTATCTTTCAAAATATGCTTTTCACTTAGAGTGAGGATTTTAAAATCCCTATTAGTGTTGTACAAGTAGTACAAGGAGGAACTATTTTGTCATATTAACTGCATAAGGCTTTCAGTAATGCTCCTTGCACCACAGAAACCCCACTTAAGCCCTGTGTTAAAGTTCTAAAATATTGCAAAGGGCCCCCGGGCCAGAGTGAATTTTACACACTTCATGTAGCTAGGGGATTAGTGAAATTGATTATGAGCCAATTGATTTTTCAGAAGCAGTTGGGATGGCTAATTCCATATATTTCCTGTTGATTTGGTCATTTCACTGCTCAATTTCATGTTTCTCTGGAATCTCTAATATAAAAGAATCTGCCAGCAAAACTTGTATTAGACACACAGTTTGTAGTCTACAGAGTCGTCTGAACACAAAACATGCCACAGTATACAAATTAGATTGCTGTAGGTCAGCCAAATTTGTTTTATGAGATTATTTTGTGCAAGATAACCATCATGTAATCCATTTCATAATCATGATCAATTTTTTCTTTTTTTTTATCAGTTGCAGCTAAGCAAGCAAACGGGTCATGGCACGCTTAACGAAAAGACGACAGGCAGATACAAAAGCTATCCAGCATCTTTGGGCAGCTATTGAAATAATCCGGAACCAGAAACAAATTGCTAATATTGACCGTATTACAAAGTAAGTTGCCTTTTATAATAAAAAACAATGAATATGGACAAAGAGAATGTTAGCCTTGGGAAAAAACAGAATAGTCAACCATGGTGGAGCTTGTGAAACAATTACATTCAGTAGTGTTTCATTAATTTTTAAATTAACAAAAAATATTACAAACTTGAGTCTTGAAGTCTGTTTCAGAGGTATTAAATCTGGTTGTGGGACTACTCAATATTTGTTCACTTCATCATAAATCTACGGACAAAATAGAAGCAGCACTAGTATTTCATTGGTAGACTTCTGCTTATTCAGTAGCCTGTGATCAGAAGGTAAATGATAGCTGAGGAAAGTGAAGCAGAAAATGTTAATAAAAATGTTTGTAAATAAACTTATAAAAGCTGAATTATTTTGGAACTGGGAGGATAACCTTTTATTTCCTGAGTGGGATTATTTTACCATAGGGAATCAAATTATGTGGGCCACATCCACACAAACGTGTCACTGTCTGGATGGTGAGGCCCGCCAATGGCGGGAGGCTAGTCAAGGAGGCTGGAGGAGGGCAGCACTATGCCCTGGGTGGCTGACTGTGTTTCTCCTGCCCCTTCTTCCTGGGGGTCCACCCCTTCTGGGGGCATGGAGCCATCCACCCACACCTTGCAGCCAGGCCTGTGGTGGTTGTCAGACCCACTGTGTATGACCTTGAAGAAGTCACATGGAAGGCGACTGTATGCTGAATGCCCGGGCTGAGAAACAGTGAACAAAACAATATTGCTAATGGTGCTGTTGTTTATTTTGTGGTAGATCCCAAAATATATTAGATCTCTGCTCTGTGGAGTATATAATTGTGAAAAAAACCAAACAAATCAAAACCTCACAACTTTAATACAAGTCTTTTGAATATGCTGGGCCAATCAGTGCAACTAAAAGTTAGGATTTTGTGTGCCCTGGTTTTGCTTTAGTATCAGAATTTTCAAATGCGCTTATACACAGCATATGCTGAGAAGACATCTGTGTGAATAACTTTTTAAAGATGCATAACTTTAACTAACTATGAATCTAAATAGGACATATCTGGTGTTTTAAGATTCTACCTGAATGTGGCCTCATTGAAGTTACCGACCAACAGAAGGAAGAGTTTTAAATAGTACAGAAATTTTAAATATCTGAAAATAAACTACAAGTTCGTGAACTGTTTAATTGATATGGTTTCAAAGTTCTGTTGGAGTGGGAAATTCAATGAAGGAGTGCAGCAAGCCATTGAACATAGTTAACAAGATTTAAAATGAAAGCAAACAGATGAAATCCTGAGGGAGTGTTAGCACTCTACCTAGTTCTCGTAAGTTTTAGCAGCTACTGGGATATGAAAACTCTCCAAAAGGAGCCTGGTTAGCCTTATTGAGAAGACTATATATGTGGGGAATTTGACTTTTCTAGAGCATTTCAATCTGAGAGTCTTAGGGTTTCACAAGCATTGCTAAATCAAACTGGATAACATTCTTAATATACAATAGGCATCACTAGACCTATTTAGAAGACTGCCTGGTGACTTACACCAGACCACATAGTAACTCAGTAACTCAGGCTATGTCTAGACTAGATGTACTTGTTGGCAAAATGTCCATTATATTGACAGACCCTCAGAGTATCCAGATTCCCAAGGGTGTTCTGTCAATAGTAAGTCGACAGAACGCAGCACTTTTGTCGACAGCTGTACCCCACTCACCATGAAGAAGAACGCCTCTGCTGACAGAGATCTATCAACAGAAAGCCAGTCTGGACATTCCATGGGGCCTTCTGTTGACAGAAAGGGCTTCCATGACACCAGACAACCGTGTCTGCTGTGCATCCAGTTGGCTGTTTTGCCTATACAGTGGCCGGATGTGCTGGCCACTCTCTGTTGACAGCTTGGATCTCTCTTTTGATCTGCCCTGTGGTCTGGCTGCAATCTGTTGACAGACGTTTTGTTGGAAGATATCTTCCGAAAAAAACTTCTGCCGACAAATCTTCCTAGTCTAGGCATAGCCTCAGGAATATAACTCAATAGTCTATATATTTAGGAGGTGTAAAGTGACTTCCATTCAGCACACAGTGACTGTCAGAAAGAGGGAAAGATGAATTAGATAAGTCATGGAGGTGGTGTGACAAACCCTTCTGAACTATTGATGTGGAATATGGATGATGGAAGAATGTGGCCAAAAGGAATGGAAACCTGTTGGGGGCCATTTGGTGTAGGTACCAGCAATACGGAGAACGCTCAGGCTAAAAAGAAGCAGGGTACAGTTAGTAACCTGCTGAGTGTCATAAGAAAGCCACTGAAGGTGAGTCATCAGAGAAAAAGAAGAAACAAGCAATCTTAATAGCTTAATGATGAAGAAAATGACCATGATCTGATCTGGGTTCTTTTGTGATCCAGAAAGCGTATAGATGTACATTGCCTCTTCATACCAAAGCAACGGCTGTGTCAAAGGTGTAAGGTTGCCTGAAAAAATCTTGTGCATGTTAAAATATCAGTTTAGATGAGTACTGGTAACACAAGTCAAGGGAAATTTGTCCTTGATTCTATGAACATGAGAGTGGCCATACTGCATCAGACCAAAAGTCCATGTAGCCGTATTCTGTCTTTCAACAGTGGCCAGTGCCAAATGCCTCAGAGGAAGTGAGCAAAACAAGTAATCATTAAGTGCTCCATCCTATCACCCATTCCCAGCTTCTGACAAACAGAGGCTAGGGACATCGTTCCTGCACATCCTGGCTAACAGCCATTAACAGACTTATCCTCCATAAATCTATCTAGCTCTTTTTGAACCCTGGTATAGCTTTGTCCTTTACAACGCCTTCTGGCAAGGAGTTCCACAGGTTGACTGTGTGTTGTGTGAAGAAATCCTTTTGTTTGTTTTAAACCTGCCACATTAAAATTATCTGCCATTTTGTTGTGCAATCACCTAGTTTTGCGAGATCCTTTTGAAGCTCTTCACAGTCTGCTTTAGTCTTAAATATCTTGAACAGTTTTGTATTATGTGCAGATTTTGCCATCTTCACTATTTACTCATGAATTTGTTAACAGAACAAACCAGAAATCATGTAGCACTTTAAAGACTAATAAAATAATATGTTATGTGATGAACTTTTGTGGGACGGACCCACAATTCTTCAGATCTATAGCCTTTCCTGTACAGACTGACAGTTATATAGCACAGAGGTACAAAAAATAAATAAATAAAATAAAAACTGACAAATCAGATACATAGAACTAAAGCGGGGAGTGCGAGGGAGAGATACAAGTGTCTTGCCTGAGATCATTATGAATACCAAAGGAAGGGAAAGAGTCTTTGTAATGTGTGAGGTAATTGCTATTTCTATTGACACCAAGTGATAATGTATCAAATTTCAGCATGAACTCCAGTTTGCAGGGGTTTGAGCTGGGGTCTGTAGGTAATAATGGAACACCACTTGTATTTACCTATAGCCCACAGGTCAAACCCCTACAGCACATCATCAGAAATCTATGACCTATACCAGAGCATGATGGTACACTCCAGAAGGCCCTAGGTGAGAAGCCTGTTCTCTCCGATGGACAACCTCCTAACCTAATGAAAATATTCGCTAGCAACCACAGGCCATACCACAGTAAGACTAATGCTGGAACTTTTCCTTGCAACAAACCCTGTTGCCAACTTTGTCTACATATTTATTCTGGAGATACCACCACTGGACCTAGCAACATTAATTACAAGATACAGGTCTCATTTTCCTGTATCTCAACCAATGTTGTATATGCCATCATGTGCCAGCAGTGCCCCTCTACTATGTGTATTGGACAAACTGGGCAAACACTTCACCAATGAATGAATGGACACAGCAAACATTAGGAATTTTAATACACATAAACCTGTCAGTAGGCATTTCAATGGAGTGGGCCATTCTGTTAAAGACCTGAGAATGTGCATCCTACAACGAAGATACTTTAACAGCAGGTTATAAGGGAAGATGTGTGAACTGGAGTTATTATAGAGCTTTTAATTTTTTAGCCTCTCTAATCTCCCTTTACATTTTAAAGTCATTGTCACCATCCTGGTCAGGGGGTTGGTAATATATCCCCACTGCTATATTCATATTATTAGAGCATGGAATTACTATCCATGGAGATTCTACAGTACACTTTGGTTCATGTAAGATTTTTACTTCATTTAATTCTACACTTTCTTTCATATATTCAGCCCATTAAAAATTTCTATGTTAGAAAGAGGGTATGCTCATTGTAACAGGGTGGCACTCGCCTCAGGTGCCTTCTAGAAGCTGGATATGGTTCTGCAATGTTTTCCCCTCTATTGGCACACCTTGCTGGTTGCCATTCTTGCTTGGCAGATCTCCAGTGCTGATCTCTGGCTGCTTCCATGAGGCAAGCCTGCAGGACCCATCTCGGCTGTTCCTTCCTGCAGTGGGGTATAGTAGGACTGCAGTGTCTCCAGTAGGGGGTCCACAAAGGACAAAGTACACCGCACCACACTCATGATCTGGAATGGAGATGCCATCTTGAATCTACTTTTTACCAACAGGGCCTGATTGAGAATATGAAAAGAGGGTGTAGTGTTAATGATGGTGAGTTACACTAACTCTAAGGTGTATTCCTGGAAAGCAGCAATACAAATGGTATTGGATATTTAAAAAAAAAACATCTCAGGGAATTAAGAAACCATTTCCCATGGTACAATGGAAATATGAAAATCCACAAATGTGGAAAATATTGGCATATTAAGGATGTCATAATTAAGATGTAAGAGATAACAGTTCCTTGAAATATAGAATGTAGAAAGCAAGAAAAAATAGTGCAGTTTTATAGGGAATTCTTTAAAAATCTAAAGATTAAAAATTTGAAAATGAGAGAACCAAAGAAGAATCTACAGAACCTACCAGTGTTTGCAAGGGAAATGTGGTGAGGGGGAGGAGAGGGAGGAAAAGAACATTTTAAATAGGTATGGTGGAGCTCTATGGAGACAGAGGCCCATTAATTAAAGGATTGAATCAAGTACAGTTCTGTTGAATTGCTCTTTAACATTGATGAGGACAAAAATAAAAGGAAAAAGTACAATTAGCAAGTAATTGAAAATTCTCATTTATTGCTGTAAAATGGAAGAAAAAGTTAAATTGGAAAATATGCATACACAAATCAGGGCCTTCAGGGAATTAGCAAATAAACTAACCAAGTTTCTGGAAATTCTTTTTGAAAAGTCATTGACAATTGAAGGAGGTATCATGAAACCAAAAGCTAAATTCAACTTCAAATGGGAGGAAAATTAAGGGATAAAAATATATATTAGTAATTAGAGTACAGTGTAAGTACTTAAGTAACATTAAAGCAAAATGTGAACAGCCTGAATCTGCAAGGACCAAAATGATAATAGACAAGCTTGAAGGTTTTTAAATTTTAAAAAATCAGTAAATGATGAGAATTCAAAAGCCCTCTTGTCTACATTTTAGTAAAGCATATAGTGATGTAACAAGGAGCTATGGCTTATTTTGATGTTTAATTCTAATTCATTAGATATAAGTACTGTACCATGGATTGAAAACTTGCTAAAAGTATGTGAGCAAAGACTAATGGTAAATAGCAATGTATTAGCTTCTGGGGAATTAGTAATATAGAGTGAACGTAACACCCTATCTGTACATACAGTTCAGTGCATTTGGTGTTTTGGTTGGACTGTTCTACTTAAGGATAGTAAAACTTTTATTTAAATGGAAGTGTAAAATAATACACTCAGGATAGACCATTATCAGGTTTAAACTGTCAGAGGCCAATTGACTTCAGCTGAGCTATGACATGTTATACAATTTCAGGATTTGGCTCTTGCTATTTAGTAACTACAGGTTTGTCTACATGGTGCTTTAGTTCATAAGAGAGGGTGTGTTGTTTGTGAACTAGTTTGCCCATATGGACCCAGCTGACATGCACTAAATGTTTGCTGGTGTGCAATAACAAAATGACGTTTGACATAGAACTACATAAGTATTCACTTTTAGTGCCTGCCAGCAGGGTCCTTATGGTTAGAGCTCTGTGTAACTACAAAATCTGTACCTGCACCCTCATCGGTATCCACAAAAATGAGCTGTGGATATCTGCACTAAAATCTTCGGATGCGGATACCTGCAGATATAAAGTGCTCATCTGCAAACTTGTGAAAATTATTAATGTTAATAGAAATGGTTTAGGAATCTTACACTGACATTATTTCACAAACATATTATGAACTATAACTCTGTCAAAATTATGTCCGCTTTTTGATCTAGTCTTGACTTGAGACTATCTTGACATTAATCTGTATGGCTGTGTCTACACTTGCATTCCTCTTTCGAAAGATGTATGCAAATGAGGGAAATCAAAAATGCAAATTATCTGCCTAGCTGATGCCTCATTTGCATATTCTTATTTCCAAATAGCTTCTTTCAAAAGAAGAAAGCCAGTGTAGACACTGCTCTTTTGAAAGTAAACCCCATCTTCAAAAGAATCTTTCTTCCCTTTTTTCATTTTTGATTTCCCTTCATTTGCATATCTCTTTCAAAAGAAGAATGCAAGTGTAGATACAGCCTATATTTATATGAGTGTCACTAGGATTAATGATGCTCTAAACCAGAGGTCAGCAACCTTTCCGAGGTGGAGTGCTGAGATTTGACCTTTTTACCTCTGTGTACGGTCCACGTGCCAGTGATACTTTTTAAAGACACAAGTAGTCCTACTTACATTAGCTTCTTTGATAAATAAAGATGCAGCACTTCATCCTTTAGATGGTGGTTGGTAGCATTAGCTGGTCTTTTGTTAATCCACAGGCAGCATGGCTTTGAGTAAGCTCCTGGCTGCATGGGGTGGAGAGGCAGGGCTGAGCTCCTGCCTCACATGCCAATGAAAATCAGCTTGCATGCCGCTTTTGGCACCCATGCTGGGGGTTTCTGGCTCTTGTTCTAAACAATAGGTGCACGTGTCTTCTGTCACTGTAGTAGAACTTGATTTATTATCCATATTTGCAAATGCATCAGGAATGCTATTTGTGTTTGTCCTTTCTCACCCCTTTAGCTTCTGTCAGTTTTAGATTTGGGGTAAGCTGAAAGAAGGAATCAGAGTGAGTTACAAGGGTTACAATGCGCTAAGGTTTCACCTCGGAAGATTGCAGTTCAGGCGCTAAATAAAATTGCAACTGAAAACAAGTTTGGCCCCGTCAGGCCAGGTCTACACTATACCTTCAAATTGATTGTAGATATGCAATTCCAGTTACAGCAGTTGCATAGCTGGATAGACTTACCTACAATTGACTTAACCTGGCTGTCCTCACTGAGGGAGGGAAACGGGAGAAACTTTCCAGTGCGAGATTGAGGAGTACAGGTGTCAACTGTCGATCTCTGATAGTTCGATTTCGTGTGTTCTCACTAGGTGCACAAAATTGAACCTCAGAAGATCAACCCTGACCAGGTCAGTCTTTCGGTAGTGAAGATATACCCTTAGTCTCTATATGTATACATCTCAAAACCATCACTTAATTTGACATCGACACTACTTGCTGATGGGAAAGCTAGGACTGGAATAGTAAGCTGTTACAGGTCAGGTTTCAGATTCATTGGCATAGTGATGAGAGATGCTGCCTGGGAGCTGCTTTTATTATATTTGTCTCAGGATAGTGCTTTCATTCCCTCATTGTCATTATTCCTGAAGTCACTCATACTTTAGGGAAAATGTCAGGGAAAATATACTGGATAGAATTAGATGTTTCTGAATGTATACTTAGATTTAAATTGACAAAATGATATAAGGAATATTTGTACATTTCTTAACTTTGAGATAGAAGATAGAGGACAGGTTATTGCTTCAGGAGTCCTAGGCTGCGTCTACACGTGCACGCTACTTCGAAGTAGCGGCAGTAACTTCGAAATAGCGCCCGTCACGTCTACACGTGTTGGGCGCTATTTCGAAGTTGAAATCGACGTTAGGCGGCGAGACGTCGAAGTCGCTAACCCCATGAGCGGATGGGAATAGCGCCCTACTTCGACGTTCAACATCGAAGTAGGGACGTGTAGACGATCCGCGTCCCGCAACATCGAAATAGCGGGGTCCTCCATGGCGGCCATCAGCTGGGGGGTTGAGAGATACTCTCTCTCCAGCCCTTGCGGGGCTCTGTGGTCACCGTGGGCAGCAGCCCTTAGCCCAGGGCTTCTGGCTGCTGCTGCTGCAGCTGGGAGTCCGTGCTGCATATACAGGGTCTGCAACTAGTTGTTGGCTCTGTGTATCTTGCACTGTTTAATGAAAGTGTGTCTGGGAGGGGCCCTTTAAGGGAGCGGCTGGCTGTTGAGTCCGCCCCGTGACCCTGTCTGCAGCTGTGCCTGGCTCCCTTATTTCGATGTGTGCTACTTTGGCGTGTAGACGTTCCCTCGCTGTGCCTATTTCGATGTTGGGCTGAGCAACGTCGAAGTTGAACATCGACGTTGCCAGCCCTGGAGGACGTGTAGACGTTATTCATCGAAATAGCCTATTTCGATGTCGCAACATCGAAATAAGCTATTTCGAAGTTGGGTGCACGTGTAGACGTAGCCCTACAGAGTAATCTCGAGATGGTTTTAACACACAATGATGCACACAGGAATAGTTAAATGACTACTTGAGAGAAAATATTTAAATTTTGCATATTTAAAACAGTGGAATAAAATATTGACTCATAGACACACAGCAGGTTGAGAAGTACTTCTGTACAGATACATGTTCTTTGTAGATTTTCTAGGCTCTTTTGTCTCACCTTCTTTATATTTCCTGCACAACTAATTGGACTCACAAGACTTAAGTATTTTTTTCTCCGTTTCTCTCTTGCTATTGGGAATCTGCACTAGTAACTTATGGTTATGTACAAATGTCTTACAATGCCTACATTCCCAGAGTTCAAAGAAACAATTATCTATTCACGTACTTTTTGTAAAATATATGATAACAAGAAAGGTGATTCTGTCATTTCTGTGACTGGTTTCAAGGGCCATATCTACACTAGCCAAAAACTTCAAAATGGCCATGCAAACGGCCATTTCGAAGTTTACTAATGAAGCGCTGAAATACATATTCAGCGCCTCATTAGCATGCGGGCAGATGCGGCACTTCGCAATTGACGCAGCTCGCCGCTGCGCAGCTCATCCAGATGGGGCTCCTTTTCAAAAGGATCCCGCCTACTTCGAAGTCCCCTTATTCCTATGAGCAAATGGGAATAAGGGGACTTCGAAGAAGGCAGGGTCCTTTCAAAAAGGAGCCCCGTCTGGAAGAGCCGCGCAGCGGAGAGCTGTGTCAATTTCAAAGTGCTGCAGCCACCCACATGCTAATGAGGCGCTGAATATGTATTTCAGCGCGTCATTAGTAAACTTCGAAATGGCCATTTGCATGGTCATTTCGAAGTTTTGGGCTAGTGTGGACATAGCCAAGGTTTGATTTTTTTTTAACGAATACATTTTCTACTTTCAAAATTGATATTGTGAAGATTTATGTAAAGACCTTCATTCCATATAAAAACTAAACTGATAATGTATCTTGTTCTCTGTTCCTATACCTCTGTGTCACTCTTTCCTTCTACTTTTATTTGTGGTTTACCTTGATAATTATGTTATCTCTCTTAGCTAAGTGTTGTGGAATGCAATTGGTATGAAAGATTCTGTAAAAAATAAAGTTGTATTACTTTATATTAGGTAATTCTTGTTACAAACTGTTTTTCAAACAACCTGTGGTCTGAAATACTTTTCAGATTCAGTAATATTTAGAAAAATACTTTATTTTTGCAAATAAGTATGAAGTCCTTTAAAATAAATATTTGATCCTTTGCACATAATTTTTAAATTTAGGTGGGCTAAAGTTAGGCACTAATTTCATATTTATGTACCTAAATATAAGTGAATATCAGAAGTGCTGAGCGTGCACAGCTCCAGTTGACTTCATTGAGATGTATGGGCACTGAGTGCATTTCAAAGTTAGGCAACTTGTAGTTATATAATTATTATAAAGTTAATTAAAAGGATCTTGAGTAGTGAGATTTGCTGTTCAGTGTAAGTTGACCTTCTTCTTCGAGTGTCCCCGTGGGTGCTCCACAATAGGTGACGGCTTGGCCGGCGCCGCAGATCGGATCTTCCAAGCAGTTTCTGCCGGACCGCGCATGCGCCGGCGCGCACCGCTCCCTGGCACGCTCCTGGCCATGTGCGCGATCCGGTCCCCGCCAGTTCCTCTCAACCGCCGTCGGCTGCAGACGGAATCCGACTAGGCTAAAGCCACATAGCGTATTCAACGACTTTAATTGTTTTCTCTTTAAAGTTTTCAGTTATTTAGGCTACCATAAGTAGCCGGTTGTTATTTTGTGAAAAAAAAAACAAAAAACAAACAACAAACAAGCTACGGAGGGACAGCTCAAGCCAGTCCCAGTAACAAGCGCCGGAGGCCGGGAGCTAGGGCCATCAGCCCTCCTGCTGAGGCAGGCCATCGGACGGGGGAACAGCACAAAGAGGGTGCTAAGTACCCATAAACAAACTCAAAGACTCACCAACAATGTCCTCCTCAGGCTTTAAAAAATGTGAGTCCTGCCGAGAGGCGATGCCAGTGTCCGATGGGCACAGTCTCTGCATAAGGTGCCTGGGGGAGTCCCATGTGGCACAAAAATGCGCCTTCTGTGCAAAATTAACAACAAGAGCACGGAGAGACAGGGAGATGAGGATTAAACTGCTGCTTCTTGACAAGGCCCTCCAGCCAGACGTGCCGGAGCGGCCGCAGCAGGAGGGACCCTCCGGGGCCCTTAGAAGAAAAGCTGCCTCCCTCACTCCATCAGCGCAAAAACGGAGGAGAGTTTCTCCAACCCGATCCCTGCTGGCAGCAACGGTGAGCGGGACGGGAGGAGCAAGCAGCCCCCAGCCGCAGCAACAGCTGATCGGCGGCGGCACGGAGAGCCACGTGGAAGCGGCTCAGCCTCCGATGATCAGCCAGCCGCCCCGCACCGCAGGCAGGGCGGCGGCTAAGCAAGCGCCGGTACCGGCGGCACCGCAGGCAGCGGCACCGACCCCCGGGGAACCGGCGGTGCAGAGCGCGCAGGCACGTAGCCTGCAGGCACAGAAGCACCCCGCACGTGCGGCACCGCCTTCGAGCGTGCCTAGCACGGTGCCGACGGGGCCGGGATCCCCCGCCCATCAGGGGGCGGAGTTACCTCCCTTAGGGAGGGGAAAGGCTGCACACAAGAGGAGGCACTGCAGCCCCTCTCCAGACAGGGCTGTGGAGCTCTTTTCTCACAGCCCTCCGCTCATGTTGCAGACTCCAACCAGAAGGCAGGGGTCCCCCCTAGCCTACCCAGAGCCCTCTTCTCCTTTCCTGCAATCAGCCTCCCCATGGCTGGCACCACCCTCACCCTTCCTGGGATTTGAAACGCTGGACTATTATGCAAAATCGCTCTCTCCAGTGTCTCGACGATCCCCCTCTCCCAGACACAGAGGGTACATGCAAAGGGAATGGTCAAGGTCACCTTCCCAGGAACAGTGCCTATACTGCCATGGTCGTCCCTACTACGTGGGGCATGGACACCATCGGCAATCTACCAGGGAAAGATCCCCACATACTACCTCGTACCCCCGAGGGTAATCGCGATCGGGGACAGAGACTCAAACGTCCCAGGGGGAACTGGCCGTAGACCCACGGGATTTTCCCTCGCATACCTCCAGCGAGAGGGCGCACCATCACCATCAAGAACCGGAAGGGTCCAAAGAAATGTACCCCAGCGGTTCCTCGTTTTCCTCCCCGGATGAGGCCACGGCCTTAGGGGACGTCCATCCTAAGGACGATCTCAAACAGTTTCAGGAGCTGTTTAAGAGGGTAGCTTTCACGCAAGGCATCCAGACAGCACAAGTGCAAGAGAAACATCATAAGCTCCTTAAAAATTTGAGCTCCCCGGCCTCCTCCAGAGTAGCAATACCGCTTAATGAAGCGATCATGGAGTCCGCCACTACCATATGGCAGACCCCTGCAACTATTCCGCCTGTTCAAAAGAGAGCGGATAAGAAATACTTCATGCCGGCGAAGGGCATGGAGTTCTTGTTTAGCCACCCCCAGCCAAACTCCTTGGTGGTGGAGTCCTCGCAACAAAGACTAAAAACATCTCAATTTAAAACAGGGGGAACGGACAGAGATGCCAAGAAGCTAGAGCTGTTCGGCAGAAAGGTCTACTCCTCCTCCACCTTAACGTTGCGCATGGCAAATTACGCAGCGCACTTGGCGAACCATAATTTTGACAACTATGCCAGATTAACTTCCCTCATGGACTCGCTTCCAGAGGACAAAAAGCTGGTCCTCAAGGCCATAGTGCAAGAGGGCTACGCGGCTGCGAGGATGGAAGTTCAGATTGCTTTGGACGTTGCGGACACGGCAGCACGTTCCACAGCAACTGCAGTGGTGGTGCGATGGGAGTCCTGGCTCCAGACCTCGGGTATACTGAGAGATCTGCAAGCGAAGATAGTCGACCTTCCCTTCGACTTGCAGAAGCTGTTTGCTGAATCAACTGACTCGGTCCTTCATTCCAGTAAAGATTCAAGAGCCACACTCAGGACCCTGGGGATTTACACCCTTCCATACTCAAAGAAAAGGTACTACCCACAGCAAAGGCGGTACCAGTACCAGCAACAGCGCCCCCAGTATCACAGGGGTTACGAGCAAGGGTGGCATCAGCAGCACCAGCAGTACAGAACCCCCAGGCGACGCTCACAACAGGGCCGTCCGTCCTCGGGGCGGGGCCAAAGGTCACAAGTTTGACATACAGATCCAGGGCTGCGCCATCACCACCATTGCACAAGATCATCCGAAACGGCTTTTTCACCATCGCCTCCGACCATTCTACGACCAGTGGCAAAGGATCACCACAGACAAATGGGTGCTGGAGATCATAGCCACGGGGTACGCCATCCCCTTCCAGTCGCTCCCGCCGCCGCGACCCCCGCCCAAGCCCCACCCTCAGGAGGCCTCCCATGTAGCCAGGCTCAGGCAGGAGGTGGCCCACCTCGAGTTCTTAGGGGCGGTGGAGAAGGTGCCGGAGCAACTGCAAGGGAAAGGGTTCTACTCTCGGTATTTCCTGACGGAGAAAAAGACAGGAGGCTGGAGGCCCATCTTAGACCTTCGTGGCCTCAACAGGTATCTACGCAAGCAACGTTTTCGGATGATCACGATTGCCTCCATCCTTACAGCACTGGACGATGGAGACTGGTTCGCAGCCCTCGATCTACAAGACGCGTACTTCCACATAACCATCCATCCGGCTCACCGGCGTTTTCTCCGGTTCATGGTGGGCAACGAACACTTCCAATACAAGGTCCTACCGTTTGGCCTTTCCTCGGCCCCCAGAGTCTTCACCAAGACCTTGGCAGTGGTGTCAGCCTACCTGCACAGACAGGGGGTGTTTATCTTCCCGTATCTGGATGACTGCCTGCTCAAAGGGACCTCGAAAAGGGAGGTCCTCCGCATGATACGCGTCACAGCAAACACGTTCTCCTCACTTGGCCTGGTTATCAATCTGGCAAAATCAAAGATAGACCCCTCACAGGACATAGAGTTCATAGGGGCTCGCATAAACTCGGTCTCGGCGAGAGTATACCTACCAGAGGCTCGCTTTCGAGCCATCGGTTCCCTCGTGCAGGTCATCACCTTCAGCCCTACAGTGCCGGTCTTGACGTGCTTGCAGCTGCTGGGCCACATGGCAGCGGCGACGTTTGTGGTACAGAACGCCAGGTTGCACATGCGCAGCATGCAACACTGGCTGGCAAGTGTATACAAGCCGGCAGTACACACCGTTCACAGGGTGGTGTCGCCCTCACCTGGGGTGCGCGAATCCCTGCAATGGTGGGTAAACCCCGGGAACTTGCTAACAGGGGTACCCTTCCATCAGCCGCAAATATCGGTTTTCCTCACTACGGATGCCTCCCTCATAGGGTGGGGAGCGCACATGGGCGAAGAGGTGGCTCAAGGACTGTGGTCACCCACGGAACAGTCTCTACATATCAATGTTCTAGAGCTCAGAGCAGTGTTCAACGCCTGCAAACACTTTCGAGACCGTATACGAGGCAAAGTCGTCGGGATCAGTACGGACAATACCTCCACCATGTTTTACATAAACAGGCAAGGAGGAGCTCGATCCCGTACCTTATGCGCGGAAGCAATCTGCCTATGGAACTGGTGCATCGCCCACGATATAATCCTGAGAGCCTCATACTTGCCGGGCGCGCACAACGTGAAGGCAGACCAGTTGAGCAGGCGTTTTGCGCTCACCCACGAGTGGCAGATCCGTCCCGATCTACTACGGCCGATTTTCCACGCATGGGGGTTTCCCCAAATAGATCTGTTTGCCACTCAGCACAACAAACAGTGCCCACGATTCTCCTCCAGAGCAGGGCTGGGCCGGGGATCCCTGGGGGACGCATTCGCAATCCCGTGGGGGGGCCCCCTGCTTTACGCATTTCCCCCCGCAGTGCTGATCCACAAGGTTCTGCAAAAAGCCAGGAGAGAAAAGGCTCGGATGATCCTGATAGTCCCAACGTGGGATCGCCAACAATGGTTCCCCCTACTCCTGCGCATGTCGGACCGCCCACCGATGCCTCTTCCGGTGGCGCCGGATCTGCTCACGCAAGCCCAGGGGTCCATAGTGCATCCGCACCCCCAAAGCCTGCGACTGCAAGCGTGGCTAATCCATGGCTCAGCTCCCTAGAGAGCACATGCACAGTGGAAGTACAGCAAGTCCTAGAAAGTAGCAGGAGGACTTCCACTAGGAAAACCTACAAACAAAAATGGACTCGCTTCATGGCTTGGTGTTCTACCAAGCAGCTGGCCCCCCTTTCGGTGCCTATACCTACAATTCTAGAGTATTTACTGGACCTCAAGAGAGCAGGACTCTCGCTATCCTCGTTAAAGGTCCACCTTGCCGCCATCTCGGCGTTCAGACATGAGGATGGGGGGCACACGGTGTTCGCCCACCCTATGGTTACCAGGTTCCTCAAAGGGTTGGTAAACCTCTACCCCCCTCGGAAACTGATTCCACCCTCGTGGAGCTTGGACCTGGTGCTTACCACACTCATGGGACCACCGTTCGAGCCCTTGGCCACGGTTCCCCTTCGCCTCCTTACAATAAAGACGACCTTTCTTCTTGCAATTACGTCGGCTCGTCGGGTGAGCGAGCTTGCGGCAGTCATGGCAACGCCACCCTGCACTGTCTTTTCCAAGGAGGCGGTAACCATACGGCTGCATCCAGCCTTTGTTCCCAAAGTTTCTTCCGAGTTTCACATCAATGAACCTATTGTTCTACCCTCGTTTTATCCAAAGCCTCATACCTCCAGCGAAGAGGCGCGCCTACACCTCCTGGACGTGAGGAGGGCGCTAGCCTTCTACGTAGACAGGACCAAGTCCTTCCGGAAAACGGATAGACTCCTAGTCTCCCTCGCTCCCAAATCAAAAGGAGAAGGTCTCTCATCGCAGAGAATTTCAAAGCACATTGTATCCTGCATAAAAATGTGCTACGAGCTCAAAAAGACTCCTTTGTCGGCCACTCCCAGGGCTCATTCCACCAGGGCGGTGGCAGCATCAACAGCCTTTTTCAAGGGCGTTGCATTGAAAGACATTTGCAGAGCGGCGACCTGGTCATCCTACGACACCTTCGCCAAACATTACGCCCTTTACAGGGTATTCCAAGAGGATACCCGTCTCTCCACAGTGGTCCTCTCGGGGGCAAGCTGCACATAATCCGATTACCCACCTCCTATCTTGGGTTACTGCTGGGTAGTCACCTATTGTGGAGCACCCACGGGGACACTCGAAGAAGAAAGAGAAGTTACTCACCGTAGTAACGGTGGTTCTTCGAGATGTGTCCCCGTGGGTGCTCCACTTCCCGCCCATCCTCCCCGCTTCGGATCTCTGTTAGTGTTTTGCAGGGGCACCCGAGGCGGTTGGTCGAGGAACTGGCGGGGACCGGATCGCGCACATGGCCAGGAGCGCGCCAGGGAGCGGCGCGCGCCGGCGCATGCGCGGTCCGGCAGAAACTGCTTGGAAGATCCGATCTGCGGCGCCGGCCAAGCCGTCACCTATTGTGGAGCACCCATGGGGACACATCTCGAAGAACCACCGTTACTACGGTGAGTAACTTCTCTATATCTGGCCTATTACAAATTATGACCTTTCAAGAATACACACTCTGAACCTTTACCTTAATAAGCGATTTTATTCTTGTTGACCTGCAAAACTAAATATATATACATTTCATAAATTGCATGAAGCACTGCTACAAGCTCTACAGACCTCTCAACTATTACATGCCTATTTGAACTATGTTTACTGTACGCTGTTTACTTCGTTTGAATTTTTCAACTAATGCTATTAACGGTTAGCCAGGTAACCAGTTAGCTGTAAGCCTCACCTAATTGATGAGGCATACCCATTGTGGTTAACAGGTGGGGGGGCTGGAGCAGCAACTTCCCTCCCCTCTCCCTGCCCTGCTACAGGCTCAGCCTGGAGTATTGCAGGCAGGGGCATCCCTGCCTTGCCAGAGCTGCCCTGGTTCACAGTGGGCCTGGGATGTATCATGGGCAGGTACACACCCACACAGGAAAAGCTGCCCCAGTGTTTGGTGCAGGGTCCCACTCCAGTTCAGCTATGCTGGAGTGATGCTCCCCTCCCCAACTGCTCCCTCCCGTTTAATCAGTTAACCAGTTAAACTTAATGTTTAACTGGGTAACTAATTACAGGGAATTTTACATCCCTATTTTCAGGTCCATCACCCTTCCCCCTAATATCCTGAAGCTCTTGCCTTTGAAGTAGTGAAGTTGGCTGTGCTCTCATTGGTCTTTATCTGTATTCTGTAATGAAGTAGTTAGTGGACTCAAAGTTTTAAGGTCCTAACTGATCATCTAGTCTGACCTCATGCATAACATAAGCTATAGACCTGACCTGCCTTAAGTCCTGTTCCAAGTTCAGTAGCTGTGGGCCTTATTCTAATCTCCTTCCCAAAGTTGTGACTAGCATAACATAAAAATGGTGATAGTGGGTTGAACCAATGATCCTTCTAGCCCAGTATCCTGTCTTCTGATGGTGTCCAATGCCAAATGCTTCAGATGGACTGAACAGAATAGGACAGTTATCAAGAGAGCCATTTCCTGCCATCAAGTCCCAGCATTCGGCAGTCAGAAGCTTAGGGACTCAGAGAGTATTGGCTTGCTTCCCTGAATATCTAATAGCCTTTGAGGGACTTAGCCTCCGTGAACTTGTCTAATTTTTTAAATCCAGTTATAGTTTTCCCTGTAATGAGTTGTGCAAATTAACTATGAGTTGTGTGAATTATTGCACACTAGGGATGTAAAATCCGGTTTAATTAGTTAACCGGGCTGTAGTGGACTACTAAGTTATTTTTTTAAAAAAGCAGTAATTGATTGATGTATGTAAGTTGACCACTTGTTGCTCCTTGCTGTGGTGCGTGTCCCCTCGGAATGCTGCCCCAAGTAAAGTTCCTTTCCAGTTCCATCTGGTACTTAGTTGAACCAGGTTGGTATTTTTTTGTTGATGTTGTTGCATTTTAATGACAGGAGGCAGAATTAGGTTCTATCCATTCTTCTACATTGATGCCTCTCTGTAGTACAGTGGTGTCCAACAGGAATTCAAATACGGCCACACTTGTGGTTGTCATCCTTCTGTATTTGCCACAACCCCCCACTTTAAATAAATGCCCTTTCCCACAGCTAGCACCCCCCCACCCCAAGCCTGGCAGTCCCATCCCTCCTCCCCCCAAATAAATGCTCCCTCCCCAGAGCCAGGGACCCTTAGCTCCCCATTCTAAATCAATGCCAGCAACTCACCAGCGCCACTGGAACCACTGCCACTGCTGGGGCTACTGGCAGCAGTGCTGGAGCTGCCAGGGCCGCTGCTGTTGCTGTCATTGTGCTTCTCCCACCAAGCAGTGGGGCACGTGCGTGAAGTGGGTGGATGGCACTCCTGGCGTGCAGCTCTAGGAGGAACCGTATTTAAAGGCTCCACGAGACACGTGTCTCCATAGCCAAGAATAGCCACACTGTGGTATCCTGTTCGCCACATGTGTCTAGTGGTCAATGTATTGGACACTGCAGCAGCAGCACCCGGCATTTTGATTTCTCTGTGTTTATTTCTCTGCATTTTGGTTAGGGATATGTTGCTCAAATGGTATCAGTCTGCATATTACAAACAATACGTACATCAGTCTGTATTTCTTGTGAGGTGCCTCCTTTCTGCAGTTCACTTCTACTTTTGCTGACACCTACCTTTTGCAAGTTTTAGTTCTGTGAGGCCATTTTTGTTAAATTTTATTTTGATTTAAATTGCAGCTCAATTGGATCTTTCAAAACAGGGGAAGAGTTCAGCCTTAAAGAGTGTCAAAATTCTGTCCTCTGGTTCCTCTTCTTGTTAGACAAGTACCTGGCAGATTTTACCAATTGATTTGCACTGATAGGATATCACAAGGAAGAATTACCAAATATAAAATTTAGAGATTTTCTAATTACCAGGATGAAGCTGAGTGATCTGCAGCCTTAGATTGTATGTGTACCCTCCCATCCCATGGTTAACTTTGTGTGGGATTTCTTCTCTGAATATTATTCTGGGATGTTCTTCCACTCACTCCCTGTGGCTACAGCTACACAGCAAAGCTATTCTGAAATAACTCTGCGAGCATCTATACTGCACGCATACTATTTTGAAATAAATTTGAAATAGTGGGCATGTTATTTCAAATTTTATAAACCTCGTTGCAGAAGGAATAATGCCTATTTTGAAATAGCTATTTTCAAATAGGCGCCATTAAAACACATAATAGTGTTATTTTGAAATAAGCCATATTGGTGTCCAGTGGCTCTATTTTAAAATAGGCACCCTGTGTCTGGACATGCTATTTTGGGATGCATTCTTGTGTGTAGGTAGCTGTGGCGTTTCAAAATGATGCTGCTTCGTAGATGTAGCCTATGTCATTATTTTTAAACTAAGGGCAATTAACACCTACAGATCTTTTTGCTATTCTTGGTGTTAAGCTGTCCAATCCCTGGGGTAAATTTCTCCAGAAGGGGAGCGGACAAGCAGACTGAATAGGTAGGCAGTGGGATGAATGAACACATATAAAGGAATGGCAAGATAGGTCTTCACAACTTCAGATGTTCTTACTCAAACAAGAACATCTGATTTGCTTACAGGGTGCTGGCTTCAATATCAGAAAGTAATATCATTTGGAAAATCTGTCACTGCTGGTAGCATCTTTTGCTTTGATGAAAATTTAAATCTTCTTCCAAGCCTTCTTCATATCACCTCATTATTTATACATAAACAACATAATGTAATAACAATGACTAAGAAAGTAGAGTACCCTTGAATTTATGACTAGGTAATCCTGTTTTAACTTTATATACGTCAAATTGTTGCAGTATCTGAAACTTTTCACTGAAATTGTGTTGCTATTTCGATTTCTTTTTATTCATCAGATTGTTCTTCTCAAAATGTCTTGTCTTTCTATGGTTTATAAATAGGTTTATTAGAAAACTGCTGTCTGAGATGAGGTATTTTTGCCATCCAGCAGGGTACAGTAAAATTATTGCATTAGTTTACTTCTGGCTGTTATTAGCTCACTTTCTTTATAGTTGTGTACTCTTCTTCTTGGTATATTTTTTACAATAGCAACAGAAAGGGTCAGTTACTGAAAAGTTTCAGTCAAACCATTGTGAAGTCCAACCTGACAGAATAGGTAATGTGGCTAAGTCACGTTAAGGAAACCTGAAATGTTGGTAGGTGAAAAGGGAGGGAGAAATAGTATTATTAAGTGTTTTCCATAACACATATTGTAAAAATCACTTATTTATTGCTTACATTTCAACAATGAGCGTTACACAGAAAGCAACATTATTGCCCCACTAGAAACAGCAAGAGGCCTGGTATAGCTATTGAGCATTTATCATGAGAGCAAATTGAATTCAAGGTTGGGAAGACTTACCTACTGAGACTTTCTTTCAACAGAACAATCGCAAAGAAGAAATGACACTAAGGGCTTGTCTGCACTTTCTGTACTACTGCTGCACTACTGTAGCACTTCTTGAATACGCAACCTATAAAATGGGAGTGCTTCTCCTGTGAGTGTAGGTAATCCACCTCCTTGAGAGGCGGTAGTTATGTCGAGGGGAACACTTCTTCTGCCAACATAACACTGTCTATGCTTTGCGTTAAGACATATAATTATGTTGTTCAGAAGTGTGGATTTTCCATACCCTTGAGCGACATAGTTATGCCAATGTAAATTGGTAATGTTGAACAAGCCTTAGGAAAACCCTTTGTCTGATCTCTCTTTAACAGCCATGAACTCTTTCTGTTACAGAGACAAGAATAAGGTGATGTTTTTCTCTGCTTTTGTTAAATCAATCCCCTTTCCTACATTACTTTATTTTTCCTAAGGTAAGCTGCATGAAAATGATAATGTTGTAGATGGTGCCTTTGGCTCCAAAAATGTTTTTCCTGTTCTTCTAGCTCTGTTTTTATAGAAGGCTAAAATTAGGACATACGGTTCTTTAAAACAGAGTCCCTAAGTCTTGTGTACTCTGTCGTAAACCATCCTCCAAAGAACAAAAATGCCTTTTTTTTTTTTTTGTGGTGAGTAATTCATGTTAAGATCAATATACTCATAAAGCAAAGCAATATATAAAAAAACTCTGAAACTGGTCATTTGTACAAGACCAAGGTAAAAGTCATTTATAACATTTCTTCATTACATATATAAAAATAATAGAAATGGATTGCAAATCGGTAAATTTATAGGCACAAGAGTGTTAGTCTTTCTTGGGCTGATTAGTTGGATTTTATGTTGATAGTTTCTATATTATTCATGGTAAATGACTCACTCAGACATGCTGAAAAATTGAAAGACCTTTGAAATGCACAGCTATACAAACTACTTCAAATTAGTAGAAAGAAATTTAAAATTTGTATGTCTGAAAAATGAGATATCAAGTTTAATCAATTTTGTGTTGTAACGTTGATGCACAATTATGGTGGTGTGTTAATGTCTGGATTAAAGAGTGGGGTAATATTCAACATTCTAATGAGGATTCTTAACATCTGGACTCACAGAGACAAATAGTATTATTAAAAAAGGAGTAATTAAGCTGAACTCTCACATCTTGCTGGCCCCCTGAAGAACACTGATAGGCTGGCTTCAGGTGGCCAGCACAAAGATCTTTATATGATGGAAGTCTTTCATCTTGTTTAATCAGTATTCCGTGTAATTTGGTTTAGAGCCTGGACAGCTACATTTCATAATGCTTTAGTCTAGCTGTGTTTATGTTCTGCTTAATATTAATTCTGTTTGAGATTTCATCTTTTATGTTCTGCCCTAAGCAACATAAAATGTAAGGTATCTAGGATTGTTTGTATCAGCTGCCCCTATTAACAGTGACTTTCAAACACCACTGAGAAAAATAAATCAACCTTTGATCCTAAGGGATATGGTAACAGGTTTGGGAGAAATTAATTGTAGGAGGAAGGAGGCGGTAGCTCTCTGCTGAAACAGTGATGTGAAGAAACTGGCTACAGTTAATGAGAAGAATTAAAAGTCTTGAGTTATTAATAGTCCTGTGTAAAATATTCCTGCATTTAATATCTATAGATTAAGATTCTGTTTCTATTCTTGTTGTCTTTAGACAGTTCATATTTTCAACAAAATGACATTGGGCAGTGATCTTGTTGAACCACATTAACTTAGCCACTTAATGAAAAAAACATCACAAGAAAATCTAGGTGCTGTATGCAGTGGTATTTGTGACTTACAGAGAAGAGTATCACCTTATTAAATCTGTATTGAAGTCAATGCCCAGCCAGATATTATGGGATCTTATGTTGCTCCAGATGATATGTGAGGTCCTTACGTCGGCCTGAACTAATATTGATGCAGGACATACTATGGGAGGCCGTTACACAGGTAAGGATTGACAGAGCACATGTGCACTCTAACCCTGCCCTTGCTTTGTGTTGGGCAAAGGGTGTTGGGGTGAAAAGAAAGGATGTTGTAACTAGCTATGCTAGTCTGAAAGAATCCTCAGTTACATTAGGTAGAGGAACTTGTCCAGATCTTTTGTGCCTAGGAAACAGGATAGAGGAGCTAGAGGTGAAGAACAATAATCCGGTCTGATTTGCTTTGGGTAAGATGTCAGTGATAAACTGCACAATGAAAGATCTCACCATTCTTTTTTGCTAGAACTAGGTGTCATGTCAAATTCCATTTGGTAGATTCTGCCCATTTAGATTGCTCCTGTGGTATCCATTGGGTAATTCTTTTCCTAAGAACTCTGTTCTGCAATAGTTCTGTTGCAGAATGATTGTCTGATTTCATCCCCAAGCTGGCTGCTTTTCATTGATATGGCAAGTGAAGTAATTACTGAGTATGACTGCAACTGTTGGGTGAGATTATCATTAATAGTAAAATTATTGAAAACAATAGTGTTTCTTCTTGGTAGATATTTGCTCCAAGACAGTGATCTATAATGCTCATGCTTATGTTTGTTGAAGTGTAAAAAGGTCATTTTTTCAAAAAGCAGTTAACCTGTTCTGCAATTTTAGAATTTAATAAATGAAAGCAAGATTGTCCAGTGTACAATATGGACTTGCTTTCTACCTGAAAAGCAATTCTTTTGATTGACTTATTTTTATATTTGAATATGAACTCCATAATAATGTGTCATTTCCTAGCTCTCATAAAAGTGCCTTTCAAACATGAAGTTAAAGATAGTATCATGATTTTTGTGTGGGAAAGGCAATATTTTTATCTTATTGTTTTGTATCTCCTTTAGAGAAGATGACTATGTATTAGGCATAGAGGTATGTAAGAATCTGGTTCATGAAAGTATGTCATTACATGCTTCTTTTGAAGCAAGTGCTTTTCTGAATTGGGATGCTTTCTGAATCACAGGCTAAATAAATACTGCTTTTGCAGAGTATCTAACAATGTTAAAATTTAACCCATTAATGTCCCAGTAATAAATTCACAAGCGTTGAGGTGAATTTCCTATTGTTCAAATGCATAAGTAACTATGAACCTGTGGAGCCCCTCTGCGTGAATAATTTTATATACAACTGATATGTATATATATTTTATACATGAATGTTATGTATGTATATAAATTATTCGGGCGGTGAAACTACACACCTATAAAGCTGCACAAATGTTTGTAGGATTGTGGTCATTTATTTTAAGGCCAATTTCTCCTTAGGCTGTGGATGGTGAAAGGGGAGCTAGTTGTTTTGTTTATTTGAGTATAGATGGGAATTAAGTGGCTAAACTGTTTAATTACTTGCTTTTCATGGTTTGCATTGGCAGGATATGCAATCTAGCAACCTTAACTGTAAGTTAATGAAGTTGTTTGAGTGGGAATATAGATTTAATAGCTGGAACTAGTAACCCTTATCTCCATTAAAATTATTACTTTTGACAGAACTGACCCAGATAATGAGTTTTATAAGAGGTTGTATGGTGCCTGGGGTATCTAAAACATGAACAAACAGGATTACCTCTTAAATCTGTCAACAGCTGCCGCTGCAACGTGAAACAGATGAGTCTTACTGAATTTCTCTGTTATGGTGTTTTACTGCCCAAGTACATCTGTAAAGTGCGTTTAAAAAAAATCAGATTCCCTGTTAATTCATGTGCTGTGATTTGGGACTTAGCTAAAGAGCTTAGAGGAGGCCTCATGAAGTCTAGAATGCATTCCATTTAGACACGATCATTTCTGTGCATATATTTTCAGAATGGCTACTGCTGAAGTCTGTATACAAGATTCTAAAAAGTCATCAAAAATGCAACAAGAAGTCCCATGGCACTTTATTGACTAACAGATATTTTGGAGCATAAGCTTTCATGGGCAAAGATCCGCTTCATCAGATGCCCATGAAAGCTTATGCCCCAAAATATCTGTTGCTCTATAAGGTGCCTCAGGACTTCTTGTTGTTTTTGAAGATACAGACTAGCTCGGCTACCTCTCTGATATTTATCAATAATGCAGCCCCTTTGTGCCCCCTGTGTAGGATTTGGACCACGGGATCTACCAAAATGTAGAACCATAACCATAGCCTTTTCTTCAGTCAACCTGCAACAGCTTCATCAATGCATAGGCGATATGAGAAGTATGATGACGTTCCTGTGCAGCTTGTTGTTTTCTGTTTTTCCATCTGTGACAGGACAGTGTGAGGGTTAAGTGGTGAGGAGCAGTTTTGTTCATTGCTCCTTTGAACTTTGGTGAATTTAATCCAAGGAGACTACATGGGTGATCCCGACCATATAAATAAATGCCTGCAGAACACACTGAAAAAAGTGTTTACTGCCAGCACTATAATTCTTCATGTCTCCTGCCACTGCATGGCATTACACACCTAGATCAGTATAAAGAGTTCGGCTATCTGCACTTCCCTGGGTGTGTGTGTGACACTGTGGTTGCCCTGCATTGGTAAAGAAAGGATTAACCCTGGGAGAGGGCTGTCCTGGAAACCAATCAGGGGAAAGGATTGTGGCAGCCATTGAGAACCCAGGAGAAATGTATGAAAGAGATAGCTGGCCAGGGCGAGTACAAACTCTTGCTCCAGCCCTCGAGTGAGAGGTGACTGTCTGTCTGCTAGAGTTGGGTACCACGGACAGAGCAGTGCTGGGGAAAAGCAGGATGAGCCAGGGCAGTTCTGGCCAGGCAATCCCCTAGATGCAGCACCTGAGACAAAGCCTGAGGGTATTAGAATGGCAGAGTTGCACTCAGGACAGTGGAAAGCAATAGGTCCAACCCCTTGCCAATGATGATAAGTCATTTCTGACTGCAATTTGCCTCTGAAGTAAGTGGCTAGATGAAAAATGACACTGGGTCCCTGAAGTAAGGTGGGTATAGAGTGTTTGGGGGTTCCCTGGGAGGGGAGGACCCCAGAGTGTGGGGCACTGCAGTAGGGCAGCAGCCTGAGGGAAGGGGTCTGTGGTCAGGGAGGGACACGGACCTTGATCTAAGGTGGAGAACAGACTGACAAGACACCCACCTGAATGCTCCAGAGATTAGTTGAACTAATTCCCATGTAACCATCATGAGGTGCCACAGTGTTGAGTCCTGCCCGGTTACAGTGTGCAGTTGTTTTAGCAAGTCTCAGTTCAGCACTCAGGTCCTGGCAGGTAAGGAAAAGAGAGGATGATTTTTATATATGTCATTTTGAACAGTAGTTATTTGTAACTTGTAACAGTAGTTATTTGTATCCATGTAGTTTGTAAAAGCCAGATCACTGATGTAATACTGTGCTCTGAGGGGACAGGATATGTGCAGGGGATCTGCACAGGAGTTGTGTGTCTGTTGAATGAGATGCCTTTAAACACAACTGCAAGCATCATAGGGGAGAGAAATTGTTCCTCTTCCCATCTCCTGAAAAGATCATGAGGGAACAATTTCACTATCTGGCTTGTCCAATGATTCACAAGACTTGGGCCATAATGATTTAAGCTCTTATGTAAACATATTTGTGTAAAAAGCATTTAAGACCATCTCTGATATTTGGACTTTGATTAGGACTGGGCAATTTATTCTTTGCAAAACCACTCAACTTATCCTTATGGGCTTTCTGCAGAAGTGCCTGTAATGTAGTGGATTTAAAGAACACTGTATCTCTCCTCATTCCAATATTAGACCCTCTGATATCACAGTGACAATCATAATGTGAGAACAAGAAATGAATAAGAAACTGAATAACAGGTGTATGATACTAATTCTTTAGGGATGAACACCATATTTCCATGGATCTCTGAGAGATTCTGTTTTCCCTTTCACTTCCCATTGCTTTTGTGTGACTTATAAATGAGAAGGTCTGCCCCTAGAATCTAAGACCTTTTTTAAATAGTTATCATTGTAATATCTAGAGACCCAGTCCAACTCCCATTAAATATAGTGCCAGTCTTTCAGTTGACTTTAATTATACTGACACTGTCCTCAAAAGCAGATGAGGATTGCAAAGACTGATTGCCTTTTCCATCAGCAGTTCCACACGGTACCAGGAGAGCCAGGCCTGTGCCCACATCAGTGGATCCAGTACCAAAGACTCTGGTCAGTTCTCTTGCCAGAACTTGATATGCCTGCCTCATGAGTACTGTCAGAGGAAGTGTTAAATGAGGGACAGCATTGCCCTGTCAATGTATCACTTACTGGCCACAAGCACTAGCAGAGCTGTGGATGCTCTGACATTGTCAGGAAGCTATTCACCTGATTACACCTCTGGCCAAGCCACCAGAAGGCAGTCAGTACTGATGGCTTCACCCTTCAAGTTTGATTACTTTTCTGAGAAAGAGCAGGAGCCAGTTTTGCTGGTTCTGGTTTTGCTGATGGTCCATACTTTGCATGTCAGTCTAGGTGGGGCTTCTTGGAGACTCCTATATTTGTGGGACTCTTACATAATGACAAAGGATCAGTGGTTCCCAGAATAGGATTTGCAGTTTATCACTATGATCTCACCCAACAGCCTTACTGCAATACATGGGATCCCTACTGTGGTTTCACTTGAATACTTTGACTGTTGCTGTTTTCAGAGAATACCAGCAGAAGAACTGCTCAACAGCAGTCAGAGGAACAGAAATAGTCAGAGCAACTAGAGCAGTTGATACTGCCAGGTCATCTGATGACCTCTTCTTCCCTCCCTCTTTTGCCTGACCCCTACCCTGAATGATTGTAAGCGGTACTGAGAGCTGACAGAGAATCACAATCATTCTCTAGAGCTGTCTGGAGAAGGTTCAGATCCCGTACATGAGTTTCTGGTTATTCTTTAGTTGACAGCAGTTCTAAAGTAACGTTTGTTATTATTTAGGTCATTCTGGATCCTACTAAAGACATTTTGCAAACACTAGCCACCTGGACTCCAAAGATGGCCAAAAAAGAAATATTGTATTCCTTATTAAGGGGGCACACTATTTATTCTTTCATTCAACTCCAAGCTCTGGTCTGCTTCACCATCCCTTGTACAACCAGACTGTAGCAGCCACAATCTACTCCTTTCACTTAAGGTTGCAGAGAGATTAGAGCTCTATGGCAGATTTTTTTTTTAAATTTTGGCTAAGTTATCACAAACTACCAGACACTTAGATCTTCCTCACCCCTTTTGGTGACTCCTTTGCCCATTTCCTTTCAATTTGGTTTTATCTAAGGTTGAATACTTGGGTCTTGGACATCATCTCAAGTGGCTACACAATAGATTCCTGTCTGTTCCTTCCTTGTCCCTTTCAGGGACTCTTGCCATGAGAGGATTCTGAAGTAACAGATAGACTACCTGATCCAGTTAAGAGTGGTGCTACTTCCTAAATATGGAGGAAAGTGCTTTGATTCCAAATATTTCCTGGTCCCCAAAAAGACAGGGTCTGGAGACGCATCCTGGATGTCAAGTAGTTGAACATCTTCATCTGCCACTTAAAAAATATGACGATTATTGTATCAGTTGTAATCCCCTTCCTCATTGTCAACAACTGGTTTTAAACTCTCAGTTTAGAGGACACTTATATTCATGTAGATATACATTCAGTGCAAAGAAAATTCCTTAATTTTACAGTAGGCTAAGGGCATTTCTAGTACACGGTGCTCCCCTTTAATCTCTTAGCAGCTTCAGCAGTCTGTGCAAAAGTCATGGCCATTGTAATAGCGCACTGGTTAACTCATTTTCCTACTTGGACTGATCTGGCTCCTTGAGGGTCTCAACCATATTAAGAAGTATGGGTTTCACTCACGTCTTTCTCAACCTTTACCACTTCCTGGGCCTTGAGGTAAACCCAGGAAAGTCTACTTTCGCACCCACATCAGTTACAGAATTTATCAGAGAAGTCCTGCAGTTGGTTGCAACCAGGGCCTATTTAATGCAGGACAGATTCTTTATGATGAGAGATCCCAGTATTTAGCTTTAATGCAGCTGTCAAAAAACTCCAGTCTTCTTAGTTCTGTTAGTCCAGTTTTCTTAGGCCACACGATATCATGCAAGGCCTGGCTGAAGAAATTCTGTGTTCCAAACAGAGATTCCCTGGACAAAAGAATCTCTCTTCCAACACAATAAAGATTTCAAGAAGGCAGATTTTAGCAGACTCAGGGAGTTGGTGTGTAAGATACCGTGGAAATGAAGTCTAAGGGCAAAAACAGTTAAAGAGAGTTGGCTGCTCTTTACAGAGAGACATTATTAAGGTCACAAGAACAAACTATCCTACTACATAGGAAAGATAGGGAAGAATGTCAAGAGACAACCCTAGCTTACCAAGGAGGTAGTTCAGTGATATGAAACTGAAAAAAGACATACAAAAAGTATAAACTTAATCAAATTAGAAAGGATGAATATAAACAACACAAGTATGTAGGGGCAAAATTAGAAAAGCCAAGGTACAAAACCAGATTAAACTAGCTAGAAACACAAAAGTTAATAGGAAAACTTTGTACAAATACATTAGAATTAAGAGGAAGACCAAGAACAGGGTAGGCCAGTTACTCAATGAGAGGTGGCAAGAATAACAGAAAATGTGGAAATGGCAGAAGTACTAAATGACTTTTTTGTTTGTTTTTGCTAAAAGTTTATTAGCAATTGGACATCTAGCTTAATGAATGCCAGTGAAAATGGAGTGTGAACAGAAGCTAAGAGAAAGTTAAAAAGTTATTGGGCAAGTTAGATGTCTCCAAGTCAGTAGGGCCTAATGAAATGCATTCTAGAATACTCAAAGAGCTAAATGAGGAGATAGCTAAGCTATTGGCGATTATCTTCAGAAAGTCAATGAAGACTGGATTGATTCCACAGGACTAGAAAGGGACAAATATAGTGCCAATCTATTAAAAGGCAATTAAGGACAAAGCAGGAAATTACAGACCACTCATCCTAACTTCAGTACCTGGAAAAATAATAGAGCAAATAGTTAAGCAATCAAAACAAAAAGCAGTCAAGTAGCACTTTAAAGACTAACAAAATAGTTTATTAGGTGAGCTTTCGTGGGACAGACCCACTGGTCTAGCTATGGTCTGAAGAAGTGGGTCTGTCCCACGAAAGCTCACCCAATAAACTATTTTGCTAGTCTTTAAAGTGCTACTTGACTGCTTTTTGTTTTGATAGTGTATAAACTGGCACGGCTCCCTCTCCGTTACCAGTTAAGCAATCAGTTTGCAAACACCCAAATGAAAATTAGGTGATAAGTAACAGTGAACATGAATTTATTAAGAACAAATAGTTCCATCCCTGCATTTACCAGGAACTATTCAATGATTCAAGTCACAGATTTGTATTTTATGGAGTGTCAAAAATGAATTTTAATACTTATAATAAACAAAAGTGCATCAGGAAATCACATCCAAAGGCAAAGGGTGAGATCACTGCATTTGTTGAAAATGTTGCCTGTAACCTCATCTTAAATGTTTATTGCAAATACTGTCATCCTGCTATATTCTCCTACACTAATCTCAGTGTGGTTTACAGATGGAGAACACAGAGAAAGATGAGCTATAAATACTGTTCTATTGAGCAGTAATCTAAGATTCCTCAGGATTTTTTTCTTTTTTGGTCCTGCAGACTAGGTACCTCATCTGGCTAGATTATTTAGATGAACCTTCTCTTTATATCAGACACACCCTCATTTTATCTAGTGAGGATTAGCACTAACTCCCCATTGCACAGATGAGCCATATTTCAAAGTGGTTGCTTCAACCTCCTAAATGATTAGGGCCAATTTGGTGACTTAAGGGATTTTACTTTCTCCCCATCAATATTCTCATACCTTTCACCTGGGTTTGTTTTACTTTTCTGGGCTGACTGCATAATAATAACCTTGAGGTGCATATTTTGCTTCCCAAGTCTATTGATAAATGGAGAATTGGACAAGAACATAACTAACCAGTATTTCCTTTACCCTCATCTTCAAGATTAAGCTAATCAGCACTTTTGGAAAACAGCAATCAGAGATTGCTTTGTCTCTTTTCTTTATTCCATAGCTTCTTGATGACAGCTGTTTCTGTGTATCCATTACCAGCAGAAGACTCTGACTTCCAGGGCTGTTTGGGCAATTAGACATTTGAACAGTGTTTTCTCCTTGCCTCAGTAATAGAGTTCGTGAAGTTGTTAAGACTCCCTACATCATGCTTGTGAAGGGTTCTGCACATTTCTGTTGTTCTCATTTTATGCCAGCCTGTCATATTTGACAGTTCAAAAATCATCTTTTCTGACTTCCTACAACTGCATATTTTAGCCATTGCCCTACTTGAAGTGGACTGGATTCCCCACAAAATCTGCAGTTTTGCTTTATAATCTCTGTAAATTGATGTTTTATGTACATTTGTACATGCTTTGATATAAATAAGGATTTTTGACCTGACTTTTCTACAAATATTTCCACGTTGTCTTAGTCAAATATTTTCCATGGTCACATATGCTTTTATATGAATGTTAATAGTGTGCTGTTTTAAAAAAAGGATGTTATTAGTGCTTTAGATCTTCAGAGCCCCATAAGGATGTTAGTTATTTAATCAAAAAATCTCTAAGAGGTAGGATTTGTTATCCCCCTTTTACTGCTGGAAAAAGTAAGGCAGGAGTAGCTTGCCCATAGTCTATAGTAGAGCAGAACCTGGGATTTAGGAATGTGTGATACCCAGTCCTGTGCTTATTTCTCTAGTATACTTACTACCCCTCATTGAAATAGGTTGATTCAGCATATTAACTAATTATAATTATCTTAAAGGATTTATTTGATAGCTGCCTTCAACTTCCTGAAAAGCAGCTCTAAAGAGGATGGAGAGAGGCTGTTCTCAGTGGTGACAGGTGGCAGAACAAGGAGCAATGGTCTGAAGTTACAGCAGGAGAGGTTTACATTGGATATTAGGAAAAACTATTTCACCAGGAGGGTGGTGAAGCACTGGAATGCGTTACCGAGACAGGTGGTGGAATCTCCATCCCTAGAGGTTTTTAAGTCCCAGCTTGACATAGTCGTAGCTGGGATGATTTGGTTGGAGTTGGTCCTGCTTTAGGCAGAGAGCTGAACTTGATGACCTCCTGAGGTCTCTTCCAGCCCTAGGATTCCATGATCTTGTCTCCGTGCTATCTTCTCACCCATCCAAAACAATGATATTATTATTTTATTTTATTTTCTTAATAAGTCCAGAGGAGTTGCAGAAGTGAGGACTGAACATGTCAGGTGTGTCATGGGGGAAGTGAGAGTATCAAGTAAAAGCATAATTGTGTGTCAACAAATGTTCACACCTTAGAAATACAATTTTAAATAACCTGGGTGTGTGCTTCTGCACATGCATGTGTGAACATGAATAGATAAGGAATTGTGTTTATCCTTAACTTAGGTTTAAGGCATTAGCTCTTTATGCCTCTGGATTCAGTAATTCTGGACTAGTGCCAGTAACCACTCTGTGCTATGCCAGCAAGTGAAGGTTTGGGTGTATAGCAGCTTAAGCCTCATTTGGAATCTGAAGACTTGGATCACGGTATTTCACGTTTTTGTCCAGTGTCATCACTAAACTATCTGGTACAGCTCTTCCCCTTCTGAAAACTGATATATTTCCATTGATTCAGTGGTGCTCCCCTGATTTACAGTGGCTGAGGATCCTACCCTCATTGTTTAAATGGCTGTTGACATTTGTGAAGAAACACAGTACAGGTTCAGCTTCTATGGTCCAGATTTCTGTAGAGGTCCACAGTTCCCATTGATTGCTCCCAAGCTTGAGCACTTACAGGGAAAGCTGCTCCCCCACAGTTAGCAATTCACATGGAGATGCTCTGGGGAAAAGGCAGAGCGGCTGCAGAGCCCCACGGCAGGGGCCAGGAGTGCAACCCCAAAGCAGGTGGGGAGGGCCAGGGGCATAGGCTGGCTGATGTCCCATAGGGCTGCACTCCTGGGGCTCTGCATCCATGCTGCCTCTTCCCCAAGTGCCTGCTCCGTCAATGGCAGCCTCTCTGGGTATCCAAATGGACACAGGACTGTGATTCTGGCCCTTAGCCAGAGGGGTCCTCAGACACCCTGCTCCTTCTGCTGAGAACACCCCTTCCTCCCAGTCCCTTCTCCCAGGAAGGAACCAGAGGGAATTACAAAGAAAAGAACAGAAATAAAAAGAAAGATAAACAGAAAGAAGACACAGACTGAGAAGACTGTAATATACAAGTAATAGGAAGAGATGATATGGTGGTTACCTTCTGGCTTTAAATGTTATGACTCTGTCAGACTTGGAAAGACTAAAAATGGACACATGCAGAAGGAAAAAGCATAACAGCAGTGGTCCACAATTTGGATTACTCAGGCAGATCTCATAACTCTTCTAGTTGTTGTCTTCTAAATAAAGTGACAATCCAAGGTCCAAATACCTGTGGCTTAAGTGTGCAGAAGCCTGTGTTTTGCTATTATGAATAATATGTTTGAACCAGATTCTCTTGTGGGTACCTGGCTCTGTGACAGTACAGAGAGACCAGAAAGCAGACTCATTTGGCCATATGGGAATTCCTCTAGCATGCAGGAGATGCAGACTTGTCATGCTTGGCTTCTACCTCCCTTCTCTTTCCCACTCCCACACTCCCTCTGGTGCTTGGACCTATGTTGTCAAGTAGTACAGGGTAGAAGTGCCTATGTCAGGTGTGGCGCCATTAGTAGCACCTAAAGGCCAGACAGGCTTGGGCCCTCACTGAGCTAGACCTGCCACCCCTGCCCAGTGCTCAACCAGTGGGTTGGTACCCCAGAGTTTGTCCATCAATGCCATTCCTCAGGCTGGCACTTTAAGTGCAGAAGGTGGGGGCCAGCAGGAGACTTTAAAAATACCTTGCAACTAAGGTCACAGTCCCATTTTAATGGGGTCGCCAGGGCTGGTACTAGACTGTCTGGAGTCTGGGGCCAAAACTCAAAGCTCGCTGTCCTGGGCCCAAGCCAAATCCCAGACCCCACTGCCTGGATCAGAAGCCAAATCCTGAGCCCCACTGTCTGAGTCAGAACCCCTGCCCCGTTCCCCTCCCCAGCCTGAGGTGGCAGACTCAGTCAGGCTCAGGGTTCAGTTTTCCCGTCTGGGGATGTGTAGTGAGTTTTGTTGTCAGAAGGGGGTTGCAATGCAATGAAGCATGCGTACGCCTGTGCTAGACATTGTACAGTCTCTGCTCCTAAGAGCTTTTGACCTAGCAAACAAGACAAAAGATGGATGAGAAAAACAAGCAGGCCCTGGAAACAAAAATAATTGGGCGTGCACAGTTCTTAGCCAACTCAGATCCTGTAGATACTGTGACAGAACTGGAGCTGCTCTGTAATAATTTACACCTACTGTATATTGACCTAGTTATTGGGATGGTCACTGTCAGAGTATTAGAGACAGAGTGGTTGACTTAATATCTTTAATCGGTCCAAGATGCTGAGACACAGGGACTTGGGTGGGTAAAGAAGTTAAGCCTTCCTAGATTACCATCAGGGACTGTAAGCCTTTACATAAGGTAGACATGCATGACAACTATTTGACTTGCTTTGTTCTGACCGTTTAAATTATAATTTTTTGTTGAAGACAGTTTTGTCACTAATTCCAACTGGTCGTCCATTCCTAAAGGGAAGAACTGCAGGTACCAGAACTCAGTCTGACTTGCTCAATAAACACAACTGACACACTAGATACTGTAACCTAGAGTTTGATCTAAGGGTGGGAGAAATACAGAATTGCACCACAGGCTAGCTGAAGGTGCCTTATGGGATGAACTCGGTAAGAGCCCAGAAGTTTAATAATCTTGTAACTGTGACAGATACATAGATAGAAAAATATAGACGCTGATTTCAGCTCAGGCCCTATGCAGTTCAGTCATTCACTTAACTGCTGCTTGATTTTTAATCTTCACACATAGTCCAGAAACAGCGGTGTCTCACAAATGTTCTTTTGTGCCTTTGTGGGGTGTTTATAAAAACAAACAAACAAACACAAGCAAACAAACAAAAACTAATCCTGTTCTTGCACTGCATTTGTTGTGAATGGAGAAACATTTACCATTCTCTATTTCAAGTTAACATTGTTTTTGCCTAGGAAGAACAAATTACCCATATGCAAACATTTATTATACCAGACCAAATCTAAATGACGTTTCTTGATCTGCAGACAATTCAAGTGCCAAATAGTCTATTGTACATTCTTTGCTTTTTCCAGTGTACTTGAGAGTGGCCATTCCCAGTTGGCCATCTTGAGCAAAGAACAAAACATTGCTGTAACTCGGGACACTCTTAAGGTTTTGTGTTTACTGCATGAATTTTATTGTTTGTGATCATCCTGTCTCTTTCAGATTAATGAATATACCATGTTACGTTCCTAGCCTCACTCTGTACTATGATCTGTGTGGGTTAAATTGTTGAAGCTCGTAGTTTGAGTGTACAGCTTACTGTTCTCCCAGATTGGGACTGAAAGTAGAGAATTCTTCGTGTATCTGCTGAAAATACCAGTTGCTGATTAGTAATCAGCTGTGAGAATCTTTCTGGAAAATCCCTCTGCAGTGCCACTGCACTCAGACTTTTCTAAGTGCTTACACAAAGTTGACCCTATTGGGGGGGAAAACTTGTTTGGAAGGAGGTGTAATGTTATACATGTATAAAAAACAAAAACTTGGCAACTGCTGTGATACCAAATCAGTTAATAAACTTTATATCTTTACCCTTGATTGTGTTAAAAAAAAACAAAGAGGGGTAACATTTAAAAACTATTCTTGAAACATTTCTTTTGTGTTCTATGTGCAGGTATATGTCTCGAGTCCATGGTATGCATCCAAAAGAGACCACACGTCAGTTGAGCTTAGCCGTGAAGGATGGGCTCATTGTTGAAACCCTGACTGTGGGATGTAAGGGATCAAAAGCTGGTATTGAACAAGAAGGGTACTGGTTGCCAGGAGATGAAATTGTGAGTATAATATCTAGAAGAAGTTAAATTGTGTTTTGTGATATACTGACATGGAGCCTGTTTGAATTTCCATTAACAATTTTTTATTGATGAGCTACTGGTGTTACTTGAGAACAATGGAGTATTGTTTCACAAACACTGTTTTACTATTTAAATTTATTGTTATTAGTAGTAGTAGTAGGAGGAGGAGGAGTACATGGAAAAGTTGTATTTTTGAGCCCTCCCTGTTCCATAGAAATTCTGCCTTGTAGGGCTCTGCATGTGCTGCCTTGGAACACTGTGGGTACGTCTACACTAGAAACTAACTTCAAAGTTAACTTCAAAGTTAAGCACTACATTGAAGTAGCCAGCAGAGAGTCTGCACACATTTTTCCCTTACTTCAAAGTTAACTTCGAGATAGGGAGCCCAGATTTGAAGTCCTTACTCCATTCCTGGGACTGGAGTAGTGTACTACTTCGAAGTTTACTTTTGAGCCCTCCCTGTTCCATAGAAATTCTGCCTTGTAGTTTACTTCGAAGTAGGGTGTGCGTAGACATTCCTACTTTGAAGTTGCTTACTTCAAAGTAAGAAACTTCAAAGTTATTTTTGTAGCATAGACACAGCCTGTCTGCGGCTTTACACAGCTTTGTTCATTTATTCCACTTGTGACATAGCTTCACCTCCTATGGTCCTATGTGGAGATTTTCAGTACAAACCTTACTGGTGTCACTTTGACTCCACTGACATCTTTAACTATCCATGACAGCGTTTCCCAAAGTAATTTGGCCATGGAATACTTTTGAGCTTGGAATATATCAATGGAACAGATACATTCCAGTTGGGGTGGCATGGGTGCATAGAGGATTTCAAACTGAAAAATTGCTATACGTAATGCTCAATAATTGATTTAAAAGAGTTAGTTTTGTTAGATGTATTTTATTTTAAAAAGAACAAAAACAAACAACAAAAAAACAAGAAAATCATCTGAATGGACAATTAATGTTCTTCTGATAGGACAGTTAGTAACCCTAGAATTAAGTATAAAAATTAAGTGCAAACACAAAACAAAACAACAATATAACAGCCAAAGGAAGGAGGGTTAGTGTTGTGCTTTTGGACAAAAACAGACAGGATGATGCTGTCATAAAAGGACTGTACTTCCTAAATGCATAAAGAAATTTTTTATTAAAAAGAAATGGAAAACAAATCAGGTATGAAAAACATTTTAAAATTTTGTGTTTTTATAAATTTGTTATTTTTACAGAAAACTACTGGGAAATAAAAATAAGTAACATTTGACTTCTTTTTAATGGGAAGAGTGTTGTTGCATCTTTTGATCACAAATCCACTCAGTATTAGGAATGATGCTGGTGATGCTTCTACCCATGTAGAAGTGCAGCCCCTGGGGGGCCTTCTGGAAGGAAGTCCTTCTTTTGGAGGCCCCTTCTCCCCAAAAGTTTTTGGGGAGAAGGGGCCTCCAGAAGGAGGACTTCCTTCCGGAAGGACCCCCAGGGCCGTGCTTCTACACGGCGTTTTGGAGTCTGGAAGAACAGTCTTCTGGACTCCAAATCACATGACATTATGCTAATGAGGCACGGGGATTTTGCATCCATGCCTCATTAGCATCTTTCGCTCCATGTATTAGCATGCCACTTCCAGAGGAAGTGGCCTGTGTAGAAACGGCCATGGGATTTGGGGTTGTTGGGTACAAAAATTGCAAGTTAGATATCTGGACATGGTCTGGAGGCCAAACTCTAAGACCCTTGTCCTACCCAGGGTTTCACAACCCAGATTCCCGCATAGCCCAAACAGCTAAACTGCAGTTTTATAGGTCCACAGCCCAAGCTGTGGGAGCTTGCATCAGCTACCCCAGGCTCTGAGACTTAATGACATAGGATTTTTATTGCGGTGTAGACATGAAACTGATTGTAAACTTGTTGAAAGATGTCCACTGGCTATGCATCATACCCAGTCAGTAAAGAAAAATTGTTTCAAGCAATTAACAAACAAAACTCAATCCCAGATATAAAAATTACTTTATATATCCTTTTAGCCATTACATCTTACAAGTTTTAGGCCTGAATTTAGGCATCAAAACACATATGAAAGCTCAGTTAAATGGTCTGAGCTTCAGAGATGCTGAGCACTCACATCTCCCTCTTACTAGGTGACTAACTATTAATAAATGTGTCTAATTTGAAGCAACCACGTTGGCGCGTGTTGGCCTTAGTGCATAACATGAACTGATTGCTTTGCAAATTAATAATAATAAAAAGCAAATCATACAGCTTATGTAACAGCTGCTATGCATGGATAACTGGTTTAGTTTGATCATTTACATATCTGTATCAGTCTAATTGCTCTATCCGGTAGGCTGACATATGCTCTGCTAAAGATCATTGATTGGGTTTCTCTTTGAAAGGGTTAAATATTCTGTGGTATGGTGCTTGAAGGTTCTATCACAAATCCATGGTTCACAGCTTCAAGGGTTCTCTCTCAAATTTTATGAAACTGTGTTAATATAACACTTTAAGCAAATTTCAGTGCATTTAGAAACACTGAAATGGAGCTGCTGAGATACATGGGGGCTTGTGGTTATGGAAAGGCTTTTGTGTCAGAGATGACCTTTCTGTGGTAATGTTTTAAAAATAAATAAGAACTTTTATTAAAATGACACTAGTGTTCTGAAAAAAATGACAAGAACAAGAAAATTCAGTTTTAAACATGAAGAAAACCATTCACACATGCTCATACACACATCGATTTATGTAAGATCCCAAATCAATGACAACGCATAACTCAATGGACAACATATCTACAGGTTGATATCTCTTACAAATAAATCATATGACAAAGATAATTGCACTAGTAATGCTTCCGTTTGTCCAATTACCCATTTTGCTTGCTAGCTAGGCATCCATAGAAATGGTATTGCTCTAACCAGCTTTTCAAATTGCATCCTCATATTATACATAAATACAATTGTAAGCAGAGTATTTGATAAGCATTTTTGTATCTGCCATATTAGTTTAGAACTCTGCATTTCCACTGCATTTTCACTGCTGCAGCACCTCACCTTGTTTTAGGTGCCAGTGTTGTCATCCCCTTTTGCAGAAGAAATGGGGAACTCTGAACTCAGGTGATGGCAGTTTACAGTTCACTGTAAAACATTATTTCTGTTCTTAATACATGTGCATGATAAGTAATATCATGTGCTCTTCTTAGTCCTAACCACAACAAGTATTGTTAAGAATCGTGGTAGAGACTATTCTTAATGCTTTAATGCTTTAAATGTTGACTCTGTTCTACAGAGTTAAGAGTCTCAAGACCAAATTGAGAGGGATTCTCTATTTAAAAATAAATGTACATTCATTCATGAAGTCAGACAATGCTACTCTGACCTTAAAATGAAGTTGTATTATTCAGCAGGTCTGGTTTGTGCAGTTGACTGGCACAAACAGCTCAGTTTACACTACTGCAGTGGTTTGAATTTGTCAAGTAATGGACAGATTCTCTGGTGATGTGAAGAGGGAACGCCCCACAACTGATTTTAGTGCTTTGTGCCATTTCTCTGCTGCACAGACAGTGGAGGCAGGAAGAAGGCAGGAAGTCCTCTTTTGTAAGGGGACTGGCTGACTGACTGTGCTCAGTTACTTGCTGCCTCCAGAGGCAGCTCTCTTGGTTCGCTAAGCATGCTTTTGCTGGTCGTCTTTTCTCAAAAATTCATCCATGCCGATGTGACAGAGTAAGAAATCATTTTTCCTTTTCTGAATTTTCAGCCCTCTCTCCACATCTCCAAACCACTTCCCTTCACACCCGTTCCTTCTTGTCAGTGTTTGGTAGTTTCACGGTGAATGCTTCTGAGGGGGGAGGGAGTTCAGTAGCTGCAGTGTTTCAAGTCTGCAATAGGAAGCTGAAACCCATAAGATCTTCCTCATGTACAAATGCATCCAGACTCGTTAATTCAGTTCTGGACATTTCCGACTTACTACTTCTACAGCTTAACCCTTACACTTCAAGTGGAGCATATGTCATCTACAAGTCTCCTCCACTTCACTCTGTCTCAGGACAAAACTTATAGCTGACTCTAGGAGTACCTCAGTTGTTGTTCTTCAATCTCAGTAGATCTCCACGTTATCTGAGGTCTCCCTCTTTTGCATTTTCCTTTCAGGTTCCATATGGGAGCTTGACGGACTATGCTGCATGATGGTTTTCTGACAGTGTGGCCTAGCCATCTCCACTTTCTTCTCTCGATTTGAACATCAAGTGGTTCTTGTCCTACTCCGTTCCAAAACTCCTCATTTGTGACTAAGGCTTTCCATTTGATTTGAAGGATGTAGGTCAGGCATCTGTTTATGAACGTCTGTAGCTTGTGATTTGAAAACGTTTTAGTATGCCAGGTCTCACATACATACAAGAGCACACTCTTCACATTTGTGTTGAAGATCTGCTGTTTCGTCTTCACAGTTATTATTTGTGAATTTCAGGAACTGGAGGGGCATCACGTAACTGTCTATTCCAGGGAAAGTGTTGAATTGGAGAGAATGAAGACAGAAATTGATAGACAATTCAGGGAAGAACAGGCTGGCTTCCAAACCGTGAGATCTTGTACTGACCAAATAGCAACTTTCAGGCTATGTCTGCACTAGCACTCCCCTTTCAAAAGGCAGATGCTAATGAGACGCTTCAGGATATGCTAATGAGGCACTGCAATGAATATGCAGCATCTCGTTAGCATAATGGCAGCCGCGGCACTTCAAAAATGCCGCTTTTGATTGCGAGCGGCTTGTTTTCAAAAGGACCCTGCACACGTCAAACTCCCCTTATTCCTATTTGGTCAGTACAAGATCTGTCGCTTTCGAAGTGCCACGGCCGCCATTATGCTAATGAGGTGCTGTGTATTCATTGCAGTGCCTCATTAGCATATCCCAAAGTGTCTCATTAGCATCCCCCTTTTGAAAGTGGGGGGCTATTGTAGACATAGCCTCAGTCTGATCATAGAACAATCGCTTGAGTGGAACGCCACCCTGTAAGTCTTCATAGACTTCCAAAAAGCCTTTGACAGAGCTGATAAAGACACTTTGTGGAAACTGCTGCAACACCGTGGCATCCCATCCAAAATTATTAATCTGATCTGTTCAACATACAAACCCTCAACATACCAAGTTGGTCACAATGGTGTCTTAACAGAATCCTTCGGCATACTCTCAGGACATTTCTGATCTTTGAAATAAATATTGAAATTATATATTTGTATCTGAAAGTAAAGCTACAGAGTCAAAGTGACTTCAGATTACTTTCAGTCTCAAGTAACCTGAGACGAAATCAATTTCTTTCCCTCTACTTGCTTTACCATCACTTTCACTTTCAGAGCTGCTATGGCAAATTTCTCTAGCATAATCAAACACCCTGTTGGCCAAAACTTCGAAATGGCCATGCAAATGACCATTTCGAAGATTAATTATGAGGCGCTGAATTGAATATTCAGCGCCTCATTAGCATTAAACCGCTTCTGGCCGCGGTGCTTCGAAAGAACCACTTTTGACTGCACGCAGCTCGGCGCAGCTACACAGGGGTCCTTTTCAAAAGGACCATGCGCATTTCGAAATCCTCCTATTCCCCTGCGCTGAGAGGAATAAGGGGATTTTGAAATGTGTGGGGTCCGTTAAAAAAGGACCCCGTGTAGCCACCCCAAGCTGCGCTCGTTCATAAGCAGCACTTTCAAAGCACCGTGGCCAGAAGCGTCCTAATGCTAATGAGGTGCTGAATAATCAATTCAGCACCTCATAATTAATCTTCGAAATGGTCATTTGTGTGGCCATTTCAAAGTTTTGGCCAAGTGTGGCCACAGCCCCTGAGATTTTCAAGACAATTCTGAGGGTCTGAGGAAACTCCCAAAAGATTGATATTAGGCCAAAATGTTAAGGTGATATGATTTCTTGCTGTGTCACACTTGCAGGGGTCAGTTTCTGAGAAAAGAGGATTCTAGTTGTGATCTGTTTTAAATGGCCTTGGATGATGCACAAACCATCCTCTTTGCCAGCCTTCCAGGAACTGTTTCAGTTTTTCACAGTGGGTTACTGCTCTCCACAGAAGGGGGCAGAGTGGGATTCAGCCTGTTGTTCAGTAGGCTTCAGTGTTATTTAGACTCTCTTCTCTGATGCTAGATAGTAACGATACCTTCCCCGCGTTGGGACCAAGTTCAGTTCTCAGCTAAGTACAGTGTGACTTTTTGGAGCTTAAATAGTGAAAGTATAAGCCAACTTTTTGAGCCAGGCAACCTTGGTTGCAGCATGTATGTGCTTTCAATTGCATGTGCCTTTCCATCTTAAAGACATGTCTAGTACTATTGCTGTGGGCATGTTCTTATTCTGATTTTGGCTTCTTAATTTTGGTCTGGTGGTTACAGAATATCCACTACTCTGACACGATGGTGGTCACACAGGACAGGATCTTTTCTGGGGAGGTCTCACTTTTAGGATACAGTGTGTCAGTGACTGATAGTTGCTGCTAGAGAGGGGCTCCTGAGCAACTTTCTGGAAGAATTATTTTTATCTTCAGTTATCATTTCAGCCACAAGCAGAAGGACAATTTGAAATGGTAATCTAGACTGACAATGCAACCAGCATGGAATGCATCAGTAATTTAAAGGATATGAAGAGAAGAAGTATGTCAGCCAAAGCATGTCAGAGTCATCTGGTGGGTTGAAAGGAATTTCCTGTTTAGATAAGCCATCTCTGTTCTGTGTACTAAGTCTTGGGTGGGGCTGGCTAATCTGAAGCCAAAACTAGTCAGGAGAGTGGTGTCTGTTGCCCTCAGAATTCCTCCTGTTTACAGCAAATGAGGAATTTGTGATGTGGAAACTTTCCATATCATCTCCCAGTTAAATGGGAATGTAGGGATGTTCTTTACATTTGATGATTTGGTAATGATTTGGTGTAGATGCTCTCACTCACTCTTGGAACTTCAACTTAGCATGCACCTTTTACCTCCTTCCCTTGATTGGAAAGGCCCATCAGAAGTGGATGATGGTCAGGCCAGATTTCATCCTAATATCTCTGAAGTTGCCCGGAAGTCAGAGTTGTCTGGATTTTTGGAATGCTCTCAACCATTCTGTTTGCTAGAGGGATCTTAGCCACATAAATTTAGTGTTATGTGAAGAGGGAGAGATTTTCCAAGCAGGAGATTTCCATGCTTTTGCAAATGTTGAACCTAGAATGTTTTCATGGACTGTGAATGTAAAGACAGGAAATTAAATCCTTTCAGATGTGACATTCCTGAATCACATGCCTTTGAGTATGGGCTGATTAAACGCTTGAACAACAGCTCCCTGAGTTTCCACGCATCTGCCATTTTTGCCTTCAGAAGCATGGTAGAACTCTGTGAGTTCCTACCTGATGGGTGAGATGTTTTAAAATTGCTCATACAGTAAAGCCAAGACTCATTGCCTTTTAGGCATGCAGAACCTTAGCATGGGGCTAACCACACATACAAGTGCCCCAGGAGAGAGTTCTCAAGGAATGCTGTCAACCTTAAAACTACCTTTCCAGTTGGTATGCATTCTTCCAGGAAAGTGGAAGGATGGTATTGTGGTGAAATACCAGGTAGGGATCTCTGCACAGTATGGCTCAAAGTACAGTAAAGAGCAAGTCTATTCTTCATTTCCTTTCCAGATTGTTTCCCCTTTCCATTTGGTTCAAAAGTGTTTTCTTTTCTTATTGTATCCATTCCCACAGTTTAGGATAGAAAGTGCCTGCATACAATCACAATAGCTTCTTAAGTTTTGGTGCCATGTTGGACTTGAGACTGTAAAGGATGCATGCTTTGCTGGGAGGTTTGACCTTCTACCATGAATCACTTTAAAACATTTATCTCTCAATCCCTTAGAGTGAGAGAGGTGGTATTTTGTCAGTAAAGCGGTGTAGAATACATCTTTCTGAACATCTTTACCTGCCTTTCTGTGCTGCGGAATCTCTGCTTTTAGTATGTCTGTCATGTATGTTGTAGCTTGTTGGTACGTACTCTGTCTGTCCTGGAGCTGGAGTCTGGTGTTCTCATGTCCCGTGGGTTTTCCGTGCTGGAAAATGATAATTATTTGCTCATTTGAGAATAGATTTTTCAGACTGGTGCAAAAGGATGTAACCATGTGACTTCAGTCGACATTAGTGACTGTTACATGTCTCAGTCATTTATGTACTTGTTCTGAAAAAATGCATCTTGGTTTCTTCCTTTTCTTTGTGTAAGTCCAGACACCTTTCTCTGTTTTTGCTCTGTTTGTGGAGATCTGATTGCATACATTTCTGAGAGTGATATGTAATATGGCTGGAGGCTGGGTGAAACCTTGGTGAAGCTGATGGGTGTAACGGCTACTGTTGATTCGGGATAAATATAGAAAGTAATTCAACTCAGGCCACTTGCAAGGCCAGTGAGGAATCTACACTAGTGGACTGGCTGAATGGGTGTTGTTTGAGGGAGTTGTGTGTCTGAGGAAAGCAAAAGAAGCCTAATAGGAGTACACAAAGGCATCAAGGCATCTCCAGAGGGAGCTGGAGAAGCACTTTTAGCAGAACCCCAAAGAAAAGCTAAGTGAGGATGTGTTTACACTGCAGAGCTATTTCAGGATACCAAGGTATCCCAAAATAACCATTCACATCTACGGAATGCACCCAGTATTTGGAAATATTTTTCGAAATGCCAACCACGCTATTTTGGCATCCATCTATAGATTGTTGCACGAGGAATAAGGGGTGCCTCAAAATAGCACAGTATTTCGACATTTGGCAGAGTGTAGACAGCGCTAAATGCCATAATAGCCTATTTTGAAATTAACTTGAAATAAGATGCACAATCTGAGTAGTTCAAATTACGTGTCTTACGTTGAGTGAAAGGTGCAGTGTAAACATAGCCTGAGAGAGCTTTTGAGAGGAGTGCTAGGTGGGAAGACTCTTGGAACTGGAAACAAATAAACTGTGTCCTGTTGTTTGATTCCTACAGTGTTCAGGAAGAAGGACCTTATGTATGATATTGGTAATTAAACAGGATTTCATCAAAGAAATACCTGATTCCGTTGTCAATTTCTTCTCATAATGGAAACAGTCAGTAAGACCCCTCAGTTTCACTGGAGTAAAAACCATGTATCAATAATGTGGATGGCTTGGGCAGTTTGTAACAGAGTAGGATCAACCAGTAGGATTGCTTTTAGAGAAGTTTCATCATTAGAGCTTTGCTTTCCCCCTCTGCTACCTTCTTCCCATTTGCTGATAGAATCACTTGTACCTGCTGTCTGGACTAACCTTAAAGGACATGGGGAAATCAAATTAACAAATAAGAAATTGCCAGTCCTAGTAAAATATATTGGTTGTGTGAAGGAGAGGTGATCCCTTTTGGCAAAAATCTTCACAGAAGGCATTAACCACACATTTATTTTCTTATTAGAGCTTCATGTAAAAGCTTAGCACCAAAGTGATTATGGCAAAATACTAGATCTGTGCCTTTTGTATTAATTTGCTGTTTTGTTTTATACTGTACACTTTTTGCAGTAATTATGACTGCTGTTTCTTTTGGGAAGAGTGTTTCTTTTGGCTCACAGATATATGGGAATGGTCTAATCATTACAATGATGATGTCTGGTTACTGTTAATTTTACTGTCAATATCTCCTGCTTAATGGTATGTTAATTATACCACAGACTGACACGTTATGCAAATTACAGATTACCTATTTCAAGTTATAACTAAGTAAATATCCTTTAGTAATGATCAAGCATTTCTCTCCCATGTACATTTGCCTTATAATGAACATTTTCTTTTTACGCTGAAAGTTAATTCTCACCATGACAACAAATGTATACCTTATTCAACAGAAAAGGCTTAGGCATGCTGACGCACTCTGTTCCCTCAAGTTTATCTATATTTAAAATGTCAGATATTCTGGATAGCTTGACGTTTTTGTCCCATGGTAGTTTTCTGGGGTTGAGGTGTAAAATGTATATTCCTAGATTAAGAAAGACACAAAGCCTTTGTAAAATAGAATACATGAAAGTGAACCCACCCATTAATCATCCCTTGTGCCACATTCTGCGTGTGCTGGGTTTGCCTCCCCTCAAGGTGCTGAACCCGCTCATCTCCTGTTGATTTCCATGAAAAGTCACATTTCAGATGTAGAATGCATTTGATTTTTCATATAAGATATAAATGCAAGATAGTAACAGAACACCACACCATCCCATATGCAGTGAAAGCCCTTTTATCCAGCGTGCTGGGGGAATAGAGGGCACTGATAAAATAAACATGCAGGGTTTGGGGCACAGGCTCTGTGAGAGGTCTTGGGTCTGGCAGGGGCTCTGGGCACCAGAGGGGCTAAGGTGCTCGACAGGGGGCAGGCGCTCACCTCCAGTAGTCCCTGGAAGCAGCTCCCCATACCTGCTGCTCTGGGAGATGTGTAACAGGAGATTCTGCTGCAAACAGGCACTCTGCTGCTGTCAAAAGGCATTGTCCCCCTCAGCTCCCACAGGTCGCTATTCCCAGCCAAAGGGTAAGGAGCTGCAGAGCCAGCTCTGGGCCCCCGCATCTCCCACTGGTCGCTATTCCCAGCCAATGGGTAAGGAGCTGCAGAGCCAGCTCTGGGCCCCCGCATCTCCCACAGGTCGCTATTCCCAGCCAATGGGTAAGGAGCTGCAGAGCCAGCTGTTGGGGAGGGATGACAGAGGCAGCATGTCTGCAGAGTTGCCATCCAGTGTTCTGCCAGCAACAGCTGGGTAGGGGAGCCACTGGCAGTGGGTGTCAGAGGTGAGCAACACCCTGTCCAGCATGCCGAGCCTTCTGTGGGACCCCACTTCCCTCTCACAGCACCCCCTGCACACCCTTCTGTGCCCCAGCTTCCTGCCAGTTCTGCATCAACCACACTACAACCAGACTTTCTGTGAACATCAGAAATGAGGCTTCATGGAGCTAGCCAGCTGGTGAAGTGGCAGATAAAAGGGCTTTTAGTGCAATTCTGCAGAGCATAATACAGTCTTTGCCTCTTAAATACAGCCCGTGAAACACATATTCGCTGCCCTGCTAATGCGTCTACAAGTCAAGGAACCAGCTGAATAAAAAGAGCTTTATGTTATATCTAAATTATGCAACTTTACTGCCAAATCAGCTCCAACTTAGCAGTTGTGGCCAATCACTGGGGGCCAGTGAACTAGTGAACTTGAGCGAGGGGGCAGCTGCTTGATGGGAATTCCCTTTTTCTGCTAGTGCAGTGACCCAGGAGGATTCCCTCGCTACTCATAAGAAGGAAAGAAAAAAAAAAACTCGTCAAATTGTTCACTCGCAGTGCAGTTCATTCCAAATGGGCTCCGTGAATTTGTATCACCTTGTATTTCAGAAGCAAATCAAAAGGACTATGAATGTTATTTGCAGAGTCATAATTTAACTGCTGATAATGCACAGTAAATAGGGTATCTCTAATGTGCTGAAGAATTGACACCGATATTGTAAATGATAGATATGTGACAGAGATGCTTTCACGCAAGCCCATTTGGTTTTTATTTCAGAGTTGCATTGTAGTCCCGTTAATACTTTTGGAGATGTCAAAGGTTGTATGCTTCTGGGTTTTGAGAGAATGGAAGATTTTGTTTTTGTTTTTGTTTTGTTTTTCTTCCTTAAGTAGTGTATGTTCATGGTATAGGTTTTGGTAGCATGCTACTTGTAATTAAGATGCTAGTAGCTAAAGTAGTATGCAAAATTTATAAGAGGTACAGTCATGTATATAAACAGATGGTAGCAGTGACTATATGATTTCCCCATCACCATGTTTGAATTACTTCTAGACTGTGTATATCCTGATAATGTGGTGGATTAACAGTATAGATACCAAGATGTTTTGTTTTTTTATTTTGAAAGGCCTACAGTATGCAGCCTTTCTCCCGGACAACAGCAAAAAACAAGGTGAACAACTTTTGCACTATGTGGTCTTAAACTGTTATAATTTCTGTTATTTTCTTCTACATTTCTATCTTTCATTAGGCTAGCTTAGATTGCTGCATCTTGTTTTTAGAGTTATTTTATTTATCACACCATCATCATTCTTATCACTTCCAGATCTCAGTCTAGCCGACACTGTGTACTTATAGTTTTGTTTTTTTTCTCCGTGGCAGCTGGAAGTGGTTATTCACGTGTTAAACTTCAAGATGTATAGATGCAGTGGCGGCTCTTTAATCAATCATTTTCGGAGTGGGTGATGACACCTGGTGGTAAACTTTATAAATGCAGATTTGGCTATGTTTGTTCTTGGCTCTATTTTAAGAACTTGTACCTGTTGTGACAAGAACATTGGCAGTCATACTTTATTTAAATAACTAGTGTCTTGCAAGGACAATGTGTCCGGGACCAGAATCTACTTCCATTGACTGCCATACCAAACAACTGAAGAAGAAGAGGTTTCACTGCTGAGAGAGGAGAATTACATGTATAACTTGACTGTTGAAGCCAATTGTGTAGTTTTTACAAGGGACATTTTGCCTTTCACTTATTTGTTTTTAAGATAATTGATATTGTGCATAAAAATGAGTTATATTTTATATATATATGCACTTTATGTACATCTGTTAACTTCAAATACCTTCTATGAAAAGTACAGAGAAATTTGTTTTCAGAACTTTTTGGTGGGAATGCTATTGTCTGCTGCTGTTTTATTTAAAATTATACGTAATTTTTGGCTTGGTCATATCCTTTTTTTCCCAGCAAGTGTATTTGACCATGGTCATAAAATCTTATATTCCACTGGCAGAATATTTCCACTTAAATGACACATCTGGAATATGCTATTTAGTTCTTTCAAAACTATGAACTCCTTAATCCTGTGGTAAAGTACCTTCCTGTAAGTAGCTATACCAAATGGATTTGGGTCATCTTGATTTTTACTTAGGAAAATCTTTGATCACCAGCTAATTCTCTCTCTTTCTTAACTGCCCTTATTGCTATGATTGAAGTTTTGCAAAGTTGCATAAAGAGGAATGGTATTATAGGAAATGGAAAATGAACCTAAATTGATGTTTCATCCTGTTATCTCTTTGTTGGTGTAGTAGCAAATCAAATATGTATTTTAGTTGTAGCTAATATATTTTGAAGAAAGAACTCTGAAGTGTATTGCTATTGAGTTTTGCTGGAATGGGCTTGGTATGTATATGGACATTATAACAAAATTTATCAGAGCTGAGGTTGACAAATTTTGAAAATTAGATCCAGTGAGTAAAAGAGACAAAAGTCATTACATCCTGAGTACAGGTATGAACAGTATATTGATATTTTCATCCCCAAGGTTCTGAGTTCAAAGAGAATTTGATGAAGGTTTTAAAAAACCCGCCTGCCCTGTTGTTTTGGCATTAATGTGTGTTCTGGGGGGTAGGAGACCTGGGTTTGGGATCACCATTGCATCCAAGGGTTTTTCCTACTCAGGTGGGTCATGGAGACAATACAGTTATTCTTCAGGGACCAGAAAATGATGACTGCCACTTGCTGTGGCAGTGGAGATGCGGTATTGGAGGAGGTCACTCACATGCAAGGAGTAAAGTGACAGTAGTTTCCAGGCATGGAGAAGTGAAGTGAGAGGAGTCTCAGGATTCTGGACCAGCCTTGGTCGGAGTAGATGTGGTGAGAACATCTTTTCCAACAGCTGATGGGCAATACTAGCACCACCTCCACAAGATGAGTGTAAAAATCATTTGTTCAGATTTCATGAAACTCAATTGAAAACTGCAGTGTTTTCACATTAAAGGAATCAGAGTGATGCCTAAAGTTTGGAAGATATTTTCTGTTCTAAATATGGGGGAAACAGTGCTTTTGAGATAACACTGGCAAATATAAGCATTTAATGATGACCACTAGAAATTCTCTCTCTGTTTTAGTTTTATAGACTCCTAGGGCTAAATTCTGCCTCCAGTCACGTTCATGCTTCTCTCATTAACATCAGAGAGGATTACACACATGTATCAGAGGTCAGAATTTGGCAGTTGGCAACTAAATTTTCAAGGAAGGATGTATCAAAACATATCTGTATATCAGGAACATCACATTTTTTATTTTCCAGGCAGTACTTCAGCAATACTCCTAGTAGTGGCCAGCACTGCGGATAAAACTTTTTTTCTTTCTGAATTGTATGGGGATGACTCATTAGAAATTTTTGTGTAATAGGTTCATCATTTTATTTATTCTCTGTAATTCACACTTTAGAACGGAAAACATCTGGGCTACGTCTACACTAGCCCAAAACTTCGAAATGGCCATACAAAGGGCCATTTCGAAGTTTACTAATGAAGCCTCATTAGAATGCCGGCAGCCGCAGCACTTCGAAATTGACGCAGCCCGTCCAGACGGGGCTCCTTTTCGAAAGGACCACAGCAACTTCGAAATCCCCTTATTCCTAACTAGGAAAACATTCCTAACGAGGAATAAGGGGATTTCGAAGTTTCTGTGGTCCTTTCACAAAGGAGCCCTGTCTGGACGAGCCGCACGGTGGCGAGCTGCGTCAATTTGGAAGTGCCGCAGCTGCTGGCATTCTAATGAGGCGCTGAATATATATTTCAGTGCTTCATTAGTAAACTTTGAAATGGCCATTTGCATGGCCATTTCGAAGTTTTGGGCTAGTGTAGACACGGCCCTGATTTCTAATAGCATAAAAGACTGTTAGGCCCCACACTTCAGTAATTTCTGTTAGAAAATATGCCACATCTATGGAAAGGGAAAAGAGAACACTGATCTGCGATTTGTTACAATCCATTGCTAAAGCACAGGTGTCTCTTTGGGTAGTCTAACAATTAAGTGTTTTAATAAAAGGCTAACAAGTTATATCATACCAGACTAGAACCAAAAACATTATTTTTCTTTTGGAGATTTTGAATATATAATTTGGAACATAGCTCATATTTGGGTTTGTGTTACTAACCAGACATTAAAAGACCTAAAGGTTAGTATTCATATATTTAAATTACAGTGTGTTACATTAATGAAATTCTTTCAGTATGTAGGTTTTAATTCCTGGTTTATAAACACAAATGAGGTACGCTACATGTCTTTATATGTTTATAATGTCTAACTGCTGCTGGACTCGAACGTTTCAACTTTGTTCTTAGTTGTTGCAGATAATGACAATATCATACCAAAATATTTTGTATTTTTTGTAGGACTGGGAAACAGAAAATCATGACTGGTATTGTTTTGAATGCCATTTGCCTGGAGAGGTGTTGATATGTGACCTGTGTTTTCGTGTGTATCATTCCAAGTGTTTGTCTGATGAGTTCAGGCTTAGAGACAGCAGTAGTCACTGGCAGTGCCCAGTTTGCAGGGTGAGTACCTATGAGCTTTAATCTGCTGATTAGAGGGTTGATGCTCATTAATAGTTTCATTAAGGTGGCATAGATGATCTATCCAGGTTAATGGATTAAATATTGCCTATGGAAATAATGATACATAGTGTACCTGTGCAAAGATTCCAAAATACTATTCGTGACTATTTTGAAGAGTCCAGGAAGTTTGTATAACACTAAAACAGACAAATATAATGTTTCCTCACATAAACTGTTTCAGTATTTCTGAATGCTGCTGTGCTTTTCAGCACTAAGAAGTTAAATGCATTCTGTGTAAGCAACTGATTGTGAAGTATACAATCCATACACTTGCCAGAAACTTAATATAAGCAGTTTTATTATGTTTAGACAAAACTGCTATATTTTCAATACTATTTTTCTGCCCACTAAATATTTTGAATTTCACCCTGTTCACTTGTATCAGATGCTGAGATAGCTTTTGCTGTTGTTGATATGTGATCTGTGTGAATGGAAATTAAAACTTTATCTTTTGGTAAAACCAAGTGAAATAGTCAGGTATGTATGTAGGGAGCTTTTGTAATTCTATTCATTTTCTCATTTAACTTTTATTTATTAATATGAATGCATAGAGTATACTGTGTTGGAATGTGTGTAGAAAAGTGTGTTTGTATGATTGTAATGTATGATTGCAATATATAATGGATATCCTTATCATGAGTATATAAAATTCTATTCAAGATGCTATTTATTTTATTTATGTTTATTTTAAAGACCGGGTAATTTTTTGAACCATAATGTGAATGTTTGCAGTTTAATGATCATTGTATTAAGATTTTTATTTTACTGGAATAAAATTATACATTATAAAAATCAGAGCCATACTAGGGCAGCTTCCAAAAATATGGAATGAAATCCTGACCCTATTGAAGATGATGAGAACATTCCCATTGGCTTCAGTAAGGCCAGGATTTCATCCACAGCCTCTACATATTACTTTTCAAGGTTTTGTCCTTGATAAGTGTGATGGGAGAAGAGTAGTTTTTATGTCTGCTACAGAGCCGGGATATTTTCTACGTGGCTTTAGTCAAAACCAAACATTCAAACCATGCTATTGTTCATTGGCACCTGGCCTTGAATCAGTCACCTGCATCCCCTTGCTAATAATATGATTTGAGCCTTAATTAAGTGGAAGGAGAATTACAACTTAATTTTTAAAAGAGGACTACTGGTGCAGAAAGGCATTCAACATTACTAGTTGCTTTGGGGCATTTGGGTGCTGAAAGCAAGATAAGATTCCCTAGAAGTAGATTTGGAACTAGATCTTGTGCAGCAAGCCAACCCTGAAATGGCCTCTGTGGCCATATATGTGTACCCACTCTCTTTATGCTGCAGAGAAGCTGCTGGAGGCCACATAGTTTTAAGAGTCACTTCTTTTAAAAGTCAAGATGCTCATTTGTCTCTTTCTTCACAATCATCCAGATGCTAATTGTAAACAGCCACACCTTCTAACTACCCAATCAGGGCAGCCTGAAAGCTGCAGGCTTCAGGAAGTGTGAAATAACCAAGTCAGCACAAATAAGGGAGTGAAATGGAAAGAGAGGAGGTAGGAGGGAAAGGAGAGTAAAAATAATGAAAAATCAAATGCCTTCCACATGAACATACAGAGTATGTCCCAAAAATAGCACTTGTGTGGCATTTGCCTAGAGAGGACATTATAGTTTGCATTACTGAGCATTTAATTTCACCACTCGGGGGAAGCAACTCAGAGCAATTCCACAATTCTGGAATTTTTAAACAGCTCTTTTAAATTACTGTCAATGCACATAAGGCACAACTGACAGATGCAGTTAAAATTAGACACACTAGACCAAATACAGAGTTCCCCACCAGCCATGAGGTTGTTTTCAATTACAACTGGGGACCAGGAGAATACAAAGATGACTTAGAACCATTTTCTTTCCCCTTTCAGCTGCTGTGATATGACCACTGTCACATCAGGGATCTGGTTCCCTGTCCAATATATACAAATAGATGAGGCAGCCAGTTCTGAGATAATTTTTACTTTTATCCTGGAGTGGTACATTCCATTAGTTTATGCTGATTATGTTCAAAAACATTTATCTTAAAGAAAATATTTGAAGCTCCCCCGCTCTTCCATGAATGATGGGTACTTGTGTCTACTGGTGCATTTTTTTATCTCCTTGAGAAGACATTTTTGGCCTTTGAGATTCATTCATTTTCTGATCTAGAGACCCAGCATCTCACTCAGTCACAGAGGTGACTATCAGTCTCTTTCTCCAAAGGTTTCCGTTTTGTAGTATGAATACTACTCCCTACACCCCCAACAGCGCTGCTTGCTTGCTTGCTTGTTTTCTGCTTAACCAGACTCACTTCCCACCTGCCTCAATTCTGCAGCAGGTCAAGAGGGAATTGAATTGCTATCCAATCCCACATACTTGACCGTAGAGGTGGGAGATATTCCATATTTATACAATAGTTTAGAGTGCTCTGGTCGAAGCCCAAAGGGTGTAACAGAGCTTAACTATCTTGTGAAAGGGCAGAGGGATTTACTTTGCATTGTGAGCCATAAATACATACATTTAAGAAAACGTGTTTTAAAATATACATGTCTAATAATATTTTACTCTAATACCAGTGCACAGAATCTTTTGTATCCAAGGATCTCACAGGTCTTTACAAAAGTGAAGAGAGGGTTTGTAGTGAAGCAGAATACACCAGAGAATCAATCTAAAACACATCATTTTCATAATAAAGTTTTTTCATGTAAGGCTGCTCGTGTCTGTGTACTGTTCATCGCTCAGCTGCTGCACGTGCTACTTCAGTCATTCAGTGCAGCTTTACTTTGCTCACCGGTTTCCCCCAGACACATTTTACACAGGGTACTCTCAAGGATTTTTCATAATTTTCAAATATTTTCCCTCCACAATCTTTATTATTGTTCCTTAGAAACTTAGCTCTGAAATTTGTTTTCTTTCTATCACATGCTTAGCTGATGGCTCTTCAATGTTAAAGAATCAGTGTGGATATGTGGGGTTAAAATCCATAGTTTTCAGCATAGGTAAGAGGCACAGCTTTAAATCCAACACAGGCTGGTAGTGACTGGGAAGTATCACTGGCTGCTAACTACTTGTTTTCTGAAGTTGGTGTTCTTGGTCTAGTTTCTGGTAGATACTTGGTTTCTCTGTTGTGACCCATTAAATGAGTATGATGATCAGATAATCTTTCCCCTGCATCAAAAAGGTCCCTTCTGGACATGGGAAGCTTGCAGTGGTGCTGCTTCCTGTTGGGTAGACAAAAGGAAGAATTTCATTGTCCACTGCTGTTAATTTGTCACCTATTAGGGGAGCTAAAAAAAGAAAATCATGGACCTTTTTTAACAATTTTTTAAGAAATGAAAAGAAGCTGGAAAGGCAGGGTAATTCAAGGTAGCGAGCAAACCATCGCATTTTAACACCTGCACACCTACCCCAGGACTAGATTCAACTTGGCTAGATTTGGCTTCAGTTAGATCCTACTGCATTCTTGTTCAGCTCATCATTTTAATTTGTGTCTTTCATCCAAGGGCTTTCAAATAATTGTGACTTGCAGCAGTCTGTTGAGGGTGGTAAGCATCAGGATAATTAACACAGAGAGTTTAAGAGACCAACTGCCAGGGTGAACTGTATTCTGTATACTTTAGAACTCAGTAGCATGAAGCTGCTCATAATAGGAAGTTAGCGTCCCCACTGCTAATAATCTATATTTTAGATGTAATATGTTGAGTGAAGGGGCACGTGCAGTATAGAAGGTAAGAAGCACAGAAGAATGAGGGATATAGTGCTACATTAACTCAGTTACTCAAGTCTGATTTATGCAGATTGTTAGTCACTCAAGATTGTTTTGTTTAATATAAAATGAGAGACATGACAGAAGAGATGGGTTCCTTTGAGTTTAAAAGGTAACTGCCTGCATATGGAAAACATTCACTATGTAAAGGTTGGAGAGATTGGACAAGTGGGCTTGGAGGCAACACAATCGGAAACAATATTGGGTAAGTATAATACAGAATTTAGGGTCTTGCCAAATTAATAATAGTGTTGGAAGAAGATCTCAGAAGCCTGGACCCCGTGGCCTCCGCCATGTGTGCCCTGCTCACATCAGAACTTAAATTTTCATTCCAAAGGGTTCCAAAGCATTTTACAAATGTAAACTGATTAACAGATTCAAGGGCAGCATTTTTGACACTTTCAGGTCCCATATTTAAAACTGACTTACAAATTCTGGAGACACAAGGAACTAGACAGAAACCTGGGTCCTTAGCTGCCAAAACATGTGCATCTCCTACATAAGAACTCTTGCAGCTTCCAGTAGTGGGTCTTTCCCAAAAGCCAATATAGACTCTTCCGCTGGACTTGAGTGGGAGTTGGATCAGGCCATAATAGTCTGCTCTTGAAAAGCTTGATACTTAAACAGGAGGGCTGTTGTCAGGCAGGAAAAGAGTTGCAGTAGCAGAGGTGTGACTTACACAGCATATTATCTAACTGCTCTGTGCTTGGCTCTTCCAACATCAAAAGTGCACCGATTCATATTGTTTTCTTACCCTAAAGTGAGAGATTAAAAGAGCACTACTCATTTGCTCTAAAGCCACTTTGTACTGTGCTGTCCATGTGAAAAGGTCCTAGAAGTGAATGTGATTATTATTTATACCTGCATTAAGGCCCTTTGCTCTGCCAGAACGTCTCTCTTGGCAATTGCTCAATAAGGAGTGGGATGTCTTCATGTCACCCTCCTATTTGTGAGTCTGTTAATGGCTGATCAACCCGATTCTGGAGCTGCAGATCTTGTTACAGAAGGGGCAGGTGTTGGTAGCTGTTGGAAGGGCACGGGGCAGTTTTTTTCCCTCTTTTCTTCTTCTCTGCCTCTCCTCGTCTGCATTATGGCCGGACCTCTCAAATTGTGCCACTCCCTCACAGATTACTGTTATCCCATGGGGATGGTCTTGGGCAAGGTTCTCCCAGGTGTCAACATCAATGCTGCACATTTTCATGCGTGTCTTCAGTATGTCCTTATATTGCTTCCGCTGGCCTCAACGCTCCTCTGTCCTTCCTCGAACTTGGAAAACAGTCTGTTCTGGGGGGTGCTGATCAGACATCTGAACCATGTGACCAGTCCCAACAAAGTTTTTGGTGAACGATGATGGCTTCCAGGCTGGTCATGTTCGACTCTTCCAGGATGCTAGTGTTTGTGCGTTTATCCTCCCAAGAGATATTTAGGATTCTCCTGCAGCAGCGTTGATGATATTGTTCAAGCGCCTTCAAATGACGCTTGTCTGTTGTCCAGGTTTCACATGTGTACAGTAGCATTGGAACAACCACGGCATAGTATATAAGGAGCTTTGTCTTGGGACAGAACAATGTAATAGAGTATCAGTATGAATTCAGATTGGCTCTGAAATCCCATATCTAACATTATCCATCCTCTTTTAAGTACCTTGTGTTTGACTACTGTAACAATATTCTGAGTATTTAAAAATACTGATTTTTGTGTACTGGTTAAACCTCTCTAATCCAGAACTCTCTCATCCTGCAAACTCCATAATCCAGCCTTATTTTAATTAGCCAGATGACCACTTATCCTGAGTGGGGCCATGTTTCCTGTGCACCAGTCCTGGCTCTCAGTGTTCTGTGCTGTTATTTAGCTGTAGTTTACCCTTAAGTGTCTTCTAGGAAGACAGTAAGCAGTGAAAGTGTTGGTAATGTGTTAGAAAATATTGACCTCCCATCATCCAGCAAATTCTCTCATCTGGCACTGGTCAAGTCCTGAGGGTGCCAGATGAGAGAGGTTTAACCTGTATTACCACAGGAATATGTAAGAGTTTTTTTAAATGATAGGAAGCCTTTCAGTGATTCATTATCCCAGCATGGCTTTCAAACTGAGCATGAGCAACAAATACCTGATGGAGAGCAAATCTTTCTGGAAAAGTAAAAGAAAAAGGTTTGATTCTATTTTAATTATACATTCAGGGGGCTAACCCAACAGTAAAAAAGGCATTTTGCTAGTTCCAAGGCTTTTGTTTCTTAAGTTCATTACTTTTGAGATGTTTAGAAGTCCAAACTGCAGATAAGACTTTTCCTGAAATAAACCAAGGTAGGGAATTGGGGAGAAGTGGACAGATTCTGGCCAAACTATCTAGTTAATTATGGTACTGTAGTTTTCATTACCACTTGTGGGCTACGTCTACACGTGAAGCCTACATCGAAGTAGCCTATTTCGATGTGGCGACATCGAAATAGGCTATTTCGATGAATAACATCTACACGTCCTCCAGGGCTGGCAACGTCGATGTTCAACATCGATGTTGCGCAGCACCACATCGAAATAGGCGCAGCGAGGGAACGTCTACACGCCACAGTAGCACACATCGAAATAAGGGTGCCAGGCACAGCTGCAGACAGGGTCACAGGGTGGACTCAACAGCCAGCCGCTCCCTTAAAGGGCCCCTCTCAGACACACTTGCACTAAACAGCACAAGATACACAGAGCCGACAACGCGTTGCAGACCCTGTGCCTGCAGCATGAATCCCCCGCTGCAGCAGCAGCAGCCAGAAGCCCTGGGCTAAGGGCTGCTGCACACGGTGACCATAGAGCCCCGCAGGGGCTGGAGAGACAGCGTCTCTCAACCCCCCAGCTGATGGCTGCCATGGAGGACCCCACAATTTCGACGTTGCGGGACGCGGATCATCTACACGGTCCCTACTTCGACGTTGAACGTCGAAGTAGGGTGCTATTCTGATCCCCTCATGAGGTTAGCGACTTCGACGTCTCGCCGCCTAATGTCGAAGTTAACTTCGAAATAGCGCCCGACGCGTGTAGCCGCGACGGGCGCTATTTCGAAGTTAGTGCCGCTACTTCGAAGTAGCGTGCACGTGTAGACACAGCTGTGAGTAACAGCAAAGCCACATACTAGCTTTTTGTTGAAGCCTTAGGTATCAGATTACAACCCATTTAATTTATATAGTCTCCTTATAACTGTATGTTTTAGACCTAAACATGAAAAACATTCCTGTTACGTGTGGGATATTTTCGGCAAATGATGAATTCACAACTATGTCAGAAAAGGGAATGATAGGAAGACTGTGCTAGGCAAGTAAATTTTATTATGTCCTAGTGAGTTGCAATCTGTTCAAATGCAGTGTCATCAGAAGCACACACAGTGCATTCTAATGCTTATTTAAAAACTTAAAATAATAGCAGCTACTTCACAATTACCTTGCAATGCTCATTTAGTTTTCCATGCAGTAGAAATGTTATGGTATATGTAAGACAGAAGGTGAGGTGAATTTAAAGAGATTGGTCACAAAGAGGCAGCCATGTTAGTCTGTATCTTCACAAAACAAAAAAGCAGTCCTGTAGCACTTTAAATACTAACCAAATTATTTATTAGGTGATGAGCTTTCTTGGGACAGACTCATAAGAAGTGAATCTGTCCCACGATTGCTTGTTCGTTTTAAAGAGATTGGTTAGTCTCAGAGCAGGTAAAATTGAATGTTAGGATATGTAAGGTCATGCACATTGACGAAATAAAATGCTATTGAGCTCTACAGTTGAAATTCACCCCCAGACAGAGGCTAGAAAGAGGCCCATGCACTACTTAAGCCCTGGGCATAGGTTCCAGATATGACCTGATGCTAGAGGTCTTCTGCACGGCAATGAATTTCATCCCATTTGCAGCCTTGTTTGGGGGAAAAAAAGCTTAAATATGGATATGGCTAGCACTGTAAAGATATATGTTCAGTGTCTAGCAGCAGCAGGGCTTACAGCAGGGCAAGATGGTGGTGGGGTTGACACTGCACATCTGGAAAAGGCAGGGCCTTGGGGAGAAGGCATGGGGCCTGAAGCAGTCAGCCCTTAACACCACCCAGACCACGATGAGCCCCAGCCCTTAGGGCTGTGGGATGCAGCCCTTTGGCGGTGGTGGCCAGGAGCTTCAAGTACCTTTGAATCTCCAAGCCCTGGTGCAGTTGCCCCCTTTGCCTGCCTCTTCCCCCTCTGTCAGCAGGCTTGTGTGGCAGCAATTAAAACTACAGTATTTAGGATGTTGAGATGTATTATAAAGATGTGTGCCCAGACCTCTAAGGATAGCCATCTAGTTAAATAATGTTATGCATGCTTTCATCCGGCATACTGTATTCATTCTGGTCCTTTTGCTTTAAGAAAGATACTGTGACTATTATATATGTCCTGATATTTTTTATTTAAAACCTTAAAATGATAACAGCTGCTTCACAGTTATCTTTTAAGGCTAATTTAGGTTTCTGTGGAGCAGAAATTTCATTATATAAGATCAAGTGCAAATTATGCACCTGCCATAACACAAAAAACTACATCCTGACAACACCCTTCAGAAAGAGTACAGGCAAAGGAGGACTCTGTCTAAGACTACCCATATTTTAACCTTAAAATGCAAGTGTTAGGGTCCTAAAAATGTAATTATAAAAAATAAAAGTGTTAAAGTGGTATCTCTGTACACAGATACACAGATCTGCTCTCTCTGTGTATTCAGAGTGATCCATTAATAATCTGGAGAGAGAAAGGTTTGATAAAATTTTTAACTGTTAGCATTTGCAGAGCCAGCCTAAATAAAAAGGTGTAAATTACGTTCTGTTCCTTTTTGTGTATCTCTGAGCATATTTTTTACTAAGCTCCAATCAGTTACAAAGCTCATTAAAGACCATTGTTTGCACAGGTGTCACTGAAGTCATAAAGTCACGATGACTTGGAGGTTTCAGAGAAGTCTGAGTCTAATTAAGAAAATCTTCATAGTGGTGACAATGAGATGTTAAGAACTCAGCCTGACGCTCAGTCGCCAGGCTGAGAATTGAAGACTGGGAGACAGAAAAAATCCGTTTTTGTTTGTAAAGTGATCCTATAGAAACTGATTACTGTGGCGGGTTCAGTCACAGAGATCTTGGACTATCACTTCGTGTGCTGAAATACCACTGTGCCTGCCTGCTTCCCTGCCTGCCCTCTGGGGCACCCCCCCACCACCACCACTACCCTCTCCAGCTTAGTCAGAATCTCCAGTCTCCTCCAGTGATGGCACAGATTTGGGGTCTCTGCCCACAGCAATGTATTACAGACACTGAGATCTGATCATCTCTGGGAAGGGTCGATCAAAGGGACTTGACACAGAAGCAAGTGCACACCCCAAATGGGACCAGAACCATAGATACGTACATCTTACTCTCTATAAAGTTGTATACAAATCAAGCTCATAAAATGCTTGTCCCCTCTATCAATTGAAGAGAGATACAGCTGTTGTCCCTTCCACCAGGTAACAATTATTTACAGTGGATTTATTAATAAAAATGGTTCACTTAAGTGGTTGCAAGCAATAGTGGACAAATGAAGCAAAATTAAACAAAACACACCTGCTAAACCTAATACTCTAAGGCTTTGTCTACACTAGGCATAGAAGTCAACTGCCAATATGCAATTTTAGCTATACCAATTGTCTATAGCTAAAATCGACTCATCGGTTGTCAACTTCCATGTCTGTCTACATGGAGGAGGGCCAACAGGAGCATTTCTCCCATCAACATTCCTTAACCTCATGTCTTTGCAAGGAATTCCAGGTTCAGATTTGATCCCTGAAAGCGTGCATGAAATGAAACCCTGGAAGATCAACCCTGAGTGGGTTGATCTTCCACTGTAGTGTGGCTCTAGCCTAAGAAGCTTGTTACATGCAGTTTCTTACCCTAAAAGTGCTTCTAATAATCTTTTTTCATAAGCTGAGAAGACGCCCAGCTTGGGCCTGATCCTTCTCCCAGTCAATGTTAGATGTTTCCAGCAGTGATCTTGGATGGTAAGCTGGTATGTTCTGGCATCTGGCAGCTCTCCATATTGTTTGGTTTCCCACCTTCATATCTCTTTTGCCAAAGGCAGGTACTACTTATGTTCAGTTTAAACTTTTTCACTTCCAGTGGAAAAGTAGAGCATCTAAAATGGGTTGCAGCATCAAGTGATGTGGTCACGTCTTGGCTTATGGAAAAATCATACTATTCATAGATCATTGTCCCAAGTACTGGGCTATTAAGTTCCTTGAGTACTACTGTTGGCCTTTACTTAGAATGTCTAGATTAGTAAACATATTTATAATTCATATTTGTAGCTTCAAATAAGGAATGGTACATGTACACAAATCGAATATACACATTCAGCAGATTATAGTTTTTCTTAAAATGATACCATACGGGATGTTTTGCATAAGGCATTTTCCAGTTACTCTTATTCATAAGCATATTTTCATAAACAATATGGGATACAAATCACAATAATAAATATGGAACCCCACATTGCTGTTTTTGCAGTCTCTTTTTTAGCACAGCACTTTAAATGTGAAAGAAGTACAGAAAGCAAAGAGAAGCTATCACATTGTTCAGAGCTGTAATGACAAACAACATTGTTGTTTGAAATCATGCTAAACAATTTCTACTTGTCTAGTAAGTGTATCATTTATAGCAAGTCCTGGTTCTTCTTTTTCTTAATCTTTCTTCTTATGTTTTGATAGATAGTAATACTTTGTTGATAATTTAACCATTAAATAATACATTGTATTTTTTTGCTTAAAGTAATTCTGCACTTTTTTCTGTGAGAGCATTTGCAGAATACACTAAATGGAAATAAAACACATAATTTTTCTGTAATTGTAATGCTCAACAAAGTGTATAATACATTTATCACCACGATGCTTTGATTGTTACTCTTGTGCATGAACATTACCAGTTTTGAAGAAGAGATTACTTTTAACTTATGATGTGATTTAATGTGATGCAAATGAACCTTTTTAAAATTCTTTGTTACACAGAGGGTTCCTGATTTGGGTTTTTTTAAGTCAGATTTAACAAAAAAATAGTTGACTGAGTTTGTTTTTTTTAAACAGAGCATTAAAAAGAAAAACACAAGCAAGCAAGAGATGAGCACATACCTGCGATTCATTGTCTCTCGTATGAAGGAGCGGGTGAGTCTGAAGGAATTATACTTTTCCTGTGTGGTAGTGTGCATTGAGAGGGCAGTGGGAGGTTGGGAAATGTTTATAATGTCTTCTTCGTAAATATGTTATAGTCAGTTAGGGGCATATTATGGTCATCCCATTCCTAAGTGTGCAGGAGACTCAAAGAGCCCATCCTGCTTTACACATCCTTCTGTGGAGCGGTTTATGTGTTTTAATATGTACAGCCCATGGCCCAATATACAGATTATTCATATTGCTGACTGGAATAGCCTACTCCACATGCCCACACCGCCAGTGGAATGGATCTTCAGATTTTAAAGAGTCATAAAATAAGGTGAAACATCTATTTCTGTTTCTCCACTTCTGGCATGCAACTGTATGGCCCCTGTCCCTTATACTTATATCAATATGAAGTGAAAACAATTTTTCATATCTCTCTCTATCTTTTCAGGCCATCGATCTAAACAAGAAGGGGAAGGACAACAAGCACCCAATGTATAGGAGGCTAGTGCACTCAGCTGTTGATGTTCCTACTATACAAGAGGTACAATCACATCCTTTCTGATTTCCTAAGTCAAATTATGTCCTATCTTTAAAAGTGAACCCAAAATGTTATGTACCACAGTACAAATGCCTGTTGTTTAATTATTTCTGGTTTTGGGTCTACTATGATTTCAGCCTCGCATTAAACAATAATAGCCAAACATTTCAAACTTAGGTGCATCGCTTTAGTCACCCAAATCCTTACACTAGCTGCTAAAAATGTGCCTCATTTCCAGAGGTACATAGCATCCTCAGTTCCCATTGATTTTAATGGGAGTTTATCACCTCTGAAAGATCAAAGTATTTATTTTGGTGCTTAAAGATAGGCATCTAGGTTTGAAAATCTGGCCAATAAATAAAATGGCTATGAAACAAGCTATAAGAACAGGTTTGAGCAAATACTACATTTTTTTCTTATTAAAGCTGTATAGAGCCATCTGCTTTCCAAATATGGTGATTCGTAAAATGCAAACATTTTGGCTGATCACAAAAAGCAAGAATTACTTGAAACACCTTCTATGTTTCAAAATTATAATAGTGGTTACTATATAATCCTATCTCTGTAAGGCAGCTCAATTCATTACTTATTAAAGCAGAGGAATTGGAGGCTTCCCATATGAAGATTAATATCTTGCTGAATACTGCATCTAAAATGATATATGTTGTGCTATTTATTGATAATTTCATTATTTTTAATTGTAAATGTAAGTATTCTTGATTTTCATTATTATAAAATAGAATTTAGTATTGTAGAAGCATGAAATCATGCACGTACACTAATCATGTCTGTATTAACATTTTGCGGGCAAACTACCACCAGTTGAACTCTTCCAGAGATTAGTTTCCAGAATAGACAGTTGAGGCATTTTTCCGTTACATGATCTATATTTGCACAGACCAGGTTTGGTGGGCTGGTGAAAATACCAGTAATTGATCTCTCTTTGTACTACCTTTCCGGTGAGTGTTATCACCAAGCAGTAGTATAGGAATGTTTTACTAGTGTGGTGAAGGCCACAATATGCTCAGCTTTGACAAGACTAGAAGAATTCACTGGGGACTCAATGGAAACCTCTGTTACAGTTTTAAATCTATGGGCTTTGACAGTTAATCCTTTGAGAAAGCAGTGGCTGCAACGCGAGGCCCTTAGAAAAGTATATTAGGGGTCAACACTGAATAGAAATGAAGATGAAATGCTGGCTTGAAACTAGCATGCTAAGAAATGTTGCTCTGGGAGTGAATCTTGGAGCAAATGCTGTGGGCTGTATTATGTTCTGTTACACACCAGAGAAATGAATAGGATTACTCCGTGTTATCATTGAGAAAAAATTCCTGTTTAATTAAATTACTTTTAAAGCACTTCTCAGTACCTGAGAACTGGACAACTACAGCACCTATTGAGATGTGGATAGGTAGGGTGCCACAGACAAATACTGGAAATGTTACACGTACTTCTGTGGACAATAGCAGCATTGATAACTGGTCTTGTCTGCCTAATACGTGTTATTGTTTGAGCTTGTATGCATAATATGAACAAGTCACTCCACCAGTAATTTTCATAGTTCTGTATTTTGCTTTGTGTAGAAAGTAAATGAAGGAAAATACAGGAGTTATGAGGAATTCAAAGCAGATGCTCAGCTGCTTCTACACAACACAGTGATTTTCTATGGAGGTAGTGTACTGACTTTAACATTTTTTCCATTAATTTGATTCAGCAAATAGATTGATGTTTTTCTCGTAAGAAACAGATCACTTGGCATGAGGGGACCAGCTTATTAAGAGAGGGTGAGGCCATCAGGAGAGTCTGTGATTTCTAGAAGTGCAAGCTGTCTTAGTACTCATTTCTGTTGTGGGACCCCCCCTTCCCCACTTCCCCTAGCCACCTTCTCTGCAGCCTATTTCTGCCTCAGCCCAGGAAGCTTTAAGGTGAAGCAGTGGAGTTAGAGGAATGGGACCTCAGAGTAGCTTCATGCAAAAGAGCAGGCCAGGAGCAAAGAATATTATCCAGGAGAGCAGTAGTCTCTGGCCATTTGCAGAACAAAAGCAATCTTCAAATGGCCACAGCTATGCAGGGGAGACTTCTTTTGAAGAAGGAGTTGCTCCAGAACAGGTTCAGGTTTAGGGCAAATATACTTATCTTTGTCCTTGGCACTGTTTACTGTATTTGCTAATCCATAAGATTCTAAGTGTTAAGTCCCAGGTTTGCAGAGGCACTTTAATTATCACTGCTTTCAAAGGAAGTTCGGAATCTAAATACCTTTGAGGATCTGGACCTAAGAATTCTCAGAGAATTAAGTATTGTATTCAGTGAGGTTTGACAGCCACCGCTGGTCTCAGGGCAAAGTTGGGGGTGGGGCTTTTTCCATGCCCCTGGAAGGGGCAGAGCCAAGGGCAGAAGGGATGGGGCCTAGGGCAGTGAGCCCTTAATGCCAGTTGTACTGTACCACTAAACACCCACCCGAGGTGCATGGATTGGTGGAACAGTGCTGCCATGGCACTTCAAAGGGTATTGGAGCTCCAGCTACCACCACAGTTGAACTAGCAGCCATGGCAGCCAGAGCTCCAGGTCCCTTTGAAACACCAGGTCCTGGGACAGCTGTCCCAACCTACGCCATCAGCAGGCCTGATCATGCTTAATACAGGCATCTAGTTTGTAGTCATGGAATAAAGTCACAGTGTTTTGAAAGAATATTTGATGCAGTGACACAATGTACCTGGAAGTAAAAGTTCCAAAGGGGGCAGCTTCTAGAAGTGACCCATATAAACTGCATGCTGTAATCCTCTGCGAGGTAGTAAATTTGTGTGTCTATAAGGATGTCATAGCAAACAGTGATGTTTTAGAACAATTGCAGCATGTGGACTGGGGCATTAATGTTTAAAAAGTAAAGAGAAGCATGTAGATTAATTGCTAATGGTGTCCCATCCCACCATCCACTTCTAAGCTTAAGTACCATGTTAGCTAGTTTAAAAGCCCCAGTAATATTCATATACACAGGTGGACATGATGGCAGAGAAATAGAATCAATAATTGGAAATTTAATAAGAGAAATGTTAAGTAAGATGCAGAATGAGATATTTTTAAAGCATACATTTATATCATGAAAGGCGTGATGGTGACTGTAAACTTTGAGCAGTGTTCTCATATTGTGGTTATTAATGGAATTTGTTTTTAATTTACAGCGGACAGTGAACAAGCTGATATAGCTAGAATGCTTTACAAAGACACATGCCATGAGGTGAGTATTATCTGGTAACTTAGATAAAAGAACTGTTTGGTACAGATGGAGCCATTTTGTTTTAAAGTAATATGATATTGCTTTCTGAAATGATGATTTCTTTCTTCCTAAAAGCAAGAAAATAATAGGGACCATTTATTATTAACTTTCCCAAATTAAACTTTTTCATGGTAAATTCCTAATTTATTTTCCTTTTGTTCTGCATAGCCATGGTTTTATCTCTCTCTCTCCCTCACACACACACAGAACAACCTTATTACAATTTATTATCAGATTGCTTTGCTCACTGAACTGCAGTTCTTCATAATTGAGATGGCATGATTGATCAATGGAAAGGCAAAATTAGGAGTGAAGTTTTAGTTTCCAAATAATACATTAACAAACACATTAACAAACTTAAAACCGAAATGGTCAGTCTTATCTGAGTTAACTCACACGTGAAGCCAAATTCTGACCAATTTGCAAGATGGACAATTGAAACATGGAAGAGGACAGAAACGTGGTATTCAGGACAGCTGTTGGGTGTACTTGGCCTTCATTGAGTTGGGCTTGTTTAGTTTGGAAAAGAGAAGGCTGAGAGGGGCCATGATAGCAAGTACCTAAAAGGGTGTTACAAGAAGGAGGGAGAAAAATTATCCTTTTTAGCCTCTGATAATAAGACACAAAGCAATGGGCTTAAATTGAAGCAAGAGAAGTTTCGGTTAGACAGTAGGAAAAAATTCCCAACTGTCAGGTTGATTAAGTACTAGAATGAATTGCATAGGATGGTTGTAGAATCTCCATCATTGGAGATATTTAAGAACAGGTTGGATAAATATCTAACAGGGATGATATAGATGGTGAATGGTCCTGCTGTGGGGGAAGGAGCCTGGACTTGATGACTTCTTGATTTATTTTTGTAAAAAAAGAAACAATGTTTCAGTGTCAAGCCTTTCTGCTGCACTAAACGTGCCTCTCTTTTTGTGAATCTACTTTACTGATGGCACAAAATTGAAATGATGCCTCAAAATTAGCAGGTGGAGCTGAACATTTGGTCTTAACATTCTTACTACTGAAGAGTTAATAGCACTGTAAAAAAGAGTGTCCCATGGACTGATTTACTTGTTTTTCTTTTTCAGCTGGATGAACTGCAGCTTTGCAAGAACTGCTTCTATTTGTCAAATGCACGTCCTGACAATTGGTTCTGCTACCCTTGTGTATGTTTCTGACAAAGGTTTAATTTACTTGCTTTTTAAAAAATAACTATGTGCAATTCCAGTGTTATTCATTTCTTGAATATTCTGCTTCAAATGAGTAGAAAAGTTTCTTGTTTTTTTCAAATGTACAGTTTTGTCTCTGTTTCTCTTGATATTTTTACAAACAAAAACATTAACTAAAATCCAAAGCAATAACAATTTAGATAATAAACTTGGTTGCGCTAAAATAAAGAATTTACAGGAATTAAAGCTCTGTTTCTGGATAAAGCTGTGAAGTCAAATTTAATTGTTGAAATGTTTAACATTTCTGCGTGCAGTAGATAGTTATAAACTTTTTAGAATTTGTCTTTCTTAATGTCTTTGATCCAAGCATTATTTCTAGCCTAGAAATACTGTGTATTGTAGAAAGATAAGAAGGAAAAAGACTACTATGAAAAAGAACACAAGATATAAAAAGTGACTATGTTCTTAAGAGACTAGTATGGTGTTACACTGAACTGCATATTTGTGAGATGATTGAATGTAGTACTTCAAACGCAATAATGACAAAACTGCTTTTTCCCCCCCAGATACCTAATCATGAGTTGGTTTGGGCCAAAATGAAAGGTTTTGGGTTTTGGCCAGCCAAAGTCATGCAGAAAGAGGACAATCAGGTCGATGTTCGCTTTTTTGGACATCATCACCAAAGGTAATTTATTAACCTCCTGCGCTTTGTGATAGACTAAGAGTGCTATTTTGCCGTCATTGTTTCAGAAAGTTCAGAGTCCGGTGTAAGACCAAAAAGATTTCTGAGTGAGTCACAGAAGATTCCATTTTCAGAATTGCCTTAGGGATGTTCTCTACTGTTTAAAATAAAGAAGCAAACTAATTCCCATGCACATGATTCTTCACAACCACAGCAGCCTGTAATAAAGACATTACACACAAACTAGACACACATTAACTAAGATATATTTTAGATCTGAATTATTAAATTTGAACATGTTGCTAGTAGGCAAGATGAATCACAATTTTACATTTTAGGGATGTAACATGTTATGAAGTATATCAACATTATTGTTATGTTAGTCTTGTGCTAATGCTCCCCAGCTGGATTCCATATTCTCAGCAGTTTGCAACCCAGCTCCCTTTCACATAGAATCTTCACCTATGGGCTTCAGGAGGGTGGGTTGTTTATTTACACAACATTTGGCTATAGACGACTTTGTGAGCTTACATAAGAAAAGGTGTGTATCAATGCTGCTTTTACAGCATCCCTGTGTATACGTCTGTGGAGGTGAAGCAACATTTTGGCTCATTATTTCTGAGAAAGTGGTGCATTTCAGTGAATCATGAGGGAGGCTGGAGACCTGTATAGCTATTTTCTACTGTGTTTATGTTGCTTTTTAATTTAACAAGGAATAATGTATATTTTCACATGATTTATCTAGTAAATAATATAAAAGAATATATGTTAAAACAACTGTCTCCAGCCTCTCCACAAGTGCCTTTTGTAGGACTTCTTAACAAGGAGATTTTCAAGCAAAGATACGTGAATAAGATCTCTTATTTGTATTTAAATCATGGAATAACTTACATTGAAGTCATAAATACTTTTACAGATGCTTACAAATTCCTAATTGGAGAATCATTTCACTTGAAGTTTTGGCATCAGGCTCACAGAGCTTCACACAGTTGTTGTCTGACTTATTGAAGTAGTTTGATTTAAAAAAATCTGAAACTCCACATATATGCCTATATTGCAGAAAAGAGGAAAATCCATCTAATGTAGTGTCATCACTTGTTACAGCAATGGACTTTGAACAAGGAAGAGTCAGTTTCTCAGTTGGTGTAAATCAACATACTGCAGTGACTGACTCTCATTAATGCTCCTATATCATTTCAGAATGTCAAGAGTTATAATTTGTTGCATTTCAATGTACCCTTGACAGCATGACTTACACTGGGACTGTCAAAGGGGCATAAAGAAAGGTTATAAAGAAGCTAGGCAACCAGTCCCCAGTGACTTTAACTGGTCAGGCCCCAGGTCCTAACTCCTTCAGGCCCCACTGAAAATTCTCAAGTTTGGAAACTCAGGAATCTTTCACGTCTCTCAGTCACTGGCAGGAATCCAGTCCAGAACAGTGACAGAAAGTGTCTGTTCAATGATTTATACAGAAAGATCTGATATTCTTGGTTCAAATCCTGATGGGTATCTGAATCACAAAAACTCCATCTACACGAGGCATGAATTTAGTACCCATCTTGACAGGTTCAACAAAGATGCTAAGGACTGAACTAGAATAGAGAATGAATACCTACTCATGATCTCTCCCATGTCCCAATGAAGGGCACTGGCATGTCAATGAGGGGAGACTTGTATTGCAGCTGCCTGTGCTATACCTTTTACTGCACATTAAATGACCTTATCCTCACCTTTCAAGCCTCAGTACCTACAGTTAGGCTCCTAAAATCATTGTTAATCATCTAAATATAAATGGCCTGATTTTTCAAAGATCTTTAATACCTGTGAGCTCCACTGAAGTCAGTGGAAGCTGAAGATGCTGACCCCTATGAAAAACTGACCCTTTTGAATGTTACCTGAATACAATTTTAAAATGTGGACTCTATCTCTAAAGCTGCCTGTGCAGTCCCACCTTTGGAACTGGAGATGTGGCGTTTCAGAAGAACTGAGTGCTGAGCTAACTCTTTTCCCAGTGGACTTGAGTAGGAGTACAGCTACCCCCACGCTAAATTAATTGGACGATCTCACCCTAAACCTATTTTAAATGTATATTAATGCTCTGTTTCCCTTCAGCTTTCTGATTGTGTCTCTAAATTGCATTTAAAAGGGCCTGGATTCCTTCAGAAAACATTCAAGATATCACTGTTAATATTCATCGGTTGCATGTGAAGCGTAGCATGGGCTGGAAAAAAGCATGTGATGAACTGGAACTGCACCAACGTTTTCTTCGTGATGGGAGATTCTGGAAGTCAAAGAATGAAGATAAAGGTGAGGAAGAGGCAGAGTCCAGTATCTCTTCCACCAGCAATGAGCAGGTGAGTACTACTGTAATTCCAGCAACTACTACCATTTATTAAGTGACAGAAATGTAACCCGTATTGTGCCCTGTTCACTTTTTCATGATGAAACTAGGAGGCAGGTTACTTTTTTTCAATACTTCACAAATTTCAGGAGTATAATGTTGTTGTCTTCCCAAATATTGCTGGATGACCTCTGCAAAGTCTTAGGATTGTTTATAAGGAACACTAACACCTTAAATGAATAAGCAGAGTTCTTTAAAGTTAAGTAGGTGTTCATAAAAGCAGAGTTTAGATTGTCCTATTGAAAATCTCTTCTCCATACAACTGCTCAGCTTTCACTCATTTGACTTGTGTGATGTCATTTCACTAGTTTGTCAGACGTAAGACCATAGAGTCATACTGACAACAGACCCAAGGCCTATCATGTTCTGTCCTTGACATTAATGGTATCAGATGCTCTAGAGCAGGGATGAGCAAAGTTGGAGGTGAGCCTCCTTAAAGGGACATGAGTTCATAAGTGGGCTGCAGCACAATCAGCTGCTGGGTCTCAGGCTCATCCATTTCATTAAAAATGTTGAAATATGTTACTGTTCTTACATATGTGTATTCACATTTATATACCAATTAATAATAAAGTTTTTATATTCTACATATTTATTTTCTTACACATGCTGAAAGGACTTTTTTCTTTTATATGAACATAACCAAAATTTCCATCAGTTTGGATTGCATTAGACAGCTTACTGGTGGGATCTGCTAATTGTAGGGACAAAAAGTGGGGCTTAATGTAAAAAGTTTGTTCACCCCTGCTCTAGGGAAAGGTGTAAGACCGTTATGCTAAGAATTATAACTCTGATTAGTCTTGTTATGTATATAAATATACAATTCCTTCTTGAATCTTTCCAAATTCTTGGCCAAAATTCCAAAGTTAATTTCCACTTTGTATAAAATCAAAACATTATCCAGCCTTTACAAGACCTGAATTTCTAGCAAAAACAAACAGAAAAATATTTGTTTTCCTCAAAGTTGCAAACAGAAATCTTACTTTAACACCAGTGAATCCTGATGGAGGATTGGAATCTTGTTCCAGAATGAAGAACCCATTTGATCAGGCCAACGACAAATTAGATAAATAGTATAAATGGCATAAATAATTGTTATTTGTTAGAGAACCAATAGACCTCAGTTTCTAATCACTCCACTGCTCATTAGTTATGAGGGTATTATCACTAATTCAGAAAGTAACTGAGAGGTAGCAGTCATGTAGCACTTTAAAGACTAACAAAATAATTTATTACGTGATGAGCTTTTGTGGGACAGACCCACTTCTTCAGATCTATAGCCAAACTGTTCTGGTAAGGCTACAGATCTGAAGAAGTGGGTCTGTCCCATGAAAGCTCATCACATAATAAATTTTTTTGTTAGTCTTCAAAGTGCTACATGACTGCTGCTTTGTTTTGATACTAATTCAGCAACTGTATGTGGCTGTACATACTCCTCATTTTGGAAATGTATTTGCCTTTCTATGTTGCCTTTTACGTTCCGGATGTCTCACACATTTTACAAAGAATGCTATTCATGTTGGTAGCTGAGAACTAGTGTTTCCCAGCATTTGGAATTACTCAGTATTTTTAATGTTGACAGCTGAAGGTTACTCAGGAACCAAGAGCAAAGAAAGGACGACGTAATCAAAGTGTGGAACCCAAAAAGGAAGTAAGTAGTCTCACCTGATATTGTTTGTTAGTTAAGCAAAATAGCCAAAGAAAACTTCTCTTAGAATTAAGATAGACATCCCTTCTTTTCTGTCACATTTTACTTGTTTTATGCTACTCTCATTAAAAGTATGAATGCCAACAGGTTGATCATCTCTGCTAAAGACTATAATGACGTCTGGTTATCCTGAGATTTTGTATTAGCCCTTGTCATGATATTTATGTAAGATCTTTTTTCATCACACACAGATCCACCCTTAATAGGTGGCATTCATATAGTTTAAAATCTCCAATTGTAATAAATCAACATCTCACTGACAAAGGAATCTTTAGGAGTAGAAACTAGGTTGAATTTTAATAATACATTACATTTTTTAAAAGTGTTAGAAGAATATTATTTAGTTTGTAAAATCTAGGCTGCAAAAGTTAGGACATGCCAGTTTTTATGGTTGGTCATAGAACCTTAATTCTCTCCCCTTATAGATCCTGCACTGAAGGAGGCAGAAAAAAAGTAAAAATATGTGATCATGTAGTTAAATATTATCATAGTAGACACACATAAGAGCTGGTATTTCCTAATTTGCATTCTTAATAATTTTAGTGTAGTTGCCATGTAACTTCTGAGTTGTTCCTTTTTTAAAAAAAGGAAAATAGATTTTTAAAAATCTGACTGCAAAAATACGCTCAATTTACCTCATCAGCAGGGTTCACACCCTGATACTTCAGTGCAGACTACTCCAAGTTCTTGAGCTGCAGAACTAACAACATTAGCTGGCAGCATAAACAGCTTTCATTCCGTAATAGGGGTGGGTTGCTAGGTTCAGGGGAGCCTAGCCTGGCTATCTTTCTCCATCCCTGGGAAATGAAAAGCTCCTACTCCAGGTGGTACCTCTAGAGCAGGGGGTGGATTACTGGAGCCATGAGACACTTATGTGTGAGAAAGTGTCCTTTGTTTCTATAGTTTCTCCACAGCTCCCAGGGGTTCCCAGTACTGCTTATACTACTGATGCTCCTGCAGCTTTGGCAGCAGCAGCAGTTTGAATCCAGCTCATTAGCATGCTGGGGCATTCAATTATTATTTTGTCAGCCTGTCATTCCTGTGGAAAAGCAATTGGAAGAAAGAAAACAGTGATTTCTAATAGACTGCAACTCAACAGAATTTCTTGGAGCTAAGGAAGCAGACACTTCTCAAGCCTAAGGATTGTATCCCAGACAAATTTCTAAGGTCCACTGTAACCAACGAAAATTTTAGAATTTCTCAAGGAAAGTTACTAGGATACTTACACTGAAATGTGGTTGGCAACCTCAATATTCAAGTTACTATCATCACGCTCTGTAACTGTGTGGATCGCCAAATTTTATCAATTAGGTAGGAGCTAGAGGGGTGAATCTGAACTGCGCAACTGAACAGAAGCAGCCCACCTTGGCTTTCATATGGCAAGAGGAATCACAGAAACTTCAAGTTCTTGAAGTGCTTGCTCAGATTGCTTCCCTTTTAGGGTGTGTGCACCCACCTGCACAGTTTTTAAGAAATTTTTCTCTGCTTATATAACCCACACACCTAATTGGTGTGGTTCACTGTTCCATGTAGTGGCATCTAGACCACTTACACAGCGAAAGAATGAGTCTCCTCCAAAACCTTAGCTGAGAGCCAGGTGGTAGAGAGCTCATGTGGTAGAGCACATCATTAGCCCCTATGTTCATAGGTTCATTCCCTTTTGCTGGATGACCAGGGTCCGTGGGAATTACAAGTGGGGGTTCATCCAGGATGAACTGTTGGAAGGTCTCAGAAGCTCTGGGCGTGCGTCCTCACCTGAGGGAAGTGTGTAACCCCAGAGGTAGTGAGACTACTGAAGAGGGAGACTGAACTCTGCTCTGCAGCCTTGGCTGAGAGCCAGATATCTTTTAGCTCACACTGTAGAGGCTCCTGCACTAAGGTCCAGAGGTCCCAGGTCTGGGTCTGCCTGTCGGCAGTTACAACTCCCCATTGAATGCCATGCTTATGTGTCAGGATATGGGGTGCTGATGGCACTATGCCCAATCAGTTCCTTCTTGCCACTCATGTTGATTGCTGAGAGCACCTCTCTCCCTTGCCACACAAGTGGTCAGTGATTTTCTTCTTTGCTTCGAGTATTAGAGCTGTAAACTGTCATTTGCACATGTTAAACACTACAGCTAGTAGATTAGAGTCCTAGGGGGCATGCCCCAATCTCTGGGTTTTAAGCCTTGCACAGACTGTAGTTGTCCTATGCCTATTAGTGACCCCCATGGCAGCTGTCTAAATTTCTTAGAGGAATTTCATGTTAAAGAACAGAGTTGCGTCTGTAAAAACTTTCATCCTAGAACACAAAAGGAGCAGAACATCCATTTGATAGCCCTCCTCATGGGGATTGCTCTCCACCCGGTCTTAGAGCCATCCCAGTTGGACTCAACTCCTTTTATTATTGGTTTTAATTTCCTTTCCAAGATCAAACTCGGTTTGACTATTCTGGCCTCCAACAGGTAGCCCTCCCTGCTAATCTGTTCCATCTTCCATTCTTGGTTGGCTTTCTGCTTTTCCTTACTAACTTATTTGAGATGCTTACTCATCCAGCTTGGCCTGTAATCCTTCCCTATGAATTTTTCCCCTTGTTTGGGATGCAGGTGTCAGATAATTTCCTCAGCTTTGAATGAAAGAAATTCCAAGACTCCTCCCCATTTGAACCCTTGAGTTCTTCAGTCCAGTTCACCTCCCTAACTAATTTCCTACTTTTTTTAAAGTTTGCCCCTTTGAAATCAAGGACGCTAGTTGTAGACTTATTTTTGTTTATCTTTCTATTTAGTTTAGGGAGAAGACTTGACTCAAACTTAATGTTCTATTTATGTTGCTTTGTGGATCAGTAAAAGAAAACCCAGTAACATGTTGAGTAAGGAATCTAGCATGTGGGCTGTGTTTGAGAGTGGGTAGGGAACAATACCTGTTCATGGGAGGTTATCATTTAGACTGTTTTTCATCTTTACTGTATTGTCTGTCAAGTGAATACTGTATATTGACATGTGTTCACTTTTGACCTAATATACTCCCCTGGCCACCAGGTAACGGCAGCTCTAAGAAATGAATCAGGCTGACATATTAAACAGTATTTGATAACAAAAGGGAAAGCATGATACATCTTTTAATGGGTATAATATCTATGCTCATCATTTAGGCAACCACAAAGCATAGCTCAAACGGTAGACATTGTGATAAGTGACAGTTTGACATTGCAGGGCATTTGTTAATTATCAATTCTCCATTAAGTTGTTATCAAAATTTTAAAAAAACTGTTAGGGGAAATAAACATGGGCGGTGGGAGGGAATTATGGCAATGTTATGTCTATTTTAAAGAGTGTGGTCCACTATTATCCTGTTACAAACTGTGAACTGAATTCAATTGTACAGTAACTGTGAGTTCTTCCCTGGATAATTATATAATTGCACAATGCTTTCATGGTCATTTCTGTCTAGTTCTGTTATTATTAGTAACACTTGGCATCTCATTAGCCTTTCATTTTCACAGTGCTTTTGAAGGAATTAATTAATCCTTTTAGCAGCTGCATGAAGTAAGCAAAATTTTATACAGTGCCAAAGTGGCCTGTTGGGCCCATTTAGCCCATGGTCCATCTGGATAAACTCAGGTTTAAGGCCCCACAGCTAGGTTCCCTCCAAGAGGCTGTTCTAGGGAAGAGAGGATGCAGCCACATCCTCACCAAGGAGCTTGTCTGGATACAGCGAAATCCCCAAATGGGGGATAGAGATAGAGATAGAGATAACATGCTGGGATTTGTCATGTCCTGTGGAATCATGTCTTCAGACTAACAAGCCCAGCCCTCCACCACAGTGAGCACTGTCAGGGAACAGGGTCTTGGCTAGTCCAGGAGGACATTAACGTATGCCTAAAATGGCCAGCTTTGGTGTATTCAGATCCTTCCTTCAGGGTGCTAAGAGTTAAGTTCTGTCCTGGAAAGTTTCCTCTTTCTCCGTAGGAGCCAGAGCCTGAAACTGAAGCAGTAAGTTCAAGCCAGGAAATTCCCACAATGCCTCAGCCCATTGAAAAGGTTTCAGTTTCAACACAGACCAAGAAGTTAAGTGCCTCTTCTCCAAAAATGCTGCATCGGAGCACCCAGACCAATAACGATGGAGTTTGTCAGAACATGTGCCATGACAAATACACCAAAATCTTTAATGACTTCAAAGACAGAATGAAGGCTGATCACAAGAGAGAAACTGAGAGAGTTGTACGAGAAGCAGTGGAAAAGGTAGCACTCCCTGGAAGTAACTTAAGCTGTGTATCAGTGGTATGGGGAGGGAGAAGAAGGTTGTCTTCTGTCATCCATTTTTAAAAAATAGGGGAAAATTTGTTGCTAAAGTGCAACTTACAAAAGACACTGTGCAAAAATAGCACTGAGTATTGAATTTTAAAAAGTATCTATATCAAATGTGCTTAGTTTATTTGGCATAGTTTTTTTTTTAGCTTCTATCCCCACAAATGCAACATACCATCTGAAAATCAAGCAGTCTTCATTCATTCATTCACTCATTCATTCATTATAATTGACCCCAAAAACACTTTTCCAGGTCGTTTGATTCTAAATTATACCTTCAATCTTGACCTGTGGAATTCCATGCAGAGGGATTGTACAGATGTTTCTGATCAGCTCTTTAAGTGAAAATGAGTAAATTACTCTTATCTAGTATTTCCTCTTGAGCATTAGAATGTTTGGGTTCAGACGATATCTCTAAGGGTTACCCTTTGAAATCTCCCACTCTTCAACCCATGTGGGTTTCACTCATACTTAGTGAAATTTCTTTGCATATGTTTTGCCAGTTTTCTCTTATTGCAAATTTCTGCAAAAAAAAAAATATATATATATCCCTTATAAACAGAGCACATCTGATCTAGAGTATTGACACAATACCCATGGAATCCTGTGATACTGTTTCACAGAGTTGCTTTGTAGAGTAGAACTACTGTAAAGTTTTCATTGTGATCTTTGTATTGTAAGCTAAATTACTGGGGGCAGTTCTTTGTTTAATTTTCCAAGAATGAAAATTCAACATTGCTTGACCTCTGTCTACTATGGTAATACTATTTAAAGGTGGCCAAAGAATACAAGTACACTCTGACTTTGTTTACTGACTTGCTTCCCTTATGCCAGCTTCGTACGGAGATGGAGGAGGACAAAAGGCAGGCAGTGAATAAAGCTGTTGCCAACATGCAAGGTGAGATGGACAGGAAGTGTAAGCAGGTAAAGGAGAAGTGCAAAGAAGAGTTTCTAGAAGAAATTAAGAAACTAGCTGGTCAGCACAAGCAATTGATTTCTCAGACCAAGAAGAAGCAGTGGGTAAGTGTCAGGATTTTTTACCTGTGAATAACTGAAAATGTTTAGTATAAGCTACAAGGAACACGGTGTCTTTTCTCCATAGCCATTATCTGTTCTGTTCTCCCTGTGCTATCAAACTTGGAGTCATCCTGGTCTCCTCTCCTGGCCCTCTACTTCTTGCCACCGTAACTGCCAAATCTCAACTCCAGGCTCTGGTCATCTCCCACCTTGAGCTCTGCAGGTTCCCCCCTTAGTAGGGTGACCATCCATCCCATTTTTGGCGAGACAGTCCCATATTTGGGATGCCAAAAAGATATCCTGACTTATTTTATAAAAGGGACTAATTGTCCCATATTTTCTGTGCAGGCACAGCTGCTGGCCTGGAAGCACAGTACCTGCTCTCTGCAACAGAGGGAGCCAGCAGGTTAGCCTGCTTTCCCCTTCACAGAGGCTCAGGAAAGAGGGGCGGGGGAGCTCTGCAGCTACTCTGTCCCTGCCACTTCCCCGAGGCTCGGGGAAGCAGGGGGTGAACACCGTGGCTGCCCCATCCCTGCCAGTCCCCTGAGGCTTGGGGAGCGCCATAGCTACCCTGTCCCTGCTGCTTCTCCAAGGCTCAGGGGATGGGAGGGAAGGGGAGCACTGTGGCTGCCCCATCCCTGCCACTTTCCCAAAGCTCAGGGAAGAGGGGGAGCACCGTAGCTGCCTCATCCCTGTTGCTTCCCCAAGGCTCGGGGAAGCGGCGGGAAGCACCCCCTCATCCCATATGTGGCCTTGGGAGACATGGTCATCCTACCCCTTAGGTATGTGTTATACTCAACCACCCTCCCCAGCCCATCAAAATGTTACTGCTAAAATAATCCTTTTTTCCCTATCGCTGGCAATCAGGTCCCTTTGAGCCACTTCACTGCATCCCTGTTATGCACTAAATTCAGACTTGTCTTTCTTTCCAAGCCCTGCATCAGGCAGCCACTTGTTTAGCTATAAGTAAGTATAGCTAACTTGTCTCCATTCGTGTGCTTCGGCCAATGATGCACATTTTTTGTTTCCTTCTCTCACAAATGTCTCAACACTTCTTTCAATGCCACCCAATAGACAAGCAAGGACTATCCAAAAGATGATTCTCAAACTTTTACCCACCTCTTATTCACTCCTAAAATCTTGAACCTGTGGCAGCATATACAAAAAGTGGGTATATATACCCTTCAGTAAAACTGGAACTGGCATCTAGCTCACGGATGTATCCCATTTCCCCATCCTTTGTGCTTTGTTATTCTAGATTGTAAGCTAATTGGGTTTGGAAGAACATATTCTGCCTTTCAGTACAGCACCTAGCACATTCTGACTACTAATTTATTACAACTAGTTATTAACATGTAGTGCCACACATTTCTAATGGGGTGTGAAGGGAATATTTGTTTCTGTTATTAGGAACACGATGTCTGATATGCACAAGAGAGAGAGAGAATGTGCAACAACACTTCAGACAAAAGGTGGACTAGATTCGATGTTTGTGGCATTAGGGTTCGGATAACAATCTATAACTGTTCTGTCTACTGCACCAGCGATGGGGAACTTATGGCACGTAACCTGCAAATTGCCTTGATCCAACCCACGAGGCTCAGGTCTTGCCCCACTCCCTCCAGAAGTGCAAGCCAGCACTTTGCGTTCCAGGCTTACAAGTGGGAAGGGACAAAGGCACGTCTGGAATGCCAGCGCAAGCTCCCTGCTGTGGGCTGGGAGAGGAGTAAGCCCCAGGCCTTGCAGCACCTGTCAAAGCAAGCTTCAGGCTAGGAATTCCAGCCACAGGGAGTGGCCGAGCTGGTGTCTTTAGGGAGCATTTCTCTGCAGCGCACAGTCGCCCAGGGCCACCTGTGCCACCCTGGGAGCTGCACCAGGTAGGCATCCCCAGACTCCACATCTCCTTCCACACCTGCCCCCTCCTTTCCATCCAGACTGCCTCACCCCCAACCTGCTCCTGCAGCAGACCTCTCCCACAGGCTGACCCCCTCATTTTTGTCCCCATTCCGAGCCTAAGGGGGGCCCTAACAAAATCCACTTGCCTCTGAAGCCCAAAGAGTTAATCCAGCCCTGGAATTAATCCCTGGGCCTGGGCGCCTTCCCTCCTTCCCTCTGTGGGACTGGAGCTTGAGGGGAGTGAGATGAGTGTCTTGTAGTTCCTGCTTCTCAGTTGAGGGGCCACATGTGTAAGGGATTTTTTTTTCCTTCTCACTTGGGGCATAGGTCAGGGAGGGGTGTGTTTTTGGTTTTGTTTTCTTGTTTCTCACCTGTGTGTGCCACCAGCTGTTTTTTCCTTGGGTGAATGACCTCCAACCCCAAAAAGGTTCCCTGCTGCTGTACCACACTCACTTCTGCATAGGTTTTGCCACATATATAGGGCTTAGACATGTTTCGGTGCCTCACCACAAGGTGGCACTCTCTTCTTGGACACTTACTAGACGCAATCACTTGCTTCCTTCAGGTTCTCAAGGTGATCAGCTCAGTGTCAAGCCAGGGTCCATGATTTTTTTCTTTCCACTGTCAGTGGTTGGTTGTGTATATTCAAAATCATTAGTTCTGTCTGTTGTTTTTGTAGGTTGAAAATAGTGTGTAAAAAGAAAACTTTAAACCTTGGAAGAGAGAAGAAAAACATCAACTGAGGACAATAGGTCCCTTCCGACACATAAAAAGATTGTTTTAAAGGTTTTGAAGAGGAATGGACTATGACCATCAACCTAGCTTCCACAGAATTGTCTGTTGTTTTATCACTTTAGAGCTTTTGTCTATTGATGGTGTGTGGTTTAGTCTCTGTTAGTGACATAGTCTCATCACCTGAGAGCCCAGAGAATCATGTAGTTGTTGTCTTGGCATAGGCAGAATTTAGGATACTTACACACTGCCACTCCTGCTGTCCCTGTTGCAGCTGGGAACCCTTCTACTTTACTCTGGTTTGTTCATCATGTTTGCTAACTTAATACGACAGAAAGTGCATCTTGATGCATAGGTATCCATTCCACTGCATCTCAGATACATGCACATACCACCCCAGTTGAATGTTATCCTTTCTCATGCCAGAGAGCGCTCTCAACAGTTGCACCCGAATCCAGGGACCCAGAAGCAGGTCTGTCAAATGCTACCTTGAGTGAGTAATTCATACAGGCATGTTCTTTCTCATCTTTAGGAAGAAACCTCTGTGTAGCCTGATAAACCTGGCTGCCACTACTCAGCCTCAAACTGTTGGAAATAGTCCAAATATACAACCCCTTTAAAATGATTTTTTTCTCCAATGGTAATAGCAGACACTTAAGTGCAATAGTGCTCCTATTACAGTAATCATACCTTCTCATTGAAATATCATATAACCAGCATGTACCAAATGAGGTTTAATGGATTTTCTTATAAATTAGAACTAGCGCCCTCAATTTTTATGATGAATATTTATATTTCATTTACATATAGAGACCACAATTAAGACCAGGACCCATTGTTCTAGGGCTGTACAGATACACAAGGAGACAATGTTGCAAGGCCAAAGACCTTATTCCTGGGTTGAATTTTGTGATGGTTTTATTGAGCATAACTCAGTGGACTTTTACTCATTTACACAACTGGATGTATGAAATACAAGGTGCAAAATCTGTATAACAATAGGAAATAAAGAGGTGGAGGCCAAGGTTAATAGTCATAAGATTACACTGTGTGATATGATAGAAAAGTCAGACCATAGTATATTTCTTGTTTTAGTTTAGTCTGCTTACATTTTTCTACTTTACATTTCCCTGTTTCTTACTCTTCATATACATGTGGATATAACACTGGAAACGCTACCTATTTCTACATGTCAAGTTTCTATACTATGGGAGCCAAAACACAGCTATTTACAACATGCCTAAAATCAAACATATTCAAAGTTAAATTAAATATCCTCCTCCACTGTCGTTATCTGTACATAGAATGACATAGGCGCTTTATAGCTGAAACTTACAGAAGATGTATTTAAGAGAGCAGCAGGCTCTCCATCCATGGATTTGAGTTGTCCCCCTCCATTTTAGCTTTATTGGCGTTTCCTAGCAAGCAGATGTGAACCTGATCTCTGGCTGACTCCCATGCTCTGTGAAATATAAAGACGTGCAGCTGTTCCACGTTGCTTTTCGGCTAGTGTTCCGTATTGCTCCCAGAGGTTCTTGGACAGCCAGCTTTATGAAATCCAGGAATATGGCTCTCCAGAGGTTATTATTTGAAAATGCAGTTGCAGATAAACTCTCAATAGCTGGGTTTTTCGGATAAAAGTGAAAGGCTGCCACTTGCAGCTTGGACAGTCCCTTTATTGGTGATGTGAATACACCATTATTGGCTTTTAGTTTAGCCAATACAATTTTTTCTTCTGTTTGCTTTTTAGTAAGATGTAGTTCTTCCAGTAAATTGGGTTTATTTCGGGAGTAATCCTTCATCGTATTAAAAATATTGTAACCACATTGGACGTAAAAGAAGATAGGAAATGTCAGGAAAAATGAAGTCTTGATTCTTTGACCAGGTGACTTGTGCAGAATGAGCTGTGTTCCTGCTCCCCAGCATGCAGTAGACATCTCAGCCTAGACTGTCAAATATTTCCTCACATTTTGTGGGGGTGCTCAACTCGGGACTGCCATTGTTTGGTTTCTACAGTCAGCAGCATGTGTTTCTATTGGTGCTGCACATTTGCGCAGACCTCAGTGCACTTAACAGAACTTGTTCTGCCCATAGATGAAAAAAATGAGAAGGAAGATAGCTCAGAGGGATGTGTTTTTCAGAGTCCTGAGCAAATGTACATTATACCAACAAAAGTGCTAATGTAGACATAACTAAGTGCCAGATTTTCCAAGCTGCTCGGCACCCAGCACATTGTTGTTGAAAAGGTGTTGTGGTGGAGTCTCCATTGTTCTTAAAAGAAGCTGCTGGCTGCTAAGCACCATTGAAAACGAGGCCACTTCATTTTAAGTACCTAAAACTTTTTGGGAAAATTAAACCCTATGTTTTCAGGGATGAGTGTAGGCTAACCTGTTACTTTGCAGCTATGGAAGTCTTCCTTGGGGGTTCTTCTGAAAGAAAGAACGGTCCTTACCTTGCAGGGCTAAAAAATTCCCTCTACATTTGCCTACCACCTGCCTCACTAAAGGAGGAAGAGACTCCATAGTCTCTGCTGAGGCAAGCAAGTGACAGAAAACAAAGGTGCAGGTAAGAAACCGTTTGTATTTGTACCAGTGATAGTAATCCCATGCCTTTTGTTCTCTGCAGTGCTACAACTGTGAAGAGGAGGCTATGTACCACTGCTGCTGGAATACTTCCTACTGTTCCATCAAGTGTCAGCAGGAGCACTGGCATGCTGAACACAAACGTACCTGTCGCAGAAAAAGATGAAAGATTTAATCCTCCCCTAGAAAACCACCCCGATGATTGCTATTCTCAGACACAGCGGTTTTTGTTTCCAAGAAGCCAAAATTATTTCGAATTTGCTTCCCGTTTTGCACCAGCCTTTAAACAATTTTCGTAAAGAAATTTTGCACAGTAGTTTCAATCTTCTGTTGAACGCTCCTCCAAAATTTTGTCAGTCTACTGAATTTCACATCAGTAGGCGCAAGTTACTTTAAATAATTTTAAATAGAGGATGTGTTGCATTTTAAAACATTTTTTAGGTATTGCAGAGATTTTAATCTTTAAAAGCAGCAGATTTTAAAAAAGAAAAATTACATTAGCTTAATGAGAGAGGAACACTTAAAAGTAAGATCTGAATGTAAGAACTATAGAACTGTTTCAGAAAAAAAGCATACTACCTTGATGTAACATTTATTTCCTAACCTTGGTGAGCTGGTTTTGTTCAGCGTAATTTTACTGTTAAAAGGCATTATCTATTGGTTATACCAGTGGGTATATGATTGAATTTAGGGAACAGGGTTGACACAGCAGGTGCTAGTCCTGCCTATTTTTTCTTAAATGTTTCCCTATTGTGTTTTTTTCATTATTTCTTTTCAATATATAACTTTTATAACAAATTATTAGCTTTGATCTTGTAGTTTCAAATCACAGGGGACTGGGGTAATTTTTGCTGAGCTGGATCTTAGAGAAAAATGAATATTTAAATTTTAAAGTTTGCACATTTCATCCTTGTCCTAACACGAGTGCTTGTATCAAGAAAAAAAAAAGCCAAAAACTACCTTTATTCATACATGGAATTATAGATGAGGCATAAAAATATCTTTAATGTTTCCCAAAGCCCCTCAATTCAAGGTCATTTGAAAGCCTACTATTTGGTGTCACCTATTCCATTGCAACTTAATAATAAAAGGAAAAATAGCACTTAAGTTTCACAGAAGCCGTTATGTTTGTAGCAGTGGGTCATTGCCTATTAATGAGCTCCATCACTGTACTCAGAATGAAGAATAATGCATGTTAATTTTCTTGTACTAAAGATGCTGTGATTTGTAAAAAGTCTGTATTTTGCGGAATGTCTGGATTAAGAAGCATTACCAATAGGAATGGATCGATAGTTGAAAAATGATTTTTTGTTTTGTTTGATATATATAGTTATATGAATTGCATCCATATTCAGAGACAATTTTTTAAAATAGGTGTAAAGCTTACTTAAACAGCTTTTCTTTTAAAGTGTCTCACCATTTTAGTTTCTTTTAAAGTTTGGTCTTAGACTGAATCAAATGCCCATTAATCATCCTAGCTATTTTTGAGAAGTTAGAGGAATAATTTGTAAATATTTATTTAGATCTTTGATATTTATTGAAAGCAATTACATGATGGAACGATGGAAATGGAAGAATCAGGAGGAAAGCCTTTCAAAAAAGTTTTCTTTAGGATTTGTCAGGGTCAGAGTAAAGATTAAAGTATGACTAAGTCTTCTGTGAACTGCCATTGAAATCCTGATCTTTTTTATTTACAGTGGTGATACAAGTTAATTGATTTGATACTGCCATTTAATGCCCAATATATTGAAGAAACTACGTGGTAAGCTGATTGGAAACAATAGTTACTAGCTGGTAACTTGAATTACCACAAACCGTTATTTCCTGAAAATGGTGTAATTAACGTTGGTCGCCTCTGTGTTGTGACTATAAAATGCATCACAACTAAAAATTAACCTTGTTCGATTACTTTACGAGTTCCAAAACTTCGATCCACCCCTATGAAAGCAAGTTATTGTGGAAATATTTTTGGTGTAAAATCATTCCAGAATATGTAATATTTAACTGATAGCTGCATGAAAGTAAGATTCGTGTTACTTTGGCTTTTTTGTCTCTGTTGACACGGTTGCACATTTCCAAGTTACTACAGCGTGAAAACTGTGTGTTTAAAAAAACTTAAAAATTGTGGCCTGGTTTTGTATAAGTTTTAGGTAAAATTACAATTAATTGTTTTAGGAATCATGATTTAAAAATTAATTTTTCTGCAAATCATAAAGCTATATTAAAGTGTTGAGCTTAGCCACTATGCACATTGTAATTATTCATTGTGGCTGTCCAGTTCTATGATGCATTCTGGCATTTTGTAAGCTGCTCTGACTAGCAATATATAGAGTCATTTAATGTGTTAACATTGGTTAATAAATGTATTTAAAAAAACTCACCTGCTTGAAACTCACTCCTCTATGAAAATATCCATGTTAATTCTGGGCCTCTTGTATTTAGGTCTGCAGACAATAGATTTTGTCTGTGTCTACACTACCTCCCTACTTCAAAGGGAGGATGGTAAGTAGGGTGTTGGCAGATTATTAATGAAGTGCTGTGGTACATATGCAGCACTTCATTAAGCTAATTCTCCCCCACAGCAACTTGGAAGTGCAAGACTGTGTGTAGCCGCGGCTCACCCGCCTGTACTTTGAAATGCCTGTGCAACTTCAAAGTCCCTTTACTCCTAAAAATTTTGAGTAGTAAAGGGACTTCAAAGCTGCCCAGGCACTCCGAAGTACCAGCAGATGAGTCACAGCTACACACGAGCTGGCACTTCGAAATTTAACACTTAGAAGTTGCTGTGGGGGAGAGTTAGCTTAATGAAGTGCTGCATATGCAGCACAGCACTTCATTAATAATCTGCTGACGCCTTATTTACCATCCTCCCTTTGAAGTAGGGAGGTAGTGTAGATACAGCTTTTATGTTTAGGTATAGCTTCAATAACCCTAGACACCTAAAATAAAAAAACTTCCTTTGAATTATTTTTGTTTAACAGTAACATGGGCTGTCATACTTTATTTAATAGGGAAGCTTCTCACAACCATGGTTTCAGAAGTCTGATTAGTAACTTATAGACTGTGTCTACACTTGGCCAGAATTTTGAAAGGGCCATGCTAATGGCCAAATCGGAGAATACTAATAAGGAATAAGGGGATTTCAACATTTGCAGGGTCCTTTTGAAAAGGGCCCCATGTAGACAAGCCTCGCACAATCGAAATGCAGCACTTTCGAAGTGCCGTGGCTGTCAGCATGCTGATGAAGTGCTGAATATTCATTTCAACGCCTCATTAGTATTCTCCAATTTGGCCTCAGCATGGCTCTGTCATAATTTTGGCCAAGTGGAGACACAGTCATAGTATTTTTTCAGAAGTGGTCTTTCTGAGTATTCTCTCCCTACATTGATGAAGCAAATCCCTCCATCTGGATGAAAAAAATTCTGATTTAGTAGAAAGTCATACCATGTGTGACTGGAAAAAATTGCTGTTTAAGATTGCAAGATAGGGTCTTTCTGAATCAAAGTAATTTCTACCATCGCTATGTGTTTGTCTACCTGCCACCCTGTGTGCTGTGACAGTAACCTGATTCTTGAGCTCCAGGTATCAGTGACCTCAGTGTTAGTAACTAAATGAACGCCAAAAACCAGAATATACTACCAAGAAACAATCTAACACTTCCTTCCTGGCAGCACTAGCTATTATATACGTCATGCCCATTTCTAAAAACCATCTCAGTATAAGTTTTACATAGAAAGTGTTGCTTTTTTATCCCCTCCATGATCTCTCAAATATGGTAACTACTTTGTCAACCATGCCGTCACAAACTTGAAATACATTTCAGCATGCAATTTGGACAAATTATGAGTGGTAATGTCAGGAGATTAGAGACCATCTTGTACATGAACACTGAGCAAGAATTATTTAGAAAAGTGGTTTTCAATCTTTTTTTTCATTTGCAGACACTTTAAAAAACTTTTGAGCAAAGGTGTGTCCCCCCTTGGAAATCAAAGATGTAGTCTGCGGTTCTCCAGGCATCTGCATACCACAGGTTGAAAACCACTGATTTAGAGCAGAGACGTTACTAATAAAATGTAAAATTGAACACTCTGGCTTGTGTCTGCCATAGGTAAGCAGGAATCAAGATTTATAACTTATAACTGAGAGCGTAGTTGATAGCAACCTTCAACTTCCTGAAGGGGGTTCCAGAGAGTACGGAAAGAGGCTGTTCTCAGAACAAGGAATAATGGTTTTAAGTTGTGGTGGGGGAGCTGCAGGATGGATATAGGAAAAACTATTTCACTAGGAGAGTAGTGAAACTCTGGAAAGGATTACCTGGGGGGTGGCAGAATCTGCTTCGCTAGAGGTCTTTAAGTCCTGGCTTTACCTTTTCCCATAATACAAGAACTAGGGGACACCAAATGAAATTGATGGGTAGTAGGTTCAAAACTAATAAAAGGAAATTTTTCTTCACACAGCGCACAGTCAACCTGTGGAACTCCTTGCCCGAGGAGGCTGTGAAGGCCAGGACTCTATTAGGGTTTAAAAAAGAGCTTGATAAATTTTTGCAGGTTAGGTCCATAAATGGCTATTAGCCAGGGATAAAGTATGGTGCCCTAGCCTTCAGAACAAGGGCAGGAGATGGATGGCAGGAGATAAATCACTTGATCATTGTCTTCTGTTCTCCTTCTCTGGGGCACCTGGCATTGGCCACCGTCGGCAGATGGGATGCTGGGCTGGATGGACCTTTGGTCTGACCCAGTATGGCCATTCTTATGTTCTTATGTTCTTATGGCTGGACTTATTTAGTTGGGTTTGGGCCTGCTTCCAGCAAGGGGTTGGACTCGATGCTAACCTGAGGTCTCTTCCACCCCTATGATTCTATTCTTTTCAGTGCTTCCTGTCATTGAGCCACATCCACCTCTGTGCTCTCTCACCATCTCTTCATTTGTTTCTCAAAGTTGGTTTGGTTATCCACCCACTGAGACTAGAAGAAGCCTAGCAGCAAACTGTTGAGCTAATGAGCCTCCTGGTAAAGGCACTGGGACTTGGAAACATCTGCACATTGGCAAGAGGCTTGGCACAGTTGAGAACACTAGAGAGAAATCAGGGCATGCTAATCTGTTGTGGGGAATTAGGTAAGTGTTTTGTTTCTGCCAAACCAGTACTGAAGCTAGAGGAAAAATGGGTAAATGAGTGAGACAATTTAAAATCAGTTAACCCATAGCTATGGTCACATGCCTTTAATGGTCATTGCTGTTCTTGTGGGATGTGTGTACACTAAATAGTTTTGTCGACAGAAGGGGCCTTCTGTTGACATAACTCAGGGAGCATCTACACACATAAAGCATTCTGTCAACAGAACTCTGCATTTACCTCAACAGAGTTATCCCTCAAGAATTTGAGGCATAACACTCTGTTGACAGAAGTGCAGTGTAGACACTTCTGTCAACCAAAAGGGCTTCTGGTTGCTGGGCAGCTCTGTATGCAGATCTGCCATTCCGCTTTCTGTCACCAGAGACAATGTAGTCTGGCAGTTCTCTGTCGATAGGTCAAGTAGGCTGTGACAACACTTGGCCAAAAATTCGAAATGGCCATGCTAATGGCCAAATCTAAGAATACTAATGAGGCGCTGAATTGATTATTTAGTGCCTCATTAGCATTTGCACGCTGCCAGCCGTGGCAGTTTGAAAGCGCCACTTTCGAACGTGTGCGGCTCGATGTGGCTACATGGGGGTCCTTTTCGAAAGGACCCACCGCATTTCGAAATTCCCCAGTCAGGGAAAAGGTCCTTCCCCGAAGGTGACATCCATGAGGAGAAGGAGCTGGAGAATGAACTGTCCTCACCAGCTTCTGCACTCAGAGGCTTCCCAGTCTAATTTGTTGGCTTTCACCTCAGTGTGCAGACTGGGCCCTCTGAATGCAATGTAATGTTATACGCTGTGCTTGGAGGGTGTGGGTGTGTGTGTTTATGAGAGAATCAAACACAGCCCACAGAACCTCATCCACGGCTGCCTTTAGCAGGCCCATAACTGCTGCCTGAATTATTGAAGAAGTCCAAGAACAATTTCCACAACTGACTGATCTCAAAGACTTCAAGGCACAGAGGATTCACCACTTTGGTTCAAAGCAGCAGGTGCCCTTTGCTCATGTTGCTGAGGAAGGTGGAAAATACCTGAAGCTCTCTGTGGAGCTGTCCCCCACACAGAGTGAGGTGGGGTGACCACATTAGGTCCCGTGCATTTGGGAGCCCTATGGCGACTGCCCCAACTGTCTGTAGACGGGTTTACCTGGGGCCGAGGTCCATGCACAGCCGAACCAGCAGGGAGTGCAATGTCTTGCCCACCACCACCCGGGCAGCATGAGCACAACAGCCAGTTCCACTCCATGCCACCCTCCTAGCCCGCTGTGTCCAGCTGCTCCACAGTGGCAGGAAGCAGAACTCCCCAGTGCCAGGGCACTCTGCTTCCCACTGCCATGGAGCAGTAGAACACAGAAGTGAACTGGGAGGGGGGGTGCTGTGAGGTGGATCGCTGCTCCAGAGCCTGCCACGCGCATGGTGAGTGAGGGGTGCAGTGACCCCCCCCCCCCCCCCCCCCAATGCAGTGTTGCTCTGCAGTGGGTGCAGGCAGAGCTGGGGAGGGGGGTAGAGCCTGTGGCATTGGGTGGGATGGAGGGGAATTGTTCCCACCCCCTTGCCTGGGGCACAAGGGAGGGGAGTAGCCCCAGATCATCATCACCCCCCCCCCGCCAGCGTGGTCCTTGCTCTGTGCAAGCCTGCGGTGGTAAAAACAAAGGCCTTCTCAATCCCAAATGGGGGAAGCAGTGAGACCCTGAACATGTGGCTGAGACAAAAGAGCCAGACACCTGGGACCCGATTCTTAGAGACCAGTCAGTGCCCTCTCCAGCTGGTGTCCTATCCTTGGCAGTGGGGCTATTTAACAGTCACAGAGAGGCCCTATGCCATTATGAACAGCTGCCACATACCATCCCCTTCTATAAACTTACCAAAGGCAATCATGAAAGGTGAGCTGGTTTGCCTGTTACACCCTTGCTAGAGTGGGCAACGTAAGTGCACCCTGTGGGTGCACTTCCAGCAGCAGTGGGGGAGGGGGGATCTTTGGCCACTGCACTTAACTGGGCTGACAGGTGGGGATCTCCAGCGGCTGTCCCTGCCATGTCAGTCTGGGCTGCTGCAGCTGCTTTTCGAACAGGCCAGGACCTCCTTAATCCCCAGGCTGCCATCATTGCTCTCAACGCCTGGCGAGCAGCCTCTGATTTATTTACTGATATAACTCTTCAGTTCAGACCGATCGAGCTGAAAGGTGACATACCCGTCACTCATGCACCAGGAAACTCTATGAGGGGTTTTGCTGGCATTCACACTCTGTGTATCTCCACAGAGGAGGCAGGTCCTTGAAAGTGAGACTTGAGCCTCCATACCCAATTTCTGCAGGATCCTTTGAGTTCTCAATGATGTGCCAAGAACACAAAATAGCCACACTGAGGTTTTGTGCCTCCTGCATCATGCCTGGTGTCACCTCATGGGCGGGGTGCTCGCCGGGCATTCTGAACCATCAGCCACCCTTGTGAGCACTCTTTCAGGTGTCGTGTCTCCTCCCCCCCCCCCCAATGGAAGGGCATTAAGAACTTAGTGCTGTGGCCTTCTGTCTGCCTCATCCCAACCACATGTGCTTAGGAGCCAGTTGCAGAAAGAAGCCAGCCAGGGTCTAGCCCTTAGACGCAGACACAGCCGATAAAGGATCCTCTGGACAGGCCAGTGACAATAGGTCCTGTTCTGTGCCCTGGGCTGAGGCGGTTTGCACTAAACTTGTCCTGCCCTCACAGTCTCTGCTTCACTCTGCAGTTTGCCTCCTCTGAGACTTGTCCACCTCAGCTCCTTGTCTTCCTGTTGAGCTGAGCCTCTCCTAAGTCAGTCCAGCTACCCTGCCACCCATCCTGCTTCCCAAAAAGTGTGTGCCCTACGCCTTTTTCACACTGCGTGTGTGTTCTACCCTTTCCTTGGCCTGCGCCTGTCAGGGCTATTTAGCCAATGCTCTCATTTTTTTGGCTTACTTCTCCATCTCTAGTCTTACATTTAGCTTGTAAGCTCTTTTGGGCATGGACCAGCTTTTTGTTCTATGCTTGTACAACACAACATCATGGGCCGCCTTGGCAGCATAATAATACAAACACAATAACTCCTCACCCAGCATGGTGGTTATGGCTCTGAAAAATGAGACTTTAATGTAAAACAATGAAAACTGGATCCAATTTCTCCATAGGTATTAAAGTAAATGCAGGAGGGCGGGGGGCGGAGGGGGCAGGTGCCAGGGAAATTCTCTCACCAGACAAAAGAGATTACATTCACTTTGGCTGTGTCTACACAGGCAAGTTCTTTTGAAAGATTTTTTGAAAGAAGGGAGCTCTTTTGAAACTGCCCATGGAGCGTCTACGCCCAAAATAGCTTTCAGTCAAAAGTACATCGAAAGAGTGTGGTGCTCCTTTCAAAATCGCTTTTCCTTTCCCGTTATAGGAACGGCACCCCACCCCCACCCCCGGCGCTTTGAAAGCAAATGTGTGTGGACGCATCGCAGGACCCTTCTTTCGAAAGAACAGCTTTCATTTTCGATCCCTGGCCCATTCCTTTGAAAGAGTGGGGCGGGGGGGTGGGTCTGTGTGGCCACTCGTTTTCAAAAGAGCAGATTGCTCTTTGGATTTGCTTTTTTGTGTGTGGACACAGCCTTGCGAAAGAAGTTCTTTCAGAAGAGAGCATCCGGACGGGCTTCTTTCAAAAGATCTCTGTAGTGTGCGCATAGCCATATAGTACAAGGTTTAAGTAATTTTAAACAATTTCATATTATACTCACCTGTGATGATTGTGGTGCTTGGTTGAGGTAGGGACATCATGGAGTGGAGGAGGGGTACCTAGCACTGCTCTGGCTACCCACTGCTTCTGCAGGGCAATGCGGCGGGGGGTGGGGTGGGGCGGGGTGTCAGGTGTTTGCTCACTTCCTGGCTGTAACACTAGTCGGGCAGGCAGAGGAGGGTGTGCCAAACAGTTTTATAACAGTACACTGTGTGACTTTGAATGCGTGAGTTCTCTAATAAATTTGCCACCTAATAATGAAACAGGGTTAACTGGGACAACTCTAAGTGAAGACACTGTAATGAGCACTAACAGGAATGTGAATCCTCACATCTTGCTGCATCCTCTTTGCCCTTTGTTCTGGATAAGGTGGGCGAGATAGATGACCTACATCTTCTCACCCTAGGCAATGCCTCACTTGCTGGGTCCCATGCTTTTGAAAGAGCCCTTTGTGTGACCAAAGGGTGTAATGTACCACACAGGTAGCCGTGTTAGTCTGTATCTTCAAGAACAACAAGAAGTCCTGTGGCACCTTACACTAACAGATATTTTGGCGCATAAGTGTTCGTGGGCAAAGACCCGCGTCATCAGATGCATCAGATGCAACTCATGCATTTGCTGAAGCAGGTCTTTGCCCACGAAAGCTTATGCTCCAAAATATCTGTTAGCCTATAAGGTGCCACAGGACTTCTTGTTGCTCTCAAAGGGTGTAATATACTTCTCGGAACACACTGATTCCCCTGACAACCACCTGATGAAGAAAAGCTCCACATACTGGGGCCCCCTGGGCGTGCTCTAGCCCTTCATTATTATTGCTATCTTTAAAATAGGAGGAGTCTGAGACTTTGTCTCCTGCATCCTTGAGGTGGAGTAAGACGTACAGCTCTTGACTTGTTTGCTTTTCCAGCTCCTAGATGACTGAATATCAGAAATATGTTTAGTATTCGCTACTGGTAGTTATGTGCTTGTCAGCCAGTTTTAGCTCCATTGAGTGAATGCACGTGTGGGTTTGTGCATATGCTTCCAATTGCCTTACTAAATCAAATTAGGAGAGAGGAATATACAACCCAGAAACACTTTTTTTTTTTTTTTTTTGGCTTTGGTTTCCATTCAGGAAGTTCAGTTAAAAAGTAAAGAAAGGTTCTACCAGTGCTGAAGCATATCTAGTGTTTTTTGCATGAAACTTAGCATTCAAGTGGCCCAGGCTGTTAAAATGCCAACTACCCTGCACTCCTAAAAGCTTCAAAAATACTTACATTTTAAAGGAATCAAATCCATTTCCAGGACATTATAAAATCAAAAATATTTTAAGGCTCTAACTCACCATTAAAAAAGAAACAACTAGAGTGCAAAGTATTTGATCCGAGATGCAGAAAACAGAATAAAAGAGAAATTAATTTTGGCTCTTCTGCTGTTGCTGGGTTTTGCCTGCCATCAGGACTATAAAAACCGTATGGTTTCACGGAGGTGTTGCTAACATATGGAAAGAATGTTTAAAGGATTACAAACAGAAAGGAACTGAAAACAGTTTGCTCTGCTGATAATGTTCGTGATAAGAAAAAGACAATTGAAGGTAATACAGAAGCAACTGAAAATATTTTCAAGCCATTACATTCAAGGACTCAATGAGACCACTGGCCTTGTAAACCCAGGGTTGTGAACTCAATCCTTGAGGAGGCTATTTAGGGGTCTGGGGTAAATATATTAAAAAAAACAAAACAAAACCTGTCACGGATGGTGCTTGGTCCTGCCAAGAAGGCAGGAGACTGGACTCAATGACCTCTCAAGGTCCCTTCCAGTGCTATGAAATATGTATATCTCCACTCTCTTTTACACCGGCAAAAGAGATGCATGTGGGCCCGATTCTGCTTTCCAACGCCTGCAAATTAGGCTTAACCCCAGTGAAGTGAAGCAAATTAGTGTAAAGCTGCCGGGAAAACAGAATTTGCACCAGAGATGTTCCTAAAAGTAAGCTAGAATGCCATATGCAGATGACACCAAGAGAAGCTGTTTCTGTGGTTCCTGGAGGAGGGCTGCTACAACAGAAAGCAATGTCTTAACAAAGCTAATGGCACAGAGCCACACCTGTCTGACATAATCTGCTAACGTAGCCAATAGGAGTAAATATTTACAACAGCTGAGCATTTCTAGTTAAGGTAGAAAGGTAAAGCTATTAATTAAGTGATATTACAAGGCACTGCACCCTTTTGTTGCGGACTAGTCATCTCTACTATATGAAGCCTCAATGTGACATGAGGGCTTGCAAAAAATGACAAGTCTCAGCCGAATGTGCTTTACCGCTTACTTGTTAGACTTTAGTGTTTGTATATCCGTAAATACTTTTCTAAGGCAATGATTTGTTTCCTGTGTCCGAAAGCCAATGTGAAGAAGACAAGGTGCAGTGTCTAAACCGCAGTTTCTCATGTACCCAGTAGGTGCATATGGGTTCTGATTCCCTTGGTCCGTTCATTGTGAGGCATCACCCATCGGGCTGGCTATAAGGTGCACCAGTTCCTGAAAAACAGGAGTGGAAATAGGCTTTCTAAGTGCTGCAGTTTGGGCTTGGTTATTTTCATTGCTCCGCCAAGGGGAGATAGTGTTAGCAGCCACTTTCTATTTCTTCACAAGTACAGAGCCACCTACCGCCATTTTATGGAGCGAGGAAAGAGTGTTTTTTTTAAAAAAAAAAAATAAGTCCTGCCCATGCATTAGCCTCCAGTAACTCCTAATGCCACAGCCAGCAGGGAACTAGACAAAACCTTCTGTACATAAGAAACAAGGGTGAAATATGACCCTAAAGCATGACAACTTCACACACCTGCTGTCAAGGCAAAGCCCTACCACAACATTTATACCTAACCAGACTTGCTACAGAACTGCTCTCACAAATGCCCAGAGGTCCCTTTCAGAGAGATTGGTAACCTTTTGCACTCAATTCTTTTCATACAGCTAGGCCATGGTCTTAAGAGGGATGCAACCCCAACTGCATGTGACTGTAACAGGCAATGCGTTTGTCCATGCATTGGCCAACCCTCACATCATTCCACATGTTTAAATAAGGAACATGAAGAGCCAAGGCTTTACAGCCTATGCCCCTCCCCAGATTGTAAGTAACAAACACCTCTGGGAAACCTCATGTGGAAGAGCCTTGATAGTGATATCCAACCCTGAATACATGAGTTGGTTGCCCCATGTCTATTGCAAACAATAGGAGTGCAGCAAGTCCGACAGCATCATTGCGCCCTAGTCTTGGCAATCTGGGAGGTGGCGGGGGGCGGGGGGGCTCCCCAAGGGTTTTACTTTTGGGTGGATTTGCTGGGAGACAGGATTGGCCTGAGTAGTGGGGCTGGACTAGCTGGCTGTTTGCCACCTCACTTATGCACCTGGCAGGTGGTGGGAGACTGCAAACAATACACGCACAGCATGGGAGCTTGAGCAGGGAAACTCATCAACAGTCCTGTACTGAGAGGATGCGAGCAGAGCAGGTCAATAAGGAAAATGCTTAGAGCAAGACCTGTGTGGGCCACTCATGTACCTAGCCAAGCAAAGCTAACAGGCATGCCCCCTTGGTTAATGCTCTGTCATATGAGAGAGCTAAATGCAAACATTCTGCATGAGAAGCAACCTGTGAGGGGAGGCCAAGCAGGGAAAGATGCACATGGCACGTATAAGTCACGGATTATATGAACTGGGTTGCTGTGGAGAGCTCAATAATGTACCTAGGTGTTTTTGTGACAATATGTGTACACTCACAAATAGTTATTTCCTTGTCCTCTTCTAGGCATCCTTGCATTTCAGAACATGGTTGTGTGACAGTCTCGTTTTCCAAACTAGGGGACTATTAAACTGCTGTTCAGGTTTGGCAGCTGGTGCTTTAAAGAGCTGCCAGAGAACTGGAACTTAACCCCCCCACCAATGAACCCATGATACCTGCTGCAAAATCTGAAGTGTGACGGCACACACAGGCCAGCTGCTGCCACCAAAGGGCCTGGCTGCTTGATGGAGAAAGGGCACTGCACAACTGCATGGTATTTTTTTTTAAACTCACCTGCAATTCAATTACCCATATGCCAAAGTGTACCACTAGTTCCCTGCGAGCTCACCACTACTTACGGCCCATGACTGGCATACCTTCTGTGGGTAAAAATGAAATACAAATGGAAACACACTCAGATCACAGGCCTCTTCGCAAACACACACTCATGCAGCCGGCTGGCTGTCCTTTGCAGTCAAGCTGGATCAAAGCCATCAAATAGATGCACGTGACATAGATGTAGACAGATATGTAATATCATCGGTGGATAAGCTGTATCATATTGAAATGTGTAAATTTGCAAAGCTGGAATTTTACTCAAAGTCATTTAGCAGCTGCACAAGCTTTACCAGAGGCTCATTCAAATGATTGTCATTTATTACTGGTCAAGCCCTAGTTGTAGTTTGCTCATTAACATTAGCTAAGGTTGCACAATAGCTGCTTTCTGGAGAAGCAGACTGACTCCATCTGTGATGTGCTATCACAGGTGCCCTCTGTTTGGACTGAAAGGTGACATGAATGATGCACCACCACAAAAATAAAATAAAATAAAACCCACAACGCCCTCATTGGAAGAGAATTCTAATCAAATGCTGCTTCATTCCCAGCCTCCTTTTAAAACACTGTCAAACTATAATTGCTTTGGAAGCACAGGGCGCATCTATATTGCAGCAGTTAGAGCTTGAAATGAGTTGTCGCTGGCTGAGACGTACAGCCATACTTCTACAGCTTTCTTGCCTGAAGGGGAAGGACACTTGAATTATCTGGGAGGTTTTAGCAGAAGGCTGAGTGTAAGGTACAAACCCAAGTTTTGGTTTTTTTTTTAAACTGATTTAGACAGCTAACAAATTTATTAGCCTCTTTGGCAGCAGCCTCTTCAAAGCTTCTGATGCCTTGTCTGATTTTTATCATCTCTCTCCCCTGCCCCAGCTATAATGAGCAGGATGTGCTATAAAGAGAAGGTTTTTCTCTGCCCCTGAGATTCATTCAGGTAAGGCAAAACCCTGTCCACACTTTCACCCAACATTTGTCCTTGACATACCTGCCTTTTAAAAGGAAAGGCCTGAGACCCATCTTTGATGTACTCAGCTCCATGGTTAAATGCGGAGCCAGACTCAAAACTAGCATAACTTGTTCTCCAGTGCCAAGGGGGATGAAAAAGCCCAACGGTGCACATCCTCGAATCCTAAAGGAGTGGGACTGTGCATGCTGACCTCAAAGCAGGGTTTCCGTACTTGGAGGCGGAAGGCTTCTTTTGACTCTCTTCCTGTCAGAGTGTGGAAAGCAACTAGGTATGGGGCCTGACTGTGAAGGGAAAGTGCCTTATCTGTGCAAAGTCACACAGCCTTTTACCTAAGCCATTTTAGAAGAGGCCCCTCAACCAGGGCAATGTGTACAAATTGCTATATGCACTCTTTCATGTGGCAGAAAAAGAATAAAAAAAATATGCCCATGTTTGGGGAAAAAAACCTAAAGAAGCTCAAGCCAAACCAATGCAAGATGTCATGGTGGCAATACCCAAGGTTTTGAAAGAGCTTGAGTGCCTGAAACACGTATTCATGGCCATTGTTATGGAAAAGCTTTGTTGTTTACCTCAGTGTTCTTTGCACAGTGCGCCCCTTTAGGTTGAACATGCCCCATGACCTGGAGCTTTCCCTAACAGTCACTGTGTGGCCTTCACATGACCCACAACACTCCTCATGTTCCACAGTGAGAAGATGAAAAGGCCTGCCAGAAGGCTTGTAGCTAAGTTCCTTCTCTGCTATTAGGCTCCCAGGAGGGGTAGCCACCCAAGATAAAGGAGGGTGGGTAGACCACCACGGCAGTTGCAACACATCTCAAAGAACTTAAGCTACTACATGGTGAGGAACACTTGCTCCTTGGCGTGACTGACCCAGTCAATGATGCACAGCAGGGAATTCTCAGGCAACGTCTCAACGTGGAGATGGTTAGCTGGAATCGTGCTGTACAACTGTGCTCCTAACAGAACCATCTTCACCACACATTATTGTATAGTGACAGTATGTCCAGAACACCCACATTACTGCTCTGCAGATGTCAGCAACAGGAATCAGGCTAAGAGCCATTACCTAGGCTCCCTGAGCTGCAGTTGACTGAGTTCTTATGGAGCCCTCAAGGGGCCAATTGCTCACATCTGAGAGAAGAGTCAGAGTCATAGATGCTAAAGCCAGAAGGGACAAGCATGATCATCTAGTGTGATTTTTCAGTCCAACACAGGCCACAGAACTGCCCCAAAATAATTGCTAGAGCATTTATTTTAGGAAAAAACCTCCAAACTCGATGCATGCTGAGATCAATTTTTCACAGCCTCAGGGTTTCTTCTTTTATATGTTCCACAAATTAGATAGCGTCTAGGGCATTTTTGAACTGATTTAATTCTTTGAAAATATAAGGCACATGTCCCACACAGGTTCAGTGAGTGCCACACCACCTCCTTCCCACACTAGTGAGGTTTAGGGCAGGTGGTCTTTCCCCCCACCCCTGGTATGGGAGCCAAGCATGGCACAAGAGCCAGTTTTCATCTGCATGCAAGGCAGGAGCACAGACCCAACCACCACCCCCTCGCCCCACACAGGGAGCTTACTCAGAGCCATGCCATTTGTGGATTAACAAAAGACCAGCTAATGCTACCAACCACCACCTAAACAGTAAAGCTCGTCATCTTAATTTCTTTATTAATGAAGCTGTTGTACATAGAACTATTAGGCTATGGCTACACTAGCCAAAAACTTCGAAATGGCCATGCAAATGGCTATTTCAAAGTTTACTAATGAAGCGCTGAAATACATATTCAGTGTTTCATTAGCATGCGGGTGGCCGCGGCACTTCGAAATTGACGCGACTCGCCGCTGCATGGCTTGTCCCGATGGGGCTCCTTTTTGAAAGGACCCCACCTACTTCAACATCCCCTTAATCCCATTTGCTCATAGGAATAAGGGGCCTTCGAAGTAGGTGGAGTCCTTTCGAAAAGGAACCCCGTCTGGACGAGCCACGCAGCGGCGAGTCGCGTCAATTTCGAAGTGCCGCGGCTGCCTACATGCTAATGAGGTGCTGAATATGTATTTCAGCGCTTCATTAATAAGCTTCGACATGGCCATTTGCATGGCCATTTTGAAGTTTGGGGCTAGTGTAGACATGGCCTTAGTGTTTTTAAAAAATATCACCTGCACTTGGCCCATACATAGCAATCAAAAGGTCAAACTTCAGCACTCTGCCTCAGAAAGATTTCTGACCCCTGGTTTAGGGTAAAACACACGTAGAGGCATACACTGGTTGCTGACACCACATTAAAGTGGTGAATGGTGTTGCCCCCCCCCGTTGTGTATTTTCCATCTCTCCGCCCACTATGTGCAGGATAGAGCCTGCTGAGCAACTGTGATAAGCAAGATAAACTTCTGCTCGCCCAGGTGTAGGCAGTCCACAGCCAGGGTTGTAGCCCTCTGATTTGAAATCTCATTAATGGCAGGGGGTCATCTAAGTACTTATACATACATGACCCAGTGGTGCCAGGCAAGATTCCAGAGCGACCCTGGTGCTCATTGGGATTTGCTGAATAAGCTCATTGCAAGACACGAAGTGGTTGCCGTGACCTGTACCAATCCAGTGTGTAGGGGCTGTGAAGATTTTAAGGTGTACGTCTGAGCGTCACTCACCGGCCTAGCCTCTTCAAAAGGTGCAAAGCATGTCAGTTGCTGCTTGTGGTTCCTGATAAGCATCTCCCTTCAGGTGCCAGTGCTCTCAGTAAAGGGGAACATAGGTCCTTTATTGACAAAAGTAAGCAGCTGCCCTGACAGCGCAGTGGTAACTCTCTGTGCTGTGACTGGATGGTTGACTGCACGCATGTACCAGCTAGCCTAGCAAGCTGCCCAAGAAATCCACAGCTTTGGCTCACAGTGAAGGAATTTGGACACATTTACAGCCAATGAGGCACAGGGCTAATGCCCAGCTCAGTTTTACAGCTGCACTAGCATATGCATATGACCCAACGGACTGGGTCAGTGAGTAGTAAATAGCCAGAATCCAACACCCCTCTCAGAAATACTGCTTTATACTCTGACACAAACAAGTTATGTAATGCCCCCCTCTGACACCGCTGGGCAACATCCTGTGACATAGTTAGGTGTCACCCATTACCTTGTACGTATTAGTTCAATCAGATCATCTCTGTGCAGCATGCTGCCCTGCTGGCCTCATCTCTAACTTGGGTCAGCTTCTGTTCTCTCTGGTGAATGCATTGGTAGGGAGGGGTTCTGAGATGTGTTTGCATGTATATTCTTGTGCCTTGCACAAGACTGCATTGTGTGTTACTGCAATATCAATGCTAGCGTTACCAGATTCTGTGAGCTCACAATTTAACTTTGGTTTAGATTAGCAAAGCTTTGACCATTACTTTAGCCCAAGCCTCAGCCCAGGCCTCAGACACAAGCGCGTATGTTTCAGGCCCTCTGCCTACTACACGTGCCACTGAGAGCCTAATGGAAAGAACCTTGCCCTGATTGTGCCCTTGGCCAGGTATAGCTCTCAGGAGTCCCCTGTGCACTGGTTGAATATCTACATGACTGACAGCTGGGAACCAAATGTCTGAACAGTGCAATAGGCTAATGGGTGACAAAGCCACTATACTGAAATATAGGTGGTGGATGCAGGTCATCTCCTTGCAGTCCAGTCTGGGTCTCCAGTCTCTTGTCTTCTTGGGAATGAGGAAATGCCTTTAGTAGAACCAAGTTCTCTTTGCTTTTTCAGGTCAGGGACTGGTCTCTAACGGCATGAAGAACCTTGGCAGTGCAGTTGGCTACAAGCTTGTGGAAGATGGTAAAAATCACATCTGCCCATTAATGCAACATAGTTTGAGACAGAACTACAAGGAAGTTGAGGAATACACCACGTTGGCAAGGACATCAAACCTATCTACTGCTTTTGTGTGAGGGTTAGACCTGGCTTGTTTCACATGAGGTGGGGGTGGGGCACTGATACTACCAATGTGCTGACACAGCACTTAGGCTTAAATTACCACCTCATGTGGCTTTTGGGACCACTCATAGGTTCTCTGTATCTGACCCCAGTGAGTGGAGGAGAAGATGGTTATTTGCTGGAACAAGAATAGTGAACTGCTTTGGAGCCACCTGATTATTCTACCAGGCTCCCTGAAGCATAGCCTAGACATGGATGTCTGTTGTAGTCCTCTTCTGATGCTGCAGCTTCTGGTCCTGGATCTGTGTGAGAGAGAGCCCTCAGTGTTGGGGTTGGTAGTGATGATCTGCTGCTACTTGTTGACAGCACCATGGACAGTTTGGCTCAAGGGGACAGAGAGGCATACCACAGAGCTACTGACAGAGGCCACTGCCAGGTGTGGAGGAGCAGCAACGCTAGTTCTGGGTGTAGCAGCAGATTGCCCCAGAGTGGAAAGTAAGCTGGCATTGCTGTGACTAGCTCTAGAGCTTCTGGCACTGAAGAAGGACGTGCCAGATGTGGCAAGCTAAATGAGCGTTTTGGAGCAAGAAAGCACTCCCGGCACTGGAGAAAGATGTGGTTTGAGAACTACTGGTCTGGTTCTTCTTAGTACTGGCCAGTCCTGCAGTGGAGCACACTGTCCATGATGCCGCTTGTTCCTGCAAAAGTGCTTATGTGTCTCTCCCCTAATTGCCCAGGCTCTGTTCAGCAGCGATGTTTGGCCTCAGAGGGTGAGTGGAATTGTGAGAGCTGGGTGAGACTAAGAAGGTGGGTCACCTTCTTCAGATCAGCATATTGGGCTGGGACTTTTCTGGCAGGAGGTTGTACCTGCCCTCAGGACTTTACAGGGCAAAAACTTCCTGGGCTAGTAACTCCTACATGGGACCAATGTATAGCTACTGCACCTGGAGGGTCATCAGCCCTCCCCAGCCCCAACCCTGGTGTCCTGGAAGTCTGTAACTGGTTGTGGCTTGGACTGTAATTTTTGGAGGTGAGCATCTTTGGCCTAACCCTCTGCAGCCCGAGGAAGGTCTATGCGAGTGTGCGGCCAGCAATGATCACAGTGAGCACCTGAGGAGGTAAGCACAAATGCTGTAGCTCCATCCTACAGTGTGAGAGGTGAGCAGGGACTAACATGCTGGCGAGGCCCTTCATTCCTTCTGTACCATGCATATGTGGGGAGGGCAAATGCAACCACATGGTGTAGCCAGACAAAGGTCTCCCCCTTACAAGCCAGTTTGCTGCCGGAGGTGACTCACAAGCACACAGGGCAAGGAACAGCTGCTGATGGCACAGTCTTTGATGTCTCTCACAGAGGCCCAGATGTGCTAGCTCATCGTGACCCTGAGAAACAGAAAGTACAGATAAAAGGCTCACAGGCCAACTGTCAATAAGGGGGCCTCAGGAAATTACCCCAGCTGGCATTGATGGATTTGATGCACCCACACAGCCATCCCAGAAGAGAAATCTCTGCCCTTGTAAAAGAATGTCCTGTACTCCCAAATTGGTTATCTGCTGTCTTACAAGTGCAAAGTAAGTAAGAATTGCCCTTGTAAAAACTGGCATCACAAAAGACAGACCAGTACAATCTGGCACCACTGATAAGAAAGAGGATACATGACCCAAGGGGTATAAAGATGGGCCCAGCAGCACTCTGACTCTGAGTGCATCTTCACCAACTACCTGCTGGTCGGGTCAGGTGATTGCCTCCCGAGGTCCGCAACTGGGTACGCCCAACCTCGTATTCATCTTTCCGCGGAATTGAGTGACCGATCCTGGCTTGGCTACGCTGGTATCGAGAGATGCAAGGAGGGTAAGATGTACCCACGTTAAGGTCTCCTTTTGGTGTACACAGTTAAAGAATTAGAGCTCTATAGGTAGATGTCGTTGTATTGGATTGTAATGTAACCTGTTAACACCTGTACTCTGCTAGCATATGAGAAGGAGACAATAGCCTTTTGTAACCACACACTTATAACTGTAGCTTAGTAAACTTGTAACTAGTTAAGATCTAAGCCTGACTGCTGTCACTCTCTGTCACTGCAACACAGCCGGCACAATAAAAGAACTTTAACCGTTTGGTTACCACAGCCTGGCCGTAGGTGAGAGTGCTAAGAGCCTAGCATAGAGTCATGCTGCCTCCACGGGGCAGACTCCTGGGGCACCCATCAACCAGCCCTGGTTGCCTGCTGCGATGGGACAGTGCATCCTAGCAGTTAAAGTCTCGGGTGTGGAAAGGCTCTTAGTGCTACCATTGGGGCACCTGTCAACCAATCTTGGTTGCCCGCTGCGACGGAGCTCCCTGCTCTAGCAGTAAAAGACTCAGGTGTTTAGGACCCTGGGTCATCTGCCATTCTGGCCCAGGCTGCCCGCTGCGACGGAGCCCTGCACTCTAGCAGTTAAAGACTCAGATGGTAACAAGGACATAGTTGGTACCTCACCACACATTACCCGGCCACTGGCTAACACATGGCCACACAGAACTCTCCAGTCTTGGGAGCATGGACCACATTCAAACTAATGTTTGCTACACACAGGGCCATAGCTGTAATTGTTCATCTGTAGTGGACTTTGCCTAGTGTAGACATCGCCTTAGTGGCCCTTTCAGCTCACAGAAACGACTCCATGACCATCTCCTAACTGAATTGTCATTCTTATTCGTCTCCTTCTGCCTGCAGCAGCTGCTTTGTCAGTCAATTACTCTTCCTCCTTTCCCACACATAAATGCACTCTGACTTCTCCAACCACTGGCCATCATTATCCTAACATTACAGTGTCTCTCCGACCCAAATCAGCTTTCTTCCTTTGACACTGTTCTTGGGTGTTTTCGAGGTTACCAGGTTTGGTTGGATTGATTCTTGGACGTTTCATCACACGACATAAATGTTAATTAAAGATAAATATTTAATTCCTGGCCTCTCCTGTGCAACCCAGGAGGAGTGGAAACCCTAGGCCCATGGTGTCCAAGACATTCGCCACTAGAAGCAAACAGGACACCACAGTGTGGCGATTCTGGCTCTGGAGCCACATGCAGCTCTTGGAGCTTTGAAATGCAGTTCCTCCTAGAGCCATGTGTCAGAAGTACCATCCTTCCCTCTGTGCATGTGCCCCACTGTCTCGTGGGAGAAGTGAATGGTGGCAGCAGCAGCGGTCCCAACTGCCCTGGCAGCCCCGGCAGTGGCTCTGGCCCCAGCCCTGGTGGCCCCAGCAGCCTGGGTGGAGGCTCCGACAGCCCTGACAGCAGTGACACCAGTGTGGCAGTCCTGGAAGACCTATCTGCTCTGGCAGAGGTCCCAGCAGCTCCAATGCTGGTGGCCCTAGTGCCTACAACGGCTCTGGTGAAGTGCAAGAATTGATTTAGAACGGGAGGAGGCTGGAGGTGCCTGGCTCGGGGCGGGGGGGCGGGGTGGAGGTGCGGGCTGGGAATGCCTGGCTCTGGGAGAGGGGGGATTTGTTTATTTAGCATGGGGGAGGACTGGAGGAGCCTGGTTCTGGGGGCGGGGAAGGCATTACTTGGGGGGGGGCAGAAGCTGTGGCAAATATGGAAGGATGACAACCACAAGTGTGGTGGTCTTTGAATTCCTATTGGACACCACTCCCCTCGGTGTTGCCTAACATCAATAGCCTCAAGATAGAGAGGTTACTCACCGTAGTAATGGTGGTTCTTCGAGATGTGTCCCCGTGGGTGCTCAACATTAGGTGTCGGGCTCGCCCGGCGCTGCAGATCGGATCTTCCAAGCAGTTTCTGCTGGACCGCGCATGCACCAGTGCACGCCGCTCCCTTGCGCGCTCCTGGCCACATGCACGATCTGGTCCCCGCCAGTTCCTTGACCAACCGCCTCGGATGCTCCTGCAAAACACTAAACAGAGATCCGAAGCGGGGAGGATGGGCGGGTAGTGGAGCACCTACGGGGACACATCTCGAAGAACCACCGTTACTACGGTGAGTAACCTCTCTTTCTTCTTCGAGTGTCCCCGTGGGTGCTCCACATTAGGTGACTACCCAGCAGTAACCCAAGATAGGAGGTGGGTAATCGGATTATGTGCAGCTTGTCCCCGAGCGGACCTCTGTCGAGAGACGGGTATCCTTTCGGAATACCCTGTGAAGGGCGTAATGTTTGGCGAAGGTGTCATAGGATGACCAGGTTGCTGCTCTGCAAATGTCTTTTAGCGCAACGCCCTTGAAGAAGGCTGTTGATGCCGCCACCGCCCTAGTGGAATGAGCCCTGGGCGTGGCCAGTAAAGGAGTCTTTTTGAGTTCATAGCACATTTTTATGCAGGATACGATGTGCTTCGAGATGCTCTGCGAAGAGAGACCTTCTCCTTTCGATTTGGGAGCGAGAGAGACTAGGAGTCTATCCGTTTTCTGGAAGGACTTGGTCCTGTCTATGTAGAAGGCTGGCGCCCTCCTCACGTCCAGGAGGTGTAGGCGCACCTCTTTGTTAGAGTTATGAGGCTTTGGATAAAACGAGGGTAAAACAATAGGTTCGTTAATATGAAACTCAGAAGAAACTTTAGGAACAAAGGCTGGATGCAGCCGTATGGTTACCACCTCCTTGGAAAAAACAGTGCAGGGTGGCATTGCCATAACTGCTGCAAGCTCGCTCACCCTGCGAGCTGACGTGATTGCGAGAAGAAAGGTCGTCTTTATCGTAAGGAGGCGGAGGGAAACTGTGGCCAAAGGCTCGAACGGCGGTCCTGTTAGCGCATTAAGCACCAGATCCAAGTTCCACGAAGGTGGAAGCGATTTCCGAGGCGGGTATAGGTTTACCAACCCTTTGAGGAACCTGGTAACCATGGGATGGGCGAACACCGTGTGCCCTTCCTCTTCGTGTCTGAACGCCGAAATGGCGGCAAGGTGGACCTTTAACGAGGATAGTGAAAGTCCTCCTCTCGAGGTCCAGTAAATACTCTAATATTACAGGTATAGGCACCGAAAGGGGGGCTAGCTATCTGGTAGAACACCATGCCGTGAAGCGAGTCCATTTCTGCTTGTAGGTCTTCCTGGTGGAAGTCCTCCTGCTACTTTCTAGGACTTGTTGCACTTCCTCCATACATGTGCTCTCTAGGGAGCTGAGCCATGGATTAACCACGCTTGTAGTCGCAGGCCTTGGGGGTGCGGATGCACTATGGACCCCTGGGCTTGCGTGAGCAGATCCGGCGCCACCGGAAGGGGCATCGGTGGACGGTCCGACATGCGCAGAAGTAGGGGGAACCACTGCTGTCGATCCCACGTTGGGACTATCAGGATCATTCGGGCTCCTTCCCTCCTGGCTTTCTGCAAGACTTTGTGGATCAGCACTGTGGGAGGAAAAGCGTAAAGCAGGGGGCCCCTCCAGGAGATCACGAATGCGTCCCCCAGGGACCCCCGTCCCAGTCCTGCCCTGGAGCAGAATTGTGGGCATTTCTTGTTGTGTTGAGTGGCAAACAGGTCTACCTGGGGAAAACCCCATGTGTGAAAAATCGGTCGTAGCAGATCGGGACGGATCTGCCACTCGTGCGCGAGTGCGAAACGCCTGCTCAGCTGGTCTGCCTTCAAATTGTGAGCGCCTGGTAAGTACTAGGCTTTCAAGGTTATATTGTTGGCGATGCACCAGTTCCACAACCGGACTGCTTCCGCACATAAGGCATGGGACCAAGCTCCTCCTTGCCGATTTACATAAAACATGGTGGAGGTATTGTCTGTACTGATCTCAACTACTTTGCCTTGTACATGGTCTCGAAAGTGTCTGCAGGCTTTGAACACTGCTCTGAGCTCCAGTATATTTATGTGCAGTGACTGCTCCGTGGAGGACCACAGCCCTTGTGTCACCTCTTCACCCATGTGTGCTCCCCACCCTATGAGGGAAGCATCTGTAGTAAGAAAAACCGATATTTGTGGTTGGTGGCAGGGTACCCCTGTTAGCAAGTTCTTGGGGTTTACCCACCATTGCAGGGATTTGCGCACCTCTGTTGTGGGTGACACCACCCTGTGAACGGTGTGTGCTGCCGGTTTGTATACACTCGCCAGCCAGTGCTGCATGCTGCGCATGTGTAACCTGGCGTTCTGTACTATGAACGTTGCTGCTGCCATGTGGCCCAGCAGCTGTAAGCACGTCAGAACTGGCACTGTAGGGCTGAAGGTGATGACTTGCACGAGGGAGCCGATGGCCGGAAAGCATGTCTCTGGTAGATACACTCTCGCTGTAATAGAATTTATGCGAGCCCCTATGAACTCTATGTCCTGTGTGGGGTCTATCTTTGATTTTGCCAGATTGATAACTAGGCCGAGCGAAGAGAACGCGCCTGCTGTGACGCGTATCATGCGTAGTACCTCCTCCTTTGAGGCCCCTTTGAGTAGGCAGTGGTCCAGATACGGGAATATAAATACCCCCGTCTGTGGAGGTAGGCTGACACCACTGCCAAGGTCTTGGTGAAGACTCTGGGGGCCGAGGAGAGGCTAAACAGTAGGACCTTGTATTGAAAATGTTCTTTGCCTACCATGAACCGGAGGAATCGTCGGTGAGCCGGATAGATAGTTATGTGAAAATACGAGTCTTGTAAGTCAAGGGCTGCGAACCAATCTCCATCGTCTAGTGCCGTAAGGATGGAGGCGATTGTGATCATCCGAAAGCGTTGCTTGCGCAGGTACCGGTTGAGGCCTCGAAGATCTAAGATGGGCCTCCAGCCTCCTGTCTTTTTCTCCGTGAGGAAGTACCTCGAGTAGAACCCTTTCCCTTGCAGTTGCTCCGGCACTCTTTCCACTGCCCCTATGAGCATGAGATGGTCAACCTCCTGCTTCAGCCTCGCTACGTGGGAGGCCTCCTGGAGGTGGGGCCTGGGTGGAGGTCGTGGCGGTGGGAGCGACTGGAAGGGGATGGCGTACCCCGTGGCTATGATCTCCAGCACCCATTTGTCTGTGGTGATCCTTTGCCACTGGTTGTAGAATGGTCGGAGGCGATGGTGGAATAAGAGCTTCGGATGACCTCGTGCGATGGTAGTGATGGCGCAGCCCTGGATCTGTGTGTCAAACTTGTGGCCTTTGGCCCTGCCCCGAGGACGCACGGCTCTGTTGGGAACGTCTCCTGAGAGTTCTGTACTGCTGGTGCTGTTGATGTCGCCCTTGCTCGTAACCCCTGTGGTACTGGGGACGCTGTTGCTGGTACTGGTACCGTCTTTGTTGAGGGTAGTACTTTTTCTTTCTGTATGGAGGGGTGTAAATCCCCAGGGTCCTAAGTGTGGCTCTTGAATCTTTACTGGAATGAAGGACCGAGTCAGTTGATTCAGCAAACAGCTTCTGCGAGTCGAAGGGAAGATCGACGATCTTTGACTGCAGATCCCTCGGTATACCCGAAGTCTCCCTTCGCATCACCACTGCCGTAGCTGTGGAGCGTGCTGCTGTGTCCGCAACATCCAGGGCGATCTGAACTCCCGTCCTCGAGGCCACGTAGCCTTCTTGCACAATGGCCTTGAGCACCGGTTTCTTGTCCTCTGGAAGCGAGTCCATGAGGGAGGTTAACCTAGTGTAGTTGTTGAAATTGTGGTTCGCTAGATGCGCTGCGTAATTTGCCATTCGCAACAGTAGTGTGGAGGAGGAGTAGACCTTTCTGCCGAACAGCTCTAGCTTCTTGGCATCTTTGTCTGTTCCCCCTGTCTTGAATTGAGATGTCTTTGATCTTTGTTGCGACGACTCCACCACCAAGGAATTTGGTTGTGGGTGGCTGAACAGGAACTCCACACCCTTCGCCGGCATGAAGTATTTCTTGTCCGCTGTCTTGTGGACAGGCGGAATAGTCGCAGGGGTCTGCCATATCATAGTGGCGGACTCCAAGATTGCTTCGTCAAGCGGTATTGCTATTTTGGAGGAGGCCGGAGGTCTCAGATTTTTGAGGAGCTTATGGTGTTTCTCTTGCACCTCTGCTGTCTGGATGCCTTGCGTGAAGGCCACCCTTTTAAACAGCTCTTGAAACTGTTTGAGATCGTCTGGAGGATGGACGTCCCCCGGGGCCGTAGCCTCGTCCGGGGAGGAGAGCGAGGAACCACTAGGATACGCCTCTCTGGACCCTTCCGGTTCCTGTTGGCGATGGTACATCCGCTCGCTGGAAGCTTGCAAGGGAAAATCTCGGGGTTCCATAACCAGTTCCCCCTGAGATACTTGAGTCTCTGTCCCCATTCACAATTGCCCTTGGGGATATGGGACCGTCTGTGGGGATCTTTCCCTGGTAGACTGCTGGTGGTGTCTATGCCCCGCGTGATAGGGATGACAATGGCAGCATGGGCACTGTTCTTGGGAAGGTGACCTGGACCACTCCCTTGGTGTGTACCCCCTGCATCTGGGGGAGCGAGATCGTCGAGAGACATGGGACACTGGAGACAGCGATTTGTGATAGTACTCCAGCGTCTCAAACCCCAAGAAGGGTGAAGGTGGTCGCAGCCAGCCATTGTAAAAATGGAGACGGGGGCTCCGGGTAGGCTAGGGGGGACCCCTGCCTTCTAGTTGGAGTCTGCAGCATGAGTGGAGGGCTGAGAGAAAGCAACTCTGCAGCCCTGTCTGGAGAGGCTGCGGTGCCTTGTTTTCTGTGCAGCCTTCCCCCTCTCTTGAGGGGGTGGCTCTGCCCCCTGACGTTCAGGGGATCTCGGCCCCATCCATGCTGTTCTCGGCACGCTCATGGGCGGTGCCGCATGGGCGGTGTCCTCCGGTGCCTGCAGGCTGCGTGCCTGCGCGCTCTGCACCGCCGGTTCCCCGGGGGTCGGTGCCGCTGCCTGTGGTGCCGCCGGTACCGGTGCTTGTTTAGCCGCCGCCCTGCCTGCGGTGCGGGGTGGCTGTTTGATCATCGGAGGCTGAGCCGCCTCCACGTGGCTCTCCGTGCCGCCGCTGATCAGCTGTTGTTGCTGCTGGGGGCTGTGCGCTCCTCCTGTCCCGCTCGCTGTTGCTGCCGGCAGGGATCGGGTTGGGGAGACTTTCCTCCGTTTTTGCGCTGATGGGGTGAGGGAGGCGGCTTTCCTTTTATGGGCCCCGGAGGGTCCCTCCTGCTGCGGCCGCTCCGGCACGTCTGGCTGGAGGGCCTTGTCGAATAGCAGCATTTTAAGCCGCATCTCCCTGTCCTTCCTTGCTCTGGCTGTTAATTTTGCACAGAAGGAGCATTTCTGCGTGACATGGGACTCCCCAAGGCACCTTATACAGTGACTGTGCCCATCAGATGCTGGCATTGCCTCTCAGCAAGACTCACATTTCTTGAATCCTGAAGAGGACATTGTTGGCGAGTCTTTTAGTTGTTAATGGGGTACTTAGCACCTTCTCTGTGCTGTTTTCTCCCTCTCGGATAGCCTGCCGCGGCAGGAGGGCTAATGGCCCTAGGCTCCTGGCCTCCGGTGCTCCGCTTGTTACTAGGACTGGACTGAATTCCGTCCTGCTTGTTGTTTCTTGGTTTTTTTTTTTTTTTTTTTTTTTGAAAATAACAACTGGCTAACTTAACAATAGACTAAGAACTTGAAAACTTTAAAGAAAACAGCTAAAACCATTGAATACGTTAACTTGGCCGTAGCCTAGTCGGATTCCGTCTGCAGCCGACAGCGGTTAAGAGGAACTGGCGGGGACCGGATCGCGCACGTGGCCAGGAGCGCGCAAGGGAGCGGCGCGCACCGGCGCATGCGCGGTCTGGCAGAAACTGCTTGGAAGATCCGATCTGCGGCGCCGGGTGAGCCTGACACCTAATGTGGAGCACCCACGGGGACACTCGAAGAAGAACCAGGGTTTTTTTTCTCTCAAATGTTGGTCCTACCCATCACTGTGAGGCATTTGATCTTGCACTGGTTTGACATTACATCCAGCTGCCAATTCCAATCTGCGGAAAACCAACCCCCCCACCCAACGCTATGCATGTCATGCTCCATCAGTCTGCTCTCTCATGCACCTTGACAACCTCCATGATTTGATAGTTAGGCTGCTGCTAATTTTCCCTTGACTATTATTGCATTTGTAGCACCTCTGAACCAAAGTCAAGATCAAGTCCCTAAATTTGCCCAAGCCTCTGTTTAAATAATTAAATAATTGTCCTTTGTTTCTAAGCTAGTAACATCCCAACATTCATTGTAAGAGAAGGCTACTATTTTATTTAGATGGCCATGTAATAAAATTCAGGCACATGAATTTAGGCACCTAGTTCTGAACATTTTCACCTTTTCTATGGCTTGCTACTTGTTTCACGATCAGTGGTCCAGCCTCCTTGCCTTTGCCTCATCCTGCTCCTCCCCACTCTATACACAGGCTTTTAGAAAGAGGAGATATTTTATCAGTATACTCCTGGGGCCATTTTGTTTCAGATTGAAAGGTCAGCACATAATTTCTTAAAATTCTGCAAAACTCTGCTTAATTTGTCAAAATAATGCAATTATCTTGGTAATTTATTTCAAAATACCTATCAATAAGCATATCTGTAATAATAAGGATACAAAAAAGACTCAGGAAATGTTTTTGGCAAACAGTGGCTGTATTAGTACAGAACTTTGAATGAGGGCTCATTTAAACTACAATACAGAAACTATTCCCTATGCCCCTCAAAAATAATGCAAAGGCTTGGGGGAGTCTGGAGTAACAGAGAAAGGACAAGGAAGTAATTGCTGGGCAGGAGAGTGGAAGTGAAATTGTAGGGCTGTTAAGTGTACGGTGGGAGATGTAGGGTGAATTTATTTTTTGGGGGGGCAGTGAAGGAATTGTTAGGGAGCATCCTCCCATACAGACCCTTGCTTACCCCAGCTTCTCCCAATCAGGCATTTATCTGCCCTGCCCCCAGGCATCCTTACAATCCCTCTTCCCTCATGTGTCCCAGAAGCCCATTTCCCTTTACCTGTGAGTCCCTGAATCCCCTTATGCATGTGTTCCTGCATCCCCTTTCCCATGTATCCTTGTACCCCCACTTCCATTCAACTTCTCTAAACATTGGCACCCCACTTGCTTCTGTAACCTGGCCCCAGTCTGTTTCCCTCACTAGCCTGTCTGAGCTCTGTTCTATGCCCAGGTCTACACGAGGGGAGAAAGTGTATTTAAAATATGCAACGCCAGCTACGAGAATAGCGTACCTAGAATCGATGTATACTAGGTTGACTTTCTCTGCCATCCTGACAGCAGGCGTTTGATGGGAGAGTTTCTGTAGGCACATCCCCCATATTTTGTGCCTCCTCACCTGGACCTCTTGGCATACCATGGTGAAGAATGCAGCCTCTGACACCTCCCTCTGCCCTCTCCTTAGCTAACTACTCCAGTTTGTTAGACAGCTGCCCTTTCTTCTCCTGTTACAGCAAACCTGGTGGGCAACAGATGTAACTGCAGCACTGCTGTGAAATAATTTATTATTTTTCAGGGAAAAAAACCAGCAGGGGACATAAATGAAGCACAATACTCCCAGGAGTATCAATAAGTGTTGATTTCACTGTGTATACTCAACCCTACAAAAAGCTTTTTTCCATTAATAGTAATGAACATTTACGATAGACAAGAAACAACAATGCAGCTATGAGTTTAAGCATACTTACTTGGTGTATTTTGCTATGGGATTTTGAAAATTTATGTTTTAATAGTTACATGAGGCTTTAGCATTCTGAATTCTTAATTATCAATTCATAATTGTTTTGCCCCCGTAATTTCCCCAAATGAGAATTTAAATTGATTAAGAATAGGAAAAATATTAAAAAACACACCATTTTCTGTCAACATTATAAAAATAATGGAATGCTGGCAAACCTAGCCATACAACATACTGCTGCTAAAAATCATCTTCCTCTTCATCACTTTCTTCGAGCCCTTCTATTGGCTTCCTCTCAACTTCAATGAGATATCTATTTCTGACCATCAAAACCATATAGGATCATTACTCTTTGTCTATGCAGCCATCCTCACTTTTTCTTTCTCCCAGATATCTGTCACTTACACTTGGAATTCCTTCACTTTTCTGTTTCTGCACACGACTTTCCACAAATTCTCTTGCAAATTCACCAAAGCATGACATTAAAGAAAGTAATTTCTGCCTTTAGATTTAGATTATTAGTGCTGTGTCTACACAAGCCCAAAACTTTGAAATGGCCATGCAAATGGCCATTTCAAAGTTTACTAATGAAGCACTAAAATACTTATTCAGCACCTCATCAGCATGCCAGTGGCTGCGGCACTTCAAAATTGATGTGGCTCGCTGCTGCGCAGCTCATCCAGACGGGGCTTCTTTTCGAAAGGACCCTGGCACCTGTGAAATCCCCTTATTCCTAACAGCAGATAGGAATAAGAGGATTTTGAAGTTGCTGGGGTCCTTTCGAAAAGGAGCCCCGTCTGGACGAGCTGCAGGGCAGCAAGATGCAGCAATTTCGAAGTGCCACAGCCGCTAGCACCCTAATGAAGCGCTGAATATGACCATTTTGAAGATTTGGGCTAGTGCAGACATGGACTCTCTGTTGCATTAGGCCACCCTTCTCTGAAAAATGGTGTGATGTGGTAATCCTAGAATGTAGTGGGTGGATTTGCATTGGAAAAAATGGAGCCCTTTATTTAATGGGAAGAAAGATTCTTTTGAAGATGGGGTTTACTTTCGAAAGAGCAGTGTCTACACTGGCTTTCTTATTTCGAAATAAGAATATGCAAATGAGGGGCCAAATATGCAAATTTTATACCTCATTTGCAAACTTCTTTTGAAAGAGGAATGCAAGCGTAGACGCACCCACACACTATGGCCGGTAAGAGTGCAAATTTCTATACCACAACTTCCCATCCCAGTGCAAGTTCCCCAACTCTGCCTCAACCTTAAACTGGAAGAATTCACTCTTATGGATGGTCATGTTTGCCTGTTGAAACTGCTTCCAGGTTTCTCATTCATAAGCAGTTAAGAAGTAGATTTAACCCACTCAGCTTTTCACTTAGGCTCGTAACGAAATACTGACTGGAACATTTCATTCATCCAAAATCAAATCTTGAAGATAAGGAATAAACGAGGGCCTTAGGAGCTTCCTGTATGAATAGAGAAACTAGCAATTGGTTTCCAAAAGTCATAAACTATTGGTCATGAGCAGGGAACCTTTCAAACCATTACACTAAAAACCTGTTTATCTGGCATTTGAATAACCAGCAGACTTTATTAACCAGTGTGCCCAGGTGGGGCTGCCACCCATGACTGGTGTCCCGGTTAGGACCAGGGAGCTGGTGTCCCAGCCAGGGCCAGCTGTGGTGAGGGTGGTGTCCCAGCCCTGGTTGGCTGCTGCAGGACTGGCTGCCATGACGCTGGCTGATGCAGGGAACCAGTGTCCTGCTGCCATGGGGCCAGCTGAGCACTGCCTGGCTCGGGTGAGGAGGGGTAGAGCAGGGTGGACTGCTGGCCCCAGCTCTACTAATCGGCAAACCAGCACATTATCTGGAATCCCTGGTTCTCCAGGGACACTGGATAATACAGTGTTTACTGTAAATATCTGGAGAGGACCCAGTGAAATCACAGTGACATTGTTCTCAATGCTACAGAGAGATAATCCAAAAATGTTGTGAGCTACCTAGAGGTTCTGTCTTAGGTATTTGATGCTTACCAGTTACCCATGTACTATGTGTGTACTATACCGTCACACTGTCTCAGAGAGCTCAACAAAAATTAAAAACACCTAGACGAATAACTTAACGGTGACTTATTTGGAATCTGCTAGTGGCAATTCCTTGCAACAAAAGTGATGTGACAAACTTAAGGAGTGTTACAGTACTAATACTTGTTATTGCTTCTCACAAAATGTTACCAGGCTTACAATAATCTTCACACTTTCAGCAAAAATGTGAACAGTATATTTCAATATATTAAAAAAAATTAAAAAAACATTTCACATAAAACATTTGTTGCCATACGAAAGTCTTTTAGCAATTAATGCTCACACCAGTATTTAAACATTGTTAAAAGTATAATGAACTTACTAATAAATTATGCAACAAGAGAAGTAAACAAAATAAAATTACAACATACCTATCAATATTCTTTCACAGAACCCAGGTGGCTCCAGAAACCTCATTTTTAGATGACTAATTAAGAAACTGATATTTTCAGAGCAACAAAAATAAAAGCTTTTATTTGTTCATTTGAATATAAAACAGGCGTTATCACAGATGTACAAAGCGTACTGGTGGTTTAACATACAAGATTGCTGTCCTTTGCACATAAAAATTTTTGTTAAATTGTGATTGGCTGAGTTACATGAATTTCTCTAACCAGTCACCACACTCTATGAAATAACGCTGCTAACATTCAACTGATAAAAGGGACAATCTTCCCTTGGGTAAAGTGTCAAGCAGGATTAAATATATATAATAAACAAGCACCATGAGGAATCTGCTCCTGTTTGATTAGTTTTGTGTTTAAATGTTCATTGTGTACCCTCTTTTTTGTGCATGTGCATCAAATTGGTTACATGGTTTTGTCTGACTTCAAAAGCACAAGGTCACAAGACAAACATTTTATACATTCTCATGAATGGTTTATCTACAGTACAATTTCTAGTACAGAACAATCCTTCTTTATTGCTCATTCTGATGGTACGTAAGTGTTTCCTTCCTTTTGCTTGCATAACCAAACTAGAAATTCAGTTGATCATTTCTCTTAACTCAGAATTTAAACCACAGATGACAGGGCGCAGAAGAGGTCTGTTATTAATTGTGTTTTACAACTGCATTTACAGTTGTTTTTCCTATGCAAGTAAAGTTGCAAGTGAAGGTTAAACTGATGTTGTAGATGACAGCTAAGTTTGTTTTGCAGTACTGAGATCAGCAATAGTAGGACTTCACAAGTTCACACGCTGTAATTATGGTTGTAATCAATCAACATTTTTTCTGAATCCTTACAATAATTTGCCATTCAGAACAGATTTTATTCCTTCTGGCAGCAGCAGAGGAGTGGCAGAATATAGGGACTAATTTTCAGAGCACGTGTAGAACTATTCACAGAACAGTGAAATCTGAAAGGGTGGTCTGAAATAAAACAAGGCTTACATAGTAAGTTGCTCTATACTGTACATGCAGATTAAAATGTCCTGATCTTTTTAAGAGATTTTCAACAACCAGCACTGTGTCTTAGAAGCCAAACAAAACTATCTTTAGCAGGGCTCCGCTGGAACTGACATTTTCCAAAGGCAGACAAAATACATCCCTTATACAGGTTCTAGAAATCATTAGGTTTGCCCTGCAACAATCTTAGTCATGCATATCTGGTAATGAGAGTCAGCACATGAACATATTCTGGACATTAAGAAAAGCATTCTTGGACTGCTGCTGGTAAATCCCACTCTCGATCACACACAGGTCAACTGGGTTACAAAGGAATGACAGGACTATGAAAGTTAAAGGAAACAGAGACAATGGAACTGGAAACTGAAGATTATTTTTTACTCAAAGGCAGTAAAACAAAGGCAGCTGTGATAAAGGTTTTCCTGCTCTTCCCTACAGACAGCCTCAGTTTGAGACTTTGAGACTCAGTTCCTTAAAACAGGCAGTTCAGTTCCTGGGTCAGTTAACTTGGTCTAGGGACTCATTAGCAGATGCACAATTTGTGCTAAATCAATCATAATGACTCTATGTTATTCTCTGTCAAAGAATAAGTTAAAGACCATTAAAACAATAGTTTTCTACATGTGTAAACTGGATGTATTAGCCACCAAGCTAAATGGACCAGCTGAGAGGCAAATTGATAACTCTATGCAAATAACCACCTAAGCTTTTTTTAATCACAACAAAAACACCAACTGAAATGATGAAAAAAAAAGTGTGCAACAAAGTAATGCAGCTACAAAACAGTGCTATTCTTCAACCTGCCTTTCCTAAAGTCTAACAAGTGTATGCACATGCCAGCACAAATATTCATTGTTGACTCCATGGCAAAGAAAAAAAATCTTATAGTGCATTTTTAGTCTTAAATTCATTCACTGCCTCAAAGGCAGCAATAATTCCACTTGCTGGTATCTAGAGGATTTTTTTAGACATGGATATTTAGCAATCCAGGATTGCTTTCTCTCTCTCTTAAAAAAACAAAAAAACAAAAAAGGTGAGTAACATTTGGTTATCTACAGTGGGAGATACCATGCAAGTGACAAGTACTGCATTTTAAACTTTAAAATCTTTTTTTGTCATTAGTGAATTTCTATTTCATATATATATATTTGATGTGATACTATCCACTCAAGATAATACAACACTTTGTTTTTATATTAGCAAACATTACAAGAGATTAATATTCTTGAATGTTTTTTTCTTTTATACTTCTAAAGAGATCAAAATAAATTAAACATTTTGTACATAATTACAGAAGAAGTAGTTAACTTATTTTATCTTTTTAGTTTAGTACAAAGATATTTGCAAGTTCATTGCTGAAATACACCTTATTTATAAATTTGTTCAATTCTAACACTAGTATCAAAGGCTCTTTGGCCTTTGTGCTTTCAGCATCTCTGACAGGAAAGTTGCTAGAACTCTGATTGGAAGGTGCTATTTGGGGCATTTTCCTCGTACCTTTACATAATTTCCTAAATTGTTGGGATCTAAAATGGCTTAAATTAGTAATGGATCTGTATTTGTAAATTCTTTTAATGATGCATCAAAACAATTAAACATAATCCTTCATCATAGTATGTAAATTGCTAAAAAGAATCCACTTGAGGGCAGAATAAAAAAAATTAGCTACTTCAGCTTTATGCAATATAAAATACAAAGCCACGTTTACTCAGAAAGCAGTTTCATCCAATAAGAAAACAAATCTAAAATGGGCTTTTTCCAACAAACCTAAGGGCAGTACCCCAAGTCCTTCTGTGCTAAAATTTAGTGGTAAAAGAAAACACATTTCACATTTTATTTCCCACAAACTGTGACTGCTTTGAAAAGTCATAATAGATACAGGTCCATTCTGATGAGTATCACCCTCTGATCTGCACATTTTTAGTGGACACCAAAAAACTTTATACATCTATAGTAAAGTCCATGGAAGCCTGAAGATACAAGACTACATGTTGTAGGCCACATATATGGGATCTAGCTGGTCTGCCAAAAATCCATCTCGTAGGTGCATACGTTGTTTCTCTCCACGGGAGTTGATAGGAATTACACCAATGTCCACCACCACCACGACCCCTACAATCAGATAGTGTTCCTCCAGGACCACATTGGTGACTAAAGGAACCAGGTCCAAGGCTTCTTGCTCTGATCCATCCAGCTCTACTACAACGACCAACAGATTTGTCCAGGTAAACACCGCACTGGAATACATGAAAAACATAATTATTAGAAGCTCATTTCATCAGTTTCTCTCCCAGTCTGACATAGGACATGTCCTATGGTCTACCCACAGTGGGCATTTTAAATATATTTTACTTTCTGGCTCCTTTCCATACGGATATCACAGACTGGGGGAGAATTCATTCGCAGTTAGAGACACAAACAGTGCTCTCAGTTTAACACTGTGTTTTGCTGGGGCAGATGAAGCACAGATGGGCGCCTGGTACAACACAGTTACTAGAGACCCCCAAACATATTAAAATATTAATGTAAGATTACAATTTATGCTTTAAAATCTATTGATGCTTAATATTACTCATGATTCCCAATAAAATTACTTGTAAATTATTTTTAAAATAAGGATGTGACACATTGGTCTCATTAAAGTGAATTGTTTAAACAAAATGGAGTTATGAAGCTGTGGGGCCCCTCATGCCTGAGGGCTCTGGGACAACTGCCCCATTTGCTTTTGGCTGTGTCTACACTAGCCCCAAACTTGGAAATGGCCATTTCGAAGTTTACTAATGAAGTGCTGAAATACACAGTCAGCACCTCATTAGAAGGCCAGCAGCCGCGGCACTTCGAAATTGACGCGGCTCGCCACTGTGCGGCTCGTCCAGACGGGGCTCCTTTTCAAAAGGACCCTGGCAACTTTGAAATCCCCTTATTCCTATCTGCCCTTAGGAATAAGGGGACTTCGAAGTAGGCGGGGTCCTTTAGAAAAGGAGCCCCGTCTGGACGGGCCGCGTGGTGGCGAGCCGCGTCAATTTCGAAGTGCCATGGCTGCCAGCATTCTAATGAAGCACTATGTATTTCAGTGCTTCATTAGTAAACTTCGAAATGGCCATTTGCAGGGCCATTTCAAAGTTTTGGGCTAGTGTAGATGTAGCCTTTACGTAAATCCCCTACTGGTGCTTTGGGGTACCTCTCCTCCCTCTCCTTTCCTCTCCTTTCTTGTCCCCCTTTTTCGAAAAAAGCAAAAGGAGTGACAACTACACTTTTACAGACCACACTAAATGCTTGTGATATTGGGTTTATTTGCCAGCTAAGGGCAACCAGTTTAAGTGCCAAGCTTTATATCATACAAATGGAGCATAGCAATTAAGGACCCAGTCTTTACCTCTGCACCTGGAGCATGGAAGGGGCAAGTTCTTGCACACTGGCATGTTCTTCCCTCAATTTCAGCCCTGCCCCATCCTAAACTCCTCCAGAGCCTCAAAACATCACTGGAGCACTGCAAGACTGAAACTCCAGCATGTTGCAGGCTCACTCTTACCCCCAGATTTTAAGGCGCATGTAGAGCTCGTCTCTTTGGAGTGTCAGTGCACAGTAAGCTGGGGTGTAAGTTTGCAGCACTCCAGTTTGCTGCACTACCCTGATACCGCAAAGTAGAAGTTCTGTCAAAGTTCAGGTGAAAGTGTGCAAAGGAGCTGTTGGTCCACAGCTGCAGGGTTCACACAGTGAGCACATGGCAGGCTACAGCACAGTAGCTTAACATCCTGGCATGCTTCACTCTGAATCTACATTGTGCAGCAAGCTCAGGGGGAAAGGAAGAGAGGGAGAAGCAGGGATGGGAGACACTCAGGGAAAGAGACAGGGTGCCAGGGAAGCACAATGTGTGCACAGTCCTGCCAGATTCATGGAAGGCAGAAAAGGGCCTATTTCTATTTGATTTATTGGGGCTTTCTAATGAATGCATGAATACATAAAAATAACAGTTAAGCCCTAAACATAGACAATAGTTCAGAACCTTTGCAATGCAACGTGAAAGTTCCAAGCATTGTTCTTAGCGTTGAGTTAAAATTGACAATGGAGTTTGCATTGTGGGAACCTCAATTCAAATGCAATGGCTAAAATTTGCAGGTGACTGACACCTTTGTGTAGAGTCAAGGATCTTATTATATTCATGCATTCCACACAGCGGTCCGGTAAGGTCACATTAAAGGTCACAGATATAGCTGTGTTTTGAGTACACGTTTGCTTTCTAGACTTCTTGAGTTGAAAAAAATTAGGGATCCATGAAGGTCACATTTCCACAAGTCAGAGTCATGCTTGGTAGACCCAACAAAAGCCAATGAGTTGGAAATGACTCCCTTCTTGCCAAACCAGCAATATTCCATCACGCTAACCGCATCCGGCAGGACCAGTAAGTGGCTTCAGAAGGAACTGGGCTGTAATAACTGATTTCCAAAAAAATGTATCCACAATCCTTCCTGTAGGTTTCTATATTCTGGCATTTTGCACGGAGGGAATGCCACTTCTTTTCATATGCACCCACAACATACGCCCTGCTCCTCTCTCCAGGTTAGAAGTTTAAATGAGGCAGCATCGTGTAGTCATTATGAAATAACAAACATACATAATTTCTTAAGATTTCTTACATTATTAATGACGTGTTCAAAATGCAACTTTGGTCTCCACTGATGCACGGCTAAGTCGGGCAGCAAGACAGAAATGGATTCTGGGAATGTTTTTATACGGTCTTCCACATGACATGTTAAACGCAGACAGAGGGGCTGACAGACTTGCTGGGCCCCTGGCGAGGTGGGCGGGGATGGGGAGGAAAGTGCCTGGCTCTGCATTCCCAGAAGGGTCAGGGCCTCTGGTGGAGGGGGCTGGGCTGGGTGCCGCCAGTCCTCAGCACTGCTCAGAGCGTGCTGTGCTGCTTCCCCCAACTCCCCAGGCAGCCCACAGAGCAGCCTGGAGCGTGCAGCGATGCGCTACAGCACCGATTCTAAGGGCCCAGCTCCAACTGGTGCCGCTGCTCCTGCAGCAGTAGTGGCAGTAGCCAGGAACTCAGGCCCCTTTTCATTGCCGGGCCCCAGGGCAACTATCCCCTGTCAGCCGGCCTGAATACAGATGGTATAGAAGTCACCTGTCCAAATCCCACTGCTGTGTCCATTTCTCCCCATAATTATGGAAAATACTGAAAAACAGAATGAGCAAGAGACTCGCAGATGTAAAATTAATGCCCTAAGTCTAGAAGAGACTAGGCAGAAAGCAAAATATATACTGATAATGGATGAAGTTTTCATAAAGCACCTAAATCTCACTGAAAGTCAATGGAGGACAAAGACACTTTTGAAAATTTTACCTCATGCATTTACAGAACGTTTATTTCGAGTATAGGATTGTCCCTTTGCAAACAATAATACACAATTTATAAATGCTAAGAATGAAGATGGACAAACACCTGTGAAAAGCAGATACACACTAACTCAGCATCTTGATGCTTCATCAATAATTGGTCTCAGCTCCATAATGAAACTAACTTGCTGTGTTGCTTTCTAAAGGAATTCCAAAAAACAACTGAAGAAACAGACTCCTAACCTTCCAAATCTCACTGCTAAAAATAACTCATAAAATCCCAAACTCATCATTACCACGAAACAGCATGTTACCATTTTTTTAAAGGATAAAGAAAATTGTCCCTTCTGATAAAAGCTGCATATGCCAAATGCTTGCTTAACGAGTGCATATTTATGGTCAGATTATCAACTCTTGGACCACTGCATATTTGCTGAATCAACTGCACTATCCAAGTAAAAATGCGGAAAATATCTTACAGGCTACAGTTTCATACAAGATTCACAGTGTTTCACAACACTCACCATTCCGTGATGCTCTTGTGTGCTCTAATTACTGATGTCTCAATATCGATCGGATGATATCTCATCCCTCGTAACTCCATGGCTTCATCTAGTGCACCCACAACATAAAGTGCATCATGTCGCTCTAGTTACAGAGAGGGAAAAGCAATGATTTACATCTCCACTGCATTAAATGAATTATAAAAATAGCCATGTTTGTAAATAAGTAAAATAATAACGTTCTGTTTATAAAGCATCTTTGAATTTGAGAAGACTGAAAGCACTTTACAAGTTGTATATGATCCCGATTATTGAGATGCAACACAGGCTGGAGGGCAGCAGTTAATCAGTAAAGCTCTGCAAATCTTGTTTTTGGAGCTGTGGATGCAGATAAAAATTTTGGATTCAGAACCATGTAAATTTCTGGATATCTGCTTTATAACTGCATCTGCGGAGATGGATGAGGCTATTTGTGGATTTTTGCAGATGTAGATGTGGATACCAATTTTGTATCTGCACAGGGCTCTGCTAATCAGGTAGCTGAGCACAACATGGGAGAAGGAGAAATGTTTAGCTGACACCAGATCAATCTCTGCTCTTAAGAAGGGTGCATGTGGGGCCGAGGGAATCTCACTTTTTGAGGCTTCACATAACGAGCTGTGAGTGAGTTCTTCTGTTCGCTGCCTCTGAAGTATAATGAGTAAAACTGGCCCATGTGGGATTTGCGTCTATCATGAAGCTCTGAATAGGTCAAGTCTGGTAGCTGAAGCCAGGGGTGCACAAAGTGGGAGTCACGGCCCCTTGGGGTGTGTGACATTTTGTAAGGAGGGGCACAGCGCAATCAGGCTGACCGTTCTGCACATCCTCCGTTACCTTCCCCACAGCCACTCTGCTCCTATTATGCTGAGCTCTGCAGAGAGCAGTCTCTTGTTTTTTGGTTTTTTTTCCCCCCTCTGAGGCAGCAGCTCACCCTGGGTGTCTCTCCTGGGAGGAGGGTGTGGTCTTGCTGCAGGACAGCAGCTTGATTAATGTCCCTCCTGCAAGGAAGTGAGCGACGGGGGAGTGTTCGAACTTCCCACTGCACACAGCCTGCCCCACGCCTTACAAATGGCTCTGTTTGCAGCTTCTAGCAGGAGAGGCTGGGGAGACAGTGTGGTCAAAGCAGCAAGAAGGTTTCACACACTACGCAGATCAGACAACTCGGCTCCTAGGCTGGACCAGATCAGCACCTGCCAGCTACTCAGTCCCTGCTCCCACCAGGGAAGGCGCTCAGGAAAAGTAAATCCCCATTCTGCAGCATGCAGAGATCTCCCAAGCACTGGCTCTGGGCCCAAGCTCCAGCAGGAGTTTTCCTTTACAAATATTAATTCTATTTTATAATATGCGTTCAGGCTTAATTCGTTGAGGCACCCTGGATTGGGCTTGCTTTGAAGCTTCTCAGAGTCTGATATGAAGAGAGAAGATCATATTTTGTTTAAAGCTTCATTGCTGCTGAGAATCCCTCACAGTAAGAAGCAGTGTAAGTTACACAACTAAAACAATTACTATCGGCCTCTTTTTGTTTAGTGCCAGGATCAGGGCGATGATCCTGTGGGTCCAACTGATTAAAAAAAAAAAAAAAAAAAAAAAAAGATTTATAAATTTTTTTTCATGGTCTCTCTTCTTTGAACGAGCTGAAAATAAAAGCTGAGCTTCTCAAAAGAGAGCGTGGCATTCAGAAAGCTGATTTAGCCGCTGCCACCCCGACTAGCCCTGAGGCCTCCGCTGCTGCTTGCTGAGGGAACGCAGCACGTCACTTCTGAGAGACCACCGCTCGCTTCCAGGGCTGTCCGGGGCGAGGGCTGCTAATTGCACGGACAAATAGTGGGGAGTTTTGCTCATCCCTGGCTTAAACCACTATGGTGGCTGCCCATGATGGTGTTACATGTTATATCCTGGGTAGCAAATGACTGATGAGATGGAATGTGTTTCATAGCATAAAAAAACAAACCAGCGAACCCTAAACTGAGATGAGAGTTCCTCTGAGACCTTAGGCTCATCCTAAAATAACAAATGTCACCCGTAAGAGGAAATATGTTGGCTGTGGCGATGGAGATGAAGTCTCAATGAAGACATCCCCTGACCCTATGTAGAACAGCATCTGTCTGGCTGAAGAGGGAGTTGAGAGAGGTGCCACTCAGGCCTGCTGACAGGGATTGGGGAGAATTGCATAGGGGCCCAGAAAGGGGCGGCTGCTGCTGTAGCCCCGCCTGGGTCCCCGCCCTTTTACGTACATCAGACCCCCGACCTACATGATTTCGACTTACGCATTTCTTGCAACGATGTGAATTGAAATCGTGAGTGGCGGGGAGCCGGGAATCAGGCGGCAGTTTGTCTCCCAGCTCCCCTCTGCTTGTGGGAGCCTGGAAACTGACTTGCGGTGCTGCACTGGTCAGTTGCATGGCTTCTATGAGTGGCAGGGAGCCCAGAGCCAGGCACAGCAGTGCTGCTCAGTTTCCTGGCTCCCGCAAGTGGTGGGGAGTTGGGAAACTGATTGGTGCTGCTGTGCCTGGCTCCCAACTGCCTGCCACTCCCAGGAGCCAGGAAACTGACCAGAACAGCAGTTGCCAGGCTCCTGCAAGCTGGGACCCATAGCCACCCGGACCTGAGTTACACTAAATTGACTTACACGTGGTTGCCCAGGAACACAACCTACAAGTAAGTCAGGGGTCCACTGTGGCACTGCCGTACGGTGTGGTTGGACTGCAGGGAGTCCCGGACCTCATATCAGTGGAGCTGCAGGGCAGGAGGGGACCTGGACGTTGCATCTGTGTTAGTGAGTGGGGAGGGGAGAGCTGCGCTGGGAAGAGAAGGTGGGACTGAGCTCTGCAGTAAAGCCAGGAACGGGACTTTGTGGAGCAAGGGCTGAGGGGGAACCAGGCTGAGAAGGGAAAAGAGCAGAGAGTGGGGGCAGAGAAAGGCAGGGACGGCTGGGAGAAAGGAGCCAAGTGGTGTGGTACAGGGCTACTGCAGGGCAAAGGTGGGCTGGGCTGGGGCAGAAAGGGGAAGGGTCCAAGGTGGGCATAGAAGAGCTTGTGGGAGGGATGAGGTGGATTGGTGGGATAGAAGGGAAGGGGCCAAGCTGGGTAGGGAACACTGAGGGAAGGGGCTGAGCTGGGCACTGAAGAGATGGAGAGCTGTGCTGGGCTAGGGCTGGTGGGGGGGACAGAGAGGACAAAGAGCTGAGCTGGGCACAGGACCGCTGGGGGGCAGAACTGGACAGCAGTGACAGGGATTGCAGAGAGCGAAAGGATGGTGTGAGGGGCACCTCCAGGCAGGGGGAGGATGGGGCTTTGACCCAGCAGGGATCCTCTGATTGAAGGGTGGTGCTCAGGGTTTCCCTTCGCAACTGCTGATTCTCAGAACCCTTTATAGCTTCAGGGCATTTTCCTGGATAAAATAATTATTAAAGCAAGAAAATCCCCCAAAATGCTTATGAAATTAAACACCTTTAAGGAAATCTAAATATGAGGAACTGGACTGTAATCCTAATGCACAGCCATTCTACCCACAGCTCCAGACTTACCAAATTTATCTGACGGGATTCTATTCCAACAGATTTGGCTGGTTCTTACCGGGGCACTGTGAATGCTACTGGCACACTTGAAATGATATTTTGCTACCAGTCTCAGCTGTCATCACAGCCAGGCCCTGGATTTTGCCAGCTGGAGTTATTTCCCAAACAGAATTTCAGCCACAGGGACTGTGTTTTTCCTCACAGCGTTTCTTTGCTTACATAAAAATAGGATGTGTCAGTAGTGATATGGCCCCATGCGCCCCTGAAAAAAACATTCCTTTTATCTTCTTTTCCATGCTGCAGCTTATAGGAATTTTTTATTATTGGATCCTACTGTAATAAAGATGGTGTGAGTTCAAAAACAGGGCAACTTTTGCTAACAACTTCACAGAAAAAGTAGGATTACCATCTGAGAGAGGTCCCCCCAAACAGCCTAAAGCCCAACCATGCAGCAGTGTTGCATAAACAAGGATGTGTTCTTGAGATGCAACTGCAGCAGTGGGGCAAAATATATATCAACATTCCATATTCCTCCAGACAAAAAGCTTTAGCGACACCAGCTAGATAGAATCAGGAGGTCTCTTCTTCCTGGAGCTTACAGCGGGTATAGAAAATGTACAGAAGCACACACGTAATAAAAAGGAATACAACCAGACAGCCATTTTTGGCAGGCATTGTGTTCCACTGTTTTATTTTCTTATTGACCTCTATTTTGAAAATGCTTCTTTGGAGGATTAGAGAGTGTTGATGGTGAATGTTGATGCCGACAACAGAGCAGGCTACAAGAGAATGAACAACTTTATAGCACTTTCAAAGCTCTGTACATACATACATTTTCAAATGGAATTAGTGTTCTTACCTCCATTTGCATCTGTAAGTTCTGTTCTCCGCAAGAACCCCAAATAGCCAGTCCGAGCCCATATAGTCTGTGTGTCTCCAAAGCTGAGTCTTGAATTAAAGTGATCTGACTGCAGAGATTCATCTCCATATATGGTGAAATATCCACTGGCATTATGAGCACTGTGAACCCATATCTGAGTTAAAAGCAATTACACTGGCATTAATTAAAGTATCTGTCCAGGGTGAGGAATTCTTGAAAATGTTTGCATCTAATTTTAATCATAACTAGATACTTCTACAGTACCTTTTGGAAGGGTGTTTCTTGATTCAGCTCTCACATTATTTCCCTTCTTATCTGAGGGCCAAATCCTGACTGCCTTACACATGAGCAGCTTTGCTGAAATCAAAGAGTGAGGTCCTGTCTCTCTTAAAAGGCCAGCACAAGACTCAGACCTCAATGAAGTGGTGCATACCATTTGCGTCCTAATGGTCTTGGGCTGCTCAGAGAGCTCAAGAGACTTCTGGCAAAACTAAGGCTATGTCTACCCTAGCCTGGAAGACTGACCCGCTCAGGGGTCACTGTTGACCCCTGGACTCCTTGTTAGATGTAAGGACTAAGGGAGGTTGACAGGAGAAACTCTCCCGTTGACTTTCTTCAGTAGGGACGGTCAAGTAAGCCAAGGGCAGTTACAATTGCCATAGCTAGAACTGCATATCTGCAGTTGACTTACTTTACCTAGTGCAGAGATAACCTTAGACAAGCTCCAAGAACTGTCTAATATCTATCAGTCTCCTAGGATTGTACTACGAGAGGGGTGGCTGCAATGCTTCCCGGGATTTCTGTAACGCTGTGTTCCGTGACACTGCCCTGACATGCCCCTTCCAGAGCTAGCTTTACAGACAGATCTTTCACAGTGTCTGTGCTGGGGTAATTCTTCCCCAGCTAGAGCTGAGACTTTCAGAGACAGTTTCCTCTACCCTGATCTTTTCATTTAGTATAAAGGGGCCAAAGACTCACCCAGTAAGGCCACAATAACAACACTGAGTACTTACTAAGCACTTTTCATCTTCAAAATATTAAAAAGAGCCTCACAACAACTCTTGAGAGTCAGGCAAGGCAATAGTAAGTTAGACAAATTCCCTTTTCCAGAATAATGAAAAAGGCACTGAGAGTATATTTAAACTAAAATATTCTGCTCCAGGCTTAGCACAAAACTCTGGGATTCGTGAATTCACTTTTTTTGGGAAGGATCACAAAATTTGTACTGTAATTTTAATCACGACCATACAGATTATTGTTGTTTATTGAAAACTTGATTTGCTCATTGAAAGTAAAACATTTTAAGTTCATTTTTACTATTCTGTGAAATAAACTAAGCAGGAAATGTGCACAGTTTGCTTAGCTATATTAAACAGAACACTTTAGTGCTTTAGGTTATAGTGATTATAAAAGAATATAAAGAACTTAATGCAGCTGAAATTAGACTAATCAGAACCATCCTTCACTCCAGTAAGATTTTGTCAGAATGGAAAATTTAAATGAGAAGATTATTAAAAAAAACAAAACACAAAAAAAACTTTGTGCTCTTCTTGAAGAGATACCCATATTTTTCAAGTTCAACAAGAAAAAGATTTTTAATAGCAAGAGCAACTTTCTTCCTGTGAATTTTACATGCAATAAAGCTGTACGTTCTACAGCTATTTCTGAGCTTGTCATATATTTACATTCATTTAAGGAAGCCACTTAAATAGACGAAATATGGGTTGTGGGTTTTAATTTAATTTATGACAGACTGAGGGGCAATTTTTGTGACTCACCTCACCAAGATGAGAATCCCCTAAGGGTCCCTTTGTTTCAGGATTAGCAATAATGATGCGAACGCCAGGGAGGATCTATTGAAAGACAAAGTGAGTCATATTTTATAAGAAACCAGATGGTGTAAATGTCTGTTTATGTACCTGTACAAATGATACTTGTCCCCAGAAGCCCTTTATCTGACTCCTTAAGAAAAATTGACATACTATTTCAGGAACAGCATTAGCTCGTTGTCACAGATATACCTAATTCTGTGCTGTTACAGATTGCTGCCAGTACAGTTTTTGATAAGAAAATCCCTGTCTTTCCCTTTATCACTCCAAGGATTCAGCTGTGGAAACTGCACCAGAGAATAAGCCAACCCTGACTGACTGAATTTAGGAATGCTGCAAACCTCCTCTGCGTAAAAGCCTTTTTGTTGTAAGACTGACATAACACTGAAACTGCCTTCATAGCAAAAACCCATCAATCAATTTTAGAAATACAGCACAGGTTCTAAAGCATTCAAAACCAAATTTCTACCCCAAAGAGAATTTTTATTAAAAAACCCAATGACTTTGGGAAATCCACTAGGGAGTCTTCTACACTTCCTATGGAAGGTTGCTCATACACTATAAGAACAGAATGTATTATAAAACCCTCATAATAAAGAATGCCATTGCCACAGATAACAGTCATAGGGGAAAAATAATGACTATACAATCAGATGTTTGTCACCTGGCACAGGGAGGAAATGGGGGGTGCCAGTAAGTTAAATATTCCACTTAACAAAGAAGGAGGAAGTCTAAATCAGTCTTCTCTTGATTTTTTCCATCCAGGGGATGAATACGTTTTGTTAGGCGCACCAAGGCATGTGTGGATGTGCACCACCAACAGAAACATGCTGCCCACTGTGGGTGGCTGTGAACACTCTGCTAATCAGCTAGGTGGCACCTGAATCTCCTCTGGGTGGCTGCCCAAGCACTCAGCTTATAGGGAATGCTGGTCTAGATGCAGAAGGAGGCTCAGTGCCGGGAGAGTGGGGGTAGGCGTGCAGGAGATGTTCGCTCTGGGAGGGGGTTTGAATGCAGGAGGGGACTCCGCACATAAGGTTGGTGCACAGGAGGGTTGCTGGGGTGCTAAGTCTGGGCCGTGCTCACCTCATGAGGCTCCCTGCAAATGGCGCCATTCCTTGGTGCTCCTAGGTGATGGCACAGCTAGGCAGCTCTGCGTGCTGACTCTGCCTGTAGGCACTGTGCTCCTGTAGCTCCCGCTGGCTGCAGTTCTCAGCCAATGGAAGCTGTAGAGCCAGTGCTCTAGGAGAGGTGGGCAGGACGTGGGCAGCACATGGAGCGCCCCGGGCTGTTTCTCTGCCTAGGAGCAGCAGGGACATATCACAGCTTCTGCGGAGCCACGTGGAGCCAGGTAGCGAGCCTGCTGGCCCCAGGCTAACCAATCTATAAACCCAAACTTCAGTGAAGATCACATTACGTGACTGGCTCAAATTTAGTCCAGCCTGGTAGCAACAAGTAAATCTATCACACTTATATTGTGCTTTTCATCACTAGATCTCAAACTGTTTTACACGGACAATCAGGATCATCCCCATTTTACGAAGGAGGAAACCGAGCCATGAAGAAATGAAATGAATTGCCCATGATCACCCATCTGGCCAGTGGTAGAATCAGGTACAGAGCCCAGGTTTCTTGAATCCCTGTCCAGCGGCCTAGCCGCCAGCCCACACTGCCCCTCAGAGATCCAAATGATGCTACTCCGCCAGGTATCTGGTGGCCTGTGAATAATGTGGGAATGTCTTGGCGATCGACATGTGTCACCATTAAAACCACCACTGCCAAGACAGTTGCCACAAGTTTTCTCAAAAGCAACTGAGAGGATTGCATAGGCAGAGACTGAACTTCTGTCTCAGGAGCAGGAAGCAATTCCCTCAGACCACAGAAGTGAGAAGTCAGTGCCACTGTGCTGCAATGTCTCAGTGGATAACGATGGGACTTGACGCTGTCCAGCTGTCAGAGCTCTCCTGAGCATGGACTTCACTTTAGAAAAATTACCAAAGAAGAAATTAAAGAAATGCTTAATGCTACAGCAGACATGTTGAGTACTTACCTTTCCAGATTCCATTAGGGGCAAACTATGAGGTGATCCTCTTTCTACTAAACGAACTCTGGAAAAGATATAGAGCAACAGCATGCATCAGACATGACTGAACATGTGCTTTTCTAAAAAGGTATCTGGCATGGCTTCATGGGTGCAATGCTGAATGTAAATTCAGAAAGTATGACATCTGTGCAATGTAAGTAATATTCAGAATAGTACACCCTATAGAGATTAACCAGGGGAATAAGGGAAAGAGGAATTAATAAACAGTTATTATTTCCAGCCTTTTTTTTTTTTAATTTTCAGCACTCTTTTTGTTCATAGAATAGTCAATGGCAATTAATTCTGGTCACAACAAAAAGGAATTAATCTTCAGTTTCCCACAATTTCTTGATAGAGGTTTCAAACCATACAGGGAAGTCACAGCAACTTGGGGCTTAGGTGACCAATCATGCTCCAAGAACTGGTAGCAGCAAAAGGCCTGGACACAGTAAGCAGCTCACAAACTAAACACCAGACTGATACTGGTCTGTAATTGTAACCTTTGTTTAATTATTTTCAAGAGTGTTTGGCAAATATGTCAAACAGCCAACAAATTTTGGAAAGAGAAAGTTTATTTGCTGTCTAGGGCTACTGACCATTTTCCTAGTTGAGACATCTGGGCTCCTACTCTGCTTGGAACTGCTACCTTCCTTCCTAAGTGATTCACATATGCACTAACTAAACTGGTAGGGCACCTGGGATTCTCCCCCTAGAGGAGTTTTGGCCTCAGAGAAAATTACTGGAGTTCAAAACTAATAAAAGAAAGTTTTTCTTCACACAGCGCACAGTCAACCTGTGGAAATCCTTGCCAGAGGACGCTGTGAAGGCCAGGACTCTAACAGAGTTTAAAAAAGAGCTCGATAAATGTTTGGAGGTTAGGTCCATAGATGGCTATTAGCAAGGGGTAAGGTACGGTGCCCAGCCTTTTGTCGAAGGCGGGAGATGGATGGCAGGAGACAAATCTCTTGATCATTGTCTTCAGTTCACCTCCTCTGGGGCACCTGGCATCGGCTACTGTCGGCAGACAGGATACTGGGCTAGATGGACTTCTGGTCTGACCCAGTATGGCCGTTCTTATGTACTCTTGGGAGTGCTGGATTAGTGTTATCTGTCTTTTAAGTGGTCCTAAGGAGACTGATCACCACTACAAAACTCACTGAAGGAATCTTGGGGATGCAGGTACACTGCTGTGGGTAAGTAATGGCCTGAAACTATCCAACCTGTGAATTCCTATCCAGGGTGGAGCAAGGGGCTAGGAGCTGGAAGCAATCAAGGGAGATCTCCCCATTTGTGACTTATCACTTGGTCAACTTGCAGATGGAATACCAATTGCACTTCAGCTTGCTCTGCCATGGTAGGAAGGAGGAATGACTAAAGAGCTCAGTAAATGGTCTCACTTGGAGAACAAAGGGTTGGGAATTTCAGCCCCCAGAGAAAGAGAAAAGTACTCCTCTCACTATTGACTAGCAAGAAAAGCTAGGACTGCAATGGACAGGCAGGAGTGCTGAACTACATTTGGTTTATGATATTATGGGAAGGTGAGAGACACTGGAGCCTTGCAGACAATTCTGAATACTCTCTAGCAATTGCAGTAAGCGAGGTACAGCCTGATTGCCTTGAAATGGGGAAGAAGATACGGTTAACATAAGAACAAGATTCAAGTCTGCCTGTTGAAAATGTGCAACCAACAAATGGGCCTACTACAAATAGCTTGCTCAGCTCTAACCAGGCAAAAAGCAAGTGAGACAGCTGCAGCTTAAGTATGTTTTAAATAATTGTACAGAATACCTGAGTTCCAGTCATTTCTTTCAATTAGTGCCTAATCATGTCTGTAACTCAACACGCACTTGAGTATTCAATGTTGTCATGTTTTAAATTTTGCAACAGATAATATACAATATTTATGGAAATGCAGAAGGCAAATCTGAATTGACACATAGATACGATTAAGTCCTAAGACATGTTACTATAGCCACGGCCCAAGCATAATTTTTTGGGGTCTGGTACAAACTGGTTACACAGGTTTCCTTCCCTCACACATATCACAATTTGCAGCCTGCACCCTCTGGCATGAGGCTCCAGGCCACTGCCCTGCTTGCTAGCCCCTAACACTGGCTCTGGCAGGCCGGGGAGTATGTTAGTATAGTATGTTAGAGTGGGCCTCAGAAAGAAAAAGATTGGGAACCCCAGTAGTACAGAACTTAGTCTGTTCTATAAAACTTGTTGTATGCAAGACCAAGAAAATGAGAAAATAAAAAATGAGATGTTTCCAGACAGATGTCCTTGCTGAATAGTAGGGATTAACTTGACATTAGTTTTGTAAAAGCGAGTTTTGTTTTTTTTTTAAATTCCAAACTGTTCGTAATTAATGTTTTATAAAGGTGATTAACATGGGCCATGAGAACTCCCAAGAACACAAAAATCTGTTTTAGGAACACATTCAAGTCCAATAAAAAAAATCCTCCAGGAAAACAAAGATTTTATACGCCCAAGTGCCAAGCAGTAGTAGTGGAAGTGTTGGTAATGCTGATAGTCAATACTGACCTCCTGTAGTCCAGCAAATTCTCTCATCTGGCACTGGTAAGGTCCCGAGAGTGCCAAACTATAGAGGTTCAACCTGCATTACTGTATCATATTTTGATAATACAGGTTGGAGCCCTCTCGTCTGCCACCCTCAGAAACTGAAAGGTGCTGGGCGAGAGATTGTGTCGGATCACGGGAGGTCAATATTTTCTAGCACATTATTACCAACTCTTCCACTGCTTACTGGGCTTTTAGAAGACATGTAGGGGTTAATTACAGCTAAATAAGAGCACAGACCACTGACAGCCAGGACTCGTGGTTGTAAACAAACTTTATGGGACTGTGGGAAACTTGGTCACACCCATAGCAAGTGGTTGTCTGGCTAACTAAAATCATACCAGATTACAGACACTGTTGTGACAAAAGCAAATACTATTCCAAGAGTATTCTATGTAAGACACAGACAGGAGTTAATTGTTCTGATCTATTTAATACTGTTGAGACATCAAATGGAGAACTGTATTCTTTCTGTATTTCTTACTCTAGGAAAGATGTGAACCAAGTGGATGGAGTCCCATGGAAATCAACAAAACTGATGAAAAGTTCAGAAAACATGACCTTTGAGGACAGGCTGAATGAATGTTTAGCCTAGAAAATTCTGAGGGGATCAGATGACAGTCTTCAAATATGTAAAAGGTTGTTATAAAGAAGAGAGTGATTAACTGCTCATGCCTTCCAATTGCAGGACAAGAAGCAATTGGCTTAATTTACAGCAAAAGGGATTTAGTTTGGATATCAGGAAAGAAACCTATTTAAGGGTAATTAAACAAACACTGGAGCTTGCTCTCAAATAAAGTCATACAATACCTGAAATGTAGCACTTTAAAGACTAACAAAATGATTCATTCGGTGATGAGCTTTTGTGAGACAGACCCACTTCATCAGATTCAGTCCCATGAAAACTCATCACCGAATAAATCATTTTGTTAGTGTTTAAAGTGCTATGTTTCTGCTGCGTTGTTTTGCTGGAGTACAGACTAACATGGCTACCTCTCTGCTACTTTTCGTAAAATACCTGTTTTTGGAATTTTAAAAGAATAGGTTAAATAAACAGCTGCTTAGATCTAGGTATCCCACTTCAGTGCGGGTGTGAGGTGTACGGACCACATGACCTTTTGAGGTCCCTTCCAGCCCCGTATATCTTTGATTACAAAACAGAAAACTTCTAAAATCTTAAAGTACATAAAATACATCAAGCATGACCTAAGGCAGTACTAATGACAGAGGTAAGGAAAGATGTTATGTTTGTTAAATGTATGATTTAACTTGATGATAGTTAAACAATTTTAAAAGATTTGTCTTTCTCTATGCCAACATGTTCCCCACTGCCCTGGATGAGGCTGGAAAAATGCGTGCTGACTTTATTTTAAACTATGTCCCCTCAATAAGTTCCACCCCCAAGTATTGTTATGACTCGGGACAGGCTTGTAACCCTAAAATTCTGTCAGGGATTGGTCAGAGGTGCATTCTTCCAACTTCAGGAACAGGCCATGCTTTTGTAGTGTTTCCAGGATGGAACTAACATTGTAATAATGGTGCCCATGAGTTAGTAACTGTGACCAAGCACACTTTTCTAGCTCTACTTAATCCTGCCTCAGTATGGAGATAGGGTGGGATGGACTAGGGGTGACCTCATCAGGTCTCTTCCAGCACTTCATTTCTATGATCACAAATTAGAAAGATTTACACTCAAAGTACTCTGACTGACAGGAAGACTGAGGACTTTTCACACTTATTTAAGCCTTTATGACTTTCAGACTAAACTACTGTGGTGTTGCCTTTGTGGGACTGTACCTGGAGATCATGAGGAAGCTGGAGTCACATAGCTGCATTCCGGCTGCATTCTAGGGGTGTTTTAGCAGGAAACACTTTCCATTGTTTGAGTGGCTGCCAAAGAATTCCCAGGTAGAATTCAAAGCATTGGTTTTGACCTGCCATGCCCTACATGTTGTAAGACACTGTTAACAAGGAAACACACCCTGCATAACTCTGTTGCAGTAGCTATCTTTGGAACAGATTGAGAAGATATTGGAGCCATTAACTCTGATCTTTGAAAAGTAATGGAAGATTGGAGAGATTCCAGAGGATTCACAAAGGGCAAATATAATATCGTGTAAAAACGGAAATAAGGACAGCCCAGGAAATTACAGACCAAGCAGCTTAACTCCAGTACCAGGAAAAAAAATGTAGCAAATAAGTAATCCATTTGCAAACATCAAGAAGAAAATAAGATGCTAAGTAACAGCAAGGATTTGTCAAGAACAAAACCATGTCAAACCAACCCGATAACTTTCTTCGACAAGATTACAAGCCTTGTGGATAAAGGGAAATCTTTAGATGTGGCATATCTAGATTTTAGTAAGTCATTTGATATAGTCTCACATGACCTCATTAACAAACTAGGGAAATACAACCCAGATGGAGCTTCTGTAACGTGAGTGAATAACTGGTTGGATAATCATATCCAGAGAGTTATCATCAGTGGTTTGCAGTCATGTTGTAAGGGTATAACAAGTGGGATTCCACGAGGATCAGTTTTGTGACCAGTTCTGTTCAACATCTTCACCAACGATTTAGATAATGACATAGAGAACATGCTTATAAAGTCTGCGGGTAATACTAAGCTGGGAGAAGTTGCAAGTGCTTTGGTGGATAGGATGAAAATTCAAAATGCTCTAGATAAACAAGAGAAATGGTCTGAGCTAAGCAGAATGAAATTCAATAAGGACACACGCACAGTACTGCAGGAACAATCAGTTGTGCACATTCAAAATGGGAAATGAAAGATGTGCATACATTGGAGAAGGTACAGAGAAGAACAAAAATAACTAAAGCTCTAGAAAACATGAGCTATGATGGAAGACAAAGAATTGAGATTGTTTAATATGTAAAAGAGAAGACTGAGGGGTATGTAACAGCTGTCAAGTATCTAAAAAGTTGTTACAAATAAGAGGGAGAAAAATTATTTTCCTTAATTTCTGCGGATAGAACAAGATGCAATGGGCTTAAATTGCAGGTTAGTTAAACACTGGAATACATAGCATAGGAGGTTGTGGAATCTTCATCACTGGAGATTTTTAAAAGCAGGTAAGACAAACACTTGTCAGGGATGATCTAGTACAGTGGTTCCCAACCCTTTCACAAGTGCAGACCCCCAATCACCCCCAAACCATTTAGGGACCCCTAGCAAAGCCACAATGTACTCTTCATTAAATGAAAAAGGAAACCTCAACATAGATTTTCAGAGAGCAATTAATAACATAATTGATTGTAACTTTGCAATTTATTTAAAACTTATTTTTATGATTTTTTTTTCAGACCCCAGGTTGGGAACCACTGATCTAGTAGTAAGCGCTTGGTCCTGCCATAAGTGTGGGGGACTGGACTTGAGTTCCCTTCCACTTCTGTGGGTTCCATCTGCCTCCTTACCTCCGCACGCTAGGAAAACACAGTGTAGTCTAGTGCACGGGGCATTGTATGGGTGTCAGGAGACCTGGGTCCTCTTCCCAGGCTTCTCGCTCACCTGCTGTGGTCTGGGGCAAATGGCTTGATCCCTTTGTGCCTCTGTTTCCCATCACATCCCTTGCCCTATCATTTTGGACTGTAAAATCCTTCATCATCATCAACCATAGGCTCAGCGCCCGTTGGTGTCTGATGCCTCCCTCACTATTTCCTTCCATCTTTCCCTGTCCAGTTCTGAGTGGCTTAGTTTCTGTAGACTAGCTCTGCACCAATCATATCATCCACCCGATGTTTGTGGGGTCTGCCTCTCCTATCCAAACCGTCCATTATGCTGAATACCAGGGTCTTGATTTTTTGTTCGTTGTTCATTCTGCACACATGCCCAAATAGCTGTAACTTCCATAGTATAACCTTCTGCAGTAGGTTCTCCTTCGGCTGTATCTTCCTATATAATCCCTCATTGGTGACCTTGTGCATCCATCCTATTCTCAGTATCTTTCTATAACAGCTCCTCTTGAACTCCAATATTCTTCTCTTCAAATCTTTTATCATCACCAGCGTCTCACATCTGTACAACATATTGCTAATACGCATTTTCAGGGTGCTCAGCTTCATTCTTAAGCTGATCACTTTACTTTTCCAGATCTTATCCATCACCTTCCAACTCACTCTTGCTTTCTCTGTTCTACCTCTTCCCTGATCTTGTCCATTTTTCTCTCTAGGAGTGTGATGAAAATACAATTCTCTCTTGCTATATATTTGTAGGTTGTTTAATACAATAAGGGCCCAATTTTGGTTGGGATCTGTAATCACTGCTGTAATCACAATAGAAAAAGAGAATGGATCTCAATCCTCTGTATGTGTAATATATAGTATGCCCATTTTATACCTAGCCTAGGACCAGTAAAGTTTACAAGGAATGCAGGAGGAGCTTAACAGTAACTTTAGGTATATCCAGCTAAGCTTCCATTAACTGTCTCGTAAGATCACAAATTTCAATATGGTGGGGGTGAGGGTCTATAAGAAACGATGACACAGCAACATCCTTATACTTAAATTAGGGCAGCCTTCTTCCCAGTGCATGTCATTGGGAAGTGCTGATGAAACATGTCACCACAGAGTTGAATTAAATTTGATCCTTGATCCGATAACACTTTTTAAAATATAGGTCAGAATTTTCAGGAGCATTCAAGTCCCACTGGAAGCTCATGGGACTTAGCAACTAAGCATAAAGATTTCCAAATGCTGAAGTGACATAGCACCTAAGAAATATATAGCAGCCATTTATTTATTTATTTTAAAAAAGACCCACCTTCATTAAACAGGGATATTTTCACAATTCCAGGAAGATAAGTGACATTCACCAGAGTGCAGAATAAGGGCTACATTTGTATCAGATTTTTTTTTTAATTTTCTCTTCTATAACAAATTCGTGTTAGACAACAACAGTTTAATGGTCACTTCAAATCAAGGCCTCGCTCAAACTTTAAAAAGGTATACTTTACTTTTACACAGGCAGAGAACTATAAAATTTCTGCCAAAAGAGAACAAATAGGTAAGTCAAACATATAACACTATATTTACCGTTATTGATCAAATGAATAGTTTATATCAGAGTTCTCAAATTTTGTCAAAGTGAACCTTCGGGGAGAAAAATAATACTAAAATTAACTGCACATCCCCATAGTCATCCTATGACAATCCCAGGCTGTAGAAGAGACTCCTTTCTTAGTCTGCATCTAGACTTACCTTGAAGGTTGACGGCTGTTATGCAATTTTTGGTACGTCACTTGCACACAAAAAATCAACGTAGCTGTTGATTTCTGTGCCTGTCTTCATGGCAGAAGGTTGATAGGAATGTTCCTCCCGTCAACCTTCCTTCCTACAATGCGGCTCAGGAGGAGCTCTGGGGTCGATGTTGACCCTGGAATGTGCCATTTTGTGCATGTGTGAAACAGCACCCCAGAAGATTGACCTGCAGCGGTCGATCTTCTCCGGTAAGTGTAGATGTAGCCTCAGTAATAACTAACCCTAACCCTATAGGACAGCAAACCACACACAGTAGGTGTGTAGGTTACATCACAACACAACAACTGTTGAAATTACTTATATACTGTATAAATGTGATTTAAATCAATGAGTAAGAATAAATCTTGTAATTTAAATTGCACAACTCTGACACATGCTGAGCAGACATATCAAAAAATTGTTCCCTCTCTCTCTCTTGCCAATATCTAAGATTACCACAGATGCTAATTTTAAAATGACCAGCTGATGTCCGTCTCAAGATGGCTTTAAATGTTACAACTAAAACAAAACAGTCTTTCACTGGCTCACCCCAAAAGCAGCAGCCAGAGTCAGAGCCTGGCCTGGCCCAGCTGGGCTTTTAGGTGAGGAGGGGGATCCTATGATCTCACTGCAGATTCACCCACAACTGCCCATTGGAGGATGCAGACAGCCATTTTTAAAAAACAATCTGCAACAATCTGAAATTTCTTCTGGACTCCTTTTTCCCTTTAAGTTTATCAGCAATGAAGAAAGCACCTGTGATGTATTTTGTATTCAAGCACAAAAGTAGAGAGTTTGCAAGAAGAGTTATTAAGTGTTATTCTGAGCCAGCCTGAGGGTCTGGAGTGCCAGGACTGGTACATCAGCTCAAAAGCCTGAACACACTACTTTGTAGTTACACTTAAAAGTACTTTCAGTTCCTTGATTCTAAGAGATGGGAAAAAAACCACCAGGTCATCTAAGTCCAACTCACTCACTGCCATCCTCCTGGCCCACTGCATCCTGCTTCTTTGTGGTGGTGGAAATGGACAACCTTCACACTGGGGCACTCCACTTCCTGCTGCTGCAGAGAAGCTGGGTATAGTGGGGTGGGAGTGCAGAATGGCATAGTGGAAAAGGCTGCTGAGCTCCCACCACCACACGGGGAATGAGGGTGAGGGCAGAGATGGAGGCCCCTCAAAATCCCCCATAGGATGGTTAGGGTGGCTGCCATGGGACTCCCATGAGCACAGAGCCTAGGGCAGCCACTACACTTTGGTCAGGATGGCTCTGCTTACAGATCGTCGTAAGATTGAATGCATTGGATGTACTGCCAAAGTTAAACAGATGTGAGTACAGTGTCTAGCTGTAGTAGTAGTCTCTCTCCAAAAAGGCTGCCATCTTGCCTTATTACTTTTTACTTAGTGTGAAAGGGGTAGGATTAAGACCAAAGAAGCAGGCCAGACAGAAAGTTCAATAAAGTCTAATATAAATTACTACAAAAGGACATGTTAAAAAGAGTGCAGTTCTGAGATCTCATTTAGCAAAGAGTCCAGATTTTCAGAACAACAGCAAATAAGAAGCTTCAGGAGATGAAGAGTACAAATTCTTTAACTGCCTAGCACCACTGCCAGGAGCCTGGGTAGCAAACAAGAGGAACAGGAATCACTTATTTACGATTGTGAATTTGATCTAGTGGGCATTAGTGAAACTTAATGGGATCATTATATGATCATGGCCTTGATGGGATCATATAATTAGAATGTAAAAAAATCCATGGTTACAACTTACATAGGAAGCATACAGTGGGCAAAGGGAGGGAGACCAGCATTCTATGCGTGTGTGCCCACAGAAAAGTTATTTCAGAATAACGGTTGCTATTCTGAAATAATTTGATCACTTTTTTTGAATTCTGCAAACCTCATTCTAACTGGAATCCTGTAGATACTCAGATATTTCAGAATAGGGGCTGTACAGACAGGCAGGGTCTAACCTACAGCGATCCTCCAGAGGATCATTTTCCAGAAGATTGCATCTACACTTAAAACTTGGCCTGAAAGAGCTACCTGTCCCTTCAGAAGGGGGAGTCCACACAGCTGTGCACCCACTTTTGAAAGAACAGACCAGAAAATGCCCTGGACAGGGTTGCATGCCTGAAAAAGACTTCTGGGCACATCGGCCATGTGGGGCTTTAAAGGACCCCTCCAAAACACCCAACCCCTACACATGCTGCTGAGGCCAGCTGAGCTGTTTACAATGAAGCTGAGCCTGTGAACAGTTCTGACCCTCGCTTGTGAGAAACATGGACCCACAGCAGCTGCAGACCCCCACGATTGCCCAGCAACGCCTGCTGCCTACCATCCTGGCAGTCCTCCTCTACCTCTTGCGGGGCTAAGGGCCCTGCCCTTTGGGCCCCAACCATCCACTGGCCCTGCCGAGGCCTCCCAGGCCCATCTGGCAGGTCTGGACCCACCCCATCGGCACCGACTGCTGGGATTGGGTGGTGCTGAGTGGGATGACACGTGCTGGATGCAGAACTTCAGGATGAGGAGGGAAACCTTCATGGAGCTCTGCACCTGGTTCACCCCCATCTTCCGATGCCAGGACACCCACATGTGGCCCACCCTCTCCATGGAGAAGCATGTGGCCATTGCCTTGTGGAAATTCGCCACCCCGGACAGCTACCACTCCATTAGGCAGCAGTTCAGGGTGGCCAAAGTGACCGCTGGAGTCGTCCTCCATGCTTCATGCCCCAGCCTGGCACAGGAAGGAGAGAAGGGGCTGCCAGGCAAAGGGGACCCCTGGAGACTGAGGGCACGAGGGGGTGGAGTGGGGGGGGAGGCACCTTGATATAGAGGCTGCCTTATGGGGGTGTGTGCCCAGAGGACTTCGGACGGGGGGAAGAGGGTAGGGTGAAGGAGGCCTCGACTGTCTGCATGCTCACAGACCCATGTCCTGGGACCAAAAGTAAGAGCAGGTGTACACGAACCTGGAATTGCATGGCCACCAAGCCTTTCCAGGGGGATCACACTGTGTGCACCCATAAGGGCCCCCGGCTGTTATCAGCTCTGGCACACGTCAAGGAGCATGTGCATGTGGCCATGATGCCATCCACAAGTTGCACTCCCTGTGCCTTCCCAACACTGGAGCTGTCTGCTTGGTGCAGGAAAAGCAAGGCATTGCACATGGCTGAGCCCATGCCCCAAGAACTCAAGGAGGGTAATATAATTAATGCCAAACAGCAAGGCTCTATGCAAGCTAGATGCTGTCAAACTAACTTGATAAAGTCTTTTAATGCAATTACAGGTTTGGTTGATACAGGTAATAGTGCTGAAATAATAAACTATGGCTTTTGTAAAGTATTTGACACAACATTTGATTAAAAAAACGAGACATATAAAACTAATATGAGAGACAAAGTGGAGGCGGTAATGTCTTTTACTGGACGAACTTTGATATTACTTTCCTCACCTTGTGTCTCTCTTGTTAATTTTATATCAATACACAACACTGCAAACACAAAATAAATATGGAAATGGATTAAAACCTGCTCTCAAATGGAAATGGGGACTCTTCACTGAGTGTGGTGTGTTGGCGGTGCTGTGCTAACAAGGGTTAGTTTGTTATTCTACATTAGTTAACATTTATCAATGAGCGAGAAGAAAAGGAAACCATCTCTGATAAAATTTGCAGATGAATTGAAAATCTGGGAAGCAGAGGGTGCAAGAAAATAATACGCATTTTAATATGGCTAAAGATAAACAAAAATCTAGGAATACAGAACATAGGCTATTATTTACAATGCATTATTATTTATTGAAAAGCTTCGTGGATCATGATGGACAGTCAGCAGAACCTGTGCTCCCGGTGCTATTCTGTGGCCCAAAGGGCTAATGTGATCCTACAATATCTAAACCAGGAGAAGAGAGGTTATTCTACCTGTGTATTTAGCACAGGGGTAACTGCTGCTTGAACGCTGTGTCCAGTTCTAGGACCCACACTTTAGGAAAGACATTGGTAAATTGGAGAGGGTTTAGAAAAGATTAGAGAATGATTAAAGGATTAGAAAACCTGCCGTATGGTGGCAGACATAGAGCTCAACACACTGCGCTTAATGAAGAGAAGGTTACACATAAACTTGATTATAAGCTAGAAGCACCTGCATGGGAAGAAATAGTTAATAATGAGCTCTTCAATCTAGCAGAAAAAGGAAGAACATGATCCCAGGGCTGGGAATTAAAACTTGTCAAATCCCAGCTGGAAATAAGGCATTTGTTAAAACAGCGAGTGCAATTAATGACTGGAACAATTTACCAATTGTGGTGGTGTGGATTCAGAATCATGGAATCAATCTGGGGTTTTGAGAGGCAGCAGTGACACGAAGCAGAAATGACACAAGACAGCCCATGAAAACATAAAAGATAGCCACAGAAATAGAGAATTTTTTCCAATTGCTTGCTAAGGCACTAAGACCCAGGAATGAGATCCTGTAAGGTAACTGGCAGAATGCCTAAAACCTGACTCTTTCTGTAAGGAATCCTAAAATTCAAATTATAAGCCTTCTATCATAGGTAAGTATGAGGGACTTAGAGGCCGTGTCTACACGTGCCCCAAACTTTGAAATGGCCACGCAAATGGACATTTCGAAGTTTACTAATGAAGCGCTGAAATGCATATTCAGCGCTTCATTAGCATGCAGGCGGCAGTGGCGCTTCGAAATTGACGCGGCTTGCCGCCGCGCATCTTGTCCAGACGGGGCTCCTTTTCGAAAGGACCCTGCCTACTTCGAAGTCCCCTTATTCCCATCTGCTCATGGGAATAAGGGGACTTCGAAGTAGGCGGGGTCTTTTTGAAAAGAAGCCCTGTTAGGACGAGCCGCGCGGCAGCGAGCTGCGTCAATTTCGAAGCGCCACTGCCGCCCGCACGCTAATGAAGTGCTGAATATGCATTTCAGCGCTTCATTAGTAAACTTTGAAATGGCCATTTGCGTGGCCATTTTGAAGTTTGGGGCACGTGTAGACGTAGCCATAGTCTTATTTTAGAGACTTCAACCAATCTTATTATCAATTCAGAATCAAGTTTCCTGTGATTTCAAGAAGGGCTTCTGTGCAGAATGATGTCACAGTGTTCAGAGACCAAGTCACAATAATAAATATATAATGCCAGAATGTAATAATAAGCTAAAGCAACTGACAATCTCAAAGAAACACACCCAAAGTGTTAATCCGACATTACAGATGTCCCATAGTCACATCAAAAGGATATTTGAAAAGGTCCTAATTTGATTAATATTTGTAAATTTATTTCAAGTACTTTCGTCTGTCAGTGGTATTGTTACAATTGTTAATTGGCATATTTCTAATTTTTATATGCTTTCTATGCCAGCAAACTTTCCGAGTTGGAGTGCTGAAATTTGACCTTTTGACCTCTATGTATGGCCCGACTGCTGTTGATACTTTTAAAAATCATTAATAGTCCTACTTACAGCAGCTTCATTAATTAATAAATTAAGATGCAGAACTTTTCTGTTTTGGTGGTGGTTGGTAGCATTAGCTGATCTTTTGTTAATCCACAGGCAGCACGGCTTTGAGCAAGTTTCTGGCTGCATGGGGGAAAGGGGAGCAGGTTTGAGCTCCCGCCTTACGTGCCAATGAAAACTGGGTCACGTGCCACTCTTGGCACCCATGCTGCTGGTGGCTGACCTCTGCTCAATGCTCTTCCATTATGTAATGCGGCTATGCTAAGTAGAGTGCCTCTGCTTCAGAGCACTGCCCTGGTCAAAGCTCACACAATAACCCTGTAATAAAAGATTACATTTTCTAGGTAGATGGATTAGAGTGTTCTAGAAGTTAGCAAGAAAGCCTTGGAGAAATCATGGAGAAGCAAGCTAAAGATTTGATAGTAATGACTAAAAGCTATTTTTGGTGGGTGAAGGCTGAAGTCCAAAGAGTCCAAAGTTTAAACTAATTGCTTTTGACAGACTGTTTGAACTGGAAGTATTGCAAATGGATAGTATATGTCACAGATTTACAGAACTAAATCTAACACTTTTGAAGTATTTTAGAAACATAGCAACTGCCTATTTCTTCTGATGTGAGAAGAAAATGGCATTGAAAAGCTTTACTCTCATAAATTGTCTCCCCAGTAGATCTGAAAATTTAAAACTACTTTTAACTCTACAGATGCATGCAAAAAACTAAAACAAGAAACTGAAAGAGTTACCAACCCTCCACGTTTGTCATAAGGTCTCCAAGAACTGACAACCAATCTTTAATTAAAGATTACGTTGTGACTAATTAAGAAGAAAAATCTTTGCTGCCTGGTTGTACTATTAATGGTAAGTACAGTGAGAACTGATTACCTGGCTGATGCATTAATGATGTTAAAGTTATGCTGCCATCATCACTTTGACATAATGCCTCCAAAATGCAGTTTTCACAGTGATTTTTCTATCCATGATTAGTCTGTCAGGGTGCATCTACACTTGCATTCCTCTTTCGAAAGAGGTATGCAAATGAGGGAAATTGAAAATGCAAATGAGGTGCATATTTACATACTTGGTACCTCATTTGCATATTCTTGTTTCAAAATAGCTTCTTTCAAAAGAAGAAAACCAGTGCAGACGCTGTTCTTTCGAAAATAAACCCCATCTTCGAAAGAATCCTTCTTCCCTTTAATTTATTTATTTTTCTTCTTTCAAAATAAGAACATGCAAATAAGGTGGCAAATATGCACCTAATTTGTATTTTCAAGTCCCCTCATTTGCATACCTCTTTGAAAGAGGAATGCAAGTGTAGACGCACCCTTAGTGAAGATGAAGATTGCTGTGTACTTCATCCTGTAGATAACTGAGGTCTGCTTTATGAGGCTAGACATTTTCAGCTGTTATACACAGCCTTAGCAGAGATGCCTGGTTCTGAGTCTACGTCTTTACCACTGATTCTGATGCAATGTGTGACTCAAGTTTGACTAGCCTGTTTTCTTTCTAACCATCACTTGCTACTTCCAGATTATCAAATTCAGAGATGTTTGTGTTTGATTGCCTCTGAAGCATGTCATGCTATCTACAACATGACTTACTACAGGAACTGGGGGTGTGATGGACAGGGTCATCTAGGACTTTTTTTTTATTTTAAGTGGTTTCCTAAGAGGAACAGAGCAGGAAGATGTATAGGAAGAATTTATCCAACTGGGAGAAAGCGTATCTTTCTTGAGCAGTAGATATGTGCGTCTTTGGTCTTGCTTAGTGTGAACAGATGTTTCTTTGGAATTCTCTTAAACTGTGTCACTGAGAGAAATATTCTCCTGTGCTGAGGAACCAGTCTGATGGTTCTTCCTTGTATGTTATTTTTAGTCATTTTATTGATGCTCGTTTCATCTCACCCATGGCACTATCTGCTTCCATTGTTTCTTTTTGGAATGAGCTTATTGCTCTGTCTTGTCCCTCATGGTATATTATTGCTGTCTTGTCCTGCTAGATTAGAGAACAGGTGTTCTGCATTTTCTTTTTGAAATGGGAAGCTGCTAATTTTGCTGCCCTTTAAAAAATAAGAGAAGATTTTACCCCTGTAACCACTGTCTTCCTTGAACCGTGGATGGGGAGTCCATTCAAAGACATCTGTGCTGATTGCTTTAAAGTCTGGAGCAGCCAATGAGGTGCTCGTTGGTGAAGACACTTTGTTGTTAACATTTCACCATCACAACAGGAGCCACTTACTGCTCTTGATGTTAGGGTCACAAGCGAAACCTACTACTGAAAAAATTCCAGTTCCTGGGGTGATTTCCTGGTCTTTGGACTGATTCCGAAGGGTTCCTACCAGTTTTCCGTACGAACAGTCCAGAATCTCAGTTGCTCTCTTGAGTAAGAGATTCATGCCCAGTAACATCTGCTTGAATCTGAAAGGGGTAATATCTGATCAGGTTGTCGAAAAAATGCTGCAGATGGAAAACATGCCTGGTTTTGTGGCACTACTCAGAGGAACTGGGAAACAAGGAGATACCACAGTGAGGGCGGAGGACAATTTCACCTGGAATTTGCATTTCTTCCACCCAAAACTGAACTCTAATGTAGATGTCTAGAAACAAGAAGTAGGAAAAATGCTATGTAAAAATGGATTTATATGTATAAAGTTTCTATTTATTGAAGGTGGTTAATGGAGTTAACTTGATTATCTAGCATGCACTTAATATTGGCCATTTTCACAGTTTTCATATAGGACAAAATTTTCCTTCTAGTTGTAAAATGAAATATTTTGCACAACTGTAGTCAGTCCGTGGGCCAAAGAGACTAATGCAGCTTCAAGTAGATGTACTACAAAAAGCAAATAAGGGGATTTCAAATCCTATAAAGGACTGGTGTAACATGTGGTAGATGAGATGAGGTACACCCAGGATACGCCCTCAAATTCTATGAAAAAGTTAAGTGTGTCAAATCATGCTCACTGTGGTCACCATACAAAAATAGTTTTCAGTCAGCTTAATTGCATCATTATTTTAATGGGTAATTTAGTTCTCATTCTATTCTAGTCTGTATTCCCAAATTCTAGAATACCAACTTTTCTGCTTAACTGTTCAGCAGATTATAAAGTAAACCAACAGAATGATTGTGTGTCAGTAACATCACTGTTCTCCCTGGAAAAGGAGTATGGCTGAAATCCAGAAGTTCAGACAACGGGCAATGTTTATAGCTAGTCTTCCAATTCTGAGCAATAACTACCCATAGAGCACACAGCACAGAGACTTTGCTCTAAATTATTACTCAAAGGCGGTGCTTCTGTTAGTCATACTCTGTACCCAAACATCATTAGTGCTCAGGTTCGAAAAAGAAATTGATGTGTTCAAGGATTTGTCAAATATTCATTTCTATTTAAGAATGAACATGTATATGGGTAGATGAAAACTGTTACTGCACAGATAAAAACATGCCTATTGGTCTTGAAGATGACATATTTAGCTACATTTTAAGAATAATTAGTAAGTGTACTGTCTAATTAAAAACATACACGAATACTACCTCCTTAAATATTTTGGAAAACTTACTTTTAATAAAGAAGAAGTTATAGTGTTTTATCCTGTTTACAGTATAATGCTCTACTGTTTTTTTCTTGGAGTACCTGAACTAAAAGTGCCAAAGGTGTTCTTGGACTGTTGCTCTGCACTCCTGTGGCTATGCTTGTATTCTTCTCAGGCAAGACACTTAACATCCCCAGCCCTCATCTCCCACCCCTTCAGTCCCATGTATTTGATTTGTCAGTTTTTATTGCAATTTTTTTGGACCTCTGTACTTATAGATGTCAGTCTGTATTGGAAATATGCTTGATCTGATGAAGTGGGTCTGTCCCACAAAAGCTCATCACTAAATAAATCATTTTGTTAGTCTTTGAAGTGCTGTATTTCTGCTCTTTTGTTAGAACACGGACTAACACTCTGTTACTTTTAGATACATGCAAACGCAGGTCATATTCAGTTCCACTCAACTGGTTATAAAACAGTAACCATGAAGGCATTACCTTCTCCAATTTGTGACCTGTATTTCAAATTCATTTGTCCTGTACTTCTGAACTGAGGCTTTAATCCAGTAAATTAAGAGTTCTGTTAGTAAATCTAGGCCAACTTTCCCTTAGTGTTCTCTACAGACTAGGACACTGAAGAGCAATTAATACACAGCAAACCCTGATTCTGATAACAGAATCTATTTTTCCATGACAGGCTAAATGTGTAAGTATTTACTGTAGCTACAGTGTATTGATCAATTGCATGTAGCTTGTAAAAAGAGAGAATACATTTTTCTACCGAGGATTATTTTACAGTTTTCCTTTTCTCCCAGAAGAAAAAGTAATTCTTCCTTCCTGGGCTTACTTCTCTCTCTTCCCAACCTATGCCCCTAAACCATAGCCCCAATCTTCCTTTAAGTGTAGGCTAAAATTATCTTCTCCTGCATATAACAACATTGTAAACAGTGATGAGAAAAGCTAGGACGTAAGGAAATGTTACCTTTCTTCCTAAATACAGGACTGCATCACCTCCCAGTGATTTAGATTCGGAAAAAGAAATTAACTTCTTGTAGTTTTACTTTCATGCATGTGACGCACATGTTGCACAGAACTCACTGCTTCACAAAACAACAGCAAGATTTTGATAGTTGTATGCTCTGTGGATGAATTCTGAAGACAGCAACTGCACTTGGATCTGATTAGGCCTCGTATTGTTGTTTGTAGTGCTGCATACCAGAAGGGCAGCACCGAATTAGGAGGACTGTTAGGGCAGCCAGGCACTGTTGTGTACCTTGCACTGCCGAAGAACTATTTCATGTTCCAACAACCAGGCTATCTGTGCTACTGCATAATCACTTTGTGACTCATCAGGTTACCCAGGACTGCAAGCTTAGAGGATTCTCAGAGAGTATATGTGATGGTATTCTCAGCCAGCCCTCAGGAGAGAGCTCACTACTATCACAATGAAAGAAAACACAACTTGAGATTTTTTCCAAGAACAAAAGCAGACCTGCTGAATGAAGCTGGTCCAAAATTTTATTAAACTTTTGATGAGAAATTAGATTTTAAACAAAAAGAAAAATCCACAAAAAAATCTGCTTTCCTCAAAAAAAAGAAAAAAGACCTTAATTTGGAAAAGTGAATAAAAAAAGTTCCACAATAAAAATGATTTTCCTACCACCATTGCCAGCAAAGTTCTTATGTTTCCTCAGAGCGAGATACAATTGCTGAATCTCAACTGTAAATGAAAATCTTTTGAATGGAGGTAAAAAAATCTATTCAGCAGACACAAACTGTGTTAGAGGACTTAGTTAAAAGTAGCTGTAGATGGAAGCCACTACAAATTACGTAAGTAGTTCTTTAATCTGATTTGAAATTGCCAATTAGAATTAATGAAAATAATGCAGTGCAGTGAAAAAAAATTAGGGAGACATAGCAGTCTTCTACCTCCAGGAAAGAGGTCCATACCAGTGCAATAGGTTATGTATATATTTAGTGTTTCATATACATTAACTAATTCTTAGAACACCATGTGAACTAGATAACTATGATCTTTATTTGACAGATCAGCACATGAAGACAAAACGGTTAAGTGACTTGCTTAAGGCTAGATAGCAAGTCAGTGGCAGAGCAGGGGACAGACACCAGTGTACAGACGTCTTGAACCAGACAGAATAGCAAGAATTAGCGTGGTAAAGGAGGGAACCACTGCTAGCAACCAAAAGAAACTGGAAGTTAAGGAAAAAGATATAGGACTGGTAATCGTGCAGGTTTTGTCCTGCTTTAACAGTACTGGCTTAGAAACAAATATAATTAAAATGATACAATCCTATATATGGATGTGGTAATATTAGTATAATGGTATACGTAACACTGCTGAGCTAAGTAAAAGCATTAAAGTTCATAAAATAAATTGGATCCAACTAGCTGGCAACTCCCAGCTTGGTTACAACGGCTTGGTGTAAAGTGAACCAACCCCAATGGTAGTGAACAAGAAAAAAAAAAAAACCATCAATATCCTTATTAGAAGAGGCTGGAGAGCAAATGTGACTTTCCGCTAAATGAAGGAAATACAGAAGCATACAGTATTAAGTGTGTCAACATGCTATTCACAATACCTCGGAATCCTGCAATTATAACAGTGTTAATTCAGCCATTTCTATTTTAGGTGGCTGGTGGAAATCAGTAAGAATCTCAGGGATAACAACACTTTCACAGCTTGACAACTGTGTAGGAGTACTGCTCCTGCAATGCGCTTGCAAATCCGTCCTATCTGAATATTGTGAAATCAACAAAAATGGAGTTCATACCGGTCATGTCTCAGTGCCCTCATATCAACATATACAGTGGTTGGATCTGGTCCAGATGTTCCCTGTGAAATATAACATATTCTAGTTAGAATTTAGTTTATATGAATTTATATTTATAAGAAATACAGCATATTCTAACTGGAATAACTCTAAAAGTTATTGCATAGTTTAGGAATGGAAAAGTTTGTCTTTTGGTTATGCTAATCAAATAACATTTAAGTACCAGTAAAACTAAATTTGAGTATAACAACTTACATCATACAATAATTACACTATTATAACAATCATAATGTAATAACCTCCAAAAATACCTACCCTATGGTAACTGCTACCTTGTGACTTGTGAGAACTTCAAATGACTGTACTAATTAAATGTCAATATAGTCTTCGTACTTCCCAAAGGTTGACTATTCAGCACATTGATGCATACAAAATTGTATTAAATGTTTTATCACATAAAGGAATGCTGAAATTGCCAAGGAGTCATGGTTTAATGGTAAAAGCACATGGTCAGGAATGTGAAAACATGATTTGCTAAGAATCTTCCACACATGCAACAGAGCATATATTAAAAGTTAAAGATATTAAGGCAGCACACATGATATGAACTGATATGGACTGAAGATCTATGAGCAATTATTCTGTTCCTTATCAGCTTTCCACTTTAAATTTTAACTACCTATTTGGTGCAATCATATTCAGTTACTTACTTAACATCAGACTGTTTTCACAGTGGTTTTCTACCGTGCAGTGATTTTTCCCTTATCCAAGTGCTTAAACTCATCACTATATATAGACTGAATTTCCTATTGCTAGTGATCTTTTCTTGGATATTCTACACCCAGGCCAGGCAGAAAGTGAGAACTGTGCAACTGTGTTTTAGAACAATGGAATTTTGGAAAGCCTGTTCTAAGCAGCTTAATGTATTGAACATTACATAATAGTTACAGGAACCCCTGTATCAATTACTCAGGTTTCCAAGGAATATTGTAGACCATCAAACCCCAATGTCTTCTAGCCACTTTAAATATATATATAATATAATATAATTCTGGGAAATGAACATATTTAGAGCTAAGAGAAGTAAAACCAATTTGCTATTCTATGTTTCTCCTGCAGTGCTTACTGGTAGTTCCACAATGTGTTCAGCACTGAAAACTGTGAAGATATTCTACAGGTAAATAATTTCCATACTGAAAGGAGAAAAGACAATACTAACACTTAATATTTACAGTACAGACACTGAGCAGTAACCCACCACCAAGACAGTCCAAGAGAAACAGAGCTGCACATGCACCTTAGCCTCTTTAGCTTGTAATAATACAAAATACAAGATACGACATCCTATCCAGGCAGTAAGGATGTGGTTTTCAGTCTACCAATAAACTCAGCAGTGTAACAGACTAGTGCTGAGTGGAGAACTTCTAGTACGTAGGGAAAAAAACCCTAAAAAACTGTTACCCTCAATTTTTTTAATAGAACATAACCAATTTGCAAAATGTTGGGAACAAGTTATTCAGAAAATTGAAGACAACCATCATAGCAACTGTCATTTTCAGTGTGAAGGAAATAATTACTACTGCCAGCTAGCCTTTCATGAAGCCTACATCCAGAAAGAACTGTACTGGACTTGTTCAAAATCACATATAAAGAATCTCATTGTCCTCAAATCTCCGGACTCAATTTCTAGTCTGTCCCACTGTTGGAAGCTGATAGGTGGGTATTTAGGGAACATGAAAATCCCCTACCTGCTCGGCCAGCTTCCCCAGCCTGTGAGGCTATAGCAGCAGGAATAGCAGGGATGAAGGAGAGAAGGAAAGAAAGTAACACCAGACAAAAATAACAACAACATATGGGAATGAAGGGTGAGAGGGAAAAATAAAAGAGAGGAAATGCAATAAGCAGGGAGTAAAATAAAAAAGAAAAACAATGTCAAATACAGGAATCTTACAAATTAACCATTTTCCCATTAAAGGTTAAAAAAAGTAAAAAAAATGAGGTGTTGGTATTTAGTAGAGCAACAGAAGAGACAGCAACAGACTGTTAACCTTTGACAAACAACTTGAGTGATTTTAGGACACTAAAGACAATGTTAGTAGACAATTGGTGTTAAGCACGCTATCTTTTAAGTGAAAGTACAAGTAAACATTATTGCCTCACTATTTTAAATGTGCATAAATTGAAACGGGGACTCCAAGTTTGCTGTTATTCTAACAAAGGCTGTTAGTGATTATTTTTCCCCTAAAAGCAATCTCTCTTGGGGGCGGGGGAGGGGAGGAATTAGTTGACAATGGAGGAAAAAAGGATACTTACACATTTTCTCACACAGATTAACCTGCTTATAGGGTAGAATAAAATCAAGGCTCTTCTTGTACAGCCTATATGATCACAACTAATTATGTAACTTTGGTACTACACAACTCCTTCATTCTTTGTTCACAAACCCTGGAATGCAGGGTGTGAAGCCGTAAAAGTAAATAGCAATAAAAAGCAAATAGGACAACATCAAGACTCAATATCACAGTGAAATAACAATAAATATACAGTGATTATTACTCCCTTGTTACTAAGCCTGTTGTATCAGATACCTTGGTGTTGTGGCAGCCACTCACTGTGCTGTCATGAGGAAAACCTGAACTGGAAAGAGCAGAATGGGACTTGACCTGTGATAGGTGAAGTTAGACAATTCTAGGAGCACCAGTATTTTTCTTAAAGCTGTACCCTGACTTAATAAAAATACTAGTGCAAACAGAACTAGACTCTGTCAGCTTTGTAACCTATAGGAAATTGTCACAGCAAACAGCTACAAATTGGTATATTTGAATGAAGGGGAAAAGACAATATTTTTAAGCAGTATGTGTTTGCATATTATATTGCTTCCTGAAAACAGCCATATAGATAATAATGTGTAGGTTTCACTGTATACTATAAAACTGAAAATAAGCATGAGCTCTGATGAAGCGCAGTAAGTTCATGACCAAATATACACACAAATGCAAAAATGTAACACTCCAGTTTCAGAGGTGACTTTTAAAAATACCTTAAACTGCCCTCATAAGGTTCTTCAATAAGAACTCAATACTCAGTGTACAACATCTGGAATTTAATTTCCAACCCTGTCCTCTAATTCTGTGAAGGTATGCGAATATGACAGAAGACTGTCCTACCTACCAACCGTGCCCATAGAATTAGAGACTGGGTTGAGAGCTAGTTGAAATAATCTAATCCTGATTAGAAAAGAAATATATTTTATAGATTCTTCTGTAATGCTGGGGGGAGGAGGGAGGAGTCATGTCGGGATAAATCTTTCTCTGTCACACGTATGTGCCTAACTTTCACTGAAGGCAAGACAATTGTGTATATATTGTATTGCCAACCACAAGTGTGTAAAAGTCATGAACTGGGCAATGAGAAATCATGAGAATTTTAAAAGATAAATGTTGAGTTTTGTTATTTTGCTCTCACGTGTGGGTATCTTTAGGCTGCTCTGGAATGATGAAGCATAAAAATTTACCTTTTCATGAATATCTGAGAATCACATGTAAGGCTTGGTCTGCATTAAAAGTTTTACTCCCCACAAGCTATGATCGTCAAATGACAAAACCACACTTCTGACTAGCATAGCTACACCAACAACCTTCCAGTGTAGTTGTAACCATGTCAACAAGAGAGGGCTTCTGTTGACCTAGCAAATGTCATTTGCGGAGCTTGTGTTTCTACCTTGACAGAAAACCTCCTATGTTGACACAGGCTTACTAATGTAGACGTAGCTTAATAAAATTTCAGTAGATGGAGATTTAAGTACAATAAAAGCCAAAGGAATGCCACTCCTGCATAATTTTGCATAAGTTGGTGGGGGGTACAACTCCTCCCTCCTCCTCCGCACCCCTGGGAGCCTGGATCCAGGAGCAGCAGCACCTGGTCACTTTCCAGGCTCCTGCTCAACTGTGGAGAGCCGAGAAACAGGTGCAGCAGTTCCTGGTCAATTTTCCAGATCCCCGGGAGGTGGGAAACTGACCAGGTGCTACTGAGCCTGGCTCCTGCCTCCCAGGGGGCTGAGGGGCTTTTCCCTCTGCCTTTCTTCTGCCCTCCCTTTCCTCTGAGCCCCCTGGGACTGAGGGGCTTCCCCTTCCTGCCTCCTTCTTCCCCCCTCCCTCCTCCTCCAAGCCCCCAGGAGCCAGGTGCAGTAGCGCCTGGCTCCCAGCTTCCCAGGAGCTTGGAGGACAGAGAAGGGGAGAGGAAGGAGATTGGGGGGTGAAGTCCCTCAGCCCCAGGGAGCAGGGAGCCAGGCCCAGCAGCTCCTGGTCAATTTCCTGGCTTCCTGCTGCTTGCGGGAGCCAGGAAACTTACCAGGCTGCTGTGCCTGGCTCCCGGCTCCCTGGAGCTGAGAGGCTATTTCCATTTTCCTCCTCCCCCCAGCAGCAGCGTCCCCTGACTTTCCCTAGCTGGGGGAAGCCAAAGGACAGCCACAGGGCTGCTCCCTTTCAGCACTCCATAGCCAGCTCCAGTTCTTGGAGCCAGCGGCAGAGCACTGAAAGGGGAAGCCATGTGGGGGAAGCTGACAGCTGGAGCCCAGGATTTCGACATTTGCTTTAATACGATTAATGTATGTGTTGAACTTCTGTAAAGCAGGAGTTTATTGTAAGTCATGCACTATCATGACTCACCAGAAAATCTTGAGAATTGGCAACACTAGCTGAAGCGTTTGACTCCATGGTACTACATATGTAAATACAAAATCACACATGCCAAGAATTTGCTAGCACTTGAAGAAATATACATTAAAATGAATAGTCCTCTGTCAGAGAAGTTGTTTCTCTGAGGCTGTGTCTACCCTACAAAAATAACTTTGAAGTTAAAGTTGAGCATCTGTGCACACACTATTTCAAAGTAGGGCATGACTCCATTCCCAGTAATGGAGTATGGACTTTGAAGTTGGGCTCCCTACTTAACGTCGAAGTAAGGGAAAATATGTGTAGACTCTCTGCTGGCTACTTCGAAGTAGTGCCTAACTTCAAAGTTAGCTCCTAGTGTAGATGCACCCTAAATGAAATCCCACAAGCCTCAAAGGTTTACTAATAGAATTCTCAGTTAAAGCAATTAATAAGTGGGTGTTGACTGGAGTGAAACATCAAAACACAGTTTTCTTCAACTAAAGAACTACATGAAGAGTCGAGTAACTTTTCTCATTATGGGGCACAGAAACGTACTTGATCATTTTCTTTCAAAGGAGCAAATGTGGTTGAAGACATTTCCTGATACAGCAGAGGTTGATAACAATGTGACTCTTTGGAAAAAATATTTTATTTCAAGGATAACTGAGCAAAGGAGTTGTAATTTGAACTTCAATGCCTTTTTGTGCCACTCCTTCTCCCTGCCACTAAAAACTGAATAAATTCCAAGTAGTTAAATGAAAGTTAGCTTAAAAAGATAAATATTTCAGAGGAGCATCTCTGCCTTCATAATAGTTCATCCCAGTTTTATATTTCTTTAGAGAGTACTATGGAACCTGTATTTGAGAAGTAAAATATGCTACATCTAATAAACTTTGCCAAATATCGTAGATTTTTTGTCATAAGGTGCTAGATTTGTTAAAGCATTTAGGTGACAAGAATCTTCATAATATACCTATCCACATTTTTAGGTGTCTCAAATGCTTTTACAAATCTTGCCCTTAGTGACTCGAATACATTCAGTGTCTCATAGTATTTCATATGCTGTAGTACTAATATTACCATGTTTGCTAGTACAAAATTGTTTTGTATCAGAGATTACTATGATGCTTGCCCTTTCTAAGTATATATTCATAAAATTAGATTATTCCAAAAGTATTATGGTTCCAAAATTATTTATTATTTCTTCTTTACATACCACCTCTCCTTAAAGGAAAAAAATAGAAGAATCTTTTTGGAAAAATCAGAGCACTTTTAGATAAAATATTTGTGACTTTTATTTGTCAGTAGTTTGAAAAGAGGAAAAATTAAAGAAACTAGCAATTCCAAGATAATGAGATGGACAACTTAGAACTATTTACAGGACACAACTGGTCTGTCGCTGAAGACTCAATCCAGAATTATAAATGTAGAATATGCTCAGCCCCTGAAGCCCCTCTAATGAGATCCTTCAATAATTCTATAGGACCTTCTACTGATGGAATTAGAGGAACTGGAGATTGCATCCAAGAAAAGGTAACAAATGGTGAGCACTAAGATCGCTAGATAAATATGTCTGCTAGCTGCAAATTTTAGGAGGAATCTCTAATGGAACAGAAGACCAGCCTTATGGAAACTATACTTTCCATGACTATGTGCTGCTGAAACAACTCCTTGTTGTTCATACAGATAAAGACTAACATGAGACTTGTGTATTGATAGATATCAATGATTGCTCTACCTTTTCACATACGATTATAGATTAGGAGGGAGGATTACATCAGTTGCAACAACGATATAAAGGCAGATGCCGCTGGCTCAGGAATATGCAAAAGCATGGCTCTGAAGGCCCGCATTAGGATCCCAGCAAACAAAGACCAGTTCCTGAACATTCTGAAGAGATGCTAATGTACAGAACCTCACTGAGGACAGATTAAGACTCATTCTACTCTTCAACCTGCCATCCAGGGAACGGAATATTCCACAAGTCATAAGAACCGCTATTCTGATTCATAACAGTCATCCAGCTACCCCAGCATCCAGTTGTTGACAGTCAACAGTATCAGCTGCCTCAAACGAAGCAACCCTGTGTTTTAGAGGATTTTGGCATCTTTACAATTTCTGTTGAAAGTCTATATTTTGCAGTTTCTTTTATAACTAACAACTCCCCTATTACTTCAAAACACATTTGACATCTTCTTTGCTTAAAGAGCTTTAAGAGACATGCTTTAAGAGCCATTCTGCCCATAAGCATGATCCACAAGGCAATGTTACAAGCATTAGACTATTTCAAAAACAGCAGCTAAGCAGTTTTTTTACTTAAAGCTACTTTAAAAGAATCATGTATATTCTCTTAATTCCACCTGTGAATTGAGATGCCAGCTGATGAACTATTTAAGCACACCCAAAAGAGCTCTGCCAACCTGAGAAGTCACATAAGTTCTCTCCTGATGTTAATGGGCCAAGTGTGCCTCTTATTTTGTGCTGCACAGATTTATTTACCTTATTTATTAAAAATGTTTTTACCCTGCCTCGCTATTTAAAATATTTGAGGCAGCTTACAAATTTTTTTAGAAGTATAAACATGCATAAAAAAATTAAAAATATAAAACGCCAAAAGGACTCCAGAATCTGCAGTCAAAATCATTAACAAATATTCATTTGAGGGGTGATCCTGGCTCAAGAACTGTTCTATACTTTTGTTGAGCCACACAAACTACCATGGATTGAAGTTAATAAATCAGCCCAAGTATTGAGGAAGGTCTCAGTTAACAGGATATGTCTGTCATTTCCCTGAGTTCATGTGGACTTTCACACACATTAGTTTTGACAATATTTCTGAGCTGAAGGCTGAGACTTTAAAACTAGTCCGTGTCCCCCCCAGCTCGTTTGCTGCATGTAGTGTCATGCCTGTATGGTCTTTTTTGAAATGCTTTGTATACCAAGTGAGGCAGCCACAAACAGCATGATGTCAAACTCTCTGGGTACTTGTACAAGCCTGAAAAGGTTTCCATTAATGGCAAGTGAAGCCTCCGAGCTTACAACTAGAGGCGTGCCCTTGTTTTCTATAATGCCCTTTATGGCATGTTCTCATCTGCAACAGGGCACAGAGTGAATTCAAGCAAAACTTTGAAAGACAGTCTCAGAGATGGAGCTTCTGGGACTGAACGGCCACTAACCTGAGGAGAAGTTTTAGTGAAGGGGTGTTCAACATGTGGCACGTGGGCCAGACTCCAACCTGCAGCGTCGGCAGCAGTGCCATTTTTAAATAGCAGCCGCATGGCTCTGGGGGCTCCAGCAGCGGCTCCTGTGTGTCACCACGGGTGAGGTGTAGGGTAGCTGGGGGTGTGGGGGAGGATGTTTAAAGTCTGGGGACAGCTTGGGGCTGCGAGTGGGGGTTAAGTTTGAGGGCAGCTTGAGGCTGCGGTGGAGGGCTAAGTATGTGGGTGGCTTGGGGCTGCAGGAGGGTTAAGTCTGGTGGTGGCTTGGGGGAGGAGCGGGGAATCAAGCCTTGGGACAGGGGGGCAGCAGTTTGGGGCTGGATTTTGGAGGGGTTAAGCCTGGGGATGGGGAAGCGGGTGGGTTTGGGGCTATTTTGTGTTTGGCCCCCAAAATATGTAACAATTTGCCGTGTGGCCTCCAACAGAAAAAAGGTTGGACACCCCTGTTTTAGTGGATGTTTAAAGCAGTCTGCCATGACAAAAATGCCATAATTTCCCTCCGTTATGCCTCCCACACCCATATCCTCCTACTCAAAAGGAAATCCTGCCACCATTTCAAAGTTGAAAGCGATCCAGGAAGCCTAACCAGCAGACTGTTGTTATAAGTGGCTAGTTCATCTGATTCTGCTTTATTTTCTTGACCAGGGAACTGCTAGGAGAGCTGTTATTTTTTGGGAAAGGAAGTGTTCTGCATCTGCGTGCACAGCAGGTTTCTATCGTACCATATACTGCATTTCCCCTGACACACAGCTTTTAAATTTGGATGTATTCATAGTGAGGAGGTAAACTAAGCACAATTTGGTACATGGGTCTATCAGTTCTCCAAGAGATAACAGGCTGAGGATCAACTGATCTGAGTTTCTAAGGATGAAGTTAGGGTTTTTTAAAATGAAATTTTTGATTGCTTGTTTCACTAGGTCTTCCATCTCGCCTTGTGGTATGCCAGAGAGAACAAGAAGCAGGTTCTCTGCAAGGGTACAGAATTCCTTACACCCGAGAGATCCCAAAGTCTAGAAACTTAAGTCAATATTTATTTATGAAATAGGTCATGCAGATGTCTGAGTTCATGACAATAACACAGTTGTTTCTAAGGTCAGCTACTGCCTGAGTCCAATGTCGTACATTTGTTAAGCAGGAGGGACATTTATTCTAAAACGATTCAGGTAATGCTTTTAGGAATACAAGAGTTTTTCTTCAACTTTCACATGCCAGGGTACTTTTAAGCTTACTCACCTGAGTATAGCTTTATCATGTCATATATACAATAGTCTTAATTAAAATCACCATCTAATTTAGCTCTGGGTTGAAGGGATATTAGGTTACATGACAGGCAGAGATACGGCTTCACTCTTGCATTCATTTTCTTTTGATATGTTGCAATAGTGATGTCATTTTTCGCCAAGGCCAAATGAAAGCCTTAACTCTTCAGTTATCTGCAAAAAGGCCAGGGCAAAGCTGCCAATAAGTCACAAAAGGCACAAAAATCTGCGCTAGAATGAGCACTTATACTTGTGGAGCATATTTAGACAGTGTTGCCTGTAAACAAAGTGCTATAAAAATTGTGAGTAACAAATGAGAGAGGCAAATGCATTATTTGCAGAACTTCTGCTCAGTTGTGGTTTTGGCTTTCATATTTGAGTAAAGCTTTTGCTACTATCCATAAAGAGATCCCCCACATGGAGCTGTGGCCAGCACAAGAGCTAAAAAGATAGGATAGCCTTTACTGGATGCAGGTGGATTACACTTACCCTGTGCCTACACAAGCCCCTTCCTTTTGGAAGGGGCATGTTAATGAGTGGGTTCGAAAGATGCTAATGAGGGGCTTCTATGAATATGCAGTGCCTCATTAGCATAATGGCAGCCGCGGCAATTCGAAAGTGCGGCTTTTGAATGTGCGCTGCCTGTGGAGACAGGGACCTTCCAAAAGGACCCCCAGTTTTCGAAAGCCCCTTCTTCCTAACACCAGGTATTCACAGCAGCACCTCATTGGCATCTTTTGAAACCACTCATTAACATGCCCCTTCCGAAAGGAAGGGGCTCATGTAGACCCAGCCTTACAGAATGGGGGACTGAAGGCTGCAAACAGTAATCCTGAAAAAGACTTTGTGGGCATGGCCAATGGTCAACTCCCAGTGCTGCTCTCAAAAATCCTGATGTGATCCTTGGAGTAGTTAGTAGGCAGCTATATTACCTGTATATATGACACTGGTGACATATATGACACCAATGTCCATTTCTTTTATCCAGACTTGGAAAGGATATTGAAAAATGGAAAGAGATCAGAGAAGAGTTATAAGAATGGGTGGTGGATCAGAAAACATGCCTTAGGGCACATCTTCACTATCAGGAAGATTGGTAGGGCTGTGTTAAATCAAATTCTCAGGCTGCCCCCATCAGCACCGATACTCAGCTCCTTGCAAGGAGTTAGGGAAGTCGATAGGAGCATATTCTCCCATCTCCCATCAACCTCCTGCCATGAAGATGGAGTGGAAGCTTGAATTAAAGTATGTTGACTCCAGCTGTGTAATTAATGTAGCTGGAGTTGCATATCTTAATTCGACCTTCCCCTTTAGTGTAGGCCTCTCCTTACAGCAGGGAACTTAAGGAACTCTATCCATTTAGCTCAAAGGCAAGAGCTAGATCATTTTAAATCCCTACAAGTGGAGAAGATTTGAGAGTAGAAGCCTTTTTTATCTAGCAGACAGAAGTATAACAAGGATCTGAATTTAAAGCTAAACAAGTTCAAACCAGAAATAAAATAGAAAATAGAAAAATTCTGCCTTAACACAAAGGACAATTAAATATTAGAACATTTTATTAAGGACTAAGGCAAATTCATCATCACTTGGAGTCTTACATCACAATTGGATATGCTCATAAAAAATGTGGTTGTCCTAAAGCACCAATTATCAGGTCAGATGCAGGAATCATTATTAATTGACAAAGCCGAATGGCAGGAGCAGAAAATGGAAGATAAATCTCACATCTTCCTGGAGACTCATCTGATGAATGGGTCAAAATGGAAACACATGGATTTGTTTTTCACTGTAAGTCTTGTATATTGCATGCAGAAAACATTTATCTGACTAATGTGAGTAACTATTCTTCACACAGACAGAAGCTACTTTGTTTTATGATACCTTAAAGAAAGCACTTGGAAACAAGGATATGCACCACATGAACAAATTCCAACTAGTTTTCCTTTAGAATAGGAAGAGGAAAAGTTCTTTCATTCTGATATTCTTTACTGAATTACAGTACATCTGAGGCAGAATAAATGCTATCAATGTATTGGGAAGGATGAACAGTGTTCACTGACGAATGAAAAAAACTGTGTTACTTGTATATGAAAGGACAGCATGAAACAACAGATGACTTTGCTCAACACATTTAGAAAACAACTAAGCAAATGGCCATCATGAAACATGATGAAGTCTCCCATGCTTGATGTGAAAATTGCTCATTGATAAGCATTTTCTTATTATAAGTAATTGTATAAATTTAAGGAGTGGAAAGTTTTACCTGCAAACATATAGCCAGGTTAACTCTACAGCCAAACGATGTGCTAACAGCCCGCGGATGGAGACCCAGGTCTTTAAATAATTTTGAAAATGACTGAGTGAGAGCTATTCGGGGTCGTTCTTCTGCCACAACTACACATGTCCGTACACGTGAAAGGTCCAGTCCCCTTCCCTAGGAAGAATTTACAAGGCATTGAAAGCTACAGTTAGGCAATTTTAAAACTGAATCAGAATATGCTGTTTGGGAAACAAAACATGAGCAAAGGAATATAGAATTATAATACTCCAATTCCAGCCTTTCATGGAAGCTGGATTACCACCTGACTCATTTAACAGACCTGCTTGCTGGGAATCTCTTCCCTAGCATTTAAGAAGAAATGGATAAAAAAAGTTCTAGAAATAAAATGTTAGTACCAAGTAACAGTTCAGGACTGCAATGATCAGTGAACTGGAAGAGTTATACGTCCTGGGAAAAAATTGACCAGAGAATTACTAAAGACATAAGGGATTGGAGTGTAACACCATGAGCTCTACCTAATAGGGTTTCAGTAAAATACTAGGAATTCTGAATCATTAAAAGAAAGTCTGGCATTTCATAGCTATTTGCAAATGAGTCTCTACAAAAACACGGACAACAGACATGTTACAATACAAACTTATGCATTTATTAGAATTTGTTCACATTGGAAGAAATTTAAGAGCAATGTAAACAAATCAACCACAAAAAAGTCTCTGGTTTAGTGGTGAGTGGTGTTTCGGCTTTACTTTTATTGGAGCATTTCCCAGGTTAAGGGGCAAGAGGGGCCAGAGTAGTTGGGCTTTAGAAAATAGGACAGAGGAACGAACCACTGTGTTCCCTAGATACGTGAAGATAATATAAACAGGTTATTGTCTCTGCCAATATTACACACAGCAGCCACACACCTCCTCCCTTCCAGCTCCCATAGTGGCCTTAACACACAGGGCTGTGGACTCACGCACCAGCCCACCCTCCTGAGCTTCTCTCTCTGCTCCCATGGAACTCAACTGAGCCCTGGGTGGTGCCAATGCTCTCCCCTCAGCACGAGTCAGATTTCAGCTTCCAGAGGTTGCACAAGGAGAAGCAGCAGGGAAAAAGAATAAAAAAAAACGTAAGAAAGAACAGACTTGAAAAAAAGAGTAGAGAAATGAGGGAGAAAACAGAAAACACAGAAAAGCGGGAAAGGAAAAAAGTGAGCAAAATGCAGTGAGACAACAGCAAGTGTGTGAGAACACGTTGGGAAGAGGACAAGGCAGAGATATCTATCTGTCCATTTGGGCTTTGGAGTCTACTAAAAGGTGGGAGCTGCTGTTCTAGGCAGACAAGCTGTAAGTCCACACCACTGTGAGATGCATCTGTAGTAGGGTTACCATATCTGAACTTTTAAAAAAGAGGACATCCCTGAAAGGGAGTGTATCTGTATCAATATGTACCGTGTCACATTATATTCATGTACTATAAACACTACATTATATACTACTACTACTACAACACACACACACGCACAATACATCAGTGTGTCTCAACCTTTTTGTATAAAGTACCCCTTTTAAAAAATAAATTATCAATACCCTCAGTACCCACAATTTTCAGACACACAATTTTTTTTCTAAAATTGCAACACATTTGTTTGAACAAATTAATTGTAACTGGTTGGTTGGAAGAAATTGCCTATAGGCAATAAACTCACCATTGTACTTATGAATATGCAAAGCCCATACATAAAAAACAAATTAGATGAACAAGTCCAATTTTTATTCATACCTATGTATATATTTTACGTAAACATCAGTGGACAGTGATCAGTGAAATTACCAGAAAAATTATAATTGATTTAATGGGAAATTTGAGCTTGTTTGGATGAAATCAAATGTTCAAACCTAAGGTTCAAACTGCTGAGGGCCAAAATTAAATCAGTGTTTCTGATACAGTTTCCTGTGTACTACCTTCTTGCAAAGCTCCAGTTTCATTCTTTGTTTTCACAAGGAATCAGTCCATTTTAAATCCCTTCAGTTGTAATTACAAATAGTAAACTAAAATTGTACAAATAGCAACTTTACCACTTACTTCAGATAACAAGCATAATACTCCAGAGCCAGGCACTCGCTGCTCCCCACTTTAACCCAATCTTCCTCTCCTACTCCAGAGCCACGCACACACCCACCAGCTGTAATCCAATACCAGCAACTCACTGGAGCCGCTGCTGCTGCCATGAGCTTCTCCCTCCATGGGCTAGGGAGGGACACGTATACAGAATAGAGCATACTACACGTTGAGAAACGCTGCTATATATTACTATATATTAATACAAAATGACTTGGTAAATACAAATAAAGCTACAATCCCTCTAAGGCTGTGTCTACACTAAGACAAAACTTTGAAATGGCCATATCGAAGATTACTAATGAGGTGCTGAAATGAATATTTGGTGCCTCATTAGTATTAGGATGCTTCCGGCTGCAGCGCTTTGAAAGCTGCGCTTTTGAACACGTGCGGCTTGGTGCGGCTACACGGGGGTACTTTTTGAAAGGACCCCGCACATTTAGAAATCCCCTTATTCCACTCAGCTGAGGGTGCTTGGCTCTGGAGTATTATTCTTGTTATCTGAAGTAAGTGATGAAATTGCTATTTGTACAATTTTAGTTTAGCATTTATAATTTATATTTATTTATATTTATAATTTATCCCTTAGTGTCTCAGCTGAGTGGAATAAGGGGATTTCTAAATGTGCAGGGTCCTTTCGAAAAGGACCCATGTGTAGCTGTGCAGAGCCACGCGCATTCGAAAGCGGTGTTTTTGAAGTGCTGCGGCAGGAAGCATCCTAACACTAATGAGGTGCTGAATATTCAATTTAGCGCCTAATTAGTAATCTTCAATATGGCCATTAGCATGCCTATTTTGAAGTTTTGTCTTAGTGTAGACACAGCCTAATGGGTGTCACTTTTTGAAAGTTCAAATAAGGCAACCCTAATCTATAGGTACCAGAGGCTATGATCAAATGGGGGGAGAAAAGGCAGAAGGAAGAAAATATTTAACCACAAAACTATGGCCTGGTTCCAAGTTCCTTCCTTCACATTTATGCCACAGTACCTTCCTAAATTATTTTAATTCTGGAAATGATATACAGCTGTCAGTAAATAAAAGCAGTTACTGATATCTGGTAAGTTAAACCTCTTTGTAATTGAAGAGGAACAAAATAAGATCTTTTAAAAGCAGTATAATTACTTAGAAGAACTGGCTACAGAATTCATGTAAGAAAAAAACTATCAAGTTCATAACAAAAGCATCTGTACATTACAGACCCCCAGTTAAAAAAGCTTAGAGCTCTTCTGAGTGCTCTAAAGCATCAAAACCAAACCAGTATTTAACATTTATTAAAGTAAGTTATAGTTTCAATGTGCAAAAAGTTGACAAAAGTAGTTCTGAATCCTGGCATTCAGCTACTGATTTGGGTAGTACAATCAACACAGATCTTAAAAATTAGGAAAGACTCCAGGAACAAGCTTATCTAGGAAATTCATGATCTGGAAAAGGCAAATGTTTGGAGGTGGCGAAAGGTAATATAAAGCTTTTGGCAAGGAATTAAACTAGTTGTACTGAAGAGTTTGTTTACTCTCAGATTATCTTCTCCTCAATCGATGAATGTAACACCTATTGAACAGAGAACTTTCCCAAAGGCTGTACAAACGAGATGTCACAGCATCACAAAAAAAAAAAAAAAAAAAAATTCCTCACCTTCAGTGATTCTGTTTGTGAGCCGAGCCCCTTGGTACAAAGCTCCATAACTGAATAGGAACAAAAAGTGTCTCTCACTTTGTACTGACTCACAGCTAGAAGCCATAGAGCAGGATTCGTCTCCAGTTCTGAGGGAGGAATCAGAATAGACTGGTGTCCTGAATAAACGCTGCAAAAATATAAGATTCATTAACACATGCTAGAATTTTGTATGTGAGATGATTGGAAAATAAAGAGTGTATTCTCACTTCAGTGTAAACTTTAACATCATGGATTAGGCACAACGTTTACATTTTTGGACAACTGACAGCTTACTTTTGGGGCAAAATCCTGCCCTTTGGTACACTCATATTATGCAAACGAAGTCAGTGAAACTGTAGGTGTAACCCTGGCCATCTGGCAGGCAAAATCAAACCTGGGACTGCTGGAGCTGAGCTCATGAGCCTCTATTAGTTTAATTACAGCTGCAGAGTGGACTCATTGTTCTCTCTGTAAATGTCTTAGTGCCACTGGATGGGACAGTACACCACCCCAGAACATATCTGGGTAACATAGGCAGAACCTGTTCCTAAGGTATTTAAAGGGCTTGTCTACACTACCACCTTCCTTTGAAGGAGAGATGGTAATTAGGGTGTTGGCAGTTTACTAATGAAGTGCTGCCGTGCACAGGCAGCACTTCATTAAGCAAATTCCCCCTGTGGCAACTCGAAGTTTTAAACTTCGAAGCACTGGCACGCCTCTAGCCACGGCTCACCTGCCAGTACTTCGAAGTGCCAGGGCAACTTCGAAGTCTCGGCGGGTGAGCCACAGCTAGACGCGTGTCAGTACTTTGAAGTTTGTTGCCACAGGGGGAATTTGCTTAATGAAGTGCTGCCTATGCACAACAACACTTCATTAGTAAACTCCCAACACCCTAACTACTATCCTTCCTTCGAAGGAAGGTGGTAGTGTAGACATAGCCAAAATGTACAAAATACAGGTGGCCCTTATGGTTAGAAATGCCTGGAAGAGAGTACACAACTACCTCAGTTACCAGCATGTAAAATATGCACTTGTCAATAATGGATTTTAGTTGGTTGTTATCATTTAAACATTTCTTGAATAGAAAATACAGTTTCTTCTACTCACCGTGGAAATAAACAGCAGCTTTGCCATCATTTTCAAGAGGTCAGGATTAGCCCCGAAATTAAAAGTAAATTATGCCTCTCAAATTCTCTCCACAAAATGTTATGAACTTTAAAAACTGAAATCCCATAGAGCTATTGTGAACTGGTTCCGCAGTGCACAGCAATACTGACATGAAAACATTTGGTAATGTCCCTCAAATAGAAACTCACTCTGAAGACACAGCACTCATTGTTGCAGTATCATTATAATCACTGATCAATTCTTCCCCAGAAGCGTTTCCTAAAATGATGGTTTGCTCCTGTGTGCCCCAAGATAGGCAGAGTTCCCTGTCACCTTTACAGTTTTTCCTCACACAACTTAATCAGTGATTTGTGCATCTTTCAGCTGTGACATGTCACAGTAGAACAGAAGATGAAAATCAGAAAGGTTCCCAAAAGGGTAAGTTTAGAGATAGTCAGCTCCATGAGTCATGAAAAGCTGACGAGATGTTTGGTGCTTAGCCCCTTGGAGACTGGAGGAGATTCTAGCTCCTTTGAAATGTCAAAACCCTTCAGTGCCACATATGGCTCGTGTCATAAATTCAGTCTGAGAGAAGAGGGCATCGAGGTGGATAGTTCCAACATGCCCAATACTGACACTCTTTGCTCAAGATGGGGGCCAACAGACTTGGCAGGCCCTTGGGCAAGGTGTGTGTGTGGAGGATAGAGCAGGGCAGGCCGCTGGCTCTGACTTCATTCTTGTTCCAGCCCTTCCCTGAGGCCGTGTCCCTGTTCTGTCCCTTCTCTGAGGTCCTGATCCCATCCTCCTTCCCTGTGTCAAGTCACTCACACTCTCCAACTCACCATCGCTCACTTTCACCTGGCTGGGGCAGGGAGTATGAGGTGATGGCTCTGGGAGAGAGTTTGAGTGAGGGCTCTGGAGTGAGGCTGGGGTTGGATTGCAGGAACGGGTGTGGGAGGGAGTTTGAGTGCAGGATGGGGTGTGAGCTCTAGGCAGAGGCAGGGGTTTGGGGTGCAGGAGTGAGTCAGGTGGTGTCATTGCTTACCCTAGTCAACTCCCGAAAATGAATGGCACATCCTTCTGGCAGTGGATCCTAAGCAGGAGAGGATAGGGGGTCTCCACAGCATGCTGCTGCCCACAGGTACTGCCCCTACAGCTGCCACTGGCTGCAGTTCATGGCCAAAGGGAGCTGCAAAGTCACTGCTGAGGGCAGAGGCAGTGAGTGGAGAACCCATGCCCCCACTACAGGGACTGTGCCGTCCACTTCCAGGAGCAGGTTGTAGCCAAGGCAGGTAAGGAACTGTATTGCTGGACTGTTAGCACCCAAAATCTCCAGGACCTGCTGCAGGAGATAACCTCTAAATGATACGGTGTGATTTTGGGAGCCCCCTGGCAAAAGCGGGAGGGTTGCCAGCCCTATTCATGACTAATAGAAAGTACGTAATTCCACTGCACACACGGTATTTGCTGCATGTGGGTTTACTGGATTGGAAAAATCCAGCTCTGGTGGTCCTGATTTGCAATTTAATCCATTCCTGCACCCAAATGACAAGTAAGTGAATTTCTAGCACCGTAGAACAGGAATAAAACATTGTTACTGACATGCACTAGCAAAGTCTCAGTTTTAGAAAATTAATTATTTCTTTCTGTTTTTACAACACTTCTGTATTCTGATAACTAAAGCAGACTTAGTAGAGGGCTAGCTTAGTTTGGCTAACTTACAGTTCAGGAAGAACTTCACATCTACTTTATAATTAAACTCTTAACATGGAGTACAGTAGTCGCTATTCCAATAAATAGTGGTCTATACTTTAGGAGAGGAACAGCTGAAGTTCAGAAAGTACCTTGTTTTGATTTTATATTTGGAGAAAAGTATTTGCTTAAAAAAAACTACAATAACTTGGAGATTTACAAATGCAATGCAAAACAAAGTAGTAAGGTCAGGTTCTCAGAATGGAAGGTAAGATCATTAAGGGTGAGCAGCAAAGAAAAATAAGAAGAAAAAAAAATCACACAACGAATTCCCTCAAGGAAGTCCTCCCAAAAGGCTAAAAAGAAGAGCTTTTGAATTAGTGAACTCACATGGGCCTGATGACTCTGCTGCCATGCCCAGGATGCACTGTTCTGTGACAAAGATCTCAAGGAAATCCTGCTGGAGTATGCAGCCAGTTTACAGGGAAGCTGGTAAATCCCATTTTTAAGACTGTATTGCTCTGCTTTGCAAGGTTTCTTTTTGTTATTATTTTATACTCTTTAGAACATAAAATAAAACAAACTTTGCAAAACCATGCAATATACTCCAGACTTACCAATGGGCTGGCTCCATGCTCCAGTGGACTTTCCTTAAGAACTTTGACATCACAGAATATTGCATTCTGGGACGTCACAGCGAAGCTGGCCAGCACAACTTCTAAGAACCTATGATGGGGAAAAGAGATTAGTTTTGGGTTGTTTGTACCATCAATGCCTCCTTCAGCCTAGTTAATCGCACATCGCTGAAGTTACTGAATTTAAAATTTTCCTTGTATATATATTTCTCAGACTGGATAACGAAGCCTATGCTCTTTGCCTTCTCTAATAGGAATTGCTGCCACTTGCAGCCCCTTAACCTTCAATACCCAAGACAATAGGAGCTGACCACTAATCTCTGCTATAACAAGTAGTAGTGTAGTTAATAACAATGACTGTGGACTTCACAATCCATTTAATTTTATATCCAGATTCTCCTGAGAGGTAAAAAATGGCATGTTAGAACAATCACATCTTGGCACATAAGGTATGAAAAATAAACTGCCTGTTTACTGAGTTAAGGAGCTCTTAAGTGTTTCTCTAGAACATCCTAAAAATGACACTCATACATCACAAACCAGTGTGAGAAGGAGGTTAGGTTTGCACAGCAAAATGAACCCAAGATATTTTCTCATGTCACCTACTGACAAACAACATAGCGATAACCTAGTACAGGCGATTGTGAATTTTTGGATCAAAATTTTTGGCAGAAAATGTGCTTTCCAGAAGAGAAATCAGTGTTTTCTGCAATGAAGCATCATTTTTGCTGAAGTTGTTCTATGTCCCATCAGGGAAACTAAAGCAGTATGGCCAATCCCAAAAGCTCACTAAAGAGTCAGACACTAAATATATCAGGGGTATATTTTTGAGTGGGTATATTGCATTTGATCTTTCTTCATTGTTGAACTCTCCCCTGCTCAGTGTGTGCATGGCATGCCCTGTATCTGTAGAGTAAGCTGATTTCACTCCCAATGGATGATCCACCTGAGAACAAATCACAGTGAACTGGTTTAAATCAAGTATCAGAGGGGTAGCTGTGTTAGTCTGAATCTGCAAAAGCAACGAGGGATCCTGTGGCACATTATAGACTAACAGAAATGTATGAGCATAAGCTTTCGTGGGCAAAGACCCACTTTGTCAGGTCTGCATCTGACGAAGTGGGTCTTTGCCCATGAAAGCTTAAGCTCATACATTTCTGTTAGTCTATAAGGTGCCACAGCACCCCTCTTTGGTTTAAATCAAGGACATTTAAATAATTGATTTAAATCATCAAAATTATTGATTTAAATCAAGTTACCAAAAAACCTAAGACTGACTGTGTTTAGGGTGCACTTAATTTTGGAATAAGCCCCATTGAACTTACTGGTATTTCTGTTTTTTGAGAAAACAAGTATAGAATGAGGTTCCTTTGGAAAAGCAAGTTATACCAAAGTAAAATAAGAAATTGACTGATGGCATCGTCATTATTGTTTGTAATCATGGTATTCCAAAACATTGGGCATATATCATGTAATATAAAATAAGAAAAGGACACTAAACAGCAACTGACAACTCTAGATTTCTATTACTGCAGCTTTCTGTTTTGTGTGCATGAGTGATAGATTCTAAGCCTTGTTTACTAATTAAACAAGCCACAAGGATTAACTAAGCTAAACATTTTTTCTAGCAACATCCAACATAGCAAACAGCTTGGGAATTTAATTGTCAAATCACACTTACACTAAAAGGCACAGAAACAAATTATGTATTGCAAAGTGAATTATTTAAGTTAATAACCAGTTGACCCACTCACCCATAGCCCCGTCCTCATCCACATTATCTTCTCCCAATAAGCAATTTTCCTTATGGTGTTACAATCTTGCAACTAAGTCCTGCATCTTCTTGAGCTGCTTACACCTTATTTGTTTTCCTTTTTTTTTTTTTTTACCAAGCAAGGAATTTCTTCAAAATATTCCCAGATAGGGTCTTCTCTTATACCCAGAGAACTCTGCCATGAAGCCTCTACAAGCTCCATGCCAATCCCAAGCTTGGATGAAGGAGGAGGGTTGGTCAGATGTGTGTTGATGTGCTGACCACCAAACAACAATATGAATGACATCTGATGCCAGTCCAACTAAATGATAAAAGATACTGGCTCGGATGTCACCTAGATAAACAAGGTCTGCGATACCAATTGAGCAATCGGGGTTGGGTCGATAAGTTGGCTACTGAAAGAAAATTACAGCTAACACATACGCTATCCATTGGAACACGGAACGTTCGAACGCCGTGGGCAACTGGAAAATTAGAGCTGCTTCAGAAGGAGATGGAGAGATACCGATGTGATATACTTGGACTGGCAGACATGTGTTGGACAGCATCAGGAGAGATATGCGGTTGCAAAGTCATTTGGTCGGGAAACGAAATGAAGCATGAAGCAGGAGTTGGATTCCTTCTTAGCAAAACAGCTAGAAGAGCATTATTAGGATACAAACCGGTGAGTGCAAGAATGATGGTAGTGAGATTCAAAGCAAAACTGTTCAACATCTCAGTCATTCAAGTGTATGCACCCACGTCGGACAGTATGGAGGAAGAGATTGGGCTGTTCTATAAAGACTTGACAAAGACGGTGGAGGAGATACCAAAGAAAGATGTGTTGATCATCAGAGGAGACTGAAATGCGAAGGTTGGGACAAATAACGAAGGTTGGGAGAGAGGCATGGGAAGGTTTGCATGTGGAGAAAGAAACAAAAGAGGTGAGAAGCTACTAGAGTTTGCTACAGAGCATGAGATGGTGATCTGCAACACAAGATTCCAACAAAAGGACTGTAGGAAGTGGACCTGGCGATCGAATGAAGGGAAGGCCAAGAACACGATAGATATGATTTTGATAAGAATAAGATGGATAACATCAGTACAGCTGTGCCAAACTTTCCAAGGTGCGGCTATAAACTCAGACCACAGTCTAGCGATTGCAAACATCCAGATAGAACTCAAAAGAAAATGTACGACAGTTTTAAGAAAAGAAGAGACATGGCGAGGCTATGTGAGGAAGAAACAGGGAAGGCATATAGAGCAGCTCTCAAAGGCAAGATTAAGAATACCACCACAGAGAAAGACCTACATAAGAGAGTCACAGGGATAGCCATTGCTATAGAAGAGGCAATTGAGCAGACTGTTCCAGACGAAGAAAAGATCAATAAAAAGTGAATTATCCAGGAGACACTGAAGTTGGTTTAAGAGGAGAGAGCGTTGAAGATCAGAAGAGATGCTTCTGAGATGGCAAAACAGAAATATAGGGTGAAATGCAATGAGGTGAGGAAAGCAGCCAGAAATTGTTAGAGGAGCAATGTGAAGATATATAGAGGTATTACAGCAAATGTAAGACCAGGGAGGTGTATAAAACAATTAGGAATATTAATAGGAAATGGCAACCGAAGCATACGGCGGTCAAGGATGAGAACAAAAATGCTCATGAACAGGGAGAAGATTGTGCAGCGATGGACGAGATATTGCACTGATCTCTACAAAGCACAGTTGAACCTGTGCGTCTCAAAGAGACTGACTGAAGAACTGAAAAAGATATCTCCACCGAGCATTTAGAGCAAGACTGATATTTCGAAGGAGGAAGGAGAAAAAGCAGTGAAATGACTAAAGAACAAGAGCCCTGGAAATGATAAGATCATGGGAGAGATGATCAAATACGGCGGAGAAAGCATGATTCAGGAAATACACCGACTACGTAATATAGCATGGAAAGAAGGGAAGGCGCCTAAGGAATGGACAAGATCTGTGCTCGTGACAATATCCAAGAAAGAAAGCACATTGGAGTGCAAGAACTACAGAACGATTGCCCTAACAAGTCATCTAGGCAAGGTGCTGATGACGATACTGACTGAGAGACTAAGATAGCAGATAGAAGAACATCTAGCAGATGAGCAAGTGGGGTTCAGAAAAGAGAGAAGAACCATACAGCAGATATAGACACTAAAACTGATAGCAGAGAAAGCTCAATGAAAGAACAAGAATGTATACACTTGCTTCGTTGATTTTCAAAAGGCATTTGACAGTATAGATCAGAAAGTGACTTGGGAGGTGTTGGAATCATATGGAGTGGATAGCAGAATGAGATGGTTGTTGAAGGATATCAATGATAATGCGGAGGCAGCGGGGAGTTGGGAAGTTGGTTTAAAACAAATAGAGGTACGAGACAAGGAGATCCAATATCGCCAAGTATCTTCATCGCACATCTGGAGACAGCGATGGACAAGATCAAGGAAGAGGTAGAAGGGATATCTGCGCCCGGGAAAAGAATAAGGAGAAGCTAGCGAAAATGGTGCAGGTGTTAAATGAAGAAGAGAACCGGTACAGACTGATTATGAACATTGATAAAACAAAAACAACGGTATTTGGAGATAAGGAAATAGGAAGGAAGATCAGTGTCAATGGTATGGAACTAGAAAATGTAGAGAAGTTCATATATCTGGGGAGCAACATACATATGATCTAGACTGTAAGAAGGAAATAGCGACTACAATAGCCACAGGAAGAGCAAGTTTTAAGGTGATGGATAAGAACTGGAAAAGCAAAGCAACTAGCTTAAGAACGAAGCTGAGCATCTTGCAAACGTGTGTATTCAGCACTACGTTGTACGGATGTGAGACATGGGAGATAACAAAAGATTTGAAAAGGAGAATATTGGCATTCGAAATGAGTTATTATAAAAAGGTTCTGAGAATAAGATGGATGCAGAAAGTCATCAATGAGGAATTATATAGGAAGATACAGCTGAAGAGAACCTGCTGCAGAAGGTTATAAAATGGAAGCTACAACTATTTGGGCATATTTGCAGAATGAACGATGAACGAAAAATCAAGACCCTGGCATAAGGGACAGTTCAAATAGGAGAGGCAGACCCCACAGAGAATGGATAGATGATATAGTAGATTGGTGCGGAGCTAGACTACAGAAACTAAGCCACTCTGCACTGGACAGGGAAAGATGGAAGGAAATAGTGAGAGAGGTATCAGACACCAATGGGCGCTGAGCCCACAGCTATTGATGATGATGATGATGATGATGATGATTATGCAAAGAGGCTATGACAATTCTTCCGTGGCAAAGGTGTGGGGGAACATAGGAAGTGGCGTGTGTGCTGAATAATGTCTACCCTTTTTCTTTCCAGTCCACTCTACTGTTCCCTTCTAGGCTGCCTCTGTCCTTTCCTATATATCTTCTTTCTGTATTAAGACGTCTTAACTCCTTTGCTGTGCTTGGTCCAGGTACACCACCACGTAAGCACAGAACAAAACCAGTCCCATCCAGCCTGTGTCTGTCTTCGCACATTACTTTTTAGTTTGCTGAGAAACAGAACTTGAAAGCCCAGAACTTTTAAGAAGCAAGAGCTAGTAGATAGGCTGAACAGACTAGAGCCATTAAATACTTTTTGTGAGCTTGTCAGTGTATGTGTAGCATGTTGGTGATGAAATTTAATTGTAACTGTAATTTTTCAATGAGAAAGTTAGTATTTTATTGATGAAAGGGAAGGAGGAAGCACGGCTGTCCCAAGCTGCTGCGTTCTTTCCAATTTCTGTTCCCTCCCTTCTTCTGAAAATGGCATTGACTGCTTCTGTCCCCACATTTCCTAATCCAAATGCTCACAGGACAGGCAGAGAGGAACATCAGACTGGTTGCTCTTCCTTAGAAAGCAGGCATGTGGGGAAGGCAGACAACGAGCGAGGGGTTGCTTCTGGGCAAGACTGGAAATTACATGAGGGTTGGCATCTCATTTATTGAAAGACTGGTTCCAACACAGGCCAGAAATCCCAATACTTCCAGTGCAGACCTAGCAAAACTGGGAAATATTTCATTTTGGATCAGGGCATCGTTAGTGTCTCGGTTGACCTGGTGTCTCACGGAAGTTGTAAATCGCACATATCCCCTTTATCCTGGGCCTGTGGTCCAACTGTATTCCGCCACGTAACACTGTAGCAGCTGCTCAGCCTGAGCCACCATGACACATCCTGAGAGATGTAGTTTAGCCAGAAGAATAAAGGCACCAGGTACATGCACGACAACTACCATGAGGAACTGGAAGGCTTCACATGGACACAGATGATTGTTGAGCTGACTCAAAATTCAACATTTTGATGTTGGAATGTAATAATACTTCATTTCAACAAAAAATACGCAAATAAAATATCCCAGCAATTCCAAGGCTAAATTTTTATGAACTTTCTGTTTTGCAAAAAAGTTCAATAATTTGATGTTCTGTACAAAACGGAGATGAAAACAAGATGCTGAAATATTAAAACTTACTGCAAAATTATTTCAACATTTACAGAATATTTTGATAGATTTCAGCTAGCTTTATTAGTGCCAATCAAGAATCTCTTTATTATCAAGTGTATCTTTATGTGCCTTTAAATTTCACTGCCATCAAAATGCTCCAAGGTAAACTTGTGCTTCCAGAAGATGACAGCACCTTCTTAAAGAAATTTCATTAGAGTACTTTTTTCTCATTAAATTAATATTACAAGAGCCTGTCAATAGATGACTCATAAGCAGAGGGAAGGAGGGCAACAGAGAAATCCTAAATATCTGAGACCCATGTGAGTAGAATGGAATGTATTCTCTATGCAGCTTCTGGCGATTTCAGTTGTTCTCTACCATCTTTGCATTAGCCAGTTCAGCATGTTCTTTTGTTTTATGGCACAGTGGAAATGAGGATTCTTAGAAGTCTGAAACGAAATCTCACCTGCAGAGGCACCAAAGGACAAACCCAAGTCCACAGTAAGGGTCCAAACAGATAGCTACTTCTCTAGAGGGATAAAGCTCACACTGCAGCTTAATAGAACGACAAAAGGCACTCGTGGCTGCATGAGACATCTGAAAGACAACAAGACAATCATTCAAATAATAAGCTATGGCACGCTGCAAGTTCATTCCCAAACCACTGCCATTCCTTAAATCAGCAATAGGATGAAGGAAACAAATTAGCTCAGTAGTTTGAGCACTGGTCCCCTAAAACCCAGGGTTGTAAGCTCAACCCTTGATGGGGCCATTTAGGGATCTGGGGCAAATTGGTTAAAAAAAATCTGTCAGGGATGGTAATAGGTCCTGCTGTGGGGGCAGGGGACTGGACTCGATAACCTCTGAAAGTCCCTTCCAGCTCCATGAGATAGGTATAAATCAATATTACATGCGGTGCTCAGCATAAGCCCACACACTGTTATTTACACCTAATATAAGTTAGCTTTCTTTCAAGAAGTCATCCAAATAACTGATCAAGGAAAAGGAAGAGAGAATTGGAAGTTGAATTCGCAGGGCATAGACAGGTAAGAAGAATAAGTTAAACTTTTACAAGCACAAAAAATATAACAGAAATATAAAGCAAAACAGAAGTATCAACTTGAATTACTATTGATCAGTAACACACCCTGCAATTCTTAAACTCGTACCATAAAGGCTATGTCTACACTACAGCAACCTTTTGAAAGATGCCCTTGTGGAAGATCTTTTCTGAAAGAATGAGTGTGGTCACACACAACAAAAGCGGCTCAAAACAGTGATCTGCTTTTTAAAAAGAAAGCGTTCACACAGCCAGTTCTTTCAAAAGAACAGGCCAGGAATCAAAAAAATCAGGCAGCATGAGGACTGCTCTTTTGGGGGAAAGAAAAAAAAAGGCCTCCAGAGCATCAACATACCTTTTCTTTGGAAAGAAACTTTTGAAAGAAGGTGCTCTTCCTGAAACGGGAGCAGAAAAGTGCTTTCTAAAGGAGCACTCTATTCTTTCAATTTAATTTTGAAAGAAGGCACTTTGTGTGTAGACGCGTCGCTCGATATTTTGAAAGAATCCCTTCTTTTGAAAAAATATTTCAAAAGAACTTGCTAGTGTAGATGCGGCCAAAATGTTGAGAATCTTCCAGATTAAAATAAGGTGTGAGTGTATACACGCCTAAATTGTTTTGTTATAAACTTTTACATGACCATTTGTTTTAGTGTGAAATTCCTACCTTTACCCCAGCTAGCATTCCAGTTGTGGATACACTAAAATCAAGATAAGCGAGTGTGTCGGGGTTAGAAGGTTTGTAGATTTGAGCAGGCCGCTTCTTTGGCAAGTCATCTAAAATAAATAAAAAACAGAAACATGTTCCTTGTATTTTAATGACAGGCAGTCCATGACATGAATCTGTGAAGCATGACAAGTTAAACTGTAAAACAAGACAGCACAGCTCTGGCTTTAATACTTACCTGTATCTAGTACAGGAGGCCACGTTCTGACATCTACCGCTGCTGCTGCCTCTCGTGACCGTAACAATTTACATATTAACTGTGTAGTCATTAAACAGGCAGAGCGACTCACCTGGGCAGATAACAAGCAAAAGGAAATAGAATACTAATTACTTCACGTGTCAAACTGAGTGAGGCCATGATTTATATCACAACAGAATATGTATGTAAGTTTATCAGCCCTACTACTTCCTGTGATTAGGCGAAAAGAACAAATGTCCCAAAAGGCACACTGCTGAAATTTCAAAGGGAAAGCAGGACTTTTACAAGGCAAATAATCGTACTTTGCAGCAAATCGTTACATTGAAATTAATGGTATTAATGGAATGGTATTATTAAGGGAAAACTGAAATTTTATGACAAGAATATTTCCCTAAATGAAGGTAAATATGTGTTTGTTTATACAAGTATTTAAATAAATGAAAGCCCAACTTTGCACTTGTAATCTCCAGTGGTTTCAGCCTATTAAATCACTAGCTATGTGGTAGCCACGTACTCAGGTTCTCTTCACTAAATCAAACACACAGTTCTGTGCAGGACCACTGCAGACTTAGTCTGGGATCCATTTCAGAGAGTTCTGGTATTTAAAACAGTGGCTCCAGAGCAGTTATTTATCACGTGACACAGTGGGTTTAATATCAATTTTAGGCTCTAGTGGATCTGAGATATGTTGGGGTTTTCTCTGTGTTTGCGAAGGGGAGTTATTTTACTAAATGTATTACATAAAGAGTAGCAATACTAGAAAACATGATCTATCCCCAACAAGTGTGCAAAATCATAACTACTCCATTCACTACTGTCAATACTGTTACCAGAATGGACACCTTTATTCAGGCTTCTAGCATGAAGAAAAAGCAGACTATAGAACCCCAAACAGAGAGTCTCAGAGGGGAAGCCATGTTAGTTTGTATCTTCACAAAACAAAGCAAGCAGTCCTGTAGCACCTTAAAGACTAACCATTTTATTTATTAGGTAATGAGCTTTTGTGGGAAAGACCCACTTCTTTGCCACCTTTGTCACTGCGGGCAAAGCCCCTAGACTCCTAGCCCCCTGCCCACCACCACTCAGTTAGTACTACTTGCAGAGGCTGGGCAAAAATGTAAGCACTGAATGAGAGATGATGTATTTCAGGAACCATGTTATGTTAGCCAGGAGACTCAGAAATGAATACAGAGGCGCTCATCCCCAAGGGCATCTCAAGAGACACCAGGTTTGGGGGATTTATGCTTCTGAATAGCTCCCTGGTGAATGTGTGGTAAAGCACCATTTGGATGGGACAATATGCAGTTCCTGTCACCTTGCTAGGGTTTCCTCCATCCAATTAGAGCACAGTTTGCTCTGTAGGTCTTTTAGACCCCTATCCACAATCGAGTTAGACCACAAAAAGGTTTGATTACTTTGACTGTTCCCTAGACATCTGCAAAGCACAGTTCTATGGGCCAAATTCCCCTCTTTGATTTAACTGCCCTTGACTTCAAAACGAGTTGAACTAATAGAACTAGAACGGCAGGATTTTTCCCTAGTACAGCAGCAATGCAGCAATGTATTGGCAACAGCCTCAATATTTCAATCTCCACAAGGTCATTCCTCTTCAAAATGAGAAAGAATCCTTGGGTGAAACAGGGCTGGACAGGCCTGTAAGTCAAAACTGTCATGAGTAGGGCTGGAAATTTTCCAGACTTTTATTAAAAAGTTAGTCTGCTGGAAAGAACTAAAGAATCATGAGACAGCTTAGATCAGCAGTGGGCAACATAGGCTAGCCAATGGGCTGCATGAGTGGTCCCCCTTCATCTCAGTCACCTGAAAGACTGTCGTAATCAAGAGGGTCTCCCAGCATAGGATTATTTCGCTACGTGCACATGTGTACCCGGAATTTGTGGGATATGCCACCTGAACCGTAGCAGCACTTTGACTGGATACAGAGGAAGCACAGTTCTCACAGTCAACGTGTGCAATCATCATGCACCTCACTTCACATGCCCTTGCTTTACACACATATCGCTTTAATAATACTAGTAGGAAAAAACAACACAGATGGAAACCAGCAGAATATGGCAACCCTGCATGTGAGCAATGATAAGTAAGATCATTAAGGACCCATGTAGAACCACAGGTTGCCCACCACTGGTTTAAATCCACCAAAAGGCTTTCCAGACATGGTCTGGAAGCCCATCTTAACTATCAGAGACTGAGGGCTCACTGAAGTGTTATTTTATATTCTCAGTTTAAAGCATTGTAACAGAACACAAGGCCATCACTAAAACAAATAATTATGGTGCTATTAATCTGCAGATAGCAGGCCAGATTCTAACACTGACATTCCTACCAAGTAGCACCTTACTTTGTAAGTGGTCCCATTAACTTCACGTGGGTCAAGCTCTGCAAATCTGCAGATATCTGTGACCATGTTTGCGAATCACAGATGAATTCTGTTCCAGATTTTATACCTAGAGCCCTTCAAATTTATGGCTATACACTTTATATCTAGGAACAGCATTTGTGGGTCACAGATCAGACATGGATACAACTTTTATATTCACACAGGGCTCTACATATGGGATTACCTGTCAGAGCTAGAGAATTAGAGTGTCATTTAATAAGGAAGAAAACAACCTCAGATACAAGAGGCTAACCCACGCACTCTCCCCACACCAATGTGGTCAGTGCATTAACATCAGCGCAACGAAGAACAAAAATTGTCTAAATAAGATTAAAAGACAAACTAAAAAGTCCATAAAAAACGAGCAGACCTGTAGCACCTTAAAGGCTAACACATTTATTAGTCATGAGCTTTCATGGGTAAGATCTGCTTCTTCAGATCAACATATGGGCTGTGTGTTATTTGTGCAGCTACAGACTAACACGGCTCCCCCCTGGGGAAAAAAAATGTCATTCCTCTCAGGTAAAGGCCAGACTACAATATACCTTCTAGACTACTACTCCCCAGTCAGTTTAAAAGCTGCAAACTCAACTTGCAACCATAAATTTGTAAAAGGCTTTTACAAACCTGTGAAAAGAATGACATGGTGCAGGAGTTTCATACACAGCTCTGCTGAAACCAGTTTAACTATTTAACCTCAAACAGCTGAGCTAGGTCAGCACAAATAATCTGAGAAACCTTGAGGTACCTGATTTCAGGGAGTCTGACAGACTCACCAGGCCTCCGTGAAAGTTTGTGTGCGGGGAAGCCAGCTCTGCACTCTTGGAAGGGGCGCGGCCTCCATCAGAAGAGGAGGAGCCAGGGGCAGCCAGCCCTCGGCATGGCCCAGAACGCACTGTACTACTGCGACTCCTTTTCCCCAGCAGAGCTCAGTGCCGTCTGGAAAGAGTTGCCAGGCACTCCTGCAGTGATTTAAAGAGCTTGGGGCTCTGGTCACCACATCTACCTTTTAAATTACCGGGCCCCAGGACCACTGCTACCTCCACCCTCACTGGCAGGCTTGCCTGATTTAGAGTCATATACTGGAAAACACATCCACACACGTCTTTGAAAGAAGGACTTTTCAGCTTAGAAAAGAGGAAGCTAAGGAGGGATATGACAGAGGTATATAAAATTGTGAGTGATGTGGAGAAAGTGAACAAGGAAAAACTATTTACTTGTTCCCATAATATAAGAACTAGGGGACACCAAATGAAATTAATGGGCAGAAGATTTAAAACAAAAAAAAGGAAGTTCTTCTTCACGCAGCGCAGTCAACCTGTGGAACTCCTTGTCAGAGGAGGCTGTGAAGGCTAGAACTATAACTAGGTTAACAAAAAGAGCTAGATAAATTCATGGAGCTTAGATCCATTAACGGCTATTAGCCAGGAAGGGTAAGGAATAGTGTCTCTAGCCTGTGTTTGTCAAAAGCTGGAGATGGATGGCAGAAGAGAGATTGTTACCTATTTGGTTCACTCCCTCTGGGGCACCTGGCATTGGCCACTGTCAGGAGACAGGATACTGAGCTAGATGGACCTTTGGTCTAACCCTGTACGGTCATTCTTATGCTCTTAAGTGGTGTAAATGCTCTCTCATCTGATTGTGACGGTGTGGGTGCTGCATGCTTTCAAGCATGTTAACGTTCCCTGTTCCCCTTGGCTTTGTGATATGTACAGGATCAGGTCGTGTGACATGAAGTATAAACCCTCATTAGAAAACCCATATCCTTTTGCTAATTATGATGAAAAAAAGGCTTCTGAAGAGCACTTTAAGTTTCTATATTTAGTTCCCTGCCTGCTTAGATTGTTTGTGGATTCCCAGGTGCCTACTCACCTCCACAATCATCTTCACGGTAGGTAATGTTGTTGCAATGTTCTGTGGATGTGGAGGTCGAACTGTTATTGGCACACATCCTGCATACAGGCAACCATAAAAAGCAGCAATCAGGTCTATTCCTGCATGAAGAACAAAAGAAAAATCCTCACTTGAAATCAAGTAATTTAATCGCAGACATCCACGTCAGCATAAATACTACTTTGAAGTAACTTAGAAGGTTAAATGAACAACTAAGCCCTTTAACAGATTTCTCTCAGTCCCTTGTCAGTATCTGTTAAGCGTTACTGATTACTCTAATTTGTGTGGTTCTTTTATGCATGAAATACCAAAGATGACCCAAAAGTGTAAACTACATGTCATCACTCAAATGAACTGTTCAGTTTTATTATCACCAATTTACCAGTTAAGAAGTTCAACTACTGTTGATAATATAGACTATACAATTCACATTTACACACAAAACTGCATTTGAAAGGAGAATTTCAACACAAAGAACACGACCATTTGTGTTTTTCACTGCTCCTGTGTGCTCTGTATGGAGAGCCTCTAAGTTTCATTTAAAAATTACTTTCTGCTTCCTTCCCACTCTGTTTCAGACATAGGGCCATGACATTTTTCAAAAGTCCTCCAACAAAAACAGCAGAGTCAGAATTTTCAGGTACAATACAGGCAAGTTCTTTACCTGGTGGGTAGACTAAAGCCACATGGTCTCCATCTTGTAAGTGTCCCCTTTCCATTAGCATGACTGCTATCTTCTCAGCTCGTTTATGTAGCTGGGCACAGGTGAGGGAATTTGCTATTGTTCCCTGCATATTAAAATAAAGTAGTGTCAGAAGAATAGGTTGCAGGCTGAGATCTAGTACTTCTAGTCAATAGCCACACAGCTCAACTAGGAAAACTGTCAGTCTCATACCAAAGTACAGCTGTAAAAAATTCAAGGATTTTTATCAAGGATACGACTACATCCCACTCCCCCAGTGTCCATACACTCCACCCTAAGCAGTGATTTAATCACTGCCCTTAAGGAAATATTGATTACAGTGTAACACCATGATCAAATAACCAGCACTTTTCCCCTTTGGAGCAGGTTCTCTACTTCCACATGTAGGCAGTAAAGCACATTTTACAGGAGTTCTGAAGAAGTTGATGAGTAATGGTCTGTCTACCCTGAAAATAAAAACACCCACAAGAACAAGTCTGAGCTCGAGGCACCTGACTTATAAAAGCTCAATCATTTTGCTTGGGTTGCAGTGATGGGGGGGGGGGGTGGAGGGGGGCCCTCAGAGCTCTGGCTCCAGCCCAAGCAAGAAGGTTTATTCTGCTATTTTTGGCCCTGAAACACAATCATGACCTGGGCTCTGATATGCAGTGCTGGGCTTTTTGCAGTGTAAACATAACCAGAGTCTGAGAGGAGTATTCCTGTGAATGTAACTTTGCTGTCTGCATGCTGGAATGAAGCCAGAGGGTGCATTAGAAGTACTTATATGAAACAAGAGACACAAACCAGAAGAGAAGAAAACACATGTAAGGGGGAAGAGTATGTTAGGAACAAAGATACACATGCACACAAACCAAATAAGAAAGAAGGGTATTTATTTCCACATAGGTGACTGACTGGGCAGGTGGTATTGGGGGAAGATAGGTCAGGAGGAGGTAATGGCTAAATAGCCTTTCACCTGAACAACCGGACCTATTCTTATAGAAGTTAACTGTGGGTCACTGACATGGGGGCTCATAGCCTCTAGTGGTCTACACTGGCTGAGCTTTTTGGTTTTGGCATAGCTGTTAATAGGGTCTATATCACAAAAACTACCACCGCCATGCACATCCTTGCTGGCAGTCTCAGCAGAGAAGCCTAACAGTGAATCAGCAGAGAGACCAAACTTCCCTAGAGGTGATCTCTCTAGGCTGGGCTGAGAAAAACTGATGGGCAAGGCCTGCACAGCTATTGCCTGTGCTGTACCTGTTCTTTGGAGAAAGAGGATTTCAGTCTCCAGGACTGTCATACGTGGCCCTTTTCATAAGCACTAACTTCATTTAAAAAAACAGAGAAGCTGAAGAAATTGAAAACGAGGAAAAAAAAGCAGTAAGGAAACATTTACATTTCAGGCTTCTACTGGGTTATCACATAACAATGAGTCAAAACACAGCCTGAAAAATAATCTTTCAGTGTCCTTATTATGAAGGAAAGCAACACAAGTCTCTTTTTGAAGGAGAGTTAAGGAAAACCATGCATTTTGCTTGATTGCTATGAAACTAATTATTATTCACCAGAAATACCTCACATACAATCTCAATTATTTACCAACTTCCAAAATTTAAAACAAATGTTACCTAGATACGGTAGTATAAACTGAGCAGGTTTAAAAATGTAACAAAACAATCAAGGCTCACAATTCCTGTCATCTCACATGTAAGGAATGAAAAAATATTTTATCATCATTAAATTCACTTTCCTCCCTATCTACATCCCACCAGCTGGTGGCTCTCCCTACTGTTTTCCCAAGACAGACAGAGCATGTTACGTAATGTATGACTTCAGAAGTATTGGGGAATGTGGTCATCAGAACCAGTCTCTCTCATCCACAATGTACTTGCTTCTTCCTGTATGAAAATATAGCTGTAAACTCTCTACAGGGTCAAATTATGCCTAGACTGCACAGTGGCAGCTTGATCTCATAAGCTTTTTATTTGCCATAGGTAATGAATTAAAGATGCCACGCCGCTTGCTATAAATTTGCAAATGGTGATGTAATCCTGCTAGTTATCTAAAGAAAAATAAGCAAGATGAAGGGTGACCACTCTAATCCTGAACAGAATTTTGATATCAGTGTAACAGACAGGAGGGCACTTTGTAAACATGCAAGGCAGTGATCTAGTATATGCACTAACCATAATCCTAGAAAAAAAAATACTGAGCTATAGACCAACATATGATTCCATGGCACACAAGCATATAATCTGGTTCTGATGACTAACTAAATGTTTTAAAATTAAACCACGGTCATCTCATAAGCATGCAGATTCATTTGCTAGAGGTCCTGCACAGCCCGTAAGAGTCCAGATCCATTTCCCTCTACATCTCCTCCTACTCCATCTTCCACGGAAGGCCTAATCTCATACCCAACATACACTATTTCAGCTAAAGAAGAATTTATGGTCTCAGGACAATTGAAACAATTTCTTTAACTGGGCAGAAAGGCAGTTGGGCAACATCAAGAACTATGCCTCCTGCTCCTGGAAGGTAAATATTCTGCCTCATCAACACTCCCTGCACTTGTGCATGCATGGCACAGAAATATACAAAGCTGGGTATGTGACATAGCAGAGAACACACATTTGAGAGCTACTTGGGATAACTCTGTGTTCCTCTCCCATGAGTGAATAGTAAATACAGCAGCTAAATGTTAATGTGGAAAGAAACACATGCAGAGTGTGCATGCTGGCCAGCATCTGATGAAGTGAGTCCATGCTCACGAAAGCTCATGCTCAAAACTTTTCTGTCAGTCTATAAGGTGCCACAGGACCCTTCATTGCTGTATGCAGAGCCACATTCAGTTTTGCTGCAGACAGATGCACTTCATCTCTCAGTACGCATTTGTCTACAAGGTAACTTGTTAAAGCAATTGCCCAAATTTCTTACCCTACAGTTAAGTAGTGTGTAAAGCACATGGTCTGGAGTGGTTTGAGCTCTCCACTGTAAAACTTCCGAGAGGAACAGGAACTAAAACGAAACAGAGCGATAATCATGATACTTTATGGATTTTTTTCTCAATATTTTAAAATCTGAAGTAATTTCTTATTCACAGTTTACACACCCCATTCTCGCTTCTATTTTATATGCTCAAACATCAACAACAGTAAACTGTTGAATGCTGTCAGCACCATTCATAAATAGGTTTGCATGATTTTGCCAAACTGAGCAGATCTGTCTAGAAATCTAAGATTATTGCTTGAAAAATGGCTTACTCACTATACTTCCCAACTAATAAGTTGGTGCTGAATAGTATTTCTCAATCTAAGCCTGGTTCTAATTTCACAATTACTTTTAACTCTCCTTTTTAATTTTCTAAAAACCCTAATTTTGTAATCTTTGCCAGCTTACAATAACTACCTATTTTCTCCTACGGCTGCAGAAGTGTTAACTTGCCAATTAATCTTAATTGATCTCTTACACGTGGATTGATTACATATGCTAAACAATCTGTTACACCTTCTATTTTGCTGTCATACTCAGACCCAAACAAAAGCTCAGTGTAAGATTAAAATCTTGTCTCTTTTTATCAACAGAAGTTGGCCCCCCAAAAAGATATTACCTCATCCAACTTGTGTCTCTAATAATTACTCTCTCCACTGAGAAGACCAGAGTGGGAATGCATGTAATACATTTAACAGAACTTAAATAACAACATTGAAGATCAACAGCATATCTACCAAAAGAACTTCCTAGATGTCACTTGAAATAATAAAAATCCAGCACAGGAGGACTTATAATAGGAACACTAGAAGGTTTACACATCACATAGTATGTTGATCAAAGTTCAAATTTCTAAATTAAGATACACATGCAAAAAACGTAGGTAATTCCTTCCCCACGTATATTCTAGAACTCATTTTTTATTCCAACTAAGCCAACAAGTACAGCATAATAATACAGAAAAGTTAAGCTATTTGCAACAGTACAGATACTGAATTTAGCTCACATATAAGGTGTATTTGGAAAGATTTAACTTACTTTTCTGGCTTGATCGTTGTCTTCTATCTGCCCCAGATCTCTGCCACTAGCCTGAGCAATTCTTTTTCCAGAGACCAGGTTCCCCACCATCACAGAGGCAGGGCCAATTTCTAGAATGTAGTAGAAACATGCTAAATACAATCAAAATATTGGGCTAACAGTTAAGAATTCTAATGATTCCGTCTCATGAAGCAGGTGAAGTTTTTCCCATGACCAACTTCAGTGCACAGCATTTTGAGAATAATGTAATAATTCAGTACCAGTTTGAGACATGTAAATTGTAAAAAAACAAAAACAAAACACCCGCAGGAAAAAACCCCACAAAAAGCCATGAAAACCACGCCATTTCCAAGAAGATCCATTGCTGAAGCAACAGATATATAGGTTTAAAATTATATATATTTTTTCAAACTATGGTTAATGTGGACTGCAGAGTCTTGGCCATTCCATATGTCTAGCTCCCCTCCTTTAATCAGCACCAGAAAAACCTAAAATGCATTAATGTTTTTATTTATCTTCCACAAAAGCAGGTGTTGTAGAATGTTTGTAAGTGAACAGAACTGAGATGGTAGATGGTTCACATTATGAAAATAGTTGAGCACTCTTGGTTCAACATATTGACCAGATTGGAGAAAGTAGGTCAAGTTTACAAGAAAGAAACTTTTCACATATAAACTGACCTTCACTGATGCTATACCAACTATTACAAATTGGAGAACAATCTGATAAATATTAACATTGCAGTTACCAAAATATTAGTGTTTTAGCTTTCTACTTTCAGGAGTTGATTGCTCTTGAGGTGCCATGTGTGTGAGGCTGACATGAGCTCAAAACTTTCCAAAAGGAAGACACACAAAAACATATGGCTGCCCGTGCTGGAATGTGCACTTAGGTATTCTGCATTAAAAACAAAAGCAAAATACCCCAGTGATCACCTCTCTTCCTGACCTTCCATTTATCACCCAGAGAGGCTGAATATGTCACTTCCAGACAAAATCCTCAATTCAGGAACATGCAATACTTAACTAATCTGGAATGTGATCACGTGACTCTGCCAGACAGAATTTTACAGCTAGCGGGCACACCTATTACTATCCTTTTCTCAACAACCCACTCTCAGACTCCGACATTTCATTTTCATAATGCCTACTTAATTACCTTCTTTAGGCTTACAAGTGTTTGTCCAAAAGTGTCAAATGTGAAAAATAAGGGAACTGTTATTGTAAAACACACCCTGGTTTCTATAGTGGAGGATTCCTAAATTTCAGGTACTAAAGGAGAGGACATATCAGATGCCATGGCACTTTCTTCATACAAAATCACAAGTACTTGGCAACTAGAATGTGGAGAATGACCAAACCACGGCCACAGATCAACACATGCCTCCAACTATGTAACTTCACAATCTAGATTCAGATTCAATTTTGCAATGTGGGTACATCCCTGCTAGTAAGATATTATAATAATAATAGTAATAATAATAGTAATAATAATAATAAGACTAGTTATTGGACTTGATTTAACAGACTGAGTATTTATTCAACCAAAAGTCTGTCTATATTTCATACTGTAGTCTATTACAAAGTCATTTTCAATCCATGTATTTTTAGGGGGGAGAAAAGTAGAGTTAAAACCAATGTAACTGAGTCTGTTAGGATTGAGCACCCTTGGCTTCGACTGACATTATCACACAGAACATCATAAACAGAGAATATTAATGGCTTATGCCACTTTTCAACTTACCTGGCTGTTTCTGTCGTGGTTTAGGCAGGTTTGTCACACAGGTGTGTGGGCACATCAATACATTACAGGGATGCAATGAACCTTCCAAAAAAAGTTGTTTGGTTTCTGATAAGTGTATGCCACCTAACGGGGTCTTCGGGAGTGTGTTTGCTGGTACCAGCGCTAAGCAGTAAACGCCCACTTGATGGATACTGTCAATAGCCTAGAAAGATTCGAGAAGCTGAAGTTAAAAAGTAAGGCTAAGCACTGCATATGTCAGCTCTACAGTATTTATTTAGTTCTCTAAACTGCTGCAGAGGACAACCTAGCTATAGCCTGCCACTGTAAACACACTTTTTTCAGCAGTATTAGAGGAGGGGAAAGCATTCTTCACTGAGGAAGTATGAAAGGAAACATACTTTTCCACTAGTAACAGAGAGTGGAAAGTTAGTCTGTATCCATGTTAGTCTGTATCTTCAAGAGCAACAAGAAGTCCTGTGGCACCTTATAGACTAACAGATATTTTGGAGCATAAGCTTTCACGGGCAAGGACCCACTTCATCAGATACTTCTTCACTGTTTGTTATAGCCATTTAAAAACCTAGGTTGTTAAAAAAAACAATTGAAGACCCTCATGAATATCATATAGTTTTGGGCTCATGTGCCTGGCTCTCCCCATAACCATGTGGTAGCAGTAATTCACTGCTGGTCTACTAACTAAAGCATTGGCAGATACAGTTTGCAGGCAAATAACCAGACTTTAAATTTGTGTGTGATTTTAATGCTACTGTTAAAAGGGACTCTATATACATATGATCTCATCAACTTCAGAAGGCTCGAAACCCCATGTCAGGTGCCACTCCTGCCTCTACACTCTGTGTGAATTTATGGAGTTTAAATCAAAAGAAATAAAACACCAAAAAAGATTGTTAAAGATTTTTTTCTCCCTCTGATCACTATGTGAAATGATCTTCAAACAAAATTGTGAGCTGACGGAGTACAGAAGGGAAATGATGAGATTGGCTTTCTGCAAAGTGCTGGGAACTGCACAAGGCCAAAAAGAAAAATAGAAGTATTCTCTTCCGTAACCTTTTACTTATAGCAACTTTAGGCCATGCTTGGAAAAACAGTAAGTGTGCATTTTTCAGAGAAAAGTGTGATTTAAGTTGACTGCTTTGCTTTAAAATCTGTTAGGAAGTTTTGGCTCATTGTGTTACCCATTTAGATATTCTCTCTGATGAGCTGGCCTAGCCCGTAGAGCAGCTGGCTACACTCAGGAATAACAGAGGACAGTCTGAATGGATTTATTCTGACAATGTAGTAAAATATGGCTTTTGAAATGTTTAGTGTATATGATTATGGTTTTTTTTCCAAACAAAGAGATGGGTTTTAGGAAGGAGACAGGCAGATTGATCACTTCAGATGAAACTTTGGAGCTTACTGAATACCAATTTATCACCAGAAATATTGTATATGGATAGTCAGCCGCAAATGTTGGCAGCTCCTTTGCTTTCGTGGCTGAAGAGACAGCAAGATAAAGAGAGAGGAGCACTCTGAAAGGGGTTTGAAGAGTTTCCCCATAAGTCTTGGAAGGAGAGTCTTGAAGTCTCAGGAAGGAGCAGATTCTCTGACTACTGGGTAACTCCCTGCCCTATTTAACTATACAATGAACAGGGGCAGGGACTCTGGGTCTGGATGGGTATCTGGCCATAGTGCTGTGAGATCAGGTCTGGGCAGTCACAGTGGGATCAAGGTCTGATGGACATCTGCAGCTGGTTTGTAAAGCAAAACTGCCTGGGACACTACACAACCCTGAGAACCATCACAACTTTGCCTCTTTATTTGGGAAATCATCCTGGGGAAACTGGCAAGACAAATTAGGCCTGGACTCCACAGCAGAAGGAAAATGGCTAACATGCTGCCCCTACCCCCGGAACAGAAACTGGCACCTGGTTTTGCAGGTCTATTACAGGAACCTGGAATCATCTTCCTTCTCCCATTATGGAATATAAACTCGATATAGAGGATACTTGTGACTGGTCCTGCTCAGGAAGTGCACCTGCTTATTGGCGACACTCAAGAGACAAAGAATCACCTGCCTTATCCTCTATTGATAGCCTATGTTCAGAGCTTAGCAGCTTCCTAAGAGATGGGAGACAAGCATGTGCTCCCTTGCCTGTTGGTGTAGAGCACTGCTGTAGGCTGATGCGCATAATGATCTGCATTGTGGAATACAGAAGGCCATCCAGGGTAGCACAATACTGAACACACAGCAGAAAGCTAGCAAGGAGGAGTAAAGAGGTGATGGCAAGGAAAATCTCTCCTTTCTGAATGGTGGTAACAAAAGTGGGTAAGGTTCCAGGGGCAGCCTCAGTACCAGCTGTCTCTTCGGCATAGGTGGCATTCCTAGAGGTAATCTAGATTCATCCAGGTGGGTCTCTGAGGACCCTGTCTGGGCACCATCACAGATGGCAGTACTGAGATCAGCTCTGAGTCTTTCATTCCCTGTGCTGTTCCAGGTCTGGTGCTTTGCTCTTCAAGGAAAGATGTTGTGCTCTTCTTTCAGGTCTTCCTTTCACATCTGGAGCTATGTTTTGGTTCCACCTTGCTCTAAAGGAGCTTCACGTTTACGTACAAGTACAGGTGCTGGCTTTCCCACCTGGGATTGGGGTGTTGCGGATGCTGGAGCAGCTGGTATCAAGGCTGTCCGTGTAGACGGTGTTACAGTTTTCACTGCCAAGGATTTCACCATTGAGGAGGCGGTTGGTGCGAAAGTCACTTGTGCTGGCTCTGTCAGTGCTCTCTTCCTCTTTTCTGCTCTGCCAGTGCTCGATACTAGTGTCTGATGTGCGCCACCACACTGGACAGTGATTATCCCCTCTGTGTTTGCAGTGACCTGTGGGGCTGCTCTGGCAGATACAGTTTGGGCTGGATGTTTGGATTTCTGGATTTTTGGGTCCTGGATACAAAGAATACACAAGCGGAGCACCTGCTTTGGCTCCCGCTCGGTGGAAATGACATCAACTGTGTCCATCCTTGAAAGGGGTCAGCCCCTCACTGGACAGGCAGGATTTAAAGCTCTGGAGATTTGGACACCACCATGAGGGGTGGTAGTTGGCACAAAGAACCTTGCGATTCCATTCAGGAACGTACAGGGGAGGTCTTTAGTCACTTTTCTCCCCACTCTGGAATACCCAAATAAAGGGAGTGTGAAGATGAAGATTTCTTCACAAATTAGATTAGAAGAACCTTCCAAGGAGAGTGGCACGACGGATATTCACTAGACCCCTTCTTGTTGTCAGCAGAGGTAAAGAAACTAGATGGAAGGTAGTGGCTGCTCTGCCTTCAAGCCCTCCCAGAGGAACATGACAAGTCACAGAAAACAGCAGGGCTCTGACGAGCACAGGTATTAGAAGTATTTCTATCATATGGGCCTATGGTGAAATGCACATACACACTCGAAGCATGTCAGATTACAGTCTTCATTCTCTCAAAAGATTAACAAACAGAATATAAAATTGAAGCAAGAAACTTCAGAATTACTACAGGAACATTACCTGGAGCACTCTGCTCATCCACTGAAAACTGTCTTCCTCTGTGGAATCTGGCCTTTGCTCAGCAACAATAACTATCCTTTCATCATGAAGGACACTCACTGAAAACACTGCTATTCTGTAAAATGAAAAAAGGAAAAGGGCATTGGGTAAGAATAGTGATTGCAGAAAAGACTGAAGTGAACATTTTGGAACTATTATTTTTTAGTTAGTTATATAAGTCTGAAGAATGATACTCCAGCTATTAATTCTTCCAGTGAAAAATGAAACCCTGACGTAATTGTTAAACTTGACTAGGTCTGGAGGAAAAATATTACAAGAACTGTAAAACGAGTGGAGTTTCTTTATCTAAGTAGTGTTACCAGTGGGTCTTTGTTTTGGTAGCTCTCATCTTATCAGATCTAAAATTTGTAACTTCACACAAACACAAATGTAGCTGTGTTTGAAATTTAGAACAATGCATGCTATTGCTTAAACATTAGCTTATATCACTGGGGTGGCCCCAGTAATTCCATACACATGCTAATATTAAGACTCTATTTTAGAAGATGACCTATCAAGTAAAACTTGGGCTTGTATTTGTTGACTGTGGTCAAGACCCTACCACAGAGGATATGCCTGCCAACTTTCTAACTCCAGAAAACAGAACATGTGTGTCCTGCTCACTGCCTGCCCCTTCCATGAGACTCTGTCAATCCCTGTCCAAGCCCAGTCCTCTGCTCACTCCACCTTTCACCTGCCTGTCTCCATCTCTTGCTTTCCCCTACCCTTGCTCATAGCTGCCACAGGAATTTTTAAACACTGAGACAATTAAACCTGCTTTAAGCCAAAGATCTCAATTTATGAAGAAGTAAAAGTGAGTCAAACCTTCCCCTGTAGACAAACTTCATTGGTTCTACAGCCAGGGCTGTTGCTACAATGTCATCAGCATTATGTCTTCTTCCACTGACCACCATTAGACCATCCATTTTGCCTACAACGAAGACAAGCCCCCCCGGTCCAATAAATCCTAGTAAGCCTGTCCTTATAAAAGGGTATTCACTTATAGGAGCTCCTGAGCTGGTCATAGGAAACACCTGTAAGACACACAGAAACACAGTTATTCATATTTCTTACAAGAACCACCTAATCCCCAGTGTCACTAGCAGTGTTAGTGTCCCTGGGAATGAGGAGTCCTTATTCTTTTCTAGACCCAAATGTCTCCTACCTCCCCTCTCTGGTTGTGATGAAAACTTATGATATATTTATATAAGACACACACAGTCCATAGCTTCAGCTCCCACTTGGATTCTATATTATAAATTATTTAACAATAATGGATAAAAATATTTGAATGGGAAGGAATTAAATTTCAGTCCAAAATGCAGGACAGTGAAGAAATAACAATTAAATATCAGTGGAAATGTCCTTTCCCATTAAAACAATATGCTTCAGAGAAAAAAAAAGTCATCAGAACAAGCCAAGCCTTTTAGACATATTGTACACACACATCCATTTCATGCAAGTTAAACAAATTATCTTCCTTTGGTATCTGCAGGAATGCCTTTATTCTCCTAAATGACTACAGTAAATGCCAAGAAAATTGCACGTACTGGGGATGTGTAAATGCAAGTTCTTAGTTATCTAAGGCAATCACAAGCTGATGGCCACCACTGAGTTGTCAATAAAAGTCAACGTTTCTGCATTTTGTCCTTCCACGCTAAGATAACAAGAGAAAAGGTCATATTCTGCCCTCTGATGCACATGGATGACTTACTGAAGAAAGAATAAATGCTCACTGAGAGACTATAATTAGATCTGAAAGCAGATAATTGACTCTTGACTCGCTGGCACATGAAAGGGCATTCTTAAAAAGAAAAGCATCTTAAGTGACTTGGTCAAGATTCTTAAGCATGAGAGTCAGATAATGGGCTATTTATATGTTTAACTTCACATACATGCTTAAACAGGGCCTCAGCTACTACCAATTGGATATTACCATCTAGGATTTATTTTACTACAACTATTATGTTCCAGCTCCCAAAAGAAGTCTAAGCACATTTCTGCCTTGCAAACCTGTCAAATATTGGATTTCCAGTCACACTGGCTATCACTAATTGCTTTTTCCACCCTGGCAAAAAAACAATTTTAAAAAATCAAAACTTTTGCAGTATGGGAAGATTCCTGGCTTCCGTGGATAGAACGATTGTCAATCCCACTCCCAGCCCCTGTTATTTATTCAGGGCATAGTACTTGTGACACTCAAAACTGCATATTGATGTGGACTGTTGAAACACTCATTATGCAGGGAAAATATTAACTCTGTTTAGACTATGCAAATGATATGATTAGGAGAAGCATTAAAGGAACAAATAAATGTACACTAATTTCCCTTCCACCTCTTCCCCTCCACCCCAAACACTGAGTAAAAAAGAAACAAATATTTAAATAAGAAATAGTTTTAATTTAGTTTTTCTCTCCACTTCAGTGACTCGTCCAGCCTTTTCATAAACGTCAATTAAGGTTCAACAAGAACAAAAGTAGAAAGCTGCTACAAAGTTATCAAATTAGCAATCATCTCGGAAATGCAGCACTCAGAAAAACAAGCAAAATTAAGAAAGTCAAAGAGTTACGCCTCTCTTTTAAAAACAAAAGCTCTATTTGATAAGGAAGAAGGCAGTCTTTCAAAATCACGTTGTTTCCTGCCTTCTTCAAATCTCTCCTAAATACATATTTCTGCTAGGTGTACTACAATAAATCTGTTATCTAATGTTGGGTAGATTGCAGGAATGTTGAAGAAAGCTTTTGAAATGTAATCTCTTTTCAGTGTTCAAATGTGTTCGAGCCCATTAAGTTGTGAACATAGCTACTCTGTACAACAGCAAGCCCTTCCTCTCTCTTTCTTCCTGTAGTTTATTAATCACATTAGAATTTTATTTCAAACATTACAACCTCTTGGGCTGAGGTTCATGCTTTTCTAAATGTCTGAACAGTTCTTAATGAAATGGAGCCCCAAATTAGATTTTATTGCTCACGATTATTGCCTAGTATTATTTACAGATTATATTGCTAGTAGTTAATAATAAATAATAGCATTATGAGTATTATGGGACCTGCGCATACAGGCTTCTCAACTTTGAAGAGTTAAAAAGTATGGAGTCTGATGTGCACCTTCATTCTGACTCACCTCGAAAGTGTTCTTGGTCATTCCTGAGAGTCCATAATATGATGTACCTGTTGCTATGGCACACACACAAAGTTCACCTATTTCATCTGTTCTACAGAGCTGAGGAATTCCATCTGGCTTCACTGCACACATTATAGCTAAGGAGAAAGCAAAAGACTTTCAAAAATATTATAGAAACTACAGAAGGAAGTTAGTGGTCAGGGGAGGTTGTGAGTTACAAACTTCAGTGAATAAAGTATATGCAGACAAAACTGCTCAACCATTAAGACATTTTAACATTAAAGATAATTTAGTATTTAGACAAACAGTGACAAGTACTTCATATAAAGCCAGTCTGAAAAACATTACTGACTCCTTGGCTTTGTACCCTGGAATATATATTTACTATGGTCAGTACAAAATAGAATATTTTGCTTTAGCTTCTGGATGATAATTTGCTATGTCCAATTGCCAGCAACAGATGCCAAGGCAGGAAGGTCAGCTCTCACCAAACCTAGGTAAAACCCATGCAAGAGATCCTGTCATTCTGTCCATCAGACTAACACAGCAGTAGTGTGTTGCTTTGTCAAGAATTACCCGAGTTTAGTTTCCCATCAGCTATGTACTGGAGTATGGCAGAGACAGCGGGAACTAAAAGCAGGGGACCAACAGGTGAAAAAATAAGATATTTAGAGTGGACAGAGGAAGAGAGAGAAGAATAAAGCACACATTGGAGGAGTGAAGGAGAGGAGAAGGAAATATCTCAGCGGTGAGATGGAGCATGCTTGCTTGAGGATACTTTAGTACATTCTGTCTCTGCACCAAAGGTACAGTTCTGCCACCTTCCAAACTTGGGAATAGCAGTAAAGGCAGGCATGCCTCTTAGCAGCAATCTCTGTGGTAGCAGTCTGTCATAAGCATACACCTTTGCAACTGGAAAAGGGCCAAGGTGAAAGAGGAAAGGGAAGCAGACCAGAATGCCTTTATAAATGCAAATGTCACATCTTGGATGTTTGTCCACTCCTGGTGAGGATACTCCCAAGAGAATCTGTATTATACATTGCTTTGAATTAGAACAAAATATATAGCCTGCTATAAACCAATACAGCTATAAAATAATTTTATACTAGGGGTGTTGGAAAATAAAAAACATTAGTTTGCTTCCATCTTAAGTTGCCCAACTAAAACAGAGTTCATTTGGTGCATAATGTATTAGAAGTACTGTTAAGAAACGCAGCAATATTTGTCTCTTCCAGTCAGTACAACATCACACATAAAATCAATTTGGATATAAAAACCTGGTGCCATGTTTTAAAGAATTTTGGCTGACTGCTCTAGTCTGACGTTTATAACTATCCTCCTTTGAAGATACAAATTTTGCTTATAATATCTTCATGCCTGAATGAAGGAGCTTGTGAAAATCTTCTGCAGATCTGCAGCACGCAGTTTTCTTCATGGCTATAGCAGACTAGGAAAATAACCTAAAATACCTTGGTCAGGTCACTCTTGTTTCTATAGACACTTGTGATGTAGCCTCTGCATAGAGGAATCCAAATTATATTTTGTTCTGGGCTTATCTGAATAAGTGCAGAACCTGCCTTCAGGAGGACAATGGAGAAGAATCAGGTGTTGCCAGCCACTTGAAATAAAAGCAGTCTGTGGCTAATGAGGTGAGGCTGAGCTTCCAATCACAGTAAATACCAGACAGAAAATGGATGTTAGAAATCCCAAGGTAAAAAAAAAAACAAACCAGTTCTATTTTCTTATTTTCTGTTTGTACATATATGTATATATCATTATCCTCACTGTTTCCTTAATAGGAAAGTACTCCTATTTATAGCATCACAGTAAACCCTCGATTTAATGGGGTGAGGGGTGTCCGCTATTCCTGACATTCCGCTAAATACGAGGGTTAACTGACCATCCACCCTACTAGGCTCCCCCAGCCTGAGTCTCTTCCCCTGCCCAAACAAAGGAAAGAAAAACACACCTGCCAGGTACCAGAGCCGTAGGAATCACTGGACCCTGCCGATGAGGCTGGAGCTGACTTGCTGCACGGCTGGAGGGGCCACTGCACAGCCTGGAGGAGCTACCATGCGGGGGTGGGGCATATACATGGGCAGATTGGCACTTGTGTATGTGTCCCACCCCTGGTGGGAGGAGTGTGGGACAGCTCCAGAGGAGGAGGTGGCTACTGTTCCATGCCATGGCAGTGGTAAATCTCTAAACTTTATTTTTGGTGGTGCTGGGGGGAAGATTTTATGGACCCCAGGGGAATTTGAGAACAATGGGGGAGGGTGGGGGAAAGCCATTGTTCCCAAGGTCCTCTAAATTGGGGTCCGTAAAATCGAGTTTTTACTGCATATAATTAAAGTTTCTATTCATAACATATTTCAAAGATATCTATTGCAATCCTTACCTCCTGGCATCACCAAGCCAACATCTTGCACGGTCAAGACAGAAAGCTTTTCTTCAGAATCAACTCTAATTACTCCAAAGGTGAGACCATGCATGGACAAAACTCCCCTGCCTGGAGGCTGGTTGCTGTCATCTGTTGGCCTGCAGAAGTATTAATAACTTGAGTGGGCAGTATGTTTTTCCAAGAAAACCATTATCTTTTCCCATATTTCTAACAGATTATCACAAAAATAGCACAATATTGTCTTAAATATCAGCATTTCTTAGATTTAATTTTAATTAAGACTCCACATCACCCTCGTTTGCCTTCTGTCTGACATAATACTTTTCCCATGTAATGCCACCTTTCACCATCAGTGTCCACTCAGAAGTGTTTCTACAGAGCCCTAAATATAAATCTAACCTCAGGTATTGTCATTTTTTTAAAAAAAAATCTTCAAAGAACTTAATTCACTCAGTTGCCTAGTGAGAAGAATTAGCCTCATTTTACAAATAGGGAAATGGAGACATGTTCACGTACAAATATTCATAACTAACTAGTGATTCTGGGATGCCACACTAGAGACACGTCTTCTGGAAATCAGAAGTGATTTGGGGTGCCTCAATTCTTGGTAGCCCAATTCAGACACTGCAGTCAATTCAGAATTTAGGATTAGGTGATTTGAGCAGGGTATGGTGCATTAGTGTTAGAAAGTTAAGATTAGAACCAAAGTATTCTTTACTCCCAGTTCTGTACTTAGATCATGGAAGTGACTTCTTTTGCCACATGATGTGCATCAGCCTTCTGAACAGAAGAAATACTTTTTAAAATATACTCAATGTCAACTTTAAGTGCATGCAGCAATAATTTTATCATTTCATTTTTAGCACACAATTTAATAACTAACGAATTGCTGTCTAGCTAATTACTCAACTATCAGGTGTAGTCATTGTCATTTTCATTACAATACAAAAAGTTCAAGACATTGTGAATGGTAGTTGCTTGCGATTTCTAGATTTGGTCAAATTCACTCTTAAGATACCGTATCATTCTACAACTCAAGCATGGCTGCCTTGTCAGTTTCAGTGCAAACGCACACATTGTATTAGTAAATAAGATTATACATATGTAGTTCGAACAAACTAAAGCAGACACATGTAAATCATTCAGTTAAGTCAGAGTGAAACGGAAAGGCACTAACAGAACATTATATTTTAAAATGCAAAAAAAGGGTATTACAATGCTGATTTGTTTATGGATATTGCTCACGTACAATGTAGACAGGAAAAATATCTTCAAAATCCATGAAAGAGCCCATATGCATCTTTTTATTTTGCAGTTTTCTTGTGTACTCCATTCTAACAAATGCTTGTTTTATCTGATAATGTTCTTTTTATGTCATATCCTCTGCTATGCTTGAAATAGTTAGGCCTTATCTAATCACACACACATAAAACTCATAGGTTGCGTCTACACTACAGTTCTGTTTCGAAAGAACGTCTTTCGAAAGAGAACATTGAAAGATAGTCTTTCTGAAACAGAGCTTCCACACACACCAGCTGGGACTGAAGGTTTGGTCTGTTCTTTCAAAAGGCCTACACCACAATTTTGAAAAAGCGCGTCCACACATACCAGGGTGCTCTTTTGAAAGAGCAGGGGCAGGAAGCGCCCCAGGCAGGGTCACATGGCAGATGAGCCCTTCTGGGGCCGCTGCCCACTGTTCCCTTAAAGGCCCCTGCCTTCCCCGTGCCTCAGCCTGCACACGCAGAGGACCAGCAACCCTGTCCCCAGGCAGAGCAAGAATGAGTGACAGAGATAGTGGAGGTAGCATACCAGGGCCCCATGGACCCTAAGCAGTGCCTCCCACCCTCCATCGCAGCCAGTGCTGCAGCTGCTCCAGGTGGCTCCTGGACACCATCCTTAAGGCATAACGTCCCCAGCCAGTCCCCCAGGTCATCCGCCGCCTGTGGAGCTTCTCCACAAGCAGCGACTGGTGGGACCGGCTGGTGCTGGAGGACTGGGGCGATGATCGGTGGCTACAGAACTTCAGGATGACCAAAGGAACATTCCTGGAGCTGTGCCACTGGCTTGCCCCAGTCCTCCAGCACTGGGACACACACCCAAGGCCGGCGCTCCCCCTGCACAAAAGGGTGGCCATTGCCCTATGGAAGCTGGCCACCCCAGACAGTTACCAATCTGTTGGCCACCAGTTCGGGGAGGGCAAAGCTACTGTCGGGGCCATCCTCATCAACGTAAGCCATGCCCAGCTCACACCTAGACTGCATGCAGGGGGCAGCCTGGCGACAGACACCGTCAGGAGAAGGGCAGGCACCCCACGTATGGGGAAGGGATGGAGACAGGCATGGACGGGCCCTGCAGGGACAGGGGCAGGGATGAGGATGGGCATGGGTTGGCACCCTGGGGACAGGGGCGGGGATGGGGATGGGCACGGGCAGGCAAGCTGCACCCACCCCACACTCACGAGTGCCCCACCTATGCTCTGCAGGTCGTCTGGGTGATCAACAAGGTGCTCCGGAGGCAGCTGGTTCACATCAGGAACCTGGATGAAGCCATCCGGGGATTCCAGGAGCTGGGCTTCCCCAACTGGTTTGGGGCTCTGGATGGCACCCACATTGCCATCCGGGCCTAGGAGCACAGCTGCGGAGCCTACATGAATCGAAAGGGCTACAACTCGGTGGTCCTGCAGGCCCTGGTTGATGCCAACGGCTGGTTCCAGGACATCTATGTGGGCTGTCTGGCCATGCACACGACGTGTGGGTCGTCCAGAACTCAGGGCTGGGATGTCATATAGCCAAGGGGACCTTCATCCCCCAGCGGGAGCTCCCCATCAGAGGCACGACAATGCCGCCCTGCATCATGGTGGATGCGGCCTACCCCTTGCAGGTCTGGCTGAAGGGGCCATACCAGGCACACCCAGCCGAGCCAGGACCTTTTTAATGAGATGCACCCAGAACACCGTGGAGCGGGCGTTCGGTCGCCTCAAGGGGCATTTTAGATGCCTCCACACCAGGATGGAGGTGAGCCTCCCCAATGTCCTGGCGGTGGTCAGAGCCTGCTGCACCCATAACCTGGTGGAGGCAAAACACGAGCCCTATATGCAGAGGTGGGCTGCTGAGGCGGGGCATGGGTATGAACAGCCCCCTGCCACCCTGTGACACCAGGCCCAGCAGGACGGGGTGCATGTAAGTGAGGCCCTGAGCCAAGCCTTTCAGTGGGGGCCATGGTAACGACCTCCATCCTGCACACTCCCCCCTCACCCACACCCTGCACACACACGCACACCCACCAGCACACATGCATGGGGGACACAGGTTAAACCATACAAATAAACTATTTACTAGACAAAACTGTGCCCCTCATTTTCTAGGGGGAACTATATACATGTGTGGGGAGGGTGAGCAGAGGGCCCAGGTGGGGGGCCTCACCCCTCCACAGGGCTCGACAGCCAGGAGCCCCATCACCCACCCCTTCATCCCCGTGTCTGGGGGCCCCACTGGGGCCGGGCCAGGGCCGGTAACACAGGGAGATAGGGAAGTGGTTCAGGCGTGGTCCCCATGCCTGTGCTGGGCTTGGCATGGTGAGGGGGTCTGGGGGCTCGGCCTCCATCCGGCCAGTGCTGGCCAGCAGGGTGTGGGCCAGGCAGATGAGGCTGGCTGGGGGGAGGGATCAGGGCCTCAAAGTTGGCCTCCTTTGCGGGGGGGCATTGTGGGGGAGGTAGGGGGATGGGCAATTGGGGTGAGGGGGGAACCGCTGGAAGGGAAGGGAGAGGAGGGGACGCATGGGCGATGGAGGGAATGGGTGCGGGAATGACCTGCGATGGAGCAGCATGGTGCTGGGTGCCACATATCAGCCCTGTGAGACTGGGGCAGTGGGGCCGTCTGGCCTGCCCATTCCCTGGGGCTGATGTCCCTGTGGGTGGGCTGTGGCCACCCTGGGCAAGACTGCGCACCCTCTCCCCGGGCCCCACAGCCCCTGGTGTGCACGGTACATACCTGCAGGTACCTCCAGGAACTCAGGCAAGGCACGGTTGGAGAGGGCCAGGTTGGATGGGCCCAAGGGGACGTCGATGATGAGGGTCCCCTCGCTTGAGCCCTCGCCATTTTTGGTGTCCTGGATCCATGGGGGGCACCTGCAGGTGGCCAGTGGTCTGGGGCAGTCCTCCCCCTCAGTTCTTGTCCCCCTCTCCTCTGGCTTGGTCGGGGGTCTGCTGTGTCGAGGCACACAGCTGAGGGTCCCGCCTCCTTGGGCCCCAGGAGGTGGTCGAGTTCTTTAAAGCAGGGGCAGCTGGTGGGCGCTGCCCCTGACTGCCCGGCCGTGTCCCGAGCCCACAGTAGGCCTGCTGGTGCTCCTTGACCTTGGACCTCACCTGGACCAGGGTCTGGGGGGGATGACCCTGGCCGGTGAGGCCCTTAGCCAGGTGCTCAAACACTGCGGTGTTCCAGTGGCAGACCGCCGTCTGCTGCAGGACCTCCTCATCTTCCCAGAGGGCGAGAAGGTCCTGCAGCTTGGCCTCTGTCCAGGAGAGGGCCCGGCGCTTGGGGGGCTGGCTCCCCTCCTGGCAGGGCTCCCCCCGGTCCCTGGATGGCCCCTGGGGAGGGCGGGAGTCCCGGCTGCTGGCCATGGTGCTAGAGGTGCTGCAGCTTCCCCTGGGGTGTCATGGCTGGGAGTGGCTGGAGCGGCAGCGTGGTCTCACTGCTGCCTGCATGCTGTCAGCTTCCTGCCTGAGGGCTTCTGGGCCTGCGTACTGAAATGTGGCCAGACACTGGAGCCACAGAGCTCCGCTTGTGCCATGAGCACCGCCGCCGCTGCCGCCTTCCAGCTAATCATGGCCATGGAGAACCTGCTCTTTTGAAAGAGTGGGCCACAGATCTCCTTTGAAATAATCTTTTGAAAGAGGGCGCTTTTCCCATCCCGGGAACAGAGGACCGACTTTGAAAGAATTGGGGAGTTCTTTTGAAATTAATTTCAAAACAGCGCCATGTCAGTGTAGATGCTCCGCGGCTTCTTTCGAAAGAACTCAGTCTTCTGATCCTAATTTCGAATGTACTTGCTAGTGTAGACGCACCCATAGTCACTGACAATATGTTTCAATTAATAGCTATGACGAGATATTTCTGAAGTGACAATGTCAGTAAAGGCAACAAGGAGCACGTTCAGCTATGCAGTAGAACATAAATGGTGGCCAGTAAATAGGCAGCCATGATGAATGATATTTTCAATATTTAAAAGGAGCTCTCAACCACATTATTGATCATCTTTCTCTCACTCCCCCAGTGCACATTATGTTGCTCATTCAATCTTAAACATGATAATAAAAGGCCCGTTTTCACTGATTCCCATCTCCAATTTGCTCACGCTTTTCCTCAAGTTGCTACTTTTAATGAAGCAGAAGCTAACACGAGACTTTCTGCATACATCTCCCTTGTTTTATTAAAAAAAAAAAATCTAAGGCCTTGCGGATCAAGAGTGGGAGCAGTACCAAGACACACAGACCTCCCTTAGAAGCGGGACTATGCAGTCCACACCAGGACATCTGTAACATGAGTAGCTCTACTAAGCAACAATGGGGGAGAATCACTGAGGGAGAAAGGGGATTCAAGTAGCCTGTTTCCAAGATGCTCAGAACTTTTCCGGTTAAAGATAACATCTTGAACTTCATTTTCTTATCGGTTATCCCTAAGAACAAAATATGAAGGCATTTAAGGTCCATGACAGGAAGGATACATTTCGAGATCAAGAAACAGAGGCAATGCAATAGGGCTTTTACTTCCATAGACTAAATGAAGGCACACTCATCACTATGTGTAAAAGAGGAATAATACAAACTTATCTCAAGATTCAAATGACTGAAACCTCAACATTTAGCATTGACTTAAATGGAAGTCTTTGTGTGCTTAAAATAAGAACTCACTTAAATTGCTAGAAGTATCAGGACCAGATGTCATCTGCTGGAGGCAGCTCATCAAGTGGCCTTACAAAAACACCTTAACCACTATTTTGTACATGAAATTATTATTATTTTTTGCAGCTTTCAGCCTTGAGTTTCTGGGTAAAGCAGCCATTAATCTAGTATGACTTGACTTGTGCTATACTATACAGACATTTTACAAGAGGAATGGCTTTTTTCTTAGCCTTCCATGAAGGAACATCTATAATTATCTATAACAATTTAGAAAAGCATATTGGAGAAGTTGCAGTGATAACAGGATACCTGCATACCGCAGATCTACAGTCAGTTATTTTAATTTGTGCTTCAAATGCTAATCTATGGAATTTGGGCAATAATGACTTTACCGTCAAGAATGACTGTGTGACCTGAATGTGAAAGACACCAAAACTTCAGATTTCAGGACGTATTATCTTGATATTTACAGACTTTACCCAGCCTTTACAAGTTTGATAACATTCACTGTAACAAGATGATTGATGCATAATTACAGGAGTCTAAAAAAAACCCAAAAAAGCCTTTCCACATATTATCTATTTTATTTGTTCATAAAACCTTTAGGTAATCTATCAAAGGTACTTAATACGCAAATGGATCCTTAATAGTTCAAAACAGATTTTAGCATAGAAATCTGAAGATAGACAGGACAGACCCCTCCTTATGCATTAAAGTTCAAACAATTAATAGAATGCCTACATTCTCCATTCAGATTTGAGGGAGCCACTGTACGGGCCAGCAGGGAAAAGAAAATCCTTTAGCCCGTATAAGGAATGCCTTCCCTCTTTTCCTCTCCTCCTTATGGGTCCTTTGACAGATGAGGAAAAATGAATAGCTGCTTGTTTAATTGGATGGCTAGAAGGGTGCAGCAGAAACCCATTAACTCCCATTACCCCAGTACCACCGCCTTTGGATTAGAGTAGGACTCCATTTCTAGATGTTGCTATGAGCATCACGCTAGTTGCCTTTTTGGGTTGGGAAAGAGTTTCTCCCCTTATTGCCTAATTAACTTAGGTGTAGATTTTAGTCTTCTCCACAGCCTAGGGACCAGGTGGGTAAGTTAAGTGGTAACGTGTTTATGTCTCACTCTGGCCGAGGTCTGGTTCTCTGACAAATCACAACTGGAATCAGGAATATGGAAAGGCATCTACTAGGGTTCAGGATACCAGTGTCTGATTCTGCAAAGGGACAGCCCTGGGGTCTTGATTTTTGTACAAGAAAAAGACAGTGATGTCCCAGAAACAATTCTGAGACTAGGTTGAAGGGGAAACAGTGCTAAGGGGGGCCCTCCTCAAGGTGATATGGATTACAAAAATTATTTCTGGAAAATTCGCAGGCATGTTAACAGACTTGTGGCCTAGTGAAACACATTCCTGGTATCTCGTCTTTCTTCCCGCAGTAATCCACCTAACTGCACTTGAAAATCAGATTAAATTTTCCCTTCCAGGCATTATATTTTTAACTTTGCAGATTATCTTTTACTTAACATAATTACAAAACTTCACAATATTACATCAGATGGCTTCAGGAGGTTATACATTGACAAATGGATCCAGAAATCTGGATGTTAGAAGAACATGTAAACAGACTATTTAGGATGATATCCCCACATTCCAGAGTTTCCACTTTTGGAAAGATCATGACACTAAGACACATATAACTGCAGCACATTCCGAGGTATCACAAACTCAGGATAGGTGACCACTACCTAGCCACAAGCTTGAGTAAATTCAAGGGTCTGGCACTTTGCGGGAATTTACACACTCCAATTCCAGGCACAGGCACACAAGAGCATTTAACACATTTACAGGAAATTTCAAAGCATCTCTAATCATTAAGAAAAAAGCTATTCATCCAAATGCAAACAGAGGTCTGCTGTAATTCTCCAGAAGGATACAGCTTGTTCACTTCTAAAGCATCCATACAATTCAATTAAAATTCCCTTTTTTTATTTAATTCACTGCTTTTTTGGGGGATTTACCTGAGTTTTCACACAGTTAGATTTTGCATGTTAGCCTGTTTGATTTGAAACTAAACTTATACTATGAAAATGACCACAATGTTCTTTTCCTCCAAAAGTAGTTAGGGTGTCACACACTCTGCATATCCCATTTGTTACAAAGATGAATACCAAACGGATAATGTGAATGCTAACTATGCAGCCATAATCTTGCTTGAATATAATTGTTCATTTGTTTAGTTTGAATGTGTCATTCTGCAGACTGTCTTTTTTAAATTTGTGTAACACAGTACCTTCGAATAGCCACAGTGAGAGCTTCTGGTGAACTGGCACAAGGACAAATGACCTCCTGCCGTAGGCCTTTACTTTGGAAGACATTGAGAAATGCATCACAGGAAGAAATAGACCCTGGAATAAAAATCAGAGAAGAAAAATAATCTGACTTCTGAGACAATACTATTCACAGGTAAAATATTTTGATGCACGTACATAGATTTTCAGGACAAAAGGATCTAGATGATATCTGGAAAACACCATATCTGGTAGAGTTCAACTTTATATGGTATATTAAAGATTAGCTTTCCGGCATAGTTACATTATTTGAGGGTAGAAGAGCCACTATACATGGATCTCAGATGTGAAGTACACATACATATGTTTAACAAAAGGCATGTTAAGGAAGGATTTACTCCAGGAACTCAAAGCAAGTTACAATAGATAAGCAGAACATCTATTATCACTATCTTAAAAATTACATGGAGAAAGTTCTTATTAATATTATTTTTTATGGAGTGATCCAGGTGTAGTTGACTAGAGCAGTGCAAATATCCCACCCCACAAATTCTTTGTTGCTCAGAAGCAAACCTTCTGCTTCTTTCTACAGCTTGAAGATAACTTATTTCACTCTTTATATATGGCTGTCATGTTAAACAAAACCGTATTTACTGCGACTTACGTTATGCGGAATATCAAGTTTGCTTCAGGATTAGCTAAGGAAAAATACATTTTAAAAAAATCCAAAATTAATTACTGTTTCCATAAATGTTATGTAGTTTGCAGTAGATAAACCTTATACTTTTGTTAAACATTTTTTTGCTAATGTGAATGAAGACTGAAACTTAAAACATAAGACAGAAAGCAAGTATCATATTCTTTGTTTTATTATACATGCAGAACTTACAAGGATTTGCGCCATCGGCCACTATTAGCATACGCAATGAGGAAAGGTTGATATCTCTTTGATCTCGATGTGCCACTAATGCCCAGTGCATGTCCCTGGATTTTACACAAGCGACTTTTGCTAAAATAAAAGTGAGCAGATTACTAACGTACCATGTACATGTTATTTTAAGATATGAGATTGAAGAAATTACAGCTAAATAACATCAATAGCAACAACTTGCTTTTCTGAGTTTGACTTTTCAAAAATACCTTTATACACTTGTGATCCTTACCTTTGTATTGGCAGACTTTCTGTATCCATGATAGCGGATTCACTTTCATTAAGGAATATGGGATACTTATAACATGCATCATGTTCATGACACTCTGAAATTAAAATAAAGTAAACAAGGGATTTGTCCCCAAAGAGCATAAAATTAGTAATGAGGAAACTTTGTATCATGTCAGTTTGTGAATCATGTTGTAAGTACATAATTACAGATTCTGGTATAATTTCAATAAGAGATTGTTTAAAAAAATCTTAAACTTGTAATGTAACTTTAAAAAAGGGTGTTCACTTGTCTCCACTCTCCTTCACTTAGTTCATAAAACAGCAATGTGGAAAGTGGCATAAAAGCATGCTTTAAGTGCCAAAAATTGAGTGACGGACAGGTGTATCTTTCCTTCAGAGATGAATTTAAGACCTCATTCTGCTCTAATTTCACAGGAATTGTCCTTACTCCAAGACATATGCAACAATTTAAATACACAGAAAAGTCTGTCTTTACAAGAAGTGAAAAGCCACCTGCCATGATCCCCCCATGCTCTATGAACACTGGGTTTTTAACGTGACCGTATGTTACTCAAAGACCCTTTATACAGAAAAGTCAGGTGGCCTGTGACCTCTTGAATGCGTATATTCTATTTTTGTGTATGTATCTTTCTTGTATGTGAACTTAGAAATACAAAGTTAGTATATACTAAGTATACTAAGTTATACTATGTTATTAGACCAGGTATTCCAGTAAAAACCATTAATGATACTTTAGGAACATAATGGCTCAGTGACCAAGTCAACAACCCATAAAAATATTTGACCACCTAATGCTAGAATCCATTTTGGATCTGGTACTTTTCAACTGAAGGTGAGAAAAATTTGAACTGAATACAAAGAATTCCCAGCTTGTGCAAAAGGGATATAAAGGGGGAAACCAAACAATTGAGTGGCCAGATGCAATGAGACCCCCACTTATCATCCACGATGTCTGCTGGGCACATCTAAGACTGAATGGAGGTGTGGGGGGAGAACTGAACACAAGCTAGGAGGCCGCCTAGCATGTGAAAGAGATAATCAAAACAACTATTAAGGTAAGAATTTGAATGTAATAAGTTTTTTAATGTATTAGAATTACCTGGAATATTTTGTTTATTTTGGCTTAGTAACTGACTTTGATCTTTTTTTTTCACTTGTGATCATGTAAATCCAATTTTACACTTATAATAATATAATATATGGAGATACATATCTCATACAGCTGGAAGAGACCTCGGGAGGTCATTGAGTCCAGTCCCCTGCCCTCTTGTCAGGACCAAGCACCATCTCTTTTTTAATTTATTTGCCCCAGATCCCTAAATGGCCCCCTCAAGGATTTAACTCACAATCTTGGGTTTAGCAGTCCAATGCTCAAACCGCTGAGCTATCCCTCCCTGCCCAAATACTTTCGTTTATTATCAAGATAATTGTAAATAATTGTTACCTGAGAGTACAATGGATTTATTTGGGGTTTTGGTACTCTTTGGGGCTGTATTCCTAGGTGCTGCCAACAGCCTAATAGTTTAGCCATCCCAGAGCTAAGCTAGTTCAGCATCTCTGTGGCTCTGCTGAGGGGGGGGGAGCTGTTACCTCAACTCTGTGCCTTGGCTGGGGGAAACCAGAGCTTCTGGCCCAGCAGGACAGAGTGGTGCATGCCCCAAAGAGAACGTAGGAAAGCTCAGTAGCATGATCAGCACATGGGGTGACAATTCCAAGGGGATCCTGTGATCCAGCTCTCACATCACCATTGCATCAAAAAATTTGGTTACCAGTGCGCAAAGTAGGAAGCAGAATGAGTGATAATGCATAAAATAAGCAAAACCATGCTTACTCTAAAACAAAGGTGGGCAAGCTAGGCCCCAGAGGCCAGATCCGCCCCTTCTCCCCAAACCTTTTAATCTGGTCCACAGCAGGCATGTAGGGCTGCAGAGGGTGTGGAGCTTCAAGTGCTCTCCCTGCCCCCCTCAGGAAATTCTCTCTGATCCTATTGGCCAGACACACAAAACTGACCAATAGGACCTGAGAGATTTTGCTGAGTGTATGACAGTGCAGCACCTTTCTCTGCTACCACTGGCTGTTTTCTGGCCAATAGAAGTGGAGAGATTTTGCTGGAGGTGGCAGCAGGAAGCCCTACCTTGGCACCAGTAGTGAGAGATAAATGGAATGGCCTTTGGGCTGGGCCTTCTGGCAAGCAGGGAAGCCTGCCAGAGACAGCTGCTGGCCAGGAGCTGCTCATTTATGCACCTTCTGGCCAGAGTCCGCTTCTGGCAACATATCCCAATGCCCTGCCAGACTCTGCACCCTCCCTTGTACTCCTCCCCGCAGGCCAGAATCCTCATATTCTCTCCTGGATCCTGCACCAGGTCACAATGCCTTCCTTCATTGAAACTCCCTCTCAGATCTTCCACAGTCTCCTGCACTGCAGTCCACTAACTGGAGCTCTCTTTTGCACCCAATTTCTGTCCCAGACTCCGAACACACTCTATATAAAGTGTGGCTCTTGACAATTTACCAAACTCTTGGTGTGGCCTCCCCATCAAAAATTACTGTCCACCCCTGCTCTAAAAGTAAAGAAGGGTTTTTTGGCCCTTTTATTGGCTAGACCAATCCCAGAATATCCTTGGTGAGATTCTAAAAGGTTGTAAAGTAAATAAACAAGAAAGTCAGTGAAGCCAATGGCCACAAGCTGATCTTTTATGGTTTAAAATGTTTGTTTTCTTTAGCAATGTGTCACATAATATCACTACACTGAAGTGGGGTTTAAACATGGCACAGTCTGAGGGGAAAAACAAAATTAAGATCCCCTTATTAGAGCATAGTTAAATTCCCCAATGGGATTAGGCATACAAGTAACTGGAGCCAAAGATGATATTTCCCTTTTCAGCATCATGTAATTGTTAACAGAGGGAAACCATTCACAGAAAAGTCAGGTAACAAGTTACAGACATATCAAGAGAAACCATAAAGAAGGTAAAGTAAACAAAAAATGGTGGATGTTCACTTTCAGCCTGTGTGATAACAAAGTTCATTTGATACAGTTATCTAAAAGGGTGTCATAAGGCAGAGGGAGGGAACTTGTTCTTCCTTGCCTCTGAGGATAGAACAAGAGGCAATGGACTTAAACTGCAGCAGGGGAGGTTCAGGTTGGACATTAGGAAAAAGTTCCTAACTGTCAGGGTGATCAAACACTGGAACGAATTGCCAAGGGAAGTGGTAGAATCTCCACCACTGGAGATATTTAAGAAGAGGTTAGATAGATGGCTTTCAGGGATGGTCTAGAAAGTGCTTGGTCCTGCCATGAGGGCAGGGGGCTGGACTCAATGGCCTCTCGAGGTCCCTTCCAGTCCCACTCTTCTATGATTCCATGATTCTATGAAAATTAACTGTATCAAATGAACTACTTGTGGATATAAAGCTGGTATCTATAATTATAATTGCCACTTGACTGATGGAAACTGTGTCAGGAAAGGTATGTTGGGTTGCCCTGGTGTCATAACACAATAGCTCTTTCAATTTGAAAGTTTCAGATATGGAGTCTTCAAAGTTAGTCCCTCTCTCCACTATGATCAGTTAAGCAGGATTTCCAGAAGCTTCTGCTTCAACACTGTAAACAAAAGAAGTTGGCCTCCATACCAGTAAACTTCCAGGTTCTTAATCTGGAAAGATATTCAAGAGGCAAACAGACACCATGTTCAACTTAATGCATCACAATTGTTTCACGATCAATAACACAAGTTTGGCCAACCTTGATCAGATCAATGAGTTCATCTAGTACAGTATCTTGTCTTCCAACAGTTGCCAATGCCAGATGCTTCAGCAGGAATGAACAAAATGGGACAATTCCTGAGCAATCCTTCCCCTGTCATCCATTCCCAGCTTCTGGTATTCAGAGTCTCAGGATGCCCAGCACATTGGTTGCATTCCTGACCATCTTGGTAATAGTCATTGATGGAACTATCCCCCATGAATTTAACTAATTCTTTGAACCCATTATAATTTTGGTCTTTACAACATCGCCTCGCAACAAGTTCCACAAGCTGACTGCATTATGTGGAATAGCATTTCCTTTTGCTTCTTGTAAATATGCTGCCTTTTAATGTCATTTTATTGTCTCTGATTCTCGTATTATAGGAAGGGGTGAAAAAAAAGAATATAAAACAAAGAAAAAACAAAACAAAACAAAAATACCTTCTTTATTCACTTTCCCCACAGCATTCAGAATGTTATAGACCTGCGTCATATCCCCGCTAAGGCTATATCTACACGACAGTGGGGATTGAAACTCTGAAACGGACCCACTGACAGAGCCACCAAATCAACTGCATATCGCTCTGTAGTTGACCCCCATGCTCTACTCCTGATGAGAAGAATAAGGTCAGTAAGTCAATGGGAGAATTCTTCCAGTCACTGCCCCCTCCCCTTCCCCTACCCATGATGTAGGCCTCCCAGGAATTTGACCTTAGGTATGAGTTCATGTAGCTGTGGTAATGTAGACATAGGCTTATCTCTTTTCCATGCAGAACAGCATGAATCTTTTAAATCTCTCCTCATACTCTCAAGCATTGGCCTGGTAAACCCAGGGTTGTGAGACCATTCCTTGAAGGGGTCTTTCAAGGGTCTGGGGCAGGTTAAATGAAAAAATACAAAAATTGTCAGGGATGGTGATGGGTCCTGCTATGAGGGCAGAGGACTGGACTCGATAACCTCTTAAGGTCCCTTCCAGTTCTAAGAGATATGTACATTTCCATGTTTCAACTTTCAAATTTCTGTTGCCTTTCTCCCCACCTTTTCCAATTCCAATGTATCTTTTTGAAATGGGTACACCTAGAACCGTATGCAGAATTCGCAATGTGGGTGTTTCTTTGATTTAAATAGAGCTGTTATCATATTTTGTCTTATTATCTTTCCCTTTCCTAATAGCTCCAAACATTAGGTTAGCTTTATTGACTCCTGCTGCACACTGAATGGATATTCTCAGAGAGCTAGCTACAATGACTCCAAGATCTCTGGCAACTTAGGTAACAGCTAATTTAGACTCCATCATTTTGTATGCATCCTTGGGATCATGTTTTCCAATGTGCATTTCTTTATATTAGTCAATACTGAATTTTATCTACCATTTTGTTGACTAGTCTCCCAGTTTTGTGAGTTTTGTGGCAATATAATAATTCTAGTTGATGAGGATCTTATTGAAGCAAAAGAGGAGTGATATTCCCCATTAAATACCTGCAATTACTCTAGACCTCAGAACCACAGACAGTGAAGTTTGTATCAACTCTGTGCTTAGGTAAAGTAAGGACAAACTAAGCACTTGACCTGATGCACTGTGGTGCCTTGGAATTCCTGCTGTGCTTCCTAGGTAGAAGCGTAGCTAATTATAAGCTGTAGTTTCCAGATGTTAAGACAAACAAGAAAGGGTTAGGAAAAAGTCATGACAGCCCAATGTCTAATGATAGTTAAACTTATTAGACAAGTTCTTTTGCAAATACTTACATGAATAAAAAAGTTACTTACCGTAAGAATCCCATGCCATAAGCCAACATCCTTCTTGAAATCTAGCACATTCACAATTGTTTCAGCTATTGAATAAAAACAAAATAAGGCGTATTTTTCTGGGCATGTCATAGGCTCAAAGCAAAGCTACTTTCAGGAAGGAAATAGAGAAATTTTGGCAGTACATGACTGATGAACACAAAGCATAACTTTCAGAGTACTCTCCATAGTAGGATTCTTCTTGGCAAAGAGACATTCAAAAATGCCATGAATAGATAATTTCTATTTTTAATCTAGAACTATTCAATACAGTCCTACATAAAATAAGACCCTCAATCAGGTAGGATATAAAACTCAACTTAATTTTAGGAATGAAACAAGAGGAATGTGTTTAATACCTTCTGTATATCCACATGCTTGTGTAAGAGCTTGACAGTGGGTCAGCAGTGCAATTCTGGTCACAGTCACCCCAAGCACACTTCCGTCTTTACACGTTTTATACTACAAGAAATTTGTTATTAATGATTAAAGTCTGGAAGTGCAAAAGTTTGGGTGTCCGCACTACTACGGCTTACGTATTTGCAAAACAACTAACAGTGTAATATCTGAAGTCCCAAGTCAGCAAAGCAGTTAAGCCTGTGCATGCGCTAAGCTAAGAATGTACTTAGAGCACTACTGAATCAAGGTCCCAAGTGGTGTAGAAACCTTTAAGTAATAAAGACTCTAGTACCACAAAGTTAACTGTGCAAATTTAACACTGCATTAACTTTCATATATTATTCAGTTCGTATTTATACTGAAATTACTTCTCAGAAAGTAAACAGGATGTTAACTTTTTTTTTTTTTTTTTATCAGTGACAACATATTTGTTTATATTAATGGTACTCAGATGTGCCATATGCAATCCACCATAAGGAAAATGTATTGTTATTAACTCACCTCTATGTAAGCCGTGTCATTGTTTGCATCCTTGATATGTGGGAACCAGTCACGAGGAGGTTTAGAAAGATGTTTAGATTCTGTGACAAACCATAGTAGCTTTGGCCACCCTGAGAAAGAGACAAAAGAAAAAGAGTGTGCTGAGCTTCTGATGGATGAATAGTACAAGAAAACAAAATTCTTCTGCACACAAGTTTATTTCAAATATGTTCTATGCTTGTATGGTGTGGTTGGCTGAATATAGGTTATTTTACTCATGTGAGTATCCCCACTGGAGTAAACAAACCGGAATTATTAATTATTATACATTATATAAATAGACATTAGGATGTACTATGTCGAAGCTAGTTTCTAAACCTCCAATGTATTAATAGTGAATATGTGAAATGCTCTAAGTGCTATTTAGTAACACATGTAATCTTTTTTTCAAAATGTGGGTTAAATGAGGATTGCTTTACCTTTAAACTGTGGTATCTCCCCCGTAGGGCTTTTAGGTAGTCCTTTATGGCATGCATCACTAGTCAAGGCCACAGTAACGCCACAGCTTCCAAGTAAGAAACCTATTTGTTGGCTTCCTGCATCCTAATTGATTGTAAAAATACAAAAAGTAACAATTAATTAGAATAGACGGCATGAAGCATGCTTGTTTTGTAGTTTGTTTTGTGAATAACTTGTACACTGACAAAGCTGTTGCATAATATGTATATGTTAAGCCTCACAACCATATATATCCATTCAAAGCACTAAAGATAAAGCTATCGTATGGCTTCATCTTCTACATCTATATCCAAGGTGCCTCTTCTATGAAATAAGAAATGACTACTTACAGTAACTGTGTCTCTTTAACAATGATGTGGATGTGTATTCCACTCAGGCAAGTGTTCAATGTGCTAGAGCCCGAGACATTTTGCCTAGCAGTATCCATAGCAGGGTGGTGCTTGCATCTTGTGGCTGATGCCCCTGCTCTGGTTGGATAATGCAACACCATCCTGACCCCAACCCTAGTTCCTTGACACCGAAAGCCAATGCGAGGAGATTGATGCAGAGGGGATGGATGGTGGTCTACTGAATGTGTGTCTGTATCTCATCTTGAAAAAACACAGGTACATTGAGTAACCATTTCACCTTTGAATAACTGTAACAGAGAGGTAGCTGTGTTAGTCTGTATTCTAACAAACAAAACAGCAGCCATATAGCACTTTAAAGACTAACAAAATGATTTATTAGGTGATGAGCTTTTGCGAGATCTGAAGAAGTGAGTCTGTCCCACAAAAGCTCATCACTAATAATGACTAATAAATCACTTTGATAGTCTTTAAAGTGCTACATGACTGCTGTTACCTTTGAGTAAGTGCAAATGTGTACTCCACTTCGGTGATTCATAAGTAGTACCCTGCCACAGAGGGCGTGGAGTCTACTGAAATACAGATTGCTAGACTGCCCTCTGGAGGTCTGCATCTGCTCTGGAAGAGGCAGTAAAGCAGAAGGGTCCATAAGTGTGCCATGTGGTCTCCCTGAAAGTGTGTGAAATAGATACGACACTGATGATCAGTGCCATTTTTGTAACAAACAAACAAAAAATAAAAAACCGTGGAGCAGGTACTTGTGTACTCGATCCAATGGCTGGGGCTGCTGAAGTGCCGTTTCTCAGTACTGGCACAAGAAAAGCACTGCTGATAACACTACTGATGCTGTTTGTGCTCTCTCTGAATGAGCTTGTATTTGCTGAGAAATTATAGACAAAGGTATTTCGTATGTGGTTTTAAGAAAGGATCTAGAGGTAATCTGCAGAGAACACGTGTCCCTTTGTGAAGTCCACAGTGTTACCTTGTCCTCAGGTATCTGTGGGTAGAAGAGGATCTGCCACTGGAGCATGCAGCTCACACCTCGTCTCTGTAGATGAGGTAATGGCTATCAGGAGCATGTTTTTTTGAGACTGGAGGGACAGTGAACAGCCTGCAAGGGGCTTGCACAGAGGTCCCATATGAGCTGCCAAAGCCGTGCTTAAGTGCCACAAGGGGACTTCCTCTTGGACCACAGAAGGTAAGAGGAGGATTCCTTTCAGAAATCTTGCCACTACGGCATTGGAAAAAAACCTGCTTTTCTCCAAACAGGGGGATGGCATGGTGAAATTGTTGCTAAATGTCTGAAGATGTAACAGATACTCCTAGAAGTCCAAGTTAGCTGGGTTCTGTTTCACCTCAGTAAGTAGGTTGGCCCACAAGACAACTTCCTGCTGCTGAATAGCAGGGCTCACTGAACAGCCGCCACAAACAGTACTGTTCCTCTTTATTCAGCCATGCAGCAGCTGTAAGGTGTAAGGCGCTGAGCACAGGGTGAAGAGGTTGGGAAGTGTTGTGGGAGGCTAAATGGACAGCACAAGAAGATCATAGAACCAGCACTGCCTCAGCCACTCTGGGAAAATGAAGATGACGTGGGGAATGATCATAAAAGGTGGAAAGGTATACATGAGTCGACTGCCAGCTGCTGTGGAAGGCTTCAGAAAGGGAGTCTGAGAGCAGAACTGACAACACTTTCTGTTTTCTCATATTGTCAACAGGGTCAATTGTGGGAAAGGCAATGTTGCGGAAAAAAAACCCTGGAGTTTACTCCTCTTTAGGGACCACTTGTAGCTAAGGGAGAAACTCCTGCTGAGATAGTCTGCAAGATGATTCTGCACTCACAGCAAGAGGAACGCTACCGGAGCAACGTCCTCTTCCATACAGAATTGTCACAGGTTGATGGCGTTCAGGCAGAGTGACCTGGAGTATGCACATCCTTGTTAGTTCACACAGTACATAATGTTGGTCAATGCTTTTTGTGTAAAAGAAAAAGGAGCCGACACTCAACTGCTTTCCCGCCCCCCAAATCACCAAGCCAATCCTGCAGCTGGTGCCGCTGAGGTGCCAGTACTCAGTACCAGCAAATACTGCCACAAAAAAAAAGCACTAATGTTGGTATCGTTGAAACAATGAATATGGGATATGGTCCCAGAAAGCCTGGCATGCTTGAAGTTCCAGCATCTTTACATGGATAGAGGCTCCCTGTTCTGACAACATACCAGATACACCCTCCAATCATTGATGAACATTGACTTGATTGGAAGGAGCTAAGCAAAAAAGGACTCCACGACCCATGTTCAGTGAGTATGCTCACCAGAGCAAGAAATCTAGCACTAGTAACTAACACTAACAGTATACAACACACAAGGCTAAGACTAACGGTGAGGTTCTGAGACTACCATCACAAAAAGCTCCGACTCCAACCACAGACTGTAACAAGGGGCGCTGCCTCATATAAGCGGGGAAGAAACCACAGTCACAAGGTGAAAGCCCAGCTCCTCAGTTGGTACTGCTAGGGAAAAGGCTCTAACTCCGGCATACATGCCTGCATCTCCTCAAAGAAGAATTTGTGTTACAGTAACTTGCACCTGGATGATATACTGGTCAAAACTGAAACCTGGCCAAAACACAGCATTGACTCGTCTATCAAGGAAGAGCTTCCAAGATGGTCACTGACAAAATTTATGAGCTCTACATTAATTCAGAATTCCAGTGAAGAAAGCAGATTGCATTTTACTTTAATTAAAGGATGTTTGCTAGGAAACTAACTTCCATGTAATGATCTTAAAGTCTAGGGATGCAAGAACAGTCGACCTTTGAGATGCGACCTACTTCCACAACACTCTCTTTGCTTTACACATATTGTCTTACAGAACTTACAAAATATGATAACCTCCAAAGCACTGAAATCCTTTAAAGTATAACAGCATTGATGTAAAGTTTTGGTAATGTTTAACCCTCTTTCCAGAAATAACTACAGAAATAGCCCTCAGACTTCTGCAGTCGTCATTAAAAGTGATATTCGTAATACAGTGGGAGGAAGGAGGGGAGAAAAAAGCATACAAAGAACTGTGACTACTAATATTATTGCTGTGAATTAAAGCAGAAGTTTAGACTAGGATTCGGCACCCCTTGGCACAGGTGCCCTGATTGGCACATGAGCCACTATTCAGACGGTTCCTGCTTTCTCAATGCAGGTGGGGGAAGAGAGGGATGGGCAAGTTCTTCATTCCAGAACTGCTGGCCTTCCTGCAAGACAGCCTCCCACCGGGAGGTCCATTGTATGGCAGGGTCAGGGTTACGTCCTCTGACTCCTCACAACCACACTCTGGTCCCCCTTCCCTGGGTTGGGACATATGGCTCATGTATGGGGGTTGCTTCCAAGTTACTGTGCCCGCCCCCAGCTCTTGCACTGGCCTGCTTCCTGCCCTATTCTACCCTTGCTATCCAGTTACCCTGAAAGCTAGGGAAAAAAAAAAACTGGTATGGACTCTCTGGCTTTGCAGTTATAACTTCTGTGTGTGCTTGTTCCCACTCAGGCAGGAAAAGAAAAAAAAAATCTCAAAAAAAATCTCCCAAACAGCAAAAGAAAGAAAAGAGAGTCCTTTTAAAATCCCGAGGTCTGTGCTCTCAGTTCATAATGACCCCACTCTGCCTTTGCACTTCGACACTCTATGTGCAGAATGTGGGGTCCTGTAAAACCTTAAAAATTGCCTCTCAGACTCTGCTTCAAAAAAACAAAACCAAACCAAACCAAACCAAACCAAAATCCTTTAACCCAGGAAGGCACACTTGGGATGTCTCTCTCTGTGGTGTAAACCCCAAGATCTTAACCATCCCCTAGGAGAGAGCTTAGAAACAAAGAGCTGTAATTTGTTAGCTGACCTTTCAGTCTAAGACATGAATATATACAGACTCTTTAGGACACAGGGATTAAATCAGTGCCTTAAAAAAAGTAATTTATTCACAAAATGAGAGAAAATAATTCAGATGTACCACCTGACTGTGGCTGGGCTCCACACAGTGGGGCTCCTCAACCCCAGCTGTCTCCCTGCCCTGGGGCTCCCCAGAGCAGTTTGCCAGCAGGGCTCCCTACTGCCAGCTGCACCCTGCACAGCTGGAACTCTCAGGTTCAGGTGCCTCTGGTCCATCAACATCCACTGGCCTGACGGACGAGTATGTCAGACAAGAGAGTTTCAATTTGTGCTTTAACAGTGGACACTTCCCTACTGTTTGCTCACCCAGTCTATTTTCAAACAGTGAGAAAGTAAGGGAGGAGGTGAGGGCACAGAGGGATCCTGGTGGGGTGGGGTGGGGGCTGGCCCAAGATGGATCCTGGGCTACTGGTGGGAGCTGGATCAGCAACCGCACCAGGGCTCTGGGCCTGCACCACCACCCTCACTCAAGCCCTGTGCCCTGCCCCTCGGAGTCTGAGGGGTGGGTGCGTCTCATGTCCAACTCCCCCTCTGTATGGACAGGTGAGTGTGTCCTGCATCTACCCCCTCAACTCCCCTGGTATGGGCAGGTGGGGTCAAGCATGTCTCATGCTTGACCAGATGGCAGGGGGAAGCCTGGGGATACTGGGGCGTGTCAACTTTTTGTGACGGATGTTCCTGGACCCAGAGAATCCACAATAAGAGAGGTTTAACCTGCATTAAAATCTCAGACATTGTTACATATTTAAAAAATCCAGCCTGATGGAAATTTACAGACAGAAATGGTAAAGCTCTGCACCTTAAGTCATTTATTAATGATGCTGTTATAAGCAGGACTATTAGTGACTTTAAAAAGTTATCACCAGCACTCGCACCGTACATAGACGTCAGAAGGTCACATTTCAGCATTTCCAATATGGAAAGCTTGATGACCTTGGTTTAGGCAGAAGGGAAGACTTGTTCTGAATTTTGCATATTAGGTCCAATTTATGTAATTTTATTATGCCAAATGGTACAGGTCCAGCATGATTTTAGTTAGCTGGATGTCCATTTATCATGGGTACGGCCAAGTTTCCCATTTGTCCCATGAAGTTTGTTTATAGCCACTGGTTTTGGCTCTCAGTGTTCTGTGCTGATATTTAGCTGTAATTTACCCCTAAATGTTTTCTAAGAGCCCTGTAAGCAGTGGAAGTGTTGGTAATGCTGCTAGACAATATTGAACTCCCATGGCTCGAGAAATTCTCTGGCTCGGCACTGTTCAGGTCCTGAGGATACCTGTCTAGAGAGGTTTAACCTGTATACATAAAATTATCATGAATAAAGCAAAAAGCAAATAAAAAACAAATTCATCCCACCGCTTCTCATTTGTCTGCATGACCTTGATTCCACATCTCCAGACAATGATCTTTTTATACATCATTATCTGAACTAGCATACACTGACATTTAAGTAAATATTGTGGGATAAATTGATCCATAATAAACAATTACATAACTCATTCAGTTCAGAGAGCCAGCAGTTGTCACATACATTTTTATTCATTGCACTTGATAAAGATTTACTTTAAGCTTGGCAAAATTAAAAACTTTGTTTTGTGAGAAAATTCTTCAGCATTGAGCTCTCTCATTTACTTCTGCTTCTAGTTAAATCCAGAGCAGGAAAGTGCCTCTTAAAAACAGATGACAGCAAGAGAACTGGGTACTATAATTTTCTGGGAGAAGTGCTGCTCATCTCAAATAGCTCTGTCAGTAATCACAGTAGCAGGGAAGGAAGAGTTAGTTTCGACACTTTCAAAACAAATCAGTGTGGCATTTTTTTTCAAACAAATAGTTGTATTTCATTTCAAAATGACATTCAAAATGTTTTGATCGATGCAAATGTTTTTTTGTTTTGTTTTTCACTTTGGTGAAAAATATTTAAAAATTCAGTTTCTTTTTGAAACCTACTGATTTCTTCTGAATAACTGGAATCTTTGCTTTATGTGACTGAACTAAAAAATATTAACAATTCACTCAGTTATACTCAGGAAGGCCCCAAAACAGACAAAGCTGTGAGACGATGACAAAATAATAGCATGACTATTCTCAACTAATCTTGTGCAAATGTGTCAGGGACTAGTCAGTTATTCTAAGACAGAAGGCAAAGAGAGATTTCACAAGCAAGCAGAGAATCATGCAGATGTCATTTAATAACCATCTACCCATGTGTTGGATGTTAATGTAGCAGAGGAGATGAACAATAGACAGAAATTTCAACTTTGTTCTGTGCTGTTATTTCTTTAACTGATAATGTTGTATCCTTACTATCTTGGTGCAACACTAATGCAGGAGTTCTGCACTACGGTCACCAATACCAAAGGATGGCTTCGTAATTATTTAACTTTTAGCCCCTGAATATGGAAAGGATGTGGATGCATTGGAAAGGGTCAAGTAAAGTGCAGCCAAAATGATTAGGACACTGGAGCACATTACCTATGAGGAGAGACTGAGGGATCTGGGCTTATTTAGTTTGCAGAAGAAAAGTGTGAGAAGCAATTTGATAGCAGCCTTTAACTGCCTTAAGGGGGGCTCTAAAGAGAAAGGAGAGAGGTTGTCCTTAGTAGTGACAGATGGCAGACCAAGAAGCAACAGTCTCAAGTTACAGTGGGGGAGGTCTAGGCTGGATATTAGGAAAAACTAATTCACCAGGAGATGGTGAAGCGCTGGAATGCGTTACCTAGAGAGGCGATGGAATCTCCATCCCTAGAAGTTTTTAAGTCCTGACTTGACAAAGTCCCGGCTGGGATGATTTAGTTGGGGTTCATCCTGCTTTAGGCAGGGGGTTGGACTTGATGACCTCCTGAGATCCCTTCTAGCCCTAGGATTCTATGATTCAGAGGTGCTAACTGCACATGGACACCTTCAGAAATACAAGTCCCACAGCACGGTCAAGGCATCTCCCCCTCTTCAGTCAACATGCACATATTTGCCAAGTTTGAGCAGCTCCATGTAAGATGATTTTACTGACTGAGTTGCCACCTTTCCCATGTGATGCCTCTGGAGCAGGACAGGGAGGGAGGTTATCACACTAAGGATGAGGATATACTGAAGGTAAAGAAGGGAACTTGGCACTCCTGGAACAATTCATGGGGGAAGTGAACTGTGGGAAGAAATTTTTTCATGGGAGACAATTGAGCAGCCAGCTCAATCTGCCCCACTCTCTACGTCTCCATTTCCCCCTTACAAGCTCTGTCCCATCACCTCCCTATAAAACCACCATCCTCCTCCTCCCCTTGAGAGCTTCACGCTGGTCTGGAACTAGCAGGGCAAGCTGAGTGACCATATACCCACCCAAAGGTCAATGCCATAGCAGCTGCTTCTGGCCAGAAGGAGCCACTGTATGTGATGCCCATAACACCACTGAAAGCTTTCACAGATAGCTGGCAAATGGGCAGACCCACAGACTGAGCCTGAGTCATGAAAGACGACAGACATGCTGCAGTCCTCCATGCCGCACTATGGATGTAAGCACAAGGCAGCTTTTTTTGATACACTTCACACCTTAGCAATGTGACACCATAGTGTTCACTGCTTGACATAAAACCTGTGAGGCTTTTAATACAGTTTTAGTTGACAGCCTAATATAGGTGTGATGAACATGGCCTCCAAACAGACTAACACACACCCATGGATTTCAGAACATTGATTCTTCTGGGTTCTGGCTCCTATCAGTCAGCACTTCTTCTGAGTATTCATAAGACAGTTTCATCTGTTAGCTGATAATTGAAAAGTTACTGAAAATAGAAACCAGGAAGACTTTCTGTCTGATGTGGATAACCTAAAATTTCCTTAGTCACTCTCCTGCCCTGCAAAAGGGTTATAGAACCTAACACTACTTTTTCCAGATGCATCTAGAGAGTCTTCTCCAGCTATTTCATTAAATTTCTGTTAACCTGCTTCATTGGCATGAGCATGCATAGCATATCATGCTGATCTGTGGGCTGGAAGAACACTGAATGGATGCAGTCTGTATCACAGAACCAGGGAAGGCTTGCTAATAACACCAGTCTAAACAGGGAAACTTCCACCAGTTACAAGATAGAGGGGTAGTAAATATAGTCATGTGGTGAAGAGAATGGCTTAGGTATCCAAGCATCAGGTCTGAAGTGCTTTGGAGGCACTGCTTTCATTCTCTGAATGAGCATATCTTCCTTTTACTCCACTGAGGTGCATGAAATCAGGTTTTCAGGGGTGTGTGTGCGTGCGCGCGCCCCCAAAGTAATGGATGAAACAAACCATAAATCCTGCCTCCTCCAGGAGACTATTAAAGATTCATTAGGCCCTTTTATAAGCAGGCTTTCAGCAGAGTCTGTAGATAAATGGTCCTCTTGCTCCTGAGTAGCATGTCAGTCCTCCGAATGAGAGAACCTGTTGGGTTCCAGGAAGTAGGTAGGTACAATCCTGCCCACGGCTAAAGGGCTCTCCCACTAGCCTAAATGGAGGAGCTACTGAGTTTGGGACTGAAATATAGGGGACAACAAAAGAAAAACTGGACATATGTGCTGGTGTGGGGAAGTGGAAGGGGACACTAAGCAGAGCAGGCTGGACGTCATCCACTGCTCTGCAGAGCTAACAAGGGAGCCACTAGACATGGCCTAGAGGAAGTTTGCCCAAAGATGTGGATGGAGAAAGGAATGGAAATAGGCTTATGGTGTTACAGGGCCATCTTGGCCCACTTCTCTTCCCTAGTGTTATAGACGGCCACTTTGGCTATCACTAGGAGGAATTCATGAGGAGCTTTCATTTCATGGAGCCTCAGATGTGGCTGCATCTCAGTGTGGTATGATAAATATGCAGCATATGAAATGCTTTGGGATTAATATTTTTATATGAATATAAACTTCACTCTCCTTGTGCAAGAGTTTATGTCCTCATCCAACAAAGAATGAAGGAAAAAGCAGCCTGCCCAAAATGAAAGGTTAGGCTTCCCAATATAAGAGAATCCCATCAACCAGCAGATGTCAGATTTATTTTAAATAAATAAATGTTCGGGGTGTTTTGTTTGAGTAACATTAACAACAGCATACAATTTCCAAATTAAACAGATTTTGGCTTCTAGTGCACTGCCTGCTCAACCACTGCCGATATTTATCCCATTGAAACAATGGCAAACACAGGAAAACAGCCAGCGGTTACATTCTTTCTAGATCTAATCAGTAGTGAAAGGGAGTAAAAGAAAAGCTCGTCAACTTTTGACAACATTCTCAGAGACCTTGGGAACTAAAAGGGAGCTGAAGCTACCTCCCTAACCAGTTGTGAAATAGGATGTGGCCATGGTATTGTCCCAGGACACTACCTGCATTTGCAAACATTTCAAATTCATAAATCCTGAATCGCTATAAAACATTAAGGCTATGTCTCCACTAGCACGCTCTTTTCTAAAGGGGGATGCTAATAAGAGAATTTGGGGTATGCTAATGAGGCCCTGCAATGAATAATCATGGCCACAGCACTTTGAAAGTGCTGCTTTCGACTGAGTGTGGCTCCTTTTCAATGTCCTTTTTGAAAGGACCTTGCACACTTTGAAATCCCCTTATTCCTATTTGGTTTATGATGCATGGGAAGAGATGTGAAATTTGTGATATAAGAGCAGAAATAACCTAGTTTGCCTGCTCTTAAATATAAAACAAAAGGACAAAGTTGGAGTGTAAGGATCATGAAGAAATGCAGATGAGTGCTCTGAATCAGATGCTGATGCAGGGTTTAGATAGGTGAAAGAAGCTGCAGAATTATTTAGTGTTGGTATTGGGACACTGAATTAATTAGCATTTGTTTCTTTTAGCGGTGGAGGAACTGGTTTATAATCAGGCAATTCCCTCCAAATTTATGTATTTTCATGTATATTTAAAGTATACTGAGTTTTGTCTCAAGATGTTGGCAGGTAAGTGGACTGACTACTGATATTTTCTAGTACTCAGCACATCAATCAGTGGAACTGGTACCAACTGCGAGCGAGAGGAAATATGACTCATTTCAACCTGAAAACAGTATTCAGACTTTTTCCGGCACTAAGACAACTGGAGGGGTGGACTTGTGAGATTTATAAATCCACCTCCAGATTGAAGAGGTGGATTGAAACAATTTCACTGCCTTTAAAAGTACACCTTTTCTATGGTTATCCTTGATAGGCTAGTGTTCTCTGGACCCCGTAAAATGTCTCTAAAAAAGAGCTTTTGTTTTTGGAATGTGTGCTGCCTCATACACATTATTCCAGAAGAAAGTTCAGGTATTTTCTGTATGTGCCCTTAGTATTAAACTTTCCCAGGTTAGGATTACAGGAAAAGGTTTTTGACTAAGAATAAACAGACCCCCAATACTTCAGTATTTATGCACCTATATGTACTTGGGTATATAACGTTTAGTGCTCAAAGTCAGAGGGCATGGAAGATATATAGGAAAACATTTTGTCTCTATATTCACAACAGGTCACCAAGACTAGACATGAATGTGTCATGAGGAGAAATCTCACAGAATGAGATTAAAACAGTTTACCCCTCTTCCTTACATTTTGACATCAGAAAATAGAGAGGAGCAATCTTACATCTTTCCTTAAAAGACAAACCCGATCCTGGTAATTGACAGATCAGAAAAAGAAGTTCAAAATACAAAGATATTAAATTACATAAGCTGTTCTTGGGAGGTTAGGTGTAAACACTTTGGCCGCGTCTACACGTGCACGCTACTTTGAAGTAGCGGCGCCAACTTTGAAATAGCGCCCGTCATGGCTACACGTGTTGGGCGCTATTTCGAAGTTGAAATCGATGTTAGGCGGCGAGACGTCGAAGTCGCTAACCCCATGAGGGAGAGGGAATAGCGCCCTACTTTGAAGTTGAATGTCGAAGTAGGGCATGTGTAGACGATCCGTGTCCCGCAACATCGAAATAGCAGGGTCCACCATGGCGGCCATCAGCTGAGGGGTTGAGAGACGCTCTCTCTCCAGCCCCTGCAGGGCTCTATGGTCACTGTGTGCAGCAGCCCTTAGCCCAGGGCTTCTGGCTGCTGCTGCGGCAGCTGGGGATCCATGCTGCATGCACAGGGTCTGCAACCAGTTGTCGGCTCTGTGGATCTTGTGTTGTTTAGTGCAACTGTGTCTGGGAGGGGCCCTTTAAGGGAGCGGCTTGCTGTTGAGTCCGCCCTGTGACCCTGTCTGCTGCTGTTCCTGGCACCCTTATTTCGATGTGTGCTACTTTGGCATGTAGACATTCCCTCGCAGCGCTTATTTCGATGTGGTGCTACCCAATGTCGAAGTTGAACATCAACGTTGCCAGCCCTGGAGGACATGTAGATGTTATTCATTGAAATAAGCTATTTCGATGTAGCGTGCACGTGTAGACGTAGCCTTTGAAAGTTACTTGGTCACATGCACAGTTTTCTACTTCTTGTGAACAAAACCATCCAGCCCAAGGTCAGTGGTAGGAAAACGTACCACTTACCTATACAAATACCTATCTATCAGTTTGTGAAAAATTGCAAATAGGGGCCTTTGGAGATAGAGATGCTTTTCTGAATAACAGAATGGATAACACATGAGTAAACTGTACCCAAAAAAAATCTTGCCTATGGTCCCTACAGAAAGTAAAAATAAGGAAGGAAAAATCTGATGAAAACCTTATAACAACTTATCTGTTTAGTTCATTGTCCCACTAAACTTCCAACCCCAGACTACTGCTCCTGGGCGGAGTTGCTTGTGTTCTACTAGAAGGGATCCTGCATTTCTAATGTCTTAATCACGCATTCCTCTACTCCAAGTTAAAATAGGTATTTTAAAAGAAAGTTTAAAAGGAATATGGAATATTTCATAATACCTTAAGCCTAAAGGAGACCTAATGGCTGCTGGGAATTTCAGTCTATTGTATCCTACAAGGTGATTTGATTGACAGCTGTCCCAAGACACTAAGCTGCTTTACAAACGTATCTGGGTATTTTTGAAATACGAGGGAGTGGGGGAAGAGTAGGAAGGGAGGGGTATTTGCCTAACACTTAATCACAGGAGGATTTCTGGCAAAGGTTATTATACAACACTAATCATGCTGTGAAAAGCAGGAAATTCTCAGCAAGAACAAATTTGTTGCCTGACAAAGCCATAAATACTCATTTACTACATACATGCTGTAGAGTATTGTGAAAAGATTAGCACAGCTGCCAGACCCATCCTATTGGCCCATTATTCACCTGCAGCATAGCTGCTGGTTGAGTTGGTTCACATTTTCGTCCAGACAGGCAGACTACAAAATGCACACTACCAGTGTTAACTGAGGCATGCACAGAAGAGATCACATAATGGGAAAGCAGGAAAGAACAGCCAAGGCTATTGTATGATGACATATATCTGACACATCCCTCAGTTGGTGCCAGAAGCAAAGCTGCTACCATTTGATCAAGTGGAGGCATTCCTTCTGGGACTGCTCAGAAAGCATGATTTTTCATCTCATTGTTTCCATCCTAGCCCCTACTCCACATAAACCAAGGTAGAAATATCTGTGGTCGTACCTGCTCTGAGAATGTGCAGTATCATTTAGCAGACAGGGATCATGTAGTTAATTTTTTCACGTAGCCCACGCTCTCAATTATTGTTGTAGTAATTTAATGTTCCGAAGAAACAAAAGCACATGCATATACACACAGACGAGGCTCAGACAATTTAAGATAAGGAATTATTTTGGCATGGTGTATTTAGTTGGAAAGATAGATTTTACATTCTGTGGAGAAGAATGTGGTAGCAGACATCTTAAAATAAATCCAGTTCAGTAGACTTGTTTTTTATTGACACTTATCCATGACTCTTGGCAAGTGAAACAGAGTGAGCAACAAAACAGGACCTTTTCTCTCTGGCCATTTCTATACATGCCACTTTTTCCGAAAGTGGCATGCTAATAAACAGCCTGAAAAATGCTAATGAGGCATGGATGTAAATTTCTGGCACCTCATTAGCATATGGTCACATGATTTGGAGCGCAGAAGAACCTTGTCCAGATTCCAAAACAGAATGTAGAGGTGTGGCCCCCCAGGGGATCTCCCAAAAGGAGGAGTTCCTTCCAGGAGATCCCCTGGGGGCTGCACCTCTGCACACTGTTTTGGAGTCCAGAAAAGCTTCTGCCGAACTCTGAATCATGTGACTATATGCTAATGAGGTTCTGGAAATTTACATCTGCACCTTGTTAGCATTTTTCGGGCTGTTTATTAGCATGCCACTTTCAGAAAACAGCCTCTGGAACTTACGTTGATTGAACGTGTTTCCTTCTCTACCATGGAAGTAAATGTTTATGGTGGGAATTTGCTGAAAGGCTCTTACAATTTAAATAATCTAGTTTTCATATTTAAATTAGCACATGTAAAATTTAAATGTCATGTACCAAAATGCCAAACAACTAACCAAATTATAGATCTTATTGCACATATCTTAATGTAATCCTAAAGGTTCCTCTTCTGTATTCAACCAATGTACATTCACATATTGTGTTTTCACTGAAGCTGTTATGCACACACATTTTCAAAACTCGGGAGTTTATCCTTTCTTCTCAAGTACAGTTTTACAAATAAAATCGTGCACAAATTTGTGTGTGAAAATAAATAAGTCAGAATGAGGTCCACGTGATCTTGCCTGAAGTCTCACTATAAAAACGATAAAGCAGCCATAAGTCTCTTCCTTCTGCTAATAGTCTCTCTCTCTCTCTCTCTCTCTCACACACACACACACACACACACTTAAAAACACTGAGGTGGAAAAGGGAGACACTCAGAAGTTCGTAAATGTCAGAATTAAGGTTGCCTGTGAAGCTATACATAACCTACAGCATGGGGTCGGCAACCAAAATAGCAAGAAGAGCCAAAAACCTCAATAATTCAAGAGCCACAATGCATGTGAATCAAACCGTAATTTTTGTAACCCCTATTTTGAGAACAGCGCACACATTCACTGATTTGTAGTCTGATACATGTTCACTGCGGGACATTCACAAAATTTTTACATATTCTATCTCTTCACACTTTACATGTGTGTGTTTGTGCCACTGTCTTCCTGACTTTCACTCCTGAACCTTCTCTCCCTCTGGAGGACAACAGGGGGAGTTATCCAACGTATCATTTGCTAGATAGAAGTTGTTCATTTTTGGGCTTTTCTATGTTCACCGTTTAGTACATCTAATCAGGAAGATTTTTTTACCTTGCAGTTATAGCGTCAGGAACCACAAAGAAGTCCTTAAAGAGGCACCTGCAGCTCCAGAGCCACAGGTTGCAGACCTGACCTGTAGTTTGGTATTATCCTTTCTGTCCTTAAAACACAGAACCACTTACCTCCCAAAAAGACAGACAAACAAAAAAAATTACACAAATCTGTACTCAATTGTGATTCATTGGCTATGTCTACACTAGCCAAAAACTTCGAAATGGACGTGCAAAGTCCCCTTATTCGTATTTGAAGTAGCCGGGGTCCTTTCAAAAAGGAGCCCTGCCTGGACGAGCTGCGCAGCGGTAAGCTGCGTCAATTTCGAAGTGTTGCGGCCGCCCACATGCTAATGAGGCGCTGAATATGTATTTCAGTGCTTCATTAGTCAACTTCGAAATGGCCATTTGCATGGCAATTTTGAAGTTCTTGGCTAGTGCAGACATGGCCATTCTGACTTAAAACTTTTAAAATGTAATGTGGAGGAGAAATGTAGTTACTTACCTTTCTTGTAAGTGGCACTTCAATAGGGACAGGGACAACTTCTGCTAGTAGGCAGCCATAAAATGCCACCATAAAAGCAGCAGGATCATTGTTCGGAAATACGAGTGCTACCTGAAACAGAGAAGCATACATTAAAATTTACATTGTCAAAAACTCTATGACATAAATAAATTAGGTTACTGAAAACAGAAATGAGTTTACGTCCAACTCAGAGTTGGCCAATGTACTGTACCATTGAACATAATGTGCTATTTCCTCCCTCATGTTATGTCTGCCTACAACAGCTAAAGCCTCCTACAAGTTTGATGAAGAGGTTTTGCCTATGCTGTATCACTCCAGTGCAGGAAGAGTAAATGCAATAGTGTAAGTGGCATCCTGTAGTTCTTACCCTGTTCAGATTCCTCAAACTAAGCAAGTCTAGGGCTAAGCGTTACTGGAGCAACAGACCTCCAAGGGAAGATCACCTATATGCTTCATGACTCCCGTCTTTCTTTCTGAGAAGTACTAAGAAGTTGTCAAGCATGTTGCTATGGACACTGAACATCTGGCACTATCTTTTTTATCACCACAGGGAAAGGAAAGAGAATAAATTGTCAAATAGAGAAGCTAATAACTTCTTACAGATCCCATTGCTCTTTTTTGCCAGAGTAGGGACATTTACAGCCTACTGGTTAATCTGTAGCTTAAGTAATTAGAGTCTGCCTATATTTTCATATCAGTTCAGTCAGATGTGTTTTTCTTCACTTGTGTCCCAACAGTTGTGAAATACTGCTGGTAACTACACCGCATCCCAACTCAGCCACCTCAAGTGCCACTCACAGGTATGTTTGGTCAAGAGCCTTTTAGTTGGTTCTTTCAGATGTTTATAAAGTAATTAATTTTAAGATGTTGTAACAACATGTTTTAACGAACCCTAAGTTTAGCTACTCTGGCATCTGCCAGTCATATGTTTTAGTCTTTCATATTAAGAACTGCTGCACTTTCCACTTACAAAGTAACCATCTCTAAACATATTTAAAACATCAGAAGTTTTGCTATGGCTTCAAAGAGATTGATGTTCTAGGAGTGCATGCAGCAGAGAAACTTCAGGCATAGTACAGAAGATCTCAAGCTTGCTTAAATGGGCTCAAGAGGTCCTTATCCCCTAACCCAGGGGCCTGCAACCAAAATAGCGAGAGGAGCCATTTTTTCAAATTCAGTAACAAAATCTATACTTCAAGAGCTGCAATACATGTGAATACGAGACAGTCCTTAATGAATAACGTCCAACTGTACTTTTTGTCATCCTGATTTTAAGCACAGCGCACACAATGATTTGTACCAGTTAGAAAGTTAAGTTACCCCCATCTCCAGGCTTTACCTGCCTCAGCCCCCAAAATTACTCCCATCTCCAAGCTTTATCCCCATCCCACAAACCTACCCCATCAACAGACTTAACCCCGCTCAGCCCCCCTCTTCCGCCCGATTAACCTGCCTCAGACGACACTTGTACACCACGGCCACTGCCACAGCCTCCCACATCCCCACTGCCTTCTTCTCCGTGCAGCTTCGGCCAGGGCAGGCTCAACCATCCCTCCCATCCCCCACTCTCCTGCAGGCTTAATGCTTCTCCCATGTGCAGCACAGGCGGCTCCCTCCCCTGCTGGCTTCCTCTTCCAGGGGTCTCTGCCACAGCTTACTGCTCAGCTGCTCCAGAGGCTGCTGCCACTGAAGCAAAAAGACTAAAATCAGTTGGTCTAATGGCGAGCAACTGAATCACGTTTTCTTTGTTTAAGCGGCTGCAGCTTCCAGAGCTGCAAGAGGAGTCAGTGGCATCAGCGCTCAGAGCCGCAAATGGCTAACCCAAAGGATATAAATATCTTCAGAGAGTCTTATCTAACATGTGACTTGGTTATTTTTATGCCAGGATGACGGGTGATTTAAAAAAAAAAATAAAACAAGTACAGGGCTTCTAAAACAATTAAAGCAAGATTACAGATGCACTGGGAAATGTCATGTTTACACATTAGGGCCAACAGCCACCGTGGATCCCTGGGCAAGGTGGGAGGGAGGCCCAGGTCTGTGCCCCAGAAAGGGCGAGGCCAAAGCTGGAAGGGGCAAGCCTGTGGCAGTCATCATGTAGCACTGCTGAGATAGTGGTGCTGCCCTGCCCCCAAGTTGCGCAGAGCGGTGCTGCCACAGACCTTCAAAGGGGCCCAGAGCTCTGGCCTGCCACCATGGATGAAATAGCAGCACCAGCGGCCAAAGCTCAGGCCCCTTTGAAATTCTGGAACCGCCCCCTTTGCACCCTCTGTTGATGGCCTGTGTTTACATACAAGTACACAAAATATTAACTGAAGAGTTGAGGTTTATTTTGAGGCAACTTTAATCCAATATTTTTAATTAATTTACTTCCTAATTATATTCTTCCCCAGGTTTTATTTTTCCCATCTTAAATAACTAACAAACAGACTAGCCAGTTTCATTTTGAAGTTCTTGCTCAACATAGCCGTGTTTACACTACCTGACTATTTCGAAGTAGCCAGCCCAACTTCGAAATAGCGTGCGTCGCATCTACACACGCCATGCGCTACTTCGAAGTTGAAATCGACGTTAGGCGGTGAGACGTCAAAATTTTTATTCCCATCAGAAGATGGGAATAGCGCGCTACTTCAACGTTGAACATCAAAGTAGGGTGTGTGTAGACAATCCGCGTCCTGCTACTTCTAAATAGTACTCCTCCAGGGCAGCAATCAGCAGAAGGGTTGCAATGTGCTGTGCAGTCCCCGTTGGGCTCTATGGTCGCCATGCGCAGCAGCCCTTAAACCACCACAGACCCAGATATCCTGTAGCAGGAAGCTGAGAGCGTGTAGGCAGCAGCACACATACGCGGCAGCCCTGCACGCCCTCCAGAGGCTCCAATCCACCACCCATGGCAGTCAGCCAGCCCCTGAGAGCCCCCAGGGCACACCCCCACAAGGGGACCCAGGGCTCGCAGTCATCCAGCTGCAGGGGGAAGAGAAGGCGGGGCCCCTCCTGGATGGACAGGTTATGGGGTGGGGGCAAGGGACACAACCAGGGCTCCCCCCAACCAACCCTGGCCCACCAGGACCATGGCCCTGGGACAATGGCACAACCCCCAGGGCCTGTCAGCACCCACCCCCACAGACAGCGCCATGCCCCATTCCTGCAGGGGGTAGGGGGGGCTGAACCTCCAAAGGGGGCTGCCCAGTGGGACACCACGCTTATGGCTGGGGGACAGGGGACAGGGACCCAGCACCAGGGAGACAGGGTGTGTGGGCCATGGGCCAGGGCCCCGTACTAATGGCTGTCCTCTCTCCTCCCCACTCTTTCTGCAGCTGCACCATCCGAGGGCCACGACAGCTCTGCCATGTCCATCATGCCAGACAGCCTGCCGGGGACGTTGCACCGCAGAAGCCAGCCAGAGCAGAGACCAGCACCGGGACGAGCTGCCACCGCTGGAGCCTGCCATGGGCGGCTGCTGACACCCAGGTCCTCCCTACCCTCCAGTGCCAGGTGGAGGTGGGGGAGCTCCACCTCCAATTGGAGGAGCGAGTGCTGGCCTGGCACCAGGAGGCCTGGGGGTCCTTTATGTGGGCTTTCAACAGCCTCACCGGGACCCTGGAGAGGATCGTTTACCAGCTGCTGTCCCTCCCGGCTGCCCCCCTGCACTGGAGCCTGATGAAGAGGACTGTGGCGCTCAGGAGCCAGCCCGGCTATATTTGCCTGTCCTCCCTGCCCCCAACAGGGACTCCAGACCAGGTGTGGGTTGTGCCCCTCCATGCCAGATGAGGGGCTGTGAGGGGCCAAGGACTGGGCCACTCAGCCCCACTCCCCCCACTGTACATAGTTCCACCCCACACTTCTGTTGTAAATAGCTGTGTCTCACCCCCCTTTTACGTAGCTGTCCCCCCATGTGTTCATGTCTGTAAATAATTGGTCTACATCTTTGGGTTCTTAAATATTATTTCTCAGGTTCATTTTTCCAAAACATGTGTCACGTGCTCTTTAAGGGCACATTGTGTGGGTGGTGGGGGCAGTGAGAGAGGCCTGCCATGGATGACCGCAATGGCGCTCACCCCACAGCCTGGTCATAATGGGCACGCAGGGCCTCCCAGACCCGGATTACCTCATGGTGGGCCTGGCACCTTGGGGAGGCGGTTGGCTGGGGGTAGGCCATGACAGCCTCCACAGCTCCCCCCCGCACAAAGGCCTCCCCCCTTGCTCCACCAAGTTGTGGAGTGCGCAGCATGCACCCACAACCCAGAGGATGTTGGGGAGACCCACATCCAGGCGAGCAAGGAGGCAGCACCAGCAGCCTTTGAGGCATCTGAAAGCCTGCTTGACCACCTGGTGTGCACGGTTCAAGCAGGTGTTGAACTCCTCCTGGCTGGCATTGAGGTGGCCCATGTAGGGGCGTATAAGCCAGGGCTGGAGGGGGTAGGCCGCATCTGCCATGAGGCAGAGGGGTACGGTGGTGTTCCCCAGAGGGATCTCCCTCTGGGCATGTCGGTCCCTGCCTCCAGCCGGCAGCACAGGCATGAGTTCCTAAAAATGCGGGCATCATGAGTGCTGCCAGGCCAGCCAACATGTATGTCCTGGAAGTGGCCCCGGCTGTCCAACATGGCCTGGAGGACCACCAAGTGGTAGCCCTTCCTGTCTGGAGTGGCCAGCTCACGGACAGCAATGCCGACCTGTTTCTCGACAGTGAGGGCACGCCGCATACAGGCGTCCTGGTGCCTCAGGGCAGGAGTGAGACACTGGCAGAGTTCATGGAAAGTCTGCTGGCTCATCTGGAAATTCTGGAGACAGTGGTTGTTGTCCCACTCCTCCAGGACCAGGCGCTCCCACCAGTCCATGCTGATGGGGTATCTCCAAAGCTGGTGGAGCACCCAGTGGGGGGGTGGGGCATGGTGGTCTGGGGTGGCCCCTTCATTTCCCAAGGGGGACTTGCCTTCAAGAAGGTGCTGGGTGGCCTCCTGCGTGGTGCTGAGAAGGGCAGCCCCTGCCTTGGTGACAGCCCTGAGGACTTCTGGCCACCGTTGCTGCTGGGGGTCCATAGCTGCGTGCACAGGGTCTGCAACCCTGGTGGCAGCTCTGCAGACCTTGTGCTGTGCAGGCCGAGTGTGTCTGGAAGGGGCCCTTTAAGGGAGCGGATTGCTGTTGCCCCGGAAGGACTAGTCTGCCCTGTGACCCTGTCTGCAGGCTTTCCTGGCCCCTTGCTTTGAATGGGGTGGCTTTCGTGTGTAGACACTCCCGAGGGCCCCCTTCGATGTTGCGCATCGCTACATCGATGTTGAACATCGACGGCACCAGCCCCGGAGGATGTGTGGACGCTACACGTCGAAGTACCTTATTTCGATGTCGCCACTTTGAAATAAGCTAGTTTGACGTAGTGTTCAAGTGTAGACGTAGCCTGTAAGTAATAACTGCAGGGAAATGTTAGGAGGCCCCTTGGGGGAAATATTTGATCCACATCTATCGGTTTTGTGTTTTGACAGAACTCTTGGTACAAAGCTTAATTTTTTTTTTCCTTTTTGTTGCTTTTCCTGATGAGGGCTCCTCCTGTGGGTACCACAGCACTCCCAGACTAGCTGGGAGATGTAATCCCTCGAGCATGTCCTGGGCCAGTCTCAGGACTTTCTTCCAGTGGGGACTGCTTCCTTATCAGGTGTCTTCATCACCTCAGCTGGCTCTTCTCAATCCCGAGGAGCAGTGGCTATACTTCATGGCCCTCCCAAATAGCTGAGCTCCTCATTCTGTCTTGCACAGCAAGTCGAGCTAAACTGTGGAGAAACCTTATTTTTGTTGCTTGTACCTGTGATCTCATCCTTTCAGTCATTACCACAGAGGAGGATGGAGATGCAGAGCAGCCTGTTAGCTGAGAGCTTTATCCAAGAACCAAGCTCCCACTTCTTCAATACAGATTAGTTTAACACTCACATCACTGCCACTGTTGCACCAATCTGCCAGGTGATTTTCCACTGTTGCTCCCCATCACTTGTGGGCAAGATCCCTAGTTATCTGAACTTTTCAACTGAGGGCAGCTGCTGCCTCTTTACCTGGAAAGAGAAGTACACCTGTGTGCAGGAAAAGACCACCATGTCTTCTGGTTTGCAGGTGCTAATTCTCATCCCAGCCACTTCACACTCAGCAGTGAAATGTTTGACTGTACATTGGAGAACACAAAGCTTATATTTTGGATGTAGTATTTGTACAGACTCCTTATCAACTTATAAAACAAACCCCATCCGAAAGAACTCTTGATCTAAAGAGACAGGCTGCTCATGAAGGAGTTGAAGACAGATGCAACTCTTGTTTAAGTAGTTTCAGTGTAGGGTTTGTGTTATTTTATTCTAGTAGAGTCGTGCTCAGTCATTTGTAGGAGGTCAGTAGGTTAGCTGGGACAGCTAGCAAATACGTCAGGGCAGATTCTGCTTGGCATTTTTAAAGGTGGTTAAGGGAGCAAGGGCACTTATGTGCCTTGGGTGGTTCTGAATATCCCTGACACCAGCCAACTTGTAGAAGTGAGAAAAGAGGAAAACACAGCATGCAGATGTATATGTAACCTGGGAGATGTGAAGATATATTTGATATTTCAAAGACCCATGTTCCATTTTTGTTCAACACAGTCACTGGCTTGGCATGAGGCCAGATTTTAAAGAAGAAAAAAAGCATTTCAGAGTATTCCTTATCATGATCATACATTTCCACTTTCATATAGAAAAAACTGTAGATGTCTACTTTTATTAATTATTAAGTGCTAAATATACTCTTCTACTCTCACATGATGCGAATTACCATTTTCAATGTAGTTAAAAAGCTTTTATGGCACGGCAATGGAAAAAGTGAACAGAGTATCTATTCAGAACTTGAGTATAGGGTCTTCTTATCTTCAATTTTAACTTATTTTAAATTTCAAAACATGGCGGACAAGATATTATAAAAATGCAAAGCATAAGTTTTCATCTCTCAGCTATAAACATCTAGCTTCACTGTAATTTACAGAGTTATTTTAGAATAAGAGCTTCACTTGAGTCAAATGAAGAGAAGACTGTCTTACTCTTGCGACAGTTTCAGCTTTAGGTCTGAATCACCAATGAATCCTTTTTAATATTAGGAAATCTTAGGGGTCACTGTACATTAATTTACTACAAAAAGATGGGCAAGTCAATACAAGATATATAGATATAGACTATCTGAACATTCCTCCTTGCACAAGATTCTTTTTGCAAGTAAATTCCCTGAGGATCAACAATGCTTGTCCTACTGTTGCTTAGACTCTGTTATAAATCAAAGAGAAAGAAAAGACTCATAGATTGGCTAAGTGACTCTGTAGACAGTGATATCGTTTAAAAATCTGCTTAAAAACACTCTTATTTGATTCCTTTATTTCTAAAAGAAACATAAAAACAAGATGTGATGGCAAATTTGAAAATTCTTTTTATTTGGGAAAACTTCATAGGGCTCATTTTACAGAGGTCAAACAAACAGTCATTGCCCCAAGGAGGATACAGTGTACAACATATACATACGTTACACCAAGTACAAGGGGATAAAGGTGTGTCCACAGAGTCAGTAGAGACCTGTGGCTGGCCTGTGCCAGTTGACTCAGGCTGGTAGGGTGATTTTGTTGTGTAGCTGTCCAGGCTCAGCTTGGAGCCTGAGCTCTCGCACCTTCCCATCTTGCAGGGTCCCAGAGCTCAGGATCCAGTCCAAGCCTGGATTTCTAGATAGCAATGAAACAATCCTGCCCAAGAACATAAGTTGGTTGGCAGGGGCCAGCAATGGATGTCTAGTTGGTGTGTGGGCACAAAGGAGGTAATTTTGCAGAGGTTGGTTCTGAAAGGCCTTAATGGATAGTGGGTTTTTTGAGGACTTGAATGAGTGAAGTTATTTTGTAAATCAGAAAGGAATGGCTTTTCAAACTTTACATCTTCATAGAAGGATTAGTCTTCAAAGTCGTGTGAGGAAGCACAGCTAGCACTACTATCTTCATTTTACAGAGACAGATGGAAACCATGTTTGATACTGAAATTCAAAATATGGAAGCCCACTCTGCTCTCTTCTCAATCTCAAAGACAACATAGGAGGATTGAGTAATTGACATGGACAAGTCAACCATTCATTCTATCAAGGATGGAGCATGCTTTGCTGCAATAGGCATTCAGTTTAGCTCCTGTCTGGACAAGATGGACAATTTGACAAGTGGGTAGAGGTTGGATATAGGAATGAATGCAAAGCATTGTTTGCATATACTGACTCCCTGACATAAATCTTGGCAGATTCTCAGTTAAAGAGGGATGGAAGAGGTTAAATGACTCGGCCAGTTCCATGCTCAATAAGACAGAAGCAGCATTAGATCCTGGAAGTGACTAATCCGAGTCATATTCAAAATTCTTACCATTACCCCAGGAAGCAAGCTCAGAGTTAAACTGTCTAAGAATAATACATTAGTCCAGTTCTGTCAAAGGATGCTCCCACAGTCATCTCATCATAAGCAATGCCTCTTTTGCTTCCACCATATCAGCACCCACAAAGTCACTATATTAAATCACTTTAGCAACATGGTCTAGTACCCTCCATGCTTTTTATATGCAGAAAACTTTGCTAAACAGACTGTTCGGTTTTCCTTTTGTCAAAACATACATTTTTCATGGAAAAGCTTATTGCTGATTCTGCAACAAACTCATGTAACTACTTAGTGAATACCCAAGCAAATGATTACACAAGCCACCGGACCTTGGATGGATAAAAAGGAGCAGATTTTCTCCACATTTTACCACTAAATTATACCACTCTAAATCCCCATTCTCATCTTGCCAGAGTGTATTTCAGGTCTGTTAATAAAGCACTGAAATACTTACCCTGTCTCCAGGTCGCACCATTGGTTCTTGTTTCGTGCCTAATTTATGCAGTATATTGTAAGCAACCTTCATACTTCTGGTCCAAAGTTTGCCTAGTAACAAATAATTTGTAAAATTAACTTTAAAATTATGCTTTAGAATATACTTGTACAACAATAAAGGAAAAATATTCCTCTAAACCAAAAGGACCAAACAGCAGGAACATGTAAGGTCAGACTTTGCCATGGGGAGGTTTTACATGAGCCTCCTACTGGGATATTGTGGATATATTTAAACACAGATGTTTATTCAAACATTTATCTACCATATTAAGCATTATAATTAAAAAGTAAAATCCCATGGTCTCTTTACATTTTATGTTAATCTTTTCTTTAGTTCCTTTTCCTGAGGCTGCCAAGACCTAAACTCTAGGTTATACTCTATTGAGTGCTGCCGTTAACTCTTTTAAGTGGCTCGTATGCCATTCTGTTTGTGCAGAAACAGACGGCTGTGTCATCAATGAATGACGTAGGGCAGACACAGTATGCTAAACTCCTATCCTGGCAGAATGCAGAAGGTGTGATCCCCTAGACATCCCTCCAACAACAGGACCTATGTGGCACAGAGCCCATCCCCAAATCATGTGGGCATAGGGTGCAAAAGAACAATTTCAGGAAGACGCTAATACCTCTCCAGGCCAAAAAATTCTCTTGCCAACAGAAGGTGGCACAGGAGCAGCCAGGATACCTGAGTTCACATATTGTACCCCTTTCCCTCTCCCTTTGTCTGTCTTGTCTATTTAGACTATGCATGCCCTTCAGAACAGGGACTTTATATTACGCATGGTTTATACAATGCCTAGTATAATAGGGCCTTGTTCCCAGTTGGCCGTTAGGCAGCACCACAATAAAATTAATATTTAAAGAAGAGATTATCTTCAGCTTTTTAAAAATTCCCAATTTCTGCTCCACTAGGAACTGAGCTGGTATATTACAACTTGTCTCATATAGGGCTCGTCTACACTACCACCTTCCTTCGAAGGAAGGATGGTAATTAGGTTGTTGGGAGTTTATTAATGAAGTGTTGCCGTACATAAGCAGCACTTCATTAAGCAAATTCCAACCCCCGTGGCAACTTCGAAGTTTTAAACTTTGAAGTACCAGCACGCATCTAACCGCGGCTCACCCGCTGGTAATTCGAAGTGACGGGGCAACTTCAAAGTCCCCTTACTCAGGAGTAAGGGGACTTCAAAGTTGCCCCGTCACTTCGAATTACCGGTGGGTGAGCCACGGCTAGACGTGTGCCAGTACTTCGAAGTTTAAAACTTCGAAGTTGCTGCGGGGGAGAATTTGCTTAATGAAATGCTGCCTATGCACGGCAGCACTTCATTAGTAGACTCCCAACACCCTAATTATCATCCTTCCTTCGAAGGAAGGTGGTAGTGTAGATAAGCCCATAGTGCAGTAAGAAGGTGTGATTTCTAAAGCGTGTTAACATCTTTCGCATTAATTGCTCCATGTAGACCCTGCTGGTATACACTAAAGGTTCTCTAGCGCTATATTACATCACTCCAGAAAGGTCCACGCAGACCAATTAATGCACAACACATGAATGCTCATTAGAAATGACACCCTATGGAGGCACATTACCCCACTGTATAGACAAACCCTTGTATGCCTGAAGAATTCTTCCTCAAATACTAGAAATTCTCACTACAATAACAGAACTAATTTCCAGCTAACTATTTTAATTTTTACATGAGCTTTTAATTTAAAGGTATTTCATCTCAGAGCTATTTACAACAATCAATAACTGTTTTAGAATTAAATTTGACAAACAAGAATGATCAGACCTTAAAAGAAGTGAAGAGAAAAACAGGTAACCAACAGCTTTGATTTCAAACCTTTCCCAACATTAGAAGCTTATGTGGTCATAAAACTTATGAAACTATTAGTGCAGGTATAGAGTGCTGAGAATGGAAAGGCAAAAAGTTTAGAACTGCAAGAACCATCTTTACACAAAACACTTCCTAACTTGACAAACAGATACAGACTGAATAAGTTTCACCCTTCAGTTGATGCTAATCAAATGTACCTCACAGGTTCAGGTATTTATTTAGTCCATGAAGCATTAACCCTACCATAGGACTTAACTCTGTGATTTTCCCCATCTCGATGCATTTTACACTCATGGAAAATGACCCTTACTTGTGCTATTTAAGTCTGAATTTTGTATACTAAAGGGCTGGTCATAAACCCATACATCTCCTCTAAAAGTGGGTGGGTACTTGAGGCTTCTCTGGTAAGTGAGCTAACCAACACTGAAGAGAGTTTCAGCCATGCAAAACTTTTTTAGGAGCTACTTTCTATTCAGTTTGTAAATCGTGAAATCTTAAGAACAATTTTTGGTTTTCTCTATACTCCACATTTGCTATTTCCACAATTTAAGTTTATGCCTTGAAGGATAGCATATAGTAGTTCTGCAGTTGTCTCATTAGTTCTTTACCTTCTGTGAAAATAAGTTCTCAGCTGCATAATTAACAACTTCAATGTTTGCTAATGTTTAGCTTTGCACAACCGACTAGTGTTGTTCCCCACCACACAGGTGTTTTCTGCTCTATTAGCCATATCACAGCATCTCACAAGCATTCAAATCCAGAAATGTTTTTTCTCTCCTTTTCCAGGCTGCAGGACCAATAGGCTGTATGTGTGCATTCATGTATGCATACACACACACAAAATTCACATAAAATACAGAGAAACAAGTCAAATAAATTAATTTTGTGGTGAAGTCTATAATCCTACTTCTCTAGAGACAGTTCCGTAACATGGTGCCATTAAAAATTCTACCCATTCTTAGCTGACAGATTTATTGTTCCAGAGTATATAGCTGTTGAAAGACAACATGGTTAAGAAAGGGATAAAAAAAAAAATAAACAGCTCTGCAGCACCTTAAAGACTAACAATTTTATTTATTAGGTTTTTATTTATTTTTCATTTATAAATGAGCTTTCATGAATAAGATCCACTTCTTAACATTCTGGAGCAAAAATGAGCAAACATCTTATTTTTATGTATCAGGGCCAGGGAAAGAAAGAAATATTAAAAAAAAGAAAAAGTGGGTGGGTGGGTGGGTGGGAAGTTGCTTACTATTAATGGGACCTATGGAAAGAGTAAATTAAGTTAAATTATTTTGTTAGTTTTTAAAGTGCTACTTGACTGTTTTTTTGTTCTATTATATTCTATATTATATTTGTTCTATTATAGGTGACCCCCCCCTTTTTTTCCTCCTCCTTTTTTTTTTTTTCTCGGCTTACGCTCTGCTTGGTGCTTTTGGCAACTCATGAAACCATCCCAGATGCAGTATGTCAAATAATTTTTTTTTGGTGAAATAATTTCTTTTTTTTTGCATTTGGGGAGATGCAAAGCTTTTGTTTTACTGTGGCAGTATTCTTCTGTTCCCTCCAGCCCACAACCCCACCCCCTATTCTCTGCCCAGTCCTTCAATGATCTACATTCACACTTTGTTTTTAAGTCACCTGACTGTAAACTCATTTAGTTCTAACATGAATATTACGGCAGTCACCCACGGTTATGCCTAGTAAGGAGCATCTACATCTGTTTTGTCCAAGTTAGTGTTTTCTGCTTGCATTCACCATTCAAGTGTCTTACCACCAACACTACTTCTAACAGTGATATTGTTTCTTCAGCACAGAAATTATAAGCTCTGTGTGGCTCAAAAGCTTATCTGTTTCACCAAAAGATGCAGGTCCAGCAAAAGATATTATAATATCCACCTACTCACTCTAATACTCTGGGACCAAAATAGCTGCAAGACTGCTGAACACTATCTATAGTTTCCTAGACCTTCATTTGCTTTCCTAAATCTATGGGTTGATGAGAAACTCGCTTTTCCAATCCATCTGTGACGGACTTGTCTCCAACACATTTTAAGCAACTACTAAAGAAGTGTTAGTCATCTGAAGATGAATAATAGTCTTCTCTTTAGTCACTTTCTTCATCAGCTTGAAATCTGAGCCTGACACTTTTCCCAGACTTTCAAATTTCAGAACTCTTCACGGTGTGACACCAATACTCCTAACATGCTCTCCAAACATATATGAACTACAAGATTGTCCCCATGGCACATAGAGTATTTTCAAATATGAGACATGATGAGTACCTCTCTGGAGGCAACTCAAAATTTGCAGACATATACATGAACAGCCTGGCTAAGATAAAGAGAAACACTTCCTTGCACTTTCCTGTGGCAGCAAATAAAGGTGTGCCAAAGATATATTGCAGTGTGAGGCTATTTCCTAACAGAAATTTTTTTTAATAGTGTTGGACTTTTGGTTGAGTAATGGAACATCTACCCAGCCCCATGGTAACATAATTTAGATACACTTCCAATAGATTTTTTTCTCATCTCAGTATACTTTCATGTGAAATGCCAGGGGTCCAGCTACCATCTCTCACCCAACCAAAATTTAACAAGCCCAGAATGAATTGATACTTAGGCCCACCTGATTGAGCAAAACATTCCTAATGGGAAGGAAGTCAGTCACAAGGTGTTAAATATCATATAAAAGAAATGAGCTGACAAACTACACACCTTTTACTTGATGTGGTTTAGAGATAAATCCTCTGGGATTTTCTCCCTCCCTTCCCAATTTCTAATGTAAATATACCTTCGTGTTGAATGTAAAGACGGTTATAAAGGGAAAGCTTGCAGCAGAGAAAAGAACTTAGAGACAAAACAAATCACAATCAGTTTCCTTATTAAGAACAGTATGTTCCTCATAACCACACAGCACTAACTCAGCAACAGCAAGCCAGTGGTTTCTTACCAATCTTCATGTACAGCAATTCTGAGACTGCCAAAGTTAACTGCAAATAATTTTGCCAGACATTTTTTCAGTATCACAATATGACATTTCTTGCAAGTTAAATAGAAATTAAATATTTGTTAAATCTGAGGTAGTTTCATGACTTTAGCAGCAAAATGATCAGAGCAAATATTGTCCTAAGAAATACCTGTGCTTCTGTTGTTTCTCCACAAACAGACCTATTTGACATCCATTCTGTGTGCAGAGCAAGTAAGGGTCTTGTGGAAAACACAGCATATGATCAAAGACTATCTGACACAGCAAGTTCCCAACAGGGCAGCAGAATGAATGGTTGCAAGTATTGAATCTGGCATCATTGTACCTTTAAATGTTTGACTTTGCAACTTAAATCAAATTCTTGTGAAGGTTTCTGTACATATAATTTCCTCAGGTTTTTTGAGAGGGGGGAAAAAATTAAAACCTAACTTTTGCTACATACAACTGTAAGAATACTCCAGTCATCAGGATCTGAGTCCTGAAACCTTTCACCACCATAACACAGACTCCTGATGCTTGAGTTTAAACACATTAGTGGGCAGCAGGAGATGGTAATAATCCCACTGAAGGTGATGAGCTGCTGGTACTAGTTTTTGGATCTGGAGAAGATGAATTTAATTCTCTCTCTCCTCTCTGGCGATGACCCCTCTCTGAGGGAGGTCAAGGGTTGCTGGGCCAGGGTGCTGGGCCAGGGTGGTTGGGGCAACTTGGGCTGACACCTTTCCATCAGCCGCACCATCTGTGGCTCTTTTGACCTCTCCAGGTATGTCCAGCGCAGTGTGTGCTGTTTCTGCACTGGCAGCCATGTGGGCCCAGACATGTTCATGTAGTCAATTATTTTGATATGTTACTACAATTTTCCTGAGCAATGCAAGTGACAAAAAGAAAAGGGTGATTTTCAGAAGTGTCTCAGAATGAAATCTAAAAAAGGACGAAGAAAGGCCCTTTTCTATCCAGAAGGCTCTCTTCCCAGTCCTAACAAATTTCAGAGGGCTATCGCAAATAAACAATATACTTAGAACTTCTCAAAAACTGGGTTGCAAAAATCTTTTACGTTGAAAGTGTTAGGCAGCTTAAGTATATGTTGCATTCAGCTCCACCCATAAATTATTTTGTACTGGTTGTATTGTACTTAAAAATACCCTCATGCTACAGACAAAAAGCCTAGAACATTTACTACCCCAAATTTATTTTCAATTCTTGCATTTTTGCCTCTAACTATTCCAATAAATTATTCTTGGTATGATCTTTAGATTAAAAACAGAAATGACTGCAATGTACATGTTGTATGTTTATATATTATGTTACCATTTTTCTTCTACTTTAGATGAAAGCACCAATATTAAGCATATTGATGGTTAGTCCAACATCACCACACATAAAATATGACTTTTAACTGCTTGATGAAACATTGCACGAGCAGGAAATTGTCTTAATTGTGCCCAAACACATATAAAAATTTTCCATCAAAACCCAAACTCACCTAGAACCCTACAAATCTTACCATTCTCTTTCTTTCCAGGTATCTTCTACTTATGCTAATTCTAGAATTTTACTTATGCCTCTGTGGGTACTGTTTAATAAGAAGCTGACACGGAGGATCTTCTTCTAAGATCTCAAACCCTTAAGGTACTTTTTAAAATAAAGAAATTCCATTTAATAAATAGAGATGACATTTTTAAAGTATGACAAATGGGCAAGCAGTACATTAACCATATTCTAGTAAGTTGCAAGGTGTGAAGAAGATTAAAAGCTGAAAAGTGATGCAAATTACATTACATATATGACCTGGATACCTGAGATCGTTATGGAAAAAAACCAAGCTACTATATTTTGTTTCTAGGGGACAATAATGCTGAACATTAAATGAAAGAGAGAAACTTGAAAAGTAACGGTGAGAGAAGATCTAAGATATGTAGCAGGTTACATATGAGATGAGAGGTCACCATGTAATAAGTGGTTTGAGATGGAAGGTAAAAGTAATTTCAGCTACATATGAAAGAAGCATCACTTTTTAGACTAAAGAGACAATCGTTTACTATATGGCATAGGTGAAATATTGTCTACAGAGCTCCTTGCTTAAGTCCTTTTTAATTGCACCATGACAGTAGTTATCTTTGCCATTGTAACAGCAGTTCCCCTCAAATTAATACTTCTGAGGGAATTCTGGATCCAAAAATCAAAAATTCTGTATAAAAACCTTCTGCGCACAATATATGAAATTTTGCAAATTGTATTTGTCACTAAATAAGTGTGGAGGCTCCACCATGGCAGTGGGGACTGAGCACTAGTCACTGATTGCACAGGGACAGGGAGTGTGTGTGTCACCCTAAACTCTCTGTGCCTCCATCACCCCACTTGAGACACAGCACAAGGGTGGCGCCTCACACAGAAACACACCGGGGGGGCGGGGAGGGCTGCCCTTCCCCACCAGGGTTGCAGCTACACTAGCGAGTTTTTTCGACAAAACCGGAGTTTTGTCAACAAATCTGGTGGAACGGCCACACACAAAATGTGTTTTGTCGACAAAACTTGGCACTTCCACCAACACCCTTCTGCCTCTCCCAGATGAGGAAGTGCGCCAAAAAGCTGTATGGAGGCTCTCAGTGGCCATCTGTCGACAGACAGGGCTTCCAGGACAGAGGGCAGCCCTGTCTGCTGTGCTTCAGGTTGGCTGTTTTGTCAAGAGAGCAGCCAGGCAGTCCGGCTCCTCCGTCGACAGAGTGGCTCGCACTCTGTCAACAGACATTTAGTTGGAAAATCTGTTCCAAAAGAAATGTCTGTCAACAGATGCTTCTAATGTAGCTGTAGCCCGGGTGTGGCCCAGCCGGCTCAGCCTGGGAGGTATGAAGTGTGCAAAGGCTTAGAGAGGTAGAACCCAGTTGTGAGGGAAGGGGGTTCTGCATGGAGCAATCTGGTTGTGGACAGCTCATCGGGCATCTGGGTGCAGGAAAGGATCTGGAGGCACGGGGCTTGTTGGGGTGGGGGTGGGGCGCGTGTCCATCTGTAGGGAAAATGAAATTCCCCAGGTGGGGGGGGAGGATCCAGGTGAAGGGAGCTGGGGCTCCATAGGGAGAATCTGAGTGTATGGAGCTCAGCAGGGTGATGTGGGTGCTAGGCAGCAGGGTGTGGTGGAATGAGGATTCAGGTGCAACTGTTTGCGAATCAGTGTGGTGAGGTTCATGCGCATGTGGGGGGCTCATTTTTTGGTGGTCCAGGTGCAGGGGAGCATAGGGCAGTGGAAGTTTGAGTGCTGGGGGTTCAGTGGGGAATGGTCTGGGTGCAGGACAGGGGCTGGATGCAGGGGTAGGTTATTGTGGGGCTCAATGGGGGGGTCTACATGCAGAGGGTTTGCGTGGACAGGGGAGCAGGAAGCTGGATGGGCAGAGAAGTGCAGGGTCGAGCTTCTGGGGGTATATCTGAAGCAGCTGTGGTCTTGCCTGCTCTTTGCATTGGAAGAGGAAGTCCTGTTCTCCTCCAGCCCAGGTGTGAAGGTACATCCCCAGTTCCAACTTCCTCCCTCCTCCAGTGACTGCAGGTGCCTTAAACATGCACTGCTGGTAAGGGGCACATGACCACTCTTGCAGCTTCCATTTGCTTCCCTATCGGAAGTAATTTTTCTGAGGGGAAACAAAGAAATCTGCAAGGGACATGAATTCTGTGCGTGCATAGTGGGGCAGAATTCCTCAAAGAGTACCACTTCAGAAATGAAAATCTCATGATCTTTTTGAAGGTGGTAGGCAATTACTGCCACTGAATAGGATGCTGGGAATCAACTGATGATTAGGAAGGAGTCACAGATCCTCCATGCTCCTAAACCTTACATTTATGGGGCTGAAAGGACTGATCCTTGAAGAAAGATTAATTTACATGCGTAGCGTGGCCTAATGAAAACAAAGACAAGAAGGAAGAAGTGTAGCAAGTGAAAAAAATCTAAAGCCTGCCAGTATTTGAAGGGTAACTACCTTCAAGTTAACTCACTTATTTAGGGTGTTCCAAAGGGATAGAATAGAATACTTGTAGCCACCAGGCAGAAATAAAATTGAGACTGATTATCAGTTACAACGTAAGGAGATAATGAGATTGTGTAAAAGCTTCTCAAGGGAAATAGTGGAAACTCCAACTAGACGGGATCAAATGCTCAAGTGTGCAGAGCAGGATTCACTGTACAGGGCAGGAGAGATTCTGAAGCTTTAGTGTTGTATTGCTTTTTAGAGGGAGAAACAAGATGATCTTTCTCCTCCCTGCTCCATTTTATGGGCTCAATCCTGACAAGGGATTAATGCTGTTTCACAAATGTGTAAGAAAATAAGTTTGTAGAATGTAAACACCTTATTAATCGGTATATAAATGTGACTACAAATACACAAAAACAGTAACATATTTCAACATTTTTAATGAGATGGATGAGCCTGAAACCCAGAAGCCAATCATGCTGTGCCCCGCTTGCAAAATTTCACAGTCCCCCCAGGAGACCTTACCCCAGTCTTTGCTCACCCCTACTCTCAATTCATGCCTTGAACAAACTCTATCTTAATATGTATGGCCATTTAAAAAGTTATTTTATTTTATAATACTGGAGACATTGCGGGCATAAATTCTGTCTGCCTCCATCCCCCTACTAGTATATCAGATTATGCATTTTTGCCACAAATTCATGCTCCCATTTCTAAACCAAGCAATTTTTTTTACATAAATAAGAGCTCGACTAGTAGAAATGTTTTGCCACAGTCAAATATGCAGCATAATTATTGTAAGAATCTTCTCTCTCTTAACACTGCAGCACAAAAAAGCTGTAAAAAAAGAGTGCTTACCATAAGTGAGGATGTACAGTGGTTTTCCATTAGTGTCCATAGTGGTTAGGCAAGGAGCTTTTGGCGAAATGGTCCCCCACCGCTGCAATGCTGCTTCCAGAGAAGGTGGCCAATTTGTAACCACACCCAACTGTTCTCCACGCATAGCCAGCATCTGAGCTCCCTCTGGCTTTGGTTGGTTTGGATCTGGTTGTTGAACTTATTATAAATATCAACAAAACAAAACCCACCATTACTATATAAATTCTATCCCTTGCTTATGCCCCTGTAATCAAGAGAGTAAGTTAACTCTGTAAAATAGTTTGAAAATGAAATGTTAGTAAACGTGGCGAATACCTTGAACACCTTCTTAAATAAGTACTACGTCAAATGAATACGACATGGAGAAGTACAGCCTGTTAACTCATAACTTTATTGCAACTGAGATGATGCAATTAATAAATAGATCTATGGAAAGCATGATCCAAAATGCTTATATAATTTTTCTGATATCTGTACTGTAAGTGTAAGCAGCATGCATAATTTGCTCTTTAAGAAAGGACAAATCCTAGACCTATTCAAAAGTCACATCAAAGTAACTTCTTCCTTTAAGAGGAGATCGAAAAATTTTCCCTTGATTTAAAAAAATGTAGTAGTAAGATGGGACTACTGATAAATGATAATGTAATAACTCATCAATAGTATGCTCATTTAAGTTATCTAGCATTATACTGCTTTGCTATATGCTTATATTAGGATAATTTGACTCGCCACACTATGGCAACACATCGTGGTCAGCAAGCTTGTTTTTGAAAAAACAACTGCTTGGTTATTTTTCACTTTATTATTGTCTCAGATACATTTAAAGATATCATTTTCAATTATTTTATTAATAGATATGTAACGTGCAACCCCTCTGCACTCCTATTTCACCTCCTTCATACACTAGGTATTTCAGACTGACTCAGATTTGAGACAGAAAAAGATGTAGCACACAGTAAGTACTTTCTGAATAGTGTTTTTTCCTTCACTCTTTTTCCTGCTCAAAGAGATTTTACTCTAAGTAGAAGTTCATTACAATCAGAACTACAAGTTGGGAAAACAGAGTGGAACTTGGATTTTATTCATTCCATCCAAGCTCGCTGAACTACTGCTCTTTCCCAGTTTGTTTCCTCTGTGGGGTGGATTGACGCTGCAGCAATTGATCCACTGATGATTGATTTGGCAAGTCTAGTAAAGACCCACTAAATCGACCACCAATCATTCTCCTGACGATTTTAGTACTCCAGTGGAACAAGATTAATAAGGTGAGTTGGCAGGGGAGTCTTTTCTGTTGACTTGTCCCCAGTGTGGACACCACAGTAAACACATCTAAGCTATGTTGATTTGAGTTATTCTACTAATATAACTCAAATTGCATAATTTAAATTGACCTGTCCTTTGGTGTAGACCTGCCCTTAGTAGCAGACAACCGGCCTAGGACATGCCTGTTAAAAGTATTAACTCATGACAAAAAAGGAAACATTTTATTAGGTGTTAATTAGATTCCACAACCTTTTGAAAAACAGTCATTTTACCTTCTAACAATTCCTCAAAGTCATCTACAAAGAACTCTCGTAATGGTGGTCGTTTGGGTCGTTTTAGGGTATTGACCAGCTGTTGAATCTTTGCTGACACTCTGCTGCTCACTGGTACTCCTGCAGAACAGGGATCAATGGAGATATCAGTAGACTGCTAAACTGCACGCCACCAGATGTCAGTTGTGGGGAGGTGTAAGGTGTAAGAAAAAGGCTAGAATTACAATGCCACCACAACTACAGGTTCATGCTATACTGTGACTCAGCAGAATGTATTCAACATTAAGACATTGATATCATGGTTTCAAAATGAAAAGTGAAGTTTGATTTAGAAGACAAAGAAACCCAAATCAAACAAGAGAGCAGTTTCAGAAAGCGAGTTAGTTAAAGTTACAGGGTAGACAACACATGGGTTTTGGGGAAGTGGAGCTCACCAAAGAAATGTTCCCTGGCAATAATATATTTCAAAAGGCTTAAAGAAGTCTTTTAGGTGGCTTTGGTGATGGCTAGTGAGGAGACAGACATCCAAGCACAGGCTCCTCTCTTAGATCACACCAAAGTTGCAAGACTAGAGAGCTTTCATCAGACTGCAACTGAGACTACAGATTCAGTCAGGAGGGCAGATGGTAACAGGTTTTAATCCTGACATTCACTTTGGGCTGCCTCTTACACAGTAGCAGATTTCTGTCCTGAGCCCCACCCTTCTTCACTTGGTATTTCTTCACATTCTCATGCTTCTTCATTGTAACTGACAGTGTAATCCTGAAATAGCCCGACAGTGAGTTTCACTGGCTAGGAAGTAAGGACATTTTAATAGCAACCTCCAGAAGTTATCACGTGTGTTTACACAGCACCTACCCAAACAGGGTTCTGATTTGGGCGCTTCGGCACGTCTTACGTAAACCTATAATGTAGTTTCCTCCTTCCTTATGCTTGATAGAGCACATCACCCATACAATATACATGATATCTGCTCCTGAATTAAAGCCCCTAATAGCACAACAGACGTATCACCTTTCCTATCTTTTCTCCAAAGTTAGAAACCTTTTACCACACTACAGCAGATGCTGCTTCTATAGTTAAAGTCAAGTTTACATAAGATACTTAGCCACAAAAGTCCATCTTGATTGCAATTTTGTTTCATCCATTTTAGAAAAGATGAGAAATAAATAAGGAAGGTTTTACAAATAACTGTTTTTCAAAAAAAAAAAACCAAACCCTCAGAAAACAACACTTTGCACAAAAGTCACCTTAAGATTTAGCCCTATTGGTATATCATATAATCTGGCACTTGAACCCAGAAGAGCTTCATACAATACCTAATGTTTAGGTTTAGTTACAAATCATTATGAAGTGTGATCTAGAGAGATTCACTGTTTTATTGTATTGAACTTTGTCAAATACTAGTTTTCGGTTTTGTTTTTTAAAGAGAGAATCTGCTCCACTAATAAAGAAATCTGTATTCATGCTGCGTATTGGCTTCACATATGATGGTTTATTTTAGGATCAACATACTGTAACTTTGCTTTGCACGTGCTCTTCAGTGAAACGTGGCCAAAAGAAACAAAAAGCAGATGTGTCCAGAAAACCACAAAAAAGTGGTGAGTTACTATGTTAAAGAAAACAATTGCTTTGTGACATACCATCCCCAGTTTCCATAAGTTCAGCATTGCCATATTTTGGTGCCACCCTTGCTGTCGATCCTTGTGGTCTTTCTACTTGTATTGCATGTTCTGAGGTGTAAGTAGTAACATCTGGAGGGGCAGAATGATTTTCTGTGAAAAATAAGTTAGAAGGTTTAACAATGTTCCTTTAGATTTGAAGTGGGGAAAGAAGGGAATGGGGAGGATGAGGAGCAATTCCACTAATGTTCTTCTTAAGACCTGAAAAGTTCTTAAAATTCATCTACCCACAAGTCATAAAGCATAATTATAGCCAATATGGTTTTAATATATGAAATTTTCACTGACAACAAGGCATAACAATAACATAATACAGATTACAAAGGTTTTTTTGCTCTTCTCCCCTCCCCACCCTGCACCATTAATTTTAAATTAGTTTAATTTCCTGTGGCCAAATCTAATTAGGAATAGATCCAAACACATACACTTCTGATGGATTATGGTATCAAGATTTCAAAATAGAAAAAAAAACTACATGTTAAGTTCCAGCAGTTGCAATTGCCAATGCAAATCAACTTGATATGAGTTATTGAAAATTCAAGATTCAGTTAACACAGTTACTGTTATACCAATATTTCTGAAGACTTGATACTGTTGGAAAGTGGATCTAGAAGAAGGAAATAAAACATAATGTTCATGTTTCTTTACAGTCTTCATGGATGCTTTTCTTGCTTATTACTTGACTATTTTTAAACAGAGCTATTTCAGCTTTTACATAACACAGACTTGCCTTCCAAGAAGACAAACATGATTTTATGATGTGACTCATGATATCACTAAACTATTCCATACCACTAATCTTCCTCTTTTTCAGCTTGGTAACTAAGCATGTATCCACAGTTTAAAACATCTGAAAATAAGGTCTGACTCTGACCTTTTCACTTGTGTCGTGGACTTTTCCAATTTTCTTAGCAGTAGCAAGCTTTGTGGAGACAAATACAATTAATGTCCAACAAGTTTCCTGTTTCATGACAACTACCCAGAGCCTTCCAGACAAATAAGTCAGGGCCCTTGGGACTGCTGACACTGAAGTCAAGAGTAATATATTACATTTAATGAGGTTAAGATCAGGACCTTTAAAGAGACAAGTATATTCATAGGATCTCATCAGACTCCAATATTATTGAAGATTTATGTTTACATAAGTATTCAATAATATTTACATAAAATTTGTCTCATACACTTATCTTTGCTTATCAGATGATTTCCCTTTGGAGGGCCAGATTGAACTGCTTGGATTCTTTTCTGTTTCTGCTGTTTGGATCCTAAACACTAGCAGTAATTAACACTTGTGACAATATATGCTAAAAGCAAATCCATTATTTGTGTAGTACATTATGGGTTTTGTTTTTTTTTTACACATCATTTAGTATAAAATAGGATATTCTCTGAAGAATCCTTTAATTCATCTTGTCTGATGACTACCTTGTATGCCCTTAATCTATACACATTTTTAAGCACACTATAGAGAATTTAATACTTCTTAGGAATTTTCTTAACAGCTTGCAAAAACAAGGCTATTTGGTAGCCACAAATTTTTGAATAGATCTATATAAATCTAGTATTTGTGGTGTTTCCTTAAATATTTTCAGTAAGGATGTTGCTTTACCAGGAGACAATGTATTTCACTGATTGATTTCCTTTTCTGACAAGATTGTTTAAACCAGGGTAGCCTCGTACTATACTTCCTGCCTTTTCTATGCATTGATACAATTTACTCTTGTGCTCTTAGTAATATTTTTAACACATTTCCTACTCCCCTGAACTCTTTTTTTGCCCAAACAATGGCTTCTCCTGGGTCCTTACCTTCCAATTCTCTGAGGTTACTGAAGTCTGCCTTCTTGAAGTGCACTGTCTTGATTCTGCTATTTTCTCTCTTAACATGAACCCTTTTAATTTCATAATCACTTTCACCTAAGCCACTTTCCACCTTCAGAATCTCTGTTAGAGTCCCCATTGGTCCAAATCAAATCCTGAATGCCCACACTCCTAGTCACTTTCTCCATTGAAGGTAACATAAATTGGTGTCCAATGCATTCCAAGAATTTGTTGGATAATCTGTGTCTGCATTTTCCCAGAAAATGTTTGGGTAGTTCATGCTTCCCATTCCCACCAAGTCCTGTGTTTTGGATTACTGTTTTTAAGTCTCTTTTAACTCTATAATATATAGTAGGAACCCTCCCCCACTCCCCCCACCATAACATCACCCTTGTTTTTTTAATTTTATCTTACCTAGAGACTTCAGCCGGTCTGCCTCCCACTTCTCTCTGGGCAGTGGGTTAGCACAGGAATGGAGCACTGTGTGCTGCCAATGGTAACCAGCATCCAGATTAATCTCTGTGAAGGAACAATTCCCACCTCTCGAAATGCAATGAAAGTACTTCTGTGTCCAGGAAGGTCAAGAAGGTGCACACATTTTAATATCTGTGCATTTCAAATTGTGGGAAGGCATGTGCTACTGATGCAAATAGCTAATTTATGGTGTAATGTACCTCTATTGTGGATATTTTTGAACCTGGCATTATTCATAACCAATAAATGATTTAGACAACCATAACCGCAGACATGCCATAAATACCAAGAGGCACCTTAAGGATGATCATGGCTGAATCTCTTTCAAGACATGATGGGATGATTTGCTAATCTATTTCACCTCTGAGAGAATTGTTTTGCATCCTCCATGTGTCCGGTTACTAACATGATTGTGATTCTGTCCTTCCCTGAAACCTGACTGAAACAGGCAGTTTAATGTGTTCTGCATCCGACCACCGGAATGCATAGCAGCTTGAACAGCACAACAGCATTTACACAGCTGTCTCATTATAACTTCACTTCAGGATTCTCATCCATTACTTATAGTTTTGGTGCAATTTTTGGCCTTACTTGTTAAAGGGCAGCTCTTCCTAGTCCTGATTGATTTTCTAACTAAACAAATCAAAAGTGTAGTAGATGTATCATCTGTTTTCTTTTTCCTTTTTTTTTTTTTAAAACCTAGGAAGGAATGTTGCTATATAAATGGGAAGGATATTATGATTAAGAAAATAATTATGTTTCGTTCAGCTGCTTCTACAATCTTTCATTCCTTTGTGAGCAGCCAGTCCTGGCACTTGAAAGTAACAAGGCAACAAGCCAAGGGCAATCTCATATCACATTTAGAACCACAGAGTCACAAAACTGGAAGGAACCTCAAGAGGTCATCAGATCCAATCTCCTGCATTCAGTAGCAGGACTAAGTAACGGCTATACCACCCCAACAGGTGTTTGTCTAACCTGCTCTTAAGTATCCCAAATGATGGAGGATCCACAATCTCCAGAGGCAATTTATTCCAGTGCTTAACCACCCTGATCATTAGGAATTTTTTCCTAATGTCCAACCTAAACCTCCCTTGTTGCAATTTAAGCTCATTGTATCTTGTCCTATCTTCAGAGGCTAAAAAGGATAATTTGTTTTTTCCTCCTCTCATGTATTTGAAAGCTGTTATCATGTCCCCTCTACATCTTTTCTTTTCCAGACTAAACAATCTCAGTTCTTTCAATCTTCCCTCACAGATCATATTTTCTAGACTTTAATCATTCTTATTGCTCTTCCCTGGACTTTTTCCAAATGGTCCACATTTTTCCTGAAATGTGGCACCCAGAATAGGACACAATACTCCAGTCGAGGCAGGGTGCAGAGCTGTTCTAATCCATGTGCCTGGACATGGATTGTGCTTTGTAAAATTAAATAGTCAGCAGAACAGACATGAACATTAATAATTTCCCTGCCATTGCATTGGACCACCTTGGTTCATTCATATCTCTCCCTGTGCCATATAATAGTCCAGTATCCTGTAAGTGTCATTTCCACTGCTGGGTTTAGCGTGCCGATGTTGATAACCTGTGATATAGAGGAGGCTCAGACTAGATGATATACTTTTTCCTTTTGGCTTAAAACTTCATACTTCTATAACCTCCATGATAAAAGAGGGCTGCGGCTGATTGGTTTACCCAGAGGAGTATGTCCGCATCCCAGACTCCTCCTCTGCAATATAGGCTGGCTACGAACTGCTAGCCATCTCAGATGCAAGAAGGACATGGTGGTCTAGCTTTCCAAACCCCTCCTCAGTCTAAGTGATGACTTACAAAGCTTCTTTCTCTAATTGTGCTTGTTACTGACTAGAATTACAAAGCCTGATTTTTGTGGGCACCTGTACTCAGCACTTCTGAGAGTCAGGCCTGGAGAGTCTATAGACAAAACTTCTGCTAAATTCCCTTTAAGGAAGGCAGGAAGTGGCCATATTAGTCAACACATAGTCTTATCAGAATAAAAACTATCTCGGTTATACTAACAATATACTGTGTAATATTGGCTCAGTTTTTAAAGTTAGATGAAATGAAACACTGTTTGATCCTGACACATTTATTGATTACAGCACTAAGAACAGAGAAACCTCAAAGAGTTTCATCCAAACACGCATATTTGTATCATATCCTCTCTTTTTCTTGTTGGAGGGAGGGGTCTCTTTCAATCATTTGGCATTGTATGATCAAAGACTGAACAGCTGCTTCCAGTTAAGACCATAGACATACTCTACCATTGGAGTGGTGTACACTACATCACTTTCCTAAGTGAAAGAGAAATGGCAACATAGTAAAAATTAATTTAAGGCTGGATTGTGTCATACTGACCCAGTCCCAGAATTGGCCTCAGAAGGAGAGCAGCCTCTGTGGCTAACATTCCATTTAATAAAAAAGAATTTGGCTCTGTTTGGGATCTTAAAAGTGTGCCACAAGATGAAAAAGTTTAGGAAGCACTGCCTTAGAGGATTAGAGAGAGAGATTTCTTGGCCACGTGATCAATTCACCTTCATTAGAGTCTGTTTTCAGTTACCCTTTCTCAAAATATCTACCAGCACACATCTTTTAAAGTCAGTCCACATGTACAGCACAATTGCTGTTTTAAAGAGCTACATAACAGGCAACTGCTTTAAGCACAGCTGAAACTTATGAAGTACAATCCCTGACATATGAAAAACATGTACAGCGTATTTACTGTATAATAAAATATTATGGGACTTCCTATGTTGTTCTATCTTTTATTATATTGTTGCCCTAACTCATTTATTACACTAATTCTGCTTGTTAAACCACAATTGTTTGTGGACAGAAAGGGAAAAGTCCTGTTCACACTAGTATTTTTTTAAGTATTTAAATATTGCATTTTAAACAACAAGCAGTCCTGTAACACCTTAAAGACTAACAAATGTATTTATGAGGTACTCAGCTTTAAGTGGGTCTTACCCACAAAAGCTCATTACCTCATAAATAAAATTGTTAGTCTTTAAGGTGCTACAGGACTTCTTCTTATCTGTGAAGCTACAGGCTAACACAGCCACCCCTCTGTGTCTGTTGCATTTTAAGGAACAGAATGCTATAATCCATAAGAATGGAGAGAATCTAAGCACTCTGAATAGATAAACAGGGAGTAGAATTTGGAGACAATCTGCATGCTTCATTTGTCACACTTCAAACCAGGTAAGTAATTGGGTTAATATGGTGCATACATTGTCTGACTTCAACTTGCAACCTGAAATTCTGGAGTCACATGTGGCTCTTTAAGGACTTCTCTGGGGCTCCTGATGCTATAACTGCAAAGTTAAAAAACCTTCCTAATTATTTTTGATAAATGATTAGCATCCAGAAGTAAACATATATCGTATTACAAATCATTGTGTACACTCTGTTCTCAAAATAGAGATTACAAAAAGCACAGTTTGACAATATTTATTAAGGACTGTCTTGGCTTCATGTGCATTGTGGCTCTTGAATTATTGAGTTTTTTACTAAATTAAAAAAAAAGGCTCTTCTTCCTATTTTGGTTGCTGACCCCTAATCTAACGGCACACCTACATGGCATTTTACAATCACACTCTGGCTCACGGCTGTGACGAAGCTCCACCTCCAACTTGGTGGGGCCCATGCTTTTTGGTGGATTTTTTGCCTCAGAGGCTCACATGAGCCCTCAGTTTAGAAACCAGCTGTCTGTTTGATGAGCTACTCTCACCATTGGCCAGCACAAGGGAAGGAGAGGTTCTTCTCTGGGTCCAGGCATTCTGATTAGCTTGGCTCCCTGGAGTTTGCAAGCTTCCTAATTGGTTACCGGTGTTCTAATTGTCCTGATTGCTCTGATTGATTCTAGCAGGTTGCTGCTGGTTCTGGATTAGCCCATGCTAGTTTACTCTGGGAACACAGATCCATTTAATCTATGGCTAATACATTTCCCTTCTATTACTCTTCTGTAGGGGCGGCTCTATCCATTCACACAGCTGGGCAGAGTTCCTCTGGGTGGCATCCTCTTTGCTCCCTCAATGCCTTTGGGGAGCAGTAGGCATTGTCCATGACACTCTGTTTGGCGTCTCCTTCCAGCTCCCTTGTTTTGACCCTATGATCTCCACACCTGTCCTTATTTTCTTTTCAGTTGTCCCCTGTGATTGCTTGGGTTCCTGAGCCCAGTGGATTCCACTCAACCACTAGCATCATTCTTCTGTAGCCCTCTAGCCTTGTCACACAGGCTAGACAAGCACTGAGCCATGAAGCACCACTCCTCAATTTAGAAAGATGTGTCCCAGGCTATAAATTGGAAGACATGCTTATTTTGCTTTTTCAGGGCAACTTTTCCGTCATGCGTCATTCTGGTTTTGTAGAAGATCAGCTGCACATCACAGGAATAACAAAGCTAAGGAATTTATTTTTAAAAATACGAGTTGATGTGCGTAGATGTTTCCCGGGACCTCTGGGGAGGTCATAAGGGACCTGTTTGCAGATAATGCAACCCTGGTGAGCTCACTGTGCTGATGCCATACAACACCTTCTACCAAGCTTCTGATTCATGCAAGATCTTTGGGTGAGCAGTCAGCTTGAAAAAGACTGTTATCCTGTAACAAGGCTCTTCTGAACCAGTTCCAGATATTGTCATAGATAGTATTTGCCTGGATGTTACCTGGATCTTTTGCTACCTTGGCTCTACCCTTACCAAGAATGTAGATTTTAATGCTGAGCTCAACAGCAGAATCAGCAAAGTAGCCAGGAACTTTGATCTTTTGCAAGAGTGAGCATAGAACAATACATTTGTCAGCTAAAATGAAAATCCATATTTAAGAGAGATGTGTTTTATATAGTCTTACGTGTGGCTTACACACAGATGACCTATGTCAAACAAAGCAAAAGACTAAACAGTTTTCATAACAGATACTTATCTAAAATTCTTCGTATAAGATGTCAAGACAAGGTGACAAATATTGATGTTTTAAATCATGCTGGGGTGTCATTTATGGGATTACTGAATAGTAAGAAAAGACTCAGATAGTGTGGATATGTCAATTGAATGACAGGTTACAGGATCCCAAAGAGTGTGCTGAACTCTGAAGTTTGCAAAGGGTTTAGAACATGGTTTCCCAAATTGGGGGGCGTGAAGGAATTCGGGGGAAACCCAGTTCCCCTCCCCACATCCCCGCTCAGTCATTCCCTCCATCCAAACAAAAAGCCAGCTCTTGCTTCTGGCTCTCAGCCCCTGTCATTTCACGTGGGTGACCTGGCACAGCCACTATAAAAAGTAGGCAGCCGGCAAAGGCCCATGTGGAGCTAGCTGTCTCCTGCAAATGTGAGTGAGTGTGGGTTGGCAGGGAGGAGGAGGAGGATGGGGTTAGATGAGCAGCTGGCGGTGCCTGGCTTTGGGGCAGGGGAAGGGCTCAGGCACCTGGCTCACAGGTGCCTGAGGTGGCTGGACTGTGGTAAAAAAGAGGTGGGGGGCATCTTCTTACAAATCAAAAGGGCGGCATGATGCAGAAAAGTTTGGGAACCACTGATCTTGAAAGAGAGGCACAGTGCTAGGAAAATTTGGAGATGCTTGCAAGGATGACTTCGTATCCTTTGGACCCTCTGCACACGACTGGGAAAGGAGAGCAGAAAGGAGAGTGCAAGGCCTGGCTCCCCACTGCAGGTGGAGGCCCAACCCCAAGCATCGCAGGCTGGATCAAGACAAGCCAGGGACAGATCCAGCACACAGGCTCTGCCTGGCTGGGAGAGGAAGCATATTGGCAGTGCAGGGAAGGGCTGACCCGGAGGCTTTTCCTCTGCTGTTCCCAATAACCAGAACTGTGACCAACAAAAGTAGTGGGGGATGGTGCCTAGAGCATGGGGTGCAGAGCCACATATGCCCCGGTGAACTGTGCAGGTGTGCAGTCCCCATTCCCAACTCACACACAGATCTTGTTGCCACAGCTTACTCCTGTACTCAACCTCCCACCCAGATCCCCCCCGTCACCCTCCGATGCTCCTGCACCCAACCTCCCACCTCCAGCCTCCCCTGCACCCATCCTCCCACCCAGATCCCCTCTGCCACCTCCAGCCCATCCCTGCACTCAACCTGCCACCCATACATGCCGCCCCTCTACCACCCTCAGCTGCTCCTGCACCTTCCCTCCCTCCCAGACCCTGCACACTCAGGCTGCTCCTGCATCCCACCACCGGCCCAGACCATCCACTTCCATGATGCCCCATACCTTCCCTCCTCTCCCAGACCCTGCACTCCCACTGCTAGTCCCCTCCTGTACACTACCTCCTGCCCAGATCTCTCACCCTCATCTCACCCCACAGTAGCCCCCTCCCACACACTGAACACCTCATTCTGGTGCCACCCTAGAGTCTGTGAGGCACAAAATCTACTAACTGTGGGATCCCAGAAGAGTTCATCTGGCCTGGGAAAGCTCTGACCCTCAGTCCTCCCTCCCCTCCCACCTTCCTGGGGCTGGAGGCCAGGGGAAATGAGGTGTCACACTTGGGGGCCACATCAGTGAGCATTGTTCAGTTGTTTTGCTCCTCGCACTTGTGTGGCTGATTTTTCTGTGGGTCAGTGGCCCCTGACTCACAAAACTTTCTTCACTGTTGCTCCGAATCTGTCCATCCTAGAGTCTTTGGTTTTACCAGCTCAAGTGTCATATTTTTTAGAAGGATTAACAACTAATGCCAGAGGTTTTTCTGTGCATTTTTGGTTCTATAATGCGGACCCATATGCCATAGTATTTATAAGTCACTAATGAGAGGCATTAATAAACTCATTGTTGTACAGAGAAGCATTTACTATCTTCCCGTTCTTTATGAAGGGCCTAGTATTGACCAACCAGTGTATATCACCTTTCTAAGTTCCAGAAAGTATTTTTCCTACTCTGTCCACAGGGTAGATATTTGAAAGGCTTTAAGACCATAAATATCAATTGAAATAAATGCAAGAATGATTTCCACAGCTTGTTCCTTAGAAAATAGGTGATTTCCACTACATTAACCTGTCCCTTTTAAAAAATGAACTATCAACCACCATAATCTTCATTCATCGTCTATGTTGAACTAAAAATCCTATCTGTAGTTTAAAGAAAAGACCCAAGACTCTTGCAGCCCCAATTAAATGAACAGAATAGTATCAAAACCATATAATAGCTGATGCAAATTATCCACAGATCCGAACTCCACATTCCATTTATATTACAGCTAAATATTTATCACAGTCCCCCTACCAACCTCGAATGTGCATTAGAATACGTATGTTATAAATGAATGCCTATAAAGTGTTAAACCAGAAGGTGGAGGGGGGGAGAGAGTTCTGTGGTGGGCAGCCAGGTAAGCCAATGGGAGAAAGAGAAATTCTTTTGAATTGAAAACAATTGGGTCTGAGAGGTCTTGGTATGAGAATACACACAAAAATTATTCATCTTAAGAAGCCTGAATTAATCCAGTAAACATCATAGCTATATCATGATCAGAGCATAAATATGTAAGTAGAAAAAAATGTTTAGTTACACGTGATTGTGTTACTTTTATTTTGGATTTGGTGTGGGACTTCTCAGGCTGGTTGATGATTTTTCCCCTGCACTCTGTAACTTCTAAGCTGAGTCCCAGGGAAGTAATTCTCTGTGCTCTAATACTGATAATTGTTGGTTACTTTAATTACATCTAGCAACTAAGTATGCTTATTTACTTTCTTGTTGTTTTTCCATCTTTTGTTTTCTGAATAAATTACTTTTTAAAATCAGTTATTCGATTCCTGTATCTTAGAAGAGCATCTGTGGTTTTTTTCATGCCTAGACCAAAGGGTCAACTATCACATTACAGCTCTTCGTTTCCAAGCTATCTCCAAAGGAAAAAGTGAAGCTTGGGGGTTACCCCATGGGGAGATTACAAGTGTGTCTTCCTTGGTTTTAAGGGGCGCCTTTTCACTTTGTGGTGGCTGCAATTACCCTCCAGGGTCAGAGAATCTGTGACCTTGGGAGTTTTCAAGAAGAACCTTTACAGGCAAGGTATTTTTAAGGTCTTTGCAGGCCCCCAATTTTTGCATTCAGAAGGTCAGAGTGGGGAGGCAGCCCTGACAACTTACACTAGGAAAATGAGATTCTGTGATGTATTCAGGAAGCAAAGTCCCTGCTGAGACCAGAATGGAGTTTTGTTTTGAGGGTTCTTTGTACTTTTCAGCTACCTGGTCTTAGAGTTAGCTCTTTAACATCTTAACTATCAAAATTAGATTTTTCAGAATGACACACACCTTGTCCTAACATATTTTCAGATGACATCTCCAAAGACAGATTAGTCTACATTAGGAAGAACCACAGGTTCCTGTGCTCAGCCAGCACAATGCCATAAGAATATACATTTATTTGTTACACAGATTAATTTGTTTAAAAGTAGTTGCGTGACTTGGTGAGGTGGAATTTTGTCATCTCCCCCATCCTGCCTCACATTTTGAAGATGAATACCCTATTGTCCAGTTACACTCACTATTCACTGATGCATTACTATGTCTTACCATCCATTTCTGAAAGAAGATAATTTGTGACAATCACCTCCTAGAATATATTTGAATGAAAGACCCATCCTCTCAATTGTCAAGTGAAAAGAAAAGAGTCATTTGATTTGCAATTCAAACATGCAGTAATTTACAACCTAGTTAGTACCTATTTGGTTCTTCTGGCAGATATTTCTGCAACAGTGACTGATGGTAACCCTAGCTCACAGGTTCTATCTAAAACATCTGCACATTCTTTAACTGACCTGAAGGCTAACTTATGCTGGATATCAAAATGATCTAAAGAAAATTAAGTTAGACCCAGATATCCAGATAGTGACTTTGGTTGCCCAACATATGACACATTTAGAGGTACCTGATCTTCACACAGTGCTCAATGCACAAGAAGGATATCAAGTTATTCAGAGAAGACTATAGGTGGAAATCTGATCCCTCTGGTTGTGCCCTCCCTTCTAACAAGAGCTGGGCCATTGATGATCTCAGGGAGACTGCCCTCTCCCAGCCAGTCTGGAAATTTGCAAACAAAACTGGTTTCTAAAAGTTGTTTTGTGAGTCCCAGATGCAGAATCCACATGAAGGAATCCCTGTTTACCCCCTACTGGCCCACCAGGCTCAAAGCTCCTTTGTCCTTCCACCTCCAACTTCTGCCTACTTCCTTCACAGGAGATGTCTCCAAAAGTCAAACACAAAGAGAGAGAAAAAAAAAATCCCCTTCCACAAAATATTGGCTTCTTGATTTAGTTCTATAAATGTTGGACTATTTACTGCAAACTCAGAGTGAAAAAAGAGAAGATTTACTGTGCCAGATTTTAAACTGCTGAAATGTCACATTATTTTATAAAAAGCTATATTTAAGACACATTGAGACTTGGTATGTGTGAGTAATGCAACCTTTCAGCATTTGGATAAATTTAATTCTCCATGCTATAATTTCCTCTAGCATTTCAAGATGAAGTGATAGAGGAGAACCAAATACAGTGATTAATCTGTTTAGAAACGTATGCATTTCTAAAACAAGATTCTGAGCTATTAATTAAGCAGGAACTGAGGAACACAGTACAACTGCCTCTTCCAACTGCAATGCTGTACACTTCAAGAGTTTTTGGGAAAGGAGTGACAATAATGACCAATTCTACAGGTGTTACCAGAAGACACCAGGTATGTCTGCGCTAAGCATAGAAGTCGGCTACCGATGTGCAGTTTTAGCTATGCCAATTGTGTAGCTAAATTCAATTTAACAGCTGTTGACTGCTATGGTGTTTCTCCCTTCAACCTTGCTTAATCCTCACTGCTCGCAAGGCATTCCAGGGTTGACTCTGACCCTGGAAACCACCGTGAAAACAAAACCATGGAAGATCAACCCTGAGTGTGTTGATCTTCCACAGTAGTATAGACCTAGCCACAGGGACAATAGGAGATGGATAGGATAAGGTCTAGGGTCCCAACACATAGAACTGGGCATATCAAAGATCTTTTAATTTACTGCTTAAGCTAGGAAAGCAATTAACATACAATTCTTTTAGTTGAGAACACATTTAGTCCAGTATCTTCCAAGGCTGAATCTTTATAGCCAGACACTCCATGTCAACACCCCGCAAGCTGATTTAGGAATTGAAATGCCTGCAAGCTATTCAGAATGAGTAACAACCATCTGAAAATGAGAGTGGGCAGCAACTCCAGTTTTCCACATGGCAATTTCATTAATGTAAAGAGAAACGGCCAGTGTCAAAATGCAGAAATTTATACAGAAATACACCTATCTTGTAGAACCAGAAGGGACCTCAAGAGGTCATCAAGGCCAGTCCCCGGCACTCATGGTAGGACCTATCACCATCCCTGACAGATGACTTTTTTAAAACTTGTTAGCCCCAGATCCCTAAATGGCCCCCTCAAGGACTGAACTCACAAGTCTCGGTTTAGCAGGCCAGTGCTCTAACCTATGGGCAATCCCTCTGCCCTCCCTTCATCACAGGTTGAACTTCTCTAGTCTGGCCGAATGAAAGAATTTGCCAGACCATGGAAGGTCAATATTGTCTAGCACATTAACAACACTTTCAATGCATCCTGGGCTCTCAGAAGACATCTGGGGTAAATTACAGCTAAATAACAGTGAAGAAGACCAAGACCCAAGAGGGATGGCTGTAAACAAATGTTATGGGACAATGGGAAACTCGGCCTCACCCACAATATGTGACTGTCTGGCTAACTAAAATCATACAGGATGATGGATGTTACCAGTGAAAGATCTCTGGATTAGAGAGGTTCAACCTTTACCTATTTCCTCAGCCCTTTAAAGGAAAGCAACTCTTGAAAACTCTTTGGGAAAACACAGGAAGCAAATAATCAACTAACACAGCTCTTCTTCCAAACACCGACAAGGCCGTGTTGTAAATTGTATCCCTCAGATGCTGCCATCTGGATGTCACATCAGCACCGCCAGGGCTGCTGCGCAGATTCTCCTCAAGGGTCACACTGAACTTTTCGACTCTCTCTGAGTTTTCTGTCTTTCTGGCATCAATGCAGGGCCTTCCAGTTGGTTTAGAGAGGTACAGCTTCTTGGGTCTCACCTTGACTTTGGAGCAAACTAGCGAGTGATCTGTATCGCAGTCGGCACTATGATAGCTGCATGTCAGAAGGACGTTTTTGAGGTTATCATGTCTAGTGATGACCACGTCTAGTTGATGCCAGTGTTTCAAGCATGGGTGTCTTCATGACACTCTGTGCTGTGGCTTTGTTTGGAAAAATGTGTTTGTGATGCACAGATTGTGGTACGTGCAAAGTTCGAGAAGAAGCTGTCCATTTTCATTCATTTTTCCCACACCGAAGTGGCCTAAGCAGGAAGGTTGTGAGTCATGATCGGCTCCAACTCTTGCATTGAAGTCACTCAAAATGTACAGTTGTTCACAAGCAAGTATTTGCGCTATGGCAGCACTAAGCACGTCATAGAACTTGTCTTTTACTTCTGGTGTGGCATATAGGGTTGGAGGGTAAGCGCTGATCAGGTGGATGGGACCGGTGCAAGATTGACGTATGATCTGAAAGAGTCTTTCTGATCCGCCCACGACTAATTCCACCATTTGTAGAAGGGTGTTTCTGATGGCAAAGCCAACATCATGCTCCCTGGGTTCTTCTTGGGCTTCACCCTGCCAGAAAAAGGTATAGTCTTTTTCCTTTAGAGATCCCGAATCCGCGAGTCGCGTCTCTTGCAGAGCAGCAATGCCAACTTGGAGCCTTTTCAGTTCCTCATTGATGACAGTGGTCTTTCGGGTGTCGCTGATGTCCTGAAGATCTTCAGTCAAACCAGACAGCATGGTCCGCACATTCCAGCAAGCAAGCTTAAAACTTTGACGGTTTCCTTTTCTTGTTGATATTCTTATTGGTTTGCCTGGTGCTCAAATTTCAGTCACTTGTCAAGTTTGGGAACCTTAAGCCTCACGCACCCAGTGAGGCAGGTGAACTGTGGCGGGACAGTACCCTACTGGCTGGGGGCCGCCCAGCTTGAGGCGGGCGGTGACTGTCCAGTGAGATGTGATGATCTCTCCCACCGTCAAAGGCAACCCCTGGCGCTCGTTCTCTACGCCAATCGAGCAAGAGCTTATAACCGGTATCTGTTGCCTCCCGTGTTGATGCAACGCTGTTCAGCGATGCTGGAGTAATTTTTAATTTGGGACCCTGGGCTGACCAGACGCCAGTGTCCCCCTCTCGGCTTTACTGATATAGTCCAAAGGAGAGGATAACCTCTATGTCTGGTACAAGCTCAGCTGCAGGAGTTGCGGGGTCAATGCCAGAAGTTGGCACAGAACTGCCTCAGGACTCCCCTCCGGATTTTCTGTCAGGGTTTATTCCCTTAGCCTTGCTCCTTCCCACGATAGCCCACATGGCAGTGGGGCCCAACTAACAATATAGATCATAATACTACCAACCCTTCTCTACAAGGATTCTACCTTCACAAGATATTTCCCACTCACACACCGAGCCTAGGGATTCTTGAGCTACACCCTAGTCATAGTGTTAACAGAAAGTTCCACAAAGCCATGCAAACTGACAACAGAGTTCAACTACAGAAAAAGTATGGAACGCTTGCATGAAAGCAGCGGGCGCTAGCATTAGGAGTTCTCTAGAGGCATGTTTTAGTGCACAATAAAGGGGTTCATTTGCATGACCTGTGTAACACACCTGGGAGCCATGAAGCACTAGATCCTGCATGCTACTGTGGATATTTAACTGAGAAATTAGTCTGAAATTTGGATCGAGATTAAAAACGTGTCTCCCTAAATATATTTTATAATTAGAGAGAAGGGGAGGAAAGAAAAAAGAAACCAAAAAACACAGAAGTGCCTGTAAGGGCAGATATGTGTCAAATTCACATCAGTAACACCAGCTCAGCGCTATGAAAAAGAGGAAAGTTAAAATGAAAAGATATACAGAGAAAAACAGAAGATGCTAAAAAAGGATGATTTACCAACCTATATGTGTTTGAGCCATAACATCAGCTAGCCTATGAGCAGCACCACTGCCTCCACTTTGCGTCGACGAGGAAGAAGTGGTAGATGTGGTAGAACCATGGATTGCTTGACTGATCCAGTGTTCCATGTTTATACTCCCCTGGCTGGAGGTGGGAGTTCCCTGGGAGTCGCCCTGTACAGAGCCTTCATCTTCTGAACCAGAAGAGGTATCTGATAATTGAGAACAAGTGTCTTTATTTGTGAGGTAAGTGTGTGATGGTTTTGCTTCTTTGCAGAAATCAGGCACATTCACATGACAAAGAAAAAAGAGAACTACAGTTCAATACACATAAGCAACAGGTAGTTATAGTAAAGGGAGTTCTGCACAACTGTAAGTACTGGAACAGGACCAATTGTTACAGGACATTGACAAAGTTTTCCTGCAGCAAGATTTCTGCTTCTACTGTTTCTTTGCAGATCAAAACCAATGAAGATAATACACATTTATTTAAATTGTGGTTCTCAGTCCAAAGATCTCAAAGCACTTAATAAGAGCAAAGAGGAAAACTCAGACACACAATAATTAATGACTCTCCAAAGGTCATAAAGCAATGTCAATGGCAAACTACTACTTCTGAAGCTGAACCATAGCGGGTGATCATATAGTAGGGAACGGTGTAGTTACAGCTGTCATGTCATTCCTTCAACAGGTGGTCAGAAGTGCACTTGACTTCTCATATTTTCCACATGCCAGTGGTTGAAAGAACAGAAAAAAGAAGGTAAACAGATTGACAAACTTTAGAAAAGAAATAAGGAGACCATTCCATTATAGCGCAGTAGCATCAACCAGAGAGTTATAGGGCCAAGAGACTTAGGAGAGATGTGGGTGGAATGGCTGACACTTCAAAGTGTTACAAGAAGCACACTATGCTACCAATAAAGTATTTCCCTTGTAAGAACACAAAGATACATGCAAACTTGGCACCACAAGGGGGCACTGTATGTGTGGGTGATGGCTCCTTGTTGCCTCTTCGATTACCCTATAGTGTAAACCATCTATGGTTCATCGGGCTTTAATGATATGTTATAATTACTGTCTTTGATATGTGGCATCTGGTAATTGGATAATTTATTTAGATGGGATTTATTTTGACGGCATACAGGATATGCATTTCACATCAGTAAAATTATACAGTGTAGTTCCTCACCTGGAGGTGTGTAGGCATCCATTGAAGTTTGCACCACCAACGAACGTCGTTTTGATGGCATTGGAACTGCCATCTTCCTTTCTTTATGTTTAGCAAGAGCTGCCTGAACTGCTTCTGTATGGACATCTAGAACAAAAGAGATTTAAGTTAGACTTCAAACTGAATGCCACTGACGTGTAGTCACAATGCAACTGAGTTAGGCTAACTGAAATAGTTTAACTCGTCATGGTTATAAAAAAAAAAGTCCTGTAGCACCTTAAAGACTAACACTGTTACTTATTAGGTGATGAGCTTTCGTGGAACAGACCCACTTCTTCAGGTTTGGGGAATAACTGGTAACTGAGAGAAAAAGAATCAACAAAGAAAAAGAAAAAAACTTTGGTGAATCAGCTAGATGGGCAAAGGTGGGGGAAGAGAGGAGAAAAAAACCTTAGCAAGTGGCTGTTATTTCAAAATAACTTTGCTGTGTAAATATACCCTTTGAGGGTTCTAGGTCCCTGACTGATCTTTATCAGAGTTTCTTCATGCCTCTCTACTTTGAATTTGAGAATGGAAGAATCTTTCCTAGAGCACATCCTCGTTAAGAACTGTTTCAAAGCAACAGCTACCTCAGCAAACATCCTTGTTTTTCAATCTGGTAGTGTGCCAAGGACTTTTAATGAAAGGATGCTCATCTGTATTTATTAAATGAATCTTGTTTACATAATAGTCATATCAGCTGCGAACATAAAACCTATGCTTGAAACATAACAGGCACGTGAGAAATCATGAAAGACGCAGTGACCACACCCCAGTAAAACCACTGGACAGAGGAGATGAAAACAGTGCTAGTCCATCTTCTGCCACTGATTAGTCTTCAAACTTTGCAAGTCTTTTGGGAAGTGTAGAATATGATGATTGGTTTTTGATGGGGTGGGCAAGAAAAGCAATCAGGACCCAGACATCTTAGGTACAAAAGCCTACGCTCATTGTGCAGCCTTTATGACTTCCACGGTACTGACAACAGTCCCCCCAGATTCTCCGGAATATAAACTACGTCTGCAGTGCCCCAGTGTTCACAGACTAAGGGACTGTGAACAGCAGTGTATACTTAAGTGCTGTCTCTAATTCCCTTGTGCGGACTAGATTAACGCCAATTCAGGATCATACATTTGCACCCACACAGGGGAGTTAGAGCATAGCACTTCATTGAGCACTGCTCTCTATCGTCCCCTTTATACAAATGCAGGGCTGAATAGACAACTCAAAAGTTTCACAGTAAGGAGCTTTTCCAGCATTCAGTGAGCTCTACTAAGCTTCTGTTTCTTCCCAGAGGTAAAAGCAGATACACAATGGTCGTTTTATTTTATTTTAACATACTGGCCCCCCTAAGTTCTTAATTACCACAGCACCAACACCTGAAAAGTGTGCTATTATTCTACTTTCTTTCCTCAGCTGGCCTATCACTCCTCCTACATTTGGGGAAAAGGGATAGAAGGAGAAGAGGTATACCACCACTTAATAAATAAAAGAAAGGGCTTGTTTTTACCTTGTACACATTCATCTACGATAATCTCAGAGTGCAAAAGAATTTTTAAAAAGCTCTTTTCCAAGACTTAAAAACAAGAATATTTTTCAACTACAACTTGTGTTGTTTTAAACCTTGTGTGGATTACATACTTACAACTAGGAAAGAGGGACAGGAAAAACAAGAGAAATAGGAAAGTGAATACATTATGCATACAGGGGTTGCAAGGTTGGCAGGGCAAAACAGAGGAACTATAGGAAAGATTATAACACTAATATTATTAAAAGCTTTAGAATTTCCTTTCACAGTCAAGACAAACCCTTAGAAAAGAACTTAAGCCTTCCTCTTTAAACTACTACTTTAAATTAAAAGCTTGTTAAAAAAATCAAACAAATTACTTCTTACTCATCTGTGGTTTCTTAAAAACAAGTTGTTCTGTGGCACCTTAAAGACTAACAAATTTATGAGGTAATAAGACCCACTTCTTCAGATTTTTTTAAAGATACTGTTCCAATAACATCTCTCCACTTATAGCATTCAGACCTGTAGGACTAGAATATCCTCAACAAGGGAGAGCATTTTGTTTAAATAAACTGCAATGCAAATATAATTTCCACTTTAAAAGTTGAAAGTGGAGTAAACTTGCAAGTTTACAAAAAAAAAGTCACCCTGCCATTTTTTCCTTAGTTCAGACTACTCGAATGAAGAAGTTACATCTTACTGATTACAACAGGAAGGGAAATTATCAAGCTAAATTGTCTTCTTTCAAGTTAAAGGTTTTGGAGGCCATAAGGTTGTAACCATCACACCTGAGGAGAAAAGGATAGCTGATGGAAATACATTATTTGAATTATCAGTGTTTTGTTTTGATTTTAAATTCTCAGTTCTTTGGTTTCTAAAGCCTCAAAAATTATGGCAGTTTTTTCAAAGTCAGCTTTTTTTAAGAGGAGACAGTATTTTCTACCCCATAAATACCTGTGGGGAGATTTAGTTTAACAAAACTTTTTAGCCCATTGAGACTCAGCAATTGCAACATGCATGTGTCGATATAAAAAAGTAAATGAGTCTAAAAACAAAGGTTAAATGAAATTTATAATTAAATAATTTAATAGTTTCAAAGTTACCACAGATATTCGCTAGCTGTCTCCATACACCTGTGTAAAAATACCTTATTTTATAAAAATATCTTATATTTATGGATGCAGATCATGCCTGCATTTGTGTTTATGGTGGGGTACTCGCTATGGAAGTTTGCTCAAGGAAACAAGTCAGAAAAGTGACCCCCAACAGGAGACCTTGAGAAAATGAAAGGGCAGCTGTTTACTGAGGAAAGCTTCCTACCTGTCACTACGAACGGCTTATTCTTCCTAAGGTATGAAGGAGGCTACCAAACAATTAGAAGTCTCTGGATCTCCAAGGCTGTGTCTACATTACCACCTTCCTTTGAAGGAAGGATGGTAACGAAGCTGTTCAGAGTTTACTAATGAAGTGCTACCATGCATAGGCAGCACTTCATTAAGCAAATTCTCGCCTGCCACAACTCTGAAGTTTTAAACTTCAGAGTACCAGCATGCATCTAGCCGTGGCGCACCTGCTGGTATTTTGAAGTGCCGGAGCATTATGAGGAGTAAGGGGACTTCGAAGATGCCTCGGCACTTCAAAGTACCAGCAGGTGCGCCGTGGCTAGACGCATGCCGGTACTTTGAAGTTTAAATCTTCAGAGTTGCCACAAGGGGGAATTTGCTTAATGAAGTGCTGCCTATGCATGGCAGCACTTCATTAGTAAACTCCGAACAGCTTCGTTACCATCCTTCTTTAGAAGGAAGGTGGTAATGTAGACACAGCCCAAAAGGGTTTGGGTTTGACGGACTGGCCAGAGGCGTCCCAGAAAGCAACATGTTAGCTAGCAGGGAGACAGAAAGGCAGCAACTGCAGTGGGGAAGGCTGCTTTTCACTATGCTCGGATGGAGGTAATTGGGTTAGATGAGACAGACCAAAGCAGACCAAGGTAAGATGAAGGGTCAGATAGGGAAAGGTGAACAGAGACCTTTGTTGTTTTTACCTCTATGTGTGTGGTATCTTTCTGTGAATGAATAAATACCACTTTGGTTTGAAAAGGCTGTTTCATTTGGTTGAACCATCGTGCTGGCCACAGGTGTCAAATGGATGGCACAGGTAGTAGGGGAGCCCCTGTGGGGAGGCTGACTCCCTGCTCCTCTCCTTCTGCCTGTGCCACCTGTGGCTGGAGCCCCCATACCTCCTCCCCACTCCCACAGCCAGGGCCACAAGCCCCTTCCTCAGAGAAGCCCCAAATGCCACAACTCGGCTGTAGGTGTCCCAGGCTGGCCAAAACCCAGAGTGCTCCCCCAGCCCCACTCCACTCCCAGCCTGAACAGGCCTGGGCCAACAGCAGCCATGCTACATCTCCCCTCCCCAGACCCAACACACCAAAGAGAAAACTGTCTCTGTGAAGACAATTTTGATATGCCCCAGTGTGGCTTTGGGGAGGCTGAGGATGTGGCATTAGCTTCTCAGCTTTCTGGGTTCATCACCAATCTCTCTGGACTCCAGAGAGATCACTGACAAACTCAAGAAGCTGACTGGCACTTACTGTCTCCTCACCCTTACTGGCACCTGCATGGCACATAATAAAGGGTGGGGCAGGGGGATGGTCTGTCAGGTATGGCAGAACCTCCCCGTGCCTATTATATCTGCTGCCCACAGGAGCTAGGCCTCTCAAATTACCATGGCTGGGAAAGACTGTCAGATACTCGGTCCCAGAGTGAAAGGCCACAATTCCAGCCACAATGATGACAATGTAAATAAGAAGCTGGGACCGTTAGCTGCTGCAAATGTAAGCAAACTTGTTTCACTTAATGATAGACTGAAGAAGAAATAGGTCTGAGTGAACTTTTAGGCTCTTATGTTTTACGCTGATTTGCTTCTAAGTGGTTTCAAGGGGTGTCATAGCCGGGGGTGGTAGCGGGGATAAGCTCCCACAATCTATAAAATGCTCCCATGGCGTGCGTCTCCAATAGCCTCTGACAACCGAAGTCCAGCTCCTGGCCTTCACGTGTGGCTTAGTTTCTAAGCCCGGTGAAACTGTTTGCACTGACAGGAGAAGGGGCAAAGGCAGGTGACTGGCGCCTTAAAACCAGCTGCTTTGGGCAGATGGGGCTCGTAAGCCTGGGAAGGCCGCCCACCCAGGAGAAGGAAACTCTGATTTAAAACCTCCGCTGCCTTGCAGCGATACCTAGTCATGGGAAAGGCTTTGGGAGTAAACCCCGAGGAAAAATCCGGAGATGGAGCCCGTAAGGCAGTTTGAGGTTGTGCTCAATCTCACTCTGGCAGCTCCTGAGACGACACTGGTGCCAAGCTGTACTGGCTTTTGCCTTTCCCTTGGATTACATCAGTGGCGTGGAGAGGGGGAACCTGCTGCTGGGCATCAGCTGGTTCTTCAAACTTACTTGCCCAGGCCTGCGCCCTGGAGAGGAGACTTCAGCATCGCTTTCTGAGTGGTGACACAACACGGGAAGCAGCAGTTACTGGTATTAAGCCACTGCACTTGACTGGCGTAGAGTGAGGCGCCAGGGGTTGCTTCCGACGGTGGGACAGGTCTTCGGATCTCATTGGGCAGCTACCGCCCGCCTCAAGCTGGGCAGCCCCCAGCCAAGTAGGTGCTGCCTTGCCACGGTCCACTTGCTCCACTGGGTGCGTGGGGCTTAGGAAATCACCGACAGGTGGATTGTTAACCTTACACCAGGCAAAACAAACAAACAACAAAATAATCCAGCCTTCAGGCTGGGCACATGGAATGTAAGGACCATGACTCCGGGTCTTACAGAAGACCTACAGAGCATTAGTAACCCCCGAAGACAGCAATCATTAACAACGAGCTGAGAAGACTGAGGATGGACATCGTGGCCCTCCGGGAAACAAGGCTATCGTCCTCTGGATGTCTCAGGGACAAGGACTTTTCCTTTTTCTGGCACGGGAAGCCTCCAGAAGAGACCAGGGAACATGGTGTTGGCTTCGCAATCAGAAACAGCCTAGTTGGCTGAGTCATACCACCAAATGCGGGAACTGAGAGAATGCTGAAAATCCAGCTTCAAACACCAGTGGGCATGGTCAACATCTTCAGCGTCTATGCGCCTACTTTAACTTCTGCCCAGGAAGTTAAGGACAAGTTCTATGAATAACTTAGCATTGCCATCAGTGAGGTACCTTCCATAAGCCGCTATTCATCCTTGGCGACTTTAACACCAGAGTTGGCAGCGACCACCACAGCTGGCCATCCTGTCTGGGACAGTTTGGAACAGGGGAGATGAATGAAAACGGACAGCAACTCCTTGAATTCTGCTCCCAACATGACCTCTGTGTAACCAACACCTTCTTCAACGTCAAACCCCAGCACAAAGTTTCGTGGCGACACCCAAGGTCGAAACATTGGCACCAGCTTGACCTCGTCCTCACCAAACGCAGCTGTTTAGGTAATGTCAGGGTGACACATAGCTACCACAGTGCAGACTGTGACACTGACCATTTGCTTGTGTGTAGTAAGGTGCACATCCAGCCGCGAAGATTCTTTTGCTCCAAAAAGGAAGGGAGGCCACGCATTGACACTGGCAAGACTCGTGACCCTTCAAAAGTATGCGAGTTTGTCCAAGCACTTGAAGAGGCCTCGCCCTGCCCAGACAACACTGATATCAGCAAGAAATGAGAACAGCTACAGGACGCTATCTATAATACTGCGATATCTACCTTTGGGAAGAAGACAGTCAAGTCTGCTGATTGGTTTGAAGCCCACACTGAAGTGTTGACGCCCCTGATTGAGAAGAAGAGACAGGCACTGGCTGCATACAGGTCCTCTCCCAGTGAGGTGAACCTGCAGGCGCTCCAGTCTGCTCAGAGTCAAGTGCAGCAGGTTGCTTGGCAGTGTGCCAACAATTACTGGCTCCAACTCTGCTCCAAGATTCAGCAGGCCGTGGACGCTGGTAACATGCGAGGAAAGTACGAAGGGATCAAGCAGGCCATCGGTCCATCACAAAGAAAGACTGCCCCACTTAAGTCGGCCACAGGCGAGGTCTTCAAGGACAGAACCAAGCAAATGGAATGCTGGGTGGAACAGTACTCACAGTTGTACGCCAGAGAGATCGTAGTTACAGAGAAAGCCCTGAATGCCATCGAGCCTCTGCCCACCATGACTGAACTCCATGCTGAGCCCACCTTGGAGGAACTCTGCAACGCACTAAAAGCACTCTCTTCTGGAAAAGCCCCAGGGAAAGATGGTATTCCCTCCGAAATCCTCAAATGTGCCAGTGGTACCCTAGCTTCAGAGCTGCATGGAATACTTTGCCAATGCTGGAGAGAAGGCAGCGTACCGCAAGATATGAGGGATGCTAACATCGTTACTGTCTACAAGAACAAGGGTGACAAAAGCGATTGTAACAACTATCGTGGCATCTCCCCTCTCAGTGCCGTGGGGAAGCTATTTGCACATGTTGTTCTGAAGAGGCTCAACGTTCTTGCGGAGAGAGTCTACCCTGAGTCTCAGTGTGGGTTCAGAGCTGAACGGTTCACCATAGACTTGGTTTTCTCTGTTAGGAAACTACAAGAAAAGTGCAGGGAGCAGAAGAAACCTCTGTATATTGCCTTCATCGACCTGACCAAGGCATTTGACCTCGTCAGCAGAAAAGGTTCATTCGCAATTCTGGCTAAGATCAGCTGTCCCCCAACTCTGCTCAGCATTATTAGGGCCTTCCATGAAGGCATGAAGGGGACCATCGTATATGATGGATACACATCTGAACCCTTTGAGATTCTCAGCAGAGTGAAGCAGGAGTCTGTGCTGGCTCCAACACTGTTCGGCATCTTCTTTGCAGTTCTGCTTAAATACGCCTTTGGAACTGCTACAGAGGGCATCTCTCTCCGCACGAGAATGGACGGCAACCTCTTCAAACTGTCGAGGCTTAGAGCAAGGACCAGGGTGCTTACGAAGCATCTAAGGGAGTTCCTTTTTGCTGACGATGCAGCTAGTGCTGCTCACACTCAGCAGGAACTGCAGTCGCTCCTAACTCACTTTGCGGATGCATGCATGGAATTTGGCCTCACAATCAGCTTAAAGACGACCCAGGTGATGGGCCAAAATGTGGGTAACGAGCCATCTATCAATGTGTTAGACTACGAACTGGAAGTCGTCCATGAGTTTGTGTACTTAGGCTCGACAATCTTGGATAACTTGTCACTTGATAGCAAGATCCAAGCGCATTGGAAAAGCCGCCACAACATTCTCCAGGCTGACAAAGAGAGTATGGGCTAACAATAAGCTCACTGTACACACCAAGGTGCAGGTCCACACAGCCTGTGTTTTGAGCACACTGCTGTATGGCAGTGAAACATGGACTTTGCGCTCAAAACAAGAGCAGTGGCTCAACACATTCCACATGCGCTGCCTTAGGCGCATACTCGGTATCTCATGGCAGGACAAAGTCCCCAATAGCACAGTGCTTGAGAGGGCAGGCACTGCCTCGATGTTCACGCTTCTCAAACAGAGGTGTATGCGCTGGCTGGGCCATGTCTCACGCATGACGGATGGCTGAATACCAAAGGACCTCCTCTTCGGCAAACTGGCGTCTGGAAAGAGGCCGAAAGGGCGACCTAAATTGCGCTACAAGGGCACGTGCAAGCGTGATCTCAGCGCTCTCTCTATCAGTGCAAACACCTGGCATTCGCTCGCCTCAGACAGGCATGCCTGGAAACAGGGAGTGAAGGAAGCTGTTGTTGTGTATGAAACTACCTTGGTGAAGGAAGCGGAAGACAGGAGAGCCCTCAGGAAGATCCGTGCCCGTGATACCTGAGAGACATCTGCCTACTGCTGCTCACAGTGCGGAAAGGACTGCCACTCCCGGATTGGATTGCACAGCCACAAAAGACGCTGCTCGAATCAGTCCAACTGGGGCGCAAACCCATGATCCCTCGGGATCGAAGGATGCCTACTAACTAGCTAACTGCTTCTAAGTGCAGCTATGCAAAAAATAATTCTATACTGGTAAACTGCACTTCCATGACAGATTGCATTCGACTACTTGTATGTGGTGAATTCAAAAATGCCATTTCTTTTATTGTTTTATAGTGCAAATATTTGTAATCAGAAATAATATAAAGTGAGCACTGTACACTTTGCATGCTATGCTGTAATTGAAATCAATATATTTAAAAATGTACAAAACATCCAAAATAATTAAATAAAAGGTATTCTATTGTTGCTTAATAATGCAATTAAAATTGCAATAAATCATTATTTTCAACCTTGGAATTAATCATTTGATAATCTTGCAAGAACATTCTCCCTTATCCCTTTTCTTATATTCTTGTACTCCATACAATAGGCTCGTTCCATAAATGTCTAACGTATTTTCCAGCGCAGACACGGTGTGATGCAGTTCACTCAGGCCTACTGAAAAGGACTGGGTGTAGGGAAAAGAAAATGTTTTCAGAAGGAATATTCTTTTATGAAGAAGTCTGTTCTATCCAGACTACTCTGTTAAAGCTGATGAAACGATTCCAGGTCCTGACCCCTCAAAGCACTCAGCTAGGTAACAAAATCTTCCCTGTTCCCACCCGACTCTTTTCACAAGAAAAGCTCAATATAACATCTAAAGTACTGAATAAAATATCACCCCTGTCTAGACTGGCAGGTATTAATGTTCAGTTCTTTCTCTTCTATTCTACTGCACTGTTACAGTTTGGCTGACCCACATATTGGATCCAATTTGTGCTTTTATTCCTGGAGAATCAATAACTGGCAGAGAACAAAGTGGCATGATTGGGAAGGCTAATTGCTCAGCTTATGCTCATGCAGCTTGTACGATATTCATTATTTAATCTGACAAGTAGTTTTCCTAGGCTGCCTGATAATATTTAGAAAAATTTGGATAAATCAACTCCTTCCTCAGCCTCTTTTCTTTGCTGCATTGGTTCATTCCTTCCCCCCTCCCATTCTATTCTACTCCCTCTGTGAAAGATTAGGGAGGTAAAGTGTAATTTTAAAAGTAATCTTAAATAGCGAATCAAATTGCAACCAGAGTAATGGTCAATTTCTTGTTCCTGGTTCAACAATCATACCTAGGTATGGGCTGATAATATTTCCTCACATTATTATTGATATAATATAGTAATTGAGATCAGGTTCTATCATGCTAGTTCTGTACAAAACCCCCACAAAGAGAAATTTCCTATTCCAAAGAGCTTACAATTTAAATAGACAAGAGAGACAAAGGTTGTGCTGCAGAAACAAGAGCCTAGAAACGACATGGACCATATAACAGGTCAGAGGCATCACCGCAAACAGAACTCATGCTTCCTGAAGCTTAGCTCACCTCCAGATCCAATGACCAGAGCGTCCCATGGCAAGCAAACTGTCTTTCCTTTTGCATCCATTTGCTTGTCTGCAGTGTACTACTCCTAGGCTGCAGATTCTTTATTCTGTCGGTAGGGCTAGTTTTCTAAACTTTCCCAAGAGATGTTCTGTTTAGCATGGCTTCTGTTTTTCATTTGGTTTATCTTGTAGCCTGCCATCATGCTATACTCCAGATTTAAATGAAACACCATAGATACAAGGACACTTGAAGAGACTAATGCCCAGCAATAGTCAAACAGCAACACCATCTCAACCTTTCCTACATTTATTCCTCAATCTGTTTTCACAGTTGTATGTTCTGTGTGTCAAAGAGCTTGTCAAGAGACTGGGTGGCAATCTCACTGTTACATTTCCCAATTCATTCTATGGACAAAGTTGACTTATATTCACACTGCTATGGTCCTAGGGTATGACCCTCGCCACCCCGCAACTCTGTTAACAAGCCAGAAGGAGACAGGACAGTCAGCATTTGGTTTGCAGTCCTGACAAAAGCAGGTGAGATGGGAATCAGGAGCTTTGGATAGTTCAGAGGATGCCCGTTTTAAATGCTCATAGGCATCAGAGGGTGAGTGGGTCTCATTTTGAAGAGGGAGGAAGTCTGGACCATATAGATAACAGGACCTGTGTTGAACGAATAGAGGATTAACACAGCGTATTAATCCTCTGCACTGTAGGATAATGAGGTTGGGTATATTCTCAAGGGATAAGAAGCTCCTAAGGAGTCATAAATTGGAAGTTTAAATTTCTAGCATTCTGATATTTCTGACTACATGAAAGGATGTAGTTTCCCATTCATCTCTGGTGTCAGAATCAGGCCATCAGAAGGAGGTCAAACAGGAAGGAGGATAAAGGGTTTAGTTGCAATCCCCAGACATCTATGTGCTCTGTGTTCAAAGAAAAGTCTCTTGTGAACTATGTATTAAGGAAACATGTACTCTACAACTCTCACATTGAAGCTCCTCCAAACCTCTAATCTTTTCATTACAATAAGTTTCCATCTTCCTCCACATCAAGCTTCCCTTGTCCCATGGGCTCCATTTACCTTCAGGCACAGTAGAAAACTCAGAGGCTCCCAGGCTCAGTTCAGGTTAGGGAAATCCTGCAAGGAAATGAACCTTACAGTTCCAAGCAAGAATGCAATTGTCATTTGATGGGTAGGTTCAGTCATTTCTAGATATAAAGAAATAGCGTGATATCTTACAGCACGTTATAACTGTTAGCAAATCACACTGCTGGAGTGCCCTTACTTGCTTCCCATTGTGCAAAACCTTCACTCTCATGGGACCCAAGGTCTCCTGTGCCAGGTCTTGTGGTCTTTTACCAGATAGTTCTCCTGCATATCTAGCACATGAAAATGTCTAATTTTGTCTAATTTACCATACAGCCCATCACAACCTTAACAAAAATCTCTAATCCATTCATTTTTTTTATCTCATAAGAACATAAGAATGGCCATACTGGGTCAGACCAAAGGTCCATCCAGCCCAGTATCCCGTCTGCTGACAGTGGCCAATGCCGGGTGCCCCAGGGAAGGAGAACAGAAGACAATGATCAAGTGATTTATCTCCTGCCATCCATCTCCTGCCCTTGTACTGAAGGCTAGGGCACCATACTTTACCGCGGCTAATAGCCATTTATGGACCTAACCTGCAAAAATTTATCGAGCTCTTTTTTAAACCCTAATAGAGTCCTGGCCTTCACAGCCTCCTCCGGCAAGGAGTTCCACAGGTTGACTGTGCACTGTGTGAAGAAAAATTTCCTTTTATTAGTTTTGAACCTACTACCCATCAATTTCATTTGGTGTCCCCTAGTTCTTGTATTATGGGAAAAGGTAAATAATTTTTCTATGTTCACTTTCTTCACCTATCTCAGATAAGAGTGGTGTGCTGCTAGGATCAAAAGAGTAAAATCTGCCTGCTCCTGTATTTCAAATAAAATGTATGGGTTAAAGTACTGTTTTTATTAACTCTGTAACCAATTTTAAAGTCCAATAAACCTCTCCCTTAAAATGTTCATTGCTATTTTGTTTATCCTTCTGACACAAAAGAAATTGCCATAGCAGGACTGACCCCTGCCATATCCTGAACCCAAGCAAGCAGTATGTACGAATCATGGATAGAGACCGAGAAGTCTCTAGTTTTTCCTCTACCAAGACAGGATGATTCTCTAACAGTTTCTAGTGTTTTGTGCATTGCACTTATAAATGTCCCATGTAATGGTATTTCTCTCTCTTCCTCCAAGGAGTTTATGCCACAGCATAATAGGTCTGTCAGGAAGCTTATTCTGATGCAGCCTACATTCTTTCCCTTCTTAATTTTACCTACTTCTTCTTTGTGCCTCAAATAATTCCTCTCCCAAGCGCTATTTTTGCTTTTCTGTGGGTGGACTTGAAGGAGAAAACCTTTCCATCATCTTGTGGAACCAATTCCTATTCTCACAATAATGCCACAGGGCTCAGGACTGGCCTGTGGAATAGGAAGGAAGGTTCAGGAAAATGGCTCTATACAATTCATCACACGTTTAACTAACTTATTACATGGGACTGAATCTAAGGTCTGTTTAGGTCCAGTGTTTAGCCCCTGTTTTCCTGCTGAAGATGAAAAGGGGTTTCTGGGTAACTGTTGTGACTTTCCGGGAATCACTCAACCAGGGAAGAATTCTGCCAAGTGCCTTGCCACTTTGAGCACCTTAATGGTATACTGCTATGGATCACAACCCACACACATATTAATCTTCTCCTAGCTTCCTCTAGCCTAGCCTTGCAGCATTAATCCCAATAGACTTCCTGGTCCAAGTCTCCCCAGATTCATCCACCCCAAAACATTACTAGACACTTGCCCTTTTCTCCTCTGGTTCATCACAAAGTGGTGAGACCAGACCCCCCCCGACCCCAATTACTTTGTCACACATGCTCCATGCAGTTTGCACAATGAACACCCAGTTGGGATAAAAATAAAGGAAAGGTTTAGTTAATAGAAAGTTCACACACAAAAAGCCACTCATTCAAAGGGAAAGCAAACACATTCAAGTGACACAGAAAATAAACAGAAGTGCAACTTTGCACTACTGCAGCAGATAAATTTCCTTTTCCAATACAAATTGCCAATTGCCTTTGTGCAGTTTCCCAGTGTACACAGATGGCCTTCTAACTCTGAGACAGACCCTCAGATTGTGGCTCAACACTTAAACCTCTTTCCTCCCCATGCAGCATGGGGGCTCCTCGTTATTTAGAGAGGGGAAACCCTAGTTGGGATGTCTCATTGTTTTCCCATTAATCCTAAGGGTTCATCATTTGTACAATCTGGGTTGTATGATGCCAGGTGCTTGCAGATAACTTGTCTAATTGAGGTAGCAACCCACTGCCATGCTTGGTCACTGAAAGCTTTCATAAAGATCTTACTCAGCATGCTTTTTTATACATAACATTGATTCAATTGTTTATTTGAGGGCAAAGAAATGGGGGGAGGGATAGCTCAGTGGTTTGAGCATTGGCCAGCTACACCTGGGGTTGTGAGCACCTTCCCGAGGAGGCCATTTAGGGATTAGGGCAAATAGACATCAGGGATGGTTTAAAAAAAGGGTGGGGGGAGCGATAGCTCACGGCTTCCAACATTTGCCTGTTAAACCCCAGGGTTGTGAGCTCGATCCTTGAAGAGGCCATTTAGGGATTGGGGCAAATAGATGTCAGAGATGGTGCTTGGTCCTACCAGGATGGTAGGGGACTGGACTAGATGACCTCCTGAGGTCCCTTCCAGTTTTAGGAGATATGTAGCTCCAATTTTCTAATAATTTTCTAAGGTGGTCATAACCACTCTTCCCTGGCACTATCTGGACCCAGATTTTAACAGCTGCAAATATTAAAAAAGAAAAACCATAACACCATGCAAGGATAATTTTTCAGACAACCAAGGGGGAATGGGAACTCTGATGAGGTCCCCAGACCCTGGTGGGCTGTATGCACATTACTGTGCTTTTCAGCATACACATAAGGATTTACAAACCACCACCACTTAGATCAGAAGTGGCTTGTGACAATTAGGTGTTGTTCTCCTCGTGAAGTGAAGCTATGACAGAAAGATTGTGAGTCAACTAAGACCAAAATCAGCTGCGCCAGGCCAGGGAGTGGCACAGAGGAGACCTTTTTCACAGTCTCATACCTAGGCACTAGATTGTTGGCACTCACATGGCTGAGTTGCCTTGATAGTAGCCATACTGGCTGTTCAGTAGAGCAGCCACTACAGCCTCCAGCAGTGGCCAGAAAGAAATCTGTGACAGCCTCAGGCCCATCTAAACTTGAAGCTTCACATACACTTTCCAGTTCGAAACATACCCATGATAGCTTACAAAAGAGCATAAACGCAGCAGTAGGAGCTAGCTGCCCCACAATGGCAGATTGTACTCAGGAACTTACCTGTTATGGCTTTATTTCTATTTCTGGCACATTAGCTTGATCAGAGCTAATGTGGATATTTCTCCTTGAGGTGCAAATTATACCTTCCAACTCCTGTGTAGATCGTTAGTGATAGCACCAACCCCCTAATCACTAGCCAAGCTGAAAACAAATTGCTGGTCTTCCTAAGAACTGAAAGACATGTGATCCCAAAAAGCCAGCTCTGTGGCGATTGGTGTCCGGAAGGACCCAAATCGTGTCTTATCTCTAGGGGAATAACAGTGAAAACACTGGGGTTCATAACAATCAGTTCACAGTTTCAAGCCTATCCTTTTAAGGGCAGAGCTGGAAATGTAACTATGATTATTAATGAAAGCTTACATTTTCTCATATTCTGTGTTCCCTCCAATCAAATTGCAAACTCTGCTGGGGCCAAATTCCAGCTTTAGCTCTACCGCTCTCAAATAGATTTCAACCTTTTGAACACATGTAGAGCTGGCTCATTCTTGCTGAACAGCCTGAGTGAATGAAGTTCTTGAATCATTCCTCACAGGTCACTCCTCTCAACACACTGATGCTTTTGTTGTTGGAAAGGGAGTGACTAAAATGAAAGGAAATACTCCAGGTGTGGGAGTATCAAAGCTGCAGTTTAATTCTCTGCTGCGGGCCGATTTGCTTTTCACTTTCTTTTTTCACTGAGCCCTTTGCCATGTCTCTCTCTCTGTATACTTACATTTTTCCTAGCTGAATCTGACTTTTGCTGTTCACAGTTTCCACTGAATTTTTATTTCCCTGTTCTTGCTCATATTTTGCAAACTTCTAATCTAGCATCTGTTGCAAATTTTATTAACACTCTTTGTCTTCTCTTGTACAATTCATTTTAAGAGATCTTATGTAAGAATGGAACGAATACCACCCACAAGGTACCTTTCCTATTTCCAGCAGAAGCAATGAAACCTTTCAGACATTCACTGTGGGTGAGAGTGGATATAGACACCCAAGCACTTTACTGAAACTTTTTAGCATTCTATTTTCTGTTTACAATTGTTTAAACTGTAACTAATGCCTCATTTCAGCTTCCTCCTTCAACTCTTCTATTGGTTCCAGTTGCTTTCCTTTTACAATGTCATATTGATTATTTTGAAAGCCTGTCCCTTTCACCAACAGAAATTGGTCCAATAAAAGATATTGCCTCACATCTACTTTTATTTTTTCTGTTAACTGTTTTTATTTTCTCTGCCTGGTGTGCTCCTTTCCTCTCATTTTCTGGATTTGAACCCTATGTTTTCAAAAGGTAACCGGCATTTTTGTGTGCCCCAATCTCAGATACTGTGAATGATGTTCAGCCCTTCTTGCAGATGCTCAGCCCTTCTTGCAAATCAAGCTGATTTGGGACCCATGTCTCCAGTCACTGAAAATGCAGGCCTTATTTACCTCCTTCCATCAGCTTCCAGTTTTTACCTTCATTTTCCCATTCTTGTCTTCCAACTTCACTTCACATCAACCTACAAATCTAAGACGCATCTGTATATCCACCCAAGCCTTCTCAACCCTTCATGCTGACTCATTTCAATCCCACCCCCTCCTCACTTATTTTTCCCATTATCTGATTTGAAAAGACAAGATACAGTTTGAATTGCATGAATAATTGGAAAAAACCTTGACACTCTACAGTAATGAGTTCAGAATGCCAGAGGATTTCTTATTAGAGGTAATCTATATATTATTTATATTGTCAGAGCTCCTGGAGGACCCCTTAAGGATGAGAGCTCGCCTCTGTAAGGCACCTTATGATCAGTAAAACTGTGACCGCCTGTACCCCACAGATCTCACAGTCTAGGATTCTGAACATCATTAGCACAACAGATGGATAAATCTACTACATATTTGAGAGGGTTTGTGTGTCTGTCTGTGTGACCATCTGTCCACCTATGAGTCCATTTGTTCAAGAACTTCTCCTAAACCGTAAGAGCTTGGACCACCAAATGTAATAGACCACCAAATGTAATGGCATAGCTCAGTGGTTTGAGCCTTGGCCCACTAAACCCAGGGTTGTGAGCTCAGCCCTGGAGGGGGCCATTTAGTTTTGGGGGTGAGGGATACCTCAGTGGTTTGAGCATTGGCCTCCTAAACCCACAGTTGTGAGTTCAATCCTTAGGGATTAGGGCAAATAGATATCAGGGATGGTGCTTGGTCCTGCCAAGAAAACAGGGGACTGGAGTAGATGACCTCCAGACGTCCCTTCCAGCTCTAGTAGATGTGAAATATGCAGCTTCCCCTAATCCTAACTTACAGCAAGGTCACGGTTGGGCTGCTCCAGGACAAGGGGATGCGTGTGAAATGTGATTGTTTCTTATCAAATGGAAAGGGAGCGATGTGATAGCAGGGACTCACAAATGAACCCACCAGGGCACCAAACAAGGGGGCATAATTAGACTCCAGAATGACCACAGGGGAACAGCAAGTGCCTCAGCTCCAGGCAAGAATTGGCTGGCAGCATAGCTCTCACCATGCCAGGCTGTTCCTGGGTAGAAAACGCCAGCCACCTCCACCCCTGTGCCTTGAGTCCCACCCTCACCCCCATTTCCCAATGCTCTGCTCTTTCTCCAGCATTCCCTGGCACTGAGCTCCTCTTCAACCCTGACTCCTGCACTCCCTCAGCCTACTGCCCTGAAAGACCTGAGCAATACTAGGTAAGTCTTCTAACAGACAAATAAAGGTGGCTTGGGAATAAGAGAAAGACAGTTATGTTTATATAAGTAATTGGTATAGCTACCGGAAGAGTGTCAAACTGTAGCTAAGAACAGTGATGCAGCTGATGCTAGTAGGGACAGCTTTATCTCAATAAACAAACTGAGAGCCATCCTAGGCCCTAAAGCAGAGGTGCATAGGCTTAGCTTGACATGAGTAATTAAACACAGGGGATGCTTCATTTCTTGGGAGACAGGAATAGAGGAGTAAGTGTCAGTAGGGCTAACTTTTGGCTAGTACTTGAAAACTGTAGATTAGTCAGTCCTGAGCACAGTAGAGCTATGCAAAGGGGAAAAAAAAGGTGGCAATCACTGCTTTAAATCTGACTGGTAGCTGAAAGTCTCCTGTGACTTTAATGGGACCTTTGCCATAGTTTTCCAGTGAAACCAAGGATATGCTGAGTGGGAATTTCCAAAGATGCTGCACATAAGTACTATGATTAGAGATAATTTGGCACCAGTGTTTATTATAAGCAGGACCAAGATGTGTTAATTGGCGGTGACGGGTGTTAGAGCGGCTAATGTGGTCTCATCAGTCTCTTGGGCTGAGAGCACCTCAAGGGTTGCTGTCAAGTGCCTAGGTGGTTGGTGATCTCTGACACTGCTATGTTCATCCCATACAGGGCAAGCGTTGGTAACTAGAAAACAGCCTCAGCACCTGCATTTTTGATGACCTGAAGCAAAGTGAATTTCTCTATTGTTACTACATTGTTGTGGATGACGGGCATTGTGAGGCTGTGTCTGATTGTTCTGATAACAGCTCAAGGAGTGGAAGTAGGTAGAGAAGTTGTAGAAACTGTTCTGATTCCTATTTCATTTCAACCACACTAGGAGTGATAGTTATACTAGAAGTAATACAATCAACTCCCTCCCTAACGTAAGATCATCCTATTCTAATAAGCCATTCATTTAGATTGAAGGTCCTGCAGGCTAAATATAAAATAATCTTGTGGTGTTCCTCAGTGCTCCAGGATAAACTATTCTAGAAAGCAATTTTGGAGCCTGCGTCCTAGAAGCAGGAAACGAGCAACAGGGCATGGATCATCTGATGACTCCCTGTTCTATTCATTCCCTCTGGGGTACTTGGTACTGCCCACTGACAGAAGATAGAATACTGGGCTGGATGTTCTCTTGGTCTTCCCGGTATGGCCATTCTTAAGGGCCCAAATTTCCATAGGCATGTAGGCACCTAAGTCCTGCTAACTTGCTATTAGACTTAGGCTCCTAATTCACTTCGCAAAGAGGACTTCCATACTTTTGAAAATTAAATTGAATTTTATTTTATGGCCTGCCACAGAAGAGGAGATGGTTTCCTGGGGAAGGACGAATAAATTTGACTAGTGCATGGACTGAATTTTGTGTCCTCTACAAAAGGCTGTGAGTTTTACTATCACATAACAGGCAATAGTTGAGTCCAGGGAGCATACCTGTCTGCATCCCTCTGTGCACAAAAGAAGTGCTGGGAGGCCTGTGTTTTTACATCCAAGAATGCTAGAAGTATATAGTTATCATGCCACACTTTCCATGCCAGCAGTGGAACTCACGATAAGTCCTAGGATGGTGCAAGTGGGGCAATGATAAAAACTGAAAAGGCAAATGGCAAAAGTAGGATTGGACCTTTCTGAAGTAGTGCTTGTGACTGCACTGGGAGTGTCTTGAGAACACAGTGCCAACAAAGAGATAACATGCAACTACTACGTGTAACACTTGACTAGGGAATGCTAATATTGCTAGAGCTTTCTGAAATGCAAGGCTACTTTTGCTTTATGTTGCAGTCCGGTCAGCTTATGGCTGGTTAGCTTCCCGGGTCCCGCAAGCAGCAAGGGGAGGGGAACCAAGCAGCTGCCTTATCTGGGGGTGCCACTGGGGGCTGGGCTGGGAGCATGAGAGAGGCGGTGTGGCAGACTAGATGAAGCACTGGACTGGGGCCAAAGACACAGGGGGTTAGTTACCAGCTCACCTATTGTTTTGTTGATTGATGTTTGTCAGGACATTTTCCACCCTCTGCCTCAGTGTCCTTATTTGTTAAATGGGGATAACATTGCTGAACTCTGTAAAGCACTTGAGAGTTATGGGTGAAAAGCAACGTAGAAGAATTCGGTATTAAACTGTTGCAAAAACTCCAGGATACGCAAATCTTCAGTCCTCCTTGCTATGAGAAAATTGTGACAGTTTAAACTACATTGGACTTTAAACTAATATAATTATTTCAGGGAATCACAGGGATATATATATTAACGTGAACACTCTGAGTTGCACTTAAAGACAAATAGGCAACTGTTGTTGCATAGTCTCTGCCAGCTGAGCAGGCAATGTAAGAACAGCCATACTGGGTCAGATCAAAGGTTCATTTAGCCCAGTAGCCTGTCTTCTGACAGTGGCCAATGCCAAGTACCCCAACGGGAATGAACAGAAGACGTAATCATCAAGTTAGTCATCCCCTGTCACCCATTCCCAGCTTCAGGCAAACAGAAGCGAGGGACACCATTCCTGCTCATCCTGGCTATTAATAGATCTATACTCCATGAATTTATCTGCCATGTTCTGCATCATATATGGAGTTCTCAGATGCCTACAAGAGTAACTTTTCACAGTGTAATAACTAGTTAACTATCAAGGTCTACCTAGGAAAAAGGTGATTGTAACTGCCTTATCTGACATGGACTGAAAAAGGGTGTCAGCTGTGATTCATGAAGTAATCCAGGACCCCCAAAATGTAAAGCTCTCAGACAAAGACTGGATGAAGCCCCCTCAGCAAATGAGACAGTTATTTTTCTCCATACCTAGACTGAAATACAACTAATTTGTTCACATCCAAATTACCATCTCAGCCAGGCTTGCTGGTGATATTCCACCAGTTGGATCAAATGAAAGAATAAAAAGTTGATTGTCATCTACATAGCAATAACAATGCAGTTCTTTCCTTGTCATTTCTCCCATGAAATAGGGCATTGAACAAAAGGGGTGAAACCCAACCCAAGAAAATCATCAAAGCCACGTCTACACTAGAGCGCTTCTTCAAAAGGGCACCTTTCCAAAGAGAGAAATCGAAAGATGCCCTTTTGAAGAAGCGTGTATATACACAAGCCGGGGCTGGTGTCATCAATTTGCACTGTTGAAAGGGCTAACCTCCCTTTCAAATGGAGCCATACAGGCCATCCAAAGAGGGTGTCTACACTCACCCACACCCTCTTTCGAAAGAAAGGGCCAGGAAAAGCAGCGGATGGGGTCGCCTGGTGGTGAAGCCCTTCCAGGGCCACAGCAAGACGCTCTGTTAAAGGGCCCTTCCCCAACACCCTCGGTCTGCAAAGCCTGAGGCCTGTGTAGCTGCCACTAGCCCTGCAGACATGCGGGTTTTCCAGAACTCAGGCCTGTGCTGCTGGCTGGAGATGGGGACCTATGTCCCCCAGAGGTAGATCCCGCTAGGGGACACCATTGTGCCCCTCTGCCTGGTGGCTGATGTGGCATATCTGCTCCTGCGGCCCTACACGGGCCACCCCACCCCCCAACCAGGAGTGGTTCAATGCTCAGCTCAACCATGCCCACAATGTGGTTAAGCAAAACCTTCAGCCATTTGAAGGGTTGGTGGTGCTGTCTCTGGGCACATCTGGAAGTGGGTGTCCTCAAGGTCACACAGGTGACCAGCATGTGCTGCACTCTACATAATATTGTGGAGAACAAGGGGGAAGCCTTCCTTCAGGGGTGGGTGGACAAGTCCAGCGCGGGCTACCCCCAAGCTGGCTGCCGACCCTAGCCTCCAGGCCTACCATGAGGGGGTCTGCATCCGGGAGGCCCTGTGTGAGTACTCTGTATAGGGGCCCCAGTGAGCACTGCCATAGCCACCCCCAGCAGGTCTGCCGCACACTCCCCCCAACCCCATGTCACCACCACCCCACACACTGCCCCCCACCAAGCACACAGCACGCAGGGTTGTGGGAAAAATAAACGGTTATATTGTGCACTACAAAAACATGTGCTTATTACCTCCCATGCCTGACATAGCCAGAAACTATTTACAGGACAAGGAAGGGGACTAACTATGTACAAGAAGGGGGGGTCTCACTATGTACAGGAGGAGGGGGACACCGGCGGCCAGCCTCATGGAGCCACAAAAAAAGGTGCAGCGGGAGGGTCAGCAGGGGGGCAGCAGGGATGGGAGGACATCCAGGCCAGCAGTTCCCAGTAGGTGGCCGCCACATCCCAGAATGTCCCCATGAACTCCCCCTAAGCTGGCTAGCAACAGACAGCCTCCCCCTCCTCAACCGGAGGCATAGCTCTGCCAGCTCCACCTGCCGCTGGACAGAGGCAATGAGGTGGGGGTCCTCCACCACGCAGCATTGGCTCCTCCAGGAGCAGGGATGTCCTGGTGCTCAGGGTGGCTCTGGCTGGCAGTTGTTGTCCCTCAGCTCCGGGGGGCTCTCCAGGATGACTGATGAGGCAAGGCTGTCCCGGCCCTTTGATGGTGCAGCTGCAGAAACAGGAGGGAAGAGAGGAACAGGCCTTCAGTACTGACCCTGCCCTGTGGCTCACACCCCCTTCCCCCCATGGGCGGCGGGTCCCCATCCCCTGTTCCCCGTCGAGGGCGGGATAACCCAGTGGGCAGCCCCCATGTGCAGCCCACCCCCCATCCCTTCCCCCAGGGGCAGAGTGCAGCGCTGTCTGCGGGTGCTGAAGGGCACTGGGAGCCATGCCACTGTCCTGAGAGCTGTGGTCTGGCTGGGCTGTGGCCAGCCGGGGTCTGCTGGGGGTGTAGGGGGCCCTTAGGTGGTTTTGGTACCCCCACTCTATGCTCCGGGTTGTGTCGTGTTGGGTACATACCTGAGGGTCCACTGCCGAGGTTGTGGGGTGCCCAGTTGGCCGATGACTGGCTGGAGGTGCAGGAGGGAAGTTCTATGACAAGGTCCCCCTCCTTGCTGGACCACTCCCCGGCTGAGGCTGGCTCTAGCTGTGGCCCAGGTGGTGCAGGGCTGTGTGAGGGTCCCGGCTCCTCCACGTCTCTGAGATGCGGCTCCTCAGCAGAGGTGTTGAGGAGGGCTGCTGGGGAGGGGGTGTCCCAGGGGCCCAAGATGGTGCAGAGTTCCCGGTAATACAGGCACGAAGCTGGAGGGCCCCTAACTGGCTGGCTGAGTCTCAAGCCCAGGTGTCACCCTTTCGCAACTCCTTGACCTTGCTCCTCACTTGGTCTGGAGTGCAGGCAGGGTGACCCCAGGTACTCAAGCCCTTGGCCAGCTGGGCGAAAGTGGCCGTATTCCTCTGCTTCATGTCCATGATCTGGAGCACCTCCTCCTCCTGCCATAGACCCAGCAAGTGGCAGAGCTCATTCTTGGTCCACGAGGGGGCACATTTTTTCCCCCCTGGCTGGAGCCCTGGGTGCAGTCACAGGTGGGAGACCCTGGGACTCCTCACATCGCTGGCTGGTGGCCATGCTGCTCCGGTAGCCACTGGGGGTCTTGCTGAGGTGTGCAGGGGCACCACGTGAGATGGCTGCTGCCTGCACGCTCTCAGCTTCCTGCAGTGGGGTTTCTAGGAGCATGCTGCTTTCAGGGCTGCTGCACGCACAGGCCATAGAGCCCCGCATGAGCTGGGCAACATGTCTCTGCCCAACAGCTGATTGCCGCTGTGGCGGACTCCACTCGTTTGAAAGAGAGAGATGCAGAGCATCTATACATGTCCTCTTTTGAAACAGGACGTCGAAAGCTGGGGCAGGGGGGGCCTTTTCTTATTTTCCTGTTTGGAAGAGTGCTTTCGATTCCTGCGGCACATACCATCAATTTAGTTTTCGAAAGAGCATGCGACGTGTAGGCGCACCGTGTGCTCCATCAAGAAAGGTCCTGACAAACGAGCAATTTCCCTCTGAACCGTGAGTTAACACAATCTCATAGTAAAGGGTATCAGAGTTCTAGCAATTACAAAAATAAGCTTGGGCACCCGACCTTTGTTTCTCAGTTTAGTGTTGGCTCTGTGTTGATGGTTGATTATCATTGACCTGAAGGGTTAGCAAATGAATCTATTTCATTGTTTGTTCTACAGTGAGCTATTCTAACAGCCGGTAAGACATTCTTGGCCAGCTACACAATAACTCACTCATATAACTTTATGACTCTCAAATTCTGAGATAACACGTACTAATGATGCACCAGCAAAAACAGTTCTCCAAATCTACACATTCCAGTCAGGACTGATAGCCCTTGTTATGCAACGTAAGGGCACCACTTCAGGAGGTCAGAGGAGGCTGCAGCCACATGTACTGGGATGCGGTTTGCTCTCTTCCCCTCCCATGATTATCAGGGAGTGCTGAGGAAAGTTCTCAGCTTGCTTGCATGCCTCTCACTCTTGGCTGGTGAGGAGAGGGGGCACAGGAGTAACTCAGGGAATCAGAGCACTTTCTCCCTGCTCCCCCATAGTCAGGGGACAAGCAAGAACAGCAAGCAGCATCCCAGTAGGCATGTCTGCTGGCCCCCCTGCCCTTCCAAAATGGCACCCTTGGCACTCTGGTCTTCACACAGACTAACTCTTTTTGTGTTTAATTCCTTTCAAACTCTATAAAAGGGCCAGACTGAACTTCTGAATTTCCTTTAGAAGTAAGCAAGCCTTGGAGAGGCTATCCAGCTCTGACATCTTCTTCTTCTCTGTGACAATTTCTCTGCAGAGGGTGTCTTTCTGTTGCTGACCTGCTTTCATGTGCTTCATAACTCACACTGAGATTGTTTGCTTTAGAGCTGAATGACCTAGCACCTGATACAAAGAACTGTTCAGTCTTTTCCTTATTGAACGCCGTTTAGAGTAGGAAAAGTAGCTGACGAATCTGAGCTAGCTTAGATTAGTGATTATAGACTCATCTTCGCAACAGCTCCAAAAAGTACCCATCAAAAGTTGCCTTCTTTTTTACTACTATTCTGCTCAACTCCAAATCAATGAATACTGTAAGCAAATAAACATACCCGAACACACCTTCAAGCTGGCCAAGGGACCCTTAGTTTAAATTTATTAGAAAGAACGTAAGAATGTGTAGGGCTCATATGACTGAACCTCCTGATATCCTTATTTCAGGAAGGAGAGGGGAAAAAACCCAAATTCTTGAAATGGACTAGCTAACCAGCCAGTGCATCAGTTACCTGAGTCATCATTTGATAAGGAGCAAACAGTCAGTACCTGACAGATGTCCTGCCTTTGGCAAATGGGTTGGTCTGTCCAGTTCCTAGGGGCATATATCAGACACAAAAAACCACCACATCCACAGCAGTCATTAACTGAATTACTTCTTGAGTTTCAAAATGAGGCTCATTATATAACGAGCTTGAAAACTGAGCTGTTCTCTCAACTGGTAGCATCTCTAGGTCATGGAAAGGCAGCAGGGGGGTGCTTACTTTGGTACTGCCCATGCTGCTTCTGATCTATGGAAAAAGTCTTAAGAGCTAACAGAACATCATCTTGTGCGGGCAGTAAAATGCAGAATATTCAAAATCAATACTGATCTTCAGTACCTCTTATAGGCCCTGTGGGACAAAACGTGGCTATTAAGGATCACAGAATCACAGGGCTGGAAGGGACCTCAGGATGTACACAAAACCTCATGTCCCATTCCAGGCAGGAACCACAGAGCTGTGCAACAGTGCCCTGCTTCTCCTCCTCTTCTCCCACTCCCTACCCCCAGCTCAGTCAAATCAGCACAGCTTTCTCATTGGTGGTTATGGATACTATCCCCATTCTTTGCATTCTATTAAAGATTTTTGTGCTGACCCTGAGTATCTGCATTGTGTCCAGTGCAAGGGGAGGACAGGTTTCATTGATTGTGGGGAATGGTGTGCAGGAAAACATGAGCAGCGGTTCTGCTTTTCCAGCACCCACATTTTGGAACTGGAATATTTTTCAAGGCCACAGGGGCCTCTCTCTGGGCAATGCAGAGATGTGAGGCACTGGATTCTCAATGCCTTAATTTCTAAATTTGATTAATATACATTAGGTCATTTACACAAATTCCATCCTGTTCCGCTCCCCAAAACAGACAACTTCCTAGCACTTCATGGTTTGGTAAATTTTAGTATTTCTGACTGGTAAAAACATATTCACTGTCCTTCCTTCCTCAGGACAAATATCACTGGGTGAACACACAAACGTTTGATAAATTATTACACAGAAAAGATCATTGTGTTGATAGGGTTTCCAGTCCAACAGCTTTGTGTTCTCTCTGCCAGTAACACTGAAGCAAATCTGAGTATTTTTCAGTGCGTGTGGCATTAAAATCTAATGCACAAGAATTTTACTAGGAGGAACGTAAATTCAACCTGCGCTGCCTGGAGAAGCTATCTTGCCATCAGCACAAACAGTTTCTATCTCATTAGAATGCCTTTCTCATGCCACTGGATGTGAGTGGTCTGCTAGGAGCTGTGCCCGTGGCCACGTCTCTATTTAAACATAAGTTTAATAAAATCAATTCCAATAAAAAAGCTACTCGTTTGTTTTAAAAGTAATGATTTTTATTCATTCTGGTTCAGCATGTGGGCTACAGAGCTGTAGCTAGAGCAACTCACTACCCATTACCACCACTCTAGACACAGCTTTTTGGCCATGGGTCAAAAACCCCAAAACTTTCCTTGAAGATTTTCAGTTTGAACTTTTTAAGGAAAGTTTTAGTGAAAATTTTAAGGCGTCAATGAAATATGCAGAGAAAATTCAGGCTGTTTGCACCCACTCTCACCGTGGGGTGAGTCTTGGGACACCTGCAGTGGGACCTCTCTGATAAGAGTCCTGGAATACCATAACTAGGGGGCTGCTCTAGTCCCATGGGGCCCATGCTCCAGCCTGGCCAGATAAGCCCTTGGCTATGGTAGACCTGGCCTGGGAATTGCTGCAGGCAGGAGCGCTCCACCCTGGCTGGAGCAGCACCGGTCTGAGGCTGGAAGGAAGGAGGAACACTCCAGCCCAGCCAGCTGCCCCGAGCTGTAACTGTTTCAAGGAAGGCAATGTAGTAGCTATACAATTTCCACAGTTCTCAAAGTAAGGCTTGCAGCAAGGAATATTCTTGTTCTGAGGGTTCTTTTTGGCAGGTCCAGACCTGGCTGTAGCCTGGGATCTTTTAGCCGCATGGAGGAAGTCTCCCTCGGTGGACACAATTTTCAGGACTGGCTATAGTCTGGGGTCTTTTAGCCACCCCAAGCTGTAACTGTTTCAATGATTCATTGTAGTTTCAGTGTAGCACCCATGTGTACTGTAGCCTGTGCTGGCTTAATTGTAGTTTGTTTATAGTAGTTTGGTTAAGGCTTTGTTAGTTTTTTTTTTTTTTAAAATATCCACCTGTCAAGAAGTCATTATAGTATAGCTAACTAGGCCCAGGGGAGGCCTATCTTTCCTGTCAGCAGTAACGCAAGCAGCCTGCTGGTAAGACCGAGCATGAGGGGCTTTTTGCAAAATTTTTCTTTCCCCATTTATAGGAAAAGTTAAGGTCAAACTAGTAATGTTAAGTCATTTACGTCAATCTTCGCTACCTGCCTCACTTCCCAATATCAAGTGGTGTTCAAAGCTTCCTCACCTACCCCTGACTGGAAAGGTGTAATGGCCTTACTCTAACTCAAGTAAAGGTCATATAATGGTGTTTTCCCCAGACCATTACCAGAAATTGGCCTTGAAAGACTGACACATAGGGTGCAGTCAGAGGGGATGACCCCAAGTTAAGGTCATCCAGGAACTTAAGGTATTTCGGGGATTCTAAGACATCAGAGCTTAATTTAGTATCAGTATTTGAGATCTATGAGGTAAAGGGGGTATAAGAACCCCTTGCTGCATGGGGAAGGTGTGCTAGACAGAACCCGCATCTGTGGCGTATTTGTTGCCTCACTGGAGCGCCACTCCCTCTCTCTTATCTCTACTATCTTTGTTATCTTTGCTATTGCTATTCTTAGAACACCCTTTGTTTTCTATTCTTTGACTTTGTATTCTACTCACTGCAATAACAACTTCCTCACCGATTGACAAAAGCTGGCCTCGGCTTCTGGGCAGTTCAGAGGAGTCAGTGAGTATTGTACCCTACTTGTATAGCATAAATTTAGACCATAAATGCAGTTAGTTAAGTAATTGGTATTAGCTGTTACACCATTGTTAAGTAAAATCTGTCTGTAACCAGATATTAACTGTATTTGACAGCTTTCAGTTTGTATCTGTTAACAGCTGCTTTGATAACATCGAGCTGCTAAAATAAACAAACCATAAGTGCTGCTAAAAGTCTCGTCTGTGTAATCACTGGGACTCCCAAAAACTCACCTCTAGCCTGAGGCACACACTGTCTCAGACTATAAAAGTTAACCCAGGAAAGTTGCAAACCTTTAAGCTTTAAATTTTAAGTCACATTAGCAAGCCTTCCCAAATCCATAATTCCCACAAAATTCCCTGGAGTTATCGCTGCTTAAACATATTCTTCTTCTAAGGATCTTCTTTTCCAGGAGGTCTAAATCCAGATGCAGGTCCAAACCTACATCCAAGCCTAGGCACGCTGGTAATAGGGGCAAGTGGTGGGTATCCCTGGGCAGTCACGACTTTCGGGGCTGGCTGTAGTCTGGGGTCTTTTAGCCACCCCAAACCGTAACTTTTGCAATGATTCTCTGACGTTTCAGTGTAGAACCCTTGCCTACTTAAACAAATTCTTGTTCTGAGGGTCTTCTTTACCAGGAGGTCTAAATACAGATCGAAGCTTACAAAGATCCCGTGCTTTTGCATCCTGTTTTCAAAAACCGGTCTGTTGGGAAACCCAAAATCTTTTTTCTAACCATTCCTAAGCACTTTACTACCCCTCTCCTCCCCTCAATTATAAAAACTACATATCTTATAAAGGCAAGCCAGACCTGCATCTAGAAAAAGGGATGTTTGCTTAACACAGCAGGGGAAAGAGGGGAATGAAATGTGGAAAGATGTAGTCAGATACCCACATTTACTTTCACAGCATTTTTCTTCCCCATGCTGCATGAGTGAAAATATCTAGAATGCTATGGGGCTCATGGAACTGTGGGATAGGTTCCCACAATACACTGCTGCAGCACTCGATTAAAGCTACTTGTGTGTGGCAGCAATAAGTCGATTTTGTAGGGAGCATATGGGAATGTGAGGATGCTCAAAATCAAATTGATGAAACTCAGCATTTATAAATCGATGCTAAGAAAATCGATTTTAGCTCATGGTATAGACATAGCCTTAAGCATCATGACAATTAGACTTGTACTCAGTTCTGATTACCTTCTTGCTTTTATCCTTTCAGATTTCTAACAGTTGTAATGGCCACTACTTTGATGTGATACACCAATACCATCAATTAGCGCTTGCTGCAATCAGCTCAGAAATCCAGCATTCAAATAGTATAGAAATAATTTATATCTCAGATATATCTCTGTCTCATATTTCACAGAACTTTCTGAACACTTTTCCTGGTTCAGTAAATAACAAGAGAATCTTCAGTTGTGGCAGAAATAAATCCAACTTATTTATGAATTAATTATTGTCCATGAACATAAGCTACACTTCCTAAAGGGTTACCTGAAGTAATCTGTATTTTAAAAACAAGTAATGCACCAAGAAACTGCATTAATTTAGTCACTTGCTTAAATATTTCTTTGGACATCTTAATCACAGAATCACAGAATCATAGGGCTGGAAGGGACCTCAGGAGGTCATCTAGTCCAGGCCCCTGCTTCAAGCAGGATCAACCCCTACTAAGTCATCCCAGCCAGGACCTTGTCCAGCCGGGACATAAAAACCTCAAGGGATGGAGAATCCACCACCTCTCCAGGCAACGCATTCCAATGCTTCACCACCCGCCTGGTTAAGAAGTTTTTCCTAATATCTAACCTACACCTTTCCCTCTTCAACTTCTGACCATTACTCCTTGTTCTGCCATCTCACACTACTGAGAACAGTTTCTCACCCTCCTCCTTAGAGCTCCCCTTCAGGAAGTTGAAGGCTGCTATTAAGTATCTCAAGAGCTATAAAATTTTCATGCTGAAGTTCAGAGCTATTCAGTTTAGGAGTTTTGGAATGGCCCACTGAAGAGGAGCAGGTCAATGAGGAAAATTTGATTTCCATGTTCAGATTCTGAAACTCCTGAAAGCCTAAGGGAATGGACCTCTCTCTGGGTTAAAGAGTACCCTGAAATGTGGGTAGCCTAAAAATAAAATGTCAAGATACAGTGTTTATCACAGAAATAGAGCAAGGGTGGGCAAACATTTTAACCCATGGGACTCATCTCTGCATACAAATTGTATGGTGGGCCATGAATCCTCATGACTGGAGTTGGGGTGTGGAATGGGATGACATCTCCAGGGGGGTGGGGGGGAGGGGACTCAGGGTGTGGAAGGGGGTTCTGGGCAGGGGCAAGGAGTTGGGATATGTGAGGGTATGGGGGCTCTGGATACAGAGGTAAGCTTTAGGGTAGGGCCAGGGATGAGGGTTTGAGGTACAGGAAGGAGATCTGGGCTGGAACTGAGGAATTCACAGGGAAGGGAGGAGGATCGTAGTTATGGTGCAAGAAGAGGTTCTGTGTGCTGCCATGTCCACAGGTGCTGCCCCCACAGCTCTCACTGGCCACAGTTCCCGGCCAATTAGAGCTGCAGAGCCAATACTTGGGGTGGGCTGATTCTACACACAGCAATTGGAGGGGGGATGTGCCATTGCTTCTGGAAGCCATGAAGAGTCACAGCACATGTGGAGCGGGACAAACCTCCCGAACCCACTCCCCACCAGGAGCTCGAGGGCGAGATGCGACCCACAGGCCATAGTTTGCCCACCTCTGGAACAGAGCATGGGTAGGCATGAGAAGAGAGATGATGCTGAGTCTGTAAAGACCTATTTAAACAGTCATTGGCTGACACCTATCAGTGCATGGAAGCCAAACTCAAGGAAGGAATTTGGATGAATCTCAGGATGTTTGGCCTCCAGTTTGAAAACCTTACAAAAGAGAGGCAAAGCAGAACTTGGATCATAAGCATTCGGATACTAACTGGAGTAACTTGTGCACAAACTCACGATGCAAAATATTTTCCTGGAAGTGAATTGCTTATTGGATAAACACTGCACCATTACTTCATTCAGGGCCTGATTCAGGTACATGAGCCAAATATGATAACCAGCAGTGGAAGGTAGGTACCAACAAGATTTAATAATCACAAGACCATCAGAGCTGAGATGATGACATATTCAGCACCTCAGTAAATCAGACAAAAGCTTTTAACTTTAGAAAATCTGAAGTCAAGGAAATGTGAATCACATATGGGAGTTTTGCTTATGATTTTGTCATCTTTAGTATGAAGACTGATGAAAGAGGGACTAAAATTTATTGAACCATTTGAGACTGAAACGTGCTTTTGATTTAATTGATTCCAAACCGAAAGAAGAGGAGCATCTGTGCTGCTACAGTAGGAATGTCAGACAGCACCGGTGCAAAATTCTTTGAAAACTGAACTTAAATTAAAGACAGACTCTTATTTTTGCTGTGAAGTAGTGCATGGACAAAGGGCTCCTCAAGTGGACCTGCTGGAGGGCGCGGTGGCTCATTTTCCTGAAATGTCACATACGACAGCATTCATTGCCAAAATTTTAAGCCTTGCCATAAATATACATATTATTGTCAAGCTTTCAGGAATCGACTGCAAAAAGTCCTTCTCAAATCAGTGAGGGGAAAGCAAAACCACAGTAGTATGATGGTGACTTTACTGAACCAGACGATTTCATTAATAGGGAGTGAAGTTATGGCTGTGCAGTCCACATCCATTCCCCCCAGCCAATGCCATTGTTACAGCACAGAAGCCTTATTACAGGGGAATGATAGGAACTCACCTCCACATAACAAGATGAGCTGAAATACAGAAACAGAAAAAGGGCTTCCTAGAAAACGCGTACAAAACTAAATAGCAAATCTATTTGAATTATCTTTGCCCTTATGAGGACAGAACGGAGAACAGTCAGTGGCTGGAGCTGTATTTTACCTGTGCAGTTTTCTGAGAAGGGACTGGATATGGAACTAGACTGGTGCTTTACAGCTTAAGGACCCGACATTTTTTAAAAAAAGTTAAGGGGTCACAGTCAATATTTTGGGGCAGATGTTCTCCTCTTCTGCTCTTTTCTCCCCACTGAAAAGCTGCAGTGGAACTGGGAAATGCCGGCAAGACCCCTACTGCTGGGGATTCCTGCAGTCTGAGGGAGCTTGTCTAGCTCCTACATATCCCTCCCTAGCACCTGGGAGATGACATGAGGACAGGTCTGGGAAGTGGCTGGAGCACCCTGATTCCTGGCTGGCCAGAGCTGGTTTATGATGTACTGGGGGATGATACCCTATCCACACAAATGCTTCCATTCTCCTCTGACCTGGATTGCTGCTGGAGTACATAAGAATGGTACAGTGGATCAGAGCAAAGGTCCATCTAGCCCAACAGCCTGTCTTCTGACAGCGGCCGATGTCAGGTGGTCTAAAGAGAGTGAACGAACAGAGCAGGTAATCATCAAGTGATCCCTCGCCTGTCATCCATTTCCAGCTTCTGACAAACTGAGCCATGGAAGACCATCCTCACCCATCCTGGCTAATAAGTATTGATGGGCATGTCCTCCATGAATTCATCTAGCTCTTTTCTGAACCCTGTTAATAACAATAATCAATATCAATTAATATAGCTGGCTGTTGGTGTCACATGACTAGATTTTTAGATTGGATATGGAAGCCAGTTTACACTCCCTATGTATCTGTAGGCCCCAAATATTGTGACAAGGGGGCTCTGTCTAATGAAAGCTGAGGATGCCCTGAACCTATGTTTCTATCATGTTGATAGACAAAGTTATAGATTTTAGCTATGCAGCTGTATTGACAATGTCTAGTGCTAAGCTTCACAATGGGAAGTGTGAACTCAGCCCCAGCCAGGACACTGGGCTAAACAATAAGCCAGATGCCCAGACATCAAATCCGTGTTTCAGAAGCTTGAAACTTGTCAATGGAATGCAGCCCACTGGTCAGGTGACCTGGGCTGAGCAAAGGAATTGAAATCAGATACCCAGACATCCATTACAGCTGCCATGTAAATGACTGGGGCGTGCCAGCAAAACCAGTGACCAATGGCACTTAGCCACCGCCGCTCAGCTGGGTCAGGTGACATTGACCCTCAAGGGCCTATAGGAAGGAAAAAGGACTTTGTCCCTGAACACAAAAGAGAACCATGAGGTGGACCAAACAGCATCCATCTTGAGAAGAGAAGCTGTTGTCCTGTTCCAAGGATCCATGCACCAGCATGCTGACTCCAGCTGGCCAGATCTACATTTCTCCAGTAACTAAAACTATGTAACCTGAAATGGACTTTCAGGAATCAGAAATAACATTGCTGGCCTGCATCAATAGCTGTAATTGATGTATGTAAAGTATCGCTTTAACAATTTTTCTCTCTAACCCTGTTTTCTTTTTTATTAATAAACCTTTAGATATAGATCTGAAGGATTGGCTCACCATGCTGATTTGGGTAAGATCCAAATTGACCAGGAACTGTGGCTGAACCCTCTGGGTCCAGAAAGAATCTGTGTGGAGTGGGTAAAATAGGTTTAACAACCTCTCACCTAAATTTGGGGGTTGTTGGGCTGGGCTGGGATAGCTGCTGAGAAGCCCATGGGTTTGCTTATGTGGCTTCTGGCTGGCCAGGGGGGCTAGCATAGGTACTTTTGTGGCTGATTGGATTTGCCGTAGTGAGAAGGACACCCCAGCTTGGGGCTGCGAGTGGCCTGGATTTAAGTAAAGATAACCTAGATTGATTCCCCTAGCTGTGCCCAGAAGCCCAATCATATCACAGTTGGTTCTCAGCTTCAGCTTCTTTTATCCTCTAAGGGGCTGAACTCAGTAGCTGTATGGGAAGAAGAGGGGAGCCACCCTTTGTAAGGTGCATCCCCAAGCTCAGGATAAGCTACTTAAGCTCACACTCTGCTCTTCTTGGGGATGCCAGAACCTGTCAGAGAAGCAGATGATGGAGGAGCCAGTTAATCTCTCATCCTTCTTTCTATCCCTGTGACAGAGCAGGCAGCCAGTGAAAGAGCTGCAGACCAGCTAAGGAATGACAGGACCATCAGCTTCTCAAAGCATGCCAGCTACAACGAGAGCTGATCCTGGGGCTGCAGGGAAGGCAGGAGGAGAACGGGGCTGATTGAAACACTCAAGTTTACACATTGATGGGTGTAAGATCAACTCATTGAGCACCACTGAGTGCCACAAGGGACCAATGCCCGAACATTCCTGAAGAGAAATCAGCCAATTCTTAGCTGAATGATGCAGAAAGTTCTCACAAGTCAAATGCTGAAGTAAAGTAGTAGCCTGTGGCAAACTTAACCATTATTTGAAAAAACCTGGCAAAAAACCACTGCATCTTACCTGAGGTTTATTTAACCTAAAATTTACCAAAATAATCTGAACACAAATATACAGGCACTTTACTTAAGTGCAATGAAACAGCAACATGCTGCCAACATTTTGAGAAGGTGCTCCCTACAAGTTTCCAACACAGCCAGTTGTATAGGACAGACTGTTAAAATCGACCGCTCTTCTCAAACACTGTATAACAATTCTATACTCCACTCTTCCCCCTGCCCTCAAAAATCCTGGCCCAGATCAATACACTTATACAGTACAGACTAGATAATCACAGTGGTTCCTTCTGACATTGAACATATGATCCACAATACTTCCTCAGTTCATCTCATGGAGGTCCCTCTGGCAGGCAAGTTGTCCTCTGGCTGTGAAGAGTGGAAGATCAGTGGAGGTGTGGGTCTCCCTCTCATGCCAGCTCTTTAAACTCCAGGCTGTGTACGTAGGCATATGCTGGGAGAAGTTTGCTGCAGAATTCTTGGTGCTGCAACAAACAGGCTGTGATGTTTGCCAGCAACAGCTACTGAGGGGAGGGCTGGGCTGGATTACATGGTTAATCTGCCAGGTTTCTCCTTGAGGCACTGGCAGGAGAATGTGGAGTGGAGGTTCCTTTGAACTGCTACAGAAGTGGCTGCAGCAAACCTAATTCTTGTCCAGTTGCTTTGTACTATAAACAGTTGACATCTTTGAGAAGATACAGGATGACATTTTCCTCAAACTTACAGACCCGTAATGCCCTGGCTTGTGATTTACACACCAATGTGAGTGAAGAGAACTGCAACTCTAATTTAGAAACTAGTGTTTAACTTTTGGTCATCTTCACAATTTACTAATCATATTACAATCTGTTCCTTATCCATGTTTTCCAGGCAGGGTTCATTAACATGGCCAGCCCATTCATTTCTAATTAAGTGTTCTCTTATGTCATTTGCCAATTAGAATCATTCTAGCAGAATTTCACCTCATGCCCACAATGAACATTTCCAGTTGTGGTACCTGGAAGAAGAGTTCAACTAGAGTCCCACAGACATCACCCGAACTGGAAAGTTACTCTCTCCACTTCTGTCTCTTTCATTTCTACTTACCTGACCTATAACGCTCATCCCGTGACCCTGAAGACCTGCGACGATGATATCGAGAGGAAGAAGAAGGGGTGACTGGAGTTCGACGTTCTTGTGGCAATGCCTGATCCACCCCTGCATTAATGAAAAACAAGTAGTTCTGGTTGGATTGCTGAAGTTTGTTGCCAAAGCACATTTGAGCACACAAAAAGCAAACAATATTCAGCTGTCAAATCATTTGGTTTCTTTCGGTAAAAATACTAGTACTAGTATTTTGTCAGCTGTTCTAGCCTAGTTATATGAATGGCACTCACCAAGCCAGTCAATGGCCAAAGGAGCCTACATTCTACAAACACCTAATACCAAAGGGGGATGACTCCAAATTATGTTTTTTTTTTACTTACAAGTGGTTCCTGTAGAAACAGTGTTCAGGAGGCTGTGTGTGTATGGACAAAGGGAGATGAATGAATAGGAAGTCATGAGACTAAATTTTGTAGCTATCTTGGATTTGATTAAAAATAAATTCCAAGCATACTAAAACAGTCTGTCCTGTAGCTACTGAGGACTGATAAATCAAAAAGGATGTGTTTCAATTAGCACTAGTTGGATTTGAAAGGAACCTGCCTCAAAGCGACATGTCAATTTTTTAAAATAAAAGTTGGAATTGTATCCTCTCTTATTTCTTTGTAATGTAGAAATGGACACATCAAAATACTCCTGTTATATTTTAACTATCAGAAATACCTGCAAAGTGTTGCCTTCTATGGTTTTGGTGAAGGAACTGCAAGATGTTTCAGAACACGCTTAGTACGACAGCTCATTTGAACTCAAAAGGTGAAGGTACTGACTTACTAAAAAAAGGCTTTTCTTTCAGCTGCACCTATATGGCAAAGTTTTCCAGCCCCCATATACTCTAGGAGATTAGTGGTACTGAGGTAACAGAATGGTGTGGAAGAAATAAATTGGGCCCATTGCTAAAAAAATGTAAATAGAAGATTTTAATGGTGAAGGAGATTGAGTATGTTTCGTTAACAAGAAAACAACAAGTAATGGGCTTTAGAGGGAGAAGGAAAAAAATTAAATTCAGAACTAGAAACTTCAACTATAAGCAGGCACAGAATGGATCAAGTTGCTAGGGGAGGTGGTAGATCCTCTACAGAGAGCAATATTTAAGACTAGACCCTAGAAATTACTTAGGAATAATTAAATCCTACTCTCACACAGGGGGCCTGGATTAGATGTTCCACTAGAGATTCTTTTGCATATAAATGATTCTATGAGCTTCCTACTTAAACTCTATAAATGATTCCATAAGCTTCCTATTCAAACTCTAAAATCACTTATGTGCACAGAAGTGTAATGGGATATGCATCTTTTTTTTTTTTTTTTTTAACTGGCCAAACGAAGCATTCTATAAATAACTTGTCCTGAATCTCATGGCACTTCAGAAGTTTTGACCAGTTTTTCTACTCTCCATTTGATTAAAAGATCTTTTCAGGAAGGGAGAGTATGTAGACATGAGAGCCACACGACCAGTCACATGAAGGCCCACTCCCCTCTTTTCTCTCTGGGCATATGAGAGCTTGCCGCCTCTGCAGTTTCAGATATACTGCATTATGTGGCAAACGGGGCCCTGAGAACACTCGGTGACTGACGTCAATATAGTCAACCCTCGATTTAATGGACTAATGGGGGAAAGGGGTGTCTGTTATTCCCAAAAGTCTGTTAAATGAGGGCTTACTCTCCACCCACCCCCACCAGGCTCCCTCAGTCTCCCTGCAAAAATAACCTAAAAACCCACATGGCTGGTGACTTGCCAGAGCTGCTGCCATTGGATGTGGAACCACCAGAGCCTACCACATGGCTGGAGCTGCAGGACCCTGGGAGGAGTTGCCTTGCCACACGTGGCTGGAGCTGCTGTGCAGCCACTGCCACTGGAGCCACTACGCACTCCTCCCACCAGGAGTGGGAATGTACGTGAGTGCTGTCTGCCCACATGTGCCACACCCCTGGTGAGAGGAGCGTGGGGTGGTTCCAGAGGAGGAGGTGGTGCCTCCTCCAGGCCACGGCATCACTAAGTCCCTTAACCTATTTTTTTTTTGGTGGTGGTGGTGGTGGCGGGGGGAGAATTAGGATTTTACAGACCCCAGTGGACTTCGGGAACAATAGGGTTGTCTGTTGTTCCCGAAGTCAGTAAATCGGGGTCCATAAAATCAAGGGTTTACTGGAAAGCAGTGCACAGCAGAAAGCGTTACTAACCATGCAAAAGTGTTGTCCAAGTCACTTTGGGCTTGTCTACACAAACATTATTTCACAGCAATATGGATATGTGAATTTTACCAGCAGTAGCCTGCTATGTACTAATTGTCCATCTAGCCCCTGCTGACATGACGAATTAACAGCTCCTTACAGTCCTTCAATCTAGTACCATTTCTAGTCTAGATTAAATGAAAAAAATGCAAGTGTATCCTCCTCCAGTCTGTAACAATAATCTGTGAAGTCTGCTTGATTGATTACTCCCCAGTTTGTACTAAACATTATAACCATACAGCAAATTAATATCAAAACACTCAGCAGGACACAGAAGTGACTACATAAAATAGCGTCAAGTATCGGAGGGGTAGCTGTGTTAGTCTGGATGAAGTTAGTCTGTGCTCACGAAAGCTCATGCTCAAAACTTTTCGTTAGTCTATAAGGTGCCACAAGACCCTTCGTTGCTGTTATATAAAATAGTCTCATTCTATGCAGCAGAACACAGAGTGCAGTAAGAATCTACATACTAATACTTCTGTATGAGAATCCAGAGCAAAATCCCTGCAAGAACATTAAATACCACGCATTCTAGGTCTGCAGCAAACTATCTGTGACCTATGACACGCTGCACTTCGTTTTGTCTCTGGGAAAGGGACTTTTATTTCCACTAATTCTGACAGAGCTTTGTGCTCATTTTAAAAAAGGTGAATGAAATTAGGACCACTGACTGACTTGCTTCCAAGAGACTGACTTTTCTCTGCTCACTGTTTCCCGCCCCCCAACATATGCAAAAATATATTTTGAACAGGAGTATTTTAAAAACAAAGATCGGAGACCAATGTCCTGTCGGTACCAAGTTACATGTAATGTATTTCTGCGCATTAGTGAACACCTATGCTTTTAACTGAAATGTCATCAGCTGTTAACTGCCTTTTCTGCATCTGACTTTAGCATACAAAGCAATATTGAGGAATATACCCCTATATAAATGCTATTTAAAAATATATATTGCAAGTTGTTAATACCATGCCATACATGAAACTGGAGGTAGTCTCTACCCTTTCCCTTGTTCTTTTTCACCTCTTCTTTCTTCCTTTCCAGTCTCTATTGCATCTTGTTTTTAGTTTAATTGTAGTGCGAAGCACTGATAACACATCCTGTATGGTGGCAGCTGCTGTGCCCTAGCAAATAGATGGCAATTGTTTCTTAAGTTACAGCTGAAAAATGTCTTTGCTGTTCCTTTTATTACTTTGAGTAGCCTCTATCAAAATCTTTCATCTAACAATATTTTAAAAGCTGATACACCTCACTTAAAAAAACAGGAAGCATTCTTAAACAAAGGTTAGGTTTATTATTCTAAAACTAACCTAATATATCTAAAACCCTGGGAGACAAATAAGAAGTATTTTAAAGATTAACAATTTTGTTTACAGTAATTCCCCAAGATATGTGCATTTGATATGTGTGTATCACACATTAGTGTGATTGGAGGGGGACCCTGGAAGCTGAGCCAGAAGCAACCACCACCACGGAGACATGGGGGAGAGAAGAAGATCCCCCAAGGCCCCCCGCCTGACATTCACCTTGGCAACGGCACTCAGGGGAAGAGCTGGCTGCACCAGCTCTGCCCTCTTTGACAGGGGGATCTCCTCCCCCTCTGCCTCTGTGGCAGTGGCTGCCTCTGCTTCAGCTGGCGGAGCTCTTCCAGCCGGCAGCTTTTTAACATAGGGATCCCCTGTCCACCCCTGGCAACAGCACTCAAGGGCAGAGCTGGCAGCACCCCAGGCCAGCTGCAATCTCCCTTCAAGGGGGATCGCCTTCCCCCATGCTGCCACAGAGGCTGCTGTGGCTGAGCTGACTCAGCCAGCCAGCAGCACTTTAAATCCAGGATCCCTTTTGACAAGGGGATCCCCCCGCCCTCTACCAGCAGCATCCCAGGGTAGAGCTGGTGGAGGAAACTGCTCCACCAGCTCTCTTCCCTCTTCACGGGGGATCCCCTGCTCCCAGCTGTGGCGGTGGCTGCTGGTGCTGAGCTGGCAGCCTTACCCCCTCAACTAGCGCAAATTTTGAGTTACGCCTGGTTTTCCTGGAACTTAACTCTCGCACAAATCGAGGGTCTACTGTATTAGGTAATGAGTTTTCGTGGGATGAGGGGAAATGGCACGTGATATTTAGAACATAGTTTAAACATATTGTTATTAGATCAGCCTTGTCACAAGGCTTCTCAATGACTGTTGTGTCTTTAAATCAAAGGTTAGTAGTGAATGTTCTGTATGGTGTACATCTATGTTAAATGTCACGTCAACAGAATTATATTTGTTATATTGCATACAGGTGAATAGTAAAGTCACTGCAAACTATGACAGTCCATGCTAAATAAGATTTTTAAAAAACTGGTTCCATTCATGCATATTCACCTACATATGGTAGACAACAGATACTCCAGCTACTATATTCTTTGTAAGCATAGGGGGTGCAATATTCCTGATGAAACATCAAGAGGACCAGGTTCCCTTCCATATTTAGTTCAGCTCACAGATATGACAGCCAATTGGTTCTCAATTAACAGGATAAAAGAGCAGCCAGGGAAAGAGAGGGGAGAGCGCGCTCTGTGCTCCCTGGAGGGACCAGTCCTTGGATGGAAAGATCTGACCGGGGTGGCCAACCCTTAGGCCTGCCTAGAGCGCACCACGCCAGCCCCCCAGGCAGAGCACCCTTCAACCAGACCGCAGAGCCACTGCTGAGTCCAGAGCCACTTTGAGTCAGCAGGCTTGAGAGAAGTCATACATTTGGCACATGATGATGAAATGGTGGCATGGCTGTGAGAGTCTCAAGTCTCCATAAATCAAACCTGGTTTCATAAACCTACAGGCTGATATAGGCCAAAAATTAGGCTTTAAGAAATTGAGATTTAGCAGCCTTATTTGCCTTAGTTTTTCTGTGCCCTTGGGTTTATTTAGATTATGAGCTAAAGGAGTGATTCTGCTGCTCATGTCCACAGTACTTGCTGTACCTTTTATAGAGCTAGAGCAAATTTTACCCAGCCTGGGTCATGGCTGCAGAGGAAGAGCTGAGCCAACCCAAGTATATAACCACTGGTTTGCAATCAGCATGGCTCAGAAATGCTGTGGTTCAGCCACGCTCTTGGTACCCTTATTGGCGCTATTGAAAAAAAAGTTACCCTTACCAGCTGGGTAAGAGATAGCACAAGTATGTGTAGGTGAAAAGGGGACTAAAATGACTTACTTGTAGTGTAGACATAGTATAACGAGTATAATCAGTGGCTCTATACTTAGCTTGGCTCACCCATTCCTTAGTTGTATTCTTAAAATGGGAACGATGACCCTTGGGTACTTTTGAAATTCCTATCCTAAGTGAAAGTCACATGGGATTGGTGCTCCTAACGCTCTTAGGTGCTTTTAAAAATCCTGCCCACATCCATCTCTGTGAAGAGCTCTAAGGTCAATAAAAGAGTGTCCCATAATGTTAAATGTCATTAGTGCATGCACATGTAGCTCTGGTATTTTATTTTAATCTAAAATCAATATTTATTTCAACATCTTGTTGTATCTGCAACCAAACTCAGTGCAGTGCAACCCTCGTGCATTCCAAACAAAATGTGAAATAGCCTTTTTTTTTTCACTTCCATCGTCCAAGGCGAATAATGTGCCCAGGGTCAACCACATCAACAGCAAATACAGGTTGAACCATTCTAGTCCAGAACCCTCCGGTCTGGCATGATTTTAGCTGGATGTGTACTTATCATGGATGTGGCCAAGTATCCTACGGTCCCATAGAGTTTGCCTACAGCCCCCCATCCTGGCTCTCAGTGTTCTGTGCTGTCATTTAGTTGTAATTTTTGCCTAAATGTCTTCTAAGAGATCAGTAAGCAGTGGAAGTGTTGATAATGCTTCTACACAATATTACCCGCCTGTGGTTTGGCAAATTCTCTGGTTTGGCACCAGTCAGGTCCTGAGGTTGCAGGACTAGAGAGGTTCGACTTGTAGCAAGTTGAGGTAAAAAAAAAAAAAACACTTAAATTTAATAACCTAAGAAAGGAGATGTTCCCTTTAATTTAAACAGAAAACCACTTCACACACAGAACTGGACGAGTTTTTATTTGGGAACTGGGGTTATTAACATCGGACTTTTTCCATAGATTACCTGCCATTTTATGCTGGTGGTGCTCCTGTGCTCTTGTAGATCTAAAGGAGTGGTTGTGCCCATTATAATCACTGCGTTTCACAGATTCATTAGAATAATAAAATTGCTGGTGGTGGGCTTACTCTAATGCTGTCACAAATGGAACTACACTGGTTGTAGCAATGATAGGGAATTATGAAAAACAATTTAGCAGAGACACAGCATTTGATTAAGAGAGAATGAACCACCCATGTTCAAACTGTTAGCCTGAAAGCTTAATTGTTGACAACACCTTCTGTCTGTGCTGTGAATAAGCTCATTTCCTGGCAACACGATGAAAATAAATTGGGCAAAAGCACAGCTTAGATGAGATGCAGGTCATTTAGTTATTTTTCTTCCTGGGAGGGCTCCTAGCACGCACTCAGCTGTCCACATATTACCATACATAGAAGTGACTGATTGAGCTACTAGGATAATCTTCAGCAAATTACTCTGAAACAAACTAATATCAGAAGAAATCATTCAGCTGTCAGTAGTCAGAACCGCTCCTTAACTTGAAGCCAAGGGAGGAAAGTTCAAGGTCTTCTCCCAGTTGACAAGTGGGGGTGACTGAAGCTCAGAGGTTAGATCACATTACAACTCTTCCCCACCTATTCCCACATCTGTACCAGACAGAAAATGCCCCCCAAATGTTGAGGGAAACACACTGCTCCTTTTCTAATTTAACAGTGGAAGAAGTGGAATATGGTTTTAATTTGCTAGTCTCACTTTATCAAATAAAAGGCATAACACATAGGTTCTCCAACCTGATATGTAACAGTTATAAAACTAATTTAAAATGAAAACAATCATGTGCACAAAACATCTGCACCTGTAATTGATGTTCTGGCAATTACAGCTTGAGGAAACAAAGATTACGTGGCATAATTGTTTTGTTTTCCCAAGCAAAAATGACAGCAGCCCTCTTCTGAGACTACTGAACTGCAACCAACCGATCTCTACTGCACAGTGAAAGTGAGGAAGGGCAGGCTTGGACAGCATCCTTCTGCTTTCAACACTATTCATAACATCTAACCCTTTTAAGGGTACAAAGTCATTAACCTTTTAATCCCTGCAACACTTAGATAAGTATTGTGATGAAACTGAGGCTGAGACTTGCTCAAAGCCACAGAGAGAGAATCTGTCACAGCCTGGATTAGAACTTGCTCATAGACAAGAGCTATAAAGTCAAACATCCAGGGTTGATTAGTGTTAGGCCTGACTATGGATTCTTTCTGTAGTTCTACTGTATCCATAATCATTTACCTGATAATATGTGAACGTTCTGTGGGAGGGCTCCACAGTCACACTGTGCAGCATCGGAACTGCAGCCACTCAGTCCCAAAATAGAACCCTGAGAGGACCTCGGGTAGGGCCTTCTCCCAAGTTTCTGGGAGTTTGGATCTAGATATGTCTGTGAAAGGACGGATAAGCTCTGCCATTGACCAGAGCCTACGGGAGTTAATGAATTATCTTAGAGACAAGAGCAGAAGCCAACTACATCCTGCATCATGTCACGCCTGGACGAAGTGCATAAACAGGAAAGAAGGAAGCATCAATGCAAGTCCTCCGTGGTCTCAGGGAACATAAGTGGTGACCTGAAAAGGCAAGAAGTAGGAATTCCTGGCTCTTTCCTTCCTTACTGATCATTTTTAAGTGTCAGAGGGCAAGTGCACTATGTGTTACGACTTCTACAGCAGCACCCAGAGGACTGAGCACCAGGATTTGACTGAGCTATATCCACCCAGAATCAGCAGAACAGCCAGAATTCGAGTCACTGTCAGGCTCCTATGCTTAATCACTTTATTGTATGAAACCTCCTCTGCAGCATCCATCTGCTAGAGGCTACAGACACAATCAGGGCTTTTTAGATATTCATAGGAACAGTGATTTTTTTTTTTACTTCATTCTTATCTGAACATAGCTGGTTTCCAAGTCTTGTCTTGGGCTGTGCTGCTTTTCCAGTAGCAGTGCTTGTGTACTTTACTGTCATAGATGCCCAGAGGCCTTTGGGTGGTGGGGGGGTGCCTAACAACAAATATTCACTTGAAAATATACATTTATTGTGCTCACCAAACCGAAAATAAAAGAGGGGCCGGTTTGCTGCTGTGCTGGCCGCTCGCTCTCTAGCTGCTGCTTCCCGGATGTCACAGACCCCAATGTTGGCAGTGCGGAGCATTCTTCTCGCGGCTCCTTCACTGTGTTGAAGTCTACACCGTACCGCGGCAGCTCCATTCGCTGCTGTAACAAGTTGAAAAAAACTAATTAATTCACGTTTAGTTTTTTTACATTTGTTACAGCAAGGAATGGAGCTGCTGCCCCCATGCCGTACAGCACACACACATACACACAGACACTACGGTACACTCACGGAGCCACATGAGCAGTGTTCCGCTCTGCCAACATTGGTGTTAGTAATGTTAGCAAAGCAGCAGCAAGAGGACTGGATGCGGGAACAGTGGGGAACTGCCGTTTGATTTACTTTCTGTTTGATGGGCACAGTGGCACAAAATGCAGATCCCAGCCCTTCCCCAAGCCCTAGCTCCCACCAAAATGTACTGTGAAATTTAATCCTTTTGGTATTAATATTTCTAAAACATCCTCCCCTTATAATAGAGTGATCTATTACCATACCTTATAAATGTTTGCAGTTCCCCATGAAAACAGAGTACAATAAACAAATGAATGATGTATTTAATCATAGGACACCAATGTTCAAGAGGTCTTAAGAAGCGCCTACAGGAGGAAGCCCCAGTTACTTGGTTATCCTACATCCATTTGGAGAAAATTCCTCTCTCTGGGTAGGAAATGGGGACCATCAGCCATTTAGGGAAATAAAGGTTGAGAGGAAAAATGCCACGATATCTCTTTACCAATTTTTCTTTTAAATGTAATGAAGGGGGAAAAACAAAACAAACAGAAAACTACAGACACAGCAAAGACCTAAGACACAAACAATCTCCCCTTCAAAAGGAATATACTATAATGTCATAGCTAGGTGCTTTAGTGCAATAAAATCATTCATTAAAATGCTGAAACAATTTAGAGCCAAATTTCCCCCTCTGCTTTTGCAGGGACTCAGCTCGACTAGATGGAAGAATGCAGAAGGAAACAAGGCCATGTCTAAATCACCATTCCCTTCTTCCTCCCATCACAGGGAAGCCCCACTGGCTCCATTGCAGGATTTTGGAAAAGAAGGGGAGGACATTCTCTCTCCTTCCAAAGGCAGTGGATATCCACGGAGATTCCTGCACCTTAATAATGCAGCTCTAGGTTGCTTCCTTCACCGGAGACCATGCTGTGTAAACAAGTATCTCTGAACATTCTCTGTAGGAGCCAAACCAGTTGGTGAGGAGTCCAAAGAAGAATACGTGAAAGAATCCATCTCTCCAGGGGACCTGCTTTCACCAAAGCTGCTACACCCTTGCTCCCCAAGGAGAGAGTTTGAAAGAATGTTTGACTAGGTTCATCCCATAGGGTTCTCTATCTCTTTTCCTCCATTACACGGGTGTCAGCGGTGGAGGATACAGTTTGTCCCTCAGATTGAAAGCTGTTTGAGGCAGCAGACCACAACTGACTGTGCTCAATAAATATTATTAATGAAAATATTATCTAGTGTATGGAGATTTTTGAGAGGCAATTAGTAAGTAGGTGTGCACAGAGCACACAGGTTTCAGGAAAGCAGATTATGAAGACTGCCATATAAACTTCAACAGCTTTATTAAAATGAAGAATGAACAGGCACAGGAATGAAGTCGGAATTGTGATACAATTTAGGGCCAAACTTCCCTCTCCACTTTTGCAAGTAAATGGACTTAGCTTGACTAAGTCCAGATGGAAGATGTTTTGTTTGATCTGTCCTGTGTTATAGCTGCTCCCAATAACTAGTGAATGCTAAGCTCACCTTTCCGTAGAGCTGGGATGGCAACTGCTCAGTCTGTAATGCCAAGCTTTTTTTTTTTTAAATTAAATTAGTTAATTAAGATCTGAAGACCTTTGAGGGCAGAGCCAGTAAAGGCCAACGACACAAACTCAACCTCTTGCTGCAGCATGTATGAGTGAGCAGATTACACAGGAAACCACAAACTATACTTCACAGCAACCACCAGGAATTTTGTAAAGGAAGACCTTAAATATGGCCCATAAGAGCAGGGAAGGTAGACACTGGTGCCTAAGTGGCATCCTAGTGAGTTCAGTGAGACTCTAAATGAATCCAAGACTCTCGAATGGCTACTACTGCAAGACTAGTGGTGCAGGTAAATTCCTGTTTGACATCACAACTCAATGGTTTCATATTAAAAATAGTCCATGTAGCACTGGAGAAAATAATGTGAAATATTTTTCTTTCCTTTTCTTTGCATTTTACACAGGGAATGCTTTAAATGAAGCATTAGACCAACATTTACTAGTCAGTCTGGGTGTCTATGGGTCAGTCTAGTTTTGATAGTTTATATGTACTGCATCCCTAGGGAAGCAAGGAAAAGGTTAACTCAGATCGCTAGAAAGGAACGTAGGTGTTTGTCCCTACTGTAGGAATCTGGCCCGACTTGAGCTGTGGTAGATGACCGTTTCTCTTGTTTTCCTCAAAAGATATGCAAGTGTGACAAACTTGGACTCACACATCCTGCAGTGGAGCAAGCCCTTGTGCTGACAGGCAGGCTGAGATAACTCCTGTCCCCCCACTGTTCAGAGAACTTGTTTGGCTTACATGTTGTAACAAACAACAGCTACTGAAGACCCACAGATAGCTTTATCTCCTGTCCATGTATGTCTGGCATTCCACATTAATGTATGTATAAAAGGTAAATACATCCAGGCAGACATATATATGTATACACAAAAGGATGGCTGGAGCTTTATATGTACAATACATAACAAAAAGGTATGCTTCTTCCACAGAGACTCCTTGCAATATTCAGATTTTTATTCTGGTTGCTAGCTATACACTTGACAACTTCATACACTGCTGGTAGAGCTATACATACCCGGAGGTTGTGGCAGGTATGCCCCAATTAATTTTGATCTCTTCTTTTCATATCCTTTCTGTGTGATGTCACCTGCAAAAAAACAAAAGGAAAATCAATAAGACTTGAATAAAGACTCAGTCTAGCTGCTTAACGGAAGTAACATATGCTTCACCACCACTGCACTGTCTGTTTCTCTTGAAAATTATAACGAACAAATGAAAATACAATATGATCATTCTACCCAGAAAGAACTAATTTACACTGGAGCCATTTGGCAAGTAAACAGCTACCCTTGATGTATTTTGGCAGCGGAGCTCAAAAGTACAGTGTTTCAATCTAATTTTATATGCCATCATACAAGGCTTTCAAAAACTATATTGGCCTTCATTAAGTTAATCAACAGTGGATTATACAGAATAACTGGGCTTGTAATGCCTAGCAAAGCAAATTACAGATTAGCATTTTCTGTCATTAATGACATTTTTCCTAATCAAGCCTCAAAAGATTTCAAAGTGCTACTATACTGCTGCTGCAATGTAAACATTTGGTTTCTCTCCTAAGCACCACTTTAGAAAAACAATGCCGAAAACCCACCAAACATCCACTGACAAATAGCATTATGTCTTACAAAGAGGCTCTACCGAACTCCGCTTTAAAGCATTTTGAAACTAGACTGTAGCCCATAAATGCACTTAATCGATGTATCTATTTACTGCATTTGCATTTGCCACAGATGACAGTTTTTAAAGACAAGGATTTAAAAGTCCTTCCCACAATGGTGTTACACACAGAAATGGTAGAAACAAGGAGGCAGGAGAAAACATTTTTTGACTAGCTTTAAAAGTGAAGAGAGTCTAAACGCTGAAGTCTGAATATAATAGTACACTTCTATGTACTGTTCATAATACGGTTCATCATAATTAAACTATTTAAAGATAATTAAAATATTTAAGTTTTGTCTGTTTACTTTAATTTTAGTTTGGTCAACTCCTCAAATGTTCAAAAATGACAGAAATTTAAAAATCAAAATATTTTAAGAACAAATAAAGGGGTTCTGGTTACAATTTTATGAACCTTTTGGGTTCACTTGGATTTGTTTTCAAACTCTGCTTTGTAATCATAAGGGTTTGACATCTGAGATTCCCACATAATCATAGGATTCCAGAAGCTGAAGCTTTAAGTGCAATACCAGATACTGTGAGACACATGGTAAAAGCAGAAAGTTGGTAACTGTGACCCAAAAATTTCTTAATTCCAACTGGCAAGGACACGCAGAAGGGTTGCAAACATCTTATGGGCCTGGTATATACATTCTAATTCACCAGAGTGTCATGTGAGGTCTTGACTAAAAGCTTGTGTCAATTTAGCCTTCAAAATAATTTTAAAATGTATGTACAAATTTATGTAAGGAGTTACATTTAGGGGTATACATACTGAAAAACTGTTCTTAAAGTCTGTAGATACTAATAATCAGCAAAGTGAAAAATAGGGTTTCTGTTGAACTAGAGATGTTTATTTGTCACTCAGCAATTTGAGAACTGTCACATTCGCAATGGTTTTCATATCATCAGCCTGAACTAAATGCAAATGAAGGACTGTAAAAACCTCTGCTTCCATCCTGCACACATAACTAGATCCATTGTTTACAGTCAAGCCCTTGGGTACAATCGCATTAGCTCTGATCCAACTGACAGAGACCAAAAACTACAAGATCTTTACCAAATATTCATAAACCTGAATTACCCACCAGGAGAAATAAAAAAACAAATTGACAGGGCCAGACGAATACCCAGAGACCAGCTACTCCAAGATAGGCTCAAAAAAGCCAAGAACAGAACACCACTGGTCATCACCTACAGCCCCCAACTCAAACCACTGCAACGAATTATTAAAGACCTACAACCTATCCTTAATCAGAATGCCACACTCCAGAAGGCCCTAGATGACGTGCCTGTTCTCTCCTACAGACAACCTCCCAACCTTATGAGGATTCTCACCAGCAATCACAGTCTACACCGCAGGAACACCAATCCTGGAACATTTCCTTGCAACAAAGCCCGCTGCCAGCTTTGTCCACATATCTATTCTGGAGATACCATCACTGGACCTAAGAAGGTTATTCACAGAATCACGGGCACATTCTCATGTTCTTCAACTAACATCATATATGCCATCATGTGTCAACAAAGTCCAGATGCTTTGTATATAGGACAGACTTCAAACTCCCTTAGAAAAAGAGTTAATGGGCACAAAACAGACATAAAAACACTCCAGATCCACAGACCTGTTAGCCGGCATTTTAATGGAGTGGACCATTCTGTTAATGACTTAAGCATTTGCATGTTACTGAAGAAAAATTTTCACATCACTCTTGAGAGTCTGCCTAACTGTCTTTTATATTCAAATTGGACACATTAACACGTGGTTTGAACCGGGATGGGAATTTTCTGAGTCACTATAGGGGCTCAATTGCATACTTGGCTTAATCTAATTCTTGAGCTCCCCCGCCCCCCAGCTTCTACCCCTCTACTCTCTCATTTGCTCACCTTGATCTTTTTTTTTTTTCCCGATTTGTCCACCTTGGTTACTGTTTTGGGTTCTCTGTGCCTTACATATTGAGTCTGTTCTGGTATGGCTATGGTCTGAAGAAGTGGGTCTGTCCCATGAAAGCTCACCTAATAAATTATTTTGTTAGTCTATAAAGTGCTACTTGACTGCTTTTTTGTTTTGATAGTATATAGACTAGCACGGCTCCCTCTCTGTTACTATTCAGAGAGAGACAGAGAGACAGACAGACAACAGGGATGGAAAAACCTTATCTGGAGATGCATTTTAAAGGTCCATTAGATAGCAAAAAGATAGAGGCGCTCAGACAGCCCTAGCTGCAAATGCTGAAGAGAACTTTGGATGAAATAAAACTAGCAGGAGATGAACCTGTCGGTTAGACTGTAGAAAGCATGTTATTTTGTTTAACATGTACCTATCTGTTTCCAATATTCTTGCTCATTTTCACTAACATCTTGAACATGTGATAATAAACAGATTCTTGGTTTCACTACTATCCTACCTGCAAGCCGCGTTTTAAACAAAGTGGTGGTCCTAAACAGGATCTTACAAGCTGCTGTGTTTTCTTCCTTTGAACAGCGGGCTTCGTGATTCTAGGAGTGTGCACTGAAAAAGGGACCAGACAATACAGGGAACACTTCAAGGATCTGGGGATGGTGTGGGCGTGTACAGAGGGAGCAGCAGAGGCCTGGAAGATAGTGCTTGTGTTGCCAGAGGCTAGTGGATTCAGGGAGCTGATCCTCCCACAGGCACAGGCAAGGCTGCCTCATGCTAAAACCAGATGGTGATGAGGTACCACCTAGGTTCCCTGGGAAGTGGCACAACAGTAACACTGGAACTGTGAGTTCATCAGGTTAGTAATCTTGGAGAACGTAATTCACAAAATAGGCAAGCCATGATGGATGCTGCTTTTGGGACTTGGTTTGAGACTATTAAACTTATTTTGCATGAATCAAAAAGCTGTAAGATTGTAGCTGTAACTTACTATAGTTGCCTGGTGTCTGTTTTTGACCTTAACACCTGGGCTAAAGGGGACCCTCTGGGTTTTGGTTACCACTGCTGACCAGGCTATGTGTACTGCTGCTTTTCAATGGTTTGGCTACAATTTTTTTTTTCAATTTAAAAAGTAAAGAATATGAATACAATTTTCTCTTAAATTTGTTGAAAACAGACTAGCATATATTAAATCATACGTATCAATATTGAGCCCTTAAGCATTCCAGACACATCTCTCTCAATCTGAGTGCATATTTCTTTTTACTTTGTTTATTATTTTATTACTGAATTTACAGTAGCGCAAACAGGCCCTAATCAGGAGTGCAGCTCCACTTTCCTAAGTGCTGTACAGTTGTTCACTATACAAGAAAATGCAAACAACAGGCTACTGATTTATCTTCTACACATATGGTATGTACACGTGCCTGCAGGCTTCCCAGGCTGAACACTGTTCTTGCACTCTTAGGCATTTCCACCATACAGTTTCCTTACAGTACTGACTCTACCTACAGGGGCTCTTACTTCAGGAAGGCTTTTAAAAAATCACTTTATAGACTTTGCATTGTCCCAGAATTGGCACAAGAAATAAAGAGGACAAATAGTCCCTTTGATGCCAAAATCAGAAAGAAAAACATCAGCTGTTATCCACCGGACATGGCATGTTTTCTTTCACTTTTTTTCTTGCATTTCTCCCCTTAGATTTACACTTCCAAAATACACTAAAGAGAAGAAAATGTTTTGGGTGGAAGAAGACCCATGGAAAAATACTAACAAAAAACCAAACTGATGGCAATTAAATAACAAAAGTTTTGGGGCTCCCTGCAGTTAATAGCAATATTCTACTTTACACCCTTCATTAATTTTTTATAATAATGGGCGCAAAGAAAATCATCACTACCTTGGCAACCAAATCTCAAAAATATGTGACAGCAAAATAAATAAATAAATAAAATCATTAGCTATGCACAGTAGGCATCAGTATTCTAGCTACGACATGGATGGAAATCAGATGTGCCATATGGTGTGGGGGTGTGGGCACAAACAATTTATCAGGATTAAATTTGATATTGTTCAAGATAGCCAGACTTCAAAATATGAACACCAACTGACCAACCATTAATTTTATGGATTAAACTGGTCAGAAGCTAACTGAACTCTCCCTGTGCTTTACTCACAACTCATACATATCTTTTCAGCTCTAAATGAATTACTGCATGCCATGTACATAATATCCCTGGTTGATGGGAATAACCTAGCCTGTGATATTTTCCCACAGTAAGATAGAGCACTAAATCTTGTCACCAGAAAAACATCAGCTGGAGTACATTTTCTTTCAAAAAGAACATAAATACCACGTTGTCCTCCTTTTTTAAAAAAAAAAAAAATTCGGATCAGTGACATAACAAGCAGGTCAGAACTCTGCCCTACCAACTGTTCATAGAGCATGCTCAAATAAAACCAATTCTCACTGGGACTAGAAGGTGGCTGACAGCCACTGCAGGCCCTGAGGCAAGGTGGGAGGAGGGCCTAGCTCTGTGCCCCTGGAAGGGGCATGGCCTGGGACAGATGGGAGAGATTCTAGGACAGTCACCACTTAGTGCCTCTCAGAGCATGGTGCAGTGGCCCTCCCTCCCTCTCTCTCCCTCAGAACCACGGGGAGTGGCAGAGCAGAGCTGAGGTGGCATTTCAAAGGGGCCTGGAGCTCTGGCTGTTGCAGCTGCTGAAGTAACAGCAGCAGCGGCTGGAACTCTAGGCCCCTTTGAAACACTGAGGCCTGGGGCAACAGCCCTCTGCCCACTCTTGTCGGCAGGGCTGGACTAGGAGTTCACCCACGTGTATCTTTGCTCTTTTTGGTGAGCAGGCACTGTAAGGAACTAATTTATGTGCTATATGAGTGCTTCAGAAAGCACAGTTCCTAAAGATTTCAATGTCCTGCTTACGTGCACGAATAAATCCAAGCAAGACAGTGGATAAATATCACACTTTAAATGGTAGAGAACCTCACCCAAAAATAGAGCTGGTCAAAGGAACAGAAAAAGTGTAGCAAAAACGTCACTGAACTCCTCTTACGCTTCTCTCTTGGTCAAAGCTTGAAACTGACAACAAAAACTGATGAAAAACTGAATTTGGAAAATGCCAACCAATTCCATCCCTGAATAGCTCTGGTGTTAGTATTATCAAATGCTCTACTGAGACCAGTCCAGACAGAGTGTGAAAATTGCTGCTTGTGTGATCAAAGGGATAGTCTGAAAGAAATGTAATCGCTGTTTCAAAGGAGAGCGTGTGGCTCTGTAGGAGAGGTCACAGGATGTGGAATCTGGAAACCTATATTCTATTTACTGCCTGGTCTTCGCCAATTTACTTAACTTCTCGGTGCTATATGTCTCCTTATCTTTCAAAAATGGTCTGCCAATGCTCACCTCCTTTGACACCTATGGACAAAATGTGTTCTGTCCGTGCTAACGTTATTATCCCATTAATATCTGATGAGGTTTAAGTTTGGTGATGTTTAAATTAATGTTAAGTTCATTTGACAATATCCTAAGTAACCTTTTTATTTTTTCTTGTTTGAATTCTTCATATCTATGTCTAATCCTTCCTGTTATGGGTGCGGACAAGTTTCCTGTGATCCCACGAAGTTTGTTTACAGCCATCAGTCCTGGCTCTCAGTGTTCTGCGTTGTTATTTAGCTCTAAGTTACCTCTAAATGCCTTCTAAGAGCCCAGTAAGCACTGGAAGTGTCGGTAATGCTACTTGACTATATTGACCTCCCACGGTTGAGTACATTCTCTCATTCAGCACCAATAAGATCCTGAGGGTGCTGGAGTAAAGAGGTTCAACCTGCGTAAGGTAAACGTCAGTAGGTGTGTATTAGCAGGCAGAAGGGTGTCTAAGGTAATCCATGAAGATTGAGGTTGTAAATTACACGATGAGGAGCTGGAAGAAAAGCATGTAATAAGTTAAAATAGCTCCTATCAAATCACTCCTTCCGGCCTCATAGCAAGTAAGCTGCCCCAGCTGCCAGGTCAAAATTGATTTGGACCACTGAAGTACATCTCCCACGTTCATTTTTGTTCAAACTATCTAGAGACAGCATCATCCTCTCTCCCAAATGTACTTAGAAGGCTAAGTTTTAACATAGCCAGTGAGTCAGAATTGTTGGTGCCATGGAAGCATGGCTGCCAGCGCTTAGCTCTAAGGAAGTGGAATGTTTCCCGGTAAAGTAGATATCTCTGTACAAAAAGTCTTGTTTCGCATCACAATTGTGTTGGCTGATCATAACCAAACATGTGCTATGAATGCAGATTTAGGGATTTTTAGCATGGCCCAGGAGGAAAACCTATGTAGACAAAGGATAATAGTATTACACAGAAGACAGCTGAAATTCACCAAATGTCTCCATCTCACTATTTAAACATTAAAATCAAATCTCCCATGTGCCCATGCTACTCCTCATATGTGATTATTATTGATTACAGTACATGCAAACAACAATTTACATGCCATTGGCAGGAGCACACATTTTCACAATGAGGCAGAAACTACTGAGTTTTCTGGCCCCTACATGAAAAAGAAGGGCCAAAATTAACTTGCATGCCTGAACTAATTTCAGAAAGTGGAACTACACAAAAATGAGGAGGTTAGTTAATCAAAAAGAAGACAGTGCCAAAAGTGAAATCCCTGCAAGCTGCATGGAAACTTTTTCAAAGACACCATAATAGAATCACAACTTAAATGTACAGTAGGTCCTCGAGTTACACGAGGGTTGCATTTCCACACACCCTTGCACAACTCAAATTTCGTGTAAGTCAAGGGGGCAGCTTTTCTCCCCAGAGAAACATATGTTCTGCAGCTGGGGAATGAGCAGGAGCACCTGGAGTTCCTTTTGAAAGTTAAGTCCTGGGGTTGAGTGGGGCATCTGCGGAGGGTTAAGTGTGCTGGTGAGTTGGAGCCATGCGAGAGGGGAAGGCGGGTTAAGCCTGGGGTATCTTGGGACTGGAGGAGTGGAGTAGAGCCAGGGCCATGTGGCCCTGCAGGAGGTTGAGCCAGAGCTATGAGGGGTGTGTGTGGAGGGGTGAGCCGGAGCTGGGCACAGGGGTGGCAGGTGGGAGAGGTGGTTGTGAGCTGGAACTGTGCAGGCAGGGGGTGAGCTGGAGCCAGGTGCGGGGAGTGGAGCTGAGCTGGAGCTGCATGGGCAAGCTGAGTTGGAGCTGGGCATGCGGGAGAGGTGAACCAGAGCCTGGCAGGGCTGGGGGAGTGGGATTTGAGTTGCACTTAACTCTCATTAATACGAGTTAAGCGCAACTCAAAATCATGCATTTCAAGGGATTACTGTATATACCAATTTAAAAAAAAAAAAAAAGAGAGAGAAAAGAAAACCAAAAAATGTCACTGTGGTTAAACAAAGTAAAAGAAGTAGTGAGAGTTAAAAAGGAGTTGTTTAGAAGATGGACATTAAATTCTCATGAGGAAAACAGAAAAGAACATAAACTCTGACAAACAAAATGTAAAAATATAATGAGAAAGCTTGAAAAAAGAATTTGAAGAACATAAACTCGAAAACCAATAGTAATTTTTTAAAGACATCAGAAGTAGGAAGCCTTTTAAACAAACAATTAAGTAACTGAATGACTGATACTAAAGCAGTACTCAAGGATGATAAGGCCATTGAGGAGAAACTAAATGAAATCTTTGCATCTGTCTTCATTTGCTGAAGAAGTGGGGGAGATTCCCAAACCTGTGCCATTCTTTTTCAATGATAAACATAAGGAACTGTTGCATATTGAGATACCATTAGAAGTGCTTTTGGAATAAACCAAAGATTAACAAGTCACCAGGACCAGATGGCATTCATCCAAGATTTCTGAAGGAACTCAAATGTGAAGGTGGAGAACTAGTAATCTGTAACCTAACGTTTAAATCAGCTTCTGGACCCAACATGTGGAGGACAGCTAATGTGATGCAAATTTTAAAAAAGGCTCTGGACGTGATCCTGGTAATTAAAAGACTATGCCTGGCCTCAGTACCATACAAACTGGTTGACACTATAGAGAAGGCAGATGTGGTCACTCCGTCACAAAAAAAATATATTAGAACTAGAAAAGATTCAGAAATGAAGGGAAAAAAGATTGGAACAGCTTCCATATGAAGAGAGATTGATAATACCATGATATTTCAGCTTGGAAAAGAACCAACAAAGCGGGGGACATGATAGAGGTCTATAAAATTGTGACTGATGTAGACAAGGGGAGGGAAGTACTATTTACTCCTAGTTACTATTGGTAAGGAAGTACTACCTAGTCTTCATACCACAAGAACTAGTAACCGAGAGAAAGAACTAGGTGTCACTGAATGAAATTAATAGGCAGCAGATTGCAAACAAACAAAAGGAAATATTACTTCACACAGCACACAGTCAGCCTGTGGAACTCTTTGTCAGAGGACATTGTGAAGGCTAACACTACAGCAGGGTTCAGAAAAGAACGAGATAAATTCGTAGAGAAGAGGTCCATCAAGGCTGTTAGCCAGGTTGGGCAGGGAGGGTGGCTCTAGCCTCTGTTTGCCAGAAGCTGTGAATGAGAGACAGGGAATGAGGTCACTTAATGGTTACTTGGTCAGCTTATTCCTTTTGGGACACCTCATGCTCACCACTGTTAGAAGACAGGACACTGGGCTAAATGGACTGTTAGCCTGACCTAGTATGTCTATTCTAAATCCACACCTAGGCACTTTAAACAAGTGGCTTGACTTTCTGAGATGGTAAATAACCACTGATCTTATAGACTTCCATGAGGGAGCTGGGAGTTGAGAACCAGTGACAATCAGTGCACAAAACTGCCCAACCTCAATTTGGGTGACCAACTCTAGACACTCAAACATCAAAGGGAGTTTGTTCTTTAGACAATGCCAGGTCTCCCAGAGGAATGAATACAAACAGATAACAAACAAAAACATACAAACAAAAAACTTGTGCAGACCTGCACTAAAGTCCATCTCCTGCCTTACGCTACACAGCATAGGAGATGCAAATCAAAGTACTAAAAGTAAGGAATAAGAAAAACCTTGCTTAGAACACTGAAAACCCAATGTAAAGTTAAGAGACCTCAATACCAGACTGAAGTTTCTGTTTCTCACTACACAGGCACACTACAAATTAAATTTTGGAGCCTGGCATTTCAACTAACTTTAAGACGTACTAATAATCTCAGAAGAGGAAAGGTGCTAAGCAGCAGACTACATGGGTGAAGGTCTTTACCGTCTCCACATTTATTCTGTCCTCTAAAGATTCAATTTTCAGTACGAATTGTTTACTTCTGATGACTCAAGCTCAGTGCCAGCATCTTGGCAAGAGGGATTTGAATGAAACAAAGCTCCTCATAAAGTGAACTGTGACTCATTTACTTCTCCCACTCATGATGCAGACAGTCTCTCTGTCAGGACTTCCAAAAATATATGAAGGAACAAAGGAATTTGTATTGGATGGAAAGAGTAAAAATATACTCATATAAATTGTGTTTATTTACTAGCTTACTGTATATTAATTAACTAAAACATATATCCAAGGAACAAAGTTTTCTTTCCTTGTATTATCTATTTATCCTCATTTGTGGATTAGAAAGGCAATAAAATACATTATTGGAAGAAAATTGCTAATTTGAACTGTTCAAATATCTTAACTGGATTTAAATACTAGCATCACAAACAATACAGTAAATTACAATATTAGTCATGGGCCTTAACGGAAAATAAACTATAGCTCAAAGGTTTCAGGCATTAATTCAGTTACATTTTTATGTGCACACACACACACACACACACACACACACACACACACACACACACACACACACACACACACACACACACACACACACACACACACACACACACACACAGGCTGTGTCTACACTTGTCCCCAGCTTCGAAGGGGGCATGGTAATCAGGGCCATGGGAGATTACTAACAAAGTACTGCGGTGAATATGCAGCACTTCATTAGGCTAATTTTCCCCCACAGCAACTTCAAAGCTTCAAACTTCGAAGTGCCAGCATTACTCCTTGGTAAAGGGACTTCAAAGTAGCACAGACACTTCGAAGTGCCCGTGGCTACATGCATGCCGGCACTTCAAAGTTGCTGCCAGGCAAAATTAGCCTAATGAAGTCATTAGTAATCTCCCATGGCCCTGATTACCGTGCCCCCTTCGAAAGTGGGGGCAAGTGTAGACAAGCCCACAGAATTCTAAGTTACAAGCAATGCATGAAACGACGATATGTCAATGATATGTGGAGTGTTTTAATTTGTAATATGATTTAAGGTTTTCAAAAGCTGATTCCTACTACTAACAAAATCTTTCAACAGATGACACAACTCTTGGATTATATTATCAAAAATAACAATATTTGATCAAACACAAATAACGGAAGTTGCTTAAGTTTTTTTTAAATTATTTCTGCTCCTACATAATGAACTTCTAGTTACTCATTTAAAAATAAAAATGTAATGCCTGTTTTACATATATTATCTTTTTGTTTTACATACAGTTTTATATATACAGTATATTAAAAGCATCCAAGTCATTAATTTATGCAGAAAATTAACTTCTAGTAAACTATTTTTCTCTCCATCTTGAACCCCAAAAGCCCTTGTGAGCTCTCCTACTTATTTTCTGGACTTAAAGATTTCTGTACATTTTTTCAAAATCCAAAATACTCCTGGATCTCATAAAAAGTAGCGTAATTTAGGCCAGTGAAAACAAAAGAACTCCACAGAATTCCATATCCCTGACTCAAGTTTTCTTATATTCTGACAATCTCACTGCAAATAGAAATTGCCACAATCAGGGCTAGCAGCCAACACTTCTGAATGTTTTGCTGAAGATGTAAACGCTGTAAGGAAAGAGAAATGTGCGGTTTATGGGCTTTTCAGAGCTTCCAAACAATGTAATATTTGTGAAACACTGCTATTAAGGCTGGGATTACCGGAAAGTAAACAGAGACAAGCTTAATGGTGAAGGTTTCCATTCTCAGTGTTGAAGTTTATTTCATTATTTAAAGTGTTGATGAACACTTTACGTGATGAAAGCAATCATTGCCATTTTTGGAATTTTATGGCCCTCGCAACCCTTCATAATGTTGTCTTGCTTCCTTTATAAGGCTTATGGGGGGCCCCTTGAAGCGTATATCCACTAAGCAGCTGTTAGAAGCTCATCTTTCATCTCTCCACTAGTTTTTTCTGTTGCCCAATAGGCATTTGCCAGTTCTAGGTATTCTCTCTCGGTCACCAGCAGATACACAGTGCAACATCCCGATAAAGATAGCCATAAAATACAGTCCTGAAAAAAGGTAAAAATATTCTGCATAGTGGTATCAGATAGGTTCTAAACTTCAAATTATAAAATCCTCCCTAAAACTAGATTTTACACCAATTATTCGACTTGGCATTATTTATTATTTTTATCACATACTAGTCAGACATCTTAGTTAAGATTAGCATAGCATTGTGCCAGGTGATCGGTTTAAATAGACTTGTGATTCCCCCCGCCCCCAACAACGTACTGAAAACATACCCTGCAGACTGGGGAAGGGAAAATGCTGATGTTAACTTTTTGTAATCATGTGCCATACTGACTGGCAATCTTCACATTTGCCACAGTTTGAATGAGAAACACCTATGTGGAAAATTCAACATCTGAAGTCTGATGCCCTATCAAGGCTCTGTAAGGTTATGGATTCTAGCAAACAAGCCTCCTAATACTCATAAACTGTACCCACTTCCCTTTCCAACATCTAATGACAACTATTCCTAAGCCAGGCCTCTCTGACCAATTAATACAGAGCACTTCCCTTCCTCTTCAGGCTTCTAAATATAGAATGTTTGTATAACTTCTTAACAGGCATAGCAGGCAAAGACAAAACCCAAACAATACCTTCTCTTTTAGATTTATTAAAATTTTCATTCACAGATTGTCAGTAGAGGATATCTTTTAATTTAGAAAAATATTCCAAGTGTACTATGTTCAAAGAAACACTTCATTCTGCATTCAAAAAAATATAAATAAAAGCTAAATCTTTCTCAGTGGGTGTCGAGTTCTTTTAGAGATTACAATAATATATTTGGTATCATTATAACACCATTAAATGAGCATCCACAACTATCAGCATCTCTCTTGGAATTCCTGAATTGTGGAAGAGTACCATGTAAATTAAAGCCAGTCAGTCTGAGGAAAATCATTTTTCCTGCTTCCTTTACAACAAACTATTAATCATATAACATTTTAGCTGTATATTAGAAACCAGCTCTGGAATAGGTCCACTACAATATTGAGTCCATACCCTTGCATGAAGAACTTTTGTTGGTATGCTATTTTTGATAGAATGCTTAAGCTGCCTCAGAATCTAGATGAGCTAATATGAAGGTCAGGTTAATGGAGATACCATGATCATGGAGAAGACTGATGTTTACTATGCCAATGAATTGTACTCCAGTATATTTTGTGACTTAATGAATGGATCTTGCTTGATCACTTTATTAAATATTTTCTGAAAACTCACATTTCCTAGCTTTCTGTAACTATATATGTAGAGTGACTAGATGTCCCTCTTACAGGTGTCCTGAGTGCTTCAAACAGCTACTGCCTCCATGCTGTGGCAGCAGAGCCTGGTGTGTGTGAGAAGGTGCTGGATGGCAGCTGCTTACATGCTGCCTCTGCTACCCACTGCCACCCATAATTTACATGCTCCCCCATTGCTGTCCTCTCCCTGCTATACTCCTGCACACACACATCCAGCCTCAATCTTGCTCCAGAGCCATCCCTGAGGAGTGCATCCCTTCCTGGTGGCCCCCATGAGTTGCCTTAGGACAACTCTGTTCCAGCTACCAGGAAAGTTGAGTCTGGTAAGTATCATTCCTTATAACAATGATACATAAATATCTGTTTCTAACGTCTACCCACAGCAGTTTTCACCTATGCTGTGATATAATTTGCTTGTCTGTTGACATGGCATAAAGGAGTCTTGAATTTTCAATGTTACTGAAAATACCCCTGAAAACCATGTTTGTGCCAAAGATGCATCTATGTTTTGAATGGTTAGTGGGAAATTCCTGTACGGTCATAAGCAATCACGGCAACTTGGCGTCCTTTACAATCAAAGGTCACAAAGTGTTGCCTTTTTACACAGTAGGTGGAGATGTTTAAAGTCCCCCTTCTGTAAAATTGAGATAATGATACTTATCGCCTCTGTAAAGCTCATCAAACAAGAGAGAGGTAAGTCTTTTATCCTGTTAAACATTCGTGGGATTGGTGAAAACTGTTAGAAAGTTAGAAATTGACATACTAGATCTAGTTCAGCACCCTAACTTGGACCTTGGCCAATTAAAGGATGCTTCAGAGGAAGCTGTATAAATCTGACAAAGGCTGATGTGGATAAACTGCCCTCTGCCCCTTGGTAGATCTCAGCCTGGTCTCTTAATAGGAAGACATAGGCACATCAAGAACAGTATTATGCCCCTTGCCAAACTGTAGTTAGTATTAATTATTATAATTCACAATATTTTTGTTAGTTATCCATATAAATGTGCTATCCCTTTTTTAATCTTACTCAAATGTTGGCCTCAACAACTCCCTCTGATGAAGGATCTACTTATGCACTGTGTGGAAAAAAATATTTTATCAGCTTTGAATTCACTAACTTTTAATTTTGTCGAATGTGCCTATAACAGGGTATTTCTACAACAACGGGGAGGGGGGGAATGTCATTTACTGACACATGGGCTAGAGAGCCTGGGCCTCTACAAGTTCAGATAACATGATGACTGATATCTGTATTGAATCAGGTCACCCCAGGATAAAAGACAGGAAGTTGCATTAAAGGGGAAAACTGCATGCAGATCTGTGGGGGGCAACCTTTGGCCCATGGGCTGCATGCAACCCATCCGGATAAACTGCTGGCAGGACATGAGATGTTTTGCTGCTGATGATGTCTGCAAGAAAGGCCTCCTGCAGCTCCCATTGGCCGCAGCTCACCATTCCTGACCAATGGAAGCAAACTATGGCCACTGGAAGCTCTGTGGGGCCACGCTATCAGATAACCCATTGGCCCTTTTCACCACTCTTCTCTGAACCTCCTCTATTTCTGCAATCTCCTTTTGGAGTTGAGGTGTCCAAAAATGTGCACAACATTCCCAATACATCTGCACCATTGAGTTATATAAATATATTATATTTGCTTTCCTTAATCCCCATCCTATTCCTTACATGTTCTACAATAATATCATGAGTATCCTCTTTTTCAGAGCTGCTTACTCTCCTTTTTCTGCTTAGATTTTCTTCCAGTGGGATCTTACCTAACAGTTCTCTGAGTCTACTGTCCACTTTTAAAAGTCCATTTTCATTTCTGGTGGTAGGGTTCCTTGGCATCCCTTCTTTGCTTCTGCTCACAGCACTGGCAGTCTGCCTCAGTTTCCCCTCTTGGATTGTTCAAATAAAACTTTACCCAGGATTTTTCTTGATCAAAAATACCTTTCCTTCGTACTGGCTTTATTAAATAAAATAAACTGCCAATAAAACTGAAAATCCCAAATTAAGCTCATTCATAAGTATTCACAACAAAAGCTTCTCTTCTCCACTGTTTTTCTGCCTGGGGCCTTTGCAGTCCCTCCCCTGCTTGGTTAGGGACTTTCCAGACCTTCGTCTGATGCAACTCTTCTATTTTTAGACTCTTCCTCTGAAGAGACTTTTCTCACTCTCTGCACTATGCCACAGTTCACCATGTCATCCTTACAAAGTATCCTTTCCTCACCCCCTAGCTCACAGGGATTTTACCACTGCACTCTATAGGGTGCTTGCAAAACCCTACTTATAAGAAGTTCAGTATAATGCATTAAACATATGGTGGATAAGTTCAGATTTAAATAAACCCAATGCCTGTGTTCAAGAGAAAAATGGATCATGAATACTGGTCTTTTATAGTTCTTTGCAAGCAACAATGATCACCGTGCAACTTGAAAAAAAAAAGTCTTTGAAAGCAAAATCTCAGTCCAGTCTCAACTTATCCTCCATTTTTCTGTGTGCAGTTTTGTTTCTACACTTATTTAGATCTAAAGTTTGCACCCACACAAACTGGTGTCAATATGCCTGAAAAGCTGGACATTAATATCCTCACCAAAGTAACATATGTTGTAATCAGGATGAAACAGTTCATCTATATAAATCCTTCAAACAATTTATACATACTGTATTTCCTAACTTACTATCGTCTATTACGTTTTCCAAACTAATTAGCTATGGAACGCTTTTGGGGTTGGAATATATTGATGTAGCATATATACGGTGGTTCGCCAGGAGTGGGGGTTTTTATACTGAAAAATTGCCGCACATAATGCTCAAAAGTTTATTTTAAAAAGTTAGGGTTTTCCATATGACTTTTATTTTACAAAGAACAAAAATAATAAGAGAAAATCATCAGAAGAACTAATGTTCTTCTGGTAGGACAGTTATCAACCTTATAATGAAGTAGAAAAATTAAGTACAAATCCAAAACAAAACATCAATATAATAGCCAAAAGATGAATGGTTAGCGTCATTCTTCTGTACAAAAATAGAAAGGACAATAGTGTCCAAAAAGGACTGTTCTTCCTTAAAGCTTAAAAAAAAAAGCAAAAGAAATGCAAAACAAATTAGGTATGGAAGAATATTTGTAATTATATATATTTACAGAAAACCACTGGAAAATAAAAATAAGCAACATTTGACTTTTTTTTTTCTAGTGGGAGGAGTGTTTTTGCATCTTTTGATCACAAATCTGCTTAATATTAGGAACCATGCTGGAGAGCTGGATTCTCAGATCAGGTGCAGCATCCAATCTATCTCCTCCCTGCCCCCAAGGGGAGGAGGAGGTCTTTCACCAAACCAGCACCCACCAGCGCAATGTGGAGGCCTGTGACAGGCTGGCTAGGGGGTTACTGCCCAAGGCCAGCCCAGCCTCACCGGGGGCAATGCCCGGATAAATGTGAAAGAACCGAGGCAGGCATACTGCAAAGCCTGTGATGCTGCTGGGGGCATGGCCTGCCAACTGCCCCCACTACAGGGAACTTCATAGGCTTCTAGGGCCGAAGGAGGTGGCTGCCCACAGCAGCTGGTGCCCACTGCCACCCTCCCGCCATGGCCACTGATGAGGAGGTGGGCCCTTCTGCACCACCAGCTCCCCCTGCGGGGATTGGCCCATCGAGACCAAGGGCATTGATGAGGGCTCTAGTGACAGGACCCTCGTCATCGCCCTCCCTTCCAGGACAACCAGCTGAACCTCGTCCACCTGAGCCTCACACGCGCTCCTGGAGGCTGAAGACGGTAGGTTTGGGTAGATTAGGATTTCACAGAGCCTGTTCCCGCCCCATCCCCAGGAACAGCCCCACAGCCCACACACCTGGGGGAGGGGGAGGGGGAGGGGGCACAGAACACAGCCCAACCCTCACCAGGCAGGAGCCCCACAGCACCCAGGATTGCTTGGCTCCACAATGACAGGGGACTGGGGTAAAGGCGAGCAGGATAGGGGCTAGCGGAGGGGGGGCCACAGCAGTCATGGGCCAATCCCCTGACCCCTTCTGTCTCCACAGCTCTGACATGGGTGAGCAGCTGCAGCCCATTGGAGTGGGCTGCAGCCACAGGGGGCCTGGAGCCTGCCCCATCGCCCCAGCTGCATCTCCGTGAGGCTCGGCCACACGATGATGGCGCTGGTGGGATGAAAAGGCAGCCGCCACCCAGGCAGTCATGAGAGAAATGACTGGCATGCTCTGGGACTGACTGGCCATGGAGCGGGAGCTGTGGGTGCAGCTGGCCCACAGCCTGGACGCCCTGGCCCAGGTCATGCCTGCCTGCCTCTCCCAACCTCCTGCCCCCTCGCCAGCTCAGCCCACAGCAGCCACCCCTCCGGCAGCTGTCCCCACCACCTGCAGCCGTCCCTCCCAAAGGCACCCACCGCATCCCCAGACACCTGCATCATGCTGGGTCAGTGGCTCTTGGCAGGGGCAAATGCACCTGCTCCAGCTGCTCTGCCGCACACCCACAGAGGCTGAGCCTGTGGCACCCCCCCGCCCACTCCTACCTCCCTGTGTCCGGCCCTGTCCCAGCTCCTCAGGGGCAGTAGAGGCAGCCGTGGCCACCATGGTGACTGAGCCCTCTCCCAGCCCAGCCCCCCTCCAAATTCAATCCCCCAGCTCCCCATCTCCCCTACGTAGAGCGTTTCCCCCATGTAATGTACATAGTTCTACTCATTCCGTTTCATTTTGCCAAATATGTTTATTTCCTAACAATAAAGTTTCATATTCCCACCCTAACCCTGAGTCCCTGGTGCATGCAGAGGGAATGGGGGGTGGGAGTGGAAGGGCATGAATGTGGTGGGGGAGCATGAGGCATGGAGGAGCGGGTGGCAACGTGGTGTGAAGGGTTGATGGGAGGGTCAGGGCAGGCCCTGGGCAAAGGCCTCACATGAGCCATGGGTGCAGCGAGTATGAGGCATCAGCCATAATACACAGAGGCATTTTGATGTCCCTGAGTGGGAGCTCGTGTGGAGGGACATACATGCCCTCCTGCATCCAGCATCCCAGACACAAATTCTGGAACACCCAGGCATCAAGAGCCCTGCCCAGCCACTGCACACAAACGTCTAGGAAGTGTCCCCTCGTGTCCCTTCCTGTTAATGTAAGTGCCCCTGCTGTGGTCCCGGGCCTGGATTGCCATGTGGGTTCCATCCAGCGCTCCAAAACAATTCGGGAACCTCAGCTCCATAAACCCGGTAAGGGCGGCGTCCAGGTCCCTGATGGTGAAGACACATGGCAGGAGCATCATGTTGATGTCTCGGACAATTTGCAGGGGTGTAAGGAAGGCACATCCATTAATGCAAGATCGGGTAGCCCCTGCCCCCCTTCCGCTTGCCGGGTCTGTGGTGTGAGCCGGGCTTACCTCCAGTAGCACTGCTCTGATGGTGGACTTGTCCACCATGAACTGGTGGCCTACAGACTGGTGGCTGTCTGGGGTGGCCAGCCTGCATAGTGCGCTGGCCACCCTCTTCTGCACTGGGAGCGCTGGCCACATCTGGGTGTCCCAGTGCCGAAGGACTGGGGCGAGTCAGTGGCAGAGGTCCTCAAATGTCTGCCAAGTCATGCAGAAGTTCCTCAGCCACCGCTTGTTGTTCCAGTCCCCCAGCATACCTGGTCCCACCACTCAGTGCTGGTGGCAAATGCCCATTGGCATAAGATCAAGGGAGCCGGGAGAGGGGCTGCACGGCCCTGCAGAAGGCCTAGAGGAAGGGGCCTGTGCAAGCAGCCTAGACATGCTGCTTGAAGATGCTGGCAGGCAGCACGGCCAGCAGGCTGGCCACAGTGGTGAGGAGATCCTCCTGGGAGAGCGTCTGGCTAGGCTTGTTCCCCGCTCTTCTCCTGCGCACGCAGTCTGCCCTGCTGTGTGCAGCCTACTAGCCTTGAGCACGTGCAGTGTGCGGGTGTTGGGAGGGGCCCTTTAAGGGGGCAGCTAGTTGAGAGACCAGAAGGGCTTGTCAGCCATGCGACCCCTGCCTGAATCATATCCTGGCCCCTTACCTCAAAGTAGGGGCTGTTGCTGTGTACACACTTCCCTTCAAAGTACAGGGACCCTACTTTGAAGCAAGGGAGGGCTGCTTTTTGCGTGTAGATGCTCAACTTTGAAGTTATTTTGTAGTGTAGACACAGCCTCAGTGTAGGGATGCAGCTGAAATTCTTTTATGGACAAGATCCAAAATTCCAGTTTACTTGACAGAGGTGAAATTAGTAAAAATAGTCACATTCTTTCCCTGCAGAAACAGATTCACTTTGTTTAATTTTGTAAAAATATCTGCAAGGTATGCAAGTGTCAGCAGACATGAGGAAGTTTTCAGTCAAAACTTGAACTCCAAGAAAACTATTATTTCACCACAAAACTCAGAAAAATTCTTACCAGTAGTTTGCCTCACAATAGCCACTGCAGCTCCATATGTAGAAGACCATACTCAGATAATTTCATATTGAATATTTTATAAGAAAAAGTATTGCTAGCATCAATTTTTTTTCATGGAACACCTATTCACACTGTGTGGAACACCATTGTTCCATGTGTAACCCCAGAGGCACACACGTGGAACACAGTGTGGGAAACACTGGTCTATCACAGTACTTTCTTGCTCTGATGCCAAGACAAATATTGAGATTCCTGTATTCAAACTGTTATCAAGATATCGAAGAAGAGTATGTCCACAGAGCTGGCACTGTTTATCCACTAACAGCTGCCCATGTCTACGCAAAGCACCTGTTGTCTTGACATGGTTTTTGAGATAATGGGCTCAGTCCTCTGGTACCCCTGTAAACCTCGTTGCACAAGGAGCACAGGGATGCATTGAAACAGGGCTTTATTTTGAACATGGCGCTGTTTAGACAGCGCCATATGCCAAAATAGCCTATTTCCACATCTACTTGAAATAAGCTACACAACATGCATAGTGCAAATTGTGTAGCTTATTTTGAGAGTAGGGCATTGTGTAGACATAGCCTAAGGGACCTATTGTAATTACCCTCCTGGTTGGTCAACAACAACAATCTTTCTCCAGCTTGCTTTCACCACTTAATACTCCATGTAAAATTTAAATTAATTTGCTAAAGGAGGCTTAAGTTAATTGAAATACTAGATTATGAAATGATGTTTCTGTATACTTCACAAACCTGCATAAGTAATGAATGCTCAAGAGTGCAGACTACTATGACATGTTATTCATCACAATTATATCACATAAGAAAAAACAATGAAGAAGATTAACTCAAAACTACTACCACAATATTCAAATGACTATTTATATAAATGTCCTTTCACATGGTTGATAAAAAATGTAGAACAACTATGAAGAAATACAAAGAACTGAATATTCTAAGGAGATATTACAAAAAATCAGAGGCAGTGATCATTTTAGTGTAACCACGGTACTATTGTAGAGCTGCAGGACTGAAAGAGATGTTGTAAGGTGAACGAGTTCAGCTCCCAGCACACTTGGTAGACCAAACAGGGTCATCCAGACCAGTGTTTGTTTAACCTGTTCTTAAAATCTCCAAAGATAGAAACTTCACTACCTCTCTACACAATTGTAGGAAACAGAAAACTCGGTTTCAACTTTGTTAATCTCATATAGCCTTTCTAGTGGAACTAATACACAAACTATTTCCACTTTTGAATTACATGTATTTAATACAGGTAATTCCTCCATTCAGCACAAAAGTGGGCTTCAGGTGGGACCAGTTATTTCATATAGATCACCCATGCACTGTGCAAGCTCTCTCCAAGTTCTCCTAAGTGCAGCTGATTTCCTTAGAGTCGATTGTGTTTGATGACTCCTATGAAATTTCCTAGTTCAGCTTATGACTACCATGACAACAGGACTATGCCAGATGGTTTGCGGCTCAGCTCATCCATCTGGCTGCAGTCTGGTGTTTGATCTCTTACTGGTTCTGGGAGTGGTTACTACTACCTCCTTCAATTTAAGGTCAGAACGCAGGACCTGTCTTACTACTCGCTGTGAGAGGCAAATGAAACTAGTATGTTTCCGGATGCTTCTATCTATCAAATGTACATAGAGGGTCACACCACGCTGGTATCTGACATCTCATCAATTTTAATGTAGAACTCCCAACATCCATGAGATAAAATAATACTGTCACCTTCACTTCACTCATGAGGAAACCAGGCATACGGAACCTAAGTTCACACTAAAAAGCTGTAGAGCATGGTTTCCCAAACTGGGGGGCATGAAGAAATTCCAGGGTGGGGCACAAAGCAACCCAGACCCCCTATCATTCCCCCCACCCTTTGCTTCTGGCTCTCAGCCCCTGCCATTTTACATGGGTGACCTTGCGCGGCCACTATAATACGCAGGCAGCTGGTAAAGACCCACATGCAAAGATGAGCGAGTGCGGGTTATGGGGGGGGAGGAGGATGGGGGCTGGGGGTGCTTGGCTCAGGTAAGGGAGATGGCGATGGGGTAACAGCAGGGGGCTGGTGGTGCCTGGCTTTGTGGGAGGGGCTCAGGTGGGTGGCTTACGGGGCTCAAGCAGCTGGCCGGCTTACAGGGCTCACCGGCTTTGGGTGTCTGGTTCTGGCATTGCAGGGCTCAGGCAGCTTGAGTTGGCAGGTGGGCAGCGGGTCCCGGCAACATGGGGTTTGGGTGGCTCAGGCTGGCAGTTGGTTGAAGCAGCCTGGGGCTTGGGCGGCTCAGGCTGGCAGTTGGTTGAGGCAGCCTGGGGCTTGGGCAGGCAGCTCAGATGGCTGGCCTGCAGATGGGGTGGTCAGCTGCCCCAGAGGCTGGAGGATGGGCAGGTGGCTGTCGTGGGCAGCTCTGGTGGCTAGCACAGGGCTCAGGCAGCTGGCCAACTGGGGCTGCACCAGACACCCGCCAGGGTCCAAGAAAAACTATTTGTGCTAATTTTTCATTTTAAGTAACATTTTTATATGAAGTTGTTGTGTTTATTTTAAATTACAAATACTTTGTTAAAAGAGGGTTGGATGATGATAAAGAAGAGGCAGGGGCATGAGAGTTTCTCAAAAATCAAAAGGGGGTGTGATACTGAAAAGTTTGGGAAACACTGCTCTAGAGATCCTTCAAGTTCTGGCCTTCTACCCTAATTATTGGACCATCTTCCTGAGAAAGAGAGTATGATTCAATCAACAAGTGACATGACCAAGGGTCCTGTAGGAAATTAAGATACTGTTATCCTCTTCCACTGTCAAAGTGGACCCATGTTTCCCTCTTCTCTAGTTCCATCTTTATATCTCATTGTATTATACAGAGGGCATGCTTCACTGACAGGGAAAGGTGTGACTTGCTACGACTTACTTGATTATGGTGATGGGGTTTTGAAGACTTGTCCCATGGCTGTGGATTATAGCTTGGCTCGCACAGAGCTTTCTGTCTCAAGGGTTAAATGAAGAGTTTTCTCTGCTTATTACCTCACAAGTATAAGGGCCATTTACCCCATATCCTGCCTTCTAACAGTGGCCAATCCCAGGTGGTTCAGAGGGAATGAACAGAACAGGTGATCATCAAGGCTGGATCTACACTTGCCCCCAACTTGGAAGGGGGCACGTTAATCAAGATGATGGGGGATTACTAGTGAAGTGTTGTGGTGAATATGGAGCACTTCATTAGGCTAATTCTCCCCCACAGCAACTTCGAAGTGTCAAACTTCAAAGTGCTGGCATGTAAGTGCCCTTACTCTCCAACATTTTGAAGTGCCCGCGGCTACGCGCATGCCAGCTCTTCGAAGTTTGACACTTCAAAGTTGCCACAGGGGAGAATTAGCCTAACAAAGTGCTGCATATTCACCACAGCACTTCATTAGTAATCTCCCATCACTCTGATTAACATGCCCCCTTCCAAGTTGGGGGCAAGTGTAGACAAGCCCCAAGTGATCCATCCTCTGTCACCCAATCCCAGTCTCTAGCAACAGCAATGGCTAATAGACATTGATGGACCTATCCTCCATAAACATACCTAGATCTTTTTTGAACTCATGACCCTTGCAACATCCAAACATTGACTGTGCACTTTGTGAAGAAATATTTCCTTTTGTTTGTTTTAAACATGCTGCCTATTAATCTCATTTGGTGGCCGCAAGTTCTTGTGTTATGCAAGGAGTAAACAACACTTCCTTCTTTACTCTCCTCCGCACAAATAGTGACATGTAACAAAACACAGAATTTCAGGGGAAAAGACGGTGGGGAAGCAGTTATTCTGCTATCTGATGTCTTCAGACTTCCTAACAGTGCCCTAAATAAATCCAGTTTCAGGCCTGGGCATAGCATGGAAGTTACTGATTTCATTAATTTCTCTCCTTCTGGTCAATGGATGAAAATCTGGTGATTTCTTTTGTCCTGCCAACAGTTATCCACCAGGAAGTCTAGTTAACACTAGTGCAGATCCTGGCAGACACGGACAGAGTGATTCCTTTCCTCTGTGTGGGAACTCAGTGGTAGTTTTGGGTAGTTACTTATTGAAGATGAAAGCTCTCCCATGTGGGTTTGCTTGTTACCCCTCCCTCATGCATGTGAAGTCAGGTGTAATGTGAAGTGTGCTACAAGGATAATCAGGACAACATACGCCTCAAACTATCAGCCCCCTGGTTTAAAGAAAGGGTTGGATATCAGGACGTTTTTTGTGAGTTTCTCTTCTTTGGAGTTCATTCCTTCCCTCCCCTCCTGTTCCAAAAATACCCAAACATTCAGGGCACTGTGCAAGGATCATATGTTTTTCCAGAATTCTTGGACATGGATAGTTTGAACATCGACCGTGTCAGAGAATGATGCTTATTTACATCTTTTTGTTCATTGATCGATAATGGAAACAATTTGTATGGAGGTTGGTAGGGGTTCCTGCTGTGCTTGTCTGTTTTAAAGACATTGCATATCCTCACTTAACTCACCATTTATAAAGAAAAGCTGGAGGAATAAAATAAATCTAAATCTACATTAATCATCCCCACAGCAAATATATCGTGACTGTTTTTTAAACAGATAAATTTATTTTATACTAAAACATAATCCTGCTGCTACAGGATAGTAATTTGACAAAAGCATGGGATTCAAATCTTGTATGGCTGACACAAAGTAATGAGACTTATTTTTTGACATCTTGTTTCATTTCACCACTGAAGTAAACAATTTAGTGCATATTTAAGAGAAAATATAAGTGTTCTAAAATAGCAACCTGAAGGTGACCTACATATCCTGAATTTCTAATTTAAAAATGGATATCCCTGAAACAATTTTCTGCATAAAAGTCCTAAACACAATCAAATCTGCAGACTCTGTAGACTGAAAACTTATCATAGCAAGATATATTAATAATCAACAGCAGACTTTATGTATTTGCTATCTTTTTATGAAATGTGAAGCTTTCAGTAAAAACAGGTTCATTATATAACACTCTGTCAAGATTCTTGTAGCTGCTATAGTAAAGAGAACGACAGCTTTGGCCAATTAAATTTCTTGGCTACAGTAAATGACAAAAGATGCTACAATATATACATGTATACTGAGATATATACCTGCTATTTATATTGATAAGAGGTCTCTAAATACAGGAGATATGTCTGTTACACAAATTTGAGCTGCATGAAATTGCCCTGCATGCTCTCTCTTGCTCATACGCGGAGAAGATAGGAATGCATTTGCAGAGGTCACTGTTATAAAAGTGTCATTAGGATTTTTAGTACTGTTGCTTAGCGAACCTGCAGACTGAGCAGCCAATCACAGGGTTTTTATAATGTACGCACCTATAAGCATTGATTTTCAAGAGACCTCCAGGTGGCACACTGGCTCAGGATAATTCCAGGCTGACCTCTCTCTGGAATCCAGGGAAGCAGGATTACTAGGAAATGCAGAATTGTAGCAGGCATGCTGTAGTCCTGGACACAAACAAATCTACCCCTTCCCTAGTGCAGGAAAAACCTGGAACAGGTGCTGTTGGATCTCTCCCGAAACCTAAGGGCAAATGAATCCACGTTTGCTTATTTTATTTTTGGAAAGTTTCTGGGGCACACAACAGAGAGAGAGAGATCTGAATCCATTTCATTTCATAAATAAATAAAATGGTTACACTAACTGTTCTATTTTGAAACAAACTCCTGGCAACAGGAGGAGATTCTTTTATTGTGTTGTTCACACTCTCTCTCCCCCCCATCACCTCCCCCAAATAACACTGAGTAGATCTGCCCTTTGTAAACATTCATACTACAAGCTATCAGAAAATAAAATAATAATAAAAAAAATATAATGGGTTTGACTAAAACCAGTTTTTCCACTTTAAACAGTTCTGCACGTAAATGTTAGAAGTTATTGGGAGATCATATAATATTAGTACAAAAAGAGAACTTAGAGGACCTGATAAACTTTGAATACACAAATACTTTTGATTCTTTGAATAATACATAAAACACTGTTTGACTTGCCATGTTAACTTCTATTTTCATTGAAAAATATAAAGTATAAGCCAAGGAAAAGCATGGAGAGCTCATAGGTAAAGAGAACTAAAATGTATGCCAAGAGATGAGGTCTGAGAGCCTCTATAATCTGAACTACAAGGAAAAATTATGTCTGACAGCAAAATGGAGGCCCAATCGTGGTCCCTGCAAAGGCAATGATAAAACTCCACACTCTTGGAAAGAGGCAGGATTAGGCTAATGTTCCCTCCAATTCTTCCCACCCAGGTGGTGATTTTTTTCCATCCATATGTGGAATATTTTTATGTGCACCAAGGCACGTGTGAATGTGCACCAGCAGTAGCTGTGGATGCCTTGCTAATCAGCTGGATGATATCTGAATCTCTCTTGAAATCTGAATCTGAATGTCCACACAAGTGCACAGTTTACAAAGAACACTTGACTAGACCCTGAACATCTAAAAATAAGATACACTCCTTACTTGAATGGTTGTTATTTTATCCCAGTTTAGGCCAGGAGTGTGTCAGAAATACTGTAAACAGCAATAATTATTCTACACTCAGTGATGTATTTGGGAATATTAATGTTTATGGGCAAATAAACAAACAAAAAAAGCAATATACCATTACCAAAATATGTATCCAGCAAGTTCAAAATGGAAACCACATTTATCAGCCACTGAAGCATGAACTGTAATCTGCAATTCCAAAACAGAACTGCAAGCGTTTATATATGAATGAAATTACACTGCACTCATTACAAAAATGTGCTGAGAAATATATGACTGGCCCTGAGAGGGCTTTCCTGTTAGGTGCCTGGGGGATTTGTATATCATGAAATTTTTTTTGATAAAGCATGCAACTAAAATAAAGGGATTTTTCCATATAAATTGTCCAAAGCAAAGTTTCCAATACCCGAAGTTTATTTGTAATGACACTTTGGTCAACTACATTCCCACTCCATTACCTCCCTGAATGTGAAATGCAAAAAGGGAAAGTTATCTTTTCAAGTGCTTTCTGCCAGTGAGATTTTTGTTTTGCACACATATGTTTAAATAATCCTTCTCAAAAGTAAAGAGCATAATTAATTATATTTTAAAAACATTTCAAAAAAGAGCCTTTCAAAACTGCCTTATATGCAGCTAGCTATAAGAGAGCTTTTTATTGTTTCAAATCAGACAGTACTGCTCACCTCACACTGATTGAGAAAGAAACTCAACACAGGAGAAGATCATGTCAGAACTAAAGTAGGAGGTCAGCAAATACTGGCCAATAATTCACTACTACTCACTCCAATTTTACAAACATATTTTGATGTGCATGGGGCTCTTATTTGTTTGCGCAAATGTAACCCACACGCCTAGGGGAGTGGTTCAGTGTCCCATGTAGTGACACTTAGACCGCATCTTACCCAGAGAAAGAATGAGTCTCCTCTATAGCAGCAGTGCACAAGGTAAGGAGTGGGCCCACTCGGGGGTGTGCGTGCGAAATTTCATAAAGGGGGAGCAACGCAATCAGCTGTTGGGTGTCAGGCTCATCTATCTCACTAAAAATGTTGGAATGTGTTAGTGGCTTTATGAATGTCTATGCACATTTATGTACTGATTAATAGATTTTTTACATTCTACAGATTTATTTTCTTACACATGCTGAAAAGCTGTTTTTTTCCCATATGAACATAACCAAACTTTCTGTGGGTTTAAATGACATTAGACAAGTGGGGGGGGGGGGGGGGGGCTGCAGGGATGCAAAAGTGGGGCCTGACGTAAGAAGTTTGCTCACCCTGCTCTACAGCACTAGCTGAAAGGGAGCTGGCCTTTACCACGAACTGTAGAAGATCCTGCACTAAGTTCCAGAGGCCCCAGGTTCAAGTGCACCTATCAGTGGCTACCCAAACATTTAAGCTACAGTACTGAGTTGTACTTACAGGAATGCTTGCAGAACAGGAATTTCACCTGGCACTCTCAAGTGTTCATTCCAGAAAGTGAATTGGATATTTTATATCGGATGGGGCACACTCTGACAAGGTAAGGAAACAGGGTTTGCGAAGCCTTTGTTGAAGCCCTGGCACAATGGCCATGAAATGAGCCTGGCCAGGCTCTGAATACACCCTTTACTGGTAAGACACATTGTGAATGTAATATAATTAAATGAAAATTTACTGCCCCAGCCGGTAAACCCTGCAGCAGCCTACCTAAAGGTAGAAGAAAAGAAGACTTGGAGTTAAGGGATAAGTTTGCATGGCTAGGTAACAGCCATCCTTTTCAGCAGCTTTTACTCTGAGGCCACCCAGCCCCAGGAAGGTGAATTCTACACTCACAAGACAAAATAGCAGTAATGTAGCACTTTAAAGACTAAGAAAATGATTAGGTGATGAGCTTTCGTGGAACAGACCCACTCCTTCAGATCGACAGCCAGTAAAATGGGCTCCCTTAGCACAGGGAAATACAATGTGCATCCGCTTGAAGCAAAGAGGGTGAATTTGGCCCTTTATATCAGTGTTTCTTAAACTTTTTGAGACCACAGAACACCAAACAATAATATTTTTTAATGAGGAACAGCTGTGAAATTTTTCTTTAAAAAATAGTTCAGACCAAAAAAACAAAACAAAACAAAAAACCAGCAACATATACATCAAACCAAAATGAAGTAATTTAATTAAGTATTATAGCAATGACTAAGTAACATTGTATCTGGTTTTAATAACAGAAAATATATCCCATCAGTGTATTTTTCCAAAAGCTTGCAGCACACATGCAAGTTGTTCACGGAACACCAGTGTTCCAGGAAACACAGTTTAAGAAACACTGCTTTATATCATCTGTGTTTCAATTTTGCTGTGCGAAATGAAAGATTGGAAAAAATTCTCTGGAGCTTGAAGGGAGATGACCTCAACACCTATGTTGGGGGAGAAGAAAATTCTGCAGAATTTAACTTCCATTTTTATATAATGCAGCTTCTTTATGCCAAAACTGACTTTGCACATGTAAACTGGCAAAGGTTGTTCTTTTGGAATCTGCTGAGAGGCAGTGCCAATGCTTCTGCTGATCAATGCAGCTGACCTTTACCAAGCAGCAAAGTCAAAAAGAGGCTCAGTCAGCATGGGCAATTGTGAAAATGACTTGGGAAATTGAGTAACATTTTCAAAAATGCCTAAAGCAAGGAAATTCATTGAAAATTTTGCAATAAAGACAACATTCCCTAACTCACAGCTCCAGTGCTAATCTACTACATTACAGTTGCCCTTCTGCCAGAATACATTACTGTAGTTCATCATCATCACAGAGAAGCAAGAGATCAGTTACTGTAACTCAGTTTCCATGTGCAATAAGCACTGCTACCACAGATAAAAGTAAAGCCATAGAAATCTTAGAGCTAGAGTCCAAAACCTCTCTGAAATTATCTGGTTGCCGGCTAATTACAAATTCAAGACACAGAATAATTCAAATTTGCAAAACATTTCACACAGACCTGGACCTAAATTTTTTATGTAACGTGCGGTATCTTACGATTTTGCGCCAAAATCACCAAAAAGCATGAATGCAAATGAGTTTCACTCACAACTCACGGAGAAGCTTAAGAGACGTGAGTCCATAACGTGGGATTGAAGTACATATTTCCACAAACCACTACAAACTATCCCCTCATTCCAGCATTTCCTACTGCTCTGATTAGACACCCCTATTATCTGTTTCAACACAGCCGTTTCCACAACAGCCACTCTCAGTCGGTGGTGGGCTCAACAGACTTGCTGGACAAGGTGTGTGTATGGGGTGGGAGGATGGTGGCTCTGTGCTCCCAAATGGGACAGGGCTGGGGAACTAGTCCTCAGCACTGCTCAGAGTGTGCTGCGCTCTCCCGCCTCTGCCCCCAGAGCTGCCCACAGTGCACTGTGCACCACTCTGGCGGCAATTTAAAGGGCCCACCTTCCTGCCCTCTGCAGAATTGCTGGGCTCCAGGACAATTGCCCACCCTGAGAAGGCCTGCTCTCAAGCTCACTCTTGAATGTCAATCTCCTCAATGAAGTTCCCATCCAGTAAATATACCAACAGAGAGAAAATTAACTTACAGTGTACTAACAAAGAGCGCTGCTGCAGGGTTTGCAAGGCTTTCAATCTTATACAGTAAACCCTCAATTTAACAGAGTAAGGGGGGGAGGGGTGTCCGCTATTCCCAAAAGTCAGCAAGGGTGTACTGCCCACCAACCAGTGCCAGGCTCCCTGACCCCCACCCCACCCCACAAAATACCCTGCCACTGACTGGAGCTGCCACCGGTGGAAAAACTGCTGGACTCCACCTCTGCATGGCCCGGAGGAGCTGCCAGAGCTGCCACTTGCTCCTCCCACCACGGTGGGGTGCATATGCGAGTGCCAGTCTGCCTGTGAACACGCCCCACCCCTGGGGTGGCTCCTCCAGGCTGCAGCAGCAGTAAGTCTCAACTTTTTTTTTTTTTTTTTTTTTTTTTATGAGGGGATGATTTTACAGACCCCAGAGGACTTTGGGAAGAGTGAGAGGAACATTTGTTGTTCCCAAAGTCCGCTAAATTAGGGTCCGTAAAATGGAGGGTTTACTGTATCTCAATCTCAATAGCACCATTTCATTATCATCTTGGCCACTAGAACAGTAAGAACATAAGAACAGCCATACTAGGTCAGACAAAAGGTCCATCTGCCGACAGTGGCCAGTGCCAGGTGCCCCAGAGAGGGTGGACCAAAGACAATGATCAAGCAATTTGTCTCCTGCCATCCATCTCCAGCTTCTGACAATCAGAGGCCAGGGACACCATTCTTACCCTAACCATACCTTTGACAATTATGCATCCGTATCTGCAGTTTTGCGTGTACCACCATGTCTTAAGTCAAATTTCAGTGGTAGACTATGCAATCGCTGGGACTATCTCAGTTATGCTTTTGCTATATAATATAAATATACAAAGGCTTATTTGCTGTATTCACATGCTCTCATGAAATCAGTTCCTATGTGGTGCATTCTACATTAATAATAATAATAAAAAAAAAAGCATCTCATGATTTAGTACTGTGGCTCCACAACTCTAATGTTGTCTATCTTGTCTTCAGCATTTATAAACTTATTTTGTACAAGCCTGATTACTGGAACTATTCATTGTTTTACAAGACAGAGAAGGGGAGTCTTTCTGCCTTGATTTTGAATTCCAAATCTTTGATTTTTTTTTTTTCCATTTGGACATTCCAATGAACTCTTAATAACAACGACTGTCATTTTTTTGGTGTTGTATTTGAACCATTTTAGTAACTTCAGTGTAACACACATTCACATAGCCAGCAATAAGTCAAATGCCCAACACTGTATATGCCAAACCAAACAACATTTGGTCCTGGGCCATAAACATACTTGGCTTCCACAATTTTTGTCTCAAAGAATTATTGCTGTGCCCATCTAAGCTCAGTATTCTTCCATCAACTTATAATTGACTGTTTTTAATTTCCTTCTTTTTTTCCAGCTGTCGAGTATATTTCATCAAGCGCAGTGGTGACTGAACAGATGTGAAAGGAGATTTTCTTGAATTTCTTGATGCCAAAAAACCAAAATATCGTCTACAGTTAATGACTTAATCATGCTGTGTGCATTCCTTTGTTTTTTCAGGTTAGTGTTTCAGTACTTGCTCTGTCTTAAATAATTTTTAATCTATGATTCTGATTCTACAAACACCTTGTTCATGCTTGACTTTATGCAAAGGAGTAGTGTAAGTCTATGCAATTACCAGCACATTAAAAAGTTATGAGCGTCTAATTGTTCACAAAATCAGAGCATTGCTTAGCCTGATCTGAGGTGACAAATATTTTACTACCTATTCCGACTACCTTTATTAACATCTTTGTGACAAATTTTCATGAGAGGAGCCTGATCTCTCTCATTATCCTCACGCTCACTACACCATATAGACAATCAAAAACAGAATTTGGCACTTTAAATGTTAAAGGTATAAAACTTATCACTTTCCCCATTAAAAATAAAGACTCAACAAAATGTCCAGTCAGTCTCCCTATTCTCTTATCCCTTCACTGGCAGAAAGTTGCCCTTAAAGTAACAATCTAAAGCATGTGTCATCATTTGGAAGCTGCACACATCCTTTTAGAGGGGTGGAAGAACTAACCTGTTGAAAACGACAGTGATACAATGGTGAGAAGCATCAAAGAGGTAGCCGTGTTAGTCTCTGTCTTCAAAAACAACAACAAGTCATGTGGCATTGTTAAGTAAAATCTTTAGGTGTAATAAAGACCCGATTCAAGAATTATTACTAGCCTTATGACTCAGACGTTATAGTGATGGGTGCATTAAAACTATGTAGATTAAATCAGATTAGACACGATGTCACTTGCCCATGTGTACAGTTTAGAGATGGTCAGAAAAATTTTCCCCTCCCCCCATAAGCATCCCACACTACTAAACTGAAAATATTCGACTAACATCTCCAAACCAGAAGTTTTTGTCTTCTCAAAAATCTCAACTCTAAGAGTTCACTCCCCATCCTCAACTGGCCTTAGTAAAGTTGGATTAATTCCTCTTATTTAAATGGAGTTTTAGTGGAGTAAACCCAGTGCAAGAGATTTGGATGCTAGCGTATGACACTGTTATGTTAGGAAATTCCAGCTCTAAAGTGTCTTAACTGAATACGGTCTCCAAATACTGACAGAGTGCTGAAGTCTTCAAAAACAAGAATGCCTTTAACCTTCACTGGCAAACTGGCATCAGAAAGAAAGCCTACATGTAATGGTATTAGATTTTTTTCACTCTTTTAATGGCTCACTGAGAATATACAAGGGCTATCCATGGATTAACTGATTTTAATTAAGTAGTAAAACAGGGTGAATGTTATTTTCACTTCATAAAAAGGTTAATACTTTGTCTTATCACAAAATTTGCTTATTACTGAATGACCTGCCTTAGTAGCATAAAGGTATGTGGTTCACTAGCTGTAGGGATAAAAAGCTTTGAGAGTTAAATATTCAGGCACATTTAAGATAGTTTAAAAATACAGAATTTTTTAAATTTTATTAAAATTGATCTCAACTCTTTGTTCTTTCCTCTTCCATTGTGACTGATTAGCAAAGTCTGTCTGTATGGCATGCAAATACTTTCTTCTTTCTAAACACACTTCAGTTTTTGTCCCCTAACACAGCCAGAAATGGCAAACTCTCAGCCATGCATATGTAATGTGATATTCTTCTCTGAGTGATGCCCCTTACCTGTATTCCACAGGTGTGTACGCATGTGCAGTACATTTCTCATGCTCCCAACTGGAGAGTGTAAGGAGTGGCGAGGGTTGACACCACTCCAGTTCCTTCTTACTGTCAGATGGCCTGAGTGAGAACCCTCACTTCTCCTTTGCTATCTCTCAATAAGAGAGTTGTTGTGTACATAGTGCTTTCATCGTTTAAATAGCTTAGTTTAGTACACTGTCGTGTAGTTCAGTTCAACTAACATAAAACTTCCCTGTTGCAGGGACACAACTCCTTGTTGTCTGGGGATTATGTTCCTACCTGTTACTAACAAACCATCTCATTGTCTACACCAGGGATTCCCAACCTATGGGTCGCCGGGAGCTCAGAGCTACATGTGGCTCTTAAAAAAGCCATTCGCAGCTCCTTAACACTGCCGCATCCAGCAGCTCTCTCTATCAATCTATTGATAGAGAAGCAATTATGCATTACAAAGGTAGCTTCTCCACCTTTGGTATCTGTAGCCATCTGAGGCAAGCCACTTAATAGACTCTTGCAGTAATTTTTGCCCCCTCCTCTCTTCTCCCTTTTTGTCCCCCCCTTCTGTTCTATGTAGCTGATCTGACAGTTTTCGTATTTTGTTTGCATCTCCCCTCAGCCCCTCCAGCCTCGGAGTGTGGGGTTTAAACTGGGGAAGAATGGGGGTGGAGCAGTTTAGGGATGAGGGTCTTTCCCCCACCACAACTCAGATTAACTATAATAATAATTAACTATAATAAAAGGTGTTATGTTATTATTATTAATGTATTTGTCTTTTTCTATGAAATAACTACTGTGAATACATAAACGTGAGGGGGAGCAATTTTATATTCCTGCCTTGGGTGCAAAATTAGCTAGTTACAGCTAGTTTATTTTCCCACAGCTAGTGGATTTGTTTTTTTGCCCTTTCATTGAATTACCTGAAAGCCCTGCAGCACTGACAGGAGACATAAGACAGTATGATAATGTCTTCAATACTTTACTGTATTTCAAAAATAATTAGAAAATGGGCCTAATATGCACAATTTCTTTAAACAGATGCTTCCACCAATGTGACAGGCATGTGGCTAGAGGCAGTGTTTCACATCTCTCCTATTATTTATAGGATAAAGTAACTAATCTGTTAATGTAATTCTACCACCCTCTTTATTCTACCACTCATTTAGGTAGATTCTGATCACAGTGATGTCAGAGCACAATGTGAGGGCCAGAAATCTCTTTACGTACTCTGGTTATATGTCAGTGTAACTGAAGTCCAAATACGGCCCGTGAGCCTAGTACAAAGAGCATTCAGATCATCATCATTTTAAGAAAATTACATTATGCCATTCAGTCTGAGGTGCAAACCTGGATACTTCATCTAGGACACAAGGAAGATCAGTAAGTGCAGAAGACTTCAAAGTCTGCATCTCAGTGGGAATTCTACTTTAGTTTCGTAAAAGCTTTTGCAAATAGTTCTGCTCTTCCAAATGTGCAGTGTTCCCAAACACCATGCTGGGCTGTTGATGGATGGAAGGTACAGTGGTACTTTCCTATGTATGGTTTTTACCTCTAAGTGTCTGGTACATAAACAGCACTTAACACCCTCTATCACTTATCTGACTTTCCACAGAGGGGGGCAGACAAAGTGCAGGTATTTAGAAGTTAAAGTGACAATTTTAATACAACCCAGATGTTGGCTTTTCCTCTAGCTCTCATGGACAACGTATCCTAATGGGCCAATTTGCTTGCCCAGTTTGCCTATTTGACATTAATATTTACCTTTCAAATGGATCTATTACAGGAGACACAGAAAATCAACCTACAATATCTGAATTTCTCCAGAAGGAGGCAGCTATTAAGTCAGCTCAATGACTTTGAGACAAACCTAAGCATTAAGATGAGCTAATTATTGAATCTACGTTAAACAGAGCTACTCTAGTTAAGATCACTGAAAAAAAGCAGTTAATTTGGCTTCAAGTGAAACAAATGTTGAATTACCTATTCTATACAGTTTTTGTTTAGCAGTTTTGAATATGTAACCCAAGGATACAAAAAGGGCAAAGTTTTGTTTTAGGGCCATAAAGCAAAGAATAATTAATAAATGTCTGGGCAAAAGAATCACCATCCTCTGTAACTGGAATAAAGATGGAAATTTAGGTGCTATTCTACTTGTTCAGAGTTTTGCCAATGCTAATATAAAGAATCAATGTGACAAATTCTCCTGTTTGTATTGCCTTCATATATGAAAGCCACGTTCAAGCCATGTTCAGCGGAATATGGAGACAAATGCAGAAGAGAACGTGATTTCACATGAGTATCAAATGGAAGAGTTTAAACTTTTAAGTTTGAAATGTTAATGCCCTCTCTGTGGGTTTCTGATATCCTACAGGCAACCCACACTGTGTGTGTTTATGTCTTTTCTGTTTTTACCAAAATGGAAAGTCATTAAATATACCCAAGCGGCAAATGAAAAGCAGTAAACGGAGGACAAGGAGGAAAAGAAGAAAATGTTTAGTGTTCCTATAATTATTAAAAGTGCTAAAATACTGATTAAACAGAAAAAATAAAATAAATCCATCATCGCTGACATTTATCTATATTAATTCACTTAAAATGATTGTTTCCATTATATACGTTATTAAAAATTAGACGACATGGAACCACCCAAATTAAAATGTTCAATAAAGGAAAATACTTGAGATAACAGTTGGAACAACTACTTAGACATATCAGATACTAGTGAAATGGATTTCTTCCTTCTCTAAAGTTTTATTCAGAAGACAAGGATTGCTTGTAAATGATAGCACGTTATGTTCTGAATTGATTCATCAAACATACAGATGCTTTATGCTCTAGTGAAGATGCGAAGAACACCTATAAATACTCCATGTAATACGTGTGTCAGAGATTAACATGTACAAAATTAAACATTCTATACTGAAATAAAAGTATGGCAGTGACCCAAATAAAAATATGATGAGTCAAATTCTGGCCCTATCCAAATCAGTTGCAAAACTCTTGATGACTTCACTGTGGCCAAGATTTTTACCTTGTATTATCTGTAGCACTCTACCTTTTATGGCCTCATTTTCAGTTAGACAGATCATCCTTCGATTTTAGTCCGGAACTATTGTGTCATGTTAATCTATACTGTTAAGCAGCATCTCTGCTGAACTACAAAAGACATCCACGAAGGTGCACTGGCAAATTTATGACGCATTTTTTAATCCAGTCTTTAGCTAACATACAATGGGGTCAAAATCTCTGGCCTGTTGAACATTGTTTTGTATTGTTCTGAAAAAACAAAGCAGATTTAAAGCCTGCAGGGTTTTTCCATCCATAGGTGGAATAAATTTTGTTATGTGCACCAAGTATGCACAATTGTGCAGCACCAACAGAAATACATGCTGCTGGCTGTGGGCATTCTGCTAATCTGCTGGGCAACACCTGACTCTCTGCCGGTTGGCCGCCCAACCACTCACGTTACAGGGAACACTAGCAGTGACCCACTAAGGATTCATCTCAAGTAGAAGAAATCCCCAATGGCACAGATAAACGGTATAGCTGCTGTATGCCACTATTTGCAGACCATGGAGTCAGAGGTGTGGCTAAAAGAAAGGGGATGTGGCCAGGCTCTGGCAATTCCTTGATGCTGCAAGAATTCCCTGGGGGTCACTGTGACCGACTACATTATGAAGCAGTAGTATGATATTTCTGTTTTGATAATTTGCAATTAAAATACTTTTGTCTTGCTGAACAGTCCACCCATTCCCATCCACAGTAACAGATTATTCAGTACATCTCATTCCTAAATCCTGTTTGGGATGACTCTCATTTTTATCCTCCCCAACTCTGCACAAACTCTGTTGCGAACAGGCTGTTGCTTCTTAAGGCAGCCCCATCGCAAAATCACATGCATAATCATTATTGGTCCTTCTTTCCTCCTATTCTCTCCCAACCTTCAGGGTCGTGGGGGGGGGAAAAAAAAGCCTGGATATGATAGCAAGGCACAAGTAAGTTTCTTGCTATACTTCAGAAATACAACTTATTCCTGTAAGAATTACCTAACCATTAAAAACTATAATAGCAAGTTGTACATATACTCAGCCATTGCTACAGCTATCCATCTCAATTACCAAATCAATCTCTTAATTTCATGAATTGGGAAAGAACATTTCATTAAATAGGTTTACTGGATCCAGTCAGCAGTTTATCTCCTAGTGAGAGGCTAATTCTTAATCATGTAACTATGAAAAATGCCTTAGGAAAAGGTAAAAAAAAAAAAAACTAAGCAATTCAATTAGTTTATACAGCACATCATTTAGACTTAATGCAGGATCCTTTTTAATATTTACTTGCAGGGAATTAGAATTATAAACAAAGCCTATGAAAACTGGGAAAAATTCACAGCCATTTAACCACATGCGAATGTGCAATAGATGTAATGGAGTGTATCACTTTAAGGGTTTTCTGTTGTTGGTGCATACACATTACCATCAATCAGACCTGAAAAATATTTATTCTCTTCACTATATATATTTATTAATGTCATTTATGGTCAGAGGGGGGCTTTTGTTTTTATTTTATATTTTTCTTCTGAGAAAACAGATCACAATTCACACTACGTATATTTTGCATATACATGCACATCTAAGCATTAAATAGATTAACAATCTTAAAAGAAAGCTAGAAATGCCATCTAAAGAGAGGCAGGACTAAAGGAAACAGTCAACTGAAATGTAATAAAGGCACACACATTATTTCATCGTTCACAGACGATGGCAAACATTTACCATCAATAAACAGAACTCCAGGGACCTATTAACATTGTACTGATGGAAAATTAATGGGCCATATACAGACCTCTCAACTGTAAAGGATGAGACATCAATGCAAAATGTCTTCATTTTACAAACAAGCCAGATCATGGAAACTCAAGCGTATCACTGTACGGTACAATCTTTGGCAGACAAGACCTTCATGGGATTTATTTTATTATGCACAAAATGTTGTAACCAAAATGTTGTAGGTGCTTTTTAACTGAAATGCCGTAAGACCAAATATTTGAAAACATGCAGAAAATTATGCCTTCCCCAAAAGAATACTGTGTATAAGGGAAGAACAACCACCTCTGATCAGAGACAACACAAAACAATAAAACACACATAAAATAAATCCGAACCATTTACACACTTTTGAGTAAAACTTCCATTCAGTAGCATGGGACTGGGGTGACCTCTTCCTCTTCAGCCTCTCAGGACATGCATGCAGAGTCCAGGAAGGATTAACCCAGCATCTGTGAGTGCTGAATAAGAGGCCTCCATAACCAAGCCCAGCACTATTCCTTGAATAAAAGTGTGTGGGGATAGATGTTTAAGGAACATCTAATCCCCTGACAAGCCTGCTGGACCATGTGTACATACTGATCACTTTCCACCCAAAGACATGACTGGCGGGAGCAGGGAGGAAGGAATGGGAGAGGGGGAAGGGGAACAGAATTTTTATTCTTTAGAAAATACTTATTTATACCTAGGAAATACCATAGCATCCACTGGTAAATGTTAACTTTATAATGGTGATCACTGGAATACATTATGGAAGTTAGTTTTTTGTTTTGTTTTGTTTTTTTAACATGGCTTCCCTAAATGCCATTCATTATCTTCCATGCAATTAACAGTAAATCAGTATCAGAAACTAATTTATCACTGATCAAAAGATGTCTTTTCCTTGCCAGTGATTGACATGCACTAACAAGTTACATTAGATCAAATTATCTGAAGTCAATGGCCATTTGCACTGGTCCTACAAAGATCATGAAATCAGAATTCATATTCCTTGTCTACCAAGTAGAATCTTGTAATGACTAACCGAGTTAGATGTAATTGAACTTTTGCTGAAGACATAAAGGGTATTCAGATGATTTTTACAAAAATCCCTTGCTTTATAAGTAAAGGGTTTTTTTCAATGCCTTGTATCTCCAAAGTCTACAGTTCTGTTTTTTTCACACCAATTATACTTTGCTGAAATTCTGTTTACCTCAAAGGGGTTACTTCTAACTCAGGCACGGTCTACACGAGGGGGCGGGGGAGAAAACTTTTTACAACGGGCCCCAGTGTTTGTCCCTGCAATTAGCAGGACCTCCCCAACCTGTTCAATGTAATCCAAACCAAGGGAAATTTTGGTTATGTTCATAGGGGCAGGGGAAAAAAAATCATTGGCATGTGTAAGAAAACCAGTAAGTAGAATGGAACAACTTTATTAATTGGTGTATAACTGTGAATACACATTCATAAAAACAGTAAGAGATTTCAACATTTTTCATGAGATGGGTGAATCTGACAACCAGAAATACCCTCCCACCCCCCACGAAATTTCATGCCTCCGGGTGGGCCTGACCCCACTTTCTGCACTCATGGTCTACACTAAAAAGTTACGTTGATCCAGCTATATCATTCTGGGTGTGGAAAACCACAGCTCTGAGACATTTTTAAGCCAATCTAATCTCTAATCAGGCCCACCAACAACAATTTTGGGTTCAAGGCAGAAATCAATGCCCTCCCCTGGCCCAGAAAAGTTCCAATCAACCCACCCCTACCCCCCACACCCTCCTGCCACCAGAGAAGCCTTGGGTTGTCCCAGCCCTGACTTCCACCTGTTTCACAGCGCCCCAGGGCATCTGCACAGCACTTCCCCTAGTGCAAACTGCCTGCTGGGGAAAGCTGCAGAAACGTCTCTTGATTCTAAGACACTTTTGATACGTCCTTTGCAGGTACTGGGGCCCAGTAAGCCCACCCTGGAATTTGCATGGGGCATATCAAAAGCATCTTTGTATCAAGACAGATTTCCCCAGAATAGGCAGAACTACCCTAGCAGGGGCCAGAGCCTTCGGGTGGGGGGGGAAGGGCAGGAGGGGGAGAGAGAGACAGAGTAAAAAACAATACATTTTCTATTTCTCTTTTAAAAGTATAAGAACATAAACTGAAGAATCTTGGCTTATTAAAACACATTAACACAGAAGTGTTACAAATAAAACAAACACTTCATGTTACAATTTCATTATCTAGAAGGCTGCCTGCAAGGGAAAAAAATCTATCACCTTGATTTTGCAATTAATTGCGTCTGTTCCCCTAAGCTTAACAGGGATAGCAAAGGGGAAACATTTTTGTGGCTGAAGTCTTGGTTACACCACCTCACAGTTGCATATTTTGGACTAAGAACAATACAATCAATACTGGCAGGAGATTTGTACACTTTATCTTAATCATTTTCCCTGCCCAAGTCTCAGAGAGGTAGCTGTGTTAGTCCGTAACTTTAAAAACAAGCTGTCCTATGGCACCTTAGACATTACCACATTTATTGGGCCATGAGCTTTCATGGGTGAAACTTGCTTCAGGAGATAGGTTGGAGTGAAAATAATAGAATCCAAGGTATATACAGTTACCTTTAAGTTACCTGTGTTTAATAGAACCAGTTACTGAAGCAAATTAAGCTGGATGTGTCTCATTCATAGAAGGTGATGTTGCAATCCATGAGACCACTACCAACAAGTGCAAATATCAAAGGCAGGGAAATCATCCTTGTCATACAACAATCAGCTACGATCTTTATTCAGGTCTAAGTGAATGATGTTAAATTTGTAAAGGAACTCCAGTTCAGCTGTTTCACCCTATAATCAGCTGATAAAACTCCTTTGTAGAAGAATGGCTACTTTTAAATCCATTAATGAATGTGTAGTGAGGTTAAAATGTTCCCCCTGCAGGTTTGTGTGTGTCACCATTCCTGATGTCTGATTTGTGTCCATTTTTTTCAAAATACCTTCAACAGTATGGACATAGTAATTTTGAGAGGATACATCTGTGCCTACAGCCTTCTAAGTTCTGCCAGTTTTATCGCTTTGCCACTTCTCTAGTGAATGGATTCAATAGATTTGTTGTTACCTTTATTTAGCGTTATTCAATGCAGTCCATAAGACCACTACCAACTTTAAGCAAAAGTATATTTTAAAACAGCCAGGACTGAATCTTCAGTCAACATTACGCAATATAGTGAAAATTTACAGAGTAATTCAGCTAAATACAGATGAAAATATTGGCAGTATTTAATTATATCCAAAGAATGTGTTTTTCAATTATACAGGCCACACTGAAATCAGTACAAAACTCCCAGTAACCTCAGCAGAGGCAAACTTTCACCATTTATTTGATAGGTACAGCCTTTGACAGTCAGTCATAAAATCTCCCAAAATACGCTGTTAACCACAACAATAGCATATTTTAAAATATTTTAATATTATTGCAGTATATACTGAAAATGGAAACTTCCATGGAAACAAATAATGAAAGGAGGTTTTTTCACTTCTTAGGGATGTTCCAAGAGATACACACAGACTTCCTAACCTACGGTTTTAGCAAAGTTTGCTTGTATATCCCCAAGACTGTTCACCACATTTCCACCACATAGGTATGCACTGTGTGACACTTCATAGCCTTCCCTTAGTACTTTGGGGTTTGTCACCTCATTTGCCCCATGTATGATCTTTTTAGTTCTGATCACAGCCAGCCTAATTTCTTTTCAAATGACTACTTTTACAGCACAAGACAGAACTGCCTTGAAAAGACATTTGGGTGTGCCCAAACCATTTCATTTAAAAGTGTTGTTTTGTGTATTTTAAATTAAACTAGATTTAACCACAGTGTCATACCACTATTCACTTCATGACTTATCATGTTCTTGGTGGTTTTTTTCCCCCCTTTGAAAGAATAAACAATTTCTATCCATGACAAAGTGATAAAATTCCTGGGGCACTAAGGAAAAGAGTACCCACAGTTGCATAAAGCACTTAATCTGAGGAGATAGAAAGAATCTTTTGTTTGTCTACATGCACGTGCACGCATACACATTGCTGTTTTTTGCTGTAAGTATGCAGTCCATGAGACCACTACCAATCAACAAACACCATTCTGGGAGGCATTAACAGGAAAGTTGTGAGCAAGAGGAAGTCATTCCTCTGATCTACTCTGTGCTGATTAGGCCTCAGTTAGAGTTTCGGGCATCACATTTCAAGAAAGATACAGAGAAATTAGAGAAGGTCCAGAGAACAGCAACAAGCATAATTAAAGGTCTAGAGAACATGAGCTATGAAGGAAGACTGAAAGAACTGGATTTGTTTAGTTTAGAAAAGAGAAGACTGAGAGGAAACAAGTTATCAGTTTACAACTACCTAAAAGAGTGTTAGAAGGAGGAGGGAGAACAATTATTCTTTTTGGCCTATGAAGACAGGACAAGGAGCAATAAGCTTACATTGCAGCAACAGAGGTTTAGGTTGGACATAAGGAAAAACTTCCTAACTGTCAGGGTGGTTAAACACTGGAATAAATTGCCTAGGGAGGCTGTGGAATATTTAATATTTAACATCTGTGGAGATATTTAAGAGGAGGTTAAACAGACATCTACAAGGGATAGTCTAGATGGTACTTGGTCGTGCCATAAGGGCAGTGGACTGGACTCTATGACCTCTCAAGGTCTCTTCCAGTTCTATGATTCTATGAGTCCTGAAAAAACAAATTCAGCCCAAGACAAAGTTAAAGTACAGTAATTAACATGAATTATAATTGATTTACCCTGTTAATAAATTGCAGCTGGTGGATTTGAAAAGGATTATTGTTATTTTCATGACTAAATTATAAAGCTGATTTAGGTTCTTGGTGAAAAAAGATTCTTAAGTGAACCTGGCCATTTCTGAGGTATCTTGCTCCTGTATTAGAAAAACAATAATCAGGGTCTGAGTTACTTTTAAGTTATGCAAGCCTGTCCCACAATAACAGATGAACCATGAATGGAGTCCAAGTACAAAAGGCTCAGCTACCTCAAGCAGCCAATTTATTCACATAAGCGGTGCTTTGCATAAGTAGTTCGCTGAATTCGCATAAATACTTCGCTGAATGCTCCAAAAGATGTCAGTGGCAGCAACACCTTAAAAACCTCTTGGTCAATGACTGGATGAGAGCACGTATGCTCTGTACTTCAGGGATTCCCTAGCTGCCTCTTTAGAGCACTTGTCCAGTTCCAGGATGGAAAAGAAGCAGAGGATCTGGGCACAAAAGAGGAACATTTTCTGAGGAAAACAGTGAAAGTAACTTTATTAGAAGAGGCACCATGAGATGTGCATGCACAATGAGCAGCCATGAGCCCAGCTGAGAGTTCTGAGAACAGCTGCGTGTTTTCTTCCTTGAAGTTTCAGGAATCACAATTAGCTCAGTCCATACGGCTAAATGCAGTGCCTTGCATGGTGTCACGTATCGGAGGGGTAGCCGTGTTAGTCTGGATCTGTAATAGCAATGAAGGGTCCTGTGGTACCTTATAGACTAACAGAAAAGTTTTGAGCATGAGCTTTTGGGAGCACAGACTCACTTCAGCTCACGAAAGCTCATGCTCAAAACTTTTCTGTTAGTCTATAAGGTGCCACAGGACCCTTCGTTGCTGTTACAAATCCAGACTAACATGGCTACCCCTCCGATAATTAGCTCAGTGTCTTCCAACCCTTTTCTGATATCAGGAACCAGCCTGCTGCTAGGTATGCAAAATCCCATTTAATCGGTTAACCAGTTAAATCCCAGGTTTAACGGTTAACTGATTAAACAGGTTGCAGGAGTTCGCTGGGGAGACGTGCCAGCTGGGCTGGAGTATGTTGAGGGGGGTGGGGGGCACTCCAGTGCGGCTAGAGCGGCCCTTGTTTGCCACAGTCTCAGGCATGCCATGGGCAGGAGCGCTCCAGCCAGGCCAAAGCAGCCCCAGTCTGTGACAGGGGGCTGCTCTAGCACGGCCGGGGCGGAGCAGCATCAACAGCCATCCCTGCCTCCTGTGGCCACCGCAGAGGAGACTACTCCACCTTGGCTGGAGTGCCCCCGCAACTCGCGGTGGTCCTGAGGGGCTAGAGACACCCTATCTGTGGCAGACAGGGGCAGAAGGGGGCTGCTGTAGCCCATGTCAATTAACGAGTTAACCGTAAGCATCCCCACTTGCTACCATCTGAAATGTGTCAGTGAGATCTGAGGGATCAGTGCCGCTCCAGGGACCAGTCACTGCTTTAACTAATGTTAAAAATAACATTTTTTTAAACTTACAGATCTCAACAAAGTATTTAAATACCAAAAGCATCTCTCTTGCTCTTGTGCTCCACAGTTCTTATTTTTCCTCTCCCTGTCACTTTAATTTGTCGCTCTTTTTTCTCTTGGTGTCTTAGTGCCCTAAACACATTTAGGTTATGTCTATATTTTACACTAAGCCCAGGCACTGACACAGGTTTCAGCCCAAGTTATCTTTCTGTCTACATGCAAACCAGTGAGACTCAGATCAGCAAACACTCTGGTCTCTGGTCCTAGGACTACGCTAGTGGGATTGGTTAGAGTTCAAGTTCCATTATGACTTGGATCCAAGCCCTAATATTCCGCAGTGTGGAGGCAGGCTAAGCTGCAGACCGGAGTGAAAAGGTATAAATAGAACAATATGGATGCCTTAATTCAGTTCTGATGGCTGGGTCCAGCAAAAGACCGACCCCACAGACAAGTGTAGTCCTGCAGACAACACTACCTCCGGCACAGACATACCTTACAGAACAGCTCTGGAAGCAGCTTAGAGATACAGTATTCTCTATAGAGCTTGTAGCAGAAGCAGCTCTAAACTTAATATAGGAAATGAAAAGAGATACAAGCAGCGTGAGGCTCACAAAACCAACCTATGCAGTTATAATGAAGTATTAAATAAGTCACAATCTTGGTCAACATGAGAGACAGAAAGGGGAGATATACCAGAAGACAAAGCTAAAAAGCAGGCTTGTAGCACTTTAAAGACTAACAAAATAATTTATTAGGTGAAGTGCTTTTGTGGGACAGACCTACTTCTTCATATCTGGAAGACAAAGGTTATTTTGGAGTCACACGCATGGATGGTTTTAAGGCAGTTATTCTGAGAATAGGCAATATGCTCTACCCCAGCATGTAAACACTGGTTCTGATCCCAATACAGCAAGATAGTTAAGCCTGTGCCTATCTTTTTTAAGCATAGAGTTCTGTCAAATACAATTTACTAGCTTGGCTGGCAAATACATTTGATCTCTATAGATAAAAATTAACATACTTACACGCTAGTCTTAAGTTGACCTATCTTACATCATCTTACAGCACCACAGTAATTACAGTGGTGGATGATGTTAACATTATCTCTGTTGGCAGTTCAGGTCCTCATAAGGAGCACTTCTGTTGATCGCTGAAAGGCAGTTGGGGGATGGAACGTGCAAAGAGCTAACGTTCCATTCCAGGCAGCTCTCCATGAGGAGCCCAGCTTTTCCCATACCAGCTTCTCACCTTCCTGTTCCCCACAAGGAGCAGGGACCAGCTGTTGGGCTTCTCACCTCCCTGCCAGGAGCAGAAGGCAGCAGCTCAGGCTTCTCATCTCCCCGAGTACGGAGCCAGGCAAGCCCAGTCCAGTCCAACAGGGAGTGAAAAGCCATGGAGCAGTAGGGCTCTAGATGCTCAGTATTTTTGCCAGGGCCCCAGCCAATATAAGTGTCTACAGAAACACCCACATCACCCTGCCTGTACCGACCCAAGTTGGATGCCTCTTGTGAAGATGGAGTTGTGATGTTAGTAAGCAGGGCACTTACATCAGTGGGACCAGGCTGTAGTGTGTACCGTGACATAATTAAGTCAGTGTAAACTACCTTATGTCGATCTAACCATGTAATATACACACACACACACACACACACATATATATTATATATATATATATCTATTAGTCCAGGCCTCAGTATAACAGGACTATACACATGCTTAAAATGGGCAATTTGCATACGTGCTTTGCTGAATCAGGGCCTTTGTCCCTTCTCATCGTTTAATCAAACCACTGTACTCCTCTAACTCTTAGGTGTTTTGCAGAATCAAACAAAGTCTTTGCTACTGACTGGCTCTTATAACTTGCTTTTCTGCTACTAAAAATATCTCAACATACTTTCTAATGCCAACAATTTATGAACAATTCAGTGTATTTCAGATAACTGGTGTCAACTGAGGCTGAATGTATCCGCCAGCCAAATTGATAGTGCATTATCAACACAGTGCTGAAAATGCTCTTCCTTGTTGCTATGGATGGTATTATACTGTGCAGCATTACTTTGCCTGACATGATTAGATATTACATTTCAGAACATCTAAAGGTGTTAGAAACTAATACAGTTCTCCAATATCATGTAGAAGTTAACAGGTTGGATTATCTGCTGTAAAACTGCGTCTTATAAGAGATTATTTGCATGCTCACGAGCAAGTACCTCGCTAAGACAGAGATAAACAGACTTCAAATTAGATTTAGAAGGACACACAGTGTGCTGCACTAACATGGAATGTTAAATTACAGGTCCCTTAATAAAAAGTCACATTCCTAGTTATCCTCGTGCAGCACAGAGACTCCTTTTTTCCCTTAAATCAGGTCAAAGGCTGCATTTACACAATTCATTTTTCTGTTCAAAATAAAGTTCATCAAAAGAAAATCTGGTAATTAGATTTCTTGATGAGATCATGTCCATTGCACTGTTATTGGGACTGAGATGAAATATAAAATCAGAGCATACCAATGTGTCAGTTATATCAGTTTCACAACTACTGCACTGAAGCATGTGGACAATTCCATATTTCATGCCATTTCAAATGTCTTCTAGGCCAGCAACATTTTTCTGCTATTCTGATCTAATCTGCAATATGATGACCAAAACTTTTATTGAGGTGTTTGGGGAATCAGAGGCTAAGTGCTAAAGGGCAAGAAAGTGGATATGTCAGGGTTTCCTACTGCAATAATTATGGAGAGCAATTACTTTTTTGAGAGACAGTATTACTTTTTTAATAAGTTGTGCGTATGATATTTATTTTTTGCAATTGCACATTTTAATTTCTCTAAAAATCACCTGAGAGAGGAGCTTTAAACTAAACTAATATCTGTTTGATGTACAGGGCTATTTATATACGAGGCTAATACTGCTGTTTGAGAATGTATAAATGTCTTAATTAAGCAATGGCTTGACTTAATTTGCATTTTCTTCAGACTTCATTTTCAAGTATGTTTATGTGATGACTAGTGACAATTCTTCATGTGAAAAACTGCAAAATGTGTTTTAGATTTCAATTTTGCAAATACTTGGGCACTTTCATACGACCACTCAGATGAACAATATTACTCAAATGTATAAGTGCTTGCAAATTGAGCTCTTACGTGATTTAGTTTTTTCAATCAATAGAGCTTTGAGAAAACGCATCTGATGGCAAGGGGTTGTAGGCACGATGCTGAAGTTGCAGCCTGACAATAAATGTAATCTCCCCGCCCACCCCTTCAATGGATTAGGGCTCATGGCTACTAAAATAATTAAAGGCCCAATAACAGCACGCTCATTATAATCCCATTTAACAAGAAAATATAAAAATCTACTGAGAAAATTTGATCTGATCTGAAACTTGTTATACTAAAATTCTACTCTGGGACATTATATATTTTAAACAATGTCCAACAACTACATAAATAATACTTACGCATTTATAAGTATCTTCACAAAAGTGCTACATATAGTTACAACAGAAACAAGCTCAAATCATACTTACATACCTCTGTCTACATCCATTACCACATTGTTTCACTGCCTTACTATCTTTAATGTGCTTATCCTCGTAACACCGCAGTAAGGTTACGTCTAGAATAGAGTGGTCTGTGGCACCTGGTGGTGTCAAAGCGGGATATGAGTTGGTCCCAGGCCTGCGACCGCCACTCCCTGTTGTCCTGCACCTGCTGCTCCATGATCTCGGTCATCCTACAGAGTGCAGCACTGTGGTCCTTCTGAAGGGCCTCTCTCTTGAGGTCCTCCTGGACATGGCAACAGTCCCTCCAGCTGCAAACTCACCCTAGTGCTGGGCTGGGACTGGCCCAGCCCTCGGATAGTGTTGATACAGCTGTAAGGAAGACAAAGGGGAGAGGCGTTGTCATGGTCTTTCATGCAATGAAGCCTCTGCCCCCACGAGAATTCTGTGCTGCCTCCAGGACTGGGCTGCCTGCAGTGACCTCCCTCCCTTCCCCCTGCTCGATGGTCTAGCAGCCAAGGGGGGTGTCTGGCCACCAAGAGAGTCCCCTCATGCATGGTGGGTGAGCTGGGACCACCTTTGCCCTCCCTGGGGCCCACACACACACCTACAGCTCACAACTCTGTCTGCAGGAGCGGGTGCTGCCTCTCACCTGCGGGCATGCCCATAAGCTGGGTGCCACACTCCTTGGTGTGCCTGGGGTCAGGTTACTGCACTTGTGGCTAGCCCACTTCTAGCCATGGCAGGTACTGATATAGCGCCTGCCCCCTCCCTGGAACTGGGGACTCATCCAGCCTCCCATGAGCTTGGCACCCGTACCCAGGATCTGTCTGCTGGGTCCACATGGCACACACTACTTGAACATGGTTCCATGTGCCATGACTGCAGCGTGAGGTCCTGCCTGAGCCAGCTGTGCAATGTTCACAGCCCGCCCTATCTGTAGCCACCTCCCACGCCCTGGAGTCTGATACACAGGGTGCTCACCAGAGGAACGCTCGCCCAGCTCCACAGATGCGTAGGAGGTGGCCTGGCTGGTGGGGATCAGCTCCAGCTGTCCTCCAAGGCTGTGTCTGCCTCCAGCTCCAGCAGGGAGTGGGGCATGGAAGCTTCCTCCTCCTCCTCCTTCTTCTTCTGGTGCTCTAGCAGTGGTGGCAGAGGGGGCCTCGAGTGCTGTGGCCATACTGCACTGCAACAGGTATGTGTCCCCTCCACCCCACAGGATGTCATGCAGCTCCCAGCAACAGGTCCCATCCCAGAATGCTGCATCACCAGAGTGTTACTCCTGGGCCCAGAAGTAGTCCTGTCAAAGCTCCTTCGCCCAGACATGCTCCATGGATTGGGGGTAGGGGGGATGGGGTGAGGTCTGTACCTCCAGGGTGATGGCCATCCAGGCATAGATGGGTATTCCGCTGCTTGGCCTTCTGGTCTTGGAGGGTTTCCTCCTCTCCCCACAGGTCCAAGAAGGCCTGGACCTCAGCCCCAATCCAGGAAGGGGCCCACCTCTTGGTGCCAAGGGGTGGCTCCTGGGACCCCTCCAGCTGGTTTCTTGAGGATCCAGGGGGGTCATAAGATGCCTGATGCTCAGCCATCTGCAAGGCTCTGAGCTCCAGTGTGGCTATGAGCATGTGGCAGACTGCAGTCCATAGACCTACTCCTTCCACGCTCAGCTTTCTGCCACAGGGTTTCCCAGGCTTCCTGGAGCTTTAAGAGGGGCCAGTTGCAGGAACCACAATAGCTGTGGATAGGGTGTCCCCCGGGGCATGTGTATGGCATCCTGGAAGCCTTTACTGCCAACAGAAGGCCCCCTGGCAAGTTCAAACCCACTTTCGTTTGACAGATCTCTATTGACAGAGGCATTCTTCTTCACGGGGAGTGGGGTACAGGTGTTATACCTTGTAGGGACAGAACACACTTGATAATTTGGACACTCCCCAGGTTTTGTCGACAAAACCCTCTAGCAGACATAACCTAAGAGGGGGAAATACTATCACCCCTATTTTACAGCTAGGTAACTGAGACCCATAGCACCTAAGGGCCAGATTTTTATAAGATATGTAGGAACCTAACAGGATTATCCAAAGTGCTGCCCCAGCTTCCCATGATCACAGTGGGAAGCAGGTGTGCAGCTAATTTTGTAAATCTCATTATACGTCATTTGCTCAAGGTCACACAGAAAGTCCATGAACAAGCAAGCTGGTTCTATAGCCAGTAGAATATCTTTTCCCCTTTATAATCCTACACCAATCAACATACATCCAAAAAACCCACAGAAATCAATTTTCCAGTTCTGTTCCTAATCATATTCTTGTACTCCAAAAACATGTTGAGCCAATGTGCTCTAATTTACAAGGTACATCCAATAGCATGCTTCCATTACAGAACTGAACATGGGCAGCTAGCAGATTTAAATTGAGCAAGGTGATGGTTAAATAGGTACAACCCCTAACATGGGTGCTATTGTGTAGCTTTAAACAGATCAGATTCACATCAGTCCTTAAAGGGATATGCAGTACTTTCCTCAAAGGTACAAGATCTGAGGAAGTGGATCTTATCCACAAAAAGCTCATTACCTAATAAATTTGATTGTCTTTAAAGTGTTACAGGCTGCTTGTTATTTGTTATCAACTGACAATGTTGGGTCTAAAGGAGAGTCAGGAGTCAGTTATTGCTTGCTATTGCTTTTTTTTAAACTTTTTAAGGATTGTTAAGAATTACGAAAGTGAATGGGACCTTTTTTTGGAAGTATTCAAAAGTCAAAAACATATACACATGATGCTATATTATATATACTCTAAGGCGCTAGCTCTACAATCAAAAATTGTACTGCGATAAAATTTTAAAAAGTAACAAATATAACTTGGAAATTCTCAAAAAAAAGTAAAAATATTTGACCTTAACACTTGCTTTGCATAGGTTTGTTAGAACTGTATACAATCTACAATGAAACATGATTGTCAGGTATTTCTAAAACTCTTAAAATCAAATTCAAGAATTTATTAGAAGTCCTCAATTTACTTGGCAAATTAGCATTAGATTTGGTTAGATTACATGCATCCAGATGGACACGATCATCTTAAAACAGATGGGTTATTTTACCATTTCCAGACACGGCATAATACACACATTATTGAGTTAACTTGCCACACTTTGTGGTTTTACAATATCATTTAAAAATGTTTTTCTTCTCTCATTTTGCTAGTCAAAATACTCATCCCACAAACTAAAGCTAATTGATTTAACGGGAAATGGCAAAACTGACTATACAGTACAACTATACACAAAGCATAAAGTTTTCAAAACCACCTATGTGACTTAGTGGCCTATGCAACGTAGCTAATTTTGAAAATTTTATCAAAGTTTTGACAAACGCATGCCCTAAACTTTTTTGAGTTATAACAATTATAGGTTTTACTTGGAGCAACTATGCATAAGTCAGACCAAATGTCACTCTGTGTGCGTGCGTATGGCAACATTTAAGTGTGATGAAGTCTACAGAGAAGAGTATTACTTTAAACATTCTTTTTCCTGGCTTAATTCTAGCCTTAACGTCATTTGTAATTTATTAGTATTATACTGTACACAAGCTCTCAATGCTTTCACAAAAAAATTTACCAACAAAAATTCCAGAGTGAGGTTCTCAAATTTAGAACAAAATGTATCAGAAACAGTACTAATTTACATTAAATAGTAACTTCTAATAAAGCAAATTAGTAGGAAAAAATGTTCTCCTTACAATTGCTTATTACTACTGTACTGAATCTATCCTTAGACTAGTTCTTTTCATGCTTACAATCTTATTTTAAAAAGCCATTTGCAATGACTAATGGAAAACTAAATCCACACAGACCACATAATTGTCCCTTTGTAAGGCACATGATGAATATTCCAATGTTCCCAGATATTAAATAAGGGCTCTGATCAGGGTATCTGATGTGACATAGTGAAATAATGCATTAAGTACTCATCAGCTCAAGTTACAAAATTCTTTTTGTTAAAACAACCTTAAAAATAACTGAATTTATAATCTGAATGGAAAGCAAGTCGATAATTTTGGGGGGAAAATGAATATACATAGTTCCATACAGTAAAATCTGCTCTACAGTTTTTAAAAATGCTGAACATGCAGTAGATAAAAATATGCAGACTGTTGTTGATGTTAGTTTTGACAAAGAATATTATGATAAGGCTTTTCATAAGAACAGTATGATAAGAAAAATCAATAACAGGCAAAAAAATCATATTTGACTCATTTACTTTGCAGCTGTTAATGAAAACATATTTGATTTTAATTACAATGCTGATCTTCAAAGCTTGCTAACTCAGAATTGAGTCTTCGTCTGCTCCACACACTTCAAACCCACCTTCATCCAAGCTGCAGTCTGAGGCTGTGTCTACACCATGAGATAAATGCAAATTTATTAAAATCGATTTTGTAATGCTGGGTTTTATAATTTCGAATTTGACTATCCTCACCTCTCTACAAATTCCCCACAAAATAGACTTATGGCTGCCACGCTCAATTGTCAAACATCAACTATTGCAGCAGTAGGTTGTGGGAACCTACCCCCCCAGTTTCCTCAGCCCAACAGCATTCTGGGTATTTTTGCTGGTGAAGCACGTGAAAAAAAAATACCCCACAAGTGGTTCTGGCTATGTGATGTCATCTTCCCAAATTGCATTGCCCTCACTCCCTCCCCATGGAAAGCAAATGGCCATTTTTCCAGAAGGAAAAAAGGAAAAGTAGAGCGTCACAAACCCACAGCCATGCTAATATCAAAGAAAGAAAGAAGTTTCTTAGCCTCTCATACAGGCATGACCCCACAGTCATGGATGGGCTTCCTGGCGCCAAATTCAAATCACCAGTTTCTTGTTACATAATTCTTGTGCACCTCAAGAGCAGCTAAGATGGAAGTGACCAGAACGGAGGACTGTGGGGCACTGTGGGATACATACAGGACACCTCTGGAGGCTGATAAAGTCTATTAAAAGACATGGCATTTCCACACTAGCCTTAATTCAAATTTTAAATTAGAACTTGACGCTACGTCAAGTAGCTTTCCAGTATCATAATACCGACCTTATCACCACCTAAAATTGACCTAGTGGTATTTACATTGAAGATTGTGATGTTGTAAAATCAAGCTAACTGCCTTAAATTTGACTTTATTAGGTAGTGTAGACATAGCCTCAGTGTGCTTATGGGAAAGGAGAAAAGTATTCATTTTAAATACTAACAGGCAATATACATAAGGATGACAATGGATACGTGTCACCCCTCCACATTTAGTACAATCCAGAACTGCCTGGTAGGAATTCGAGAAATATTCTAAGATGCTAAGTGATTTTTATTTAAACAAAATATCAGGTTAAGTTTACAGAGCTATGATTTGCTATTGCTGACTGAGATATAATGTACAAATAGAGCTGGCAGTACCTGGGCTCTCTCCCAACCAGCACCCAAGAGCTACTAAGGTATTTATCTACATATACCCAGTAAACCAATTGGTTTTGGCTTCTCCCTCCACAGGCCTAAAGGACCTTAATCTAAATTTCACAAAATACTGATTAGATGCAAATTAATTTTGGGTGTGCTCTGCAAATGATTTACAGTTCCTTAATAAGTCAACTTATTTTATTTGGACCCCTTGGAAGTCACAGCACAAATCAGCCCATTATAAGCAAACTAATTTATATAGTACTTCATATTCCACTGAAGCCAGCTGACATATGTATTTACCTCTGTTTGCTTGACATTGAGAAATTAGAGCTGAGAAAGGCTTTTGCTGAACAGGATTGTTCCGTATAGCACATATATTAGTTCATTCCCAGTTTAGTTTAAATGTGCCAGTCATGGGCCTTTTGCCATTTTTCTTCCTCTCTCAATACTCAATTTAATAATAATAATAATAATAATAATAACAACAATTTTAAAATGTAAAGACAAGTTGAAACAATAAATGACATTTGTGCACATGCATTAGACTTCTAATTTACTTGTATGCCTGCTATTCTTTTCAGATACAAAAAAACATTCTGACCTCTGATGAAATATGTTACTGAAATAACCTGTTACGTTTCAGGTTGATAAAAATAAAACTTGAGAATCTATTTAAATTTTTATTTGGAGACGTTGTTCTGGACTACCAATATGCCTCCGCTTCCTTACCCCATTCCCCGTCATCTCTTGCTTTAGGAAATTTGCTTTCGCTTGATTTGCACACATTTTCAAGTGAATGGTTGGACAAATACTGTTTTCAGTTCCAATAAAAGTACGTATATAAAGATTACACTGTTATGATCACTGCAGTGCAGATCTAAATAACTAAACTTGCCAAACTAGTGTTACTATGGAGACAAAAACTAATGTACTGTGACTGCATTCCTTAAGACCATCTGGATAAAACAAATATTTCCATTGCATAGTATTCATTCACATTTGTGTACTGACCATCTTTCTTGCTTTTTTTATTTTTGAAATTCACAATATATGGGTAAAGATAACACAACCACTGAAATATTATCTTCGACATGTTTATATTTACTGTCCCCATAAATAAACCAATACATCTGTAGTTTACAAGTTAATAAAAATTCAATTATATGAAATGGTTTCCAGTCCAAAGTTACTTTTAACATGTTTTAGATGAAATATTGCATTGTATGTCTGAGTCACGGTACCAGCCAAAAAAACAGTTTGCACCATTTATACCCCACTGGGAATAGTACCATCCTGAAAAGCAAAGCCTGCAATGCACTACACAATGTTTATCCTATCCACAGAGTTCTGTTTTCCTGATCTCTTTAAATGTGAAAAGCACCTTTCAAGTAAATTGCCAGATCCTCCAGGAGTTACAATCTCTCTGAAAGGGAAGAGTGCTTTCAAATTCTATATTGCTTGGAGGAATTTTTCAACATAGAATCTTCCAAACCTTTATGCATTTGTCTGACCTTCAGAAATTTAACTCTGTTCGAAGAGACGACACAGAAATGTAATATCCTGATTGCAATTAAGCAGCATTTCCCACACCATCTTTAGATCTTGCTCTAAAGATGAATGGACACTCTGGTCAGTAACCCCATTATGAAAAGTAAGCCACAGCAACCCTCTCACTGTTCCTTCTAGAGAAGTCTGATTAAACAAGTAATAAATTGAAAGATTTTTCATCTAAAGGATCTGAAAAAGGATTTGTTTTTCATGTCAAATATCATGCCCGCCCACCCCCACAACATATGCAGATACCATCTCTAATCATCTTCTTTCAAAGGAAGGAACATGGCTCAGTTAAAAAGTCATTATCCTGGTCTACACAGGGAAAGCAGAATTCACACTTTTACAGGTGAAATCCTGATCCCAATAAAGCCAACGGCAGCTCTCTCACTGATGTCAATGGGGCAAGTATTTTCTCCCTACGTATTTTTCTCTTCCATATGTTATGCCTAATCCCATGCAAAAGGCAACCATGCTGCACTAAACTTTTGATATGTAAAAGTTCCTAATCAAGTTTCCTGGGTTCTCAAACACATAGTGAGAAAGCAAGCAGGAAAATTGCCACTTTATTGCCATATTATCGGAAATATCAGAAAAGGGGCCTTTGTCTTAACATAGAGCAGGTGCTGCCACTACTAAGATCTTTGTGAATACTGAGTGGATACAGGATATTAAAGTTGCTGGGACTGTGGACAAAGGTGAACACGGAGCCAAGCACAGCTAGGAAAATGTACTTCAGCATCATCGGAATATGAAAATAGGTGTCCTCTAAGTGTACTGCAGCCAGGAACCTGACTTACCAGAGGGTTTCCAGAACAATAGGGTCGTAGAAGCTATTGTGTACTGAAAGGAAGATGAACCAGATTAAACAAGAGGTCATTTCCACCTTTAATGTTGATGGTTCTACCAGTGTAGTACTCCAGGATTTTAATTTTAACTCCATACACAGCATATAGCCTGGCAGTTCTATTACAGGGAACAGACCTCTGGACTTGTCAGGGAAAGAGAATAGCTTTCAGGACTACAGCCCTGCAGCTGCACTTGCTCAGTCTCCTGAGGACCTAATGCATCAGCCAGGTTCCTGAACGACCCTCTCACTGACTGGCTGAGGAAGCTGGTAAGCCAGGTATTGAGCCCAGCAGCACCTCACTGGCTATCAGCACATGTTCCTGCCTCTGTGGGCTCACTTCACTCCAAGTCTTGCTCCTCCACAAATCCAGCCTAGACCCTGCCCTACTTCTGCCCTTATTTCAGTTTGGTCTTCAGTTCAGCCTTGCTCCTTCCTTGATCACAGGTCATCTGGTTCTGACCCTTGACTCTTAATTCCTGACTCTTAATTCTGTCTCAACCTCTGGCAATGGCATTTGGACTCCAGGTCTGACTGCTGCTACGCCTGGCCACCTGTGACCCAATACCCTGACAACAACCTAGAATACTTTCCCAGAATATTTTCAGGGTTTACAAAGACTTTAAGAGCAGGAAGTGTTTTGCTTTTGCAAAAGCTTACTATTTCTGGGAGTTCTGCTTGCACTGGTTACATTAACAGCCCGGGTGTCACAGTGAGAGAGAAACTGAATAAGATGGTCTTTTAATTTAAAAAAAAAAAAAAAAAAGCAAACCAAAAAAAAAAAACCTCAATGTCTTTTGTTCCGTTGGCCAAATGTGGAAAGTAAAATGTTTTCCTCCCATCCACAAGGTCAGGATCATCACTAAACACATTAACCCTCTTCAGACTGGTTGGAAACGTGGCCCAACGAAGCTGACAGATGGTACCATGAATTGTTTGCACTTTACAAGAGATTTGTAGATGGAGGAAATTGTGCAGGATGAGCGTTCTGCGACATTTGTACTGGCAGGCTGCACTGCAGCTTTATTTGCTGGCGAGTCTGACAGCTGCACCAGTGATGAAAAAATTCTAATGCCTTGAAATGGAACTAGCCCTGAGATTCATTTTGTCAATGAGATCACCGCTCTACACCCAGATCTAGAAAACTTCCCCTCAACAACCAAGATATCTGCAGCACTGGTAGTCTACTTGATGGCACCTTGGAATACAGTAAAACTCTGATTTACACTATTTTGATTTACTCGTTACTTGGATTAACGTGAGTCGAAATCAGCAAGTGGAGCTGGCCAGGCAGTGCAGAGCTCTGCCTGCCAGCTCCAGTCCCTGACTCCCCCAGCTGGGGGAAGCTGGGGAGCAGCCGAACCAGACAATGGTCTGCTCCACCCCTGGCTCTGCCAGCTGGGGGAAGCCAGGGAGCAGCTGCACTGCCATGCTGGTCCATCCCCATCCATCTCCCGGCACTCATAGGAACTGGAAAACTGACCAGTGCTGCTGTGCTGTGGTCCAGCAAGTGGCGGGGAGCCGGGTACAAGATGGCAGCCTGACTCCAGGCTCCCACAAGTGGAGATCAGCCAGAGGTAAACTGACCAGCGCTGCTGTGACTGGTTCTGGACTCCCTGCTGCTCATGGGAGCAGGGAGCCAGGTGCAGCCAGGATGGTGCACCTGTCATGACTTACGCATGGTTGTTCAGGACACAACTTATGTGTAAGTCAGGAGTTAACTATATACCATCAAGGAAACTCAGGGTATTCTGGCATTTACAATAAATAAATAAATAAATAAATAAATGAATAAATAAATAAAAGCCACACAACCCTGCCACCTTTCCCATTCCCTTCAGCCTGGAAAAAAATTAAAACCTTGTTTCTTTGAATTTCTGCATTCAAGTTCACATATTACACTGATCACTGTATTATCTGAGCACCTGGAGAACCTCAAACATGCTAGAATCAGTTTAAAATTTATCCTTAAAGTTTCTGCTGTTTTATGAGCAAGCTCTTTTTTCACATAAAATATTCACATCTGGGGAATTACGTGATGCAGAATATCAAGCTTCCAATCATCAGCCTCTCCAGCTCTCGCTGTATATTACATTAGTAACAATCATCAGAGAGATCTTGCTACCATTTTTAATCCACAGTTGAGGGACCTGAGAGACAGCACTTCTTCTCAGTCCATATTAGAATGGATTTCAGGACATCGGCCATGTGCTTTGTCAGGTACTTCCCTTCTTTAAGGAACCCTTCACTGGGGCAGAAGACGACTGCAGCAAAAAGCCAGTGCACCTGTCTGCAAAAAAATACATATACCTATTCCTGGCCATCACAGAGGTGTGGAAGACATTGGTCTGAATTATGACTAGAGACCTAATGGAGAACATTTTTACAGCAAGATGAGTATAAATCAGGGGTGGTTATGGAAGATCTGTACTGTCTATCAAGCCATCACAATTGGATCTAAAACACCAAATCTACGCCTTCCTTGGCCAGGTTGTCTTTCTGTCAGGGACTCCTTATTTACATTGTTGGGAAAGTTTCCAACAGCAGTAACTTAACACAGGGAGGGCTGTGAGTTTGCCTGGAAGGAGAGTTCTGTCTGCTCGTATACCAAGTCCACTCTGGAGGCCTGTCCAATAACACTACATGTGGTGTTGTTGTGGCCTTTTTTCTTTCCCAATTCCACCTGGCAAACTTCAGAGAAAATATTTTATTAAAGTAAACTGCCTGTTTCATCCCTGCTAATTAATGATGGTGCTGCAGTCTGACTGCTTAGCACAGAGATAGGAAAGAGGAGCTGCTCCTGCTGAGGAACAGTGTGTGTTAAAAGCTTGGTTCTGTGTAGCAGGCAACTGGATGACAGAACAAGGCTACGTCTACACGTGCACGCTTCATCGAAATAAGCTACACATCCTCCAGGGCTGGCAACGTCGACGTTGGGCAGCACCACATCGAAATAGGCACTGCGAGGGAACGTCTACACGCCAAAGTAGCACACATCGAAATAAGGGTGCCAGGAACAGCTGCAGACAGGGTCACAGGGCGGACTCAACAGCAAGCCGCTCCCTTAAAGGGCCCCTCCCAGACACACTTGCACTAAACAACACAAGATCCACAGAGCCGACAACTGGTTGCAGGCTCTGTGCATGCAGCATGGATCCCCAGCTGCAGCAGCAGCAGCCAGAAGCCCTAGGCTAAGGGCTGCTGCACACGGTGACCATAGAGCCCCTCAGGGGCTGGAGAGAGAGCGTCTCTCAACCCTCAGCTGACGGCCGCCATGGCGGATCCCGCTATTTCAAAGTTGCGGGACGCGGATCGTCTACACGTGCCCTACTTCGACGTTCAACTTCGAAGTAGGGCGCTATTCCCATCCCCACATGGGGTTAGCGACTTCGACGTCTCACCACCTAACATCGATTTCAACTTTGAAATAGCGCCCAACACGTGTAGCCGTGACGGGCGCGATTTCGAAGTTGGCGCCGCTACTTCGAAGTAGCGTGCACGTGTAGACGCGGCCCAAGAAAGCAAAACTCCTTTTGCAGCGAAGATGATCTGAAAGCAGTCCCCACAGAGAAATTAAGAGTTTTATCACTCTTGGCTTTTGTGACTTGAAGAGGAAAATCAGACAGGTTTTATCATCGTTACAAGCCATTTTGAAGGCCCACATACACACTCAGGAGAATTTAAAAAACAACAAATGTTACATTGCATTGCACATTACATGCAAGAACAATGTGTCCACAAGCGATAGATGCAGTTCATGTTGTGCCTTTGAACGAAGGTAACGCCAGCACGTAGGGTAATACTTTTCTGAAGGGTTTCTATCAACAATATCTTTTAAGGAAACATCCATGTCATTTGCACTAGGCCTCCAATCCATGGATGCTGCACACAGGCCAAATTAGATACCTTGGTAAGAAAGCCGGGAAAGAAAGAACCCTTATTCCCCTAAGGCAAGCATTTCAAACATGAGGCCTGTGGGCAGCATGTGGCCTTACCGAATTTTTTTTGTGGCCCGTGGCTATATGTTGATAAACTATCTAAGTGAGGCCTGGACTCCTGCCCCAGGCATGCAGCAGGGGAGCCCAGCTTGCACGGAGAGCCACAGTGACTGGCTGTGAGCAGCAGCAGCTCCTCCTTCCCTCGCTCCCACTGGCGCAGGCGGTGGCGGGCTGAGGAGCTGGCCAGGAGCCACTACTGGGTGCAAGGACCCACAGGTGGCCAACCCCAGAGCGATGCACTCCGAGAACGGCAGCAACAGTGGCCCCAGCCCAGCACTCCGCCCAGGGCAGCAGGAGCAGTAGAGGGACCTGCCCCTATTCAGACACAGTACTACGAGCTACTGGCACTGCTTATCACCACCACTGGCATCCTGGGATTGCGCTTGTGCTGTATGCCTGCTTCTAGCACCATGCACCCCAAGCCACCTCTTCCTGCTCAACATCAGCCTCTGCCACTCCTGGGCCTGGGGCATGGTTGGCTGTCTCTGGGGTGGCTTCAGCAACAGCCTCCCTGGTAAGGCAGGGTGCCCCTCTGTCCCGTCCACACTGCATTCCCCACTACCGCTCTCCTCCCCACCATTCCCCACCTTTCCCGCTATTGCCACCCATCCCCTATCAGAAGCATATTAGCGGGTTGCAGAGACCTGGGCCAGAGCACATGCCCCTCCCCCCCTTTTTTACTCCTGCCACGGAGATGGGGTCAGAGCATGGAGACATGCCTCACTCTCCAGCAGGAGTGCCAGACAAGCAGAGCAGGCTTTTTATGGGGGCTCCATATTGGCTGGGGCCCCTGTTCAGAGCAGGTTGGCTCAGTGGCTAATCCACCACTGCCCCCTCTCATCACCCAATTCACCATAAACTCACTCCATCTTCCACCAGCCCTTCTCACTTTCTCTGTCGCCAGCTCCATCCTCCCACAGCCCTGTTACTCATTTACTGTACAATCATCTTTTTTATCATTTCACTTTCTAGCTCAAACCTGCATCTATACTTCATCCTTTGCCTTCCACCACCACCTTACCCCAATGCCACACCCTTGCCTGATTCTGCAAGTCTCAATCTTATCTCTCCCTCCACCCTCTCCAACCCCTCTGTCTGAACCACCATGTGTCCAGACCATCAGTGTATTTTCCCCATATCTCTACTGACTCCAGTCCATTTTATCTGTCCACCAACATATTCCACCACTTCATTCTCTTCTTGATACTGTTTCCCATTACCTCTTCCTTCCCTTTTTCCTCCAGCACCTTACATTTTTACCGAAATTAAAAAAATATTATATATGAGCAAATAATTTTACATATCAAATCCTATGAACTATTTATAAAATTACAAAGTAAAATTCATGTTAAGTAGTAAATTCTCAATTATAATTACTGTATTATAGTCAAACAAAACCTGAAAAAATATTATGAAATATACCTAAAACATAATATAATAATAATAAATAATCATGACTTTCTGAAAGAAGTACATTTTCTTGGTTGCCCTGAAAGCTATCAGTTTTCATTTGTGTGGCCCTCAGTAGGCTTTGAGTATGACATGCCTGAGGAATCACCCCACAGAGGCGACTTGTTGATGTGCCTTACTGCAGCCTCAACACCTCCTCCAGGAAAGCGGGGGACACAACAACAATGGCTGTCCAATGGCACATTCAGGGACACTACCTGTATATTCGCCCAGTTTGCCTCTCTCACGGTTCTGCCAAGCCATTGCACATTGTCTCACACGAACCTCAGGTAGGCTCCATGACATGCAGGAGACAGAGGCACTGACTTCACTGGTGCTCCAGGGCTCAAGCATCCAGAGGAAAAAATGTTGGAGGCTTAATACCCAGTACTTATGAGCTTAATTGTGTTAACCTCTGTTGCCTAATTGTGGAGTGTGAGGAGTTCTATACTGATAACTTCAGCACTTGGGTGGAGAATTAGTTATGAATATTGACTACGAATCTGTATTTCAAATGGGCTTACTCTAGCAAACACTCACAGCCAGCCTTTCAGGTATAACGGAAAAGCTAGACGGCCCATCAGCAGAAACAATGAACTGCCAAATAGCTTAACCTTCTGGTGTGCATTTTGGCTAGCCTGTAAGCAATGGCTGCTCTAACACTGCAGGCCACAGGATTCTTTACTTCATCTTGGGATATCAGTATTTTCCCACAAGCCAGACTAAGAACCAAAGTCTTGCAACCATGTGTTCCCAGCAGATCCTGAAGCTACAGCAAGCAAGGAGAGAAATTCGTAGTAGTTTTATCACTCCCCACAAAAGAAAACTCTTGGGAACAGCTAAAGAACAAGAACTGAATCTAAGGAAGTTGGGGACCCAGGCTAAAGGGATATGCATATGAAAGACCTGGGGGATTCCAACCACCAAAGCAAATGCAGCTTTTGCCTTAAGAATCTACAAACCTGTTCATACCAGGGTAAGTGTAAGGTAATGCACATCGGAAAAAATAACCCAAATTACACGTACAACATGATGGGGTCAATTTAGCTACGACAGATCAGGAAAGGGATCTTGGAGTTATAGTGGATAGTTCTCTGAAGACATCCACGCAGTGTGCAGCGGCAGTTAGTAAAGCAAATAGGATGTTAGGAATTATTAAAAAAGGGATAGAGAATAAGACAAAAGATATCATACTTCCCCTATATAAAACTATGGTATGCCCACATCTTGAGTACTGTGTGCAGATGTGGTCTCCTCACCTCAAAAAAGATATATTGGCATTAGAAAATGTTCAGAAAAGGGCGACTAAGATGATTAGGGGTTTGGAACGGGTCCCATATGGGGAGAGGCTAGAGAGACTGGGACTTTTCAGTCCGGAAAAGAGGCGATTGAGGGGCGATATGATAGAGGTATATAAAATCATGAATGGTGTGGAGAAAGTGAATATAGAAAAATTATTTACCTTTTCCCATAATACAAGAACTAGGGGACACCAAATGAAATTGATGGGTAGTAGGTTCAAAACTAATAAAAGGAAATTCTTCTTCACACAGCGCACAGTCAACCAGTGGAACTCCTTGCCGGAGGAGGCTGTGAAGGCCAGGACTCTATTAGGGTTTAAAAAAGAGCTCGATAAATTTTTGCAGGTTAGGTCCATAAATGACTATTAGCCAGGGGTCAAGTATGGTGCCCTAGCCTTCAGTACAAGGGCAGGAGATGGATGGCAGGAGATAAATCACTTGATCATTGTCTTCTGTTCTCCTTTTCTGGGGCACCTGGCATTGGCCACTGTCGGCAGACGGGATACTGGGCTGGATGCACCTTTGGTCTGACCCAGTATGGCCATTCTTATGTTCTTATACCATCAGATAGGATGAATACCTGCTATTCATATCCATTTTATCTCATACATTAAAAACTTAGGTTTGACTTTCCTTTACTTGCTAGGTAATCTGCTTTGAGCTGTTTGCTATCACTTACAGTCACATAAAATCTATCTTTTGTAGCTAATTTTATTTTATGTTTAAAGCACTGAGTTTGGAGTGAAGAATCTTAGCTCAGAGAGGCTATTGCATATTCCTCTCCACACTGAAGGGGAGATGAACTGGATATTAAATTCATACTGGTAAGGATTTGAACCAGCGCAGAATGGTACCATTTTGGCTTCCTGGACTGGAAAGCTCTGGAGTTAAATTTGACTGCAGTCTTTCTATTGCTGTTCATATGCAGTAGCTGGTCAGCCTCCATGTGACCTGCCTGCATGTGTGGTGGAGGAGTAAGACAGTGAGCGTGTCTGCACTTTGTCACAGTGACACACTGTGAAAGGGAGACAAGGGTGGTGGGTCAGAGTGTGCTATGGTATCCCAATTCCAGGCAGCACCCCACCTGTCACAATCTATACAACCTATATGAAAGGGCCCAAGAATCTTTCCTAAGGAATATTTTATGTAGTCCCTACGCTGGAGAGGATACTGAAAACAATGTATAGAAACAAAGAGCTAGGGAGAGCAGGGCTGGTTACACTTTTGTGGTGAACAGGAACAGGAAGAAGTTTAATCCAATCAAGAGGCAACTACATAGGATGCCAAGCCCCAAAAGCAGTCCCCAGCTGCATGTCCCTCCAGCCACCTCTTTATCTGGTCTGTCAGAGATGGAGAGTTACATCCTCCTGTTTCACTGGAGGCAACTATTCAAAGCCTTTGCCTACTCCTGTTTCCTCATCCATGAGTCAAGGCACCAAATGGCTTCGTTTGTACTTGCTCTAACATATCTAATTTTTTTGTTTTCCTGCTAAATGATGTGACCTGCTTCGAGGAAGCTCCTTCTCTGTTCTCACTCCACCACTCCTTCCCTCTGTTCCTCCAAACTTCTTGCTCTTACGTACCCATCTGCCTCCCTTACTTTTATTATACATTCACATTCCTCTGTCCCCAGAAAAAAATCATTTATTTAAAATAAATAAATAAATAAATATTCAGAAAAATTCTCCCTCGGCAGCATAAAGGTGTGTGCACCTTGATATGGAAACTAAAGGTTTGTCTAAACATAGCTAGTGCACACTAAGCAGGGGATGTAAATCTACAGTGCACTAATGTTTTATACATCAACTGTGCATGTGGATCCTGGTACCATACATTACATGTTCCTCAGGACACCGTGACCTACTCAAAAATGGAGTGCTATACTAAGGGGCTAATGTAACCTATTGTGAAATACAGCGGATACAGAATAACACAATGCTGAGCCAGTTTTCAGGACAGAACTATATTATAATATGTGGCTAGATATCAAAGCTAGACACACAACTTGTGCCTGCTGGATGGTCATTGGTGTTTATTAGCCAAGCGCAAACATTCACATGTTCTGAAAACCGGTCTTATACTCACATAAATTTGAGTCCAGATTTACAGACTTAAAATACCTACGTATGCAATTGGTATGCAGGAATCTAACAGAGTAATTTGAATGCTAAGTTGCTGTTTGAGCACCCAAGTGTGGCAAAAAGCCCACACATGCAAATTGACCTCCCCTCATTTAACTGTGTCTTTGGCATGTTCTGTCACTTTTTAGCAAGAATATTTTCTTTAGAATAGAAAAAAATTAACAAAAGGTTCCATCTCCAGTGTTCTGCACATCTGAACATCACCTAGGAAACTGCAATAATTGCATTCCAAGATTACAGTACTGAGATTTTTTTTTAAAAAAACAACAACCTGGAATCCTAGGCAGCACTATCCAGTCTACACTGAAATACAGCATGTTCAAACCAATCCCTCTGCCTACTGAAAGTTTATTTGTTGAAGCCTCCTCCCTAAAATAGAAGGAGATCAGCGCTCTCTCATATGCAAACAGAAGAAGATCACAGATGTTCTTAAAACTTAATGGCAAATACTGCAATTTATTACAACTCCTTCCCAGATGAAATTCCATCTGATGGGGGAAGGGGGCCTTCCACCTGCTCTCTCTGGGAAGTAGTGGCTTCAGAGACTGCTAGCTAAGCCTGAGCATACAATTTGGGAATGCCTTACTTTGGTTGTGCAACTAATGGTACAGCCATCTAGGCCCAAGAGATAGTCTAGCCCTATATTCAGTCTAGTGAATCCAAATATGCAGTCCTTAAACATGCAGTTTTGCTCTGTACATTCCCCCAGCCCCATATTTGTATTTTTTTAAACTTTCAGTAACATGTTTTAAGACTGAACTGTAGACTATTTTTAATTTTTGAGAATGGTAACCATTGAACTGATCTTCAAAATATTGTCTAAAAGTTTCCATTCCCTCAGTATATTAAACTTGAGTATTACATTCTGCAATTTCTACAGAGTCAAATTATTAAGTACTTGTACTTGAACCCCTTGGTTCAATCGCACACCCAGGAAGGGACTTTATTGATACAATTACAGGGATGTATTAATGCCTAAAAGACTCTATTTCTGATTGTTATAACTTCAGAAGGTTTTTGGTTTATTAACTTCTGCTTAGTTCTTAAGACAGCAATGGTAACTAATTCGCATCGAAAACAGCAACAGCACTTTCCTATTGCTACAGCTGATTATAATGACTCCCCTCAGGGTTGATTTACAGTTTGCTGAAATCAGTGGGAGTTTTGAATGAGCTTTGGATCACGAAAGTCAGAAAGAATTTCTCCTTAAGAAATGTTATTGGAAAAGAAAAAATATCTCTTCTTTTAAAGGGGAGTAGAATTATGGACACGTCTATGAATGGTCAAGTATATCCATTTATTTACAGAGATTAAACAACAGCTTAAACACAACTGAAACAAACTATTGTTGATGAACTACAGTTTTTGTCTTACCAGCTAACAACTCTTGTTTTCTATTATTATGGAATTCTGAGTGGAGCTTCTCTCCAAATCTTTATTCAGGCTATGATAGCTTAAAACTGCCTCTGATGAGGAACAAACTCCTTTAACTTCACTTTATGTAAAATGTTCAAGATCTTTGGGGCAAGATGTATGCAAAGGATTTCCAATCTGTACCATTCCAAAATAGATTAAATCCTTTCTGATAGATTTGCTTCTAAATAATCCAAACAAACAAAAAAAAATGCAAAAAACCAGACTGACCTATGAAAAAATTCAAACTTTTGGTCTGTGAACAACCCACTTTTCAATTTTGTAATAGGTATATAGCTTATGTGAGCAGAAAGAGGATTTCTGTAAAACATGACCAGCTGCTAGTAAACAAGGCAACTGGATGGAATAAATAAAGAATTAACAGAAATAAGCAAGAAGAGGAAAAGATGATGGAGGACAGTAAGAGTAACCTGCAAATAGGATAAGAACAGATGCAGACTACAGCTGAATACAGAAAAATGACATGTATATTAATTGTTTTTTCCTAATCTCATTATGAAAAACGGTAGATTAAGTTGATTGCAATTCATATACTGTATATGAAAGTTTCAAAGTATCGTTAAACTAGCATAAATATTAAATTTGTTTACATGGGAACATGTGTAAAACTCACTCTCCTACAGCACTCCCAACCCCACAGTACAGCGAGGCCTTGGCCTTCTGTGACTCCATCCAGTTTCCAATGGCTTCCAGGACGCTTCTGTGACTTAGCTTTCTGCCTAAATTACATTTAATTCTACATTTAGGTCTGTAAAGACCTCTTATTCTTTGATCGGGACATACCAAATTCCTTCTTCCCTTGGCTCTACAAGTCTTCTCAATGAATAAGCTTGTGAAAAATCTTTATTCTCTCTTCTCTCCTGACAAACCCAAACCGGCTTCTGGTCCTAGGCTCATTTGGGCTCTTCCTGCAAGTCCTTACCAAACAAGACGGAACAACGATTGTTGTTGTTGCTCAAGTCTTCCATGAGAGATTCTTTGCTCTCTCCTTGGTCTCTTCTTCAGCCAGCCCATACGCCTCCCAAGTGAGTCTTCCCCTCCTGTGCTCTCTTCCCCTTATGTCCTATACTCTGTCTCATTTGTGGCAAAGCCTGGACAGTCATCAGCCTCCTGGGCTATAAAATGGGAGGTCACATGCTGTTTATTTTTCCACAATATTAAGCTACTGCACATGTAATGCCAGCAGAACCCACTCATCGTCAGACAAGATGACAACTCAGACCTCTGGAGTTTAATGCATGAGCCTCTACCACTTGACCTAAAAGACCCCTCTTTTAGCCAAGCCTGTAGCAGGGTATTAATCTCCAGATGGTCCACCTGCCACTGCAAGGCCAGAGTGCTACACCAAGCAGGCACGGACTGCACGCACATCTTTAAAAAATAATTTATATGTGGTCTGTGATGGACTAAAACATTTGTTGCATTCCTTAGAAAGAAGCATGAGAACCATTTGAGGGGGAGCCCCATGTCCCCTAAGTTTGAACCTCTGAATGTCATACAGTAAATCCTCGATTTAACGGACTAATGGGGGAGGAGTATCTGTTAAACCCGGACGACTGTTAAATCAGAGGGTTTACAGCGACCCACCAGCCAGCCCCAAATGCCCACTACTCACTGCCACAGGAAGAGCCACTGGAACCCACCACCCTCGCTGCTGGGGGGGGTCCCCGATGTAGTGGGAACTCCGCTACTGCTGATGGTTCTGCCACACGCAGCAGCAGGAGCCAGTGCCACGTGGAAGAGCTGCCGCCTCTGGAGCCACTACATGCTTCTTCCAGGGATGGGGAACGTATGCAAGTGCCGTCTGCCCGGGTACATGACCCATCCCTTGTGGGAGGAGCATGTGGTGGCTCCGGTGGAACAGGCTGTGGTTCCTCCAGGCTGCAGTCGTTCTGCAGTGGTTAAGTCCATGGGGGTGTGGGGTAATTTAGGATTTTAAGGGCCTCGGTTAAGCAGACTTCGAGAACAACAGGGTCCATTGGTCTCAAAGTCCATTAAATCAGGGTGGGTAAAAATCAAGCGTTTACTGTACTTGAGGTCTGCTTCTGAGCTGTGCCTGGGGCTAGGGCACATGCTTTAATGGCAACAGAGCATGTGCTGCTCCTAACTCTGCCACTGAAGCAGGGTGCTCGTTTATAGAAAGAGGTGATTAGGAGAACAAATGGCTTGTCATTCAAATAACCAAGGATCCTTAGATGATCCTGAAAACATTGACAGGTACTCCACTTTAAAAGCAGAAAACAAAGTATAGAAATAAACAGTGTGTGTTCATGGTAGGTATTAGGATCAGTGCTGCTCCACTTAATCATAAGCGATCCTGAAAAAGGGGGTAAACCATGAGGTGGCAAAATTTGCAGATGATACAAAATTATTCAAACTAGTTAAGTCAAAAGCTGACTGCTAAGAGAAACAAAGGGATCTCACAAAACTGGTGACACGTATCAGAGGGGTAGCTGTGTTAGTCTGTAGCCACAGAAACAATGAGAAGTCCTGTAGCATCTTACAAACTAAGTGATTTATTGGTGCTTTAGCTTTCATGGACAAAGATTCACTTTGTCAGATGCATCATGGTCTCCACCCATAAAAGCTTATGCTCCAAACAATCTGTTAATCTATAAAGAGCCACAGGACTTCACAAAACAGGGCTGCATGGACCATTGATCTGACCCAATATGGATGTTCTGACATTCTTATATAGAACCCCCAGAAATCTGCTCCCTGCTGTAACCCAAGAGATCCCAACTCCCTCCCAAAGCTGAGAGCTTGCCCATGAGTCCTAACTGTGTCTCTTTCTCCACAGAGTTACTAACAAAGTAGGAAAATCTGTATCAAAAGTTTAACCCTATTCAGTGTCCCTTAAGTTACTTATCACAAGATGTCAGAATATGTTAGCATTAGACCTCAATGGATCTCATATTAATTTAATTTTCTTTCTTTTACATAGAGATTCAATATGGTGTTCCAGTCAGCTAATTAAGTTATCAAATTAAAGGACCTCAAGAAGTCAACATGTACAGACCAGTGTGCTACTGCAGGAGCAAGGAAACCTATATCATCTTTCACAGATGTTTGTCCAGCTTGTTTTTAAAAACTTCAAATGATTAGGGTTCCACAACTTCCTTTAGAAGCTTGTTCCAAAGCTTAACTCTTCTTACAGTAGAGAGTTTTTCCTGCTGTCTAACCCTAATCTTCCTTGCCGCAGCTTAAACCCATGACTTCTTACTCTTCTTTTGGAGGACATGGAGATAACTTGATAATTGAGCACCCTCTTTATAAAACCTTTTAACCTATTTGAAACCTGTTCTTACAACAGTCCCCATCCCATTCCTTATTCATCTTACAATCCTGTTGGCTTTTTGACTACATCTGTACACTGAGCAGAAGTCTTCACTAACTCGCCATGCGTGAGTGGGGTTTGAGTAGTCACATCTTCCCCCCACCCCCGCCACCCATCAAATGCCAAGGAAAGAAGGAGCCACATGCCAGAGAGTCTGCTTCTGGCTGTCGGCCCATCACTTGGGGGAGGGTCAGGGCTGCCCCCTGCACTCACTAGCAGGAAGTGGAGGGATGCGCTGATAGCCAGGGAGCAAAGTCAGGTTGCTCCACTGCCTCTGCAACTGTCGATGAGTGTGTATGGGGATCTGACCCCAACTTCAGTGCTGGACACCCCTGACTAGTTCCCTGGTGAGTGCAGGAGGAGAGATCTCTGCCAGGCCACCTTGCTAGTCCCCCAGACTGCATTGCTGCAGTAGGGGATGGGCTGGGGGAGTGGGAGAAGAGGCAGGACAGTGACAGAGCAGAGGCAGAGAGAGATGGGGCCTGGGACAGAGGAGACATTGTCTCAGTCCTCCCCCAGGTGGCATGGGGAGGAGACACATTAGGGGGGTGGTCGCATGGACAGGATCCTCCATCATAACCAGCCAACCCTGTCCTCAGTGAACAGTCTAAAATGACACTTAGCTCTCTTTTTTAGTTTGATAGCAGCCAAGAAAAATACTGAATGCCAAACTGTAGCCTTGAGTCAGTTTTTACAACTGATTATAAACTCCAGGCAACAGGCATTAACAACATTTTCCTGACACAACCTGATGTGCTGTATAGGATAGTGGGTGTGATGCATGTGTGAATCCAAGTCTGGAGGCTCTTCAGGAGACCAACTATTTTTAGTCACTCTGACTCGTAAGTTGGCTAGGCTGCAAAATATAACCACTTTGCAACACTTCCTGCATATGTTATACACAGCACAGCAAGTGCATGAGTGTCCTACAGGGATATGCAAGGTCTTTTGTATCACTAATTGTACAAAATGCTTTCTCCACAGTGTTAGCAATGTCAGAAACAGCTCCACGTCATCTTTAAGTATAATAGTTTAATTTTATTTTTAAACACTTGCTGCTCTTAGACAGCTTTCCTGTGCCTCTCATTCACCTGATTTTGAACATCAATAATACAGAAACGCCTTCTCTTCAAGATTCTGGGATGCTACTGTTTCTTCATAGTTATGGAGTCAGAAGCTATCTACTTCAAAATATTCACCTTATTGAAGTACGTTACTTTGAACATTCTTTTATATGTTTACATTGCACCATTTTTTTAAATTAAGTACCATACTGCTGAGTCTCCTGATGAGTATAAATACATTTGCTTGAATGTAGGGATTTTTTTTTGAGGGGGTGAGGGAGATTACAGTAAAAGATAAGGTTACAGAATTAAAGGGATCCATTATCGAGAGCGAAGTCATATTTCAAAACTCCCCCTTAGAAAGGGAGGTTTTTGTAATTAATGAAAGAATTAACTATTTCTCTTTTTTTTTGGTAACCAGTTCTGTTGCAAACCCAACAAAAATAAGAGACATGGACACAGCTCTCATCACATCTGCCTCTTCCTCAAAACATTTTGATGGTCTTTTCTGGACATTCTTCTATTTCTCCATGTTTTCCTGAGGTATGGTGGCCTGTACTGGACACAATCCTCTAAGTGGGGCCTAATCAGCATGACGTACAATGGAATAATATTTCTTGGGTCTTGTTTACAACACTCTATGTAGCCCAGAATTATGTTAGGAGCTTTCTTCTTCTCCCTTTTTTTTTTTTTTTTTTTGCAACACTGTTACATGCTCGTGATCCACTATGGCTCCCTGATTGCTTCTCCTTCCTAGGCAGTTGTTTCCCATTTTATGTGTGTGTAAATGACCGTCCTATCTTAAGTGGAGCACTTTGCATCTGTCATTGTTTAATTTAATCCTACTTCAGATCATTTCTCCAGTTTGTCCAGATCATTTTGAATTTTTGCAATGTTTCCATGTATGAACGTATATGCTACTCATTTTATAACCGTATTTTCTCTGTCATTATCTATATTTTAAAGCAGAACAGAAATGGACCCCAAAATATTCCCCATGGGACTCCACTCAATATGCCCTTTTGGCTTGACTGTGAACCACTGTGGGAACAGTTTCCAAAGAGTATAGTAGCTCTATCTAGGTTGTATTTCCCTAGTTTGTTTATGAGAAGGTCATGTGAGACCACATCAAAAGGCTTATTTAAGTCTTATTAAGATATATCACATCTACTGCTTCTCCCCATCCACAAGGCTCACTACCCAGTCAAAGCAAGTTACTAGTTTGGTTTCATACAATTTGTCTTGAACAAATTCATGTTGACTGTTACTTATCCCGTGATTATTTTTCAGACTGATTGCTTATAATTTGCTCCAATATCTCTACAGGTACTGAAGTTAAGATGACAGATTTGCAATTTCCTGGATTGTCCTTTTTTCCTACTGTCCAGATTTCTGAAAGTTCAAATATGTGCCTTCTTTTTGCCCACATCAACATGCTTCTATTTTACAACATAACTTATTTGATGGTAACTATACTTCTAGATTTTATTTTATTAATTTTTTCCTTATAAATTAAAGCAATTATTACAATATGCACGTTTTCTTTAAGACTCACAGTAGCACCAAAATAAATCTAGCTGGTCCATGTCAGAGCTCAAATAAGATTATAACAAACTTGTATCTGACATTTTGATCTGATCAGCAACTTTCTATATATTCACTTTGTGTGACTTCTTATGTAGGATGTGAATGTTGGCCAGTCCAGCATTCTAGCAACAAGCAGCTGCCATTGCCAATGCGTACACAGCCAGTGTTATGCCAGTGCAGCAGCCAGAGCCTTGGTGGGAGCCCAAGACCCTTCACACCATAGATGGAGGCCAAGGACTCCCAGCTGCAGTGATGACACAAGCAACCATTAAGGGCTGGCTGGAGGAGTCTTGTCTCTAGCCCCACCCCTTCCATCAGAGGCCTCACCCCTTGTAGGGAGTGCAGGGTTGCTCCCTACCCACACTCACCTTGCCCAGGACCTTGGCCAATCCAGGCTGTGTACCAATAAGTTGCAGTACTTACTTTCACCCCTGCTCAAGTAAGCAAAGTCTTGTTCATTCCATATTCATATAAGGCGAAATTTGGGCTGATGTTTGCTTAAATCACAAAGCAAAATAAACTTCAGGCAGAATCAGCAGATAAGCCTATCAGAGGACAGAAGCTGCAATTTAGGTGATTAAATATGCCATATATACTTACCGGACCATATGTGTTATTAAATTATGTTTATATGCCTGACCACGTTGAAGAACACAATGCATAAGTCTAACAAACAGCAATGAACTAATGGGGGTCCAATCCTCATAACACTCTCAAGAGGATGACAAAGCACCCACTGACTTCAGCAGGAGTAGAACTGAGCCCTACTGCTCACCCGTGTAATTCTTATGGTTGGTGAGGAAACCTTGCTTTCTGAGGTAATCCAGTGAGGATGGTAAAGAGGGATGGTCAAGTGACTGGGGACCAAGCCTAGGACTCTGTGTTCAAGTCCCTGCTCTCACACAGATTTCCAGTTAAAGTTGGGCAAATCATTTAACATCTCTCTGTAGCAGTTCCCCATCTGTGCAACTAAGGCCATGTCAACACTTAGGAAAAACTTTGAAATGGCTATGCTAATGGCCAAATTGAAGAATACTAATGAGGTGCTGAAATGAATATCAGTGCCTCATTAGCATGCTGTCGGCCGTGGCACTTCAAAAGTGCTGCATTTCACTCATACGCAGCTCGTCTACATAGGAGTCCTTTTTGAAAGGACCCCACAAACACCGAATCCCCTTAGTCCTATCCCCTTATTTAATATTTGTGGGGTCCTTTCTAAAAGGACCCCTACAGACGAGCCACATGTGAGTGAAATGTAGCATTTTTGAAGTGCCGCAGCCAGCAGCATACTAATGAGGTGCTGAATATTCATTTCAGTGCCTCATCAGTATTCTTCTATTTGGCCACCAGCATGGCCATTTCAAAGTTTTTCCTAAGTGTAGACGTAGCCTAAGAATACAGACAGAGATGTTGTGAGGTGCTCGGTTACTACAACCAGGGGAGCATATATGCACCACTGATAGGTGAAGTGGTATAAAGTGACAATATGGGATACACAATTGGACCATACAAAATGAAAACTAGAAGCCAAAGCAAAATTAAACAACAGTAAAATAAAGTTCCACTAATGAAACAGACTGTAATACTAACGAAAAAAATTATTTGAGAGACTAATCAGTTTGATAATTATTTACCTATATTTGGATGGCTTTGAGCAGAAAGCGAAGAAACCCTCACAAATTGGTGACTGAAGTCTGAAAAATGTACTAATATAATTTCCACCAGACATCAAAAAATCTGCCCATCTGGCTCCTCCAATATGCTTGATGCTGCCAGGAATCAAAAATAGTAATTCAAGCTACTCAGCGCAAGAAACACTACTACTCCCTTGCCTTCTCATAACCTTGTCTATCTCCCAGACCCACAAACGAAGTCTTGACTGCAGCTGGACACTTCCTCCAGGGGCCAACAACATGCTCTGCAATGAATTGGCAGCCACAGTTTCAGGGGAAGGCACCAGAGATGCCAATTTGGCTTCCCTTCCCCATGTACCAGCCTGATCTGGTAGCACTTCTAGCCTTTCAGTGCTTACTATACAGACAGTGAGGAAAGTACAGAGGTAGTTAATGTTGAAGAGCAATTTCCCAAAAATTCAACACTATGAAAACACAGCTCATTATTTCAAATGATAGGAAACACCAAGATTATAAATAACAAACTATTTGTGGTAACTGAGATGTAAAGTTCCAAGATTACACTGTTTGCATAGTGATCTCATGCTGTCTACAGTAAATAAGGTGCATTAAAGTACCCTTCTGCCAGACATTTCAGATACACCATTGATGACCTACAGCTGTTCCCACTTACATTAACTGCCAGCAGTGTTAATGAAATGTGAGCACCTAAATTGTCGAACAAAATCCTAGGAACCATCCTGCATTGGCGAAGGATGAATGTATTAAATAGCGCACTCTTTGGGACACAGACCATCTTTTTATTGTGTGCTTCTACAGCACCTAATACGAGACTGAGGCTTTCTGTCACTGGCACACACAAATAACAATAGGTTGTCTACTGAAATGTAGATACTTACTAGGTTCCCATCACTGTGGTATCTAAGAAGCTAACAGGCTTCCTCCTTCTCTAGTTTGTGTGATTCTATTATTTTTCTTGCCTTCTCCACCTCTTTCCTCCCAGACAAAGCTTCCGAGGCACTTCGGAGGAGGGGAATGTTCACAAAAACAATAATTTAGGCCTTGACTATATTGGGTATTTGCCCCAATTACAGCCAGCAGTGCAGCCGAAGCAGTGCCTTAATAGGCAAGCAAAGCTGCCTGGGATTACCAGTACAAAGAGCAGCTCTGCCAATCTAAACTAGGGAAAATCATGTCTACATAAGGCATTACACAGCTGTGACAAGTGGGTGGTTACATGCCGCCCAAATGCTGTGGTTAGGAGGGGCAAGAGGTCAGCCAGCAGCTGGGTGGAAATGGTGGTGGGGGCTGGCACCCCATCAGGGATGCAATTGCACCCCCACGCTCATTGGCAGTGGCAGGTAAGGCAGAGCAATGTGGCTCCAGCTTGCTCCACTTCTGCAGCTGTGTTGCTTGGGGAAGAAGCAGGACGACCCCCCGCATTCATCAGCAGGAAGAAAAGCAACATGGTGGAAGAGCAGAGCGAGGTGGGTCCGCATTGCTCTGCTTCCTGTTCTGCTGTAGGTGAGTGTGTGTGGGGGCAGGGGGGGCGGAGTGGAGCAGACCTCTCCTGCCAGCACCAGACTTCCCTAGCCCCACTGGTCCCTCAGGCCTCCTCAAATGGGGGAAGAGGCAGGATGAATTAGAGCAATGATGGGAAAGGGTGAGGGGCAGGGCATGAGGCAGAGGGAGTTTGTCCCAGAGCTTTTCTAGGCTAGGGAGTTTACATGGCTGCTGCCCCCTCCTCCCCCCTGCACCACACACACCTTCCAGGGCCTGTTCATCAGTCACCTCTAGCTTTACATACTTTCCAGTAATAAGTGTTTCTGGTACTCCCACTCCCAGCTCAGCACGTGGTATGCAGATAAATGGGATGCTGGAATTAATGCTGTCTCCATCTGTAGAACTCCTGGGCATGACAAAAAGGTTTTGCTATTCCCTCAGAGTGAGCTGCTTAGGGCCTACATCATGGGTGTCCAACCTTTTGGCTTGCCTGGGCCGCACTGAGTGAAGAGGAATTGTCTTGGGATGCATATAAAATATATAATATAGTTAATGTACATAAATCACATAATAATGTTAAAAGTTTACGATCTTGTGGGGCCTTATTACTAGCTGTCCAGGGCCGCATGCAGCCCACGGGCCGTGGGTTGGACACGCCTGGCCTACATCATCACTGACATAGTAAACATAACTCTGTCGCAGGAGGTAATTACCATCCACCTGTCTGATGTTTGTAGAAGGAAGATGCCCTTTCCTTTAAAAAGATCTTGCAGGGGAAGAGAACAATGTTCAGATTATAGACAGTAGCACCCATGAAGGTCCACTTCCTATTCTACTCTTTTGCATCCTTGTAAGATTTTGCCAGCTTGTGGTAATGCAATGTCCTGACATTCTATTGTTTTTCGCATTATAACAGACCCCACTCTACGGCTGTGCCTACACTACAAAAATAATTTCGAAGTTGCTTACTTCGAAGTACAACCTCAAAGTTGAGCATCTTCACACACCCTACTTCAGCGTTAAGCTTCAAAGTAGGGCACTACTCCATTTCTGGGAATGGAGTAAGGATTCTGAAGATGGGTTAACTTCGAAGTAAGGTAAAATGTGTGTAGACTCTCTGCTGGCTACTTTGAAGCAGTGCCTAACTTTGAAGTTAGTTCCTAGCGTAGACACACCCTAACAGTAAAAGTCAGCAGTTGCCCTGAAGAGCTTGCAGTTAGGTCCCCAATCCTACCATATGATGCACAAAAGCAGACATGACACTGGTGAGGAGCTCAAATGAAGTCAAAGGGTATCCCACACAGGTGCAGGTGTTTGCAAAGTCACCTTAGTATGGGTCACAGTCTGGCAATACAGGACATGATTCAAATGGGTGTAACAAGCAACAGAGGTGATGCACAAAGGAGGACATGAGAGGAGTCATCAGAGGAAAACAGAGTTATACAGATTTGCTAAGAGCACAATGTTAGTAATTATCAAATTACAATGAACTATTATCTTATTCCATTGAAAGGTCAGCATTTGGTATCCATGGTGCTAAGTGATATTTTGTGAAATTTTAAGCTAAGGCTTTGAAAGTAAAGGCTTGTCTAGTAAATCACAAAGACAATTTGGAAAATACCAGGATAGCTGACACTACCGAAAGGAGCCCTGAGCGGAAATCAGTCACATAAAAAAACTTGATGTACAATATCGTTATAACCAGGAAATGAAGCTCAATTCTAAAGCTAAAATGGCCAAGAAAATTCATTTACCTTCCCCAAACCTTGATGAGCTGAAACATATATCGCTGCAATTTTCTTACTCTGAGACATATAAAGCAGAAGACAGGAATTTGCTACCAAATGTTTGGTGCTCAATTTCCATTGACACTACAGCAGGCTAATTTAAATAATAAGAGCTAAAGCCAATTAGTCTAGACTGGAATATCTGAGAGGTCAGCATTTAGGTTATCAAATGCTGCATAATATTATCTGAACAATAAAGAGCAGACTTACGACAAAGGATGGATCCCAAGTCTGCCCATGAAACTGTAAAACAGGTGCAGACAGTGTGTGTGGAAGAGGTGGATTTATCCCTCCCCTGTGTGGCAGTATAAAATAAAATTAGGAGGTAAAATCTGGGGGTGTCTCTCAGGGCAGTTTTTAATTACATGCTTAGCAGCATCTTTGCATATAATCATTAGCTCAGTCTCTTCATTCAGCATCTTCAGAACAGCATCTTTTGTGCCACAATCAAAGAACAAAGGTCAAATCCTGTTGAAAGTTAATGCAGGCACTAGAATTGAAAACAGCTGTTAGTTCCCCACCAGCACCTCCGTGTTTGAACTGTCTGCATAACCTGCTTCAATGTCTGATTGCTTATTAAACCAAATCTGTGTGGTGAAGCACAGGAGGCACCTAAATATAGAGGAACCCCTGGTGTCCATTTGAATGAGTGGGTCCCAAGAGGTAAGGTCAGATGAACAAGATCATCTCTCAAACTGAGCTGTTGATTGGTTCTAGCAGATAAATAAAAAGGAAGCTTTTGTGACAGACATGACTGTAACCCCTTCCCCTTACTTTGACCAGCTGATCCATGTGTTGCCCTAATACCAGTAATAAAATAATAACTTACAGTGGACTTTGGTCCAGGACCCTGAGGCACAGAATGTAGTTTCTCACAGGCATTAATGTATTTTACATATTTTAATTGGGCTGAAAACAGCATCTCACAGAGATTTAAAAATATTGCTGACATTTTCAAATCAGGGTGTATAATGTACAGCACCTTTTAGCCCCTAAATAAAAATGGCCCACAGAGCTGAGGACTCAACACTCATGCTGACTTCAGTCCTGTGAAAACTGGCTTTATTTTCAGTGGCAGCTGTTGAAAGGTAGTTCGCATAAGACACAAGGAGATGGAGGAGTGAGTAGATGAGGCAGTCAAAAATGACTAATCAGGAAGTGTATTACATGGCTCAGCAATTTTCATACTGAAGTAACCTGAACAAATGAGATATTCACATTTAACAATGAGTTATCTTCCAGGTCACTCATCAACAAGGAAAAAGGTAAATCTTTCATCTATATCGATAGTTTGCACCATACGTAAGTACCACTCTGGGGCTGGTAATCTCAAGATGAGAAACTGCAGCATTGTTTAAGAAATACAGGATCCATGACATACCATGAATCTTTGACTCCCTCAGCTGACCCCTTTACACTAAGCCAGCTTCCTATGACTTAGCCACACATTCCAACCTTCTCAGTAACTTCACACAGGCACTGTTCTGAAAAAAGCAGTCAAGTAGCACTTGAAAGACTAGCAAAATAATTTATTAGGTGAGATTTGTGGGACAAACCCACTTCTTCAGACCATAGCCATACCAGAACCGACTCAATATTTAAGGCACAGAGAACCAAAAATAGTAAACAAGGTTGACAAATCAGAAAAAAATTATCAAGGTGAGCAAATCAGAGAGTAGAGGGGCAGAAACGGGGGTGGGGGGGAGGAATCAAGAATTCGATTAAGCCAAGTATGCAAATGAGCCCCTATAATGACCCAGAAAATTCCCAGCCCAGTTCAAACCACATGTAAATGTGTCGAATTTGAATATAAAAGAGTTCAGCAGCCTCTCTTTCAAGACTGTTGTGAAAATTCCTCTTCAGTAAGACGCTAAACTTTTAAGTCAATAACAGAACAGCCCACTCTATTAAAATACTGGCTGACCAGTTTGTGGATCAGGAGTGTTTTTATGTCTGTTTTGTGGCCATTAACTCTTTGTCTCAGGGAGTTTGAAGTCTGTCCAATATACAAAGCATCTGGGCATTGTTGGTACATGAAGGCATGTATGATGTTAGCTGAGGAACATGAGAATGTGCCCATGATTCTGTGAAAACCTGGTCAGGGCCAGTGATGGTATCTCCATAATAGATATGCGGACAAAGCTGGCAGCAGGCTTTGTTGCAAGGAAAAGTTCCAGGACTTGTGTGCCTGCTGTATAGACTGTGGTTGTGGGTGAGAATCCTCATAAGGTTGGAAGGTTGTCTGTAGGAGAGAACAGGCCTGTCACTAGGGCCTTCTGAAGTGTGGCATCCTGATTAAGGATAGGTTGTAGGTCTTTAATAATGAGTTCCAGTGCTTTGAGTTGGGAGCTGTGGGTAATGACCAGTGGTGTTCTGTTCTTGGCTTGTTTGGGCCTATCTTGGAGAAGCTGGTCTCTGGGTAGTCATCTGGCCCTGTCAATAGACTAGCACAGCTTTCTCTCTGTTACTGTTCTCAAAAAGTGGCAGAGGAATGATTCCACTTTCTTCTTCCAAACATGGAGCTTCCCAATAAAGTGACACCTGGCCCATGGCTCAGGATGGGCAAGATTTAGCCCCTGGGCCAGTGACTGTTTATCCACAGAGAAAAGTGCCAGTGATTTACGGTGTACTCTTTTGCATCCCTGAAGCAGTTTTATATCACAGGACAGATGAGACACTCTATACTTTCTTCTAGGCCTGCAATCATCTGAAATATCAGACCCCCCCCCAAAATTAATTTTGTGTGTGTGTGTGTGTGTGTGTGTGTGTGTGTGTGTACAAAGAGAGAGAGAGAAAAAAAAAACAACAAGAAGTCCTGTGGCACCTTAAAGACTAACAGGTATATTGAAGTGTGAGCTTTCGTGGGCAAAGACCCAGCTTGTCAGATGCACTCAGACAAAAGCTATTTCTGATCCTTTTTACAAGTTGTTGTAGCTCCTCTGCGGTTGGACTCGTGACAAATAAGAGAACTGGCTTTTCAAGTAAATGAATAGGAATAACCCCAACAAGATGCTTATACGGTCTCTAAAAAATTCCTAAATTATTGTTCCTATATGTGAGGCATGCAGTGTACATGATATAGTTGAGTGCTATAACGCAACGTTTCTTAAACTAAGTTCCATGGAACACTGGTGTTCTGTGAACGACTTACAGATGTGCTGTGAGTGTCCAACACTTTTTTGATGTGATACACTGATGCGATATCGTTTCTGTTATTAAAGCCAGATAAAATTTACGTCTTCATTGCTATGATACCTGACGAAATTACTTCATTTTGTTTTCTGTTGCGTATGTTGAGTTTTTTAAAAGAAAATTTTCATAGGTGTTCCGCATTAAAAATACTATTATTTGGAGTTCCGTGGTCTCAAAAAGTTAAAGAAACACTGGTATAAAGGTTTTACTTGTATTCATTTACAATTACCTCAATAATTTACTTGTGTCTTTTCTATCTGTATTTATGTGACCATTACACATGTAATGCCAATAAAATCTTTCTACCACACAAGCATGTATTTTAGTATAGGCCACACAGTCACAGATGTTCATAAATAAGGCCATCAAATGTTCCTTATTCTTATCAGTTCCATAGCACGTTGCCAGATTTTCATCATTCTGGGTGACATATTCTTTGTCAGGTGTCTGCCTCAATCTTAATTTTGGGGGGAAGTTGCAGCAAAAATGGTTTGGCTATTTTCAAGAATTAGATTAAGAAAAAGCTTTGTTTTGCGCAACTTAAAAAAAATAGCTGTTTTATGGAGAAGCTCTAGTGGCTTCCTGCTTTAGAGCAAGGACTAAAAATTTGGCAGGCAAGTTAGCTTGCCCGATATCATGAGTGTGCCTTTTGCTCTCCCCATGAAAATTTCCCCAAATTCAGCAAAAACAACAAGTCGTCCTGTGGGACCTTATAAACTAACTGATATTCTGGACCATAAGCTTTTGTGGGCAAAGACCCGCTTCATCAGATGCACCTGACAAAGCAGGTCTTTACCCATGAAAGCTTATGTTCCAAAATACTAGTCTATAAGGTGCCCTGGAACTCCTCGTCATTTTTGCGGATACAGACTAATACAGCTACCCCTCTGATACTTGCCCCAAATTCAGCCTAATTATGAGCTCTAAAAAAGAATCTGAGTTTGTACATGCTCAATATATGTTAGTGCTTGGCAGCTAAGCTCTCTGAAATTTCCATCCCCTCCATTTCCTTGTAGCTGTTAAATGCCAACCAGCTTGCCCATGCCTGATCCCCTGCTCCAGCCCAGGGTAGAAGTGGTTGGACAGAACTCTCCCTGGATTGCTCCTTCTGCAGCCCGGGGAACTATGGGACGCAGCACTGGAACTGAAGACAGGAAGACATTCTCATTTTATGCTCTCAGTGTTTCTTCCGTCTCCCCCACCCCAGGTGGTACCAAGGTAGAGAGGAGGAGGAAGAGGGGACAGCCTGCATGGAATGGAAAGCGGAGAGAGGCAAAGGATGTGGGAAATGCTGAAACAGAGGCAGGAGTAGAAGGGAAAGAAAAACAAGAGGGACAGGAACATGACTGAAGGAGGAGGATAGGATGGGAGCCGAAGGGTGAAAATGGGCAGGCGTGCATGAAAGGTACAGGGGAGAAGGGAGGAGAAAATAGCATGTTATCATATAATCAAAGAGTATGATAAAACAGATCGGGGATGAATTAACTTTGCACGGCCCAACATCAGCACCGTGTCCATTCATTCACTCTTAACATGATGACAAGGAAAAGAAAGGGAAGAAGCTGGGACGACAGATACGTTATTGTACTATGAATAAATAAATGTCATTATTTCAACAGTATCCACAATCAGGAAGGTTCTGTTCACATAGGCAGTGAAGACCAAATCCTTGCCCTGGAGGATCAGTAATCCAATGAGAAAGAAAGAAATTCACCTTCAGGAAGTGCAGCAGAGAATGTTTCAAGGCTTCTGTACCATAAGAAAATGAGTATTTTCTTGTCAACTTATGCACATGAAACAAGTAAAGCTCACATAATGAAAGAGATGCAGTGACACACTAATTTTAGAGCCTAATGTGCTCCCTTTAAATAAAGAGATAAATTTTCACACAATAACCATTTCTTCTAAAGCATCCTGTTTGGTTCCAAAAATAAACATGGACTGATTTTTCCTTTTAAACTTTATATTTAAAAAAACAATCAAAAATGTCTATTTCAAGTAGACGACGTGCAAATTTTCTTATTTTAAGGTGAGTAGAAAGTATTTTGGGGCTTAAATATATTAACAGTCACCTAACTAGACAGTATCTATTTAACAAATCCACTATAGACCAGTCTGTAAACAAGATTCTTTTTCAGGTAAACATATTGCAAGCCCTCCTGAAAAGGAGCTGTATTTTATTAAAAAGCACTTCCAGACATTATTTAAAATGGAACTGGAACTAACCTGACCAATCAGCAGAGACACATAGCTAGAGAACTAAAATAAAACAAATTCTATAAGAACCAGTGAGAGAAAAGGAAGTTTAAAATGGAAAAAAAAAAAAAAAGAGAGATGACACTTGATGGTTGTAAACTGTGAAGAGGTGATTTCCACTAAACCATTTATGTGTGTTCATGTCTGTTAACGAACCCACTGCTACTGACTGCAGTGTAAATAAATACAGGCAAAGGACTGGCACCATTGTTCTATTTAGGATGAAGAGATTTACCCACTTGCAGCAGAACATGTTACGTATATTATAGCAGCTTTCAATTAACTATAACCCTCTAAAGACTGTGGTTTAAGTCATTATGGAGGCACATTTGATAACTGTGGGGTTTTTTTCCCCCAACAAAGGGCAGTCAGCATTGCATCCTTGTAGCTCTCAGAAATTCCACTGGGACCTAAATGTTTTGTTTTTTTTTATGTTACATACACACAAAAAGCTACAAGGTTCACTGGATGTGACTGGAAAAGACCACATGAAACAAGAAAAATATTTTTGTTAAGCTAATAATGGGCTTACTAGAGATTTTCATTACAAATATGTTTTATCTTTCCATGCTGGTCATCCGCTACGTTAATTCATTTCATGTTTATTCCACTTAAGATCTGCTCAGAAAAAAAATGACGATGCAGGAACAGAGCTGTGAGATACACTATTCACCTTCAGGTTGTTCCATAGGTTTCCTTTAGAAAGGACATCTTGAGAATGAGGAAATAGGAGAGGGAAGCCCAGCAGGTCAGAGGATAAAAGGTAAGGGGCTGCTGTGATTGTGATGAAAGTTAATAGTCTCTTGGAAAGCCAAAGGAATATGAACAGTGTCCTACTTCCGTCATGCTCTGCCAAGACACTACTCTGGATCTGAGAATTGGAACATTTCTTTTTACTTTACCAACCTGTCATTCTTCTTTTTAAAATGTTTCTACCATAAAGATGGTGGCTGCTATTTCTAAAATAGAAAAAACATAATTGGGAGGGGAGTTGCCTTCACGACCAGTTGAATACTCAGTCATCAGAACTGTCTTAAGGAAGGCTCTTGGAAAAGCTATGTTCTCCCTGTTATCCCTTTTGGCATATTGAAAAGAAGGCATAAAACCAAGCCAGTTTAAACTCAGACGCTGCATCTACACTACAGCAACCTTTTGAAAGAAGTTCTTCTTGAAGAGATCTTCCAAAAAACTTATTTCAAAAGATCATGTGTACAAATAAAGCGGATCGAAAGCTTGATCTACTCTTTTGACGGAGAGCGTCCACACAGCCATTGGTTTTCTGAAAGAACAGACCAGGGATCGAAAAAAACATGAGGACTGCTCTTTGAAAGAAGGGCCCCTGCAGTGTCTACACACACTTTTTTTTTTTTTTTTTTTTTTAAAGAATCTTTCAGAAAAAGGCACTCTTCCTCATCTGGGAGAGGAAGAGGGCCACCAGAAAAAGCGCCGTGTTCTGTTGATTTCAGATTGAAAGCATGAATATTATGTGTAAATACTCCGCAGGTATTTTTGAAAAAGGCCCAACTTTTCCAAAAAAAATTTGCTAATACAGACATAGCCAGACTGTGAATCTAGTGGAAATATTCTCTTTGGCTACAGTTACACTACAGAGCTCTGTTGCCAGAGGTTACTGTTGGAAGACATTTTTCAACAAAGCTTCTGTCCACAGAATGCAGCCACACATAAAAGTTAATAGGAAGAGCGCTCCTTTCTGTTGACAGCAGCATTACGCCTCATGGCCGAGAGGTAGAACAATGCCAGTGAAAGCGATAGACATTCTGTGCATGTATGTTCCACTAGTTTTGTCGACAAAACCAAGGCTTTGTTGGTAAAACTTGCTAGTGTAACCCTAGCCTTTGTGATCCATAACTCTAAATCTTCAACAAACTTTTTAAATGAACTTGGCAGTTATAAGTGTAAGCAACACCCAAACTCACAGTCTGTTCTCCTCTTATTTGTACACTACTGGGTTGATTTCCAGTGCACAACTCCACCTTAAGTCACTGAAATCTGCAAATGCTCAGCACCTCTGAAAATTAGGCCCTATGTCACTGGCACACGAGTACATGAAACAAGCTGATGATAGAAAACACCTCTCTGTGGTGGTCCATACTATTTACTTGTACACTGTCACTGCTGTCTCTTTCTGCCAGTTGGGAAAATGGACAAGTGGTGTTAAATATTCTGCGCCTCCCTTTTTCTCCCCCAACAGCTATCAATAAGGTTCTTTGCTCTTGGCTGAAAAGGGATGTCAGTATATGGCTACATTCTGAGGCAACTCCAGTGTTCACCAGATTGCTAAGGAGTGTCTAAGTGTTCCCACTTCATTCAGAAATTATGATACAGTGACACTCCTCTTTTATTCAAAAAGACTCAAATACACTGCAGGAAAATGCATAATCATCATGACACAAGTGAATCTATTTTACATGCAAAACCATTGAGATAGGGATAAAAAAATATATAAGTGCATAAACTAAAATGAAACTGACCTCTATGGTTCCTTAATGAGGCTAAGGATCTATAAAGTTAAAAGTAAACAAAAAACTTACTTCTGAACATGTATTAAGGATACCCACAAAAAAGAGCAAGCCCTCACATTATGCCACTAATCTGAACAGCAGCTCGCCACATCTATAATCTGAGCCTAATGTTGCAGACACAAAAAGATCCATGAACAGCAGATGCCTTTTGTGGATGTGTTTCAATATCATGTACGTGAAACATCTTAGAAAAATATGTTCAAAATCAACACATTATTTTTCCCCTTCCAGTGTCTGACTACACATTTAGAACTAGAGCTCCTGTCATTTCATAAAAAATAAAACTTATTGCAGGAAGCTGGTTAGTTTTTGCACCTATGCAGAAATGGAAATAGAGCTGTTTAATTATTAAGGAGTATTTTTTAAAAGGTAGCTTTTCCTGTTATTAATACCCCAAATCAGATTACAGTGCAGCTCAGATTAATATTTTAGTATCTGAGTGGAAACAAATGTCTATTAAATGGAAGAACAGCCTAAAGCTTTATAAATAATAGTGTCATCTCTGCCAGTTGCAATTGTGATTACTGATTCAGAATGCTACCTTATTTCATCAAAGTCAGGTCTTTACAAGAGCACCACAGAGTGAAGATCAAGGTTAAATAGTCATCGGTAAAGTCCCAGACAAGGACAAGGCCCTTTAAGCTTGCAGTTCTGGCATGCTGAAATTGTATTATATAGTTAGGGCTTCCGATTTTCAGTTTTAACCAATAAACACAAATAAAATATGCAAAACAGTGGTTATCCAATAAACACCAGAAGAACACCAGATATCATTATTTATATCTACATGGAATAGTAATGCAGACGATGGTGGTGTGTAGGCACTGACTGTGTGGATGCTCTGGGGCTGGAGCACCCAACGGAAAAAATTGCGGGTGCTAGCATCCATTGGTGGTCAAACTCATTCCTCTTTCCAGCGCCTCTGACATGCTGGTGGCCCTGCTGCTCAACTCCTTTCTCTACCTTCCAGCACTTCCAGCCTATTGCATGCAACTTTTCTGCGGTGTTCAGGACACCTGTGGGGTGGGGTGAGGGAACCAGGAATGGGGTATGCTCAAGGGAGGAGGTAGGGAATAGACAGTGCAGGGTCAGGGCTTGGGGTGGAATGTGGGGAGAAGCAGCAGGAAGCACAATGCTAATAGTTCAAAAGGGGAACACGGGATGAGCCTCAACAGGAGCAGATTTAAGTCCCATCAGGGAGTCCATTCACAAACCTGAGGACAGAGTACTTCTAGCTCCTCCAGAAACCAGACCATCATTTCCTGGGAGAACACTGATCTGCTATTCATTGGACGGTGAAAGGCTTAGATGACTGCTGAATGAGCCTCAATAGATAAAGAGCTAGGCCTTGACACTACAGGAGAAGCTCAGAGAGAATCCATTCAGAGGCCCAAGAAAGATTTCGTCTTGGCCAAGCTGCTTGCCCTGATGGCAGACTTTCCCTTATTAAGCAAGGCCTGTTGCACCTGATCCAAGCAGGGTTGTTCCTCAGGGTTCAGTCACACACCATAAATGTAGCTGGGTGCAAGAGCAAATGTTCAGGTGAAGTAACTTGCCATGGTCTTGTCAGCAGAATTGGGTTGTCCAGAAGCGTGCTAAACCACTGCTGATGTAGCTACACTGGTGCTAACAGGTAATCTTTGCCTTGTCTTGCTTTGTTTTTAGGAGACCTCTGTGAACCAAGGGGATCAAAGAAGAGGTATCAGCAGGAAGGCATTAAGAAAGGGAACCTGTGCTGTGCCCCCACAAAGAACAAAAGTGATGGTATTTCCAGTTCTGCCTGGTGGCCACCTGCAGAGGTCCCCACCTCTGGAAGATGACACTGACAACATCCAGGTGCAGAGACCACTCGTGGCAAGAGGGAAAAGCTCTGCTGAAGCTATCCATCAGTATATTTCAGGCTCTGAGCATATGGGCCCCTAACCAAGAATGGAAGAAACACACGGTGGAAGTCTCCTGGCACATGACTGAAGATGGAACTTGTTGATGTAAAACACCAATGTAGTGTTGCCTGCTAGGACCTACAACATTTTGCCTGAGATCTGGGGAAGGAATACTTGACATGTGTACTGCCCTGAGTTCCCTGATGTTTTTATGTAGGGAGAGTTCTTCCTGGGACCAGAAATCATGGGTCCTCAGATTGCCAATGTAGGCTTCCCACCCTAGCCTGATGCCTCTGAGATTAAGGATACTGATGGTCAAATGGCAGAAGATTACCAATCCAGTGTCTTTCCAAGTGAAGAGACAACCAGTTGTGAATAATGAGTCTGAGTGGTGTTTGCAAGGAGAGTAAAATGGTACCAATCTCATCTGGAGGAGCCTACAGAGCAGCCTTATGTATTGTATGACGTAAGTTTATGCCTCCATGTGTCCCAACAGCTCAAGGCAGACACAAGCAATCACTGTTGAGTGGACTATGACCTTGAACATCAGGTCCAACACAGTCCAGAACTGAGCTGTTGGCATGAAGTCCCTCGCTTGGGTCAAGTGAGCCATATCCCAATTCACTCTGTTCTCTGAACTGGGACCAGAGTTGACTTTTGCACATTTATCAGCAAGCTCAGCACCTGTAAAATGGTCCTGCCTATACTGACGCTGTGCCATACCTGAGTTGCAAATGACCTTTCATCAGCCAGTTGTCAAGGTTCGGGAAAACTTGCATAACTCAGCACCTGAGGAAGGCTAATACTACCACCATACACTTGATGAAAACCAACAGAACAATGGGACAGTGGTGTTGACTCATTACAAAACTGAGAAATTTTCTGTAGCAGTGGAAGATAGAAATGTGAAGGTAAGCATCTTAAGTTAAATTAAGTCAAATTAAACCAAACTGTTAGAGAGCAGGAGGCTAAACAATTCTATGCCACAGACAGAATAGGAGGAACCGAGGCCCACCTAAAATCCTGAAAGGTCAGGGACCTGATACGTAGCAGATATGCAATGTCAAATCTGGCATAAACTAGTCCATGAGAAATATATAACAGATAATTCTAGCCAATACATTAGGTTAGTTTCAGCAGTGCTTACAACAACAAAGACTGACTGGCAAAAAGGGATCATCTGAAAGCTAGTAAGATATTTAGCAGTTAATCATGGATGAATTAAACAACCAAGCTTTGTTTGTGAATGGTGATTTGTATAGGACATTAAGATGCTGCTGCTGCTGCTTCTAGGGATTCTCCTAACTAATTTGCATCAATCTCAGGAGTGGTTTCCTAATATATAAGCATAGTGCACATGTTAAAAGAAGATTATAAAGATTGCACAGCTGAACACTGAAATGTTAAGAAATGCCAGAATTAAGGTTGCTTGTACAATCTCATTTTTGGAAACTGCTGAACCATTTTATCTGAAAGATTCCAATATAATTCAACCTACTGCAGAAACACAGCACTGAAAAATTAAGCTCAGCCTGCTAAAGTTTAACACAGTTTTAAGAAAGCAGAAGCCAGGTATTATCACAGAAAATGTTAGACAGCTTTTAGAATAGGTGGTGCTGCTAGCCCTGTCCATAATTCTAATCAGTATTCCTGTTAGATGTACTATCCTTAATTCTGAATAACACTTCTTCCAAAATAACCATATTCAAAATATTATAAAGCCTTCAAATTTCTCCAGTGCTGAGTGGATAAATTTCTGAGCTGATAAAATTATGTATCTGCAAATTTTATTTTTAATTGAAATGAAGCCTCAGGCATCTGATTAGTTTGACAACAAACAACATTCTACTATTGCAAATAATTAGACTGAATGCTTGTCACAAACACATTTTTAAGCACTTCTTTTATCATTCAACACAGTTTGGAATGACCTATTCAAACATTTCATAAACACAATTCAGTCTACTTACTGAACTGCTGAGACACTGTGGGAAAACCCAGTATATATGTAAACAAGTATCACAGGAAGACAGGTTAGGAATCACTCCAATCTTAACTACTGTCAGCAGTTTCCAGCCATCAGCAGCTGTCAAAGAGGATCTTGTACTTAGATGGCACCCTGACTTAGGCTTTGTCTACACTTCCAATTTAAGAACCAGATTTTTGTCACTCATGTGCTTAAAAAGCCCCTTCAACCCCACAAGACAAAAGTTTTACTGAGAGAAATGGCAGTGTAAACAGCTTGTTGTTGGCAGGAGTGCTCTGCTGTCGACACAGTGAACTCCAGTCGGAGGGGACGGAAGTATTTCGTCAGCAGTAGCACTGACAAACAGTGTTTACACAGCCCAACTTTTAGCAACCCAGCCACGTTACTAAAAGTTGCGTAAGGTAGACAAAGCCTTGGACTGCACTGCAAACAGCTTCCTTCACCAAAACAGAGCTAGTCAACCATCAAGTGAAGAAAAATAATGTTCTGGACACAAGCAAAGTGTTCAATTTGTTGTGAAACCCTAGAATATGAATTTGGTCCCTGTACTACATTTTGATAAATGCTGTTTTCTCACATACCAGTATGAGCATATTAAATGATAAACCCATCTTTCTGCAGTATGGACACAACCAACTTTTTCAAATGAAATGAATGAATAAGATGCAAGTACTGGAACATAACTTGCCTGAACCTTTTTTGTTGCTTTCATGTTAAAAAAGCATTGTTCAAAAAAAAATTTTTTTTAATATTTGTCATGTAGAAATTAGGAGAAGGGCTTTCATGTTTAGAAGGTTTGTTACAACATAATACCTATGCCATTCAGTTATCCTGTATAACACACAGCACCCCTGAAACATCATATTGATGACCTCAGTCAAACCTACTCCAGGTCAGCAGAAGGAATAACTGCTTAGCTGGCAACTGCAAGTGCCCCATCCCCGTAGTCTGGTCGCTAGAGGGGGACATAATACATTTAGCCAGAATGTCACGCCCTCTTTAATCGGTTAAGTGATTAAACTTAACATTTAACCAGTTAACTAATTACATTTTACACACGTAGTCCCGAGCCCTGGTGACCCAGCAGGACAGGTGCCAAGAGTTATGGGCCTGAAACCCCAAGACAGTGCTGAATAAAACGATGGGACACTAGTTTTATTGCTCAGTGTGACAGAACTGAAGCATGGAGGAAAAAAAAAAAAGAGGTAACTCTGAAAAATGTATGTCCATGGTGGGACTACTGATATATTTGAGATCTTCATTCTTTCTTTCAGGACTGAAACATGGATTTGGAAGCAATTAAACCTCAGCTAGCAGTGCATCTGCTTAACAAAGAAGTGAGTTAACTCACGAAAGCTCATGCTCTAAACTTTTCTGTTAGTCTGTAAGGTGCCACAGGACCCTTCGTTGCTGCTACAGATCCAGACTAACACGGCTACCCCTCTGATACTTGACTACATGCTTATTGTACAATTCACAACAGAACAAGCATGGCTATGTTCAATATATTCTATTTAAGAAGTCAGCATCAAGCAACAAAGTGTAGCAGATACCTGTGCTGAAAAGAGGAAATAACTGTGGTTACCATGTGATGTCTATTGCCAAAAGTTAACATATGAATGGCAAACAATGTATTTCGGAGAGCCACACATCAGTGTAAAATCTGTGTGTCTCAATGCACTCATTAGGCTCTTCCTATGGCTTTCATAGCTCTTTGTAAATTTGTTTTAACAATTTGTGATTCAGTTTCTTTTAGTAATATATTTTAATAAGTGAAATGGTCCTATGCAATTGTACGATTGATATGCTACACATTGAAAAGGTATTTTAGTTACACTGTTTGTAATACATAGGCTGTATATTCTCACATACAATAGTGAGTAGCTGTCAAATTTAAAATCAAGTCTCCAGAACCCAATGGGGGTATTGCTTTGTCTTGCTCAGGTCCGAGTACTACCTGGTCACACCTACTCACAGCCTGTGGCACGTAGTACAGGCTTCTGAGGATTGAAATTCTTCAGTCTAGTCCAGGGGTCAACAACTTCATCAATTTCATCAGCATGCAGGGAAGGAGCTCAGACCCACTCCTTCTCCCCCATGCAGCTGGGTGAGTGCTCAAAACCTGCGAATCAACAAAACGTTAATTAATGCTACCAACCACCACCTAAACGGTGAAGCTGTTGTTAAGTAAGTCTATTAGTGACTTTAAAATGCATCATTGGCACTCCAGCTGTACACAGAGGTCAAATTTTGGCACTCTGCCTCAGAAAGGTCGCTTATCTATGGTCTAGCCAAAGTCTTTCAGCTTAATACTGGAGTATATGGTGATATGTAATGGTCTATACATATATAGGTCAGACAATGACCAAATAGTCTTCTCTGCCTTGAACTCTATAAACTAACAGCTTGACTTTTCCAAATCTCTAAGTAGGGATGGGCATCGTCTTGCTATCACATCATATCACACTATGCTTTGGAAATGAAAAGACAAGAAGGCAGTTTATTGTTGTGCTTTAAAAATGGCTGCCCAATCACAAAAACATGCCATTAATTAAGGCCACAATCCTGCAATTCACGGTGGTCGGTAAGACTCGCGTGTGCATATGGAGTACCACTGACATTGACAAAACTCTGCACAGAGCCAGCAGCCTGCATGTTTTCTCTATATTGTAAAATGGGGATTTACACCATTTTTAAACTTCACAATTATTAACTAACTTATTCTGAGTACTAGAACAATCTACGAAAACCTCAGAGCATATTGCTTTTTGGTCTCTGGTACTGTACTCTTTATCATCATACATGACATCAGCACTCAGCCTCCACAACTTGGCTCCAAAATGCCAATTTTAATTAGTTTATTCATAGCAAGGATTGCTTCTTATCCTGTAAATATTCAAACTGATGGGCTAAACAAAAGGAATGCAATTGTCAGAGGTGATACGGCTCTCTCTCTTTTTTAGTACTTATACGGCTCTTTTGTGTTGTTTAAAAACCTGTATTAAAATTAGTTTAATTTTTGAACATGTTGTTGAACAAGCATTAAGGTTTCACCATTTGGCATAACCAATATTTACCAGTAAAACATCACTCTTAAAATTAAGGTTGTGACGTGCTAATGTAAGCCAAACAAGGTGGATGGAGAGAACCAGGGTTGGTGTTTATGTATTTCCCCTTTAAATTCCCATTTCCACTGGGTAGCTAAACATTACAAGTTGAACCTTTCTAGTCTGGCACCCTTGGGACCTGACTGGTGCCAAATAAGAGACTTTGCCAAACCATGGGAGGTCAATATTGTTTATCAGCATTATCAACACTTCCACTTCTTATTGGGCTCTTAGAAGCTATTTAAAGGCAAATTACAGCTAAACAACAGCACAGAACACTGAGAGCCAGGACTAGCAGCTATAAACAAATTTTATGGGATCACAGGAAACTTGGCCACACCCAAGATGAGTAGATCTTCAGCAAACTAAAATTATGCTGGGCCACAGATGTTCCTGGACAAGAGTTTGACAGGCTAGAGAGGTTCAGCCTGTACTTCTGCATTCTCATAATCTGAATTGAAGCACACTTTGCTATCTGGAACATACTGTGCAAAAACTACTGAAAAGGCATGTAAAATTCATTTTTCAATTTATTTGCATATGGAAGGCAGAGAACACGTAATATTTTTAGCAAATACGGTAAATGTCTCAACACAGAAAGCCCTTTTACATATCTGAAGTCTACTTATTAAGAAAGTGTGAACAATTTGCAATTTTATCTTAAGAAGACATCATGCTTCTTGCTATTTGGAATTTTTCTTGAAGCTTCAACTGTTGAAACGAGTGGTCAGGTGAAAACCCCACCTTACTTTTTTAAAAACAAAACATACAGTTGTGATGGTCACAAAGAAAAGCTCTGTCCATCCTAATATCTCAAAACCTGGAAGGCACATAAAAGAAACCAACATTTATGCTTATAAAAATCTCAATTTTTAAGCCACTCTAATGACTGGAGGCCTGACTCATGCGTGATATGCAGAACATTTGGTGCTGGCAACACTGGAAGAATTATAAAATAAATATGTACTGCTAATCCCAAGCATTCAAAAATCATGAAATGAAGCTCCTTCTAAAAGCATAAATTTGGCTTAAAATCATGAGGTTTTTTTTTAATGAACAATAAATTTACAAGTGTTTTATTTGTCCTATAATTTTTGAGCCTATACTATTCATATCCTCAAGATATTTTTCTGCAACTCTAAGAGCAAGAAATCCTCTCCCCCCAAAATTCTCATGTTGTATCTTGATTGTAGGAGCTGGTAACATTTGATTTCTTATAATCATAAATCTTCAGGAACAAAAATGATAGTACTCAAAGGGAAAAATTGCTTAATTAGATTGCAATATTTTCCCCAACTTTCGTAGATGTTTAGAGTGCAGAAAAAGATTATTGCAGGATCCTGAGATGATCCTTTGAATGATACAAGATCTCTTATATAATCTAAACTAAACTGGTGATGTTCACACAGTGAAAGAGTCAACCTTTCCCAAACACACAATGTTCATTCGAAGTTTAAGACCGCCAGGATCCTTTTCCTTTTGTGATAAATGAAGAGACAAGGAGTCCATCCTTAAATTATTGATTTCCAACCTTCAGGTTGATTGCGTTTCTCATGCTCCTTCCCAAAACTCACACACACACACACCCTCCTCACACAGAATGGTTTTGTGGCAACCACATCAAAAGCCTATTAATCATTGCAGAGTGGGGAAAAAGAAACATATAAACCAGGAAATTGAACATATAAAACAGGCTGGATATGTAGCTTGAATCCTCATAAGCTCTTAGCTTAGAAGTGTGTTCCATCTTTCCATTGCCTAGATGGCTTAGCACATGGAAACTGGTGGGGAAGGTGGTATGCATTTAATCAACATTTTATTCCACACTTAAGCCGAGTAGGAAAAAAAAATCTCCCGAGGGTAACTCCAGAAGATATAATTTAAAAGAAAAGTTGCCAACAAGGAGGAAAAACATACTTCTTTTCTCTTCAAAGAGCATGAAAATAAATAGCATCATTAACTGCATCTGCTAAGAAATTAACTAGCATCTGCAGAGAAGGAATGAATTTCTGTCAAGGAAGAGCTTGTATTGCCAGCATCCTGTCCATCCAGCCGTTATAATAGAATCATACATCAATTCTGGTCTTTCATGTCAGACAACAGAAAGAAAGGCCAAAAGAGGTATACTAAAAATGGGCCTTCAATAAGAAAGGAAATATATGACCTTAGGTACAATTTAGGTGCACCATAAAGAGAGTCAAGAAAAGAAAGATAATGGCATTCAACAAGTGACTTAGGACAAAAGCGTCACCATTTCAAAAGTCAACAATAAAATTTACTCCCATTATATGATAATTCTAGGACTCCAGATTAAATCCAGAAACGTTAATAAAACTGTACAGTTGCTGAAACTGGAATGAAACACAACTCCTAAAATTGTTTGGCAACCCTGCCACTAGTCTCATGATTTTGTTATGAGTCTCATGATGGTTGTTATTATTTTCTTTGAAACCACAGGTCATGTAGTTAAGTAGATATGTGATGACTTCAGCCACCATTCTTAAAGAAAAAGTGAGTTTCTAGTCCTCATAGCTATGAAGAAAGCTTATAAATGTGACCCAAGTGTACTCTAAAGGCTCAAAAAGAAGACAAATAAAAAGAACACCAAATCTAATATTTGTACATAATCACATGATTTTAAAGCCAAACTCCGTGATTTTGGTGTGCCTGATTCATAATTTCTGAGGGGTGGCAATACTATAGAGGCGGATTTACTACACTGCTAAAAAAAACAAATTGATCACATCGATAAACGAGCAAAAGGGGAATATTCCCTTGTTCAGATTGTTCTATTATTGGCATTATTTATATTAGTTCTTTTAAAAACAGGAGACAGAAGTAACTGAAAGCACCCCTGTATTCATACCACACTCAGGGGATCTCACACCCTAATGTGGGTGGTCACTCTGAGAATACAGGTTAAACATCCGTAGACCAGCATACTCGGAACCTGACTGGAGCCAAAGGAGAGAATTAGCTGAATCACAGGAAGTCAAATTGTCTGGCAGCATTACCAATCACTTCCACTGCTTAGTCTGGAAAATGACAATATTCAAAATAAATGTTTGAAAATAAAAATAATAAATCAAATATAAGCTTCTGCATATATCACTGCAGTGCTGCCAATTCTCGTAACTTTGAGTCTCAAAATATATCCACTTTTTCATAGTAACCATGTTCCTGGGGTCATGTGATTATGGGAGAAGTGAAGCTTTAATGTGAAACAAAACAAAACAAAACAAAACAAAAACAACTTGGAAACATGAACCCCAATTGGCTTAGAACCCAGAAAGCAGATAAAAATAATCCAATATTTATTATTTTCAAATCTCCTGTATTTTAGGGCAGTGTGTTTTTGCAGACCAGATTCTCAGTTTTTCAATGCTTGGACTTTCCAGTGTTATTCATACTAAGCCAGTGTTCCCCTTCTTTTAAGATACACAGACTCATTTTTGTTAAAGTCCCAGTGTATGTGAAGAGTCTCGGACCGTTCCTAACCTACAGGTTTATCCAGGAAGAAATTAGATTAAAAAAAAATGGGGACTAACCCAGGGATCCAGCCCATGGGCCAGTATTTGTCCACCCCTGCCTTAGAAAAAGCGGTGTTTTTCTTTCCAAAAGGGTAAAGTAGTAAGTCAGCAATAGATGTCTAATACACACATAACTATGGATGAATGTTCTAGACAAACTTTCAACTGTAACCTATATTCTGAATAATCAAACTGTGCCAGCAGTAGAGGCATTAACAAACTTACGGGCAACCTAGGCTAGGGACTAGGCTGCATGAGTGGCTGTCTTCATTTCAGTGGGCCACAAGATTGTCCCATCCAAGACAGTCTCTTGGAATAAGACAGTGTTGCTAATTACAGGGTGTACCAGAGGAACCAGAGCAGCACTTTGATTGGAGGCAGATGGAGCATACAGCTCTCGCAGTCAGTGTTGTTTGCAAGAAGCACACACTTCACTTCACATTTCCTTGCTTTACCTGCGTGTCACTTTCGTAAAACCAGTGGGAGGGAGGGGAAACAACTACGTGGATGGAAATCATTGGAGTCTGGCAACCCTGCATGAGTACAACAGTAAACAAAATGTCTTCTTGGCCATGCATAGAAGACTGATGGGCAACCACTGGGTGAACAAATATCCTTCTTTCAAACTCCCACACACAAGCATCAAACGGATCAAGCAAATAGAAGCTGTCTTCCAATTCATTTTTCATTTATTTACTCCTCCAGTTTCCAAGTACACAAATCAATTGCATCAGTCATCTATACACTTACACAATTTCACAGAAGTACAGCTCAAATGTCTTTTACAGAGTTTTGCCTGATTTATATCTATCTGAGAACTGAATCAGACCCAATGTTATTAAATTTTGTGGAGGTCCCGTAAGTTAGTCATTCTACTGATTGTGAACATGAATAGCTGGCAACACTTTCCACAAAGAGGATGTATTGAAATTCTGGCATATGACCTACTGTACATCTGGAAAAATATATTTATAACCAAGCTAGGTAGCACAAGAGGCTTTAGGGCAGCACTAGAAGTACTACATCAGTCTGCATTTGGTGAAGTCTCTCTATGCCAAAGGGAAGGTGCTCTCCCCCCTTAGCATAATTATCTCATTTCTGCGAGAGGCAGAAGTTACACTGGCAGGAGGTTGCCATAACTTGTGTCGCACCAGGGAATGTCTTTTACACACACCAGAACGATGTACGCTAAATCAACATGAGCAGTAGTAACAATGAGAAGTCCTGTTAGTCTACAAGGTGCCACAGATTTTTTTTGAGCGTAAGCTCTTGTAGGCAAACACCCGCTTCATCAGATGCATCCCTCTGATAGAAGCAGTATTGTAAACCTACCCTTACTAACTTCGTTCTTGGAAAATGCTGTTTGTTTTTTGTTTTTTTTTGCTTCCCCTTAGATCATCGTGTAACCAGTCATTTAAAAGGAAATCAGCTCAATAGAGAGGAGGTCTGTCTTCCCATTTCCCCCAGAATGCTTTGCCACTCATGACAGATCTCAGATGTTTCACTTAATGCATGACTAGCAAGTACTCAGATATTGCAGTGAGGAGGGAAGCACCAAAACCTGAACAGAAAAGAATGGAAAGGAGCAGACAGTATTACTCTCCCAAGCTCTGGAATTCTCAAGTCTTGTGATTCATATAAAAATATTCAATGACTATGGTATTCATTAGTCCCCTGCATTGATCTGGTCTCAATGATGGTGGCTGGTGCGGTGAACTTCGCCCAAAGAACTTTTGCACGTGCCAAGTGGTAATAATGACAAAGTCAACATGAATTGCTGAGATTATTTTCCCATAAATTGTAACTGGAAAGATGCTGTGGCTGTCATTCCCCAGCTACACCGCCACATCACTTCTACCAGAAGAGCAACAGACATTCATAGGAAATTTCTAAAAGAAGATGGTGCCTGCTATTACAGAAGCCCAAACACCTCTCCCTCCCACACTTAAGCGAGCCCACAAGTTTCCCTCAGCTGCTTCAAATACAAAATGATGTGATGACTGGACTGTACATTTGCTGCCTGCTTGCATTTTTCAGTGCCAGTCCTCCTCTCACAAATCCTGCCAGCTCCGGAGAGACAGTATGACCAATTTCTCCATCTTCAACTGTACCAGTATAACATAATTGTCCAGCTCAGCTCACAGAACACTAAAATTGCCAGCACGCTTGCTTCTCAGTGTACTGGAAAGCACTAGCACTAGGTGAGATGGCTACAATGACTAAGATACATCCTCTGAAGACAACTGCTTCCTTGTCTTTTTGAACTATCACACAAACTGCATGCAACATTCGTTTTGGGTCCATTTTATATTCTAAAAGGAATGCCGTATTACTTCTTTACCAGTCTGAACACACATTCAATATGTGTCATGGGCAGGAACATCTAGTGCAGGCAAACATGACTTGGAATATGTGAGCTAAAATTCAGACTCAGAGTGAAATGGACTTTTCATCTTCCAGATGACCCATGTACCATCAAGTGACTTAGCTCATCTGACAAGATGGAATACAGCTGGCTACTTATCTCTTGGCTGGTTTAGCAACATGAAAGGAAAAGAAAACAATGCATTAATTGATACTACAGAACACATCTTTCCTAATGGTTTCCAGCCAGGATTTTTGAGTTAGAGCCATTTCAGACCTAATGGCTAGCATTTGTGTACACATTACTTTTTAAATGTGACAAGGAAATTGATTTTTCTTTAAACACGTTTTTGTTAAGATAAAGCCATAAATAAGCATTTTAGCACCATAAGGGAGAATGCATATGTGCCCCTAGAATAAACACGTGGTGAGGGACGGAGGGCATGCAGAGGTGTGTGCTCACCAGACTTCTGCTTTCTATTTAGCACAGTGGTTTTCAAACTGTGAGGCCTTCTGGCAAGAGCCAATAGATCAGCAATTGGTGAGAGCTAGCCTATCTGCATAGGGCCTCGGCTGTACTGTGAGAGCCTGAGAGCTCCGTCACTGCCCAGTAGCCTTCCTTGTGCTGCTCTCCAAGTCAGGCTGCCCCTCTATGGCTGGGTGCGCCTCAGGCAGGGCAGCTGGCACAACCCCCAGCTGTGGCCCCACCAGGGCCATCCTGAGGGGGACTGGAGCATGGGGCAACCCTCTCCCTCCCCTCCCGCCGGCGATGCCCAGGTGCAGGGCCTAAGGCAACCCCCCTATCCCTCCACACACACAGCCAGGGCTCTGCCTCCTTATCCCCTCCCCCCAGGTAATGAGGCCAAGGGATTTCCTAGGGCTAAGTACAGCGGAGACAGCAGGGGTCACCTGCTCTGCTGGACCTCCCTCCTGGCTCGCCGAACCTTGCCTCATCACAGCAGCACTGCAGCCCACTGCTGAGGAGAAGCTTGGCACAGCAGGCTAGGAGGATGGTGTGGCTGGCTGCAGCAGAGCACAGAAGGCTGTCGCTTGCACCACCCACATGGTGAATGATGGGCAGGGGAAGCGACCCCTGTTGCCTCTGTCGTGCCCAGCCCTCAGCCCCGGGTAACCAACCATCCATAAGACAGGTGGGGCAGCTCTGGCCCCAACACACTCTTGCCTCTGCCCATAACAAACACAGTGCTGGCTGGCAACAGCCCCTGCAGCCTGGCTGCCATGAGTTGCTCCTCAGTTGCTCTTTGGAGTACTCAGCCCCTAGCCACACCCTATCCAAGGACCTGCCATTGCAGCTGGGTCACTCTCCTCTTGAGCCCTGCATGCAGCATGGAACTGCCGTTTGCCCCCCTTGGCTGCCCTGTTCCAGTCCTATGGCTGCTAGACTTGCAGCTGAGGGGCCCAAGCTCTGGGCTTGGCCACGCAAATCTGATGCCCAGGTGCTAGGAGCTGCTGCTGGCAGGGCTGGCTTGCTCCCACCACTTCTGGAAGTCAAGGCCAGGAGTATGGACCAGCCCCAAGGGTTTCCATATTTCAAGTTCCCAAAAAGGGGAGGAAGAGGAGCTTGATGGGGATGCTACATTTTGAAGGCACAGAGGGGTATCTGAGGAGTGCTGGAGGAGGTACCTGCTGGGGGGTACCCACAGACAGGGGGCAGCATCACTCTCTGTGACAGTGCAGGGTGGCCAGCACAAGCTCAGGACACACCATCAGCCATCAGTCAGAGCATCCCTTTGGGCTTCACACCCTCCCCAGGGATGGGCAAGGCACAATCTCAGATTTGCAGGGAGGGAAACTTTGATTTTGATACCAGGGGCTCCTCAGGCACCTGAAAACGCCAGGCACTCCAGAGAATAATCTACAAATCAGCCAACAGGAGCGTTGTCATCTAATTCCTGTATAAAGATATACATACATACATTCCTGTGTATGTGCACGCACATGCCCACACACAACACCAATTCCAGCCATATTTTAAGTTATATATCAGTTCAGAACAATCGGGAGATAACATAACAAGCCTTGGGGTGGAGTGAGAATGGGTTGGCTGTGACCTGCCTTGAAACCATTAAGATCAGGTGAGCTCCTGGTCATCTGGGACTAGACGGCCTTTCCTCCTCCACGCAATTGTGTAAAAGGTCTGGCAACATTCCGGGTGCACAGGTCATCTCAGTGTGTGGCAAAGGCACCAACCCAGTGAGTGGCCTAGCAGTACCCCATGGGTGTGTCAGTACCATGTTCAGACAAGCTTTCCAAGAGCCATGGCTGTGCAGCTCAGCATGCTGGCTGGTCAACAGTGAAACTTTGGTCAAGGATGAGTCTGCTTAAACTGCAAACACCCTCTAGAGCAGGGGTGCCCAAAGTGCGGGGTGGGTCCCCTTGGGGGTGCATGAAATTTCCTAAGGGGGGGGCGCAGCATGATTGGCTGCTGTGTCTCAGCCTCATCCATCTCATCGAAATGTTACTGTTTTAATGTAGATGTAGTCACATTTATATACCGATTAATAAAGTGGAACCTGCCAACTGCAAGGACAAAAGTGGGTCCGGACATAAGAAGTTTGCTCATCCCTACTCTAGTGGGTACAAACGGCATTGAGCAACTTTAACTAGAGCCTTAATGAGCCTTAGCTCTTCTCCCCTAGTGCAGAGAGAGGCCAGGCATCAAGCTGAAGATGCTGCAGATTGCCAGGGCTCAGCACTGCACATGGGTTAGGGAGGGTGAGCAGAGCCAGTGGTACATGGCCAGATAGGCAGCCTGGGGAAGGCAATCATTCCATCCTGAGTTAACCACCTACTCAGTCCCTTATGGCTCAGATCTGTACAGTACCTAGAACTTTTCAGGTATGTTCCATCACATGGCCCCACCTCTGTGCCCTTTATGCTCCGGCAACCAGTGCTGATGCGCTTGTATCCCCTAAGCCTGAACTCCCCTCCTGTGCTTCCTACATTCCCAACTCCAGCACTCCTGTGTGGCCCTAGCTCCCTCACCCTCACCTCGCAGGCATGTGGTCCACCCAGTCTCCTACCACCACGGTTTCACATAGCTCACTCGAAAGGCTGTCATCTTCCTCCTGCCCTTTACACCAGCTGACATTCAGAGCTATGGCTGCCAACCCTCCCAGAGTGCCTGGGAACTACATCACTCTCTCAGTGACTATTGAGAGTAACATGGGAGATTTTAATAAGCCGCTAAAAGCCAGGCAGCCTTGCAGAGGAGCTAGGCAGGCTCCCTACCTGCCCTGGCTCACACTTGTCACTGAGCTAACGCATGGATTAATAAGTTGCTTCAGGATCTTTCTAGGTATTAAAGTCAGGCTGACTGAACTATAATTCCTTACTTCCTCTTTGAAAACACAATCTTACAGGACTTTACCTGTCTTCTAGGGTTTCTCAAGGCTAATTGCTAACAGTTTCGAGATTGCTTCAGCTAGTTCCTGAAGTATCATAGGAAGAATCTGATGATGCCCAGCTGACTTAAACGTATCTCACTCATCGACATATTCTTTCACATGCTTATTCTCTCTCTTTCTTTTTTTGGTTTACATTCCTGCCCTCTCCCTGCAGTTGTTAACGTTCACTGGGCCAAGTATCTGGTCACCATTTACCTTTTTAGTGAATCCTGCAGCAAAACAAGCATCAACATGTTAGGTTTATTGTGTTAATCAATTAGCTCTCATTTGCACTAAGCAGAGGACCTACAGTTTTCTTAGTTTTCTATTGCTCCAAATGTATTTAAAAACCCTCTTTTTATTGTCTTTTACACCTCTGTTCTGTGCCTTAACTTTTCCAGTTCTGTGACTGCATGCTCATGCTATGTATGTGTACACCTGCCTGTCCTTCCTGTGGGGGGGAACCCACAAAAAACAGCACCCCTCTACACCAGTATTCCAGGCATGAGAATTATCCCACCAGTTTCTGTGAAGCCAAAATACAGCATGACTGTGAAATATATTTCTCTAGGAGGCCATAAGGACTAATGTTGGGGCCCAGTTTTACTAGGAACTGAGACTTATATGATAACTAATACATATAATGTAGATACAACATAACTAAGTTCATTAATCTCATGCTGAAAGTAATGACCTGAGGGATGCAGGTATACGTAAACATACCCATTCAACACACCAAAATAACATACTGCATAAAGGAGGGGGAGGGAACAGTCTTACTGAACTAAATCAAATATTTATCAGTAAAAGCAAAGCATCAGGCTTAACGCAGTATGACATATCCTCTTACTAAAAGAGGCAAAGTGTTTAGAGCGCTATGCTGGGACTCAGGATATCTGAATTCCGCTCCCAGCACTATTGCTTCACATATAAGAACTAAGGAGTCCTCCCTTTTGGAAAAGGGGGAGTAATAAAAACTACCTTTGTATCAGAAGCATTGGAAAACCTTGGCTGGGAAGCATAGTATAAAGCAGGCATGACCCTTCTGTGGCTCTCGAGCTGCATATGAATCAATCATTCAGCCATTAAATGAGGCTCCTCCTCAGAGCTGAGCACTTGGAGTGCCGTACATCGCTCTGCGCACAGGCCCAACCGCTTGGTGGGAGAAGTGTGTGGCGACGGCGGTGGCGGCTCTGGGAAAGTCGCTGGAATCGAGTGAGCAGGAGGGGGCTGGGGGCACCTGGCTCTGGGGCAGGGCATTGAGCCATGTATTATACATTTATTTTTATCTATCTATTTTACAGCTATATGAATAGATATTTATTTTTATGTCTGTATGTATCAAATACATTGTTCTTTGCACTCTGTCCGTGGCTTTTTGTCCCTAAATGGATGGCCACCCCAGATATAAAGTACATGCTAATACTGAACCAAAACTCAAGTTGGAACGTGTTTATGGTGCCATTTTGGCACAGCTGAAAATACTCTGTACACTGAGTACACATCAGCAGAAAGGTGACACTTCAGAGAAGGTTGTAATCAACACACAAAGGTCATGATGAAACAATGAAAGGGGGTGGGGGTTTAAATGATCACCAGGATTTTTGCCATTACTAGAAGTAATCCAAGACTATGGCACATGACACTGTAAATGTGGAAGGCTTCTGAGAATTTGCCATGTGTTTTGGTCTGTGGCACAATAACTAAAACACGCACATCCCTGTCAGTAACTCTCTCAAATGTGTGAAGTTGTTTTCCAAGGGTAATAAATATATTTTGTAACTCTTTCCAAGCCTGGGGGTCCCCCTCCCCCGACAGACACACAACAGAGTTTTCAGTTTGGTTTAATGGCTCTTAGTACCACCAACATACAGTAAACTCTTTCATCTCTGACAGCCAGGGAACCAGGAGGTTGCCAGATATTGATATATTCTAGACAATAGAAAGGTATGCCTAGCAATGAGGTAAGCCTAGAAAAACAAGATTAAATATTAAGAAACAAAAATATATGCAGAGTACGTTACTTACCAACAACAGTAGTATTGTACACCATAAACATATTGTATATGCTGTATTTACTTTCACTATACTGCACTTAGGGAAAACATGACTACAATTTACTTAGGGTTAAAATGCCAGATAGTTGAGAGTTCCGAATAACAGAATGTCAGTGAAAGAGCTTACTGTACAAATTGTTCTTGCACATTGGCTGGCAAGGAAACAGTATGACTTTTGAAGTGAGAGAAACATCTATCACGAAGACAATATATATATATATTTTTTTAATCAGGCACACAACTTCTGTATGGTATGACCACACAAGGTTTTGATCCAAAAATGTTAATTAAATGTTCAGTTGCTTGGGGTACAGCTGGGGATGATTTCATAAAGAGGGTCAAGATCAACTAAAGTAGGCATCCCGAACGTTCTCCTGAAGATTAATTACTTCATTTCACAGACACTGTTCATTCATTATACTTCTTATAGGAAACTTCCTTCTGCAGGTGTGCAACACCCAGTAAGGAATATATTGTCTGGTATGCATCATTAGGCATGAGGCCAAAGCCAGGTAACTTTCAGCACATCCTAGAAGTATGAATATTCTTAAATGACAAAGTATTATTACTATAATCATAATAATAATAAAAGAGGCAATATGGGTAACACAGTCCCTGCTTTACAGGTTTATAGGCCATATTGCCAATTTCTAGTGATCAGAAACTAAGTCAGGCCACAAAAATAATGACTTTAAAAAACATTTTTTTCCCATTTTATTTGCATTTTGGTTTTGAGCCACTGGGCTAGGTTCAGGGTGCAGTCACAGGTTTATTCACAATCACAAGCTAAAACATCTCACCCCCATTTTTTTTTAAACAAGAAAGCTGAGATCCACATGTAAATCACAAGACTCAAGGAGCCACAGCATTAAGTATCAGAGGGGTAGCCGTGTTAGTCTGGATCTGTAGCAGCAACGAAGGGTCCTGTGGCACCTTATAGACTAACAGAAAAGTTTAGAGCATGAGCTTTTGTGAGTTAACTCACTTTGAAGAAGTGAGTTAACTCACAAAAGCTCATGCTCTAAACTTTTCTGTTAGTCTATAAGGTGCCACAGGACCCTTCGTTGTAGCATTAAGAAAAACACCTACGATTTTGAGGCTTAGCAACACAGTATGGGATATGCGTAGAGTTTGGAAATTTCATTGATCAATAATAGCCATGTTCTTCCTAGACATATTTATTCAGTCCAATTGCTGTGAAGGGATTTTGACACATACGCGCTCTGAACAGAACTGTGTGCGCGCGAGCTTTAGCACTGGACACAAATTTTCACACTATCACTGAGCTAATTCTTGCTGCAGACTAAAAGCGATCCTTCATTTATAACAGCAACAAATGTGTTAGAAGTGGCTGCTCCTTTCAAAGTGGAAGCTGAGTATTGAGTACTATGGAAATCATAGCTTTGTAAATGAAAGAACATACTTTATCTTCAATGGGCAGCTCTGCTTAGAAAATGATGGCAAAATCTGGCTTAGTGTGCATATGTTCCAATCCTATGTAGCAGATTTACAAATCAGCAAAAACATCAACTTCAGAAGATAGCTACTTCTCAAACCTGGGATGCAAAAGGAAAAACTGCATATTTTTAAAAGAGAAATGCAGGTGTTATATTAGCTAAATGTCATGTTACATCACTGGCAGACAGATGGGATAAAAAACTCTCGTTTCATCCTGTAACATCCTTTTGATTGAGATTGGAACAAACAACTCAATACCTGCATTCTTAAGACCATTCCCATCGGAAAAATTCAGAAACCAGATGTCAAGAAAACATAGCAAATGTTAAAAATTACTGAGTTAATATCTGCTATCACATACCTGTAATCGTCTGCCACATCAGAAGGGATACTTTTATGGGTGACAGGATGGCTCCAGGGAGCAGATAATGGAATATGGAGCATTTCAACTCTTGGGAACTGGCTCAACTCCAGACCCAGATTGGTAGCAACCAAAATGTATTAGTTTCTGACAGCTGTTCGGTGTTATGTGAAATGAGCCTTTATTCCCAGATAGAACCAACTGTCTATACAATTTCTCAAATAAATGTAACAGTACAATAATGCCTTAATAGAGACCAAATCTACAAACATGAGATCCAAGCTGTACTAGGCAGACGCATAAAGTTACTCATGGGTGTAAGTGTTTGCACAGGCCACAGTCTGCACTCCCGCCTCTGAATACTGACTTTTTCCCCACCTTTTGGCCACACTTTCACAGATCAGAAAGCTGCTGAATTTAGTGACATTCAAACAATAGCTCCAGCTTGCCTCTGTATCATGTCTTGCATTATTTTGCAAAGCGTGTACCGCGTATAAATGACAGTGTCTTTCTATCAGACTAAGATGCTCTGGCCTCACATAATATCCTTAACACAGGGTTCGCAATCAAATAACTAATAGTTAACTAATCTTTTGAGTACTCACCCACTAACAGGCTACATGTTCATCTAAAATATATCCTGGTACTGAGCCCTGAAAACTCTGCTCAGTCGAAACACCCAAGAATGCTAATAAGAAGTCCGTAATCCTGCTATTGGGTGGACAGGGATCAATTGAGGGAGAAAGAGAATAAACTCAGAGGAAAAAAACAAATTATGTTTTCAGTCACTCAGTTTGAGTACTTATGATGGATATGTATATAACTATATGTAGTATGGTATATACCATAAAATTATACCAGTAATGTGCTCTGTAAAAGGAAAAAAACAGACTTCCATTATCAAAAGAAGGTACAGTATCTTGACTGTTAACGTACATTGGAAGAATAAACATTAGCCAGTATACTAATGAAAATCAGGTAGCAAATCTAAGCAAGAACTGGTAAATTATTAAATCACAATGTATTAATGCAGTAAATAAAAGTATAAAGCAATTTCAAACACAGTAAACCCTCGAGTTATGTGGGGGTTACATTCCTGAAACCCCCATGTAACTCAAATTTTTGTGCAAGTCAAGGGCTCCCCTAGGTTTTCAGGAGCTGGGAAACTGACCAGCCGGTGGGCTGGTCAGTTTCCTGGCTCCCACAGTGGCCGGGAGCCAGGAACCAGGGGCATGCAGGGAGCAGGTAAACCATTCCTGCTAGGGGCACAGCCCAGAGCCAGGCTGCTGCCCCTGACAGAAGAGGTTTCCCTGCTCCTGTCAGGAACAGCAGCCTGCCTCATGGCTGCTACCCCTGACAAGAGCAGGAAACCACCACTGTCAGGGGCACAGCTCAGGATCAGGCTGCTGCCCTTGACAGGAGTGGTTTCTCGCTCCTGTCAGGGGTAGCAATCGCATTAACCCAAAACATGCACAACTTGGTTGCGCGAATCTCAAGGGTTTACTATCGCTTCAAGAATGGGATGCCCTACAATATGCAAAGAGAGAGAAATTGGGTATGAGAAGAACCAGGACTGCAAGTGGACTAATATGAAATAGTAAAGTGTACCAGCACCCCTCTGAATTTGCATTATTTTCTTCACGTCAGCTTTCATTTAAACAAAACTCTTGGAAAAATGATGAATGCAGCCACATCTGTCTTGTAGCAGAAAGCCTGAAACAAAAGCTCTATGTTGTAAACCAGGAGTCACCAACCCCCTGGCATGGATGCCAAGGTTGGCATACTGATTTTATCAGTATGCAAGGTGGAAGCTCAGCACCACCCCTCCGCCCCCACCCAGCCAGGAGATTGCTCAAAGCTATACCATCTGTGGATTAACAAAAGACTAATTAATGTCACCAGCCACCACCTAAATGGCAATGCTCTGCATCTAAATTCATTCATTAATGAAGCTATTGTAAGTAGGATTATTACTGACTTTAAAAAGTATCACCAGCACTTGCACTGTACAGAGAGGTGAAAAGGTAAAATTTCCGCACTCTGCCTCAGACAGTCTGCTGACCCCTGTCGTAAACTCTGCAGTTCATCTCAATGGGCTTGAGAGAATGTGTATCTACCTCACATTGGCCCTTTAGGGGGTTACAAATACAATGCAGACTGAGAAATCCACACCACACCATCCCAGCTGACATGTTCAGCCTGGAGAACAGGTATAAACGGACAACCCAGCTCAGTTGTGCTGAACTGCCAAGGACAGTCATAGATTGTAAGTTCCCTCCACAGAGTTTCAGGAGGCTCAGTTCACAGAGACCAGGCATGTCAAATCCCAGGTGGGCACTATATGGCACAGACCTGGGAGTGACTGAGCTGCCAGAGACCTCACCAGCAGACAGCCCCAGAGATCCAGACCCTTGGACTGCTATACTGGGAGATCATGTAGGAAGTGACCCACAGGAAATAGACAGTAGTCTGGTTATATGACCAAAAATATCTCAGTGTTCTTCAGATGTATCCCCACTCACCAAGTGACAGAAAGAACACTTTGCACTCTTAGGGGACCTGGTAAAGCAGGGTTGGCCCAGATTGCACCCCCCCCCCCCACTACCAGCCCAAACAGCCATGGCACCTCCATTTCATTAGGCCTAGTGGCTTGTAGTTTTCTACCATTCACCAGAATCGGAACACTAGAGACTGTGTGTGCGCTGCTCTGCTTTGCATGAGGGCTTGAGCACAATGGACTGTTGATTTGTTCTATTCTGGCTGAAGGCCTTGCTGTAAATTCCTCTCTAGAGAACATGCCCTGGCCATGGGCTGTGAGGTTTGTGTGCCTTCCACTACCCTGTACCAGACAGCCTCGAGGTTTCAAGCACTTTTAAATTAAAACCTTGATTTTTATTGACTTAACAGTGTTCCCCACTAATCCGCTTAGAAATAAAAATGAAATGTAAAAAGATTTATTGTAAAAACTAGTGTTAAAGTGACTCTACAATACAGGTATAATACAAGGTACAGGTGGTGACCGTTAGGGTCACCCGTTACTTATGAATATTCATGAGCTAATTGACTATTCATGAGCATTGGTTCAAATTCAGATGCACGGATTGGACCATTTATGATGCTCATGAATATGTAAACGGAATGTGCATCCTGGTTGCCGGGGCAACGCAGGTGCAGACCTGACACCTGCGAGTGTTCAACCAGGTCCGCCCTGGCTCTATAAATTCTGGAGCCCAGCCCCGGCTTTCTCAGTCCGTCGGGGAGCAGCAGAGGAAGAGGACAACGGACGGAAGAGCAAAAAGGGACAGAGTTCAGAGCTGGACTCAGCTTTAAGCCGAAGATTCAACGGAAAGCGCCGAAGCGGACCTGCGTGTCAATCTACACACCCCAGCCGCCGCGGGACGCAGAAGCCTTTTCGAAGAGCTCCGGCTAAGAAGCCTTTTTGAAGAGCTCCGGCTAAGAAGATCAGAAGAACTGAACTGAACTCACTGTAAGCCCTCAGATTTTACCTGAGGCAGGCTCACCAGGCAGACCGCGCCGGCAGGTGCCCTGCCTGGTGAGCCGCTTAAGCGGCGGCCTCTGCTGGCCGGCGGCAGAGCCGCTGCCGCTTTTTCCACGCCAGGGGTTTTTGTTACCCACGTCAGCCTTTTCCCCTGGCCTCCTCTTTTCTCTCCTATCTTTCCTATCTGCCTGCCGCGGCTGCCAGTAAAAAGCGCGCCGTGAGGGCCTTCTTTCCTAGCTTGCTGTGGAGACCCTTGGGCCCGGCGCCCAGAAAGACAGAACAGGAGGATAGGTATTTACCATCTGATCCCCACAAACACTAGGTCAATTGGTTAAATCCAAATGGAGTTAGGTTTTATCTTTTTCATATTGTCAGTAACATTGTTATTGGTAGCATTAGGTATATTGATCCCTTGTTGCTGTTGTTACGCGCAAGGTAGATCAGAGAATAATATTGTTTAAAGTAAAGCGTCTTAGATTGTGTAACCCTGTTCCCGGGGTTCTTTAACTGTAAAGCACAGGAGGCGGTCTGACTGACCTAGCCGTTTTACCTTTGCATCCAGTATAGAAGATTAGATTGAGATTTTATTTAAAGGGATCCAGAACTGATTGCTCCCTCCGCTGGGTAGAGCTCACCCAAGCGGGGGTTGATGCACAAGGGGATAACCCAGTATTCTACATACAATAATAAAATAATTGGAGGGAATAACCCAGTAAAGGGAAAACCCCATTACACAAATCCCTGCAGGGTAGTATAAGACCTTGGGCTATATCAATAAGACCCGGGGCATTAATTAATTATATTCTCACAGTTAAAAAGTCCTAAGGTAGTAGTCAGCGTGCTACTTCTGGAGGTCCCGTCTGCCTGGCCAGCAAGGGCAACCTCACTTAGGCAATTAATAAATCCATCTGTTCCCTTAGGTTGCTGGGGGCCTAGGGTAGAACCAGCACCGGCCATTCTCGTAAGTGGGGAACGCGTTTGCGAGGAAAGAGCACTGAAGGGGGCGGGTGCCCCGAGTAAAGGGAAGTCAGTACAGTGTAGCTCCTCCTGGAACAAGGCAGTAAAGGGATTCTCTTATTAAGAGGAGACGACATAGGCAGTTCCAGGAGGCATCGTACTGCAGTCCTTTTAGATCCACACTACCCATTAGGGCGTTGGGACGCTAAGGCGAGAGGAAATCAGTGTAGTCCTCGTTCATTACATTGAAGTCTTTTCGGACCAAAATATCCCATTCTGGAAGCCTGTCACCAGGGTAAACACCCAGGCATAATATATATATATATATATATATATATATATATATATATATATTCATTCTGGAAGCCCGTTACCAGATAAAATAACCTGGCATAATTATATATGAATACATAATATAGACACATACATATTAATATATGATATAGACCCATATACATAAATAGATACATATAAATATAGGAATATTTCTATCAAGTTCTGGCTTGTTCTTTTCCCTTACAGTGCACACAAAGAAGAGCACCGAGTTGTGTACCTTCGTGGAGTCACCCGTAAGTTAAGAGGGTTTAGTCTAGACATTGTAACAGTAATAAGATACAACTAAGGGCTACTAGTCTGTTAATCCCAAATCCTGTGCTGAGACTCAGGGAGCAGGGAGATACTTAGTTGTAGTTTAGAAACACTTTAAAGACACAGTAAAAACAAAGTATAAATAGGAAATAAATAAATAGGGAAGGAAAGTGTTATATTGTAAAATAACCCGGCTCTTGTTTAAAATAAAAACTGGTTTGTGGACAGTTGACCCCTCGTTTGTCGTCCTTTCTGGGGAACAACTAGGCTCCGTCACACACCCTCTAAAGCCCCATTGGATCAGGTCCCGTTGACTTCGATCCAGATAGCGGGGTAAAACCTGAGGTGGTGCTTGGTGGCTGGTGGAAAGACTTAGACAACCTTATAGGCCTTTTGGTTGTCTCTGAGCTGACCATTGCAGCTTGACCTGTGCCAGCATTTCGAGATCGTTAGGCCTGAGACTCTATGGGATGACCCAATCTATCTTGCCTGCTAGAGCACACACTCTTGTTTAGGTCATTAAAGACACTCTAGCTAATGGAGCATAGGTTCCCTGCTGACCATCCATAAATGGACACACCACGGGGTGTTATCTACTAATGCCCACAACAGAGCATTAGTTGGATGACAGTAGCGACACTTTCAACTTTACGTTAAGTCCAAGGAACCCAGCTGTGCATCCGAGTTCCATCAACCAGAATCTCAGTTCATGAAATCCAGAAACATGTGCATAGCACATTTGAAACGTGCACAACCAGCATCTCCATGTAAGCATTAATTTTGTGCATAGAGCTTGAAAACAATCCAACTGACTTCCATCACAACCACCCCTAATTTTACCCATGAAAGGAATCAACAACAACAACAACAAAAAAAAAAACTCAAACTAAAATTGTAATTGCAAAGACCACAAGAGAGGCACCCAAGGAGAAAAAAATAAGGAGTGAGATAAGAGTGACAAAACAAAAATTAAATTGAAAGAAAACCTACTAAAAAGAGGAGAAAATGAAACATTAACAAAGCCAGAAAGGGAAATGAAGCAACACTCTACTGCAGTCTTCAAATCAAGACAGGAAGATATACTTTAACCAAGCACAAGTTATTGGAATCAGTACAGGAATAATTGGACAAAATTCCATGGCTCATTTATACAGGAGGTCAGATTGTACCAAGGATTCTCAAAATTCATTGCACTCTGGTCCCTTTCTGTCAACCAAAAAAAAATACATGACCCCAGGAGTGGGGACCAATGCCTGACCTGCCCAAGCCCCATTGTCCCAGGAGAGGGGGATGTGCAGGACACAAAGCCCAAGGCCTTCAACCCCAGGCAGGGGCCGTGTAACCTGAGAGCCTCCTCAAGCTGAAGCCCTCAGACTTAGGCCTCAACCTCCTGTGCTGGAGCTCAGGCTTCAACCCTGGGTGCCATTAAGTCTAAGCCAGCTTTGGCAATCCCATTAAAATGGGATCGCCACCCACTTTAGGGTCCTGAACCATAGTTTGAGAACTGGTAGGCTAAATTATTTAAAGGTCCCATCAAGTCTAAAAGAGCTATGAATCTAAAAACTGAAGGAAAGAGAGTGGAGAGGAAGGCAGGGAGATAGTTATTCATAATTCATTATTTTAGTCTGACAAAAATGTTACAACAGCCAGTCTGTTAGGTGCACATGCTCTGCTCTCCATTGCGCCAGCCAACAAACAAATACGTATCTTACAGAAACGTATTCAGACAAAATGTTCAACTGTACCACAAAAATAGCTTTAAAGCAACCATGAATCTTTGCAAGGATACTGGGACAGATTCTCACTCATTCCAACTTCCTCTGTGCCATGCAGGTGGCACAAAGGGAGTGGATACTTCTCTGAAATCCCTATCTGAAGTAGGGACAGAAGAACTGTCTCCATCACCACTCACCTTGAAGCCTCAATTCACAGGAGATGCCAAAGACCAGGAAGGAGCAGGTAAAAAGTATACTATCTACAGTTACTGGAAAGAGTTTTGAAATCCATGTCCAGCTCGCATAAGATAGACAGACATTAAATTCATCATTTCTCAAATGGGTTAATTTTTGTTTTAAGCATAGGGAACCTGAAGGTCAGGATTTATTATTAAGGGACTTCAAAGGTAACCTGCTTGTTTTATTTTATATGAAAAGGAGCAAGAAGGAATTTCCTTTCAATTAGATAATGATGGCAAAGAGCACTGAATATGAAAATGTTATTATGCTGTGTACTTTCAACTCTACCTTTTATCACAGACTCTAAAAGAATTAAGCAGGTTTGAAGAGGAAAGCAAATGTGTATGCATGTATAAACACTTGTAGAGCTCTCTTTCCTGATACTAGCAACAGACACATTTTGGACACATTTAAAATGGCAAAAGTCAGATTTTCAAAAGCTAAACTTCGGTTTACCATAAAACATCAACTGTCAAGGTGATAGGATGGGATTAAGGGATAGGATTCAATGTTTTATAGAGCAAGACCTCATTCTGTTCTCACACCACTTCACCTGGTTAACTCCTTTTGGAGCAGATTAATAGGATTCCACTTTACACAAGTGAAGCAAAGTACACTGCAAGAGTTGTTCTCAGCAGTTCCATGAGATGTTGTATCTTTGTTTGAAGGGATGAGCTATATTGCTGGTAGATTGTTTGAACTGCAATTGCCCACAAGATGGTTTCCCCAAGCAGTAAAGGAACAGATAAACATTAATACCTTAGATTAGAACCACTTTGTTCATTTGTCAATATGTCACACGGTAATCATGCAGTAACACAGATAATTTCAACATTTTGCCCCACATACCTGCAAAATGACCTAGGGAATCCACCTGTTCATCACTTATAAATGGGCATCTGCAACTCTTTCTTTAAATGAGAGAGTTTCTAGACTTCTTTTACCACCTCCTAATGATGCTCTGATTTAGTTGCTAATCCTAACCATTCAGATCTGTTCTGAACAGTGCTGAACAGTTCCAGGGCCTAGCTTAACAGACTTAAGATGTAGCAGGAATCCTAAAAGGAGGCTCCCTGCAAGACAAATGAAGACACCCTTGAGTCAGGGCTCCAAAAGTTCCTTAGAGGGTGGTGATAAGTCTCACAGGGCACACATCACAAAGGCTGAACAGTCAAGCTTCCCTGTGTAGAAGATACTGCATCCAGTTCAGAGCATCTGCGCACGTTCCTATCTATGGTTGCCAGAAGCACACATCAAGATAGCCAACACATAAGATAGTGACCTCAGTTGGACACTGAAAACAGGGCCAAAACTGGGAATAGCCACGCCCAGCAAGTACATTTTCAATATTACTTGCTCTGTTTATATTAAATGCAAAATCAGCTCATTACATAAAAAGTCTTAATGCATTTTAAAACATTGCCCATTCTCCCAATCTACACATAAACTGGAAGTGAATTTAAAATACTCCTCCACCTGTCTTTTCCTGCAGAAGATAGGGGTCAAGGTCTTCCCCTCTCAGATTCACCCCTCATTCTGCCCTATATAAAACAACATGCATAAAATGTCCATTTTAAATAGTTTGAGAAATGGTTATTAGTGGCTACCTAGCCTACACCAGCTGGACATGGACATTAAGGATCTACAGCAGCTGTGGATGGTACACTCTGGCCACTTCTCTCTTTTTACATGTCTTTTATGCACTGTATCAGCACTCGCTAGGTTCGGTGGATACTGACTCCTGCCATATATCAGGGATGTTTTCAATCTTTTCAGGGTTTGATCACAATCATATGACTAATGGCAGGTTATTAAGATCAGTCCCTTTACCAAAATTCCTGAGTGCTGGACTTTTACGATAACACACACATTAATAAAACAAGCTTTTAAGGCTTGTAACAGTCTTCTATGTCAAAAAAAAAGTTACATTTGTGATACAGAAGCTGCTGCTTGCTTTGAAGGTTTAGGAACTGATTTGGAATGGTGACTGTTGGGGATGGTGAGAAGGGGAGAAAAAGGAGTGTTGTAATTTTAAGTTTAAACCTTCCATATTAAGCCGTTCTTTCAGTACTACTTTAACATATTTTAAAACAATATGTGAAACAAATATGAATTTGTTTTAAAAAGTACCATAAATAGTCCTTGTAGCTTTGATTACAGTCAGACCACCCAAAAATCCATACAGAAGCTAGAACACAATGGCTAAATTAAGTCCCGGGGAAAAAAAATCGCATTTGTCAGTGCCTGCCTTGTCAATAATGGAGCAATTGTTTCCTTACACAGAACTGCATATAGAGTCAATTAGCAAAGAAATAAATGCTCTTTGTAAAGGCTGGGAGAAAAAAAAAGGTTAATTTCCTGACCTTTAGGACACAGGCTTGTATTTACAAATGGAGACTCCAAATGGATCTCTTGCATTACAGTAAATTATAACCATTCTTATGGCACATAAATTCTGATACAAGACTGATCTTCATGTAACTGTGATCATAGCTATAAGAAGATTAAAAATCACTAATATACAGCAGTACAGTTGCTTCACTGACCTCAGTGAATACTTACTAACCTACTAGAATTCGTTGACGGGGTCAATAAACACGTGGAAAGGGTGGGGGGGTCCAGTGGATATAGTGTACTTGGATTTCCAGAATGCCTTTGACAGAGTCCCTCATCAAAAGCTCTTAAGTAAAGTAAGTTGTCATGGGATAAGAGGGAAGATCCTTTCATAGACTGTTAACTGGCTAAAAGACAGGAAACAAAAGGCAGGAATAAACGGCATGTGTTCAAATACTGAGTGGGTGTATCTACACTTGCATTCCTCTTTTGAAATAGGTACGCAAATGAGGTGAATTGAAAATGCAAATCAAGTACAAATTTGCATATCTGGTACCTCATTTGCATATTTCCATTTCAAAGTAGCTTCTTTTGAAAGAAGAAAACCAGTGTAGACACTGCTCTTTCAAAAGTAAACCCCATCTTCAAAAGAATCCTTCTTCCCATAAAAAACGGAGAAAAGGATTCTTTCGAAGATGGGGTTTACTTTCAAAAGAGCAGTGTCTACACTGGTTTTCTTCATTTGAAAGAAGATATTTCCAAATAAGAATATGCAAATCAGGTGTCATGTAAATTTGCACCTCATTTGCATTTTCAATGTACCTCATTTGCATAGCTCTTTCAAAAGAGGAATGCAAGTGTAGATGCAGCCAATGAAACTAGAGTTGTCACTCAAGGATCTGTACAAGGATCAATCCTATTTAACCTATTTATAAATGATCTGGAGAAAGGAATAAATTGTGAGGTGGCAAAATTTGCAGATGATATTAAACTGCTCAAGACATTTAAGAACAAAGCAGACTGAGAAAAGCTTCAAAAAGCTCCCACAAAACTAAGTGACTGGGCAAGAAAATAACAAATGAAATGTAATGCTGATAAATGTAAAGTAATGCACATTGGAAAAAATCAGCCCAACTATACATACAAATTTATGGGGATTTAGCTATAACCACTTGAGAGACTTGCGACCAGGGTGGTTGCTAACAGGAGGGAGTTTTGAGAGGGGAGTTTAGAGGGGGAGCTTAGAGGCAGCTAAGAGACCCACTGCAGCATGAGGAGCGGGGGTGGGGGGGAGGACGAGATCAAGGGATGTCAGTGGTGGGCAAGTGGTTTGGGGGCATCTGGTACAGCTGTGAGGATGGCAGCACCCACAGAGACTGCTTGCGGCACGCTGGCTCAGATTGTATGGCTCCCAGGCCCAGTCCTGCGCTCCCTGTATGAATGCACTGCACCAGATCTCTGGGGCTCCGGGGACAGCCACAGCCAGATGAAGAGTTAGTAGCTTTGGGTGGGGCTCAGGGTGCAGCTGAGCAGCGAACAGGGGGCAGCAGCTAACAGGGAAGTGAGTTTGCCTCTGGGAGTTCGCCAAGGGAGGAGCCCCGTGTTTGTTGTCCTGTTCAGGTATGGTGTTCCACCTGTGCCCTGCAAGGCAGCACAAGAAAAGCAGTCTCTGAAGAGAAGAGCCTGAAGAGCGATGGTGGAAGGTGGACATGGGGGCACTGAGAGCAGCTGGGGGGAGAGGGGCCAGTGCAGTGAGGAGGGCGGACATCGGAGCACATGGGGGTAGTGGGTTGGGGAAGGTCCTATGGTGATGGTAGCTGGGGAGGGGGGCAAAAGGTGAGAAGGAGGGTCCTGGGGATATGAGGTCATTGCTCCACAGGGAGCTATGGTGACTCGTGGTGACAGGGAGGTATGAAGTAGTGGGATCCTTAACCACATTCTCCACACCCCACTGCCTTGTGGGTTATCCTGGGAAGGAGCAAGGCTAAGGGAGTAAACCCTGACAGAAAATCCTGAGTGGAGTCCGAAGGCGGTTCGATGTCAACTTCTGGCACTGTCCCGGCAACTCCTGCAGCTGAGCTGGTACCAGACGTGGAGGTTATCCTCTCCTTTGGACTATAGCAGTAAAGCCAAGAGGGGGACACTGGTGTCTGGACAGCCCAGAGTCTCCATAATAAGTGCCCAGGCTCACGCCTGGAGAGGTACGCCGGCATCGCTGAACAGCGTTGCATCAACACGGGAGGCAACAGATACCGGTTATAAGCTCTTGCTCGATTGGCGTAGAGAACGAGCGCCAGGGGTTGCCTTCGACGGTGGGAGAGATCCTCGCATCTCACTGGACAGTCACCGCCCGCCTCAAGCTGGGCAGCCCCCAGCCAATAGGGTACTGTCCCGCCACAGTTCACCTGCCTCGCTGGGTGCGTGAGACTTAAGGTTCCTGAACCTGACAAGTGACTGAAATTTGGGCACCAGGCAAACCAATAAGAAAATCAACAAGAAATGAGAAACATCAACAATTTAAGCTTGCTTGCTGGAATGTGCGGACCATGCTGACCGGCTTGACTGAAGATCTTCAGGCCATTAGTGACACCCGAAAGACTGCTGTCATCAACGAGGAACTGAAGAGGCTCCGAGTTGATAACGCTGCACTGCAAGAGACGCGACTCGCAGATTCGGGATCTCTAAAGGAAAAGGACTACACCTTTTTCTGGCAGGGTAAAGCCCAAGAAGACCCCAGAGAGCATGGTGTTGGCTTTGCTGTCAGAAACACCCTTCTACAAATGGTGGAATTAGTCATGGGCGGATCAGAAAGACTTCTTTGGATCACGCTTCAAACTTGCGCCGGTCCCGTCCACCTGATCAGCGCTTATGCTTCAACCCTGTACGCCACACCAGAAGTAAAAGACAAGTTCTATGACGTGCTTAGTGCTGCTGTAGCGCAAATACCTGCTCGAGAACAACTGTACATCTTGGGTGACTTCAATGCAAGAGTTGGAGTTGATTGGGCCTCATGGCCTTCCTGCTTAGGACACTTCGGTGTGGGAAAAATGAATGACAATGGACAGCGTCTCCTTGAACTGTGCACATACTACAATCTGTGCATCACAAACACATTCTTCCAAACGAAGCCACAGCACAGAGTGTCGTGGAGACACCCGTGCTCAAAGCACTGGCATCAACTAGACGTGGTCATCACTAGGCGTAATAACCTCAAAAACGTCCTTCCAACACGCAGCTATCATAGTGCTAACTGTGATGCAGATCACTCACTAGTTTGCTCCAAGCTCAAGCTGAGACCCAAAAAGCTGTACCACTCTAAACCTGCTGGAAGGCCCTGCATTGACACCAGAAAGACGGCAAACTCGGAGAAAGCTGAAAAGTTCAGAGAGATCCTCCAGGAAAATCTGCGCAGCGGCCCTGGGAGTGCCGATGTGACATCCAAATGGCAACATCTGAGGGATACAGTTTACAAAACGGCCTTGTTGGTGTTTGGAAGAACAGCTAGAAACATGAACGACTGTTTCGAAGCTAACTCCAACGAGATGATTCCAGTCATTTAAAAGAAGCGTGCTGCGCTCCTGGAGTACAAACGCTCACCGAGCCAGAGTACCCAGCAAGCTCTTACAGCGGCCAGAAGAACAGTACAGCAGACAGCCAAGCGCTGTGCCAACAACCACTGGCTCCAGCTATGCAGCAGCATCCAGACCTGTGCTGACTTTGGTAATCTCAGAGTAATGTACAAGGGTATGAAGAAGGCATTAGGACCCACCCAGAACAAGATGGCACCTCTGAAATCCAAATCTGGTGAAGTCATCGCTGACAAAGCCAAACAGATGGAGTGCTGGGTTGAGCACTACTCCGAGCTGTACTCACGCGAGAATGTTGTGGTTGACGCAGCCCTCGATGCCGTCGAGCTCCTACCAGTAATGGACGAACTGGATCAGGAACCGACTGTGGATGAACTGAAGAGAGCCATCGACAGCATTGCAGCAGGAAAGGCCCCTGGTCAGGATGGTATACCACCAGAGGTAATCAAGTGTGCCGCGGACACACTCCTGGAACCCCTACATGAGCTACTGTGCCTGTGCTGGAAAGAGGGTCAGGTTCCACAGGATATGCGCAATGCTAACATTGTAACGTTGTATAAGAACAAAGGAGACAGAAGTGACTGCAACAACTACTGTGGAATCTCCTTCCTAAGCGTCACTGGTAAACTGTTCACTCACGTCATCCTCGGCAGACTCCAGAAGATTGCTGAGAGGGTGTATCCTGAATCGCAGTGTGGATTCCGCGCAGAGAGGTCTACCGTTGACATGGTCTTCTCTCTAAGGCAGCTGCAGGAGAAATGCAGGGAGCAGAGGAAGCCACTCTACATAGCTTTCACTGACCTGACCAAGGCCTTTAACTTGGTCAGCAGGGATGGTCTGTTCAAACTGCTCCACAAGATAGGCTGTCCTCCATGGTTACTCAAGATGATGCAGTCGTTCCACGAAGACATGAGAGGAATATGACGGCACTTCATCGGATGCTTTCAGAATCAGGAGCGGCGTCAAACAAGGATGCATGCTTGCTCTGACATTGTTTGGGATCTTCTTCGCACTCCTCCTGAAGCATGCCTTTGGATCTTCAGCAGAGGGCACCTTGCTGCACACAAGATCTGATGGGAAACTGTTTAACCTTGCAAGGCTGAAAGCTAAGTCTAAGGTGCGGGAAGTCCTCATCAGAGACATGCTGTTCGCAGACGATGCTGCTGTAGTGTCTCACACAGAAGACCAGCTTCAAAAAGTGCTGGATCAGTTCTCCAAAGCGTGCAAGGAGTTTGGGCTTACCATCAGCCTAAAGAAGACAAACGTACTCGGTCAGGATGTTGCTGAATCCCCATCAATCAGCATGGACGACTATACGTTAGAGGTCATCCACGAGTTCGTTTACCTCGGGTCCACCATCACTGACACCAAGTCGTTGGACACTGAGCTAAATAGGAGGATCGGAAAAACGGCCACAACTATGTCCAGACTCAGCAAGAGAGTGTGGAATAACAGGCTGTACACTCACACCAAAATGCAAGTCTACAGAGCCTGCATCCTCAGCACCCTCCTTTATGGCAGCGAGACTTGGACCCTGTATGCCCACCAGGAAAAGAGGCTGAACGTTTTCCACTTGCGCTGCCTCAGGCACATCCTTGGAATATTATGGAAGGACAGAGTGACCAACACTGCCGTCCTCGAGCAAGCTGGAATCCCAACCATGCACACCCTCCTCAGGCAGCGGCAGCTCCGCTGGCTTGGCCACGTCCACAGGATGAATGATGGAAGGATTCCAAAAGTTATAGTTATAATAATGGTAGAATTATTCATTCATTTAGGAAGTACAAAATATGATGTAGGTGTGTTCCCAAAAACAATGAGAATCTAATTTCCAAAGATGTGTAAGTACATTTCTCCTTGATGTTAATTAATTTACTGTTCACATTCCATAGCTGTCTTTGGATCAAGACCCAAATATATGCATCAGGGGAGGAAAAATAAATTCTCTTTCAGTATCTTGGGTGAATTCTATACCTAAAATCCTTGATTTTGCATAGAAAGATGAGAAATCACTAAATAAAGAAAAAACAGAAAAGATTAGTAAAACTCACAAAACTAAGAACAAATTCTGAGTTATGATCAAGTCTTTTTTGCTTACAGATACATTAAAAAGAAAGTATATTACTAAACCTTGATAAGATACCATAGGTTTTGCTATATCTAGCTTCTCGACTAGCAAAAGTTGATTTAGAAAAAGAGATACATTAACATGTCTTCACTTATTTAAAACAAAAAAGGTAAGTGCATACCTGGGGTTAGTTGTTTTCTATGCTGTGCTGGAACAAGATCTATTCTTTGATTGACCTTCCCCGCCCCCTACCCAAGTGGCTCAACAGAAAATGTAAGACAGTTTTTTTTCTGCAATTATATAAGAAATATTTTTGACCTATACACTGTTTGGAGTTTAAAACACCAATACAAACAACAGTTACACCTGAAAAGCAAATTCGATCATGATAATGATGAATTCAATATTTGTTGCAGTACATCTCCTAAATGATCTGCATAATGATACTGTATACATATGCACTGCTAAAACCTTGACTGCTGATGAGAGAAATCAGTATCTTTCTTAAAAAAAGTGAAAATTATAGAATTGCAAAGCTGAATATTTATGACTTGTATGGAAATAAAATGTTATTTTAAGTAGTGAGGTCATCACTAACATCTTAGCACATTTTAAATCATTTCCTATTCTTTTCTCCTAGGGGGAATGGTCCTTCTATAAACATAGCTGAGAGAAGACCAATTTCTAAATCTGTAATTTATCACAAGGAAAGGGTTCATGGTTTATTTGCGAATTATCTGGGACATCTTCAGAAAACATGAAAACTTGAGTCACACATGCTTATCTGTATATTAAATAGTTGTAAGAGTGATCATGCAAAAATTGTTCCTAAACAGATTTGCTCACCATGTGTATTCCTAATCAGGTCTAGTTTCTTTAGTGACAAAAGTACACACATTCCTCTTCTCCACTTTACTTCTTTCAGCAGTGCAACAGACAAAACAGCAATGAAAGAGTAAGATGGATTGTCTTAATCAGAACTGTTAAGATCCAACTCCAAAGGTAGTAATGTCTGAGCCCAAAGAACACAGGATGGCAGGGAAAAAATATTCATAAATGGAGCATGTTTGAGCTGAAAGTCATTAAGTGAGCCTAAACTCTGAACATCACAATGCCATTTTCACAGAACTACTTTTCAGATTATAATCACAATTTAAAAATAAAGGCTTCTCTTAAATCACTGAATTTCTCTGGAAACATTTGTTTGCCATGCTTTTATGTCTCGTAATGTCTGTAGACAACAGCTACTCAGAGGGCACAGTAAAATTCTATACAGCGTGCAATGTTTTTAAGTAATACCTTAATTCTGTTAGAATAAGAAATTGAGAGCACATCTATGCAGGCAGTTCTACTGTAAGCTGTTCTCTCAAAACTAAGTTAATTTATTACTGTCAGTAGATACTGCATCAGCTAAGTGCGCCACTCAGAGAAGGGAGATTTTTTTGAGGGTGGGAGTAATCAAGAGTGGGGTCTGGTGCCCAAAGACATATTGTCAACAACATTTTTGTACTACCTACTTATCTATGAAACTTACAACTGATCACAGAAACCGAGAAATTTTAGATGTGAAATTGTTTCGTCAACTGGTTTTGGTGTCCATACAGCTGTTTTCCCTCTATTTTTGTAATGCTGCAGCAGTGAAAATGGATGACTTTCCCTTGCTTTTCTGCAGGAGTGGGGTACACAAAGGTCTTCCAGAGAGTACTTTGACTTATACAGACAGTTGCCTCGTTTTACAACAGACTACATAAAAAGCATTAGCAAAAACAGTACAAACTAAAACTCAATAAAATGACTTGTTTATACTGCTCCATATATGACACACTGAAATGTTATGCTCAACATTTTCAGATGGATTTATGTTATAATTATAGGGCAAAAATGAGAAAGGAAGCAAATTTTCAGTAGGCATGTGCTGTGAAGCTTTTATATGCTTATGTCTGATCTTGTAAGCAAGTAGTTTTAAGTGAGGTGACACTTGGGAGTATGTAAGACAAATCAGACTCCTCAAGGCAGTACAGAGGACTGGAAAGGTTGAGAGCCACTGTTCTACAACCTGGTTGTGTTAGGGTATCCAGATTTTCAAAGTGAAAAATAGGACACCTATCCAGGAAGGACTGACGCTGCAAGAGTTGGATTTTGCTGGATCCTTAGATTCTGAGAATACCTTTTTCAAAGACCCATAATGGAGAGTAGGAATAATAAAGAGAGTGAGACAAAGAACAGTGTCTGTGTCTGACAGCGGTGGGCGAGGTCCTTCAAGATGTATAAGGCAGGAAGCAGCCTGTCATCAATTTCACCAGCTAGTTCTTTCAGTGGCCAGTCTGCAGGGTTAGCAGAAAGAATCCAGACAAAAATTCAGTAAAATCAAGAAAGATGCTGATATTTGTAAAACCAAGAGATGCAGGGAGAGGCTCTGAAAACGGGAATAATCCTAGTTGTCAGGGTTGCATGATCACCCCAGACAACAAAGACGTCAGCAGGCATGTGCAGTACACTTGGGGTATCTAAATATACAATCCACTCAATGCTTTTCCTTTGTATGATTAAGGCACAGAGTGAGATAGCCAACTGTTGCTAAGCTATATAAGTCGTGCTGGCTACAGCAGCTCAGTCTGGCTTACTCTATTTTGTTATGATTGCTACAAAACAAAGATAATAAAATATTGTTATCGAGTATACAGCATATTAAAAGGTATACATTTGTATCTTGTATAGTGTTGTAACTTTACCATGCACAGAATCCCTGAACAGCAACAATACAAACAGAATTTTAAACGTTTTTTGTTTGCTCATCTGCTCCAAGTCTAGTAAAGTTACGTCACTATGTTACCATGCACATAAGAGTGCTATTATTTTCATTGTTCTTCAGATGAACATCCATGTGCTATTTCACTTTAGCTGGACCATCCTCATCTAGTGTGTAGTTTTTTAGGACGTTAATGAACAGCTTCCAAATAGAGTCAATGTCTGCAACTTGACCCCCGGATAAGTAGAGTCGCCTTTTCCATCAGAACAATAGTCTTCAGACCTTGGCTCAGATACAGAGTTAACAGAGTTCAGATATTCAACAACACAACAGTGCAAAGACTTGGCTGTTAAGAAAACCAGGCGAACAAATTTTGTTTATGTGCCTCCACAGTGACCCCATTAAATAAACACAGAAGTCAAGAACATGAACAGAATCAAAAGGCACAATTTTTAAGTATCCCCATTCATTAGCCTCCTTCCAGAATTAACTGAAAACACACACGACAAAAAACACACTTATAAAACTCTGTGTTAAATAATCTAACTCATTAAACACTTAGGAGAAGTCTTCTGAAAGATGCAGTGCTATATAGAGTAAGAGACGAGTTAAGACTGAAATAACTAAGTAGTGTCTTGTATAATTTCTGATATTTCCTTAATGTATCTCCTGCACTGTCTTTCTATATTTAACTTTATCAGCTGTTAGAAAACGCATTTTTAAAGAAAATTAACAGAGAAATGTGAAGTATATACCAAAGCAGACAATAGTAATCATTTGGACTATAGTAAAGTGTTGCACAGTGACCAATACCTTTTAAATGTCTGCCTGGATTAATAATCAGGTCAGACTTTAGGACAATGGAGTTGATGGTACTCTGTAAAATGGTGAATTGTTATAGGGATACTCTTTACTGATAATTCAGATAAAAAGTAATCAAGAAATCCTCTCTGACAAAGCTATTTTTCTGTATCCAACGGACGATGGCAACTTTAAAGTTTAATAAATAGCCAGAGAGAGGGAAAAGAATATGTAACAAATGAAGGAAAACCTACAGAAAACGTACAGAGGGTCAATCATAATTTTCAAGGCAGTAAAACCTTGTGTTTGATTTATTTTACAATTTGCTATCCTATTCCCATTCCTGGTTTGGTAAGGACTTACGTTTGCAACATTTTCTCCATGAAAATCACTATGAGTCTGTTCTCCTCTTCCATCCTTTGCCATGTGTTAGACTTTAGTTGATATGCCAATGCACTATTCTGACTGCTCTCCTAACACAAATTAGAAAATATAATATAGTTCTTTGAATATGAGCTGTAAAGAGGTGCTGATTTTTATTTTCACTGAACAGTTTCTTTTAGCAAATAGCCTGCTGTTGGAAAAGTGCATTTCTCTCCCTACCTAGACATTTCACTGGAACAAGTACAGAGCTTCTTAATGCCCTTCACTGCTAGCTGGTGATGAATGAACAGATATTTTCACGTAAATGTATATGGTACTTTCAAGGTGTCTATAAAAATAGTGGAAATATACCTAGCAGTATCACAGCAACCAAGCATACCAGGCCAGGTTTTTACATTACTGTGGAAATCTGCACACTTACGACTAGACTCAGGATTGGTAAAGAAACTCTCACAACTAACTGAATACTGTCAGTGACAATATTGTGCCCATTATGCAAAGATTCCTTGTCTGATACAGATCTGAGCAAGTTAAATTAGAGGAAAGTTGAGATTTTTTTTTTACACTCATAACTGATGCAGAAAGCACAGAGGAGCTGGGGCTTGAGAATGCCAAACCTAAGGCCTGCTGGCCCCTCTCTAGTACCTGCTCCATTTTCTGCTTTTCCTCCCAAGGACCCATCCTGAGCCCAGCTGTAAGCAGGAGCCAGGCAGTGGCAAGAGCCACCTAGGGAAGACATTGGGGTGCTGTGGGGAGCCCAGACCTTCCACCTGCCACAGGTTCAGCGATGCCAAGAGATGCTGCAGGCCCCAAAGAAGGCAGGATGGGAAGCCAGGCTCCTGGGAGGGACAAAGGCGCAAAGCCAATGGCAGAAAGGGCAGGGTCTAGGGCATTCTGCCCTCAGTGCCACCAGGACTATGACTCTATCCCCCCTTGCAAGCTGTGTGCAAATAGAGATGCACTGCCACAGCAATTCAAAAGGGCTTGGAGCTCCAGTCACCATCACTGCTACTTTGGCAGCAGCAGTGGCTGGAGAGCTGGGCCCCTCTGAAAGGCCAGGCCTGGGGGCAAACGTCCTCACTTGTCCCATCAGCAGGCCTGTCCCAGTGATGTTCCTAGGGGACAGGTGATGGGCCACATGCTCCTCTTGGGGCCCTGACCTCCTGCGGAGGGCAGGTGGAGGCTTTGTGACTCTCCACAGTGGTTGAGGACCCCTGGACATCTCTTACCATGGCATGGCTCCAGCTTTCAGTCTGGCCAACTGGTGCAACCTTGCGGAAGAGAAGCAGGGGCAGAGCCAATTAAAAGAGTGGAGCTTCGTGGGCCCCCATACTTCTACTGCAGTTCTGTCTCTGTAGCACCTAAGAGGTTTGGAACAGAGGGCAGTTGACATGAGGCCCAAACAATTTAACAGACCCTCTTCTGTCTGTGACTTCTCTGATAACAACATGATATATCAATTTAATAGTGAGCCAGCAAAAAAGATCAGTCTGTACCTTGAAATACTGTACTTCATATAAACTTTCTTTTTCATAAGCCTGTCAAACAGACTTGCAATGCGCTGAAAATGTGCAGAAGCATTTCTGTGCCAGAGACCAAAGCCAAGTGAGAAAAAGGCAGAAAGACGCAGAGTCAAAGCTCTGGTCTAATGAAATTTGTCCCATCTCCAAATTTTTATGGACTGGGATGTATGGAGTCAAGCTTAATGGTCAGAGCAGTTGTGATCTTGCCTACTGGTCAAATTGGGAGTCTGGACCTGGAGGCCAGCAAAGTAACAAAGCCAGGTATCAGAGTCAGTGGACAGGATGAGGCTTTAAAACAGGACAGGAACAGGACACAGCACATGCAGGAAGGAATCAGGAACAGGGCAGGGGACAGGAGTCAGACAAAAAAGTAGGGTATGTTGCCACACAAAAGACTTCTATTCTCCATACCCTAGAAGGATCAGACGAGTCAAAGAGATGAGAGAAAAGCTCTAGTGATCTACCAAAACTCAGATGTAAGTTGTATGCAAGATAGAGAACTTTTAGCAATTGTTTAATTTTATCATTAACTTTCAGGTAACTATGCTGAGATAGCTGTTCTGATCCTTCAAACTACAACTTTGACATTTTTTCATACAGTGAAGCATACTACTCAACTTTCAATCCGCTCCACCAGAAAACAGGAGCTCTGCATTTCACTCACATTGTAATAACAAAACCATGATAGAAAAACATGTATTTTAATGGGAGTTCTCACAGAAGTATAGAAAATAATAACGATTTCTGGTTTTGGTTTCATTTTTAGTGGTTCATTGTTTAAAATATACTATAAATTTTTAACCCTTAAGACACTGTTTAGTGATAGTCTGTCATCAACACCATCAAATTCATTAAGCATTTTTCATAACAAACAGGAAACAATCTCGGGATATATTAAATATACAGTAGAGCCCCAAGATAGGTGCATTCAAGATGCACCTATCTTGGGTCAATGCGACTGAGTGGCATGGAGCTGGTGTCTGGCTCCGGGCTGCCCACCACTCGGGAAAGCCAGGAAACTGACCAGCTCTTGGCTGCCACCCCAGACAGGAGTGGGGAAATGGTCAGTTTCCCCTCTCCTGTGAGCAGTGGGCAGCCCAGAGCCAGGCTCTCAGCTGCCTGCCACTCACAGGAGACAGGAAACTGACCAACGCTGCTGCACTGGTCAATTTCCTGGCTCCCCCAAGTTCCGTAAAATTTGATTTATGCGGGGTTGCTCAGGAACGCAACCTCTGCGTAAGTCAGGGGTCTACTGTAAACATAGAATTTAATCTTCCTATGATATAATTAAATTACAGATACCCTGAATTTCACCATAAAATGTAAGAGCCAAATACAGTCCCTGTGGAGGCTGATCAAGCCATGGTGTCTTTGGGATGAGACACCACCAAATCAGGCCAACTACCTGTGGCTCGGGGGCCAAGACAGGGTTCAAAGGCAGCTCAGGAAGGCACTACTAGCTAGGAGCAAATTAACACCGTTCGCTGGCAAAGTAGTAAAGCATGTGCTGAACACTGAAAACAATAGGGACTACACATGGATTTAATCTCATTGTAAAACTGCAGCCTCAGTGCAGCAGAATGGAGCTCATCTCAACACCACACAAACCCTAATGCATTACTCTCACAAAGACGGGGAGGAAGGGGGTGGTACAAAACCCAGAGACCTAGGGAGGGAGCTCTGGCAAAAGAGTTGCTACCCTGTATGGCTTGTACTTTTGTTTTGTATGTAAGGAATGCCGCTAGCTGCTTTTACCAACTTGGTGTCATTCTGGGTTAAAGCAGATCCCCTACAATAAAACCATATCTGGAGAGAGTCATTTTGTTGTAAAAACTGAGCATCTGGTGTACTTTTCTCTCTTATTGTTCTCCCCCTGGACTGAGGTAAGGCTAATAGCCTTGATGTTTACATTAATATATTTTATATGTAAGAATAGCATTTTGTTTTATATTGATTATACCTTGCAACATCTATTAATAACATGAAATGCAAATCAGCCACAGTCAACACTTGGCAAGGACTACCTAGAAAGTGACAGTCACACCTCCAAGTAATATCCAAAATCACACACATTACAGATCATTAACAATTCTGAGCTTCCTCCTTCAGTATGCAAATGATGCTTCCCACATTTGGCTAGTAATTGCTTCTTGCTCCCTTAGTTTTGCAATTAAAAAAAAAAAGGAGCTGAACGCAAGCCTCAAAACTTATTACAAAGGAGATTTTGCAGCTGTTCCAGTTGTTACACACCTCAGCTAATCATTTACAGCATTATCTCAGAGGATCCTTCCCAATATAATATACACACTGGAACTACTATTGGGTCAAAAGCTGTGGGTTTTTTGAGAATTGCCAAAGAAGAGATAAATATGTTGCACACTTGCTGCAAAATATAGCCAGATACAATTGACAAAGGTTATCACGATAAAATGCAATTTGTGCTCAATCACTAGATATTAATTAACGAACGACAAAGACTGAAACAAATAATTCTTATACAACTGCCACACACAACAATTTATAGGGCTGTTTACTACACTGCTGTTAATCACAGTCCACATTTTATCCGAGAAACAACTGTATACATAGAATCAATCATGGGGCTGGAAGAGACCTCAGGAGGTCACAGAGTCCAATCCCCTGCTGAAAACAGTGCCTATCCCAGCTAAATCACCCCAGCCAGGATTTTGTCATGCCAGTACTTAAAAGATCTTAGGGAAAGAGATTCTGCCACCTTCCTAGGTAACCCATTCCAGAGCTTCACAACTCCCCTAGTGAAATAGTTTTTCCTAATATTCAACCTAGATCTCCCTGGATCACAACTTGAAACCACTGTTCCTTCTATTATCTGCCACCACTGAGAACAGACTCTCTCCATCGCCTTTGAAACCCCCTTTTGGTAGTGGGCTGCAATCAATTTCCCCTTCACTCTCCTTCTGTAGATTAAATAAACCCAAATTCCTCTCTCTCTCTTTGTAAGTTATGGGCTCCAGCCCCCTTATCATTTCTGTCATCCTCCACTGGACTCTCTCAAGTCCATCCACGTCCTTTCTGTATGGGGGCGTGGAGAAGAACAGAACTGAATGCAATACTCCACGTGAGGCCTCACCAGTGCTGAATAAAGGAGAAAAAAATCACTTCCTTAGATTTGCTGATAATGCTGCTACTAAGGCACCGCAGTGTGCTGTTAGCCTTTTAGGCTACACGGGCGCACTGTTGGCTCATATCCAGCCTCTTACCCACTGTAATCCCCAGATACTTTTCACTGTACTGCTGCTTAACCAGTTGGTCCCCAGTGTGTAACAATGCTACAGGACTTCTCATTTTTCTTGGGATTCCTGCATCCTAAGTGCAGGACTCTGCAATTGGCCTTGTTGAACATCATCAGATTTCTTTTGGCTCAATCCTCCAATTTGCCTTGATTTCCCTGGGCCCTATTCCTACAACTGGAGGGAAAAACAGGCTCCAGAACCTGCCCCTAGGTTTGTACATGGGGATAATGGAAGAACATAAGAATAGCCATATTAGGTCAGACCAGAAGTCCATCCAGCCCAGTATCCTGTCTGCCAACAGCGGCCAATGCCAGGTGCCCCAGAGGTAGCGGGCCGAACAGGTAACAATCAAATGATCTCTCTACTGCCATCCATCTCCAGCCTCTGACAAACAGAGGCTAGGGACACCATTCCTTACCCTTCCTGGCTAATAGCCATTAATGAACCTAACCTCGATGAATTTATCTAGCTCTCTTTTAAACCCTTTATAGTCATGACCAGGTGGGGCTACCGACCAGGAGCCAATGTCCCAGCCAGGGCTGCCTGCTGTGGGGCCACTTTTCTGCTACCATGGAGCTACCTGAGGGTGTCGGGGGGTAGAGAGGGGCCAGCTACCCATTGCCCAAGTTGGTGCAGGGAACAGCGGGGCGGAGGTGGCTGAGTGGGGCCAGCTGCTGGCCCTAGCTCTAATAGCTGGAGTTCCCCAGTGATGCTGGATAATGAAGACTGTACTGTGTTATTATTACCACAGTGTGTGTAATTATTAATATGTACATGATTACAGGTTGCAATATGTACATCAAAAAAGTTATACATTTAAATCACACAAACACCCCATAATTCAGTGCAGCAACAAACAAGTGACAAGTGACTCTTTAAGGAGTCACTTGTGGCTCTGGACACTGCCACCGCTGACTCTACTTGCGGCTCCCTGCCCTGCCGTGACTGAAATAGTGGCACTAAATTGAAATGGTTTAATGGCTGGCAGGAGGGATCCAGCTGTTAAACCAATTCAATGTAGTCCCATTATTTCAGTGCAGCAGGGCAGGGAGCTGCCCATGCTGCACAAGGGGGAAGTGAGCAGGATAGCTGCGTGGAAGGGCGGCGAAGTCCACCTCTGCTGGAGATACGCAGCTCTGTGGAGGAGGCAGCAGAAGGGGAGGAACGGCAAGGAGAGGCAGCAGCTGTGGAGGAGCAGCGGCAGCATGCGTAGCTGGAAGAGCTTGTCCAGTGAGGCAGGTTAATCCTAGGAACTTGGTGGGGGGCAGAGAGGGGGGATTTGGGGGCTGAGGCTGGTAAAGCCTGGGGACGGGGGATAGCTGTGGGGCTGAGAGGGGTTAAACCTGGTGATGAGGGGAGCAGTTTGGGGTTGAAAGGTATTAAGCCTGGAAATGGGGGTGCGTTTGGGGCTGAGGGGGGTTAAGCCTGGGGATGAAGGGAGTGGTTCAGGGCTGAAAGGGGTTAAAGCCTGGGGATGGGAGGTGTGTTTGCAGAATGGGGGCCAAAGCTTAGGTACGGGAGGGTGGACTTGGGGGCTGAGGCAAGCCTGAAGAGGGGAGGTAACAATTTTCTAACTGGTACAAAATAGTGTGTGTAAACTGTTCTTAAAACAGGGTGACAAGCAGTACGGTTTGATGTCATTTATTCAGGACCGGCTCACACTCACATGCATTGTGGCTCTTAAAGGACTGATTTTGTAACTGAATTTGAAAAAATGACTCTTCTCTCTATTTCGGTTGCAGACCCCTGCCTTAGAGTAATAGATTATCCATTATAAATTATCAATTTATGCTGCGTTTTTCTGTTTTGAACGATTACACCATTTTGTGTTCAGCCCCCAGAATATATAAAAATTGCCATGTGGCTCCCGATGCAAAAAGGTTGGCCACCCCTGGTTTAAACTATCCACTCTTCACACAAGCATGTGCTTTCCATGACTTGTTTCTGGCACGCTTCCAGTGGAAATTTTTCAGTGGGATTGCAGAATTGGGCCCTCAGTTTTTTCATGCTTTACCACCTACCACAAGACATTACTAAAACATCTCAGGGATTAGAGAACACAAAGACTACTACAGGTTGAACTTCAATGATCTGGAACTCTCCTTTGGCTACATCCGTAATCTGGCATGATTTTAGTTAGCCAGATGACCACTCATGTACGTGGCCAGGTTTCCTGTGGTCCCATAAAGTTTGTTTACAGCTACCAATCCTGGCTCTCAGTCTTCTATGCTGTTATTTAGCTGTAATTTATCCCTCAATATCTTCTGAGAGCCCAGTAAGTAGTGGAAGCGTTGGTAATGGGTTAGACAATATTGACCTCCCTGGTCCAGCAAACTCCCTCTTCCAGCCAGGGTCAGATCCCAAGGGAGTTGGGCAAGAGAGGTTCAACCTGTACCCTTTTATTCAGTCCTTGCATGTACAAGGTGTAATCAGAATTTAATAAATTATCCCAAATGTACAACATTTATTTTGATTCTCCAAAATCAATCCTCTGCCCTCTTTCATACCAAAGAGTCAGGAAGAAACACAAAGAACTAAACTTTAGTTACACTCTATCATATTGTATTCATCTAGTCAAAGACATAAAACAATAGCCCCAAGGTTCCTCTCAGATGCCCTTACATCCGTACCAAAATCTGTGAGCAAGCTCAAATCTGGGCCTTGGCTATCTCTTTCGCAATTTGTAGTTTACTAATGGGGAAGCAGTTTATGAGGAGAAACTAAGTGGAAATCAGGGAATTAACAATTAAATTTATTGAAAACAATTTAGTGGTTATGAAGATGTTATCCTAATTCAGTAAGGCATTAAAATAAAGTAATGAAGCCATTCACTTATTTAATCAAGATTTCCAGATTAGGTTCAAAAACTGACCCAAAAGAGCCTACAAACAAACAACAAGCAAACAGGAAAAGACTAAATTCTGCCACTTTATCCTCCCCCCGGCCCCGCCTCTCGCTCCAAAAAAATGCAGATTTCAACAAGCTTTCAAAGTATAAACTAGGTTAGAATTTTGGCTAAATATGTGTAACAGAAAATACTGTATTGACTTAATCAAACCCCTTGATCCAGATCTCATCTCTGCAATACTTATCACACAGGAAGTGCCATTAATTTCATCTGGATAGCTCACATGACTCAATACTCCCCTATATAATGCTGCAGGTACATGGCCCCTAGCTATCCAATTTACATGACAAAGTCAGATCTGCTGTGAGTGAAATGTTACTCCACCAAGTAAGTTCTACATTAATAACTGAACAGAGGTACCTGGGGAGAAAGAAGCACATACCCAAAAAAAGTCTGTAGAAGATTTTTTTTTATTTCAACATTTTAATTACAGAAATAATCCAAACAAATACCAAAATCCAGAAAGTCACATATGTAACAGGCTTTTAAATTTGCAACTTTACATTTTCACCTATCAAAGTCCCATAGTTTGCCAATGTGACAGCAAAATGTTCCATTTTTTCTAGAGAAGCCAAAAAGTTAATTAACAGCAAACTGCGAGATTTTTTCCTTACTTGAAAACTAAAATGAAAGTATTTTGAACTCAAAGATCCTATGAAGAGAGCATTTATTTAAAATAAAATATATAAGTATTAAACAAGTGCATGTAAGTTCTTGCTCTAGGACAATCCCTGTGCAGCCCCTATGCTATAATCCATTTAATTGTGCCTCTAATGTTAATTTACTCAGCCACACTATCAAATAGCAAGGGTAATATTTTATTGCCCTCCATGATTAGCTTTTGGACTTCACTGTGTATTGCAGATCAAGGATCTTGTCTGCCATCTCCCCTTCTAAGGCACAATGGGAATGGAAAAAACAATCACCAAAATAAATAATAGCCATAAAAAAGCCAACCAACGTTCTGCATACTAAAGCTAAGATCTTTGAAGTGAGGACAGGGTAAGTTACGGTACCAGCCTTCATAATTAGACCCTTTTTATGTTAAGTTTTCTGGTATACAATGCTGCTGCTTTCTTTTTCTTTTTTGAATCAATGATACATACTGACTCAAACATCTGACCCAAATGAGATAAAACCGAACCAGCTGTTTTCTCTCTTTTCATCTGCCCACATGTTAAAGAGGGCTTTGTGCACTATCACATCACATAGACAAGCTGAAAAAACCACATCATGTCAGGCCTACAAAATATGTGGGTTACCTAACAACTCCAACTCGGAATCTGAAAGTTTCTAGCCACCCCCCACTAAATCTTAGTATGTTAAATCGACATGAATAAAAATGACAATTACTCGCTCTGCTTAATTGCTACAAAAAACTAGAGAAGCCAGCTTGTTCAATGGTAGATGCTCTTCTATGATGTTCAGAGAACTTAGGGGGGGGAAATATTTTTTTCAATTTCATGAACTACGATAATGACTGCTGATTTGGCTCAATAACATTATTTAAGCAGATCCCAGCCCCCCTACACACACACAAGTATCTTATAAAGTCACATTTTAATAAACAGATACTATACAGTTTTTGCAATTTTTTTCCTTCACTTCCCACAGCACCCGTAGTTGGCATTTCAGTTCACATACTATGTATTTCTAGCAGCGGAATAGATGTGCTGATCCCACCCATTATTTTAAGATGCTACGCAAGCTCAAAAATAGTTCATTTGAATATTTTTTATTTTTGGAATTAAGATACCAAAATATTTACCATGCAGGTCATTGAGCTTCAGCATTGTTTACTGGTGACATTTTTGAACATGTATTCTACTGGAATTTAAGTATTTTTAACTCTTACTCAGAGGGGCTTGGACATAACCGGTTCCTTTCAGGCACAGTAGCAAGCAACAAATGAATTCCAGGTGAAGACCTGTTCAGTAGATCCCTTTTTGTAACCTGAACAGCCAGGCTATTCAAATAAATGCCATTTCACAACAAGAGTAGGTTTTCAAATGGCACACAAATCAAAAACCAGCAGTGTAATTAAAATTGAAGCAGCATTCTATACTTTTCAAGCCAGAGCTACAGTAATTAACACTAAATTACTTTTAAAATTCTTCATTCGTTTAAGAGGTCAAAGCAACATGGCAAATATTCAAAATTGTTATATGAACATAAACTTTATTAGCCGATGTACTAATTCTGTGCCCACTCCTGTTCCAAACAATAAAAAATAAACCATTGTTTCAGCCTTAGAGACTCAAAACCTTTTCTAATCCTGTTTAAGGTGACCAGCCATCCCGTTTTGGGTGGGACAGTCCAGTATTTCGGAGGCCTTCCAGGCACCCCCTTTATATTAACAAAGGGCCTAATTGCCCCGTATTTGCATGGCTGCTGAGAACCGGGAGAGCAAGGTTCTGGCTCCCAGCCACTCATGAGAGCTGGAAGCCAAGCACAGCAACACCATTCAGTTTTCTGGCTCCACAATGAAGGAGTCGGGAAACTGATCAGCACTCCTGCACCAGTCAGTTTCCTGGCTCCCGCGAGTGGCAGGGAGCCAGGTACCAGGAGACAGCTGAGCCCTGGAGCACCCAGCAGCTGCTCCTGGCTTGGGGGTCCCCAGCGCTCACAGGACCCAGAAGACAGGTGCAGCACTGCCAGTCAGTTTCCCAGCTCCTGTAAATGGGGAGGGGAGCTGGGAAACTGACCATCGCCGCTGTGCTTGGCTCCAGGCTTCCCACCGCTTGTGGGAGCCAGGAACCAGGGCAGCATGGCTGCCCCTTTCCCAGCTCCCCATGCCTCCTGGAGCAGCATCAGCAGAGAGAGGTCCCCCATGGGGCTGCAGCCGGTTCCTAGTGCCCCAAGGCATGGGACAGCTGGGAGCTACAGCCAGGGAGAACCCCACCACCCAGCAAGGTGGCAGCCCCCAAAGGGCAGCCACTGCCTGACTCAGGGGACCATCTATCCCGTTTTGGCTGGGACAGCTCCCCACCCCTCTTGATGTCCTGTATTTAGCCCACAGGAATATGGTCACATTATTCCTGCTTAAAATAACTTTCTAATGAGATGGCAATACTTTAAATTTCACATCAAATCTTCAAAACATGTTTAAACCTTTGATAAACTAAAAGATCATAAAAACATGAAACAGTGTCTCCTCGCTTTGCTGAAGAAATCAGAGTGAATAGTGTGACCTACTGGATACTACAGGGGAATGCTTCTAACCTTCCATGCTGCATTTTAATTGTGAAAATTCTGCGCAGCTATTTCCACATTTGGTCAACAGATAGAGCAAAGTTTTGTAAAGTTCTAAAAACCTTTTAAACACTACCATACAAATATTCAAGAGCCATCATGCCTATATCTCTTCATTGGTCATTCAAATTGACTTGAACATGTGCAAACATTTACAGCAAAATGAAACCTATGCAAACTTCAGAACCGGGTCCAGCAAACCATGACATGCGAACAGACCTCTGCACCTGCAAGGAGCCCAGCTGATTTTTAATGGGGATCTGTGCACATGCAGGAGGCAGCCTGCATGGATTTGCTTTGAGAATCTGAGCCTTTATTAAGTGGTATTTACAAATATAGAGAAGTTACTCACCGTAGTAACGGTGGTTCTTCGAGATGTGTCCCCGTAGGTGCTCCACAATAGGTGTCGGGCTCGCCCGGCGCCGCAGATCGGAAATCTTCAATCAGTTTCTCCTGGATCGCGCATGAGCCAGCACGCGCCGCCCCCCTGTGCGCCCGCAGCCGCGTGCACGATCCAGTCCCCGCCAGTTCCTTGACCAACCGCCTCGGATGCTCCTGAAAAACACTAGACAGAGATCCGAAGCAGGGAGGATGGGCGGGTGGTGGAGCACCCACGGGGACACATCTTGAAGAACCACCATTACTACGGTGAGTAACTTCTCTTTCTTCTTCGAGTGTCCCCGTGGGTGCTCCACAATAGGTGACTACCCAGAAGTAACCCAAGTAAGGAGGTGGGTAATCGGTTTATGTGCAGCTTGCCCCCGAGAGGACTGCTGTCGACAGACGGGTATCTTCTTTGAATACCCGAGGCAGGGCATAATGCTCGGCGAAAGTGTCGTAAGATGACCAGGTCGCCACTCTACAGACGTCTTTAAACGCAATGCCCTTGAAGAAGGCTGTTGATGCCACCACCGCCCTGGTGGAGTGAGCCCTGGGCGGGGCCAGCAAAGGAGCATTTTGAAGCTCGTAACACATTTTTATACAGGACACAATGTGCTTAGAGATTCTCTGTGAAGAGAGACCTTCTCCTTTTGACCTGGGAGAGAGAGAGACTAGGAGCCTGTCCGTTTTCCGGAAGGACTTAGTTCTGTCTATGTAGAAGGCCAACGCCCTCCTCACATCCAGGAGATGCAGGTGCGCCTCCTTGCCGGAGCTGTGAGGCTTCGGATAAAATGAGGGTAAAACTATTGGCTCGTTAAGATTGGACTCTGAAGAGACTTTTGGAACAAAGGCTGGGTGCAGCCTTAAAGTTACCACCTCCTTTGAGAATACTGTGCAATGCGGCGTTGCCATCACTGCCGTGAGCTCACTCACCCTGCGGGCTGATGTAGTTGCAAGGAGGAAGGTTGTTTTTTTTTTTTCGTAAGGAGACGTATGGGAACTGTGGCTAATGGTTCAAAGGTGGACCCGATAGCGTGCTGAGCACCAAGTCCAAATTCCACGATGGTGGAAGCGGTTTCCGAGGGGGGTACAGGTTTATCAGCCCCTTCAAGAACCTGGTAATGATAGGATGGGCGAATAACGTGGGCCCTTCCTCTGTATGCCGAAAGGCTGATATAGTGGCGAGGTGGACCTTTAGCGAGGACAGAGAAAGCCCGCCTCTCGAGGTCCAATAAGTATTCTAGTATTACAGGTATAGGAATGTCAAGGGGAGCTAACTGCTTGCCGGAACACCAGGCTGTGAATCGAGCCCATTTCTGCTTGTAAGTCCTCCTAGTGGAGGTCCTTCAGCTACATTCCAGGACTTGTTGTACTCCCTCCGTACACGTGCTCTTTAAAGAGCTGAGCCATGGATTAGCCATGCTTGTAGGTGCAGACCCTGAGGGTGCGGGTGCACTAAGGACCCCTGAGCCTGCGTGAGTAAGTCCGGCGCCACTGGTAGAGGGAGCGGTGGACGGTCCGACATGCGCAAAAGCAAGGGAAGCCATTGCTGCCGATCCCAAGCGGGGCTATGAGTATCATGCGAGCTCTCTCCCTTCTGGCTTTGTGCAACACCTTGTGGCAAACAGATCGATCTGGGGAAAACCCCATGCACGAAAAATGCGCCGTAGCAGATCGGAGCGGGTCTGCCATTCGTGCATGATTGCAAAGCGCCTGCTCAGCTGATCTGCTTTCACATTGTGAGCGCCCGGCAAGTACGAGGCTTTCAACGTTATGTTGTTGGTGATGCACCAATTCTACAATTGGACTGCTTCCGCACATAGGGCACGGGATCGTGCTCCTCCTTGTCGATTGATGTAAAACATAGTGGAGGTACTGTCGGTATTGAATCCCGACTACTTTGCCATGTAGGTAATCTCGAAAATGTTTGCAGGCGTTGAACACTGCTCTGAGCTCCAGCATGGTTATGTGCAGCGTCTGTTCCGCAGGGGACCATAGCCCTTGCGTTACCTTGTCGCCGATGTGCGCTCCCCATTCTATGTGGTAGTAAGAAAAAATTTGTGGTTGGTGAAAAAGGCACCCCCACTAGCAGATTCTCGGGGTTTTCCCACCACGCCAGGGATCTGCGCACCTCTGTTGTGGGCGACACCACCCTGTGGACAGTGTGGGATGCCGGTTTGTAAACATTCGCCAGCCAATGCTGCAGGCTTCACATGTGCAACCTGGCATTCTGTACCACAAACGTCGCTGCCGCCATGTGTCCCAGCAGCTGTAAGCACGTTAAGACCAGCACCGTGGGGCTGTATGTGCTGACTTGCACCAGTGAACTGATGGCGCGGAAGCGGGCATCGGGTAGGTACACCCTTGCTGTGATAGAGTTTATGCGTGCCCCTATGAACTCTATATGTTGTGTGGGTTTGGACTTTGACTTTGCGAGGTGGATGACTAGGCCCAGTGCTGTGAGTATCAAGGCAACTGTGATCATCCAAAAACATTGCTTGCGCAAGTAACGGTTGAGGCCCCGAAGATCTAAGATGGCCCTCCAGTCTCCTGTTTTCTTCTCTGGTAGGAAGTAGTGTGAATAAAAACATTCCCCTGGAATTATCCCGGCACTCTTTCCACCTCCCCTATGAACATAAGGTGATTCACCTTCTGCTTGAGCCTCGCCTCGTGGCAGCGTCCCTGAGGTGAGGCCTGGTGGGAGGCTTCATCGGTGGAAGCGACTGGAAGGGGATCGCGTAACCCGTGGCTATGATCTCCAGCACCCAGTTGTCTGTGGTGATCTTTTGCCATTGGGAGTGGAACGGTCTGTGGCGATGATGGAACATGAGATGAGAGTGGTATTGAGCGAGGGTATTGATAGTGCAGCCCCCGACATACCTGTCAAACTTGTTGCCTTTGGGCCTGACCTGAGAGCTTACAGCTTCGTTCAGAAGGTCGCCTAGGAGTTCTGTACTGTTGCTGCTGTTGATAGCGCCCTTGGCCGTAGCCCCGTTGATATTGAGCATGCTGTGGTTGTAAGCGTAGCGTCTTTGCTGAGGATAAAATTTTTCCCTCCTGTATGGGGGAGTATAAATGCCCAAGGTTCTAAGTGTAGCACTCGAGTCCTTACTGGAGTGAGGGACCGAGTCGGTTAAGTCTGCAAACAGCTTTTATGTATCAAAGGGAAGGGCCATGATCTTCGCCTGTAGGTCCCTCGGGATACCCGATGTCTGGGGCCAGGATTCTCTATGCATGACCAATGCTGTAGCCGTTGAACATGCCGCCGTGTCCGCCACGTCCAGGGCAATCTGGACTCCCGTCCGCAATGCTGCGTAGCCCTCTTGAATAATCGCCTTTAACACCAGCTTTTTGTCTTCTGGAAGTGAATCCATGAGGGGAGTAAGCCTGGAATAATTATCAAAATTATGGTTTGCTAAGTGTGCCCATAATTTGCCATTCTCAATAGCAGGGTAGAAGAGGAGTATACCTTCCTGCCAAACAGCTCTAGCTTCCTAGCATCTTTGTCCGATCCCCCCGATTTGTACTGAGAAGCCTTTGACCTCTGCTGGGACGACTCGACCACCAAAAAATTTGGTTGTGGGTGACTGAAGAGGAACTCCATACCCTTTGCCGGGACGAAGTACTTCTTATCCGCTCTCTTGTTCGTAGGCAGAACAGAGGCCGGAGTCTGCCATACAGTAATGGCTGACTCCAGAATGGCTTCGTCCAGCGGAATAGCAATTTTGGACGAAGCCAGGGGTCTCAAATTTTCCAGGAGTTTGTGATGTTTCTCCTGCACCTCTGCTGTTTGAATGTCTTGCGTGAAAGCCACCCTTTTAAACAGCTCCTGAAACTGTTTAAGGTCATCCGGGGGAGAGACATCCCCGGGGGCCATGGCCTCATCTGGAGAGGATGAGGAGGAACCACTAGGGTAAACCTCCCTCGAACCCTCGGGCTCCTGCAGTCGATGATACACTTGCTCGCTGCAGGATTGTGAAGGAAAGTCCCGGGGTTCTAAAATTAACTCCCCTTGAGACAACTGTGTTTCCGTTCCCGATCAGGAGTGCCCACTGGGGTACTGAGCGGCTGGGGGGGACCTGCCCCTGGGTGTAGGCCTGTGGTGTCTGTGTCCAGCATGATAAGGACGACCATGGCAGCATGGGCAAGGGTCCGGGGATGGAGACCTAGACCACTCATGGGGTGTGTACCCCCGCTGTCTGGGAGAGCGAGACCTCCGCGACGACACAGATAGAGGTGAAACTGGCTTGTGATAGTAGTCCAGTGGATCCAATCCCAGAAATGGTGAAGGTGGCCCAAGCCATGGTGACATTGGTTGGAGGAACGGAGGAGGTGGTTCCGGATGGGCCAGTGGAGACACAGGCCTTCGGTGCGGCGTGCGTATCACAGGGGGAGGGCTTGGCGCTAACAGCAGCACAGCCCTGTCCGGAGATGGACTGCGGTGCCAGGCTTTTGATTTTGCCTTGCCCCTCCCCTGCGGGGCCGGCACCACCCACTTCCATGCCGGGGACCTCGGCCCCGCTGTCAGCGCCGCACTCGGCAGTGTCAGCTGCAGTGCCGCGCGGGTATCCTCCTCCGGTGCCCACAGGCTCCGTGCCTGGCACCCCTGCACCGTTGGTGCTGCGGGGGCCAGTGCCGCCTTTGGCGGTGCCGCTGGGTCCGGCGCTTGCCTCGCTGACGCTCTAGGCGCCACGCATGCCGGCTGTTGTATAACCGGAGGCTCAGCCTCTGCCACGTGCACTGCCGCTTGCCTGAGTATGCAGCTGGGGGCTGTGTGCTCCGCTCGTCCTGCTCACTGCAAATGCCAGCAAGGATCGAGCCAGGGAGAGTTTCCTCCGTTTCTGCACCGAGGGGGTCAGAGAAAACTGCCCTCCTCTTATGCAACCCAGAGGGCCCTTCTGGGTGAGGCTTCTCCGGCAAGTCCGGCTGGAGAGCCTTATCAACAAGAGCATTTTACGCCTCATCGCTCTGTCCTTCCTGGCCCTGGCTGTGAGCTTAGCACAGTGAGAACACTTCTGGGTAGCCTGTGATTCCCCCAGGCATCGGATGCATTCGCTATGCCCCACGGAGGCCGGCATAGCTTCACGGTATGACTCACGCTTTCTAAAACCTGAAGAGGCCATTGTGGTGAGTCCTTTATTGTTAATAGGGTACTTTCCACTTAACCGTTTCTTTCCACCCCAAACAGTGATCACCGGCCTGCGCGGCAGCGGGCGGCCTAATGGCCTTCACGTCCGCTCTTCTCTTCTCCGCTCCTCTCTCTTTTTTTTTTTTTTGCTGATATTCTCTTTGTCTTTGCTTTCTCTCTCTTTTTTTTTTTTTTTTTTTTTTAAATAACCAAAAACAACAAATGACACGTAGAAAAAACCACTATTTAATCTGACTCTGGCCTTAGCCTGAGTAGATTCCGTCTGCAGCCGATGGCGGTTGAGAAGGAACTGGCGGGGACCGGATCGCGCACGTGGCCAGGGGTGTGCAGGGGGGCGGCGCGCGCCAGCGCATGCGCGATCCAGGAGAAACTGCTGGAAGATTTCTGATCTGCGGCACCAGGCAAGCCCGACACCTATTGTGGAGCACCCACGGGGACACTTGAAGAAGAACGGTGGATGCAGTGAGAAAGGGTGGCCGCTCACTGATCCAGAAGGGGAAGAACTCCTTCCTCAACCCTGGTGGACAGAACTTAGCCCTGCTCCCTTACCTGACTGGAAGACAAGAGGTAGGGCTACAAGTATAAACACCCCAGCCAAGAGCTCAGCAGGGGCCCAGCCACTGGTGGGGGCACTAGATACAGGTTCTGAGCTCCCAGGCTGGGAGGTGGATCCAGCACTCCAGGAAGCAGAGAATGGGCCTGAACACGAGGCCCACTGACAGATGATGAAGAGGAGGAGCTACCGACTGGGAGAGAGGCCCCACTCCCCTTCAGACCTAAAGGAACCAGACCTGCAATGAGCCAGGTGTGAAGAGAGGGAAAGATCTGGAAGTGGCCCAGGGATAGCAGGGTCAGCGGGTTGCCATGTGGATCCCCGCTGACCATTGCAACACACCTCTGCCGCTAACAAGACCCTGGGCTGAGGCACAGCGGAGTGCGTGGGCCTGTACTCCTCCCCACCATCCCTAACCAGTGAGTGGCAGTTTCCCCCTCTAATTGGTCTAGGCATATGCCTGGGTTGCCTGGCGCGCTCCGCTTCATGAGGGTCTGGGCTTATTGACTCTGCAATAAGCACCTTGTTTGTTGGCCTGTCCTGCACCAGGGCCTGGGCCTATTGACTTTGGATTGAACTAACTCGACTGTTTTGTTGCCCACCCAGCAGCTAGAATCAATGCATCTACAATCGACTTACCTGGCCACCCTCACTCAAGAAGGTCAACAGAAGAGTTTCTCCCAACAAACTCACTTCCCCGTCACATCCCGTGAGGAGTACAGGGGTCGATGCCAACCCCTGGCAGGTCAATTTTGCACATTCCTACCAGATATGCAAAAATCGAACCCCTGAAGATTGACCGTGAATGGGTTAATCTTCTGGGTTAGTGCAGACACAGCTTTATTAATCTGCAGTAGCCTTTTTTTCAGGTCATGGTTTTCAGGCCTGACAGCTACACAGCGCATATAAAGCACGGTCACTTACAACCAGGCCAAGAATTAGCTCTGATGGTACTCTCTGATTCCTTATAACAGGGAACAATTCCAGCACTGCCACACAGCATTTCCATCTGCAAGGAAACCACTTAGTAAAAGTACGCCTTATAAAAGACTTATAACCTCAAACAACATGCCACTTCATACCCATTGCTCTGAATTTTACTGGACTATTGAAAGCAGAATTTTTCAAAGCATCAAACAGGCAAAATCTTCCCACAGGGTCACAAACTCCAAATGCTCACGGGTAAGTGAAGAAAACCATTTGCCATTACAATCACAAAGAAGGGACAAAATGTGTGCTTTCCAATTACTGTTATTTACATAAAATGTTTTTTATGTAACAACTCAGCTAAGTACAGTACAAAGTCTCAGCATTTCTGTGCTTAAGTAACAATGCAAGAACCTGCTCCACCTCCCATCTAAGTCTCCTTGGACTGGAATGGACACACTCAGGAACAATATTCAGAGGATTCTGCATTTTTGATATGCAATACTTAATATGCAATGTTGTTCATTTTCTATCTCCCATTTTGTTCAATGCTGAGTTTCTCTACAGTCTAGTTCTTGTACACAAAATTAATTATATTTTTGATAACATATGAAAATTAAAAATACAGAAAAATATGAGCACTGTGAATGCAGTCTTCAGGTTGCTTGTAAAACACAGCAGAAGAAGAAATTAGCTGATGACATTTTAAAAGGAGGTTTCAGACTTTCTATTATAAACATGTACAATGTTAGGACCCAACCATGAAAAGACTCATATGAAAGTCCCACTGAAATCTTAAATCTTTGCAAGATCAGGACTACAGATATACAACTTGAAAGTGTAGGAAAAAGCAAAGACTCTTCTAAAGCTCCATATTACTATAAAGCATAAACCAAAAAAAGTAGAGATGTGCCAAAGATGCACAGTTCTGATCTGAATTTAATTTGAACTTTTGTGAAGTTTGCTTCTTCTTTGATAAAAAGTTCATTTGTTTGCATTGGGTAAACAGCTAAGGTACATGGCAAAGGCTTCAGAACACAGATTTAAGCAAACTATTCCAGAGTAATCAAGATAGCTAAAACTTGGGTGATGGCTATCAAAATTATAGCAGACAATTTCTCAACTCTGAATTAATCCTCAAGTACAGTCACAAAGTTGTCTAGTTTTAAAGCACAAAGCCTATCTCTACACTGCCAAATTAAAGGCAAAAAGACTATAAATATTTTGAAAAAAAATTAAACATTATTATTAAATGGTTATATTGCAATAATGCCCAGAGAGACTCAAGTCAGAATCCCATTGCTGTACAGCACCCAAACACACTAACTATTCACTCCCCAGCAGAATTGTCACTAGCCTTAACATGCCCCCAAAGAAAAACAAGACCCACCCAGTGCACACAAACACTCTGTCTTCCTCAACTTCCTCACGTCTCTGTGCCAAGATGGGGGAAGAGATGGAGTGAACTCATTACACCCACAATTCCCTGCTGCAAGTGGAACAAGAAGAAATGGATACCACCTTGACTCCAGCCCCGCACGAGCCAGAAATAATATGTTGTACATGGTAAGCTATAAAGTTTCATACAGCTCCATGTGTGACATTTTATGTAAAGTCCTTAATAAGACAATTGGCATATTTGTAAATTACCACCCTTCACCTCTCGGCCTTCCCTGCTCTGCCCTGTCTCTTTCCCCGGCCTGCCTTATTCTCTTCCCACTTCTCAGCCCCGAGCCTGTATCTGCTAGCCTTGACTTTCCTACCAGCTGTTGCCACCAATTCTCCTCCTCCTCTTCAGGAACTTCCCTGCAGAACCCATGCCTAACAGGGGAGCAGAGAGAAGCGACCCAACGTACCACTTGTCTGTCTCACAGCAGGCATCCCAGCATCCCCCCCGTAGCCAGGGATTAATGGCTGCTACCGCCCAGGGCTCAGATAAATACATGAGGTTCCAACTAGGCTGTGGGAATGTGACAAGGTTGCCAGATGCCTGAATATTCCATGAGCTGCATGACACTTGGCAGGTCTGGTCTTGGCAGTTGTTAGCTCCACCTTGGAAGCAAAGCAAGGGAGGAAATGTGACTGAGTAATTTCTCCCAGAGCTGCTCCTACTCCAGCACACCCACATCATCCACTATAGAGGACTAACCTTAAAGGCACATTCTATCCCTAAACTAGCTAAATGAATGGGGGTTGGGGGGGGGGGGGGAATTAGAGGTCATTTTACAACAGGTGGTGCTTTGATGCTCCCCCAAAAAGCTAAGCATGGGAAATCAATCTTTCAAAAAAACTGTATGTTTCAATGGGAAACAATCTAAAATATACAAAAATTGTAAGAGTACAGTTCTCCTCTGAAAAGTAACTAAAAATGACATTATGCGGTTCCATGTTTAATCAGTTTCAATTGGCTTCAGACCAGATTTATAAGGTTTACAAATAAGAATATGATTTGTTTGACTGTCAGTCACAAAACCTCCACCAGAGGGCTGAAAGACAGCCTGCGATCCTCCTGGTTCACACAAGACACTATTAGCAATGTATATTCTGCAACTGGCATAGTTAACTTTGCTGATGGCGAGGCAGAATAAAGTCCATGTCCCTCTCCAAGAGCTGTGTTGGTTCTGCAATTTTAAGGAGTTGAAATAGCAATGAAAGCTTTTGTGACACCGAAGGGAAAAGACTAAAGTTGAGAAGCAAATTGGTTAGAAAATACATTATCACTTTAAAGTGGACACTTTCCTGTGGTAAACAAACTGTAAAACAGTGGTGGGCAACCTGCAACTCGTTGGGGTCTGCACCTCCCCATTTTCTTCCCCAACAACTCTCACACACTGGGTCCCACATTTACCTACTCCTCCTCCTCCTCTCTTCCAATACTTGCAGAGTGCCATGAACTGGCTGATTTGTGCTCCATCCCTACTCCTCCCTCTCCATCCCAGAGCTTGAGCCCTGCGAATCAGCAAGAGGCCTAAGCGACAAGGGCGGAGAAAGGGTGCACAGACTACATGTGGAACCTCAGTGGGCTGCAGGTTGCCCAACCCTGGATTTCCAATCTTGCAGTCCACCGAGATGAAGAGGATCCACTCGTGGCCTATTCACTAGTCTTGGTTGCTCATCGCTGCTTTAAAATATTCAGTTAGCCAAACAATGCAATCCTTACTCAAATCCCCTCTGGTATAATACAGCTGCAGAATTGGATTCTGCTGCCTTAAGTGATACCAGTGTAAATCCACCGCTGATCTCAGCAGTTACCTCAGATTTATGCCTGTGTAACAGATTAGAATTTAGCCTACTGAGTTCAACTGTCAGTGAGAACGACAGTTAACACACATCTGTACATACACACATTTACTTTCACACTTATATACAGACATTTCTATGGTGCTCATGGCTAAAACTATCGCTTAAAATTATGTGAATTAAAACAAGGGTAAACCTGCTTCCAATTTATCCCTATAAATCACACTGCAAAACTCCTACCAGTGAACGCTACCCTCTGTGCAGATACTCCATTCAAGGCCAATGCATCATTTAAGGATTTAAACAGTATTTAAATGAGGTACACTTTTTTAAAAGCCATCTGCACAAGAGTAAATTTCACCCAGTATGAATAAACAGATAGGACCATTCTGTTCCCTCTCATGGAACAAAGTCAACTGCCTCTGTAGCACTAATTCCTACCTCACCCTCCCCCATAAAGGGGCAGTCAAAATTAGGTCTCAGAGAAGAACGTCTAGTCCTGCAGTTAGAATTCTAACCAGGGCCACACTCAATCCTCTGTTCTGCCATGGAACTCCTATGTGACCCCGCGTAAATTGCTTGATTTTTAATACCTCAGTTCCTGATCTGTAAAATGGGCATACTTCCCTGCCACGCAGTGGCATTGTAAGGATGACCACATTAAAGTTTGTATGGTATCTGGATATTACAATAACTAAACCATCTTAGACAATGGAAGACATGTTTGTGTTCACACAATATTTTACTAGGTGTTTTCCATGAAAATTTTAGTGCATTTTTTATTGTTTTCTGCAGATCGAAAGAACTATGACAAAACTGGTGCGGCATTTTTCAGCTGACCACGCCCATTCTGATTCTCCCCACACACACCCCAAAATCAGCTGCAAGAATTTAGATGGATGTATATTGTGTACCAAAGGAATTAAAACATATGTTCAGTATTTTGTGTGTCAAACTATTCTGCTTCTTGCAAAGCATAATGTTGAACTAAATGAAGAAATGTCCAATACCTTCCCAATGTCACCTTATTCAATCATTGTTATCGTCACTCATTTATGCTACAATAGGGCACAGAGGCCACAATCAGACATTACAGTCCCAGTGATTTCAATGTCGTATACATATGTATTTAAAATAAATCCATTCCCCAAAGAGCTTTGCTGAGAACCTTCAGCATGTTAGGATCCTACACAACAAGTATTGAAGTGCACTGAAATCCTTGTATTGATTTCACTGGTATTACTCCCTTTACTAGGTGCCCAAAACCCCAAAATCTAGAAGGTCATAGTAGTTAAAAAGCTGATTAAGAGGAGAAGTAAACGTAAATATATATTTTAAACTGTAGCAAATGGAAGTAAGAGGGCATTGATAGAAATGCATCAGAAATTAGGATATATAGAAAATTGATAAGGGAAGCAAATGGACATTAGGACACAACTATGGCCAGCAGCATTAAAGAAACAGTTTTTTTAAATTATATTAAGGCAAAAACAATCTTGAGTATTGGTCCATTGTTCAGGGGGAATGGCAAAATGATCACTAATAATGCAGAATAGGCAGAAGTTTTCAATAAATATTTTTGTTCTGTATTTGGGGGGGAAAAAACAGTTGATGTAGTCATCATATGATGATAACACTCTTCCACCCCACTAGTTCCTCAGGAGCATGTTACACAGCATCTACTAACATTAGACATTTTTAAAATGAGCAAGTCCAGATAACTTACATCCAGAAATTTTAGAAGAGCTGGCTTAGGAGCTTGCTGAACTGTTAGCATTGATCTTGAGTAAGTCTTGGAACACTGAGGAAGTTCCAGAAGATTGGAAGAAAACTATTATACTGTTTTTGAAAAAAGAGAGCACCGGAGTAACTGTATACCTGTAGGTATCAATCCTGCACAAGATAATGGAACAGCTGATAGCACCCTTGATTAATAAAAATTTAAGGACAGTAATGTAATTAATGCCAGACAACCTGAGTTTATGGGAAATACATCCTGGTATATTAGCTTGAAATCTATTTTTTATGAAATTACAAGTCTGGTTATTAAAAGTATAGAGTTGATGTACTACTTAGATTTCTGTAAGGTGTCCGAGTTGGTACCATTAGAATGATTTAATATTAACTTGTCAAGTATTAAATCCATTAAAAGCTGGCTAACAGATAAATAACTGTAAATGGGAAATCATAATCAGAGGATATGTTCTACTGGGATCTCATAGTGGAGAGTTGGCTCTATGCTATTTAAAATGTTTATCAATAACCTGAAAAAGGCCTCAAATAATCACTGATGAAGTTTGCAGATGACACAAAAACCAGTGGAGTGGCAAATAATGCAGAGAACTGGTCACTGATACAGAGCGATCTAGATTACTTGATAAAAATCAGTCCAAGCAAACAATATACATTGAAGACAGCTACATGTAAATGTTATACGTCTAGGAACACAGACTGCAGGCCACGCTTCCACAGTAGGGAACCCTATGTTCAGGAACAGTGATTTGGGGTTCATGCTGACTAATCATTGGATCATGAGTTCCCAGGGCAATGCTGTGGCCAAAACGGCTAATATAGTTATTGGAGACATAAGCAGTAGAATCTTGTGCAGATGTAGAGCTGTATTTTATCTTTGAATTTGTCAGAGAGGCAGCTGCTGCTGGAGTACTGCATCCAGCCCCGGTGTACACACTTCCAGAAGGATACTGAGAACTTGTACAAGGGTTCAGAGAAGAGCCATAAAAAAAAAATAAAGGATTAGCAAATATGTCTGATAGTAATAGGCTGTTGGAGCACAATCTATTTAGCTTAATGAAAAGAAAGTTAAGGGTTTAGAGTCTATGATTACCTAAATGGACAACATAATAGCATTTTAAATCTGGAATCCAGATGTATTTCTAGGGATATGCTCCAGGAATGAGTTCAGGGACTTTCTATGGCCTGTGTTACACAGGAGTTCAGAACAGATGATCATAAAGACTCTCCTAACCTTGGAATTTATTAAAGGGTTACAGGATTTTTTTTTCCTGTTTTTTCCCTTAATTGGGTGAATTAATGTCAAGATTTCACTCCTGGAACATGCACACTTGATCCCAGAGTCCTTCAGTTGGTTGTTGGTGAAAGGAATTCAAGCTTGCAGAAAAAGCACGTCCCCCCTGACTCTCACATAATAAAGCTAACTTTGCTATTAACCAATGCACAGTTAAAAAAGGGCTATTTTACCTCAACTGTTTCACAAGCAGGAGGGTCAAAATCCTGCACTCATATGCATGTTCCATTGGGCTTCATTTCGTATTTACTTTGATTTTATCCTGATTCATATGACTTCAAACATCTCAGGAAATCTAACATATCCCCACCACCAATACTGCAATAGTTTGATAAAATGGGCATTTGCCTTGCACATGGTGAAGAGAACACAATGCTTTTCGAACGATAATTTTCTAGAGGACCTTCTTTCAAAATAGTGCTTCCACACACACAAAAAATGATCAAAAGATCGATCCACTCTTTCAATAGAGAATGTCCACACAGCCCCGCTCTTTCAAAAGAATGGGCCAGGGATCAAAAATCCAGTGCCTTTTTATGAAAAAAAAGGGCCCACAGAGCATCTACACAGGCTTTTTTTCCCCTAAAACGCTTTCAAAAGAAGGCACTTTTCCTGATCCAGGAGCAGAACAGGGCTTTCAGAAGACGAGCCACATTCTTTCAATTTCAGATCAAAAGCAAGTATTATGCATGTGGACGCTCCACGTGTTCTTTCGAAAAAGGGCCTGATTTTCCAAAAGAATTTGCTCGTGTAGACACGGCCTAATTAGTATTTCATCTCGTCACAGTGGCTTCTTAGCATTCAGGTGGGAAATGATATCTGAAGTAAAACAGAATGCCTGTCAGCCTTTGCTACAGCAAATGGTTCCTGCAGCTCAGAGTTAGGTAGATGAATTAACAGAAGAAACGCAAAAATATGACAGGAGAAATTCAGGTACTTCCCAGCTAATCAGCAGAACGCCCAAAGCCACCCACAGTGTTTTTAGTGGTGGTGGACATCCACATGTGGCTTGGTGCACATAAAATTTATTCTGACCATGGATGGAAAAAAATCAGAGGAAACAATGGTTAGGTGTCTTCTTAAGTCAGCAACCTCAGGTTAAAACCTAATCGAAGACATGGTAACTCAGCTTTTAACCCAGATTAGCACCTTGAGATCCATGACAGGCTCCACACTGGGTTTTAATTTAGCTATTAACAGAATGACAGGGTTTGACTTCTATTTTCATCAGGAGTAGCTAGCCTACATTAAAACACACACTTACACACACTGCTTGGGTCCACAGGAAGGGTCTCATCATAGGGAGCTGCAGGAGTCAGGGCAGGGACTTGGGGATGTGAGGGGCTCGGTGAGGTAGCCAAGGGTGAGGGGGTGCTGTAGTTAGTGTGGAGGGGCTCAGGGAAGAGGGCTGAGGGTGGGGGGAGTGCAGAAGTCAGGGCTAGGGGGTGAGCAGGGCAGGGCAGGGCAGGGCAGGGCAGAGGTGGCGGGGGGATGGTACAGGAGGCTGGCCGATCCCCACTGCTGGCTGGGATAAAACGAACTGCATGGCTCACCAGTGGCTCCTCAGGGCTGGCCAGGGCAAGTGGGCTGTGCTGCACAGCCAGTGGGTCACCAACATGGGAAACCTACATGCGCACGGTAACCAGCAACATCCAGAGCCCTGTCCCCAAGATTGCCGTTCTGCCTAGACTGCCCACTCCCTGTGGTCATTCTGCGGTGTAACACCAAACCTTGGCCTTACTTTGAGTTCTGATAAGAGAAGCTGCATACCAAATGTCACAGTCCTAGTGTAACCCACACACCTAGGTGTGATTAACTGTTCCATGTAGTGGTACCCAGACCACTTCACAGAGAAAGAACATGTTCTTTGCAGCCTAAGATGAATGCCAGCTGGTCTTTAGCTCAAGCTGTAGCGGCACCTGCACTAAGCTCCAAAGGTCCCAGGTTCAAGTCTGCCTGTGGCAGCTTACACTACTGCTTCACATTTAGAAGGAGTTCTTGAACAAATGGACTCAGACAGACAGATGGACAAAACACACAAACTCTCACAAATATATGGTAGATAGATAAGGTGGTTTCATCACTAGAAAAACACTACAGAAGAAGCCTCATGTTATGAAAATGATTTAAGCTACAGTTTTAAAACACTGCAGAGAATCACACTGTAGCCAAGAATGAAGGTTTGTGTTTCCCTCCACAGCCTCCATCCAGACAGTGGTGAAATCTGAGTATAACAGTGCTTCAAATTCAGTAACCCTCTTACAGTGTGTCATTTACACAAGCCTTAGCAACAAGGGTGGTAATAAAACTAGCTGTCAGCTCCTGCCTGCTTCTGAACCTGTAACGAAGGGGTATACATATGTCAGTGGCACACGAGTTGACTTCCCCTCCAATGGGGGAGAAGGGGTGTGCCGAGTCCTGCCTCAAGCCCCACCCCCTGCCTCCTCTGAGTGTGCCACATTCCCCTTCTCCCTCACCTGCCGGAGAGTCCTGATCCCTGCAAATCAGCAGTTTCTGGTGCTCCAGCAGTGCTGTGGGGTGGGAAGGAGGAACTGGTCCACAGGCCATCAGAGCACAAGAGGCATGGAGGGAGGCGAGCAGAAAGGAGGAGCTTGGAGCCAGTGGGTGCTCTGCACCCAATAATTTTTTTCCATGGGTGCTCCAGCCATGCAGCTGGCACCTATGATCAGAGTGAAACACATAAGGATAATAATATGATCAAACCTTTGCTTCATTAGCTCAGTGTTTGCCCTCTGCTCGTGTCTCTCACACCATACTTTTTATAGAAATACACTACCTACTTCTCCAATTTAACAGTTGCTGGTCATTTGTGCAGATAAGCTCGGTAGTTAATGTTTTGAGGAGGCGGCAGCCAAGGCAGACATGAAGGAAGACGCTTATGCAGTTTCATTAATTATTTAGAGCTGGTACATTTGAAATGAAAGGAGCTGGTTTCTTTTGGGGTGAGGGTAAATTGCTGTTATGTGTTTGCAGCCCTGCTACAAATAGTCTCATTAATTTAAAAGACACAGGTAAAAGACTTGCTGTGGAAAAATCCAGGTGAGGCTTTCGTCACAGCTGCATACACCTTCATCCTTTCCCTACCTGCCACACCACTCAGTGATTTAAACAAACATTCTGAAACACAAAAAACCCTACAGAACATATCATAGATGTTGACAGTTGTGAGATCTATGATATTAAAATCTACACAAAATGTTATAGAATTCCAATGTTTGTGCTTCACAGATAGACCCCTCGCCCCCCATTGCTGGGGGTGGGGGAGTTGTTTGGCTCATTTCCCTCCCCCGCCCCCCCGGGCCCCTTAAATTCAACAGAGCTGAAGAGAGCAAAAGAGAGATCTTCACTTTTTCAGCCTTTAATCAGCCATACTGCAATCAGAGGGCTCCTTGCTGCCTTCACCCTGGAGCTGTGCGGTGCAAGAAAGGGCAGAAAAATCTCTAACCTAAACAGAAAGTGGGCTAGGGACCAGGAATTTCATGGCACAACCTACTTCCTTGGGAGTCTGCAGAAGCTCCTCCCTGCCCATACTATACGTTTCATAGGTGCAGAAGGGGTGTGTGAGGCACAACGCGGCTGGAGAGCAGCCCACTCTGCACCCCACACCTCTCCTTATGTACTGCCAGATTTCCATGCAGAAATCCATGATAGTGAAAGTAGATGAGGCACCATTAAAATCGCCAGTTCCTTCTATGCCCATTGCAGACAGTAGCGTGCAAGCACGGTGGGCAGGAGGAAACAACAATATGGGTTATAAGCAGCTGAGTCACAGGATCCATGAGGCAGGATTCAAATCTTCATGTGGACCCACAGAATCTGCAGGCCACAAATCCAGCATCTCCTATACAAGGCCATTAACTTCTCCCAGGATGGTCGGCAAAAGGCTCCAATTCTCAGTTCGGTGTTCCCTGTAAGATGAGTGCCTGGGTGACCACCCAGAAGAGATTCAAATGCTGCCCACCTGATCAGCAGAGCACCACATCACCCACAACCAGGAGCATCTGTTTCTACCGGTGGTGCACACCTGCACATGCCTCAGTGCACATAACAAAACGTATTCCACACATACATGGGAACAAAATTAAGGGAACATTGGTTCTGGGCGGTGGCAGTCAGTGCCCCCCTTACCTGAAGGCACAGAGAAGATTCACCCCAACTGCAAATATGTGGTCAATGTTTCTACAAAGCAGAAAGCACATATCAGATGCAGACTCCTAGACACCCTCAAAACATAAGAGATGATTTAAGAGGATATCTCCATGAATTATATTGCATCATCACTGGCACTTTTAAAGCAGATAAAAACATCCATATTTATCTATCTTTAGTGCACTTAGCCTGCCAGTGCCTCCTAAGAACACCCTTTGCCCGTCCCTGTTGAAATCAATGGGAATTTTTTGTGCAGAACCTCACAGGATTAAGAGTTTATGAGTGAAGTAAATATGTCCATTTCAAACCCCAAGTCAGTCCAAACTGCGTGTGTGTGTGTGTGTGTGTGTGTTTGTGTGTGAGAGAGAGAGTGCGCGTGTGTGCGCGCACGCACGTGTGTGTTTTGTTTTGCATTTTGACTAGATATGGAGCTGGTGTTTTGTACAGTACATCATCTAGCTCAAATGGTGGTTGGGATGATACCGGGGGACAAAATAAAAACAAAAGATAATTCTGAACCACCATTTCACCTACCACTTTCACTCAAGAAGGATATGAAGTTCAAGTCAATGTAATCTGTGTCCATTTAATGGATTTTTCCACACTCTACTTTGGCTCCATACCAACAGGAAGAAGGTTATTTTCTCACTAAAGATCATTAACAATTCATGTGCTGTAGTTTCTACCATATGTGACTCATCATCTGACTGACTTGATTTATTCACCAGTTTTCCATAGAAAGTTCTGGGCTTTTTTTAGATGGGGGAGCACAGTATAATTTATATGGCACTTTCACTAAAATTACATGGAGTGATACTAAATTACTAAAGCACTTCACTGAGAAAAACTGATTTTGTTTAGAACCATAGTTGCTTCATAAGCTTTTGCCTTTTTCCTGATTATGGGCTGGAGTGTATGAAAGAGAGGCAGAGGGAGAGAAGTAGGAAGAAGAGTACATATGAAAAACAAAATGTTACAGAAATTCCCTTTCCTCTACTTTTCCCCAAACATGCCAAATTCTCAAACTAGATCATCTTTAATTGCCCTTCCAGTGGCCATGGTAACATGGCATTTAAAATAAATACAACTTTAAATCAGAAGAAATAACAAGGGAGAGAAAGTCCACCATGGTGAGGAATCTGCCATGGCGAAGAATCCACCACTCTCTTTCCCTCTTTCCATAAACCAGCGGCAGCTGCAGCAAATAAATAATTTCCATGTATTCCATTAAAACAGAATTTTTAATAGTATGCCCCTCAAGTAACTCAACATTAGGGTCAATTTCCAGCTTAAACTAGGGCTTTAAACTAGGTTCTCTGTAGGACAGCGACCTAAGCCCTGAGGTAAATAGGGAAGGCTGACATGACAAAGTAGGGAAATCGGACAGTTGTCTAGTTGTGTATCTGCACACAAACAAAAGAAGGCTGAAAAACAAGCAGGTAGAATTGCAAGTCGAGGAACTATGATGAGAGTGGAATAAAAGCAACTTGGTGGGTGACACATAGGACTGGAGCACTGTCATGGATGGGTATAAACTGTTCAGGAAGGACGAGGTGAGAAAAGGTAGAGGAGTTGCACTGTGTGTTAGAGAATATGATTGCTCAGAGCATCCTCATGAAACTGGAGAAAAACCTATTGAGAGTCATTGGTATAAGATTAGAAGTGAGCGATGGCATGGCCAGTGTCTGCTGAAGACCACCAGACCAGGAGAATGAGGCTGACAAGGCTTTATTTAGACAACTAGCAGAAGTAATAGAGGCCCTGATTCTCTTGGGGAATTTCAATCACCCTGACATTCGCTGGAAGAGCAACGCAGCTGAGCACAGACAATCCAGGAAGTTTTTGGAGAGTGTGGAGGACAATGTCCTGATGCAAGTGCTGGAGGAACCAACTAGGCTCATGTTCTTTTTGATCTGTTGCCTACAAACCGGGAAGAACTGGTAGGCGGAGTAGAAGTGGGTGGCAAACTGGGCAGCAGTGACCATGAGATGGTTTGGTTGAGAATCCTAACAAAAGGAAGACAGTAGAGCAGTAGAACAGGGACCTGGGACTTCAGACCTTGACTTGCTCAGGGAACTGATGGGCAGAATCTCCTGGAAGGCTTATATGAAGGGGAAAGGAGTCCAGGAGAGCTGGCTGTATTTTAAAGAATGCTTATAGAGGGCACTAGAAGAAATCATCCCAATATGCAGAAACAATAGCAGATACAGCAGGCAACCAGTTGGGCAATCAACTAGAGGAATCTTTGGTGAGCTTAAACACACAAAGAAAGCTGAAAAGAAGTGGAAACTTGGACAGCTAACAAGAGAGAAGTATAAAAACACTGTTCAAGCCTTCAGGGGTGTAATCAGGAAGGCCAAAACACAACTAGAGTTCCAAATAACAAGGGACATGAAGAATAACAAGAAGGGTTCCTACAGGTATATTATCAGCAAGGTGGTGCTCAAGGAAAGTGTGGGACCCTTACTGACTGGGGAAGGCAACCTAATGACAGACGATGTGGAAAAAGCTGAAGTACTCAATGCTTTTTAGGTCTCGGTCTTCACAAACAAACTCAGCTGCCAGACTGCTGTACCAGGCAGCACAGTATGGGAAAGTGGGGAACAGCCCTCAGTAGTGAAAGAACAAGTTAAAGACTATTTAGAAAAGCTGAAGGCCGTGGAGTCAGAACTAGTGCATCTGAGTGTGTGGAGTTGGGTGATGTGACAGCAAAGCCACTGGGCATTATCTTTAAAAACTCCTGGCGACTAGGGAGGGTCCTGGACAATTGGAAACAGGCAAATGTAGTGCCCATCTCCAAAAATGAGGAGGAGGATTTGGAGAACTACAGACCAGTCAGCCTCACCTCTGTCACTAGAAAATCATGGTCCTTAAGGAATCCATTTTGAAACAATTGGAGGAGAGGAAGGTGATCAGGACCAGTCAACATGGATTCACCAAGACCAAGTCATTCCTGATCAAACTGATTACCTTTTATGACGAGATAACAGTCTCCGCGGACATGGGGAAAGCCTTATATGCGCATACCTTGACTACAGCAAACCTTTTGATACAGTCTCCCATCATATTTTTGCCAGCAAGTTAAAGTAGTATGGCTTGGATTAATGGACTATAAGGTACATAGAAAGCTGACTAAATTGCTGGGCTCAATGGGTCTAGATTAATGATATCTAGCTGGCAGACATTAGATTAAGCAGACTAACCCATGGATCGGTCCCAGGGCCAGTTTTGTTCAACATCTTCATTAATGACCTGGATGGTGCATCCTCAGCAAATCTAGAGATGACACTAAGCTGTGGGGTGAGGTAGATATGCTCAAGGCTATGGACAGGTTTCAGAGTTACCTAGACAAATTGGAGGATTGGGCCAGAAAAAAAACTCTGATGAGGTTTAACAAGAACCAGTACAGAGCTCTACACTTAGAACAGAAGAATGCCATGCATGGCTGCAAGATGGTCAAACACCAGTTGTGCAGAACACGATGTGGGGATTATAGCAGAGGAGAAGCCCAATATGAGTCAACAATGTGCCCTAGTTGCCAAGATGGCTAACAGCATATTGGGCTGCATTAGGAGGAGGATTTCCAGTAGAGCTAGAGAAATTATTATTATTATCCTTTATTCAGCACTGGCGAAGCCATACCTGGAGTATTGCTTCCAGTTCTGGGCCACCTAGTATAGAAAGGATATGGATGCATTGTAGAGGATCCAGTGAAGGACAACCAAAATGATTAGGGGGCTGAATCACATGGCTATAAGCACAGGCTGAGGGATTTGGAATTATTTAGTATGCAGAAGAAAAGAATGAAGGGGAGATTTGATAGCAGTCTTCAACCACCTGCAGGAGGGTTCCAGAGAGGATGAAGCCACATTGTTCTCAATGGTGATAGATCACAGAACAAGGAGCAAGGGTCTCAAGTTGCAGTGGGGGAGATCTAGGTTGGATATTAGGTAAACTATTTCACCAGGAGGATGGTGAAGCACTGGAATAGGCTGCCTAAGGAGGTGATGAAATCTCCTTCCTTAAATTTTTTTGAGGTGAGGTTTCACAAAGCCCTGGCTGGAATGAATTAGTTTAGTTTGTCCTGTTTTGAGCAGGGGGTTAGACTAGATGACCTCTTAAAGTTCTGTTCCAACCCTTATCGTCTATAATTCTATCTTTCAACATAAGCACTGATATAAAAACAAAAATTACTGTCCTTCAAGAAATCCTAAACCAGATTCTTCTCTCACACCACTTTTATAGCATGCTAACCATGTGAACATCACTGGAACTACTGGTGTAAGCGAAAGTAAGACTGTCTCTGTTATTTTCTCAAGGCATTAACATTCAATATATATATAATCTCAATTAAATACACCACCAGTATGGATCTTAAAAAATTAAATAAATAAATAATGATCTTTAGGGCCCTATTCTAGCAAAACTGTACTTCAATGAGACTATTCGTATGCTTGAAGTTAAACGTGTTCAAGTGCTCTGCTGGTTTAGAGCCTTCCTGCTGTTACAATCTGACAATTTTATGATGGTTCTTTTTTCCTGTATATATGTATCAATGATAGGTATTTATTTGATATAATATATATTCCAATAATTTAAATATAGATGACAATTTAATCCTAATTCTCTTTAGGGAAGCATGATTAATTTTACCGACGAAGCACAGACATGTATGGGAGAGACCTCTGTAACAGCACACAGCACAAACAGTGTGGTAAGGAATTTTGGCAAAGTTCAGCTTTCTTTTCAAGAAATGTATCATGGGATAGTTATCATCCAATTAAGTCAACAGTGCTTCACTTATTAAGGTCTTACCCAAAAAATGTGCAACAGAGTACTGTTTGGAACATCTTTCTAGTTGGGAAAGGAGGGGGGTTGAGTCAGCACTACTGGGATTTGAACCCCGTGGTTTCAGAACTTCAGCTATTCTGAACATGATGCTTTATTTAGCAGATTTCTGCACTGACAGCAAAACTAACACAGTACTTCTTAATCTGTATAAAGAGATTCTCAGAAAGTTAGTAAAAGGAATTTTGGCTTAGAGACTGGAGTAAATGAAAAATACAAAGAAATTAATCTCTCTAAATCTGAGCATGCTTCTAAAAACCCCACAAAACAAAGAATGCATTCAGGATTCTAGACATCAGTGCTTAATGGGCCAAGAGAATTTGTTATCTGGCTTTTTTCCTTGTCATGGAGTGGATAAATGATAAAACATTAAGTTAAAGTGAACGCATTCCCTTGATTCATACAATGATCGAACAGCCAAAAAGATGAGTCTCAGACCATAAGAAAGTATAAAAACAATTTGTTCTTGAACACATCTTCTCTTTGTATATATATATGTAATATTTTGGTGTTGAAAAAAAAGTTTGTTGTATAACAATTGCTAGTTGTACAGTCCAAGTCAGCAAGAACTGAAAAAATTCTACCGGTAACTGCAAACGACTCATAGCTTCTATTACCGGCATAGTCTTAGACTCATTGTGCCATTCTGTTAATCTTTGAACTCTTACAAGTATGAGGTAAAGCCTATTATTTCACCACTGCTCAAATGTATTATGGAGCTGGCCTTCAGGCTATGGAGTGAAAGGGATATGGATTTTATTTAGGTATTTCTTGCTCTGGAGTAGTGTGATCTGCAGTTAGCAGCTGCAGTATCTTTATTTTTATCAGAAGTCCTGTGGCATCTTAGGCCATTTCTACACATGCTACTTAGTGCCCTAATGAAAATTTTACAGGAAGAAGGGGCCTCCAGAAGAAGGACCTCCTTCTGGAAGACCCCCTGGGGGCCGCGCTTCTACACATTGTTTTGGAGTCTGGAAGAACGTCTTCCGGACTCCAAATAATGTGACCTTATGTTAATGAGGCATGGGGAATTTGCATCAACATCTCATTAGCATATTTTGGGCCATTTATTAGCATGCCACTTTCTCGAAAAGTGGCATGTGTAGAAACGGCCTTACAGACTAACAGATATTTTGGAGCATAAGCTTTCATGGGCAAAGATCCACTTTGTCAGATGCATCTGACGAAGCAGGTCTTTGCCCACGAAAGCTTATGCTCCAAAATATCTATTAATCTATAAGGTACCACAGGACTTCTCATTGTTCTTGAAGATACAGACTAACACGGCTACCTCTCTGATATTTATTTTATACAATGTATTTTAATAGTTGTCAAGTGTGCCAATATATTGCGATAGGCCCTTTTGTTTTCTAGAATATGGTTTATATTAGCTAGGATCACTCAACTCTTCTGTCTTGTTTTACCCATTTAAAACATGGGTATAATAATTGCTTACGAACACTAGTGTTCTCCAAATTAGTCACAGCATAATTCTCAATTACCAACTGGATCTTTGTGCTGTTGTATTTTGTAGTGCAGCCAACATGGAAAGCTTGCCATCCCCACAAACCATGCACCAGCAAAAGTCTTCTGAGCTGCATGGTATTTTAGGAACTCTGAGCCTCTTGCCAAAGTAGTGACATTCTGGTCCGAAGGCTTAAATATTTAGGCCCAGATTTTTAAAGATATGTAAGCACCTAACTCTATTCAAATCAATGGAAGTTATACACCTAATCAGCTTTGTTAGTATGTGTTTTATTATTACAGTATAGTTATGATGGAAATTAGTTAAACGGCTATGGGAAGAATGGGAGGAGAGCTAGATTCATTTCCAGAACAGAAAAGGGAAACATTTTGAAATGAAGAACTATGTTATTTTAGAATTTTAGTATTATTTATTGTACATACTACCAAGCCACCTAGGAAACCAGCCATGCACTGTCACCCCATTGTTCTAGGTGCTACACAAACAGAATAAATACAAGACCTGGTTCCAAAGAAAAATAGCAGACAATTATTTTCCAAATAAATAGTGACAACAAACGTGGTATCTGAACTCCTAGCATTTACAAAATAAATTATAATAAATTATATTAAATTAAGTCTATATGTTCTAATTTGTACTTTTTTTTAAACCAACCAAAACTTCTAATAAAGTGTACAATATACACATATTCCAAAACTGTGCCTCCTACTGAGCTAGATGGAGACCAAACTAATTTCAGTGGGACCAGAACTAACCCTTAAAAATTACACATTCCTACTTTTCTTTGGCATTTTTTTGAGATTTGCTTCCATTAACCCTATTACAACTGTAATAGCAATGGACACAAAAAGCATTGTGAGAATTATTTCAACCAGGCTGAAAGAAGGTAATTAGCAAAGAATGCTTATAACATAATGTAGTTTAACATAAACTGCAAATCTGCAACACTTCTTTTCCTACCACCTCATGCACTGTTACATTTTTGAACACCTTTAATCAATCATCTGACTGTCCTTCCAGAAGTCAACACCTTTTCAGTTTTGAGAGGTGGCAGGAGGTAGAAGATAGCTGCCATTGGTTAAGTAAAAATATGCAGTCATGGCATGTGATCAGCACCATACAAGAAAAAAATGCCCTTATTTAAAGAGGGTACGTGCACGCACACATACACTTCATCTTACATAATTTATTGATTATGTAACAAATATTGCTGAAGTTCTAGCCTAAGATTAAGAAGCTGAGCAATTATCATTCAATGTTGTATTTACTGTATCTGATTCACTGGCTTCCAGTCAGTCCCATTCACACAATGAATAGATGCTTAAACACTCTTTAAAGTACGAACACATCATAGTGTGTCATGCCTCATTGTTTTGTGTGCATGCTTGTGAGCATGTCAGGCCAAATTACAAAATGAAAGCCAGAATGACATTAAATGCATGCCAATAACATTTACAATCAGCTAAAACTTAAGTACTGACAAGACTGCAGTTCATAGTTCTGCCAGAATGTCTGTCTGTGGGTTGGAAAAAGGATAATGAAAATGGGTTATAGCAGTCTAAATGTCTCACCCTTTCTTGGGCAGAAGTAATGAGCAACATGAAATTGCACTTCTTTACAGTATCAGTAATTATTTCTTAAGCCACAGAATCAGAACTTTTTCCTCAAATGCTATATAAAAGGTCTGCTAAAGGTACACTATACGTTGAACAAAATGTCAGTTCTACAATTGTGTTTGTCAAGATAAACATTGTAGGAAGAAATTATATTAATTTCACCACTAAAAATAAAACACTAATTGGTTACATTTATCACAAATGACATCAAGTATTGTGTATCCCAGCAGGTATACTGTTTTTTTCCACCATTTCTCTCGTTCTTAGTGTCTCAGTTCTCAGTGCGGTGCAAGTGTGGGCTGCAGCTCTGGCCCCAGCCCAGGGACTCTCTGGTCCTGTTCGACAAGAGACCACTGGTTGTAAGAGGTGCAAGGTGTAACTTGGTTCACCCCTTTATCCATGGGAGATATGCACAACTGTTCGTCCCCCCAGTTAACAATTACTTAGGCTGTGTTGGATAATAAAAGTTGTTTTATTACATATAAAAAGGAGGATTTGAGTCGGGGTGGGGAGCCGATTTTGGGCCAAGGGCCACACACACACGTGAAAGGCAAAACAAACAAAAACAAAAAAAAAAACCCTCACACATACCCCTAAGAGCGTAAACCAACCCTCACTGAACCAACTCTTGCCCCCAGGTGAGATGCAGGGGAAAAAATGATACTGCTCTCCCTTCCCTCCAGCTCCTGCTGAGGCTAAGAGCTTACAGCCAGACTCTGGCAGCCTGGGGCTAGTAGATTTTATGGGGCTCCCTTAAACTCTAGGCTGGGGTCAAAATGAGTTGTTCCATGTGCAGGAGAAGCTTCAGGGGAGAAGGCTGGGGTGTACGGTCTGGGCAGGAGATAGGGTACAGGAGTGGGCTAGTGTGCAGGGTCCAGGAGGGATGGGACAGGAGCAGGCTGAGGGTAGAGGGTCTGGGTTGGAGGGAAGTTGCCGGAGCAGGATTGGGGTTGGGGTGGGTCTTAGTGGGAGGAAGTGTGCAGGAGCGGGGGGCTGACAGGGGACAGGGTATAAGAGAAGGCTGGGGGTGAAGGGGGTGTCTGGGGTGACTATCTGGTGCAGCTCCCGGGGGCAGGCTCTAGAGGCTCCGCATCAACAGTCACGGGCAGGCACCACTCCCCATTGCTCCCATTGGCTGGGATTCAAGCCATTGGGAATGACGGGGGTGGAACCCACAAGGCAGGGCAGGGGACAGAGTTGCCCTGTGCTGCTGTTCCCAGTGCAAAGTCACATTCCTCCCCTGCCAGGCAGAGACCACAGGCCAGACGCCAAGCCACAGCTTGCCCTGATTGGGCCCTCGGAGCTCCTACTCACCCCTCTGCAGTGGGACCAGCCCACACCTGTGCTCCAGCCATGCCCGAGGGTGCGGGATATTTAAGTGGTCACAAGTGATGACAGGCCAAATAAGTTACTAACAAAACAAAGCATGCCAACTAAGCCTAACACACTGAGAGAAGTCATAATTTCTTATTTTGAGCCAAGTCCTTTTCAAGCCAGAGCTGAACTTCATTCTGGTTTGGGTCCAGCTGCTCCTCTGCACGCCTGGGTTTCCAGGTATCCTCTCACTGCGGGGAGCTGCCTGAGAAGCCAGATGAAGACCACCACGGTTTGAAACCCTTTCCTTACATAGAATTTCCATGGTGTGGGAGTCTGCTCAATTCTCCCCACCCCTGTTGAAAAGTACAGAATTCAAGGTGGACTCCAGCAGCAGGTGGCATGGTCACATCTTTGTAGGCACAACCATAGTCCAGGCTCACAGGAAAAATAAGAAGGCAATCATGTAGCACTTTGAAGACTAACAACATAATTTATTAGGTGATGAGCTTTCAGAAGTGGGTCTGCCCTATGAAAATTCATCACCTAATAAATTATCCTGTTTGGTTGTATCTACACTTGCATTCCTCTTTCGAAAGAGGAATGCAAATGAGGGACACTGAAACTGTAAATGAGGCACTGTTTTACATATCATGCTTCATTTGCATAATCTCATTTCGGAAGAGATTCTTTCAACAGAAAAGCAGTGTAGACAGGGCTCTTTTGAAAATAAACCACATCCTCAAAAGAACTCTTCTTCCTGAAACAAAACAGGAAGAAATCCTGGCAAAACCCTACTCACTTTGGATGGGACCAAGCTTTTCCTTACAGCCTTTATGTAGGGTCTTTATGAAATGCTTTAAAAGTCTCATCCATATGATCTAACCCCAAGGTCCTCACAACATAATTTGTGGTGGCCAACTCTTGCTGGTGGGCACTCTGAGAATTTTCCTAAAGTACTTAACTCTAGGAAGAGCAAAGAAAATATGCACATATGCAGGTCCAGATCATTGTAATTTATTTATACAGAGGGTTTTTTTTTGGCCGACAATAACAAAAAGTAACGTACCGTTGTCTCTACTCTTTCCTGAATCTAAACAGAATAGAAACAAATATAAGGTACTTGGTATGTTCTGATTATTTTTAGACTACTAGTTTGTAAGTCTACTACTGTGAAAAGTGATATTTGTGTGTTTGGTTAATAGGAATTTTCACACTCTTTTTCAGCCCTGGCACGCTGGGGGACAAACGAAGCCCTGGATGAGGTGGCAGGGAGGCCAGGGGCAATGGGGCGGTGGCAGATGCAGCAGGTGTTGAGGTGATGGTGGGAGGGAATGAGTCCAGGTATGGAGCCCAAAACGCTGCACATGAGCAGTAGAGTTCAACACCACATAGGCAGAACCTGCTGCCCACCTCCCCAGGGCATAAGCCTGAAACCTGAGCCACTGAGAAGGTAGGGAACTCCACTAGTGTTTGTGTCTCCGGAAGCGGGCAGTGACCAACCCCTGTAGGCAGCCCCAGGGAAGGAGCCACTGCTTTGCTGTCCCCAGGAAGCTGTTGCCACAAGAACAGCCCCTGGTGGCTGGCCACTTTTGAGAAATGCTATTCTAGCCAAGTCATACCTAAACAAGTAACTATTACATAAGTGGCAGAGAGGTAGCCGTGTTAGTCTGTAGCTTCGAGAACAACAAAAAATCTTGTGGCACCTTATTGACTAACAGATATTTTGAAGCATAAGCTTTCGTGGGCAAAGACCCACTTCATCAGATGCATCTGATGAAGCGGGTCTTTGCCCACGAAAGCTTATGCTCCAAAATATCTGTTAGTCAATAAGGTGCCACAAGACTGTTTGTTGTTACATAAGTGTAACACATGTTTATGACTTTATCCTTTTTTTCAGATTGTTTTGAAAAATCAACACTGGAAAGGAACTACACCAGCACCACAATGAAGTGTTCACAGGATTGTAATTTATCGTTTCATAGAAAGCATAATATTCCGGTCGTGTAGTGTGCTGACCAGAGTTTACACAATGATCCTCTCACACCTACACATACAACAACTGAAGTCTCAAAAGTAGGCACGCAAGGCGCCGTAGTGAACTGTATTCCTATCAAATCTCTTGAAGTGCTACTGCTAGCAAGCCCTCCTTTTAATGCTGCACCAAGTGCATTCTGGGAAGAAAGTTGAATTTTTCAAAGCACAATAGATACACAAGATCTCACATTAATTACAGTTGGCATTCTGGGCACCTACCCACAAACACAGGCGCACAAAATATGAGTTTGCTGCTGTTTTAGGAGCTGTGTAATGGTTGGACAGCAACTCAAGTGACATAAGGCCTTTTACTTCTATTCAAGCACTGCAGGACGCACGGCTATTCAGATTTTCTTGCGAAGATCTGTTACTAGTTCCTTTATAAATCATTTTCATGATTTCTTACCAGTCTGATTTAATTTACAAAAAAAAATTAGCAAAGAAATTATCGGTCTGAATACAAAAGCTTTTTCCCCCAAAAGAGAACAATAGAATGACAGGCCTAGACAGGACCCAAAGGATCACCTGCGTCAACCCCTCTGCCAAGATGCAGGATTTGTTCCGTCTAAACCAGAGGTGGGGATGAGGTTCCCAACCCCCCCCACCAGCCTGGCACATTGCCTGAGCCGTTGCTAGACTTCACTAGGTAGAAGGGTGGAGGGTGGCACCATGGCTGCAAGAGCACTACCCTGCCCACTGCCTGTGCCTTTCAGGCCCCATCAATACAAAGCAGGACCTGATCTGTGCCACAGGCTCTGCCTGGCAGGGGGAAGGAAGTGTCTCTGCATGCTGAATGGAAGCACTCCCTGAAGACACTGGCCTCTGGCAGGGGAATCACAGCCAGCAGGAGCAGCAGCAGGTGCCTGCAGGGAGTGCTTTCTTGCAGTGCACAGAGCTGTGTGAAGATACCTCTGCCCTGCGCAGGAGCTTCACCTGGTTGGTGCCCCAAACCCCTGCCCCCTCCCATTCCTCCCTCCTGCCTGGACCCTGAAGCACCACCCAGACCCTGCACCCTTCCCTCCAGCTCCCACACCCTCCCTTCTCTCAAATCCCGCATCCCCACCCCTGCATCCTACCTCCCACACAGACCCCTTGTCCTACTTCCTGCACAGACCAGGCACCATGAGGCTGCTCCTGTCCATCCCTCTCTTCCCCATAACCCCTACCCTCATCCCCACCCTACTCCTGCACCCTCCCTGCCATCCAATCACTACACTCCCACCCCCAGCCCACCTCTGAACCCTACTCTCTGCCCTGGCTCCACACCCCCAGCCTGCTCCTGCATTCCCACAAACCTACCCACAGGCTGCAGCTGCAACCCACTCCCATGCAGACCCTGCATCCCCAGGCTGCTCCCTGGCAGCCCCCTTCTATACCCTGAACCACTTATTTTGGCCTCATCCCAGAGTGTTAGAGGGCCCTACAGAGTCTGCTATCCCAGGGCCCCCAGATGAGTTAATCTGGCCCTGGGAATAAGTCCTGAGCCTTGGCTGGAGGCAGAGAAGGCATGTCTGCTTTTTTTCCCAGCTTCTTAGTTGGGACCCACACCTGGGGCCAGGGGTTTCTTCCTTCATCCTCACTTGGGGAAAGGTACGTGAGGGTTGGTTTGCTTTCTTGTTTGTTTTTACTTTTACTTCTCACTTGTGTGAGGACCCCCACTGGCTTTTCTGTGGGTCAGTGCTCTCCGACCCACAAAGGTTCCCTGCCTCTGTCTTAAACCATCCAAGAGACATGACTATCCAGCTCCTTCTGAAAACCTCCAGTGAAGGAGCTTCCACCATACTCATGTTCTGCCTTTTTTAAAAACTACAATAGACAACAATATACAACTTTTTGTTGTGAAACGTTTAAAATGACCTGCTGCTGACATTTTTAAAAGAGAGGTTGGAATTTCCTTCTAAACTCATTTTTCTTAAGGCGAGAGACTGATTACACTGATGGAATCCAGGATTGCTGTAAATGGAGACCTTATATTGGGAAATTCATTCTTACCTCCCTTCTATCAAAGTGAAAGACAAAGAAGCCCTTAGAAGATCCTCAAGCTGTCCCTCACCTTCCTTGCTTCTCTAGACCTAACGGGTCTGCCTCATGGTCACCATCCTAGCTAACTAATCCACAATTCTCTTTGAAGAAAATCAAGGTAGCTTGAATTATTAGCTAGTCAAATTGCTACTGAGCAGTGAAATACTCCTTTCTTCCAACAGCTTACACCCTGCCTTGTCCAGATAAACAACAGCTGCACATCTCAAACTCTGGCCATCACACCAGACAGACAATACAATCACTTTAATAAAGATGAGGCATGCCTGTATTTCATGCTTAAAATTTTCAAAAATCCCACTGTGCCAGGCTCATCCATGATAGAAGGCGACAGACACCTCTACTCAGAGGCATTTTCATATAGTTAGACAGCAGAATGAAAAAGCCTTGAACCCATATTCAAACAAGCTCTCTAAAACACCATCTTGGATTTTAGCCTGATCACAAATGCTAACTATCAGAAAGAGTAACTGCAAGACGTGAAACACCAGCACCAATAGAAGGCGCCATACTATTTATTTCACACAGAAAATGGAGTATCAAAACAGAATATCTGTACACCGGATTGCATCTTCAAAGCACTGTATGAACATTAATTAGCGCTCAAAGACCTTGGGGAACAAAGTAGGCAAAGCTGTCAAGCTTTTGGGCTCAACATAGGAATGACTGGATAAACATCTACGGCCTGTCTTATGCAGATGAGACTAGACAATCTAACAGCCCTTTCTCACCATAAAGTCTATGAATTTCCTCTTATATTGAATACATGGGGACCCAGAAAAACTGGGTGAATGACTGCAGAGCTAGTGTCAAAGCTATTATTAAAACCCAGAAAAGTTTCTGGTCTCCACTACTCTACACCTCACTTCAAATGTAAGTAAGCTTCAACTTGAGTGCCTCTTAGCTCGATATCTAACCTCGTGCACCGTGGGAAGCACAAAGTGTCGGTGGCTGCCAACTTTGAAGAGTTGTCAAACTGCTTGACAGGATCAATGGGGCCAAGAGAATTTTAGCAGTTCAAACCAGTAGGTTCAGTCCTAAATTCTTACCATGAGCTCTCCAGTCTCAACAGACCTGCTGTCCCTATCCTAAGACCAGTCCAAATCGCAGTGTGACACATTAAATGGTGATTCTGTAATGTAAACAAATGTCAATGAGAACAAATTAAAGATGTTTTGTGTATGGTTATCTTTATTAGTATTTACTGAGTGCTGACAGGCTGGTTGGGGTTATGTAAATATATCATGACAAAAAGTCCTTGCTTCAAGGAGTTTACAGTCTAATTTAGGCTCACCCAATGCATGTCAAACACAAATAATGCAGCAGATGCCAGCCCAACTGAACAAGCAAGTCTCAACACTGAAGAGCTCATCAGTCAAAAGCTCTGTTTTTCTTCTTTCAAAAAAAAAAACAAAAAACCAAAACCAAAACCCTTTAAAAATTTAATTTGCTACGTCTCCATTTGATGTTAGAAAAATGTACTTAACTTTCAAAAGCTGATACTGCAGAGATGCACAACGCTTTACAATGTAAATGTACATTATTCAGCAAATGACGGTACTGCTGGAATTGGCATATTACAGAGATCAAAGGACCAATGTGTCTAGCAAGCATCCATGGGAGATTGGAGGACTGGTATTTCGATTACAACTACATCAATATGTAATAACACTTCATTACAAGTCAAACCCTGATCGCTTCTCTCATACAAGTGGTACCCGTGAAGTCAACAGGGCTGCATGTAGGAGAAAGTAAATAGGATTTGGCTCTGTATTAAACAGATTATTTCTCCCTGGAGGGAAAGCTGTTGGAAGGTGGCAGGGATTTTTTAAAGGAATAATTAAGACACACACTAATATTAAGGCTCTCGTTTAAATCAAGAAAAACAAAACAAAGACAGAAACTCAGCTGAAGGCCAGAGCACCACGCAGCAGCAGATCTTCTGCCTGGAATGTATAATGGTTACTTGCCCTAAAACAACTGTGGTTTTTCAAGATGTTATAGTCAATGTGGATTCCACTGTAGGTACACATGCGCATCATAAGGCATGAGATTCGAGCCTTTTGGATAGTAGTGTCCGCTGGGGCCACGGATGTTCCTTTTCCTACTCGGGCTGACATGTAAAGGTAGAAAGTGAAAAGCAGCTGTGACCTTCCCTCAGTTTCCTCACACTTTTAAGTTCATGGCAACTGAAGACTATGCCAGGCGGGCATGGAAGACAGACTATGGGATCCACACTTACTGCAAAACCAACAAGTAGTCCTGTGGCATCTTATAGACTGACAGATGTATTGGAGCATAAGCTTTGATGGGCAAAGACCCACTTCATCAGACGCATGAAGTGAGTCTTTGCCCACGAAAGCTTACATTCCAATACATCTGTTAATTTATAAGGTACCCCAGGACTTCTCTTGTTTTTGCAGATACTATAGGGTCGCAATATTCATGAGGGTTCGCGTTGAGAACCCTCACAAATGTTGAATTTCATGAATATGGTGCGCTCGGAGCCCTGGAGCAGCGGCAGCGGCCACCGGTGTGCTGAGCCCTGGAGAAGCAGTGTTCATGAAAAATTGAATTTGCAAATGTCACAACCTTGCTGTACAGACTAACACAGCTACCCCCCGATACTTGACACTACAACATATTATTATTATTATTATTATCATCATCATCTTGAAGCACCCCAGTTCAGGTAGGGTAGGTAACCATTCTTCCGTCTGCCAGTATGTGTCTCGCAAGCAGTATTACCTCAGGATGGTGAGAATCAGGAGTTCCAGCTGAGTCAATCACAAAATGACTCTCTCAAACTCAGCATCTGACCAGCAGCGAAGTCCAACCAACAGTGTTTGCCTAACAAATTTCTAAAGCAGGTAGAGTGTTTGCCATGTGGTGGAGTGAGCCTTGATATTCAATGGGAGAGGTACATCAGCCAGATAGATAGTAAAGACTCAGATGAATCATGTTATGCACTTTGCTAATCTATAGGATAAAATAATTTGACCTACAGAATGTCTGGTGATGGCTAGAAAAAGACAGAGCCAATCTGCAGTGTAGCTCTGTCCATATAATAAAGCAAACGCCTATCTTTAGTATGTATAATTTCTTTTCTCCTGGTGCTGAGTGTGGCTTCAGGAAGAAGAAAGGCAGGTTAATTGGTTTAGATGAAATTCTGAAACCAATTTAGCAATGAACCTTAGGTGAGATCTCAGCCTCCTCATATCCCCATGTAATGTTGGATATGGAGGTTTGGCCGTACGTGCCTGAATCTCAAGTGATAGCCTTCACAACAAGATGATGCAAGGAACATTCTGCAAGAGGCTCAAATGGCAACTCAGAGCCTCAGGAGGACTATAGCGAAGTCCTAGATGGGGCTAGGTTCTCTGGCCAAAAGGTATATAATAGTCCTTTGAGGAATTTCAAGACTTTTTGGTGACAAAAGGCCAAATATGACAGTAGATGTGGACATCAAGCTACAAAACAGACCTTAACCTCAACACACAGCCAGCCTACTTGAAGGGCAATCAATAGTTCAGAATATTTGGTGTCCCTGGCAGATGTTTCCAGCTCTGTATCAGGCTGTTAAGAACATATATGAAGTAAAGATGAACATAATTATTTTCTCATCCTAGTAGAGAAAAGGATAAATTTGAAGCTCAGCAGAGTTAGCAGGCAGACTCAATTACTGTCATATGTCTACACTACAGAGTTATCTCTAAAGAAGATATTTTGAAACAACGCTGCTACACAAAATGCATTTCAAAATGGCACTTAGCTATTTCAAAATTGCATATGTGAACACACAGTGCCTATTTGGAAATAGTGCCACTCAATGTCATTGTGGCTTATTTCAAAACAGGAGTTATTTCTCCTGCAATGAGATTTACAAATTTTGAAATAACGCACCCCGTATTTTAAATTTATTTCAAAATAGGGTGTGCATAGTGTAGACAGTGAAGTTATTTTGAAACAACAGCTGCTATCTTGAAATAACCTGGCTTGCAGATGTAGCCTCAAAGGGAACTGAAGAAGGATCATAGCCATGCTGCCCTTTATACTCTGGCACAGGAGCATGTCGAAGTATAGTGTACACATGCAGCCCAGATGGACACCATTATTCCAAAATTCAATCTTTATATAAGGTGCAAAATTACCTGCAGTGTGATCAACACTGCATATACTTGAAGAACCACCTTACGTCTCTAGGTTGCTGTTTCTAATCTAACCCAGAATGGTTCTGGCCTGCAGCCATAATTATTTGTATTGATGAAATAACCATTCCCTCATTCAAGATCCAGATCCCATTACACGGGGAGACATAAAAACATATTGAGAAAAACCTATTATAAGGCCTGATGGAATCTTTGCACAGGCTCTCTCACCACCTGCAATAGGCATTGGTTCAGGCCCACAAAGTGAAAAATATTAGTCATTTAAGGCCAATTCCCAGAAAATAAGGCCACAGCTGATATGAACAGACAACCTTTCTGGCAACCCCAGAAGAAAGGTCAAGAACTAAACTCACACTTTTCAACACTACTTCTGAATCAGGATGGAGGTTTACTGCTGGACCAGCTCAGGGAAGCCTCGCAGTTATGCTCCTCTTGTCCACTTTCTGGGAGTATGAAGGAGGACTGCACCCACCATGACTCTGAATACAGGACCTCCCCACTTGTTACAGATAGAATTTTAAAGTAACTAAGCCAAAGACAAACCTTGGGAACTACAATACAGGGTGCTGAGCACCCTCAACTCCTACTGAAATAAGTGGAAGGAAATGGCATTCAGCTGCGCCAGGCAGGTTTAACCCTTTGACTGGGTGGCACACAAGAATATTGGTTTAAGGGACCAGCCTAAGCCAATAGAAACTTACACTGAGGGGTTTTATTTCCCCTTCTTTTTGGTAATGAATATATTATAGCTATCTCGGCACCCTTATCAGCTGTTTGAGAAATATTACAGTGAACTTCCATTAAACTGAAACTCGAAGCACAGACTCATAACATGATTGATGCAGCTTGCTTTCATCCTGATAAGTCCTTATCAGAGTGCTAACTCTCCTTATCAGTCAGCTAGTATTTCTGGCCATATCCACAAGAAAAATAACCACATATATACCCCCAAAGAAGTACAGCAATTTAAAGTGCTAATGTCACAGTAGCTAGCATTTATCTACCGTCAAGTACTTCACATAACCTTTAAAGGACATCTGCACCACGGAGAGAGATAAGATAAAATAAACAAGGAAAATTAAGAGAAATATCTGCTTCATACATAGCGAATTTACTCCTGAAAGGTGCCAATCTCACTGGCAACAGTGGAGGATGAGGGCTGTTAGGAGCTTTTTGTTATCTTGAGCAATCAAAACCATATACTTTATATAGTAACAGAGAGTAAGCCATGCTAGTCTATACACTATCAAAACAAAAAGCAGTCAAGTAGCACTTTAAAGACTAGCAAAACAGTTTATTAGGTGAGCTTTCGTAGATCAGAAGATTTGTGGTCAAGTCTTGCTAGTTCCTAGTTTTTGACAGCTGAGAACGCTCTCTGCATTGCCATCCTCACCTTCCCCTCACTGTTCTCTCTTCTCTTTTGCTACCTCCATTTATTAGTATCTTGTCTCAAATTAAACTGTCGGCTCTTCAGGCAGTCTCCTTCTCTGTGCCTAACACAGTGGGGTCTTAATGCCAATTGGAGACAGAGGGGTACTGCACTACATATAAATGTTACCAATGTAGGTGTGCATGATGGCAGCAAAATCAGAAACACCCAGTGCTTGATTCTATATTATTTTGCACCATTTACATTCTGATTTGGTAGCAGCACTTAACACTCACTGTGCACAGGCAGAAATGACTGCACAATCTGCAAAGCAGCTGGGAGTCTGGCTCACAGTCTATGCCTGAAGGTGCTTCTAACCCAAATATTTCAAGAAAACAATGACGACGACAACAACAGGAACTGCGCAAGGTGGGAAGATTCAGAATTAGGTAGCTGAGCCTGACAATGGGAACGAGCTGACTTTCCAGCTTTCAAATGCAGCTCAATGGGAGCTTGTGTGGGTAGAAGAGCAATTCAGCAGCACAAGAATGGGCAGCAAGAGTGATGGCACAGTGTGGGCAAGCCCCACCCTCACGAACCATTGAGCTAGGTAGCAATGTTCCTGCCTGTGCTACTAATACTACTATTTATATTATCTTAAAATAGCAGAGGTATCTGTGCATGACCTGGGAATTAAAACCCACCCATAAGGCAGGTGTGGCTTCAGTTCCCTCCCCCCCCACCACACACCTAAGAGACAATATACTCCATGTTTCACAGGTATCTTGTCTGCTATAGTCAGTTGTGTGGGGAGGGATTTATTCATTTGTTATGAATTTTTACAGCCCCATGAGTGATTTAATGGTAAGTTATTTTTAATATGGAGGTTAATTAAAAGCAAAGTATTAAGTACCTTAATCTAAGCCCTTGGACCACATGGAGAAGATCTACTGATTTTGAAGGACAACAACTGGGGTACTCCTGGGGTCAGCTATAACTTCTGTCCTAACATGGAGTGAAGTGGAGGAAAATTGTAGATGACCATTGCTCCACTCGGAGCACAAGGGTTTAAGTCAAAGAAAATCACCTTCATTTGAAAATATATCAAGTAGAAATAGAGTCCACTTGTGCAAATACAAGGTATAGTGCTTACTACCATATGCAAGTCCCAGTCCAGAAAGTTAATCACTTGTCATTTTCTTGGCTCTCAATAGGTTAATTTAACTTGGTAATGTATCTTCTGTTCACTGAAAGCAGAGCCACAATCTGTTCACGCAAACTCTTACACCTGAACTTTCTAAGAGACCGTCGATTCTCAACTTTTCTCCCCCAGTCCCGCCCTACATCCCCACACCCTGTCTCAAACTAACAGTCACCAAAATGCAGTGCCATCAATCCCCAGATTGTACAATTACACAGATATGACACTTTTTATCACAAAGGGTCTATAAATGTTCTGTGACATGTATCTACACCATTGCTGATATGCACCAACCTCTCAAGAGGAGGACAGATGCCAGCTGGTTCGCAGCATGCTGCACAGCAGTGAGAGAAAACTTTTGACCAAGAACATCAGGACAAACTGTCACTGTTTCACAGAGTGCTATGAGATCTGAATATGCACACAGACCACACACAGAACTTCAGCATTTGCAGTCTTCTGAAAAACAAATGCACACTGAAATCTGACAGGAAGGCAAGCTTTAGGGCTGAGTAAAAGCACTGGATTAGGGCCCATAAGACATAGATTCAATACCCAGATATTCTCTAAGTTTCCTGTGGGACCTTTTCACATATTATTGTCCCTTCTGTCCTGAAAAAATCATGATCATCGCATCTGACCTCCTGTATCACACAAGTCAAAAGAATCTCACCCAGAATTACTTATTTCAACTCCATGACTTCTGATTGCATTTTTGCATATATTTTAGCAGGCTATGTGGTTTTCATTTAAAGATTTTCAAATGATGCAGAATCTACTACTATTATTCCAACAGTTAATTACCTCACTGTTAAAAATGTGTGCACCATTTATTTTCCAACCTTATTTTCTAACAGATCTTTTTATGACTTTCTCTTTTAAAAAATGTATCACTTTCACTGAAGAATGTGTGTCAGGTACGTCTGCATTTTCTACACCATAACTAACGGTTTTACCAACCTTGTCTGGGATCAGACCCATACCATTATTGAGATTTTATTCATTCCATACATAAAGAACTGCTTCTTCTTGTCCTTAATCTTACTGACCTCATAGTTTCCATGACACTTAAAGCTTCCTTTATCAACAGTTTGCATTTCCTAACTGCTGGTTTGCTGTACTCATTGCTTTCAGATTCCTCATATTCCAGTTTTTTCATTTTTATTTTTGTTATTGTTGCTGTCAACTCCCATCCTCTCTAGAGTAGTTACTCTTTGGAAGATCAACTCACCCATGCTTTATTTCCCCATTAGTTTAAAAAAATAAATAAATAAAAGAGGATGGGGGCTTCTCTTTCTAGTCTTTTGTCCATCTTGTCTACTTCACCCACATGCATTTCAGGGCAAGGCTGCCTCTTACTATGTTCTTGCATTGCACCTAGCACAGTGAGGCACTGGTCTCAGTTGGCAACTTGAAGTGTTACTGCATTACACACAAGATATTAGAAATTGCATCACTCTCATCTTCACTACCTCCAACCCTGAAAAATGGCTGAACTGGCACTCTAATGCTAGCATCTATGTCCATGACAGCTCCTTAAGTCCTATTGCTACATAGAAGACAAGCAGAGGGAGAAAATCATCTCAGTATTATTGTGAGAACAGATTAGAAATGACAGAGAGAGGAAAGGATGCAATCTTTAGTCAAACAGGAAATCAGATGAATTATACTGTTGATACTACAGAGGGCAAGTAAAAGCCAGCTTATTCTAAAATGTCCAATCTAGGCATAAAACCAGGAGGATGCAATTTTTCTAATGGCCAAGATCAAATCTGCCAACAAACAGCACGGCTTCATGTAATTAAAGTAATAAATGTTAGATTGGTTCAAGTAAAAAACACAGCTAACAGTTCCCCTGTTGCCACTTACATAATGAAGAATCATGAGGCCCCTGCAAAATACTTACTCATTTACTGAAACCCTTACAAGGAAACATGATAAATGTGTAATATCATGTAGTAACTTAGCTTAAAATGCTTAGTAAACTTTTATAAACCAACCTTCTTATACATGAGAAAACCACACAGCAACACACAAGAATTTGATACGCAATGTAAACTAAAAATTAAATTGTAGGTCATATAGTCTACAGCTCCAGTATAAATCTTATCCTTCGTAAAAACACCTTGAGAATTGGACAGAGCAGTTTATGAGTCCTTTCTGACACAATGCAAGTATTTCTTCCTCCAAAATGAAGATGGTTTTGAGCTGCAAAGTTTGTATGTAGACCTGAACCCATGATTCTACACACAGAAGCATTGCTGGGATGTGGGATTTCCAATTTCTCCTCTAAACTGAAGTCCAGCTCAATTTTCAAATGCCTCCACGTCACTCTACCTTGCAGTCCAGTTGTGGGAGTTATGATCTAGGGCACTGGAAAGTCACTGACATGAGAAAAAAAAAATCGCAAAAATTTAACAACATTTTGAAAATGTTTGCAGAAAACAAGCTTCCTTTGGAAAAAGATCTAAAGATACATTTGGCTGTGTTTCATTATAGAGGTAGCTTTTTTGCTATGTAAACCCTGGAAAGCACTATGCTCTAGACTGCCAGGAAACTGTTCCCATCTGGAGAGATGGCAAGTTTGTGAGAGGTTCGACCTGCAACAAAAGATATGAACTCAGAGGCTTCTTGGGACTCTAATTTTTAACATTATAACAAGCTAAGAAGCGCACACAGCTGGAGTCAATTAAATGTTTATAAAGAATGACCAAATCAGCAGCAGCAATAGGAAAATACTTATTCAACATCTTGAGATGCAGCATGGCAATCTCCCTTGGTTGCTCTTACCAACTACATGGATTCAGCAGATTCACAGAAGATGCAAAGATTGGAGCTTGCTGTGCCAGTACAGGTCAGAGACTCGCAGATGATAATTTTAGCCTCACTCCCTTGGACACCTCATCAACATTATCCCATGAGAAGACCAGGCAGCAGACATGGCCTGATGTATGAGGTGTACTTATTTACTTGACTTTCATAAGGTGTAGTGCCATCACTCACATAGAGGCTAGTGTGCTTTTTGAGAACATAATTCGGTAATGTACAGTAAACTTTGATATCTGGCATTGTATCATCTGGAACTAGCAAATATCAGTCAAGCTAACTATAAGACACAATCACATTTCATTATTTCATCCACCAGCCTCAAAACAGATTTTAACTAAAGAGGGATAGCTCCGTGGCTTGAGCATTAGCCTGTAAATCCCAAGGTTTTGAGCTCAATCCTTGAGTGGGCCATTTAGGGATCTGGGGCAAATAGATTTTAAAAAAAATCTGTCTGGGAGGGTGCTTGGCTCTGCTGTGAGGGCAAGGGACTGGACCTTATGACTTCTGCACCTCCCTTCCAGCTCTATGAGATTTGTATGTATATAGTAAATTTTAGTTGAGTTTCATATAAGCGAAGCACCTGTATAGTGAAAGTTAAAATAAATACAGTATACAGAATTCAAAAGCAATAAGAAGTCCGGTGGCACCTTATAGATTAACAGATATTTTGGAGCATAAACTTTATGGCAAAAGACCCACTTCATCAGTATTGTTTAAGTTAAAGATCAAGTAAATTCTAGTTACGTTCTCCATAAGCACGTTAAAGTGAAAGTAAATACAAATAAATACAGCAAATAGAGTATAAGTTTACAGCATACGATACTACTGTTGTTGGTAAATGAAGTAATCTGCACACATTTTTCTTTGTGTCTAAATATCTAATCTTGTTTTTCTTTAGTGCTATGCATTGCTAAGTATACCTCTCTATTATCTAGCCTATTTGATATCCAGAAACCTCCCGGTCGCCAAGCTGCCAGATATGAAAGAGTTTATTGTATTAAGTATGTGCTTCAGTCCATCCCTCTTCAGCAGGGGATTTAAGTACATGAAGAAAGTTAACACATTTTAAAGTGCTTTTGGGAATCAAAATGTCTTAAACCTCAACATGTAGAAGAGGAAGCTTGTTTTCCTAAGGCAGACCTGAGAACTGTAAAGTTAAGGACTGATCATCCTGAAGAGCAAAGAAGAAAGTGGCATTCAGCAAGCAACTGAACCGAACTATTTAAAATGTTTGTTTCAGGACTCCCTCCAGAGCCTGCAGCTCCTAAATTACTGTGATGGCTCAACGTACACCATTTTGTAAGGTCATATATACCAGTCTAGCTGCTAAACTGCGAAGTCTGTTATGCAGGTCTTGTCTTCACACCAGACCACAAACTTCCTATCAGATTGTTGGTCCCCTGCCAGTAATACACTGCTAATCACCAACTTTTCTGCTAATATTTTACCTGTGTGGAATAAATTTTGTCATGTGCGCCGAGGCATGTGCAGATGTACACCACCCATCAAAATCCATGCTGCTGGGTGTGGGTGTTCTGCTAATCGGCTGGGCGGCATTTGACTCTCTTCTGAAGAATCTTTAAAACTGTTCCCAAGAGCACAGTTTACAGGGAACCCTGATCAACAATCTTAGCACTACTCACAACACTGCTGGAACAGGGGGAACGGCCCATAAGCACTCTGTTAAGTGGCACTTTCTAGTAGCTGTAAGCAAATTTTATACGCTTTGCTGTTTGAGACATTAAGCACATAACCTCACTTTTTCGTTCAATAAGGGTCCTCTTTAAAAATACCAGAACTTAATGCCTTACAATAAAATTCAATTACCCAGACTCCTCAAACATAGTTCTGGCAAATTGTTTTTTTAACGTGTTTCCTATTAAAAGCTAATACATCTCTTGGGTATTTAAATAAAGCAAAACTGCTAACAATTTTATACTGGAGAGAACAACAGATTCTCTGGAGAGTTCAACCACCATTTATGATTCCATTTGTCTCCTTCACTTGAAACAAAAATGGCCGCATCTACACTACAGTGATCTTGCAACAGATGATCTTTTCCAGAAGATCTCTTCTTTCAAAAGAACTTGTCTACATGCAAAAAAACCAAAAAATAAAATCAATCCGCTCTTTCGATAACAAACGTCCACACAGCCCCTGCTCCTTCAAAAGAATGGGCCAGGGATCAAAAAATCCAGCACCATGAAGACTGCTCTTTTGACAAAAAGGGCCCGCAGAGCATCTACACATGCTTTTTTTCTAAAGAAGCTTTCAAAAATGAGGTGCTTTTCCTGATCGAAGAGAGGAAGTGGTCTTCCAGAAGAAGAGCCGCATTTTTTTCGATTTCGGATCAAAAGTGTGCCTTTTGTGTGTGGACGCTCAGCTTGTTCTTGCAAAAAAGGACCTGATTTTCTGAAAGAACTTGCTAGCATAGATGCAGCCTTTAGTATCCATGAGAAAAGATACAGATATATCTGGATTCTGCTGGTAAACCTTATCTCACAGGAAAAAGTAACTCCCTCCCAGTTACATATGTCAGTGCCTTTTTTTCTTTTTGTCTTGTCTAAATCTAAGTTGGAGAGTGTTTAAATTAAAATGAAGTCTTCACCAAATTACAGAAACAAGAATTAAAATTGCTTTGCCTCAACTATTTTTTTGTACATTAATCAAAATGGGGTGTGATTTTACACAATATACTGCTCCATAACAGTAAAACTTCCTTGCAAAACAAATTCTGTAGGTCTATTCTGGACATTTGTAATCGCAGACTGTTATGCAGGTCATCAGTTAGATTTTTTAACACTTTCATATCTTCAGTATTCTTCGGAAAGTGTCATACACGATCATTCTCTTCCACATTTTTACATTTTCTTTTTTCAGATTTAGTCCTTTTGGAAGAAGAGCTTTCCAAGTCCTGTACTGAAAGCCACTTACGCCTAAAATGGATACAGTCTTTTACTACTCTACCATAAATTCTTCTTAATGTTTGACACAGTCTGATAAATCCCTTCTGTATCTCTGGATGGTGTGAAACTCAAAGCAGACAAGCCTCCCTGATTCACAGAGGCTTAGAAGTTAAACACTTATTTTGTGCCCAGAGAAAAGCACAAGGAAAAAAAAAAACATATCTATCTATCATGGGAGGGTAAAATATGGCCCGTGGTCTGGATCCAGTCTGCCAAATTGTCGGATCCACCACTGTCCTGTAGCCAGCAAGAGCCTGGAGCTGGCTCCCTGCCTGCCATTCCCTCACAAGCCTCACAAAGAGGTCAGCTGAAGAAGCCATGTGTTTCTTCATGTGCTGTACACCCTTGGCTGTGGGGAGACTTCACATGCTGTCCCTACCCTCAGCACAATCTCCAGTCAATTGTTTTCCAGACAATGGGAGCTCCCAGGGGCATATATAGTGTGCAGACAGACATGACTTCATGCAGCCAGCCACTCTGACCTGTGCGCAGGAGTGCACCAGGCAGTAAGCCTGCACGAGGGTCCCCTTGGGCTGCTGGCTGGAAGCCGCTTATCATAAGTGCCTCCCCTAGCCTGAGCTTATACCTGGCACCCCCCCTGCACCCCACCTCCTAGTCCCAGTGACAAACCAAACTCCCTGTACTCACCTTCCAGCATCCATACTCCCCCTTCCAAAACCTGCATCCCAATCTGCTGCCCCAGGTCACATCCCTTCCCTGCCCAAAGTCAAAACCCCTTCCCAGACCCTCCACTTCCTCCTACACTCCCCTCCTCTCTGTCAGAATCCTCTTCTGCACCCATAGCTCTTTCACAGACCCCAATCTCCTGCCCCAGGTCACAACCACCTCCTTCACCAAAACTTTCTCACAGATCCCAGGCCCTCTCCTGAACCCAAGCCCCCTACCCTGAGCTTTGCATATAACCTCCATACCAGACACCGCACCTCCTCAACTAATATCATAGAAGAGTGTGGTCCTTGATCACTTACCAATTCTTGGAGTGGCCCCACATGAATAATTATTTCCCACCTCTGATATACATATGTCTCGGAAACAAGTCAACATTACATGTCAACAAATAGACGCTTCTTCCAGAATATTTGCTGCAGTCCAAAAAGCTCTAAATGAGTATCCAATATCCAGCTGTAAAAATATAACGTTTAAAACTAATCTCTGCTAAATTCCTTTTTAAATTGTTGTAAATAACTTTGTCAAACTACAGTTTTATTTCACAGACAAGGTTTATGTGTTCTTACACAAAATAAACTGCAACCATTTTTGCCACGGTTAATTTTTTTATTTATTCTTCTTGTGGGTCAATCAGATACTAGTCGAGATGCTCCTTTTAGCAAAACACTACCAACCTTAGAATCCACGATAGTATTTTTCCCCTATCTTACCAACACGTATACATGTGTTTAACTTAATGGGACAAGCACTGTGACAAAATCAAGAAGAACTACAGTCTAAATGTTCACATCTAATACTCAGAATAAAAAAACAGAGCACTCTATTAAGAACTTCCTATTACATGTTTGACCTTTCCTGGAGCGATATATTGGTTACATATAACTGGCCTGTATTCAGGGTCAAATTTTGCCTTAAGCTACACATGGAGATCCTGCTCTTTTCACATATGAACATAGACAAATTTAACCCTCAATACAAGTAACTAAAGTAAGATAAATGATACATCTAATATCCTTGGCACTGTCATGAATCTGTTCCACTCTTGACAAAACCAGTATCTGATCACTCAAGAGAATGGGATGGTGTCTATAAAATATCTAAGGCCGTGTCTACACTAGCCCCAAACTTCGAAATGGCCACGCAAATGGCCATTTCGAAGTTTACTAATGAAGTGCTGAAATGCATATTCAGTGCTTCATTAGCATGCGGGTGGCCGCGTGTAGCCAGACATGAACCCCCCATTTGGCCTTTTCTTCCTCTCCCCCCCACTGGGACAGACAGAAAGAGAAATAAGCAGGGGAGACAGGTAGCCTTTGATGTCCTGGGAACGCAGGTGTGCTGTCTCGCCCAGCCTCTCTACTATACACAAAAACCAGACAGTGAATGGGCTAGCTAATGGCCGCCCTTCTGGCTGATCTCGGTGATTGACACGCCTTGATCACTTCCCCAGGAAGGACAGGGAACCCCCGCCCATCACCTCCAAAGGTGCCCAATTGTCCACAATTCACAGGTGTGAATTGAGCCTTGCATCTTCCCTGGGAAACCTGGGGTTCAAAACATATTCCTCCCAATTGGCCACTTGAGACCAGGAAGAAGCGTACGTGACAAAAGGAGTATAAAGGGGCTTGGCAGACCACCCCCCCTCCTTTGAGTTTCAATCACCTACACCTGCTGGCCAGGTCTGGAATTAATTCCCGAGACTGGGGACGCCTGGTTCGTATCTACTTCTTCCCGAGGGATTGAGAGAAAGATTCTGGGTCACACTGGATCTAGGAGGCAGGGGTAAGAATTACACCTGTATTACACTTCTTTCCTATAGGAATTGAGGGAAAGACTCTGGTTCCACCAGGTCTAAGAGGCAGGGGTGAAAATCACACCTGCAACTTGCCTTTCTTGTGTACACAGTAATTGTATTAGTTTAAGCTAGCTAGTTTTGTTTAAAACTTTTCTTAAGTTAAATTGTGTTGTTTCCTCTTTAAAAGCCACGAGTACTAACTTGTGCTTTAATCATTTGTCTTAGTTAAATTGTTTCTATATTTGTATAAATAAAAAGTAACTGTTAAAGCCTCTCTAAGTGTAATTCTCCTCTTGCTGCTGTACCTGAACTAAACACAAACCAAAGAACCCAGCCTGCCCCGGCTGCTTAGCGTGGCATCACCCCCTTCGCCCCACCAGACCTTTAGCTGGCACCTGGGCATCAGCTCACACCGCGGCACTTCGAAATTGACGTGCCTCGCGGCTCGTCCCGCCAGGCTCCTTTTCGAAAGGACCCCGCCTACTTCGAAGTCCCCTTATTCCCATCAGCTCATGGGAATAAGGGGACTTCGAAGTAGGTGGGGTCCTTTCAAAAAGAAGCCCCGTTGGGACAAGCCACGCGGCAGTGAGGCGCATCAATTTCGAAGTGCTGCGGCCGCCCACATGCTAATGAAGCGCTGAATATGCATTTCAGTGCTTCATTAGTAAACTTTGAAATGGCCATTTCCATGGCCATTTCGAAGTTTGGGGATAGTGTAGATGTAGCCTAACACACACAGATAAACTGCATAGTACTCAGTGCACAGTAGTGTAATACCAAATAGTTAAGATGTTTCAAACCAGGCACATGGACCACTAACACGGCCCTCTTTGGAGTCTGACCACTGAAGCAATTTATGAAAGATTGCTTAATAGTGGTGTTCAAAGAAAAGTGAAGCAGAACTGCGATCATTACATTTAGGTATACTTTCAGTGCACTTTTAACACAGGAATGTGAATATGTTTGCTCTCTAGGATGGCTTTTGCTGCATTAATTACACAAAAGACGGATATTTGGTACACATGCAAAAACTAAGAGTGAGATCCTTTGCCTGTGGAGCAGGTGAAAACAATACAGGCACTGGCTTTCCAGAAACCTTTTCTCCTTCTTGTGGTAAGACTGGTCTCACCAGCTAGATCAGGCATGTCCAACCCACGGCCCTGGACAGCTAGTAATGCGGCCCCACAAGATCAGAAACTTTTAACATTATTATGTGATTTATACCCATTAACTATATTATATATTTTATATGCAGCCCAAGACAATTCCTCTTCACTCAATGCGGCCCAGGCAAGCCAAAAGGTTGGACACCCATGAGCTAGATGAAAAAAAGCAAAGACATAAAATAACCTAAAATTGAGATATAAACAAAACTTTGCTTCACTTCTGGACCATTAAGTAAGAAGTCTCCACAAGTTCATGTCTTTTGTCCTCAACAAAATCTCTTACATGTGTATTTTACTTTCTACCATAAATGATTTTACAATAAATGAGCTCTTTTCTTATCCCATGCTTAAATGGTAATACTTAATACTCAGGCATGATTTTGAGTAGAGAACATTATCTCCTAATCACCATGCTAATCTGTATTATGCAGCCTGTATTTAAACAATTATTTTGGTATTAAAACCATTTTCCAAAGCCTTAGTTTCCATGACCTAATTCCACAGTTAAATTCCTATAAGAAAGTGAGAACAAAAGCTCTATAAAGCAACATGTTAACCACACAGTAAATATGTTTGTTCCAATGCTGACATTTAAGATCTCAACAAGAAAATCCTTTTTATTCACTTTGGATAATAAAAATTTTCATCACGATTACCTTTCACTTCACTAATGTTCCTCTATACAGAGCACAGAGGGCCCATTTCTACACAAACGTGCAATCCCAACAAAATTCATTATGCTCCATAAATGTAAATGAAGGTAGAATAGAGAACACAAATCTTCCAGTTTCTATATGCCTGGTTTTGGAAACATGGGGCCAAATTCTGCATTGACATGGTGAATGCATTCAGTGTTCCCTCCAAATTTTTCCATCCAGAAGCGAAACAAATTTTGTTATGTGCACCAAGGCATGTGTTTGAATAGGAGAGACAGACCCTACAGAGAACGGATAGATGATATAGTATGGTGCAGAGCTGGTCTACAGAAACTAAGCCACTCTGCACTGGACAGGGTAAGATGGAAGGAAATAGTGAGAGAGGCTTCAGACACCACAGGGCGCTGAGCTCATGGTTGTTGATGATGATGATGACGACAAAGGCATGTGTGGATACGCACCACTAGTAAAATCACAGGCTACCAGCTTTTGGCAGCTGTCAGTACTCTGCTAATCAGCTGGGTGGCACATGAATCTCTCCTGACAGCCACCCAAGCACTCAGCTTGATGGGAACACTGGTTGTGTTGGATGAAGTCACTGCAGAATTTTTCCCTTCAATGTAACTAAGAACACTCCTTCCCTCATTCTAATCTTCAGCCTGCCCCTTGAATGGTTTGATCATGCAACCCACAATAAAGTAGAATCCAGTATCTTTCCTTCAATCTTCAGAACACTGATCCACTTCATCCCTCTATTCATAAAACTCCTCCCTTTGCCTGCAACCTTCTCAAGTCTAGCATCTGTTTCTGCATAAATTCTCTGCTACTGTACTTCTACTAATTCAAAGCTGTCATTGGCCTCTTGTTGCTCAAGCCAAAGGCCTCTTCTGCATGACAATCCTCCTTCACCATTCCACTACCTCCAGTACAGCTGACTATACAATTGTCGTTGAATTCTCCCTTGTTTACAGAGACCATATTACTTCTCTTTCACCACATCACTAACTCTTCTTTGTTTTTCCTGTGTGTTCCTCAGGGTTCTATGCTTGATCCTCTCTTCGTCTTCCTCTACATTCATTAACATTATCAGCTTCCCCATAAGTCTCTTGTCTTCACCACTGTTGGCCTTTCCACCACCCTGTGGTCATACAATAAATGCAAAGTAATCCACATTGGGAAACAATCTCATCATACATCCAGAATGGTGTTCAAATTCTTTTGACCATATGACAAAGAGATCTTGGAATCGTGGCTAGGTTGGCTACAACTTTCTCTTTTCCCAGCCTCCCTGACACATACATACACACACGTATGAAAGGGGGAGGAGTATGTGTGTGTTAGTCTCTATTCATGAAAACAATGAGAAGTCCTGTGGCACCTTATAGACCAACAGATTTTTTGGAGCATAAGCTTTCATGGGCAAAGACTGACTCATCAGAGTCAGGGAAGAACCAGGTCTTTGCCCATGAAAGCTTATGCTCTAAAAAATGTGTTCATCTATAAGGTGCCACAGAACTTCTCATTGTTTTATCTAACCAGAGTCTGCAAGTCTGTCAAAACACAAAGAGCTGGTGTAAAGTGGCTCTGCTCTTCTTAAATTAATGGCAGCGTACTAGTTTATATGGCAGGGAACATGGTGCAATTATCCCCTCCAAGCATCTCTAACTGTATGTGGGTTTGTCTATGCTTGAATGTGCAAAGAAAGGTAGAAAGGAGTATCTTAACCACCGAAAGTAGGAAGACGCCTGTGTGTAACTTCTTTTAACGTGGGGGAGGGCTGTTGCACTGCAGCCACCATAAGATCCTTGACAGATAGAACGCCTAGGTCCAATGGCATGGGATCCATGATGACTGGGAGTCTTCTGTCCACTGCAGCCTTCATCCACCTTCACAGACGTTGTAGCATTACCCTTGCTATCCTCCACCTGGTCTGCCATTGAGGACTTTTAGGATTGTTCTTCATTGGACCCTCCCCCCTTGACCTTGCTGCCATGGGAGATCCTGCTGGGAGTACAAGACTCCCTATGGCATGGCTCTCCGGTTCACTAGAACAAGCAAGCCCACTCACCACGACAAGTGATGATCCAGAGAGTGGGCCACCAGAAGTCTGATCCCCATGACACCTTCACTGACAACTTTAACAATCGCATTATGCACTCTCTGAAGCCCTTCTCTTACTGACCACTCCCTCCACGCCTGTTCCACCAACGCACTCATGGCGCATATCTACATACATAACATTTTGTTTCTCAACTTGGGGTCAGGCTGTTCCCATCCCCTGTGTGGTTACAAAAGGATGAAGAGATTACAAGGAGATTCTTCTTATGCCTGACGCAAGCAGGGGCCACTGGCAAGGACTAATGCAGCTAGCAGCACCAGCACTCATAAAGGCAGCAGGAAAAAAAGGCTGAGAAACACCTCTCCCTACCTGCCAGTTTCACATGGGGGAGGGCACAGGGAGAGAGAGAAAAATGCAATAGTTGTGCTTCATGAAGGCTCCAGGTATCACTGCACTATATGAAAATGTGATGCCTCCTGGGAAACCAACTACAGAGTGCTCCTCGGTACTAACCATCAGGCAAGGCTGTGGCTAACATGATGCTCCCAGATAGTTAAGTGTCTCAGAGTAAGAACTCTGTCTTTTGCCTGAAGTGCTGCGCCATGCTTTATTTAACACAAGTAACAGTAGTATTTGGGCAACTCAATGGAAGTGTCCAATTCAGCTGTCCTTGTTAAAACAACAGAAGTCTGGGCTAACTGCCCTGAGTTCGGTGGAGTTATTCCAAACTTGCACTAGTGCAGTGTTTCCCAAATGTAAAATATTCATGTACCCTTTCCAGGACTTCGCTTTATTGGCATACTCGCTTCTCCCAGTGCCTATCATTTATTTTCTGCTACATACCCCTTGAAATCCCTTCACGAACCACCAGTGGTACTTTGGGAAATACTGTACTAGTGTAATGCAGAGCATAATCTGGTACGTAAACACCCAAATACATTGAATCAACTCGACGAATGCGGTTGTATTCTGACAAGTATTGTAAAAGTTATAGATATAACTATGCTAATATTACCATAAATCCTTCTTTGGTTTGTTGCCATAGTTCCAGTAGCACGAATAAATGTGGATACTAACCTTTCAAATGTAACTAATACAAAAAGGAAGACTCGTTTTCAACTTCAATTTATCACCATTCCATTTCATCGCTCCCGTTTCTCAGATTTCCAACATACTGTGCACTCTGGAAATAATCATTTATTGACTGAGTTTTTGAAGTATCCAACAGCTGTATTCCTTACAAATATTAATATGCTTGCCCATATTCAATGTTGCCTCTGCATAGGAAAAATTAATAAATTTTACCTTAAATTTAACGCACTAGTTAAGTAGTTTAAGTAGTTTATACGCAGTCCAAATAGCTCAACCTTTTTCTGCATCTTATAGAACACTGAGCTGACGCATTCCTTTTAACTGTGTAATCCATACATTTTGGACATTTGTGCTAAGTATATAAGTTAACATAAGAGTATATTTTTTTCCATATTCTCATGAACCTGTGGTACAGCAAATGTTAAGGAAACTGAAAAACTTAATGCCTGGATAAATTATCATCATTAAATAGAAGATTTCATGTAAAATTATTCTAGGTTTCAGTTTAATATAAAAAATTTCTAATTTGTATGTCTAATGTTATATGATAAGATGCCAAAGTAAGAGGTCAACAACACTTGATTAGTAAAGAATGATGTAATATCAGTGAACTGCATTGAAGGATACTTCATCACTTAGCTAAGAAATCTTTATATTAAGTCCAAAGTGTCATTCACTAAATATCACAATGTAAAATCATAAAGGGATCTCAAGAGGTCATTGAGTCCAGTCCCCTGCCCTCACAGCAGGACCAAGCACTTGCTAGATATTTATCCAACCTGTTCTTAAATATCTCTAACGATGGAGATTCTATAACCACCTGAGGCAATTTATTTCAGTACTTAACCACCCTGAGTTAGAAAATTTTATTTTATGTTTTCTAATGTCCAACCTAAACCTCCCTTGCTGCATTTAAGCCCATTGCTTCCCATCCTATCATCGGAGATTAAGGAGAATAATTTTTCTCCCTCCTCCTCATAGAACCCTTTTAGGTACTTGAAAGCTGTTACCATGTCCCCTCTCCAACTTCTCTTTTCCAAGCTAAACAAACCCAATTCTTTTAATTGTTCTCTCATAAGTCATACTATCTAGACCTTTAATCATTTTAACAGCTCTTCTCTGGACCCTCTGCAATGTCTCCACATTTTCCTTAAATGAGGTGCCCAGAACTGAACACAGTATTCCAAGTAAGGCCTAACAAGTGCAGAGTAAAGCAGAAGAATTACTTATATCTTGCTCACAACACTTCTGTTAATACATCCCAAAATCATGTTTGCTTTTTTGACTCATACTTGGCTTGTGGATCAGTATGACCCCTAGATCTCTTTATGCACTACCCCATCTTGGGGAATCACTTTCCATTTTGTATGTACGTATATGAGTTACCTGTAGTGTGTATGCTTGTTTAAAGCACCAGTTAGAGACCACTGTGTGCCTTTTTCCAAGAATTTAACACCTTGCAGTAGAGAAAAATGAAGTTTTCTCCCCATGAAAGGTTTTTAACCATATCATATTGATCTATCTTCCCTTGTTAAATATACTAATCTACTTCCAAATAAGCTTGTGTGTTTTGTTTTGTTATATTTTATCTAACCTAATTTCTGTGGCCTGGAAATGCTAGTACTTACTGGGTACAGAGTTTGACCAGACACACAGCCATGAGACATCCAGTCTGGATGATGAAATTTACTACCCAGTCTTTTCGCCTGTGCTCCTCCCTACAGCTTTCCAAGCTGAAATTACGGGCTACCCTACAATGACTTGCTGAAATGGTATGTTTTCCTTTTTAGTCTCTTGTGGTGCAGCGCAGATTCTCTGAAGTCAATTTGAAAAAAATCTATAATGAATTATGCAGTGGCAAGTTGTTACATAACACATAGAGGGTGCTTTTGTAGAGAACAGCAGCATTCACATGCAAAGAGTTTTAGTAAAAATAATTTAATACGTCAAGTTACTGAAGAGATGGTGTTACTATTAACACTATTTAATAAGTCAAGTTACTGAAGAGATGGTGTTACTACTAACACTTTAATAAGTCAAGTTACTGAAGACATGGTGTTACTACTACTATTTTTTTTTAAATGATTTTGTGAAAACAAATGGAACACAGTAACTTTTGCACCAAGGCAAAATGTTTTGACACAGCAGAATGTTATGTTGACCATTCTGCTATAACACAGCAATGCTTTAGAACAGCTGTAGGCTGGTTCACATATAGTGTTCATAACACACGTATTTCTGACATGGGGATATAATAGTAGAATTAAATGTCAAAGTATAATCATGTTTCCAAAAGGAACCGATATATAGTTTGAACACTGAGCACCACCTTTTCCTACCATCCTTTTTCTAGCAGAAGTTATGTGGAAGCTATATATAAAGTAAATAATCTGTTGCTCCTGATTACATCACTGAAAATAAAACATGTTTGCTATCCCAACTTACAGGAACTTTTCCATTCCACTGTTAAAACAAAAAAAACAAAAACACATAACAACTATAATTTAACCTGCTATATTCTCTTACAGTCAGATAATGAGAAACAGAATGGCCGTTTGCTATCTGATATATATTTTGTCAAACATAACAGTTTTATAATTGTCAAGATCAAAAACAGTTTTCCAAACATATGGGAACATTCAAACTTTTAGAATAAAAGCTTTGTTTCCAAATCCAAACTGGGTAATTCTCACTGAAGAATAAAAGCCACTTGCTTGAACCCATCCAGCAACAGTAGCTAAACATAGAGCCAAATTGTGCTCTCTCATACACTTGCTGAGCCCTTTTTGGTGCATGGTTATTAAATACTTTCAAGTTGATTCTTGCTTCGAATAACTGATTATTTTCCACCTGCTAATGGTTTTTTGTCAGATCTGTATGGCTGGCTACCAAAGCACTGTCGAAGTTTAATGAAGACGGAATAGACCTGACCTTTTCATTATTTCTTTTAAATCACATACTCCACATTATAACAATTATATTCCAAAACACAATATACTGTAATAAAGAAAAAACAAAATTGATATTATGAAGGAGATTTTCAGCTCCCATTTACTACTTGTAATTATTCAACTACCAAATCCCATTCACATTCAATAACCCTCTGTGGCTTTGAAAAAAATATCCCAGTAAAATATAATCTACTATATATTTGAGAGAATTTGACTGTATGTTTGTTCAAGAACGCCTCCTAAACGGTAAGAGCTAGAACCATCAACTTTGGTATACAGCTTCCTCCTATCTTAGCTTAAAGCAAGGTAAAAGTTTGGTTGTGTAAGGAATGTGGGATTGGTTCTCACAAAATCATATAGAAAAGAGAATCAGCAGGCAGCTGGAAGGGGCTGTCTGGGGGCAAGACCCACTTGTCCAGGACTGCCCAATACGCCCACCCCAAGCGCCCTCTCGGGAGAGGGGGACACTGAAGCTTTCCTCCACTTCCCTGATTTGGGGAGTGGGGCATAAAGGGAATTGCTGGTTGTTCCCTCGCAGCTTGCTGCATTCTTCACTCTAGCTACAGAGCACAGGGAGCTGAAGAACCTGGCTCTGCCACACTCCTCCCTCAGCTATGCCCACTAGAGCAGCAGCAGCCTTGGAGAGGTGTTCTCAACTGCCCCAAGCTGCTGCAGTAAGTCAGGGCTCGGCAGTCCTCTCTTCCCAGGGCAGCCAGCATATGGAACCCTTAATCCCCAGCCTCACCCCCGGGGGAAATGATTTAAATGAAGCACGTACATTTTCAAAAGAGTAATTGAGTTAAAGACCAGAGTAACACCAGGTAAATATCCTCGTGTGCTGCACATGTATCATTCCCGTCCATTCTCTGTGCCCCAAAAATGGACTCATGGTGGATTAACCTCCTCCTCTTGTTTCAATCAATCACTGCGGGATTCTAATGTTTAGTGATTGAAAGATTTTATATATTTTACATATAAAAAATATAGGACTGAGAAACTCAAGGATTTGAATGCGGAAAAGGGTTCGTATTGAAAGTAGAAGTAGTTATCTGAAAGCAGCATTCTAAGGAAGAGAAAAGCATTTTTAAGGAATAGTTGCATAGCAAACATCTCACACAGGTTATTAAGAGAAAGCAGAAAGACTAAAAGGAGTGGAAGATGGTATGTATCATTAAGGGAAAAGACTTCTTTGATGTCAGAAAGTGTGGAGAGAACAAGAGAAATGACAAAAGCTGAGCAGAGTTGAACCTTTCAAAGAATACTGAAACGAACAGCAAATGGCTCTACCGTCATATAAATAAAAAAAGAAAAAAGGAAATAAGTGGAACCACAATGCACAGAAAACGAGATGGCGTGGTCCAGCACCTAAATGAATACTTGTCTCAGTTTTCAATAAGGCTCTAAGAAACACTGTTAGTGTGGCCAATGGAAACAGGGACATGAAAGTAGAAATTGCCACACTGGGGTGGATGTGAAACTCATATGGCCTAATAGCATTATATAAGGGGAACCCAGATAATCTCTGTCCAATAACATAAAAGAACTAGCACATGAAACTGTAAGTTCACTAGCGAAGATTTTTAATGCAGGGAGGTGCAAAGCGGGGGCAGGCTTGCAGGGAAGGGAAGGGGAGGAATATGACACGATCAGCGGCTGGGTCTCAGGCTCACCCGCCTCATTAAAAATGTTGAAATATGTTACTGTTTTTCATGTATGTATATTCACGTGTATATTGATGAATAAAGTTTTTAGATTCTACAGGCTTATTTTCTTACACATGCTGAAAGTTTTGTTTGTTTTTTCATATGAACATAACCCAGATTTCCATTTCATGATTACACAGGTTGGGGGGCCCTGCAAGTTGTAGAGATGAAAAGTGGGGTTCACCCATTTTAATGTATCCATAAATTAGGTTCTATGTTTGTAGAGTTGCCAATAGAGTTCCTATTTTTAAGAAAGAGGGAAAAAACGTGATTCAAGAAATGACAGGCTTGCTAGTTTGGGCTCAGTTGTATGCAATGTATTGTAACAAATTTTGAAACAGAAAACAGTCGAGGACAAAGGAAAATGGTAATTAGAATAAAATACAACATGGTTTCATAAAAGATAGATCATGCCAGACCAACTTGATCTCTTTCTTTGAGAGTTAGCAGATTTTTTTCCAATGCCAGAGAAAATACAGTAGATCTAGTCTACCTGAACTGCAGTACAGCATTTGATATAGTTCCAAAGGGAAAATTAAGAGTTAAATTGGAGAAGAGGGAGATTATTATGAGAACTGAAAGATGCATAAGCAACTGATTAAAGGGAAGTCTACAAGAGATTATACTGAGAGGTGAACTGTCAGGTTGGGAGGTTATTAGTGGGACTTCCTCGGAGACTGGTGTTGTGACTCATCTTAGGTAACTTTTTTTTAAATGACCATTGCAGAAAAAGTGGGAGTGTGTGAATAAAAGCTGTGGATGACACAAAGCTGGAAGTTACTGCCAATACAGAGGAGGACTAGAAAAATCATCCAAGAAGATTTGGACAACCTTGAAAACTAGAGTAATAAAAATGGAATGAAATTTAATAGTGCATAATGTAATCGACCTTTGGAAGTATCAACAATTTTTTTTTGCTATACATTGGGGATATATCATGTGAAAACAACAGAGAACAATAATATGTGAAAAGAAAGACTGGATGTACTGGTTTGATCACAGGATCATTATGAGCTGTTAATGAAACCATGAAGAAAGGTAATGCAATCCCAGAATCCATCAGTCAAAGTTTTTCCAGAAGAGAAAGAAAATATTACCACCATTACACCATGCATTAACAAAACCTCATCTGGAACACAGTGGATATATTTGGATGCAGTTCTGGTCTTCCGTGTGTAAGGAGGATGAATTCAGATGCAGAGAAGGGCTACTAGGATGACCAACATAATCAAAAACCTACCTTAGGAGCACAAACTATAGGAATGTGGCTTATTTAGCCTAAACAAAGACTGAGGGAAGAGATGATTGTTTGCTATAAATTCATCAGTAGGACAATACTGGGGAAGGAGAAGTGTTATTTAAGTTAAGAGCCAGTGCTGGTGTAACACCAATGTGGTCCAGGTTGTCGGCACAAGGGACTGAACCTGTGATCAAAGGGACCAAAGCCCTGTGCTCTACGACACAGGATAAAGGCCAGCTGGCTCTCACCTGAGGCTGTAAAGGGCATGTACATCCTTCTCTTTGAAGTAGTCTAGGTACCACTACATGGGAAAGTTGACCACATACAGGTGTGTTGGTTACACTGGCATCAGGACAAATGGACACAAACTGACCCTCAGCAAGTTTAGGCTTCAAATTAGTCAAAGTTTATCACCATCTGTAATACTTACAGGGTTTACCAGGCACAGCTGAGAGAGCCAATCTTGGATAAACTGGGCAAAACCAGGCTATGTACAGCTATTTACATCTGCCAGCCCCTCTGGCCAGCAAGACGCTACACAAGCAAATCCACAGATTCTCCAGCAATTCCTAATGCACACACCAGCACCCCTCCTTACTCAGGTGAGACGTTATGAGAACCTATTTCACCAAATCCACACAGATTCTTCCAGCCCCCAAAGAGACTAGGCCAGGGGTCAGCAACCTGCGGCTCCAGAACTGCACGTGGCTCTCTGAGGAGTCACTCGTGCTGAGCGCTGACTCCTCTGCAGCTCTGGACGCTGGAATTAGGCTTCCCAAACGTCCGGTTAACTCCATCCAGCCAGATTTTTACAAAATCTGAAAATGTCCAGGAATTTGCTCAGCTCCTGCAAACTCCTTCTGCAGCCCCAGAGTTTCCCCTTCCCCTTGTGTTTGCCCTGGCTCAAGTTACAGCTGCTCCAGCTGGTCAGCAGGGAGCAAAGTCAGAACTGGGGTATGCAGGAGCGGAGCTGTGCTAGGCGATAGTAGGAGGGCTCCCCCCACCCTTTTTGTTTAGGGAAGTAAAATCTGTGAGGGTGGGTTCAGGCTGGCAGCTCAGGCCCTCCAGCCAGCCCAGGCATTGCCACTCATTTGCAAGGTAAGCACTCTCCTTATGTGGGCTGGTTCACGCCAGGAGCACAGCCCAGCAAGCAGAGCGCTTGCAGCCCAGCTGTGAATGGAGCCAGCCTAGGGTTAGGGAGAAGGAGCTCCCAGGGAGTCTGCATTGCTACAATTACCATATAAAGCTGCCTTGGCCTGACTGCTGTACAGTTACTGTCAGGGTTTTGGACACTGCTCAAATTAATTAACACTGAGATTTTCCCAAGCTATGGACTCAGGGGAGCAGGAAGAAAATAAAAAAGTATTCAGCTTGGATGGCAAAAGGTGCTCACATTCACCGTAGGCTATCGGATTCTCTTCTACCTACTTCCCTAGGTCCGTGATGATCTAAGGCTCAGGGTCTGCCCACCATAGATGGGCTTTCAGCTTTTCTTCATGTTCTGGACTGTAGGTTGCAGCAACCAGGATGCTTCCAAGAACAAGTTTGCCCTGGGCTGCTAATGGTGATCAACCAGACACACTGTGGTTCATTCTCCCAATATTTCTGAGACAGGAATTATTATTAAACCTATTTCACAGATGGGGCAATTAAGGCTGAGAGAGCGCCAGGCCTCTCAAGTGCTGCAAACCAGCATGCGAGAAACAGGCCTCAGCTAACTCTATTTTGCTGCTAGTGTGTTTTGAAATTCACTCTCAGTCTGGGTTTGCCATTTATGGACATCTGCTTAAGCTGAACCAATGAAATGCTGGACAAAGAATTCATCTCCAGATGTCTCAGCTTCTACTCTAAGCCTTAGGCAGGCAACATGAAATTTCGTAACAGGGGCATAGTGCAATCAGCATACCCCCATGGCCTTGGCTGGCTCCCCTCCTCACTCCCACCATTGCCATTGCCAAGGGAGCAGGACACATAACTTATGGGAGACCGATGCTCGCTTCCAGGGCATTGGACAAGCTGAGTGAGGGGTCCTGCTAATTGCAGGAACAAACAAATAGGCCCCAACATAAAAAAGTTTGATGACCCCTTTTATACTGTATGGTCCTAAATTGACCCCCTTTGGATCTCCAATTAACTTCTGGTAGTCATTGCCCCTAGACAGGACTGATCTTGGAGCCTATCACAACTCAGAAAAGGGTTAAATATTTACATGGATCACATTACAAATCATTGTGTGCACGCTGTTCTTAAAATAGGCGTTACAAAAAGTATGGTGAGATGTTTCTTATTAAGGACTGTCTCATATCCATGTGCGTTGCGGCTCTTGAAGTGTTGATTTTATAACCAAATTTGAAAAAAAAAATGGCTCTTCTCGCTCTTTTGGTTGCGCACCCCAGGACTAGCCACATTCCCAGGTCAATATATATTTAGATATTACCCAAAACAGCACGCTGTGGCAATCCTTTAGAATTTCAAATCTAAAGATTTATTAAGAAAAGAAAGGAAAAAAAAAGAAAAGGGTGAGAGGGAAAAATTGCCAAAGTGGTAAATTACATACATCAATTAAAACTGTTGATGCAGGATACAGTCAATGTTATAGGCAGCACAAACAAATTCAGTCAATCACCAGCTTTCATTAGACAGCTCACCTGGCCCACTTGGCACAAGTTTTGTTGACACCACCATACTGGGGTTACAGAAGTGGGTTTGGTTTTATATTTATTGTAAGAGCCTGGCAGCATCACACCATCCCAGGAGTATAGTCCTGGGCCAGCCTTCCAAGGGGAGCACGTGGGCAAAATACCTAACTAGTTTCAACACTGATCATAATTCGGGGGGGTTGAGGGGTATGGTATGAAGAGATTGCCTATAATGCTATGTAGCCCATCTGAGATTGCTAGCGCCAAATATCCCCAATGGTTGAGGGTGGGACACTAGATGGGAAGAGCTCCGAGGTTCTACAGAGAATTCTCTCCCAGGTGTGTCTGGATGGTGGGTCTTGCCCCCATGCTCAAAGGTCTAACTTATCACCATATTTGGGCCTGGGAAGCAATCTTCCTTCAGATCAGACTGGCAGAGACCCTGTTTTGTTTTGTTTTTTTTCCCTCCTCCTTCTATAGGATGGGGGAAAAGGTCAATTGCAAGTTTAAACTAGCATAAATGGTGAATTCCCTGTATCATAGGAGTCTTTAAATCATAGTGTGAGGACTTCAGTAACTTACAAAAATTATGATCTGGTATGGCAGTGGGTGGATGTGCTTCCATAGCCTGCGATGTGCTGGCCTTAAAGATCTGTGAGTCTATACTTCAAACTTTTTTGAACTTCTGAAGTGGAATACTCAGCCCACTGAACCACCCGCCTCCCTGCTCATCAAAGAAACTGTAAAATGGGAAAGATGGGATACCAAGTATATTTAAAAAATGAAAATTATTTCATTCACTTTGCTATGTCACAATGTGTGCAAGACAGCGTACTCTGATACAATAGCAAGGGCTAAAATGAAGAACAAACTGATAGGGCAGCAGAAGGGACATGCGAGAAAAGAGGACTAATGTTTCCATTTAGCTGATTATTGTTCAGTGCTATTCAGTAGTCAACAAGCTACCTCATTTGGGTATTAAAAACCAGTAATAATGGAAGACAGGTGAATGTGAACCCATTCTCAAGACAATAAAAGTCAAGTCCATTAAAATCATGCTTCCCTTACTGCCTTTTTGTGGGAAGGGGAAAAACTGTTTTGGGGGTTTTTTTTAAATGTTTCATAACAGTCTCATTAGACCTTCTATATGCCAAACAGGAGTGATAATATCAAATGAGATCAAAGGCCTTCCTACGTAAGGATACATTCTCTAACAACATCCCACACGAGAAGCTTTGAAGTACAAAACCCTATGATGGTTAAGTCAGTCACCTGTATGCATATGGGGGATGATTCTTCCTAATACAGTAAACTTTTTCATATCCAGCATTCTATGATCCAGAATTCTCAAATAACCGGTATTTTAACCATAAGTAAATATTAGTCATGTCTTCCACATGTACAGTATAGTGAAAGTAAATACAAATAAATACAGCAAATACAGTGTAAGTTTCCAGTGCACAATACTACTGTTGCTGGTACTCTGCATACATTTTTGTTTGTTTCTTAATATATAATCTTGTTTTTCTTCAGTTTTTTGCATTGTTAGGTATACCTCTCCATTATCCAGAATATTCGAATATCGGGCAACCTCCTGGTCTCCAGGCTGCCATATACGAAAGAGTTTACAGTATTAGGCAGCTAATGGCTGGTTTTTTCCTGGGACAGAGGAGTTGATTTCTGTCAACTTCAGTTGTTAAGGAACTGATTTCAGTTAAAATAAAAAATGGCACTCAAACTGATTTAAGTATTCACACTCCAAAGGACTCCACTGATTTAATTACATTTAACATTTCTAAGCTGATTTAGTCAAAATTGGTTCAACTCTTGTGTAGAGAAGACCTGCAATAGCATATCTGCAGATACTAGTCACATAAATTTCTAATCTATTTCTGAATTTTACGAAGCTATTTCCCACAATATTAATCATTAGATTTCACTGATTGTTACATAAAACTTTATTTGCTTTGACTTGTTTTAAATGTGCGGCCTTTTAACTTTTTGGTGTCATCTTGTGCTTGCATTATGAGACAGTACCAGTATCAAAAATTAAATAGTGACTCATTAAAAGTGTAATCTAAATAGTAATAAAAATCTAGGAGAAGTACATAAGTTCCAATACAGTTTTTTTGCCTACATATTACCTACATAGAAATCTCTGGTACACTAAACCTCATGGTCAAATCAGAGGTCTCAGAGAAGCAAGTATTGTGAAATTAGCTCTCAGATGCTTAAGAGCTGTAGATTATACTCCAGATGTTATAGCAAAGGAAAAGTCCTACCGTTTATTAAGAGCATGCAAATTAGGATATACATAAAACAATACCATGTGCACTTTTGTATAAAATAGAAAGGAACTGTATGTAGATTTAAGTGTACAAGGGAAAACAAAAATAAAGCAACGTTTCTTAACAATGGCAACCTCCTTCCTCAAAATATGCTTGCACATTGATTTTTCCCCCTACAATGCGAAGAAGAAGGGTAATCTGATTCTAATATACTGGAGTATATACTTCTATGCTAAAGGGTCCAATATCGGTAGTATTTAGATTGTGCTGAATGTAAGAATAGCTAGCAGGCACTTCTCTAATTAACTTCAGATTAGTTGATTCTGTCATTTTCCTTGCACATCTCTTTCTTCCATCCATGACTGCATTCTACGAGCAGAAGTTCTTGTACTCCATGTCATCACCCAAAGTTTGTGATCTGCAGCCTCTCCCTCACATGACCCAGCAATTCAGTTCCTATATGACCATTTCACTTACTATCAACAGCTGTTGAACAGCTGCAAAGCAATAAGACCACAGAAAGGAAAGGGTCACTAGTCTAACTCCTTTGCAGGCATCTTAAATAAAAGCAGAATTTATATTGCATGATCCCACAAGACATTTGAAAACATAGCTGGTCTGCTTCAGTAAAACACCACTACCATTATGAACAGTATTTAATACTCCCCAATAGCCAGACTATTCAGCACATAACATTAAAATTACTGGAAACAGTGCTTTGCCTTTACAGTTACCCTGGTATATAATACTCCTACAAATACCATATGCAATGTAAAATACACTTCCTAGGTCACAAATATCAAATGAATAAAAATGTGGTGGTAGAGAGACTGTGCATGTGTATACACATTAAAGACTTCACAGACCAGCTGATTTATATACATCTTTAGAATCTCTGGAAGTGCTTGTTCCAAAAGCCATCTGTTTCCCACATTGCAGCTTAACTGAATTAGTTTGGGCCGTTACCCCTCCCCACTTTACTTTCTAACACCACCACAAGTTAATTAGTAGTCAAATACCAATATTGCCAAATGGAACTATAAATCACCACTCTCTTGAAACTCTAACTGGAAAACAATTTCAGCACATACAATTTTTAAAAACTAGCTCCTCAAAAGAACAAACAGGAAAGAAAAACAGGAAAGGCAGTGGTTCTGTAACAGAAGTCAGCTTCAGATTTCAAAACATGAAATTTAACTAATATGGGCACTACAACCATTCCAAGACATCAAATTTTAACCACCCAGAACTCCCCTAACCCAACCTATATGCCATATACTTCCAGCAGATGTGAACAAGAAGACTTGAAAACCCACGAGTTTGATTGGTATGTGACACACTGAACCACTCCTACCTTTAATAAATTGTGAACAATTATCCAGCTATTTGTGATGGAAGGGGAGAAAAGTATTAGAAGAAATAGAAAAGCAAAGAAAAGATGGAAAACAAATTGGCATTCAATTGCAAAAACACTCTTGACTCAAAATAAAACACTCCCAGAAATACAAGAAATATAACTGCATAACTCTTTCTAAATATAGTGTCTACCATCTGAAAAACCAGTAAAGCTGAGAAGGGCAGCTACCCCCTCAATGTTTAACAAAGCTGAATAAGAACATTGCCCACACTGATACAGCCTTAAAATACATCATAAAATGGAAATGTCCCTTAAAACATAAAGAGATTTTAAAAGAAAAGAATGTGTGATTCAGGAGAATATTCTGTTCAATAAAGTGACAAAATGAGGAGGAAAACAGGTTTCTTCTTTGCAGAACAGTTCTCTTAGCACCTTTTGACTTTTTGCTACAGAAGATGTCATACCTCTTCAGCAGTGAACTCTCAGTTAACGCAAGTACCTATTTCTGAACGATGAATCTTCTGCTAAGAAAATACATAATGACATAATCCATATGACAATGCATCCTTTCACAACCCTTTTTGTGTTTCTATGATTACATTGCCTCATAAAGGCCAAGGTACCAACATGGTAGCAGACTTGTGACTCAAATCAACAAAAGGAGATCATTATTACCTCATAGATTTTTATTTCTGGAGATGATGAACAGAGAGGTGTGCATTTGTTTATATAGTTATTTCTTCTCTTGTCAGCAGTGCATTATACCTCAAGCTCCTTCCCCTTACAAACTCAAAGGTCTGATCAAGATCAAATGGCTGCATTTCATTCACAAAGATAATTCTTAGAACCCTTCCCATTGTGAAGTCTCTTTCTGCTATGCTGTCACTAAAAATCTTTGCCTACTCAATGACTGTCTACACTAGCTCCCTACTTCGAAGGAAGCATGGTAAGCAGGGTGTTCGGAGACTCTTAATGAAGTGCTGCGCTGCATATGCAGCACTTCATTAAGCTAATTCTCCCCCCAGGCAATTTCGAAGTGCCGGTTCACATATAGAAGCGGCTAACCCGCCAGTACTTCAAAGTGCCTGGGCAACCTCAAAGTCCCTTTACTCCTCAGGACTTCGAAGTGCTGGCTCGTTTGTAGCCTCAGCTAACCTGTTGGTACTTCAAAGCGCCTGGGCAACTTCGAAGTTTAACCTTTCGAAATTGCCATGGGGGAGAATTAGCTTAATGAAGTGTTGCCTATGCAGCGCAGCACTTCATTAATAATCTCCCGACACCCTACTTACCATGCTCCCTTCGAGGTAGGGAGCTAGTGTAGACACAGCCAATGTCTTTAAAGGTAGGGGAAGAAAGAGTCAGTGCTTGGCTACGCTGTTCTAATCAGATGAGTGTCCACATTCAAAATGCTGAGGGATAAGTCATCAATTGTAAACATGTCATAATTAGGCAAGTTTCGAAGAGGTAACTTGGTCAGTTAGTTTCAGTAGAAACAAGGAGAAATCCTGTGACAACTTAAAGACTAACAAAATTATTAGGGCATAAGCTTTTTTTGGGCTGCAGTTCACTTAGTCAGATACATGAAATTGAAGCTTCAGTTAGCAGGGATTTATACATACACATAGGCTGGGTCTACATTTGCCCCCAGCTTCGAAGGGGGCATGGTAATCTGGGTGACAGGAGACTACTAATGAAGTGCTGTGGTGAATATGCAGCACTTCATTTTGCAAATTCTCCCCTGCGGCAACTTGAAAGTGTAGTACACGCGTGTAGCTGCAGCCACTTCGAAGTGTCTTTACTACGAAGTTGCCGTGGGGGAGAATTAGCCTAATGAAGAGCTGCATATTCACCATGACACTTCATCAGTAATGTCCCTTCGGCCTGATTAACATGCCGCCTTCGAAGATGGGGGCTAGTGTAGACAAGCCCATAGAGATGGGAGTGTTCCACCGGTACTAATTTAATTCTCTACACAAAAGAAGAAATAGTTACAAACCAGATATCAAGAACAGGAACATGCAAAAACAATGAGAGCACGTCAACATTCCTGAACATAGAGTTACAGACTTAAAAATTCCCATACTTAAGCAAAAAAAGTTAAAAAAACAGACTGCAAGGTGAAACTGCAGGGCTGGACTTCATATGCAAACTTGACACCACTAGAATGGGTCTGAATAGTGACTGGGAAATACTAATCCTGGAACCCTTCCTTGAAACAAACCCTGTTGTCAACTCTGTCCACGTATGTACACTGGAGACACCATCACTGGACTAACCACAAACAACAAGAAGTCCTGTGGCACCTTATAGACTAACAGATTCAGAAGAGAGTCTTTGCCCACAAAAGCTTATGCTCCAAAATATCTGTTAGTCTATAAGGTGCCACAGGACTTCTTATTGTTTTGGAAGATACAGACTAACTCAGCTACTCCTCTGATACTTGGCTAACCACAACAGTTACACAATCAAGGGCTCGTATTCCTGCACTTCTATTAATGTGACATATGCCATGTGCCAGCAATGCCCTTCGGCAATGTATATTGGACAAACTAGTCAATCACCTGGGCAAAGAATGAATGGACACAAATCAGACATTAGTAATTTGTATGCACATAAACCTGTAAGTGAGCATTTCAATTTAGCAGGTCAGAGTATCCAACACCTAATGGCGTGCATTCTAAAAACAAAGGGACTTTAACAGAAGATTACAAAGGGAGACATCCAAATTGGAAAACAAAAAAGTAGGCCTGTAGCACTTTAAAGACCAACAAAATCATTTATTGGGTGATGAGCTTTCGGGGGGACAGACCCACTTCTTCAGATCTGGAATTTTCCAGATCTGAGGAAGTGGGTCTGTCCCCCACAAAAGCTCATCACCTAATAAATTATTACGTGGGTCTTCAAAGTGCTACAGAACCGCTTTTTTGTTTTGTGAAGATTCAGACTAACACAACTAGCTCTCTGAGACTCGTTACAAAAAGTAATTTTCCTCTTTAGGTATTCTTACCTTCTTATCAACTGTTGGAAATTGGCCACATCCATCCTGACTGAATTAAACTCATCAGTATTGATGTCACACTCCCACCTCTGTATTTATGTATAAATCCCTGCCAACTGAAGCTTCCACTTCATATACCTGCAAAGTAAACTGCAGCTCATCAAAGCTTATGCCCTAATAAATTTACAGAGAGATAGCTGTGTTAGTCTATCTTCACAGAACAAAAAAGCAGTCCTTTAGCACTTTAAAGATAAAAAAAAATAATTTATTAGCTTTCATGGGACACACCCACATTTTCCAGATCTGAAGATGTGGGTCTGTCCCACAAAAGCACAACAATGAACGAATTATTTTGTTAGTCTTTAAAGTGCTGCAGGACTGCTTTTTTGCTTTGTCCTAACAAATTTGGTACTGTTTAAGGTGACACGGGACTCGTCGTTGCTTTTACAATCAGGCAAGAAATGGAAAATGACAACCAAAGCCATTAAAAAAAAAAAAAAAAAAAAAAGAGGTGTGAGCAAAGCTACTGGAGTTCTCAGCTGATGGGATGGGGGAAAAAAACAAGTGGAAATTCAAAAATGTTTACTTACTGACATCAGCACAGTTTCAGCATGGTCTCATACATTAAAATTTACAGGTGTGACCCTTTTGATAGTGTGTATGTGGAGGAAAGACAGAAAAGGCTGATTTATTTTTTGAGAGTCTTAATTATTTTATCCTAAATTCTGCTTCAGGGAAAATGAAGACTCTGTAAGATACAGGCTAGGTTTAGGTGGAGCATAGTAAACAATGGCCAAATTTCTGGCTTCCCCACTCCAAATATTTTTTAAAAACTTTTTAAATTTTACAAACTTTTTTTTTTGTATTCATAACATTGATAGGTCAACTTGAAAACTTAAACAACAAGAAGTCCTGTGGCCCCTTACAGACTAACAGATATTTTGAAGCATAAGCTTTTGCGGGCAAAAGCGGGTCTTTGCCCACAAAAGCTTATGCTCCAAAACATCTTTTAATCTGTAAGGGGCCACAGGACTTCTTGCTGTTTTTGAAGACACAGACTAACTTGGCTACCTCTCTGATACTTGAAAACTTAGTGACTGGATTATGAATTGCAGAAGCAGAAGCATCTGAGGAAATATGAGTTGTCTAGTAATCTGACTTGGAAAGAATTCAAGGCACCTAAAATTGGTATCAGTAATTTTACACTCTTGGCAGGAGGAGCTTGATTAAGAAAACACTTTCACTCGTTACTGCTTTTAATAAGTATTCAACTATTTGTAGCCCACAGGAATTGTTATAATGACTAACAGTGGGTAAGTACAGCAAGTGAATGAATTGCTATTGAGTTATTATTAGGCACCTGATGTCATAGCAATGATGGATACTTCTGTGAAAATGTTGCTTAGAAATGCTAGTAGGTTACTTCAGCATTTTTTACCGTGCTGCCAGAAATTAGGCTTTCTTCATTACCAGGTCCCTCATTTGGTCCTGGGAATAGACAAGCAGATCAAGACACTGCTAGAACACCTTTCCATGGAGGAGTATTAACCCTGACTCACACAACTTACTAAAACACACATGATGGTAAAATACTATATGGCATTCCACCCATCTTTTATATGTAAACAGAAACTTAAATCCAAGGGCATTTCAATCCCCCTCCAATGTGGTATTCCCATAGCATTAGCACATAGGTGATCTAAAATGCCTTTCAGGAATGCCTGAAAATGCCACAAATAAGAAACCATTCATCTGTGACAACAGAGCTATATGCACCTTTATACCTGGCACCATCTGTTGACTTTTACATGACAAATGTAAACTGGCTGCTTTAAAAAACAAGAAGGAATTGCAGTTCCGCAGACACCTACGAGTTCAATGTAAAATATTAAAATAGCAACGTATTGTTTGGTAGGTAATTGTAATGTTGGCAGAGACTCTGAAAGCAATGTGTAAGGTAGAAAAGGCTAAATAAGTTCTAAACACAAACTTGACAAGCGGACAAATTTCTGAAGACAGACAACCCAAATAAAACATGACATGAATATTGGTCTTTCTCAGGGAACAAAGATAAAATGTACCTTGGCAATTGCTGATTCTGTACTAAATCCTCTTACTGTAAATTTGGAAAGTTATTTAACAGTGAAAAGGCTAAGAGAAATAGCAGTACTGGCTTGAACTGGGCAGAGTCCAAACTTCTAAGTGCTTCATTTGACAATGCACCTCAACTGTTTTTGAAAGAAAGCCTGCAATCCATGCTTCTCTTGGGAAGCTGTTGGTTGAAGTATTGCTGAAAGTCTACGAGAGCATGCAACCCATTTTTCTGTCACTGCAAACTTTCCTTTATCCTTCATTCTCCTCCATATTATGGTCATAATTGTTCTCTCAGCACATACGGAATTCAGTAGTCAGACTTGTGTCTCATCTTTCATACACAATCATGCATTTATCTTCAGCAGGAGTCTGGGGATGAAGCCAAAGTCAGAAGACTGAAATCCACAGACAAGCAATAGATAAGTTTAGCTAATAAACCAGGGCTCAGCTCCTTTCCAACAGAGCTACATAAAACTGTTATGCTTCTATACTGAAGACTGAAAAATTCAAAACCTCTATGCCTGCTTTTCCCTATGCAAGATATTCTACCCATTTTAAGTAGTATAGCCACAGGAATGTAGACTGTTACAAGGAGTCCTGGTCACCCTAGCTTACCTAAGTCAGGCTGAATTTGACTAGTTGACTAAAACTTTACACAGAGCTAAGTCTCTGGCTCACTATTATAACTTACCCAATATTTCAACAGCTTTCATTCTATTATTTGCTATGAGTCACTTCAGTTAACTATTCAGCAAACAGCAGAAACAGTGAATCACTCTGTGTTTTCCCAGGGAAACTTCATAAATGATACATTCAATCTCAGAACAAAGGTACTGAAATATTGTATTAGGAAGCCAACTATTTTGGTCCTGTAAAAACATCACGATTATTCAGTTCCCCAAATGAAACTTCTGCTTTTTCATGATGCACTGCATTTGTGAGTGATAAAGATGGTACATTGCTGTGCACATCTGTATTTAATTTACTCTGCTTCATCTAGCTACCAAGAATGGAAATGTAGCAAAATAATTCCTGCTCTTCAAAAACATTTCCATGCAAACCTACGCCTTCCCCTTTTTTAAGTGTTCCCCAAGGCAGAGGTGATTCAATACTCATTACCACACATTTCAGCATGTAAGTAGAGACTTTCTGACAATTATGTCAATTAAATTAGCCAGCATTTTAGCTATCATGATCATAATCAGATGATCAATTTCAAGCTAATTTAAACTAAAACATAGCCTGTATTTACATCACAGATGAGTGATAGATAGAAACTTCAATTAATTTATGAATATTGTTTAAGTGACTAATTATGACTCTCAGGCAGGCACAGGGCTAGACAATAACTAACAGTTGGTAAACAATCTGATTTTTAAAACAATTTTTGTTAACTGCAATCCCATTGATGGAATGTAAGAAAATTTCTCCCCCACCCATCCCACCATCAACAAGCCAAAGAACGTGTTTTCGTTTCAAAAACAAAAAACAAAAAAAAAAAATCAAACCTTGTGTTAGTTTCTTAAATATCTTCAACATCTTCAGGACAAGTAAGCTTGTGACGTGTGTGACTGAATGATAAAATACAAATTTAATCAGCAATCTCTACTGGCATAATAAGAAATACAAGATGTTGCCACAGGATAGAAGACATTAAACTGAGTATCTGTCATGCTGTAGCTGAATATACCATGGGTAAAATGCTGAATACCTTACGACACTAGTAAAACTTCTATTTATTTCAATGGAGCCAGGATTTCATCTCAGGTGTTTGCCCATGGTATGGTTTCCCAGAAATGTTTTCGCCTCAGTGTTCACTGAGTATGGGACCATTTCTGATTTGCTGACAGTTTGCTTTTAAATAATTCAGCACTAGTTTGGAGATTGGGCAATTTGTATTTTCAATAAATAAAAAAGAACCTGTAATTCTACTTTATTGACTATCTGCTTTCCTAAACATTCATCTTTTCTTGTTGACAGACAGTAGCAATCAACTACTTCCTCTCTCTAGTCAAATGTCATTATCTATTTACACTGAAGAAATGATGCTACACCTCTTAAAAATACACAAACACCACACACTGAAAGTCCCTATCTGCATTCAGAGTTTGTGAGGATCTACAAAAGAGCTGTCAAGGCATTTAGTGTCAAATTGGGTGCATTCTTCTTTCGGATGTCATTGAAAAGGACAACCTTATTGTTAATAATTAAGAATGAAAAAACCAGACCCCTATATTCAGCGAGTCAGAACAGGGAACAACTAAAAAAAATGAAAAGAATGCTCAAAAGTTCAGTTCTGGAAATTTTTCCGTCATTCAATGATGGGTACAATAATTTACCACTCTGTAATATATTCTCTTTGTATTAGAAAGAGAATATATTCACAGTATATTGTCTTATGTATTATTAAAGTAAGATATAAAGTTTGCTGGCTAACATCCAAGAGCAAACCCTATGATTCTCCAAGGATACGATGTCTTGCGGGTGGGGGGGTGGGAGAGAACAAATTCAGTTTTAAATTCAAATTAAATTTAACACTGAGGTTATGTCTACACTAGAAGCATCTGTCGACAGAAGTTACTGTCGACAGGATTGCATCTACACACAACTTGCTCTGTTGAAAGAGAGCTGCCAGACTGCACTCCCTCTGGTGCCAGAAAGCAGAATGGCAGCTCTGCATAGAGGGCTCCCAGAAGCAGGAAGCCCTCTCTGTCGACAGAAGTGTCTACACAGAGGGCTCCCAGAAGCAGGAAGCCCTCTCTGTCGACAGAAGTGTCTACACTGCACTTCTGTCGCCAATACTCTGTCAACAGATTGTTATGCCTGCAATTTTTGAGGGATAATACTGTCGAGGCAAATGCAGAGTTCTGTTGAGAATCTGTTGACAAAACTCTCTAGTGTAGATCCAGCCAGAGTGTTCCCTCTAAGTTGGAGTGCCTGGGCAAACACACAAGAAAAATTTAGGTGTGCCAGGCTGATTAGCAGAGCACCCATAATCACTCACAGTGGGGACAATGTGTTTCTATTAGTGGTGCACATCCACACATGCCTTGGTGTGCATAACAAAATGTATTCTGCCCTAGATGGAAAAATTTGAGGGAACGCTGGTGTACACAATTAAGCATGTTAAGTAAACATGGGAGAGGCCTAGAATACTGAGCCCAGTACACACAGCCCTCCCATTTATATGACAAGGTAGAGGGCTGCCTCAGGTGCTGTGCTTCTGGGGACACCTAGCAGCCACTCCAGCAACCCTATGGACAGAAGGGGGGAGGATTACCTGGGGCAGGGTACAGAAGTGGGCAGCAGCAACAGCAGGTGATTGCCTCCCTTCAGCACAACACCCCCCCACACACACAACAAATGAGCAGCACAACCGGCAGCCTGTTCTGCTCCAGCGCCATGCCCTGATGAACTCTACCTCCTGCAGAGAAGCAGGCTCAATGAGCCAGGAGGGTGCAGTGGGGTGGAGCGGGCTGCCATTCATGCCACCCATGCAAGTGTGGGGGGCCAAAGGGAGGTGATCCAACCCACGCTGCTTCTGCTGTCACGCCCTACCGCAGGTAACACCTAACTGGGTCAGCTGAGTGGGAGGGGTAAGAAGGTAGCCTGGGGGTGGAACACGAAGGGGATGGGGCCTGAGGCGGCGGGGGAGGAGGGAGGGATTACCCTGGGCCCTGCATTGGGAGCAGCAGGGTAGGGGGTTGCCCAAGGCAACTGCAGTTTATTTAAATGGTATTGGGTGCATATTCATTCTGTGGAGACATGACTACCATATTCAGTTATGGCCCTCAACTTCTGAGTCAATACCAAGAGCTCCATGACAGCCTCAGACATAACATCCACACCAAAGATGACACAGTACCTCTTGTGGATGAGTATTCATTTTTCTTCCAGTTGCCTTACTTCCTGGTTAAGGATCTGATCTAATGCCTATTTACGTCAATGGGAGCTTGTGACTGGATCAAAGTCTACAAGCAGTGAGACTCATCTTTCATAACTCTCAAGTATTCCTTTCTTTCCATGCTGCCAAAAAAGTATGCTGATAACTGCCCCCTGCAGCATGCAAACATATCTTCACAGCAGCAATTTTAAAAAACTGAAATCTTTGGCTGGGTCTACACGTGCCTCTTCCTTTCGAAAGGGGCATGTTAATGAGCAGGTTCGAAATATGCTAATGAGGCACTGCAATGAATATGCAGCACCTCATTAGCATAATGGCAGCCGCGGCGATTCGGAAGTGCGGCTTTTCGAATCGTGCACTGCCTGTGGAGACGGGACCTTCCGAAAGGACCCCCTGAGTTTTTGAAAGCCCTTCTTCCTATCTAGTGATCGGAAGAAGGGCTTTCGAAAACTGGGGGAGTCCTTTCGGAAGGTCCTGTCTCCATGGGCGGCACGTGGTTCGAAAAGCCGTACTTTCGAATCGCTGTGGCCGCCATTATGCTAATGAGGTGCTGCATATTCATTGCAGTGCCTCATTAGCGTATTTCGAACCTGCTCATTAACATGCCCCTTTCAAAAGGAAGGGGCACGTGTAGACCCAGCCTTTACCACCACCACCCCCCCCCCCCGCTTTTTTTTTTTTTTTTTTTTTTTTAATATAGAACATTTTTCCAATTTTTGGTTTGGGATTTTCAGACAACAAAATCTTGGACATTAATTTTTCAACAATTCCAGGAAAAAATAATGGAATTTTACATAAAATGCTATAAGCACAATTCTGTAAGTTTCATTCTTCCCTCTGCTGATAGCAATATGCAAGTGACCAATTATTACACAATGTGATTTCTGATATGAGGCAGTAAGCATTTACCACCTGGTAAAGCCAGCAACTATGGTCAGGTGGTAAACAAATATAGATCTCAGTGTTTAGTTTATTTTGTGTATTTTTATGACCTAAATCAAATGGTGTGCTTAATCCTGCATGTGAACAGTTTGACATCCAGAATATTGTCAAGCTCCATACAAATTTAGAAAGTAAAAGAAAAACACTTACAATATATTTTGACAAGAAGACTAGAGAGTAGTATTTTTAGACTCATACACATCAGGACATCTCAGCCAAAACAAGGGATGTTGCAAAAGTATTTGCACTCTATATTCCCGGCTCATTAAATTCTCCAATTGCTCACCTTACCTCTATCACATTGTTAACCTTCCCCCCACCACCCCCGCTTTATGCACTGTTTAGCTAGATTAAAAATATTTTTGTTGTATAAGTCAAAAATATTTCACTACCAAAGTTTACTATCACAGTTAGTCTGTTTCAGCAAAAACCAGCTGCAACTCATGAAAGCTTATGCCATAATAAAATTGTTAGTCTTCAAGGTGCCACCAGACTCCTTTGTTGTTTTTACTACCAGAGTTTACTTTTCATCATTTATTGTTTGGTTTCGGATCAGCCTCTTTATTAGCACAAATTCTGTACTGTCAGATCATACCAATGAGCTGTGTAGATCCATAACCTGTCTGACAGTGGCCACTAACAAATATTGAAGGCAAATATAGAATAACCTGCATATGCGGAACATTCTTCCTAACACCTTTCAGACATGGCTGTCCAAGTCCTGGCTCCCTGTTTGTGTAACCCAGGCACCAAGTGGGTGTGGTTGACTGTCCCATGTAATGGCACCTAGACCACTTAGAGAAAGAATGAGTCTCCTCTTCAGCCTCAGCTGAGCGACAGTTGGCTTTTAGCTCAAGCTGCAGAGGCTCATGTACTAAACTCCAGAAATTCCAGGGTTGAGCCCGCCTGTCATTTGTATAGCACCTCGGACAGTATTGCTAGGGCTCTTCACCATTACAGTAATAAAAGATGAAGACATTCAAACATCAGCATTTATACTCCTAAATTCCATTTTGTGTTTCACCTACAATTGTTTATGCTCCTTTTCTAGTAACTTCACTAGAATATTATTTGCATTTTGGGAAGAATACCTGCTTCTCTCAAATGGGCTCATGAATATTGAATCTGGGACAGTTTTTTCAGTTTGTTTAGGTATTACTGTAATCTTAATTCCTTTTTCATTTTTAGATATGCACATCTTCTGAGACCCACATGACTGTCTTTCACTGAAAATTAATCTAAAAGCAGTTTTGAATAGAGTTCTGAAGAATCAAATATTTTATTCAAACAAGCTGTCACATTTGCCACCAGGTTTAGACAAAGACTGAACTGTGGATACTAACAGGGCCTTGCCACAGATCTGCTACGAAACTGCCCATCAGCTTCCGGCTAGATCAGTAGGCCTGCCTGTCTTTCTTATTTCATTGAGCACAACTGCTGTTCAAAATATTGCAAATACAACAGTGAGAAATTCGATGACTCCTAGCCCTTGGCCCTCCCCAAAATCGTTCTAAATGTTCAGCTGTCCAACCATATGTAATGTGGCCTGAGGCCTCAAAACAATTGATGACATCTCAGTCATATGAACGAGCAATATTGAATGTAATGCTTTAATAGGTTTGGGCTGGTTTTTTTTAGTTCACCAAGCAGACGCAAAACCTTATCTAGTCAAACCTCCAAACATGCAATACACATCTCATAACTTGTCTGTGACATAAGCAGTACATTGAACAAGATGTATGCAAGCAGGCTTATAAGAACCGTGTACAAAGGAAGTGTTACAGTAATATCTACAATGTCTGACTGCACTCTGCTCTTGCATGGACTCATGTCTCCAAAATTCAAGCAAGTTAGGAAAATACCACCTGCCAGAACAACATTTAAACTTTAAAAACTTCTGAGCTAAGTTGGTTGTGGTGTTTATCACGTGAAATAGTGGCAACATTAGCTGTGCATGCACATCTGATGGAAGAATTTTGGTACTAACATCGGTTACGGGTTCTCATATAATTGATAATGTACACTAATCAAATTATCCAGCTGTAGTCGCAGTCATTACATTGCAGCATGCTTTAATATACAGCATTTCGTTTTGCCTTATGTTTCTGAGTCCACAGAATGCACAAGTAAGCAATTAATGAGAGTTCCACACACCAAATGGATTCAACATTATACTGGGTTGGCTCCAGTGCATTTTTCCATTAAATAAAAATGCCATATTCAATCAAAGCTCTTCAATGTTTTGGCCTAGTGCCATGTTCCATTCCTCCTTCCGTCTTCCTGTTTGGAAAACAGGAGAATCTCTATCATCTGGTTATACGAGATCAAAACAGAGCAACAAAAAAGACTGACAACTCTATAACTTAACCACTTCTATCTGTTTGAATTCTACTATTGCTAATATGGGGTGTGGGGAGGGCTGGGTGGTACATACAGTACAAGAGTAGAAAATTCTCATGTAGTCAGACGTGTGTGCATTTGGTTGGGTGGTTTTGAAGGGAAAGGGCACTGAGTATATGCATGGTAGAGCTATTAATCTGGTCTAAATGGATATAAACCAGGTATAAATTAATTTTAAAATTGTTCTGACTAGGAGTTTGTACTAGTTTAATGAAACAATCTTAAAATGTGACTTAAATTAATGCTACATTTTCATTAAGCAAGGCCTAAGCTTGTAAGAACAAAGCAAGATGCATTGTACTATAAACCACCGAGGACTGAAATTAGTCACTGGAACATTAATGTGAATCATTTCTTCAGTACAGCAACCCATAAGACGAACAGAACAACAGCCATACTGGGTCAGAACATAGGTCCATCAAGCCCAGTATCCTGTCTTCTGACAGTGGCCAATACCAGGTGCCCCAGAGGCGATGAACAGAACAGGTAATCAACAAGTGATTGATCCTCTGTTGCCCACTTCCAGCCTCTGGCATACAGAGGCTAGAAACACCCTCCATGCCCATCCTGGCTAATAGCCATTGATGGACCTACCCTCCATGAATTTCTCTAGTTCTTTTTTTAAACTCTGCTATAGTCTTGGCCTTCACAACATCCTCCAGCAAGGAGTTCCACAGGTTAACTATGCGCTGTCTGAAAAAATACTTCTTATTGTTTGTTTTACACTTGCTGCCTATTAATTTCATTTGGTGACCCCTAGTTCTTGTGTTGTGAGAAGGAGTAAACAACAGCATTTCCTTATTTAGTTTATCCACACCAGTCATTTTATATACTTCTATCACATCCCCCCTTAATCGTCTTCTTTCCAAGCTAAAAAGTCCAGTCTTATTAATCTCTCCTCATATGGCAGAGGGTCCATTCCCTTAATCGTTTTTGTTGCCCTACTCTTCCTATGTTACCCAACTCACCCGATGTTTAAAAATTAGTCTACAACCAAACAAAGGCAACTCCTTTGTGATTTCTGCTTTGTGTCCTGCCTCAGATTCCTAGTGCTTCCCAATTAATATGAAGTTTTTCAATTTTACATCTAATTTAGCTTACTATTTCTACTAGAGTAGTCTTTCTGTGACACCTGTTATGAAAGACCAATGCAGCTGCTGCTTGTCAAAGTCTGTTCTGGATCCCAGAGTATACGCCTTGACCAAGCATGCATACTCTGGTATTCCTTCCACTCCCCCCTGCTTTTGCTCTATTGCTAAAAAAAGGACAAAAACAAAACCACGAGCTCTTTATCTGCTGGCTCAAGAGGTTTGCAATGACAGAAGAAATAAAACTCCAATTAATTCATACAGTAACTACTGAGCTGATTATCCCTCCTCAGTGTTACCACTGAAACACAGGAGGAAAATCCACTCATTTTGACTGAATTTCACCGAAGACTTTAAATAAATCTACCTGAAAAGAAAGGTGTTTAAAAAAAAAACAAAAACACAAATCTAAGTTTTGTCCTGGGACATGTCCCTTTGGAATACATTTTGACAATGAGATTTTTTTTTTTTTTGGATGGCTTGTGCTTTTCGTAGTATTTGATATTATCCCATTACTTGCACATTCCAGAAGGCCAGAAAGCCAGACAGAAAAAAAGGCAGCAGCGTTTATATCCAATGGTAATGTTGGTCTTTGATCGATCGACAGGGAGCAATTCTTCACTTTGTCAAGTTCAGATCTCCCAGTTCTTGCTCTGAATGCTTAAGAAAGCTTTTCCTTTATCAATTATTTGTTCTATTAGAGTTGAATCTTGTAGCCCTTATTCATCTATTACACAGTGAGAACTCCCCTAAAATCAAAAGCAGTTTTCACTGAGTAACGAAAGGAAGACTTACCCTTTAAAGCAAACTTTATAAACACCCATCATACATAACACAATTTACCTGTTAATTGTGTTCTGTGATCAAGAAACACTAAGGCGGTTTGCTAAGCTTTGTCCCATTCTTTCTGGCAGAGAATAACTACTCTCCCATTTTTTTACACTTTGACCTCTGCTGAGGGCTGGCCTTCCTGTTGACCTCATTCAGCTGTTTTCCAGCCTCTAGCTGGTTCACTCATGCTACATGTTACTTTCTACAGATGAGTTTGGTTTATATTTTCTCCTCTTGAATGGTCACAGAAATCCAGTTCTCTTTTCCACTACTGGACCTTCTCAGGCTTCCTGATGTAATTAGTGTACTCTTCTCTGCAACTTTCAATGTCAGTGCTAGCTTTGCTTCCCTTCCCCCTCCCCTTTTTCCTTCACAAACATCTGTTCTGAAAATTAAAGGCTAGAAGCCAAGTGAGAGGTTGACCGACCCTGGAATTACTCCAGAGATTGCAAATGAAACCATTATACAGCCATGTATGCAAATGAAGGGAAAAAACGCCTAACCATTCCTCCACTTTCCGCTTGTCCAGTGAATCTGTACTACAAGGCTTTGTTATTAAGCTAATTCTGTTAGAACTATACCATCGTTTGGCGCTGAGGACAGTTCAAGACCAGCAGACAGGCACATGCTAAAGACCTATATACAAGTTACAGAGGGCACATTGTACAAAACAAGGACACTTCTGCCATCTGACAAGTTTTGAAAATGTGGTTTTGTCTTGTTCAGCAAGGCTATCAGACATCTTTCATATTAAAATTGAAGTGCAGATTCAGAAAAATAAGAGACAGGTTGAATCTCTCTAATCCAGAACACTCTCATCCAGCAACATCTGTAAGCCAGTATGATTTTAGTTAGCCGGATGAGCATTTATGACGACTGTGGACAAGCTTCCCCACAGTCCTATAAAATTTGTTTACAGCCACTAGTCCTGGCTCTCGGAGTTCTGTGCTGATATTTAGCTGTAATTTACCCTTAAATGTCTTCTAAGAGCCCAGTAAACAATGGAAGTGGTGGTAATGTTAAGAGACAATACTGGCCTCCCATAGTCTGGCAAATTCTCTCATCCACCACTGGTCAAGTTCCGAGGGTGCCGAATTAGCGCGGTTCAACCTGTACAGCTTTAAAGTGTAAAGAATTCTGCAACTCGCCACAGTTTGACCCTGAAGACATGAAAATGCCTCAAACACAAGTCTGCTTTATACTTTATTTTCCCTTTGAAAACTCACCTCACCTAATTTTTTTTTTTTTTGACGAGCACATTATCCATCAAACTGTACATCTGCCAGCTCCAGTTAAAGTAACACAGAGCCCCATGACAGAGACTAAGATTTAACATAGAGTGAGTGCAGAAATTATTCTGTTTTTGTCGGTGGCAGTGTGTTTTTTTCTTTTTAAGTTTGTTTTTAGAAACTAGTGGGCACTTTTTAGGCAAATTAGTTGTCAGTTAGGCATTTTCCTTTCTTCTCCTTTGTTCTTGTTGGTGATGGTAATAAAGCTAACAATAGACTTGTGCCTGTAAGCACATTTGAAGAATGATTACAATGGCTAACTTCAATGCAAAAGTTTCCCCATCACTGGTGTAGACAGAAATATGCATTGCAGTTACAACCCTACTACTGCATATTTTTCATGTAGATAATTGATCTGCAGTCCCTTTAATATTTCAAACATAAAAAATAAAAAATGCTTTTGAAAAACATAAAAGTCTATTCAATCTTTTTAGAAATCATTCCCATAACATTGTGCAGTAGGCAAAGCTTTCAAGATTTATTCAGGAAATTAATGTAGGGTAATATACCTACAATAAAATTCCTCTCTAAAATGGGGAACTTGTCTGACTTCCATGTAAAAATAAATTAATGTTGAAGGACACTGTAAAGAAGGAGAAGGTTTTGTCAAGTCATAAGGTTTCATGCTACTTTTTTCTAATTGGCCAAGCAACTTTCATTTCTGCAAACCACTAGTTCACGATTTCAAGAACTGATCGTTCAGAAACTGCAACATTTAACTGCATGCTGAAAAAGATAAAATTTCACTTTGGGATTGGATTTCACTTGGCAAAATCCCCTGCTCAGTTTAAGCATGCCTCTGATCAATTTAGCTTAATTTGGGAGGGAAGCATCTTACATTACATTGTCAACTCATCCACACATAGGCTTCACACTAATTTAACTACCTCAGTTTCCACACCACTTTAGCTAAAGTTGACACAATTTGTACACAGAGAAGGCCTTACTTATTATTATAGCCTAACACAGGGTGACCTATCTTTTTGGGTCACCTGTCCTTCACTTCCTGTGCTTTGCTCATGCCTTCCTCTCCTCTCTGCAACTCCTATTTCGGGTATTTGCATGGGCCTCAGATCTTAATTCATTTGCTTACCTCCCTGCAGGAATTATGATCCTCTGTAGGGGTTAAAATTATTTGCAAAGCAACTAATTGTAATATGATGGGAAGCTTCTTCACAGGATATAATAAACTGGGGAAGATGAATTCTTTGAAATCCTGTATCCATATAAGCGCCACTGATAGTAGTAACCTAGATCAGAAAAATACAGAAATGTGAAACATTCTTTTTTCCAAACAGTATATTCCTTTGGAGGCATCAGAAACTCTTCAAACAAATACCATCAATAAAGCTAATTTTCACTCCTTCCCACACACTAAATTGAATCATTGAAACTCAGGGTACGTCTACACTACACAGCTTTTAACAATGAGGCTGTGTCAACACAGTTCTGCCGCTAAAACTCTGGTTGGGTGAATGCTGTTTGTCATCCCTTTTGCCAGAAAAATATTCCACACTCTACGAGGAGGTTCTGCTTTCTCAGGAGAGCACTCCTGCTGACAAAGTTGCATTCACCCTTTCACATGCCACAGCAAAACTTTGTCACTCACGCAGGGACAGGATTTAAGCACTCGTGAACAATAAAAGTTTTGCGATCAACTGTAAGTACTGACATACCCTCAGAAACCTGGTGTTCACTCTGCGGAATGAAGTGTGAACATTAGTTACAGCACGTGAACAAATCTGTGTGGAAGTAAATCATTCTGCCTTACAAAAGGCTTCTCTCATTTAGTAAAACATGTGTACCTACTAAGAACTGTTGAAGGAAATGGAGAAAATGTGAAGTACTAATATTTTCAGCCAAACATTAAAATAGTGTCCTCTTGTTGGAGGAAAATTAAGACACAAAAATAAATTATTTCTTCTTTTTATTAAAATCATTTTACAACTTCCATGCAGACAGCATATAGTTTAGATAGTTATAATGACAGCGCTACTCAATATTAAATGCTTTATTCTTCCTAAATGAAAATTACAAAAAGTGAAGTCACATGCACAATACCTGGATTATTTAAGGTGATGTCTTAAATTCTGCAGACAAGGACCAGAACACGAATTCATGCAGGAATCTCAGATAACCTATCATTCTTCAGTACTCATGCACTTTTTTCTACACAATGGCCGTGTCTACACGTGCCCCAAACTTCAAAATGGCCACGCAAATGGCCATTTCGAAGTTTACTAATGAAGCGCTGAAATGCATATTCAGCGCTTCATTAGCATGCGGGCGGCAGCGGCGCTTCGAAATTGACGCGGCCTGCCGCCGCGCGTCGCATCCAGACGGGGCTCCTTTTCAAAAGGACCCCGCCTACTTCGAAGTCCCCTTATTTCCGTGAGCTCATGGGAATAAGGGGACTTCGAAGTAGGCAGGGTCCTTTCGAAAAGGAGCCCCGTCTGGACGCGACGCGCGGCGGCAAGCCGCGTCAATTTCGAAGCGCCGCTGCCACCCGCATGCTAATGAAGCGCTGAATATGCATTTCAGCGCTTCATTAGTAAACTTCAAAATGGCCATTTGCGTGGCCATTTTGAAGTTTGGGGCACGTGTAGACGTAGCCAATGTTATAAAATAAGTGCATGATGGCAACAAGAAGTTCTTTATATTAGTCAACTTTGCCTCAAACATAAAACCAAAATAGAAGAGGATAACATACTGGTTTGAGTGATAAACTAAACACATTAAACCAAAAATCTCTCATATTTCAACTGGAGGATCAAAATGACAATTTTTAAACCAACTTATCTTGTTCCATGTATAGAACACTTTTTATCTGCAAGTGAAAAAACAGTGTGACAGGAGATAAGAGTCTTTCCATATCCATGCATGAGCATCACCACCAGTGTTCCCTATAAACTGAGTACTTGTATGGTTACTCAAGAAAAATTCAAATGCTGCCCAGCTGATTAGCAGAATGACCACAGCTAGGTTTTGTGTTTCTACAGGTGGTGCGCATTCACAAATGTCTCAATACACATAATTTTACTCTGCACATGGATGGAAAAGATTAGAGGGAACATTGATCAGCTCATATACATTTTGTCCCAAAAGAAGGCTGTTGGGTTCTTGTAATTCAGTCACCATGACTCCAGTGAGGTTTTCTTCAATGCGATGGCAAAATACAGCATTGGTGATCAGATACAACATGAAAGGATGTGACAGAAGGGGAAAAAAACCACTACTGCTTTCTAGAAGACAACACCACAGCATAGGGCATTGAAATTTACAGACCCAATGCATTGTACATAACTTGTCCAAGGACATACACAGCCTACTGGCAATCACAAATTCAAACACCATACCCAGGGACTATAGCAGCCAAACCAAAGTGGTGCAATTTCCATATCAAAGTAAATAAGTTTATGCAGGAAACAAACTGGAATCCTAAAGTGATTAAAAAGTCTACTGCTTCATTATTTAGCAGTGAATCCCATCGCCAGCAAAGCCTGTACATCATAAATTTAACAACATTCAAATAACGAGTTTAAAAGGCTGTGCATATAAAAAAAATCACACCTGGATTTTTCTCCCACTCTGTAATCAAACTGTAATAGAAAATGTCAGTTTTTCCAATGGAGAGAAGGTGGGGGAGGAGATAGCTATTAATAGACCAGTTTCTGCAGAGAAGAGGGACGAGTTTTTGAGATTTTCTCACCTCCAAAAATGCTGAAATAAAAAGAGATACTAAATTGCCCATACTGTCTGTCTAATATCCTGGGACCAAAATGGTTACAAACAGTGCTGCATACAATATTGCAATGATGCATTTCTGTTCTCTCACACTATATGTGCACAGTTTAACCTCTTAGGTATAATTGCTTCCCAGGTCACATGTTTTATTTGAGACATTTAGAGCTATGACTACTAAGGGTAAATTCTTTAACAAGAAGGCTCCTCCTTTCAGTGAAGACTATCTATGAATCTAGTCCCAGAACCAAAAGCACACACATACCTGAAAATGGCAAGGGTTCAGGGTCACATATTTGGAGTTGGATTTGATGCAAAACTGAAATAAATTAGGGAATACAGAGTGTCTTCTTTTTGCTTACAAAAACGAACAATTCCGAGCGAAGTAAACAAATGCCTAAGAAGATTAAATCAGAGCTCACTTTTGTTTTGAGTCTTATGCCTCTTATCTTACTGCGCTTCATTGTCTTGTAGCTCTGGCAAATGGAGTTCTATTAATAAAATACCTTGAAAACTGACTGCAGCATAGAACAGGTAGTTTGCATTCTATATTTAGTACATATGCACACTAGAGCTGACACACACTGCTGTTCAAAATGCCTCTGAATGCTTTAGGTTGAGCTCCTGCTACTTTCAGCGAAATACAGCCTCATAATAAAAATTAGACATGTTTAATACCTAAAATTTATTTTTCTTGTAGCTTTCATCTCAGATCATTCATATCAGTTTACTGCAAATAAGATACAGATTACCTCCAACCAAGTTGTTGGAAACATCTGAAGCCTCTCAGGCTCAGAGAAATGCAAAAAATATTCTGTGCAAATACTTATTTGGGGAGCAAATTGTCAAAATATACATGTTAGCAGTGTAAAGATACAAAATTAGAACTTTGCTAATGTTCTTTAGAGTAAGGAGTAAAACAGGAAGCTTTTAAGACAAAAGTAACTAGCTTTATATTTGGAGGAAAGAGAACAAAGTCTAGGCTTTAAAAAAGTAGAAAAGGAAATTCAATTTAAAGATTACAGGATGCATTAAGAACGTAACAGCCAGATGAGTCAGACCAAAGATCCATCTAGCCCAATGTTTTAAACCTGGTGCCTATTAATTTTATTTGGTGATCCCTACCTGTTGTTATGAGAAACATTAAACACTTCCTTATCTACTTTTTCTACATCAGTCATGATTTTATAGAACTCTATCACATTCTCACTTAACCTCTTTTCCAAACTGAAAAGTCCCAGTCCTATCTCACCTCAGATGGCAGCCATTCCATACCCCTAATAACTTTTGTTACCCTTTTGTGAACTTTTTCCAATTCCAATACACACACACACACTTCTTTTTTTGAGATGGGCCAGCCACATCTGAATACAGTATTCAAGATGTGGACATGGATTTCTAAAGAGCCAATATGATATTTTCTGCCTTATCTATCATTTTCTTAATGATTTCCAATGCTCTGTTCACTTTCTTGATTGCCCACTGTGTACTCAGTCGATGTTTCAGTGAACTATTCACAATGACTCCAAGATCTTTCTTGAATGTAACACCTAATTTAAACAATCATTTTACACGGATAGTAGGGATTATGTTTTCCAATACGCATTACTTCTCATTTATCAACATTAAATTTCATCTCCTATTCTCTAATTGCCTCCTAAAGAAGTATCCCTAAAGTACTCCTAAAGAAGTATGAGGGTACAACCTGGAACTGTGGGACTATTGTGCCCCCTTAACTCTCAGGTTTGAGCTGTTTCTCACCATGCTTTGCTAGTGAAAGGTAGCAAACTCCTCCCAGTGCTGTTCTCATTCAGCCACCAACATGCAGAGATTGATCTAGTTAAACCGTATGAATGCTATCAAAACAAAAAAGCAGTCAAGTAGCACATGAAAGACTAACAAAATAATTTATTAGGTGAGCTTTCTTGGGACAGACCCACTTCTTCAGACCATAGCCATACCAGAACAGACTCAATATTTAAGGCACAGAGAACCAAAAACAGTAATCAAGGTGAACAACAAGAAGTCTTGTGGCAGCTTATAGACTAACAGATATTTTGGAGCATAAGCTTTTGTGGGCAAAGACCCGCTTCATCAGATGCACGAGTTGGGGGGGGGGGTTCAGAGGGGTATTTAAAGTGACTCTGAAACTCCCCCCCCTCCCCACTCCTGCATCTGATGAAGCGGGTCTTTGCCCACGAAACCTTATGCTCCAAAATATCTGTTAGTCTATAAGGTGCCACAAGACTTTTATTGTTCTCGAAGCTACAGACTAACACTGCTACCTCTCTGATAGTAATAAAGGTGGACAAATCTGAAAAAAAATTATCAAGGTGAGCTAATGAGAGAGTAGAGGGGCAGAAGGGGGGGGGGGAGTCAAGAATTAGATTAAGCCAAGTATGCAAATGAGCCCCTATAGTGACCCACAAAATTCAAGCTACTCATGAATGAAACAGAGGATGACACCAGCAAATACCCCAGCCTTACACCTCAGAAATATATCGTTTCACAATGCTCGTGCCCTTCTCTTGAACAGTGCAATCCCTTAGTTAGTTTGCTGCTTCACCAAAGGATAGTGGACCAGTACCAGCCTTTGTCATCTGAGCAGATTCCTCAGGCAATTTCAATAAACTGACTAGTTAAGATAAAACACTAAAATCATTTTATTAACTACAAAAAGATGGATGTTAAGTGAGACACATTAAGTGGTAGTTATAAAGATCAGAGATAGTTAATCTATGAAAACATAAAACTGTGAATTATAATTCAGAACTTCCAGACTAAGCAAGACTTGAATCAAATGTTTTTTTCTCACCCCACTGCAGGTTACAGGTTGTTTATAGTTCTTCATACACAAGCTGAATTTCATTTTCAGCCTGGATCCAGCTGTCTCAGTTCCAAGTCTTTACACGCCCACCATTCTTGATGATTTCAATATAGGTTGTGGTGGAGAGAGGTGGCCTTATTATGTCACTACCCCTTATTTTATACTCTCAGTTCATGTCCCAGGGAAGATATTGACCCAGACATGTCCTGGTGGCCTTGCGGAGTCACAGAGTTGAGCAATCTCTATTGTGTGGTGCTTGGGCAACTGCCTCTCCCATTTAAAATTCCCCTGATGGTCAATGCCTTCTGATGATCACTTACTGCCCATTACAAAGTTGATGGCCCACACCGAAAAGCTAGCAGCAAGCTTTTCCCTCACATCGAACATATTTCAATAACAACCAGGTATTACGCTAATAAGAAGAGATTAACGAGTTTTATTCAGCAAATGTTTACAACCAATAAATAGCTAAATTGCACGGGATAAGAAATAAAAACACATAAGTCACCTCTGGCACAGAGATGGGTTACAGCAGTAACAAGCACTGAACATCGTCAAAACAAAAAGCAGTCAAGTAGCACTTTAAAGACTAGCAAAACAGTTTATTTGGTGAGCTTTCGTGGGACAGACCCACTTCTTCAGACCATAGCCAGACCAGAACAAACTCAATATTTAAGGCACAGAGAACCAAAAACAGTAATCAAGGAAGAGAAATCAGAAAAAAAAATGATCAAGGTGAGCAAATCAGAGAGTGGAGGGGAAGGTCAAGAATCAGATTAAGCCAAGTCTGCAGCTTACTCTAATTCTTGACCTTCCCCCCACACCCCTCCACTCTCTGATTTGCTCACCTTGATCATTTTTTTCTGATTTGTCCTCCTTGATTACTGTTTTTTGTTCTCTGTGCCTTAAATATTGAGTTTGTTCTGGTCTGGCTATGGTCTGAAGAAGTGGGTCTGTCCCACGAAAGCTCACCTAATAAACTGTTTTGCTAGTCTTTAAAGTGCTACTTGACTGCTTTTTGTTTTGATAGTGTATAGACTAGCACAGCTCCCTCTCTGTTACTATTGAACATGGTCAACGACTGTATCAGAACCTGCCTTGCCTCTGACACATGTGGTGGGAAGGTCACATTTAAGCCAATAAGTACCCCATGGGCAAACATCCACTTGATCTTAGCCACAAAGGCCAAGAAGCGACAGAGCAAAACAAGGATGAAGTGGCAGAAGTGTAAAGTTTAACTGTGTGGTTATTCTGCATGGCTCTGGAAGCAACACCACCTATCTGGTACATTAGCACAATGGTACTGGAAATAAATAATAGTCCACAATTGGAGATCAACTTGGTAATTAGTGTGTTTAAACTGAAAAGTAGTTTCAGGAGCTATACCAACTCCTTCCTCCACCTCAAAATTCTTAGGATGTTACAGACACATTTTCTTGGTTTTCAGCAAGGGTTTCTTTGTCCCCTGTTGTAAGAAATACACACACACAAACAGGATACTGATTTGGGGCTGTATTCTGCCCAGCCCTTGCTTGGGCTGGGTCAATAGGGGACGGAGCCTTCTGCTTTACATGGCCTGTGTAAAGGGGCCTACTGCAGCTATATTCCCTGCACTCAGTTGATCACTGAGAGGGCACAGCACCTCAAACAGGAAGGAATGGGGAGGAAGGCTGACAGAACCCCCATCCTTTTTTACACTGGCCCACGGAGTAACCTACGTGCACTGCATAAAGGTTGCAGAATCCTAAAAGCTGGTGCAGCCTGTCATACCCCAGAGACAAAATCCTAATAGCCTTTAGGTGGGCATTAAAAGCAGGCCTGCCAACAGGGGGTTATCGCCTTCTGCCCTGGCATTTCAAAGGGACCCAGAGCTCCAGACGCCACCACTGTTACTTTTGCAGTGGTGCTGGCTGGAGCTCCAGGCCTCTTTGAAACACCACTGCAGCACTGTCCCGGTTCCGTGCAGCTGTCTTGGAGCAGTCCAGGCAGCACTGAGGACCAACTGCCCTTGGCCCTGCCTCTTCTGGCGCATAGAGCCATGCCCCCCCTCCCACTGCAGAAACTGTCAGAGCCGCTGTTTATAAGGTAAAGCAAGCTACAATAGCCTTTAAGATTGCTCCAACTTGGCCAGAAGCAGGTCAGTCTTCAGTCAGCCCCAGGTCAGAAGGAAACAAAGATGCCTCCACCAACATGCATTCTAGTTATGTGTCCAGTCGCAGCAAGAGCTGCTTCAGAGATGTTTTCAAGTGAGCGGCTGATATAGCACTAACTGTGCACAAAAAGTGTACGTGACATAGGAGCTCAGACAGCATTGAAAGGTAATGGCGTTCATGCTCCTCTATCACATAGCGCTTTTGAAAAAAATCTCACTTGCGACTGTGTCAAGTACTCAAAGTAAACAACATGGGGCGGGGGAAGATTAAGTATTATTTTCTCTGATTTCCTGCAGTTATTATAATCTCTACTACTTGTAACAGTAGTGCTGCAGGCAAAAACAATTCAGACTCGAGCGTGATGCTTCAGCTAACACTGTTCCTTCATTAGGCCTCCAAAAGGAATCCTCCAACACGTTCTTCAAGGACATCTGCAGCTATTGTACCAACCACACTGCATCAGGGTTGAGGAACCTTTTTCAGATTGAGTACACAGGAGTGGGCTGAGGGTGGATGATCTGGGCAGGAGTGGGCTGAGGGTCTTGGCGGGAGGGGGCGCAGGTAGGAAAGGTGTAGGAGGTTTTGGGGTCTGCTGTCAGGGTGGGAGGGTCAGGGTGGGGATAAGGGGAATGGCATGGAGGGGGCAGGAGCAGATTGTGAGTGTGGAGTGTAGGTGGGAGGGGGTGGAGGGTTTGGGGCATGGGGTCTGGGAGTGAGGTGCCAGGAGCAAGGTGTGGATGAGGAGTTTGGGTGGAGGAGAGGGTGAGATGGAGGTCTGGATGGGAGTGGGCACAGGAGCTCTCTGGGCAAGAGGGGTGCAATTACCATTGCTGTACTACCAGACTCTCATGGCTCTGTGCCCCTTCCCTGCCAAGCACCGCCCTCCCCTACTGTGACTGGCCAGAATTCCAGCTAATCAGAGCAGCAGTAGGAAACCACTGGGTAGGCTGCTGAGGCCAACACTGTTCTCCCTCCCTGCCAAGACAACAGCAGCAAGCAGCAGCGGAGCCTAGAGCCATTTCTGGATCTGGACTGTGGCTTGCCTGATTGGGCCTGCAAGGCTCAGAACTCCAAATCCTCCACCCCAACGCAGGCTGGATGCCATGGAAGGAAGCACCAAACCTTGGCGTCCAGACCCAGATAAGCTGCAATCCAAATTGGGACCGTAGACCAGGGGTTCCCCACCCCCGAACTACAGCTTGAACCTGTCTATCCCAGCACCTTCAGAACCGGTGCAAAATGAGAGCATTTGCCAGAGATCAATATTATCTAGCGGCACTACCAACACTTCCACTGGCTTATTGGGCCCTTAGAAGACATTTAGGGGTAAGTTACAGCTAAGTAACAACATTGAACACTGAGAGCCAGGACTGGTGGCTATAAACAAACTTTATGGGACCACGGGAAACTAGGCCATACCCGTTGTAAGCGGTCATCCAAATAACTAAAATTATACCGGATTATGGATGTTGTCAGAGAAGAGTGTGCCAGATTAGAAAGGTTCAACATGTTCTCTTCACAAAACCCAAGCGAACATTTTAAATTCATCTATCCTTCTGAATTAACTTTAGAATTATGTTTTTGGAGGTATGGGTGAAATTAAATAGGGATATAACTACTTTAGTCATGGAAGTGAGGCAGGATGAAATAAGTAATAAAGCACAATGATTTAATTGAAGACCACAAATAATGAGGTTCATAAAGGGAAAATAATGAAATACAATAAAAGGAATTTCTAATAAAGCTCAGGATGTGGTTGTAAAAAACATTTACTGTACTCATCTATCTCCAGATTTGCTACGAGATATGAGTCATAACATTAATTGAATGAAGAAGGGCCATGAATTTTCCATTTAATCTTACTTTTTATGGAAAAAAGTGATTGAGATTTTTATTATCCCTTACAAACTATTAGACATTAATGTCTGAAAATTTTTTCTCCATGAAACACTAAGATCTTCTATCAATTCACTTTGAATTGTCCTGCTTAGATAATATGCAAAAGATATGTTTTTATATTTGTGTGTGTTCTTTGCTACAAACTACTCTAAAAATTTCAAGGACTACTTTAATCCTTTTATAACAGCAAAGTTGTTGTGGTACCTTTTTCAAACACTTCATGCTATCCAGGGGTAACACAGGATGCTTTTGATGCAATAGAGTAGACAGTAATTGTTACTATTAATAGAAAAATGTTCTGTTGGCCTGGCAAAGCCTGTTTTCTTGGGGCAGTTTTAATTATATGAGAATGCTGTCAGATAAAGACCACTTGAATCTATTTTAATGATTGTACTGCTCTCCCATCCTTTCCACAGTGTCTCAGATATGATCTCGAAGAATCAGTTAATTAGGGAATTCACCCTCCAAGCCCATTCAAGGGAAGGCTGCCAATTACTGTAAGAACAACAAGCAGTCCTATGGCACCTTACAGACTAACAGATATTTTGAAGCATAAACTTTCATGGGCAAAGAGCAGGTCTTTGCCCATGAAAGTTTATGCTTCAAAATATCTGTCAGTCTATAAGGTGCCACAGGACTGCTTGTTGTTCTTGAAGACGCAGACTAACACGGCTACCTCTCTAATTACTGTAAAGGGATTCTATACATGGAGACCTAGAACCAGACTGAGGGCATCTACACACTTCACATCCAGTATAGTGATTTGCCACCAAGAGTGTCCGCTTTTGCATACATCAAAATGCTCATAGTTATGGACAAGGACGTCCTCTTCTGCTCTATGGCTAACGTCCAGTTTCTCTCTCTCTCTCTCAATCTCTCTCTCACACACACACACACACACACACACACACACACACGCAGCTCTATGCCAGTGATTTTCAACCACAAGAAGTCCTGTGGCACCTTAAAGACTCACGGATATTTTGGAGCATAGGCCTTTGTGGGTAAAAACCCACTTCGGAAAGCTTATGCTCCAAAATATCTGTTAGCCTATAAGGTGCCACAGGACTTCTTGTTGTTCTTGAAATAACAGACTAACACAGCTACCTCTCTGATACTTGATTTCAACCAGTGTGCCATGAGAACTGTCCAATTTCCCATGAAATTTCACTAATTTCCCCTCGCACTGGCTCTTTGCAGAGCCATCACAGAGGGAAATGGGGAACTGATGACCCCACACCAGATAGGGCTTAAGCAGCAAGGTTGCCCAGCTGGTGCAGGGTTGGCCAATATCCACACTGTGATGGCTCTTTGCAGAGCCACTGTAAGGGGAAATCCCAATCCTGCTGGAGATTATTCATGCCAGGAGACAGCTGTCACAATGCTTCGTGGCCTAACGGGGCTAGCAGGGAGACCATCCCCCACCCTGCTGTGGCAAGGAGAGATGGAAGGAGGACAGGAGCCTGCTGGAGCTCAGAGTGTAAATGCCACATCCTAGCTCCAACAAGCTGGTGGGAAAGGGGGACTGCTCTTTGGAGCTCCCCACCCACCCCATGAATAATCTAGTAATCACTGAAATGTTCAGCAGTTACTTAATTACTCAACATATCTAGCATAACATGCATTCATGTGCCTGCCTTTTTTCCAATCTGTCCAAGATGTTTTCTGAAGTGGATCAGAAACATTAATGCATCTGATCCTTGTATAGCCTGTTCTATACACTACTATGTTGCAAATCTCTCTAGTAAGACCATAACCATAGTAAATGTGATGTTTATCAGTAACTGATTCAACTGAAAGCAGCGGGTGTGCCGTGAAACTGTGTGGCTCGCTGAAGTATGCTCGGTTAACTGAAAAGGTTGAGACCCACTGTTACATGCAGCAAATTCACAGAGCCTCATACATAGCTTATCCTATCTAGTTTTCTGCCCTTGTTACCATAACATCGCAGCAACTCACAGCCATCTATGGGTTTAATCCATTCAATGCCCCTGTGAGGGAGGGGAGAACGATCTCCCTTTTAAAGATGGGGAAACCGAGATTAACCGGGTATATTAAGCACACCATCACATCAGAAGAAAGCAGCTGAGCCAGAAATCAAATCCAAGTTTAATACGTCCCAGTCTATGCAATAGTTCATCCTTTCTACTGAGTCTGTGAATGCTGTACTATAATCACTGAGAAAATAATAATGGTGAAAAGGATAAAGACACACAGGAATAAAATACTGGCTCCAGAAAGGCACAGTAAAAGAAACCCAAGACTTCATCCATATCACACCCATCAGAGCCACTCACTCCAAAAAGTACAAAAATTAAAAAAAGAATCCATAAAGAATTATACATTGAATTTACTGTACACCTGTACATTCAACAGATACATGGAATTTTTACACTCTACTGGGTCCATGTTCCCTGGACTAATAGCTCCTCTAGCTAGACCTTAAACCAATATACTATTAGCCATTAAATACTAACAATACCCATCTTAAATTATCTATGATTGTGAACCATTGTAAGGTCAATTTTTTAAGAAAAATACCAATTCTTAATTACTGATACTTCATATTTAATTTTAGTTTGCATTTTTTCATATTTTTGGCATGAATACAAAGCCATGGATAGGAACTCTTTGCACACCAGTATAAATTTAAAAAAATTAAAAAGTTGAGAGATAATATGAAGAATGCAATGTTAATAGTCTGCATTTATTGACAAAAGGACAGCAAACCTCATTGTTTACTTTTTCTATTTTCTAGAGAAGACCTTAACACCCAGTGTTCTAGGAACCAGTGTACTGAAGCCCAAAAGGTGTATTCTACAGCTACTGCTTACCCTGGAAACCGTGAAAGAAATCAAGGCATGTAACTGTTTAACCTAGATTACATTCAATGTTCTGTCCAGAAAAACACTCATCTGGATTGCAAATTACATTTACAGATTTTGCTTTGAGGTTTTTCCATGTTCTTCTTCTGACAATCAGGCTGGCCAACACTGAGTGATAAGGAACCAACATGATCACAAACGTGAAATCATTTATTAGTGTGGCTGGGTATAAAAGAGCATGTCAGTTCTAGACAGAGTATTTTCCTGTATACATTATTAAATAGCACATTATTTTGTTTCAGGGACTTTATTATATTGGGAGAAATAGTCTGATGAGAGGGATATTTACTAAGAGGGTGTCAACAACATTGCAATATAAATGAGCTGTAGAGAGAAAAAAAGATAAATTCATCAGTGCAGTATTACATCCTATTCATCATGCAGACCTAGAAACAGACTCTATTGTGTCAAATGTCTCTTCTCTTCCACAAAATAAACATCCATAGAACTTCAAAACAATTATTTAAGTTAAAAATAATCTATCATGAAACCATTGAGCTTTAAGTCTAATTTTATCATGGCCAAGGTAAGATATTTATATACATAAAAACACAAAAGTACCTAACACAGTTTACCAATACTGTACGTTTAATAGTGATGTTAATGGTTAATTGGTAAACCTCAAAACACATGAAGCTTACCAGTTATGGTTAACCAGTTGGGGCTGCAGCAGCCCCCCATCCACCATAGGCAGGGGTGCTCCAGGCCAGCCAGCATAGTTGTGGTCCGCAGTGGCTGGATGGGGGGCAGGGAAGAAGGGGCTTATTTTCATATTCATTAACAGAGGTTAAAAGTGGTTTCCACTGTGAGCAGGGAAGCTCCAGATGGGCTGAAGCAGCCCAGGTCCCCAAGGTGCCGTTGGCAGGGACGCTCCAACCTAGTGGGAGCAGCCCCAGTATGGTGCATTAACTGGTTAACCAATTAAACAGGATTTTACATCCCTAGTTTATAACTGAACATACACCTTTCTCACTGGAAAGCCACATTTACTTTCTGGGCTGGATTTTAGTTATTCAAACCCAAATATATGTTGTACTATCAGCAAGAAGAATAAAACCACACTGTAAAATGTGTGTTTGTCTACTTCCAGAAATAGGAACTAGAATTATTTCATGTTGTGAAACTAAACTTAGAGGCCAAAGAACAACGGACGACATAAAGGAGTAATGGTTCAATATTCATGATGCAAAAAATCCAGGATGTAATTATTATAAGTAAAGGTTCAGTCAGCATGAAACTAAGCACCTTACCTGAATAAACAGCTAAGAAGCTGAGTGTGCTTGTGTAGTCATCAGTCATTACCAAACAGGACTACAGTACAGTAGTCTGACACTATAATCTCACTTCAACTACAGTTGAATGTCCTGTTGGAATTACATTAATAAATAATCCACAATAAAACACACAACATACATTTTACTTACTTAGCTCAAAGCCACAAAGATGAGGTAGTAAGAAATTTAAACTATACTCATGATGTAAAGCAGAGAATTTCTTTAGGCAAGTTTAAGATCAAATAAAAAGAATGGTGCTAGTTCCATTCACCTCCCAGGAAAATAAACCGCTTGATATATTCTTCAAATAGGGGAATACCACTTAAAAGATTTCAGAGTGAGAACAAAGAGCACAAACCAAAAGCAGGTGTTTCCCAGTGAGAATACTTTTAAGTCTTTTCTGGCTGTGAAACATTTTTACAATAATGCTGTCAGACCTCTCACTCTATTATAGGTAGAAAAAGAACAAAGAAACATCAGACAACCACTACCACAGGAGCAGCTAGGGAGTAAACTGGAGGCTGAAACAGGATCAGTCCAGAGATTGGGAAAGGGAAGGCAGAGAGAGTAATGATTTAAACTATGGATTTCTGCCTACAAAAGAAAGCGACAGTAAGGCCCCGGGTTTGTGAAAATGGAACAGTGGTTTCTTAGCAGATTTAAGGGCAGATCTACAGATGATGTAAATTGGTGTGCATCACCGAATTTAAGAGAGTTAATCTCAGTTTACCCCTATTGAGGATATGGTTTCTAGGCTGAAATATGCAGTGCATTCGAGCCATAAACATCAAGATGTTATCCCCATTTTTCTTACAAAGACAAACTTACAGTATATATTGGATTTGACCAAGAAGATGCTGAAAAGCTTTAAACTACCTCTTCCAACCTCTGTTACTGAATATGGGATTTCTGTTGAATTACTATAGCTGCAGACTCTGTAACTTGCTTTGAGGTGCCTGTACACCTAAATCATAATAGGAACCCCGATTAATTAGCATGAAAATCAGGTTGCAGATAAATGTAACAAGGATGAGAATCTTCAGCTGGTTCAGTCAGCAGACAATTAAGTTTCAGCTAGTGTATTTCTATTCCTCGTTAAAGGAGTCTGAATTATACTTGCACACAAAATTGTATTCTACTTTAGGTTTCTTACTCCACATTAATATTACTTGTAGGATTGAGATCACAGTAATCTAGTTCACTTCCATCAGCATTTCATCCCTTCTGTCAAGGAAGATTTATTTCCATGCTTACAGCAACTAAGCCAATTAAATAGAATTAATCCAATTTTCCCAAAACTTTTCTTCTCAGATAAAATCTTGCAAGGCCAAAATCTAGGCTACATCAGAGCATGGCAGCCGTTTGGAAGGAAAGGAGCCAAAATATCAGACAAGACAGGAATGATTAAGATGGACAGATTACGACAATCACTTACGCAAAGACCTTTTTGGCAGAGCATGTTGGCAGAGATTAATGAGAAATGATAAGGTCTGACAACACCAATGCCACCTGTTGCCTAGAAATGGAGCACATACGCTTTTAGGACATGCAACCTGAAAGCATAATGAGCAATTGAGAAAGAGGCCCCTGAAATACCAAAGCAAGCAAAGATGTTCACGGAGAACACATCTATGGTCTTTTATCATTTGGATTTGAAAATATAAACTGACTGGCTGCAAGCTACTCATTACATTTCCCCAACAGAAATGAATGCTTAGTGTGTGGCTCTCACATTATCTTCTCTTTATTCCAAAGTGAGAAATCATACTAATCTAATTCACTTCACCTCCATTTTCCACCTGCTGACAAGAGGAATTTCACTACAGTAATACTGACACCAGCTAAGCCATCAACAGTGGAATCAATTATTTGCACCACTCTTGCCTTTGCACTAATTCCTCTGAGACAATGAACTACAAAAGGTGCAGCTTCCTCACCAGTGGACATCCATTACACAAAGCACTGCACACACACAGCACAAAAAAAAAAAAAAAAAAAAAAAAAACAACCAACCACATCAGACGCAATTACAAGTCAAGAGTTTGAACTGCAGTACACATTCACTACAGCACCTTCACAACACTGTTTCTTGAGCAATAGCAAACCCAGTCTCTGGATCCCACCACAAGTCCCACCAATGTAGCGGACAGCTCCTCCAACCAGCTACCAGCCCCACTCTGCAGACCTGGAGCTGGAGGAATTTTTCCCCACCTCTCCATCCGCTACCCCTCCAGCGGTTCTCTTTTGCTCTAACAAACCTCTCGTGATACCAAACAAATGACTTGGCTTGCCAGGGGTTTATTACTGCCAGGGTGTACTGCATGTCAACATTACCCAAAAAGGCGGCTATTAGTATTTTAGTCGACAGTATGAGCGTCCAAAGTAGTTGTGTGATAGGGCTCTCCTCTATGGATCCATCAAGGTAGCAGGCACTGATAGGGTTGCTAGGCGCCTGGTTTTCAACCAGAAAACCAGGTCACAAAGGGATGTGAAGGCCAGGACCCTGTGAAGGCCAGGACTCTATTAGGGTTTAAAAAAGAGCTTGATAAATTTTTGCAGGTTAGGTCCATAAATGGCTATTAGCCAGGGATAAAGTATGGTGCCCCTAGCCTTCATAACAAGGGCAGGAGATGGATGGCAGGAGATAAATCACTTGATCATTGTCTTCTGTTCTCCTTCTCTGGGGCACCTGGCATTGGCCACCGTCGGCAGATGGGATGCTGGGCTCGATGGACCTCTGGTCTGACCCAGTATGGCCATTCTTATGTTCTTATGATGCTGGGAGGTGGCAGTCAGCACTACTTGACCCAGTCATTAAAAATCCAATGGGTGTTGCAGCAGAGCTAAGGCAGGCTCTCTGCCTCCCCTGACTCTGAATGGCTCCCAGAAGCAGTTGGCATGTCCTTGCAGTCTCTGCGCTCTGCTCCCATCCCGAGCACCATCTCCAATGGCCAGGAATCATTGCCAATGGCAGTGGCAGGGTAGTGCCAGAGTGTATGAGCAGAATGTACTGCACACAGCCAGCTGGCCACACATGCACCTAGGTGCCAAACATTTCCAGGACGCACACACAGCCAGGACAAGGAGTCTGCTTTAGACCTGATGTGAGGCAGACTCAGAGTCACCTGTGGTAAGTGCCACCTAGCTGAAGCACACACCCCAAACCCCTTCCCCAGCCCTGAAATCCCCTCTGTACCCAAACTCCCACCACACCCTGCATTCCCTTACTCACACCCCAACCCTCTGCCCCATCCCAGAGTCCCCACCCCCCACATTGAGAAACCCTCATTTCTGGCCCCATCTCAGAGCTTGCACACCCCAGCCTCCTACATCAGCTCAGTCAGGGTACTGGGAGAATGAGCAACTGAGGGAGGTGGGATGGAGTGAGTGGGGGAGAGCCTTGGAGAAGGGACAGGGCAGGGTCAGTGCCTGGGTTGACTTTATGCCAGGAGACAGCCAACAACCTTACGCATTGACCATGCTTGGACACGTGATGCGTGGCTTGTTAATTCCACCTTGCATGTAAGGGAGGCAGAGGAAACCATCCACACACAAGTCTAGGATCTGTGCCTGAGCCCTGCTAGTGGGGAAACAGTAGGAACATGCACTTGTGTGGGGCAGGCATGGACTGGTACTAATGTTGCTGATTGTGTTACAAAAATCAAATCTCAGAAGTTTTGATACTGCCTAGCCAACTGCCTGTTGGAGTAGGCAGGATGGGAATGCCACCTGCTTACAAGAGAATTCTGGAAAAACCACTATCCTAACTTATGAGAAATAAAATTTCAGAAATGTATGCTGTTATACACTATACATCTGTGGGTCGTGTTTAAAAAGACCAGTTTAAAATGGTAAACAACAGAAGAGGCAACAATCCTCAGGCAATCATTGTGTTGAAGGGTGTCCCTGATTTTGTGAACTCATAGAATAACTGTATGTAATTTATTTTGTTTCAAGCAAAATAATTCAACTGCACCAATGTAATAGAGGCACAATTTGGCACAGTGATTTTAGAAAACACCTCTCCTCCTTGGCCCCAGCTAAAAATTCCAGTGGATCAAAAAGTCTTCAGAACGTTTCATGATTTGAGCAAACGACCAAATTTTCAAAATGTAGTTGTCGTCGGTCCAGGCACACTTCTGCTTGTGTAGCAGACTGTACATGTAGTCATTCCACACTATCATTAATTCAGTCAAGTAAAGCAACACATCTCTTTTATGCATGCAAAAGAAACATGGATTGATTATGCATATGATGTTATTTATGTACATAAGTGATAGTACATGTAAATGGCAGAAGCATAGTTGGTAGCCAGATTGATGGCCCTTCATCTCTTGAATTCAACAAGATCTGCAATACAGTAAGAAGGGGATGGAGTTAGTGGTTTATGTAAATCTTAACTACTTGACATTCCAATACTGTACACCGAGTACCATGAAATTTATCTATGTGAACCTCTTGGATGAGAACATAAAACATCTGTGTTCTGTGCGCCCTGCTTGGATAATAAAGTTATCTGTCAAAACAAAAAGCAGTCACTCAGCACTTTAAAGAGTAGCAAAATAATTTATTAGTTGAGCTTTCGTGGGACAGACCCACTTCTTCAGACCACAGCCGTACCAGAAAAGACTCACTATTTAAGGCACAGAGAACCAAAAACAGTAATCAAGGAATCAGAAAATAATCAGAAAAAAAAATGATCAAGGTGAGCAAATCAGAGAGTGGAGGGGCGCAGGGTGTGTGTGTCAAGAATTAGATTAAGCCATGTATGTCAAAGAGCCCCTATAGTGACTCAGAAAATTCCCATCGCGGTTCAAACCACGTGTTAATGTACCAAATTTGAATATAAAAGCCAGCTCGGCTGTTTCTCTTTGAATAGCAGTGCGAAAATTTTTTTTTCAGTAACGCATACTCTTAAGTTATTAACAGAATGCCCCATTGCATTAAAATGTTGACTAACTGGTTTGTGGATCTGGAGTGTTTTGATGCCTGTTTTGTGCCCATTAACCCTTTGTCTAAGTGAGTTAGAAGTCTGTCCAATATACAAAGCATCTGGGCATTGTTGGCACATGATGGCATATGTGGTGTTAGTAGAACAGCATGAGAAAGTGCCTGTGATTCTGTGAGTAACCTGGTTAGGTGCAGTGATGGTATTTCACCTAGGGCCTTCTGGAGTGCGGCATCCTGATTAAGGATAGGTTGTAGGTCTTTAATAATTCGTTGCAGTGGTTTGAGTTGAGGGCTGTAGGTGACGACCAGTGGTGTTCTGTTCTTGTACCAAAAACCTACTGATCGTTATACTTACCTACACCCTTCTAGCTTCCATCCTGCACACATAACTAGATCCATTGTTTACAGTCAAGCTCTTAGATACAATCGTATTTGCTCTGATCTAACTGACAGAGACCAAAAACTATAAGATCTTTACCAAATATTCATAAACTTGAATTACCCACCAGGAGAAGTAAAAAAACAAATCAACAGGGTCAGATGAATACCCAGAGACCAGCTACTCCAAGATTGGCCCAAAAAGGCCAAGAACAGAACACCACTGGTCATCACCTACAGCCCCCAACTGAGTGAAAAAAGAAGGAGAAGTGGGGAATAAGACTTAAAATTAAGGAACTGAGAAAGAGTGAAGATGGAAGACACTGTGTAAAATCCTAGACCGCAGACATGAACAGGAATTTTATGAATGGGGGAATGACCATATCCCAGATTCTAGAGGAGAGAAGGACCAACTGTGCTCTTATTGTGGACGACTCTTGTGCGAGACATACAACAGGAACTCTGTTTTCATCTCTCTCCTTTCTGCCACTGAGGGGTGTATGGAGTGTCCAGGGAGGGGTAGCACCTCTGGTGGGAGGACTTGTCGTGTCTCTTCGGAGGCAGTTTGTGCATCTTTGTTCCCCACCTAGCACCCAGCTCTCACCTGTGGCTCCAAGAAGCTGTAGTATGCAGCGGCCACACCCTGATAAATCGCTTCGACAGGCGGGCTAAACCAGGTGAGGGTAGCCAGCAGGTCTGAAAACTGCAGTGAGATAGGGAATTGCCTATCCCAGCATGTGAAGTCAGCCCTGGCGGATTGGACAGATGTGATCAACAGCAAGATCCAATGACCAGAAAGGTGGTTCTGCAACGCTCTGTGGAGAGCGAAGGGCATGACAAGGCACCAAAGACAGCATGGCCATCCACTGCAGCCTAGGAAGTCCCAGCCATGACGACTTTTCGTACCACTGGAACCAGGCTTCTGAGGTTGAGAGAGTGGAACTACCCCTGTACAATGGTTTTTCCACTTTAAACATTCTCCCGCACACATTCTTTGCACATTCTCATCACTCCTGTCTACCTCAAAAGTCCTGCGGCGATGGCCAAGGGGCGAAGCAACAGGTGGAGGTAACCACTGGGAGTCGTAGCTCCAAACCTGCACGTGGGCGGCCTGTGGACTTCGGTTGCTCGACTCTGACCCCGGGACGACAGAGGAGTTCAGCAGCATCCCAGGCGACTGAGCAAGCCTTTTTAGCAACAGCACTGCTCACCCTCAAAATGAGGGAGGGGACTAGAAAAGGTGTCCAAAAAATTGCTTGTCCCAACCAAAATGGCCAGCATGCCACAGCTGGCAGTTTTACCCACTGAAATTGGGGGGAAATACCATCAGCTGATTCCAGGGACAGTGGGTCAGGAAGGACATCTAGGGTGGAGGAAGGGGAAGGAGGCCTCCAGCTATACGACCAGCCCCCGCCCCGCCCATGCTCCTTCCCAGTGAATCCTCCCTGTGCTACTGAGGGACAGCTGGAACAATGCTCCCACACCCCCAGGCACCACCCCTTCTATTCCCCCACCCAGCTTCTTCCCCACAAGAATCCCAAGGGACTCATGGGGGCAGGGATAGCACTGGCAGCAGGGCTCTTCCCCACCCCCGCCCTGACTCATCAGTGGTGGTGGGAGGAAGCAGAACAATGAAGCTCCATTACCCCAGCTGCCAACTGTGTCACTTCACTTTCTGCCAGTGAGTGTGTGGGGAGGTCCCGCCCCTCCCCCCCAGCAATGCAGCCAGCAGTTTGGAGAATGGAGCCATGTTACTCCACTTCAAACCTCCCCTCTGCACCCCCACCACCCTGCTGCTGCTAAGTGTAGGGGCCTGTGGACACTGGACCAGCTCAGCTCTGGAAGATCTCAGCTACAAGGCTGCTGATAGCTCCCAGGAATCCAACCCCCAAAAGGGACCAAAACCCCACATAAATCCATCCTACATTGTGCAAAAAGGTTTAGGGAGAGAAAGCTCAAAGATGTTCACTCCCCTTTATCAGTGAAAGAGGTATACACAGTGGTTGCTTCTCACCAGTAACAATGATTTACATTAGGCTTGATAATAAAAGAATATGTTTTTATTAAAGTATAAAAGGCAGGATTTTCAGTGATAGACAGATCAAAACAAGTTACTGAAGTAAAATAAACAAAAGACACCAACTAGTTCTAATACACTAAGAAGCATGTTACATGTATAAACAACAAGACGCCCTGTGGCACCATATAGGCTAACCAATATTTTGGAGCATAAGTTTTTGTGAGCAAAGACCCATGCTAAACAGCTGTTTTTACCTTATGTAAAATGCTTCAAGTCAAAATTAATCCATATGCTGGCTTAGGTGTCTACGGTTTTTCAGACTTCTTTACAGTTCTTTCATTTCAGGTTTCTTCATGTCTATCCATTTAGTGTGGGTAAAGCAGTTTCAAAGGCCTAACTGCTTTCCATTCTTTAAGCAGACTTTCCCCCAGGATGGAAACCCTTTGTTCAGTCTCCCCATCCCCATGAAATACTACTAGATTCAAGATGTATTCCAGTACTAGGTGGAAGAGTCACATATTCTTCTAGGACCAACCACAGTGGAGACTAACAAGAAGAATAAAATCATTCATGGGTCATTGGTTTGCATACTGAACCATGAAGTTCCTGAAGTATCACAAATGGCCCTCATTAGCACATTTAAAAGTAACATGAAATCCACACTCTGCATTCCTAACTTCATGTACAACAATTATATGTGCATAAAAGTAGGATATACAGATTCAGCAGATTGCAACTTTGAGTTATGCATATTCATAAGCCTATTTTCATGAAGCATGGGGGTGTGACATCAATGCAGAAAATGATTTGGCTTTGACTCTTACACCCAAATTCTGCAGTATTTCCCTTGATCTGATTAGTCACACATAAAAAAAATAACAAGAGTAAGGAAAAAAATAATAGATAAAAAAAGAAGTAAGAAAGAAGGCTTTTAAATATGTCAGGTGTGTTCACAGTAATTTCTTGAACAGAAACTAACACTTATGGGGAGGTAAGTGACTGCATCAAACTTATACCCAGAGATTACTATGGGAATTCTGCAACTGATTAAGAATTTCAATATACATAAGTGGTCTCAGCAAAGCCAAAAGGCATTTGTGCAACTAATTTAAGGCAAATAGACAAATATAAAAACAGCAATAGTCCCAGGTGGTTTATTCCTTGTCCAGCATGAATTCAATCCTTTGCTTTTCTCCCCTCTCTCATATCGTTGTCATTCAGTGCCGCACAAACCACTGCAGCAAAACCCCAATCCACCCCTGAAAAAAATCTTTACAGTACTCTTCTAGATTGCATTGTTGTTTCTGGAATACTTACACATACTAAGTGTTTCTTTCAGCAAATCAGCAGCCAGCTCTGAAGCAAAATGGTGCTAGATTGGGCTAATTTTCATGTTAGATAGAGGCCAGTTGCAATTATCGGAAATAAGTCACATTATCCAGGCAAACGCTGACTAAAGTAAGTTGGAGTGGGTATCATATGTTTGATAGGAGAGGAATTCACCCAACCTATCAGGCATCAGGGAATGGAATTCGTACATGGTATAGGATCCAAAGGCCAATGGGCCCATCCCCCGAACTCCAACCAGAGTTTGTCACCAATGGAGGTGTACTTTATGGAGTTGCTGCTGCCACTCCCTTGTCTTGCCCACAAACAATCCCATGCTAACTGAAGACTCACCAGCAAGTGCACAGGGACTGTGAAACCCAAGCTGCAGTACTCTACGCCCTGATCCCACCCCACCCCCCACAACCGCAAGCAGTTGTTTCTAGTGCAGTTTGGGCTTTGCACGTCCTTGGGAGCAGGTGGGAAGACAAGCTATAGACTCCATATCCATCATTCCTTATTTACAGTTTAAAAGCTGGTTATTCACAAGGGTACATCTGCAAATATAACTTGGTTTAATTTTGGTGCTGAGCAATAAAAGGAAAAAGATTTCTCTTTTTCTAAACTTAAGAAGGAATGCTCCCATCAACAATTCATTTAATGCTCTTTCACTCATTTTATGCAAAAGAGCCCACCACAATGAGTTATCCATAACTCCTTGTCTTCTCATGGAAGAAACACAGCAGACATATTTTCTTCACATTCCTGTAAATACTGGCAAGGCACATCTATTAGAACAAACATTCAAATTTTATACTTAACATCTGCCACTTTAATTAGGAATAGTAAACAGAGAGAAAGCTGTGCTAGTCTGTATACTATCAAAACAAAAAAGCAGTCAAGCAGCACTTTAAAGACTAGCAAAATAATTTATTGGGTGAGCTTTCGTGGCACAGACGCACTTCTTCAGACCATAGCCATACCAGAACAGACTCAATATTTAAGGCACAGGGAACCAAAAACAGTAATCAAGGTGGACAAATCAGAAAAAAAAAATTATCAAGCTGAGCAAATCAGAGAGTAGAGGGACAGAAGGCGGGGACGGGGGGGGGTGGAAACCAGGATGGGAATTTTCTGGGTCACTATAGGGGCTCGTTTGCATACTTGGCTTAATCTAATTCTTGACTCCCCCCTCCCCGCCCCTCTATTCTCTGATTTGCTCACCTTGATAATTTTTCTTCTGATTTGTCCACCTTGATTACTGTTTTTGGTTCTCTGTGCCTTAAATATTGAGTCTGTTCTGGTATGGTTATGGTCTGAAGAAGTGGGTCTGTCCTACGAAAGCTCACCCAATAAACTATTCTGTTAGTCTTTAAAGTGTTACTTGATTACTTTTTTGTTTTAATTAGGAAATAAGTCTTTCTAGTTCAACTGAACAGATTATTTAATTTAATAGCATTATTCTATAGTTCTCATAAATCTACAAACTGGCATACTGATCTCCACATTTTCATCTTATTTTTAGTATAATTTTGTTAAAACAGTAGCTTTACTTTATTAAAAGTCAATGAATAAAACACTATTAGAGCTTTTGAAATAATATATCCCAAAGTTTGAAGACAATAAGATATAAACTGCTCTATTCTTGATTGTGACCTGCACATGTAAGCACTGTAGAATGCTTTAATAGCTACATAGCTCACCACCCCTCACTGTCTTTTTTTTAAAATAAGACTGCAGCTGGTCTCCAACAGCTTCTAATTTAAGGAAGGAATGCTATACAAAACGCATGTATGTGAATTCAGCTCTCCCCACACCCACTGACATGCATCTCTAGGGAAACAAGATGACAAGACAGAAGTGTATGGAGATATCAACACTTACATTATGTGATACTAATTTTATAAGCCAACTGTCATGTACGAGAGAACTGGCCTGCCCTCAGACCTCTGACACGTCTTTGATTGATAAGTAAACTCCATATTAAGTAAATATAGCATCTAAAAGACATTGCTCTCTTTTGTGAGAAATCAACAGTGTTTTTCAAACATTCAAGAGACAAGATTTAACTGGAAACTGTATACACAAGTGATATACAGCAGCTGAACAATGAACTGTCATGCACTCTCTTACTGATTTTTTTTCTGATAAACCAAAACATTGGCAGAAAGAAAATACTAAAAACATTTCAAATAGATATAATGTTCTGTTTGATCATTTAAAAGGATGAGGTTATCAAATGTCAGTGCTGAACAATACGTACATCCTAGCCACCAGGATGTAATTTAGGAGGAGCTGTTCCCTTAAAGAGAGAAGGGTAACTGGAACTACAGTTAGGCTGCTTCCACACTCTCACTCTCCTGCCAGAGGTGGCATTGTAATGAGGCAATTTGAAACAGGCAAAAGAGGTGCTAACGTGCATATTCAACACCTCATTAGCATAGTGGCAGCCATGCAAATTTCAAAGTGCAGACTTCAAATTGCAGATTGACAGTGTAGATGGGGGCAGCTTCGAAATAAGCACCCCAGCATCAGACACCAATGGGTGCTGAGCCCACGGTTATTGATGATAATAATGATGATGCCTTCCTCATTCCCTTACTCTGGCCATGACAGCTTCACCTCCATTTGCCATCTCACTCCCAGCTTCATTTGTGCTCCCCTATTCCACCCATCTTCTGTGTCCTTGTCAGTTTTCTACTCTTCTCTTTTGCTCTACCACACATCTGCTATGTGGCAGTACCTCATGGAACACAACAGGAACAAACTCCTCAGGCTACAAAGAACTTTACCTGTTTCAGGGGTTTTATACACTACCACTTATGTCAGCATAATCTAAGTCGCTCATGGGTGTGAAAAGTCACCCTCCTTGGTGATGCAACTTATACCGACAAAAAGTGCCACATGGCCACCAGTGCCATGCTGGTGGGAGAGCTCCTCCTGCTCACACAGCTACTACCTCTAGTAGTGGTGGTTTTATCACGCCAAGAGAAGAACTCTCTCCTGTCAACACAGAACATCTTCACCAGATGGGCCATAGCGACACAGCTGCATCAGTGCAGACACAGGCACACTAGTTCAGTCCTCTTCTCCAGGAGTCTCCCCTATACCAGGCTGCATTTCTGTTATGAACATCTTGGTTGAAGTGACATTTATAAAGAAAATTTAACTTTCATTGTCTGACAAGGAAGTGAAACTGTATCTGTGTGAAGCTACAGTAGAGTAAAATACTTCAGGCCAAATTCTGATGATGTTTATTGTAGTGTATATCCAAGCAACAATGTACTTCCAATTTGTTTTGGTGAAGTAAAGAGAAGAATTTGGTCTTTCAGTTTTGGATTAATATTTATTTATGACTCAATTAGTCCTTAGCAAAGCAAGTGTAAGCTCTATTGGTTGTAATTCATAACAATACTGTTAAAACCAGAATGTTAGCATGTGTTTTCTTGACTAAAACAAAGTTACTTTAAAATATACCTTAAGTTTGAAGACTAGCCTCTGTCTTGAGGGCCAAACTGAATTTAAACTAATAACAAGCAGTCCTGTGGAACCTTAGAGACTAACAAATTTATTAGGTCATGAACTTTCATTGGTAAAGACCCTCTTCTATGCCATTTAAACAATAGCTTCCAGAGACCCCAGCCAAAATATCCCTCCTTTCCACAACAGCTAAAGAGGGAGAGGGAAAGGAAATCAACAAAGCAGACACATTTTCACTGCATGGGACCAGCTATAGCTCAAGCCAAAGAAGGTCCACCCAGTGGACTCAGCCCTTTGTGTGTAGTTGCTCTAGTCAGTGTTTCCCAAATGGTGTTCCACAGAACTGGAGTTCTGCAAAGTGAAAATAAGGGTTCCACGGGTCAGCAACCTGCAGCTCTTCAAGGCGGGTCTGGAGCTGCATGCGGCTCTTTAAGGCAGCTCCGAACGCAGCTGCCGTTGACTCCTTTGTGGCTTCCTGCCCTGCCACCGCTGGAAGAGGAGCCAGACAGCTCCTACAATACCTGTGTCATCCTGTGTCAGGATCTCAGCACTAGAGTTGGAGAAGCAGAGGTTCGTCCGCCATGTTGGGTGAGGTAACTGGAGGAGCTAACTCAGAGTTTGTTCAGGCAGGGGTAGACTGAGGGCCCCTTTGTGAGGATGGGTGAGTCCCAGGGGGCTGGTTTGGGGCTGAGAGGGGTTAAGGCCGGGAAAGGGGGGTGGGACAGGTTTGTGGGACGGGGGGTAAAGCTTGGATACAGAAGGGAATATTTGCGCTCTGAGACTGGTAAACCCTGGAGATGGGGGGTTGGTTTGGGGAGTGAGGGGGGTAGAGCCTGAGAATGGGGTTCCACAAAATTCTTTCAAGTTTAAAAGGGTTCAGTGGCCAAATAAAATTTGCAAACACTCCTCTAGTACACGGGGTTACCAAGCGCTTCTAACGTGAATTCCTTCTCTTCTTTGTAGGGAAGTGCAATCCACACTGTCGTTTTAAAATCGCTCATCTGGCCTAAATTTAGAAGTTTAGGTCAAATTCTGCCTTAGATTACAACCCAAATGAAGTTGATAGGTTCTAGTCAAGGCACAATTTGACTCTAGGGTCGTGTCTTCTGCCAGACACACCCACCATTCCTCATTCTGAGTATTTTCTGAGGGATCTAGGACATTCTGAAGGAGAATTATTTGAAATTAAAATGTTTGCTGTGCAGAGTCAGAGACCTTCCACGAATGGCTCAGGAACGTGGTGAACTAAGCCAGCATCCAAGATATTTAATTGACACCACAAGTTTTCGGGAAATAACTCAATAATGCATCTCAGGCACAACCAACAGATTTTTTCTTTGCAGTAATAAAAATCCATTTAGGATGAAAAGACATTTCAGTCTTTCAGGGGCTAGGTACTCTTTGCAGAATTGAAATCACCAGTAGCACGTTTCTAAGCAGTGAAATACTGTACATTAACTACCTCAGTACTAGTCTGAGAAATGGAAAAAACAGATACCTCTTTTTAAAGACAAATATCCATCATTTAATGTTTCCGTGGCAGGTCTGTCCAAGTTCAAAATAGTTCATGACCTACAAAGTAAGGATATATAATCCCAGAATACCTGGGCAAAGGTTCCAAATAGTGTTCCTGATAAGCTAAGCACTTGAATGACCGCCCAGGAGAGATTCAGGTGTCACCCAGCTGATTAGCAGAGTTGCCCATAGCTTGCAGCATGTGTTTCTAATGCTGGTGCACATCCTCACCTGCCTCGGTGCACATAACAAAATTTATTCTGCACACAGATGGAAAAAATCAGAGGGAACATTGGTTCCAAATGTCAGTCTCCTTTCCCACTTATTATTGAGCAACAAACATCCTTCTCCACTGACAAAATGTAATAAAAGGCACTTCTGCACTACGTTTTCAAACAATGTACTTTCATCGAATATTAGGACTGTTTCAGTGTTCTCCCTTTTACTTAAATAAACAAATATACTTTATGAGAAGATTGTCCATCTATTGGCAGCGACAGCGCGGCAGAGGAGGGGCTGAATAGCAGATTAACATTTACAAAGTCATAGGTCCCTGCTCTTTCACCTATCCTAATTTGGATGAGACTCAAAGACAATGTGAATGAGGTAATGTCTTTTATTGGACTAGCTTCTGTGAGTGACAGAGACAAGCTTTCAAGCTACACAGTGCTCTTCTTCAGGTATTCCTAGTTTCACAGCAAAATGAAGCGTGGAACAGATTGTTTAGCATAAGCAGTTAACGTAATATAAGAGGCCACTACACGCAGACAATCTGTTCTACCTTGCATGCTGCTGGGACTTCAAAGGAAGTTTTGCCACTGAGACAGAGCCCTTACTGATCCAACTTTTAAAACTACACATTACTCAACCATCTATCTCTTACTGCCTGCTGAGACAGATTTTCTCTGAACCATCCTCAAGTTTCCCCAGTAATTTAGTATGTGTTTAATCTATTATTAAAAAAGAAAAGTTAGACTCTAGCATATTCCCCTCCTACATATTCCCACCCAAGAAATTTTCAGAAAGTGAGTAGAGTGGATAAGCAAGAATGAAAGTACATTTTAAAGGACAGTCACAAGAACTAGAACTGCTCTAAAACTAAATCAATATGTGAAAACAGCTTGAGAGATTTTTCTCATTAATAATCTTCAGATAAAATCTTAATCTGTTTAAATGGAAAGGGTGCTGCTGTTTAGGTTATCAAAAACATCAAGAGTCTCTGAGTCATGCGTGAAGGCATAAAGGGCATTCTTTAAATTATTTCATGAACATAAAACTGATGTGGGAATATTTTCTGCAAAAGAAAATACCGACATCCACAGAAACTATTTGAGAAAGAAGCCAAGAGTTAACAGAACAAAATTGTATTTCGGTTCTTTAAACTGAGGTGGTAGAGACTTTTTCTACTTTTATTCCATCTAGATTAGTAGATATCTCAACGTCCTTTTTTTCAGAAAGTGGCATTACCTACAGTAATTCGTCCTTCCTTTCAGTCAATTGTCCCTGTAGAGAGGACTGGAGGTTCTCCTAGGGAAGATCCAAGCCTAATGTCAAATAAAAGAAAAGAAGCCCTAGGAAAACAGGTACAGGGATATAGCTTCAATAGAGAAGGGTCAGTGACAAATGACAGCATATAAACAACTTTACTAAGCATTGTGGTGAGAAGGAGAGTCCTACAGCATAAAGCTTGACTATAAACATGAAACAGAATTTGCCTCCTTATCTAATGATACCCAGAAAGATTTCTTAGCTGTTCCTTCATTCTTTACAGCCACAATCTGGCGCTAATGCTAACAAGAGCCTTCCTAACAGCTAACCCACAGCATGCCTGTAAAGATCTGCACCTGAAAATAAAATGTAGGGGGAGACAAGGAGGGACTGTTTGCTCAGTCTCAGAGTTGACTGGGGTTATATTAAAAATATTACAACACAGTCAGGTGGGCCATGTATTCTAAATGCCAATGGCTATTGAAACAGGGTTGTTCTAAGCTGCTATGCTGATGAGCAGCTGGGAAACTGGAAACAGGCTGTGTATGGACCCTTGGTATAGCAAGGTTGAATAGCAAAATCAACTTCTGTGCTTTTAATTCCTACTGCCTTCCCTCACTGCCTATCTTATTTTGACTACAAATGCTTCAAGACAAGGACTAGGCAATGGTTAGCACAATCAGGCTACAATAACAGTAAATCTCGTGTTTGCTAGGTTGGCGGGGATCTAATTAAACTTAAAAAAATAAAATTTCAAATGAGAGAATTAAGAAAAAAACAGCAAAGATAAATTGCTGGCAATGAATAAGTAGCAATAATCTGTACATCCAGAGCACATGGAAAGCATCTTGAATAGGTTTCCTTTTCTAAAACCATTGTTTCCTGGATGTGAGAAAGTAACAAACCAGAATTAAGTACACAAGACATTAACTCTTCTTTCCCTTCATATTGAAGAACAACGCAAACTATATACTTCCCAAGAAACATACTGTAAGATTCCTCTTATAATTCCAGCAGCAAATGAAGTACTGCACAGTTATATAACTTTCTAGTCACAGAATCATAGGGCTGGACAGGACCTCACGAGGTCATCTAGTCCAGCCCCCTGCTTCAAGTAGGATCAACCCCCACTAAGTCATCCCAGCCAGCACCTTGTCCAGCTGGGACTTAAAAACCTTGAGGGATGGAGAATATACCACCTCTCTAGGCAACACATTCCAATACTTCACCACCCCCCTGGTAAAGTAGTTTTTCCTAATATCTAACCTACACCTCTCCCTCTTCAATTTCAGGCCATTACTCCTTGTTCTGCCATCTGACACCAGAGAGAACAGTTTCTCACCCTCCTCTTTAGAGCTCCCCTTCAGGAAGTTGAAGGCTGCTATTAAATCCCTTTAAGTCTTCTCTTCTGTAAACTAAACAAGCCCAAATCCCTCAGCCTGTCCTCATAGGTCTTTTGCTCCAGACCCTTAATCATTTTTGTTGCCCTTCCCTGAACCTGCTCCAGCAAATCCACATCCTTTTTATACTGGGGGGGGGGGGGAGCCAAAACTGGACACACTATTCCAGATGTGGCCTCACCAGTGCCGAATAGAGGGGAATAACTACTTCTCTAGACCTGCTCAAAATGCTCCTCCTAATGCACCCTAGTATGCCATTAGCCTTCTTGCCTACAAGGGCACACTGTTTACTCATACCCAGCTTTTAATCCACCATAACCCCTAGGTCCCCTTCCATCGTACTGCTGCTGAGCCAGTCAGTCCCTAGCCAGTAACAATGCTTGGGATTCTTCTGCCCCAGGTGCCAGACTCTACACTCCTCCTTGTTGAACCACATCAGATTTCTTTTGGCCCAGTCCTCCATCTAATCCAGGTCACCTTGGATTCTCTCTCTACCCTCCAACATATCTACCTGTCCCCCTAGTTTTGTGTCATCCGCAAACTTGCTGAGGGTGCAATCCAGTCCCTCATCCAGGTCATCAATAAAGACGTTGAACAACACCGGCCCCAAAACCAAGCCTTGTGGCACTCTTCTTGAAACTGACCGCCATCCAGATATTGAGCCATTGACCACGACCTGCTGGGCCCAACCATCAAACCAGCTTTCTATCCATTTTATAGTCCAAGGATCCAATCCACAGTTCCTTAATTTATGGACAAGAATGTTGTGGGAGAGAGTATCAAAAGCCTTGCTGAAGTCAAGGTATATCACATCCACTGACTTCCCCATGTCCACAGAGCTTACTTCATCACAGAAGCTAATCAGATTAGTCAGGCAGGACTTGCCCCTGTGAATCCTTGTTGGTTACTTTTGATCACTTTCCCCTTTTCCAAGTGCTTCAAAATGGTTTCCTTCAGGATTCCCTCCATTATTTTCCCAGGAATTGAGGTAAGGCTGATGTGTCTATAGTTCCCTGGATTGTCCTCCTTTCCTTTTTTAAAATGGGCACTAAGTTTGCCTTCTTCCAGTCATCCGGTATCTCCCCCGATCTCCAAGAGTCTTCAAGGGTAATGGCCAAAGGTTCAGCAATGACTTCTGCCAATTCCCTCAGCACCCTCGGGTGCATTAAATCCAGACCCATGAAGAAATTTAAAATCAAAATAGTGTACATTTAAATGGCCTGTAATTCCCCAATCCTTGAATGACCGTCAAGGATTGAGCTCACAACCCTGGGTTTAGCAGGCCAATGCTCAAACCACTGAGCTATCCCCCCCGCGGGACTTTTTGAATACTTTGGCCACAGAAAAAAGTTCAGTGCCAAGTGCAGTATATTTTACTAGTTCTACACTTTCATTTGGTCTCTGCTCCTATTATCTGAGCAATAGGCATTTTACATTTTAAGTACAGCACATTTCACAACATTCTTCCATTTTCGTGTGATTTAACAAGGTACAAATAGGATGATGGTAGTTAAACATGAAAAAATATTATCCAGCTCAACCTCCTACGATGGTAGAATGTACTGTGACTATTAAAGAATGTATCAGATATTAAACAGATAAAACACTTTTATTGTAGTTTTAAATAATCATTTTCACTAGCACCCCTCTCTTCCCCCTCAGCATATTACAAATGATTCTGGACTCATACTTAAGTGGTCATATGCCAATGATGGGCTAGGCTAGTGAGTGGACTACATGAGTGGTATTCCATCTCAGTGGGCTGCAAGATTGTCAGAACCAAGACAGTCTGTCAGGACAGGCTCTTGCTAACTGCACTTGTGTCCCTAAACTCTATGGGGGCATGCTGACTGAACCATAGCAGCTCTTTGATTGGATGCAGAGGGAGTGCACAGCTCTAACAGCCAGTGCTGTGTGCAGTCAGGGCGTGCCTCACTTTACACGCATGTTACTTGAATAATATACTGATAAAAAAAGAACCAAGTAGATGCTAACCAGCAGAATCTGGCACCCCTGTACATCGCCACAAAAAGAACCCTGGCCCACAGGACACAGATTGCCCACCACTGCCACATGCATTTAGCTGGTATTTACTCTAATATCAACACATTTCACAAACGTTATTAATAAAGACACACAAGTGCTAAAATAAGCATAAAACCACATTTGAATTAGAGGGAAGGGGGGAGAAAAAAAGAGAAAGACCACCACCCATCTCCATCCGGCCAGAAAACATCACAACAAATACAACAGCTGGAAATTCTACCATGGAGTGGTATTTTTTTCTTATACATAAGAGACTTTCCAAATATTTTCTGACAGTAACTCTGAATCAGAATAAGCAATTCTTCCCCTAATGTGCATGTTGCTTAATTACTTCACCTTGCCTACCAAGTTCATCTCAATCATCCAAAACCATTAATTTATTAATAAAAATTATATTTACAGACAAAGGACCAAATTATCTGCAGATATTACTCCCAAGCCCCTGTCTATAGAAGTCAGCCATACCAGCTGACTGGCCCACCCACAGGGTGCAGAGGAGGAGGGCAGTTGCCCCTAGGCCCCTTTCAAATGCAGAGACAGTGCTGCTTCAGCTGTGAGAGTGGGGAGAGGTAACACCATGGTCTGCGCAGTCTTGAGAGCTGACTGCCCCTGTCCCTTCCAGAGCACAGAGCTGAGCTGCCCTCTCACCCTTCCCCTAGCTGTCAGTGCCACTGCCAGCTGAATGTGGTCACCAACCCTCTCCTTGACACCTGGCTGATGCTCCAGACAAACAAGTCTTCTGTAGAGCTAGGCTATGTCTACCCAAGACATAGGAGTTGACCACTGATACGTCACTTAAGCTACGCCAATTGAGTAGCTAAAATCGACTTATTGGCAGTCGACTGCCATGTCTGTCTACACAGAGGAAGGTCGACGAAAGCATTTCTCCCGTCGACCTTCCTTATTCCTCACCTCTTGTGAGGAGTTCTGAGGTTGATCTTCCACGGTAGGGTGTTTCTAGCCCTAGTAACTTTAGATAAAGACAGACACAGATTTCCAAATCTTAGCTCCTCTCCCAGGTTTGGTTTGATGACAGACGGTGATTGAGTCACTCTTCCACTTTAAACAATTACTTGTTTTTTTCTGTACATTACTGAACAATATGTCCTACACTATTAACCTGTATGTACTTTTTTAAAGCATGATGCACTTATTTACACTGACACAAGTTGCAAAATCACTGCAGAAAGCATAATTTGCGATCACTATAGAAAACAATCATGATGCACTCTGTCTCCTCTAAAGTCAGAGCACTGGAATAGATACATATAAACAGAAAGTGGAAAGAGACATACACCAATGATAGATTCACCTTAAAGTAAATGCATTATCATTGTGCCATGTTACAAAAAACAGTAACAGTTTATACTCCATTCAGCCATACTATCAGATGGATTTGCTTGGATAGTTTTAAGGAGGCGGCTTTGTTGATTTTTTTTTTAAACTAAATACATAGATTTTTGTATTTGTGTTTAATTGTCCTTTGAAAAGTCTAGCATTAATCAGATTTTTCGTACTCCCACAGTATTATCCACAGTGCGCACACAAAATTTAGACACTAATATTTTAATTAAATCAATTAAACTCACTTTTCTAGATTAGGAAGCAAAAACCAAATTCAGCCACCACCAATGTTTTGGAATTTGAGCTATGCTTCAGTTTTACACATCCACATATGTTTCCATGAGGCTTTTGAAAAGACTGGGAAGCAACAGTGAAAGTGACCAGATACACATAAATTTCACCGAGCCTTTGTTCAGAAAAGCTTCCAGCAGCTGTAGCAGGAAGCTGGCACCGCAGATAAAATCCCGGCACCACCCAAGTTAATGTAAATCTTACTTTTTGCCTTCTGTAGGGTCAGTGTTAGGTAGATTCCTACCATCTCATCTTACTAAGTGAATGAAACTCAACGCCCTCCTCCTCCAACAGCAATAGAGCTTGAGGATCAGATAGGAACATGGAAGAAAACAAATTCTCTCTTCTAACAGTTGTGAGAGCTTCAAATGTACCTACCAGTCAGGGGATGGCAAAAAAGAAGATACCGCCACAACCCCTGACAGAGTCCAGAGACAGCAGCCTAGCAGGAAGCCCAGGGTCATTCTTCCCCTTAGCTAGAGGGAGTGGCCTCCTTTCAGATCATTGCCTTTGGATTTCATTGTTGAGTCCCCCTTTCATTTTCACATCAGCTTCTGCCTAATACATATCTAACACGTTTTCAAGCCATAAGTTAAATATGTTCATTATGTGCTGTTTCAGAGTAAGTACTTTCCTGCACTACTAATGTAAGCTTCTAATTTCAAATATTTCCCCCTGGATCATTTTCAGAAATGCAAGTTGCTATGTACTGGATCAATCTCCATTGAAAACATATATGTAAAGAGAGAAGCCCTGTTCAGGAAAAAGTAATAAAGTGTACTGTGAGCATGGTACTGTACTAACTTTTAATGGTGTATGTGCAGTACATCAAAGGATAATTTTGACTCTCTTTTCTGCTATGTAAGACTTGTATTAAGTCCCAAGTTTGTTTCCCTACAAGCTGGACAATATCACCACAACAAGTTGGACAATATCATCACAAGTCTCTTTTTACCTAAAAAGAAGCAGCCTCTAACAGTCTAGTTTGCAAGGCACTAAATAAACAAATAAATAAATAAATATTGACGAATAATTCTCAACTACTTTGCAAGTACTGCTAAAGCATTTGTGAAAATGACTAATTTTCTAAAATGTTAATGATCCAAAAACATGTCTTAAATCAAGAAAAACACAATCACCAATTAAAAATATTTCTATATCAAATATTCTTTATATTTAACCTTTGCAACATAATTTTACCTATCAAAACCAGACAAAACAGTTGAAGCTCAACAAACGGTGTTTTTGCAAAATATTTTAAGATGACACTTGCAGAGTGAACAAAATCAATATGACATGAGTAGCAACCTTATAAAAAGCCTCAAATCATTACTCTGGATGACAAAAGAGGCTGTGAAAAAAAATACAAAAAAACAACAAACCAACCACAACATTTCACACGATAGGCATTTTCTTCGCAATGTAGGTCAGTTCTCTCTCATACTATCCAGGGACTCAGGCTTCTCAAGACAACACATTACCTCAGTGTTGATTTAGAATGCATGTGACTCTCCAACTTCCGTGCCAGATGAAGGAAAATGGCTCGCTGATGCTAATAACTCAACAATGGGTCTTTCCCCACCCCCCACCCCCCGCTGCCCTTGTGCTGAAAATGGTTTTGTGGCTCATGGAGATGCGATGAAACCAACCGTAGTTCTAACAAAGACAACATATGAAGCCCAATGGAACACAGTCCTCCCGCATGTTGTCTGTAATATATCATACTGCTAGGGAAGCTGGATGCCAAAAGTCAAGCTGAAAAATTATTCTTGGGTAAACATGACAATAGCGCACACTTCTGATTCTTGACTTCTGTACCTCCCTTGCGTTCAGCTGTACATGGAACAGGGAACAGTTTATTGATAAATTGGATTCTGCATCTCAGTCTCCATTAGAACAGGAACAAAGCAATTAATTCCTTTCCAACAAAGACCAACAGCATGAAAACTCAAAGACATTTGCCAAACATTTTTGGCATGACATAGCTGCAAATTAACTCTTCAGTCTTAAATTCTTGCTCCCCTTCTTAAGGCCCTTTAACTCTCTCTGTGGATAAAACAGAGTCAACAAGAAGTCCTGTGTCACCTTATGGACAAACAGATATTTTAAGCTTTCGTGGGCAAAGACCCGCTTCATCAGATGCATCTGATGAAGCAGGTCTTCACCCACGAAAGGTTAAAATATCTGTTCGTCTATAAGGTACCACGTGACTTCTTCTTGTTTTTGAAGATACAGACTAACACGGTTACCTCTCTGATACAGATACAAAGTGTGTCTGTTACAACTTCTTGCTGGGATGCTTCTGACCTCGGAAGGCAAAGAGCTTCTGAGGCCAAGTGCTATAGGTATGGAGAGATGGGCCAATGAAGTGAAGCCTACAGAAGGTAGACTGGCATGAACTGTAATGTCTGAGATACGTCTTACCCTTGTGATCTCTCTTCATCTGCAGAGCTGTAGCCTCACATATTGACTGCCCTTTTTCTTTCCCGCTGACTTTTTAAGCAAAGTATAAGAGAGATCACAAGGGTAAGATGTATATCATTTCATTATCATGTATAATATATTTTTCTTATATTTCTATATATTTTAGGGGCAGGTGAGCGCATAGAATGACCTCTACTTATTTGTCTTTAGGGTTGTCTTGGTAGTGTGTTTCTTTAGTACAGTCTTTATATGGGTAAGATGGGCAAATCTGAAGGAGTGGGTCTGCCACGTGAAAGCTCATCACTTTATAAAATATTTTGGTAGTCTTTAAAGTGCTCCATGACTGCTTTTTGTTTTGTTAAAATACAGACTAACACAGCTACCTCTCTGTTACTTATCTCCAGAGGTACTTTGTGGTAATGTATGCTGCCAGCACGTACGAATCAGCCACCTCACTGACCCAGTTTCCAGTCCCACAAACCTCACAGAAAGGCACCAATTGGATTTCAACCTGATGACATCAAAATCTTGAGAAAGCTCTCAGTGTTGATAGCCAACTCTCACACATGGCTAGAAGGAAAGCCCCCAGCAAGTCCATAGTAGTGGATATTCAAGGTGGAGGAAGGAAGACAAAACATTACAAAAAAAGAAATCACAAAGTTGGAAAGAAACCAAATAGTTCTACAGTATAATGTTTACTCATATAAAAGTTACAATGCATTTTGAGAACAACAAGAAGTGCTGTGGCACCTTACAGACTAACAGATATTTTGGAGCATAAGCTTTTGTGGGCAAAGACCTGCTTTATCAGATGCATGAATGGGGGGATGGTTTCAGGGGGGTATTTAAAGAGTGGGGTACCAGTAAAAAGGGAGAGCCAGAGCTGACAAGGTCTATTCAGCAAGGTGGAAATGGCCCAGTATCAATAGTACATATCAAAAGAGGAAAAAACAAGTCAGATCAGACAGGGGGATATGACCCATTGTCAGAGTCTAGCAGGGAGATATTAACGCCCAAGGCAGAGAAGCTGCTTTTGTAAGGTGGGAGCCACTCCCAGTCTCTGTTTAATCCTTGATTAATGGAGTCAAATTTGCAAATAAATTGCAGCTCAAGGATTTCTCTCTCCATCTGATTTTTGAAATTTCTTTGTTTCAGGACTGCCACCCTTAAATCTGCTACTGACTGTCCAATACCACCCCCGCACTCCTGCATCTGATGAAGCAGGTCTTTGCCCACAAAAGCTTATGCTGCAAAATACCTGTTAGTCTATAAGGTGCCACAGGACTTCTTGTTGTTCTCAAAAGGTACCAACTAATACAGCTACGTCTCTGATACTTGTCACAATGCAATTTTGAACTGTCTGAATACTATGACATACAAAGACTATACCAAAGGAACACACTACTAAGACAATCTTAAGGACATATAAGTGGAGGTCATTCCATACACTCAGCTACCTTTAAAATATATAGAAATGCAAGAAAAGAATCTTATACATGATAATAAAATTATATATTGTATATTGCTCAAGCATAAGAACAAAAACATTCTTAAATGTGTCACTGAGGCCAAAAATTTACAAGGTTTAAAGACCCGACTGGATATGTAAAGGCATAGTAAGAATATGCACCATTAGAATAATTAACTAGTAACAAAGGTTAAAAGGGAATATAAAATGTTATGATCCAGGGCTAAAACCAATCTTTAACTATTGAATGAAGACCTGCATGGGGGCCAGGTTATACCACATGTGCCCATGCAGGGTTTCTTGCAACTTCCTCTAAGGCATGGGTGTCCAACCTTTTGGCTTGCCTGGGCCACATTGAGTGAAGAGGAATTGTCTTGGGCCGCATATAAAATATATAATATAGTTTATGTATATAAATAACAAACTTCCTTTTCTTTTGATATTTTTATTATAACATTAAAACAAAAGAGGGAATATAAACATAAAATTAGTGGGATATTTGAGCTTGTTTTTGTGAAACCAATGCATCAATGTCTGGTTCGACGGAATTGGTTGCAATTCTTAGTGAGTTCTCAAGGTGCTCGTCAGAAAATTTTGATCTAATTTTACTCTTTGTGTGCTTCATCCTTGAAAAAAGTTGTTCACAAATGTACGTACTGCCAAAAAGCGATGACATGAATAAGGCGTGACTGTGAAGCGACGGATATTTTTTTCTGGGAAGATAGGAGTTATAAAAGTCTAGTAAAGAGACATGATCAAATTTTTCTTTGAGTTGAATGTCTGATTGCAACTCTGTACATTCCATTTGAAAATTCACAGGTAATGTATTTATGTCGACTGAAAATGGAGTCACAAATATACCAAAAAATTGATGATTTTTTCGAAAATCTTGAAACCTATTATCAAATTCCTGTATCAAAACGGAAAGCAAGGCTGCGTATTTTTCACTGTTCACAGGACTGTGTTTAGACAACGTATCAAAATGCATAAAATTATTTGCCATAACTTGAGCTAGCCATAATTTAAGTTTCATTTTGAACGCTGTTATGGCTTGAAACATAGCACATATAAGTTGATTTTCACCTTGAAGACGCATGTTTAACTCATTTAAATGAGCAGTCAAATCCACCAAAAATGCTAAATCTGTGAGCCATTTTTCATCTTCAAATACTGGCATAAATTTTCCTTTTGATTCCATAAATGACTTGATTTCATTTCACAAATTAGAAAATCTTTTCAACATTTTACCCCGACTTAGCCACCTTACTTCAGAAAAGTAAATGATGTCCCTATAATCAGCATCCATACTTTTAAGGAACTCTGGAATTGGCGATGATTCAATCCCCTGGGTCTTATGAAATTCACAGCTTTGATGACAATTTGCATGACATCATCCATTTTTAAAGCTTTCGCGCATAAATTTTCTTGATGTACGATGCAGTGATATTTCATCAAACGTGAGTTGCCAGCAGCAATTGCACCATCTTCTATTAGTTTTATAAGTCCCTCTTTTTTACCAACCATAGCCAGGGCGCCATCAGTAGCTATACCAGACATGTTGGCAAAGGTTAAAGAAAATCGCTTTAATGTAATTTTTACTGCTTCATACAAATCAAGAGATTTAGTTGTGTCTTTTAATGGCACCAAAGAAGCCATTTCTTCAGTGAGACTGTATTCGTTATCAATACCCCTAATAAAAATGGCAAGCTGAGCCGTATCTATAGCATCAGGACCTTCATGTATCGCCAAAGCATAAAATTTGAAATTAGCAGCTTTACTCTCCAAATCTCTTTCGATAGATTTTCCTATTTCTTCAATTCGCCTGGCTATACTCTGGCGAGACAAACTGATTTTAGAAAAATATGTTTTTTTATCAGGACAAATAATATCTGCCACACTTTCCATATATTGTTTAATAAACTCACCATCAGTATATGGTTTTGATTTTTTTGCAATCAGATTTGCTACCACATAACTAGCTTTCACAATAGAGTCTGTTTGAGTTGTAATTTTTTAAAAAAAAACTTGTTGAGATGACAGACTTTTTTTCAGTTCCGCTATTTTGTTTTTACGAAACAATCCTTGATATGCATCGAATTTGGCAGCATGTTTTTGCATATAATGTCTTTTCAAATTGTAATCTTTGAAAACTGACACGATTTCCCTACAAATTAAGCATAGTGACTTATTATTTGTCTCGACAAAAAAGTATTCATCTGTCCATTTTTCGTTGAACACTCTTCCTTCATCCACGATTTTTCTTTTTTTGGTTTCTGTTTTCTTTTGACACAATGTTGAAGCCATGCTCGGATAAAAAAATTAATAAATAAGCAACCATTTATTTTTCTAGTATTAGCGATGTTGTATATGTAATTATATCAATATCATGAGCAAAAAACTATTTGATTCATTTTTGTACTTACTCCACCACAGCTGCTAAAAAACTATTTTAACTTATTAAATTATTTTACGAAGTAATACAACAAGCCCAAGTGCAAAAATTAAATAAGAAAACTTACTTGTCTGCTTCCCAGCAGAAAACCTTAGCATTTGTTTGCTGGGTTAATAACAATAAACGCCTGTCTTCACAGGCACACACACGTCGTACTATCACATACAACATATCACAATTATTATCGGTAATTGTTGCGTTGTACTCGCCAAGTCGCACAAGCGCATATAACGTCTGACACACGCGGGTTTCGATTCGACTGACTATGTGTGGCGGGCACGGGAGGCGAAGTTAGCACTGCACTGTGCCCTCCCCTACACAGTGTTCCGTTGTCGCCTACGCAGTCCGGGCTCGAGTACTGCGCAATCGAGTCATGAAAAATATCGCTAAAAATCACATAATAATGTTAAAAGTTTACTATCTTGTGGGGCTGCATTACTAGCTGTCCAGGGCCGCGGGCTGGACACACCTGCTCTTAGGCAATTAGTGTTGGCCACCATCAGAGGCAAGCCTGATCCACCATATCTGTATACACTCAAGTTCCAAGCCACAATGCTGTTTCTGTAACATTGTTAAAGAACCACTGTTGCACCATACGAACATTAAAACAACAACAACAACAACAACGTTAGATATCCATAACTTTGGCTGTCAATTCACACTCATTCTCAGTTTGTCAAGTAGACATGTGATTAGCAATAACTCAGAGGAAAAGAACTAGCTTAAAATTTACTGTAATACTATAAAGCCTGCTAGAGCTATAGAAATGAGAAGGAAGGAGCTGCTGAACATATTAACCTAAAACACAATATTAACCAAAGGAAAAATGGGCTTACACATTTTGAGATAGCTAGCTATACTGGAAGATAATGTTGCACTGCATAAATTTGGAAAACATGAATGCAAATTGGAATTTACACATTTGTCATTGGATGTTTCTGGCTCGACAGTGTGTACAGCTGTTTTCAGAAATACAATGCACTACTTCATATGTAATATAAAAAGGTTCATTGTCCACTGCAAATTAACATGTAGAAGCAACATTCTTCTGCAAGACATAAATGATATAACAACATTTGAAATTATATAATCTGACCATCTTGTTTCCATGTAATTTAGCGCTGATGAACTGACCAGCATTTCCAGAGCCACAGCTAGGAATGAAAGTTTTGTTTGGGGTTGGCTTGCATACTTTATGAAAGTATATTGCTAACTATTAGTCATAACACAAAACAAAAATTAAACAGTTCTGAGAGGCACAATGGACCTTAAAACTGCAGCCTGGCTGTTTCTGCAATGCTCAATGTGGCATCATTTCTGTGAATTTAGAATAAAAACTAACCAGTTCATGCACATAGAGGTGGTACAGTAATGCCCACAGATGTGCATTTGATACATGTCAGGGCAAACAAAACCTTCAACAGCTTGGACATTTAAAAAGAAAAATGAAGAGACACAGTAACGTACTGCTTAGTTCATGACAAACATCTATAAAGTCACATAAATCTTTTGTACAACATACTCTAAAGAATATAATGGTTTATTTTCAGTTTACAAATTAAACTATAACATCTCATTAAAATATCTGTATTGGATATTATGGTTTGAGCCTAGAATTCCTAAAGCCAAAGAACAAGAAGAAAAGGAAACATGTATAGACCACAGAATTTCGCGGCACTCATCAACTTTCATAATAAGAGTACACTGAAAAGAAGAAAATAGTCTGTCCTATAGAATTCAACATAAGCAATGAGTGTGGGGTAATAAACCAGCTATGTTTTTCCTATGATTTACACTTTTTACCAATGAATCTAAACAAAAACTATTTCCACAGGAAAACAAAACAATTACTTATTATTCAAGTTTTCAAAAATGTACAAGTCATCTCACAAAACAAAATATTCACACTGCACTGAATAGCTTACAATCTATACTTGATATAGATCAGTAACACCTTATTTCAGAAAGCATCCCTCTTCAAGACAACATGTGAGCATCAGACCAATGGTCCATCTACCTCAGTGTCCTATCTCCCAGCAGTGGCCAATACCAAATGCTTCACAGGAAATGAACAGAACAGAACAGAACAGGCAGCTACCAAGGTATCCCTCTCCTGTTGTCCACCCCCAGCTTCTGGCAGTCAAAGACCCGGGACACTAATGGCATGAGGGTGCAGCCAATGATGGCTCTGTCTTTCTTGACCTTATCCAATAATTTTTGAACCCTCTAAGAGTTTTTGCCTTCACAGAATCCCCTAGCAATGAGTTCCACAAGCTGGCTCTGTGCTGTGTAAAGTACTTTCTTTTTTTGTTTGTTTTAAATCTGCTGCTTATTACTTTCATTGTATGATCCCCGGTTCTTGTGTCATGTGAAGGAATAAATAGCTCTTCATTACTCAGCCCATTCATGAGTTTACAAACTTCTGTTAAATCCTTCCTCTTCCCCCCAACCATTTATTTTCCCAGCAGAAAAGTCCAGTCTTTAATCACTCCTCATATGGAAGCCATTCTGTTCCCCTAATCCTTTTCTTGCCATTTTCTGGCATTGCACATTGAGCTGATATTTTTTGAGAACCATCAACGACTCCAAGTTCTCTTTATTGAGTGGTAACAACTAATTTAGAGCTATCATTTATGTTTAGAGTTGGGATTATGTTTTCCAATGTGCATTCTTTGCATTTATTAGCAGAGAATTTCATTTTCCATTTTGTTGCTCAGTCACCCAGTTTTGTGAGATTCCTTTGCAGTCTCCTTTACATTGAACTATCTTGAATAATTTTGTATCAACTTCAAATTTTCCCATCTCAGTTTACTCGTTCTACCAAATCATTTATCAATATTTTGAACAATACTGGTCCCAGTGGAGTTTCCTGAGGGACATCACTATTTCCCTTTCTCCATTCTGAAAATTGACCATTTATTCCTACCTTTTGTATCTCATCTTTTAATCAGTTCCTGATCAATAAAAGGACCTTCCCTCTTATCCTATGTGCTTAAGTGCTGTCTTAAACAGGGATGGACAAACACATACTTAAATTCCTTCTTGAATCAGGACACAATCAAGAGAAGGGACCAGAAAAACAATAAAACCATTTAGTAAAGCACGTACATATATTGATGGTTCCATTTAAAAAACTTATTTATTTACCACCCCATTCCTTCTCACAGTAATGCAATTGAATTAGGATAAACAGTAATGGGGATTCAGCATCCCTCCCACATGGCGCTAACTGCAGGATCGTCATCTGCACGAGCGCAACTCCCAAGCCAAGTAGCTGAGAGTCAATTGTTCTGAAGCAGGGGGAGACTAAAGGACTCTACCTTTTAATTTAAAATGAGACAACTAAATTAAGACAGGGGAATTCATCTTGCTCAAAAGCATAAACTTGGACCCGAGTCATTGTGACACAAGTCAAATATTCCAATGCCCAGAAATCTCACATTAATGCCATTATTTTCGTTTTTAACACTAAATGTCTACATCTGTAGAACAGTTATCCATTAGTGCTACGGTGTCCAATACACTCCCCGTTTGCCACACCACAATGTGGCAAAGAGTGGCACAGAAGAGCTGCACAGCTAGGGCGCCCCTCCCGCCACTCTGCCTACGCGTCCCACTATATGGTGGGACAAGTGCATGGCAGCAGCAAAGGCGGTTCCTTCAGCTCCAACCCAGCCCCAAGAGGTTTGTGCAGTGGCAGCTCCCACAGCAGCACAGCTTCAGTCCCAGGCAGTTTGCGCCAAGTGAGCAACCTGGTTGGGGGCGGGGGGGCGAGGCACTGTAGTGATTGGGTAGGTTTTAACTGGACACCACTGCATTAGTGTAACTAGGAAACATGGAGTTACTGGTATTTATTAATAAAATCTGACTCTGGTTACGTCTCTTCATTTAACTATATGCATACAAGTGACTAACGGATAACCTATATATCTCCATGACGACACATCTACGTGGACAGTCACATCTTTAAGCCTTCACCACCCCCAAGGTGGGGCATCCTGTGAGAGAAGGCACAGAAGTTGTACACAGGTGTCTCCTCCAAGCAAAAATGTAATGGAAGCATCTGTAAAACTTCATTTTTCCCAAGTGTTTTAGCTGTCTCTGAAACTCTTAGAAATCTGCAGGTGAACACACCAGGGCTACATCTACACTACAAAATAAGGTCACATTTATCAAAGTTGACTTTGTAACACTGGGTTTTATGATGTCAAAGTTGAGTTTCCACGCCTCCCCAAAAAGTCATCTTAGTGCATCCCCACTAAATCGCCAAAGTTCAACTGCTGCAGCAATGCACTCTGGGAACCTATCCCACAGTTCCCTCAGCCCTGTGCCATTCTGGGTTTTTGTGTTAGGGTGTTGTGAGGGAAGAAATGCCAAAGTGCTTGTGGGTGTGTGCACTGCCCTCACTCCTCTCCCTTTGAAAACAGCCATTTTTCAGAAGTCCCTTACCACGATGAGAAAAATTGTTTGAATTGTCCACATTATGGACCTTGTAACCAAGTATGTCCTGAGAACAGCCAATGTCATCTTCCCAGATGCACTGTTCTCATTCCCCTCCCACTGAAAGCAAACGGCAATTTTTCAGAAGGAAAGTAGGGACTCCCAAGGGTGAAAGAAAGCCAAACAGGTTATGGGCTCCAGAACCTGAAGCACCCTTCGCAAATGTGTTCTGGGAGTAACCAGCTGATGGTGCAATGTCAACAGGTTGCTCGCCTAGTTTTCTCCTTGTGTCAAAGAAACCCTTTCATTTTAAGGCAACAAGTTCGGGGACTGTCAGTCCCACATACTTCATAATGGCTCCATGCGACTGGGAAAAAAGCTGTGGTAACATCCATCTGACTGTGTCATGTCAACAGGTCACTCAGCTACTTTTCCTCCAGTGAAAAGGAATATAGCTAGCAGGCTATTGCAGACACTGTGGCTCCCCTAAGCCACACACTTTGGGGAGGGAAAGTACTATAGCAGGGCCTGGGGGCCAGTCACCCATCAAAACTTCACCTGGCAGAGGCCAGCTGAGGGACCAGTTGACATGGTGCAGTCAGCAGTGTCTTATTAATTGGGCGGGGGTAAGACCTCTGATTACATAGCACCTGGGAGTGGAGTGGGGGCTGCCTGCACCCAGTGCAGGTCCGGACATGCTGCTGTCTGCTGTGCTGTGCTGCTGTCTGGTCCCCACAGCCAAGATGCCACGTGGTGTGGTGGGGCAGGGGCTAGACCACCAGCCAAAATGTGATTGTGGCTCTCCTGATGGCTCCACGCGGGGGCTCTCTAGAGTGACTAGATATGATCACCATGCTGATCACAAAGAAATGAATTCAAAATGACGGGCTTCCTGTTTGCTACTTCTTGCACACCTGGAGAGCAGGGGAGGGGAAAGTGGACAGAATGTGCACGTTCTGGGCATTGTAGGATACCTCTGGAGGCCAATAAAACTGATTTAAAGAAATGTTGTTTCCTCACTAGCATTATTCCAACTTTATAAATTTGAACTTGGCATCACACCACATCCAATAGTTGATGCAAGAATGTTGACCTTAGTGCTCCTTAAAATCGGCCTAAGGTATTTGCAGGGAAGACAGTCGCACTGCAAAATTGAGCCAAGTGCCTTAAAATCAACATTATGCTGTGGTGTAGGTATAGCCAAAGTCTCAGATTCAGGAAAGCACCCTAATTGGAAGGGCACTTTAGCATGTGCTAAAGTCAAGTACTAGCTTAAATTTTATTTACTTCAACTTTTCTATGTAAAAAGTATTAAGCAACATTGAGCCTGGATTTACCCAACTCAGCAACCCCCGGTGTAAAATTAAAGCTCACAATTATGCAAATCACTGAAATAACGGGATTGAAGCTTTGGTTCCCACTATTTGAAACAAGCATGGCAGTTTGATTAAAATCAGTGTTGTAAGAGTAAGCAGAAGTAGTACAATAGAAATGAAGAACAGGATCTTTTCTTCAGCTGGCCTGCCTCTACAAAAAACAAAGCAAGTGTGTTATGTTTTAAGCTTAAGGGTCTGCAGTTGGATTTGTTATTAATTTTTGAATTCCAAGCTTGTTTTATGCAATATTTCTTACTTAAAACTTACACTGTAACAATCTTGGTTTCTTTTGTATTTTGCAAATAGCAACACAGTGATGTAACTCCCTTACAAAACATTCTGTAAAGAATTTTTTAAATGACACTTTTCAAGTACCTACAGGGAGCTGATTGGGCTGTTAATTTTTACTATGCACTATAATATATGGTACCATAGGTTACAAATAGAAATTCATTGGAAATTTGGACAGTTTGGCTATTTAAGTGACACAAGCTTTTTCTCAAATGCACCTCAGGTTCTATGAAAAACCAGGCAAAGAAATCACAGCACTTCTTATACTGCTCTTTTCTCCTCCTGATCCCTCCCCCCTCCATATTCCCAATGCTTTGAGAATGAACTCTTTAAACACAAAATAAGTAATTTTATGGATTTTTTTGCATTTTTAAATGCATACTGCACAACTTGCTTTTGCAGTTTACATGGTTTTAAAATGACTTGTTTTGACTGAATACCATCATTTGTTCACTAAGAAAGGCACTTTGGGTTAAAAAAAAGAGGTTTTAAACTAATGATGCAATCTAAAGCAATCATTTTGGAAACTGCACTATGTATCCAATCATGACATCAGCTCACGGAAAAATCAGATTCAAACCAACCTATAATGTGGGCTTCAAGCGAATAGGTCTGATAAATCTGTCAGGAATGTGAAAGGCTGAATTATTGGAAGCTTTTTACTGAAAGCCAACGTTTCTAAGTATGGAAACTCTATTTTTGAATCACCTGTCTTTTCTTTTCTTGTTTCTACTACACCTCCAAAAGAAAAGCCAAACCACCATATATCCTTGTACACGAACTAACACCACAAGGTACTGTTAAAAGACAGATCTATTCCTTTATTCTTCAAGAGAACAAATGCCCTTGTAGGTCAATATACCGGCCAGCAGGAGGACGGTAAAAACATACACTGCATACCACAAGCATGTGGTATGACTTTTCTGCCAATCCTAACAGCACTTTGTAAATAAATTAGAGCCATTCATGAACTCTTAAAAGGTGTCTTTGGCTATGTCTCCACTCACATCTGTATAACTTAGGTCACTCAGAGGTATGAATAAGCCACCCCGTGAGTAACATTACTCACACCTACTTAGGCACTTGTGTGGACACACAATTTATTTAGAATTATTCATTATTGTATAAATGGTGCAAAACTGCAAAAAATTGTGGGATACTGAAATGTATGATTATCGCTTGGCACAAAACCTCAAAAACAATTTCTACAAAAATCTCAGAGGGGTAGCCGTCTTAGTCTGTAACTTCACCAACAACAGTCCTGTGGCACTGTCATTTCCACTCCAACCCACCTGAAGAAGTGGGTTTTACCCACAAAAGCTCATGACCTAATACATTTGTTAGTCTCTAAGGTATGACAGTACTGCTTACTGATTTTAACAAAAGGAATAAAAGCTTTCATCAAAAGTCAAGACATTTTCACACCTAAAATTAGCTTTTATAGCTAATCAAATAAACTGACTCTGAAAAAACATTTAATACTACTTACCCATTTGCTAGAAATATTCTTCCTAAAATATAAAGAGGCCCAATATGTCTGACACCGGTGTCAAACAAAAATAACTAAAGTTAATACAATGAAACCAATAAAAGTGACAGGAGTACCCGGCCCATAGACTTCCAAATCACCATCAGAAATTCTCACTCGCCACCTCAGTCCAAATCATTCGTGCAAGATGCCAATTTGAAATCATTACTAAGTTCTATACATAAAATCAATAGCTATTATTTTAAATGGAACAGTTTTAAAATTCAAACACCTACCGGAATGCATATATTACATGCATATTATTCTGTGTTATGTATTTCTGCTACTTATTACTCTACATGGCAGAATTTAAACTAAAGACAAATTTTAAGTTTCAATACAGCAAGGGATCTGAGCTAGGAAACAAATGCCTGCTGTGTCATACCTACAATAAGTCACTAAACAGGTCACAGAAGTGACTTTTTACCTTTCATTACTCCTCTTTGTAAAATTTGAAGTGACACACTGTTTTAGTGCATCACCCCTACCGAGGATCCTCCAAGGTAGACGGTAGTTGGTCATTTATGAAGAAAGAGAAATATTAGGGAAACATGTCCAAGAACACCACTTTGAATGAAAAAGACTATAATCTTGTATTACATGTATAGGACTCAATCCAAAAGTAATATGTAAAAAGTTCAGGGAGGTGAGTCACTTGTTAGTAAGTGTCCAAGTTTTAGCCCCCACCCTACGAAAGTGAAAGGCTAGTGCAGATCCCCGCATATGCAGGGAGCCCCACTGCATATCTACTTTCAGGACCAGTAACTCTAAAAGTGATAAGATATACACACAGAGAATGCAAAATGAAAGAGCAGTTTACACCAATTACTCTCCATCTACACACACCTCAGAATCTGGATCAAACTGTCTAGGAGTACTAATAGTAACAGAGAGGAAGCCGTGCTAGTCTATACACTATCAAAACAAAAAGCAGTCAAGTAGCACGTTAAAGACTAGCAAAATAGTTTATTAGGTGAGCTTTCGTGGGACAGACCCACTTCTTCAGACCATAGACAGACCAGAACAGACTCAATATTTAAGGCACAGAGAACCAAAAACAGTAAGCAAGGAGGACAAATCAGAAAAAGATAATCAAGGTGAGCAAATCAGAGAGTGGAGGGGTGGCGGGGGGGGAAGGTCAAGAATTAGATTGAGCCAAGTATGCAGATGAGCCCCTATAGTGACTCAGAAAGTTCCCATCACGATTTAAACCATGTGTTAATGTGCCGAATTTGAATATAAAAGCCAGCTCTGCTGTTTCCCTTTCCAGAACAGTGCAATAATTCTTCTTCAGTAACACATATACCTTTAGGTCATTGACAGAATGCCCCCTTCCATTAAAATGTTGACTAACTGGTTTGTGGATCTGGAGTGTTTTGACGTCTGTTTTGTGCCCATTGACCCTTTGTCTAAGGGAGTTAGAAGTCTGTCCGATATACAAAGCATTGTTGGCACATGACGGCATATATGATGTTAGTAGAGGAGCATGAGAAAGAGCCCATGATTCTGTGAGTAACCTGGTTAGGTCCAGTGATGGTACTTCCAGAGAAGATATGTGGACAAAGCTGGCAGCAGGCTTTGTTGCAGGCAAAGGTTCCAGGACTGGTATTCCTGGGATATAGACTGTGGCTGTTAGTGAGGATCCTCATGAGGCTGGGAGGTTGTCTGTAGGAGAGAACAGGCATGTCACCCAGGGCCTTCTGGAGTGTGGCATCCTGATTAAGGATAGGTTGTAGGTCTTTAATAATTCATTGCAGTGGTCTGAGTTGGGGGCTGTAGGTGATGACCAGTGGTGTTCTGTTCTTGGCTTTTTTGGGCCGATCTTGGAGTAGCTGGTCTCTGGGTATTCGTCTGGCCCTGTCAATTTGGTTTTTTTTTTTGTTTTTTTTTACTTCTCCTGGTGGGTGATTCAGGTTTATGAATATTTGGTAAAGTTCTTGTAGTTTTTGGTCTCTGTCAGTTCGATCAGAGCAAATGCGATTGTACCTAAGAGCTTGACTGTAAACAATGGATCTAGTCACGTGTGCAGGATGGAAAGTAGAAGGGTGTAGATAAGTATAGCGATCAGTAGCTTTTCGGTACAGTGTGGTACTGATCAGGCCATCCTTGATTAGTACTGTAGTGTCCAGGAAGCAGCTGAGCTGGCTTTTATATTCAAATTTGGCACATTAACCCATGGTTTAAATTGTGATGGGAACTTTCTGAGTCTTTATAGGGGCTCGTCTGCATACTTGGCTCAATCTAATTCTTGACCTTCCCCCCATCCCTCCACTCTCTGATTTGCTCACCTTGATTATCTTTTTCTGATTTGTCCTCCTTGCTTACTGTTTTTGGTTCTCTGTGCCTTAAATATTAAGTCTGTTCTGGTCTGGCTATGGTCTGAAGAAGTGGGTCTGTCTCACAAAAGCTCACCTAATAAACTATTTTGCTAGTCTTTAAAGTGCTACTTGACTGCTTTTGGTTTTGTCTAGGAGTACGTATACAAGATAAGTAAAGATGACATAAGTAAGGCCAGTTGCTCAGCTAGCATTGATCCATGGAAGCCAATGAAATTATGATATTTACCTTTATTTCTATGGCCCTTATATTTGTTTTTAAAAAAATCTAAGAAGCACCTCAATATTCTGGAGCTGGTTTATACTGCTGCAATATGACGCAAAATGAGGGGAGAAGCTTCTATCCAGAACTAAGTGAAGCAATTCAGCTACAGACAATCAGATGAATATACTCCTACTAAAAGCAAATGGTATTTCTCTCTAGCATTAGGTTATTATGCAGATAAGGCGCAGCTTTGGATTTAGAATACTTCAACTGACAAATGATCTTGTTTTTCTTCACTCTGATAACTGCAGCACAGGACTGGATGAATTTGAGCATTTTTTACTGCTTATATAACAGGTGTATAAATAGGCAAAGATGATCTGAAGATCCAGTTTATAATCTGTGCTTTATGCATGAACAAGTCAAATAGTTTTCATCATGTAGCAAGTATTAAGTGCTCTTTGCAATACGTTCCTTTTTTTAATTAGTCTACAAATGGCACATTTTGGGGTAGTCCTCAACCAACGAAAAATGCTGGATGGAATCCTGATCCACAGAGATATATTTTTAAATCAAGTATGCTAAACTCTTTATTTTCCAAGGGTCAGATTTTGAATGCTGTATGTATATTAAGTAATAGCTTACTCCACAATGCACTGACACTTAAGTAGAATGATAAGTTAGGATTCAGTATGAGTAAGGATACCAGAATTTTGCCTTAAGTGAACATGATAAACCTTTTAGCCTGAAGATAACAACAACAACAGACAGGCAGTAAATATGATTATCGGAATATTTGCACTTTATCAGGTTTACATATATACCTGGTGACCCAAAAGCAAGAACTTCCCTTAAGGCTATTTAAGCACAGAAAGCTTCCATCTCCAAGGTAGTATCAGTCTGGCAACTTTCACAAACACCCTATGCATGAAAAAGATGACTACAATGACAGAAGCCGTATCTACACGTGCACGCTACTTCGAAGTAGCGGCACTAACTTCAAAATAGCACCCGTCACGGCTACACGTGTTGGGCGCTATTTCGATGTTAACATCAACGTTAGGCGGCGAGACGTCGAAGCCGCTAATCCCATGAGGGGATGGGAATAGCGTCCTACTTCAACGTTCAACGTCGAAGTAAGGAACATGTAATCGTTGCACGTCCCGCAACTTCGAAATTGCGGGGTCCTCCATGGCGGCCATCAGCTGAGGGGTTGAGAGACGCTCTCTCCAGCCCCTCAGCTCAATGGTGGCCATGTGGAGCGGCCCCTTAAAGGTCCCCACCCCCTCCCTTTCTGTGCAGGAAGCTGAGAGAGCGTGCAGGCAGCAGCAATAACACGTGGCTCGCCTGCACGCTCTTCTTCAGCCACCCACACCCCCACCCGACCTGATGGCCGCCCGGCAGCCCCCCCCAGCGCCCTCAGGGAACCCCCCTGAAGGGGAGCCAGGGTTCCCAGGGCAGGAGCCAGGCTGGGAAGCGGCAGCAGGGCCCCTCCTGGACGGAGGCCAAGCTTCGGGACCTGCTGGGGCTCTGGAGCGAGGAGGAGGTGCTCCAGGTAATGGGGAGCAAGAGGAGGAACGCAGATGCATTCGCTCGGCTGGCCGAGGGCCTGGCCGCCCGGGGTCACCCTGCCCGCACTCCAGACCATGTCCGGAGTAAAGTGAAGGAGCTGCGGCAGGGTTACGCCCGGGCCCAGGATGCGGCCGGCCGATCTGGGGCCGCCCCCGTCACTTGCCCCTTTTACAGGGAGCTCAGGGACATCCTGGGCCCCCTGCACACCTCCTCCTCTCCGGCCACACTTGACACCTCGGCTGAGGAGCCCCAGCAGGCCCCGGAGGCGGAGTCCGCCCCGGAGGCAAACCCCACACCCCGGGGGCCCCCCCCAGGAGCCCACCCCCAGGGCACCGGAGCAGGAGGAGGAGGAGGAAGAGGGGGACTCCTCCTCCACCGACACCAGCCTCCAGATCCTCCTCCTGCCATCCCGGAGCAGCAGCCAGGCGTCCGCCCCCCGGGTGTCCCCCGACCATGGGAGTGGACCGTCAGATACGTATCCCCCCGGTGCACACCCCTGGGGTTGAGGGGCGGGGGTAATAGATATGGCTAGGACCCTCCACATGCTCAGATGACCATGGCCCCAAGGACAGCAGTGGCATGTCCCTCACAGGAGTGCATCAGCCCCTGCCCCCCCAGCACGACAGTGCCATGCCCCACCCCCAGGGCAGGGGGGAGCGTAACCTCTAGGGTCCCCCGGGGGAAGGGGGTGGGACACCCAGCAGCAGCAGCAGCATGTGATGGAGTGGGGGGAGTGCAAATGCGAGACTCAGGCTAGATATGAGCAACAAGCTGAATAGCTCCCAGTGGGTAAGGATGATCCTGGGGCTACAACTGGCAGGTTACACCTCTGCCCTGAACAAAGAGGAGGGAGATGCCGAGCTGGGTTTGAATCGGGGGCCGCAGTTAGAGGCTAGGGGAAGGGAGAGCTAGAAGGCTGCCTGCCTGAGGAGGGGGAAAGCTACACCCCAGAGGGGCACCCCTCGGGGTCTTCTCCCCAAGACGGGTTGGAAGGACTGTCTCTGACTGCTGTACTGTCGCTTCTGGGAGAAACTGGGCATCTGTTGCCTAAGAAACCTCTCCTGTCAGACCCTGCTGAGTGAAGTGAGAGTCACTCCCGCCAGAGGACGGGGTGCAGTGCAGGGGGACCCTTGAACCCCATCACAGCAGCAGCTCCCGGGGACGGGGATGGGGAACCTGCAGCACAGGGGTGGGGGGACAAGGGCCACAGCTCGGGGCCCACACTAACGGCTGTCTCCACTCGTCTTCCCCCCGCCCCCGTGTTCCGCAGCTGCACCATCAGAAGGACCGGAGAGCGCCGGCGAGGCTTCAGTGGTCCCGGAATCCCCTCCAGGGCCATCGCTCCAGGCCAGCCCCTCGGAGGAGCAACGACCAGCCCCACGGCGGGCAAGACGGCGGACCCAGCAGCAGCAGCTGCCAGCGACGGACCCGCAGCTGCTGGCCCTCCACCACCGGCAGGTGGAGGTTGCGGAGCAGCAGCTGCGGTTGGAGCAATGTCGCCTCCACCTGCAGGAGCAGGCGCTGGCCTGGCACCAAGAGGCATGGGGGGCCTACATGCAGACATTCAACCGCATAGTGGATTACCTGGCCCCCCATGCCGCGCCGTCCACTGCTGTGCCCGCCCTGCGTGCTCCACCCGCCGCGCCACCCGCCGCTCCAGTCACTGCGCCGTCCGCCGTCGCCCCGCCACCGAGGGCCATTCCGCCGAGGGGGACCTGGGGCCAGCTGACACTCGCCGGCCATATCTTCTGGTCCGCCTAGCCCCCAGCCAGCCCCGGCCAGGGCTGCGGCCGAGGCGGGGATCCAGCCGCCTACCCCCAGTGCTGGACTGTAGGGGCGTGGGGCCCAGGACGTGGCCCCCCCCCCTTTGTATATATTCCCCCCACTTTTTTGGTTTTTTGCCCTGTACATAGTTTGTATTTATTTATTTGTGACCCCCGTTTTCACTGTCTGATCCTTCACCCCCATGTAAATAGTTCTCCCCTTCCTTGTTATCCCTGTTTTTATATTAATATACATACATATAATATATAAGTTAGTTAGAAGTTCTATAGTTATTATTAAGAAGAGTTCAAGTAAACATGTTTGATTTCACAAACAAGTGTCTGCTTTTATTTGTACAAGAAAAGTGGGGGGGGGTGTGCTGTTGGGTGCTCCGTGGTGTGGGCGTAGGAGCAGGGAGTGTTGTGGAGGATGGGGGGGGCGGCAGAGGGGGGCCTGCCAGCGTTCACCCCGCAGCCTCATCGAAGTGGGCCCGCAGGGCCTCCCGGACCCGGGTCCCTTCGGGGTCCACCTGGCGACTGGGGGCAGCGGGTGGCTGCACAGCGGCCCTGCCGGCCTCCACAGCCCAGCCCTGAAAGAAGGCCTCCCCCTTGCTCTCCACCAGATTGTGTAGGGCGCTGCACACACCCACAATCTGGGGGATGTTGGTGGGGCCCGCATCCAGGAGGGTGAGGAGACACCTCCAACACCCTTTGAGGCGGCCAAATGTGCGCTCCACCACCTGGCGCGCGTGGTTCAGGCGCTGGTTGAAGCGCTCCTGGCTGGCGGACAGATGGCCCGTGTACGGGTGCATGAGCCAGGGCCGGAGGGGGTATGCCGCATCTGCGATGACGCAGAGGGGCATGGTGGTGTCCCCCACAGGGATCTCCCGCTGGGGGATGTAGGTCCCCGCCTCCAGCTGGCGGCACAGGCCCGAGTTCCGGAATACGCGGGCGTTGTGGGTGCTGCCAGGCCAGCCCACATAAAATTCCTGGAAATGGCCCTGGCTGTCCACCAAGGCCTGGAGGACCACTGAGTGGTAGCCCTTCCGGTTGATGTAACGTCCTCCACTGTGCTCCAGGGCACGGAGGGGGATGTGAGTCCCATCCAGAGCCCCGAAGCAACTGGGGAAGCCCAGGGTGGTAAAGCCCGCGATGGTGGCATCTGGGTCCCCAAGCCTCACGAGCCTGTGGAGGAGCAGGGCGTTGATGGCGCAGACGACCTGCAGGGGAAGCACATGGGAGAGCACCAATGAAGGGTGAGCAGGGTGTGTGTGGCCCTCCCCTGCCAGGGCCCCCCTCCCCTCCCCTCCCCTCCCAGGGCTGCCTTCTCCCCCTCCCCCCGTGGGTCCTCTTACCTCCATGGAGGACAGCCCCGACGGTGGCCTTGCCGACGCCAAACTGCTGGCCCACGGATCAGTAGCTGTCTGGAGTGGCCAGCTTCCAGACAGCGATGCCGACCCATTTCTCCACAGGGAGGGCACGCCGCATGGCGGTGTCCTGGTGCCTGAGTGCGGGGGTGAGCCACTGGCATAGCTCCAGAAATGTCTGCCGGCTCATGCAAAAGTTCCTGAGCCAGCGGTCGTCGTTCCACTCCCCAAGCACCAGCCGCTCCCACCAGTCGGTGCTGGTGGGGTAGTTCCACAGCCGGTGGCGTATGAGGCGGCGGGGGGGTCAGGGTGCTGCAGGGTTGGGGGTTGCGTCCTCCTCCCCTGCGGGCAGCTCCTCCTCTGTGGCAAGGAGGTGCTCAGCTGCCTCCTGCATGGCATGGAGCAGGGCGAGCACTGCTCCTGCAGGGGCAGCTGGGTGGATCTCTGGCTGCTGCTGCTGCCTGGAGTCCATCATGACTGCGTCGCCCGAGGTGTGCATGCCTATGGCTCTGCAGACCGCGTGCTGTGCAGGCTGAGTGTGTCTGTGAGGGGCCCTTTAAGGGAGCAGCTAGCTGTTGCCCCGGAAGCGCTAGTCTGCCCTGTGACCCTGTCTGCAGCTGTGCCTGGCACCCTTATTTCGATGTGTGCTACTTTGGCATGTAGACGTTCCCTCGCAGCGCCTATTTCGATGTGGTGCTGCGCAACGTCGATGTTGAACGTCGACGTTGCCAGCCCTAGAGGACGTGTAGACGTTATTCATCTAAATAGGCTATTTCAATGTAGGCTTCACGTGTAGACGTAGCTAGAGTCTGGCATAAGAGGCATAAACCCAAACGATCTCCTCCTTTGTTCTGCACCACAGTTTATTGATTAAGAGAAGTGAGGGGAAGGTAGACAACACAGGAATCTCATTCCTGAGAGTAAAAATGCCTCTACTCCAGGTACATGTTATTGCTAACAGGAATGATCTGTCATTCTGTAATTATCCGGTTAACCTTCAGAATGGAATGGATCCATGCTGACCAGAGACCCTACTGAAAGACAACTAGAGGAAGCACCAAAAGCAAGAGAACTACCTGTTCATATCTGCCTACAGTTTTCCACCCGAGGCTACTTCCTCTTCACCAAACAACAGATCTCAGGGACAGTCAGGCCAATCTCAGTGATTTATTTCCTTTCAGGTAACAGTAGGAGTGCCAGGCAAGGCACTTTTCTGACCTCTATTCATCTTGAGCAGACAGATACCAAATTACTGTTATTAAGCATTCCCTGTGAGTTCCCCTATTACTTTTATGGTTCTAAAAACAACACCATTCCTACATTATCAAAACAAAAAGCAGTCAAGTAGCACTTTAAAGACTAGCAAAATAGTTTATTAGGTGAGCTTTCGTGGGACAGACCCACTGCATTTGCACTTCAGCACCCCTGTCATGAGTCTGAACCCTAACCCTTTTTTTTTTCTGATTGTCTTGCCACTCTGCATAGATACTAGCCCTTGTTCCATCTCAGCTGAGATTTGAAAATCTAAAATGTTAACGTTAGCATCAAAAATTACAGACACACCTAGGAAAGAGAGATTAGTACCTGTACTAAAGGTTTCTACTCGTTCTGGGTACTTGATCTTTCCTTTAAGAGGAAGTGTATCAAACACTTAGAGTAAAATCCTGGCACTGTTGAAGTCAATGGGAATTTTGCCATTTATTTCTGTGCCACCAGACTCTCATCCTGGGAGTAGAAGAATGGCCAGGGGAGCATCTCTTGGCAAAACACTAGTAAACCTCACTTATGGCTTCCCTCCAGGTACACATTTAAGCCACTGCAAAGCTTCTTATTTCATCCTTTGTTATCTGATCACTGGACTCCATGCTTCAAATTGTCTGGGGCGGGAGGGGGGGCAGAACTGAAATTCTTGCCCAGGTGAACTAAGGGCTGTGCAGGTGCTTGAGAAATTTGCATTTCATTTCTGTAGCTCTCAAAACTATCAATGACAATGCACTCCCAAGAATAACTATGAGAGGGTTTGGTGATGGAGATTAAAGGCAGATGTTTCTGTAACACCTATCAGTTGAGGGTCCTAAGCCAGTATTCAAACAATGTTTACAACTGCCCTGTGAGATAGGTATCTTTATATTCCATTTACATGCAGGCAACTGAGATTTAAAGAAATTATTTCCCCAGAGTCAAGGCTATTCAGTTATAGAACTATGAACAGAGTTCACAAATTCTGCCTCCCAGACTCCTGTTCTAAAAAGCAGACTGTGCTGAATATTACCTACCCCTTCCAGTAATTACATCCCTTAGCATGAAAAGAAGAGTTGCAAATCACCAAAACAAGTTGAATATGCCAATACACAGAACAATATATATGGGCAAAAGAGTTCAAAATAGAATAAAAACAGATGCAAAGTTCAAGACCCCGGCAGCTAGGAGACTGGACACAGTAAATTCAATCTAGAAAGTATCCTCTTTGGATTCCCTTGGATTTTAAACAGAATACCAGAAAGGAATCGGTATCAGCCTGAAGGTAGCTCTGTGTCATTCTAAATAACATGTGGCTTTTGCCAGAAGAACTTCCTAATTATAGAATCATAGAACAATAGAGCTGGAAGAGACCTAAAAAAGGCCATCGAGTCCAGCCCCTTGCTCTAAGCAGAACCAAACCCATCCGATCAGCCCAGCCAGGGCTTTGTCGAGGCGACACTTAACCACCTCCAGGGATGGAAACTCCACTACTTCCCTGGGCAGACCATTCCAATGCTTCATCACCCTCCTAGTGAAAAAGTTTTTCCTAATGTTCAACCTGGACCTTCCCAACCACAACTTGAGACCACTGCTCCGTGTTCTGCCATCCGTGCAGTCTTGTGAGATACTTAAGGTGTTCTATGCTTGGCTACCCATAAAACTAAATTAATTAGTATGTTTATGGTGGCCTGAAGTAATTGCTGCTACATCCTAAAGCAAACAGTTTGAATGGCTAGAACCACAAGAGAAGTAAAATTTGAAATGATAGTTATTATGCCAAAATTAACCAGTTACAGCTATGGACAATCAAAACATATGCAGTAATGTGCCCCCAGAATTGTACAATGTGGATACAGTGTAACAGACATGATTAAAGGCTGCCAATCAGCAAGAGTGTGAGATAGAGCTGCTGGTAACTTTTTCCCTATCAAAATGTATATATAAGTATTTTTCAAGTCATCCAAAGCCCTATCCCCATGAACTGACGAGCAGGTTCATATAGTGGGCTGGCCTGACTCCGGATTAAAAGCACCTCTCAGCAAAAACACAATTAACCATTTGTGCATTTTTGGGATACTACAGAGCAGGGGTTCTTAACCAGAAATACAGTATCCCTGGGAATACGCAGAAGTCTTCTAGTGGTTAGTCATCTATATCAGTGTTTTTCTACAAGGGAATTGCACCCCTGGGGTGAAAGTGGAGTCACAAGTGCAGGGCAAACAGCTGGGTAGGTGCAAACAGCAAAACTGCCCGGGGCAGATACAAACCAGACTCCCTGAAAGGTATACAGTAGTCTGGAAAGGTTGAAAACCACTGCTACAGTCAGTATACATACCAATACCTCTGTACCAGATATTCATGTCACTGCCCCATCAAGCGTATATAAGAAATGGTGGAATCCAGACATGAGCTTTGCAGAGCATGGTAGGGCCCCGAGAACTGAAAGGTCTCCTTCAAGGAGGTTAACCTGACTCCAAGCGAGGCAGACAATGAAACTGGAACTGGATAGAAAAAAAGTCCACTTTGCTAGCTTCTGCTACAAAAAAGGAACAAACTGAGCACTGTGGAGCATGAGCACCAACTTCCCCTCTAGAAGGTGGTGCTTGACCTCCCTTCCCACAGAGGCCCTGCCCCACCTTCTACGCAGAGTGTGCCCTCTTCCCCACTTCTCTCCCTTCTTTCTGGAGCTTCCTAAATACCACAAATCATCTATTTGGAATGTTCCAGAAGCAGGGCCACCACCGGGCAAGAGGTGCAGGGAGGAGGGAGACAGAAGGGGAGACTTGGCTGCCAGTAGATGCTCCAACCCTGGGTCATCCATGGAGCTGGTGCTTGTGCTGCGGGGTGTAGTTTCACGTGGAGGCTGTGAGGGGGCAAGTTAGTGAGCAGAGCATACTTCTTTGCTTTAAAATTTCTAGACACCTCTGTAGAAACTGGCACCTCCAGGTTGGAATCTGGAAAAGTTTTTACACACACACACACACACACACACACCACTTCCTTTCAATCACCTGAGTCCAAACAACTTGCTCAAGCTCATCTCATCCCCAGTACTAGTGAACGTCTAACTAAAGATGAAGCGGGTGTAACAGGCCCACCAAAGTATAACTGGGGATCTCCTGGTAAGCTTGGTTGAGAAGTTCTACCAGCTAAGGGTACAATGTGCCTGAATGGAAAATGGAGAATTCACGTGGCAACGCAAGGTGGCGTTTCACACTTCTCTGACTGTTAATGAAAGATTGTGTTTTCTCTCTGTGCATATGGACCTCTATGCTCCTTAGAAAGAATGGACTATTCTCCACCTGTACTCTCTCCTTCCCCTGATGATAGTCTCAGTGACCTGGGAGGTCAGTGTGGGGGGCGGTCAATGGGACAAGTTGTCTCCTACTCAAGGTAAACATTATCTTCAGAGCACTCATGGAACCCCTGGCTGCAGAATAAAGGGAGAAACATGCCAGCAGTACCTCTTCTACTCTTCACTCACTGTCAGAAAGCAGAGGACGAAATATAAAGTATTGAGACTCTCTAGTGAGGCACAAGAAAACACATCAGAACAAGAAACAGCAGTTCTGAATGGTGCGAAGAGTCTTTTGATGAGAACTGGTTGTGCTGCTGCTTTCAGCATGAAGTAGGAAAGAGCCACTCATCAGTTCCAAATTAGTACACTGAGAATGTAGAAAAACAGGGTGCATTGTCGTAGCAGAGGCTGGCATAGTTAAAAACTAAAGTCAGAACTCTAAAGGGAAGGAGGGAAAATGAATTCCATAGATATAGTCAGTTAACCGGGGGGGGGGGGGGGGGAAGCCTGTGATTTAAACAGAACCAAAGCAAGCATACCAATGTGGGAACTTGCTCCCCTGTTCCAAGCTATTTCTGCACACTGTACTACAGGCTCTGATCTTAGCTCTCAGCTGTATCAAGGCACAACGGGGCATATTAAAGATGGATTTTCACTTTTAGAATTGGGTTTTTTCAACAGGTTATTATTTAAAAGAGTAATTCCCCAAAAGTGGCTTACTGACCCACATACAGGGAGCTTTTAAAATTCACGTAGCTGACCTGATACTTACAGGCTACACAGTTGTCATTATGATCCATAGGATAAGTATGTACTAAAGGCATTTTTGAAATCCATATTGACACAATTGTGTTTACTATCCTGCCAACCTGTAGTATATACCAATACTTATGACATAGATACAGATTTTAAAAAAATGCTACTGCATATAGGTATTAATTGATCATTAACTGTAAACTATCAATAACCTCTAAAACCTTAGGCTGCAATGCCAGTTTTTAAGATTACCAAAAGGACAGGGATCACAGCATGAACTAAACCACTCATAACAGTTTTTAAATAAAAGTAAATATCACCTAATTTACTGCAAACCTGTCAATTGGGGGGGAGAGCAGATTGCTTTTTAAAAGATACTTAGATAATTTTAAAACGTATGAAGGCTTGTTTCTTTTCAAATTTTAATAGAAGACATAATGTTGTACAAGATAGAAGAAGTGGAGAGGGGAGAAATCTCAAGTTACTTTTGTGCTGGGATCTTTGTTCCTACATTCATAGATATTAAGGGCAGAAGAACCCATTATGACCATATGATCTGATTTTCTGGCTAAAACAAGCCATAGAATTTCACCCAGTGATTCCCGCCCATTACTTCTGGTTGAGCTACCGTATATCTTTTAGAAAATCATCAAGTCTTGATCTAAGATTTCAAATGATGGGGAACCCAGAACATGTCTAAGAATATTTTTTCAATAGTTAATTAAACCATTAAAATGTGTGCCATGCTTCTAAACTGAATAGGTACAGCTTCAGGTTCCAGCTACTAGCTCTTGCTATACCTTTGCATACTAAATTAATGAGCCTTCTCACATCAGAAACCTTCCTCTCAAGTAGATACTCTAAGTACATAAAGTCATCTCTGATCCCCTCTGCATCCTATATGGAGTTCACAAATGATATCTGCAAAAAGGAAACTGCAGGTCTTCAACACAAATGTGAAGAGTGTGCTCTTGTATAGATGCAAGACCTGGTGTATGAACAAGTCTTCAAATCACAAGCTACAGACATTCAGAAACAGAAGCCTGAGGTACATCCTTCACATCAAATGGCAAGACTTTATCACAAACGAGGAGCTTTGGAACAGAGCAGGATAAGAACCACTTGATGTTCAAATCAAGAGAAGAAAGTGGGGATGGCTAGGGCTAGGCCACACTCTCAGTAAATCATTATCCAGCATAGTCCGTCAAGCTCTCAAATGGAACCTGCAATGAAAACACAGAAGAGGAAGATCTCAGACAATGTGGAGAAGATCTACTGAGACTGAAGGACAACAACTGGAGTACTCCTGGAGTCAGCTATAAATTTTGTCTTGAGGCAAGGTGAAGTGGAAGAGACTTGTAGCTGACCAAAACTTCACTCAGAATACAAGGGTTTATGTCAAGTAAGTCAATCTCCTCTTTGTTATGATAAATAGGTTGAAATCTTTGGTTTCTCACTGAGGGTATGTCTACACAGCCCTTAAACACCCTGGCTGGCACCGGTCAGCTGACTCAGGGTCATGGGCTTAGGCTATGGAGCTGTAAAACAGCTATGTAGATGGTTGGGCTTGGGCTGGAGCACCTCCGTCTTTTATGCCATCATGATGGATGTACAGAGTAAGGCAGGTTTTCCAGGCCTTTATTTTTGCAGCTCTTTTCTGAATCCTTTTCAATTTGCCAAAATCCTTTTTAAAATGCAGACATCAGAACTGGACACAATACCAGTAACACTCTCACTAAGACTATACTAAGTGTTTATAACACTTCCCTGTTTATTCTCAGTACTCCCTTGATTATATGTATAAGAATTGCATTTGATTTCTTGGTCACATAACACAGGCAGGCTATGTAAAGCTGGTTATCTGTGATGACCCTGAAGCTTTTTTGCTAAGTAAACATTTTCCAAAATACGTCTCCTCAGCTCCCATCGTCTCCTCTACTTACGCCACAATGATGACATCTTCGTCATCAAGACACATGGGAATGAGAACCCTGAAGAATTTCACAGCAGTTTCAATAATTTCTACCCCATTATCAACCTCAGCCTGGGCCAGTCCCCACAAATCCACTCTAGCACAAAACAGTGATGGTCACATAAACGCCACTCTATACCAGAAACCTGCTGACTGCTATTCTTATCTAGCATGATGACAGGTTTCAGAGGGATAGCCGTCATTCTCAGGCAAAATAATTTTTAAAACAGACTGCAAGGAGAAATTGCTGAGCTGGAATTCATATGCAAATTGGACACCCTGAACTGAGGATTAAACAGACACCTGGACTGGTACTCACATTACAATAGCCAATTTCCCATTCAGATTCTCCCACCTCCTCATCTCTGTTGCAGATGAGCCATATCCACTCTGATTTTATTAGCATTGATGTTACACTCCAATTTCTGTAACACTTCTTTTTCTGTTTTCAGCATCTGAGAAAGCAAGTTGTATCTCGCCAAAGCTTGTGCCCTAGTATGCTAATAAATCTGATAGTCTTTAAAATGCCACCAGACTCTTTGTTTATTCTTACCTACAGGCCTCTAGCTTCCATCTAGGACTCATCACTTGACCCACTGTCTATAGCCAAGTCCTAACATACAACTGGATCTGCTCCAGTCCCTCAGACAGAGACAAGCACCTACAAGATCTTTATCGAGCATTCTTAAAACTTAAATACCTACCTTGAGAAGTAAGGAAACAGACTGACAGAGCCAGACATAGTACCCAGAAGTCACCTACTTCAAGACAGGCCCCAAAAAAGGAAAATACCAGAACTCCACTGGTCGTCACCACCATCACCTCAATGCATCCTTGGCAGTCTACAACCCGTCCTGGAAAATGACAGCTTACTTTCACAGACCTTGGGAGACAGGCCAGTCCTTGCTTACAGACAGCCTCACAACCTGAAGCAAATGCTCACCAGCAGCTGCACACTACACCACGAATACACTTACGCAGGAACCTACCCCTGCAGCAAAAACCCCATTGTCAACCCTATCCACGTATCTATACAGGGACCGAACCACATCACCAGGAAACCATACCCCTGCACGTCTAATAATGTGATACATCCCACCAAAATGCCAGCCGTGCCTCTCTGCCCTATACATTGGCCAAACTGGACAGTCTCTGCACCAAATGAGACAACAGGAATGGTAACACACATAAACCTGTAGGGGGACATTTTAACTGCCCCGAACATTCGATAATGGATTTAAAAGCAGTCAGTCATTCATCACCCAATTTCGGAGGGAGACATCTGAAATGGAGGTCCTTTTACAACTTCAACGCTACAAAACAGCAGTCACGTTTAAGACAAAAGATGTGATGTAGAAGTGAATATCGAAGGTGGTGAAATTTGCCATTATAATGTGCTAACCAGTTAAGATCTTTATTCAAGCCTAAGTTGATAGTGTTGAATTTTAACAGAGAGGTAGCTGTGTTAGGCTGTATTCTAACAAAACAAAACAGCAGCTGTAGCACTTTAAAGATGAAAAAATTATTAATGAGGTGATAAGCTTTCGTGGGACAGACCCACTTCTTGAGATCTACACAGAAGTGGGTCTGTCCCACAAAAGCTTATCACCTAATAAATCATTTTTTCGTCTTTGAAGTGCTACATGACTGCTGTTTTGTTTTGTTAGAATACAGCCTAACACAGCTACCTCTCTGTTAAAATTCAACACTATCAATTTAGGCTTCAATAAAGACCTTATCTGGTTAGCACATTATAATGGCAAATTTCCCCACCTTCGCTATTCACTTCTACATCACATGCTAGGAATTATACACATAACAGCCTAATTTAATTTGCCTCACTAATGCTGGTCCTACAGTTAACAGGTGACTTCTTTTTCTGCTATATGAACCCAGGATTCTATAATTTCTAATCCAATTCATCCAATGAAGTGGGTTTTATGCATGAAAGCTCATGACCGAATGCATTTGTTACTCTCTAAGGTGCCACAGGACTGCCTGTTCTTTTTGAATTTGAAGACTAAAACAGTTACCACTCAGACTTCCAAAATACAGTCCAGCTCCCAATTACAGCAGACACACACATATCCCAAATATCTGAACATAGGACTTTTGATTATCATAGTAACAGCATTGCTTTCAATCCAATTAACCGTTTTTATGCAAAACCAGAGAGAATTTCATGGTGGAGGTATTACACACAGATACCAACTCAAGGCTTGTAACTGACATAGAGGGAGAAATTCATACCACTAGAGAGCGTCAAATATATCATCAGTATAAATGTAAGTTCCAATATAACTGTGTACCACAACAATATGAGAGAATTAAATTCCTGCTAACTCCTCACGCAAACCAACCTACTTTATTAGAACACAAAGACAATTAAAAAAATGTTGCAATCTACTATTTTATCACTTAACACAAGATTCACTGCAACAGTCCAGCAATGAAATATATGTTGCCATTTCTATGGAAATAAAGCTTAACCCCAGATTTTAACTCTCAAAAAAGGTTGTGTGCATTTTGCAATGGCTTGTTATATCTTCACTTTATTTAATCATGTTATGTAAAATAAGGATCCACTCCTCCTCCCTTAAACGTCAGTGGAAGTTTTGCTACTGATATCAACGGTTGTAAATCTCTGTATTTTGCCATTTCATTCGATAAGTGCTGTTCATTCAGTCCTGAAGCATCTGAATTGCAATTTTCATTTTAAAATTATTTAGCAAAATGGAACGGCTCACATATCATTACTGTGCAGTCTGGCTTTATTTGTTCAGATGCTTCATCAAAATATTAGCTATTTATCTATCTGAGTCACATTCCACTTAGCCAGGGAAAAAGAAAGCGTGTAAGATCCCAATTTTCCTCGGATTTGCTTGCAGTGACGACAGTGTAGCAATCTGGCTTGAAGACAGTAGTGGCAGAATGAACCATCACTATCAAGAAAATAATAGCAGTAGCCAGGAAGATTGTTGATCCATGCACAATATTTTTAAGTGAAATCTGAACTGTGACTCAAAGTATTTCATTAATTCATGAGCAGAAGGGGATGTTATACTATTAATTATTTGCTGTGATTTCACAATCTAGAACCACAAACTGACGTAAGTATACTTATCTAAGAGAAGTTACATGCTACAGTTATGAAAAACCAGTAACACAATATGAAGTTTTAATCTTTTCAAAAGTGTTAAATAAATTTGTGCTAATACACATACCAGAATTATATTTCTCAACACTGATTTCCTCCATTTGGTCACTAAACAGGTGCAAAATAGGGAAGAGATAAGAAAACTTCCTCACATCACACCCTGACAACGGACTTCTGGCAATGAAAACACAGTTCAGCCGCTGTGTGCATTTAGTTTCAGAATTTCTGCAGGGATTGCTAAATAAAAAGATCCTAGCGACAAAGTTATATTCCATAACATGGACATCTGTGCACTGACAACTAGACTGTCAATTTTCTTCACAAGGGTCTTAAGCCAACCAAAAACTTTCAACCTCAGCCAGTCCAGGCAGCTTTAAGCCAGTGATCTAGAAGTACAACGCTGGGTTCCATTATCAGTACTCCAACATTTTCCACGGGAGCTGGCTGAAAACTTTCTGAATCAAAAACTTTTCAACCAAAAGGAAGGAGACGCATTTTTCACAACAAAACTCCTTTTAATAGAAGAAACTGGATGAAGATGTTAATATTTTTAGTTTTAATTTACATACATAGTCAAAAATAGTCTGAGGTAACCATGTTAGTCTGTATCTTCACAAAATAAAAAGCAGTCCTGTTGCACCTTAAAGATTAACAATATTATTTATTACTGAGCAGTATTTTCCAGATCCAAAGAAGTGGGCCTGCTAGTCTTTAAGGTCTACAGGACTGTTTTTTTTATTTTGTATAGTCAACATGTGTTTGAAAAAAAGATGTCTGATGTCATCATTAACTTAGAGCAGCTATAATAAGTGAGCTGACTCCAGATAGCAAGTCACAAGACATACATGTATTTCAACAGAACCAGACAGAAATCCTCATACTATAATTTTATTTATGTTTCAGAACAACCAATATTTCCCTTTTTTCCCTCCTTAGTTAATGCCATGCCTATACAATTATACAAATATCTGCCTGCATTTTTGGTCCCACAAGTCCTAAGAGTAAACCAATACCCGATACCATTTTCTAGAAATGAAACATTATGTATTCTATCATCACCTGGAATAGTTTCTGATCTTTTACGCTAAGCTTTGATTTTTAGCGCTAGTAACACACTGATATAAAAGAAAGAGCCAGTCTGAAAAATTGTATCTTTCAGCTTTTGTGTTGGCTTTCCTCAAACTGCCCAAGACGTGATTTTTTTTAAAGAGAGGTCCCTGAAAGCAGTTAACATACAGAGCCTAATTTTTAACTTTAACTCTAAATTTATAGTGTGTCCAGTTCCACATTTGGCTGCTTAGTGCTCATCAATGTATCTAGATTTAAACACCCACATATGCAAGTTAGGGTAACATATTGTTGCATATAGATCATCTAAGTGTCGGCCAAGTTAAGTGACTCAAGTGTTGCTTTTCAGATTACCTGTATCTCCCAATGCCCTTGCAAAAAGGGGGTGAGAGAATGCAATTTCCATGGCATGCTCCTCTCAACCCCTGCCTCTGAATCCTGACGAAGCCTCTCAGCTAGAGCTTCACCAGGCTTAGGAGAAGAGAGAGGTGATTAGGAGTCAGGAACTGTGCATGCTTCAGCATTATTTCCCTGAAACACCCCACCCCCCACCTACAATTCCCACATTTGTATTGACAACATCTGCATTCATTCCTTCTGGGTCTCCTCTATAGCTGCTACTGGGAAGCCTCAGAAGACCTTAGATCAAAGCAACACAGACTCCCGCTATGCTGTGGCCTTCCACACACCTACTGCCTCAGGGAACAATTTGCAGGGAATTGTGCAAGATGAGCTACCCCCTCTGTGTTTTACCAAACAAGAGGATAATGTGCCCCCAATCTATTTCACAGCAGTTTTTAAGCATCCACTTAGTAGCACGGCTCCCTCTCTGATACCACTTGGTACAGGTGCTGAAAACTTGATCAAGCAATTAGAATATCTAGTTAACATTATTGTAAAACTCATCTGACAATTACACAACCCAAAAATGACTCAGAAGGGGTAGCTGTGTTAGTCCGTAACTTCACAGAAACAAGCCATCCTGTAGCATCTAAAAGACTATATAGTATCAAAACAAAAAAGCAGTCAAGTAGCACTTTAAAGACTAACAAAATAATTTATTAGGTGATGAGCTTTCGTGGGACAGACCCACTTCTTCAGACCACAGCCAGACCAGAACAGACTCGATATTAAGGCACAGAGAACCAAAAACAGTAATCAAGAAGGACAAATCAGTAAAAAATGATCAAGGTGAGTGAATCAGAGTGTAGGGGGTGGGGGTGGGGGTGGGGGGGAATCTCTGTCTCATGAGTTGATAAAAATGAAACATCACAGCAGTAACCTTCCTAGAGAATTACAGAACACTGTTAAATAGTGACAAAGAGATAGCCGTGTTAGTCTGTATTCTATCAAAACAAAAAAACAGCCAAGTAGCACTTTAAAGACTAACAAAATAATTTATTAGGTGATGAGCTTTCGTGGATCTGAAGAAGTTGGTCTGGCCCACAAAAGCTCATCACCTAATAAATTATTTTGTTAGTCTTTAGAGTGCTACCTGACTGCTTTTTTGTTTTGACAGAACACTGTTAGTATGCCACATCCAGTCCTCAGCTAGATGACTGGAAATTGGAAAGCAGGTCCTTAGGAAGGGTGACAGAGTGGGTTCGTCAGGACTTCAGCAGAGACAAAAGCTCATGCGCAGGGAAGATGGGAAATATACATGCCAAAATTTCACAAGGATTAAGAGTTTATGTCAAATCTGCTATGTACCGTGGTAAATTCTTATACAGCAGTGAGTCATCTTCTCTGACAGTTGTTGAAGACTTAATGCAGTTCCTTTAAAAAGTCTTGCTTGATGCTTTATACAACTATCCTCTCAAAAACTTAAAATTTTAAATCAATGGATTTTAAGTACAGAAGAGATAATAGTACATTTAGGATTCTCTGGCTATGTCTATACTGCAAATGTGCTCCTGGAGTGCAGATGCTTTGTACATCCACAGAAGGGGTTTTTCCACTGATGTCATTAATTTATTCTCCCAGATTTGGTAGCCTGGTCAACAGAAGAATTCTTCCATCAACCTAGCTGTGTTCTACTCTGAGGTTAGGTCATCCTAATAACATTGCTTCAGGTGTGAAACTTGACAGCTCTGAATAATGTAGCTGAATCATTTTTCTGAAGAAATATTAAGAGAAGGGAGGTTTAACCTAAGCGTCTCCTAAAATGATGGAGTCAATGGAGTTACCAGGGTAGGACAGTGTGATTCTAAATGTCACCGTGCACTCCACATATGAAAGAATATTTCTAGATGTGGGCTTGGCTAGGCTAAATAATAATAATAATATTCATGCAACTGTATAGGTTGGCAAGGGAAAGTAACAGTATGGACTGAGCAGCAAAACCAGATATAGGCAACACGTGGGGTCAGAAACGCCAAATTCTCACTCCCATCCATTCTTGATACAAATAAATTGCTTGCTAGCTGCTCTACCAATGAGACAATGCTCCTTGGGCAATTTTCACACATCCTTGAGAAGGGAGGCAATGGTGTCTCTGCTGTGTAACACAATACTGATAATCTGAATGATCTATCAAATGTAACATTTTGCCAAACAAACACACTGCTCAAAAAAAGCCTCAAATAATCCTGCCAAGTATCAGAGAGGTAGCCGTGTTAGTCTGTAGCTTCGAGAACAAGAAGTCTTGTGGCACCTTATAGACAAACAGATATTTTGGAGCATAAGCTTTCGTGGGCAAAGACCCGCTTCATCAGATGCATGAGTGAGGGGGTGGTTTCAGAGGGGTATTTAAAGAGTGTGGCCCTCCCTCTTACTGGGACCCGAGCTGACAAGGTCTATTCAGCAAGGTGGAAATGGCCCAGTATCAACAGTACTTATCAAAAGAGGGAAAGAAAAACAAGTCAGATCAGACAGGAGGATGTGTTTAAACCTTAAACAGAGACTAGGAGTGGCTCGCAGCTTACAAAAGCAGTTTCTCTGCTTTGGGTGCTAATAGCTCCCCGTTAGACTCTGACAAAGGCTCACATCCCCGTCTGTAACAGCAACAAAGGCTCCTGTGGTACCTTTTATAGACTAACAGAAAAGTTTTGAGCACGAGCTTTCGTGAGCACAGACTCACTTCATCCCCGTCTGATCTGACTTGGTTTTTTTCCTCTTTTGATAAGTACTGTTGATACTGGGCCATTTCTACCTTGCTGAATAGACCTTGTCAGCTCTGGCCCTCCCTCTTACTGGGACCCCACTCTTTAAATACCCCTCTGAAACCACCCCCCCACTCATGCATCTGATGAAGTGGGTCTTTGCCCACGAAAGCTTGCACTCCAAAATGTGTGTTAGTCTATAAAGTGCCACAAGACTTTGTATTGTTCTCAAATAATCCTGTATTTACCACGTACTTTCAAGAGAGATGCTTTGAAGAAAATCCTCAAAATCTGCATAGTAGGTTTTACAAGACATTAAAATGTGTTTCAACTGAATGAGTAGCCAGGGCACATAATGCTATTAGGGAAAATCCTGTGAGCATCAACATGAATTAAAGGTCTTGAGTTCAGATGTCAGAGCAAAGCCAAAAAAAACAATATATATAACAAATATTAAGGCTTTGATTCCTTTGCTTTAAATGAGTGTATTAACTTATGAATGAATCTGGCTTTATTTATAAAACAATCAGCTCACTTGCTCTCGCTCACAAACCAGTACACTGTCCAGCACAACTGATGACAAGCATTTCACCTTAAGCAAAAGCAAATGCCCTAACAGGACTATGAAACTCATGTTGAAGTATTTCTAATATGTAAGTTTCTTGCCCTCATGGCTGCACAGAGAAGATTGAAAACATGACCCAAACACTTTGCAAAGGCTCAAAAAACAAAGGGCAAATACAAAACACTCAAAATGTTCATTTGTTTGTTTGTTTTTTTAAAGAAGTCTCAATTTTTAAGCTAGACTCATGATTTTTGAACACTTAGGGCTGGCAATACTGGCTTTCTATAGATCCCATTGGACAGGTTGGTTGTACCCATTTTCCACAGCATTGTCTCTTGAAGAATGAATTAAAGCAAGTGGGTCTGTCCCACAAAAGCTCACCTAATAAACTATTTTGCTAGTCTTTAAAGTGCTACTTGACTGCTTTTTGTTTTGATAGTGTATAGACTAGCACGGCTTCCTCTCTGTTACAAATTAAAGCAAAAGACTTATGTCCCCAAATTCATGAAGGCATAATACAGATCAACTGGCTAGAATCATGCTTAAATACTAACTACAGTAACTGAAGTTCCCTGCCCCAACCCAATGAGTGTCTCCAGACATGCAGGTTTTCTGCTTTTATGCTCCATGGTAGATCTTGCCAGCTACATCTCCCTTCGGAGAGTTCTTTATTTTTGCTGACAGTATTATCATAATGTCTGAGGCCCTTGGTTTCCTATCCTGAAGGAAGCACTTTATAATAATAGACACAAACAGAAGAAATGGGGGTGGGGAGCACAGAGCCCTATAACCAACAAAATTAATTTGCAACCTGGGCCAAACAATAACCTAATAAATCTCAGTAATAGCATGCATAATGGGGCCAATGGATATAACTGAAACTCAGGGCCAAATTAAGTAGCTGAATGTGTGTCCAGACCTGCTAAGAATCACCTCATAAAAGATTTGCTGATATTTTCCCAAAAGAATATTTTTCCTTAGATATTCTTACTCTGTGCCTCATATCTTAAAATGCAGGAGGAAAGAAACTAACAGTAGAGCATATAGTGAGCATAGTTTCTGAACTGGATGTTTTTCACATTTTCCATGTGGCATCTGTGGTTGCTTGAGCATTTCTAGGTTACCCAACACTTGAATAAAACAATGGAAGAAATTTAAAGCATCTTTTCTCAATTAATTTAAGATCAAGAAGTAATTTAAAGGACAATGTACTCTTACATTAAGTTAAAAAAGAAAAATATTTCTACAGCAATTCTTTTTCATTGGTAGACGTTTTTAAGAAATTGATGGGTCTTTTAATTTTTGTATTTCATGATGCAAAGACATTTACAGGACACTTTATCACTATTACATAAGATCTTCATTTAGCAGAAAATAAGGTGATTCACCTAATCCCATCCATTAAAACGTTGTACATGGTTAGCAAACTAGAGGATCGTAAAATTGCCAATAGCTTTAAAGAACATAAGAACATAAGAACATAAGAATGGCCATACTGGGTCAGACCAAAGGTCCATCAAGCCCAGCATCCCATCTGCCGACGGTGGCCAATGCCAGGTGCCCCAGAGAAGGAGAACAGAAGACAAGTGATTTATCTCCTGCCATCCATCTCCTGCCCTTGTTATGAAGGCTAGGGCACCATACTTTATCCCTGGCTAATAGCCATTTATGGACCTGACCTGCAAAAATTTATCAAGCTCTTTTTTAAACGATAATAGAGTCCTGGCCTTCACAGCCTCCTCGGGCAAGGAGTTCCACAGGTTGACTGTGCGCTGTGTGAAGAAAAATTTCCTTTTATTAGTTTTGAACCTACTACCCATCAATTTCATTTGGTGTCCCCTAGTTCTTGTATTATGGGAAAAGGTAAATAATTTTTCTATATTCACTTTCTCCACACCATTCATGATTTTATATACCTCTATCATATCGCCCCTCAATCGCCTTTTTTCCAAACTGAAAAGTCCCAGTCTCTCTAGCCTCTCCCCATATGGGACCCTTTCCAAGCCCCTAATCATCTTAGTCGCCCTTTTCTGAACCTTTTCTAATGCCAATATATCTTTTTTGAGGTGAGGAGACCATATCTGCACGCAGTACTCGAGATGTGGGCGTACCATAGTTTTATATAGGGGAAGTATGATATCTTTTGTCTTATTATCGATCCCTTTTTTAATAATTCCTAACATCCTATTTGCCTTACTAACTGCTGCTGCACACTGCGTGGATGTCTTCAGAGAACTATCCACTATAACTCCAAGATCCCTTTCCTGATCTGTCGTAGCTAAATTTGACCCCATCATGTAGTACGTGTAATTTGGGTTATTTTTTCCAACATGCATTACCTTACACTTACCCACATTAAATTTCATTTGCCATTTTGCTGCCCAATCACTCAGTTTGCTGAGATCTTTTTGTAGTTCTTCACAATCCCTTTTGCTTTTGACTGTCCTGAACAACTTGGTATCATCTGCAAACTTTGCCACCTCACTGCTTACCTCATTTTCTAGATCATTGATGAACAAGTTGAACAGGATCGGTCCCAGGACTGAGCCCTGGGGAACACCACTAGTTACCCCCCTCCATTGTGAAAATTTACCATTTATTCCAACCCTTTGTTTTCTGTCTTTTAACCAATTCCCGATCCATGAAAGGACCTTTCCTCCTATCCCATGGCCACCTAATTTACATAAAAGCCTTTGGTGTGGGACCGTGTCAAAGGCTTTCTGGAAATCTAGGTATATTATGTCCACTGGGTGCCCCTTGTCCGCATGTTTATTAACCCCTTCAAAGAATTCTAATAGATTAGACAGACACGACTTCCCTCTGCAGAAACCATGCTGAACTACTACTGTGAAGTGATATCTTGATTGCATCAGCCCAGAAGAGCTACAGTTCATCAGCTACACAAGCACCAGTCCAGCCAGTGAAAACTACTACCGATCTTCAAAGAACCCCAATCTGCCAGTGTACATGCATGCACACTGACACAAACACATAATGAATGTTTTAGAGTTTATCAAACTGAATGATAGAAGATCCACTACTTATCTAAAACACTTTCAAAAGACATTGTTTTGCATTTCAGAGATTCATTCTGGAGCAGGGCGAAATGCTACAATGAAAGGCAAACAGCACGGTAAAGTATATACTAACACCTTAAAGCAAACATAAAATTACACCTCAGCACTTAACATAAAAGTGTACTTTACTCCTCTAGTGATGAATCTGCAGTACACACATATATATTACATTCTTCTCATATGAAGTTAGACTGTGGGCATACGCTAAAAGGTTTTGGCAGGTTTTTGCTAAGAGTCTTGAGAGTCTGGCAACACCCACTTAAAAATCATATTAAGAACAGTAACAGGATCTGGAAAATAGTGACTCTACACCCATATTACTTTCAAAGCTCTTTTAACTACTGTATTTTTAAAACATATATGTTCCTTTTCAGACTTCACCAGTGGTAGGACTGTCACCAGTGGAAATGTGGACACATTGCTGCAGATGTTTGCTCAGCCTTCCCTGGCAATCACAACACAACCCCTACAAATTCAACACTTCCAGAAAGTACATTTCCTCCTTGCAGAGCAATGCAGATCAGTCACAACATCTGGAGAAAAGTCACAGGACACTACCTTACCTTAATTCACACACTGCCTATTATACTTTCAATGATCACAACGCAGGTTCAGTGGTGTGGTTACCTGGCAGGCAATGTGATTACCATGTCTACACCACTGAATTCAATGAGACTTTGCATGAAGTCAGCACTATCCAACTTGAGTAAGGAGATCAAAATCCCTTTATTAAAAAAAAGTATTGCCACACTCCACTCCCCCTCTACCTCAACCCCCTCCACACAGGAAAAAAAAAAAACGAAGCTGAAGGACATTGAGGTTTGAGACCCATACAGTCTCTTGTGTGATTGTGACATGGCACTGCTCTCCCCGTCCCACTGAGACTAATAATGCATATGAAATTTTACACATGTATAAATACTTGCAGGACTGAGCTCATCTTTTGTACAAAATGATTACAACACCTAAGAAGAGGACAAGAAGCCACAATCAGTCCACAGTTCATTCACTCCTTTCCACAATTCAGCACCTTTCATTTGGAAGTTGCCCAAAAAGCCTCTGGTAGCCACAAGTGTTTTGCATGATGGGACAGGTGCACCAGGAATCCTAGAGTGTAGTGGTACTACAGTTGCAAGACGCACAGCTTTGTGGATCTATCAACACTGTGTTTGTAGACAGCCACACTAAAACATACATAAGCACAAGCAGTGCATTAAATCATTTTACACAATCAACATCTCTACAACAGTTTTCTTCAGTAAGCCCTCATTCAGGTACACACTGAAGCAAATGGTTAAAGTTAAGATCATCTTTACGTCCCACAAACTTTTCTCAGACTTAAGGACATGCATGACTTTTTGGAAGTGCTTAAGTGCTATCTCATTCCCTGATGTTGGCTCTTAACATATAGGCACAATAGCACATCATAACTGTAACACACATTAAGACCATGATCCCACCAACATATGATCCATGTGCATAACTTTACTACTGTGAATAGTCACAGAGAGGTAGCTGTGTTAGTCTGTATCTCCACAAAACAAAAAGTCATATAGCACTTTAAAGACTAACAAAATAATAAAATAATTTAATAAAATAACAAAATAACAAAATACATTATTTTGTTAGTCTTTAAAGAGCTACATGACTTTTTTTTTTTAAATATTGGGAGCAGTCCTGCTGATTTCAATGGAATTCTTCAAAACAATCAAGTAAGTACACACATAAATGTTTGTGGGATCAAGATACAGTAACGCAAAATTGCCCGAAAATCTATTTAAAGTACAGTGCTAGCCCAATAAGGACACTACTAATCAGATATCTACATCTTCTAAAATTAGCGATCATAACGTGTATATGGGAATTATGGGCATAGGCCAAACATTTCAAAATGAGTGCCTGAAGTCAACAAATGAATGGCTTAATTTTCAGAGATGCGCAACACCTACAATAACCTCTAATTTCATTTACACTGCTTTTTTAAGTGAAATCACTTCAGTGTTGCTCAGTCTCCCCTTACTCCCACCCCCAATGTTAAACCATTCATGTATTTGGGGTTCTAAAATGAAGGAAGATATTGGCCATGCTGCTTACTAGGAGTAATGGATGCAATGGCACAAAGAAAGAGATAGTCTCAATGGGCTAAGTTAACTCCAGCTGTAACTCCAACGTAGCAAACAATCACACAAGGGATGAAGTTGGCCTAAGGTGTTTACAAATGTCTAATCTCTACCTGTATGCTACTTCCTCAATCAAATTACTAGATCATAGAGAGCACACCAAACACTGTTTCTACCATGGAAATATGTCATTCATAGGGAAGCTATATTCAGCTTGATTAGAGCTTACTGAAAATACAGTATATATTCAATTTAGTTTCATTACTATACCCTTGAAATGGAGATCCTACCGCATATGAACAAAAAAACACCTTTAAATGCAGCCAAAATGCTCATTATCCAGCATACTCTATCATAAACAGTCAGCTTTTTCCTTTCCCTATTAGCACAAACAAGGGCCAATCAGTGCACAGTAGGTTGAAAGAAGGCAATATTGCTTCTGTAACCTCCCACATTTCAAGATTTTGGGGGCATGGAAAAAGATACAGGACCCAGAGCCACGCACAAAGCCAGATTCAATCCCAGCAGCTCATTCTGCTGCTCACCCTGAAAGCGTTAAAAGGAAAATAGGATGTCAACATCAGCTCCTCCCTGCTGATGAAATTGGCATGAGTGCTTTACTTTCTGGCAAAAAGCCCTTCTAAAACCGTTACAAAAAATGAAGTTGGATATAGTGAGCTATTCCAACGACTAATTTGGGACATGCTGGGTTATTTTTTCCCCTTCTGTTAAGCGTCATTTTAACAGCCTTTCAGGGGTGGACGAACGTTAATTGTCTTAGAAAAGAGAGGAACCGACCAACCATTGGCAGAATTTTACTTCTGGACACAGCAAACTCGAGGGTTGTGATACAGAAACACTCCTCCCCAGAGAGGAATACATTAGCTACAAATTATAGCTTCAGTGTGACATTTGGGCACATGAACTCGTTAGTAGCCAACCAGTAAGTCATCCCGATAACAAAACAATCATTTGGTCCATCTCCTTACTTAAGCTCAGCCGACACACATCACAATGTAAAGCTAGAAGCAGGCGGGTGCAGGGTTTTAGCCTCTTCAGTTCAGCCTCCAAAGCAGAGAAACAATAATCTGAGAATGACACTGGCATCGTTCCCAACCATGGAATCTGTAGCGCATCCAGAGACCAAACCAGAGGATGACCTCAAGCTCCCCAATGAAACAGAAAACTTGTCTAACGTTTTTTAATCTAACAGCCTCGTTTCTCCTAACCAACGGGGTCGTCTTAAATAAATCTTCCCCGAGATGATTATCTTGTTGCAACTGAGGTAACTGATGACCCCGATGCATGGACTTCACAGCAAGTCTCGGGACACATTCAGAAAGGTTTTGTACCAAAGTAGATGGCAGATTTCTGGCATGCTGCATTTTCTTGGCAGGGCAGGAATCCCTGCAAACCCAGCCCTTAAGATTTTTCCATCTTCCGTAATAAAACATGCAACATCGGAGCAGCAAACCCGGCTGCCAAAGCCCCCTCTCTCATCTCCACCAGCGCTGTGGCAGGAGAGGCAGCGAGGAGAGGAGACGAAGGAGGTGGAATTTACAGTCATGAAAGAAAATTACACAGCCTCGGAAAAAGGTAGCGGGGGGGGGGAAGGGGATCCAGAGGCGCCATCGGGAACGAGAGAGGAAAGAACAGCAGCCCCAGGGAGACGAGGAACTACCCCACTGTCCCGAGAAACTGAAAACGCAGCAAGAGCCACAAGGAGAAAGGGGGAAAAATCGACCCGATGTCAGGGGGATCCCCTCCCCCGCGCCCTTGGCCGAGGCTGTCGCACGGCGGGAGAAATTGACATGACACTCGCGGGAAACAATTGCCAGCCACGCTCGGGAGCGGGGGGCACAAAGCGGGGGACGAGCTGCAGCGGAGACAAGCCGCCTTGCAGGGACGCCCCCTCCCGCGGGAAGGGTCGCTCCCCGCCCCGGGCTCCCACCGCCTGCGGGCAGCTCCGGCGCCCGGATCACGAGCCATTTACCTTCCGAGAGCTCCAGCTCCAGCTCCGCCAGCCGCGCTCGCACCTCCAGCGGCAGGGACACGCTCTCGAGCCCGCGGTCCGCCATGCTCGAGCCCGGGCGATGCGCTCTCGCTCGCTCTTTGTTCGCGCCGAAGCGGGGGCCGGCGCGGGCTGCCCGAGCCTGGCGCGGGCTGGGCGGTGCTCGCCGCGGCCGGGGGTCCGCGCAGCGCCGGGGCGGAGGGAATGCAGAGATTTCTCCTCTCCTCGCCTCCTCCCTCGCCGCTCCCTTCAGGGGAGCACCGCCATGGCCGCCGCCGCTCGCAGCCCCTCGGCGCCGGCGCTCGCGTTAGCCCAGCCCCCGCCCGCGGTGCCACCCCGAGGGACCACTCCTGCCCGGCGCGCCCGGGCTCCGCGCGGTCCGGCTGCGCTGGGGCGGGCAGGCGGGCGCGCGACGCGGCTGCTCTGCTGCGGGGGGAACTGCGGCGCGGCTGCCGCGGCCAGCGAGAGCGGCTGTCACGCGCACGTGACCCGCCGGCTGCAGCGCCCCCCGCGCGCCCCTAGGGGGAGCGCTCGCGCCCCCGCCTGCCCGGCCGGCCTGGGTGGAACGCCGCTGGCGCGCGGGGACGGGCCGCGCTGGGCAGCCTGAGGGGCCGCCGGGGGCCGCTTCCCCTCAGCGTTCGGGGGCGGGAGCACTGCGGGCTGCGGCGAGCCCTGTGCCGGGCTGTCCTTTCGCTGCATTGCTGCCCATGCGCTAGGGCCGTGTGCTCGGCGCTGTACAGACGCCGGGCCCGCGGCAGCCCGCCCTTTTGTAGACACTTGAGGGGCAAGCTTGGGACCTGGGCGCGTGTGCTTGGGTACCTAAGCAGCGCAGTCACACATTCCTGCTCGCCTTGGTTCTTGGGTGGTGGGACAGTGCAGACACTGAACCTTGGCCAGCCCTGGGTCGGCAGAGTGGCTGTACTGGCAGCCGCAAGCCATGCCTGTACACCTCCAATCTGCTGCTCTGAGCCCTGCCTCCCCTACCACCCAGCCCAGACTCCAGCAACCCCTGTACAACCCAAGCCTGGAGTTCGCAGACAAATCCCACAATTGTCTGTCCTGAGCCCCTTGCATTCCATTTCTTACAGACAGGCCCGCCAACCAGGGGAGGCAAAGAGGGCAATTGCCCCACAGCCTGGTGTTTCAAAGGCTTTCACAATGGTGGCACCCAGAGCTCTGGGCCCCCTTTGAAGTATGGCAGCAGTGCTGCTGCACATGGCTGTGGGGCAGGGAAGGGGTGTGCTAAGGACTGACTGCCCTAGTCCACGCCCCTTTCACCCTTGGTCCTGCCCCTTCCAGAGGCATGAGGCCTTGTCAGGGGCCCACAGTGGCTGACAGCCCTGCTGCTTACAGACAGTGTCATATCACAACTCCCTCAACCCAGGGGTTGTTCCTGCAACACCTGCATAACTCAAATTTTCCAGCAAGGGGAGGGGAGCCAGGAACTGCCACAGCTGATCAGTTTCCTGGCTCCTAGAGTGACAGGAGCTGGGAACAAGGGGCAGGCTGATTCCAGTTTCCCTGTTGCTTGTGGGGCTGGGAAACTGATCAGCTCATGGCTGGTCAGTTTCGTGTTCCTGCCATTGCAGGAGAGGGAACCAGGCTAAGAGCCTTCCCCTTCTCTTCCCCCAGCCTAAGGGCTGTCAGACAGCTGCATGTCTGAGGGAAGGGAAGGAGAAGGCTCCAGCCAGGTACTGCAGGTCTCCCTGCCCCTGGCCAGGGACCCTGCTCATGTAAGCGGGGGACATTCACTCATACAGAGAATAAAAGTAGATATATATGTTCCTCTTTTGAGCGAGTACTCGTTAGTAATGTACTTGTTAAATGAGGGATGAGTGTACCTCTAAAAATGTAATTTACTTTCACCCCTGGTTTTTCCTACTGTCCCACCTAAACCTCCTCTGCTGCAATTTAACCACATTGATTTTAGTCCTATCCTCAGAGATTAAAAAGATCAATTTTTCTTCCTCCTCCTTTTAACAACCTTTTATCTATTTGCAAATGGTTATCATCCCCTCTCAGACTTCACTTTTCCAGACTAAACAAATCCATTTTTTTCAATCTTGCCTCATCGGTCATGTTTTCTAGCCCTTTAATCATATTTTGTTGCTCTTCCCTGGACCTTTTCCGATTTGTCCACATCTTTCCTGAAACATGGCACCCAGAAATGGACACATTATGCTATTTGAGGCCTAGCCAGGGCAGGGTAGAACAGAAGAAAGACCTCTTGTGTCTTAAGAACAGAGAGGTAGCCGTGTTAGTCTGTACTCCAACAAAACAAAGCAGCAGAAATGTAGCACTTTAAAGACTAACAAAATGATTTATTCGGTGATGAGCTTTCATTGGACAGACTTCTTCAGATCAATTTAATTTCCAATACAGACTGATGTTTATAAGTACAGAGGACCAAAAAGAAAAAAATTGCAATAGAACCTGACAAATCAAATAGAATTGAAGGAAGGAGGTGAGAGGTGAGGGGATGTTAATTGTCCTGTCTGAGATAATTATGAGCATCAAAGGAAGGGAAGCAGTCCTCTTAACCCATGAGGTAGTTGATGTCTCTGTTCATACCAGGTGTTAATGTGTCGAATTTGAATATGTACTCTAACTCACAAATCTCTCGCTCTAATCTGTTGTTAAATTCTCCATGTTCCAGGACACAAATTCTAAAGTCTTTAGCAGAATAGCCCACTCCATTGAAGTGTTCACTAACCAGCTTATGTGTATTGAGTTTCTTGATGTCTGCTCTGTGTCCATTTATTCTTTCCTCGTGTCTTGTTCACAACACTCTTGTTACTATAGCCAAGAATCATGTTTGTGTTTTTTTGCAACAGTGTCACAATGGCGACTCATACTTAACCTGTGGGCCACTATGACTCCTAAATCCCTTTCTGCAGTACCCCATCCTAGCAAGTCACTTCCCATTTTGTAGGTGTGAAATTGAGTGTTCCTCCCTACATGGAGTACTTTCAAATTGGCCTCATTGAACCTGATCCTATTTACTTCAGACAGTTTGTCCAGATCATTTTGAATTTTCATCATATCCTCCAAAGCACTTGCAACCCCTCCCAATTTGGTATCATCTGCAAACTTTGGAAGTGTACTCTCTATGCAATTCTCTAATCATTCATGAAGATATTGAACAGAACCAGACCCAGAACTGATCCCTGCAGGACTCCACTTATTATGCCCTTCCAGCACAACTGTGAAACACTGATAACTACCTTCTGGGAACTGTTTTCCAACCACTTTTTCACCCATCTTACAGTAGCTCCATCTAGATTGTATTATTTTATGTCTAAGGCACTTACTAAAATATGAATTGAACATGCAAAACAAATTATTTTACACAGTTCTTTTTTGTAGAAGGAAAAAAAAGAGGAGCCAGTACTCACCTGGCTCTTTGCTCCCATCCCCAGGCCAGGGTTCCTGCAGCTGGGGCTACTGGTGGGGCTCCACACTCCAGCCATCTCTTGGCCACGGGGCTGGTGGGGTCCCCTTAGCCACCCAGCCAGGGATCCCAGGGCTGGGGCTGCTGAGGTGCCAGTACTCAGTATGAGTAAGTACCGGCACAAAAATATCACTAATTTTACATCATTTCTGGAAGTGTAACACAACATAATAAAGGTACTTTATTATTCACTTGGGCTACATCTACAGGAGAGGCTTTTCCCAGCATAACTGTGCTATTGTCACAAAAAAACGCAGAGCGTCTACCTGCAAAATGAGCTTTGTCAACAGTTTGTTGACAAAACCCATCACATCCCACAGCAGCATTATGCCTTTCCCCATTCAGGTATAATGCCTCTCTCAACAGTGTTCTGTTGACAAAGCAGCTACATATGCTCCAGGATCCTTTTGTCATCAGACAGGGTTTCTGTTTCACTGGGCAGCCCTGCTTGCAGAGCTTCCAGTCAGCCATTCTGTCAAAAGAGGGCAGGGAGTCTGGCTGCTCTCTGTCGACAGAGTGGATTGCTCTTTTGATCTGCTTTTATGTGTAGACACAGTCGGTCACCAGAAGTTTTGCTGGGAAATCCCTTTTGACAGTAGCATCTGTTGACAGAAGCTTCTTGTGTAGATGTGGCCTTGGAGTTGTTCCAGAATAGCTTTTCTGGAATATCTCTGAACTACTATTTCTGGAAGTTCTGTTTCCAAAATAAGAGTGGTATCTTCATCCAAGTACTTGCCTAGAATCATAGAATTGTAGAATCCTAGGGCTGGAAGGGACCTCAGGAGGTCATCGAGTCCAGCCCCTGGCCCAAAGCAGGATCAATCCCAATTAAATCATCCCAGCCATGAGGACTTTGTCAAGCTGGGATTTAAAAACCTCTAGGGGTGGAGATTCTACCACCTATCTTGGTAACACATTCCAGTGCTTCACTACTCTTCTGGGGAAATCGTTTTTCCTAATATGCAACCAACATCTCCCCCTCTGTAACTTTAGAACATTGCTCCTTGTTCTGCCAACAGTCCTCTATCCTCTTCCCTTTCAGGAAGTTGAAGGCTGCTATCAAATTGCCCCTCACTCTTCTACAAACGAACTAAGCCCAGATCCCTCAGCCTCTCCTCACAGGTCATGTTCTCTGGCCCCCTAATAATTTTCATTGCCCTCTTCTGGATCTGCTCCACTGCATTCATATTCTCTCTATACGGAGGGGCCCAGAACTGGACACAATACTCCATATGTGGCCTCACCAGTGCTGAACAGAGGGGCATAATAAATTTTCTAGATCTGCTGGAAATGCTCCTTCTAATGCACCCCACTATGGCATTAGCCTTCTTGGCTACAAGGACACACTGTTGACTCGTATCCAGTCTCTCCTCCACTGTAATCCTCAGATCCTTTTCTACTGTACTGATACGTAACCTGTCAGTCCCCACCCTGTAACAATACTTGGGATTCTTCTGCCCTTGTAGAACCTCATCAGATTACTTTTGGCCCAATCCTCCTATTTATCTAGGTCACTGTGGGTCCTATCCCTATCCTCCAATGTATCTACCTCTTTTATAATGTCCTTTAACTTCAAAGTGTTTTACAAAATAGTTAGTCTTCCTACTGTGAGCTAGGTATTGTTATCTCCTTTAAAGGAGGTGAAGACCACAGAGTCCCATGTCCACAGAGGGAGTCAATATGTTTCGGTAAAATCCTTTTGCCAGTGTTACCCATGTTACCTGTGCTTTAGCATCCACATAGCAGGGACAGATTATTGGACTCGGGTGGTCTCTTGAGCATTTGGAATGACACATGTGCAAGGGCCAGCGGGCAGCAACACTGCGCAGGTGCCAATAATTTGCCCAAATTAGGCATCAGAGATAGAAATAATACTCAGATGTCCTGAATTCCATTTCCTTGATCTAACAAACTGGGTGACTTTCAGCGTGTTCTGATATGTTCATTTGGAACGACATTTTCCTAAACCAAATGAATAAACAAACTGTGAGTACGCTTTAATGAAAGCATGGGTGTGTGTGTGTATACATCTCAGTGGTTGAGAATGGACCTAACCACCAGTCTGTAGTTTCTTTGTTTGTTTAAGCCAGTGGTCACTAACCAGTCAATTGCAATATACTGATCAATTGCAATATATTGAGATCCTGGAGAGTCTCCCAGTCAATTGTGATCTCCGGAGTTGCTGCTAAGGCATTCCCTGCCTGCCCCAGCCCCATGCCACCTCCCTGACCCCGGAAGCAGCCTATGTATGTGGAGCAGGGGTGGGTGGTGGGAGCTCTAACACGCTGCTCCTGCTTGCAAGCACCACCCCAACAGCTCCTATTAGGCAGGAACAGAGAACTGGAGCTGAGGGATGTGGTGCTGAAAGGTTCAGTGTACAGAGTCACATGCCATCCCCGCAGGGTTATAGGGACACTTTAGCATCATCTGGGAGTGATGTGGGAACCAACCAGCAGCCAGACACTTCTGGTACAAACTGCCTGGCAGGAAGGCAGTCCCCAACTCCAAATCTCCTCCTGTAGCCAGTGTCCCATACCGTCACCTGCCCCTCAAGCACCAGGCCTGAGCCCCTCCCAGAGCCAGCACCCTGCCTTGCTTCCTACACCCCAACATGCTGCTTCAGCTTGGAATCCCCTCCAGCACTCACACTCTTTCCCAGGACTTGCACCCATCACCCCTCCTGCACTCCAATCCGCTGCCCCACATTCACCCTAGATCCCCATCCCACATTAGAAACCCCATGACCCCAGCCCACAGCTTGCACCCCCCTCCTGAACCTCAGACCCCTGCTTCAGCCTGGGTAAGTGCTTGAGGGTGGTGGGGACAGTGAGTAACAGAGAGGGGAACTGGATGAGTTGGAGCTTTGGGAAGGGGCAGGGAGATCCTGAATCAGCCTTAAATTCAAAAAGTGATCTTGGGCATAAACAAATTGGAGAGCACTAATTAAAGTCATAGTGTGTCCAGAGGGGATTCCAGGAGGGGCACCAGCCATGAACTTCCACCCCATCTGCTCCCTACCCTGCCCTGCCTCTTCCCAAACCTTGCCCCACCCATGCTGCACCCTCTCCACACCTCTGCTCCATCCCTCCCTCTGCTCTGCCCCACCACATCTCCTCCCACAGAAGTGATGTGCAGCTTCCAGTGGTGCATGGGCAACCCCCCACCACCAAATGACACAATGTAAGAACAGTGCAAACTAGGAATCCCATGCTGCTCTTGGGCCACACCACTCTGGGGGAAAGGCAGGATCACCCCCACACCCATCAGGGCCGTGTCTACACTAGCCCCGAACTTCAAAATGGCCATGCAAATGGTCATTTTAAAGTTTACTAATGAAGCGCTGAAATGCATATTCAACACTTCATTAGCATGCGGGCGGCCGCGACACTTCGAAATTGACGCGCCTCACCGCTGCGTGGCTTGTCCCGATGGGGCTCCTTTTTGAAAGGACCCCGCCTACTTCGAAGTCCCCTTATTCTCATGAGCTGATGGGAATAAGGGGACTTCGAAGTAGGCGGGGTCCTTTTGAAAAGGCGCCCCGTCGGGACGAGCCGTGCAGCGGCGAGGCGCATCAATTTCAAAGTGCTGCGGCCGCCCACATTCTAATGAAGCGCTGAATATGCATTTCAGCGCTTCATTAGTAAACTTCGAAATGGCCATTTGTGTGGCCATTTCGAAGTTTGGGGCTAGTGTAGATGTAGACCAGAAGTGGCATAGCCTTGATGGTGAATGTGGGAAGGGTCCAACCCAGGGGTCTGCATATGACCCCCTGTGCACACACACCCCCATTTTATCAGAGTGGGTCCATACTTATCCCTCACAAACCATGACTTTCACTAAACCTGAGTCCAGGGAAGCTGAAAGGAGGGACAGATGCTATGAATAGATGATCTTAAAAAAACAGGCTGGGAAATAAATTCTCTTATTATAAGGATGACAGTTAACAATGAAAATATAAGGATAAAATACAAGGCAGTGCCTTCATTCATCTTTCTCTATATTCATTAAGATGAGGGTTCCCAATTTTTTTCCCCTAAGGCCCACCTGTGCAGCTGGGCTAGGCACTCAGGCCATTATTAACACCATGGCTACGTCTACGTCAGCCAAAAACTTCGAAATTGCCATGCAAATGGCCATTTTTAAGTTTACTAATGAAGCGCTGAAATACATATTCAGCGCCTCATTAGCATGTGGGCTGCCACGGCACTTCGAAATTGACGCGTATCGTCCAGATGGGGCTCCTTTTTGAAAGGATCCTGGCAACTTCGAAGTCCCCTTATTCCTATCTGCTCATAGGTATAAGGGGACTTCGAAGTAGCCAGGGTCCTTTCGAAAAGGAGCCCCGTCTGGACAAGCCACGCGGCGGAGAGCCGCGTCAATTTCAAAATGCCGTGGCTGCCCACATGCTAATGAGGCACTGAATATGTATTTCAGCGCTTCATTAGTAAACTTCAAAATGGCCATTTGTATGACAATTTCGAAGTTTTTGACTAGTGTAGACATGGTCCATGTGAGGAAAACTATTCATTTTAATTATTATATATATATATGTATATATATATAGACTGTAACTCTGTAAAGAAACAACGTGTATGTTTCCTTTTCATTTTAATGTAAACAGTTATAATGATAGAAGAGTATCAGAGAGGTAGCTGTGTTAGTCTGTATCTTCAAAAACAACAAGAAGTCCTATGGGACCTTATAGACTAACAGATATTTTGGAGCATAAGCTTTCGTGGGCCTAAACCATATGCTCCAAAATATCTATTAGTCTATAAGGTGCCACTGGACTTCTTGTTGTTTTTAGTGACAGAAAAAAAATCTCTAGCAATATGCATGCAAAGACATTCTTCAGGTTCTCTTGGAAATCAATTTTAGTAAAATTAAAATATAAAAACCACTGAGATCAAACTGCAATGTTCATGGGGACAACACAGTTTTGTATAAAACAGATCAAGATTACAAGAGTCATATGAGGTTAAAGATTTACTAAAAGCATGACTGGAGAATGTAGTTAGGTGCAGTGGTAGTTTACTTGGGACTGTTGTAGCATAAAATGAGTTGTTGTGTTACAGCAATCAGATGGAACATACTTAGGATATGTCTACACAATGAAATTAGGTCAAATTTCTTAAGGCTGATTTTCCAGTGCCCTAGTTTACAAAATCAAAAGTAGATGCCCACGCTAGCACATGAATTTGGAGTGTGTCCCCAGTTTAGTGTTTCCAGTTTCAACTTTGCCAGCAATGCTCTGTGGGCACCTAATCTCAAAGTTCCTGTTGTCCTTTTGCATTGTGGATGTCTGTCCCAGTGTTTGATAGGACAAAAATCTGCCTTGCGTGTGTCATCAGCACCCATAGTGCACTTCTTTCCTCCCCCAAGCAACATCAAAAAGTGTTTTCACACCCTTGTGTCATATGCATGCAGACACCATTGCAAGGCTAGCATGAAACCCATACAACTCCAGACTGCTGTGGCAAGTATTATGAACACCTCACACATTGTGCTGCTGTACGTGCAGAGCCTAAGCAGCTGTGAGAATCATGAAGACTCCAAGGAAGACACAGATGTGTATGAATGTGAGACACTGGAGAGGAGGAATTGGGAGATGCTGACTGCATACAATGCTTTGTGCATTGTGGAGCGCTAATTCTGGTGCCATGAAACAAGCTCAGGCTGGTGGGACTTGGTGTTCTGCAAGTATGGGATGACCAGCAGTGGCTACAAAACTTCCAAATCTGTAAGGCCACCGTCATGGAACTTTGTGAATTGCTTTCCCCTGCCCTGAAGCACTGTGATACCAAAATAAGACCTGCTCTGACAGTTCAGAAGTGTGTGGCAAAAGCTCTTGCAATGCCAGACAACTGCAGGTCAGTGGGCAATCAATTCAGCTTAGGCAAACCTACAGTGGGGGCTGCTGCTATCCAGGTAGCCAAGGCAATCAATGTCCTTCTGCTTCGAAAGACAGTGATTCTGGGAAATGTGCAGGACATAGTGGACAGTTTCCCTAAGTGCGTTTGGCCGATAGATGGAATACACATCCCTATCTTGGCACCAGATCATCTTGCCATGGAGTACATAAACTGCAAAGGGTGCTTCTCCATGGTATTGCAGGTGCTGGTGGATCACAGGGGTTGCTTCACTAACATCAGTGTGGGATAGTCTGAAAAGGTGCATGATGTGCACATCTTTAGGAACCGCAGAATGGGAGTTACTTCCAAGACAAGAAAATCACCATTTGAGATGTGGGGATGCCAATAGTAATTCTGGGTGACTTGCTGTCTTGGCTCATGAAGCCATACACAGCCAGCCTAGACAGCAGTAAGGAGCAGTTCAGCTACAGGCTGAATATGTGCACAATGGTAGTAGAATGTGCATTTGGCCATTTAAAAAGCCAGGTTCAGGAGCCTCCTGACTCGGTTGGACCTCCATGAAGGCAATATTCCCTGCATGGAAGCAGCGTACAGTGCTCCTTAATTTCTGTGAGAGCAAGGGGAAAATTTTCATGCCAGGCTGCAGGTGAGAAGCAGATCACTTGGCCAGTAATTATGAGCAGCCAGATACCAGTGCAGTAAGGAGAGCACACCAAGGAGCACTTGTAATCAGAGAGGCTTTGAAAAACAGCTTTATGAATGACCAGAGTGCGCCAGGCTGCACTCATAGGCTGCAATGGGGATATCTACTCCTGTACTAGCACTGCAGGAACTCTCTTTGTTGCCTCATCAGTTGCAACATCTCCTTCTGGGTCTCCAATTCATGTTCTCTGTGCTTTCTCCTTGCTTTACGATCTGCTCCCCTTTCTTCCCAATCAGGCCGCCTCGCCCCTAGTGTGGTTCTCCTCCATGCATTTATCTGTACCTTCTGCATGCAGGTGGCTTCCATGTGCTCTATGACCTTATCTTCCCGCATTCATTTTCTCATGAGGATCTGTGCCAGTCTAACAGCTGGTTGGGGTGGGGGGTGGGTGGTAGTCAAAGAGCCTGCTCTTGAGCACACTGCCATAAAATGTAAGTGAAGGCCAGACATTAAAGAGATAAGTTTAACAACACACAAAAGGATCTCACAAATGAATCTCTGTGAAAAGCAATGGGGGTGTATTCTGTGCAAGGACAAATTCTGGCTTTTAAGTGTCTTCTGTGCAGCATGTATGACAAAGAGATCTTAAGGGACCTGCTTGACATGGTTCACTTCCAGATGGGGTAAGGCACAGACTGGGGCATGCTTTCAAGCCTATAATTGCAAAAGCAGTTTCTGCAGCTGTGCAAACTGTAAGCAGATGGGAGGGATCTAAAGGTCATGGTAGTGGTGGAAATCGCATGTGCCTGGCTCTCTTAGTTACCACATCATCTTCCCCACTCCGATCTCTTGCCTGGGACAGTAAAATTTCCTTTCCCCCAGAAGCCATGGGAGAGTAGTGGGCATGGTTCTTACATGGTGGAGCAGCTTGTGCTATCACATAGTAGCTTAATGCTCCTTTCCCTGCTTCCTCTGGTTGCAAAAAGAGATATTAGTCTCCTTAAACTAACAAACATTGATAAGGAATGGATACTGACTGGATGGTGGCACAAGGCCAGTCACTATGTTGCACTGTTCTATGGTGTCATGATGATAGGTTACTTACTGGTGGCTTGGCAGGGAAAGGTGTCCTATCATGGAGGTTGTTATAAGGCAGGCCTCCCCCAAAAAACTTCATTAGTAGAATTAAAGAGTACCCATTTGAGAGCTTTATGGAGATGTGAGAGGAGGACTGGCACTTCATCCCCAGGCACATTAACAAATTGTTCTGGGGACCACAGACTGCATGGGCATAGATGCCACCACAGATCATACCTAATTGCCTTAGCTCACTTGTAGCATTATTATAAATGACAACTCGCCAGAGGTGCCCTCCCCACCATGAGGGTGTGGCTGTGAAACATCCTGAGAGAAGGGGATGAGATCCAGCATTACAAAAAGTTCCTGGCTGTCAGCAAGATAAACTGTTCCATTCACCTGCTGACCATTGTCATCCTCCTCCCCTTCCTCACCCACCACATCCACCTTGCTCCTTGCAGCTAGAAGCTTGCTGAGGAATTTCTTCAGAAGTATCCACAGAATCTTTGGGGACAGTGGTTGGGTTATCCACTGCAGCTGCTCATAGAAGTGGCATGTTTTTAGCAATGACCCAGAACACCCATTTGCTTCCTTTGTTTTATGGCACACCTGCCTGAGCTCCTTTATTTTCATGCTGCACTGCTGGACATCCCTGGTGTATCATTTTTCCTTCATGCCCTGTGAGATATTGGCATATATGTCTGCATTTCTTTTGCTGCTTTGTAGTTTTCCTAGCACAGCTTCATCCCCACCCCACCCTCAGCAACAAGATCATGGATCTCCTGCATGCTCCATGTTGGAACTTATCTGTCATCGTGGGAATTCATGGCCAGATGTGCTGCTGAGGTGTGCTGCTGGCTCCACTCATCACTGTCTAAACAAGAAATGAAATTCAAATTTTTCCAGCCTGCTTCCTGAACACCTGGAGAGCAGAAGAGCTGAAAGTGGTGGCCAGACTGGTCAGAAAGGAGCACTGTGGGACATCTCCAAGAGGCCAAAAATGTCAAATTTCACAACACTTCATCTGCAGTACCCTAAGGTTAACCATGTAAAGTCGAATTTGGCATTACTCCTCTTGAAAAGCCGGAGTACAAAAGTTGATTGTAGAACGATGTAAAGTCAATGGAATGAACTCTGTAGTGTGGACTGATTCCTTATCAATTCAACCTAAGTCACCAAAATTCATCCTGATCTCCTCATGTAGACCACGTCTTAGTTCTTTTTCCCTCCTTCTTCATCCAAGGAATTCCAGGATACACTTTGTGGAAAGGAAGAAGCAAGTTGATAGACCATCTTCTACTTCAGAAAATCTATTTAATGGATAATCTCCAGACAGAGGATGTGTCAGACATTAAATAGATAATAATAGATGCTGCTTTTGCTTTGACTCAACAGGCCAAGAAGTGATCATTCTCAATTCAAAGCCTTGATTTACAAGCACATTGAATTCAATACTGCTCCCATACAAGTCAGGAGCAGCAAAATCAAAGAATGTAGGAACTCCACTGCAAGAGCAAAGAGTGAGCTTTATAATGTATGCGTGGTAAGGAATTTTACAAATGCTTGTCTACACTTAATGGCAGATTGACGCTCCAGAGACTGATCTCCCAGGCATCGATTTATCAGGTCTGGTAGAGACACACTACCAGACTGCTCACTGCTATCCTGTCAAACCCGGTACACTGGGGAGTAGTGAGGAGTGAGGAAAATCAATGGGAGAGTTTCTCCTGTTGACCTCCTGCTGTGGGGATGCTGAAGAAATTTGGTCTTAGGTACTTCCACTCTGTCACTATTCACATAGCGGGAGTTGTGTATCTTAAGTCACCTTTCTCCCTAGGTGTAGACCTACCCAAAAATTCCCACCATGCTACCATTGGTTTAGATGAACTGGTGTCAGCACTGGTGGAAGCTAGAGTGTATACATGACTGTTACACCAGAAGCCACCGATGCCGTGTTTAATTGACATGGTGGTGAAAGCAATCCTGGACTGTGGGAACCTAGGCTGTCCTCCCCTTCCCACCCCCACACTGGTGCTGATACTAGTTCAATTGAAGTAATCGTGGAATGGGGTAGGAGTATATTTTTGTATAGTTCAGTAGTGTTTACAAGGCTTTAGACTACATCTAGGAGCACAGTCATGGACAAGATAGACTCTACCATGCTATGCACTCTACAAACAGGATAAAAACATCCCTCTCTCCCTGAGGTTACAGTCATGCCTAATTCAAATTCTGGCTTGGTCTTAAACTTGCAGTGTGACCTTGGGTAAATTACTTGGTCTGTACCTCAGTTCCCAATTGGGATAATGGATTCTTGTTTCCTACTCCCTTTCTAATTTTATCTTTAGAGTGTAAACTATTAGAGGCAGGGAATTCATTACATATTTGTAGAGTATAGGTACTTTAAAAACAATATACTCTTTTTTGCAGCTTATACAGGCAAAATAAAGCCATCTTGAGCAAAGCAAGTTATACTGGCTAATTCACAGTGTACAATACAGGCTTTTGCTGACTCTATTTCTGTCAGGGATCACTCCTATTCACAACCCTGATGGAGAAGGAAGGCAGGCCGAAGTATGTGCTGTAGACATGGGCTTAGGAGATGGATCCCTTAATTTCAATTGCTTCTCTTTGTTTAGTCATCATATACAGTAGGATCTCATTATTCACTAACTTAATGTTCACAAATTCAATTATTCATGAGCGGCCAAGCAGCCGCTTCCCCCAGGGCCCCGGGCAGGAGTGCTGGAAGTCACTAGTTCCCCTGCAGCCCCAGGCATGCCCCCATATTCGTGAAAAACCAACATTTGCGAGGGTTCCGAACATGGAATCCTCGCGAATGTTGAGACCCTACTGTACTCTAATTTATTCTATTAACCATTCCCATGTCTCTCCTTCGTGCAGTGCAGGATCAGAGCCATCTGTTCCAGTCCTCTTCAGTAGGCCCATTACTTCTTAAAGCATGAGCATTACATATGCCATTTAGGATGATATGAGACTGACTCTCTCTACTGGATCTGTGCTATTCATAGTTAAGTTTCTGATCTTCTGTGGAATGATTCCAGAATGATACCAGCACAGACAATCAGAATCCTACCTCTGATCTGTCTTGTTTCAATTAGATTAGGGTCTAGCCAATGAAAACTATATACTCTAGGGTTCCGATTTGAAAGTCCAAGTTCTGTTTATGTATTGTTTTGTGTAGGACGCTGTATGCCAGAAGTGTCAGAGCAGGAACAGCTTTTTTTACGTGTATTAATGAGGCAGCCAAAAGGAAAGAAATACCAAGTGTGGTAGTAGTCCAGTTTGACACATTATAATATATCTCAGAGTTGAAACTTCTCTTCTTAAATCCTTCCACTGATAAGTGGTGATTATTTTACTTGTTATCTGATTGTTGAAGAATATATACTAGCTGCGTTCTCCTGCTTTTCCAAATTTTGTCTTTTATGACGTTGCATGAAGGGACCTGATGGGAAACATTTGCAACATTTACAACATTTACAGCCAAAGTTCTCCTGGCATTTCCATTACAAATGCCATAAATCATACACTTAAAAAGGAAAAATAATCATCCTAGGATGAAATTTACCCTATTCAAACAGAAGGATCTGAATAACTCACCTGAATGATTGCATTTGTTTTTATGGGATTTCTTGCAGAAGAGACTACTGACATAAGAAAGGGTTTTCAGGATCAGGGTACTCAATTTCAAGAAAAATCAATTTGGATGTTGTCAACATATTTAAATTTAAAACAAAAAGAAAGAAATCCACCAGATGAATTAATGAATTAATTAATGCCAGATGAATGAATGAATGAATTAATAATTAACCACCCTCAATGAATTGATGTCTAAGATTTTTACAAGGAAGGTGCCGCTCCTGAGCTTTCACTGAAGTCAGAAGTAAAGGTCTTGTTGATATTAATGGGAACAGAGGAAGGTCCTAAATAGAAGTATGAAAATGAATATTTCAAATAAATTATTATGATTAATTAATTAAAATCAGATTACTGTAACTCTTTGGGTGCGTCTACACTAGCCAGCTCCTTCAAAGTAGCTGGCACAACGTCGAAATAGCACGCGTCATGTCTACACGTACCGTGTGCTATTTCAACATTGAAATCGATGTTAGGCGGTGAGACGTCGAAATCGCTATTCCCATCTGAAGATGGGAATAGCGCCCTACTTCGAGTTTCAACGTCGAAGTAAGGCATGTGTAGATGATCCGCGTCCTGCTACTTCAAAATAGGGGGGTCCTCCATGGTGGCCATCAGCTGAGGGGTTGAGGGATGCTCTCTCCAGCCCCTGCGGGGCTCTATGGTCATCGTATGCAGCAGCCCTTAGCCCAGGGCTTCTGGCTGCTGCTGCTGCTGCTGCAGCTGGGGGTCCATGCTGCGTGCACAGGGTCTGCAACCAGTTGTCAGCTCTGTGGATCTCATGCTGTGCAGGGCAAGTGTGTCTGGAAGGGGCCCTTTAACAGAGTGGCTTGGGGCTTTGCTGGCCCCTTATTTTGATGGGGAGCGCTTGTGTGTGTGGATGCACCACATTTCCTTGCAGGGCAGCTCCTTTCAATATTCCCTGTTGCTACTTCAATGTGGAACATCGACGGCACCAGCCCTGAAGGATGTGTAGATGATACACGTGGAAGTAGCCTATTTCGATGTCCTTACTTTGAAATAGGCTATTTCGACTTAGTGTGCTAGTGTAGACTTAGCCTTTCTGTCAAATATATTTATTTCTTTAAAAGCTTGTTTGACATGATTCACATGTCATACAGTACCTTAGCTCTTTGAGGGTACATTTACACTACAGGGATGATTAACATTGCCAAGGTCAGTGTTCCAGAGTTCACTTTAGCATGCCTAGTGGGGATGTGCTAAATTGAACTTACAGGGCTGTAATACCGGAGGTTTTTCTGGGAACAGCTGAGAGGACAAAATCAGGGCAAATTGCTTAAATTAGGGCTAGTTACAGCACAAGGCCGGGGTCCTCCAGTATAAGGCACACCAAACCAGTCACAAGGAGCATTTCTGTTGCCCAACTGGCCAGTAAGAAGTCACACAAGCAACTCCCTTGCACACTCCACATTCTCTTGTGCTACAGCTAGCATCTCTCCTCACACAGATATGAAGTTATGTAAACCAACCTCACCAAATCTGAACAGGTTCCACTAGTCCCAAAAGACCAGTCACATTCCCAGGTTAATGGACACCTTAGAACATGGTTTCCCAAACGGGGGGGCATGCCCCCCGGGGGGGTCATGAAGAAATTCCAGGGGGGGCATGAGGCGACCCAGCCACCCCTATCATTCCCCCCACCCAAGAAAGAGCTGGCCTTTGCTTCCAGCTCTCAATCCCTGCCATTTTACATGAGCGACCAGGAGCTAGCTGCCTTCTGCAAAGGTGAGTGAGTGTGGGTTGGGAGATGGGGTGGCTGGGGGTGCCTGGCTCAGATGAGGGAGATGGGGATAGGGTAAGAGTGGGGGGCTGAAGGTGCCTGGCTTTGTGGGAGGGAAGGGGCTCAGGAGGGCAGCTCGCGGGGCTTGCAGGGCTTGGGCGGCCAGCTGGCTTGTGGGGCTCATGGGGCTTGTGTGGCTGGCCCCAGCATCACAGGTCTTAGGCTGTCAGCTGGCTCCAGCAGTGTGGGGCTTGGGTGGGTTAGGCTGGTGGGTGGACAGCTGGCCCCAGCAGCACCAGGCTTGGACTGGCAGGTGGGTGGCTTGCCACAGCAACGTGAGGCTCAGGCAGCTGTCCCCAGCAGCTTGGGGCTTGGGCATCTTGGAATGACAGGTGGGAGGCTGGCCTGCTACTGGGGCGGGCGGCTGGTCCCAGCAGTATGGGGGGCTCGGGTGGGTGGGTGGCCCTGGTGGCACAGGGCTTGGGTGGGTGGCCCTGGCAGCACAGATCTCAGGTGGGCAGATGGCTGGCGTGGGCAGCTCCGGCAGCTGGCATGGGGCTCAGGCAGCTGGCCAACTGGGGGTGTACCAGGCACCCGCCAGGGGCCAAGAAAAACTATTTGTGCTTATTTTTAATTTTAAATAACATTTTTATATCAAGTTTTGTGTTTATTTTAAGTTATGAATTGAATTTTTAGTTAAAGAGGGGTTGGATGATGATAAAGAAGAGACAGGGGGCATGAGGGTTTCCCAAAAATCAAAAGGGGAGTGTGATGCTGAAAAGTTTGGGAACCGGTGCCTTAGACCTTACCCAAAAGAGCACGCTTTGCCAATCCTTTAGAATCTAAAATCTAAATGATGAACTGGATTGCAAACAAGATGGAGGAAGTTCAGTGTCCTCTTTATACCCTTGTCCATGTGGAGGGAAATCCACTGTTCCTCTCTGTGTGGAAGAATATTTTAAATGTAGCCTGTCACATGAGCAGCTCGCCTGTCCATGTCCTTTTTTGGGCAATCTGCCATTGCCTGACTCCTTAGTTACATGCCCACAGCCAAATTCCTCAGATGTGGATTAGAATCAAGTACTGCTTTACCTGACTAGGAGCCCTTTCACAATAGGTTGCCACACCTCCTACTGTGGTCTCCCAGAGACTACAATTTCTACTACGAGCACAGAGCCAATGCTTATAACTCCACCTATAAAAATGATTCAAACATATAAGAAACATAAACAGATTCAGTGAATCACCAGCTTGTATGAGACACCTCACTTGGCCCACTTGGCACAAGATTTGGTGCAAATCTAGGACAGTGGTTGCAACACGAGTTCACATGTTCATTTTAAAGTCCAATAACGTGACAAAGGCACCCCCACTGAGTGTGGTACTCCTGCCCCTTGTTAGGAGTCAGGGAAGTGTACAGAAGCGCAGGCTACCATCATCTTCCCTTCGTGAAGATGGAGCCTAAGCCCAAATTAAGGTACATTGACTTTAGTTACATAATTAACATGGCTGAAATTGTGCACCTTAAAATTTCACATTCCCAGGTAGAGTAGACTGCCCTGAGGGAAGAGATGAATTTGCTTTGTCTCTCTCACTGAGAAAGACCCTTATCCTGTGTTTTTCTACACTGATTTATCTAACCTGAGTTAGTTATCCCAGGGTAGAATCCTAGTAGGGAGAGGCATAGTTAGGTTTTACCTCTATGTAGGCAATCGAGGTATGAGTAGAGGTGGATTAGAGACAGTGACGGCCTCAGCTAGTCTTGGGTCTGGCCTACAGTACAAAAAACATCCTGGTGTTTCCCTAGTTGCGCATATGTTTACACTTAAATTTATTGCCTCATCTCTCCTCTATGAAAGCTCTCCATAACACCAATATAATAACATCACCTTCCCAAGTGGCATTGAGCCATGATCAATGTCTAGAAGTTGACACAGCATGAAGGTAGACACTGCATTATCTCTTTAGACTCACCAGTCCTCCAGCAGCTATACCACAATGCCCAGAACTGATTTCTCTGTACGCAGTTGTGAACTCCACTTCCCAGAAGCCACAGAGATCAGAAGCCTCCCTCACTTTTTAAAACCCAGTGAATTTTTGAAATGCCTTTCCCCTGTTGCCCAGCTTAGCAAGCATGCCTCCTGTGTTGTGAGCAACTGCCTAAAATCATGCTGTCTATATGCTCCAGACACACTCCAGTCTGGAGCAGACAGGAGATAATGGGTCTCCTGGGCGGTGTGAGCAAAGCTGCAAACCAGCCATAGAAATGTGGCCTTCTCTGAGCAGTTTGTGGGGGATGCAGGAAACAGGGGCATAACAAGGATCGGCAGCAGTGTTGTACAAAAGTGAAGGAACTACAGGAGGCCTATCAGAAAGCAGGTGCCTAAGGCTCCTTACTTGTATGCAGGTGCCTAAGGCACCTGGAAATTTGGGACATCTCTGGTTCTTAATGGCCTCTTCCTACCTGTTCTGTGGCTGCTGCAGCCCCTTGTCTTCTCTGGAGATGAGCTAATTAATTAAAAAATGAAATAGCTATCTAGTAAGCCTACTAGCAGAACATTTAACCACTGAAAGAGCCATTGAAGTGATAATAAAGCCAATTAATAGGTATATATGTTCAGTTTCTGAATTTACTTGGTTAGTCTCCAGAACCTTAGTTTAAAATTTGCTTTAAAAATATTAGTGTGGTGCTGAACTATGATTATAAAATCCCATCTTTAAAAATTGTTCCTCCCCTCTGTCTGCCATTAAACATGGGGGCACCAGATAAATAGTACCATGTAGGATCCCTTACATTTTAAGGAAAGTCCCATCAGAAAGCCAGAACGACCAACTGTCAATCCTGTGCCAAGCCACAGACCTATATTGTGTTTACAAAGAGCTGAATGCATTACTTGACGAAGACTCTGCCACCATCTAGCATGGCGCCCTAGTTACTCCCAAAAAGCCTGAGTCACAAGCACCTGATGTGAGCAGTGAAGATGAGGTGGAGGATGAAGAGAAGGAAGATGGAAGACAAGACTGGGGGGACATGAACAGCAGTTTGTTTATGTACACAGGGATGTCCTTTAACTCCACCTGAGAGATCTCAGGAAACTTTCATGGAGATACCTTGCAACCTTCTCCTGGAGATTTCCAGGGGACGGTAGCCTTACTTCTATCTCAGCAGTAGGAGATTTTTTCCTACACCAGTCAGCAATAACTTCAGCTGGTACCAGGCAGCTTCAGGATACCAGCAGCCACGGGGCTCTCTCAGCATTTGTTACCCTCAGAAGTGAGATATCAGCTAAAATCACCACAGCCTGTGGGAAATGGTGCTGGAATTTAGTGCCATTGTCCTACACTCATAGCTTCATGGAACCAAGCAATTCCCTCAGCGCTGATGGGCCACACTTACCATGGCGGGGGCTGGGAGTGGCACTGTGCACAACCACTTTGAAAAAGAGGCAATACCACCAATGTCAGGGAAGGCAAAGGGGGAAACTACCCTGGCTCCTGGTGATTCAAAAGGACCTCGGACCCCAGGCCACTGCCGGAGCCGTGGTGATGTACTCCTGGCGGTGCTGAAAGTCTGGCAATGGGACACCAATTGCCAGCCTTGCCCAAGGCCTGAGACCTTGCCCCTTTTGTGAGGGTGGAATCAGTCCCTCCTTCCACCTTGCCCAGCAGCTCAGCGATTCTGTCAGCGCTCCCAAACAGAAGTGTCAATAAGCCCTCGGTCTTGTTTAAAATTTTAGAGGAACAAGAACATGGAATTCTGAATCTTAACTTTTGCTTTCAGTTACTGGTTATACTTCTGTGCATTTTATCTATAATTAATGCCATGACTAGGGCGACCATATCTCCCTGTCCCAAATACAGGACAGGGAGATATGGCGGGGGGAGGGGCAGCTCTTTCCAGCTCCACCGAGCCCCAGGGACCAGGGAAGAAAGTGGCAGCTGCTGGCGCTCCCTCCACCTGCACCAGCTCAGGGAAAGTCGCAGCCACTGGCACTCCCTCCCCCACATGCCAGGGGGAAGTGGCAGCCACCTGCCATCCCCCTGCCACCCTCAGAGCTCCGGGGAAGGAGCATGGACACAACAGCCCAGGGCGCTCCAGCCAGCAGCTGCTGGAGGAAAAAGTCAGTGGGTGGTGGGGTGGCCCAAAGATGGGTCAATTAGGGTATTTTAAAAAATAAGTAGGGATGCCTTTTTGACATCCCAAATATGGGACTGTCCCGTGAAATATGGGACAGATGGTCATCCCAGCCATGACTGCTGTGAGCTGTTCCCCCTATATACTCACCTGACCGTGAAAAGGAGGGGAAAAACAATACGGAAGGATGTTTTTGGTGAGATCCTGCAAGCCAGTTCTTCAAAGGACCATGAACAGAGGGTCTGGCAGGTGACTACAACAGATGGTGTGAAGACGAAAACAGTGGACTAGAGAAAGACAAGGGAGTCAAAGAGGAAGTTGCACCAGGACAAAAATTCTGCTGCGGTATCTACAGGTTCAGCAATCCCAGGTTCATTTCCTTTTGCAGTCCATGGAGAACTCCATAATTCCACCCTGCTATGTCCTTCCTCAGCATTCCATGTGGCATCAGGGGCCACATGCCTACCCCTCCCATTCCACACTGACAGGAACATCAGGAAAACTACAGCTTCACAAACACTAATCTGTGAGAGCCAGAGCTGATGTATGGGTAAAGCTAAAAAGGATGTGAATGTTCCTCCCTCTTCTTAAAGCTCTCTTTCATATATTTATTAAGGTTTTAAAATATTTGCTTTTAACTTGTGCAGGGTTTTTTTTGGGTATTTCTGTTACTCAGTAAACAATATTGTGTGGAAAATAATTACATTTTATTAGTTCTCAACCTATTTTACAGAACGCTTGGTGATAGTGAAAGCACTCAGGGTATGCTGTGATGCAACTGAGAGCATCAGTGGCAAACATAGAGTAATCATCATAAATATATAATCACAACAATATTGATGGGTACCTAGTCAGTGTTATATCCATAAATGTGTACCAAGCACCATGCATTTCCTAATGTGCCTAAGACAGCAGGGACAGGGGAACCACAGTATACTGCAACATATTATTCTGGTTGTCTACTAAAGCCCTTTTTCATGGCCTCCTTGAGCTGGAGGGTTCTGTACTTAGCTCTTCTAATTGCCCTCGTGTCTGGCTATTCTAAATCAGCAGACAGCCATTCTACTCAGGCAGCAACTTTTCCTCCTTTGCTTTGCACATAATACGCAGTGCATGGCACGTAGCTATTGACATTGGGATATTTTTCTCAATGAGATCTAAACTTGTAAGGAAATAACATCAGCACCCTTTTACTGTACCAAAAGGACATGCAACTGTCAATCTGTGCCTGCTGAGCTGGTATTTGAATCTTTCCTTGGTGATTTCAAGGTGGTCCATGTCTGTCTTCAAAACAGGGGAGTAAGGGTTGGGGTGGCATGACTTCCACCCCCTGCACCATAACTGACATTTCAACATCACCACTAGTAAACTTCTAACTGGGAAAGAAAGTCCCCACTTGCAGTTTTCTGAAGATTTCTGTGTTCTTAAAAATGCAAACATTGTGCCTTCTGTACACCTTTTATAACTAGCCAGCACTGATGTCAGTGAAGCACCTTGGTGATCTATCAGTACTTGCGAAACCAGAGAAAAACAGTGATTTTTATGTTAAGGGTTCTGGTGCCAAAATAGAGATTTGCATACTGTCTCTTGCTCTACTGCAACTCAGGACGCCTATATAGCTGCAAAGCCATCCATTATTTGTCCTGCACATTGCCGAAAGTCACAGTCCTACATGAAGGAAGGGAGCTAATGGCCCCACACACTTGCATGATAATGGCCCCCATAATAGATTTTCCAACTCCAAAATAAATTTCCAGCCGACAGATAGAAATCCATCATCAAAAGTTTCCACAGTGTCATCATCATGCAGTTCTCCACTCTCAATGCAGCTCCCATTCTGGTGTCCTGCTAATGGAGAACTGGGGAGAGCTCACCACATTGATCCAAGAACATGGCCTGACATAGCCAAAAGCTTTGCAGCCACTGCTCTTCATCCCGAGTCTGCAGGATGGTATGATCCAAACAGCCAGCTGAGATGAAAGGAACTTTGAATTTCTTACAGGTACTGTGATACTGAAACGCCCCTTGAGGGGGCTGGTTTCAGGGCAGAGGGTTGCAGGGGGTTGCAATACCATGGTACCTGTAAGAAATTTAAGAGTGGGATGGAGTGTTCAGGGCCAGAGGTAGGTGAGCGTGGGGGGCTCTGAACATGGGGTGGAGATGTGGGGAGGTGCAGGAATCAGGGCACGGGGATGGGAAAGTCCAGAGCTGGGAGTGCAGCTACCACACTGCCTGGCCACCAGATCCCTGGGACTAGTGGGGGCAGTGACCACTCTGCCTGGTCACCGAATTACTGGAGTCTGGGTGCACTGTGGCCCTGACTCCCAGGGGCTGTGGGTGCTGGCTTGGGCCCACTGGGGCTGGGGCCTCACCTCCCACCCTGGCCGTCTAGTGCTGGGGCTGGGTGCCATGGGAGGGTTGGTGGGTTGGGCTCCTGTGTGGGAGGAGGATAGAAGGAAAGTGGGGGTGGGGTACAGAAGCGGAGGGGTGGGATGTCTATACCCAGCCCCAGTGCAGGAATCTTACTAGTGTATGGTGTCTGGAAGCAGAGCTGTCCCATCCACAGGATGGTTCAGGTAGACCGAGGCCCCACACTTTGGGAGCTCCATGGCAGCTGTCTCAACTATCCTTTGGAGGGGACCCATGGGGCTCAGGGTGGCCTGGAGGATTACTGGGGAGCTTAACTATACTGAAACAGTCTATAGCACAGACATACACTTAGATATAAACTACCTAGGCCTTGTCTCCCCTATTATTTTATAACAATATAGTTAACCTGTGTTAGATATGTTGTGTATTACTTGAGATAGCTATCTCAATATAAAAAACCACATTTCTCTCTTCCCAGTCAAGACATAGCCTAGGGCCAGGTTTCCACTAGAAATGTTTGCCAATATAATGTTGTCAGTAGGCGAGTGATTTTTAAACTATATGTCTATATAAGAAAAAGCCTGAATTTACTGAAGTTATACTGGCAAAGAAACTGTGTTTACTGGTAGCTTATATTTTAGGGGAACTAGTATAAACAATATTGACATTTTTCCTTGTAAAAGTTGTTTCTACACTAGTGGGAATTGTCAGTATAGTTATAAGAGCAAATGGTTTCTAGTGTTGGTTAAACCTATGTGTGTGAAAAGATGGGAGCTCAGTTTTGTGTTGGAGGAGAAGGATTTGAGTCAGGAATAATAGGACAATGAATAGAGAGAGATGTTTGGAGATAACTATGTAAAATCTATGTAAAACAATGGAACCATATACTTACCCTCCAGCAGCACTTATGATGCATATGAATGAGGTAGTAAGGAAGAGGAATTGAATGTCACATCATGTAGATATACCTTTGGGCACTTATGGTACCCGAGCACCTAAAACCATGCAATTCTTCTCGGCTCCAGGACTGGACCTGATGACCTCTCAAGGTCCCTTCTGGTCCTAGTATACTATTCTAATAGGAAGAGGGACAAATATTCCAACTGATCAATTTATAGCATGCTCCCTTGATGCAGATAGGAGATTTGTGCCATACAGGCAGGATTTGGCTCAAATAATGACACATCAGAGGCTGTGCACAGCAAAGTACCAAAAATAACTAGAGGCCTAGAGGAACTGATTTGTAAGAAAAGATTAAAAGAAAAGTTTCTTAGCTTGCTAAGCATTATCTAAGCATCGCTCAAATAACTATCCACATTTATTTAAAAGATTTGTTATTTAAGGACATAAACAATCAATTATATTGGTAGGAAACTTAGTGCACGTCTGCAGGGACTACATGTATCACTTAGCACACAGCATGCTAGTGGGCTATAGAAATCCTGTAAAGTGCATGACCTCACTCTGTAGACAGGCCCCCTACTTACCTGTCAGAGGTGTTCTATTAATTAGGTAATCATACTTGTGTGTTTACCATATGAAAAACCTGGAACCTCCACAGATGGGATCTGCAACTGTTTAATAAAACTGTGGTGTAGGTTCACAGGTAGGTAGGTACGGCCTTAGGTTATGTCTTCAATAGAAATCCTTCAGTGGAACAGCTGCAGCTGCAGCATTTCGTTGTAGGCACTCATTGCAGCAACGGGGGAGTGCTCAGTGTTGTTAATCCCCCTCCCTGCATGTAGAGATGGTCTCACCAGCTGACACTTTGTTGCTTTTATTTTATTAATTTTAAAGCAAAATTTCTTCCTTTTCTTTTGCACATTTAGACATAAATTCTGCCCTTGGATGAGTATTTGCAATGCCTGTTGGAAACTATGGGCACCACAAATGTGCATTCCCCAGTGCATTCTTACATCCTTAGTACTTTACAAGGCCTCTCTGGTGAAATGTAAGTGGCACCTCTGTCTGCCCTGTAATGTTGACTCGATGGGGATGCTGTAACTCGGGATTTGTTTTAAACTGATATGTTTTCTGAAAGCCCATTTTTAAAAAGTGGTATTATATTTATCTCTGGAGAAAAGAAGACATGCAGCTATAAGTGAACAGTTGTCCAGGGACAGGCTCAAACTTATTATGTGGACCAATATCTGTATCTATTTTGTTCCCTATATTGCAATCTGAAGTGCCCTTTGTCTCATAAATGGTTTATTCCGATGAAGGGAGGTCAAATGAAATGTACAAGATTTCCTTAATATTGCTACATTGGGACAGGCCATGTCTCTCCCTCCCTCCTGAAGTTATTGAAATTCAGATCATTAAGACATCCATTCCCAGGAACTATGCAGGTTGCACCTCACAAAACTGGGATTCTCTGGCCTGGCAACATCCACGGTCAGGCAGGACCCTTGATGTTCCTGGACCAGAGAGCCTCAGGCTAAGAGGCCAGTGGGAGGAAGGCCTGTGGCTGGGATCCCTGTCAGGCAGGAGTCTGGTGACAGGGGGCCAGTGACCCTGCACCGGGGGAGCCTGGGTGGGGCCCTGCTGGGGGTGGGTGAGTGGCGAGCCTGATGACAGAGGACTTAGCAGCAGTCTGACAGCCTGGCTGGTGTCTGGGGCCAGGGTTGGGGTGGGCAGCAGTCCAGCTGCCCAGCCAGCATCCGAGGGGCCAGGACCAGCAGCAGTCTGGCAGCCCAGCTGCTGTCTGAGGGTCCAGAGCCAATGTAATCTGGCAGCCTGTCCAGCATCCCAGGGGCTGAGCTAGGGCCAAGGTATGGGGTGGGTGACAGCTTGGCCAGGGCAGGCAATAAGGGGGCCACCAGAGCTGGAGGTAAGGGGAGGGTGGCCAGCTGGGATGGAAGCAGAACTGGAGGCTGGGACCTCCGCATGTCTGGCAAATTCGCTTGTTTGGGACAGGTCAGGTCCTGAGGGTGCTGGACCAGGGAGGTTCAACCTGTTCTTGTAAAGGCTCTTCTGACCACACCTGCCCAGCAAGGCAGGACAAGCAACTAATATAAGTCAGATTGCCAGACATCTCCAGAAGCAAAATCATCCCAGCCCTAAGCATCTTACAGTCCCTTCCCCACTACACCCTCCCCAAACTGGAGTCACCATTCTGGGATTTCGGTGGGACCTAGAAAGAGGGTGAAGGACTCCAGGCCCTCCCTTCTTTAGTGCCTCTTCTAAGCAGACCTGAGGGCAGGCTGGCACCTAGGGGCAGATGAGCAGGTTAGGGCTGAGGTGCGTTGACAGACTGTGTGAGAGAATGTTGCTGGCAGCCATCCCTGTCTCTAGCAAGGACTGTCAATCTCCTACTCCTGAGCCCGACAATCTTCTCAGCCAGGTATCAGACACTAATGCAGAGGTCTTGTGGCATCTGTTCACATTTTGCCTGTGACAACTGACTGGCTAACTATCCATCTGATTACTTCAGCTGTCACTTTCCAGTCATACAAGAGGAGGAAAAACTTTCTTCCCTTCAGGCTAGTATTTTTCCCCAGAGATGAGGAAGGATACCTGACCATGTTATTTGTTTATGAATTACCACAAGAAGGGAAGCCCTTTTAGGTAGCATGAAAGCACAAAGCGGATTTTGCAAAACAAATACAAAGCACCACTTTTGTTCATAGTGTGTATGTCCTCTGTAAAATGCCCTTTTTGTATGTTATACTTATGCCTCTCATGGCCATTTTTTTTAAATCAGGAGTTACTTCACAAAACTGAGAAAGTGTCCAGAAAATACTGTTCTGTCTATTTATTATGGGTAAGTTTGTGGTACTCCCAGCATCCCAGCAAAATGCAAGGTGGAGCAGAGTTGATCTGTTATCACTCTGCAGGCATCTTTCTCTCGCTCTCTCTCTCTCGGTTGTCACTTGATAAGGAGTAGCATGTTTTCATGTCACGCTCCTATTTGTGAGTCTGTTGATGGCTGATCAGCCCAATTCTGGAGCTGCAGATCTTGTTACAGAAGGGGCAGGTGTTAGTAGCTGTTGCGGGGGGAGGGGAGGGGTGCATGCAGGGCAGTTTCTGATGATCTTGTCATCTTCCCTCCCTCTCCTCATCTGCACCGCAGTGGGACCTCTCAAATTGCACCACCCCCTCACGGATTACCATTTGCCAGTGCGGACGGTCTTGGGCAAGGTTTCCGAAGTGTCAACACCAATGCTGCACTTTTTCATGTGTGCCTTCAGCATGTCCTTATATTGCTTTTGCTGGCCCCCAACCCTCCTCTGGCCTTCCTCCAACTCAGATAGCAGAATTTGTTTTGGAAGGTGCTGATCAGACATCCAAACCACATGACCTGTCCAATGAAGTTGTTGATGAATGATAATGGGTTCAGTGTTGGTCATGTTCGACTCTTCTGGGACGCTAATGTTCGTGCGCCTATCCTCCCAAGAGATATTTAGGACTCTCCTGAGTCAGCGTTGATGATATTGTTCAAGCGCCTTCAAGTAAAGCTTGTATGTTGTTCAGGCTTCATATGCATATAGTAGCTTTGGAACAACCACTGCACGGTATACAAGGAGCTTTGTCTTGGGATAGATGTCCCATTTCTCAAAGACCCTTTGTCTCAGGCATGTGAAAGCAGAGCATGCATGGCTCAGATGATGCTGGATTTCTGCATCAATGTCGACTTTAGTGGAAAGATGACTTCCTAGGTATGTGAAGAGTTCCACATTTTCCAGGAGTTCTCCATTGACTTCAATAGAAGATTCCTGAAATTGACCCATTGGTGAAGGCTGGTGGAGCACCTTGGTCTTTTTGATGTTTAGTATGAGTCCGAGATTCTTGTATTCTTTAGCAAAGGCACTTAACATGGTCTGAAGGGCCGTGGGAGAAGGAACAACCACATTGTCATCTGTGTACTGGAGCATCATGATTGAGGTTGTGAAGGTCTTGCTTTTAGCCATCTGAGATTGTCTATAGGATGAACAGGAAGCATTTCAGTCTTCACACCATCTGGAAGCTTGCCATCAATGAGGTGAAGGGTCATGGTGAAAAAGATGGAGAACAGTGATAGGGCAATGATGCTGCCTTGCTTGACTCCCATTTTGACCTCGAAGGGATTGCTTTGGGATCTGTTATTACTCAATACTGTGGCAGACATGTTGCTGTGAAGCAGCCTTAAAAAGCTAATGAATTTTTGGAGCAGCCAATCTTTGACAGGGTGTTACGATTGACTGAGTCGAATGCTTTTGTCAGGTTGACAAAACTCAAATATAAGGTTTGGTTGCATTCACAACATTTTTCTTGCAGTTGCAGGGCAGTGAAGATCATGTCCTCTGTTCCTCAGAATGTTTGGAAGCCACACTGGGATTCTGGGAGAATTTCTTCTGAAACTGACAGGGTCTGTTTGTGAGGATTTGAGCTAAGATTTTCCCTGCTGTTGCCAGGAGGGAGATACCACGATAGTTTCCACAGTCCAACTTTTCTCTTCTCTTGAAAAGACTGATGATCAGTGTGCCTCTGAAATCTTGTGGCATCTGCTCCCTATCCCAGATCTTGAGAATCAGGAGGTGGAGCTGTTTGTGGAGCTCTGGCCTGCCTTCTTTGAAGACTTTGGTGGGCATTTCATCTACTCCGGTTGCCTTGTTGCACTTCATAGCTTTGATGGCAGCTTGGACCTCACCCAGAATAAGAAGCATTTCTAAGATTGTCCATAGGCAGTTGTGAGGGATTGGTCAAGGGATTCTAGGATTGCACTGAAGGGGCAGTTCCAGAGCTCATTATAGTGCTCCCTCCAGTGAGAATCAATGGCTACTGTCTTTGAAGAGTTGGGTACCATCCTTTGATCTCAGGGGGATTGATTCCATTGTTTCTTGGTCTGTAAACAGCTTTGGTAGTGTTGAACAAACATCTTGTATCATTGATGTCTGCAAGATGCTGGAATTCTTGCACTTTCTTAGTCCACCACTGGTTTTGCAGAGTCCTTGTTTTACGTTGCATTTCTGCCTTGGCACGCACTTCTCTTTGTTGTGCAATTGACTTCACTTTGCCAGGCTGTAAAGGCTTTCCTTTTTGCCTCAATCAAGCATTCAGCTTCCACATTGCTCTCATCAAACCAGTCCTGATACTTCTGATCTGGTAGCCACTGGCTTCTCCATTAGCTCCAATGATGGTATTTTTTAACTGACACCAGTGTTCTTCCATATCTTCAGGGTGTATCGTCAGCAGCTTCCTTTGGAGCACTATCTGGAAGTCACTTTGTCTTCTGGGGTCCTTCAAGCCTTGTACATCGATCTTTGGTCGGATCTGTTTCCTCTGACTTCTATTCTTGGTGACAATCCTAATCACCATTGTGGATCAAATAAGATGGTGATCAGTCCAGCAGTCATTGGCACCAGGCATTCAATCTGTGAGAAGGACATCACGCTGATCCCAAAGACGGATGATGACATAGTCTATGAGGTGCCAGTGCTTCGATCAAGGATGTTGCCATGAGGTCTTAAATTTGTTTTTCTGCTGGAACAGGGTGTCCGTGATGACTAGCTTGTGTTCTGCACATTTTGTAAGGAGGAGCACTCCATTGGAGGTGCTGTTGCTGAATCCTTCTTCCCCAGTGCTGGTCTATATTGCACTAGAGACTTTACAATGACATTGTTGGACTGTTGCAGTTGCTTTGCAGGAAGGTCTCCCATGTGGCCACTCTTCTCTCTGATGGATGGCAACTTTGTCATGGTGGAGAAGCTTGTGTTGGCTGAAAGCCCTCAGAGCTGTATTGTCCAGGGCTTTCATACTCCTGGTTGGGTCGCCCCTTGCAAGCAGGTCTGAGGCAAGTAAGTTCTGACTAACCATGATCTAAACTTCACAAAACCCCAACAGTGGAATGGGCACAGCTGGGAAGGCAGATGAGCTCTGTAGCAGAAGGAGGCCCCTGGTTTCTTGGTTCTCCTTGTCAGTGGCTCAGAGTTTTCCTCTTGTCAAGTCTCATGTGTTTCCCACCTGCACACTAGTATCCCCACATTAAAATACTTCATGCACAGGCCTCTGCCAAAGGGTTTATCCCTGCACGACGCCCTGCAGTGACAGATGAGTGGCAGTGAAGACAAGAGCAGTGATTTCTGGAAGTCTTCAGTCACAAATCCACACAGCTGGCAGCTGTGCGACAGTCATCTTGTGCTTGGAGAAGGCAGAAGTACATTTCAGCAGCATCTAGTATGGCTCTGCAGCAGTGTTCCCTGTCACCTGGGAGCTTGGCAGGCCACCCAGGAGAGATTCAGGTACTGACCCCCAGCTGATTAGCACAGCATCCATAGTTGTCCATAGTGGGTAGCATGTGATTCTATTGCTGGTAAATGTCCACACATTCCTTGGTGCACTTTAAATTTATTATGCCCGTGGATAGAAGAAAAGAGAGGGAATTAACTCGCATTAATTCAAGTCAAACACAACTCAAAATCCTGTTCCCCCTGCTCCTGGCTCAATGCCCCCGGCCTTGTGTGGCCCTGGTTCAAACCGTGCCTCACCACAGCCCCGGTTCAACACCTCCCGCCCTGGTACATCCCTCGCCATGTGGCCCCAGTTCACCCCCACCCTGCACAGCCCCAGCTCACCACCCCCTGCATGGCTCTGGCCTACTCCTCTGTGCCTGGCTGCGGCTCACCACCCCCACAGGGCCGTGAGTTCCCAGCTCAACTCCATTCCCCACCCCCCCCCGCCCACTGCAGCCCTAAGCCACCCTGACCCCCTTTCCGACAGCTCCAACCCACCACTAGGCTTAACCTTCCCCAATCGCCCCTTCCCAACCCCAGGACTTACCATTCAAAAGGAGCTGCAGGTGCTTCTGCTGCTTCCCCAGCTGCAGAATGTGAGTTCCGCTGGGGAAAAACACCCCCCTCCCCCAAATTATGCAAAATTTGAGTTATGCGAGGAAGCGTGGAAATGCAAACTTGGCATAACTTGAGGGACTTCTGTACTGCTCAGCAGGCCTTGCCAGGATCCCTCTGCTCAACCCCAGATGGGAAGGAGGCTAGAAAAAGGGTCCCAAATATACTCTTCTGACTGAGTGGCTGTATCCAGTGGGATCACTCAACTTTGTGGCAAAACAAGTGATACAAGACAATGAATTTCACCCCTTGGCATGTCCACACCTTATGGATTCTCAGCTCAGTGAAAGCCCAGAAAGAAGAACTACCACAATTGCCAGAGAACTGGCAAAACTCAGCATTAACATTGCAACTCTTATAGTGAGGTCCACCAGGTCAACAATGGCCAATTAAAAGAGGATGGAGGTGTTTGCCCCTTCTTTTGGAAAGTAGAGTCACTTGAACAGAGAACTGTTCACAGTATTGGCTTTGCCATGAAAAATAAGGTCACAGTCAGCTCTTGAAGCTTTGCATGAGTCTGAATTACCATCTCATGACTCATTGTCTCACTCTCAGCAACAACCAACAGGCAACGGTCATCAGTGCATACGTTCCAACTGTCAATTATAAAGAAGAAAACAAGATGCAATTTTACAGTCCTCTGATGCAGTCTTCACAGCCACACCTCAGGAAAGCAAACTTACTTTCCTGGGAGGTTTCAAGGCCAGAATTGGACAGGACTCCCATCTCCCAGCTCTGGCAAAATAGGCAAAGAATAGGTGAGAAATGTAACCCCCAAAGGTATTTTTTTCCTCAACAAATGTGTGGAGCATGACCAGCTCAACACTAATACCATCTTTAGGCAGAGTAACACATTTAAGACCTCAGAAAACATCCGTGGTCCAAACACTGGCACCTTCTTGACTACGTTAGAATCAGAGCCCGAGATTACATTGATATCCATATAAAAGGAGCCTTGAGAGGCACAGATCACTGTTGGACATGCCATTGATTAGCAAGATCAGTTATGTGTCTGCAGCTCTTTCCATCATGCTGCAAACACTGAAAGAGTAAGTGAAAGTGGTACAACATCAAAACACTTCAAAATCAAGCCAGCTGAGAAACTTTCCAGCAACACCCATCTGAGAAATGCTCCTACTTGCTTCACAACATCATTGTTCAGAGAAAGGCAAAGATAGCTTGAGGGATGTCAGTTACTGTACTGTATGTCTATGTTAACAGCACTAGTATCAGAATATGATGAATGAGATTATCCTTATGGATAGAGATTATGGAGTATTAATTTAATTTTCAACATGACCACATAAAGGTCCTAATCACATCATGTAAGAAGGTGATTTCTTCAGTGTAAACATAAGTAGAACTGCTTTGGAAAGCTTGTCTGTTGGTGCCAATGCTAAGACACGGACGCAGTATCTCATGTGATTAAATACAGTTCCTCTCCCCCCTCTTAAATAAAATTAAGGTTGTGACAACAAGCAGATAGATGCCATTGGATTCAAATGTCTTGATTTCCAGTAGTGCTGAACATTCATAAATCCCATAGGGAGAGGAAGGTAGCTTTGAAAATCAGGAGAAACATTCACTGCCCCCTGAGCGTTCTCCCTTTCAGGTAAATAAGAGCTTTGTGAAAGCTGTATTACAGTGAGTGTTCTTCATATAGCAAAACAGTTGAGTCTGACAAATACATTTTGATACTAAGATGTGCTGTAAAACTGGTCTAGTGCTCTTGAAGTGTGTTAGCTAATGCAGGGATGAACGAACTTTTTACATCAGGCCCCACTTTTTGTCCCTGCAATTAGCAGGGCTCCACCATTCCTCAGATGGCTCTGGAAGCAGGCAGTGGTCTCCCAAAAGTGATGTGCTGTGCTGCCTCAGCAATGGTGGTGGTGGAGGCCATAGAGGTGAGGTGGGGAGGCAGCAGATAAATCAGCTTTCTGAATGCCACTTTCTCTTTTGAAAGGCTTGGCTTTTATATTCAGTTCATTCAAGGAAAAGAGACCAGCAAAAATTCTTATAAATTTCCTTGTTTATCGATTGGACCCATGGGATAATTTTTCTGACCCTGGAACTAAACAGAAAGAGGTCGATTGTAATTGTGCTAGTTTTGTAACTTACCGTGCTTCTTACTATAAGGCAGCGTTTCCCAATTTTATCTGGCCACGGAACCCTTTTAAGCTTGAAAGAATTTTGTGGCACCCCTAATAATAATCATATATGGAGCTGAAAAAGTAGACCACAAATAAGTAAGGATAATCATAAACAAATGGTAAACAAGGTCATGAGATCTACTTTTAGTTTAATGCACATACTAAAACACAAAAATCACATTTAATAGAGCTAACAGAGTGAGTACGGGGACTTAAGGTGGTATATAACAGGTGACCACACCAGTGACCACCCAGCCCTGCGATCACCTCACTCTCTGGCTAAGCTGACATTACACAGGGACACTTATTGTGGCAAAACACAAATGACAATTGTTTTTAATAAAATTCATAAATGCTTAAATATCAATTATTTTTTAAATCATACAATGTTATTGCAATGGAATTTTCTTGCGGAACTCTTATATTCACTTTTCAGAACCCCTGGGTTCTGTGGCACATCATTTGGGAAATACAGCTGTAAGGGATTCTCAGCAGCAACGAAACTTTAAACAAAATATGATCCTCTCTCTTCATATCAGAGTCAAAGCAAGCCCAAGCCAGAGTGCCTCAGGGAATTAAATCTGAACACAGTTTATAACATTTGAAAAGCAAAGCCCCTGATGGAGTGTGAGCCCAGAGTCAGTGCTCGGGAGATCTCAGCACACTGCTGAAGGGGGACTTACTTTTCCTGATGGCCCTGCTTGGTGGCAGCTGGGAGTGAGCAGCTGGAAGGGCTGCATAGAGTGTGAAGCCTTCCTTCTTCTCTAACCACTTTGTCCCCCCAGCCTCTCCTGCGGGCAGCTGCAAGCAGAGTCTTCTGTAAGGCATGGGCCAGGGTATGCGCAGGTGGTGTATGTGTGTGCTCGTTGCAAGGACCTCCTGACCCCTAGAGACTGAGTTCAGGCTTGGAAGGCCAGGGTGGCTGAACTGGAGGAGCTCAGGGAGGCAAAGAGATGTGTGAACGAGGCTTTCCAGGACACGGTAGTACTGTCCCACCTCCAGACTGAGAGCCCCAGTGCTCTTAAGGAGGATGAAAGGCTCAGGGGAAGAGAGCAGCCATTGGAAGCTTGGGGAAACCGTCCCAGAGTTGGGACCCTCCTTCCAAAGGATGGTACACAGATCTGTGCCGACTTTGGTAATCTCAGAGGAAAGTATGAGGGTATGAAGAAGGCATTAGGACCCACCCAGAACAAGATGGCACCTCTGAAATCCAAATCTGGTGAAGTCATCGCTGACAAAGCCAAACAGATGGAGTGCTGGGTTGAGCACTACTCCGACCTGTACTCACGCGAGAACGTTGTGGTTGATGCAGCCCTCGATGCCTTTGAGCTCCTACCGGTAATGGACGAACTGGATCAGGAACCGACTGTGGATGAACTGAAGAGAGCCATCAACAGCGTTGCAGCAGGAAAGGCCCCTGGTTAGGATGGTATACCACCAGAGGTAATCAAGTGTGCCGCGGACACACTCCTGGAACCCCTACATGAGCTACTGTGCCTGTGCTGGAAAGAGGGTGAGGTTCCACAGGATATGCACAATGCTAACATTGTAACGTTGTATAAGAATAAAGGAGACAGAAGCGACTGCAACAACTACTGTGGAATCTCCCTCCTAAGCGTCACTGGTAAACTGTTTGCTCGCGTCATCCTTGGCAAACTCCAGAAGATTGCTGTGAGGGTGTATCCTGAATCACAGTGCGGATTCCGTGCAGAGAGGTCTACCGTTGACATGGTCTTCTCTCTAAGGCAGCTTCAGGAGAAGTGCAGGGAGCAGAGGAAGCCACTCTACATAGCCTTCATTGACCTGACCAAGGCCTTCGACTTGGTCAGCAGGCATGGACTGTTCAAACTGCTCCACAAGATAGGCTGTCTGCCACGGTTACTCAAGATGATCCAGTCGTTCCACGAAGACATGAGAGGAACCATCCAATATGACAGCGCATTATCGGGTACTTTCAGAATCAGGAGCGGCGTCAAACAAGGATGCGTGCTTGCTCTGACGTTGTTCGGGATCTTCTTCGCACTCCTCCTGAAGCATGCCTTTGGATCTTCAACAGAGGGCATCTTGCTGCACACAAAGTCTAATGGGAAACTGTTTAATCCTGCAAGGCTGAAAGCTAAGTCTAAGGTGCGGGAAGTCCTCATCAAAGACATGCTGTTCACAGACGATGCTGCTGTAGTGTCTCACACAGAAGACCAGCTTCAAAAAGTGCTGTATCAGTTCTCCAAAGTGTGCAAGGACTTTGGGCTTACCATCAGCCTAAAGAAGACAAATGTACTCGGTCAGGATGTTGCTGAATCCCCATCAATCAGCATTGACAACTGTACGTTAGAGGTCGTCCACAAGTTCGTTTACCTCAGGTCCACCATCACTGACACCCTGTCGTTGGACACTGAGCTAAATAGGAGGATCAGAAAAGCGGCCACAACTCTGTCCAGACTCAGCAAGAGAGTGTGGACTAACAACAGGCTGTACACTCACACCAAAATGCAAGTCTACAGAGCCTGCATCCTCAGCACCCTCCTTTATGGCAGCAAGACTTGAACCCTGTATGCCCACCAGGAAAAGAGGCTGAACGTTTTCCACTTGCGCTGCCTCAGGCGCATCCTTGGAATATCATGGAAGGACAGAGTGACCAAGACCGCTGTCCTCGAGCAAGCTGGAATCCCAACCATGCACACCCTCCTCAGGCAGCGTCGACTCCGCTGGCTTGGCCACGTCCACAGGATGAATGATGGAAGGATTCCAAAAGACATCCTGTATGGCGAGCTAGCCTCTGGCAAAAGACCTCCTGGACGCCCCCAGTTGTGCTACAAAGATGTCTGCAAGAGAGACCTCAGAGAGGTAGACATCGAGCTGGACAACTGGGAAGAACTAGCAGACGACCGCAGCAGATGGAGGCAGGGGTTACACAAGGGCCTTCAGAAGGGCGAGATGAGGATCGGACAGCTAGCAGAGGAGAAGCGAGCGCACAGAAAGCACACTAAGGACTTGCCAGACACCCACCACATCTGCAACAGATGCAGCAAGGACTGTCACTCTCATGTGGGTCTTCATAGTCACAATAGATGCTGTAAATGAAGCCCTCAATTGAAACTATAAAGGGCGCGATCCATAGTCTATGGAGACTGAAGGATGCCAACTAGTAGTGGGTGATTCAACTGTTAGAAACATAGATAGCTGGGTTTGCGATGACCAGGAGAACTGTATGGTGACTTGCCTGCCTGGTGGGAAGGTTGCGGATCTCTTGAGGCATCTAGATAGATTAATGTGTCATGCTGGGGAGGAGCAGGTGGTCATGGTACATATTGGTACCATCGACATAGGAAAGGGTAGGAGAGACGTCCTGGAGGCCAAATTTAGGTTGCTAGGAAAGAGACTGAAATCCAGGACCTCTAAGCCACGTCTACACGTGCTGGCTACTTCGAAGTAGCCGCACCAACTTCGAAATAGTGCCCACCACGTCTACACGTGGCGAGCGCTATTTCAAAGTTGAAATCAACATAAGGCGGTGAGACGTCGGAGTTGCTATCCCCATCAGCGGATGGGAATATCTCCCTACTTCGACGTTGAACGTCAAAGTAGGGCACGTGTAGCCGATCTGCGTCCCGCAACATCGAAATAGCGGGGTCCGCCATGGTGGCCATCAGCTGAGGGGTTTAGAGACGCTCTCTCCAGCCCCTGAGCTCTATGGTCACCCCTTAAATCTCCCCGCCCCCTGCCTTCCTGTGCAGGAAGCTGAGAGCGCGTGCAGGCGGCAGCACTGACACGCGGCCTGCCTGCATGCCTCCCTGCAGCCCCAGTCTACCACCCCCGCTGCGATGGCTGCCCGCCAGCCCCTGAAACACCCCCAGGGCACCCCCCCCCAAGGGGAGCCAGGGCTCCCAGCCTGGCAGCCAGCCTGGGAAAAGGCAGCGGGGCCCCTCCTGGACGGAGGCCGAGATCCGGGACCTGCTGGGGCTCTGGAGCGAGGAGGAGGTGCTCCAGATAATGGGGAGCAAGAGGTGGAAAGCAGATGCGTTTGCTCGGCTGGCCGAGGGCCTGGCTGCCCGGGGTCACCCTGCCCGCACTCCTGACCATGTCAGGAGTAAGGTGAAGGAGCTGTGGCAGGGTTACGCCCGGGCCTGGGATGCAGCCAGCCGATCTGGGGCCGCCCCCGCCACTTGACCCTTTTACAGGGAGCTCAGGTCCATCCTGGGCCCCTGGTACACCTCCTCCCCACCGGCCACTCTTGACACCTTGGCCGACGAGCCCCAGCAGGCCCTGGAGGTGGAGTCTACCCTGGAGGCAAGCCCTGCCCCCAGGGGCCCCCCCAGGAGCCCACCCCGGGACACCGGAGGAGGAGGAGGAGGGGGAATCCTCCTCCAGCGATGGGGGGCTGCGTATCGCCATCCCATCCTGGAGCTCCAGCAGGGCGTCTGCCCAGAGGGTGTCCCCCGACCGTGGGAGCGGACCATCAGGTATTTACCGCCCTGGTGCACACCCCTGGGGTTAAGGGGCAGGGACAAGAGACATGACCAGGGCCCTCCACATGCCCAGATGACCATGGCCCCAAGGACAGCAGTGGCATGTCCCTCAGAAGAGTGCATCAGCCCCTGCCCCCCAGCAGGACAGCGCCATACCCCATCCCTGGGGATGGGGGGAGCGGAACCTAGGGTCCCCCGGGGGGAGGGGGTGGGACACCCATCATCATCAGCAGCATCTCCTGGGGACGGGGATGGGGAACCAGCAGCAGAGGGGTGGGGGGACAAGGGCCACAGCTTGGGGCCCACACTAATGGCTCTCTCCATTCTTCTTCCCCACCCCCGTGTTCCACAGCTGCACCATCAGAGGGCCCGGAAAGCGCAGGAGAGGTCTCCGTGGTTCCGGAGAGCCCACCGGGGCCATCACTTCAGGTCAGCCCCTCGGCAGAGCACCGACCAGCCCCAGGACGGGGCTGACGGCGGAGCCACCAGAGGACGGCCACGGACCCCCAGCTGCTCGCGACCCTCTGGCGTCAGCTGGAGGTGTCGGAGCGGCGCCTGCGGGTGGAGGAGCAGCGGCTGGAGCTCCAGGAGCGAGCGCTGGCCTGGCGCCAGGAGGCATGGGGGGCCTTTATGCACACGTTCGAGCGCATAGCGGAATACCTGGCCCCCCCCCCATGCCGCACAGCCCGCTGCTCTGCCCGCCCTGCCCGCCGCTCCACCCACTGCTCCGACCGCCGTCCCACCGCCGTCCACCACCCTGGGGCCTTCCGCCGAGGGGAACCTGGGGCCTGCTGACACCCTCCGGCCATACCTGCCGGTTCGCCTGGCCCCCAGCCAGCCTCGGCCAGGGCTCAGGCCGAGGTGAGGGTCGTGCCTGCCAACCCCGGGCACTGGACAGTAGAGGGGTGTGGGGCCCAGGACGTGGCCCCCCCCACCCCCTTTGTACATATCCCCCATCATATATAGTTTGTGTTACACCCGTGTTCTGTTATATGGTACCTGCCCCCCTCATGTAAATAATTCCCCCCTTTTGTTCTGCTCCTCTATATATACATTTGTAGTATGAATAATAAGAGAACTCACCAGTTTTTGGTTTCAAAAACAACAGCTCCATTTTTATTTGCAACAAAAGTGTGTGTGTGTGGGGGGGGTGTGCTGTTGGGTGCTCCGTGGTGTGGGCGTAGGAGCAGGGAGTGTTGTGGAGGATGGGGGGGGGCGGCAGAGGGGGGTCTGCCAGCGTTCACCCCGTGGCCTGGTTGAAATGGGCCCGCAGGGCCTCCCGGACCCGGATCCCCTTGGGGTTGACCTGGCGACTGGGGGCAGTGGGTGGCTGCATGTCAGCCCTGCCAGCCTCCACAGCCCAGCCCTGGAAGAAGGCCTCTCCCTTGCTCTCGACCAGGTTGTGGAGTGCGCTGCATGCGCCCACAACCTGGGGGATGTTGGTGGGGCCTGCATCAAGATGGGTGAGGAGACACCTCCAGCGCCCTTTGAGGCAGCCAAAAGTGCACTTAACCACCTGGCGCGCATGGTTCACGTTCGTGTTGAAGCGCTCCTGGCTGGCTGAGAGATGGCCTGTGTAAGGGTGCATGAGCCAGGGCCGGAGAGGGTACGCTGAGTCTGCAATGACACAGAGGGGCATGGTGGTGTCCCCCACAGGGATCTCCCGCTGGGGGATGTAGGTCCCCGCCTCCAGCCGGCGGCACAGGCCCGAATTCCTGAACACCCGGGCGTCGTGGGTGCTTCCAGGCCAGCCAACATAGATGTCCAGGAAGCGACCCCAGCTGTCCACCAAGGCCTGGAGGACCACAGAATGGTATCCCTTCCTGTTCAGGAAGCGTCCTCTGCTGTGCTCCGGGGCACAGATGGGGATATGGGTCTCATCCAGAGCCTCAAAGCAATTTGGGAAGCCCAGGCTGGCAAACCCCGCGATGGCGGCATCCGGGTCCCCAAGCTGCACGAGCCTGTGGAGGAGCAGGACACTGATGGCGCGGACGACCTGCAGGGGAAAGACATGGGAGAGCACCAGTGAGGGGTGTACAGGGTGTGTCTGGCCCTCCCCAACCAGGGCTGCCCTCCACCCCAGGGCTCCCTCTCCCCCCAGGGCTCCCTCCCTGCCTAGATCTTCCCTCCACCCCAGGGCTGCCCTCCCCCCACAGGGCTGCCCTCCACCCCAGGGCTCCCCCCACCCCCCGCCCGGGTCCTCTTACCTCCATGAGGACAGCCCCGACGGTGGCCTTGCCCACGCCAAACTGCTGCCCCATAGCTGGTTCACTGACACTAACACACCACGCACAGCAGCAGGAAGTGCTTCAACAGCAGGCTGTGCAGGTGAACAATGACCATAGAATGTGCAGATTAAAAGCATATTGGCACTGGGTTTATGGCAGGTTACCCCTAAATGAAGTAAATATAGCATAGCAGCCTGCTGCACACACCATAATATTTTTGAGGTAAAGGGTAAAATGTTTCTCCCAAGGTAACGTGTGGCAGTAGCTTGCCTGGTAGCTGATTTTGAGCAGCACATACCAGGGCAATTAATAGGTGCACAACAATGGGCTATTTGAATCAGGGAGACTTTCTGACAACATTTTGACAATGAGTAAATCAGTAAATGTGTCTTTCTATACAGTGCTCTGCCATGTTTTATTAACTTGTTGCCTTGCATGAAAGTTGTGATGATTCTTGACTAGGATTTGCAGCTAGAAAAGGACCAAACTGACATTATGTATCACTACCAGCATCAACTACCCCATATAAGAGACAAACAAAGACTGGCCATCTTTTAGAGAGTTTTTTTTGTGTTATATACAAAATAAAAACATATACACATCTTATTTACACATACAATATTTAAAAAAGGCTCTAGAGGAGACCCTGGCAATTATAGACCGATAAGTTTAACATCAGTACCAGGCAAATTAGTAGAAACACTAGTAAAGAATAAAATTGCAAGGCACGTAGAAGAGCACGAATTGTTGGGCAAAAGTCAGCATGGTTTCTGCAGAGGGAAGTCGTGTCTAACTAATCTATTTGAATTCTTTGAAGGGGTTAATAAACATGCGGACAAGGGGCACCCAGTGGACATAATATACCTAGATTTCCAGAAAGCCTTTGACACGGTCCCACACCAAAGGCTTTTATGTAAATTAGGTGGTCATGGGATAGGAGGAAAGATCCTTTCATGGATCGGGAATTGGTTAAAAGACAGAAAACAAAGGGTGGGAATAAATGGTAAATTTTCACAATGGAGGAGGGTAACTAGTGGTGTTCCCCAGGGGTCAGTCCTGGGACCGCTCCTGTTCAACTTGTTCATCAATGATCTAGAAAATGAGGTAAGCAGTGAGGTGGCAAAGTTTGCAGATGACACCAAGTTGTTCAGGACAGTCAAAACCAAAAGGGATTGTGAAGAACTACAAAAAGATCTCAGCAAACTGAGTGATTGGGCAGCAAAATGGCAAATGAAATTTAATGTGGGTAAGTGTAAGGTAATGCATGTTGGAAAAAATAACCCAAATTACACGTACTACATGATGGGGTCAAATTTAGCTATGACAGATCAGGAAAGGGATCTTGGAGTTATAGTGGATAGTTCTCTGAAGACATCCACGCAGTGTGCAGCGGCAGTTAGTAAGGCAAATAGGATGTTAGGAATTATTAAAAAAGGGATCGATAATAAGACAAAAGATATCATACTTCCCCTATATAAAACTATGGTACGCCCACATCTTGAGTACTGCGTGCAGATGTGGTCTCCTCACCTCAAAAAAGATATATTGGCATTAGAAAAGGTTCAGAAAAGGGCGACTAAGATGATTAGGGGCTTGGAACGGGTCCCATATGGGGAGAGGCTAGAGAGACTGGGACTTTTCAGTTTGGAAAAGAGGCGATTGAGGGGCGATATGATAGAGGTATATAAAATCATGAATGGTGTGGAGAAAGTGAATATAGAAAAATTATTTACCTTTTCCCATAATACAAGAACTAGGGGACACCAAATGAAATTGATGGGTAGTAGGTTCAAAACTAATAAAAGGAAATTTTTCTTCACACAGCGCACAGTCAACCTGTGGAACTCCTTGCCCGAGGAGGCTGTGAAGGCCAGGACTCTATTAGGGTTTAAAAAAGAGCTTGATAAATTTTTGCAGGTTAGGTCCATAAATGGCTATTAGCCAGGGATAAAGTATGGTGCCCCTAGCCTTCAGAACAAGGGCAAGAGATGGATGGCAGGAGATAAATCACTTGATCATTGTCTTCTGTTCTCCTTCTCTGGGGCACCTGGCATTGGCCACCGTCGGCAGATGGGATGCTGGGCTGGATGGACCTTTGGTCTGACCCAGTATGGCCATTCTTATGTTCTTATGTTCTTAGTGGGAAGGTTGGTTAAGAGTGCAGGATCTCATAACTGTAAGTCCAGCTGTCATTTTGGAAGCTGTCCAACGAGGTGGAGAGAATGGAATATTGAGATGCTCTGGAAAGTTGCAAGAAATGTGTCGTAGGAGTTTGTGGGAAGGGCTGGAAAGCAGTTGTCTATTGACTTCAGAGAGGTTGTCAGCTTAGTTTGTTTCAGCCAAAACAATGAGTCCCATGGCACCTTAAATTTGTTAGTCTTTAAGGTGCCACATGATCCCTCATTGTTAGTCAAGTATTGGTTGCAAGGGGAGGAGGGCAAGCGCGCACATGTTCTGACTGAACAAAAAAGCAGTCCTCCAGTACTTTAAAGACTAACAATATAATTTATTATGAAACCCTTTTGCCGGAAGGAGTCAGCAGCAACCAGGGCAGGTTCAACATCTAGGGGTTCCTTTTCATCCATCTCACACAGAACTGGTTCAAGCCCCAACCCAGTAGCCTGGGAAATTCACACACCACTGGGCGCCTCAGAGAGGCAATGCTTCCCCGCTCGCAAGCACAGAGTCTGTGTATAGAAAAGAAACGTTTAATGAAAGAGGCAGAAAAGTCAACTGGCATAAGCTTGGGAAAATACCACACCCAGAGTTCATAACAAATCCTCAAGTAACGGTCCCAGCTCAAACGCATTGAGCAGTGTCCTCTGCCTCTCAGGCTCACCAGTCCAACACTGTAAACAGTCAATCCACACACCCAAATTTTCCTCATACCCCCACTTCAAATGCCCCACTTACAACTTGGTCCAGTCTATGCAGAAGCTGACATGTTAATGAGCAGGTTCAAAATATGCTAATGAGGCACTGCAATAAATATGCAGCACCTCATTAGCATAATGGCAGCCACAGCAATTCAAAAGTGTAGCTTTTCAAATCATGCACCGCCCATGGAGACAGGACCTTCCAAAAGGACCCCCCCACCCCCGAGTTTTCAAAAGCCCTTCTTCTGATCACCAGATAGGAAGAAGGGCTTCCAAAAACTGAGGGGGGTCCTTTTGGAAGGTCCCGTCTCCACGGGCAGTGCACAATTCAAAAAGCCGCACTTGCAAATTGCTGTGGCTGCCATTATGCTAATGAGGCACTGCATATTCATTGCAGTACCTCATCAGCATATTTCACACCTGCTCATTAACATGCCCTTTTAAAAGGAAGGGGAACATGTAGACTGAGACAGTCTTTGAGGTGGGGAGCCCTCTGTAATCCTCATCTTACGCAGTAGTGATGACAGCCCTGTACCCCCCGACAACTTCAAGCACTGTTGAGACTGGACAATCCTTAGACTGGGTGATAGCATGAATTGTGACTTTACAACAACACATGGTTTACAATAGACAAGACCTCATTGCTTTGCCTGCTCCCAGGAGGCTTTGTTTACAATGCATTAAATATGCACAGCTTTGTATTTTCATGCCAATGATCTCTGCAGAACACATTCCCCAACTCCTTCAGCAGTATTGAGCTCCTGCTGGCACATTCCTCACAATTAGAAGATGAATAGTAACAGAGAGGAAGCCGTTCTAGTCTATACGCTATCAAAACAAAAAGCAGTCAAGTGGCACTTTAAAAACTAGCAAAATAGTTTATAAGGTGAGCTTTCGTGGGACAGACCCACTTCTTCAGACCCTATTTTGCTAGTCTTTAAAATGCCACTTGACTGCTTTTTGTTTTAATTAGATGATGAGTTTTTGTGGGACAGAACCACTTTTTCAGATTTGGAAAACTCTGGTCAGGACTGCCTTTTGGGTTTGTGAAGATATGGACTAACACGGCTACCTCTTTGTGACTATGTTCTGACTGGAGAGTACTTAGGAACTTCAGCATCTCTGTTTGCCCCTCTCCCCCTCACTTTTATCATATGCACCTGGCCCTTTACAATTCACTCCTCACTCTCCTTTCTTTTCTGCCTTTCTATTTTAAATTTGTACTTCAGAATCTTTATCCACCCCCTGTGTTTTTTGGCTTCTGAGAATTGGAATGCCTCTCAGAGCATGTCCTCTTTTCTCCTCCTTAGTTGCTTCCTTATCTGGCAAAAAACACTCCGACTGGTGTGTCGGAGCCCCTGGTAGGCCCCCATCTGCAGAAGCACAAGAAATAATATATAGAAGCATGATTGTTAGTTCACACCGAGTATTGACAAATATCAGAGGGGAAGCTGTGTTAGTCTGTATCTGCAAAAACAAAGCAGAGGGTCTTTGCCTCAAATATTGAGTCTGGTCTGGTATGGCTTTAGTCTGAAGAAGTGGGTCTGTTCCACAAAAGCTCACCACCTCATAAGTTATTTTGTTAGGCTTTAAAGTGCTACTGGACTCCTTTTTTGTTTTGATACTTTAAACATGGTGAGTTCAGCCTAGGAAAGAAGCGGGTGGGTGTTCATGGAGGCTCCAGGGTCAGCTGGGAAGGCATGCTGTGAGCTTTTCATGCTAAGCAATAGCACAGTAGAATTTCAAAAATTCCTGGGCTTTTAAAGGGAAGGAGAAGATGCCTGTGGACCTGGGTGCAGGGCAGTGGAATTCAAACTGTTTGTCAGAACAGACATAATGGGAGTTGTGGGACATCTTCAGGAAGCCAGTAATACTGACATAACCAATTGTGGGGTGTACATAGTCACTTTGCCTGTATAACTTTGCTGCTATAAACTCTATGCCTCTCATTAAGGAAGTTTTATTTGATCAACAAAGGAGGAGAGTTTTGTCAGCAGAAGGAGCGATGTAGCGTCTATACCTCCACAGTTTTGTTGATGAAAGCTGACTTTTGTTAACAAGAAGGTTGCATGAAGACAGGGTCTTATTGCAGCAATTACCCATTAATTCCCTCCAGTTACTTTCCTCTCGCTATTTCCTTTCCTTTATATGGTTGAAGAGGTGTTAACAGGCCACTTCACATTGAATGGTCCCTTGAAATATGTGTTAACTGCTGGTGCTAAACAAGCTGTTCCTCCTTATATTTAGCTGACACTTGAAATTGCATCTGCACACTGAGATAAATTTGAATTTCAAGGCCTTAGCTCGATGTTAAAATGGACTGTCTTCACATGTAATACTGTTTACTTGATTTATTGAGCTGTAATGCCGGTTACAGAACATCAATATTAAGGGATGGGTATAGCATCTATTTCAAGTTTAAGATATTGAATCAAGGCTAGTTTGGAAGCACCATGTCCTGAATTCGAATCTGTTAGCCACTAGAAGTGTCCTGTATGTATCTCACAAAGCTGTGGATTGACCCTCCAAGTATGGCCGCTTCATTGTGCACTGCTGTCAGGTGTGCAGGAAGAAGGTCAAAGTAAGCCTGTGAAGTTTGGATTGAATTTGAATTAAAATGTGAAGTGGAATTTAGCAGCCCAGCCCTGCAAATGGAAAAGGGCATCTATTATGAAACAATCCCTTTCCCCATTGTGTTGTACTGCATTGGTAGCAATTATCAGTAGCCCTGTATGGCAATCGTGAGCGCTCAGGGTAGTACCTGACTAGTACTGTGCAGGCTCACAAGAGAGACCCAGCTTGGATCCACCAGGAGATCCTAGATCTCATTGCCATTTGGGGAGACCAATTGGTGGCGAAGAGATTTTGGGTGGCCAAGAGAAATGCAGCCATCTATGATCAGATGGCACCTGAGATGGACACCTGAGATTACTCCCAGGACTCTATGCAATGCCAGGTAATGGTTAAAGAACTCCATCACGCCTATCAAAAGGTCTGTGAAACCAAGCAGCATTCAGGGGCAGCTCCACGGACCTGTCACTATTATCAACAGTTCCACATGCTTATGGGGAGCAACCCCACCACAGAGCCCGGACTGAATATGACACTGGTGGAGGCCCTGGTATGGAGTTTGGGGTGAGCCCAGAGCAGCAGGGTGGCCTGGAGGAAGAGGGCAATGGAGAGGAGAAAAGGAGCAATGATCAGGAGACAGAGAAAGTTGTTCCGGATAGCCCAGAGCTCTTCACCATCGACCTGGACCAGGTTCCCTCCATGGCGGGCCCCTCCACAGCATTCCCCTTCATGCCAGGACCCTCCACGGCAGTTCCCTCCATGCCAGTTCCCAAGTCCTCTGGAGCAAGTGGTTTGGGTGAGTCTTTATTTTGCATGCTAGAAACGGGTTGTGGGTGGGTATAGCTATAGAGTTTTGCATAGGTACAGGTTTTCAACTGTGCTTCCGTGCCCCTCAGAACAGTGTGCTAATGTTCCTTGGGAAGGAACGCTTCTCCTTTTTGGCTATCTCCTCAAAGGCCTCATCCAGGCACTCATACTTTTTTCACAAGGTTTTTGGACAGGCCTGACTTGTTGAGGCTTCCACGGTTGCACACCTTGCCATGCCAGGCAACCAGATAGCAATCTGGCGTCATGGCACCACACAGCATTTTAGAAAATTTTCCAGGTTTTTGGTCACACAACAGACATTTTTTCCTCCATTTCTGTTAGTTTTAGGAGGGTGATGCCTTCTTTGGCAACCTGTGGAAGCATGGGAATTCGCATCTGTTTTTTTTTTTTTAAACATGCTTCCTGTCCCTTTACGTTGGCCTGCAGCAGCTGGTGGGCACTCTGTTTCCCACCCCACAATGTAGTTTGCAGGCTCTGGGGGTGTTTCCCCTGCATGGCCCTTTCAACCAGCATTTCTTTTCATTTTTCATGACACCCCACCCAGCCCCCTCACGCCACACTGCGGCCGAGCTCTGCTGTGCTTTTCCCATCCCATGCGCCCTTCCCCCAGCATTTCTTTTCCAGCATTTCTTTTTTGTTTTTCAGGACTCCCCAACTGCTGGACTCTGTTGTGCTTTTCCCATGCCATGTCCCTTTCCCCCAGCATTTCTTTGCGTTTTCTATGGCCCCTATGGTGTCCCGTGGCTGCCAGGCTCTGCTAGGCATTTCCCCTCCCTGTACCCCTATCCCCAGCATTTCTTTTGATTTTCCAGGACTCCCCAGGGCCACATGGTTGCTGGGTGTTTTTCGTCCCATGTCTCTTTACATCCAGCCTTTCTTTGGATATTTTTTTTCTTTACATAATTTCTGTTGTGCATGGAAGCCCCACACGCAGCCATCCATTTGTCACTGCCACAGGACACCCAGCCAGGACACCTGGTGGCTGCCCCTGCTATTGCAGACCTTCCCATTCCCACCAAAAGAGGACAATTGCTTATAACTTAAACTGACCGCAAAGCAATGTGCTGGATAAGTGATGGCAAGTGAGGTATTGTTAAATGCACACTTACTGTCTCACACTTAATAACCGATGTGCCCTTCAAAAGTATACTTTCAGTGATAGTACACAGAAAGACCCCTTCATTGCACTTCAAAGCACATTATGTCAATAGTATCTTAATTTTGACCTTCATTTTCCAGATTCAGTGTCTAGTGTTGCAGAGAAAACCAGGAGACACAGGGAATGCAGACAAGATCTGATCCTGCAGCACATGGGAAACACTCAGGCAGAGCACAAGAACTTGACAAAGGATACTGCTCAGTGGCATCACAGTAAACTTTAATGAGAGAATGCTTGACCTCCAGCGGCAGCAATTGTCAAAAATGAATGAGGCTGTGGCAAAACAGAGTGAGGTCATGGCTAAGCAGACTGAGGTTGCAGCAAAGCTTGTAAAGGCTGTTACTGAGCAGACCGAGGTCCTGTGCTCCCTGCTGTAGCTGCAAAGGGACTCACAACCCAGCAGAGCATCAGCTGACACGAGCTGGCTGGAGTCCACTGAGGAGAGGTGCCCACCCCCCCATAGTTGGGGTCCCTGCATGTGGGGAAGGAGGCCAAGGCTACCCTGCTGCTCCAGTCCAAAGGGCCACTGCAAAAGGTTATTCAAGCACTCTTGAGAAGGCTTCTTTTCGCAGCCACTTAAACCTCTCCTCCCCACACCATACAATTGTTTCTTTTAGCTTGGTGTGATTTCTGGTCCTGCAGGAGTGGGTGGATGGGGGGAACACAAATCACACCAGACGTGTGCGTAGACTGTGAGTGTCACTGAAGTCACAGCTGGGCAGTGAAACTCTCTTGTCCGCAGCAGATGCGTGGCTGAGGGAACTGAGTTGGTTGGAGGGGGTGGGCTGAAGGCACAACACATTCTATTTACTGCAACTTAACTCCCTCCCACCAAAAAAGAGCATTCATTCATTACAGCAAGGTTGATTTATTGGCATTATGGCAGAGACATACATTGGTACCATGTGCGTTACAGATCAGTCATAAAGCTGTTTTTTAAACCTTCCCTTATTGCTGTAGCTTGAGCGTGGCTACTGGTGGATGGCAGTGCAGACAGCTGCGAGTAAGCCCTGCCTATTGCCTCTGCCTCAGAATTCCAGGTAGACAGGAAAGTCTTCTGCCTTGATTCACGTATGTTTTGCAAAATCCTACACGCTGTAATAACAGTGGGGACATTAGCTTCAGAAACATCCTAATGGGTCAATAAACATCTGAACCTCACTTTTAAATGTCCATAGGCGCACCCCACGCTCAGTCTGCACCTGCTCAGTCTGTGATTAAAGTTTTCCTTGCTGGGGGGTGCAGGGCTCCTGGGTAGGGTTTCATCAGGCAGGGAAGCAGAGGGTACGCAGGGTCTCCCAATGTAACAATGGGCATCTCCATGTCACCAACCTTGATTTTCTGATCAGGGAAAAAAGTCCCATCCAGGAGCTTTCAGTATAGTCCTGAATTCCAGAATATGTGTGCATTGTGAACCCTCCCTGACCAGCCAATGTTGATGTTGGTAAAATGACCTTTGTGATCTACCAACCCCCCATGACCCCTTTCGATTAATATACTCTGATGCCACATGTGCCAGGGCCATGATGGGGATGTGTGTGCCATCTATTGCCCCACCGCAATTAAGAAAGCCCTGGGCAGCAAAGCCATCCACTATGGCCTGTATATCTCCCAGGGCCACAGTCTTCCTGAGGAGTTGCTGGCAGATTGCATGGGCAACCTCCATCACCATGGATCCCACTGTAGATCTGCCCACCCTGAACTGATTTGCCACTGACGGGTAACTGTCAGGGGTTGCAGACTTCCACAGTGCAATTACCATTCACTTCTCTACCAGTAAAGCCTGACTCATTTTGGTGTTGCTGTGCTTCAGGGCAGGCGCCAGCACATCACAAAGTTCCATAAAAATGAACTTTGCACATGCAAAAGTTCAGTACCCACTGCTGGTCATCCCAGGACTCCAAAATGATGCGATCCCACCAGTGTGTGTTGGTTGCTCCAGTCCAAAACCACCTCTCCACTGCTAGCAATGCAGTCATGGCACCCACCAGCTCTGAGTTCTTGGACCGCGGTTGTCATAATTGCTGTTCCAAACCAGCATCCTTGTCATCATCAGCAGCAGCACCAGTAGGATATCCAAGTGCCATTGAGCTTTGGAACTGAAGGACAAATTGCTTGACAGATGCTGTGGTAGCTGAAATGGTCTGTGCTATAATTTGGAGCGTTCATGTATCCAAGCTTGCTCTGGAAAACTGCAGCAAGAAATGACGGCATTAGTGATGCAGTGAATACTGGGATAGTGCTTGAAATTCTGGAATTCCAACATAAAATGCCCACAAGCAACCAAGGCTAAGGCACGGTGGGTTAGGTACCCAAAATGCAGTGCTCACACTGTCGAACTTGCACGGGGCAATGGGGACGTGGAGACTCGACATGGAGAGAAGGTGGGTCGAATTTCAAGAAACTTTGTGGACATGTTATTTGAATTCATAATATCAAGATTAAGTATTGGAATTTATTATATATTGATTTTATCTAGTAGTGTGGACACAGCCATAGTTTCCAGACCTAAGGAAAAGCAAAAGAAAGCTAGTCTTCCTCACCAAGAGAAAAACATATCCTCCTACCCATCTTGTCTCCCTAATATTAATGTCAGTTATTAGCAACAGGTTAATGCCCACAGAGTTATGCTGTTTAGAAGCGCATATTAATACCGTTTTGTTGTGTGCTGATCTGTGGGGTTTTTCAGACACTATATACTATTTGCATCTTACTATATGATAAAGTTTCTGAAAATCCCCATAATCCCAGAGCCAATCTAGAAGTGATACTGATGGGACAGACAGATGTTGTATGAGGTGCTACTGTGGCAAGGAAATGAATTGGAACATCAAGAACTAGCAGTGACTAACTCCAGGGGTACTGAGGGTGTGGGAACACTCCTTGGATTGCAGTGGTTTCCATCTTGTACAGGGATTATAATACTGTCTGTCTTCTGGGATATGAGAGGAGAGGGTCATGTCCACTTCACCCCTGAGTGAAAAATTAATGGGTAACAACACAAACATTCAGATAGCCCTTCAAAAGGCAATCTTCATAGTACATAGCTGTTGAGATGAAAGGTGAAAGATGTTGGTAGGTAGCACAGGTGGGTGGGTCGGGGAGCATGTGGATCTGTTAAAGATATTGATCAGGTATCTCTGTAAATAGCAGAGGACAGCATCTGTTTACATTCATTTCCACACATGGTTGATTTTCTCTGCAAGTGTAAGTGCTAGAATCCATTTCTTTTCAAATCAAAACTCAGATTCTGCAGCTGCTAATGAATCTTTGATGAGGAGAGAAGCGAGGCCCCTCATCGACCACTGAATGAAATAAAACATTTGGATATTATTCTGTCATTATTAAAGAGAATAGAAGAAGCAGGAGCATCAGTAGTGGTGTTTTCTGCATTTCTGCAGTATATAACTCAGCCTTGAAGCCTCCAGGAGTTCCATGCCAGTCCCAAACCTGGATAAAGGAGGAGGGCTGGTCAGATGAGAGATGATGTGCTGATCATAAAACAGCAATACAAATAAAATCTGGTGCCGGTATGACTGATAAAACATGCCTGCTTGGACATCGCCCGGATAAGCAAGGTCTGTGATACAAATAGAGTGATTAGGGTTGGGTTGATAAGTTGGCTATCAAAAGAAAATTACAGTTAACATATAGCTGTTCAGGTGTATGCACTGACATCGGACAGTACGGTGGAAGAGAATGAAGTATTCTATAAAGACTTGACAAAGCCACTGGAGGAGACACTGAAGAGACGTGTTGTTCATTGGAGGAGAGTGGAACTCGAAGATCGGAACAGATAACAAAGGTTGGGAGAGAGTCATGGGAAGGTTTGGATACAGAGAAAGAAATGAACAAGGTAAGAAACTACTAGAGTTTGCTACGGAGCATGAGATGGTGATCTTCAACACGAGATTCCAACAAAAGGACTGTAGGAAGTGGACATGGTGATCAAATGGCTGAAAGTCCAAGAACATGATAAATATGATCTTGAGAAGGAGAAGATGGGTAACATCAATACAGCAGTGCCAAACTTCCCAAGGAGTGGATATAGACTTGGACCACAATCTAGTGATCATGAACGTCAAGCTGAAACTTGAGAAGAAGTGTAAGGCACAGTTTAAGGAAAGAAGAGATGTGGCAAGGCTAGGCGAGGAAGAAATAGGGAATGTGTATAGAGCAAAAGCATATGTATAGAGCAGTGCTCGAAGAAAAGATCAGGCATCTGGGCACAGAGAAAGACCAAGATAAGAGAGTCAAAAGGATAGCCACAGCAATAGCTGAGGCAGTGGAGCAGACAATTCTGGAAGAAGAGAAGATCAATAGGAAGTGGATTACTCAGAAGACACTGAAGCTGGTCAAAGAGAAGAGAGTATTAAACATTAGAAGGGATGTTTCTGAGAGGGAGGAGAAGCAATATAGAGTGAAATGCAATGAGGTTAGGAAAGCAGCCAGAATGGATAAGGCAAAATGGTTAGAGGAGCAGTGTGAAGATATAGAGAGGTATTAAACCCAAGAAGGTGTATGAGATGATTAGGAATATTAATGGGAAGTAGCAGCCAAAACAAATGGCGAGCAAAGACTAGAATGACAAAATGCTCATGAAGAAGGAGATGGTGCAGTGATGGATGAGATTTTGCTAGGCTCTGTACAAAACACATTTGGATCCAAGTGTCTCAGAGAGACTGATAGAAGAACTGAAAGAGATATCCCTACCAAGCATCAAGAGTGAGACCAATATTTTGAAGGAGGGAGTAGTAAATGCAGTGAAGTGACTAAAGAACAAAAAGAGCCCTGGAAATACTAAAATCATGGGAGAGATGATTGAATATGATGGAGAAAGTATGATTCAGGAAACACAGCAGGAAAAGAAGGGAGGCCACCTCGGGAATGGACAAGATCCATGCTAGAGACAATACACAAGAAAGGAAGCACATTGGAGTGCAAGAACTACAAAATGATTGCCCTAATGTGTCATCTAGGCAAGGTGCTGCTGCTGCTGCTGATGGAGAGATTGAGATTGCAGATAGAAGAACATCTAGTGGATGAGCAAGTGGGATTCAGGATATTGGCACTAAGATTGATAGTGGAGAAAACTGGATGAAAGAACAAGAACATCTACAATTGCTTTGTTGATTTTCAGAAGGCATTTGACAGTATAGATCAGAAAGTGACTTGGGAAGTGTTGGAGTCATATGGAGTTGATAGCAGACTCATATGATTGTTGAAGTGTATCAATGACAATGCAGAGATAGCGATGAAGACATGCGAAGAGATGGCAAGTTGGTCTAGAACGAGTAGAGGTACAAGACAAGGAGATCTGATATTGCCGAATATCTTCATCATGCATTTAGAGAGAGTGATGGACAAGATCAAGGAAGAGGTAGAAGGGATATCAGTGCATGGGATTAGAATTAACCACTTGAGGTTTTGCGGATTACTTAGTTATCATTGAGGAGGATGAAGAGAAGCTAGCCAGAATGGTGCAGGTGCTAAATGAGGAAGGGAAGCAGTATAGACTGAATATGAACATCAATAAAACAAATAAATCGTATTTGGAACTAAAGACATAGGAAAGAAGATCATTGTAGACAAGACTGAACTAGAGAATGCAGAGAAGTTCACATACCTGGGGAGCAACATGACATATGATCTAGACTATAAGAAGGAAATATTGACTAGAATAGTGAAAGCATGAGTGTGTTTGAAGGCAATGGATAAGATCTGGAAATGCCAAGCAATTAGTTTAGGAAAAAAGCTGAGCATCTTGAAAACGTGTATTCAGCAGCGTGTTGTATGGATATGAGACATGGATTACGACAAAAGGTTTGAAGAGAAGGATAGGGGCATTCAAAAGGAGTTGTTATGGAAAGATCCTGAGAATAGGATGGATGCAGAAGGTTACCAATGAGGAATTATACACGTAGATACACCAAGAAGAGAACCTACAGCAAAAAGTTTTACAACGGAAGTTACAGCTATTCAGACATATTTGCAGAATGAACGATGAACAAAAAATCAAGACCCTGGTATTTGGCATAATGGATGTTTCGAAAAGGAGAGGCAGACTCCACAGAGAATGGGTAGATGAAATAGTAAATTAGTAAGGAGCTAGTCTACAGAAACTAAGCCACTCCACACTGGACAGGGAAAGATGGAGGGAAATAATGAGAGAGGCATTGGACACCATTGGGTGCTGAGCCCAGGGGTTGTTGATGATTATGAAGGCAGTGTATGAATTGACCATTTAAAGCAAAAGCGATAAGTAAGGCTCAAGTCAGTGGTACCTCAATAGTGCTGACCATAGCTCATGAAACTTTTCAGCTTTGCTATGGAAACCACCTTGAGAAAGCCATTGCTCAGAACTTCAGGAGTCCTATTAAGGGTTCTAGATCTTACACTCACTACAGAATGTAATGAACTCTTTCATTTAACACAAAAGTGTTCCTACCTCACACATAAGCCGCGTCTACATGTGCCGGCTACTTCGAAGTAGCCGCGCCAACTTTGAAATAGCGCCTGCGAGCGCTATTTCGAAGTTGAAATCGACGTAAGGCGGTGAGACGTCGAAGTCGCTATCCCCAACAGGAGATGGGAATAGTGCCCTACTTCGACGTTGAACGTCGAAGTAGGACACGTGCAGACGATCCTCATCCCGCAACATCGAAATAGCGGGGTCCGCCATGATGGCCATCAGCTGAGGGGTTGAGAGATGCTCTCTCCAGCCCCTGTGGGGCTCTATGGTCACCGTGTGCAGCAGTCCTTAGCCCAGGGCTTCTGGCTGCTGCTGCTGCAGCTGGGGATCCATGCTGCATGCACAGGGTCTGCAACCAGTTGTCGGCTCTGTGGATCTTGTGCTATTTAGTGCAAGTGTGTCTGGAAGGGGCCCTTTAAGGGAGTGGCTAGCTGTTGCCCGGGAAGTGCTAGTCCACCCTGTGACCCTGTCTGCAGCTGTTGCTGGCACCCTTATTTCGATGTGGGTCTCTTTGGCGTGTAGACACTCCCCTGCAGCGCCTACTTCGATGTGGTGCTGCCCAACGTCGACGTTGAACGTCAACGGCACCAGCCCTGGAGGACATGTACATGCTATTAATCGAAATAGCTTATTTCGATTTCGCTACATCGAAATAAGCTATTTCGATGTAGTATACACGTGTAGACGTAGCTATACTGGTATAGGCGACTGTTAAACTGAAGTTACCTTTGGATTGTTTCATACGTTGGAAATATTTTCTCCTTTCAGCTGTAGTGAGAGAAATGACAATGTGTTATATTTTCACATGAAATAGGGGCAACGGTATATAAAAATGGGCGAGTTCACCTGCTTTCAGTGTAAAACCCAAAGACGGGAACTTCTGGCTACCAACTTCCTTTGTGTGCTTGAGGAAGACATTTTGTGTTCTAATACATTGATACAAGTTAACCAGTAATCGGTGAACTCTGGGGTGCACAAAAAGAGGAGCAAGCCCCCTTGCGGAAGAGGCATGAAATTTCATAAGAGGGATGCAGCACAGTTGGCTGCTGGGTCTCATGCTTATCTATCTCATAAAAAATGTTGAATTATGTTCCTGCTTTTATGGCTGTATATTCACATTATATAACAACTAATAAAGTTTTTATATGCTACATACTTATTTTCTTAGACCTGCCAAAAGGGTTCTTTTTTTCTTATGAACACAACTGAAATTTCCATCTCTTTAGATTACCTTAGACAGGTTGGTGGGACCTGTTAATTGCAGGGGTGAAAAGTGGGGCCCTGGAATAAAAAGTTTGTTCACCCCTGAGTTAACTAAAATTGTAAATGGTGGTCTAGGTTAAGGCAGAGCACAAACATTCGCTCTCAAGTATGAGTCACTCTAGCATCTATAATTGTGTTGGCAATTAAGTACTTAACTTAAATTCCAGGTTAACTAAAACTGTGATCTAAATGCATCCTTATTCTCCACTTTTTGACTGATGTGTACTTGTACTCATTGTGCAAAATGAGCATGAAGTGCTTTGTATAGATGGAAATGACTACATAGTGTGCAAAGAAGTGGCTATTCATATCCTTAAAGTTTATACCTATGGATTCTCATTAGCGATAAAGGACTCTGATCTAGGAGAACCAAACTTGGATTATACTATGCTCTCTGCTGGCGTTACTCTGGGTTCCTACTATTGTAGGAGATAAGAACCATTGAAAAAGCACTAAGCATTATTGCTTTAATACATTTTCTGTCTCCGTGGTTTGCTAATTTTAGTCAGTGAGTCTGGCTGTGTTTGTGCATCTCCAATGAATTCCTTTCCTTTGTATTTTCTCACCTATGCACCAAGCAGCTTAGATGAAGTGCACCCATTGTTTAACAGATGACAAGCCACTAAGTCATCTGAAAAAGATGCAGAGAGTCACAAAAAAATAGCACACAGATGCTGCATGAGGATACGTAAGTTGTGACGTTGACCGAAGAAAATATGAAGCTGGGTTATTTCACTGCACAGTTTACCAATCTCAACTTTCTTCTTCCTGGATATCACATGGAGCTTCACCCCTCTCTGCTTCTTAATTCCATTCGGTGGAGGACTGATGGTTCAGCTCTTGATCTGCAAGGGGAACAGAGGTAGAGAAGGAAAGTTCAGCGATTCCCACAGGGCCCAGCCTCAGCATGCCCATTTCTGCCCAGTACTTACATATCAAGGAGCTGAAGTGCTCACTGGTGCCTAGATCCTAGGTGCAGCCTGTGACATGCCAATGGCTACGTCTACACGTGGCCCAAACTTCGAAATGGCCATGCAAATGGCCATTTCGAAGTTTACTAATGAAGCACTGAAATGCATATTCAGCGCTTCATTAGCATGCGGGCAGCAGCGGCACTTCGAAATTGATGCGGATTGCCGCCGCACGTCTCGTCCAGACGGGGCTCCTTTTCGAAAGGACCCCGCCTACTTCGAAGTCCCCTTATTCCCATGAGCTGATACTTTCCTCTGAAAGGAAGTCATATTGTCCCCATTTCTCAGACAGAGAGCCAAGACATAGTGAGATTAATATCAACCTTAAGTCAGGTATTTACTAACATGTCATTAAGACTGTAATATTCTTTTAATTAGTTTTGCGTGTGTGATATTATGATATACAGTGGAAGAATTGTTTTGGTGCATTTTCCTCATATCCTTTGCTTTTAAAGGTCAAATCTATCATTAATACTGGTGCATTAGTTAAAATCCTCTCTTTTCTGAAGATTTTTGGTTGTGGTATTACAGTGGGTGCAGATAGTTACTCCTGTAGTTAAAGGTTGCCTGTGACTTTCCATTGTAAAGCCCTGTTTTCAATTGTTTATAACTTTACCTGTTTGGGCTGAAGTTATCCACAGCAGGTATCTGTCCCACATGAAATTCTTTTGGAAAATTTCAGCAAAAATAATCAAGCAATTCTTCAGAACAAAGTTAGAGGGAAATATGTTGTTTTGACACATAAATTTTTTACAACTGTTTTGTTAAAAAACTCTAGCCTTTGACCGCTTTGGTGCCGGAACTGGAAATTTGGCAGGGGGTCAACTTACTGTCAGGGAAGTACCTTTGCTATTCCCATAAATATTGGCGCACACTGTCTCACATTGGCTGTGTCTACACGTGCCCCAAACTTCGAAATGGCCATGCAAATGGCCATTTCGAAGTTTACTAATGAAGCGCTGAAATGCATATTCAGCGCTTCATTAGCATGCGGGCGGCAGCCGCGCTTCGAAATTGATGCGGATTGCCGCCACGCGGCGCATCCAGACGGGGCTCCTTTTCGAAAGGACGCTGCCTACTTCGAAGTCCCCTTATTCCCATGGGAATAAGGGGACTTCGAAGTAGGCAGCGTCCTTTCGAAAAGGAGCCCCGTCTGGACGCGCCGCGCGGCGGCAAGGAGCATCAATTTTGAAGCGCGGCTGCCGCCCGCATGCTAATGAAGCTAATGAGCTCATGGGAATAAGGGGACTTCGAAGTAGGCAGCGTCCTTTCGAAAAGGAGCCCCGTGTGGACGCGCCGCGCGGCGGCAATCCGCATCAATTTCGAAGCGCGGCTGCCGCCCGCATGCTAATGAAGCGCTGAATATGCATTTCAGCGCTTCATTAGTAAACTTCGAAATGGCCATTTGCATGGCCATTTCGAAGTTTGGGGCACATGTAGACATAGCCATTATGACACTCTGAAAAACAGTTTGTCTGCACATCCTCAGTAGAGATGAGAGAGAGTTTCACAACTAAATTGTCTGATGAGGCTGTTTGCACTGAGCATGCTCTGTCCTGGAAATGCAGGGGGGGGAGCAGGACCTTCCCTGCAATTGCTCCTCCTGATTGCTGTGGCTTTGGGCATAGGAACAGGGACCAAAGGCCACCTTAATTTCGATATTTCATATCTCTTCAATACATCACTTTACAACTTGAATGGTGCATTTACACTAGGAACTAACTTTGAAGTTGATGCGTCAATCAAAGCAGCCAGCAGAGAGTCTACACACATTTTTCCCTGACTTCAAAGTCCTTACTCCATGCCCAGGAATAGAGTTGTGCCCTATTTTGAAGTTTAACTTCAAAGTAAGGTGTGTGTAGATGCTCTACTTTGAAATTGCTTAAGCAACTTCAAAGTTATTTTTGTAGTGTAGACAGCCTAAGTGTCGTTTTTTTTTGTTTTTTTTTGGTACATAACAAAGAAATAAATTCCTCCTCTCTCCTAAGTGGGCCAGAAAAAAATAGAAATTTAATATTATCTTTTACCAAAAAGTGTTTGGACATAGATAGAGGATATTATATACATACTCTTCATTTATTTGTCTTTACAGTATACACACAGTTCCACTTATTGCTGTGATCTGGGAGAGACTTAGAGAGCAACAGCAACAGGAAAGTTTACTACATGTTCATTGTTCCAGGAAATCAGTGTTCAATTCAAGTGCCCAGCCAGTCTGCAGTTTCTCTGTTTGTTTTAACTATTCTCCAGCCACTTTACAATGATTTTATAAAAACACACTCCTAGGCTGTCAGTAGCTCCTCTGTCTCCAGATTGACTCTTTTGCAATAGCTTGGGCTTGGAGCTAATAGCCTTCCCTACAGTGGAAGTACCTAGCACATTGTGAGTGTTGTCACCATATAAAATAAGAGAACAGCAGCAGCATAGGAAGTGATTAAAAGCTATAAACCCAACACATAATAAAACTACCAGTTTAAATTCAAGGTACTGATTTGCTTCCTAAAATAACCTTTTCAGGCATGTCTGAAGCACAGAGCATATCACTCTGTCACCTTGGGCTGCCAGTCTCAATAATCAGTGGCAAGACAGCATTAAAGATGGAGTCAATATAACTGCTTAAATTCTCACAAGAGAGGTAGCTATGTTAGTCTGTGTCTTCACAGAACAGAAAGGGGGGTCTGTCCCAAGAAAGCGCAGGACCTAATAAATTATATTGTTAGTCTATAAAGCGCTACAGGACCTCTTTTCTTTATTAAAAGCTGACAGACTATATTTTATCCCTTTTAAAAAACCAATGCCACCTTACTAATTTGCATCTACAAAGCTCTAAATCTGCTGGTATAACAACATTTTTTCATCTGTCATCAGGTGGTCATGATTCCCAAAAACTTAATCCTTACAGCTACCACTTGAACTAAAGGAGAACTATTAGTGTTGTTAATAGGAGCAATAGGTTGTTACCCTAAACATGGACACCCACCCTCCCTGCTAGAGGGTCAAAGACACACATTGTACAAAGAGGCTGCACCAGTTCTGTGCGTACAACGTTCCCATCAGACATTGTATATGAATTTAGCGCACTGGTTCAAATCTGGCTTTCTTGCAGTTTTTAAGGAAGCAGTTCTTTAATAGAGTTTACAACAAGTAATTATGTCCAATGTCATTACTTTAAATTTACGGGTGATGTGGCAGCTCAGATTTCAGCTACTGTCACAAACTGACAGTGAACAAGTTGTCCAGTGGTCTATGCTCAGAACACTGTTGTTTTCCCTGGAGAAGGCAGAAGTATTTTCCTCTGTAGACTTGATTGAAGCTGTACTGTAATTACTTCCTGTTATCAGGGTTAATTGACCCACTCTTTTCCTTCAGGTCACACAGTATGGAGATGTAGTCAGCTAGTTTTTAGAATCAGAGCCAAGACGCTTGAGCTGTGTCCACATGTGCACAAAATGTCAAACTAAGTGGCCCTCTTTTGAAAGAACGGCAGGAGCGCCTACATGTGCTCCTTGAAAAAAAATGGAAGAACTGGGTGCAGATATTGAAATCCAAACTCCAATCCCGTATCAGGAAGATTGTCTCCTTTTGAAAAACTAAATCAAAAGAGTACATGTGAGACACTCCACATTCTGCTTTTTCAAAAGAGGAGTCTGCCATGGTGCTGGTCAGCTGGAGCACTGGGCCGCTCCAGCCGGCAGCAGTGCGGCTCTATGATCCCTGCATCCAGCCGCCTTAAAGTAGCATGCAAGCAGGAACCCTGTGGCAGGAAGCTGGGAGCACGCTAGGAGCAGCCCCAGCACAAGCTCCAGCTGCATGCTCTGAGTGGCGTGATGATGGCCAGCACACAGCCTCTGTGTGGGCCCCAGGCCCCCCCACCTGAGCCCTCGCAGGACTCCCAGGGTCCTGGGGAGGAGAGAAAAAAAGGGGCCCCTCCCGCACAGGGTGGGAGCTTCAGGACCTCCTGGGCCTTTGGAAAGAAAAGGAGGTCCTCCATGAGATGGGCATCAAGGGGCAAAATGCCACAGCATTTGCCTGCCTGGCCCAGGACCTCTTCACAAGGGGCCCCCCGGAGCGTACCGCGGAACAGGTACACAGTAAAGTTAAAGAACTGTGGCAGGGCTATGCCCGGGCCCGGGACCAGGCCAGCTGCTCCGGGGAAGCCCCAGCTACCTGCCCTTACTTCTGGGTGCTCCAGGGCAACCTGGGGCCCTGGATAACTCCCCACCTCCAGTGATCCTGGATACATCAGCAGATGAGCTACAGCTTGAGGTGGAGGAGCCGCCCAGACCAGTGACCCAGGAGGCCGACGTGACCAGTGAGTGGTTGAGTGAGGAGAGGGACCTTGCAATCTACATCCCCTCCTGCTCATCCAGCTGGGCAACCTGGAGCCAGGCATCCCCAGATGTTGCTGAGGGACTCTCCAGTATTTATGCAGCAGGGTGTGCACCCCAGTCATTAGGGTGGGGGAGACGCACTAACCAGCAGGCTGCACAGTGGACCAGTGGTCCCAGGCCGCACACATACCAGCCCACCGTGGTACAAGTCACCCCATAGCAGCCTGCTGGTCATGGCCAGCACCTGCCCCCAAAGACAGCAGTGCGTGCCATGCGTAGGGCAGTGGCTGGTCAGTGCTGGATGACACCTGGGGACCATGCACCATGGGCTGGGAAGGACCACCCATCTGAGAAGCCCCTCGGCCACTGCACCATCTGATGGGATGCCCAGCCCTTGGGGGAGGGGTGTCTGCTGTGGGAGTGGCCCACAGTTAGACCTCCCCAGGCTGTAGTACATTACTGACACGGCGTCCCCCGCTCCATACAGCTGCACCATCTGTGGTCTGGGAGAGTCCAGCACCTTCCCTGGTCCCTGAGAGCCCCCTGGGGGATGTTGAGGGTGCCCAGGCCCCACCCTGTGCCATGCGCCACTGGGGCTGCAGCTGGAGGGCCTCCTGCTGGGCTGAGGAGGACCCAGCTAACCACCGCCAGGCTGAGGTGGCTGAGCAGCACCTGAGGTTCGCGGAGGCTGAGCTGGAGTGGTGGATGGTGGTGTGGGGGAGGCTGCTGAAAACTCTGGAGAGCATTGGCACGACACTCCAGGAGCATGCAGCCAGTACTGCCTACCCCCTAAACCCCCCCACCGAGCCTGCTCCTGCCATGCCCACTGAGCACCCCCCCAACCTTACCTGCTGATGCTCCCCACCCCGTCTCCACCCCCCACCCCCGGGGGCCCTGCACCCAAGGAGGCAAGAGCTCCTGGGGCTGATGGGGCTTGGGGCCCACCAACTCAGCCCTGGAATGAGCCCCTCTGCCCCCTCCAGGGTCAGAGGCCCCCCTCCCAGTGAGGTGCCCCCCATCCCCCTCTATACTATGTCCCCTCACCTGTACATAGTTGCACATACTGAACAGTTGTTGATAAATGTTTATTTATCATACACCCGCTCTTGCTGTGCTCCTCAGGGAGTGATGGTGGGTGGCGGATGTGTGGGTGTGGTGCTTGTGGGGGCCATGGTGGGATGGTGTGTGGTGGAAGTGGAGGGAGGGTGGAGGTGGGTCACAGGCAGCCATCCACAAAGGACTGCCTGAGGGCCCCCATCATGTGGAGACTGTCCTGGTGGGCCTGGCAGATGGGGGCAGCGCCCAGCTGCTCGTAGCTGGCACTGGCCACATTGCTCCCTCCCTAGACATAGGCATCCCCCTTGCTCTCCATAACTTTGTGGAGGACCCAACAGGCACCCACAACCTGGGGCATGTGGAGGACCCTGACCTTCAGCCATGTGTAGAGGCACCTCCACCACCCCTTAATGTGTCTGACAGCAGGGTCTCCAGGATGAGAGTGTCCTCCTGCAGGAACTGCTGCTGTGCCTCCATCCTGCGGCACAAGTGGGCTTTGCTGGGCTGAGGACAGCTGGGCAGCGCTCAGTTCATGTGGAGGGAGGGGTCCTTTAAGGGAGTGGCTGGCTGTGGCCCTGGAAGGGCTTATTGGCCGTGGGACTCCATCTGCAGCATTTCCTGCCTCATTTCTTTCAAAGGAGAGCTTGGAGCCATGTGGACACTCCCTTTCAAAAAAACGTGAGAGTGCTTCAAAAGGGCAGGTCGACCCGTCGATCCGCTATTAGCGTGCTGTCGCTCCCTTTTGACAGCCGTTATTTTGACCTCTGCACGTCGATTTTCACCCTTTTGAAGGGGTGCTCACGTGTAGACCAAGCTTTGGGGTGTATGTACACAGCAAAGCTATTTCGAAATCACAGTTGTTATTTTGAAATAACTTTGTCAGAGTCTACACATTGCCACCGCTATTTTGAAATAATTTCAGAATAGTGGTTGGTTTATTTTAAAATAGGTAAACCTCATTTCACATGGAATAATACTTATTTCAAATGAGCTGTTTCAAAATAGGGGCTGTGTAGCAGGGAATAGAGCCTATTTCAAAATAAGCCAAACTGCATCCAATGGCTCTATTCTGTGCAGATGCTCTATTTCACAATAGTTGAGCGCTATTTTGAAATGAATTTTGTGTGTAACAGTGTCATTTCAGACAGCATAGACATAGCGTTGGACTTGAAAACTGCTTGTCTACTGATTTGTGGTCTGACCACTATGTCATAACTTAGCTACCTTTGAAATGGACGCATGCCACATAAAAATGGAAGTCATTTGGGTGTAACTCCCATTTTGTTCATAGGTTACCCAGGAGTAGACAACACTCCTCTCTGTGCCTGGGTCCTGATGCTGTTAACATTAAAGAAAAGGCTTAGTATCCCACTGGTGATGATGGATAGGTGGGAATCCTCTCTCCACCCCTCTGCTGCAGTCCTTTTACAGTCTTCCCTCACCTTACAAGGGTAATTCGTTCCTGAAAAACCCCTCTTAGGGTGAATTCTCGTAAGCTGAAAATATAATTACCATTAATTTCAATGGGAAAAAATTTTATGTGTTCCTGAGCCCCAAGATTTACACCCATTTATACTAAAACACCACCAAATGCCATTAAATCCAGTGCCAGGAGGCGGGCAGGGCAGAGCAGGGCACGGGGAGGCAGCCTGGCTTGAATGCAGCTTAGGTTAAGCAGGGAGGGGGCACTGCTAGGGGCTGGCTGTGTGGGGAGCTAGGCAGGCTCAGGGGGCCCCGGCTGGCGAGGGGCAATGCCTTGCTCATGCAGGGCTGCATGGTGGAGAGGCCCCGCCCGCGGCAGCTGAGGCAGCAGTGGCGGGTGAACCAGGTGCTAAATAGGAGGGAGCGCCAAAGATGGCGAGTGGCGCCCGAGGCACAGCTGCACAGGGCGGGCGGCGGCAGCCCCCTAGCTGCCCAGGGGGGCTGGGATGGGCTGCACACCCATCATCCACATCTCGCAGAGCGGCATGATCTACTGCCGGGAGTCGGACAAGTCTACCTCCCCGCACCAGACTTCCACCCTCTCGCAGGGCGCCACCACTCCCATGCATGGCCTCTTCGTCAAGACCAATGCGGCCAACTCCATCCCCTCAGTGCTTGCCTACCAGAGCTGTCAGCCTCCAAATTGGTCCTCGTAACTGCGAAGAAATGCCTCGTAAGCTGAAGTACGGGTATTAAATGAAACTCCTTGTAAAGTTGAATTCTCATAACTCGAATGGGCGTATCTCGGGGTATGACTGTACTTGTAAAGGAAATTAAAATGGGCAGTGCCTCTGCCAGGCTGGGCCCTGCGTTGGGTACCTCCAAGAATAAACCTGAGCTAATCTGGGCAAGTGGTCTAACTCAGAGATACCAGTTGCAAACATTATATACCCAATATACACTCAGATTAGAATTAACACACACCTTCACTTAATAATTTAAGAAAAAAAGCAATAAAACAGACTAAGATTAAATGTCACCACTAATTTAAATCTGCAGTGGGGCAACTCTGTAAATTAATTAACACGTATCTGCTTTCACCTGCCACCATTCACCCCATCACTGAGCGTGCACTCCTCTGGATTTCAGAATTCTAAATGCTTGCTTGTGTGGGCATGCTTGGCGACCTCGCAGCTGGAGACAGCACTCTGCTGTCCAGCCTATCAGTCCAGCCAAGACAACAAGCTGCACAACCCCTCTGAGGACTGGAATTGTCTTAACCAAATGTCAGCAACCCTGGGTTCTGGTCGGATGCGAAGACCATTCTGCCTCTTCCCAGACAACCCCTTAACATCCTTGCTTTGTGCCTCTGAAATACTTTCCGAAACAAGGCCAGGGGTTATTCGTGCAGCCTTTGCTGCAGACCCACTCAGCCAGCTCTAGGTCCCGCAACACTTTCTGCTTTGGCTTCAGTGACACCTGTAGGTCTCTTTTGTTCCCAGTCCCTATCTGCAATGCACAGTATAACTTTCACTCAGATGTTAGGGGCCACAAGAAACCTGAGGGTTCAAAAGACTGTGCAGAACAATGGCCAGAGACAAATGGACTTTTGGGATTAATGTGAGCAGTGGTTTTCCCTGGCACTATATGGGGGAAGAGGTGATGAATGCAGATCCCCCACCCTGGCCATGCAAAAGCAGAGCCTTTTGAAGCTAGGCCCTGAGGAAGAGGACATGATTTGATGGTCACATGTTACATGAAACTCAAGCTGCACAAAAATTCATCAGGCCGATCTGACTAGTTTGTGATCTGATTCAGACGCTTAAGAACTTGAAGCCACAGAAAACACCCAGTTGCGGGATTGGAAAGACTCAGGCCCCCCCGAGAGCCTGAGGCTAATAAGTTTTTAAGCATGCCTGCAGATTCTTTTAGTGTTTGTAATATGTTCTCTGTAATGCTCTCACTTTATGAATAAATGTGCTTGCTTCTAAAGGGTGCTGTGGTGACATAATTGCTGGGCACAGAGAAGAGAAAATAAGATGCTAACACAGAGCTGTTTAAGCCATCTGGTTTGCTAGTATATTACAGAGGTCAAAATCAGGAGCGAGCGAGATGCAGATAGCAAGAGAGAGGCCCAAAAGAGGTGACAGCTGAGGGTCAAGGTCCTAAAGAAGGGAGCACAGAGCGGGGTACAGGTGCAGTTGCCTTGTATTTGTGTTATCTTGCCATTTGCAATGCTGAATCGCATTTTCTTCCTTTCTGTCCTTGGTTCTTGCTCTGACAGGGCAAATTCAACTTTGATGTAATTGGGTATATTTAAACAGGTGCCTTTTCTAACTGCTTCATCTGGGAAATTAGCTCATTGCTGTTTGTGTTTCATCCTGCCATTGCGCAGCCCTTTGCCTCAGTCACTTGCTCTGAGGGCCCTCTCTCACTGGCCAGGAACTGCAGTGCTCCTCCTTTGTGGCTTAGCCCTCTGGCCAAGCCTCCACCTTCCTTTCCTTCCAGGTGCCCTCAGCATGTTTTTCACCATCCCAGACAGTAATCATGTCTATCGCTGTGGCTGGGCCACACCCATAATGGCTAGAATGCAGAGTCTTGGACAGCCTTGCATGCTGGGTGAGGAGCGTGAGCTTTGGTTTCCTGTTCTCTGGTTTCCAGTTCAGGGAAGTGGTGTACTAGAACAAACTTCCCGTTGTTCCCTAAGACTGTGTCCTACTGTGCCTAGCTGAGGCTCACATTCTCCACCTTTTAGTCAGCCCCCTTTCTTCTGGTCTCTAGACAAACTCCTCCTTTTTGGGCCCAAATTTCTTTTTCTCCCTTATCCTTGTGACAGCAGCTGTCTTTCCTTTCATCCCCTTTCTGCTACCAGCTCCTGGCTTTACAGAAGCTCTTCCTGTCCTTGCTCAGGTGAGCTCCCCTTGATTAGATCTTTCCTCTTAGTAAAGTCAATTTCAGATACACAATTCACCTATGGCAATTGCGTAGATAGAATCAACATATCAGAAATTGACTTATCTGACTGTCCTCACTAAGAAAGGTTGATGGGAGCATTTCTCCTGTCTACCTTCCTTACTTCTTGCGATAGCAAGGAGTACAGGGGTCAACTGCCAACCCTAGAGAGCTTGATTTTATGTGTCTTTATGAGATATGCAGAATCAAACTCCAGAAGATGGACCCTGACCAGGTTGATCTTCCCAGAAGTAAAGACTTATTCTAAATGTCCCTCCCCCAGTTATTAGCCTAATAGGTTAATTGGCCCATCTGGCCTATGTGAACCATTTCAGGAAGAATATGGGGCTTATACCCCATCACAGTGCCTTTCTATTGAAGTCAGCAGAGTTGCATCCACTTACTCTAGTAAGTGGCCCACAAGTCCCTTTGCATTGTGTGTCTGGCCTCATGGGTCAACACTAGTTATAAATTTAAATTAATCGAGGTGCAGATCAAAAGTAACCCCAGAATAATACGTATTCCTTCATCTAAGATGCTTCACCTTAGAGAAGATAAATGTCCAGACACAACATTAAGTATGCCAGAATAATGAGGCTGCTCTTTACAACAGCTAGTGTCCCTTACGGACAGATGTCAGGGAAAAGCTCTGTGCAGATGAATGAAAATACCAGCTTTGAGCTGAATAACTGTATGACAATGTGGTCTATGTAGAGTCTAGAATTTGTGCTGCTGGTGCTGGTGTGCAGCAACTGTATTTGAAGACTAGAAGGAGGGATGAAATAGAAACAGCTGGAACAAAATAGAAACAGGCTCTGGAAGATGGAGAAGTATCAGAACAGTAAGATACCATAGGAATAATTACTGTATAAAAATCTAATTTAAATCAAGTCAGTAGAGACATGCTCACAGGAAGCATTAAATTGGGAATCAGCCTTGCCTAGGGCTATGTCTATACTAGGCTAAGAAAGTCAACCACAGATGTGCAATTCTAGCTATGGCAATTGCATAGGTAAAAATCGACATAGCTGCACTCGACTACCTTGGCTGTCTATAGAGGGGAAGGTTGAGAGGAGAGTTTCATCAACCTTCCCTACTCCTCACATCTTGCGAGGAGTACATGGTTCGACTGTGACCACTGAGAGGTCCATTTTGTGTGTTTCTACTAGAAATGTGAAATCAAACTCCGGAAGATCAACCCTAAGGAGGTCGATCTTCCAGGGTACTGTAGACCTGCCCAGAGCAGCATTACATTGGGAATTAGCCTTGTATAAGTGACTTTGAACTCCTATAATGTGTTGAGGTAGCAGTTTGATCAAAATTCATTTGTCCCTATGTTTAACCTTACAGACTATTGGGAACTCATTTACAGGTTTCCTCATTTTCATAAAATTCTAAGGAAATCTTGTGTTCTCTTTCCAAAATTGAAGCAAACAGGATAAAGTCTATACGCAGGACATTCATAAACAACTAAATAGACAGAGCCAAATCCATCCTTGATGCAACACTCTTTAAATCAATGGGCTTACTCCTAAACTGAATTTGGCCCTATAACTTAGTATATTCTTTTTTTGCTAATTAGTAAGGTAGCATGATTATAAGAGGACTATAGATGAATGCTGAGCTTCCTTCCCTATAGTTTTCCCTCTTACATGAACACAAGATCTCCAAGCTAGAATCAATTCACAATGGTTTAGAAAACTTGAGAGCCTAAATAATGAAGAAAGCTGCAAATGAGTTGCTAATATGAGTAATTTTTATTATTTCTCTCCCAGGACTAATTTGATTTGTGGCCCCTTTTACTCATGTAGTCGAGACCAATTACTGATACAAGCAGCCCCATTCCCTCAAGCAGATTACTATTGGGGGTAAACTCTCACCACTGTGAGCAAGGGTTGTACAGTCTTGTACATCTCATTTTACAGTATATTCAATTAGGGATTTAACTGTGAAATGACTGGAAGAAGAGCCACATAAGAGATTTAGAGCTGAGGACGGAATGTGCTGTGATACACTTAGCAAATTATAATAAAAGCCACTAGCAGATAAATGCCGCAGCACAAAAAAAATATTCCCCTCAGTCTGAAATTGGTGAACGTTTAGTGCCAGGGAAGAGATTGTTCAGTCCTGGGCTTCCCCTGAGAAGTAAAGTCACTGCACTGCACATTATATACAATGGGCTAAAACACAACTAGGGCACAAGCCTGTAGTCCTTACTCAAGCAAACTCCCAGAGTGTTGATGGAATAAAAAAAGACTAACAGATTGGGCAATGCCCTCAATTTTCCTGACATTAACAGAAGCACAAGTTACTCAGCAATTGGGGTTGGACTAAATCGTACAGTGTTTGGTCCTTTAGCCAAACCAGCTTCAGAGACAGGAGAGCACTGTCTACAGCTCTGACTTGCTGTTTTTCAGAACAAGAGATCTTAAAGCGCACCTTCTTGATGATTCACACAAATGACTACAGCAGGGTGCAGCTTTCAGGACCTAATGAGGGGAAGTTTAGCTTGGAACAAGATAGCCTGTAGAGGAAGTCTTAGCTACCCAATCAAGTACTTTAGGTGTCAGAAATCTGTTTGACAGCTTAAGAATCAACAGGTTCTAAATGTCAGTCACGTCCTAGCCTAAGGTCCGGATTCAGCCCTTGAGTAAGCATACATCTCCCACTCACTCTGAGGTATGCGTTGTGTGATGGGATGAATCACAGAAATCTCCCTTGGGAGTTGTCAGCCAGCGTGCTGATCATGCCACTCATGCCCAGCTTCCTGCTATGTGGGGCTCCCCACCATCCTGTCTTGCTGGGCCAGATCTTCTGGTACCTTTACAGAGCAGCTCAGACACTGAACTTGTTTAGTTCCATACGGGTAAGGGATCAGCTCCCAGGAACCAACCCCCAAACAGGACTGAAACACAAAACAAATCCATCTTACTCCATGTAAAAGTTTTGCACAGAGAATGCTCATATAGTTGTCTCCCTTTATCAAGAAAAGGGAGATATGCACAGCTGTTTTTTCTCCCAGGTAACAATTACTTGCACTGGGTTTTCTAATAAACAAAAGTATTTTTATTAAGTATAAAATAGGATTGAAGTGGTTGCAAATGATAACAGATCAAAATAAGTTACTAAATTAAAATGAACAAAAATGCTTAGCTAGTTCTAAGCCACTAAGAAACTTGTTACATGTAAATTCTTATCCTAAACTCATGTTCTAAACCCCTCTTTTATAAACTAACCAGGTTCCCAGCTTGGGCCTGAGCCTTTTCCGTTGTTCAGTCTTAGGTGTTTCCAGCAGGCATCTTAGGTGGCAAGAGGGGCTCTCCTGGCATCTAGCAACTGCCTATTTTTTCTCCCCTACTCCCTTATATTCCTTTTTCCCAAGGTGGAAGTCCTCTGCACTTTGTTCAAACTTTTTCACCTTAAGTGAAAAATTACCAGATCCAAAGTCTATTTCAGCATTAGGTGGCCTGGCCACATGTCCTTCTAGAACCAACCACAGCTGGTTTGGACTTACAGGACAAACAAAGCTGTTCAAAGTTGTTGACTTGATCACTGAGCCATTCAGGTTCCAAGGCATCAGTGGTCGTTCTCTTTAGCACATTTAGAATTACAAACAGATCCACACTTCATATTTCTAACTTCACATACAAGAATGATACATGCACAAAAAAAGGATATACACATTCAACGGACTGTAATGTTAAAATTGGTATGTTACAAGAGGTACTTAGTCCAAAGCATCTTTGAGTTATGCATATTCATAAGACAGTTTTCATAAAGCATGGGAGGGCAGTGATGGCTCATTCAGAGTCTGAGGATTATCAAAACTATGTGAACACATTGGATGTGAAAAAGTTGGTGTTGAAGTCTCAGAAGAGTCCTACCTACATTGCTATTCCTGCTCTTGGGATATGAGGGGCTGGGGGCAGATGGGAAGGGGACTTAGAGAAAGAGAGCTCCCTGTCCTAATTGAAAATGTTTCATTTTGTTAAGTACAATTGAACTTTGTGTGCTAAAGCACTGAAAAAATCTATGACTCTAACATAGCTCACATAAATCGTTAAAACCACAGGTCTGTCCTGTCTCTAGCTGGTTGGGAATTTATCAACTCATTGTTTTTCAACAAAAGCACTGATTCATCTAAATAAAAACTGTTCAGAAAATGGGATCAGATTTCATGACTTTTTGAACTTGTTGAAACATTTCACTTCAATAAGTTTGAATGAAAAAAGGCAAATTTCTGATTAGAAACAACTTTTAGTTTCAGAATTTTAGCTAATTAGCCGAAAAGGTGAAAGTTGTTAGAAAAGGAAAAAAGGTCAAAAATCAAAATGAAGCATTTGGAGTGACCCAACAATTGGGGGTGAGAGCGGGGAAGGATATCGGGTATTTTAGTTTATGGATATTTTTGTGACTTAAACTTTTTATTCCTCTCTGAAATGTGGGGAAAATTTTTCTCTCAGAAAAGGGCAATAGGCCAGATACTCCAGGCAGTCCACTAGAGACTTTGTTATTGCCATTGATTTTACGTGGCAGGGACTCAGACACTAGGGTGATTTTAAGCTTTTCATTGATATCTAAAATTGGGGGAGAAAGCGGGTGGGGAAAATGTCGCTCAGAAATATTCATGGGATAAAACATTCTTTGAAAAGTTCACAACTGAGCACTAACTTAATATACCTTTGAAGTTTTATGGACAAAAAAGGCTGTTTTCCCTTTATTGTTTTAGTTGTTTACTTTTAACACAGCATTGTATTTGTTTGTTTTGGTTTCTGCTGCTGCCTGATACTTCTGATTCCAAATGAGGAGTGTGGTTGATTGGTCAGTTCATAAATCTGGTGTCTGCAGTGGGATGAAACCATCGAAGGGTCCTGTGTCCAACACACTTCTATTCTTGTCCATATCCTACCAACAAACACTATTTTACATGTGTTTGTATGCTACCATACAGTAACCACCTCTCCACCAGAACAGAGAAGGGCTTGTGATTTTAAACTACAGCTGAAGAATGATAGAGGTGAGCACTGATGATTTGCAGCTCTGTTTTGCTCCTGTTTTGTATTATGTACTGCACAGCCCCTCGCTGTCTTCCAAGAGAGGCAGAAGGTGCTCAGCACCTGTCAGGATCAACCACTTTGCAACTCCACAACCACTGTATTAATTAAGGGCCTGCTGAAGATATCAGAAATACTCTCATTGATTTCAACTGGCTTTTGGATCACACTCTAAGAAAAACCCAATGAGTGATGAAACCATTGAAGGGTTCTTAATTGCCTGGAAAAAGATACCTTATTTGTCTTTTCAGCACAGCTGTACAGCAACACTGAACAGGGTTTCTGACTTCTCTCCACAAATGACTCACTAGTGCAATCAAAGGAAGTGGAGCTCTGTCCTCCGGGGAGGCAGAGGAAGGTGAACTTGGCTATGCGTGAATCAGTGAATGGAATGGAGAAGGCAGCATTCTTCCTGCAGACTGGCCACAGCACAGCCAGTGAGTTCCATTGTGTTGGTAGTGGGGAGGAAGCTGTGAAAAGAAATGATCTTAACTCAAAAAGGCACCATCCTACTTCTGATTGAGTTAAAAACAGTGGAAGGTTTTTTGTGCTGCTACTGAGTATCTGCAGCTCGGCAGCCCCCACCATGGGATTGGCTGGGAGAGGTGGGTGAAGCCAGCTGAGTACTGGCTCTCTTTTAAAAGGCACTGGATATAAATACTAGACAGTTGAGACAAAGGAGTTGTGGTGGTATGTCAGGTGTTCTGGTTAAGTGCTGGCTGGCACTGAGGCAGACAAAATTAAAGTTAACTGAAAGTTTCCAACCATCAAAAACAGCTCCAGAAAAATATTGTCCAAGGAAACGATGGTTTGGTTCCTAATACACCAGGCTAATATGTTATCAGTGCCTGGCTCTTTCTAGGGGTTCTGCGAGAACAAATTCATTATCTTGCTGAAGGAATTCAGATTAGAACTTCAGACACCAGATTTACGAACTGACCAATCAATCACACTCCTCATTTGGAATCAGAAGTACACAATCAGGCAGCAGCAGAGACAAAACAAGCAAATACAGCACGGTGTCGAAAATAAGCAACTAAAGAATTGAAGGGAAAACAGCCTTTTTCAACCATAAAATTTCAAGGCTGTATTAAGCCAGTGCTCAGTTGTGAACTTTTCAAAGAACAACCCTAATGTTTTATTCAGAGTTGAAAATGCTTCAGAGTTCATAAATAACCTCGCTTCCCAAGGTGTTCAGAACTCTGAGGTTCTACCGTGCAAAGATGAAGACTTTGTAAGAAGACAGACACTCAAGAGAAAATTCTTGATTTAGCCTAACTGCTTCAGCGTGTCTGTTGCCTTTTAAAGAGCTGTTAATGCTGCACTTTATGAATGCTACTAAGCACCCTCACCCAAGCACAGTGAACGTTCATAATGTTCATCAATTTATCTGTCTTACTTGATTATGAAAATCACACTGCTAGGAGCAAAACAAATCAATATGAACCAACAAGATACACTCTTGCAACAAGGGATGAGTAAGTTTTAGGAGTCACAATCCCTTTCAAGAGATAGCTGTACTGCACTTCAGGACTGAGGTCTCTCCTATAGATAGCTGTAAAGCTAGTGGGGACTGAAGAATGGTGTGGGCTCTGATTATTCATCAAGGCTACTTCTCGTTCACTAGCTAGGTCTTTTTCCGTGCTCTCTCAGCCATTCCCAACTGTGCATGGTGACCAGATCCTCATAATAAAATGTACACAAAATCCTTACATCCATTATGTGAATCAGATAGCTTCACTCTATGTCAACAGAAGTTACTGTCAGAAAAATATGTTCCAACAAAACTTCTATCAACAGATTGCAGCTATGCATGAAAGCAGAGCTCTCTTCCAGTCCGCTCTGGTGACAGAGAGAGGCTAACCTGCCTGGCTGCTCTCTCAATAGAACGACTGCCAGAACACCATCAGACAGGGTCACATGGCTGGCAAACTCTTCCGGGAGCCTTGGAAGTTGTGCCCTTAAAGGGCTCCCCTAACACACATTCCCTGCCCATGTTGAGGCTTGCCTACCTCCTCGAGGGACAGCACAGCTAGCGCAGGGCTCACATGCTTGCTGACAAGGACTTTGTGGTTTCCAGTTAGACACAGGGCCAGAGCAGCTCCTGGGCCTGAACTGGCCCCACTCAGAAGTGCTTCAGCTTCTGCTGCATGTCCTCATGGTTGTCCTTCTCCTATTCCCCAGGGAGGGTGACCCAACCATCACCATTGAGGAACTCACTCTTGCTGCTGCATAGGCCCTCCTGCATCTGCCACCCTGGGTGACCAGGCAGGTCTGGAGGTACAGCACCAGTGCTGACTGGTGGGACTGGCTCATCATGGGGCAGTGGGATTATCAGCAGGGGCTCTAGATTTTCCACATGTGGAAGGACACCTTCCTGGAGCTCCACACCTGGCGCCTGTCTAGAGACAGGACACCTGCCTGCGGCCCTCCATCTCCCTGGAGAAGCGGATTGCCACCCCCCAAGGGCTACCACTCTGTCAGGAAGCAGTTCAGCAAGGGTAAGGCACTCTCACGCTGCAGGCTGTGCCTGTGGGTGGGGTGGGGGAGCCCACAGGGAACCCTTGGGGAGTGAGGTCGGGGTGTGAGGGCTTGTGAGGGAAGCCCTGTTCGTTGGGTACCATGCTGTACCAATCTCAACAGACTCACTGCTGGGTTGGTGGGGTGGCCTGCCACAGGGGGCTCCCAGAGAGCTTGGGAAGGAGGCAGGAGATTCCCTCCTGTAGTCTTTGATGTGTGTGCTCAGTGCCCCCCTGCATTTGCAGGTTGTTGACAGCCATCAACACCATCCTGCTGTGGAGGGTTATCCCTCTCACGGATGTGGACATGGTTGTGGACAGATTCCCCGCATTGGGGTTTCCCATCTGCTTAGAGGCGATTGATGGGATGCACATCCCCATCAGTGTCCCACATCACTGTGTGACCATATGTATCAACAGAAAAGTATATTACTCCATCGTGCTGTAGGCCCTGGTCAACCACCATGAACAGTTTCTTGACATGTACATGGTGGGTGGTCAGGTTGGGCACACCATGTGCAGGTGTTCTGCAACTCTGGCCTTTGTCAGAGGATGGAGGTGGGCACCTATTTCCCCTCCTGGGAGCTGGTGGTTGGGGACACGCAGATGCCACTCTGCATCATGGGGGATGCTGCCTACCCGCTCCTGCCCTGGCTGATGAAACCCCAAATGGGGCAGATGGATGCCAGACAGGAATTATTTAACGCGTGGTTCAACCAGGCCAGGATACAGGCTGAATGTGCCTTTGACTGCCTCAAGGCATGCTTTAGGTGTCTCCTCACCCACCTAGATGTGGGAGGAGCAGAACATAACCTCAGTTGTGACAGTCTGCTGTGCCCTCCACAACATTGTGGAGGGAAAGGGAGAGGTCTTCTTCTTGAGGTAGACACCAGCCACAGCTTTGAGCAGCTGGGTGCAGCTCCAATCTGCCAAGTCCATAGTGATGGGCTGTGGGTCTGGGAGACCTTCTCCCAAGGACTCCAATGACCCACCCAGGCACCCCCAGTGGGACCCCTGGGTCCGCAGGCCTACACCATCCACACCACAACTCCTCCCTTCACCCCCTCACTCTTCCCCAATAAAGAGGGATATAAGGGTGGTGAAAAAAGCTTTTACTCAAAGATAAAAGTGTGTCAAATAAACTTTGTCATAAAAATATATATTTACAGAGGGCAATAAAGGGTAATTATATATGGAGGGGAGGGTCTTGGGAGAGGGGATGTGGGCATCAAACCAGGGAGGGCATGGGGGCCATGACCCCATGGTGGAGAGGGACCCCGAGCAGTGTCAGCCTCAGGATCCTCTCCAACCACAGGTTCAGGGTTGCTGACAGAGCAGGGTTGGGGCCAGGAACATGGGGGTATGGAGGTCATGGGGCAGCAGCAGGGTCTGGGTTGGCAGGAGGACTGGGGGGGCCTACAGAGCAGGGGGAGCTGGGGGGAAAGGAGGGTAGCCCTGGCCACCGCACAGTGGAGCAGGTGGCACGTGGGATGTCTTCCGGAGGGAGTGGGGGCGAGCAGGTGCAGCAGCCCTAGGTGGCTGGGCTGACTGGCCCTGCCAGATGCTAGTGGAGGCATCAAAATGGGACACCAGTTGGTCCCAGGCCTGCAACTGCCACTCCTGGTCCCACGCTTGCCACTCCGACTCATCCCACAGCTGTCGCTCCACCAGGTCTGTCATCCTCCAGATGGCAGCAGTGTGGGCCCTCTGGAGGTCCTCTTCTGCCTGGCAATTGTCCCTCTGTCCATGGGCCTGAGCTCTCGCAGGTGGTGGGAGTGCTGGCTCTTTCTGGTCCTGCCTCAGGGCTGACTAGCCCTGGTGGTGAGGTAGGGCTGGCTTGGCCCTCACTCTGAGCGGATACACCTGTAAGGAAGACAAAGAGGAGTGAGTGAGTCACTCACACAACACAGCCCCGAAGGTCCTGCCTCTCCCCACTATGAGCAGCAACTCCCCCACAGAGTAAGGGCTGGGAATGTCCCTGGAGCAGAGGCATGTGTGCCCTTCCACCCAGGAACTGTGCAGTGCCTCTGGGACCAGGCTGACCATTGTGGGCCACCCTCTGCTCAATGAGCTAGTGGCCAAAGGGGGGAGTCTGGCCATGAAAGGGTCCCTCCATGGGTGGTGGGTGAGCTGGGTGCAGTTTGGTCCTCCCTAGGCCACACCCCCCACGTGTGGTTCATGGCACCGTGTGTGGGAGTTGGTGCTGACTGTCACCTGTGTGCATGTCCACATGCTGGGAGCTGCACTCCTCAGTGTGTCTGGGGTCAGGTCAGTACCTGCTTCCAGCTGGGGCAGCCCACTTCCTGCTGTGGCAGGGGCTGGCAGGGCTCTTCCTCCCCTGGGGTCTGAGGTTTTTCTGGCCAAAGGGCCACCTGCTGGGTCAGAGTGGGACACACTATCTTGCACATGGCTCCATGTGCTGGGCCTGCAGTGTGAGGTCCCAGCCGAGCCGGTGTGGTGAGGCTTATGGCACACCCCATCTGTGCCCACCCCCTACGTCCTGGGGTGCGTGGCATGCAGGGTGCTTACTAGAGGGTTCCTTGAACAGGTCTGGGGACAGCCTGGAGGTGGCCTGATTGGAGGAACCTGAGTCCAGGGTGATCACCAGGTTGCTGCCACTGGCCTTGGACCCAGTGTCTGCCTCTGGCTCCAGCAGGGAATGGGTCCAAGGGTGCTCCTCGGCTTCTGGGGGTGGGGGTGGGGGTGGGGGTTGTTCCTCAGACATGTCCACGGTGGTGGTCGAAGACAGGTGTCATCACCTCCCAGAACCTGGTGGAGTTCCGTATAATAGGGGCATGTGGCCAGTTCTGCCCCTGACCTGTGCCATGCTTTGTGGGCCTGTGTGTAGCCCTGGCACAGCTCCTTCACCTTCGCCCGCACCTGCTCCCATACCATGGGCCACATTTAAACTCTCTTGTCCCTCTTACACTCCCAGAGAGTGCACGTGTCATTTCAGCAGTAGCTGTGGCTCTTTCAACCATTGTTTATCAATTTTTAACCCTTCAATATGTCAAAGTTCATTTTTATAAATTAAGAGTTCAACTTGGCTGCTGGCAGAAGAGCCAGACTCATAAGGGTGGACTGAAGGGAGCTCTTTTCCCACAGTGAGGGGACTATCAACAGGAAGGCACAACACTGGGGCGGGAGGTGTTTCCCTTTTCACTCTCCCCAGACATTTTGCATATGCCGAAAATCCCCCAGCTTTGTGTGAAGCTTGTCCCTCCTCCTCCACCTGTTACCTCCTTCCTCTAGGCTGCAGGAACCTGTGAGCGAGATAGGACACTACTGGTCTAGAAGGAGCCATTCTGGGAACGCGGAGATGGTGCCAGATGAGAATGTTCTTCCCAGTGGGAGTATGCATGGAGTAAAAATAGCAGCTACATCTGGAATTCTGTACTTGGAATCCCTTCCATACAGCACACAGGATACAGGCTCATGGGCCAATGCCCTAGCCAGCATGGCTTCACAGGGCCTCATTATTGGGAAGGTTAGATGGCGACCCAGAGAACAAGTGGCATGCTGTGAAAACTGGTAGAGTGTTGCGCAGGCAAGACCTACTTGTTTTACTGGCCTTGCCTCTCATCCCCACAGCACTTGAGAGAATGAGGTGCCCTGCACTGAGGTCTGAGTCACAAATGTTAAGGTGCATCTTCTACCTTCCTAGGGGTTTATACACCTGGCTCTTTGTTTCCTTCCTAATTCTGAACTGCAACAACTTATTTAGCATTTTTATCCAGAATCTTGAAAGAAAATATAAAATCCTCACTAATAAAGGCTGCAGCTGACACAAACCAGGGGAGTGGTAAATATCTGGCTCACTTGGTTTGGATGGCCATGAGAGAAAAAACACTGGGGCTGAATATAAACTTTTACATCCACAAACAAAGACTAGGTCATACTTACCAAGTCAAGGACTCTATCCTGGGAAGTAATATCTGGATGGTGGTTGCTTTTAAGCAGAGTGCCCCAAGGCTCAGTTCTGGAGCTGGAGTTGTTCAACATCTTTATTAATGACCAGGATCAGGCACTGGATTGCACCCTCAGCAAGTTTGCAGACGACACTAAGCTAGGGGGGAGAGGCAGATACGTTGGAGAGTAAAGACAGGATCCAGAATGACCTGGATAAATTGGAGGATTGAGCCAAAAGAAATCTGATGCGGTTCAACAAGGAGAAGTGTAGAGTCCTGTGCTTAGGATGGAAGAATCCCAAGCCTTATTATAGGCTGGGGACTGACTGGCTAAGCAGCAGCACAGTGGAAAGCGATCTAGGAGTTATGGTGGATGAAAGGCTAGATATAAGTAAACAGTGTGCCCTTGTAGCAAAGAAGGCTAATGGTATATTAAGGTGCATTAGGAAGAGCGTTGTGAGCACATCCGGAAAAATGGTTATTCCCCACTATTAAGTACTGGTGAGGCCACATCTGGAATAGTGTGTCCAGTTTTGGGCCCCCCAGTATAAAAAGGATGTGGATGTGCTGAGGCAGGTTCAGCAGAGGGCAACAAAAATGTTTAAGGGGCTGGAGCATGTGAGCTATTAGGACAGGCTGAGGGATTTGGGCTTGTTTAGTTTACAGAACAAAAGACTGAGGGGTGATTTAATAGCAGCCTTCAATTTTCTGAAAGGGAGCTCTAAAGAGGATGGAGGGATACTGTTCTCAGTGTTGACAGATGGCAGAACGAGGAGAAATGGGCTGAAGTTACAGAAGGAGAGGAGTAGGTTGGATATTAGGAGGGACTACTTCACCAGGAGGGTGGTGAAGCACTGGAATGCATCGCCTAGAGAGGTGGTGGATTCTCCATCCCTAGAGATTTTAAGTCCCGGCTTGACAAGGTCCTGGCTGGGATGACTTAGTGGGGGTTGATCCTGCTTGAAGCAGGGGGCTGGACTAGATGACCTCCTGAGGTCCCTTCCAGCCCTAGGATTCTGTAAGTGGTGACTCTGAGAAAGATTTGTAGGGCCTAGTGAATAATCAGCTCAACATAAAGTCCCACAGTGAAGTTGTGTCCAGAAGGGTTAAAGCTATCCTCAGTAAATGGGAGAATCTCAGGAAGGAGTAGGGTCATTATATTTCTGGTGTCCACCATTCAGGAAGCAGGTTGTTAAATAGGAGAGGGTTCAGAGAATAGCCATTGAAATGTTGAAAGGATTAGAAAACATGCTGCATAGTCATAGGCTCCAAGAACTACATGTATTCAGTTTAACCCAGAGAAATGAAAGTGGTGACAATCACAATCTGTAAATACCTGCTTGGGGAAAAAAATCTTTGATACTGGGCTTTTCTAACTGAGAAAGGTGTAACAAGACCAAATGGCTGAAGTTCAATAAAACAAATTCAGACTGGAAATCAGTTAGGTATTTTTAATAGACAGTGTAATTAATCCTTGAAATAATTCACCAAGGTTTGTGCTGGATTCTCCTTTACTAGGATTTTTTAAATTAAAATAAGGTGTTTTTCTAAAAATACCTGCGTGAGTGCAAAGAGGAGTTACTTCGGGGACATTTTTGGCCTGTTCTGTTCAGGAGGTTTGACTGGGAAATTAGAGTCCCTTGCTAGCCTGAGAATCTATAAATATATGCTCTATGCTGTGACTGGTTTATTCATGACAGAATTATCCATATGCGTAACAGATTTGCCAGTGAGAAAGCTCAAGGGGAATTGCTGGGAAAGGGTGGTGAGTGTCAGTGAACAGAAATCTGATAGACTAAAACTGATACACAGTAGAACCTCAGAGTTACAAATACCTCAGGAATGGAAGTTTGTAACTCTGAACAAAACGTTATGATTGTTCTTTCAAAAGTTCAGAACTGACCATTGACTTACTACAGCTTTGAAACTTTACTATGTAAAAGAAAAACACTGCTTTCATTTTTATTGTTAGATGTTTACATCATTTGCTTTTGGGCTGTGGAGGATTGGGGGGGTCTCTGCTGCTGTCTGTGTGCCCTTCTTGTTTCAAATGAGGGGTGTGGTTGACTGGTCAGTTTGTAACTCTGGTGTTCATAACTGTGAAGTTCTATTGTAGCCTTCAGAGCTTTTCAGAAAAAAAAAGTCAGATTGCTGTGGAACCTTACAACCAAACAAAACTGTTTTTTTTCTTCCTCACATCTAATAAAGAAAATTAAAAAAAGCAATTAAATTAAATTAAAAAGCAAAAAAAATTCCCATATTAATTCCAACTTTATGTTTGAGGTTTGTGATGTCTAAAACTAGGAGAGTCATACTTAATTGTAGCTCTTTTTACATATAGATTAAGACAGGGACCTTCTTCCTTTCTGTTCATTATAAAACAATGTTTATGAAATTATATTTTTGTATATTACTATTCAAAAAAGTATGGGAATTTCATCTTAGAATTTCAATTTCAGGAGAGAAAGAATCATCAGAAGGTCTGACTGATCTATGGGTTCGGACCTCAGCTCTGAAAACAGTTTGTGTGTGTGTGTGTGTGTGTGTGAGAGAGAGAGAGAGAGCGAGAGAGAGAGAGAGAGAGAGAGAGAGATGGGCCAAATCACTTAACTTCTCTGTGGCTGGGTCTACATTACAAAATAAAGTCAAATTATTAAAGTTGACTTTTTACCACTAGTTTTTATAAAGTCAATGGTCAGTGTCCGCACATGTCCAGAAGATTGACACAGTGTTTGCATTGCCTTTGCTAGGTTCCACTATTCAGCAGCGCATTGAGGGCACCTATCTCCTAATGCTTGCAGCCCCGTTGCATTCTGGGTTTTTGTGCCTGTGTGTTATGGGGAAAAATGCGCCCCAAGTGGTTGTGGGTGTGTGATGTCATCATCCCAGAGTGCATTACATTCATTGCCCCCACCCTTGAAAACAAACAGCCGAAAGAATTTTCACACCATTTTTCCAAAGCTTGCTCCCTGACTCCCACTGCTACCTGGCATGCAAGCCAGTGATCATAGATGCCGTCAGAGTGCACTATTTCTGGGGCAATCTGCCTGGGATGAACGGGCCTCTGGTCACTTCAAGGACTGGTAAATAGAGTTGAGCTTCGGGACTGCTTGAAGTAGGATAGCCAAACTGAGGAAAGCATAGACTAGAACACACTAAAGCCACTTGCCTCAGACAGGGGAAAAGCCTGCAGCTCCCCATGCTCGTGACTGGGAAAGAAGACAATTTGTGTTGCACTGAATTACGAAGGATTTTTGGTTTCCCACTTCACTACACGGACGTGCCCCACCTGGGGCAAGGAGCTCATCAGAAACTCCTTGGGAGATCATGGAGCATCCTGGTCATTAGGCACCTGTTCACCCCACTCAAGGATTATTTTGCCTGCAAATAGCAGGGATTCCCTTGCGTCATCTGGTAAAGACACACTAGCTCAACTGCCTTTGTGGGAGAGAGAAGGAAGGGAGAGGCCCACAAACTCCATAGGAAATTGTCCTCTAAGCCACACGCTCTGGGAAGGAAGAGTGGCCCTGCTGGGAGAGCGTAGGAAACTTTCTTTAACCAAAGAACCTGTTGGGATGACTTTTTCAAAGGCACAAAAGAGACCGCTCGTTAGAAACTATCGAATGCAGAAGAAAGAAGACAGAGGCAGATGTCCTGGGCAGTGTTTGTGAACAGCTGGAGACACAGGCACAGATGCAATGCAAATCAGGGAGGCTTTGAAGAATAGCGTTATGAATGAACAGACAGCCACATGCATCTGCTGTGTTTAACTGTTGTGTCACCCCCTCACCCCCCAGAACTTATGTGTGCATGACTTTTAAGAAGGCACCTCCAGCTGCACCCCAGCCCCCGTTAACCAATAATCAACAGCATGTTTACACAATGTTTTGGTTTTTTTTTAAGGTAGGGACTGAGAGTTAAGGGGTGGGGAAAAGAAATGGAATCCTGCTGTCACGTGGGGGGAATGTGAGCCTTTTGCAGTATGGAGATGTCCTTGGACTCTGAGGCTGTCCTTGCCCTCCCCTCCCATAGTCTGGGCCCTTGCCGAGGGGAGGCCAGGGAACGTGGTGAGGAGGCCATATGATTGTGCATTCTGTGGAGGGGGGGCCATCTGCACTTGCATCAGGGAGGGCTTTAAAATGTGAAATGAAGAAAACAGCTTTCTTGGACTCCCCTCCTAAATCCTGCACAGGGAAAAAACTTTTTAAGAACTGAAACCCTGCACAGAATATGCCGAGATCTGGAAGCAGGGTCTGCACAGCCTGCCAGCTGCATGGTGGGTTGGGATGGGGGGGAGGGGCAGCCCTGTAACACATACTGCTGGTGGGAGGGGCGGGGTCAGGAGAGCATGCCAGCCACACAGAGGAGGAGAGAGATGGAGAGCCCACCAGTGTCTGTGATGTAACCTTTCTCCAGCATGCCCCGGGAAATCTTCCCATAAATGTCCACTATTTTTTTTGTTGGTTCACAGTTTGCTCAGCACAGATTTAAACACCCTCTCTCCCCTGGGTCCCTCAGAAATGAGATCCTGGATCTTCTGAGGGCTCCATCCTGGGGCTCTTTTGCGATCCTCTGAGCACCCTGAGAACTCATGGCCAGATGTGATCACTCTTGAGGTGAGCTCCTGTGGTCTGCTAGCCATACTGACAGAAAAAATGAATTCAAATTACCTACTTCCTGCACATCTGGAGAGCAGAGGAGGTGAAAGCAGTCAGAATGGATGCATTGTGGGCATTGTGGGATACCTCTGGAGGCCAATAAAACTGATTTAAAATAACACTATTTCCTCACTAATATTATTTCTACCTTTAAAATTCGAACTTGGTGTTATTCCTCCTGAAAAGGCCAGGGCACAAAAGCTGACTTTAGTGCCCCTTAAAACTGACCTACTGATATTTGCAGTTAAGACAGTCACATCATAAAACTGAGCTAAGTCCCTCAAAATTGACTTCATGCTGTTGTGTAGACATAGCCTTAGCTTCAATTCTCCAGGCTGCGGCTAAAACCGTTTGCTGTGTCCCATACTTTGTATAGCTACAAATTCCATTAAATAAGAATCTAAGTATACAATGTAGACTGCAGAACCATTCAACAGTTAATAAATGCCACATTTATACTTGCCTGTGCAAGCTAATCCTATTCTTGTGCACACTGAACAACGCAGAGGTCTTGTTAAAAAAAAGCCATTAAAGACTGTAGCATGATGCATATAAGAAACAAAATTAATCTGGCATTTCCCAAATATCCAGTGCTTGATTTGGTAATTTAAGTAACATTCTTCTGAAGGTATTTTAATCCTAGTTTCCTAGGGTTTCTTTTCAAGAAAACAGGTTAAAACTGTACAAGAAAACCTGTACAACTGCAAACAAAATCCTCCATCCCTTGTTAACAGGGTTTAATCCCTTAACCTTCAGCACTGCAGCCATTGCTACCACTTGAACAGCACTTGAACACTAGCTTACTTCATTAGCTTGAAATAGAAGCTGCTTTTCCACAGTAAGGCTGTTTGTGTGGCAGGCAGGGGAAAAAGACCACCTGGGCCAGGGCCTGGGGCTGGGTAATAATTGAGAGCTTCCCAGCCCAGTGTCTGTCCCTCCCCCAACATCTCTAGATACTCCCAAGCCTTCCCAGTACAGCAGACAGTATTAGTGGCGCTGCTTTGTTAGTGGCCTTTTAGAATGCCCGTGGTCAGTTATTATGCTGGCAGGCTGCTAACATTTTCCAGAGAAATGCAAGCAAGAGAAGTAGCAATTTAAAACTAAACCATATCTCAGAAAAAGCTGAATAAATTTCATGGGACAATGAAAATGGGATTCTTCAGCCCAATGGATTTCTTCTGCCGAATATCAGAGGCAAAGTGCAAAGATGGAGGTGTTGAAACTTCTCTAAACAAGTCACAAGCACCCCTTACAACAGAATGCACTAAGCAACTTGCACCTAGCTCCTGAACAAGAAATAATACTGATACATTACATGCCTATTGCAGTATTTTGGATGTTGACAGAAGGCCTAGTTGGAATCAGATTTTTCTGTTCCGTAGTGACTGCTTTGCTTTCATCATTGTGTATGAATGTGTCTCCACTTGGACAAGCCTCTTCATCTCTGCACCTCAGTTTCTCCTTTTATAAAATGAAAGTAATAAAACTAATGATTGAAAAGTGGTTTGAGCTCCACTGATGAAAAGCAGCAGATAAGTACATGTTAGTATTAGACAGATGCTCAGATCTATGTCTACAAATTATGTACCTATCAGGCACAATCAAGTGATTTGATAAAGAGTGAAATCCAAAGGTCAGTGAGATGTTCACTGACGGATTCCAATGCTACTGCATGCATGTATGTGAAACCTAGACAACAGACGAGCACCACTGGAAGGCACTTGAACAATATCATCAACCCTGCCTCAAGACAATCCTAAGTATCTCTTGGAAGGATAGGTGCACGAACACTAGTGTCCTGGAAGAGTCGAACATGACTAGCATTGAAGCCATTTTCATTCATCAGCAACTTTGTTGGACCGGTCATGTGGTTCAGGTGTCTGATCAGCGCCTCCCAAAACAGATTGGCTGGGTCTACACTAGAGAGTTTTGTCGACAGAAAGGGCCTTCTGTCCACACAACTCAGGGAGCAGCTACACACTTAAAGCATTCTGTTGACAAGGTCTCAACCGAACTCTGCATTTGCCTCGACAGTATTATCCCTCCAAAATTGCAGGCATAATAATCTGTTGAGAGAAGTACAGTGTAGACATGTCTGTTGACAGAGAGGGCTTCCAGTTGCTGAGCAGTCCTTTTTGCAGAGCTGCCATTCTGCTTTCTGGCACCGGAGGGCAGTGCAGTCTGGCAGTTCTCTGTTGACAGAGCAAGATGTGTGTAGAGGCAACCCATCGACGGAGAGTTCTGTCGAGATTTCCCTGTCAACTGTAACTTCTGTTGACAGATGCCTGCAGTGTAGACGTAGCCATTCTCTTCTCCGAATCGGCAGAAGGAGCGTTGGGGGCCAGCAGAAGTGATATAATGACATGCGGAAGTCACACATGAAAAAGTGCAGCATCGGTGTCGACACTTGGGAGAACCTGCCCAAGACCGTCCCCACTGGAGAATGGTAATCCATGAGGGGGTGGTGCAATTTGAGAGGTCCTGTCGCAGTGCAGATGAAGAGAGGTGGTGAAGAAGAAATGACCATCAGAAACTTCCCATGCCCCTCCAACAGTTACCAACACCTGCCTTTTCTGTGATAAGATCTGCAGCTTCAGAATTGGGCTGATCAGCCATCAATGGATTCACAAATAGGAGGGTGACATGAAGACGTCCTACACATTATTGAGTGACTGCCAGGAAAAATAAGGAAAAAAAGAAAAAAAAAGAAAAACAATTGCCCATACACAAAGACTAAAAACACACACTACAGAGCAAATGGCGAGACATGCTGCTTGTTCTTCTTTTTGAGTCAGGGGGCTGGGAGGTGAGGGAAGTTTTGGGTAAGCGATGGAAGAATAAAACAAGTGCAGCTAACACCAACATTTCTTGTGCTGTTGTGAATGGCGGCTGGCAACGGCCAGGAGACTGATCACTGCTTGTGCAAGCAGAGCTAGAATGTTAGGTGGGGGAGGGGAGTACATAACATTACCAGACTGTCACACTCCCAGAAAGGAATCAAATGCCACCCTAAAACCCAGGAAGTGAAAGAGCAGATCAACACCTGCTGTGCTGCATAACAATTCAACGAGAAAGGCAAATACACCTTTTGTTTGGTTGCTTGTTTATGGTCGTGCATGCACATGGGAGAGTTTGTAGCTGCACCAGGATGTGAATTTTTCCTCTCATCAGACCTGCCAAAAATACCATCAACTACCACTGACTAGGTAGCTTGCGGGACTGCACCCTGAGGGAGGAAGATAATGCACGAATTCTCAACCTGCAGCCCAGTCAGCACAATGCTGTGGCCCATGTGACACAGGCTCCTGCAGGTAGTATCGGGGCAGCCCATGTAATACAGAGAGCCACATAGGCAGCCCAATGGTAAATAGATTGAGAGCCAATGAGATAACGCCAAGAGGATTACATATTAATGACCAGATATAGCAAGGTGCTGAGCAGGCACTTGTTAGTGACAAATGATGGTAATTATGGATGCTTAGCCCTGAAGAAAGGTTTGACCATCCTGGGAATAAACTGGTCTCTATTTCCTAGTCCTAGTCACCTGGTACAGCCCTTGTCTGCGGCAGGCCTGGGAGTGCCATAGGCTGGGCTGTCCAGCCCAGCTAGAGCAGCTCCTGTTCAAGGGTGGAGGGGCTGCTCCAGTCCCAGCCTCCCTGACCCTGTTTAATCAGTTAAACATAGTGTTTAACTGGCTAACTAATTATATGGGATTTTACATCCCTAGTCAAGGTCAGAAGCAAAGAGCAGGATTCCTGTCACATGAATAGAGGCAGAACCCACAGGCTCCTCCAAAACTCTCTCTTCAGCAGGCCCTGAGCACCTGGAAAAGACTGTGCCCAGTCCTACGCCACAGGAGTCCATGACAAAAGCCCCATTGATTCCAGTGAAGGCCGGTTCAGGCCCTAGAGATAAGTGATGACATGACTGTTTGCTCACAATTTAAAACATTCGGTAACACATTTCTGAAGTGAAAGAAAATGACACACTGTGGCAAAGAGAACACACATCATTCTCAGCCTAGTGCTGCCCAACAGCCACCTCATACGCCAAGAATCACAGAATACTGTGACGCTAATTAAAAATGATCCAGGATATGACCATTTTCTCAGCTACTACATCTTGTTACCCATTGGATCACATGCTACTACTTCATATTCAGAATTAAGTCAGCCCAGGCTAAATCCACTCCCTGGTATAACTCTGCTAACATCAGGAAGGGAATTAGCCCTCCATATTTAATTTAAATCTAAATTTTACCAGCTTATCAGCACTCATTTGATAGCTATTTACAACAGATTGTCAGTTTCCTAACTGCTGAGAGAATTAGATGGGAAATCTAATGATTTACCAGGTTATAGAAAATTTGAATCCCACAATTATCTGAATTTCACCAGGAGGGTGAAATGGCACTGGAATGAGTTACCTAGGGAGGTGGCAGAAGCTCCATTCCTAGAGGTTTTTAAGTCCTGGCTTGACAAAGTCCTGGCGGGAATGATTTAGTTCAGATTGGCCTTACTCTGGGCAAGAGGCTGGACTTGATGAGCCTGCTGAGGTCTCTCCCAGCCCTAGGATTCTAGGAAATGTAACAGCTCTCGCCAATGGAAGATCAAATTTGGTATCAAACCCAAAGGTACCTGAATGCATTCAAAGACATGGATTCTCTATTGCCCAATTCATCATGTAGCTGTTCACTTGCTGCACACAGTGGAGAGCAGTAACAGAGAGGAAGCCGTGCTAGTCTATACACTATCAAAACAAAAAGCAGTCAAGTAGCACTTTAAAGACTAGCAAAATAGTTTATTAGGTGAGCTTTAGTGGGACAGACCCACTTCTTCAGACCAGAGCCAGACCAGAACAGACTCAATATTTAAGGCACAGAGAACCACAAACAGTAATCGAGGACAAATCAGAAAAAGATGATCAAGGTGAGCAAACAGTGAAGAGCGTCCTACATTCTGCTAATTGGTAAACAGGGGCCTCAAATGAATCCTGAGGAATATTCTCTGTGTAAAAGGATTCCTCTAGAATGAGCCTATGAGGGACTCACTCCCAAACACGATGGAGGCTGTCCAGTGAGGAGACGACTAGAAAACACTCTGCTCTGGCTATGGTCCATTAGAAGCAGAGCGTTAATTAGTGTGGATCCAGGTGGTGCTAGTTTAAGCTGGTACAGGAAGCATTAAGGTGCCTCCAGAGCTGCCCCATCCCTCGGACAGTTCTGGGCCGCTGCTCCAGGTCCAGCACTTTGGGGACCTGTGGTGGCTGCCTCAACTGCCCTATGGAGCAGCAGGGCCCCACCCCGCCGTGCACACACTTATTGCAGAGAAGCTGAGCACAGGAGCTGGGAGAGGGACTCAGGGCAGAGTGGAGCTGGCTGCCAGGTTGCTCAGCTCCTATTGCTGCAGAGGAGGGGGAGCCAATCCCTGCTGCCACCCTGTGCCTGCTCCCCCATAATCACCTGCCTCCCTTTGCTGGTGGGGGCGATGTGATTCAGGCAAGGAGGCGGAGCAAGGCTGGGAAAGGTTGGGTGGGGGCAGAGCAGGGGTGGGGCTTGGGGGAAGTAGTGGTGTGGTGGTGGAGTAGAGACAGGGGGGCTTCCCTAAGCTCCACACCTGGGGCATGGGGGGCGGGGGTTGCCTCAGGCCCCAGGTCCCCTTAGGGTTGGCCCTGAGTGGCTCAAAGCTGCCTTCTCCTCATTCCTGTGCCCCAAAAAGAGCTGGATTAACTGAGAATTGGAGGCAGTGAAGCCCAAGTGTGCGTAAATCATGGCTCAGTCCTAAACCTGGCATAATTACACTCACTTTGCACATAGCTACCATCCCTATTACAGTAATGCCATTGAACCCCGTTATGGGCAGGCATCCCAGCCTACTCGGTGCTGGACAGACATGAAAAAGCACAGTCCTTGCCCCAAAGGCTCAATAGCTAAACGATGGCTGTGAGACCTGCAAAAAAGATGGGTGAACTGGAATGACAAGGTTGGAGCAAAATGAGTACACTTGACATCAAAATCAGCAATCCCAGCTCCCTGTCTGCTTTCCTGTCATCAGTTTCTTACAGGCATCCAGGCACTGGTGAGTTTCTGGGGGAGCTCAGAGAGGGCAATGCAAGAGTGTGGCCTGCAAACCTTTTAATGCATGTGGCAACAGCCTGGGTAGCCAACAGCCTGGTTCTGGTATAGGTACTTGGATCCCAAGGAATGCGAGGTGTCAGCTGAAAGGCAATGGCACAGTGGTTATCCAGGTAATTGTGAACTGTGTTTGCATGTAATATGTTAGGAGCTCTGTGTGTGTGTGTGTGTGTGTGTGTGTGTGTGTGTGTGTGTTTGCATGTAATATGTTAAGAGCTGTGTGTGTGTGTGTGTGTGTGTGTGTGTGTGTGTTTGCACGTAATATGCTAGGAGCTCTGTGTGTGTGTGTGTACATACATATAAAATATGTTCTTAGCATCTGTCTCAAGGTATTAGTCATGAGCCAAGGCGAAAAACAGGAGCTCTCAGATAAGAGGTATTTGTCCCCCTGCTCTCTGCTGGGATGTAAATTCAGCATTGTAAGCTAACACAATGGATGTCCATTTACATGCAAAGTTGAATACTAATGAAGAGACGTGAAGTCAGCAGGAAGGGCTCACGCAGGAACAAACAAGATGGGGGAGGTTATCCTGTGGGTGATTAAAGACAATGAACTCTGGGGATAGCTCTAGAGGGCAAAGAAAAAATCCTAGCATCCTACACCTAGGAAGTATGTGGCCAGGGCACTTGTGCTCATGAAAATGGGATCTCAGCCAGCCAGGGCTGAAAATGCTGAAGAGAACTTTGGGTGAGAAACTTCTTTAGAGAGGAGGCTAATCTGTTAGTTCAGTCTGGAGAAAACGTTGTTAAAAAACCATGTAACCATTTGTTTCCAATATCTTTTTTCACTGCATTCTGGTCCGGTGTTCTTTGATGATAAGCATGTGCTTATTTTCACTATAAACATATCTAAGTGCTGTGATGTTAAGCAAAGCGCTGACCCTGAATTGACTCCAGGCAGGTACTGGTCTCCAGGAAACGTTTGGAGAAGATGTGGAGGTTGGTGAAGGCCATTCACTAACCTGCCAGAAGCTGGGTGACTTGCATGATAGAGATTCTGCTTCCAGAGGCTGAGAGGTTCAGGGAGCTGGTACACAATAAGCACAGACCAAACTCCTCCATGCTAAGTGCAGGAAGTGGTGAGGTGCCTCACAACCTGGGTACACCATCGAATTCTCACAGGGGACTGCATGACTTCAGAGGGGGGAGATTCCCACATGTACTGCAGTCTATTAAAAAGCATGAGGGGGGGCGCGTAAGAGGGGAAATCAGGCCTGAAAATGAAGTTTTGTTTCAATATTCTTCTGTGGTTTGGAATCCACAAGCTGGACCTTCTCCTCACCCCCACAACAGGACTCATGCCTATTGATGCCAGTGCAGAATGAGAGAGGATCAAGGTCACCGGAACGGGTGACAGTGATTGCCTGGACTTACCAGTATGCCAAGGTCCTTGGAAAGGTCAGGTGGGGTGAGGAGAGCAGAGCTCTGAACCTCCAGAAGGCCTGGAGCCTCTGGCAGAAGGTGTGGGGCTGAGGCCGGACTTCTCCAGCCAGCCCGTGGCCTTCATGGCTGCAGGAGCAGTGTTTGGGCACCCTGGGCCCTTTTAAATCATAAGGCCCCTGAGTACCTGCCTAACCTGCCGACTGTTACCAGACCCTACTGGCAGGGCCCCGACAGAGGGGAGCAAAAGGGACAGTGGCATTGAAATTCTGCTGTGGCAGCACTTTAAGGAGGGACCTTAAACACTGCCACAGCAGTGCTTTAATGTCAGCTGTATATGGGCAGGTATCTGCGGTCAGTTTTTATGGATACCCCATACCAGCCCACTTGCACCTCTGCTACCCAGGGCTATTGCTGACAAAAGCTCTACCCTTGATTAGAGAAGACCCTGGCATTAGGCTCACTGGTTTTGGAGGGAAGGTACAAACAGAGGAAACCTAGGTAAATATTTAGTTATGAGAAGCAATGAGCCACAAGCACTCAGGTGATGCTCCATGAGTCAGTAAGGGCCTTGGTGTTGCACTAACCCCAGGAATGGCTTTCGGAGTTAGCTGCATGGGAGTGGAGGCTGCAAAGCGTGTGCATATGGCAGAGAGGGGTTCTGCACCACTGCCGTATAAACCAGCGTGGAGGAATACTGGATGTAGGGTTAGGGTGAAACTGGTGCTTCTGCAAGTGCGCAAAGCCAGCAGCTCTGAACTCTCACACAAGACACTTCCAAAGCTTTGAGTAGCAGCTGTGAACTGGTGGGTGATTTGTTGCACTCTGGTCCCTGAGTGAAGGAGCCTTGATTAAAAAAAAGTGGGAGCCACTGAAGTCAGTATAAGTTTTCCCATGGATTGGTGTAGGGTCAGTATTTCACCCACTGATTCTATTCTCTATAAAGAGAAAATAACGGCGGACAGTGAATAAACTACAGCGCTTAGGGATTTGTTGACTATGGATTTAGCAAAGGACATAGTAAACTCATATATTGGATTAGCTGCAAATTAGCTGCAGTAAAACCAATCTCACTTTTCAGCAGCTCTTCTAAGTGATATTATTATTAGCTGTTCTTCAGCGGATGGCAGGCAGGCAGGCAGCCAGGAAAGCACTTGGAGTTTGCTTTACCATCCATCTGCTCCTCTATAGGGTTGAAGACGCGAGATATTTTCCTTTTTAGGACTTGCTTTGAATATGATTAGTGGGCTGCTTGCCATTCTGTTACACAAGTGACTCTTTGTGCATTAAGGCAAAAGGTATATGACAGGTATTTTGTCAATGGGAAACTCTTGTTGCACAATATTTCCATTCATTCATTTGCTTGTTTATTCATATACTGCAACGGTTCCTAGTGTTCTCCCTCTGAAGGAACAGACATTCTACATTGAATTAAAGGATTTATGTATGTGCCTCCTTGCAGCTGTCAACAAAATGAAAGTTAAGAGGCCTTATTTTTCAAATGGAGCAGGTTTGTGTGCTTAGGTTCATACATATTGCCAGTTGTACTGTGGTAGTGCCTGTGAGCCTTGAGGACCACAACCACATTGTGCTAGGTGCTGTACAAATGGAAAAAAATATTCCCTGCCCTAAAACGGGGTGGGGAACTTTTCTTCCTTAAGGGACCACTAACCAGGGTTCCCTGTAAGCTGAGCAGTTGGGCAGCCACCCAGGAGAGATTCAGGTGCTGCCCCACAGATTAGCAGAGTGCCAACAGCCAGCAGCCCATGTTTCAATGGGTGGTGTGCATCCACAGGTGCCTCAGTGCCCATAACAAAATTTATATCACACATGGATGGAAAAAAATTAGAAGGCACATTTTTTCCCCTATGGGTCAGTGGCAATCACATGCTGCATCCCAAGCCATGGGGAGTGGGGTTAGAGGCTTGGGGCTCCCCTCTCCCACAGAGAGGTGAGCCAGTGCTCATGGACCTAACCCTGCAGGGGGTGCAGAGGCTCAGGGTAGGGTCAGAAATGAGGGATTCAGGCTGCAGGAAGGAATGAAGGCTCCAGATGGGGGGTGCAGGCTCTGGGCTGAGGCAGAGGGGTTTGGCGTGTGAGCGTGGATGTAAGGCTGGGGAGCGAGGTGAGGATGAGGATCTGGGTGGGGTTCTGAGCTGGGACGGGGCTCTGGGAGCGGATTGGGGGGCAGGAATTTTTTCTGACTTGGAGCTGGGTGGCGGGCCAGGCCAGAGCACTGCTCAGCTGATACAGGCCATGTTACAGAGCTAAGCACTCCCTGCCTGCCCTGGCCCTGCACTGTTTCTAGAAGCAGCCGCCCTGTCTGTAGCATAGGCCAAAGGACCAGACAGCTCTGTGAGGTACATGCCATCCCCGCCCACGGGTTCCTCCCCCTCTGCTCCTATCAGCCTTGGTTCTCAGTCCAGGGGAGCTGGGTGGCCAGTGCTGGGGGCAGCACAGGGCACTTCCCTGACCTCTGCTACACCTAAGAGCCACAGACATATACTGGGTCTTCGTGCCAGGGGTGGAGATTTGCTGCAGGTTGGATGAGGTTGAACTGTGGGCTGGAAATGCTCCACTTCTGCCCTAAGTAATAATTTTGTGCTGAATTTTAAATGAATTTCCAGATTGCAGCTTGCTTAAAAGCCAGTGTGACGGCACTCACTAGACAACTGGGGCAGTAGGTAACAAAACTGATGAAGGGGCTTGAATGCTTCATGTAATTACATTCCCTTAAATACATGAATAATTTCATTACAATCATTTAAAATTGTGAACATTTGGAAGAGCTGATTCTGTCTGGAGCAGGGGGCTGGACTCGACGACCTCTTAAGGTCCCTTCCAGCTCTGTGGTTTTTACGAAGAGTGGTCCCTAGCTGGCGGAGGAGGTTCCTTCCGAATCATGCCCTTCTTGAGTTCTTTCAAAGTGCTGAAGTAATGTTTTATAACAAGAATCAACACATTCAAACCATGACTAAAGGAGGTGAAATCACAGGGGCTTTACTCAGAATTTTTGAGTCAACAGAGAAATTCATTGTGTATTCTCCAGAGAGAATTCTAGAGGATAACAGACAAGATTTGCAAAAGGGCTCAGCACCCATCAGCTCCCCTTCAGCACTCTGATGTGACCAGGATTTCTAACAACGGTCAGCCCTGAGCAGCAGCAACCACAGAGAACAATAGAAAGAATCCCCCATCCCCACTTTGGGAACAACTGGAGCTCTTGGCTGCGGTGTTCCCTTTAAAACTGTGCACTTGTGCAACCTCAAGAGGTTTAAATGCCATCCAGCTGATTAGCAGAATGCTCAAAGATAGCTATTTGTTTCTTTTGGTGGAGCATGTTCACACACACCTTGATGCACATAAAATTTATTCTGCACATGGATGGAAAAGATTAGAGGGAACACTGGTTGACTGCTGAGCATTGCTGTAAATTTGGCCACTTCTTTTAGGGACCTAAGTGGAACAAAGCTTCTCAGGAAATCTGGCCCATGGTCAGGGTTGTCCTGCTTCATTTACATGTGCAGAGAGTAAGGCATGGGAATGCTCGGAAGGATCTGGTAATGCAGAAGGAAATCATCACCAGCTGCTCCATTTTACCAGCATGAGGGCAGAGGAGGGTCATTCCTCTCTGGCTTCCTCTAACCCCCTGTAGCCAGACATGAACCCCCCATTTGGCCTTTTCTTCTTCTCCCCCCCCACAGGGAGAGACAGAGAGAGAAACAAAGATGGGGAGACAGGCAGCCTTTGATGTCCTGGGAACGCAGGTGTGCTGTCTCGCCCAGCCTCTCTACTATACACAAAAACCAGACAGTGAATGGGCTAGCTAATGGCCGCCCTTCTGGCTGATCTCGGTAATTGACATGCCTGATCACTACCCCAGGAAGAATGGGGAACCTCCGCCCATCACCTCCAAAGGTGCCCAATCGTCCACAATTCACAGGTGCAAATTGAGCCTTGCACCTTCCCCGGGAAACCTGGGGTTCAAACACATTCCTCCCGATTGGCCACTTGAGGCCAGGAAGAAGCCTACATGACAAAAGGGGTATAAAGAGGGGTTTGGCAGCCCACCCCCCTTTGAGTTTCAATCACCTACATCTGCTGGCCAGGTTTGGAATTAACTCCCGAGACTGGGGACGCCTGGTTCGTATCTACTTCTTCCCGAGGGATTGAGAGAAAGATTCTGGGTCACACTGGATCTAGGAGGCAGGGGTAAGAATTACACCTGTATTACACTTCTTTCCTATAGGAATTGAGGGAAAGACTCTGGTTCCACCAGGTCTAAGAGGCAGTGGTGAAAATCACACCTGCAACGTGCCTTTCTTGTGTACACATTAATTGTATTAGTTTAAGCTAGCTAGTTTGTCTAGAACTTTTCTTAAGTTAAATTGTGTTGTTTCCCCTTTAAAAACCACAAGTAGTAACTCGTACTTTAATCATTTGTCTTAGTTAAATTGTTTCTATCTTTGTATAAATAAAAAGTAACTGTTAAAGCCTCTCTAAGTGTAATTTTCCTCTTGCTGCTGTACCCGAACTAAACACAAACCCAAGAACCCAGCCTGCCCTGGCTGCTTAGCGTAGCTGCTGGTGTGGCATCACCCCCTTTGCCCCACCAGACCCTTAGCTGGCACCTGGGCATCGGCTCACACCCCCACAACAGGCTAAGTCTGGAACAGGCCTTTGAGTTGACGTTTCAGCCTGGGACAACCCGAGAGGAATTATGTGGAGGACATTAGAATGGCCGTACTGGGTCAGGCCAAGGGTCCATCTAGCCCCGTATCCTGTCTTCTGACAGTGGGCAAATGCCAGGTGCCCCAGAGGGAGTGAAAACAATGGGAAATCATCAAGTGAACCATCCTCTGGAGTGTGAAAACACAAGCAGAGGGTATTGTTTTTACTTGCTTGTGATTCGATAAGTCAGAGACTGTGGTGGTGGGAGAGGGAATCCAATGCCACATCCCCTTTAAGTCTACGGCATTCCCAGGAGTTTCATGGAAATGTCAGTGCAGAAAGAGAACATTTCCCTGTATAAGTGGGGCCTCCAAGACAGCATCTGAGCCATGAGGGGGGAATGCCTGCTCCAGCTACCTGCAGTGAATCCTCACCTCGAATAGGCTGGCAGGTGCTCCAAGGTAGCCCAGTCTGAAGATCATACACTTGATGTTTGTACCATAGAAGAGATAAGTAGGAAAAAACAAATGATGTGGTGCATGCCTGCTCTTGAAGCTTGTTTATGCTTTATGCACTGTTAGGACTGCTTGAGACTACAGTTGTCCCTCGAGTTACGCGGGGGTTGCGTTCCCATGCACCTTCACATACCTTGAATTTCACGTAAGTCGGAGGGGAGGGGAGGGCACAGCTTCTTTCCACGGATGAATGCATTTTCTGCAGCTGGGGAAGCAGCAGGAGCACCTGGAGCTCCTCTTGAAAGGTAAGTCCTGGGGTTGGGGGGCAATTGGGGAGGCTTAAGCCTGGTGGTGGGTTAGGGCCATGGGAGGTGGCAGGGGGGTTAAGCCTGGGTTGGGATAGGGCTGCAGGGGAGTGGGGTGGTGGTGTAGTTGAGCCGGGGCCATGTGGCCTTGTGGCGGGGTTGAGCTAGAGCCGGGCATGGGGGCGGGGTGAGCCGGAGCTGGGCTGTGGGGGGTGGGGATGTGTGAGAGCCGGGGCCGTGTGGGGGTGGTGAGCTGGAGCCAGAGGCGGTTTGCACCACGGCCACATGGGGCAGCGGGGCGGTTGAGCCAGGGCCAGGGAGGGCTGGATTTTGAATTGCACTTACCTTACGTTAATGCGAATGAAGCGCAACTCAAAATCGCGCATTTCAAGGGTTTTCTGTAGTTGACGATTAAACCTGAGCTTGGGGCTATTTGTCAAACGGCAGGTGCCTGCTCACATCAGACTTGCTCAGGTGTTAGACTAACTAAGCACTTGGCTTTGCAAAACCTGTCCCGTGTATCCCCATGGGGATACTTGCTGGAACCCTCTCCAACCTTATTCTGCTTCTCTCTCAGTCTGTGACCTTTCTCCAACTCATTGAACCAGTGTTTGGTTAGTTAACATATATAAAGCCCAGAGGGGAGACTTTTTGTGCACATCATGCGAGCAAAGTATATCACATAATATTTCCCTGATACTTTCATGACATTTGACTTTGCACAGGACATACAACTCTTCTGCAAACAGGGTATTAAGATCTAAGGCTATCTTGAGAGCCTATGGACTTGTTTGGGCATTGTGGGTGTTGCTTCTCTAACTGTGGAAATCCGTTTGCACAGAATATGGTAAAACAAATCAAAAGGATCGCTTATTCCCTTGAGTCATCAGATTGCTTGAGCACTGACTTCAACGGGATAAGCTCCTATAGAACACCGTCTTGCGTAGGGCCTATGCAAATTAAACAAGGACAGGCAATTAACATAGCTTTTCAGCCAGAAAAAATACATATTGTAGCCTATTATAAACTGAAATTCACAGGAGGGCTGTGAAAGCTGCAGCCTGTACTTAATCTCCTGCATAAGCTCAATATGTGGTGGCTGTAGAGCCGCTCCCAGGGTTTGACTTTTTAAAAAAATCTGAAATAAAGCCAATGGCAGAACAGTACATACTCACCGAACGGCTTTTCTCAGTAGGTCTTCCTGCCCCTCCCGCCAGCTCCTTCTTCATCTGAGCCCCTCTTGCCTTTTGGTATTCTTAGTCAGAATTGAAGAGACCCTCCGGATCAAGATTCCAGGGTAAGTCAGATGAACAGCTTTAGATCTCCTTACAGGCTTCCGGCACTCTGTCCCTGAATCCTGTGGTCCAGGATATTACTGTCACATATGCATTACAAATAGATTAGAAGCAACTAATTTGGTGCATTGCACTTCTTCAGCAGCAGACAGTGGCATAGGTGAAAGCAACAGGGCTATATTTTCAAACATGACTAGGGATTTTGGATGCCCTGCTTCTACTTGGCACCACCTTAAGGAGCCTAATTTTTTAGACAGTGGTGAGTAGCCACTCCTCGAAAAATCAAGTCCTTTTAAGGCATCTTATTTTAAAGATCTAGAAGCTCCAGTCACTTTTGAGAATTTAAGCCACAGAGCTCAAACAACCTGTTCTTTCTTTGCATAAAAAAGTAAGAACTTTTTCTTCATGATGAAAGCTAGTTTGCATGAAAAACACCAATTAAGCATACTGCCTGAGAAAACTGCCAGTTTATAAAGAGCAGTAATAATTCATAATGATTACTTTATTTACAAAGCAAAGCACCTTTACCCCCACATGCTGAGGTACTCAGGCTACTTCACCATTTAAAATTCAACAATAAAAAAAAGCAGCTTTTGCAAAACCTGATGTTTTTGTTATAAAAAACTCACACAAAGAACATAGCATCACTAAACAACAGCAGCTGAGGGTCAAGAGAAGCACAATAAAGGGACATTAGGGATTTAAAGCTAGGACAGCTTTGATAAAGAGCATTTCTCATATACAACAAGAAGTCCTGTGGCACCTTATAGACTAACAGATATTTTGAAGCATAAACTTTTGTGGGCAAAGACCCACTTCTTCAGGTCTTTGCCCACAAAAGCTTATGCTCCAAAATACCTGTTAGTCTGTAAGGTGCCACTAGACTTCTTGCTATTTTTGAAAATACACACTAACTCGGCTACCTCTCTAATATGTCTCATATAGTATGTCTAGGTTAGGTTGGGATGAGGGAGCGGGACCGAGAGCTAGCCAAGTTAGTCTGTATTCTATCAATACAAAAAAAACCAGTTGTAGCGCTTTGTCATGTTAGCCTTTAAAGTGCTACATGACTGCTTTTTTGTTTTGATATGGGAGAGGGAATGCAGAACACTAACACATGTAAAAAGTTTCTTTTCTAAATGCAGGGGTCATGAAAGTTGCCTGATAGATTGATATCCTCTCTTTACCTATAGCCATGCCATAGAATGAGAAGTAGAAAAAAATAATAGGCATCCTTACATGGCTCTGCTGAGGCCTGAACCTAATCTGGAAATAGTACCCTAGAGCAGATGTGCGCAAGTGTGTGCGGGGTCCCCTTAGAATCATAGAATGCTAGGACTGGAAGGGACCTTGATAGGTCACTGAATCCATCCCCCTGCCCTCATGGCAGGACCAAGCACTGTCTAGACCACCCCTGATAGACATCTATCTAACCTGTTCTTAAATATCACCTTGGAGAGGTGTGAAATTTCATAAGGAGGGGACACAGTGTGACTGGCTGCTGAGTCTCAGGCTTATCTCATTCAAAATGCTGAAATATGTTCCTGGTTTTATGTATGTGCATTCACAAGTATACACCAATTAATAAAGTTTTTACATTCTACAGACATTTTTTTACGAAGGCTGAAAGGGTTTTTTTGGTTTTGTTTTGATTTTCATCTGAACATTAATGTAACCCCAACTGATGGAAATTTCAGTTAACAGGTTGGGAGGGCTAATTGCAGGGATGAAAAGTGGCACCTGACATAAGTTTGCTCACTCCTGCCCAGAGGATGACAAATTTGCTTATTCCTTTCTGGCTCAGCCCTGGGTCTCTGCTCTAACAGTTTGCAAAGGTGGCAAGTTGTGCTCCTCGTCACAGACACTGAACTGGACGGAAAGGCGGCATTACACTCTAGCTACTGATGTGTGGTTAGATCAATCACTGGATGGTTTTGTCCAGATTGAGCTTCATGAACAAGAGCCAGCATGAAATAAGCCAATTGAAGTGTCAGGGTCCTTCTCACCACCTCTTCTCCCACACTTCTGTATCCAGCAATCCCTCGATTTACGTGGAGGTTGCGGTCTGGACAACCTTTGCATAAATCGAATTTCCCGTAAATTGGGGAAGGGTTGGGAGGGGGGGTGAGCAGCTGGGGGAAGTGTAGAGGGGCAGCCACGCAGCCCCCAGCTTCTTCCAGCTGTGGGGCATGCCGCTGCTTGTGGTGCTGTTTCTGGGAGAACCAGTGTCTCAAGCAGCCGTCTGTCAGGGACGGCAGCCTGATTCGCGGCCGCGTGCCTGACAGGAAACTGCTCCTGTCAGGGATAGCAGTCTCATTAACCTGAGACACGTGCAACTTGATTGCGCGTACCTCGAGGGTTTACTGTATATAGTTAGCTCAGAACGGGTGGGAGCGTGGTGGGGGCACAGTATCAGCCTATTGAGGTTGGGAAGGATGGGCCTCACTCCACCTAGGGCAAAAGGCCTATCTGAGCAGGCGGGGGAGGGGGACCACACAGCTCAGAAGACAATTCATTGCTGGCACCAAAAAAAGAGAAACACCCATAAACAGAAGCACATGTGAAAGACTTAAAGCAAGGGCACCACTGGGAGCACTGAGCAGGGCCGTGGAAGGTGTGTGGAGAAAAGGCTGGGCTGCCAGAGACTCTTGCCTCTCATGGTGGTTGGATGTCTCACGGGTTAGTGTCAGGATGTGATACCCAGGTAAAGCATGTACCATGGGGTGCACAAGGGAGTGTAGAGATGTTTCCTGACCCTGGCTTAGGAGTGGGCAAGCTGGGTAGTATGCAGCCATTTAGGTGGTGTGCTGGGGACAGTGGGGAGGCTCATGGGACTGGCATCCTTTGTTCAATTCTTGAGATTCAGGGGATACGGACTGTTGTGATGCCACCACCTATAGGACCGATTCTAAGTACGTCAGAGTATTTGTAGCCATCACTTTGTGGAGCATACAGTGGAAGACAAGAGGAATGGGCAGCCCCATGCTCTGGGTGTGCTGCTTTCACTAGTCTCTGGCTGGGAAGTCAGTCATTAATTCTGCTGACGTTAGCCAGGACCTGTCCCCAACACAATATGGGGCCCTCCACCGCTCACACAGGGAGATTGGGTTGATGCAAAGAAGGCTTCGTCACTGGCTTCAATGGACCCAGTCAGAGACAAGCTTTCAGGTCCTAAGGGGTCCTGCTAGAAGACTGGCTGGTCAGAAAGGTCTCGGGAACCTTTTGGGGATCTGCATCTTATCACATCAGAGCTCTCTGAGGCAGCAGAAGTCGTGCACCAATTGGCTTCATGTTGGACTATGAGCACTGTAGTCTTTGCAGAGCCCTTAGGCTGAACCTATCGATCTGACTCATGGCAGATCAGGCCATGTCCTCCTTCTCCCGAGAGATGTCTCAGGAGGAATTCACCCCTCCACCCCAACCCAGTTCTTCCCTAGCCTGAACTCCAGGAGCTTTCCTTTGTCTCTGGGATAGGCTTATGATGGTGAACTGATGCCCGATCATGGACAAGACCAGCTTGCAGCTGACCAAACCCCTCTTCCCCAAAAGAAAAAAAGGCACAGGATGAAGCCCATCCATGCCTGAATTTGGACAGACACCCTGGCCTCCAATTCAAGAAGGACCAGTAAAAGGGGAGATAAACATCAAGATAAAAATCAGTGAACCAGAGCCTCACTGGCTAGGGAAGGAGCTGACTTGCCAGCTAGTCTTGATCACCAAGTCAGAGCTCTTGGCCCAGCTGACCTGGCAGCTTGGAAAGCATGCCTTCTGCTTCTGAAGGGACAGGGGGCTGACAAGTGACAGCTCATCCTTAAGTGCCCTGAATGGCGAAACTCATGGAACAGGTAGAAGTTGGCCACGATAGTCTGGCTGGGGACCATGTAGGTCTGCTCAGGATCTATCAGGTCCACCAGCACAGACTCCAGCTGCAACAAAATGATCTTGGAGTCTGTGCCAAAAATCAAAACTGCTCCAAGTCATCAAGTTGCAGAGGTCCTGCTCTTTTGGCAGCAGAGCAAGCGTGGTCTCCTTGCATGGCAGCCATAGCAACTCACTCTTGAGGGACTCAGCCCAAGTGATGCAGAGTCTGGCCCAAGGATGTCCCAGAACACAAGGTAGAACTCCCTGGGCAGTCCACTTATGCACAGGGCTTCCAAGAGCTGGCCTGAGTGAGAGCACACTTCAGCCTCTCTTAGTCACCCATGCCAACTACCAGGAATCCATCCCACAGGTTCCCATTTAGCTTTGGTGTTAATCAAAGCTGGAGCAAAAAGATCAGTGTAGAAAGTCCTCATATTCTCATCTGGTGACATCCTGTGCCAGAAAGCAATGTGCTTTTTGGAACCCCTCCTCCTTTCCAGGTCATGGAAGAAGTGGGAGCTGTAATCTATTTCCTCAAGAACCTGTCAATGCTACAGGGTGAAGACACTCTGAATCTAGAAAGGATATCATCCTGAGAGCCCTGACATCCTCACTTTGTTCACAAAATAGGTACAGCAGAGCCAGTTAAGTCTCCAGCTCCCTTGCTTCTAAAACACAGTATATGTGATTTATGCATGCCTAGAAAATTATTCTGCCACCACCATAACTAGCTAATTTTGCATCTGAAGCAAGAATATAAAATCATGCCCCCCATGCTTATATATTCAGAGTAGTTACTTTGTAGAAAAAGGGAAAATACATAAGCAATAATAAATGTTTATTATAGTTATGAGAGTTGCATAAACAATTAACACATATACATTTTAATACATATAATCCATACATATAATCTCTATATTAATAGATAATTATAAAATATCACCATGTCAGGTACTATTCGCCATTTGTTTATAATTGCATTTTGCACGCTTTTAATGAGGCAAACACCAATAATTGTGTTGAAATTAATATTATTCACTATCTCATGTTTTATTGATAAGATGGCCATATTTATACTCTCTCCTGACCCATGGATGCTTGAAGGTAGTTCTTAATTAATTCTAGTTTACTAAAACTTCTTTCACAAGAAGCCACAGTCACTGGCAAGTAGAAAAATATTCTCAGGGCTATTTCCAAATTTGGATAAGATTTGGCCAGATTATATGCATGTATTAACTGCAGAAGGGTCCGTGATGGTGCCAGCCTGCTGGAGCTGGGAGGCAACCCCCACCGCAGACACAGCCCTATGGCCTCAGCCTCTGGCCATGCTTAAAGAGGCAGGCAGCCCCAGAAGCCCCAGGCAGGAAGCTGGAGGCATGCCTCCAGCCCTGCTACGTGCGGCCAGTGGCACACCCTGGCAGCCACACCCAGCTGCCATTAACAAAAAAGGCTCAGGCTACCTGTGAGCCTCCTGGCTCCTCCCAGACCACAGGAGAGGGCTCTCCCAAAGCCCTGAAGGGCCCCAGGAAGTGGGTCCCATCCTGGTGTGATCCTGCGATTTGGGACCTCCTGATGCTCTGGGCCAACGACCCAAGCACCAAACACCATAATGCCCTGGGCTATGCCCACATTGCCGTAACCCTGGCAGAGTGTGGCCACCCTGCCTGCACCCTCAGCTGGGTGTGGGCGAAGGTGCAGAAGCTCCACCAGGGCTACGTGCGGGCCCAGGACACCCAGAGATCAGGGCCTGGCTTGCTTCTACTACTGGGAGCTGGACCATCACCTTGGGGGTGACGATGAGGCTCCCAGCAGTGCCACAGTAAACACCAGGGAGGAGGCTCCCTCAATGGAGATGGCATGCCCAGTCCCTGGAACCCTGCTGGAGCCAGACCACAACCTGCCCTTTGACCCTGAGTCCTGCCAGGGCACCCTCACCGGAGCCCTAGAGTCAGGCCCATCCCGTGCCACCACCTCAGCTTGGGCATCTCTGGACCTCTCTGCGGGACCATCCGGTGAGTGCCCCATGGGTGGCACACCCCCTGCTGGGGGGTGGCAGGCAGGGGGTTCCACGGGGCTTGCTGGCAGGCTCAGATGGGCACCTGCGCCAGGAGCTTAGCACATGCGCCCTTGTCCACGGCAGTGCATCCAACCTGCACTCAGCAGGCAGACCCCGGACATGGCTGCCAGACCACTGCCAGCTCCACGGGGAGCCTGAGGACCTCTTCGGTCCTAGCAGGAGCCATCTGGCCCCTGCCAAGGCTGGAGTGGGACAACCGCATGTCCAATGGCCAGACTCCAGGCAACATGCAGCACCCTCCGGTGGGGACAGTGGTGTAAGCTGCATGAGCATGGAGCTGCACCCGGGCTGCCCACCACCCATGCTGGGACCCCTCTCTGGCAGGGAACATGGAGGCCCTTTAAGGGTGTGCAGGGCCAGTGGTCCAGGAAGGGCTTGCTCTCCGTGCAGGCTGCACTTCCAGGATTATAGGGGCAGATCTGTCAAAAGAGCAGCCCATGCATATGGGCACTCTGTCGACAGAGCAGATCGTTATAGTGATCGGTGTCACTGTGTAGCTGCACTGTGTTGAGAGATACTTTACTGGATAATCTCTGCCAACAGTGACATCACTCAATAGAGGCTTCCCATGTAGACACAGCCCCACTGAGCGCAGCACTGAGACGCTGAGGTCCGTACAGGTGGTTTTATTTTCCATCTTGCATCTCGTCAGAGGCAGTGCTGGCTTGTGAAAATAGCTGGACGTGACCAGATAGCAGGCCAGCAACACAGACATTCAAATCTTACTTAAAATATCAGAATGACTGAGAAGAAAGAGGAGGTGAAGGATAATTTGTTAATGTCAGAATAAAAGAGTCTTTGATAGTCCTCAGCTCAGATGCTCCCAGAAGGAAGACAAAACTCGGGGCTACTGCTTGAGAATTTACAGAAAACCATGTACCTTTATGCATGTCCTACACTTCTTCTTTTGGCTGTTGGCAGTGCCCAGACATGTTTACCATTCAATCTCTCATTTTAGAGGGGAGGGGCTGCATGCTGTTTCTATTCTGAATGAACGGGTGTTATCACTTGGGTAAATAATGCAGGGAATGCCAGGATTAGCAGAAGTGCAGAGTTCTGAACAGACTGAAAACACACCTCATTTGTAATTGGCTGTATGGGGAGTAGGCAACCAGATGGAGACCAAACCCCTCCATTACAGTACAATACAGTATAGCAAGAAACAAACCACTAAAAAATAAAGTTTTAAAAAATTTGGCAAGTCAATATTGTAATTTAAACATAACAAGTAAAGAAACTAATTAAAAGCCGACTTTTTCCTTTTGCCTAAAACAGTTTCAAAACGGCATGAAGTCAATGTTCAGTTGTCAGCTTTTGAAAGAACCACAATATTTTGCTCAGAGTTACAAACATGTCAGAGTTACAAGTACTCCATTCACAACAGATTCATAACTGAGGTTCTACTGTAATTTATGATACAGCATGTTAGAAAAAAGTCTGAAACTTACTAGAAGAACAGTATTTATAGCTACATGGAGGGTTTTCACTCTAAGTGCCAAGGTTCAGAACCCTGGCTGGCATCAACAGGCATAGCAGAGTCAAAGGAATTATTCTTAGTCCTATTTAGGATGTGGGCCCAACTTTTGAGCATTCACATATCTCGTGTTCTGGTCTTGACAGAAGCTTGGATATCTCAGTAGAAAGTCTAATCTGAATAATAAAAGAGAGTCTAAGTGAAACATGATGGACATTTTTATTTTTTTCCCCTCCATTGCTAAGAGTTCAGCAGAGAGGCAGACTTCATTTCAGGAGACGTTGAGACTTTACTCTTCAAATTATCCAAAGGTGCAAAAGCACCTCTAGTGGAGACTCAGCACAACAATACCCAGCTAATAGCAAAGGGATGTAGGCAGTGATATGCCACAGAAAGAGCTTGGTAAACAAGTATAGATTTGCTAAAACACTCCTGTCTCCATTAGGTGGGTGGTGTGGCAGGTTCAGTCACAGGGGCCCTTTTTAGACTGTCAACAAGTGCATTGGTCATGCCACTGAGCAATCCTGCCTCCCTCTGGGGCACCCTACCATCCTGCCCTACTGGGCCAGAAACTATGTTCTCTCCCAGTCAAGGCACAGAGTTGGGGTAACACCCCCCCCATCAGAGCAAAAGATGCTGAACCAGCTCAGCTCTGGTACGGCTCAGCTATAAGGCTGTTGACAGTGCCTAGGAACACAGGCCCAAAGAGGACCAACTCTCCAAATAAATCCATTTTACTCTCTTATAAAAGTTTTACATTGATAAAGCTCATAAGGTTGCTCCTGTTTATCAATGAAAGATAGACACAGTGGTTGCTTCCCCCTCCCAGGTAACAGTTATTTATACTGGGCTTGATAATAAACAGAAGTGTGTTTATTCAGTAGGATTTACATGATTACAAGTGAAAACAGACAGATCAGTTACTAAACCAAACTAAACAAACATGCCAGCTAATCCTAATACATTAAGGCTATATCTACACTCCAGCAATCTGGTGACAGAAGTTACTGTTGGAAGACCTCTTCTGACAAAACTTCTGTGGACTGATTGTGGCCACACATGAAAGCGGATGACCCGGAAGCCCCGTCTGTTGACAGAGGGTCCACACGTCTCTTTTTGTTGGCAGATTCGGTCGGGAAAGGTGTTCTGCCTCATGGAGGAGAGGCGGAAGGTTGTCACCAAAAGTGCCGAGTTCTGTCAACAGAACTCATTTTTAGTGTGGATGCTCTGCAAGTTTTGTCAACAAAACCTTCTAGTATGCACATAGCCTAAGAAACCTGTAACGTGCAAATTTTTACCCTAAGGGTTGTTCTAATCACCCCTTTCACAAGCTAGGGAGCCTCACACTTTGGGCCCAAACCTCCCCCCGTTCAGTCCAATGGTTCCAGCGGGCATCTTAGGTGGTAAGTGGAGGGATCTGCTGGTCTCTTGCAAGCGCCTTATTGTTTTGTTTCCTACCTTTATATCCCTGTGCCCAAAGCAGGAAGTCTGTGTGTTCAGTTCAAATTTTTCTCAGGAACAGGAGCAAATCCAAAATGGGCTCCAGCCTCAGGTGGCCTAGTCACAAATCTTTGTGACACCAACTGCAGTTTGGGCTTACAGGAAAAAAAAACTCATTCACAAATCAGTGTCTTGAATGCCAAGCCATTAGGTTGCTGGATTACTACTAACGTCCCTCATTAGTACATCTGGAGTTCTAAATGAATTCACATTCTTCACATTTCTAGCCTCACGTAGAAGAATGATACATGCACAAAAAGAGAACATACTCATTCAGCAGATTGTAATGTTAAAAATATATTTTGCATAAAGCATCTGAGAGTTATGCATATTCATAAGCCCATTTTCATATGACATGGGGAGGGACACAATAGGTGGGTCCTAAGAAATGAAACTGAATTGAGAAGGTAACTTCATGATTATTAGCAGAACAACATCTCAACATTTGAATTAACTTTTTCAGACTGAAACAGTCTTTTCTTTTAGCAAATGGTGGTAATATAGATCAGGTGAATTATAATTACCTATGTAACTAGTACAGATACAATCTGGGCAGACAGTAGGGGTATGATAGGGTAACATACATCAGAACTGTGCATCCAAGGCTGTCCTGGATTCTCCCCCATCATTGTTCAGGCATCTTCGATCCAGAGAATAAAGAGTCTGGGATTTTGCTGTTGTTTTTACATCACCATTCCAGCTCCCACACTGTCGATTGAAGTTAGAGAATATTATAAATGGAGAAAAGGGAAGGGGGTGTGGTGCAGAAGAAAATGACAGAAGTAGGAAAGATGGAGTGAGGAAGAGATGAAGAGAAAAGGGATGGGAAAAGAAGCAGAGAAAGATAAAAAGTAAAAGGTGGGAGATATGCAAGCAGAGAAAGATAAAAAGGTGGGAGATATGCAAGAAGAGGACAGAGAGAAATTATTATAACAGAGGCACTGGAAAAATGAAAAAGAAATCCTAAGAAGAGGGTATAAGGAGAGCTGAAGAAAGGGAAGAAACTATCAGGCTGATATTGGGTGGGAGTGGAGTGGAAGGAGAAAAGAATCAGTCCTCCAGTTGTGTGGCACATAGGACCAGGGTAGCCCCTCTTGAAATAGTTGGAGACCCCTTTGACGGTGCTCACCATGACTGTGTTTTAGAAGCCCACCAACCCTAATGTGAGAAACAGCATGTGTTGTGAACCTGGAGCACCACAGTGCCAGGTGGCACGTTGTTGCCATATTCACCCAAAGGGTGGCACCATGGAAAATCTAATAATTCACTGACCATTAATATTCTGGTGTGTTGCAGAAGCAGATGAAGCACCTTAAATGTGGCACCCAGCCACAGTCCAATGCCCCAGGCTGCCTGCCCCCTCCCAACTCATCTCGGCCTGCTCGCCCTTATGGCCAGTCAGATGTGGACCCCCTGTCCTCATGCTCCTGGTGAGCTGTAGGTATAGTTAACCTACCAAGAACTTCAACAGATGTGCTGACACTGGGACTAAACTGTGTTTAAACCAGGAACGTCAGGGACGTTGGTAAACATGTTTTTTTCTGGAGAAAGGAAACAGACACCACCTCAGCCCCCATGGGGCCAAAATCAATGGACTATTCAGGTGTGTTGGAGGTTGTAATGGGCTGCCATTCGTAGCAGAGCTCATCAGGCTTGTAAAAATCAGCAGCAGGGAGGGAGCAGCATGGAGCTTACACCTGATGGCAGGGGATCTGCACCCTGCACGGGAATGGAGCTTTGTCTCCAGACGAATCCATGTAATGGTCTGCTAGACTGTGGGAGGGGAAGGGAATGAGCCTCTCAGTTACTCACCTCTCCAGGGAACTAGACTAGCGCTTAGCGTCTATATGAGCCTGTCACACTGGAGAAGCTGTCCTTAGTAGGGAGGCCATCTTGAACAAGAACGACAGCTGCTTAACTCACCATTTAGTCTCAGCATCAGATTTTACATTTGATTGTAACTATTTTTATCCTTATTCGTTTTCTTTAGTATCAGGCAAACCTATGCCCTTGTATTAATAAACTTGTTTCCCTTTGAGCACAAACCAACTCAGTGGCATGATTGAACTATAGAGTTTGTCACCCCAGTTCAGTTAATTAGCTGTTGTGCATCACCTCTTCAAAGGGGCTTCTCACTTAACCCCTGGGAGTGTTCTGTGACAGGGCTGGATTCTGCTGAAAGGGGCTTGAAAAACTCAGGAGCTGAAGGTTCATTGATTGCTACCTGCTAGGCAGAGTGCTGAGCATCTTCTGGCAGGGCAGACAAGTGAAGTCTGACACATCATAGCTTGGCAATAGCAAAGCTCTCACATGCTGAGGCTCAGATGGGTAACACAGTGACGCACTATTCTGGGAAACGCAGCAGGGGGTCACAGCTCTGTAACTAAGCCTTGCATGCTTGTGGACAGCTAATAAATGTAGTTATCTGGAACCCAGAGGAGCCTTAATAGTGGAAGGCAACAAAGCTGGTTCCCATTCCACCCCTACTGCTGAAAAGATAGGAAGGGATGAGCAGCAATTTGTTTCCTCATTGGTTCTCTTCCATGCTTGGAATAAGAAACAGGATGAGGGCCAGGAGCAGCAGAGCTGGCATGGAATGCAAGGGTCCCCAAAGAACAGGACCGGAAGAGGCTACTCGCTTAGCTCATGTGTAAAGGGAGGATTACCCTGTGAAAAGGGGACATCCCTGAGAGGGAGTGTCTCTGTACCCCTGTATACCAGCTCACATTGCAAGACCATGTTATAGTAGATTTAGTACATTAATACGTGAGTTGATATATACGGATACAGAGACACTCCCTCTAAGGGGCGGCCTCTTTTTTGAAAGATCAAATATAGTAACCCAACTAAAAGTTGCCATGGAAGGAGACAAAAAACAAAGAGCACCTCTCAGTATAGGGAGAGGAGAAATAAACAAATAAATGAACAGTGCTCAGAAACTGGCATTTTGAAGTCTTTTTTTTGCTGTTGCCTCGAGTTCCCTACTTCAATCATCCCACGTGCTTCCAGATGGCCTTGTGAGAAGAAGAGAGTCTGCTCTCAGGGACACTGACACAGTGTAGAGATGGGCCCTGCACTGGGAAGTTTGTCTCCAGCACCCAACATTCCCAAGATACCTACCCTGGATGAATTCCAGGCCCATTATTTATAAAGGGGACAAGTCACCTACCTGGGATGTGGATGATCTTTCCCAGAGCAGAAAGGTGCTCGGAACTGATGTCCACTGGGGCCTTTGGCAGGAACCCTCTCTGCTGCTGTGTGGCTAGCTAAGCTGGCTCCCCCACAACTCTAGCAGCGGCTGCAGTTCACTAGTCCTCTGGTCCATAAACTGTGAATCATTTGGGAGCCTTTGGTTTGAAAGATGCCATAGGTTAGTGAGACTAAAGTTTGAAAAAATAAAGCTCAAACTGTCAGGATCACAATATGTGGCCAAAATGGTAGCGAGGAGGAGGAGGAAAGTGATTTGGAGTTGTAGGAAAACCTCTATTTCATCCAAGAGGTTCACATTTCTATTCTTTCAAAAATTTCCCACAGAAAATACATTTTCTAACCAGCTCTAGCATTGCCCAAAATACAAACAAACTTCTTGAAAATCTATCCACACTAGCCAAGAATTTAAAAATAAAAGTTTTGGTTTGTTTTTTTTTTATACAAGAGTTAAATGACAGACACAAGTCTAGAGCTGTATTAGAAGTAGGATTTGTGCTTCTTGCTGGGAAGAGTGAGCTTTCAGTGGCTGTTACAGGAACACAGAGCTTTGACTGCAAAAACATGAAGAGCGCTATGCTTCAGTTTTAGCTCCCTGGTTGACAAAACACCAGCTAAGCTTTCTTTTGCAACATGCTACAAAAATGTCTCCTTCTCTCATTTTAATTTTGAGCTGAAGATAAAAGAAAACAATGACCTCAGAGGAAAATATGAAGTTTTCACCTTCCCTCCTTTTTATGCTATGTTTTCAAATTTTGTCTGGGACCTTCTGCATTGTAGACGCTTCTCACGAGGCCACTGTTTATGGCATCTTAGTGCTGTCACAAACAATGCACCATGGGGAGATGCGTGTGCTTGCTCTGGATCCACTATCCATTCCCCAGTAATGCAAGTTTAATGACAATCACTCTCTTCTCAATCCCAACTCCAACTCCAATGTTTGGAGGGCAAAGTCCATCTCGGTTACAGCACATCAAGTTGCTCCCCATTTATACTGATGTAACTGACGGCAGAGTTTGGCCCTGTGTTGTTGGTGTAGTTGTATATTAACTTAATGTAGGCTCTTTTCTGAGATTGGTACCTCTTTGCAATGCATATCAATTTACTGAAAGCTAGAGTGCTCCTCCAAGCATCCTGTTTCACACAAATGTACCATTTGGAACATGGCTAGGCAGAGAGTTTTCATTTTGTCAATTAGGAGCTAAGATTCCAGGAGGGGATGAAATTGACTTGCACTTACGTCCATTATTGCTGTTGCCAGTTTTGCTCTGCGTAGAGTATCTGGTATAATGGAGCATTTTGTATCTCTCGGAATTCAATCCTTCCCACTTTAAAAAAGTTTGTCTCTATTTAACTGCTGTTCTTCCTGGTGCAGTCTGTTTATATGTTTCTTTGGAATGGAACTGAAGCTCCTCTTTACCATGCACAATTGCAGTGCAGAGGTGTGTGTGTGTAGTACTACCAGTGTTGTCTTCATTTCCAGCCCACTGTTTCCTTTAGTATTTACTCAGCTGATTAATTTTAACAAGCACCCGAGAGAGTAATTCTCTAACACGTAAGAGAATTCATAGCCTGAGAAAGAGGGAAAAAAGAGCACTAGAAAATGATCTTAGGCAGGTGGCTGTCCCAAGGAAACGCACCTAAACATACACATTAGAAAGGGGAAGGGGCGAAGGAAAGTCACGTGTAATACTCTACCTGCATCTCTCACACGGGAGAGAAATCACATTCTGAAACAGTCCAGTTACAGAAACTCAGATCCAGAAGTGACGGGTACCAGGGACACAATGAGCAGGGTTAAGGTCATCCTGCACCAATCAGCTCTCAGAGCAATCTGCAAGCCTAAAAGAAAGGAAAACAAAACCCATGGGAGCTCGTGCAGCATCACAGGTGGCAGCCTTGCCATCCAGGCCTGAGTTCCAACGTGCCCAAATAACTGCTGCCTCTTAAATTCCCGTGACGGTTTCAACTGGATCCAGTGAGCTTTCTTCTTTTCGTGACCTGATCTGTCTTGTGGCACAGCACACAGATGGCTGGTTACATCTGAGCTGGCTGAACTTGGGCTGTGAGGAAAGTAATTCGGGAAGACACAACAGTTTATACAGCACTGGAGAATCCCGGAGTGGGAAAGTGCTCTAGAAAGAGCAGCTTCTATTATCTGTGTAATTTACGTGCTCTCCTCAGATTTCATCTCCATTTCTTAAATTTCATTTAGTCTTGGTCCAAACTTTGGAATTTTTCTTCAGTGGTGGCAGGTCCAACAATTCAGAACCATACTTGAATTAAAGAGCCCCCTTCTGCATCCAGAACTTGTAAAAGGGCTTCAGAAAGATTTGTACCACCGTTATTATGTAAGTAAGCACTTCTATATGAGTTACTAGCCCACAAATCTCAGTGCACGCTACATTAATCGGTAAGTATTACCACTCCATTTTAAAGATAGGGAAACTGAGTTACAGAAGAGTTAATGGACTTGACCAGGATCATACTAAGTCACATGCAGATCTGTTTGTACCAAGGTCTCCTTCCTCTCAGACTGGTATCATAGTCTCTCAGTCTCCCACACAGCTGAAGTGGTGTTAGGAATACAGACTGAAAAGGATAACATTGTTTCAGAGACTTAGGGCTTATAAACCTCAGGACAGATACAGTAGTACAGGTTGAACCTCTCTAATCAGGAACTCTCTCATCCAGCAACATTTGTTTTTAGTTAACTGGATGACCACTTATCATAGGTGTCGACAAGTTTCCCCAGGTCCCATAAAGTTTGTTTCCAGGCACCAGTCCTGGCTCTCAGTGTTCTGTGCTGTTATTTAGCTGTAAGTTAATTCTAAATGTCTTCTAAGAGCCCAGTGAGCAGTGGAAGTGTTGATAATGTGCTAGACAATATTGACTTCCTGTGGTCCTGAAAATTCCCCACTTTGGCACCAGTCAGGTCACAAGGGTGACAGATGAGAGAGGTTCAACCTGAATAGCCAGGGTGGGTGGGGTAAGGGTTTTCCCAGTGTAAGCTGTGGCTTGGATGCAGTTCTACTGCTCTGAAGGGGCCTCGCACTGGTACAATTTATTCAGCTTTCCAACCAGGAATGAACTGTGCTGGTCCACTCACCTTTAACACTTGCATAACTACATCCGTCCTGGGGGTGGTACGGCGTTAACTACACTCGTGGTGTAGAAATGGCAGTTTTCCATAGTAAACAAGCCCTTAGACAATTGTGTTACAGAGGGAGCTGGGTGTGGGTGGGGCCATTACCGACAATTTTCCTGTGCTCAAAGCAAACAAAAAGTAGGGAGCCCCCCCCACCCCCCAATCTCCATTACCAACTTCCCTCTGTGCTACGGTGAGCCCTGAACCCTCCCCTACACAAAATGCAAACAGGTTACCTATGTGACATGCTCCATCTGTGCTCTCACCAGCTTGGCTGGAGGCTTGGCTATTCCTGAGTGAGCCAGGGTCTCCCACTGCACAGGGCTGCTGCCAGGCAACTGGACTTAAGTCAGTCATCCGCCTCCTGCTGCTGCACTCCAGTTCATTGTAGGTGGTGAAGTAAACAAGATCATTCCCACTTACCTTTCCCAGATTTTGCTGGGACCACAGCAGTCGAGAGAGGGGCTTTTGGAGCTGGTTGAGTTTTCAAGGAAGTGTCAGTACAATGAGAGGAACAATTATTGCCTTGATCTCAGCAAATTGCCTTTTGACGTTCACACGATAAAGATGGCTCAGGGGTGGGAACATATGACTGAAATATCCATCACAGCATTGCTGTCGCCTCCTGAAAGAGCGGTGTAGACAAAAGATCCCTGTCGTGGGTGGTCAGATCACAGTGCACCCTGCACAGAGGCCTCTATCTCTAGCCTCTGTAAAAATAAACTATGATGGTTGCCCTGAGAAACTTGTTCTTACCCCTCAGTCCCTGTAGTTTTGCATAACACAGTGTGGCCCCCAGTGTAACAGCAACAGTCTGTTTTACAGAGCTGCCCTCCAGAATCCAGCTAGCCAAGAGGCTAAAGTGAGACGCTTTCTGCAAAGAGGGAAGGTGATAAACTGCTGGTGATTTCTTCCTCTGCTTTTACACGCATGACATGATTCAGTCTAATTTGCCACTGCAAGTGAAAGAGAAAACATCTTTCCGAAGTGGAAAAGCATTGGGACAACAGATGTTTCATGTGTGTATCATTCACAGGCAAACATAGGACAAACCCAGAGTTACTAGGTCATTTACTTTTCCCAGGAAAGCATGTCGTATCTACCCATGGTGCACCTGGACAGCTGACTCATGTGCACTGCTGCAGAACAGCCTATACTGACAAGTTTCATGTTCCACACACAGCATATGATTGGTTCACACTTCTAGAGCCAAGGCTAGATTCAGCCGTAAGATGATTGCAAGGAAATGCTTGCGCTCCACCAGGAATAAAACTCCCTATTTCCACATGCAACGTCCAGCTCTTCAGTCTGAGTCACACTCTCCTATTTACATTTTATCCGCCATCAGTTTGCAGCTGCTAGCTCCTCCTGGGCTCAGCTGGAGAGGCAGGATTAAAGCTTCGCTATGCCATAACACAAAACAACAAACAATCATATCAGCACAGCCATGTGTTCCAGCAGGTCTTCGTCGCCAACTAAGCGAGGTGCATCCCAAGATTAATTCTAAAACCGGGTCTCCTTCTCCATCATTACTTTATGAAGACTCAGCAATGTTGGTGCTATCCAAGGCACTAACATTGTAGAGGTCTCTGACCTGAAGAGCTCCCAAAACAAGGGAATGGACCCAGTTAATATTAAAAAGATTTACATGAAAAAAAATGTGACAAGTCACCTTGCTGAGATCCAGGACTAGAGGCCTACCACTTTATTCAGGAAGGAGGTAGTGACATTTACGGTGAGTATTGTCTCCAAAATGTGGTACACTAGAAATGAAAATCAATCATTTGCTGTTTCCCTGCATGTTGGTGCTTTTAGGAATCACCACACCACTTAAAGCCTTAACTTTCAGCTTGCGTATAAACAACCCATTGCCAAATGAGTTCTTGTATTTAAAAGTCTCCTATACGAACCAGCCAACAGACGGGAAAACCTGACCAATAAGGAGACTATCGTGTGCCAAAAATTTACTTCATAAAAAAGGGAAACTAGATGCTTTATTAGTACACCAGGGACTTCACAACTGCTAGTGATTGTACGTGGAAAGTGCTCAGACGCTATGCTCCTACTGCATTATAAACCCTAAGATAGCTGTAACGTCTGCTAGTTGCCATGTTCTGTGCATGAGGGACCCTGTTTAGTACGTCGGTAAAGGGCAAAGCAAACTTCTGATGCACAACAAGTAATAGGCTTTTTTGAGTGCAAAAAAACTGTGACCAGAATTGTACCTGTTGCCTGGAATGGGTCATACGGGCTGCAGGGGGAATATCAAGATGAATGTCATGGCCTAGCCTCCCTCCACCTCAAGATGGATGAGCAGTGAAGCTGACAGCCACTACAGGCCTGGGGACAAGGTGTGTGAGTGAGAGCTGGCTTCATGCCTGCTCCTCTCTGCCAGAAGGGGTGGAGTCTTGAGCAGAAGGGGTGGGGCCAAGGGCAGTCAGCCCTTAGTACAGCAGCGTGGTCTAATTCCCGTCCCCACTCCCAGCACTCAGAAGCAATGCTTCTGTGGTGTTTCAAAGGGGCCCGGAGCTGCAGCATTGGTGGTGGCCAAGAGTTTGGGGCCCCGTTGAAATGCCAGGCCCCTGTGCAGTTGCCCCCCTGCTTGCTCCTCCCTGGTCAACAGGCCTGTATGTGAGCAAGTTTAACTTATAATAGTTATATGCCTATTTGATTTGATTTCTCATTCTCCCACCATCACTCTGCCATCCACATACTCTCAGCAATACAACAGAGTAATTTACACCACTGCTTTCTGCTCAATGATCAGGATTGCACTGAGTCCTGAAGGGGTGGATATGTATTGCACCAATTTCTTGAGTGATTTAATTACTCGTTATGTAGAATCTATGACAGCCATCCCCCCGACCCCCTTTTTTTTTTTCCATTCTGAATATTTCACCAGTAGTCATTTATCTGCTGCATAATCCACACAAATCAATTTCAGCTTCAGGCTTGTTTGTTTGCCAGAAAATTCATACCTGAAAGTGTGCGTCATTCATTAAGCACTCTTCTGTTTGAAAGTGCTTTTGCCATCCCTTTTAAGAGCAATGTCATGTGACTTAAGTGACCAATCACGTATCAGAAGAGATGACTAGACAAATAGGGTCAGCTAATTTCAATCCATCAGCCAATCTTCGCTGTAAAACGAGAGTTAGTTAGGAAAACCCAAACCGCCTTCCCTGGCTGCCAACCTTTGAGCAACTACCTCTATTGGAAAAGTGGGTGACGAGGTGGACTGTATGTCATACCTGAAGAGCAAGGTAGGGCTTTTTATACCCCAGGGTGAGTGAGTGAACCACCTATACATACAAGGTTGAACCACCCAGTTAAAGTCTGGATCCCAGCCTTCACATTCAGAAACAGTTGACTGTACACTCCTTGGGGCATCTTTTTCATAGAATCACAGGGCTGGAAGGGACCTCAGGAGGTCATCTAGTCCATCCCCCTGCCCGAAGCAGGATCAACCCCAGCTAAGTCACCCCAGCCAGGACCTTGTCAAGATGGGACTTAAAAACCCTTAGGAATGGAAAATCCACCACCTCTTTTTTTTTTATTTTAGTGCCAGCACATGAGGAGTCCTGGTTCCTGGCTTAGGTTAAGTACTGTAACAAATGGGTTTTTTTCTCCCCCCCCCCCATTAGGGATAAGGATCAGGTACATAATTCATTTTGGATCCAACCTTGTCCAGTGTTCTGGAGCGTTTGGATCTAGGGACTGGTTTTTGTTTGAGCCCCTCTCTCCTGTGTCCTATTGCCATATCATGCATCCAGATTAAGAGACATTTAAACCCTTAAAATTACAGGAAGATAATTCTTTCAGAGCGAGTGGCAAGTAGCAGCTGCTAGAGGTGACACTGTGCCATTTAAAATGTCAAAATAATCAAAGCTGGTATTTTTAGGCTTATTTGGCAGACAAATCACTGCTAGTTTTTTGGCCTTGCGTACTAGTCCCAGCGAACATCGCCAAATCAGAGGGACTCTTAACCAGCTACAAAAGGGAATGGACATAGGGCAGTCCTGTGACTACTGCCAGAGGTAAGCAAATGTGACGTAAATCACAGCTAGGATTTAGAAAGACCACTGTAACAAATAGGTCAAACTGCTAGTTACTCACTTACTGGGTGAGGGGCTAATGGAAAATTCACAGCAGATTCTTTTTCCATTCTGCCCCAGTACTCTGGTCTGGCACTGCCTTCCAAGGGCAGCCATGGGGCAAAAAGCCTGAATGGCTTCAAGATGGAATCTCAAGTTTATGGAGGGCCTGGCCTGATGTCATCACCAACAGTGGCATGTAGCCAATCAACAACTGCTAGCAGCAAATATTTCCCACAGCTAGCTAGGGAGGGCTCTGAGTGACTACAGACATTTATTTTATGGGCGTCTGGCTGCTGGAGTTTGCCTAAATATTCAGGGATGAACTGTTTGCCATATTTGGGGTCAGGAAGGAAGTTCTCCCTCCCCACTGTCCCCCAGATCAGGTTGGCTTTTGTCTTCCTCTGCAGTGTGAGGCATGGGTCCCTTGAAGGTTTAAGTTAATGTACTTTGAAATGTTTAAAATCAGTAGTCTTTACCTGTAATGGAACCTGTCTATGCCCCTGAGGAAGTGCTCTCTGAGCCAATCCATACTACGTTCTCAGACAACGGTCCTTGGTTCTGTCAAGTACAAACTATTGTGCTAAAAACCCTCTGCAAAAGGCAAACTCCTGCACCATTAGCAAGGCTGCTGCTAAGATGAAGACTAGGTGGCAATATGTGCTCGTGGGACAGGGTGGAACGCCTATGCTATCCCCTCCTGCTAGTCATCCTGCGTAGCAGCTTGGCCACTATCACCTCTGCTCCTGGACCATTCTGGCCTCTGGAGGACACAGCCCTGTGGCTGTGCCTCACTCTGTGTTCACCCTATCAGGGAGACAGTACTGCAGCCACTTCCTCAGTGGTAAGTTGGATTGGGGGATCGCCCTGTACTCTGCGCCCTGGCCTAGTGACCCTGTATATGGCAGCCACTTGGTGCAACCCTCTCCGACCTTCTCCACAGCCCCATCCCCAATTCTTTTTTTACATTTGCTCCACGGCCTTAATGTGGTACTTTCAGGGGTCAACTAGGGGCACTTCTCTAACTCCTCTGGTCCCACTGTAGGTGGGTCCATGGCTAGACAATGCTGGTGCCTTCCATGGAGTCTGGACACTTTGAGGACTTTAATAACACAGCCAGCAATTTTTGTGAGTGAGGGAGGTTCTGTGGCTTGTGATATGTAGGAGGCCAGACTCAGTTATCATGATGGTTCCTATTGGCCCTGAAGTCTATGAGAAAGCACAGGCATGGTAGATATCCAGAAGGCCATGAGGCAGGGCAGAGATGCAGAGGGCCTTTACAGGGGGCTCTTTAGCTTGCCAGGCTAAGGGGCTATGATTTGTTGGTCCTTGTGATTAATTTAGTCCTCATCTATCAGAAAAAAATCAGCATGATAAAGTCCCTGAGCAACACAGGCTGTCTACCATTTCACATCAGCATGGCTCTCTCACAAGCAGTGACAAGCATATTTGCTTGTAACCTCACGAGGATGAAATCATTTTATTCTCACTGCTTTAGCCAGATTACAGCAAAGTTCCATGGCAGTATTTACCATAGTGAAGAGTTTTCTGTTTAACACTTTGCATCTCATTTAAATTTGCACTTGTTCTTAAACTCTGTCTCTGAGCGCTGGCTCATTCCTACATGTCAGATCCAGCAGCTTGATAAGAACTCTCTCCCCAGCAATACAACAGGGCAGCCAGTCTACCAGGGGACTGTTTTGTTACAACACTTCATAAGGGTCTCAAAGCTTTTCTTCCTTTAAAACACCTCTTAAGCTCTGACCCAAATTGTGCAAATATTCTTCCAGCAAGTCTAGGTGAAGCAAAAGAAGATACCTTTGACTCCCTATAAGATCCTATCTAGATTCTGCTTAGGAATGAGAAAGGTGCATCCTAATTTGATAACACATGGTTTCACGTTCTTGGTCTCTTCTAGCTCATTTTCCCCATTGGAGTAATGGGTGCCATTGCGTGAAAATTGTGAGATAATAGCAATGTTTATAAAAAGAGAATTTAGGTCCTTGAATGGAAGGTGCTAGGTATGATTAATCAAACAGTCTAATGCGCTTTGGCTCCTGGTGGATTTTAACATTTAAGCTTTCATGGTTGTCCAACACAAGATTAAGCCCCCAGTTTCAGCATGGACAGCTTCTGCACATCCCCATGCAAATAGGATTCAGAGCTGTAACAAAATGAGCATGCTCTTGGAAGGTGGTGAGAACCTTTAGGCTCCAGTGAAGTCAATATAAAAATTGTGCATGGTTGGGAACTGTGTTTCCGCTGATTTTTAACATCCATGGGCAGCCTACATTTTGTTTGTGCACCAAGGCTTGGGTGGATGTGCACCATCAAAAGAAACATGCTCCTGGCTATGAGCTTTCTATGAAGCAGCTGGATGGCACCTGTATAGGGCAACCATATCTCCCAAATATGGGACAGGGAGATATGGGGAGCGGAGGCTCCTCCAAGCTCCTTGAAGGAGGCAGCAGCCACTAGCGATCCCCCAGAGAAACCACAGCTGCTAGACTGCCTGGGAGCCCTGGGGAAATGGCAGCTGCCCGTGCTCCCCCTGCTTCCCCGAGGAAAATGAGCCCTTTTGAAAAAGAAGGGGGGGAGGCCTTTTTGGCATCCTAAATACGGGACTGTCCCACCTAATACAGGATGGATGGTCACCTTACACCTGTACTGTTCCAGGGAACACTGATTGGGAACGTCTCAGAATTAAGTCTTCAGCGGTGCTCCCCACCTCCCTTCTCTCACCCTCAAGGACACTTTAGATTCAAGCTGGATTTCAAAAAGTGGTGGATGAAAAAAATCTAGTCGTGCAGCCAGGGATTTTCTGTGGCAATCTGTGGTGCATGTTTGCAAAGCAGGGATGAGGAGTACAAGCTGCCCAAGGCCTGCATGTGCAGGGACAAAGGTGGCATAAACACATATTTGTGCTGTTTTCTCTCTCTACTGTTAGCACTGAAACATTTTCAAAGGCAGCTGGGCTGTTAAGTCCCATTGCATGAGCACTGGTGGGTCAGAGTACCTGCAAAGACTTCCAAGTCTGCATGTCTAGTATCTGGCTGCCACAGGTACAAATGGGGCAGTTATTAAGGCACATCTGCACAGCTCTATCCTGTTCTTTAGGTATTGCCTGAATTGGAGTCTACTTGGATATAAATGATGCAGGAGAACGTGCCCTGCATCAGGAACTCCAAATTGCCCAGTTTCTAGCCAACTTCCCAAACTTGCCTTGCAGCTCATTAGTCCCTTCCGATGATCATTTGTCCATTGGTCATCCTGTGACAAAGTACTCCATGAAACACCTCTTCCACTCAATGATCAGCAAGTGGCCATCTTTCAGTGCTCCCACAGCCTACGATAATCTTTACACCATCACTATTAAAAAGAGCTCAGTGCCCACCCACAAAAACTTTGCATTAGAGTGGTCCCACTTGCTCCAGTCACCTTTCCTCTGTGCTACCCTGTTCTGCAGAAACGGGACAAATCTGGATGGGGAATAAGCAAGTCACATTATGCCTTCCCCCATTTCTCCCTCCAAACCAAGAAAGGTGAGAGCACAAAGGCACCTAGTACTTCCCTAGCTCTTCTGTACCCAGCCCCAGAGCTCAGAGCCATGTTTGCTGGCTCTTTGTACCACACACGTAAACCAGCACAGACATCAACCCACTCCTGGCCAAAGCGCTCTGACTCCTCCTTGCATCTGTCATGCAGTGTGCAGAAGCCCTAACATCACAAATAGCCTTGTACACATGGACATCAAGACTGTATTATAGGTGGTGCCATCTTGCAGTGGCAAGAAAGGACATTCCACTTCCATCCTGTACTTGCTCGGTCCTTAAACCTCCTACCAGGTACTCTCACATGAGGACAGGGCTGCATGAGCAGGGACAGAGGGGATCTCTTGAAAGAGCCAGTCTAACATTGGGCATAGATACCTTGGCTACGTACACAGTACAGGGACCTTGTAAAAGAAGCCCTTCTTTCAAAGAGCCCATCCACACATGCAAAAGTGGATTAAAAGAGTGATCTGCCCTTTCACATCTCATAGGACTGGAAGGGACCTCAGGAGGGCATCGAGTCGAGTCCCCTATCCTCTTTGCAGGACCAAACACCATCCCTTCCCCCGCTCCTTCTCCCTATTTTACCCCAGATCCCTAAATGGCCCCCTCAAGGACTGGGCTCAAAACCCTGGGTTTAGCAGGCTAATGCCCAAACCACTGAATCGTCCCTCCCCCGTTTTGGAAGAGGGCATCCATATAGCCCCTGTTCTTTTGAAAGAATGGGCCAGGGAATCAATCAAAAATCAAGTGCCATGAGGACTGCTCTCGCTAAAGAAGGAGCTCGTGTGGAGCAGCTACATACATGCTTTCGAAAGATGGTTTTCTTCCTGAAACGGGAGTGGAAGAGCGCTTCCAACAGGAGCACTGCCCTCTTTGGATTTACCATTGGAAGAACGTTTTGTCTGCGGATGCTCCACAGGATCTTTGGAAAGAACTTGCTAGTGTAGACTCAGCCTCTGTTGACATCCATTTTATTGGTCAGGAGGTAAGTCCCCCTCTTGTCTTTATGTGAAAAATGGGCCAGAGATCCGGGCCCATTATTAGGCAGCGGGACAGCAGAAATTTTTTCCCCACAAAGTTAATCCCCAGAGAGCTGTCCCTGCTGAGGTTGCTGGTTCAGAGTCCGACTGCGGTCCAGCATCTGAGAGGTGACAGGCTGCGGTAACTGGGACAAGGCTTGGAAAGAAGCCCTAGTGCAGGAGATGTCCCCACAGCAGCAGTGAGGAGCAGTAATGCTGGCCACCCACTGCTCGTTATGACAAGGCACCGTAGGGCCATAACTGAGTCAGTGACACTGTGACCGGGCACATGGGGTTACAACACCCCTCAATTTTATCCTCACAGCCACTCTCCGAAAGAGCAGAGCTACCACAGGCAGGTCACACATGGGTAGTAGAATGGCTAGCGCAGCTTTTCCACACCACTGCCAATGACACACACTGTATTTAACGTGTGTATTGTCCTGGGCACCCTCTGGCATCTTTCATCCTGCCAGTGCAGCCCACTGCAATACTCACAAACCTCCTACCATAGTCAATCAAGGCCTAGGTACTGAATATCCTCTCATTTATGTATTGATGCATATCTTATTGGAGCACAAAAGCAGACAATAGGCACAGGTGTACTATTGAGGGCTTCCAGTTTGGGAAGCATCACCCCGAGCCTGGTGTTATTCTCACATGATCTTATCAATAAACTAAGCAAATACAACTTAAATAGGGCCACTATAAAGTAGGTGCATAACTGACTGGATAACTGTTCTCAGATAGTAGTTATTAATGGTTCGCAGTCATGCTGGAAAAGCATAAGTGTGGTTCCGCAGGGGTCTGTTTTGTGACAATTCTATTCAATATCTTCCTCAGTGATTTAGATACTGGCACAGAGCGTACATGTATTAAGTTTGCAGATGATAGCAAGCTGGAAGAGGTTGCAACTGCTCTGAAGGAAAGGCTCAAAATTCAGAATGATCTGAACAAATTAGAGAAATGGTCTGAGGAAAACAGGATGAAGTTTAATAAGGACAAATGCAAAGTGCTCCACTTAGGAACAAACCATCAGCTCCATACCTATAGAATGGGAAAGGACTGTCTAGGAAGGAGTACTATGGAAAGGGACTTGGGGAGTGTAGTGGACAACAAGCGAAATATGAGTCAGCAGTGTGATGCTGTTGCCAAAAAAGTAAACGTGATTCTGGGATGTATTAACCGGAGTGTTGTGAGACAGACATGAGAAGTCATTCTTCTGCTCTACTCAGCAGTCATTGGGCCTCAGTTGGAGTATTGTGTCCAGTGCTGGGCACCACATTTCAAGAAAGATGTGGGGAAATTGGAAACGGTCTAGAGAAGAGTGACAAGGATGATTAGAGGTCTAGAGAACATGAACTATGAGGGAAGACTGAAAGAACAGGGCTTGTTTAGTTAAAAGAGAGAAGATTTAAGGGGGACATTGTAGCGGTTTTCAAGTACCTCATAGAGGTTACAAGGAGGAAGGATAAAATTGCTGTCCTTAGCCACTGAAGATAGGACAAGGAGCAGTGGGCTTAAACTGAAGCAAGAGAGGTTTAGATTAGACACTAGGAAAAACTTCCCAACTGTCAGAGTAGTTAAACACTGGAATAAATTACATAGGGAGGTTGTGGAATCTCCATCTGTGGAGATATTTAAGAGCAGGTTATATAGGCACCTATCGGGGATGATCTAGATGGTGTTTTGTCCTGCCAAGAGTGCAGGGAACTGGACTCGTTGACCTCTTGAGGTCCCTTCCAGTTCTAGTGTTTATGATTCTGTGATTTTGGGATATTACAAATCTTCACTACACATTGATAATCTACAGCAGCAGCAATCACCCAAAACACCTCCATCAGCCCAGCACTGACAGTTGACTTGCCAACAAACTGATTAGCCACAGACCCATAGCTGTCAGTGGTAGTCAACTTCCAGATGGAACAGAAAGCTTCTTTTGGACTTGTATGGTCTCATCTGAACGTCCTGGTGCTGATGGGCCAGGGCAAGCTCCCGCACAGCTCCAGAAATTGGTCTTCCTTGTGCTGAACAACCTACTATCAATCATTCCAGGCCTGTAGGACAATGTATTTCCCCTCTCTACTTGTGTTCCTGCTCCTCAACTGCTGCGAGCATAGGGGGAATTCACACACACACAATCAAACCTGCTTTGGTTGTGTCCACCCTGATGCACCTGCATACAGTTTGTTATCTCCTTAGCAATGCATACCACCACTTCCTTAGGGTAAGATGATACGGTCAACCACCTTCTTCCATGTCTCAAGATCTATACATATTGAAGTGACCATCCGTCCTGTTTTTCCTGGGACAGTTCCTTATTTAAGCAGTCCCACAGGCGTGCTGACTTCAAGAAAATGGGCAAACTGCCCTGGCACTCTGTCTTGGGGTGGGCAGCCTCTGCTGTTAGGGAGCCCCACTGCAGGGCAGCTGCCCAGTTCCTGGTACCCTATGCCTTGGGGCAACACCTGCTCTTCCAGGGAGGTCCTCTGTGGGGAGGCTGCCCCATTCCCTGCTAACAAGCTCTGCCATGGGGCTAGCTGCCTCATTGCCTGACCCCCTACACCTAGGTGATGTGGCTCCTGCTCCCAGGGAGCCTCCTCCATGGTTTGGCTGCCTCATTCCCTGGCACCCTGTGCCTCAGTGAGGCAGCTCCTGCTGGGGGAAAGCTTCCATGTAGGGCTGCTGTCCTGTTCCCTGCCCCCCCGCTAGGAGGCTGTGAAGCCCATATTCTCAGCACACTCCTCCCCCTTGCCAAGGAGTGGCCCAGACCCCTTCCTCCATGCTCCCTCCATCAGGAGATTGTGGAGCCCCCCTCATTCCCAGTGCCTCACCATAGGACAGCAGCCTTCACTGCCAAGGAGCCCTGACACGGGAGAGCATCTCCAGAGGCAAATGTCCTGTATTTGCCATAGGGCAATGTGGTCATCTTAAACACATGCTTCGTGTTGCCTGAAATCAAAGTTGCATTAACAGCAACAGCTGAAACTGGTCATTGTCCTGAGCTGGATCTGTGCCTCAATCCTATTTGAAACAGAAGCTACAGACAGACGTCTAGAGCATGCCGAAGTGGAAGTCTAGAGTGAACGTCTGAGCTCAGAACACCTCCTACACGGGGCCCAGGAGGACAGTCAAGTTCTACCATGATATGCTGTGCGACAACTCAGAGTAGCTCAGTTCAGTGCAGCACTGAGAACTATTGGATTTGCCCTGAGAAGTGACTTAAGTATAGCTTTGCCATGTGGCCTCTCACACCTGAGTGAGGCTGACCCAAGCAACATTGCAGTAAAGACGTTCCCCAAATCACTGCTGACTTGCAATGGATTTGAAAGGATAACCGATTCCAGTCTTTTAGTATTCATTCCCTGAGCCATCCAGTCCCATATGTCATACTAATATCATCAGATGCCCCCTAGCCCAGCTTACAGTGAGTCAGCACAGTGGGGATGAGATGGTCTACAGCAATAGTGACAAACAAGCTCGAGGTGAGGCAGCTAAGAATAACCCCCAGCTTGGTCAGAGGCTCCTAGTGGGGACAGCATATATATATATTTTTAAAAAAAATGGTGGTGTGACTCTGGCCTGAGTAAAACCTTCTAATCTCAGATACAGAATGGGGACCTGGAGGCTGAAAAGTGCCCTAATGAGGGCAGGAAAGAATCCACTGATTGCCTTGGTACTCAGTAGATTGCATGAAGGGAGACGGTCAGGCTGGGGAAGAAAAGAAATGGAGACTCCTGTGATCTTCAGCGAGATTCTACTTGTCCCTAGAGAAAGAACAAAAAAGGTGAGACAAGACTATTGTGATCAACAGATAGCTTGGGCAGTGGTCTGTAAAGAGGGCTTATGGATGTTTGGCCCCTGGACAGAGGGCTATTGTCATTGCATGTCTCCACCTAAGTGATGAGAGAGAATTCTGGAATGGATGCTGGAACACAACTGATTAGAAAAACTTTAACTGGGAACTTAGTGGAGATGCTCGTGTAATTGCCACACTTGATTCTAATTTTGATGGGAGGAAAATCAAGAACACACAGCTGGGGAGAAAACAGCAGTGGATAAAACAATGGACATCAAGACAAGGGATACTGTCAATACTAACGGAACTAATAACCGAGTAGGTGATACTGGCAGTAGGAAGACTGTAGTTAAATTGGGCAAGGAAACTCAGTGAAGCAAAGCAGAACTAACTAACATGTCTGCACACAAAATGCCAGGAGCCTGGGTAACACAATAGAGGAACATATCCAATATTAAACTGATAAGAACAGATAGCGAGAAATGCCTGTAGAGCATCCAGGCAGAGCCAGGCTTCCACCTTCCATGGCAGAACCAAGCACATCAGCTCACTGATATGGGTTCCACACCCTGGTCAGGGATTACTGACCAGAACTCATGCCCTTCAATGGCGCAGTGTTGTCACAGAAAGTTTACACATTTGATCTTGGTCCTAAAACAGCGCTGACCTTAGCTGAAAAAAGGCTGCAAAGCAAGGAGCTGAAACTATTGGTAGAGCATGTGAAGCCAGCTATTATAGGGGTAACACACAGTAGTAATCATGACTAGAGTACGGGTATTGGAGGATGTGTGCTGTTCAGAAAAGGCAAAGTTAAAAGGTAGAGTGAATGATAATGGTGTGGTAGACTAAGTTAATAGAAGTGATGGAATGGATAAGACTGTCAAAATCAGTTTGGGGAAGAAAGCTACCAAAGATACCCCTGGCATACTAGATAGGGTGTGCTACAACCCTCCCCCAGGAATCCAACCTGGATATGGATAGAGACCGCCTTAATGGTTTTTAAAAGCTCCTCTCCCTCCTTCAGTGCAATTGTTCATATGAACTCCTCAACCCAATACAGAAGCATTTGTTACTATAACTGCCTCGGGAACGGGGATTCAGGGGAGGTACTTCTCACTCCATTCTTCTCTACTAGAAAAGGGACCAAAACCTTGGTTGGAATTGTTACTTTAGCAGTGGTGTCTTTTTTCCAGAAAGTATATGTACTGAACCAAAAACCACAAGCACCAGAGGTAGAAGACAAAGTAGGAATGCTGTTACCATCTGGACTCCTGTGCAGGACCTGCCCATCAGATACGGATATGATACAATAAAGGAGTTTTTTTTATCCAAGATGAATGACCCTGAGTGCTGTAGCTAGTTCCAGCTCGAAGTAGCCCTGCCTAATAAGCAAACTGAGGAACCTATTGTGGGATGAGACCGTATCTATATGGAAACAAGTGTATTTCATGTTGCGGTCCACAAACCCAGCCCCCTTTCCCACAAGAGGAATTACAGGTGCTAATGTGACCATGCAGAATTCTAAGGTGAATACGTTCCATTGTCACAGGTCAAGAAACAGTCTCAAGCCAATAAATTATTCAAGGACTGAGAAATATGAGTCGAATCCTTTCCCTGATGCGGGGCCCCGTTTTATGGCCTTATGGTAGGGAGCCAACATCAACTTGATTGCATAACCTAGTGGGGATGATATCTAGTACCCATTAAATCAGTAGTCAGTGCTGTGTTGAGATGACATTGAGAAAGACAACCACCCAAGGTACAGGAATAAACGAGACATGGCATAAATGGCAGCATGTAGTCCTCAACTGTATCAGCAGCAAAATCCCTTGGACAGTAGTGGGGTTGGGTGCTGGTTCAGAGGTAGCAGTCATACTGGGGGTCTGAATCGTTCACTTATGTTCAGGTTCATATGAGCATTGAGGTTAGAATGCCTTTGGGGGTGATCTGAAGCTATGAGGTTATTCGTGATATATCCTTTCTGGAACTTAGGTACAAGTGGGTACCGAAGGAATGCAAGGTTTTTCTAGACAGCCTTTTCAAGCCTGCAAATACTTGTCTAATGGCAATGGCTGCTTGTTCCCATGTTGGCAGTACATGGTCCATGGCACTCTAAGCAGAAGTTCTGTTTCCATTTATTAGGGCATAACAGGGGTATGATTGTAGCCAGTTTATAAGCATATCTGTCCATACAAACGGATGGCAGGTCTTTTTTGCTATAAAAAAATTAAGTAGTTTATAGAATGACTTGTCACTGTAGTGTCATCTCCATAACAACAAATTTTGCTGGCCTCACTCCTGCTGATACTTCAGATTGGACCCCCTGCTGCAAAGAAAACTGCAGCAAAATACAAAACTCATCATAAGAACAAAATGGGAGAATTCTAATTTGCCACATTGGGGCTAGTGTACACGTAGCCAAACTTCGAAATGGCCACGCAAATGGCCATTTCGAAGTTTACTAATGAAGCGCTGAAATGCATATTCAGCACTTCATTAGCATGTGAGCGGCCGGGGCGCTTCGAAATTGACGCGGCTCGCCACTGCGCGGCTCCTGCCAACAGGGCTCCTTTTCGAAAGGACCCCGCCTACTTCGAAGTCCCCTTATTCCCATGAGCAGATGGGAATAAGGGGACTTCGAAGTAGGCGGGATCCTTTTGAAAAGGAGCCCCATCGGGACGAGCCGCGCCAATTTCGAAGCGCCGCGGCCGCCTGCATGCTAATGAAGCGCTGAATATGAATTTCAGCGCTTCATTAGTAAACTTCAAAATGGCTATTTGCATGGCCATTTCGAAGTTTGGGGCTAGTGTAGACACGGCCATTGTGATGCATTCTGCATTCAAAATTGCTATTTTTAAAGTGGAGTATTTTAAGTCCTATTAAATGAAAAGATTTTAAATCTTATTTCCAAACCCCAGATTTCCTCTTTGCCTGCATTATTAGGCAAGATGCTGATCCTAACCACCTAGTATTATTGAAATAGCATATTTTCATATTTTAAAAATGGGATTTACTCTTACATTAGGTTGTTTATAAATACTACACCATATCAGGTAAAGTGCAAAATCACTAAGAATATGCTTAAGCTCCATGATTTGAAAGTATACTCACCCATGACGCAATTCCTTCTCCCTTGGAGAAGGGTATTTCATTGGATGGAGAAAGTAGCTGTATTTGAAGTATTCCCAGATATAAACCAGAAAATGTTAACAGTGGGTGTCCCATACCACTCTACTGCTAAAATCACCATCTAGGCACACTACAAATAAACACACAGTTTTGTCTGAAAAGACTATTCTTAATTTGAACCCTATCAGTCTGAATGGAATTAACCCTGAATCATTTCCATGGGACAAGCTGTCAGGGGGTCTGAAGCTTCTGTTATTAGAGAAGGGCTTGTCCAAATCTCTCACCACCTTTAAGGTACCATGCTAGATGTGGACTCCTCATTAAATAGTGATCAACCACAAGAGCACAGCCTTCCATTAAAAGTAAACGGTGGGGCAGGTTCTCTCCTTTAGGTACCTTATGAATTTGAGCCCCTCATGATCTAACATTTATCCTCAGCACCCCTGCAAGATAGGGAGGTCCTTATTTTACAGTAAGGGAACTGAGCCACAGATGGGAGGGAGCTGCCAGGGAGTGGGATATGGATGGGAGGCAGAGTGCAGGAGCAGGCTTGAAGTGGGAGGGAGGCAGGAGTGGGCTAGGGTAGGGCATCTGGCCAGGGTAGGAGAGTGCAGAGTCTGGTGGAGGGGTGGGGGTAAGGCAGAGGGCAGGAGCAAGGGAGGGCTCCAGAACAGGGTGAGGGTGGCGAGTCTGGGAGGAGGGTGCAGGGTCTTGGCAGGGTGTGCATGAAGGTGGGGGCTGTGGGGTATGGGAAGAGAGAGAATGGCGGGGGGCATTAACCTCACTGCTCCAAGCACAGCCTCCTTCTGTTCCTATTGGCCACAATTCTGCAGTTGCCACTAATGGGAGCAGTAGGGAAAGCATGCAGGCAGCGTGTCTACGTGCTGCTGTTCCCCCATCTGGGAGCTGGTGAGCTGCTGGGAGCTGCTTGCTGCTGTAGGAGCTGGAGCTGGAGAGGCTCAGGACTCCTCTCCTCCTCCCCACCCAGCAGTAAGCCAGCATTAGTGCTCCAGCCTCCTGGGGAGGAATGAGGCTGGAGTGCCAGCGCGGGCTCCCTACAGTAGAGTGGGGTGGAGCAGGAGGGATGGAGGTGGAGCCCTGAGTCCACGGCCAACTCACAACTCTTGGTTTGAGGCCCAGTGCACTAGAGGAAAAACCCCTTAGATCCCTCAGGCAAAGAAAGTTTTGGATTACTGTGAAACTTTAAGGTTACAGTTTTATCTTTCCGTAAATGTGAAGACCAACATTCTTGTAAAATCTCTGAAAACATGCTCGAATTTTCCTGTGCGTCCTTTGCTGGGACAAGGCTGGTGATTCCTCTCCATTTTATATTCAAGGCAATGGGAGAGAAAAACAAAAAGACACTAGGGTGCCTTCTTGGAGCCATGTCAGAGGATTCTATTTTAAACGGCAGCATCAGAACTTGGGCCTTCTGAAATTATTGAATCAACTGCAGTTTTGCCCCAAGAATTACCAGTTTTGCTCTTATGTTTCTAAAGTAACTCACAGGAATCAGACGCTATTAGCAGTTTTCTGCAGCACATCAGCCAAGCACCGCAAGCAAGGAGGAAAGTATGAGAAAGGCTGACTAGACAGCAGACAAAAAGCAGCACCTATGGGGGAGCTCAGTTTGAACCAACCTTTTGTTGGGGATGGGGCAGATTTGGTGCACACAACAGTTATTCAGCTCCTAAAATCCTCCAACCAACTAAGAGGCCAAATATAAGACCTGGTCACTGCCAACCAGGAAAAAATTCTTCTCCATTCCCAAGTCAGTAATATAATGAACATTTCAGCACCCTACTTTCACTCCCTCAGGCCGCGTCTCCACTAGGAGATAAAAATCAAATTTAAAGGAGTTAGCTTGACATTAAAACATCATTGTCTTTATTGTGTCATTAGCTCAATTTAGTCTGCCCTAAAATCCATTAAATGTTGATATAAATGGACAGAATAGCATCAATCGAGTTTAAAAATGTTGAATAATGGCTGGTGTGGAAGCGCCATGTCTTTCAAATTTATTAGACTCCACAATTCTACGTATTGCAAGTGGCTCCCAGCTCCCTGCCACTAGCGGGAGCCAGGAAACTGACCAGGTTGCTACGCTGTCAGTTTCCCAGGTCCCACAGGTTGGGGAAGCCAGGAAATTGACCAGGGCTGCTGCACTCTCAGTCTCCCAGGTCCCCGGAGAACTGACAGTGCTGCTGTATGTGGCTCCCAGATCAGAATATGGGGCAGGAGGAACTGTGGGATAGGTTCCCACAATGCACTGCTGCAACACAATGTTTGGTGATTTCAGTGTGGAAGCAGTATGTCAAATTTGTCGGGAGCCTGTGCAATTGAGGATACTCAATTGAATTTAAAAAAAGGCATTATAAAATTGATTTTTAATAAATTTGAATACCTTGTAGTGTAGACGTAGCCTCTCATTCTGAAGGGACTCCACTGGGCATAAAGGCAGCAGTTACTTGAAGCAAAAGCTTCAGGCAATCAGCCATCTCTGTATTACTGTTGCCATCTAAACTGACTGGGAAAATTCTCTACAGTGAAGTAGAACCTGCAAGATGCTGCACTCTGTGTCAAAGTGCAGTCCCTGCTTGAAGAGCTTTATAAACTAAAGACAAGAGGAAGGACAGAGACAAAAATAGGGTTACCATATTAAACCTTTCAGAAGAGAGGACACCCCTGAGAGGGAACGTATCTGAATATACCAACTCACATGCGTTGATGTTCTGTAACCCATTCATACAATGTGAGTCAGTTGATGCCGATACAGATACACTCCGTCTCAGGGGTGTCCTCTTTTCTGAAAGTTCAAGTATGGTAACCCTAAGGACCATGAAATAGTGAAATAAAAACATAGCACATGTATTGAGAACCAGTGCACATCTTGTCAGCTCCCTTGGTTGTATTTCAATGACATAAGAAACATAAGAATGACCACAATGGGTCAGACCAAAGGTCCAGCTAGCCCAGTACCCCATCTTCCAATAGAGGCCAATGGCTGAGGCCCCAGAAGGCGTGAACAGAACATGTAATCACCAAAGCAACCCCTCTCCTGACATCCATTTCCAGCCTCTGACAGACAGAGGCTATGGACTCCATTCCTACCTATCCTAGCTAACAGAGAGGGAGCCGTGCTAGTCTATATACATCAAAACAAAAAAGCAGTCAACTAGCACGTTAGTTAGTTTTTAAAGTGCTACTTGACTGCTATCCTAGCTAATTATCCATTGATGGACCTAATCGCCGTGAATTTATCCAGTTCTTTTATGACCTCCCCTTAAAGTCTTGGTCTTCATGGTCTCCTCTGGCAAGGAGTTCCACAGGCCTATTATGCACTTTGTGGAAAAATACTTTCCTTGGTTTTAAACCTGCTACCCATTATTTTCATTTGGTGACTGCTAGTTCGTTTGCTACGGGAACAAGAAAATGATGTTTCCACATTCACTTTTTCCGTGCCAGTCATGATTTTATAGACCTCTATCATATCTCCCCTTAGTCTCTTTTTTCCTAAGCTTAGAAGCCCCAGTCTTCTTAATCTTTCTTCATATGGCACCCATTCCAAACCCCTGAACATTTGTGTTACTCTTTTCTGATCCTTTGCCAATGCCAATATATCTTTGAGAAGAGGCGGCCACATCTGTACATAATCTTCAAGATGTGGGCATACCACAGATTTAGATAGAGGCAGTAAGATATTCTGTCTTATTCTCTATCCCTTTAATAATTCCTAACACACTGTTTCCCTCCCCTTTTCTCAGGCAGGGACATCACAACTATCTTCAGGTGCCATAACAGTGTTAAGTTGGCTGGTATTTATCTGGAGAACACAGGTGGCACTTGCGCCATCCAGAGATCCTTTCTTCAAGCCCCCCTTCTAGCTATCTAGCTGTTGCCAATAAAGCAGATCAAATATACCTTCCTGGATATTAGCCTTAAAGGAGGAATCTATTTAAATTAAAGAGGAGGAGCACCCACTGCACAATGCCATGCAAATCTCCAATCCCCACACACTTTTATGCTCAAAAACCGGTGCTTCACACTCACAAACCAAAGTCTTTCATTGAGTCAGTCCCTCCCTTCTTTAATTTCAGATTTAAGTAAAGAGGTGTTAGAAATCTGAGGGACACAACGGATGCCCTTCATTTTCCCAGCTAGTTTTCCTTTACCTCACTAGTATATGAGCAGTAATGCGGTCCAGTAATCAGGATACTAGCCTAGGACCCTGTGACAGACAGAGTCAATTCCCTGCTGCGTGATATATACATATATCACTATAGGGGCTCATCTGCATACTTGGCTTAATCTAATTCTTGACCTCCCCCCCACCCCCCACTCTCTGATTTGCCCACCTTGATTATCTGTTTCTGATTTATCCTCCTTGCTTACTGTTTTTGGTTCTCTGTGTCTTAAATATTGAGTCTGTTCCGGTCTGGCTATGGTCTGAAGAAGTGGGTCTGTCCCACAAAAGCTCACCTAATAAAATATTTTGCTAGTCTTTAAAGTGCTACTTGGCTGCTTTTTGTTTTGATAACTTAAGACTAGCATGGCTTCCTCTGTTACCATTCTTCCAGTATGAGGCTTAATTTCTCTGTGTCTCCAGAAGACCCAAGCTACTAGTACTTTCTGCCCAAACCCCTTTCCATGAGCTGTGAGCATAAATACCAGGAAGATTATGAGGCATTCAAATACCATGGTAATTGAGGCTATACAAGTCCCTTAGATACAGGCAGAGCTTTAGCACACAGGATAGTGAAAAATCAGTTTCTGACTGTATTTTATCAGTTTCTTTTTAAAATGATTAAAATAAATTCTAAACTTAATACAAAACAAAGGTCTATACTCTGTATAAATTCTTAAAAGCATTAAAACAAAAATAATGAATCCATGAGCCTGTATCAAAACTTTGAGTCCAAGAGCGCTTTTCCATATTAAGAGAGATTTCCCCCCCACCTCCCACCCCAGATACTAACTTTTGAAGGAAAACTTTACAAATACAGCACAAAAAACCATGCACCGTTCTAAGGGTTAGTTTTATTTTATAGATTTTATATGCTATTGTGTACGCTTAAGTGTCCACATCCTGCCATGGGAAAACCAAAATGTTTCAGTGACAGCGCCTCATGCTCCCTCTCTCATCTATTGGACAGGCATCCCACATGTACTTAGTCCTTCATGAAGCAGGCATTTTGGCAAACAAATTTCATTTACTCAATTTTCCATTCAAAAGCCAGTTAAATAGAAAAATTTCAACCAGACCTGGCTCCCCAGGAACCAGGAAAACTGACGACTTCCTAGAAAAATCCAAAGCAACATACTACACTGCTCTCTTACCTAATAACAGCACTCCACCTTGCATGTCCAATTCCTGATTCCAGGCCTAAAAGGTCTGAACACCACACATGGCAATTTTTTTTTTAAACAAAATATTTTAGCATCATGCACAAGGAGTTCAGCCTCCTAGACATTTAGTCTCAGTAAGACTATGAAACCCAAGAGAACAGCCAGAAAACTTTTGCAGAGAAAGATACTACAGATCTAGATAAAGACAGCTCTAACAACAACTCCACAGTCCATCTCTAGGCCCTAGGTACCACTGGACAGTAGGACAACCTAGGACAGGGAAGGCAAAGTTTCCTTCAGATCTACCTTCTCACAAGTTCTCTGTGCACCACTAAAAGTGCATTTTTTTTTCAAAAAGAGAAAACATACTTTCCCATTGACTCACTAAACCTCAAGGGAATATTTTGCTTCCCATACATCTTTTGCCTGACAGATAAAATTACAGAGACATGGAGGTTGCTTCCTTATAATGGGAGGGTCAAGATGGGTGAGAACACATGCACACCCTTCACCTGAGATCAGAGATTTCTATCAAGTAATGGCTATTGGTCTATGCCTGCACAGTTGCCCTCCAGATGGAGGGCTCTTCAGTTCCACTGCTGCTATGAATCATAAGCAACTGAATCAGAGAAGGATAGTAGATATGTAAATCAACAGCAAACAGTGGCTCACTTCTTTAAGAGCTTCCACTTACAGGCAAGTAATCTCCATTTCTTCTTTGAGTGCTGGTCCCTGTGAATATTCCACATGGACGATTTGTGAGCAATGCTTATACAGGAGGAGGGTGCAAGAATGCTGTTGGTAAGATGCTTGTGTAGCCCCAGATGAAATGAGACCACTGACAAGGAAGAGTAAAGTCTCAGCTTTAGCTGAGAGCCAGCTAGCTCTCAGAGCATGCAATAGAGCACATGGCTTTAGCCCCTCAGGTCATTAGGTTCATTCCCTCCTGCGGAGACCTGAGTTTCCTGGCCTTAAAACTTGTAATACTGCTGTCCTAACAGATGCACCGGCCAAAAAGGCCTTTAACATGGTTTTCATGAATGTACGGAACTCCAGGTAGCACGCTGGAGGCATGCAGTAGAGGTACCTCATAAAGAGGGTGGTGTTACTTAAGGTCATTTGTACTCGAGTGGAATGGACTCCTGCCCTCATCCAAGGGAATACATTCCAACTGATGATGCAGCGTGAGATGCACTTAGAGCCTCTGAGCAGATAATCCTTCTCCTTGCATGTCACTAACACAACAAATACCACCAATGTTTTTCTAACTGCTTTCTTTTTTTGCAGGCAAAGTGCCAAAACCTGTCTGACCTGCAGAGAGTAAAGTCTCCCCCTCTCACTAGGGGCATGAGGTTTTGGCAAGAGTATGAGCAAGTCAACAGGTTAATTTCATTATGAATTTCAACGTATCTCCTTATGAAAAATGGTGTAGAGTGTATGTCAGCTGTGTTCACTTACTCACCTGGCCAACATGATGATGAGAAACCTGAATATAAAAAAGGTGGACACATCTGACCAGTGGTTCAAAGGATGATCTGGTAAGTACAGACAGGAGATTCAGGTGCCATTGTGGTGCAGATTTCACTGCCAGTTGGAAGATCCTAGCTAGACCTTTCACAAGTCTAATTGTTGGGCAAGTAAAAAAAAAAGTGTCCTAACAGAGAATAAAAGGCACTTAGTGACACCTCATATACACCAAGGAACTAATAGAAAATCCCAAATTCTTCAGGGACCAGAGACAGTCTCCAATAGCAAATATATCCACAGATTCTGGAGACAACATAGTTCTCTACCTGGGCACAGAGTAACTTTCGATAACATTTTCAGCTGGAGTCTTTTTCTACTTCCATTGACAGACTGAACAGCTTTCACACGAATGTTCCAAGTCTGATGCAAATACTAAGCAATGGGGCAAGGGGCTCTTGGTTGGGATGGCTGGTTTTGCTGTTCTGGGATTTTTTAAAATCTTAAGAAGGGTCATGCTGATGAAGAGATGTAATGACATTTGCAGAAAGTCCAGAAATCATTGCCAGGGCCAGAAGAGTACTTTGAAAATGACTTGAGCTTTGCCACTGCCAAGTCTTTTGCAGACCTGTGGATCAGACTATTTCCTGTCCCTCAAGCAGTGACAGAGCCAGTCTGCATTGCCTAGAAGAGGATCAAAAGGATTCATGGGATGATTTGGTGCATTCAACACAGGGATTCCATGGACTTAAATTGGGCCAATATGAAGGACTGAGTGGTCAGGAGATCCCTCAGCATCAGGAACTGTTTTTCCTTCACAGTCTTATCAGGGTGGAAGATGGATCCCAGATCAACTCTGTTTGAACTTGCCTCCATATGACTGTGTTTGAAAGAGTGTGTTTATGTAGAGCTTCCAGTTCATCCAAAGACAGGACTGGTTTCTGTTGGACTGGTGAATCTTTCAGTAGCAATGGATGCGAGCTCCTGGGCTCCATGGGTGAAAGAGAAGCAGCCCCAATCTCCTCAAGGTAGTTTGCTTCTCTAGTTCCAAAATGTGTCTCAGAAGGATTGGTAAAGGAGACTGAGAATAGAGAAGGGTGAAAAAACACCCTTCACGGAAGAGAAGGATTCAGTTAGCCCTGGAGCATAGGGTATTCCAATAGTTAGGACTGACAGATACAGTACCGCTGCGTGCTCACAGTGGATAGCCTGTCTTCCCAGGCATTGGTAACAATTGTCCAAGTGTTTAACTGTCAGCTCTTAGATAATGGTTGTGATGCAGCTTTAGGCTTTTGAGTCAGAGCTGCCATTGGTACTGGTGGATCCTTTTTGTTTTGTGACTTATCCTTACATTCAGAGCATTTAAATGGGCCCCCATGCAACGAAGTGAAGGACGACTTCTTTTGAAAAAGAGACGTGGAGGGAAACCTGGCCTTGCCTTTCTAAAAGACGTCTGCTGCCCCCCCCCCCATCGTATAGGCATGGCTTACATGCTTTGATCCCAGAAGCACACATTTTTTATATCAAAATACATAGTTGTCTTGTGCCTAACTTACCAAATGATTTAGATTGCTCTGAAGTGGTGACCCACCCTGCAGTATTTATCACTCCAAGAATTGTTTAGATTACACTAGAAAAGCTTATTGCTTCAAGAAGCTGATGATGTTTAGCACACCACAAGCTGGTCTACAATGGTACCCCAAATGTTTGTCACTGTGACAGCTCCTGTTCTCGGTACCAATAGGAACAAGGATAAAAAGGGAGATGTTTAGGTGTCATTCTAGCAAACAGCATCCACAGACGTTAGATAGAAAGACTATTCTACCTTTACAGATATCATGGGGGTGTTCAGTGGTCTAAAGGCTCTTTAGGACACAACACATGCTAAAATATTAACACTAGCTGGGTAAACCCAGCAGCCTTTTTTTTAAAAAAAAAAAAAAAAAAATGCTAAACTTGGGCCTTTCAACTGGTGAACACTAAAATTTGCAGCCCATTCGTATGCTGAACTGAACGAAATAAAAAGGACTTCAAGTCTTCTTTGTTTTTAAACCTGAAGGACAGAATATCCAAAACTCTTTCTCCCACTTAACAGAAATAGCCAAACAACTTAACAGAGGTAGCGTCTTACAGTTTTACAGACTGAAAGTCATGCACTGAGAAACCAAGTTTCGATTAAAAACAAAAGCCCGAAGTACTATGACACTGAAATCCCTGAAAGAGGTTGCTATGGAAGCATTCATAAAAAGATAAATGTATGTTGGGACAAACGTTACTTCTACATTAACAGTTCCTTAGTGAACATGTGCTGCGTGCTTATCTTTTTAAACTCTGAAGAAATTTTTACAAGGCTTACAAACTTTACACAATGGTTCAGAAACTCATTTCAAACCTATTCACAGCAGAGAAACACCCACAATATAAAGCAACTTTGAAGCAACATACTTTCCACAAGTGAGCAAAAACAAAAGGTAGTGACCGATACCGCTGAACCATTTAATTAAAAAAAGAATTCAACAGTGCCTAAATCTTTATTTTTTCATAACCTACATATTTTTCAAATTAGACAGTTTTACATTTTATGACACAAAAGGAAACTTAAATTACCAATAGTTTACATGTAAGCTTGATTCCAGTCTTAATGGAAGAAGTAGAACAAAACCAAAAACCCTCAAAAAAAGCTTCCATATTACACTTTTATGTCATGAACTGGCAGCTGTTAGCTCTCCTTGAAAGTCGATTGTCTGCTGCTATTCATGTAATAGGTTACAAAGCACATAAAAATCCCTGTCACTAGCAGAAGGAGATAGATATGCACCATTACAGTCAGCTGTTGCTTGTGATACACTGCACTGCACCCACAAACAATGGCCTTTCCATACTAACTGCTGAATCTTCAGAGAATAATGCAGCAACGTAGAAATCTGCCACTTTCCAACAATTTCTAAGTGGCAAATTATAATATCATGGAAGGGGACTGATCAGCAATGAAATTCACATTAAGTCTCAAAAGCAATCTTTGTTTCAAATATATCCCTGGACCAAGAGTCTCCGATTCTAGAGTAACTCGTTTTGTATTTCCAAATGAAATGCACATGTCAAATATTAGTTACTGTATCTCTGAACCTGTAACTCGCATACTGCTTTCTGGGAGCATTCTTTCCTTTTAACTTTTTAAAAGCCACAAGTTAATAGCGAAATTAACCGTAGCAACAGTCTGCATGCAACATCCCAGCTTTCTACTCTGAAAGTCCATTTTGTCAGAATGGAAAAATCAAGTTGAATGCTGCAAAGGTAACTTTTTTGTATATTATATACAGCTACTTGGCAGGTCACTTCTGCTTATTTTTAAAAAGCTATAAAACCACACCAGAGCAAGGTTGAAACTTGTTGCAACAGACTGTTGCTGGGCAAGCAGTAATTACAGTGTATTGACCTAATACAAATGGCAGCAGAACACATTAGAACAGCACAACACAACCTGCTGGTCTTAGCATATTACCTTATGCCCTAGTTGGTTATTCTGATTAGCTGTACACTGTTGCTGTAAGTGAACATGTTCATTGTTTGCAGCTGTTGGTTTTACACTTTGAACAGGCAAACAACAAATCACACAGCTGGCCTAAACCATACACAAGTCTAGCTGCCATTTTCACTGCCCAATGGGGAAAGGATAAGAATATTAAAATCCAATGACAGAAGAGGTTTCTAAATTTCCATGTCCCCTTCTCAGAGTCCAAATCTCCTCCTACAGAATTCAAAGTGTGCTTTTTAACCAAGAAACAACCAAATCTCATCTTGCCCATTTTAACAAATTCTGCAGTTCACAGCAAGCTGGATTTAAAAAGGTAATTGATTACCTTAGGATATCTGCAGTATGAAAATTGTTAGGAAATTAACTGCTACTTTTTTGTACAGGCATATTCAAATTTATTATCCACCTACATAAAACACAGAGATTCTGGAACAGGGCGGTCAGATAACCTTTGTTTTTATGGCAACAAGAACTATGATCCGAATAAATTTAATTACTGAGGCCTTTAAAATTTCAATTGAGCTGTTGGATTGATAGAGTTTACTATGTACATTATGTTACGGAACACTTATTGGTTAAAACGCACACTTTCAGAGAGACTATTATGAAAACATTTGAGGGCTTTGAAATAAGACTTTCCATTTCCCTTTTGCAGTGAAGAGGCAGAGTCAGTTCAGCACACCAGAATAAAATAAAAGAAACAAAAACAACAAATTAAAGTAATATTCAAACCACAACATTTAGTTTATCTACATCCAGCTCAACAGCAACATTTATAATATATCAATAATTTTTATCAGAGTTTTTTTTTCTTTAGGGTACCTTTTTATATGTTCTGATTATTTACAACTGTACAAGCAAAGCACACACTTCCAAGTGCACATATTTAATACAGTATTGACTATTTGCATTTACAGATTTTTCAACAATCTGAAAAAGATCAACTGTTTAAGATCTTCAAGGTATATTACAAAAACTGCTGCTAGTTCCTGCACTACAGTATGTTTACCCAGTAAGACCAGTGACAATAGATACATATTGTAACTGAGTAATTCTGTAATTAACTCATGCTAACCCTTAAGGAGGTCAGACTTCATTAACTCTAAGCTGTCTTATACAAAAGTTAAGGCAAAGTCATTTTCAAGTTTAAATAAAATTCAAGTCTTTAAATATTGGATGGAAATAATTCTTTTAAAAACGAGTTTAAACAAACATTTTTATGGAATCAACTGTACTGTTATATTCAGCAGGAAAGAGGTTTATCTGAACTGCCTGCTATTTAAACACTTAAAGAATAGCTTTAGGATTTTAAAACAAAAATAATTTATATTCGACTTATTAGAAGCTTGCTAATTTAGTGCATCCTTGTCCTTCAGAAAGCATATCAGAAAGTAAATGTAAGTGTGAGAAACCTCATCCCAGAGGTAAATAGCAGGGATCTCTTCCTCCACCACAAAAAACAAATACCATTATCTTGAGGTTTGAAAAATTTAAATCCGTATGCCAATGCTCGTAGTTACAGGAAGACGTCAACACTAGGCTGACTAAGATATGAACTCTTTCAAAGAGCACTTGGAGCGAAGTTAAAAAAGTCTGCACTGAGCACAGGAATAAATTAGAAAGTACAGTGATGACTAGTTAACTCCATCCTGGAGAGGGGGAAGTTTTTAGATCCTCACAAGAAGACTATTGTGCTTTCTTGTGATAACACCCATTAGCAGGCTTCACCACTGTATAAGCGTACAGACCTCACAATTTGTTTCTTATTCACAATGTGCTTTGTGTTTGGACATTGTAGTATGCATTTTATTCTGGACTGAGAAGCTGGTTACTTGCTTGCAGTACATTGGAACATAAATATTTTAGAAAACCTCTATGGTGCTCTCTGGAGGATTTATTTATTTAGTTTTGCACAAGACCTCAAAAAAGATTAGTTTTAAAAAACTGTGAATTCTTTTAACCTAAAAATGCAAGTTTATTAGCTGATACCAGGAATAGCAGCCCAATTAAAAAAAAATCATCGAAGTCCTATTCGTACTATTTTGTACAATTTACTTTTCATGCTCTATACTAACTGCCATTATCAGATTTAAATATATAATTACTTGCAGAACAGTTTATTAAAACCTTGCAGCAGCACAGTTCTGCTTAATAGTTCAGGAATACTCACTGTATTGAGCTTGTATTCACATAACCATGTGAGGCTTAATAAAAAAATTGATTTAATGTAACACATTTTCCATCTTGAAAATAATCAGACTAAGCATCACCTCCAGTTATGCACCAACCTGAATATAAAGTTTAGATATATTCAATCCTGGAAAAATAGATTTGTTCAAGAGGAGGAAAAACGATTTCATAAAAGAAAAAACTTGCAGGCATTTTATACGTCTGCTAGCACTGCAACCTCCTGAACCAGCAACTCATTCTCTGTACTTTGAGTGGGAACATGGGTTTTAATTTGTGGGAAGTAGAACTCTTTTCAACCCCTCCCAAGCATTAGTTTCACTGAGGAGATTTTGGAGGGGTGGTCTGTTCTTTATTTAAACGTTTCCCAATTGCGGGTGGGGGCGATCTGCGTCCTGACTGTCTCCGTTGGTCTTTGGGCTGTCCTGGATTTGACTTTGTGGGAGGGGGTTCTCTGTTTTTTTCTATTGTTTCTGTAGGTTTTCTTTCATCTTTCCCACAAGCTACAGTGTTTGGCTTCTGTTCTTTCTGGGGTTGCAACGTAGGAGGATCCTTAGTTGTTCTCTGGCAAATCTCTGCGTAACTAGGTTTTCGTAGTTCCTGTGAAATCGAAGGTAAACACAAAGACATGGAAGTTAAAACAATATTCATTTTTATTGTGACTACGTAGCATAGCAACTCATCATGACAACATACGCAACTACAGGGAGGACTTTTGTACACTCTAGCATGTGAAGTTTATGTAAATATCTCATTTTTTTCCATCTACGGGCAGAATCACTTTTGGTTAGGTGCAGGAAGGCAAGTGCAGATGTGTACCACCAACAGAGAAACACACTGCCTGTGGGGCTGCCCACGTGCTCAGCTTACAGGAAACACGGATCCCAGGCCTGGTGGGTGACCATGTAATGGGACATGAAGGTATGGATCAAAGACCAAATAAGTGGCTCTGAAGATCTCCTGGATTAGTACTCATGCAAAAAAAGATGTTGAAATGTGCACTCTAGAGGAATGGGCAGTCACGGCAGCTGGTGATGACACCACTGCTTGTTCACAGCAGAAAGGCAGTATACACAAACAGGGATGGGGCAACCCTTGTGAGGTCTGAGGCCACGGACCCACATGAAAACAAAACCAGTCAGGGGCCATGCAAAAGCGGAAAGCAAAAAAACCCCAACTCACACTAATGTGCCTCCTGACAGAGACATCACTCTCCTTGCACTCCTGCCCCAGGGAGCAGTAGGGACAAGACCAAAGCTTAAGGCTCCCCAAGACAGATTAATTCTTCTGGGGGTGGGGTGGGGTGGGGGCAGGGGATAGTAAGTTTTTGCGCCCCCTGCTACGGAAAGGCCAAAATGAGGGTTTCAGAGTGGTGGTGGGGGGGGGTGGGGAGGGCTGCCAGGGAACTGGGGGGTTGTTCAGCTGGGAGGGGGGCACAGGAGCAGGCTCAGGTGGTGGGTGGGTACTTACTTGTATGTCTTCCCGCTGTACAAGTGGCTCTTCATTCCCACTGGCTGATGGGAGCAGAAAAGGAAAAGCCTCCCAGTCTGCACTTCCCTGAGCTACTATTCCCTCAGCCGGGGCTGGGAGCAGGAGTAGCAGCATGCAGAGAGCTGCTTCCTCCACCAGCCAGGCAGAGCCCATGGCCCCAATCCTGCCCCAGTTTGCCTGGATCCAGCCTATGAGGCAGTCTCCCTGCTGCTTGGCAGAAGGCCAAGCCTCTGAGGTGCAGATACACATACTGAACCAGATAAGTATGTGCTCATGTGGCCCAGCAGCTTGAGGCATACTTGGGCTCTTAAAAAGCATAATGAGCCCCAAAAATAGCTTGGTGGAGTAGCTGCCCCGGAGAGGCCCTGCCATAGGCAGAAGTGAGTACTACTCCTCTATTTGCTGAGCTGGAGGCCAGAGCCGATATCTGCTCATTTATAAGTAGATATAGCTCCTGACAGGTGGCCAGCACCAGCTCAAGGGCCGAACCTGGGCTCATAACCTGCCTCTGACAAGCCAGTTGTCGAGGTCTGGGTAGATCTGCGTTCCTCAATGCCACAGGTATGCAGCCACTGCCACCACACACTTGTGAAGATTCTTAGAACAGATAAGAAGTTGAAGGGAACTGCTGTACTGCTGGCCCACTATGAATAGAGGAACCTCATGAGACCATAGAAAATAAAAATATGGAAATAAGCGCCCTTTACATAGAGGGATACCTGAGAGGGGATGGCGGTCAGGGAGACCATGTGGAACTTCAACTTCTTGAGATATCTGTTGAGGAGATGCAAGTGTAGAATGGGTCTGAGGCCTCCACGTGGCCTTCAGAACTAAGAAACAGAAATAAAACCTTTTTCCCTTCATATTTTGAGGGATTCTCTCTACAGACCTAACCCATAGGAGCATTTCCACATTCTGGATAAGTCTCCTGTGAGAAGGGTCCTTTGAGAGAGATGGGATTGTGGGTGGGAAGGAAAAAGACATGGAGGATAACTGCAGGGTATAACCAGATGCTATGGTATTGAGCTCTCAGTATTCTGAGGTAATTTGGGCCCATGCAGAAAGGAACAGGGAAAACCAAGTAAAATAAGAGGGGCTAGATCCTAGGGATAGTCTGGTGTGTTGTCTTGGGACAGAACCTAAAATATTTCCTTCAGGCCACATGAATGCTGAACAGGGCCTTATGAGGGGCTGAGGAGAATGGGGCCGACTGTCTGCATTATAAGTCTGTCTTTCTTCCAACTGGCACTTTGGTGAATAGCTGAGCCAACAGCACCAGTTTCAGTGCCTTAACATATTAGGGTGTGAGCGACCTTCAAGGGCTCCATGAATGTTGGTGGAATAATGGATAGCAGTAGGGTTGGGGGAAGTGGGAAAGTGAGAAAGAGGAAGCAGCAGCAGTAGGGAGGGCATGCAGTGAAGCTAAGCTATGGTGGGTTAGCAAATCACTAGAAAAAAACATGTTATTTAAATGGTGCTCCCACATCCAAAAACTCTGCTATAAACATGAAATGACGACAACTTCATAAATAGATTTTTTCCTCCTCCTTCCCAACTCAAATTGCATTTGCAGAGATCAAAAGAACAAGTCATGCCACCTATGACTAACTTTTCCTTCTAATTCTTAAGTGAGCTGAATTTAAATCATGGAAATACAGCCTACTCTTGCCATTTTCAGTAAGATACTCTACAGCCATATCAAGTAATCAGAAGAGACTTGAAGCAAGTATAAAGATGCTGGGTTCACAACTAAGTACCCATGGACAAACAAATAATGTTAAGAACAACAACAAGACATCACTCATAAAAAAAAGACAGTAATATCACTTACTATGGCAGCCCCATTGACTTGTACTGATTTACATGCAGTACTGAGTGTGGAAGAAAGTCTTTCCATACTTTGTGTCTCTCTCTGCTGCTTATCGACAACCTTGGAGTCACTGCAAGCACATATCAGAAAGTGAATCTCATGGAAAGCTATCTTCATATTTGGAACTTGGCAAGTCAACCCATGAGCAGATTAAGAATCCATGAGTACTTTTAAAAACAGATTGTTTTGGATTCAAAAGAGGCTGCAGCTACATGTGAACTGTCCATTATAAACTACCTAACTAGAACAGCTTTTTAAAAGTTAATTCATTATATTTTAAACCCTATCTTTTAAAAAATGTATTACACTTCAACACAACTTAAAATAAGGAACATGTCACAAATTCTAATTAAGTTAGTAGTTTGAAAAGCAGAAAGACCAGAGCATTAAAGCTCACATTTTATCTAGATATAATGCTGATTTCTGACATTCAAATCTCAAAAAAGCAGGTTATGGCACACAGAACTTAGAAAGAATTCTGTTTGCACAAAGTAATACTACTCCTGAATATTCCTTTGGGCGTAGTCTGCACACTGCTTGGTTCTGTAAGCATGAGTGTGTTTACAATGTGATGAAAACCCAAGTTTGAACTAGGTCTCAAGCTTATTCCTTTTGTCTACACACAAACTGGACTAACTCACTGCTCAAACCCAGGGTGTCCCAGGATCCCACTGGAAAGAAAGGATCAAATCAAAGGCTGCTTCTAAGCACTTACTCTCCCACTGGAGGTGGCATGGTAATGAGGCAATCCAAAGCAGGCTAATAAGGCGCTAATGTGCATATTCATTGCTTCATTAGCATAATGGCAGTCCTGCAGATTTCAAAGTGCAGACCGACAGTGAAGAAGAGGGCAGCTTCAAAATAAGTCCTCCACTTCAACATTCCCTTACTCCCACAGAACTAGACTGGAGTAAGGAAATGTCGAAGTGGGGCGCTTATTTCGAAGCTGTCCCCATATTCACTATCAATCTGCAATTCGAGGTCCACATTTTGAAATTTGTGCAGACGCCATCATGCTAATGAGACGATGAAGAGGCATGTTAGTGCCTCATTACTACGGCACCTCCAATGAGAGAGAGTGCATAGAAGCAGCCTTAGTCAGCCAGAATTCACTGTTTAAATCCCATTGCCTTGCAGTGCAGGCACATACCCATTGGACTTGTAATCAGGGAAATCCCATGGGCCATCTTTTTGCTGTCTGGACTGTCAACCTTGATGAACAGTCAAGTCTTCCCACACTACTCCACACTCACTATAAACAAAGAACTAGAGTGGCCACAATGTGGGAGGGAGCTAGGAACTCTGGGGTATGGTAGTTGCACTAGAGTCCACAGAATGCAGTATCGATTCAGAAGCCTCAAGTTGGGAGCCACAGTTCAACGATTTCTAACCTGATGTTACAAATGAGTTTTATGCTGAAGCCCTATGTTAACAAGGCTGTGGTGAGCCAATTCTACTAGTCCCATATGTACACAGCAGATGCACTCAATGATTAAATAATTCTTTCATGTTTTACTAAAAACATTTAGATATGAAGAATCAAGACAAAGTAGTTTATTCACTCCTAGAAAAGGTGCACATTACATGATTAACAAATAAAGCCTATGATTCGTTTTATGTATAGTTCACGATTCACAACAAAATACTGTTACGCTGTTCCTTGATTAAGGAATTAGTAGCTATTTACAGTGTCCCACTTCACCTTTTGAAAATGCAAACTGTTGATTCAGAAAAGAATTATAGGCATGTAATGAAATCCTTACTCAGGACTCTGGGATGGGGAAGGAGACCTTTCAAATGTTCCAGACAGAGCAGGAGATGCTGGCAACAATGGCTCTCGAGGAATTCCTGAAGGTATAGTGTTTGTACTTGCATCCACATTTAGGTTCTGGGGGAAAAAAAAAAAACCCACAGTATGCTTAATCAGAGGTGTTTGGACAACCCTGGTTCTTTACTTGCAAAAGAACACCACCACAACCTGATTTACATATTAATTTATAGCACATAGTTATAGATCAACAGCCTAATAGTCAAAATAAAGGTCATTAAGCTTTATGCATTGTGATCTAAACTCTCCAAGCAGCCCCAGTTTGGCACTGAAGATGTTCAGTCTTGACTTAAACCCATGTACTCCGAGTGGCACACAGATCATCTACAAGTCTCTTCCACTTCACTCTGGGTCGAGACAAAACTTCTAGCTGACTCCAGGGGTACCTCAGTTGCGGTCCTTCAATCTCGGCAGATCTTGTCCACATTGTCCAAAGTCCCCCTCTTCTGCGTTTTCCTTCTTGGTTCAAGGTGAGAGATCGATTTATTATGCTGGATGATGGTTTTCTGAGCAGGGGCCTAGCCATCCACAATTTCTTCTCTTGATTTGAACATCAAGTGGTTCTTGTTCTGCTCTGTTCCAAAGTTCCTCAATTATGACACCCAGTCTTACCATTTGATGTGAAGGATGTATCTCAGGCATCTGTTTATGAATCTCTGTAGCTTGTGATTTGAAGACTTTAGTACGCCAGGTCTTGCATTCATACAAAGAGAACACTCTTCACATTTGCATCGAAGAGCTGCAGATATTATCGGTGAACTCCATATGGGATGGAGAGTCTTGAATATAGCTGTTGCCTTCCCCATCCTGGCACTGATTTCCTTGTCTGTTCTGTTTCTGTCCATAGTATTCCCCAACTAGGTGAGCTGTTTCACATCTTCCAGGTCATCCCCTCCCAGTGTGATGATGATGATGTTGGCCTGGCTAATCCTCATTGTCTTGGTCTTTCCCTTGTTAATGCTCAGTCCAGTCACTGAGGCAGTTCTGCTTCGTGTTGTGACCTTTTCTTCCATGCTTCCATGTTGGTGTGAAAGGAGGGTGACACTGTCAGCAAGATGTTCAGAGCTTGCCCAATATTTCGCAAACAAACAAACAAACGCCTACTCCTTAGGCTTCTGTCAGGCAAATCCAAATGGTACATCAATACTTGGAACTTCAGTAAAGATCCTACTGTTAGATCCTTCTTCCATACCCATTTGGAACCCAGTGATACCACAAAAGGTGCTACTCTTGGGCTTTGTCCTAAAAGCCTGACTTTTAGCTAGCAAAGCGTGCTTCAATTTTTCTTAACTGGAAATCTTGACAACAGATCACTTGTTTCAGCTAGGTATTTTGTATTAGGCTGTAGCATCAAGGGAGCCTTTGTAGTCATTTACTCATGCATATCAAGAACGTTCTAAAGGGAAAGTCTCTGGGACTAATTACATAGCTTGAGTCTTTTGCAGAGGCAAGCTCTAGGTCAGTGTTTCATGGGTTTCTGCACCTTTGAAAGAAGAGCTTATAGAGACAATGGCTTTTCTAAGGATTGCTCTTCGAGGCCCATAGGGCCCTTTTCATATCCTCTTGAAGTGCGAATGACCATTGAACAGGAAGAAAACAAAATCTGCCACTTCCCCAAAAAGACAGGCCTTGCTCATGAGCAAGGCCTATGAGGACCTAAACAAAATCCAACAGCTACAAAATTAAAATAGAAACTTCACCTATCCTAAAACCAGCTCTTGAAACAAAGTGATTAAAAATATTAGATTTGTCCAAAAAGCAAGACAAAGGAGTGGTTGATTCTGTGACCCTTTTGGCAATCAGAGGGGGAAGCAAGGAAAGCAGAGAGTGCACAGGGGAATTATGTTTCCATCTACCAGTCACAATTGGTTCCATGTTCACATGTCTAGGCATGAGATTACTACTTGGGGGTGGGGGGCAGGTGTCTGTGGTTGGACAATTTCATGTTTTGTGTAATAAACATTTGCATTAGGTCTCTAATCTATAAAATAACATTTGCTTACTTCAGATGTCTATTGCGAACATTGGGAAAAACAAAATAAAAGAAAAAAAAACCAATTGCTATTAGACACCACCTCCCCTCCCCCACAGCGATGAAAAGCAGCATGCACCCTCTTGGAATCCCTCTTTAAACCTCTGGGAACACACCCACAGCACTTCAGAGTGGAATCAAACTCCTTTGTGAGCCAAATCAATGCAACCCTATTCGCTCTCAAGTGGCAAGCTGCAGGGTCCAGACCCCTCTTCCCAAATATGAGCACATGCACAAATGTAGAGAACACTGGAAACAAGTAGTTCAAGGCACATTCCTCATGCAACGTGGCAACAGACTGAGCTGCCATCACCACCCTGGTCTAACCAAATTAGAATTACCTTTGTAGAAGAGTGAAGACTTCTATTTGAGTAAAGATGGCACAATTCAGAACAGGTAAAATTTTCATGAGACCGTAGGCCAAAAAGCACAGGCTACAACTGTGTGTGTGGTGGGGTGGTGAAAGGAGGAGGGGAAAAGAGGGTGAAGGTGGTTTAGAAAACATTTTTGGGCTGCCCTGGCACTGTTTGATGATGGGCTATACCTCTTGCTAAAATAAGCTTAGGGCTTCTTTAACTGTCGCTGTTACCAACATCAGTGGACAGAAAGTCTAACCAGGGACTGCTATGACATCAGATATAGTGGAAGTGCTCTCTTTACTACTGGAACATCAGGGTGGGTGGGTGAGTGGCTGTGGGAGAGGGAGAGAATGTTGTGCAAGCACCTTACAACGAATACTCTGTATCATTGGTGCACCACCAAGGAATCAATTAAACCAATTTTTGTAAACAGTCCACAGCAACCCTACTGCACAGGAGTATCTGGTTATGCTGTACCTGGGAATTAACAAAGTTGAGATAAAACTAAAGCAACCAAATTAAAATTGAAGGGTTGGTAGAACAGACCTCCACAACCCAGACTGATAAGAAGAATGGATTTTCCCATGACCTACACTTAAGTTCTACTTGAGTTATGTTTTTACTACATAAACTACTGAATTTGAATACGAGGAGGTACGTAAAGCAGTAAATTCCAACTACTCACTCTTTCCTTTGACGTTCCCAGTATGACACTGGACAGTCTGTTTTCAAACAAGTCTTCAGTCTTCAAATTGCCTGCAGCCCCAGGTAATGGAGGGAAGCTAGACAGTCCCAATTCAAAACTAGGAGATGGAGGCTTGGGAGGTGGTGGAGACTGCGTCTGACCTCTCTGTAAGAGAAATGTGGCTTATTATGAAATCGTATCAGATTACGGTTAAGAAAGCTAATAGGACTGATACAAAACTACTAAGCACTACTAACAAGACCAGGACCTCAAATGTTATTCACCATCAGATCCCTGAAAAGATTTAATTCTGCTGACTAAAATCTACAGTGGGAAGTGACGAACCAAAGACTTACTTATACACACAAATTGTACTGCTTTAACTACCCTAGAACAGTTGTTAATGAGTTACATGTGGAGGCACTTAATCTATTTATGATGGAAGCACTGCAAATGTAAATGCTCCGATGCCTATGACTGAATACACAAGCCAGCGCTCTTTTTTTTTTTTTTTTTTTTTTTTTTTTAAATACCAGTTTCCTATCACTGGTGAAAATGACAGTGCAAACACTGCAAATGTAGACATAGCCCTTTATGGAGCTGTGTCTACACTAGGGTCATACTGGGTTTTATATATATTATATTAAAAAACCCCACTCTGAACAATAGTTGTTTAGGTACAAAGTCTACTAGCAGACCAGGCTGTTTGCTGAAGAGTATTTGGTAGCTTCACTTAGGAGTGGCTTTCTACAGTGCAGTGACAGACAACAGCTTATTTTGCCCTTTAACCAATGTTTTCGTAGTTATAGGACTTAATACAAAAGAAATAGAAGTTACACAGCTGAACTCTTCACTGTTTGTCCATGTGTTTTCGCATGGGGAGAGGGGAGGAGAAATAAATGAAGTTTGGATTACTTTCTCTGGCTCTGCTTGGAGCATAACAAAAGAAATCTCCCTCAAGCTTTTGTGTAGGGGGGATTTCAATGAGTTTCTAAATTATATACAATTGAGGAACTACAATTACTTAGCACTATGTTGTACTTCTGCTTGAAGTGAGATATACACCCTGTAAACAAGGAATCATTGTTTCGTGACTATTTTGGTCTTTTTCAGGACAGAAACTGAGATATGCCCATAATAGTTACCTATTTGACAGAAAAGTTGCTTAACCAGTGACAGGCTGAGGGTCACTGCTGTGCAGTGACACATGGGGAACGGGCATCTCCTGACATTGAGCCATGGAGTGTTCCAGAGAGCAATGGAGGGTGAGGCCCATTGGCCCTCATTTCACTTGCTATCAGGAGGAGTCCAGATATGTAATATAACCTGATCTGCCCTATAGTTTCTTCCATTACAAACAGCCTAACTTCTCAATTTGGGTAGATATTCTGATTCCCAACCTGCAGACAAAGATCCAATAATTTGGAAAGGGGTGCTAAGACATTTGTATTGTTCCATGAATTCTGTTCAAAGAATCTGTCTAGACAGCAAATGAGTCTTTGGTCTTGATCAAAGAAAAAGAGAAAGTCCTTCATTCTAGAGACACAGCTTTTAATTCCAGAATGCCAGTGCAGGAGTTTCATCTTCTATGAAAGTCATAAATTGTGACAAGACTGAATAAAAAAAGCTAGTAACTTAGTTCACCATCTAAAAATGTTATTGCTGATTAGGGAGATATAAACATTTTGCTGTTGAGCATGCTACCTTCACTTTCTGCACCTAGAATGAATGGAGTAATTCCAAAGTATCAAATGGGGTGACCCTTTTGTAAGAGTATTCTGGCTCAGATGCAGGCCACAGACGTAGTCTGGATAAAGGTAGCAGGTACCCAACTAAGGAAAATCTGTAGACGTTTAAGGAAAGACATGAATGGCCGATGTCTGAGACAGATAGCATCAGGGCAGCACAGTACTTTTTTTCATTTAATAAGAAATAGTCTTTGGATACGTGTGGCGAGCTGGGTGAACATAGCAAGGCTGAAGTTTGTCTGGTGAAAGCATGTGAAACATATGCTACCATTGCCTTGCAGCTGGCAATGTCTATATGCTGAGGTACAGTACTGAACATGAGCAACTTCAGAGCAACTGGCATTCTTATAACAATAGGATAACATCACTCTGCTCATACACCAACCCTCATAAGGATTTCACAAGTGTCAGAAGTCAGGAGACTTGTTTTTTTTCCTGTGGTGCACTCTGTGAAAGCTGTCTCATTTCAACTCATTCCAAATTTAGAAGTACCTACAATGCTCTCTCTTGAAAGTTGTTTTTAGAGCTGAAATGTACTACGGTCAGAGTTCTGCCTCATTTTAATACATGGTCCAGTTATAACATTGTTACTGCATCTAAAATGTAAAATAAATTGCCTACTATGCTTCCTAGATGAAGGCAACCCAAGGTCTCCACAGATTCCAGGATTAAAGCACTGGCAATGCAGCATCCAAGAGTCCAGCAGAGTCAATCAAGTCTTCTGATGCCAAAGCAGTAGGGTCAAAGGAGCAGCTACCTTTTTAATGTATTTAATTTTTTTTTTCCTAGAAGCTTGCAGGATATTAGCATGCAGCTGACTGCATATAAGCAGGACAAATATACACTGACAGTGGTACAGCACTGGTTGATAAAAGGCAAAGACTGGAGAGTCAGTCAACTGAGCCTGAAAAGTCATTTCTATGAGCAGGGGCAATGAGGTGGCTTTCCTGCTCCTGAGTTTGTTCCGACAGCATGTGTGCCTCAGGAGCGAGTACCACTTCTTTGTTCTTCCAACTAAACCAACTCATATTAACCAGTCAACCTAAAAGTGAAAGTAGCAATTGAAAGGACAGAAAATAAATGAAAGCAACAAGGACCTTATGGGCAATCCAAGACCACTGCACATTTGGTTGCCTAAAAGAATAAAATCAGCTGAATGGCAGCTGAGCCCGTTCTCTTTTACTGAAGAAAAAAATGACTATGAATTTTCACTACCATCTATTAAGAAACTATTTTAACTGTATACCAATGGGGTATGAAGATTTAAACAAGAGAACGAAGGGAACAGTTGTCGGTAAAGTTAAATCAAATGCCAGGTCCAACAACAGAATTACAGATACTGATTATAAAGTTTTTTTTTTGGTTGTAAGCTCAAGCTTTTCAAACTGCAACTCTGATATTTTACTTATGCCTAAAATTAAAGTTTTATTAAGTCACAGATCAAACAGCACTATTTTTGGTAAACTGCAGTACTGTTAGTGCTGGCTACCGTCAAGACCCACTCCTTCAGTGTTTGAGTACAGTTGCGATCTACATACACCACCCAACAAAAAAGGATTTCACTGGTGTCTGAAATCAAGGGGTTTGGTTTTTGGTGTGGTGTTCGCTCAAATCCATCTCATTATGTCCCCTGCCATCTTTAGAAGCACCTTACAGGCTTCTTTTCAAAGATGGTTTTAGAGCTGAAACATAATACAATTAGAGCTCTAACCTTATTAATAGATGTTTCTGTTATACCATTGATACTGCATATGAATTCACTGTAAAATATCTAATTCATTAATTCTATTTATCAGGCATTAGTGATGTTCAAGTTCCAAATAAGGTATGCCTGGACCCCAAGGAATCCTTTTATGTACTTAACTCAACAGCAAGTTTAAATATGCAGGCATTCAGTTGAAGTATCACCACAAGTCTTAAGAATGACTGACTTATTTAAAAAGCCCATCTGCATGATGACCCAGCTATTGTATGTGGTATATTCTAATGTGGCTATAGATGTACATTCCTTAACAAAACAGGCAGTTATTTTCAGTTTACCATTACAAGGTATATTTTCTTGCATAACATCTTATTTAAGCCAATTCTTCATGGCAATCTTGAAATCCCTTCTTTTTTGTTACACATATTTCATTCAGATTTAATTATGATCAAACTCACCGTAAACTTGTCCTCTCTTTTCTTTCGATAGCCATATGAATTTTTCCTACAAGAGAGAACGTAACAGTCAACATCAGAACTTTTCCTAGACAGGATATAGAAATAATCTGTTTTTGAATTACCTTATTAGTCACCTTCATTCTAGACACTTACTAGACAATTATTTCAGAGACAGTGAGTAGTAAGAATTAAAGAGTAAACATGATTGAAGAAAAGTTCATACTAGAATAGAGGCAACGTTTAGACATGGCAAACTACTCATTTAAAAAACATTCCCATGTACAGAAGTACAGTTCTTCTTAAAATGACCAGGAAGTATCAGGGATACCCCAAAACTCTTCAGTAAACATGGGCTGAATAATTTTTACTCAATGTAGGAAGTGACTTAGCTCTGGGTGAAACTTTAAAACATAGCTTATTTGCAGAAACATTTATTTTATCTTCATCTTCTCTTTACAAGCCTTTCCAAAAAAGAGAATGGTAACAGAACTGGTGATGCTTTGTAATATAATGTCTATGTATTAAGAAAAAAAAAAACAACAGAAACTCATTCAGAAATATCCTATTTTTTTATCCAATGCTAAAACCATCATAATGTAAACAAGCTTCATATCCAAGTTATTTCTTTCATTTGTATGATAATATAGGAATTCTTACTTTCACATGTAACTACTCATTTTTATTTAGTGAAAAAACAAGGTAAAATTGGACTTCAACTTTCAGAAAAAATCATAATTCAACTGATCAAGTGATAGCTACTTCCCCACCCCAATCTTACTTCAAAATTCAATCCTAAAAATGTGATTAAAAATGGCAGTATAGCTTTAAGTTTGCATCGCAATAGCTTCAATATCAGATCTGTTCCATTTCTAATTAAAAACTGCTTCACTAAGCCTGAGCCCTGTAAAGTTTTTCTAGGAACCAAAGCGTAGGGCTGGATTTTTTCACTTACAGCACAATAAGTAACAGTCCAGAACGTGCCCTCTTATGCAACTCCATTGTCTTGGAGTTAAACAGGTATAAGTGAAACCATGATTTAGTCCTGCCACTTAAAGTTAGTTAACTACATTACGTGTTAGCAGGGATACACTCCAACTCACATCCTTAGTCTACTACTGTAGGTAATTCACCCAAGTGCAAAGAGCTACAGCTGAACATACAACAAAACAGGACCCACTGACAGTGCCATTTTAAAAACATTCGCTTAAGAATGCCTATGAACCATTTAAATAATATTTCCTAACAATTCTATAACCTTCATAATACTTCATAGTTTTAGAAAGTGGATGATTTTGGTACAAAATCAAAAATGAACAAGAAAGCTCTCTAAGGTGACAGAGGTTAGAACATTAGCCTTCTACAGCTGCAATAAGTTAACAGCTACTATTTAATCAACTGAACAATTCAGAGAAAATGCCTCGGAGTCATAATTATATTGAAGGGACATAACTACAGTTCAACACTGCCCTAGCTGCTTTTTAATGCTATTCCTGTTTTTCAGCATCTTTACTCCCGTGTACACAAATACTCAGAAGCAGAACACAGCACAGAGTATCTGTATAAACAGCTGTTAAACACTCACCTTCCTCTTCCTAAGCCAGGGGAAGAGTCAATATTTGTCTGTTCCATTCGCCCAGTTCCTACATCCCTCTTGGTATAAGTTGTAGTAGTATTTTGCATCCGTGTCCTGTTTTGCGCTGGCTGCCTTGTCTGTGGACTCCTGACACCATTAGTTAAACGATCAGCAGAAAAGTTGAATATTGTAGGACTGTCTAGAAGCCCAGGTCCCCTTTCTGCATTAGGTATGGTGTGCCGTAGGTGTGATTTACTAGGATTCCTACAAATCACGAACACATGGTATTTAAGTGGTATTGTGAACTGCTTTGCACTTTGTTGTATACTTATATAATCCCTATACATTGATCCTAGAGAGATGGATTTTCATTTGGATACACACACAGTATTTTTAGCAAAATTAAATCTTTGAACATCTCTTTTAACTTAGTGCTTGACTAACACTATTCTAAACTTAAATATGTAACATGAATAAATTTGCCGATAATTGCATTTCAAATAGTGCAACTGGAATCAAGGACTTCAGCTCAGAGAATACGCTATTTGGAATGACTTTTCTGAGGTGACAACCAATCCAGAAAAGTCATTTTACTAATTTGCATTACAGAAAGATGAATTTTTAATGGTAACTTGGGACAGAAAAATGAAGCCAAACTCTGACCATGTACATAAAAGAGTGATTGCACTGCTGCCTCATAGCTGTGAACTACTTTTAATATCAAGGTGCTTTTATATTGATATCTGTAATTGCCATCTGGCTACATTTCATCTTACACTAGTTCAATTTAGTGTGCCCTTTACAAAATAAAAGTTTTCGTATGCTATGGAGAAAAACATGCACAAGTTCTGGAATACAGGTAATTTTAAAAAATAAATTGTAAATGTTTTAGATTTGATCAAACTTGCCTGCTTCTGGGAGGATACTGTCTGAGTGAAGTCAATGGAGAAGCAGCGGGTTTGAAGGTTGGTGAGGTAAATCCATTGATAAATCCAGTATTGGGAAATGGCGTTACCTTGAGAATAAAAAACATGGTTTAGATATAAATTTGCCAATTACATACTGTAGGACCAAAAATCAATGGTGATCATAAAAGTGGAAAATTAAATACTTGTTTATACTAACTGTCTTGATCACCTCATGGGTTTGTCAAAATAGCAATTATGCTAGCCTTTAAAGTATAGGGTTGGTGGTCATTTCCCTTCATTTCAGATCAAGGCTGCTGGTGACTGGGAGTAAGGGGCGGGACAGATGCCCTGAGGCCTGGTGATTTAAATAGTTTTGGGCTCCAGGCACTTCAAATAGCTGCTGGAGCTCTGCATAGCACTGTCAGGGTGGCACTGAGGGCTGACTGCTCCTGCACTGGTTTTTCTACCCAAGGCGCCACTCATTCTGAAGGGCTCACAGCTAACCCCCAGCCCCACTGCCCAGGGCCTGGGGAAGTCTGCTGCCAGCCCTCTTTCACAGATCTAGCCTCCCCTCGCTTGTTTTGTATGGCTAAAGTATATCCCATGTCATTTTATGGAGGACACTATCCACAAAAGGATTTCTTTTTCCATTTTTAAAACAGTTTAAGATTACATGTCGAGGACTTTTTGCACATGCATGACAAAAAACTCATGTAAAAAGGAGTCATATAAACAGCCATAATACAGAGTCAAAAGAATTTTTACCATTGTCTCTAGTTATTTTTAATATTGATCCAATTTTCTTCCTTATGTTTTCTAAGATACGTTTCATGTATTTGACAACATCATAGCATGCATGGAGCTTTATAGACTAGTAAACAGTGTCCCTGTCCCAAAGAATTTACAGCATGACAACAGGCAATAATGCAACATCAAGCTATGATAGGAAGAGGACTACAGTAACAAGCTTAAGTTACTAATTCACGAAGATTAGGAGCTTCCCCCTTACTGGGTTTGGATTTAAAGATAACTCAAGGGCTGTGGCCACATAGAGAGTGACATCGAAATAGCTTATCCCTATCCATTATTTCAAAATAAGTGCCATGGAAGCGACTACACACGAAATGCGGGTCTCGAAAAGACTCCCAGTCATTTCAAAATGGAGCAGCTACGGCTTCATTTCAAAACAACAAGGCAGGAAATGGGGAGGGCAGGATCGAATGGCCGACAAGCCCTTCCTGGAGCACGGGCGAGCCAACCCCTTAAAGGGCTCCTCCCAAACACATCCCCTATGCACATACTGAAGGCCCTGGCTGCTTGCAGCACACGACCTCCAGCACAGCACTCGGCAGAGCCTTGGTTAGCCACCACACCACTGACTGCCATGGACCCGCAGCACTTCACTGACTGGGACACCTTGGACATCGTGGTCAGCCTGATGGCACCCTGCCAGCATGCCGTATGAGGCTACATGCTGCCCGACACGTCGGCAACTTCCTGCAAGCCCCCGCCATGATGCATCCGGCGCACCCCCTATTCCAGACCCGCCGTCGCCTATGGCAGTACCCCACCAGTGGGGAATGGTGAGACAACATCCTCCTTGGAGAGTGGGACAATGACCAGTGGCTCCGCAACTTCCAGATGACTCAGGCCACCTTCATGGTGCTCTGCCATTGGCTGGCACCAGTACTTCGCCACCAGAACACCCACATGTGGCCTGCGCTCCCCCTAGAGAAACAAGTGGCCATCGCTCTGTGGAAGCTGGCCACCCCGGGCAGCAACCACTCACTTGACCACCAATTCGGGGTGGGGAAGGCCACTGTCGGGGTCATCCTCCTTGAGGTAAGGCACCCGGGTTCTCACCCCTGCCTCACCAGCACCCCCGCCATCCCCACCCAAGGCAGGACACATAGCACTGTTCAATAAATTCAACTGCTATTTTTGGAACTCAAAGAACATGGGACTATTTACTGGGCGGGCGGGGGGAGGGGCTGGTCAGGAGCCACAACAGCCCCTGGAGCTGCGACCGCCTCGGGTCTGGGGACCACGGTGGGGCTGGGATAGGAAAGACAGAACCGGGAGGTAGGGCTGGACTGGGGTATCTAAGGGCTTGGACTCGTGGGGAGGATGGGGGGGAGTCACGAACAGGCAGGGCTCGTCTGCCCACAGCCAGTGCGCCAACTCCCACTGCTTGGCAGGGGTCATGTTGGCTGGCAGCAAAGCCGCAAGGGGGGGGGGGGCAGAAGGGGTGCAAGGGGGCTGAGGAGCAGGGGAGAAGTGAGGAAGAGAAGGGGTCTGGAAAGGAAGGGGGGCTGGGGCAGAGGGGGGTGCTGCGGGAAAGGCCATCCATGGGGCTGACAGCTGGGCCAGGTGGTTGGCGACAGCCTGGGCCAGGGTGTCGAGATACCCAGCCACCTGGTCCCAGGTGCCCAGTCTGGGGAGTTGTCACCCCTTCACCCTCCCCTGCTGCTGCGGGGCTCCTGGGCACGTCTGGGGGGGCTGGCAGATGCCGAGGCTGTGAAGACATAAGGCGAAAAGGTGGTGCCCCATCAGTCATGAGCCCGGGTACTGTGGGCCAGTGGCCTTGTCCCCACCGCCATCTCAACCTGCTTGTGGTGAGGGTCTTCTGGGGTGGCCTGTCTTCTGTAGGGTCCATCAACATGGGGCCATTAGAGTGGCTGCCCCAGCCCTCCTGGGCTTCTGACCCTCATGGCAGGCTATGGCCCCATGCAGCAGCAGCCCCCCCCCCCCCCCCCCAAAGCAATGACAACAGCCATCCCTGGCCCATGTGCCCTGGCCCATACTGGCTGCATTGGGGACTGCCCCCTCCCCCGCATGACCAGGGCACCCCATGCCTGGTCCTACTTGAGAGTTCCTCAGGTGGTTAAGGGGAGGCCTGGGTGGAGGTAGTCTGGCTAAGGCCCTTCGAGGGCTCAGCCATGCACAGTGGTCCCTCGCTCCCACCGTCGCTGTCCCTGGTGCCAACAGGTACTTCAGGGCCTGCTGTAGGTGGGGGGGCATCGAGGGTCCTGGCTGGGGCTCCCTGCCCTACCCCTCTGTCTCCACCATGTCCAGAGTCTTCAGGGGGTGCAGCCTCCCTAGGTCCCAGCAGCTGGTGAAGCTCCCTGAAGTAGGGGCAGCTGGCCGGTGCTTTCCCTGACTGCCTGGCCGAGTCCCTTACTCAGGCATAGCCCTGCTGCAGCTCTTTGACTTTGGAGCAGACCTCGTCAGGGTCCGGAGAGGTGGCCCCTTGCGGCGAGGCTGCTGGTGAGGTGGATGAAGGCATCCGCATTTCTCCTCTGTCCTGAGCAGGATGTCCTCTTTCCCCCAGACAGCCAGAAGGTCCTGGACTTCAGCTTCCAGACAGAGGGTTGCCCTCCTTTTGGGGGGCTGCCCAGAGCCCTGGCGCTTGGACGCCTTGCCTCCATGGGGATCCTGGGGGGCTTGGCTACTAGCAATCGGACTGGCACAGTGGGGTGTCACCTTCTGGGCGTGCGAGGGAGTGTCGTCTGGCCACCTCATGCTCCTACACCTGCCAGCACACGCTCAGACTCCTGTATGGGGTTTGTGTGTCCCTCTGCAGCTTTAAGGCACCTGCAGCTGACAGCCATAGAGCTCTGGCTGTTGGTGGAGGGGCCAGCTCTGTGGAGGACTTTTAATTTCAAAATAGCAGCCAGGGAGCAGCTATACATATTTCATTTCACAATTAACATTGCAAGGAGGCATTATTCCCAAAATGGGAGTGGAACAATTTCGAAATGAACACCTTTTAATTGAGAAATTAATTTTGAAATGAGCAATTGCTGTGTAGTAGCTCTCCTGCCCATTTAGAAATTGCACCTCATTTCAAAGTAATTTTTGAAATGACCTGCTACTGTGGCCACAGCCAAGGAAGATTAATGTGTTAACTGCACGAAATAAGTGAATTCTGAGACAAACATTTTAGGCAAGGATGGATGCCTGGCAGACACGGCCCAGAAGAGGGTTCCAGGAGTGAAGAGCCAGACAGAAGAGATGTATGTAGGAACAAAATGAAGTCATTCAGCTTTGGAAGAAAACAAAACAAAACAAAAATAAAAAACAGCAGTCATATAGCAGTTTAAAGACTAACAAAATGATTTATTAGGTGATGAGCTTTTGTGGGACAAACTCATTTCTTCAGATCTACATAATTTCCAGTCCCGACCCAGATACCTAGTATAGTGGTTCAAACAACTGAAATAATTACAACTGTTGATATAGAATAATTTTCCAGTAAGCAGACTGTTGAAGGGTTAAAAGGGACACTGTCCAATTCTTTAGGCTTCAATTTTAGGTAATTAAAGTAGCATCTACAGTAGCAAGTTCTTTCAAAGGGGCCTCTTTTGAAAGATCCCACAGAGTGTCTACATACAAAAAGTAAATTGAAAGAATGTGGTGTTCCTTTCAAAAAAAAAAAATCACTCCTCCTTTCCCATTTCAGGAAGAGTGCCCCCTTTTGAAAGTGTCTTTCGAAACAAAATCTGTACAGACTCCCCACAGGCCCTCTTTTTCGAAAGAGAAGTACTCCTGGGACCTGATTTTTTGATCCCTGGCCCATTCTTTTGGAATAGCAGGGGCTGTGTGGATGCTCTTTTTCAAAAGAGCAGATCACTCTTTTGATCTGCTCTTTTCTGTGTGGATGCACTCTTTCGAAAGAATTTCTTTCAGAAGAGATCTTCCTGAAGGGCTTCTTCTGAAGGATCTCTGTAGTGTAGATGTAGCCTAAAGATTTTATAAGGACTACTAACACAAGGGAAGCATCAGTGGAAAAAAGCTTGCGCTGAAGTGCTCGTTCCCACAGGGTTCGTAAGAGAAATGCTGCAGAAAACAGCGCAATAGTTCTGAAAAACCAGACAGTGAAATTTTTTTACTGCTCCAACTAAGTGAAATGTGAGGTAAATAAATGTAATCCAGGTTATTCAAATTATTAAGAGACAGTCTTAATCAGTGCACTTTCCATGGAGGAGTCCTTGTAAAAACCATTATGATTCTCTTTTTTCCCCCGTTCAGAAAATGTTTTTTCCTTCAATTGCAGTGGAACCCAGAACTTGCTTTTATTTACTGCGCTATAACTAGCAATCCTGTTGGACACCAAGAATGTGACAGTCTTTGAAAATGGTGCAATTACTGAGTCTTAATTTGCCCACATCTCAAACTCATCCTAACTTGTAGGTATTGCTAAATAAGGATGTGGGTTTCCACATATTAATGAGCATTCCACCAAGTCTCCTTCCCATTCTCTAGCTGCCTTTAAACACCAACTGCAAAGGATTCTGGCAGCTTTCCTTGTGTCAAACATGTTCACCACAACTTTCTAATTATCCTGCCTTTCAATACTCAGGGAGTTCATTTCAGGAGACTTTCATCCTTTGCCAAGATTTCTAAATGTCTCTTCCTAATATAACAGTAGTATCCTAGCTCCCCCCCACACCCCAAACTTCAATTAAAAACAGGTGTGGGGGATGGAGGCTGGTTCTACCTCTGACAACCCTGGATCCCACAAATCAATGACACAACCTAGCCACTAAATGCACTAAAAGGTGCAAACATGAATAAAATTGGCCATAAAACAAGCACAAGAGCACAGCCGGTCAATGTAATTGTGATAAGTCATACATTCTTCTCTCTCACTATATACATGATGAGGATTCATCACTGAATTTGGTGTCTCTGGAATTGTGATTGGTAATGACAGGGACTGTGGCATAAATCCTGATTCAAGATTAAGTGGAGCAGAGAGAAGGCTACAGAACATGGTTTCCCGAACTGGGGGACACGAAGAAATTCTGTGGGTGGGGGGGAGGAGAAGGTGACCCCCACCCACCATTCACCCCACTCGAAGAAAAAGCTGGCCTTTGCTTTTGGCTCTCAGCCCCTGCCACTTGACATGGGAAACCCTGCACAGCCCCTATAAAAAGCACACAGCTGGCAAAGACCCACATGGAGCTAGCTGCCTCCTACAAAGGTGAGTGAGTGGGTTGCAGAGGGGTGGAGGAGGAGGAGGACAGGCTTAAATGGGTGGCTGGGGATGCCTGGCTTGGGGGAGGGGAATGGGGTAAAGAGTGGGGGGACTGGTGGTGCCTGGCTTTGGGGGAGGGAAGAAGCTTGGATGTTGGGGCTCACAGGGCTTGGGTAGCTGGCTTGTGGGGCTTGGGTAGGTAGCCCCGGCATCACAGGGCTCGGGTGGGCAGGCAGGCAGCTGGCCCCAGCAGCTGTTGGGCAGGCAGGTGACTAGCCCTGGCGGCGTGGGGCTCAGATGGGTGGCTCTGGCAGCGCAGGGCTCAGGCGGACAGGTAGCTGGCACAGACAATACTGGTGGCTGGCCCAGGGCTCAGGCAGCTGGCCAGCTGGGGCTGCACTACGTACCCGCAAAGTGCCAAGAAAAACTATACTTATTTTTAATTTTAAATAACATTTTTATATCAGTTTGTGTTTATATTACAAATTGATTTTTTTTTTTGGTTAAAAGGGGGTTGGATGATGGTAAAGAAGAGGCAGGGGTACGAGGGTTTCTCAAAAATCAAAAATGGGGTGTGATGCCAAAAAGTTTAGGAACTACTGCTATAAAATATATAGATTGTGGGGTCTCTCAGATAGCTAGTTTGACTGCATTGTAGCAACGTAGTCCAAAGGCTTCCGCTAGTTTCGACAACAGAAGATGTAGTTAAGATTTTGTTAAAAATCAGCATTTTAAACATTATCAACCATTATTAACAAAATGGTAGCTTGAAATTGTCAGAACACGTGGAAAAGGGTGATCATGCATATTAGTTTAAAATACAAGATTTTTTCTTTTGCAAGGTGAATGTGCTAGATTACCTTCTCTCAGCTAGTCCTGTTCAGTACCTTCTGCACAGAATATTGATGCGGATTTTTAAGTACACGGCATAGTGAAGACTACCTTTTAAAAAAATATTTCATGCTACTTCTCAAAACAGGAAGTTTAAGTGTCTTAACTTTTAGAACAACAAAAGATGTGAATTTAAAGCAAGAGGAAGGTAACTTCTGAAGTTCCCTTTCTGACAAAAAAGAAACCAGAGGCCTCTGTCGAAGAGGGTCTCATACTTCAAAATATAAAAATGTCAATGCCCACTTCCAAGAAAACACATACCACATAGGATCAGAATTTATATTGTGACCTGCCACCCACCATCCTTCAAGTAAAATGTTAAACACTCTTACACATGCTGCAGCTGTAAACAAATGCTTCTGATATTCTTAATCACTCACCAATGTTGGATCAAGATAGCTGTGTGTAGTGGACCAGGTCTGTGGGGCAATTAAGCTGTACAGAGGAAACTGCTGTTGGGGACTATATACTGGAGGTAAATAAAAGGATGCTGTATAACGCTGTTGTGTGTAGAGGTTCATATCCAAAGGTCTATATCCATTCTTTGGCAAAAATGTATTTATAGCTATTGCCTTTGCTTTTATCCTTGCCTGCAAGACAGGTTTAGATTAATTAAATACATCTATGTATTATGTTAATAGTAAATAAAATAGTACAAACCAGTTTACCTACCTTAATTGGTTTTCCTTGAAAAGTTTTCACTTCTTCTCTAAGGTATCTGTAAGCCTTTTAAAAGTGACATTTTAAAAAAATTGTCAGTAGTCATTGTGAATATTAACACAGCTAGCATTCAACAACTTCTAGTGGACCAAGAACTACTGCTATATTTGAGGTATCACCAGTTGAAAAATGAAGACAAGATATATTTCTTCTGTCACTGATGTTACATTTGATAAATTACACAGCTTTTTAAAAGTCTAAATCAATACAGATTACTTTTGAATGCTTGATGCTTCAAGATATATTTACCAATAATGGTGATATGATGCAATAAAAAGTTATTTTACAAGAAATCAGAATGTTAACATAAGCAGTAAGAACTCTACCCTATATTTAACTATCAGATTTCTGATATTAATAACTGGATATTTTACTGTATTTCTTTGACTTGAGATATTGACAAAAATGCATATACACTCAGGTTTTTACACATGCCGATCATGAGTGTTCTAATAGCCATTCGACAGACGGCTTTAGAGTAAGCATTCTAAAGATATGTAAAATATTTAAGCTCAGAGGAAAAATAAAGTTACCTGTTGTGCATCAGCTTCTGATTCAAATGTAATAAACCAATTGTCATTGTAGGCAAATTCACAGTTGATAAATTTCGGCAAATTATCTCCCCTGAAGAGTGCTTCTACCTCCTAAGAAAAGATTGGTGGGAATGGATGGGGGAAAAAATAAAGGACATTGTGAAGTGTAGATCTTGGAATGTGAACTACTGAAATGAGACAAGAACTAACAACGCTAGACTAAAAAACTGAAAGCTTAAAATACCAGCAATAATGCTTAACCTTTACTTTTAACAAAGAGACATGAAGGCCACACACAGATTGTTGCTCTTACTACTATTTAAAAAGCCAAAGCACAAAGTTACTTAGAGGGCTTTTATTTGAGAATAAATGCTGGCCTCAGACAACAGATTCTGGCAACTTCTCAATTTGAATTTGTACATTCTACTGCCTAAAGTACAGAATATCCTATCCTGTTTTATTCAAAGGCTCAAAAGCCAAACATCCAGAACCATGATGTGACTCTGACTTTCTACAAAATTTTCCATTATGTTAGAAAATACATACAACTACATCTACTCTTGCTTCTGCTGTTTTTAAGCTACATTAGGTATGTACTTAGCTTCTGACAGGCCTTGGTCATTTTTAAATCCAGTGAGTCACATGACTCTTTTGCTGGGATTCAAGGAAGATACACTACACAGCCCCAGGATCAATACATCTCGTCATAACCAGTGGATGGTTGATAGATGGAAAATATGTATGTAACAACTTTGTACATAAATAAAATCCCTCACTTCACGAACACCCTGAAAGTTAAAATAGCTGGATTATAGAAAGGAAGAGTTGCTAAATTTAGTTTTTTCCTTTTTGTCATTGTTAAAGAATTATATGCTCCTTTTTATTTTGAAGTCCATTGTTATTTCTTAGTACAATTTTCCTTCAAGGTGGATCCAGACTGCTGGCATTAAGCATTAAAAAGGTCGTAGAGCAGTTTTTAAACTAAGAGGTGGGGGAAAGCTGATTGGTGCGGGGGAGCACGTGGATCGGACGGAGACTTCTCTTACACGAGGCTCCATAGATAGGGATTCCCTAGAAGTTAGTCAGATAGGGAACATGGGAAATAATATATGGGCAA